>NC_140989.1:191481605-194089105 GCF_052327205.1 Somniosus microcephalus
CCCCCCAGTCGCTCTCTCTCTTCCCCCCAGTCGCTCTCTCTCTTCCCCCCAGTCGCTCTCTCTCTTCCCCCCCAGTCGCTCTCTCTCTTCCCCCCCAGTTGCTCTCTCTCTTCCCCCCCAGTCGCTCTCTGTCTTGCCCCCCAGTCGCTTTCTCTCTTCCCCCCAGTCGCTCTCTCTCTTCCCCCCCAGTCACTCTCTCTCTTCCCCCCCAGTCGCTCTTCCTCTTCCCCCCCAGTCGCTCTCTCTCTTCCCCCCAGTCGCTCTCTCTCTTCCCCCCAGTCGCTCTCTCTCTTCCCCCCCAGTCGCTCTCTCTCTTCCCCCCAGTCGCTCTCTCTCTTCCCCCCAGTCGCTCTCTCTCTTCCCCCCCAGTCGCTCTCTCTCTTCCCCCCCAGTCGCTCTCTCTCCTCCCCCCAGTCACTCTCTCTCTTCCCCACAGCCGCTCTCTCTCTTCCCCCCCAGTCGCTCTCTCTCTTCCCCCCAGTCGCTCTCTCTCTTCCCCCCTAGTCGCTCTCTCTCTTCCCCCCCAGTCGCTCTCTCTCTTCCCCCCCAGTCGCTCTCTCTCTTCCACCCCAGTCGCTCTCTCTCTTCCCCCCAGTCGCTCTCTCTCTTCCACCCCAGTCGCTCTCTCTCTTCACCCCCAGTCGCTCTCTCTCTTCCCCCCAGTCGCTCTCTCTCTCCCCCCCCAGTCACTCTCTCTCTTCCCCCCCAGTCGCTCTCTCTCTTCCCCCCAGTCGCTCTCTGTCTTCCCCCCAGTCGCTCTCTCTCTTCCCCCCCAGTCGCTCTCTCTCTCTCTTCCCCCCAGTCGCTCTCTCTCTCTCTTCCACCCAGTCGCTCTCTCTCTCTCTTCCCCCAGTCGCTCTCTCTCTCTCTTCCCCCCAGTCGCTCTCTCTCTCTCTTCCAACAACAACATGCCCTCGAAAAAGCCTCGGCACCGCCGGGCACTCCAGCTAGTAGTATATAAAGTACTCCATGGAGCTACAGTACAACGTCACTTGAAACAAGCAGGCACAGACAAATCCAGGATCTCAATCTGTAATGATATCAACAAATAGTGATGTTATTTGCCTGTTTGATTATCATGTCTTACCAGCATAGTTGCCTGATTGATTACTTATGCCTGACCAGCAGAGGTCATGTGACAGAGACAAGCAGTTTGGTTTAGTTTCAGTTTTGTTCTAAATGCATCACTAGCCTGATGTCTCCTGTAAATGCTGTATGAAGAGTTGAACAAGCTTTAGATTAAAAGACATTCTCTTTCATAAATGTCTCGTCATTGAACCCACAAAGAAATCAATACATGGTGTCAGAAGTGATTGAAAGAGTTGAAGAGAAAAAATCTGAAGTTAAATCAGCTCTCCACAAATTAGCAAGCCAAAAGAGAACATCGTTGCTTACCATTGGAGAATAGGTAACGAAGTGAAAAAATGGAAGGCTTACACCCACCGGAGACGCTTCAGTTGACAGGTAATGTGGCTGAAAATTGGAGGAGGTTCAAACAACATTTGGGGTTGTATTTAGCAGCAATCGGAGCTGACGAGAAAGGTGATAAAATAAAAGCGTCACTGTTCTTACATGTCGTGGGTGATGAAGCGCTGGAGGTGTATAATAACTTCACATTCGCTGCTGATGGAGACAAAATTAAGCTAGATAAAATAATGGAACAGTTTGAGGCCTACTGCATACCTAAACGTAACGTGACATTTGAGAGGCACAGATTTTTCACATGTGTACAGAAAACGGGTGAGACTATTGATCAGTATGTGACTGAACTGAGAAACCGAAGGAAATCATGTGAATTTGGGGGACTGACAGACTCGCTGAGAAAAGACAGACTGGTGTGTGGTATTCCAGATAATGGTCTAAGGGAAAGACTGCTAAGAGAGCAAGATCTAGACCTGGGAAAAGCCATAGCACTGTGTAGGGCTACAGAGACTGTGAAGTTGCAGGCAAAGGAGCTGTTCAGTGACAATAGCTGCAACGTGGATGCAGTGAGAAAGAACGGATACAAACCGTTTAACAAATAGAGCGCCAATGTGTAAAAAGAGGCGTGGCCAGCGAACGAAAATGAAAGGGACAATCGAAAGACATGTAGTTGATGCGGTACACAGCATACACCAAGAAAGTGTCCAGCATATGGTAAAAACATGCAATAGTTGCAACAAAAACAACCATTATGCCCGTTGCTGCAAGAACCAAGCGCAACAAAGCAAGGTCCATGCAGTAGATGAAAGCGAGATAGAGGAGTTCAATGTAGATGTTGTGTCTGAAAACAAAAAAGAAGAAAGAGACTGGATGTTGACACTAAAAGTGAATGACATACACATTCCATTTAAATTGGATACTGGAGCACAAGTTAATGTGATATCAGAGACTGATTTTAAGAAAATTAGACCCAGACCAAAGATACATGGAATCAAAGTGAAAGTGACAGGTACTCAGGTACTGATATACCAGTGAAAGGAAGATGCATTGTCAAAGTGACACACAAGGACAGAGAGCACACGCTAGCATTAATCGTGGTGCCAAAGGATGTGCAAGCCATACTGGGTTTAAAAGCCTGTGAGAGACTGAACCTGGTAAAGAGAGTCCTTGTTGTGGAAAGCAAAGGAGAGACAGTCTATGATGAACTCATGAAAGAGTACAAAGACCTATTTAAGGGTCTAGGCTGCATTCCAGGAGAACACACGATCAGAGTAGATAAAAGTATGACACCAGTCATACATCCATGCAGAAATGTTCCGTTTGCTCTTCAAAAGCAACTGAAGGCAGAGTTGGACAGGATGGAAAGCCTGAACGTGATTCGGAAGATAGATGAGCCAACTGAGTGGGTGAGTTCCCTCGTCGTAGTGGAAAAAAAGAATGGAAAGCTCAGAATTTGCCTGGATCCAAGAGATCTAAACAGAGCAATAAAGAGAGAGCACTTCAAGCTTCCTACACATGAGGAAATCATGGCACAGTTTGCAAATGTAAAATATTTCAGCAAGTTAGATGCATCATCAGGATTTTGGCAGATGAAGCTGGACGAAGCAAGTTCAAGACTGTGCATGTTCAACAGTCCATTTGGCAGATACAGATTCCTAAGGTTACCATTTGGCATTGCCTCAGCTCCTGAAGTGTATCACAAAACAATTCATATGATCTATGAGCACCTGGAGGGAGTTGATACATCAATGGATGACATCATAGTATGGGGAACCACGAGAACTGAGCATGATGAGAGACTGAAAAAAGTGCTGGAAGCAACAAGGAAAACAAACCTGAAGCTGAATAGAGAGAAATGCCAGCTCGGGGTGACAGAACTGACATTCGTGGGAGGTATCCTTAGCAGTGAGGGCATCAGACCAGATCCCAGAAAGGTGTCTGCCATTGAGAATATGCCGAAGCCACAATGCAAAAAGGACGTGCAGAGGTTTAATGGAATGATCAACTACATGGGTAAATTCATATCCAACCTCTCAGAAAAGATGGCGCCACTGAGAAGACTAACTGAAAAGAACATAGAATGGGAATGGAATCATGAGCATGAGAAGTCATGGAGCGATCTAAAGAAACTGCTCACAGAGGAACCAGTTCTGAGGTTTTATGACCCAGCCAGACCCATCAAGATATCATCAGATGCATCACAGAGTGGGCTCGGTGCCGTTCTTCTGCAACAATATGACTACTGGCAACCTATTGCATATGCATTGCGCTCAATGACAGACGCGGCGACGCGATATGCTCAAATAGAAAAGGAGCTGCTCAGCATCATATACGCCTGTGAAAGATTTCACCAGTTTGTGGCAGGACAAGCAATCAGTGTAGAGACTGACCATAAGCCCTTGATTGCAGTGTTCCAAAAGCCACTAAATAGCTGTCCGCTTAGAATACAAAGAATGATGATCAGGCTGCAACGCTATACACTGAATGTTGCGTACACACCGGGTAAACTGATGTATACAGCAGACACATTGTCCAGAGCTGTTGACCCAAGTGAGCCCGCAAACACCACAGTGGATGAAAAAGTGAACGCCTACATGGACATGATCACAAGTGCACTGCCCATAGCAGATGCAAAAATGGAGCTCATAAAGACTGAGACAAACAAAGATGAAACAATGAGACGACTGAGAAAAAGCATCTTGGATGGATGGCCCAACATGAAGCAAGACTGCTCACCTGACATGGCAGAGTACTGGAACTGCAGGGCGGAACTATCAGTGGTCGAAGACATCATCTACAAAGGAAGTAAAATAGTTATCCCAAAGAGTCTGAGAAAAGAGATGTTAAAAAAGATCCATGGAGGACATCTGGGAATCGAAAAGTGTAAGAAAAGTGCACGAGAGGTGATGTACTGGCCACGAATCAACCAAGATGTGACAAATGAGGTGTCAAACTGCACAATATGCCTGAAATATCGAGCAAGCAATCCGATAGAACCACTAAAGCCACACCCAGCGCCAGACAGACCTTACCAGAAGGTAGGCGCTGACCTATTCGTATGTCAAGGGAAGGACTACCTTGTAGTCACAGACTATTACTCCCTGTTACCAGAGGTTTGTAGACTGTACACCACCACTGCAGATGCTGTGATAACAGGTATGAAAGCCATATTCTCCAGACATGGCATGGCAAGCGAGGTCTTCACAGACAATGGACCCCAGTTTTACAATGCAAGTTTCCGACACTTTGCCAAAGAGTGGGACTTTGTCCACACAACGTCAAGTCCTCACTATCCACAGTCCAATGGACTCGTGGAAAAATCGGTCCAGACAGTGAAAAGACTGATGTACAGGGCAAAAGACAGTGGAACTGACTTCTACCAAAGCATGCTTGTATACCGCACAACGCCGCTCGAGTGTGGTAAGTCACCAGCCCAACTCCTGATGGGACGTCGGCTAAGGTCAAACCTACCCATCCCGGAGAACCTCCTGAAAACAAAGGAGGGGGAAGAAAGTGAGGAAGTTCAAAGAACAACAGAAAGAAAAGCAAAAGTACTACTATGACAGAGGAACACAAAACCTACCTGAACTCCACACTGGTGACCAAGTAAGGTTCAAAGACAAAACAAACATATGGACTCAGAAGGGAACTGTCCTGAGTGAAGTTCAACGAAGATCATACACCATTCAGACAGATGAGGGTGCTGTTCTGAGAAGAAATTGTCGAGATCTTCTCATGGGACCAGCCACAGCAGGTCAAGAGACTGATACTGTTGAACAACCTGATCACACAGCTGAGAACACATCATCTGAGGCAACAACTCAGATTCAAGGACAATCAATCAGAAAATCCTCAAGACGCGTGAAGCCGCCTGAGAGGCTCATTGAGCAAATTTAAGGACTATTGTTATAGAGGGAAGTAATGTTATCTTATTCTGTCTTCAAGTTCTAGTGTATTGACATATTTCATGTGAACACACAAAGCAAGGTTAAAAAACCTTGATCATGATAATGATAATGTAAGTTCATTAAGTGGTACAGTTAAAATGCAGATTAATACAAAGAAAACTTGTTGTTAGTTAAAAGTAAAATACTTTTGTTTTAAGAAAAGGAGATGTAATGATATCAGCAAATAGTGATGTTATTTGCCTGTTTGATTATCATGTCTTACCAGCATAGTTGCCTGATTGATTACTTATGCCTGACCAGCAGAGGTCATGTGACAGAGGCAAGCAGTTTGGTTTAGTTTCAGTTTCATTCTAGATGCATCACTAGCCTGATGTCTCCTGTAAATGCTGTATAAAGAGTTGAACAAGCTTTAGATTAAAAGACATTCTCTTTCATAAATGTCTCATCATTGAACCCACAAAGAAATCAATACACAATCCAGCACTGGTTTTGTTCATGATAAACCATCCACATCAGTACCAGTATTGTATTGAATTGTTCAGAAATTTTCAGAAGGTTTTTAAAATAAATTGAATTCGTTTTAACCACCAGAGAAAAATAAAAGTAGATTACTATTAACTAATGTTTGATGTATTCAGCTCTTAAAATCCCTCAGTGTGTGCCAACTACACAAACCTCTGTTTACGTGCCACAAAAAACAGAGGCCTGGAGGCAAGTCATCAACTGGTAGCATTCAGGCCTTGAGTGACAGAAAAAAGAGACCTCCCAAACCCGTGACCTCTTCCACCGAGAAGGACAAGGGTAGCAGGCGCATGGGAACACCATCACCCCCATGTTCCCCTCCAAGTCACACACCATCCTGACTTGGAAATATATCGCCGTTCCTTCATTGTCGCTGGGTCAAACTCCTTCCCTAACAGCACTGTGGGAGTAACTTCACCACACGGACTGCAGCGGTTCAAGATGGTGGCTCACCACCACCTTCTCAAGGGCAATTAGGGATGGGCAATAAATTCTGGCCTTGCCAGCGACGCCCACATCCCATAAATGAATAAAGATATAGAGAGAACGATATCTACTGGATTCCGAGATCTCCAGGCCACTATTTTTGAACAGTTTACAGGATATTTGGGATACTTTCTCCCAGGGATTGAGAGATATTAGTAGTTTCATAAGGTCTGTTATACTACAGATAAGTGGGAAAGCATGAGATGGCTCCGAGGATTTTGAAAGTCCTTTGCTCTAACATGCCTTCACAGGTGGGAGAGAGTCAGCAGGCTAAGGTTGCAGAGATTTCAAGCCCATCCTGGACTCAACAGCGATGAGCAGACCTGCGAGGGAGCACCAGAGGTGGTGGAGCTACTTAAAGAGCAGCCCGAGGCAGCGAGGCCCAGAGCCCCGAGACCGGAGAGGCAGCGGACCTGCGAGGGAGCACCAGAGGCATACCAATCCAGGTTCCGGGAGAGAGGTAAAAAGTAATCCAAGTGTGACGTCAGCTGGAAGCAGGTAAGTGATTGGTTGGTGAGTATTTCTCTCTTTTTTAAACTTTAACTCTGTTTTATAGTTTCTAAGGTCTCTCTGGTGTAGCGGGGACTGTTGGTAAACTATTTAACTGTAGTGTAATTAGTGGGATTGATTGATTTAATTTAAACTCAATTAATTAAAGGGTAAGTCATGGCAGGACAGCCCGGCCCTGTGACCTGCTCCTCCTGCGAAATGTGGGAACTCAGGTACAGTTCCTGTGTCCCTGACAACTACGTGTGCAGGAAGTGCACCCAGCTGCAGCTACTGGCAGACCGCATTGCGGCACTGGAGCTGTGATTGGATGCATACTGGAGCGTTCATGATGTTCGGGACATCATGAATAGCACGTTTAGGGAGTTGGACACACCACAGGTAGAGGTTGGACAGGAAGAAAGGGAATGGGTGACCAACAGGCAGAGTACTAGGCGCAGGCAGGTAGTGCAGGTGTCCCCTGTGGGCATCCCCCTCTCCAAAAGATATACCACTTTGAGTACTGTTGGGGGGATGGCTTATCAGAGGAAGGCAGCAGCAGCCAACTTCCTGGCACCAGGGGTGGCTCTGCTGCACAGAATGGGAGGAAAAAGAGTGGTAGAGCTATAGTAATAGGGGATTCAATTGTAAGGGGGATAGATAGGTGTTTCTGCGGCCGCAAACGAGACTCCAGGATGGTGTGTTGCCTCCCTGGTGCAAGGGTCAAGGATGTCTCCAAGCGGCTGCAGAACATCTTGGAAGGGGAGGGTGAACAGCCAGTTGTCGTGGTGCATATAGGCACCAACGATATAGGTAAAAAGCGGGATGAGGTCCTAAAAGCGGAATATAGGGAGTTAGGAGGTAAATTAAAAAACAGGACCTCAAAGGTAGTAATCTCAGGATTGCTACCAGTGCCACGTGCTAGTCAGAGTAGAAATAGAAGGATAATCCAGATGAATACGTGGCTAGAGGAATGGTGCCAGGGGGAGGGATGCAAGTTCCTGGGACATTGGAACCGGTTCTGGGGGAGGTGGGACCAGTTCAAACCGGACGGTCTGCACCTGGGCAGGGCTGGAACCGATGTCCTAGGGGAAGTGTTTGCTAGTGCTGTGGGGGAGGGTTTAAACTAAAATGGCAGGGGGTTGGGAACCTGAGCAGGGAGACAGAGGAAAGGGAAACAAGGATAAAATCAAAAGATAGGAAGGAGAAAAACAAAAGTGGCAGTCAGAGAAATCAACGGTTTAAATCAAACGTGGCCACAGTAAATAATAATTCTAATAGGCTGTGTGTCTTAATGCGAGGAGCATTTGTAATAAGGTGGATGAATTGGCTGTGCAAATAGAGGGAAACGAATATGATTTGGTTGGGATTACGGAAACGTGGCTCAAGGATGGCCAAGACTGGGAACTCAACATCCAGGGGTATTTGATATTCAGGAAAGATAGGCAAAAAGGAAAGGGAGGAGGGGTAGCATTACTGGTTAAAGAAGGGATTTACACAATTGTAATGAAGGATATTAGCTCTGATGATGTGGACTCTGTATGGGTAGAACTTGTAGTGTATGTAACGTTCCACCTTTAAGAGAACTATTTTAAGGGTTGCACTACTTTGTCTTGGCTACTGTATACTGTAATACCGGTGGTGACCACACCGGTATATAAGTGCTGTGTAAGGATTTATTGGGCAGATTCGCCCTGACCTTCGAATAGTAAAGTCCTGTTAAAGTTACTCTTGTAGTCTGTGTATTAATTCGCCATATAACACACAGACTTTACAGTGGCGACAAGTTCGATCTTACCTTGCGGCAGCGATACATCCGAAGCAGTTAACAAGCGTCGAGAAGAGGCATCCGCCTCGTCGATCTGCTGAGAGAAGACTCGAGTCTGCAGAGCAAGGAAGAAGGAAGGATTCAGACACGAAGCCTTCCATCAGCAACAGGCAGTGATCGTCCCTTCTGTCACGGTGGTGAGTGAGCCGATCAGCCACGAGAAGCAAGTCGGCCACGTTGACTGTGAGTAGGGGGGAAATAAAAAGAAACGGAGGATAAGGGCGGTGAACTTGACCACGGTCGGGGGGAAAGGAGCCGGACAGAAGTCGGGGCCAGAGACGCTGAGACGGGGGCAGCGTAGGGCACGGAAGCCGCGGTACAAGCGGGAATGCAGCCGGTGTGAGAGACCGGGCTACAAGCGGGAATGCAGCCGGTGTGAGAGACCGGGCTACAAGCGGGCTGGGAGACGCAACAGCGTCGGGAGACAGCTCGACCGCGACCGGCGAAAAAGGCCGGGCAGCTACCGAGGCCGCGAGGCGCTGCGACCGGGATCGTAAGGCGCGGGAAGAAATAAATAAATAAAACCGCGGAGAATTCAGCCGCAGCCGGGGGAGGAAAGGACCGGACTGCGAGAGGGCTGGGGAGGCGCGATTGAAAGCCGCTGAGGGAGAGACAGAGCCCGAGCGAGCGGGAGAGCTTCAGAATAAACTGAAGCTGGCGCGCAGGCTGCGAAACCCGAAAGCCAGCGGTCGTCGCCCGAGGGCAAAGCTTACCCCCCGCCAGAGGAAGACAAGCGCGGGAAACCGCCATCCTCGGAGGCGGGGAAGAAGATAAGCGCGGGAAACCGCCATTTTTGAAAAAAAAAGTTAAAAAGTAAAGAAAAATTTTGTTGTTGTTCTCAGAAAGATTGTGAAGATGCCTAAGCATGGTAACATCAACGATTTCAATTCCGATGTGGAAGATTGGGCCACGTATGTAGAACGCATCGAGATATATTGTAAGGTCAATAAGATAGCAAATTATGATAAAGCTCTAACCTTACTAAACTCAATGGGTGCGAAGACATATGGGCTATTGAAGCATCTTCTATCACCAGCTAAACCGACGGATCAGTCTTTCGCTAATATTGTTGCTGTCCTGAAGGATCATTTGAACCCCACACCGCTGATGTTAGCGGAACGATCTAAATTTTACGTGAGAACGCAACTAAAAGAGGAAAGCAACGCGGAGTACTTGGTTGAACTGCGTAGGCTAGCAAAATACTGTCAGTTTGGGGAAAATCTGACAGAGGCACTGAGAGACAAGTTCGTGTGTGGGATGTCGAAGGAAGAAACACAAAAGCGACTGCTCAAAGAGAACGATCTTACACTTGATAAGGCTGTCCTTATTGCAGCATCGCACGAAGCCGCAGCGAGAGGCACGGCGGAAATGCAGCTGAAGACAACGGTACTCAGCGTGGATCAAATGACTTCGGGTACAACGAAATGTTATCGTTGTGGGAAGACAACACACGACCAGAACCAATGCTGGTTTAAAAACCAGGAATGTAGAAAATGTGGCAAGCTTGGTCACATAGCTAAAGTATGCCGGTCAGGAAAGAAGACCAGCAACAATAAGTCACCACAGAAGAAGTACAGAAAGGTACATAAGGTGACTGTGAAGAGTTCAGATGAACAGAATTCAGATTCAGACTCCAACAGCAAGGAACTGGGTAGTCTGAGGATTCACAATGTGAGTAAGGAAACTGACCGACAAACTATCTGGGTCACACTACAGATTGCAAAAGTCCAAGTGAAGATGGAAGTGGACACCGGATCGGCGTTGACGGTCATGAATAAGCAAGATTACAAAAAGTTATTCAAACATATTCCCCTACGGGATACGGAGATAGTATTGCAGACATACACGGGGCATAAAGTATACCCCATCGGAAAGATAAAAGTCAAGGTGAGACACAAGGGCAAAGAACACCAAGGAATGGACATATATGTACTACCCGAGGGAGGTCCACCACTTCTGGGGCGGGAGTGGATCAGGAAAATAAAGATAGACTGGCACTCCCTAAACACAATGACGGTAGATTCCGGAAAGAAAGATGTCAAACCTGAACGATTGTCCAGAATATTGGACGAGGCTAAAGAGGTATTCCAGCAGGGACTGGGAATACTGAGAGGAATTAAGGCAAAAATCAAGATTGCAGAACATGCAAGCCCAAAATTTTTCAAAGCCAGATCGGTACCTTACGCGATACGACCTGCTGTGGAGGCAGAACTGGAAGAGCTTGAATGTTCAGGGGTACTGTCTAAGGTGGACTGGAGTGAGTGGGCCACGCCCATTGTTCCCGTCGTGAAGCCTTCGTCGAGTAACAAGCCAGGGGGACCGGGAAAGGTCCGCATCTGCGGAGACTTCAAGATCACAGTTAATCCGGTGCTTCACACGGTACAATACCCGCTTCCGCGGATTGAGGATATCTTTGCTTCATTGTCTGGTGGGAAACACTTCACCAAGATAGACCTGGCGCAAGCATACTTACAGATGGAAGTCGAGGAAGAGTCACGCCAGTATCTCACAATCAACACGCACAGAGGCTTGTATCGATATAATAGACTGGTTTTTGGAGTGGCTTCGGCTCCAGCAATTTGGCAGAGGGCCATGGAGCAGGTCTTACAGGGTATTCCAAGCACTCAGTGTTACTTGGACGATATCCTGATTACGGGAGAGGACGAGGAGGAACACCTCACAAATTTGAAACTGGTGCTCACCAGGTTGAAGGAATATGGCCTTCGAGCTAACCGCCAGAAATGTGAGTTCTTCCAGAAACGGATCTCATACTGTGGTCATGTCATTGACCAAGAGGGGCTGCACAAGTCACCTGAAAAGATCGAAGCTGTCGTGAAGGCCCCCGCTCCGGAAAATGTATCACAGTTGAGGTCATTTCTGGGGTTGATTAACTATTACCATAAGTTTCTGCCAAATCTATCCACGGTGCTGCACCCGCTGAATGCTCTGTTGCGGAAAGAAGTACCGTGGAAGTGGAGCGAGGACTGTAAGAAGGCCTTTCGCAAAAGCAAGGCATTGATCACCTCTGGGGAAGTGTTGGCTCACTTCAATCCAACGCTACCTCTTCGTCTAGCTTGTGATGCTTCCCCTTATGGTATTGGAGCAGTACTCTCACACAAGTTGCCAAATGGCTCGGAAAGGCCAGTCGCATTTGCATCCCGATCATTGACCTCCGCTGAGCGCAATTATGCTCAGATAGATAGGGAGGCTCTCAGCCTTGTGTGGGGAGTAAAGAAATTCAATCATTACCTGCAGGGCAAGAAGTTTACATTGCTGACAGACCACCAGCCGTTGGTATCCATATTCAACCCTAACAAGGCCGTTTCCACGATGACAGCGCAAAGGCTACAGAGGTGGTCCGTTTTACTAGGGGCACACCAATATGACATCGAATACAAAAGGTCCAAACAGCATGGAAATGCTGATGGGTTATCGCGCCTACCGTTGCCAGTGGTAGAAGAGGCGACTACAGTGGACCCACTGGAGATGTTCCACTCAACCATAGTGGAATGTCTACCAGTAACAAATTCTATGATCGAAAAGGAAACAAGAAATGACCCGACTCTCTCACGAGTCTACGATTTAACGGTGGAGGGATGGCCAGCACATGGCGAACCAATGTTGCCAGCATTTTCGCAAAGAAGAGAACAGCTGTCAGTGTGCCGAGGAACCTTGATGTGTGGATCTAGAGTGGTGATTCCACCCAAACTCCAGCATAAAGTGCTAAAGGGGCTTCACGAGGGACATCTGGGTGGAGTGAAAATGAAGAACCTAGCCAGAGCGTTTGTGTGGTGGCCAGGTATTGATGGAGACATCGAAGAAATAACCAAGAGCTGTCTAGGATGCCAGAAGGTCCAAAACGCCCCACCACAAGCTCCTCTGCATCCATGGGAGTGGCCCTCATCTCCATGGCAAAGGGTACATATCGACTTTGCTGGTCCATTTATGGACTCAATGTTTTTAATCGCGGTGGATGCACACTCCAAGTGGCCGGAGGTAATAAAGATGTCCTCCACCACCACGGAAAAAACCATCACAGTATTAAGGACCATATTTGCCAGGAATGGGCTGCCGGAACAGATCTGTTCTGATAATGGACCACAACTTGTGTCCGAAGAATTCAGGAAGTTCTTAAAAAGCAATGGGGTTAAGCACTACACGTCCGCCCCATACCATCCCGCCACCAATGGATTAGCTGAAAGGTTTGTCCAGACCTTCAAGAAGGCCATAAAGGCCATGGGTAATGAAGACATAAATCTACAACATAAGGTAGATAACTTCTTGTTGGCATACAGGAATGCAACACATGCGGTCACAAACCAAACTCCCGCCATGATGTTTTTCAATAGAAGACTAAGATGCCGGCTGGATTTGATTAAGCCAAACGTCAGAAGGGACGTAGAGAACCGGCAATTTCAAGGCATGAATGAAAGGCCAACTAGAACCTTCCAGATAGCTCAACAAGTTTTGTCCCGGGACTACCGTACCGAGAAATGGCAGCCTGGAACTATTGGAAAAAGGCTAGGACCGCTGATGTATACCGTGGACATTGGTGAAAGCATAATAAGGTGCCATGTTGACCAGATCATAGAGTCATCCACAAAGGGCCAACCTACTCCACAACTCTATACGCCTAATGTTGAAGCAGAGATACCCAGAGCATCTACCTCCGATCCGGTAATACTGGAATCAGATGAACCTGACACTGTCCTTCAAGCAGAATCGACCTTGCCAGAAGAACCTACTACACCACCGAAAACAACGACACCACCGAGGCATTATCCGGACAGAGTCAGGAAGCCTCCAGAGAGACTGAATCTGTGAACTGTTTTACATAAAGTTGTATATATGTTATGATGTTATATTAATGGGAATATATATATACTGTTAACCTAAAAAGGGAGGATTGTAGTGTATGTAACGTTCCACCTTTAAGATAACTATTTTAAGGGTTGCACTACTTTATCTTGGCTACTGTATACTGTAATACCGGTGGTGACCACACCGGTATATAAGTGCTGTGTAAGGATTTATTGGGCGGATTCACCCTGACCTTCGAATAGTAAAGTCCTGTTAAAGTTACTCTTGTAGTCTGTGTATTAATTCGCCATATAACACACAGACTTTACAGAACTGAGAAAAACCAAGGGGCAGAAAACGTTAGTGGGAGTGGTATATAGACCTCCAAACAGTAAGGCGGAGGTTGGGGATGGCATTAAAAGGGAAATTAAAGAAGCGTGCAATAAGGGCAAAGCAGTCATCATGGGTGACTTTAATCTACATATAGATTGGGCTAACCAAATTAGTAACAATACTGTGGAGGAGGAATTCCTGGAGTGTTTACGGGATGGTTTCCTGGACCAATATGTCGAGGAACCAACCAGAGATCAGGCCATCTTAGACTGGGTATTATGTAATGAGAAAGGATTAATTAGCAATCTTGTTGTACGAGGCCCCTTGGGTCGGAGCGATCATAATATGATCGAATTCTTCATTAAGATGGAGAATGAAGTAGTTGACTCAGAAAGTAGGGTCTTCAATTTAAATAAAGGAAACTACGATGGTCTGAGGAGCGAGTTGGGTAGGATTGATTGGGGAATGGCACTCAAAGGGTTGACAGTGGATAGGCAATGGCAAACATTCAAAGACCGAATGGATGAAGTACAGAAGTTGTTCATCCCAGTTTGGCATAAAAATAAAACAAAAAAGGTGACTCAACCATGGCTAACAAGGGCAATTAGGGATAGCATAAGATCCAAGGAGTGGACATACAAATTGGCCAGAAAAAGCAATAATCCTGAGGATTGGGAGCAGTTTAGGATTCAACAAAGGAGGGCAAAGGGATTAATTAAGAAAGGGAAAATAGAATATGAGAGTAAGCTTGCAGGGAACATAAAAACTGACTGTAAAAGCTTTTATAGATATGTAAAGAGAAAAAGATTAGTGAAGTCAAGCGTAGGTCCCTTGCAGTCAGAATCAAGGGAATTTATATTGGGGAGCAAAGAAATGGCAGGCCAACTAAATACATATTTTGGTTCTGTCTTCACAAAGGAGGACACAAATAACCTCCCAGAAATACCGCGGAACATTGGGTCTGATGAAACGGTGGAACTGAAAGAAATCAGTATTTGTAGGGAAATGGTGTTAGGAAAATTGATGGGACTGAAGGCCGATAAATCCCCAGGGCCTGATAATCTACATCCCAGGGTACTTAAGGAAGTGGCCCTAGAAATAATAGATGCATTGCCGGTCATCTTCCAGAACTCAATAGACTCTGGAACAGTACCCATGGATTGGAGGGTACCTACTGTTACCCCACTATTCAAAAAAGGTGGCAGAGAAAAAGCGGGGAATTATAGACCGGTAAGCCTGACATCGGTAGTGGGGAAAATGCTAGGGTCCATTATAAAAGATGTAATAGCAGAGCAGTTGGAAAGCAGTGACAGGATCGGACAAAGTCAACATGGATTTACAAAAGGTAAATCATGCTTGACTAATCTACTGGAATTTTTTGACGATGTAACTGGTAAAATAGATAAGGGAGAACCAATGGATATGGTGTATTTGGACTTTCAGAAGGCTTTCGATAAAGTCCTGCACAAGAGGTTAGCGTGCAAAATTAAGGCACATGGGATTGGGGGCAAGGTACTGACTTGGATAGAGAACTGGTTGGCGGACAGAAAGCAAAGATTTGGAATAAACGGGTCGTTTTCCGAGTGGCAGGCAGTGACTAGTGGGGTACCGCAAGGATTAGTCCCAGGACCCCAGCTGTTCACAATATATATTAATGATCTGGACGAGGGAATTGGATGTAATATCTCCAAATTTGCAGACGACACAAAGCTGGGTGGGAGGGTATGCTGTGAGGAGGATGTCATGAGACTCCAGTACGATATGGACAGGTTGGATGGTTGGGCAGAAACATGGCAAATGCACTATAATGCCGATAAATGTGAGGTTATCCACTTTGGTGGCAAAAACAGGAAGGCAGATTATTATTTGAATGGCAATAGATTGGGAGAAGGGGAAGTGCAAAGAGACCTGGGTGTTCTTGTGCACCAGTCGCTGAAGGTAAGCATGCAGGTGCAGCAGGCGGTTAAGAAGGCAAATGGTATGTTGGCCTTCGTAGCAAGAGGGTGCGAGTACGAGAACAAGGATGTCTTGCTGCAGTTGTACAGGGCCTTGGTGAGACCGCACCTTGAGTATTGTGTGCAGTTTTGGTCACCTTACCTGAGGAAGGACGTTCTTGCCATGGAGGGAGTGCTGCGAAGATTAACCTGGCTGATACCTGAGATGGCAGGAATGACGTACGAGGAGAGATTGTGTCAATTGGGCTTATACTCACTGGAGTTTAGAAGATTGAGAGGGGATCTCATCGAAACCTATAAAATTCTGTCAGGTCTGGACAGACTAGATGCAGAAAGGATGTTTCTGATGGCCGGGGAGTCCAGATCCAGGGGTCATAGTCTAAGGATAAGGGGTAAGCCATTTAGGACTGAAATGTGGAGGAATTTCTTCACCCAGAGAGTGGTGAACCTGTGGAATTCTCTGCCACAGAGGGCGGTGGAGGCCAGTTCATTAAATGGCCCAGTAATTCCGGGCACAAGGCGTGAGTACGAACGGGGTACTCACGCGTGTGCCCGGAGGAATTGCTGGTTTTCAGCATGCACAGTGCACGCGCTGAAAACCGGCATTTCCTGTCCTCTGACCCAAGGGGTTAAGAGGCAGAGCGCGCGCGACTGCACAGGCAGCGCGTGCGCAGTGAAATTCCTTTTTTTTTTCAGAGTTGCGCGCGTGTAAAGGCCTCTGGTCTTTACGCGTGGGAAAACAAGATGTAAGTATTTAGTTTTTCAGGTAAGTGGGCTTTTAGTACAATGTAGAATTTTTTTTTCCACAGGTTTGTTATTTTTAAAGAATTTACAGTAAGGTAAGTTTAGTTTTAGACCCTATTTTTTAAAAATTTATTTTTTTCAAAAAATTGATTAATTGTTTAAAACATTTTTTTAAACTTATTTATAGTTAATATAATCAGTGGGATGTTTTTTATAATTTTATTTAAAGGTAAAGTAATGTTTTGGCAGCCCAAACTTTTCATGAGTTTGACAGCTCTTACTGTCAAACTCATGAATGAGTTTCCCCTCCCCTGATTGGCTGCACAGTGCTCACCTGATCCCAGCCGGCACATCGCACTAACTACGCCGCTGGATCAGGTAAGCACAGCGCGCCGACAGCTGAACCGGGCCTGTGACAGGAAATGGAAACAGGCCTGGGCTTCAGATGTCGGCGCACAGGGTGAGTGCACATCGGGGGCTTGCACGCGCGGCAAGCCCCCGATCCTAATTTCAGGGCCATTATATTCAAGAAAGAGTTGGATATATTTCTTGAGGCTAAAGGGATCAAGGGATATGGGGAGAAGGCAGGGACAGGGTACTGAATTTGGATGATCAGCCATGATCTCATTGAATGGCGGAGCAGGCTCGAAGGGCTGAATGGCCTACTCCTGCTCCTATCTTCTATGTTTCTATGTGAAATCCCTGAAATTTCCGATGTGCGTTTGCGTATAGTGAAGCTCCTTGCTGTCAACCTTGCCTCCCCAGTTCTGCCTCCATGTGCATCAAAGCCAGGGTTATTTCCCTGCACTCCAGCTAAGGCTGAGAATCATAGAATCATACAGCACGGAAGGATGCCATTCGGCCCATCGTGCTTGTGCTGACTCTTTGAAAGCGCTATCCAATTAGTCCCACTCCACTTGCTCTTTCCCATAGCCCTGCAAATTTTTCCAACATATCCAAATCCATTTTGAATGTTACTATTGAATCTGCTTCCACCGCCCTTTCAGGCAGTGCCTTACCAATCACAACAACTCGCTGTGTAAAAAAATTGCTCCTCATTGCCCAGTTCTTTTGCTAATTATCTTAAATCTGCATCTTTTGGTTATCGATCCTCCCACCAGTGGCAACAGTTTCTCCTTATCTAATCTAGAAAAACATCTCATAATTTTGAACACCTCTATTAAATAGACCCATATAAGATGGCACCCATAATTTGACTAATAATTTAAAATTTGGGGCCAGTTGTGAAAATGAAATTATTGGAATATAGGCATATATTTTACACATTGGAGCTTTATGCGATGACAGCGCATATCAGGAGCTTGAGCATAAGAACATAAGAAATGTCAGCATGGTTTTATGAAGGGGAAGTCATGTTTGACAAATTTGCTCGAATTCTTTGAGGATGTAACATACAGGGTGGATAAAGGGGAACCAGTGGATGTAGTGCATTTGGACTTCCAAAAGGCATTTGACAAGGTTCCACACAAAAGATTACTGATCAAGATAAGAAATCACGGGATTGGGGGTAATATACTGGCATGGGTGGAAGATTGGCTATCTAACAGAAAACAAAGAGTTGGGATAAATGGTTCATTCTCGGGCTGGCAATCAGTAACTAGTGGTGTTCCGCAGGGGTCAGTGCTGGGACCCCAACTCTTTACAATCTATATTAACGATTTGGAGGAAGGGACCGAGTGCAACATATCCAAGTTTGTCGACGATACAAAGATGGGAGGGAAGGCAATGAGTGAGGAGGACATAAAAAACCTGCAAGAGGACATAGACAGGCTAAGTGAGTGGGCAGAGATTTGGCAGATGCAATATAATGTTGGAAAGTGTGAGGTTATGCACTTTGGCAGAAAAAATCAAACAGCAAGTTATTATCTAAATGGAGAGAAATTGCAAAGTGCTACAGTACAAAGGGATCTGGGGGTCCTGCTGCATGAAACACAAAAAGTTAGTATGCAGGTGCAGCAGGTGATCAGGAAGGCCAATGGAATCTTGGCTTTTATTGCAAGGGGGATGGAGTATAAAAACAGGGAAGTCTTGCTGCAGTTATACAGGGTATTGGTGAGGCCACACCTGGAATACTGCGTGCAGTTTTGGTTTCCATATTTAAGAAAAGATACACTTGCTCTCGAGGCGGTTCAGAGAAGGTTCACTCGGTTGATTCCAGAGATGAGGGGGTTGACGTATGAGGAAAGGTTGAGTAGGTTGGGACTCTACTCATGGAGTTCAGAAGAATGAGAGGCGATCTTATCGAAACATATAAGGTTGTGAGGGGGCTTGATCTGGTGGATGTGGTGAGGATGTTTCCACTGATGGGTGAGGCTAGAACTAGGGGGCATAATTTTAGAATAAGTGGCTGCCCTTTCAAAACTGAGATGAGGAGAAACTTCTTCACTCAGAGGGTAGTAAATCTATGGAATTTGCTACCCCAGAGAGCTGTGGAAGCTGCAACATTAAATAAATTTAAAATGGAGATAGACAGTTTCCTAGCTGATAAGGGAATTAGGCGTTACGGGGAGAGGGCAGGGAAGTGGACGTGAGTCTAGATTCGGATCAGCCATGATCCTATTGAATGGCGGAGGAGGCCCGAGGGGCCGTATGGCCTACTCCTGCTCCTACTTCTTATGTTCTTATTATAAGAGCAGGAGTCGGCCATTCAGCCCTTCGAGCCTGCTCCGCTATTCAATAAGATCATGGCTGATCTTCTGCCTCATCTCTACTTTCCTGACCTATCCCCATATCCCTTGATTCTCTTAACATTCAAAAATCTATCGATCTCTGTCTTGAATATACTCAATGACTGAGCATTCACAGCCCTCTGGGGTAGAGAATTCCAAAGATTCACCACCCTCTGAGTGAAGAAATTTCTCCTCATCTCAGTCCTAAATGGCCAACCCCTTATTCTGAGACTTTGACCCCTGGTTCTAGACTCCCCAGCCAGGGGAAACATTCTCCCTGCATCTACCCTGTCAAGCCCTGTAAGAATTTTGTATGTTTCAATGAGATCACCTCTCATTCATTTAAACTCTAGAGAATATAGGTCTAGTCTACTCAATCTGTCTGCATTAGACAATTCCCCCATCCCAGGAACCAGTCTGGTGAAACTTCATTGCACTCCCTCAATGGGAAGTATATCCTTCCTTAGGAAAGGAGACCAAAACTGTACACAATACTCCAGGGGGGTGAGTTTCCCACTGGAGGCGGGTTGGAGGCGGGTTTCAGTTTGGATGGGTTCCAAACCCGCCTCCACTGATAGGTTTGACAAAATTGCGCTTTTCCCCTGATTGGCCAGTTGATTTCAGAGGTGTGGGTTGCCCTTGGCCAATTAGTGTTTTGGGACTGAAACTCGCCCCTGCTGACATCACTTTTCCAGCCTCATTTCAGGGCTGCTTGCTGCCTTGGATCATTCCACTGGATTTCTGCCTATGCTGCACCACCTACAACATCGTTTGAGAAACCACTATGTCCAATTCCAAGGCAAGGGCCTCCCCGAGGTTCTTGGATGAAGCGCTGCAAATGTTGGTTGAGGGGGTGAGAGCTAGCAGGGAGGTGTTCTTCCCCTCATATGTGAGGAAGAGGCCTCCCAAAGAAACCAAGGCTGTGTGGGTGCAGCTGGCAAGGGATATAACCTCCAGATCTGTGTGCAGATTGGGTGAATGTTTATGTGTATTGATGAAATACCATCCCTGTTGGAAAGCATTAAAATGATTTGATGGCAAAATGTTGGCATGATGGCATCTGTTCTTTCGCTTTAGGCAGCTCCACATTGCGGGCTCTGTGACACTTGCATTGTAAGGTTGGTGGCTTGTCTTAAGATGGAGCCAAGCACATGTGCCAACATGGGCAACCGATGCAAATCTGGCCAGGATAAGTTCATCACGGGCAGCCATGTGCTCGCATGCTGCCGCTGTTGCTGGTCGATAGATCGGCGCTCGGTCCTCCTGCTGCTCCTCCTCCTCCTGCTCCTCCTCCTCCTCAGCCTCCTCATCTTCCTGCTCCTCCTCCTCATCCTCATCATCATCTGAGGAGGCCTGGAACTGAGCCACTTGCTCATCAGGAAGCTGTAAGCCACGATGCTGTGCGATGTTGTGCAGTGCACAGCAGACCATGACCATTCTGGGGATTCTGTATGGTGTATACTGCAGGTCTCCAGTTGATCTGTCAGGGCATCAGAAGCGCATCTTCAACAACCCAATGGTTTGCTCGATGATGGACCTGGTCGAAGTGTGTCTGGCATTGTAGTGCTCTTCAGCCTCGTTAGCTGGCCTCCTGATCGGCGTCATTAGCCACTTCTTCAGGGGGTAGCCTTTGTCACCAAGGAGCCATCAATTAAATTAGTTTGGCAGATTGAAAAGCGGAGGAACACCAGAGTGCCACAGGATGAAAGAGCCATCGCAACTACCACAGAACTTGGCGCAAACATGCAAAAGCTCCTTCTTGTGGTTACACACCAGCTGTACGTTGAGGGAGTGGAAGCCCTTGTGGTTGTCAAAGATAGCTGGGTTGTGATGGGGTGCCCTAAGGGCCACATGTTTGCAGTCTATGATGCCCTGCAACATTGGCAAGCCTGCCATATTTGCAAAGCCAACCGAATGCACGGTTATACTTACTTGATCCCTTGAGAACTGGATGTGATTGTGCGCCTTTGCGAAAAGGGCATTGGTAACCTGCGTAATGCAACTGTGGGCGGCCGACTGGGAGATGCCACTGATGTCTGTTGATGATCCCTGGAAGGAGCCTGAGGCAAAGCAGTTCAGTGCGGTGGTGACATTGACAGCCACTGGGGAGGGGTGTCTATCCGTTCCTCTGGGCACCAGGTTTTGCTGCAGCAGTCCACAGATTTCTCGGACAACCTCTCGCAAAAGTCACAGCCTCCTTTGGCACTGCTGCTCACTCATGTTGAGGTAGCTCATCCTCTGGCTGTAAACCCTTGTTGGGGGTATCTCCTGCGGCGAGGTGCCTTGATGCGCTGGCGCCTTCTGCCCTGTGCAGCATCAGGTGGGTGAGCAGGAGGTTGGCGCTCCTGCTGCTGTTGCTGCTGAGCTGCCTGGTTCTGCTGCTGCCCATCTGAATCTGAGCTACACGGTGAAAGGAAATAAATGGTTCCCATGCTGCTGGCAGATACTTCCGTTGGGGAAGCGCTCATTCCAAGCGGAGAGAGGGTCTTCCAAGGAGGTCCCACAGTTGAAAGATAGAAGCTGCAGCACCCCCGACTTCGGAAGGCCTTCTAAATGTGCTGAAAGAACTTTTAAAGTAAAGTTCTGCCACCTGCAACTAATCCCCGATGAAAGTTCCATTTTAATGGTGGAGCTGCAGCTGTGAGGAGGCCACCCACTTGTCAACCCGACAGGATTAGCTGCCGTGGTTTAGGAGGGTCATGGAACATGCTGAAAATATCGAAAAATAACGAGGGCCTCTCACAATAGGATTGAAAGGCCCTTAATGACAATTTAAGGCTCTTACCAAGCTCCCTGGCCAGCTGGAGACAGGACCGTTTCCCTCCCTGCAAAACCGGCACCGGCAAAATCCCACGGAGGCGGGTTGGAGGCAGGTTCCGAACCCGCACTCATTTTTTGCGATTTTCCTGCCTTTCCCGCCTCCAAACCTACCTCCTCGGGGCTGAGAAAATTGCCCCCCAGGTGTGGTCCCACCAGGGCCCTATATAATTGTAGTAAGAAGCCTTTACTCTTATACTCAAATCCTCTTGTAATAAAGGCCAACATACCATTTGCATTCTTAATTGCTTGCTGTACCTGCATGTTAACTTTCAGTGATTCATGTACAAGGACACCCAGGTCCCTCTGAACACCAACATTTCCCAATCTCTCACCATTTAAAAAATACTCTGCTTTTCTATTTTTCCAACCAAAGTGGATAACTTCACATTTCTCCACATTATATTCCATTTGCCAAGTTTTTGCTTACTCATTTAGCCTGTCTATATTCCCTTGAAGCCTCTTTGCATCCTCCTCACACTTACATACCCACCCAGCTTTGTAGACCAGGGCATCCAACTTCACTTTGCGCCTATGCAGGGGACGCTGAGCTCTGCATGCAAATTCCTGGTAGGTGCTCCGTCCTTGCAAAATCATGTGCAGGAGAACTAGCTTTAAAATCTACCCCACATTGCACCGTCTTGTACTATCTTAACTTCGCTTCTCAAAGTGAAACCCGATGAGAAGGAAGGAGAAAGAGTAATGTTAAGATGGTAACTGGCATAACGTGTTCTCCATGAGTTAATCGCACAATTATGTTTCCTTGCTCAATAGTGGTGAATACCCAGCTCCTCTTGTGTCTCCAGAAACTTCTTTTGTTTGCAATGACATCACTATTGTGCAATCCATTTGAACTTTCATAGGATTAGGGCAAGCATAGCCAAACCCAGTCCCAGACTAGTCAGAGAGACCTGTGTTACATTACTGTAACACAGGTGTCAGCTGTGGCTCAGTGGGTAGCACTCTCGCTTCTGAGTCAGGAGGTTGTGGGTTCGAGTTCCTTTCTAGGCTGACACTCCAGTGCAGTGCTGAGGGAGTGCTGCACTGTCGGAGGTGCCATCTTTCAGATGAGACGTTAAACCAAGGCCCTGTCTGCCCTCTCAGGTGGATGTACAAGATCCCATGGCACTATTTGAAGAAGAACAGGGGAGTTATCCCCGGTGTCCTGGCCAATATTTATTCTCAACCAATATCACTAAAACAGATTATCTGGTCATTGTCACATTGCTGTTTTGGGAGCTTGCTGTGTCCAAATTGGCTGCCGCATTTCCTACATTGCAACAGTGACTACTCTTCAAAAGTACTGAATTGGGTGTAAAATGCCTTGGGATGTAATAAGGTTGTGAAAGGAGCTATAAAAATGCAAGTCTTTGTTTTACTCATTCTGCTCCCCAGTATAAACTTGGTGTGTGCAAGTTGCGCCAGCGTACGAGCCACTCCCCGGAACTTCAGGCATAAAGTTGAGGCCATGAAATGCTTCGCCGCATAGAGTGGTTGAGGCAGAAACCATCACCTCTTTAAAGGACAAATTGGAAAGCTATATGTAGCAGAGGAAGATGCGGGGCTACGGGGAGAGAGCAGGGCGGTGGGAATAGTTTTGGTTGCTCTAGCGAATAGCCAACGGAGAAACATTGAGCCAAAAGGCCTTTTTCTGTGCTGTAAACTATGGCTAGGAAAGAGACTGTATGAAAAGGCACTACACTTAAATTAATTTTGACAGTGAATGATCAATGAGACATTGTCTACATTGCTACAATTACGGTGCTGTTACGTCTGTTCTCAATTAAAACCTTCTAGTGCCTGCCCCTGACAGGTGATGTGATCATCTGCTCGAAGAGTTCAACCTGAGTTAAATGGCTGATTTAATTCTCCTTCTGTTGGATCTGTGATTCAGTGAATTAAATAATCACACGGATGCTGTACATCAACAATAAACAGGTCTTTACTGGAGGAGGGTAGTCTCAAGACTGGGGTACAGAGGCATGCGCCGGTACTACAGTATACAGGAGCTGTAAAAGTAGTTCTGACTTAAAGGCACATACACTACAGTTCCTCCCCTTTTAGATTAATAGTACCCCTAATATTCAAATAACAATTAACATTTCAACATGTACATTAAACAACAAAAGTCCATTTGTAGATTCAGTCTTTGGGGCAGCTTCCTGACCCTTTCGGGATAGCGCCTTTCCGGAGGTTCTTGTTCTTGGTGCAGAGGCGATTCTGACCCCTTTTCATCGGGTAGTTCATCGGGTTCCACTGCTACTGGGTCTGAAGTAAATGCTACCGGTATGTCGGGTTCATCCCCAGGTACTCAAGACATGGGGTTGACGTGTTTCTGTGACGCTAAGATCTGATCGACGTGGCATCTCACAATGTTCTCCCCGACCTCCACTGTGTACATTAATGGCCCCTGCCTTGTACATATCGTTCTGGGTTGCCATTTCTCTGTTCGATAGTCACGGGCCAAGACTGGTTGCCCTACATTGAAGCTCCTTGTCGGCTTCTCATTGATGAGCTGGAATTGTTTGTCCTCAACATTTCTTCGCACATTTGGTCTGAGCAAGTCCAGACGAGATCTCAACCTTTGGTTAAAGAACATCATGGCCGGGGTCTGGTTGGTAACTGCATGTGTCGCGTTGCGGTAGGCTAATAAGAAATTGTCCATCTTATGCTGTAGTGGAATGTCATTGTCGCACATGGCCTTTATCGCCTTCTTAAAGGTTTGTACGAACCTCTCAGCCAATCCATTTGTGGCTGGATGATACGGGGCGGATGTGTAATGCCTTACACCATTCCTTCTCATACATTTTTGGAACTCGTCGGACACAAACTGTGGTCCATTATCAGAGCAAATCTGCTCTGGCAACCCGTTTCTGGCAAATATGGTCCGTAGGACTGCAATCGTTTTCTCTGTAGTGGTTGAAGATATTTTTATCACCTCAGGCCACTTTGAATGAGCATCCACATTGAGTCCATGAACGGACCAGCGAAATCAATGTGCACCCGTTGCCATGGAGAGGAGGGCCACTCCCATGGGTGTAGAGGGGCATGTGGTGGTGCATTTTGGATCTTCTGGCATCCTAAGCAGCTCTTAGTTAGGTCTTCGAATTGTTGATCGATTCCCGGCCACCACACATAAGCCCTAGCAAGGCTTTTCATTTTCACTCCCCCCAGATGACCTTCATGTATCTCATTTAGCACTCTCTCCCTTAACTTGGGTGGAATCACCACTCTGGATCCACACATCACTGTCCCCTGGCATACTGACAGCTGTTTTCTTCTGGATGAGAATGCTGGCAACAGTGAGTCGCCATGTGTTGGCCATCCCCTCACTGTCAATTCATATACCCGCGACAGCGTCGGATCATTGCGGGTCTCCTTCTCTATATCCGCGTTTGTTACTGGCAATCGTTCAATTATTGACGAATAAAATATCTCGATAGGGTCCACTGCTGGTGCTTCCTCCAAAGTAGGCAGTGGCAGGCGGGATAGCCCATCAGCGTTCCCATGCTGATTCATGCCTTTATATTCTATTTCATATTGATTCGCCCCTAGAAACAGGGACCATCTTTGTAACCGCTGTGCAGTCATCACTGGCACGCCCTTCTTAGGATTAAAGATGGAGACAAGTGGTTGGTGGTCAGTCAGCAAGGTGAACTTCTGCCCATGCAGATAGTCGTTGAATTTTTTTACTCCCCATACTCGGCTGAGGGCCCCCCTGTCAATCTGGGCGTAGTTCCGCTCGGCTGAGGTTAGTGACCGAGACGCAAAGGCTACTGGCCTCTCCAACCCGTCTGGGAATTTGTGCAACAGCACTGCTCCAATACCATAGGGTGATGCATCACATGCCAAGCGAATTGGTAGTGGTTAGCACTGTTGCCTCACAGCGCCAGGGACCCGGGTTCGAATCCGGCCTCGGGTGACTGTCTGTGTGGAGTTTGCACATTCTCCCCGTGTTTGCGTGGGTTTCCTCCGGGTGCACTGGTTTCCTCCCACAGTCCAAAGATGTGCGGGTTAGGTTGATTGGCTATGATAAAATTGACCCTTAGTGTTAGGGGGATTAAATACGTGGGGTTACGGGGATAGGGTGGGATATGTGTCAGTGCAGGCTCGATGGGCCGAAATGGCCTCTATCTGCACTGTGGGGTTTCTGTGATTCTGTGTGAACACCTCTTTTGAAGTGATCAATTCTTTACACTTCTGGAAAGCTCATCTACGTTCGTCATCCCACTTCCATGGTACCCCTGTTTGCAGTAGGGTGTTCAGGGGGTGTAATACCGTAGACAAATTTGGTAAGAACTTGTGGTAGTAGTTTACCAGCACGAGGAACGACCTCAGTTGTGACACATTTTCTGGTGCTGGAGCCTTGACTACTGCCTCAATCTTGTCAGGGGACTTATGTAACCCCTCTTCATCAATGACGTGGCCACAATATGAGATCTGTTTCTGGAAAAACTCGCACTTGTGGCGATTAGCTCGTAGCCCATACTCATTTAATCTGGTGAGCACCTTCTCCAAGTTGGCGAGGTGATCACCGTCATTTTCGCCCGTGACCAAGATGTCGTCCAAATAACACTGGGTCCCTGGAATCCCTTGCAGGACTTGATCCATTGCCCTGTGCCAAATAGCCGGAGCTGATGCAACTCCAAACACCAGCTGGTTGTATTGATAGAGACCTTTATGAGTGTTGATCGTAAGGTATAGTTTCGAAGCTTCTTCTACCTCCATTTGCAAGTACGCCTGGGCTAGATCAATTTTGGTGAAGCGTTTACCTCCAGATAGCGAGGCGAAAATATCCTCAATTCGTGGAAGCAGATATTGTACCGTGTAGGACTGGGTTCACTGTCACCTTAAAATCCCCACAGATGCGGACCTTCTTTGGTTCCCCAGGCGTATTACTCAACGACCTTTTCATTACAGGAACGATGGGGGTCGCCCACTCACTCCAGTCCACTTTGGACAGTACTCCTGAACGTTCCAACCCTTCCAGCTCTGCTTCAACAGCTGGTCTGATCGCATAAGGCACTGGTCTGGCCTTCCGAAACTTTGGGCTTGCATTTTCCTCTATTTTAATCATTGCTGTTATTCCTTTTAGTGTTCCTAGTCCCTCCTGGAACACTTCTTTTGCATCAGTTAGCATTTTTGACAGTCGTCCAGGTGTGACGTCGTCATCCTTTTTGGCCTCAACCTTCAGTGCCTGTATGGAATGCCAATCTAATTGTATCTTTCGGATCCATTCACATCCTAGCAGTGGTGGTCCTCCATCTGGGAATACATATATATCCATTTTAGGTATTTCCTGGCCTTTATATGTCACTTTCACCCTTATTTTTCCTTTGGGGTAGACTTTTTGCCCCGTATATGTCTTCAAGACAATCTCTGTAGCTTTCAAGGGTATGTGTGAAAATAGCCGCTTGTAGTCTCTTTGATTTATGACTGTTAGAGCTGACCCTGTGTCCAATTCCATTTTCACTTGGACTCTGTCTATCTTGAGTGTAACCCAGATAGCCTGGTGATCCTCCATTTCGGTTACCTTATGTAGTTTCAGACAACCCAGCTCCTTGCTTCCGGAGTCTGTGTCACTTTTCTGTTCATCTGAACCACTGTCCATCACCTGGTGTACCTTTTTGTACTTCTCCTGTGGAGATTTCTTACTGTTGGTTTTCTTCCCAGACCTGCAGACTCTTGCTATGTGTCCTGCTTTCCCACACTGTCTGCACACTTGGTCCTTGAACTAACAATCTTTCTGGTCATGTGTTGTTCTGCCGCAGCGATAGCACTTCCCTGTTCCATAGCACATTTCATTGGTGCCATATTCTTGCGGCCTCCGTTGTATCGCTGCAGCGCTCCTTGCGGCTGCTTCGTGTGATGCTGCCATACTGAAAGATTTGTCCAGCGTAAGATCCTTTTCCGACAGAAGCCGTTTCTGGGTTCCTTCACTCTGTAGCCCACACACAAACTTGTCCCTTAACGTATCTGCTAGTCCCGCTCCAAATTGGCAGTGTTTCAATAGCTTGCGCAGTTCCGTTAGGTACTCAGCATTGCTTTCGTCTTTGTGTTGGTTCCTTTTATGGAACTTAAATTGTTCTGCTATCAGCAGCGGTGTGGGGTTTAAGTGGTCCTGTAGGATTTCTACTATGCTTTCTAAATTCTTGTTTACCGGCTTCTCTGGGGCTATTAGATTTCGCAGTAACCCATAAGCTTTTGCACCCATGGAATTTAACAGAACCAGTTCTTTATTCGCAACTGGCACTTCATTCACCCTGCAGTACACCTCTATACGTTCCACATATGTCGCCCAATCTTCGACTTCATTGTCGAACATAGCGATACTGCCACTCTTCGGCATCCTTGGGTGTGAGTTAACTGTCAAAAATAGCGCCTCCCGCGCTTCCCCTTCTTCTCCACTGGCACAAAATGGCATCTCCCGCGCTTTCCTTCCTTCCCGCTCTCGCCCTTCTTCTCCGCTGCGGCTTCTAAAAATGGCGTCTCCCGCGCTCTTCCTTCTTCTCCGCGGCTCAATGGCATCTCCCGCGCTCCCCTTTCTTCGCCCCGTGGACCCTGTTCAGCCCGTGAGCCCTGGCTGTGCTATGCGCGTTCTTCTTTTTATATTTTTCGACGCCGCTCAGTCTAGAACCCGGCTGTTTCTTTACCCTCTCTCTCTCCGGTTTGTTTTCTTTTTCTCGACGCCGCTCGGTGTTCCACCCCCGGCTGCGCCCTGCGCTCTTCACCCTCTGTCTTACCCCGTCGACGCTGCTCGGCTTTCTCTCCGCCGTCGGTCGGCTCCAGCCGCCGCTGCTCGGGAAGGGTCTGCGCTGGACCTGTCGTCGGTCTCTTGCTGATCGTCGTGGCTGGGGAACCAAGCCCGGCTCTCCACAGCCTCCCCTGCGAAGTTCAACCTCTGCCTGACGGCTGGGCGGTTGCTCGTGATCGACGCCCGTGTTCCTGGCCTCGACTATTTTTTTAAATTTTTATATGTTGCACGTAGATTCGAATCGACACTCGTCGCCACTGTTGGATCCGTGATTCAGAGGATATGCTGTTATTAAATAATCACACGGATGCTGTACATCAACAATAAACAGGCCTTTACTGGAGGAGGGTAGTCTCTAGACTGGGGGTACAGAGGCATGCGCAAAGCTTATATACCAGTGTGGTCACTGCCGGTACTACTGTATACAGGAGCTGTAAAAGTAGTTCTGACTTAAAGGCACATACACTACACCTTTTGTAGGTTATGGACAGTTCAGCATTCCCATCTTGATGAGACAATTCCCTTCAACCTTCATTTCTTTTTCCATTGATTGTTTAAAATCCTTGCACCGGAGCATAGCATTCTGCAGGCAGGAGAGGCAGTGGTTCTGGGATGCTGAAGGCAGGAGAGGCAGTGGTTCTGGGATTCTGCAGGCAGGAGGGGCAGTGGTTCTGGGATTCTGAAGGCAGGAGAGGCAGTGGTTCTGGGATTCTGAAGGCAGGAGGAGCAGTGGTTCTGGGATTCTGAAGGCAGGAGGGGCAGTGGTTCTGGGATTCTGAAGGCAGGAGGGGCAGTGGTTCTGGGATTCTGAAGGCAGGAGGGGCAGTGGTTGTGGGATTCTGAAGGCAGGAGGGGCAGTGGTTCTGGGATTCTGAAGGCAGGAGGGGCAGTGGTTCTGGGATTCTGAAGGCAGGAGAGGCAGTGGTTCTGGGATTCTACAGGCAGGAGGGGCAGTGGTTCTGGGATGCTGCAGGCAGGAGGGGCAGTGGTTCTGGGATTCTGAAGTAAGGAGAGGCAGTGGTTCTGGGATCCTGCAGGCAGGGGGGGCAGTGGTTCTGGGATTCTGAAGGCAGGAGGGGCAGTGGTTCTGGGATTCTGAAGGCAGGAGAGGCAGTGGTTCTGGGACTCTGAAGGCAGGAGAGGCAGTGGTTCTGGGATTCTGCAGGCAGGAGGGGCAGTGGTTCTGGGATTCTGAAGGCAGGAGAGGCAGTGGTTCTGGGATTCTGAAGGCAGGAGAGGCAGTGGTTCTGGGATTCTGAAGGCAGGAGGGGCAGTGGTTCTGGGATTCTGAAGGCAGGAGGGGCAGTGGTTCTGGGATTCTGAAGGCAGGAGAGGCAGTGGTTCTGGGATTCTGAAGGCAGGAGAGGCAGTGGTTCTGGGATTCTGAAGGCAGGAGGGGCAGTGGTTCTGGGATTCTGAAGGCAGGAGGGGCAGTGGTTCTGGGATTCTGAAGGCAGGAGGGGCAGTGGTTCTGGGATTCTGAAGGCAGGAGAGGCAGTGGTTCTGGGATTCTGCAGGCAGGAGGGGCAGTGGTTCTGGGATTTTGAAGGCAGGAGGGGCAGTGGTTCTGGGATTCTGCAGGCAGGAGGGGCAGTGGTTCTGGGATTTTGAAGGCAGGAGGGGCAGTGGTTCTGGGATGCTGCAGTCAGGAGGGGCAGTGGTTCTGGGATGCTGAAGGCAGGAGAGGCAGTGGTTCTGGGATTCTGAAGACAGGAGAGGCAGTGGTTCTGGGATTCTGCAGGCAGGAGGGGCAGTGGTTCTGGGATGCTGAAGGCAGGAGAGGGCAGTGGTTCTGGGATGCTGCAGGCAGGAGAGGCAGTGGTTCTGGGATTCTGAAGGCAGGAGGGGCAGTGGTTCTGGGATGCTGCAGGCAGGAGAGGCAGTGGTTCTGGGATGCTGCAGGCAGGAGGGGCAGTGGTTCTGGGATGCTGAAGGCAGGAGAGGGCAGTGGTTCTGGGATGCTGAAGGCAGGAGGGGCAGTGGTTCTGGGATGCTGCAGGCAGGAGAGGCAGTGGTTCTGGGATGCTGCAGGCAGGAGGGGCAGTGGTTCTGGGATTCTGAAGGCAGGAGAGGCAGTGGTTCTGGGATGCTGCAGGCAGGAGGGGCAGTGGTTCTGGGATTCTGCAGGCAGGAGGGGCAGTGGTTCTGGGATTCTGAAGGCAGGAGGGGCAGTGGTTCTGGGATGCTGCAGGCAGGAGGGGCAGTGGTTCTGGGATTCTGAAAACAGGAGAGGCAGTGGTTCTGGGATGCTGCAGGCACAAGGGGCAGTGGTTCTGGGATTCTGCAGGCAGGAGGGGCAGTTGTTCTGGGATTCTGAAGGCAGGAGGGGCAGTGGTTCTGGGATGCTGCAGTCAGGAGAGGCAGTGGTTCTGGGATTCTGAAGGCAGGAGGGGCAGTGGTTCTGGGATGCTGCAGTCAGGAGGGGCAGTGGTTCTGGGATTCTGCAGGCAGGAGGGGCAGTTGTTCTGGGATTCTGAAGGCAGGAGGGGCAGTGGTTCTGGGATTCTGAAGGCAGGAGGGGCAGTGGTTCTGGGATGCTGCAGTCAGGAGGGGCAGTGGTTCTGGGATTCTGAAGGCAGGAGGGGCAGTGGTTCTGGGATGCTGCAGTCAGGAGAGGCAGTGGTTCTGGGATTCTGAAGGCAGGAGGGGCAGTGGTTCTGGGATGCTGCAGGCAGGAGGGGCAGTGATTCTGGGATTCTGCAGGCAGGAGGGGCAGTTGTTCTGGGATTCTGAAGGCAGGAGGGGCAGTGGTTCTGGGATGCTGCAGTCAGGAGAGGCAGTGGTTCTGGGATTCTGAAGGCAGGAGGGGCAGTGGTTCTGGGATGCTGCAGTCAGGAGGGGCAGTGGTTCTGGGATTCTGAAGACAGGAGAGGCAGTGGTTCTGGGATGCTGCAGGCAGGAGGGGCAGTGGTTCTGGGATGCTGCAGGATGTCCACAAGCAGAGCTAATGTCACTGCGCATCGCGAGGTGCAATTCAATTCTGAGTGAGACGGTTGAAGTCCCACTCCGGAAACGAGCACAGAATCTAGGCTGATACTCCAGTGCGATACTGAGGGATTTCTGCACTCACCGAGGCCCCATCTACCCTCTCAGGTGGATGTAAAGATCCCCCGGCAATATTCAAAGAAGAGCAGTGGAGGTCTCCCGGTGTCCTGGCCAATATTTATCTCTCAAGCAACATCACAAAAAAACAGATTATCTGGTAATTATCACCTTACTGTTTGTGGCAGCTTACTTTGTGCAAATTGGCTGCTGCGTTTCCTACATTATAACACTTCAAAAGTACTTCATTGGCTGTAAAGCGCTTTGGGATGTCTGGTGGTCGTGAAAGGCGCTATATAAATGCAAGTCTTTCTTTAACAGGCTGACACCGAGGCCGGTGATTTCCTTGGAGCTGCTTCTGCTTTGTGGCTGTTACTTCGCGGGAACTATGAAGGATTTTCTGCCACGCTTCCGGCATCATTATGGTGATGGAGCAGGAACAGCTCCGAGGAAACTCCCAGCCATTATTTTAATATTAATCTGGGAGCATGACAGTCCCGCTGGTCTGGAGTGAAGGATGTCTGATGTGAATACCAGCCATTTGAAATCTGCATTGAGAGCTGCTGGGCGGCAGTACAGATCCTGAAGATCATAGAAAGGACAAGATAATATCAGGGATGTGTAATTCAGCCACTCCTTCACCATTTATCTTCATTTTTTCCTTGTCATTTACATTCTCATGAGCCTTTGTGCCAGTTGATGTATAGTATTGATTTACTCCCCAGCACCATTATTGGCACCAAACTATTTCCCAAAGGGAATTCTCCAATCTGAGGAGATGGATGAAGACGAAAGGGCATAAAACTATAGAGAGAATACAGCAGAGAGTCACCGGAATGATGCCAGGGATGGGAAAACAAAGTTATAAGGAGAGACTTGACATACTGGGACTATGTTCACAGAGCAGTAAAGGCTAAGAGGAGATTTAATGGTGTTTTTTTAGATTTTGAAGTATTTTGAATAGTGAAAGACTACTTGCTCTGTTTGGTGAGTTGATGACAAGGGGTTTCTCGGTTTAAAATTGTCACTGCGAAAGTGAGGAGAGAGTGAGGAGAAATGTCTTTACTCAGAGGCTTGTTGGAGCATGGAATGTCTTGTCACCAGGCAGAGACCCTCACCTCTTTTCAGGTAAAATTGGGAAAATACTTGAAGCAGAGGAATATAACGGGGCTCTGGCAAAATAGAGATTTGTTTGGGATTGCTCTGAAAAGACTTAGCACAGACACAATGGGCCCAATGACCTCCTGCTGTGCTGTAAACCTTTATGGTTCTATGGGACGCCGGGGAGATCAAGCTCCACAAAAGATGCTCTGTGACCACCCACTGATGTCCACACACCCGCATCTGTAGAGAGGTGACTTTAGCAGAGCATTAGCACAGGCAGAGGTTTCTATTCTCCAAAGGAAGCTGCGGCAGTGAATCTGTTGGCATCACTGAGATATGTGAATGCCTGATACGATAATATTTCTTCAAACCGCTCCAATGCCACCCCTCCCACCCGCACCAATAACAGTATGTCATTCTTTCAGTGGCACAGTGTGACAGATGGCACACCAGGGTGATCAAGAGCCAGCGTAGCCTGGTATACATAGCTGCCAAGTTACAACTAAGCATTTCTGCCGGCCCAGGCGCACCGACCTGTCAAAGGTCATGGCGAACTGTCTTCTCAGGATCTGTGTCAGCAAAGGAGGCAGATGCCGAGGTGTGTCATCTTCTGCACTGACACCTGCAGCTAGCACATAGGACTGGCACGTGCAGTGACAATAATGGTCAGCTGTTGCTTGAAATTTTGATTGGCCTCCTTGCAGACAAGCTGGAACAGAAGGCAACCCTTCTCACAAGAGTCCAAAAATCTATCTATCTCAACCTTGAATATACTCAATGATTCTGCACCCACAGCCCTTTGGGGTAGAGAATTCCAAAGATTCACAACCCTCTGAGTAAAAAAATTCCTCCTCATCTCAGTCTTAAATGGCCAACCCCTTATCCTGAGACTATGGGCTGGATTTTGCCAATGGGGAGCTTTTGGAGGCGGGACTCCCACTTGTCAGGTTTTAGCCTCGCCTCCATCAAATTCTGGCCAACCCACGCTATTTTCCCTTGATTGACCCTGTTAAGCCCGCCCAGCAAGCCAATTAAGGGGAAGCCAGTTACAGAGAATGTCAGCGTATGACGTTTCATCTGTCAAAAATCTGTGAAGCTGGCAAACACTGACATTCTATGTTGTTTGATGAGTTCTTGTATTCAAGACTCATCAAACCTCTTTTGTGAGCAGAAATTAGATGGTTGTTGCATTGGAGAATGCAGCAACCATCTGTCATCTCTGCTGGTGAGATGCGAGACTCTCCGCATCCCCAACGTTTGAAGCCTGCAGGAAGAAACAAAGGTAAGTAAACATTTTCTGTCACTTTCCACTCACCTCACATACTTACCTCTCCACACTTGCACCCATCATTACCTTCACAGCGCACATTTGCACCCCTCCGACCCCCGCAGACCCAGTGCTTGCCTCGCTGACCCTGGTGGGGTTTGCAGCCTTCGGGAAGCCTGCACTTGTGTGGGTAAAATGGGGATGACCCTCTTATCTGCCTGTTAACTACCTGTTAACAGGCAGTTAAGTGGCTGTAATCCCCTTCCCGCCTCCAGGAGACGGTACCCGGCGCGGGTCAGCTAACCACCTTCCGGGAAGATGGCACGGAGGTGGGTTGGGGGCGGGATGGACACCCGCCCCAGGTTCTGCCATTTTCCCAGCAGTCCTGCATCCTAATCCGCCTCCCCAGGGCTGGCAAGATTGCGCCCTGTGCCCCTAGTTCTAGACTCTCCAGCCAGAGGAAACAACCTCTCAGCGTCTACCCTGTCAATCCCCCTCAGAATCATATATGTTTCAATGAGATCACCTCTCATTCTTCTAAATTCCAGAGAGTTTAGGCCCAATCTACTCAATCTCTCCTCATAGGACAACCCTCTCATCCCAGGAATCAATCTCGTGAACCTTCATTGCACCGCCTCTAAAGCAAGTACCTTCCTCAGATAAGGAGACCAAAACTGTGCACAGTTGTGACCAGGTGTGGTCTCACCAAAGCCCTGTACAATTGTAGCAAGACTTCCTTATTCTTGTACTCAAACCCCCTTGCAATAAAGTCCAACATGCCATTTGCTTTCCTTATTGCTTGCTGTACCTGTGTTCTAACTCTGTGTTTCCTGTACGAGGACACCTAAATCTCTGAATACCAACATTTAATAGTTTCTCACCATTTAATAAAAATTCTGTTTTTCTATTCTTCCTACTGAAGTGAATAACCTTACATTTTCCCACATTATACTCCATCTGCCATGTTCTTGCCCACTCACTTAACCTGTCTCTCTCCCTTTGCAGGCTCTTTGCGCCCTCGTCAGAGCTTACTTTCCCACCTAGCTTTGTATCGTCAATATTGCACTCGGTCCCTTCATCTAAGTCATTAATATAAATTGTAAATATCTAGGCCCAAACACTGATCCTTGCAGCCGTTTATCTCTACTCTCTGTTTTCTGGTCTGTTAGCCAATCCTCTATCATGCTAAGATATTACCCCCAACCCCATGATCCCTTATCTTGCGTAACAACCTTTTATGTGGCACCTTATCGAATACCTTTTGGAAATCCAAATGTACTGCATCCACTGGTTCCCCTTTATCTACCCTGCTAGTTACATCCTGAAATTTTTAAAATAAATTTGTTAAACACGATTTCCCTTTCATAAAACCATGTTGACTCTCCCTAATTACATTGGACCATAATTTGCAGCCCGACGGGTGCATACGAGGTGTGTACGCGCCCATATGGGCTGCGCAAGTTCCGGGTTTAGACTTGCGCTAAAGTCTGGAACTTGCGTTCTGTCAAGAATTTTCTTGACAGGTCGTACAAATCCCTACGAAAAGGGCCTCCGCGGGTGGAACATCTGCCCAGTGAATGCCTGTGAAATTCTTACACCTGGCAGGTGTAAGGCCTGCTATTACCAGTGTAAGAGTTTTAAAAAACAGAAAAATAAAATTTTATCAATAATTTATATGTTTAAAAACTTGTGAAATATGTTAAGTTTATTTTTAAATATTTAATTAAATGCCATTTTAATTAATTTTAAATATGTGATTTTTTTTATTTATTTAATGTCTGGGTGTATTTTTTGCAGTATTCTCATTCCTACTTATGGGGTTTTCTGTACATACGGAATTCCCATAAGTATGAATGGGGATCCCCCTTCTTTCATTTGTTGGGCCAGCCCACGAGATCTCGGGCACTCACGAACCTCCTGTGCCCCTGGGTTATGTGGGCCTCTGCCTGCGGGTACCCGGAGAGGCCCAGGACCGCGAGTCTCCGTACCTCCTGGACCACCAGATAGGTTAGCATTTTATTTGCGTACGGAGGCATTTCCCCGTGGGAAGCCTCGAACTGCAAATTCAGGGCCATTATGATTTTCTTAGTGCCCTGTTACCACTTCCTTAATAATGGATTCCAACATTTTCCCAATGACTGATGTCAGGCTTACTGACCTATTTTCTCTCTCCCTCCTTTCTTGAATAGTGGGTTTACATTTGCAACCTTCCATTCCACTGGGACCATTCTAGAATCTAGAGAATTTTGGAAGATCACAACCAATGCATGCACTATCTCTGCAGGCACCTCTTTTAGAACCCTAGGAATTAGGCTGTCAGTTTCAGGGGATTTGTCGGCTTTTAGTCCCATTATTTTCTCAAGTGCTTTTTCTCTACAGATCTTAATTAATTTAAGTTCCTCACTTTTATTAGCTCCTTGGTTCCCCACAATCATTGGTATGCATTTTGTGTCTTCTACTGTGAAGACAGTTGCAAAATATTTGTTTAAAGTCTCTGCCATTTTCTTATTTCCCATTACAGTATAATTTCCCTGTCCCAGCCTCTAAGGGACTACTCTTCCTTTTTAAATATTGTAGAAGCTCTTACAATTGGTATTTTTATATTTCTTGCTAGTTTACTCTCATATTCCATATTTTATGTGCTCCCGTTTTATCAATTTTCCAGTCATCCTTTGCTGGTTACTAAAGGTCTCCCAATCCTTAGGCTTACTACTATTCTTCACAACATTATAAGCCTCTACTTGTAATCTAATATTAGCCATAACTTCGTTAGTTGGGTCACTTTTCCCATGGAGTTTTTATTTCTCAGTGGAATGTATATTTGTTGAGAATTTTGGAATATTTCTTTAAATGTTTGCCACTACTATCTACTGTCATACCATTTCCCAATCTACCTTAGCCAACTCACCCCTATGTAATTGGCTTTATTTAAGAGTAAGACTCTAGTTTTGCACTGAAATATGTCACTCTCAAACACAATATGAAATTCTATCACATTATGATCACTCTTCCCCGAGGATCCTTTACTACAACAACAACAACAACAACAACAACAACAATGTGTATTTATATAGCGCCTTTAACATAGTAAAACATCCCAAGGAGCTGCACAGGAGTATTTTCAAACAAAAACAAATTTGACACCAATCCACATAAGGATAAATTAGGGCAGATGACCAAAAGCTTGGTCAAAGAAGTAGGTTTTAAGGAGCATCTTACAGGAGGAAAGAGAGATAGAGAGGCGGACAGGTTGAGGCAGGGAATTCCAGAGCTTAGGGCCTAGGCACGGCAACCAAAGGTTAAGTGATTATAATCAGGGATCCTCAAAAGGGCAGAATTAGAGGAGCGCAGATATCCCGTGGGGTTGTGGGGCTGACGGAGATTACAGAGATAGGAAGGGGCAAGGCCATGGAGGGATTTGAAAACAAAGATGAGAATTTTGAAATCGCGGCGCTGCTGAACCATCAGATTACTAATTAACCCTGTCTTATTACACGGTAATAGATCGAAAATAGCCTGTTTCCTGGTTGGTTCCATGACACATTGTTCTAGGAAACTATCTCGAATGTATTCCATGAAGTCATCCTCCAGACTATCTTTGCCAATTTGATTTGTCCAGTCAGTCTGAAGATTAAAGGCTCCAATGATTATTGCATTACCTTTGTTACAAGCCCCTACTATTTCCTGATTAATACTCTGTCCAATGGTATAGCTACTGTCAGGGGGCCTATAAACTACTCCCCCCATTGTTTTCTGCCCCTTGTTATTTCTTATCTCCACCCATACTAATTCTATTTCCTGATCTTCCAAGACAAGATCCTTTCTCACTACTGTCATTATGTTATCCTTTATTATGAGGGCAACCCCCCTCCTTTTCCATTCTGCCTGTCTTTTGAAATGTCAAGCACACTGGAATGTTTAGTTCTCAACTTTGGTCACCTTGCAACCATGGGCTGGATTTTGTGAATGGAGGCGGGACTACTGCTTGTCCATGTCCCACCTCCATCTTCGCCTGACCAATCAGAGAGATTTTCCCCTGATTGAGCTTGTTAGGCCCACCCTGCGGGCTCAACAGACGAATTAGGACGGAAGTTGCTGACAGATCACGTCAACGTCAGATGTGCTATCTGTCAAGACATCTTGAAAAAAGAAATGACAGCGTTTAACAGGCTCTGTGAAGCTGTGAAACACTGACATTCTCTTTAGTTTTGAGACATTGTGGTGAGGACTCATCAAACCTTTCAACTTTGTAAATTTCACATGTCTGTAAGATCAGAGGATCCAACAGCCATTATGTGAAATTGACAAGGAGAATATTGTCTCTCCCCATCCAGCATGGCTAAAGGCTGTAGAAAGAAAACAAGTTAAGTGCACACTTTTTTAAACTTATCACTCACCTTACATACTTGTAAGGTTCGAAAATGTCTGCAAAACCCCAAAACAGAAGAATAACCTTATTTAAAACAATTTTGGACCATTACAGAAGAAATCTGTAAAAAGGATAAAATGTATGGTTGGGCCTAACAGAAGAATTCAAAGAGTTAAATTACACATTTTCCCTAAATGTAAGGAAGGAAGAGATTTTGGACTGTTTTAAGGAATTATTGGGCCAAAGGGATTTAAAATAAAAATCCCAGGAAGATTTGGCTGGTTTAAAAGACATGTTCAGGCTTGCAAAAGGTTGTGACATGGGGGAGATGGGGTGGGTCCCCGAGTTTGGATATTGCGCAGTCTGGGAATGTCCTGGGCCACCCTAGCTTTACATAAGGACAATGAAACCTGTTTCCGCCAAAAATTTGCAGAACCAAGGTACATGAATAAAACAGTACGGGCTGAAAATTCAGTACGGTTAGCGCCCATTTTGCGGCGCTAGAGGGCCTAGCGCCGCAATGATAGCCATTTCTGAAATTCACTTTGGCGCTGCCATCGGCGTTAGCCGGTTGCGCTGCGCCGGCACCGATGACGTCATCAGTGTGCGCAGCGTCCCGGTTGCCGTGGCAACGCGCCCGAACGCCGAAATTCAGTTGTGGCCGCCTCGCCCGTGGCAGCCGCAACTAAGACTCTGGCAACCGAGTCTTACACAAGTTAGCGCCGGCGCATTAAGGTCGCGCGGCGGCCGGCCGCTTTCCCGCCGGCCGCCTGCCCGCACCTCCCTCCCCGGACTCCTCCACCCCCCCCCCCCCCGTGGAACAGATGCGTCTGGCCTGCAAGCCCGGCACTTGTCCGAGGTGCCGGGCTCATTTTTGAAAAAATCAAACGGCCAGCGATCGGGTGAAGGCAGCGCCTCCTTAACGGGAGGAGGAGGCCTGCACTTCCGCAGCCTGCCGCACCGCATCGGGTGCCGCAGCGCCGGATTAGCGCCGCAATGCGGCACTCAGCACCCATTGGGAGGCACTCACGCCCGCCAGTAGCGCCGGCAGCCGTCTGGGCGCGGCGCTACTGAATTTTTGGCGCGCGCAAGGGAATTAGCGCCGGCGCTAAATTTCCGGCGCTAAAGCCCTGGCGCGGCGTCAACTCAATTTCTAGGCCGTCCCCAGCAACACAAAGGAAAGAACATAGCCCTTTAGGATACAACAATCAAACCACAGTCCAAAACCAATCAAAGAGATTAACAAATGTTTTGCATTTATAAACTAGTTTCAAGGCAATCCCGAAACCAGTTAAAGGCCGATTAAAAGTTAGATGGACCACCCCCGAAACTCATTAAATTTAGATGGGCCATCCCCGAAGCTCGTTAAAGTTTTTAAACCTATTAAAAATAACGAGCCCGCCAAAATTAACAAAGAAACCCGAGATTTTGCAGTCAGATAAGCCAGGCCCAAAAGTAGTATAATTGAGGCCTGCCTTTTCAGTTAAACAGTCAGTTCAGCTCAGAATCAGTTCAAGTTCAGCTCAGAGTTCAAGTTCGAGAAACAGCAAAGTACAGTTCAACGGATCACCAAGACCAGATCGGAAAGTTGAAGGAAGAAAGAAGAAACGGAGATCGCGGCAACCAAAGGCCTACAGAAACAAACAACCACCAATATTACCACCAACCAGGTAATATTGGGCCACCGCGACCAACAAGAAACCAACCGCCGAAAAACTCCAAAAAAAAAAGATTTGTTTCCACTCTACAGGCTAGTCTGACTTACCCCTGGGTAACATTTGGACACAAAAGATCCTAAAACTAGCCCGAACCAAAGAAAATTGGGAACTCACCTGATACATCCAACAGCGCGACTAACCGCATCAACGGACAAACCCAAACTGAAGACATAGAAACATAGAAGATAGGAGCAGGAGTAGGCCATTGGGCCCTTCGAGCCTGCTCCGCCATTCAATGAGATCATGGCTGATCATCCAAATTCAGTAACCTGTCCCTGCCTTCTCCCCATATGCCTTGATCCCTTTCGCCTTAAGAAATATATCCAACTCTTTTTTGAATATATTTAATGAACTGGCCTCCACCACCCTCTGTGGCAGAGAATTCCACAGGTTCACCACTCTCTGGGTGAAGAAATTCCTCCTCATTTCAGTCCTAAATGGCTTAGCCCTTATCCTTAGACTATGACCCCTGGTTCTGGACTCCCCGGCCATCATAAACATCCTTCCTGCATCTAGTCTGTCCAGGCCTGACAGAATTTTATAGGTTTCGATGAGATCCCCTCTCAATCTTCTAAACTCCAGTGAGTATAAGCCCAATCGACACAATCTCTCCTCATACGTCATTCCTGCCATCCCAGGTATCAGCCTAGTGAATCTTCGCTGCACTCCTTCCATGGCAAGAACGTCCTTCCTCAGGTAAGGCGACCAAAACTGCACACAATACTCAAGGTGCGGTCTCACCAAGGCCCTGTACAACTGTAGCAAGACATCCTTGTTCCTGTACTCGAACCCTCTTGCTACGAAGGCCAACAAACCATTTGCCTTCTTAACCGCCTGCTGCACCTGCATGCTTACCTTCAGCGACTGGTGCACAAGAACACCCAGGTCTCTTTGCACTTCCCCTTCTCCCAATCTATTGCCATTCAAATAATAATCTGCCTTCCTGTTTTTGCCACCAAAGTGGATAACCTCACATTTATCCACATTATAGTGCATTTGCCATGTTTCTGCCCAATCACCCAATCTGTCCAAATCGTACTGGAGTTTCACGACATCCTCCTCACAGCTTACCCTCCCACCCAGCTTTGTGTCGTCTGCAAATTTGGAGATATTATATCCAATTCCCTCGTCCAGATCATTAATATATATTGTGAACAGCTGGGGTCCTAGGACCGATCCTTGCGGTACCCCACTAGTCACTGCCTGCCACTCGGAAAACGACCCGTTTATTCCAACTCTTTGTTTTCTGTCCGCCAACCAGTTCTCTATCCAAGTCAATACCTTGCCCCCAATCCCATGTGCCTTAATTTTGCATACTAATCTCTTATGTGGGACCTTATCGAAAGCCTTCTGAAAGTTCAAATACACCACATCCACTGGTTCTCCCTTATCTATTTTACCAGTTACATCCTCAAAAAATTCCAGTAGATTAGTCAAGCATGATTTACCTTTTGTAAATCCATGTTGACTTTGTCCGATCCTGTCACTGCTTACCAAGTGCTCTGGAATTACATCTTTTATAATAGATTCTGGCAGTTTCCCCACTACCGATGTCAGGCTTACCGGTCTATAATTCCCCACTTTTTCTCTACTACCTTTTTTGAATAGTAGCTACCCTCCAATCCATGGGTACTGTTCCAGAGTCTATCGAGTTCTGGAAGATGATCAGCAATGCATCTACTATTTCTAGGGCCACTTCCTTAAGTACCCTGGGATGTAGATTATCAGGCCCTGGGGATTTATCGGCCTTCAGCCCCATCAATTTTCCTAACACCATTTCCCTACAAATACTGATTTCTTTCAGTTCCACCCTTTCATCAGGCCCTATGTTCCCCGGCATCTCTGGGAGGTTATTTGTGTCCTCCTTTGTGAAGACAGAACCAAAGTATGAATTTAGTTGGTCTGTCATTTCTTTGTTTCCCATTATAAATTCCCCTGATTCTGATTGTAAGGGACCTACGCTTGACTTCACCAATCTTTTTCTCTTCACATATCTATAAAAGCTTTTACCGTCAGTTTTTATGTTCCCTGATAGCTTACTCTTATATTCTATTTTCCCTTTCTTAATTAATCCCTTTGTCCTCCTTTGTTGAATCCTAAACTGCTCCCAATCCTCAGTGTGGAGATGCCGGAGTTGGACTGGGGTGGACAAATGTAAGAAATCACACAACACCAGGTTATAGTCCAACAGCTTTATTTGAAATCACAAGCTTTCAGAGCGCTGCTCCTTCTTCAGGTGAAGTGGAGAAATGCATAAAGACACAGCTTATATAGTCAGAGAATCATGTCAGATGTTTACAGGTAACCTTTCCAACTGCCATTGGTCACACCTCGGCAGAGAGATAATCACAGCAGTCAAAGGTGTGAATGGTGTCCAAACAGGTCAGTCAGGGAAACATTACATCAAAGAACAATGAGGTGGGGTCACAAGGGGTCAAATATTGCAGATGCTGGGGTCTGTATGAAAAACAAAAAAACAGACAAAAAACATTTTTTTTGGCTGGAAATCACAGCAGGTCCGGCCGCATCTGTGTAGAGAGAACAAGCCAATGTCGACTCGAGTCTGGATGACCCTGCATCAGGTGGGGTTACATGTAGCGTGACATGAACCCAAGATCTCGGTTAAGGCCGTCCTCATGGGTGCGGAACTTGGCTATCAGTTTCTGCTCGACGATTCTGCGTTGTCGTGTGTCTCGAAGGCCACCTTGGAGAATGCTTACCCGAAGATCGGAGGCTGAATGTCCTTGACTGCTGAAGTGTTCCCCGACTGGGAGGGAACACTCCTGCCTGGTGATTGTTGCGCGGTGTCCGTTCATTCGTTGTCGCAGTGTTTGCATGGTCTCGCCGATGTACCATGCTCCGGGGCATCCTTTCCTGCAACGTATGAGGTAGACAACGTTGGCCGAGTCACATGAGTATGTACCATATACCTGGTGGGTGGTGTCCTCACGTGTGATGATGGTATCTGTGTTGATGATCTGGCATGTCTTGCAGAGGTTGCTGTGGCAGGGTTGTGTGGTGTCATGGTCGCTGTTCTCCTGGAAGCTGGGTAATTTGCTGCGAACGATGGTCTGTTTGAGGTTAGGCGGCTGTTTGAAAGCGAGTAGTGGAGGCGTGGGGATGGCCTTAGCGAGGTGTTCATCGTCATCGATGACATGTTGAAGGCTGCGAAGAACATGGTGTTGTTTCTCCGCTCTGGGGAAGTACTGGACGACGAAAGGTACTCTGTTGGTTGTGTCCCGTGTTTGTCTTCTGAGGAGGTCTATGCGATTTTTCGCTGTGGCCCGTCGGAACTGTCGATCGACGAGTCGAGCGTCATATCCCGTTCTTACAAGGCCGTCTTTCAGTGTCTGTAGGTGTCCATCGCGTTCCTCCTCGTCTGAGCAGATCCTGTGTATTCGCAGGGCTTGTCCATAGGGGATGGCTTCTTTAACGTGGTTAGGGTGGAAGCTGGAGAAGTGAAGCATCATGAGGTTGTCCGTGGGCTTGCGGTAGAGTGAAGTGCTGAGGTGTCCATCTTTGATGGAGATTCGTGTGTCCAGGAATGAGACTGATTCTGAGGAGTAGTCCATGGTGAGTTTGATGGTGGGATGGAACTTGTTGATGTTATCGTGTAGTCTTTTCAGTGATTCTTCGCCGTGGGTCCATAGGAAGAAAATGTCGTCGATGTATCTGGTGTATAGCGTTGGTTGGAGATCCTGTGCAGCGAAGAAGTCTTGCTCGAACTTGTGCATGAAGATGTTTGCGTATTGGGGTGCGAATTTGGTCCCCATGGCTGTTCCGTGTGTTTGGGTAAAGAACTGGCTGTCGAAGGTGAAGACATTGTGGTCAAGGATGAAGCGGAGGAGTTGTAGGATGGCGTCTGGAGATTGGCTGTTGTTGGTGTTGAGTACTGAGGCTGTCGCAGCGATGCCGTCATCGTGGGGGATACTGGTGTAGAGTGCCGAGACGTCCATCGTGGCGAGGAGTGTTCCTGGTTCAACTGGTCCGTGGGTGCTGAGCTTCTGTAAGAAGTCTGTAGTGTCACGACAGAAGCTGGGGGTTCCCTGTACGATGGGTTTCAGGATGCCCTCGACATATCCAGAGAGGTTCTCACACAGGGTTCCGTTGCCTGATGCGATAGGACGTCCAGGTGTGTTGGCTTTGTGTATCTTTGGGAGGCAGTAGAAGTCACCCACGCGGGGAGTACGTGGGATGAGAGCATGTAGGATGCTTTGAAGGTCTGGATCGAAGGTTTTGATCAGTCTGTTGAGTTGGCGGGTGTGTTCTTTGGTCGGATCTGCGGGTAACTGTCTGTAGTGTTCCTGGTTGTCCAGTTGTCGGTAAACTTCTTTGCAATAGTCCGTTCTGTTCTGTATGACGATGGCACCTCCTTTGTCTACTGGTTTGATGACGATGTTGCGGTTGGTCTTGAGAGCGTGGATGGCATTGCGTTGTGCTCGGGTGACATTCTGGGCTGTCTTGTGAGTGCGGCTGATGAATCTGGCATTGATGCATCTCCTGACAGCTTGAGCATACATGTCAAGCTTAGGGCAGCGACCCTCCGGAGGGGTCCAATTTGACTCTTTCTTCTTTGATTATCTCTCTGCCGAGGTGTGACCAATGGCAGTTGGAAAGGTTACCTGTAAACATCTGACATGATTCTCTGACTATATAAGCTGTGTCTTTATGCATTTCTCCACTTCACCTGAAGAAGGAGCAGCGCTCCGAAAGCTTGTGATTTCAAATAAAGCTGTTGGACTATAACCTGGTGTTGTGTGATTTCTTACATTTGCCCAATCCTCAGGATTATTGCTTTTTCTGGCCAATTTATATGTCATCTCCTTGGATCTTATGCTATCCTTAATTTCCCTTGTTAGCCACGGTTGAGTCACCTTTTTTGTTTTATTTTTATGCCAAACTGGGATGAACAAATTCTGTAGCTCATCCATTCGGTCTTTGAATGTTTGCCATTGCCTATCCACCGTCAACCCTTTGAGTGCCATTCCCCAATCAATCCTACCCAACTCGCTCCTCAGACCATCGTAGTTTCCTTTATTTAAATTGAGGACCCTAGTCTCTGAGCCAACTACTTCATTCTCCATCTTAATGAAGAATTCCATCATATTATGACCGCTCAGACCCAAGGGGCCTTGTACAACAAGATTGCTAATTAATCCTTTCTCTTTACATGATACCCAGTCTAAGATGCCCTGATCTTTGGTTGGTTCCTCGACATATTGGTCCAGGAAACCATCCCGTAAACACTCCAGGAATTCCTCCTCCACAGTATTGTTACTAATTTGGTTGGCCCAATCTATATGTAGATTAAAGTGACCCATGATGACTGCTGTGCCCTTATTGCACGCTTCTTTAATTTCCCTTTTAATGCCATCCCCAACCTCCGCCTTACTGTTGGGAGGTCTATATACCACTCCCACTAATGTTTTTTTCCCCTTAGTATTTCTCAATTCTACCCATACAGATTCCACATCATCAGAGCTAATATCCTTCATTACAATTGTATTAATCCCTTCTTTAACCAGTAATGCTACCCCACCTCCCTTTCCTTTTTGCCTATCTTTCCTGAATATCGAATACCCCTGGATGTTGAGTTCCCAGTCTTGGCCATCCTTGAGCCACGTTTCCGTAATACCAACCAAATCATATTCGTTTACGTCTATTTGCGCAGCCAATGCGTCCACCTTATTACAAATGCTTCTCGCATTAAGACAACACAGGTGCAGTCTTCTACCATGTGTGGGGTATGGCAGGCCCCAATCGCCACCACTAAGGAGAACCCCGAAATCGTGAACCTCTACAATCTGTCAAGAAAGTCATTTTGGTGAGCATTTCCTGGTCCTCTGGATTCCAGCCTAGCTGGTATAGTGGGGTTGGGAGGGTAAGGGATTTTAGAAATTGTAATTCTCCCTCGCTTATTCCGAGTGTTCCCCACCCTTTTAGAGTATAAGTTTTATTGTGTTGTATATTTTCCTGTCTCAAAATAAAGATCTGAATTGTTTTGACTAACCCAGGTGTCTGTTGCATGTTCATTACAACCCCCAAATAAGTCCAAAGTCTAGAACCAAAGGGAGTGGGAGCGATTCGAACCACTCAAGGGAGTCAGAGGTGAAGCTGAGAAACAACCCACACACCACCCCTTACAGCATGGCGACTGCGGCACGACTTTGGCAAAAGGGAAGTAATGCAATAGACCCTGTGTTTGATGAGAGAACGAAGATGGAAGAGAGGATTTCCTCTTACGTTTTTGAGAAGGTGAATATCACAAAGAAGTGGGTGACCAGTCTGTTGCGTGCTGGGCATCCCATGGACGCTGCAGCCAAATGGACTGAGAACAAGGATCATAAGAAGTCGGTAGAGAAGGCCATCTGGTTGGTCTGTGCCCTACGACAGACCCAGCTTTTAGATTAGCAGGTTAAAGCTTTGACAGCAGATCTGCAGGAGGCAGCCAAACTGTCTCAGGCAAGAGCTTTGGCAGGGGAGGAACTATTGCAGGAATTACAAGCACAGAATCAAGAGAAAATACAGCTAGCAGAGAAATGCAGAAACAGGCATGAGTATTTTCGGTGTCAAGTCACCGAAGCAAAAGGAAATGAGCTGGTACTGAAAGAGGAGAACGCTCGACTAACCAGACAGTTAAGGGAACAGGAGGAGCAGTACAGGCATATGAAGGCAGCTTATCAAGTAGCAAGCACTAGGGATTTTGAAGCGGGAGATCACGGCCCCTGTCAAAAGCAGATAGAAAGTTTAAAACTTGCTCTGTCCAGGGCAAAAGGCATGGTATGCCTAGTAAGCCCGGCTGCGGCCCGGGTACGCCTGGAAGTAGAAGTAGAAACTGTGCAGACATCACCTGTGGCGCTGGGGAGCAACTCGGTTGGGCAGCAGGAGGGATAAGCAATCTGTAGGGAAGACAGGGAGGAGTGCACACCACCGCCACCTGTGGCGCCGGGTTTTGACTCGGTTTGGCAGCAGGCAGAAGAGGGCAAACAATTGCAGGAAAGGTCGGAGCCGGGGCCGATATGCCAAGCTCGACAGCAAATGTTTGGCCCACCTGAGGTAGGTGGGGCCCAGGGGCCCCTTGAAAGCCAGTTTGCGATTCCCCATGGGGCCCAACAGCTTAGAGCTTATGGTAAGCCACTTGAGTAAGCTCACACACAAGGGAGATCCCTCAGTCCACTTTATGGAAGTGGAACATTCCGTCAATAGTACTGAAGAATTGTGCTCCAGAACTAGCTGCGCCCCTAGCCAAGCTGTTCCAGTACAGCTACAACACTGGCATCTACCCGGCAATGTGGAAAATTGCCCAAGTATGTCCTGTCTACAAAAAGCAGGACAAATCCGACCCGGCCAATTACCGTCCCATTAGTCTACTCTCAATCATCAGCAAAGTGATGGAAGGTGTCATTGACAGTGCTATCAAGCGGCACTTACTCAGCAACAACCTGCTAACTGACGCCCAGTTTGGGTTCCGCCGGGGCCACTCAGCTCCTGACCTCATTACAGCCTTGGTCCAAACATGGACAAAAGAGCTGAACTCAAGAGGTAAGGTGAGAGTGACTGCCCTTGACATCAAGGCAGCATTTGATCGAGTGTGGCATCAAGGAGCCCTAGCAAAACTGAAGTCAATGGGAATCAAGGGGAAAACTCTCCATTGGTTGAATCATACCCAGCACAAATGAAGTTGGCTGAGTTGTTGGAGGTCATTCATCTCAATCGCATGACATCACTGCAGGAGTTCCTCAGGGCAGTGTCCTAGACCCAACCATCTTCAGCTGTTTCATCAATGACCTTCCCTCCATCATAAGGTCAAAAGTGGGGATGTTCGCTGATGATTGCACACTATTCAGCACCATTCGAGACTCGTCAGATACTGATGCAGTCCGTGTCCATATGCAGCAAGACCTGGACAACATTCAGACTTGGGCTGACAAGTGGCAAGTAACATTCGCACCACACAAGTGCCAGGCAATGACCATCTCCAACAAGCGAGACTCTAACCATCTCCCCTTGACATTCAATGGCATTACCATCGCTGAATCCCCCACTATCAACATCCTGGGGGTTACCATTGATCAGAAACTGAACTGGATCAGCCATATAAATACTGTGGCTACAAGAGCAGGCCAGAGGCTGGGAATTCTGCGGCGAGTGTCTAACCTCCTGATTCCCCAAAGCCTTTTCGCCATCTACAAGGCACAAGTCAGGAGTGTGATGGTATACACTCCACTGGCCTGGATGAGTGCAGAAACATAGAAACATAGAAGATAGGAGCAGGAGTAGGCCATTCGGCCCTTCGAGCCTGCTCCGCCATTCAATGAGATCATGGCTGATCATCGAAATTCAGTACCCTGTCCCTGCCTTCTCCCCATATCCCTTGATCCCTTTAGCCTCAAGAAATATATCCAACTCTTTCCTGAATATATTTAATGAACTGGCCTCCACTGCCCTCTGTGGCAGAGAATTCCACAGGTTCACCACTCTCTGGGTGAAGAAATTCCTCCTCATTTCAGTCCTAAATGGCTTACCCCTTATCCTTAGACTATGACCCCTGGTTCTGGACTCCCCGGCCATCAGAAACATCCTTCCTGCATCTAGTCTGTCCAGGCCTGACAGAATTTTATAGGTTTCGATGAGATCCCCTCTCAATCTTCTAAACTCCAGTGAGTATAAGCCCAATCGACACAATCTCTCCTCATACGTCATTCCTGCCATCCCAGGTATCAGCCTGGTGAATCTTCGCTGCACTACTTCCATGGCAAGAACGTCCTTCCTCAGGTAAGGCGACCAAAACTGCACACAATACTCAAGGTGTGGTCTCACCAAGGCCCTGTACAACTGCTCGTAACACAACCTGCAATCATTGCAGCAAGAAAGGTCACTTTTCTAAGGTATGCCAGTCAAGAGCCGCTTTTAGTAAGAAAGGCCACTTTTCTAAGGTATACCAGTCGAGAGCTCCTGTTAGTTTTGCAGCTACTATCTATAAAACTTCTCCTCCCCAAGAGCCACTACTAAGGTTACAGCTGCAATCTATAAAACTGCTCCTCCCCCAAGAACCACTACTAAGGTTACAGCTGTCAAGGGTAAAACTGCCCCTCCTCCCATCACAGCTGTTTTTCCCCAAAGTTTGTCCCATGCAGCCACAAAGGTTTCGATAAATGGACACATTTTGAGTGCACTAATCGATTCATGCAGCTCTGACAGCTTCATTAGTGAGTGGGCTGTCAGTAAGTTAAAACTGCATATTTACCCCTCGGACAGGGAAATTGCAATGGCTCTGACGACACTTACCAGCAATTCTTCCGGCTTTTGTCTTGTCGACCTTATTCTCAATGGCCGCACTTATTTTTCCACCCGGCTCAGGGTGCTCAAGAACCTATGCAGTGATATGCTTCTGAGACAGGATTTCCAGAAACAACACAAAAGACTCACTTTCGAGTTTGGAGGGTCAAAGCCGGGGCTTACAATTTCCAAAGTACAGTTTTGTGCGCTTTCGGCGGCTTCGCTCGACGAGCCCTCCTTGTTTGCCAATCTTTCCCCCCGATGTAAGCCCATAGTCACTAAATCACGATGTTTCAGCCGAGATGATCGAGCCTTTATCGAGGCAGAAATATCTCGCATTCTAGCTGGCGGTATCATTGAGCCATGTTCATCTTCCTGGTGGGCTCAAGTTGTCATTGTTAAAAATCCTCTGAAGCAACACAAGAAACGTCTTTGCATCTATTACTCGCAAACTATTAACCAGTATACTGACCTGGATGCCTACCCACTACCACGCATTGATGACATGGTCAATAACCTTGCCACCTACAAGGTATTTTCAATTTTGATTTAAAGAGCGCATATCATCAAGTACCGTTAATGGACTCTGACAAAAAGTATACGGCCTTTGAGGCCAATGGTCGGCTTTATCAGTTTTGTCGCCTTCCATTTGGAGTCACCAACGGGGTGGCCGTCTTTCAATGGGCAATGGATAGCCTAGTCAAACAGGAGAACTTAACGGACACTTTTCCATATCTAGATAATATCACCATTCAATCTCCAGAAATTTTTTGACATTCTCCGTCTTCGCAACTTAACCTTAAATGAGTCCAAACCTGTGAAATCAGTAACATCAGTCAACATCCTTGGCTACTGGGTGGGCAACGGTGTCATCAAACTGGATCCGGAGTGACTTCATCTGCTTCAGGAGCTCCCTCCCCCTACGAATCTCGGCTCTCTTCGTCGGGCACTCGGCATGTTCGCCTATTATGCGAAATGGATACCCCACTTCTCCGACAAGATCCAGCCCCTGCTTCACGCAAAGTAATTTCCATTGGAGGCAACGGCTAGTTCAGCTTTCAACCTCCTCAAGCGACAACTGGAAAAAGCCACGCTTCGTTCCATTGATGAAAATCTTCCTTTCGTGTTCGAGTGCGATGCATCGGATGTGGCGATCTCTGCTACCTTGAATGAAGGTGGTCGACCCGTTGCATTTCTGTCCAGAACTTTGCAGGGTAGCGAGCTCCATTATCCTCCTGTCGAGAAGGAGGCTACGGCCATCATCGAAGTGGTACGCAAATGGAGTCATTTTGTCGCTCGTCGCCATTTCACACTTATAACGGATCAGCGCTCCATGGCCTTTATGCTGGATAACCGGAAACGCACTAAGATCAAGAATAACAAAATACAACTCTAGAGGATGGAATTGGCTGCCTTTGGATACACCATACATTATCAACCCAGCAAAGAGAATACCCTCACGTGGGCATTCTGCTCTTCTATGTCAACTTCGACTCTGGTGGATCTTCATACTGACTTATGCCATCCTGGCGTTACCTATATGTTGCACTTTGTGCGATCTAAAAATCTCCCATTTTCTACGGAAGATGTGAAAAGAATGTGCTCCTCCTGTAAAATTTGTGCAGAGTTAAAACCGCAATTCTTCCGTCCATCGGATGGCTCGCTCATACATGCTATGCAGCCTATGCAGCGACTCAGCATTGATTTTAAAGGGCCATTTGTTTTGTCTGCACACTGGGTTACAGTGCTGCATTAGAGTTAATCTAGCACATGAAGTTTGATAGTGCTGTTATCGTTATATTATGTCTGACATTGGTGATAGGTACTCGATTGCCTTGGCCTATAGGGGTTAGTTGGATCGAGCATTAAAATGACACGAGTTGATTTCTACATTGAGTTATCCTTGCAAATGCAACATTTGGCAACGAGGATGGCTGAAATCTCTCTTCCACCACCTCCTCCCTTCCTTGCACTACCCGGTGAGCCCCCAATCCCATGGGTTCGCTGGTTACAGTCCTTTGAAACCTACCTCATTGCTCTCGGACTAGAAAATGTGAGTGCAGCACGGAAAAAGGCACTGATATCCCATTGCTTGGGAGTGGAGGGCCAGCGTGTTCTTAGGACATTATGGACAGCAGACTCAATACAAACATATGATGTGGCTGTGGCTCTGTTAAGCACACACTTCTCTGCCCCACAAAGTGCCCTCCTCCGGCGATTCATTTTTAGACAGCGTCACCAACTCCCTGGCGAGTCTGTGCATCAGTACGTGGCTAATTTGAGGGGGTTAGCTAGCTCGTGCAAGTTCGGTGCACTACAAGACGAGATGGTGCATGATCAATTAATAGAGCGCACCAACAACGTGAGAGTGCGTGAAAGACTGTTACTCGAGTCCGACAATCTGTTGTTGTCACAGGCAGTTAACATTGCCTTTCAAGTGGAGTCTGCAGCCGAATATGCAGCGAAATTAGCAAGACATCCAGTGAGCGACTTCTCCAGCGCCCCCTACCACTCTGAACTCTCACACACGGATCAGCCACACACACCCAGTGACAGCGCCCTCGGCCCCAACAGCTCTGACACTGTAATGCTCGCACGACTGCAGCAACGCGCGCTACCGCGGCAACAGTGTGGAAACTGTGGATCTCGTTCACATGTTACCAGAGCGCAGAATTGCCCCGCGCGCGGCCAAGCCTGTCGCAATTGTGGAAAACAAAATCACTTTGCAAATGTCTGCCACTCTGCCCCTGTTACTACATATGAACACTCTCAGTCCTCAAGCACTATAATTCACAACGTGAGCTCTGGGTCAGTAGTGGCTTTCAAGTCATGCACAATTAACCTGAATGATGTGTGCATTCCTCTGTTGTTGGATACCGGTGCCAGTGTCTCACTGCTGAATGTGGACACATTCAAACATTTTTTCAGCTCCCTGCCACTCTCTGCGCCCTCCACTGCCCTTTGCGGGTATGGTAATTCGAAAATTGGACTAGTGGGCTCAGTCAACCTCACTGTACGCTGTGGAATGAAAGTTTTGCCAGATTTTTGTTTTCATGTGGCACACCAAGGAGCTAACCTGATGGGACTGGATCTTTTCACTGACCGAGGTTTTTCTCTCTTGGACACCGGCAGGTCTGCGATTCTGCACGTCGCCTCACCGTGGCGCCAAACATGGCCAGCACTCTTCGAGGGTCTGGGTTGCCTGACTGCCTTCACCCACCAGCCCATGGTTGACTCCACCGTTACCCCTGCCATTCAGCCGCTGCGCCGCATCCTGCTTGCTCTCTGTGACGGGGTCACAGCTGAACTAAAGCAACTACTGGAAGCTGGCATCATCGAACCAGTTGATGCCTCCCCATGGGTCTCCCACCTGGTGGTCGCAAAGAAAAAGTCAGGTGGTCTACGCATCTGTATCGATCTTCGAGCAGTGTATAAGGCCATAATCCCTGACAAATATCCACTGCCCACGTCAGAGGAACTCACAGCGCAGTTCTATGGCTCCATCCTGTTCTCGAAACTGGAGCTTCAACAGGGCTATTTACAGGTTCCCCTCCACCCCAGCAGCAGGGACCTCACTGCTTTTGTGACACATGCTGGTGTCTTTCGGTACACCAGGATGCCATTTGGACTTAGCTCTGCACCCAGCTGCTTCCAAAAGGTGATGTCCTCTGTGCTCGCGGGCATTCCTGGGGTGGCCATCTACCTGGATGACATCGTCGTGCATGGGCCCTCGACCTCCACTCACGACGAACGCCTTCACAGAGTTTTCACGGCTCTTGCAAAACACAAGCTCACACTGAATGGCAAAAAGTGTGTCTTTGCTGTTTCAGAGGTCAAGTTTGTGGGGTTTCGGTTGTCGGCTGACGGTATATCCCCACTCCAGTCAAACATGGATGCCATTCACAGCATCCCAGAACCCAGCTCTGCAACACAGGTTGCCTCCTTCCTTGGCATGACTGGGTACTATCTGAAGTTTTTGCCCCAGTACTCAGCCACCGCAGCCCCACTGCACCAGCTCCTGCGAAAGGATGAGCCCTGGGTGTGGTCACAAGCCTATACGGAAGCTGTATGTCTCCTCAAATCGCAGCTCACGTCGCCTCCAGTGTTGGCTCACTTTGACGTCGCCAGCCCCACCCTCGTCACCTGCGACACGTCCGCTGCAGCTGTGGGGGCAGTGTTATCGCAGATACAGAATGGAGTGGAGAAACCAATCGCCTTTGCTTCCCGAGCCCTTAGCCCCACCGAACAGAAGTACTGAGAAGGCGAGTGTGAGGCACTGGCGTGCGTCTGGGCATGTGAGCGGTGGCACCTGTACACGTATGGCCATGCCTTCACCCTGCAAACCGATCATCAGGCTCTCACTGCCCTGCTGTCGACATCCGGCATGGGCCACAGATCACTGCGGCTACACCGCTGGCCTGACCGCCTCCGCCAATACATTTTCAGTCTCCAGTTCACGCCAGGACATGACAATGTTATTGCAGATCTGCTCTCCCGCACTGTCTCTGCCCCAGCCCCACTCGTCGGGTCTGAACAAGTGGAACAGGATATCGTCCAGATGCTGCACACGCCTCTCCAAACCACAGTCTCTCTCCAGGAGCTCAAAGAGGCCTCTGAACAGGATCCGGCCGTCTCCCAGCTGTGCACCTTCATCAGAGATGGCTGGCCTCGCAAGGTGCCTGAGGAACTGTCTGCCTACTCCAGAGTTAAAGAGGAGCTCTCCTGCTGGAATGACTCCTGTGTTGCACGTGGGCTCTGCATTGTGGTCCCAAGTGCCCTTTGTGCGCGTGTTTCATCCATGGTGCATGAGGGCCACTTGGGCATAGTGAAGCTCAAACAATGATGCCGAGACCTAGTGTGGTGGCCGGGTATCGACAGGGAAATCGAGGTCCTGGTCAAGGACTGTGCAGCCTGCCTTGTAAGTGTCAAGACTGGCCACCAAGCTCCTCCACCCCTGCAACCCCTTGCCTGGCCCTCTTAGCCCTGGGAGCACCTGCAGCTGGACGTCTGCGGGGAGAGCCATGGTGTCCCCCACCATCAATGGTTCCTAGTGGTGACCTATGACCTGCACTCAAAATGGCCAGAGGTCACTGCCGTGGGCTCCGTCACCTCTCGGGTCATCATCGATATCCTTGAGTCCCTCTTCTCCCGCTGGGGGCATCCAAAGGCCATCACCACAGATAATGGCCCCCAAAAGGTCTCTTTGGAACTCTCCTCCTACCTTGAGAGCAAGGGCATCCGTCACATACTACCACCCCGAGTCAAATGGGGGGGGGGTGGAGCGTTTTAACCAGACACTGAAAAATGGTCTCAGAGCACACCTATCCCAGGGGTGTGCGTTTGACAAGGCCCTCCTCCACACACTGCTGCACTACAGAGCCTCCCAGCATTCCACCACAGGGGTCTCACCCGCATCCCTCATGCTAGGCCGTGAGCTCATGCTGCCCCTTGGCAGGCTCCGCCCCTCGCTAGCTCAGAGCCCTGCTCCACGGGCTCAAGCCACAGTCGACAGACAGCAGGAGAAGATGAAACTCTGCTTTGACCAGTCGAGGAGGGCCAAGGCGCCCAACATCTCAGTCTCCGATTGGGTCAGAGTTCGCAGACCTCACCGCAACAATAAGATGGCCTCATTCTGGTCCTCCCCTCTCCAAATCAGCCGCCAACTTGGACCAGCCACTTTCTGCCTCACTGACGGCTCTCGGTGGCATGCCAGCCACCTTCGGAAGGTGCCAGCACCCCCTGATGCAGGATTACACGGATCTAACCCTCAAGCCTTACCCCCAGAGTGGTGGGATGCACATGTGGCTCAGCCAGCCAACCCTCAAGCAGATATTGTGCCTCAGCCACAACCTCACCAGTCCCCACCTCAGCTTGCTCCTCACCAGTCCCCACCTCGGCCTGTTCATACACGTTCTCGCCCTGGCCACCTACAGGACTTTGCCACTACATTTCATGTTTGAAATTCTGTGAGGGGGGAGGAAATGTTATGTCTGCACACTGGGTTACAGTGCTGCATTAGAGTTACTCTAGCACATGAAGTTTGATAGTGCTGTTATCGTTATATTATGTCTGACATTGGTGATAGGTACTCGATTGCCTTGGCCTGTAGGGGTTAGTTGGATCAAGCATTAAAATGACATGAGTTGATTTCTACATGCGGTCATTGAGTTATCCTTGCAAACGCAACACCATTGCCTTCCTCAACGTGGAACACCTACTTACTGACTATGGTGGACGAATATTCACGCTTTCCCTTTGCTTTCCCCTGTTCCAATATGCTTACTTCCACAGTGATCAAATGCCTTGTTCAAGTCTTTTCCCTTTGCGGTACGGCCAATTTCATCCACTCTGATCGGGGTCCCTCCTTCATGTCAAGCGAACTCAAAAGTTATCTCTCCCAACGGGGAATCGCCACAAGTAAAACGACACCGTGCCATCCCATCAGTAACGGACAGGTTGAGGGATACAACGCTATCATTTGGAATGCTGTTCATGTTGCGCTGAGGTCACGCAATCTACCAGACCAGCAGTGGGAAACTATGCTTCCTGATGCGTTGCATTCCATCAGTTCTCTCATTTCTACTTCTACCAATGTCACACCTCATGAGCGATTCTTCAGCTTCCAGCATCGCTCCACCCATGGGACGTCTCTACCGTCATGGTTGGCAGCTCCTGGCCCCATGCTGCTCCAAGGATTCGTCCGATCGTCAAAAATGGATCCTCTAATCGACGAGGTAGAACTTACAGACGTCAACCCTACGTACGCCCATGTGCGGTACCCGGATGGCCGGGAGTCCACCGTCTCGCTCCGGGACCTGGCTCCCTGTCTGGCCAGTTCCGTGGACCCGACTGATAGAGGGACCCGCGGGGATGAGGCCGACTCTCTGCGCTCCCTCGAGGATGATGCCCTACCTGGGACATCGAGGGATCTGCCGGCTGCCCCGCCGGATCTGCTCGGGTAGCCGAGCACTCCCCGTGGGATGGCCATCCGGGGCCAGGACGCCGGTCAATCTCCGGCCATCCAACGGGATGAAGCCAGTTCTGCACCTGTGGGGACCCGCACCCAGAGTCACGATCTCCCCAGCCTCCCTCAGATCGATCAGAGCAACACGGGCCCTGTCGATCCATCGGCACAGATCAAGCGGCCCAGGGACTAAGACATGGTTCGGGGAGACATGCCTTCTGGCCATAAACAAAAATCTAAAAGACTGCGGCTATTCGTGGTCCGCCTAATCCATTAAGAGGAAGTCATTGGATTTCCAAATCTTTTAGGCAGGAAGAATGTCATAAATCTCATCATCGAGAAACTACCTGTGAAATAACACTGGACGGCCAGATGGTGGCACCGTCCAAGGAGTATAAATACTCAGGTGTTGGCCCCAGCTTTCCAGGGACATTTTGTAAAGACGAGGAGCTAGTGGATACAACTAGGCTTCCATGTTCTGAAATAAGTTGATTAAAGCCTTGCATTTTGCTCAAACCAAGTGCGTAGTGAGTTTTATTACGTCACACTCCCAGTAGTCGGAGCCTTAAGGAGGTCTCCTTGCACACCACAGCCTAGACTACCTTGGTCACCTGAGTATTAATTTAAAAGGTCCAGCCCCAGGAGAGCCCTTAGCAGAAAGGGAAAACCCAAGATCAGGGACAAGTCTAGGGATATGGATCCGCAGCCTACAGCCTACAAAAGTTAGGGACTCACAGGAGAGGTAGTGTTGGGAAGAGAGAGAGAGAAGGGTCCCCAGCCTGCAGCATCAGGCTGCGGGGAACCCACAGGACAGGACAGGGACTCGGCAGCCACACAGAAAGGAGTAGTGTGCTGCAGCACCGGAAGACACACTCCCTTGGCTAACTGGGAAACAGGGAAACTCCCAGTTGTTTTAAGAAGGACTCTCCGAGTCCGGTGGCACAGGTCACCTTACGCCCAGGCGTACAAGCTGCCCAGATTCCACAAAAGGTACAGGCCAATCAGGGATTAGCCTGGCCGTCCGGAGACGGGCGGCGGATGTATATAGCTTTCTGAAGTATTTTAAGTGTGTTTTACAGTTTGGTAGTTTGGGATTTAATCGTTTAATTTAGTATGGGATAAGTTTAAGTTATGAATTTTGATAACTGTGTCAGGCCAGAGAACCTTTTCGGGGCATGGCTATTTTGTTTGTGTGTCCCTACAGAGAGGAAATCGGGATGAGGTAGGTTCTGCTCCTGCTCACCCTGGTAGGGGTGAGCATCAGTGATCGAGGAGACATGGAGAACTCCCACATCTATGGCTGTTCAGGAGAGAGAGCACCGATCGTTACCGCAGAGGGTGGCGAACGGGGTGTGGAAGAACTCGCCATTTACTTCCACGAGGGAAGGTGGCCAGGGTGGTTGGGGTCCAACTCGACTCAGTACTCCAGCCAGACTGGGTTCACGTACGGGGAGGCCTCCATCCCGTGCCCCAGGGTACAGGTCATTGCTACAAGGGTCAGTGTCACCGAGGGGAAACGTGTGTGTTTGACATGCAAGGGACAGATTCCTTTGGATAGGTGGTGGTGGCTCAGAAAGCTGAGCAAGGATATAGGAAACTCCGCAGTCAATTGGGAACGATTGGGGAACAATACCCATCAGACGATTACAGGGACTCGAGGGGGATTGAGTGTGTGCTGGGACAAGTGGTGGGAACCGGATCAGGGGATTTATGTCTGTATGTGGGGGTCAGAGAAGGTCTGCCCCACAGGCATATCCATCATTTTCCACCGGCAATGGCAAGATGCCAGGGAGGGGGTGGAGTGGGATTCCAGCCTGCATGCGTGCGCGGTCCCACACTCCCCGATCCCAGTGAATGGCACTGAACTTGTGACCCACCCCCGAAAGCCCCTGCCCACGACCACAACATCATGGACTATAGTTCAGTGGTGCCCTACCACCACCAAGGGACCAGGGAATGGTTTATTCCTCGCACCAACAGATAAGCTGCTGTACCAGGGGGTACACTATGCAGTGGCCTCAGTGATCCTGAACCTGACCGAGGTGCACTTACCTGAGTGGTGCCCTAAAGAGACAGAACAGTTGTACCAAGCCCTGTTGAAGGAAATGTTTAGAAAGTTTTATGAGTTCGACTTTGCCAATGTGGACAAAGCAAAACTGTACAGTTTACATCCTGAACATAATATGGGCGCGGGGAGACAAAGAAGGGGGACCTGGAATGATATTTTTCCAGCTTATAGTACAGGGTCCTCAGTGATAAACAGCCTAGATGATATAGAGCTGCAAACTCAGATAAATGGTTTAAAGACCCAGTTGAGAAAACTCCTAACAGAGGAGAACACAGTGGTTGGCTCAGAGCTGCATGAGGACCAGGCTATGATGATCCATTTAAAGGAGATAATAGCTGAGCTGGAAAGACATGCCTAAACAGTAAATGCACTCATACGGGAGGACAGGAATGCTTTGGATCAAGCTGTACAGAATGACGCGTGCGTGCTATACGGGGCATGGTTGCTGGGCGAGGGCTGCAGCAACCTGAAGGGTTTAAAACAAGGTTTAGTCCCCTCCTGGATTAGCAACAAGCACCTCACAGCCCTCCACCCGTTTAGTAATTCGCTGAGCCCGTGTCAGCTCCGTCTAGCCTCTGAAGCCTACCCTGTCCCAGTGGATTGTGGACGTTCCAATCACACTATCATGGGGATAGTAGTGAGGATGCCGTTCATGGGTGGGACAGCCTGACCCACACTGGTATACAGGGTGGAGAACATTGGGACCATTCAAGGGGGTGCACACGTCTGTTTTGCAGAGGTCCCACCTTATGTTATAAAGTGGGAGCACGCTATGACCGGTACAGATCTCTCCGGGTGTTGGAGCCGGGGAGCACACATAATCCTGTGTCCCCAGCACTTGAATGCTGTAGGGTTCTCAAAATTCCCACATTCCCCAAAAGTTGCTAAGAAAGGGACAAGTTATTAAAAAGGGTACCCAAACGAAAATGGCTTCTGAAGCCTCGTGACAGAAGCCTACAGGATTTTAAAAAGCAAGGCCCTGCAAAAGCAGGCCCATTCAAAGCTTTGAAAAGAAACCTGACATGCATGGATCTGTGAAAGACTTTGTCATTTCTAAAGCCAGACAGCTAGGTAAACACAGAATATGCATTCTTCATCTTGAAACAGATCAACTTAGGATAGACCTAATCTTGAGGCCATTATCTTTCAGCATAAATAATTGGTAACAGCTCAAAGTAGCTACCAAGCCAGGAAAAGATGATTAAACTTCATAAACGACAAACAGCCAGGATATTGAAGCCGTTAAGCAAGGAGACAACCGCCCCAAAAACAGTTAAAGTGAATGACTATAATCACTTTAACGATCCCACCAAATTTAAACAAAGAACTGACCCTGATTTGGCACGCAGATAAGGAACCTCCGAAATAGTATAATTGTAGGCCCACTGGTAACCGAAAAAAAAGAGGAAGAAGAAAGGAGAACGGGACCCGACTCAAAACACACAGGACACATGGGACAGCAAGCGGGCAGCCGAGACAAGACAAACGGTAAGGCCGATAAGCAGAGAAGGGCAGCGTAGAGAAGTGTTGGGGATGAGCGGACACACACCCTGGTCCAGGTATAAGCTGGTATTCGAAGCATGGGTAGAAGAAGCAGCTGACGACCACGAGCACCGCAGTAACAAACTCAAGCCAACACCATAGACCGCCAACTGAACCCCAACCGCAACAAAACCTTCGATGACCAGACCACCACCAGAAGAACAACCATTCTGCAAGGTAAAGTACCCAACAAAGACTTTACTCCCTATCTCTAACAGAGGAAAAGAGGGTACTTTACTCAGACGGCTCCACTGCCGTGCCCTGGGACCACGTGACGACGGCAGGCCCCAAAGGACACAATGAGCGAACCCCAAAACCGCAACCGGCTTAATCGACAGGTTTTGAACCATCAAAAAGGAACCCCATTGGTGAGCATCAATCCCTGGCCCCTCGTAGCTCAATCTAGTTAGGTATTGGGGGTGGGGGTAGGGGGGTTATTAATGTGATTTTTCCCTTGTTGTGCCCTGTGTTCCCCATTGCCAGCTAAGTGTAATTTTTATATGCCTGTAATTATCCTAGTAATTTCCAGTGTTGTAATCTTATTGCTGTGCCTTTAATAAAATTACGGTTTTCTTGTACCAAACCAGTTGTCTACTCTATTTCTGTATCGCCGCCTGTACCAAAGTCTGGTGTCTAGAACCCAGGGGTGTGAGAGCGATTAGAACTGCTCAGAGACAGTCAGGGGCAGAGCTGACTGGGCACACGCCACCCCCTACAGAAATGGCGACCGCGGCAGGACACCGGCAACAGGGCTGCAATACAGTAGACAATGGTTCGGAAGAGCAAAACATAATGGAAGAGAGGATTTCTGATTATGTGTTTAGTAAGGTGAATATCACAAAGAAGTGGATCACCAATCTGTTGAAGGCTAGGCGTCCGGTAGATGCCACAGCTAAGTGGACAGAAGGGACGGAGCACAAGAAATCCTTAGAGAAGGCAGTCTGGCTGATGTGCTTCAAGAAACAGGTCCAGCCTTTGGAAAGGCTTGTTGCAGCACAGGCAGCTGAGATAAGGGAGTCAGCCCTGGAGGTGCAGGGCAAGGCTCTAGCAGGGGAAAAGTTACTGGTAGCATTGCAGGCCCTAAACCAGGAAAGGGTTCAATTAATGGGGGAACATAAGGCCTGGTAGGAATACCTACAATGCCAGGTCACCGAGGCCAAGAGCAGTGAGTTGAGGTTGCGGGAAATGAATGCCCGCCTAGCGAGACAAGTAAGAGAGCAGGAGGAGAAAGTGAAGGATATAAAGGCAGCTTATAAGTTAGCGAGCGAACAGGGGTTCGAAGATACAGATCATGGCCCCTGCAAGGAACAAATAGAGAATCTGAGCCTGGCCCTAAGGAAGGCAAAGGGCATGGTGTGCCTCATAAGCCTGAAGGCAGCCCAGGCGGATTTTACAGGGAACGAAGGGAGAACGGTTCAGACACCACAGGTAGTGCCAAGGGATGACCCGGTTGTGGAACAGGAGGTCCCGCGACCAACACCCGTAGCGCCAGGTTTTAGCAAGGTCTGGCAGCAAGGGGGTTGAAGTCAGGGGTAGAAGCGGAGGTGGAACAACCCCCGCAAGAGAGGCTGGATGTGCCCAGCCTGGCATCGGAGGTTCAGCCCACCCATTAATGAAGAGGAAGAGGGACCCCTCCAAAACCAGTTCGCATTACCCTACAGCACCCAACAGCTTAGGGCTGTGGTGATCCATATCCCAAAGCTCACTGAAAAAGGGGACCCCTCGGTCCACTTCAGGGAAATAGAACAGGCAGCCAGCGTCAACGAGTGCGATGATGCTGAGCAGGCCAAAATGCTGCTGTTCTCTTTCGAGGGAAAGCTCCTCCAATCCCTCTCTGACGAGTGTAAGAGGGGGCAGTGTGGGTATGAAGAGCTCAAGGATGAAGTTCTGGAGGCCATGGGGATGAATGAGGGAAGTCCTTTGTCCCGTGTGGAGAAGACAGTGTAGCTTGCAGGGGAAACCCCGCAGGCTTTTGCGGACAGGTTATGGCCGGAGTAAATGAGTGCCTGTCCTGGGGCACCTAACCGGGCCCTCCTGAACTGGGATCAGCTGGTCCACTGTCTCCGTTGCCTGGTGGCAAACAGCTTGCCACAGGCCCGGGCCAAGGCGGAAGTCTGGTTTGACCCTAGGAATCCCCTGACCACCGAACGTACGGTGATCAGACATGTAGGGGGGCATCCTTTAACTGGTTTATGGTAATTTACCTTCCTTTACCTGGTTTACGGTAATTTACCTGGTCAGGCAGCCTTTTTGCCACTGCACTTTGACCAGCTCCAATCAGCGGTTTCGAATCGCTAAACCCCTCCTTCCAGTTCTGACTGGAGAAACTTATAATTAATGATATATTAAAATGGACAAATGGTCTGGATGCAGGAAAGTCAAACTTTATTAAACCTAAGAAACTATACCACACGATCTTGTAATCATGGTAAAACTTGCTGAAATAGGGGAGGAATAAAAACGGACACAATGAGGGTAATCGACAAAAATTCAATTCTAACGAAATCCCCACTTTACTCCCACCCCTAAGCCTATCCTATGTTGCCTTGTGGAAGGCCAGAAAAATATATGCTCACCACTGCAGTGCCAGCTCCATGTCCCACGAGATCTTCACTGTCCCGAAGTAAAGAAACACCCCAGTGTTTTAAAAGTAAACTGCTGGTGTTCTTACTTCTTCAGACAGACTCCCACACTGTAGAGGGCACACGGAGGCAAACCAGAGAGAGAGAGATGCCTCTGAGAAGCTATCTCTTATACCCCAGTTTTGGGGCCGAAATGTTCCCGCCCAGATCCGGAAGTTTCTGGGCTAAAACAAAAGGGATCCAACTGTCCCCATTGTCCAGTAATGGGTGATTCAAACCCATTCATTTTAAACTGTTCCCTTCCTCAGTTTAAGTGTTTCTTTTCAAATGTCTGTGCTGAGCCTTTGAACCATCTCCATTCACCCTGATGTGTTTTGAATGGAGTTGTATTACTATGTAAACAGAACCCCATTATCTTGTGGTCACTGAAACCGCAGTCAATTGGTTTAATCCCTTGTGCAAACATCCTTGCAGCAGTTTCTGTAAACAAACATCGATTGTCTCTGCAGGGAGGGCAAACTCCCCTTTTGATTGACAGAATTTGACACCGTTGCTTCACAGACACAGAAAGCTGCTTCCAGGTCCTTTGTCCTTGGCCACGCAGTCTGATGGCCATTTTATCCCTGGGCAATTTACCAAATTCAAGAGTACCTTTTTTAAATAAAAATGTACTGTCTTAAGGTGTGCAATTTTTTTACAAAGTTCTTTGATTCCGGTGTTGTTCAAGTGCTGCCTAGCTTAACGCAGCCTTCTTGCAGTTCTGGGTATGTTTTAAAACATTGTCCAACCCAGAGACAATTTAAATCATGCAAAGTCTTCATCCACGATGTGGATTAATATTTCCCAATCTTCGTGGGCTGAGGGGATTTTGCGAACCCCTACTTTCCCCCCTTGGATACTTCCAACTTGCTTGCAGTATCCTCTTGAAGAAGTGAGCAAAAATGTCTGACCCCCGACAAACAACCATCCCCTGTATTTACCTATAACTACCTATCACTGATTCCCCGACCTGTCTAGTCCCCTCAAATCCGAGATAAACCATGGTACGGTAGGCATCTACAAATACATCAATTACAAAATGTTACAATAAGGGTCTCATACCCCTGCACCACTTGTTACATTATAACATATTACAAAATGTTGCAATCTTGGTTATAACATGTAATGCAAATGATTCCAAGCACGGAGAGGGTCCTATGCCTCTGCACCATTTGGAACTGTAAAACAAAATACAAAAATCTCCATTAAACATTTGAAACAAAATGCTGAAATAAACCCCGACCATCATGTGTCAATGATGGGTCACGAAATTCGAGTGGGTATTGCTCCTCCCACCCAGGCAGTAAATGTCCCTTCCACCCCCCATTTAATGGTCTTAAACTTTTAAAACATACAGAATGGATTTTACAGAACAGTCTGATCCGCCAGCCCCGAGCCGTTCCCTTGTCCCTTTGTGGAGGCGGTGTACACCTCATGTTTCACAGACCGAGACCGGGGACTATTGGATCGCGACTCCCAATCCCTCCCCCTCCCGTCTGCCCTCAACTGGCTGGAGAAAATGATGGGTGCCTGTGTGGCGGCTCTCACTGGCCCCACACTCAAACTCGGATCCCAGATCCGGCCACCCACTCAGTCTTCCCAGCCACACTTACACTCCAACTTTGCCCGTGGGCCCCGGGTGAGTTCCTCCCTTCCCCGAACACACCCACGTGACTCTTGGGTCTCCCCCTCCCCTTTACAATCTTTCTCGGGTCATCACCACCCACTCCCGGGGAGCGCGTCCCTATCCGACAAGGCGCCCGCGCTTCCCCACCATGACTCCTCAATAGCGAGGTCTCCCGCAAGTGAAATTCGGTCAGGATAGTGCTGGGTTGGGGCCGTGCCCCACCCAGCTGGGGCCATCTCTTCCACATAGGATGAGTAGGCAGGTTCCTCTGGACTCTGTCCGGTTTCTCCCGAAGGTCGCTGCGGGGTCTCCTCCTGGATTTGTCCAGTGGCGAGGTGATCCCCAACATTCTGTATCCATATCTTCATTCGATGCCCAGCTTGGGCTGGGCGAACAGGGCTGCTCCTTTGTCCGCTTTCCTGCAAAAGAACATAAAAGGACATGCAGCCAGGTCTCTTACTGACCTGCTGCCTTAGGTGGAGACATGGTCGGGTCCCTCGACCTCGGACCAAAACTCAAGCATTTGGCACACTTATAAACTTAGGCCTAGAAATTCGGTATAGCCGCGTTTGTGGCGCTAGTCCTGGCGATGCGCAAAGTTTAGCGCCAGACGCAATTTAGTGCCACCTAGCGCGATATTGGGTTGCAGCACCCCTAAAGGTGATTGCGTCACTAAATCAGGCGCTGCACGCTACTCTTAAGGTGCTAACCCGGCGGCGCAACCCAATTTCGTGGCGGCGGGGCACAGTGAGGGTGCTGTCAATAATCACTTTCCCTGAGACACACTGGCGCCGGCCAGCTCTTAAAGGGGCAGGTCAATTGGCTTCACCAGACACACTCACTGCCTTGTAGGCCTTCAAAGCGGTGGGAGCCTACCTGTGGCGCACCAGACTAGCAAGACATGGAAAGGGTGAGGCAGAGGGTGGAACGCCTCACTGATGGGGCATTGGATGCTTTGTTTGGCGCAGTGGAATCAAGGCCGAGGAAGATGGTCGGAATGTGATTTATGTTTTGGACAGTCTCCCGGATGTGAGAGGCAGTTATGTGTCAGAGTATTTGTTTTGCTTTCTGTTGCCATAGCTTTCTCATGTTTGAAGGAACCACATTTTGTGTAATGAAATACTTTCTTCATTTACAATGGCCATGCCTTCTATTTACATGCATCTTGCCCTTCACAGGCTTGGGGGTATCAGGCCGGTTCCATTCCTGTTCTTGGAATGGCAGCAAGCATTCCGTGAGAGGGGCCGAGAAGCTACTTCTGATCAGCCTCTGAGACGCAGCCTGAGAAGAGCCGCTCGTGAAGAAGTTCAGGCCAGCAGCTATCTTCTCAGCCACCAACAGAGATGTCCTGCACCTTATCTGAGGCTGCAGATCTGGCTGAAGCAGCTGGCAATGCTCAGTCACCACCTCCTTTCTAAATCACAGCCTTCTGACACACTGCTCCTCCGGCATGTTCATGTAGGAAAACTGCTGTCGGAAAACCCTGCCAGCGTAAGGTCTGCTGTGGCGACGTCTGTTGGCCCTCCTCCGTCTGGCCATGCCCGCCCCCCTCTCCCAGCATCTCAGTGCCCTTTCCAGATGATTCAGCAGCAGGACATTCCCCTCCAATGCAGCCCCCATAATAAGTGCCCACAGGAAGGTACCCCATTGTCAAGGCTCACCAACAGCAAGGTGATGGTCAGAAGGCTGAAGATCATCTGCCTGCGCTGGCTCAGTGGTCAAATGGCTCTCAGTGTGCAGTTCAGCAACTCGTTGTAGCTCTCGAGGAAGTTGTGCTCCAAAAATGGCTGCCACTTTTAAACCACACCAGTCCCCTTTAAATAATGCTCCTCCAGCCCGAGAGCGAGTTGGTAAGGTCCAGGTAAGCTGTCACTATTAACGCCAGGCGCTACAGAGGGGGGCGCCACTGAATTTCCGGTTCGGGGCATCCAAAAGGCGTTGCACACTCAAATGACATCATAATCAGCCTGCGCCTATGAGCGGGCGCAAAGATTTAGCACCAGCGCGAAATGCATGCTCAATATGGGGTGAGGCGCTAGGCGCCTTGCGTCCGCCCGGAAATTGGCTAGCGCCCCACTTCTCGGCCTCTTTAGATGTTAATCGGTGGTGCTAACAACCGAATTTCTCCCCCTTAAACTTTAAACTTAAACTCAAAACTACTAGTTACATTCTAAACTTAAAATTTAAACATCTTAAAAGCAAGCTATAAACCTTTTAAACTTAACACAGAGCTATAATACAAATGCCACCCACCTCCGGACGGCCAGGCTAATCTCTGGTGTCACTGTCGCAGATTACTGCTGCCTGCAGCGAAGCTGGACTGCCTCCTGCTTCTTGTCCCTGGCAGCTTATGGCTGCTAGTTGGGGACCTCTGCATTCTGTTTCCTCCCGGGCTCGGGAGATTGCTCTTTGTGGCAGGTACCCTGGTGACCATCTTATCTTGGGCTTGCGGACCCACTGAGACCTTCTGAGGGGCGTCTCTGTGGGGGAAACTTTGGCTGATGGACCCTGAGCCTGGGTCACAGCCCTAGCTGGCTGGGAACCTTCTCCCCCTGATGCCAACAGCCCGCACTGTTTAATATGCCTGGCAGCCTGCCGGTACTCCAGGTTTGTCTCCTTTTCCCTACCCACTCCTGTACTGGGGGCAGGTATCCCCTCACCAGCCGCTGCTGGTGGCTGAAAATCTTTCTCTCCAGGTCCAAAACCTGGCACCAGCCCCTTCCATATGTCCCCCACAAGAGGAGTTGCAATCCCTTCCTCCCCAGAGTCCCACACCATAGGGGGAACCACTCTCGAAGCGGGCTGGGAAGCTTGTCCCTTTAAACAGGCGACTGTGCCTGCGCGAACCTCCTCCCCAGAGTCCCACGGCAGAGGCTGTGAAACCTCTGTCTTCAAACAGGCGACTGCGCCTGCGCGGGAAAACTGAAGAGGAGCCGCTGGGGTCACAGGCTGGGGAACTGCGCCGGCGCGAACCTACTCCCCGGAGTCCCACGGCAGAGGCTGTGAAACCTCTGTCTTCAAACAGGCGACTGAGCCTGCGCAGGGAAACTGAAGAGGAGCCGCTGGGGTCACGGGCTGGGGAACTGCGCCTGCGCAAACCCAGTGTTGGGAAACCTCTCCCCTCAGGTGCACGACTGCGCCTGCTTGAACCTCCTGTTCAAAAGACTGGGGAATTCCTGTCTCCAGACCAGCGTCTACGCATGCGTGGGCAGTCTCTTCTGTGAATGAACTCGCAGCAGCCTGCAGATTTCTACTCTCAGGCTGCTGTTTCTCTGTTTCTGAACTAGATAACTGGTTCAAATTTAAACTTTGGCCAAAACTTAGGTCCCACTGGGGCGGGGAAGTGTCCCCATTGGTGGGCCAGACAACTTTTCCCTTGGAACAAGCCACAGTGCCTGTTTTTACAGCCTGTGAACTTGAACTTGTATGGTCAGATTTATACAATTTACATTGGTTGGCGTGGAACCACTTTGTGCACTGGGGTAGTTTTACTGCATAGACCATGGGGCTGGCCCTATCAATTACACTAAAGAGCCCCATGTAGAGTGGCTCTAAACTTCCTACCTGGGCATAGTTTCTTAACATCACTAGGTCTCCTATCTCCCACTGGTGGCTCCTGCTAGGCTCGAGCAGCAGCCGTTTATTCCGATGCTGCTTCCCCATGCTCTCTGCTGCCTGTTGGGGTTGACTTTAAACCCTTTCTCTCCAGTCATTGTGGGGAGGCAGAGGTGGGCGAGGGGGCTGCAGCACCACTGATGGTTGCTACCTTTCCCTGATTGGCCCTGAGGAAAGATTTTATCGCCTCCATGACGGACTCGACAGTATCGGGAGGAGTTTCTGTCTCTGCCTTCTGAGTTGGGGCGGCGGGGGTCCTGGCTTTATCGTCTCTCCCAGGCTTTTTACAATCCCTGTGCCAGTGGCCATCCTCCCCACACCTGTAACAAGTGACCTTGTTCTGGGAGGGACGGCTCCTCTCCTGGCGCCACTCTTTCTTGTATTGAGCCCCAGGTTTAACCTCGTGGACCTTACCCTTTTGCTGGGGGGTCCCACTATTCCTACCATTCCTATATGCTGCCGTGAGCTGCCGGATTACAGTTTCTTCAGTTGCTAGGGGGTCTCGGTGGTCAAACCAAGTATCAGCCTTTGCTTTTATCTGGGCAGGCAATTGGACACCAGGCAACAATGCCATTGGGTCCGCTGCTGCGGGTTCAGGTGTGTCCTATTTTGTCCCCCTGTACATGCGCTGTTGTAGACTGGCCACAGCCTGTCTGCAAATGCCTGTGGGGTCTCCCCTTCCTCCTGCAGTGTTTTCCCTATGCGATCGAACGGACTGCCGTCGTTCGCACCCATGGCTTTCAGTATTTCCTCCTTTAGGTCCTCAAAACCCTTCTGCCCTCTCTTAGCCTCATTTAAAAGGGTCTGATAGAGCTTACTATTTACAGAGAAAAGCAACATTTTGGCTTTCTCTTCGTTATCACAGCCGTTAACACAGGCTGCCTGATCTATCCCGTGGAAGTGCACTGAGGGGTCTCCCTTTTCGGAGAGCAGGGGATTATATTTTTCACCAGGTCTCTGAGCTGATGGGTATCATAGGGTACCAGATAGGTATGCTGAACAGCCCCTGGGTCATTATTGTTCACGGGCGGACGGTACCTCCATTGTCGGAGAGGGTACACTGGTCCTGGTCCCCGCCTGCCTAGCGGGACCTGCTGGCATTCTCCTACCACCCCATTGTCCACCCCTTCCTGTTGCCAGAGCTCCTCAAAACTCGGAGCTGTGGGCTGCTGTCTTGGGATCTCTAATTCCCCAGCGAGCTCTGTTCTGGGTGCTGCCTGTGGGGCGGTTTGATTTGGGCTGCTGGTACTGTCCGACGGACGTCCCTTCGGACTTATGAGACATACCATCCCTTTATTCCTTAATAACTCCATATCCAAACTATCTGTCTGTTACATGGGGTATGATCTGCTCCACTAAACCTTTGGTCGCAGGCCAGCTTATAAGCTGCCTTTACCTCCTTAAACTTTTCCTCCTGCTCTGTTACTTCTGAGGTGAGGCGGGCATTCTCTTCCCGCAGTCTCATCTCGTTCCTCCTTGCTTCTGTAATTTGGCACTTTAGGAACTCTATCTTGTGCCTCACATGTCTTTTGCCCTCACTAGCTTCTTGGGTGAGGTGTGCGTTTTCCTCCTGTAGCCTCATCTCACTGTCCCTAGCCTCTGTGACTTCCTGCACAAGGCGCTCTATCTCTGCCTGGCATTTTGTGACCTCTAGTGTGAGGCATGCATTTCCTTCCTGCACCCTCATCCCACTATCTCTGGCCTCATTCACCTCTCTTATGAGGCGTTCTACCTCTGCCTGGCATTTTTCAAACTCTGACTCCCGATTCTTGACCTCTTTAACCTCCTCCCGCACCCTCATCTCACCCTTCTTAACCTAACCACCTGTACCATAATAGGTCAGCTTACACGCTGCTGCTAACTTCTGCAGGGCTACCCACAGACTAAAAGCAAGAAAAGCAAGAGCTGATGCTTTCTCCAGATCCAGACCACTTACCATATCAAAAACTGCCTCCAGTCCTGCCGCGGTCGTCAATTTGTAGGGGGGCATCCTTTACCTGGTTTACGGTAATTTACCTTCCTTTACCTGGTTTACGGTAATTTACCTGGTCAGGTGGCCTTTTTGCCACTACACTTTGACCAGCTCCAATCAGCGGTTTCGAAACGCTAAACCATTCCTTCCAGTTCTGACTGGAGGAACTTATAATTAATGATATATTAAAATGGACAAATGGTCTGGATGCTAGAAAGTCAAACTTTATTAAAACTAAGAAACTACACCACACGATCTTGTAATCATGGTAAAACTTACAGAAATAGGGGAGGAAAAGAAATGGACACAACGAGGGAAATCGACTAAAATACAATTCTAACGAAATCCCCACTTTACTCCCACCCCTAAGCCTATCCTAAGTTGCCTTGTGGAAGGCCAGAAAAATATATGCTCATGACTGGAGTGCCAGCTCTGTGTCTCACGAGATCGCCACTGTCCCGAAGTAAAGAAACACCCCAGTGTTTTAAAAGTAAACTGCTGGTGTTCTTACTTCTTCAGACGCTGTAGAGGGCACACGGAGGCAAACCAGAGAGAGAGAGATGCCTCTGAGAAGCTATCTCTTATACCCCAGTTTTGGGGCCGAAATGTTCCCGCCCAGATCCGGAAGTTTCTGGGCTAAAACAAAAGGGATCCAACTGTCCCCATTGTCCAGTAATGGGTGATTCAAACCCATTCATTTTAAACTGTTCCCTTCCTCAGTTTAAGTGTTTCTTTTCAAATGTCTGTGCTGAGCCTTTGAACCATCTCCATTCACCCTGATGTGTTTTGAATGGAGTTGTATTACTATGTAAACAGAAACCCATTATCTTGTGGTCACTGAAACCGCAGTCAATTGGGTTAATCCCTTGTGCAAACATCCTTGTAGCAGTTTCTGTAAACAAACACCGATTGTCTCTGCAGGGAGGGGAAACTCCCCTTTTGATTGACAGAATTTGACACCGTTGCTTCACAGACACAGAAAGCTGCTTCCAGGCCCTTTGTCCTTGGCCACGCAGTCTGACGGCCATTTTATCCCTGGGCAATTTACCAAATTCAAGAGTACCTTTTTTTTAATAAAAATGTACTGTCTTAAGGTGTGCAATTTTTTTACAAAGTTCTTTGATTCCGGTGTTGTTCAAGTGCTGCCTAGCTTAACGCAGCCTTCTTGCGGTTCTGGGTATGTTTTAAAACATTGCCCAACCCAGAGACAATTTAAATCATGCAAAGTCTTCATCCACGATGTGGATTAATATTTCCCTATCTTCGGGGGCTGAGGGGATTTTGCGAACCTCTACAGACAGTTGATTATCTTAGACTGGGTATTATGTAATGAGAAAGGATTAATTAGCAATCTTTTTGTACGAGGGCCCTTGGCTCCGAGCGATCATAATATGATTGAATTCTTCATTAAGATGGAGAATGAAGTAGCTGACTCAGAGACTAGGGTCCTGAATTTAAATAAAGGAAACTATGATGGTCTGAGGCGTGAATTGGGTAGGATTGATTGGGGAATGTCACTCAAAGGGTTAACGGTGGATAGTGTAGGGGTTCGCAAAATCCCTCATCCCCGAAGATACTGGAGATATTAATCTACATCATGGACGAAGACTCGTGGAATTTAAATTGTCTCTGGGTTGGACAATGTTTTAAAACATACCCAGAACTGAAAAAGGCTGCATTGAAAAGCTCGTTGGCAGGGCAGCACGTGGACAACACCGGAATCAAGGAACTTCATGGGAATATTCACACACTTTAAGACAGTACATTTTTATTTAAAGAATTGTTCCCTTGAGTTTGGTAAATTGCAAAGGGGTTTAAAGATTGTAAGATTTACATTGTAGCCATTTATCCCTCATTTTTGCCGTCTGCCTTCCCCTGTTAAGCAATTTTACATTGATTGTTTGGTGTAGTTTCTTTATTGCATTGATCGTGCGGTGTAGTTTATTGAGTTAATAAAGTTTGATTTTCTCACATCCAGACCATTTGTCCATTTTTAATATATCATTAATTATAAGTTCCTCCAGTCAGAACTGGAAGGTGGGGTTTAGCGATTTGAAACTGCTGTTTGGAAATTGGTTTACAGTGCACTGCAAAAGCTGTCTGACCAGGTAAATTACCATAAACCAGGTAAAAGATTGGAATTGGTCACAGTGCAGGCAAAGGCTGCTGACCAGGTAAATTACCGCAAACCAGGTAAAAGGTGCCCCCTACAATAGGCAATGGAAACATTCAACGACCACATGGATGAACTACAGAATTTGTTCGTCCCAGTTTGGCATAAAAATAAAACAAAAAAGATGACTCAACCGTGGCTAACGAGGGAAATTAGGGATAACATAAATTCCAATGAGAGGACATATAAATTGGCCAGAAAAACCAGTAATCCAGAGAATGGGAGCAGTTTAGGATTCAACAAAGGAGGAGAAAGGGATTAATTAAGAAAGAAAAAATAGAATATGAGAGTAAGCTTGCTGGGAACATAAAAACTGACTGTAAAAGCTTTTATAGATATGTGAATAGAAAAAGATTGGTGAAGTCAAGCGTAGGTCCCTTGCAGTCAGAATCAGGGGAATTTATAATGGGGAACAAAGAAATGGCTGACCAATTAAATACATATTTTGGTTCTGTCTTCACAAAGGAGGACACAAATAACCTTCCAGAAATGTCGGGGAACATAGGGTCTGATGAAAGGGAGGAACTGAAAGAAATCAGTATGTGTAGGGAAATGGTGTTAGGGAAATTGAAGGGATTGAAGGCCGATAAATCCCCAGGGCCTGATAATCTACATCCTATGGCACTTAAGGAAGTGGCCCTAGAAATAGTAGATGCATTGCTGATCATCTTCCAACATTCTATGGAATCTGGAACAGTAACCATGGATTGGAGGGTAGCTAATGTTACCCCACTATTCAAAAAAGGTGGTAGAGAGAAAATGGGGAATTACAGATCGGTAAGCCTGACATCGGTAGTGGGGAAAATGCTAGAATCCATTATAAAAGATGTAATAGCAGAGCACTTGGAAAACAGTGACAGAATCAGACAAAGTCAACATGGATTTACAAAAGTTAAATCGTGCTTGACTAATCTACTGGAATTTTTGAGGATGTAACTCGTAAAATAGATAAGGGAGAACCAGTGGATGTGGTATATTTGGACTTTCAGAAGGCTTTCGATAATGTCCCACATAAGAGGTTAGCGTGCAAAGTTCAGGCACATGGGATTGGGGGCAAGGTATTGACTTGGATAGAGAACTGGTTGGCAGATAGAAAGCAAAGAGTTGGAATAAACGGGTCTTTTTCCGAGTGGCAGGCAGTGATTGGTAGGGTACCACAGGGATCGGTCCTTGGACCCCAGCTATTCACAATATATATTAATGATGATCTAGACAAGGGAACTAGATGTAATATCTCCAAATTTGCAGATGACACAAAGCTGGGTGGGCGTGTGTGCTGTGAGGAGGATGCCGAGAAACTACAAGATGATTTGGACAGGTTGGGTGATTGGGCAGAAGCATGGCAGATGCAATCTAATGTAGATAAATGTCCACTTTGGTGTCAAAAACAGGAAGGCAGATTATTATCTGAATGGCAATAGATTGGGAAAAGGGGAAGTGCAATGAGACCTGGGTGTCCTTGTGCACCAGGCGCTGAAGGTTAGCATGCAGGTGCAGCAGGCGGTTAAGAAGGCAAATGGTATGTTGGCCTTCATAGCGAGAGGGTTTGTGTACATGAACAAGGATGTCTTGCTGCAGTTGTACAGGGCCTTGGTGAGACCGCATCTTGAGTATTGTGTGCAGTTTTGGTCGCCTTATCTGGGGAACGATATTCTTGCCATGGAATGAGTTCAGCGAAGATTCACCAGGCTGATACCTGGGATGGCAGGAATGACGTATGAGGAGAGATTGGGTCAATTGGGCTTGTACTCACTGGAGTTTAGAAGAATGAGAGGGGATCTCATTGAAACTTATAAAGCCCTGGCAGGACTGGACAGACTAGATGCAGGGAGGATGTTCCCGATGGTCGGGGAATCCAGAATCAGGGGTCACAGTCTAAGGATAAGGGGTAGGCATTTTAGGACAGAAATGAAGAGGAATTTCTTCACCCAGAGAGTGGTGAAACTGTGGAATTCTCTACCACAGAAGGCAGCAGAGGCCAATTCATTAAATGTATTCAAGAAGGAGTTGGATATATTTCTTAGGGCTAAAGGGATCAAGGGGTATGGGGAGAAAGCAGGGACCGGGTACTGAACTTGGATGATCAGACATGATCGCATTGAATGATGGAGCAGGCTCGAGGGGCCGAATGGCCTACTCCTGCTACTATCTTCTATGTTTCTATATTTCTATGACCCTAGCCTATAAGAACGGTAGGGGAACCGATGCACACACACCTAAGGGGAAGGTGCATGAGGTAAAACCTGGACAGAGTAGGAAGGAGTGGCATCAGGAAGGGAATAAGCCTTCTAGCGCAAAGCTCAATTGTTACAGGTTTGGGAAGGATGGACACTGGAGGAAGGAGTGTAAAAACCCTTGGACGGATTACAAGGGAAAGAATTCCACAGCCCCAGTCCAAAAGACAGAGACAGGAATCCCTCCTGCCACGGTCGAGTCATTTTTGGACGCCATGAGGTCCTTATTGACTGGCCAGGGGAGAGTAGCAGCTGCTACCGGTGCTCTGAGCCCATCAGCCCCATCCAACCTACAGCCCTGACTGGAGCCAGCACAGCCTGTTTACCTGTGCTCCCTTCAGTACAATGTATGGAAGAGACCACTCGTGGAGATGGAGGTAGAAAGGGTGAAGGGGACCTATCTGTTGGACACGGGAGCATCGTGCACCATGGTCCATTCAGCTAACCCCACCACCTCACCTCTATCTAGCGGGGTCCCATACAGCCTGTCGGGGTTCACAGGCAGAGAATAGGCCGGCTCATTTTTCATCCCGCTCTCCATTCGTTTAGGAACACTCCGCTCTAAGTGGAGCTGTATCCTAATGAAGTGGGAACAGGAGGGTGGAAAAGGGATCCTGGGAGCTGACTTTATTGTAGGCCATGGGATCCTGGTGGACTTAAGAAATCATTGCCTATGGGGGGCAAGTACAGGAAAGGAAGGCGGAATAGTAGTCATCCCAGGGAAAGAAGGGAAGGGGACCCTGTGCATCATGAAGCCTAAAGAGGGTTATAACCTCGAGCTCATGGTCAGTAATACCCCAAAGGAGTTCCAGGCATTTGTGCAAGCCCACCTAGCCACATTTGCCACACACAAACACGACTGCGGGAGGTTCAACAGGTTTGATGTCAACATAGACGGGGACCCCATGGCCCGACCACAGAAACAGTACAACTTCCCCAGGGAAGCGGAGCCAGACATGGAAGCAGCCATGTCCTCCTTAGTACAGCAGTGGGTCCTGAGACCGATAGCCACCCACGTAAACTCTCCACTGTGGCCGGTTAGAAAGCCGGACAACTCCTGGAGGGCCACGGTGGACTATCGGGTGCTCAACAGTAACATCCCAGCCTGTGCACCCACGGTAGCAGCAGTTGCCGACCTGATAGGAAGTATCCCAGCATCCGCGACCACTTTCACGGTGCTGGATATTTCCAACGGGTTTTGGTCCATCCCTTTAAGGAGGGAGGATCAGTACAAGTTTGCCTTTACTTTTAAAGGGCAACAGTACACCTGGAACTGTTTGCCTCAGGGCTTCCACAACAGCCCCAGCCTTTTCCATCAGTGCATGGCAAACAGTTTAAAGGATTTCAGCCAGCCCAGGCAGTTGGTACACTATGTGGATGGCCTGCTTCTCTTCACCGATTCGAGAGAGGAGCATGGCCCACTATTGGCCGAACTGCTGGAGCTGCTCAGGCAAAAGGGTTTTAAAGTAAACCCAAAGAAAGCGCAGATCGGCCAGCAGGAGGTGAAAGTCCTGGGCCTGACCATACAAGCTGGGAAAAGGGCCATAGATAAGGCTAGAAGGGAAGTGGTACAAGAGTTACCGGTCCCCAACACATTCACGGGTGTGAGGTCGTTTCTAGGGCTAACCAGGTATTGCAGAGACTTTATTGAGGACTATGCAGCCACAGCAGCCCCTCTGCTCCAACTCTTACACAAGGGAGTGGAGTGGGCGTGGGATGACGGTTGCCAGGCAGCATTTGTCAGGCTCAAGAAAGACCTGCAGACCGCACCAGCCCTAGGGGCCATAGATGGGGGAAAAGAGTTCTTCCTGGAGGTAGCAGCCAGTGGGGACAGCCTGAGTGCTGTGCTGCTCCAAGAGTGGCATGGCAGGCTGAGGCTGGTGGTCTACTCCTCCAGGATACTCACGGATGTGGAGAAGAGCTACTCCAGTTGTGAGAAGCACCTCTTGGCCACACATTGGGCTGTGAAAAGATCATTGATCTTTACAGGCTCCTCTCCCATCACCCTCCTCACCCATCACACACCCACCCAGATGCTCCTGGATGGGAGGATCAAGGATGGGATGGTGAGCAGTGCCGGCATTGCTCGCTGGACCCTGTTCCTCTCACAGATGGACCTAAAGGTAAAAGGGCTCTGTGAGCCAAAGCTCGCAGCCAACTTGGTATATCCTGGAACAGCCCACCGATGTTCCATAGAAGGGGTTTGGGAAGTGAACATAGATTTACGGGCCGGGATACACCCCACAGGCCGCGAAATCTATGTGGACAGCTGCAGCACAGTATCTGCTGGTGAGCGGCTCACAGGGTGTGGAGTTTATGACCCAGCAGCAAACATTGCCCTGGCAATTAAGCTCCCCAGCACCATGAGCGCCCAGCAGGCTGAACTGTCCGTGGTAGTGTACATTGTTATGCACCCCGAAATCTTCCCCACCCCATACACGATTTGCTCGGACAGCATGTTCACATGCAATTCGTGTACGGAGTACCTGGCCATCTGGTCCCGCCGTGGATACACCTCTGCTGACGGGAGACCCCTCACAGTGAAACCCCTGCTGGAGAAAATCTTAGCAGTAGTGGGGGAGGAAGAGGAGGTTTTCATCCATAAGGTGAAAATCCATTCCTCCACAGAACCCCATAGTCAGGGCAACCAGCAGGCCGATGTGCTAGCTAAGGAGGGTGCCCGTACAGGCACTTTCTGGGATCCATATGGGTCCAACCCTGTAGCAACAGTCAGGGCTAAGAATGGGACACCAGGGAGTGCAGGGGTAGCTTTAGCCCCGGAACACAGGACGGTCCAAATCCAAGACCCCATCCTCAAGGCAGTCCTCAGTGCAGTGACTAAGGGGAAAAAGGTAGAGGGCCCTTACAGCACAGCAGCCCTCCCTGTGAAGGAAGGAATGCTGTTTAGGGGAGAACAATGGGTGGTACCACAGCAGCACAAGAGGGAATTCCTTCAACTGGCCCATGAGGGTCCAGGAGTAGGGCATCCCGGGCCTGAGACCACCTGGCAGCGGGTGGAACAGGCGGGATGGTGGCCAGGACTCAGGGAAGATGTCCGCGAGTTCTGCGCCGGCTGTCTGCTGTGCGCTGCTAATAACCCTGACCCCCACAAAAGGAAGGTACCTATGGGACACATCAGGAGGATAGAGGGACCATGGCAGTCGATCCAGGTCGACTACATTGGGCCCCTGCCCACTGCCCAGGGAGGCTATAAGTACTGCCTAGTCCTGGTAGATGTGTTCACGAAATGGGTAGAAGCCTTCCCCTGCAAAACAGCCACAGCTCTGGGTACAGCCAGGATCCTGGTCCGGGAAATGTTCTCGCGATGGGGGCTACCACAGTATGTGGAGTCCGACCAAGGGAGTCACTTTACCGGGCAGGTCATGCAGAATACCCTTATGGTGGTCGGCATTGAGGGGAAGTGGCACGTTGCACACAACCCACAGTCCTCAGGGATCGTGGAGAGGATGAACAGGAACTTGAAGGAAAGGCTGAGGAAAGAGACGGTGGACTCGCCTAGTAAATGGGCCGAGGTCCTACCGTTGGTCCTGATGGGGATCCGGGCCAGCCAGTCAAAAGGCACGGGGTACTCCCCGCACGAGCTGATGACTGGCAGGGTTATGCGGACTAGCCCCGGTGCTCACAGAAGGTCAGCTCAGGGAGGTAAACCGGGACAGGTTCACCAGGAACCTCTTTGAGCACCTTAAGCAGGTCCATGGGCAGGCAGCTGGGAACATGGGAAAGCAGCATCGGAGTAACCGATTGCAGTTCAAACCCCGAAAACACCACGAGTGGGAAATAGGGGATCAGGTCATGGTGAGGAATTTTGCTCGGGTAGGAAGTCTAGAACCGTTAAACATGGCGCCCTACAGCCAAGGCAAGGCAAGCCCCATGTTATACACCATTAAGATGCCTCGGCGCACCAAATGGTTCCATATTAATCAATGCAAATTGTTTAAGCCCGAGAAAAGAGAACAGCCAGTTGGGGCAAGGTCTGAGTATAGAAATCCTCAGCCTGCAGCGGAAGCAAGTTCACAGACTGCACAGGCAGGTGCAGTGGCTTGTTTTAGGGGAGGAGCCATCCCGCCCACCGCTTGGGACACTCCCCCACTGTTCTGGGATTTAGATGAGGTGGGATGTGTGGGCGAAGACCTTGTTGTGTCTCCTTGTGTTCTTTTACTATAAATAATACAGACACTTTTAGCTCATTTTAGTTACTGCTTTTACTAGCTGTATTTCTGCTTTGTTTCTGTGCTGCCGCATGGTGCGGAGTGATACAAGATGTCCGACGCTGCACTGTACACTGCCCGTGCACAGTGTGCCACATAGCAATATAACTACACCATACCAAAGTAGTTCCATACCAAAGTAGTTCCATTTAACGATGTGATAGTATAACAATGTAACATCCCTCTTTCTCAAAAAACGAAAACATGAAATTTAACAATTTAAATGAACAAATATTATATCTAAACTATTATTATCAACTATAAAGAATCATGAGTTTTTTTTTATTCGCGATATCGCTCAGGTGGTTGGATGTTGCCCCTCCATCTTATGGATTTGGTGGTGACCATTCCTCTCTGCGGTGTTTTGGTGTGTTCCGCTCTCGTTGTTGTTGTTGCTGTCACCTTTGGAGTTGGAGTGTGCATGTTCGTGGTTGTTTGATTTGTAGCACTTGTTTCTGGTGTTGTACTGCTTGTTGTAGCTGGTGTTGTCAATGTTGCTGATGTTGTCTGCTGCTTATCCAGTTCAGGTGAAGGTCTGATGTGGAGTCTGTTCTGTCTGTATTGGTTACCAGGTTCAGTCTCTACGAAGTAAGATCTTGGAGTATCAGCTTTTCCAATGACCTTCGCTGGATTCCAGGTTTTCAACACCGGGTCTTGCACATGCACTGATTGTCCATTCAGCAATTCTGGTAGCGTCTTTGCATGTTTATCGTAATGTTTGCTTCCTACGATTTGTGCTTCTGCCAGCTTTTGTCTGAAGTCCTCCTGGTCCTGGGGAGGATGTATTTTTGCTGGTAGTGTAGTCTTAAAGTTCCTCCCATTCAGCAATTCCACAGGTGATTTCATGTCTGCTTTCAGTGGTGTTGATCTGAGTGATAGGAGGGCACAACAGAAAGAGGAGATGATACCTAGTGAAATACCGTCAAGACCATGGCACACTGTTGGGGCAGATCTCTTCATGTGAAATCAAGAATGGTATCTCATAGTGGCAGATTACTATTCCAAGTTTCCTTTTGTGAGAAGGATGATCTTCCCCCATCTCACTACTTTTGATGAGAGTTCTCTTGACAGTCTGGATCTGTCTTTCGATGAACCCGTGTGTCCCCTTGGGAAATGTGGGGATGAGGTTACTATTTTGAACCCATACTTTTCTGCCAGAGCTCTGAATTCACTCGATGTGAACTGGGTTCCATTGTCACAGATTACCTTTTCCGGGATTCCTTGTTCAGCAAATAAGCTCTTTGCAATCCTGGTGGTAGTTGTGGCTCTCAAGTCTTTCATCCTTCTCACAAAAGGAAACTTGGAATAGTAATCTGCCACTATGAGATACCATTCTTGATTGCACATGAAGAGATCAGCCCCAACAGTGTGCCATGGTCTTGGCGGTATTTCACTAGGTATCATCTCCTCTTTCTGTTGTGCATTTCTGTATTTCTGGCATATACCACATGCAGAGACCATCTGTTCGATATTTTTGTACATGCCTATCCAGTATACAGCTGATCTGGCTCTCAGCTTGCATTTCTCCATTCCCATGTGGCCTTCATGTATGAGATGGAGAAGTTGTGTCTGCATTGTCTTTGGCACGATGATCCTCGATCCAGCAAGGAGAATACCGTCTTCTACTGCAATATCGTCTTTAATCGTCCAGTATTGACGAATTGTCGCCTGTACCTGCTGGATTCTCTCCGGCCACCCCTGTATTACTTGTTGTGTGAGTAGTTGCAACTCCTCATCTTTGCTAGTCTCATCTCTGATTTGACTGAGCTTTGTAGGGATAACATTCACTAGGTGGTGGATTTTTACTGTTAGGCCCTCCACCTCGTGTTTCTCATATGGTGACAATCGAGACAATGCATCTGCTAGCACCATTTACTTTCCTGGCTTATATTTAAGCATGAAGTCATAGCTTTGGATCCTTAGAAGTAGTCTTTGCAGTCTTGCAGGCACTTTGCACAGATTCTTCTTATAAATCTGTTCTAGTGGACGATGGTCACTCTCTATTGTAAATCGCCAGCCATATAGGTATGTATGGAATTTCTCGCATTCGTACACTACTGCTAATAGTTCTCTTTCTATGTTGGCATATCTTGTCTCGGCTGATGTCAAGGCCTTTGATGCGAAAGCTATCGGCTTTCCTTCCTGCACCAGAGCTGCCCCTAGTCCTCTGGTAGAAGCGTCTACTTGCAGAGTGACTGGTTTTCTTCTGTCATAATATGACAGGCTTGTTTCTTTGCACAACAGTTCTTTAAGTTGTTTGAAATTCCTTTTGTGTGATTCAGACCACTGGTATTCGGCGTCTTCTTTCAATAGCTCTTTGAGATTTGTTCTGACATGTGTGGGATGAAAGAACTCATGTATTGCACCAAGCTGAGGTAACTCTTCAGCTCCTTCTTGTCTTTGGGTGGTTTCATTTCAGCAATCGCCGCAATCTTCTCTGGATTTGGCTTGACTCCCTCTGGTGTATAAATCATACCGAAGAATTGGCATTCCTTGACTTTAACTATGCACTTATCTGCATTTAACTTGATGCCAGCCTTCCTGGTACTCTCCATGATCTCATGTAGGTGCATGTCATGGTCTCTTTCATCTGCTCCATAGATCTGAATATCATCAGCTATTCCTATAGCTCCTTCACAGCCTCTGTATGTCTCGTCTATTTTCTGTTGAAAGATATCTTGACTGACCTTTAGCCCGAATGGTAGCTGTAGTGTATGTACCTTTAATAGCCCCTGTGTACTGTAATACCAGTAGTGACCACTCGGGTATATAAGCCTGTATAGCATCTTGTATCTTTTAGTTCACCTCCAGACTTTGTTCAGTAAACACCTGTTAAACCAACTCCTGCATTCCGTGTCTCCATTAACACACGGATACAACAGTGGCGACGAATTGGAAACAGACTTACCTGCAATTCGGCAGCACCTCAAGGAGATCGATTCCTCAGACGAAGGTCGAAGAATAAAAAAAACTGTGGTTTCACCAGTTAGCCGGGCTGGTGGCAGGTACTGCACTAATCCTTCCTGGGCGGCGGGCTGGGGCTCGATCGGGTGGCTCTGCAGCGGGGCCGAGCAGCGAGTCAGAAGGCGGAGGCAAACAGAGACGGAGGGTGGAGCACTTGGGAGACGGCCGGCGCTGCAAAGCAAGTCGGCGTTCGGACCAAGCAGAGGGAGATTTTCAGGATGCCTAAGACTGGCAATATTACTGCTTTCGATAGTGATATAGAGGATTGGACCACATATGTGGAAAGAGTGGAGGTATATTGCACAGCGAATGAAGTAGAGGATGATAAAAAGGCATCGGTACTTCTAAATCTGATGGGCGCAAGGACATACGGGCTGTTACGAAACTTAATCACTCCAGCCAAACTGATGGACAAGAATTTTAAGGAGATTGTTGATACCCTACAGGAGCACTTAAACCCAACACCACTGCTGATAGTGGAATGATTCAAATTCTTCAGGAGGAATCAGCACAAGAATGAAAGTAACGCTGATTACCTCAACGAATTATGAAAGCTGTCAAAGCACTGCCAATTCGGGGCAGGACTGGCAGATTCTCTACAAGACAAATTCATCTGCGGTCTCCTAAGTGAAGGAACACAGAAAAGGCTACTTTCTGAGAAAGATTTGACACTGGACAAGGCTTTCAGTGTGGCTGTATCATACAAAGCAGCAGCAAGAGGAGCTGCAGAGATACAGCAAAAGCCACAGGACTTTGGCACCCATGAAATGACACGGGGTTTCGAGAGATGTTATCGCTGCGGCAGATCCACCCATGACCAGAGGGACTGCTGGTTCAAGGACAAAGCATGCAGGCAATGCGGAAAGATGGGACACATTGCACGTGTATGCCAATCTGGAAACAAAAAAATCCACTGACAGAAAAAAAATCAATAAGAAAAAGTACAGAAAGGTACAAATGATGACGGACAGTAGCTCCGAAGACCAGAGGAACGATAGCGACTCCGGAAACAAGAGACTAAGGTGTCTCAAATTACATAATGTAATTGCCAAAGAAGGTTACCAGACCATTTGGGTTACCCTCATGATAGCGGGGTCCCCAGTTAAAATGGAGCTAGATACAGGTTCAGCTCTGACCATCATAAGTCGACGGGATTACGAGCGGCTATATCCACATATACCTTTGTAAGACACATCCATTATCTTGAAGACATATACGGGGCAGAAAGTATACCCCAGAGGGAAAATAAGGGTGCCTGTTGTATACAACGGCAAGGAAATACAGAAGTTGTATTTATACGTTCTGCAAGATGGTGGTCCACCGTTGTTGGGACGGGAATGGATCAGGAAGGTACATTTAGACTGGCACTCCATTCAGGCACTGACGGTGACCAGTAAGAAACAAAATGATGATGACATCATACCTGAACGATTAAAAGACATCTTGGCTAACGCCAATGAAGTGTTTCAACAGGAACTAGGAACATTGAAAGGCATCACCGCCTCAATAAAAGTGGAAGATGCGGCAATTCCCAAGTTTTTTAAGGCAAGGCCAGTGCCATACGCAATTCGTCCAGCAGTCGAGGCAGAGCTGGAGAATTTGAAAAGCAGGCGTGTTATCCAAGGTAGATTGGAGCGAGTGGGCAACACCCATCGTCCCGGTCATGAAGAAAACGTTGAATAATGATAAATCTGAAGAACAGAGAAAAATTTGCATCTGTGGGGGCTTCAAGGTGACTGTAAACCCGGTCCTTCACACGATACAGTATCCTCTTCTGAGGATAGAAGATATTTTCGCCTCACTATCCGGAGGGAAACATTTCACCAAAATTGACTTGGCACAGGCATATCTACAGATGGAGGTTGAGGAGGCCTCTAAAAAGTATCTCACGATAAACACACACAAAGGCCTGTACCAGTACAATCGACTGGTTTTCGGAGTAGCATCAGCTCCAGCTATCTGGCAAAGAGCTATGGAGCAAGTCCTGCAAGGGATTCCGGGGACTCAATGCTACCTAGACGACATCCTTGTAACAGGAGAAAACGACAACGAGCACCTTGCCAATTTGGAGCAGGTGCTCACGAGGCTGAGAGAACAGGGCCTACGAGCAAATCGCCCCAAGTGCGAATTTTTCCAGAAACAAATATCATATTGTGGCCATATAATTAACGAAGAAGGGTTGCATAAGCCACCTGAAAAAATTGAAGCTGTCATAAAAGCCCCAGCACCTGAAAATGTCTCACAATTAAGGTCGTTCCTGGGATTGATAAATTACTATCATAAATTTTTACTGAACTTGTCAACTGTTCTGCACCCTCTTAACGCACTGCTACAAACGGGAGTAATTTTGAAATGGAGTGAAGACTGTAAACGTGCCTTCCATAAATGCAAAGGCTTGATCACGTCCAAGGAAGTGTTGGCTCATTACAACCCATCACTGCCAATCAGACTGACATGCGATGCATCCCCTTACGGCGTAGGAGCGGTATTATCACATAGATTCCCTGATGGCTCGGAGCGGCCGATAGCTTTTGCGTCACTCTCATTGAACTCAGCTGAGCGTAACTATGCCCAGATCGACAGGGAAGCACTCAGCCTGGTGCGGGGAGTGAAGAAATTCAACCATTACCTACATGGACAAAAATTTACCTTGTTGACTGACCATCAACCCCTCGTCTCCATATTCAACCCTAAAAAGGGCGTTCCCATTATGACAGCGCAAAGGCTACAGAGGTGGTCCCTTTTCCTAGGGGCACACCAATATGACATAGAATACAAAGGATCAAAACAGCATGGGAATGCTGAAGGTTTATTACGCCTACCGTTGCCAATGGTAGAAGAGGCACCTACAGTGGACCCAGTGGAGATGTTCCACGCAACCATAGTAGAATGTCTACCAGTAACAAATTCTACCATTGAAAAGGAAACGAGAAATGACCCGACTCTCTCACGAGTCTACGATTTAACGGTGAAGGGATGGCCAGCACATGGCGAACCACTGTTAACAGCATTCTCGCAAAGAAGAGAACAGCTGTCAGTGTGCCGAGGAACCTTGTGCTAAAGGAGCTTCACGAGGGGCATCTGGGTGGAGTGAAAATGAAGAACCTAGCCAGAGCGTTTGTGTGGTGGCCAGGTATCGATGGAGACATCGAAGAAATGACCAAGAGCTGTCTAGGATGCCAGAAGGTCCAAAACGCCCCACCACAAGCCCCTCTACATCCATGGGAGTGGCCCTCATCTCCATGGCAAAGGGTACATATCGACTTTGCTTGTCCATTTAAGGACTCAATGTTCTTAATCGCGGTTGATGCACACTCCAAATGGTCGGAGGTAATAAAGATGTCCTCCACCACCACGGAAAAAACCATCACAGTATTAAGGACCATATTTGCCAGGAATGGGCTGCCTGAACAGATCTGTTCTGATAATGGACCGCAATTTGTGTCCGAAGAATTCAGCAAGTTCTTAAAAAACAATGGGGTTAAACCCGCCCCATACCATCCCGCCACCAATGGATTAGCTGAAAGGTTTGTCCAGACCTTCAAGAAGGCCATAAAGGCCATTGGTAATGAAGACATAAATCTGCAACATAAGGTAGATAACTTCTTGTTTGCGTACAGGAATGCAACACATGTGGTTACAAACCAAACTCCCGCCATGATGTTTTTCAATTGAAGACTAAGATGCCGGCTGGATTTGATCAAGCCAAACATCAGAAGGGACGTAGAGAACCGACAATTTCAAGGCATGAATGAAAGGCCAACTAGAACCTTCCAGATAGGTCAACAAGTTTTGGCCCGGGACTACCGTACCGAGAAATGGCAGCCTGGAACTATTTGCACACGACTAGGACCGCTGATGTATACCGTGGACATTGGTGAAAGCATAATAAGGCGCCATGCTGACCAGATCATAGAGTCATCCGAAAAGGGACAACCTACACCACAACTCTATACGCCTAATGATGAAGCAGAGATACCCATAGTATCTACCTCCGATCCGGTGATACTGGAACCAGATGAACCCGACACTGGCATTCAAGCCGAATCGACCTTGCCAAAAGAACCTACTACACCACCGAAAACTACTACACCACCGAGGCGTTATCCGGACCGAGTCAGGAAGCCTCCAGAGAGACTGACTTATAATTGATTAACTGCAGCAAATGTGTAGATTATTGTTCTTGTAAACATGTTAATTAATGATTACTTAAAATGTTATGTACTAATTATCTAAAAGGGGAGGAATTGTAGTGTATGTACCTTTAAGAGCCCCTGTTTACTGTAATACCGGTAGTGACCACTCGGGTATATAAGCCTGTATAGCGTCTTGTATCTTTTAGTTCACCTCCAGAGTTTGTTCAGTAAACACCTGTTAAACCAACTCCTGCATTCCGTGTCTCCATTAACACACGGGTACAACACACATGGCATTTGCACAGACAACCACATCATTCCAGCCAGCTCGCAGCCCCTATCACCGGGCAAAGCTCAAATGAGAAACAGCTCAAAATATGCTACGTTAAAATAAACATTTATTATTCAGCGCAACTCTCTCTTATCAAACGCAACCAATAATCAACAAACAACAATTTATGAACAAACACAACTGGTTCTGAACACACGGAACTATTTGTTACCAAATTCAACAATATATTTACAAACACATCAACTTTTGTACACACACTCCCCCCATTTGCTATTAACATTTTATTTACTGGGCCTTCCTCAATGATTTCCCTCCCCTTCGCTCTTCCCCCCTCCCAATCCTACTGCTCGTCTGTCATGGGGCCACAGTGGCTGCAGCAAGGCTGGTGGAAGACTGCTGAGTCTGGGAGCCAGAGACTTAAGATGGTCTTGCAGGATGCCCTTGACCAGCTCTGGGCCTGGAGGGCCCGGCTGCAGACTACACCAACTCTGCATGGGTGGCAGCAGTCTGGGATGGCTGTGTTGCAGGCGGTGGCAAGTGCAATGGGGAAGTGACAGTGGTGGGAGCAGGAACGCTGTCATCCTGAGAGAGGACAGCACCTTCCTGCTCGACCGACACACTGCCAGTCCCCCGGGGCAGAACCTCAGCATCCGGAGCAACCTGCTCGAGCACAGATTGCTGGTCTACTGCGGCACCGTGAGATCCCGGAGGAACTGTGAGTGACCCAGCGATGATGGCAGCAGTCTGTTCTTGCGTAGCGTCAATCTGAGACTGCATGAGAGCAGTCTGAGACTAGATGGCACCAACCACTGACTCCATTACAGCACAAAGCCATTGCGTTGCCTCGGCCTGTGCTGCAGTAGCTGCTGCCACCTCACCCATTACATGCGGCATTAGGTTTGGGTCCCCACGGTCTCTGCGAGTCAACCATCCTCTGCAAAATGTCAAGGATGGGCTCGAAGGTTTGCGCAGAGATGCGAGCAATGCTGGAGGTGGATTCCTCCACGCTCCTAGCCATTGCATCCATGCTCTCGGGCACCCTTGCCATTGCACCCATGAGCTCAGTATGCATGCCCATCGTCTGTGTGGCCATCGCTGCGATATCGAGGTCCTCATCTGAGTCCTTGGCAGCAGAACTTGTGCATGCACTCACCCTCCGGGGAGCTGGCCCCCGAGCCTCCCTTCCCCCATGGCGTTGCTGCAGCCCACTGGGTCCCGGAGCTTCACCCACATCAGAGCCATTTCCTCTGCTCCCATCCAGTGACCGCGTGGCCCCTGTGTTGGATGTCTCGCCCTCGGGAGACACAGGCAGTGAAGCTTCGGCTTGGTGTTTCGCCTCCTCTCCTGCGTCGCTGCCACTGGGAGGCTGAGGGACAGGCTAGTCAGATGATGGCTCACTATCTGAAAGCAAGAAGGTACAAGAGTGGGTTTAACGTGAGGGGAGGGGGCGCAGGAAGGGAGCAAGGAATGGAGACACTATAGTTAGATGGAACGTGGGAAGGGCTTGTGTTGTGAGGTGGAAGTGGTATGAGAGAAGAGGGAGAGGTGATGAACCCATTGTTGTCCCCAAAGGGGGTCGACCTCTCCGACTGCCAGAGCGCCCACCACCTGGGTCGTGATGATGCTGCGCACTCGCACCTCCAGTTGTGTAAAGGGGTGCAGCTCTGCCTGACCTCCTCCCATGCGTTGCTGCTCCCCCCTGTTATGAGCAAGCTTGGCCTGCAAGATAAATCACAGCATGTGAGTGAGTGTGCAAGCATGTGTGTTAATGTCTGCAAGGTGTGAGATGTGGATATAATGGGCACAGTAGGTGGGCATAGTTGTTGGGTGAGTATTGGGGATTTGGCGGATTATACTGTCTATGCACAAAGTGAGGTTGAGATGGTGGGATGTAGAGGTATTTCAAGCATGTACTCACCCTGACCACCCGAGTGAGGTCGTTGCACTTCTTGCGGCACTGGGTGTGAGTCCTGTGGACCAGGCTTCTGGCCGAGACGTAATGGGCCACCTCCCTCCACATCCTTCTGAACTCCCGGGGCAATGGCCTCCTGTCAGTGTCTGGAAACAGCACAGCCCATCGGCGTTCCACAACCACAACCAGAGCCGCCAATGCCTGGTCACTGAACCGACGAACTCTCTCCCTGGGCCTCTGATCAGCCATGAGATTTGTGGTTGATGGATTGCAGCTCCTTGCAGGTCCAGGTCACAAGTAGCAATAAGAACATAAAAACATAAGAAATAGGAGCAGCGGTAGGCCATTCAGCCCTTCGAGCCTGCTCCGCCATTCAATGAATCATGGCTGATCTTCTGCCTCAACTCCATTCGCCGGCCCTATCGCCATATCCCTTGATACCCTTACTAGTCAGAAATCTATCGACTTCTGTTTTGAATATACCCAATGACTGTGCCTCCACTGCCCTCTGGGGTAGAGAATTCCAAAGATTCACCACCCTCTGTGTGAAGAAATTTCTTCTCATCTCAGTCCTGAATGGCCTACCCTTTATCCTGAGGCTGTGGCCCCTGGTTCTAGACTCCCCAGCCAAGGGAAACATTCTCCCAGCATCCATCCCATCAAGCCCTGTAATAATTTTGTACGCTTCAATGAGATCCCCTCTCATTCTTCTGAATTCAAGAGAATACAGGCCTAGTTTACTCAATCTCTTCTCATATGACAGTCCCACCATCCCAGGAATCAATCTCGTGAACCTTCGCTGCACTCCCTCTATGGCAAGTATATCCTTTCTTAGGTAAGGAGCCCAAAATTGTACACAGTACTCCAGGTGTGTTCTCACCAAGGCCCTATATAATCTGCAGTATTTTGCTATCGTACCCACCTATATAATTGGAGTAAGACTTCTTTACTCCTGTAATCAAACCCTCTTGTAATGAAGGCCAGCATACTATTTGCCTTCCTGACGGCTTGCTACACCTGCACATTCACTTTCAGTGGCTCATGTATAAGGACACCCTTTGAGCAACCACATTCCCCAATCTTTCATCATTTAGGAAATGTTCTGCCTTTCTGGTTTTTTTCTAGATCAGAGTGAGGCTGTGCAGCGTGATGGACCCTCCCCTGTAAGAACTGGAAGGCGCCAGTCTGTCTGAGGACTGGGTAACTGACAGTGCCTGAGCTTGAGTAGCGCTCTGAGGTAGCGCCCCGCTCCCCGACGTTAGCGCCCTAAGAGAAGGGTGTAGCGCCTGATTTAGCGCTCTAATCAGCTCCAGGGGAGCTAAAACTGAATTTCACAGTTGCCGGCACTGAAGTAACCCCCCGTCGATGTTAGCGCCCCAAAATGGTCAATGCCAAATTTTTCTCCTTATGATTTAACAAACCATCATCGTTTTGGGGCCATGAATAGAGGTGCTTATTTATTCCATACTTGAATGAAGGGAAATCAGTGCTTGTTTTAAAAGCACTGATTCATACTGATGTGCAGATTCAGTTGCTCTGACACCGCTCTGGTACCTTGCCTAAGAGTGCATTCTTTATGGAACTGGCCAGATGGCCTTTCCTGGGTCCTGCACGTTCCTAGGCAGTGAGTGTCAGCATGCTTTCTAACACTCAGGTTCCGTTCTAAGTCACTGAGGTTTTTTTCACCAAACCATTATAAGCTACAACAATGTCCTGTGAATCCTGAGCCAATAATTGTGAGGTTAATTTTAATGTTCCTGGAACTAGTTCAGATGCACACAGGTAATTGGCTTTCAGGAAACTGTTAATTCCTAAATTTACGGTGTCTGCACAATGGAAGTGCAATGACCAGTCTATTAGGAATAGTGGGAAAGAGAAACACGTATTTCTCAGGGAAATGATGAGCACATTTCATACAGTAATGTGGGATTTCAGCTGTTTCCTGAACAAATTTCTCCTGTTACTTATATGAATTGGTACCAAAAATCTGATGTTGCCATTAAGTCTATGAATAATGATTGTGTTTTTCCAATTTGTCCTAGTGTCATACAGTATGATACAGCACAGGAGGAGGCATTCTGCCCAGCGTGCCTCTGCTGGCTCTTTGGTAGAGCTAACTAGACCCACTCCCCCTACTCTTTCCACAAAGCCCTGCAAATTTTTTCTCTTCAAGTATTTATCCAATCCCTTTTTGAAAGTTACTATTGAATCTGCTCCCACCGCCCTTTCAGGCAGTGCATTCCAGATCACAACAACTCGCTGTGTAAAAACATGTTTCCTCATGTCGGGGGTGATTTTGCCAGCTCTGGGGAGGCGGGCATGGAGGCGGGACATCTGTCATCTCCAACACAGATCCGAGACTCTCCACATACCCACCGGCTGAAGCCTGCAGGAAGAAACAAAGGTAAGTACACTTTTACTACCACTTTGCACTTACCTCAGATACTTACCTCTACACTCTTGCACCCATCACTTACCTTCACACCACACTTTTGCACCCCCCGACCCCCACAGACCCACGACTCGCCTCGCTGACCTGGTGGGTTTCGGAGCCTTTGGGAAGTCCACAATTGTGAGGGCAAAAAGGGGATAATCCTATTTTTGCCTGTTAACTACCTGTTAACAGGCAGTTAATAGGCTTTAATCCCTTCCCGCCTGCAAGGAGACGGAACCCGGCGCGGGACAGCTACCCACCTCCTGGGAAGATGGCATGGAGGCGGGTTGGGAGCAGGTTGGGCACCCGCCCCAAATTCTGCCATTTTCCCGGCAGTCCCGCCTCCATACCCCTCTCCCCAGAGCTGAGAAAATCGCCCCCGACATGAGGAAACATGTTTTTACACAATGGCCCAGAACTTGGTGTCGGGGGCTTGCCGCATGTGCAAGCCCCTGATGTGCACTTACCCAGCGCGCCGACATCTGTAATCTGGCCCGCAGTGGATTTCCTGTCAGTGGCCCAATTCTGATGTCGGCGCACTGTGCTAACCTGACCCAGCGGCGTAGTTAGTGCGATGTGCCGGCTGGGTTCAGGTGAGCACTGTTCAGCCAATCAGGGGAGGGGAAACTTCATTCATAAGTTTGAGAGTAAGAACTGTCAAACTCATGAGAAGTACTGCACCCCAAAACACTACTTAAACTTTAAATAACATTTTAAAAAACATCCCAATCATTAAATTAAGTATAAATAAGTTAAAAAAAATAATTTAAACAATAATATTTTTTTTGAAAAAAATAAATTTTTAATAAAAAGGGTCTAAAACTAAACTTACCTTATTGTAGATTCTTTAAAATAATAAACCTGTGGAAAAAAATTCTAAATTGCACTAAAACACCACTTACCTGTAAAAATAAATACTTACGTGTGCTTTTTACAAGCGTAAAGACCAGAGGCCTTTACACATGCACAAATCCCCCAAAACAGAGGAAATCCAAGACGCACACGCTGCCCCCTACAGCGCACGCGCTAGCCTCTTCACCTCTTGGGTTAGAGGAGAGGAAATGCCGGTTTTCAGCGCATGCGCTGTGCATGCTGAAAACCGGCATTTCCTCCGGCCAGACGCGTGAGTGCCCCTTCCGTACTCACGCGTTTGGGGAGGAATTACTGCCCCAATGAGTTGTTGTGATCTGGAATGCCCTGCCTGAAAGGGCGGTGGGAGCAGATTCAATAGTAACTTTCAAAAGGGGATTGGATAAATACTTGAACTCAAGACTTCATCAAACTACAGAGAATGTCAGTGTTTGACAGCTTCACAGAGCTGTCAAACGATGACAATTCAGCTGTCAAAAATGTTTCTAGGGGGAAATGAGAATGTTTTTACACAGCGAGTTGTTGTGATCTGGAATGTGCTGCCTGAAAGGGTGGTGGAAGCAGATTCAATAGTAACTTTCAAAATACAATTGGATAAATACTTGAAAAGTATAAATTTGTAGGGCTAATGGGAAAGAGCAGGGGAGTGGGATTAATTGTATAGCTCTTTCAAAGAGCCGGCACAGGCGCTATGGGCCGAATGGCCTTCTGCTGTGCTGTACCATTCTATGATTTAACAGCAAGAAGGCCTGTATCTACCACAGTTGGGGGGAATCTATCCCCATTTTTATGAAATGAGTGGACTCTGAGAGTATTAGAGACATCCTGATATATCCATTCAGAGGTTTTCAATCATTTGGGCCTCAGTTTAAGAAGGAATTTCTTGTAGATTTCCATGGTCTACTCATCTGAGTCAAATAATTGCCTCCCATGTAACATTGTTTCCAGCTCAGAGGTGGCTGGTGGGGCTAACTATTTTTCACAGGTTTGGAATCTTCAGACTTGCAAAGAATCTGCTGAGCGACTGCATGGGAATCTGATTGATACCAAAGCCTCTAAATGTCACAGAATTGCTGATTAATTTTTACAGGCTCCGAATCACTGGGATTAACTTTCCAGCCAGGAATTTCCCTGCTTTACCTGCCTGGTCAAGCAGTAGTTGCCCTTCCTGAAAGAATATCAACTCAGCCTGTTTTGTTAGGAAATGGTTGTTATGCTTAACCTTTCTTAGCTCTCCAAATAGAAAGTTTTGTGTGGTACCTCCTCCTCCTGGCAGGTCCGAATCCACAGCAAGGATTGTTTCTCCTTTTTGGCTGAAGTACAAGCTTAGAATGAATGCCTTGAGTGTACCCCACAGGAATGTGCCAAAGGTGAACAATCCCCTATTTTTCTACAGGTTTCTGTCAAGGACTCTCTTTCGCCTTTGTGTGAAGCTGGATTGAATAGGAAATTATTGACCATTCTGCACTGAGGAAATTACTTGGTTTTTTTTGTTGAAAAGGAAACAAAAGTGAGTGGGATCTGTGTTTGATCTGAGGTCGATATTTGGTCACTATCTGTAGCTAGTGATGTCTTCTGCAACGCTCAGTAAGGTATGTGTTACGTTCATTAATAACTAGTCATTTTTATGAAGAACAGCTAGCTTTTGCTGGACACTTTATTGAGCACATGTGGACTAGGTACAGTATCTGTAGAGGCCTCCATCTTGACTGCTGCCTTGTGGGTAGCCTAGTGCATCATGTGTAGCCCACTCTTATATACATACAGCACCACCTAGTGTACCATTCCAGAATGACAGGTTACTGATCATTACATCCCCCTTTCTTTGAGGTTAAACAAAATCAGTATCAATCAATATCAATCAATAACAACATAAACATCTTCAACAGTCAATACATTTTCAATGTAGTTTTCTTTGTACTCAAAGATTAAGTCTATCAGGCTATTTACTTCACGTGTGGATCTTCTCAGCACAGGTAAGTCTGATGTGTTTTCATGAGAGCCTGTATGTGTATTTGTGTTAGATTGTTCTGGTGGTGAGTGACAAGATTCAGTTCCAGCATTGTCATCGATTTGCTTTTCGATAGTCTCTTGTGTTTTTAGGAGATAATGGCGGTTCCTCCTGAGAATCTGTCCTTCCTCAGTTCTAACAGTGTATGACCTTGGTCCTACTTCCTCAAGAACTGTAGCTTTCCTGTTCCATGCATCTGGATCCTCAATCCTGACAACATCATCCCTTGTCAATGGTTTCAGAGTTTTGGATGACTTGTTATAGTATGATTTCTGTTTCAGCTTTAACAGTTGAAGTCTCTGTCTCAGTTCCTTACTCTGCTTTTCTTTTGCACAGCAGGGTAGCGTGGTACGCAACTTGCGACCCATTAGGAGTTCAGCAGGTGAAGAACCAGAGTCTAAAGGTGAGGCTCTGTAGCTCAGTAGGGCGAGATAAGGATCAGACTTGCTTTCTGTCGCTTTCCTCAGTAGCTGCTTGAGCACTTGAACACCTTTCTCTGCCTTACCATTCGACTGAGCATACAAAGGATTGGATGTGATGTGTTGAAAGTCATAATGTGCTGCAAACTGTTGCTACTCCTTACAGTTGAAGCACAGACCATTGTCGCTAACGGCAATCCTGGGAATTCCATGTCTGGTGAAGATGGAATTCACATGCATTATGACACTGCTTGCTGTGGTGCTTGAGAGCAGCGCCATCTCAGGATAGTTAGAATAGTAATCAATCACTATTAGATAGTCTTTACCATTTAAATGAAAAAGGTCCATACCAACCTTTTGCCATGGTGCTGTTGGTATGTCAGCTACTATCATTGTTTCCTTTGCTTGTTTGTTTTGGTGTTTCTGACATGTCTCACATTTGCCTATCATGTTCTCAATATCCTTATTTATGCCAGGCCAATAAACAGTGTCTCTTGCTCTCCTTTTGCATTTTTCAATTCCAAGGTGTCCCTCATGAATCCTTTTGAGCATGTCTTGACGTAGAGCCTGTGGAATTGGTACAGTATCTGTAGAGGCCTCCATCTTGACTGCTGCCTTGTGGGTAGTCTAGTGCATCATGGGTAGCCCACTCTTATATACATACAGCACCACCTAGTGTACCATTCCAGAATGACAGGTTACTGATCATTACAGTATGGAGAACAAAACGTAAACTCCCATCTCCTGAGCTGATAGAAGCACCACATATATATATCAGCCTATCTCTCTGCTGAACTCGAAAAGATCATCATAGGAGAAGGAAGGATTTTTATTTCTATGGCACCTTTCACAACCTCAGGACATCTCAAAGCATTTTACAGCCAATGAAGTACTTTTGAAGTGTAGTCACTCTTGTAATGTAGGAAGCACAGTAGCCAATTTGTTCGCTGTGATAATGATCAGATAATTTAGTGATCTTGGTTGAGGGATAATACATGCCAACCCATTTGGCCAACAGCTTCAAAAATGCTCCCAAATGGTCCTGAATAATCTGGGCTGGATGGAAGCAGAACTTGGTGTGGTAACCAAATATGGGTGGGTGTATTATGTGCGAATGAGAGAAACATGTAACGCTGGGTATAAAAGGATGCACGTGTATTCTTGGTGTCCAGAACTGCTAAAGGTCCCAGGGAATAAGTTAAAAGGCCACTTTTAGTAATTGAATCATTGTTATGGCAATCAATTGCATTACAAGAACTGGCCTCATGTGAAACTTGTAGTGTTGTAAAACTTCTAAGAATGTCACTAAGTGCCGCCCGAGCCCACTAATGCTGCAGCAAGGAACTGTAGCGAGTTTCCTCTCCTTCACCCCCAGCTGCACTGTAATTGGCACAGCCACCTGCCCAAAATATTCAAATGTCCCTGACCCTGGGAAATGGGATGGATTTGGGGGTGTAACTAGTGTGTGGGGGAATTCTGGTCCTGCCATGCTTATGGTAGCAAATGGGACATGGGGAGAGTCAGGATAAATTTACTAAGCATTTAGAAGATTATCAGGACCAGTGTGCATAGATTTCTATCACACAGATCGTGCTTGACCAACATTATAGATTTGCTTAAAGAAATGACAGAGAGGGTAGTTAAAGGAAATGCAGTGGATGTGGTTTATATGGATTTTCAAAAAGCATTTGATAAGGTACCACATAAGAGACTTATGGCAAAGTTAATAGCACATGGATTTAAGCAGCCACATGGATAGACAGATGGCTGGAGGGCAGAAAGCAAAGTGTAGGTGTCGAACAGACAACTGAACCTACATTATGTAGCACTTTTCACATCATCAGGATGTCCCAAAACAATTAACAGCCAATGTAGAACGTTTGAAGTGTAATCACTCTTGTAAGCGTGGCAGCATCTTCTACTATGAGAATGTTTTAAAATTAATTTTCTTATTACAACCTAGTGAGATTCGGACCCAACCTTACTACCAGTTGGATCACTTCAGTCAGGCTTGAAAGGATTCTTCCTTTGGAATTGTTTTCACTTTCCAGGTTAATTTTAAACAAATGTATATTTCACAATTGATTTGGGATTCCAACAGAGCAACCAGACCATCAACAGTTACCTCACCGGTCACTCCCCCAACTCCAGTTACACTCACCCCCCCGCTCGAGTTCAGAGGTGCTCTGCACCATAAGATAACATTCATAGAGACTCTGTGACCTCTCCAAATCCCCACCCAGTTCTCTCCTTCTCCAACCCTCTCAGTTCATACTGGCACTCCTCTCCTTCCCCTCTGTTCAAGCTGGAAATCCATTCCATCTCCAACCTCCCCTTGCCCAGTTCACGTTGACACTCTTCTCCCTCTATCTCTTCAGTTGACCTGGCACTCTTCTCCCCCTTCAGTGCAGTTCAAGCTGGTAATCTAATTCTGCTCCTGTTCAAGTTGGCAGTCTCCTGTTCTCTCTCATCCCCTCAGTCAATGCCACCTCTCTCATTCCTCTACTCTTTCTCCTTCGAATGTGTCTCCCACAAAAAGTGAATCAAGTCTTTAACTGGCTTCAACAGCGCATAATTTTTGGACTCTGATACACTGTGAACTGCAACCAATGAGTTACAAGGTCTCCTTCTATGCCACCATCTTCTCACAAACTCTTATGATGGAAGATTCACCTCATCTGAAGTGCTATACCACACAGTGATCTAGGGGGAAAAATTCAGTATCGACCATTTTGGGGCTCTAACATCAGCCGACCGCAAACTTTAGCGCCCGGCGCAAATTATCGCTGGCTACTGTGAAATTCGTCTCCAGCGCCCCTGGAGGTGATTTAAGCGCTAAATCAAGTGCTACACACTCCTCTTAGGGCGCTAACGACGGGGAGTGGGGCGCTACTTCAGAGCGCTACTCAAGCTCAGTTGCTGTCAATTACCCAGTCCTCAGACAGACTGGCGCCTTCCAGTTCTTAAAGGGGAGGGTCCATCATTCTGCACAGCCTCACCCTGATCATTGCTGCTTATGACCTGGGCCTGCAAGGAGGTGCAATTCTTCAACCTTGAATATCATTGCTGCTCAGAGGCCCAGGGAGAGAGCTCGACGGTTTAGAGACCAGGCTTTGGAGGCTCTGGTAGCGGGTGTGGAACACCGACGGGCAGTGCTGTTCCCAGACACTGGCAGGAGGCCATTGACCCGGGAGTTCACAAGAATGTGGAGGGAGGTGGCCCAGTACATCTCGACCAGAAGCCTGGTCCACAGGACTCCCACTCAGTACCGCAAGAAATTCAACAACCTCACTCGGGTGGTCAGGGTGAGTTCATGCATGAAATACCTCTACATCTCACCATCTCAACCTCACTCTGTGCACAGACAGTATAAAGTGCCAAATCCCCAACACTCACCCAACAACTATGCCCATCTATTAAAAGCCACATCCACATCTCGCACCTTGCAGACATTAACGGCTATTCAACTATGGTAGGCACATCTGCTAAACACATGCTTGCACACTCACTCACACGCTGTCCTTTTTCTTGCAGGCCAAGTTTGCTCACAACCGGAGGGAGCAGCAATAAATGGGAGGAGGTCAGGCGGAGCTGCACCCCTCACACAGCAGGAGGAGCGAGTGCACAGAATCATTGCGACCCAGGTGGTGGGTGCTGTGGCAGTTGGATAGGTCGACCCCCTTGGGGACAGTAGCGGTTTGTTCATCACCACTCCCTCTTCTTTCATACCACTTCCATCTCACAACACAAGCCCTTCCCACGTTCCATCTAAGCATACTGTCTCCATTCCTTGCTCCCTTCCTGCCCTCCTGCCCTCATTTTAAACCCACTCTTGTGCCTTCCTGCTTTCAGATAGTGAGCCACCATCTGACCAGCCTGTCCATCAGCCTCCCAGGGGCAGCAATGCGGGAGAGGAAGAGGAACACCAAGCCGGGGCCTCATTGCCTGTGTCTCCTGAGGGTGAGATATCCGATACTGGGGCCACGCGGTCGCTGGAGGGGAGCAGAGGAAATGGCTCTAATGTGTGTGAAGCTCCGGGACCCAGCAGGCTGCAGCGATGCCATGGGGAAAGGGAAACTTGGGGGCCATCTCCCCGGAGGGTGAGAGCGCACACGAGTTCTGCTGCACAGGACTCAGATGAGGACCTCGATGTCGAGGCGATGGCCACACAGGTGATGAGCATGCATACTGAGCTCATGGGTGCAATGGCAAGGGTGCCCGAGAGCATGGATGCAATGGCTAGGAGCATGGAGGAGTCCACCGCCAGCACAGAGTATATTATAGTGGCTGCCAGGATAGCGGGCATTGACAGCGAGGATGCGCTGTCTGTGCTCGCACAGCAATTGCATGTGCAGAGAGTGGAAGCCTTTGTTATGGCGGAACACCTCTGCAATGTGATGAGGTGCCCGCAATGCCACGTAGGTGTAGTCAATGGCGCCTTAAACCATGGGCAAGCCCACTATCCTAGGAAAGCCTCATGAGCTTTCATGCTGTTTGTCTCTGTTCATGGGGAATGAAATGTACTCCCTTCTCCTTCTGTACAGAGCATCTGTCACCTCCCAGTTGCAGCAATGGACTGCGAACTGTGAAATGTTTGCAATATCCCCTGTTGAAGCTTGGAAGGAGCTGCTGGCGTAGAAATTGAGAGCGACTGTGACCTTCACTGCCACTGAGAGAGATGACCTGGTCCTGAGCTGAGGCTGGAACTCTGGCTGCAGGAGGTGGCAGAGCTCTGTGACCACCTCCTTGCTGAAGCGGAGCCTTCTAAGGCACTGCTACTCTGAAAGATGAATGTAGGAGAACTGCTCCCGGAATAGCCTGGGAGGGGAAGGTCTTCTGTGGAGAGCCCTGTTGGCCCTCCTCCCTCTGGCCACGTTTTCCAATCTTCCTCTCTGCCTCCGCTGCCTCTAACGGTGAAGCTGGAGGGCGAGGTCCCATGCCAGTACAGCCCCCATGAAGTGTTGGAAATGCTGCAGTACCAAAAGTAAGACAAAATTATGAGGGTCATAGATAGGGTCGATAGAAAGGAACTTTTCCCCTTCGTAGAGAGGTCAATAACCAGGGGGCATAGTTTCAAAGTAAGGGGCAGGAGGTTTAGAGGGGATTTGAGGAAAAGCTTTTTCACCCAAAGGGTGGTTAGAATCTGGAACTCACTGCCTGAAAGGGTGGTAGAGGCAGGAACCCTCACAACATTCAAGAAGCATTTAGATGAGCACTTGAAACGCCATAGCATACAAGGCTTTGGACCAAGTGCTGGAAAATGGGATTAGAATAGATAGGGCTTGATGGCCGGCGGGGACATGAAGGGCTGAAGTGCCTCTTTCTGTGCTGTATAAATCTAAGGCTCTATGACAAATGAACCTGATAAATTTCTGTCAGGAGCAAAACTCCTTCAAGTAGGAAAACCTCAAATGGCAAGGCAGCATTGTTCGCTGATAAAAAAAAAACAGAACGTGCACACGTTTAAATAGTGCTCCTCCAGCTGCCAGCCAATGGCAAACCTCCTCCTCTACCTGTCGTTCCTAGCACCAGGCACTGAGGCAGGGGGCGAGAATCAATTTCCGGTCTGGGGCGTTACCAGCGCGCTGCGTGGCTGGATGCCGTCATGATCTCCAGGCACAGGAGATTGTGATCAGAAGGCGCCAGTGCATGGAAGCACATCACCGCAGGAGATGCCCCCCCTCTCAGGGTTTACAGACAGAGGATGAGCTACTTCAACATGACTGAGCAGCAGTGCCAGAGGAGGCTGAGACTTTCGCGATAGGTTGTCAGAGACATCTGCGCACTGCTGCAGCAAGACCTCAGACTCCTTCCTGGGATCATCAGCAGACATCAGCGGCATCTCCCAGTCGGCCGCCCACAGTTGCATTATGCAGGTTATGAATGCCCTTTTCGCAAAGACGCACAATTACATCCACTTCTCAGGGGATCAAGCAAGTATAACCACACGTTCAGTTGGCTTTGCTAATATGGCAGGCTTGCCAGTGGTGCAGGGCATCATAGACTGCACACATGTGGCCCTAAGGGCACCCATCACAACCCAGCCATCTTTGTCAACCGCAAGGGCTTCCACTCCCTCAACGTACAGCTGGTGTGTAACCACAAGAAGGAGATTTTGCATGTTTGCGCCAAGTTCTGTGGTAGTTGCCATGACTCGATCATCCGACGGAACTCTAGTGTTCCGCCGCTCTTCAATCCGCAAAGTCAAATTAATGGATGGTTCCTTGGTGTCAAGGGCTACCCCCTGAAGAAGTGGCTAATGACGGCGATCAGGAGGCCAGCTAATGAGGCTGAGAAGCGCTACAACGCAAGCCACATTTTGACCAGGTCCATCATCGAGCAAACCATTGGCTTGCTGAAGATACGATTCTGATGCCTTGACAGATCAGGTGGAGCCCTGCATTATTCAGCAGCCAGGGTGTCCAGAATGGTCGTGGTCTGCTGTGCATGGCACAACATGGCACAGCGTCCTGGCTTGCAGCTTCCTGATGAGCAAGTGGCTCAGTTCATAGCCTTCTCAGATGAGGAGGAGTAGGAGGAGGAGTAGGATCAAGCTGATGGTATACTCATTTTGCCTGATCTTACAAGGTCATTGAACCTTTTACGACACTGCAGCCATGTCCTGCTGCACACAGATCTAGAGGTTATATCCCTTGCCAGCTGGACTCACACAGCCTTGATTTCTTTGGGAGGGCTCTTCCTCCCAGATGAGGGGAAGAGCACCTCCCTGCTAGCTCTCGCCCCCTCAACCAGCATACCCAGTGCATCATCCAAGAACCTTGGGGAGGCCCTTGCCTTGGAGATGGCCATTCTTCAAGGAGATAAAAGTTTCGACCAAAAACCAGTGGAATGATCCAAGGCAGCGAGCAGCCCTTAAATTAAGCTGGATATGTTACGTCAGCAGAGGCGAGTTTCTCAGTACCAAAACATTAATTGACCCAGAGGAACCCACACCTCTGAAAGTAACTGGCCAATTAGGGGAAAATTGCAAATTTTTCCCACCTGACAGTGGAGGCAGGTTTGGAACCCACCCAAATCGAAACCAGTTTCCATCCCGCCTCCAATGGGAAAATCGACCCCCAGGTCTCAGTAATGTAGGGGTTCGCAAAATCCCTCAGCCCCAAAGATACTGGAGACATTAATCCACGTCGTGGATGGAGACTGTGCGCGGTTATAAATTGTCTCTGGGTTGGACAATGTTTTAAAACAAGTCCAGAACCGCAAAAGGCTGCATTGAGTTGGGCAGCACGTGGACAACACCGTAATCAAGGAACTTCGTGGAAAAATTTGCACACTTTAAGACAGCACATATTATTAAAAAATGTACTCTTGAGTTTTGAACTGTGTAAATTGCAAAGGGGTTCAAAAATGGCCATCAGAAAAGCATGGCCAAGGACAAAAGAAAGCAGCTCGTGGATGTCTGTGAAAAGTGGGAGGATCAAGCAGTGGTAGTCAGATTCTGTCAATCAAAAAAAGGGAGTTTCTCTTCTCTGCAGAGGCAATGTTTGTTTACAGAAAACTGCTGCCTTGTTGACATAAGGGATTAAACCACTTGAGACTGCAGTTTCAGTGACCACAATGAATGGGTTTCTGTTTACATAGTAATCAAACTCCATTCAAAGCCCAGCACACAATTGAGACACACCTAAACTATGGAAGAGACTTTTATTAGACTAAGAAAAGGAATGAATGGGTTTGAATCACCCATTATTCAGACAATAGGGCAGTTGGGTCCATTTTGTTGTAGCCAGATGAACTTGGATGTGGGCGGGAACATTTCGGCCCCAGAATGAAGACACATTCAAACCACCCCAAGTTGTATTCGAAACCCATTCCAGAAAAAGGAAGCAGTTTGGCCACTGGGAAATAGCCCGTTTGAATCAGCCAATCATGGCCTTTCTCTTGTGTATTCGAACTTTTCGGCGTGAATTTGCACACAGACCTTTTCAGCGCCAAAACAGCAGGAGCTCACAGGATATAAAGATAGCTTCCCAGAAGCACCTCTCTTTCTTTTTCCTTGGACTGCAGGTGAGCTCTTCTCTCTCTTTGGACCACAGGTGAGCAGGTTTCTGACTCCTCAGCAAGGCAATCTAGTAAGGAGTTACAGGGGTGGTAATTTAAGGGAAATTGCTAAGATTGTAAGACTTACATTGTAGCCATTTATCCCTCATTTTTGCCGTCTGCCTTCCCCTGTTAGGCAATTTTACATTGATCGTGTGGTGTAGTTTCTTTATTGCTTTGATCATGTGGTGTAGTTTATTTAGTTAATAAAGTCGATTTTCTCGCATCCAGACCATTTTGTTCGTTTTAATACATCATTTATTATAAGTCCCTCCAGTCAGATCTGGAAGGGTGGGTTTAGCGATTCGAAACTGCTGTTTGGTATTGGTCTCAGGGCAGTGGGAAAAAAAGGCTGCTTGACCAGGTAAATTGACGTAAACCAAGTAAAGGAAGGTAAATTACCGTAAACCATGTAAAAGATGCCCCTCTAAAAATAGACGACCACGACAGGACTGGAGGCAGTTTTTGATATGATAATTGATCTGGATCTGGAGAAAGCATCAGCTTCTGCCTTTCTTGCTCTCAATCTGTGGGCAGTCCTGCGGAAGGTAGCGGCAGTGTGTAAGCTGACCTATTATAGTATAGGTGGCCGGGTTAAAGAGGATGAGATGGGGGTTTGGGAGGAGGTTAAAGAGGCCAAGAATCGGGAGTCAGAGTTAGTAAAATGCCAGGCGGAGGTAGAACACCTCATAAGAAAGGTGAATAAGGCCAGAGATAGTGGGATGAGGGTGCGGGAAGAAAATGCACGCCTCACACCAGAGGTCACAAAATGCCAGGCAGAGATAGAGCGCCTTGTGCAGGAAGTCACAGAGGCTAGGGACAGTGAGATGAGGCTACAGGAGGAAAACGCACACCTCACCCAAGAAGCTAGCGAGGGCAAAAGCCATGCGAGGCACAAGATAGAGTTCCTAAAGTGCCAGTTTACAGAAGCAAGGAGTAACGAGATGAGACTGCGGGAAGAGAAGGCCCGCCTCACCTCAGAAGTAACAGAGCAGGAGGAAATGGTTAGGGAGGTAAAGGCAGCTTATGAGCTGGCCTGCGACCAAAGGCTTGAGGAAGCAAATCATGGCCCCTGTAGGGCAGAGATAGAAAGCCTTAACATGGCTTTAAAAGGAGCAAAGGGGATGATTTGTCTGATCAGCCCAAAGGCAAGTCAGCCAGATTTTACTGGCAACCTAAGTAAAACAGCCCCACAGGCAACACCCAGGGAAATGCTGGCTAGGGAATTACAGATCCCAAGACAGCAGCCCACAGCTCCGAGTTTTGAGGAGCTCTGGCAGCCAGAAGGGGTGGTAGGAGAAGGCCAGCAGGTCCCGCTAGGCAGGCGGGGACCAGGACCAGTGTACCCCCTCCAACAACGGAGGTACGTTCCACCCGTGAACGATAATGACCCAGGGGCTGTTCAGCATACCTATCTGGTAGCCTTTGATACCCAACAGCTCAGAGGCCTGGTGAAACATATTCCCCTGCTCTCCAAAAAGGGAGACCGCTCAGTGCACTTCCAAGGGATAGAACAGGCAGCCTGTGTTAACGGCTGTGATGAGGAAGAGAAAGCCAAAATGTTGCTTTTCTCTGTAGATAGCACACTCTATCAGACCCTTTCAGATGAGGCTAAGAGAGGGCAGAAGGGTTTTGAGGACCTAAAGGAGGAAGTACTGGAAGCCATGGGTGCGAACGATGGCAATCCATTCGATCGCATAGGGAAAACACTGCAGAAGGAAGAGGAGACCCAACAGGCATTTGCAGACAGGCTGTGGCCAGTCTACAACAGTGCGTGTACAGGGGGACAAAATAGGGCACAACTGAACCAGCAGCAGCGGACCCAATGGCTTCGTTGCCTGGTGTTCAATTGCCTGCCCCAGATAAAAGCAAAGGCTGATACTTGGTTTGACCCCCGAGACCCCCTAGCAACCGAAGAGACTGTAATCTGGCAGCTCACGGTAGCATATAGGAACGGTAGGAATAGTGGGACACCCCAGCAAAAGGGTAAGGTCCACGAGGTTAAACCTGGGGCTCAGTACAAGAAAGAGTGGTGCCAGGAGGGGAGCCACCCCTCCCAGAACAAGGTCACTTGTTACAGATGTGGGGAGGAGGGCCACTGGTGCAGGGATTGTAAAAAGCCTGGGAGAAACGATAAAGCCAGGACCCCTGCAGCCCCAACTCAGAAGGCAGAGACAGAAACTCCTCCCGATACAGTTGAGTCCGTCATGGAGTCGATAAAATCTTTCCTCAGGGCCAATCAGGGAAAGGTAGCAGCCATCAGTGGTGCTGCAGCCCCCTCGCCCACCTCTGCCTCCCCACAATGACTGGCCGATATGCTGGCCAAGGAGGGTGCACGTGCAGGCCCATAAGAGTCCGGGCCAGTGGCAGTGATTACAGGCAGGGATGGGATGCAGGGAAAATCAGGAAAATTGTATAAATCTGACCATACAAGTTCAAGTTCACAGGCTGAAAAGACAGGCACCGTGTCTTGTTCCAAGGGAAAAGTTGTCCGGCCCACCAATTGGGACACTTCCCTGCCCCAGTGGGACCTAAGTTTTGGCCAAAGTTTAAATTTGAACCAGTTATTTGGCTCAGAAACAGAGAAACAGCAGCCTGAGAGAAGGAATCTGCAGGCTGCTGCCAGTTCATTCACAGAAAAGACTGCCCGCGCATGCGTAGTCACTGGTCTGGAGACAGGAATCCCCCAGTCTTCTGAACAACAGGTTCACGCAGGCGCAGTCGCATGCCTCAGGGGAGAGGTTTCCCAACACCGGGTTCATGCAGGCGCAGTTCCCCAGCCCGTGACCCAAGCGGCTCTTCTTCAGTTTTCCCACGCAGGCGCAGTCGCGTGCCTGAGGGGAGAGGTTTCCCAACACCGGGTTCGTGCAGGCGCAGTTCCCCAGCCCGTGACCCAAGCGGCTCTTCTTCAGTTTTCCCACGCAGGCGCAGTCGCGTGCCTGAGGGGAGAGGCTTCCCAACACCGGGTTCGTGCAGGCGCAGTTGCAGACTGGAAACCCCCAGTGGCTCCTGTCCACTGTGAGGCTGCACGTGCAGGCGCAGTCAGCCCTTTAAAGGTCCCTGCTTCCCAGTCTATACGCGCAGGAGCAGTAGCCTGCTTGGAAGACCCAGCGGTTCTTCCTACCCTTTTCAAAGAGATCAAACGCGCAGGTGCAGTTGCCTGTGGGACCCCAGCGACTCCTCCTCAGTTTCCCTGCACAGGCGCAGTCGCCTGTTTGAAGACAGAGGCTTCACAGCCTCTGCCGTGGGACTCCGGGGAGGAGGTTTGCGCAGGCGCAATCACCTGTTTGAAGACAGAGGCTTCACAGCCTCCGCTGAGGGACTCCGGGGAGGAGGTTTGCGCAGGTGCAGTCACCTGTTTAAAGGGACTAGCTTCCCAGCCCGCTTCTAGAGTGATTCCCCCTATGGTGTGGGACTCTGGGGAGGAAGGGATAGCAATTCCTCTTGTAGGGGACATATGGGAGGAGCCAGTACCAGGTTTTGGACCTGGAGAGGAAGATTTTCAGCCATCAGCAGCGGGTGGCGAGAGTTTACCTGCCCCCAGTACCGGAGTGGGTAGGGAAAAGGAGACAAACCCGGAGTACCGGCAGGCTGCCAGGTATATTATGCAGGCTGGGCTGTTTGCACCAGGGGGAGAAGGTTCCCAGCCAGCTAGGGCTGTGACCCAGGCTCAGGGTCTGTCAGCCAAAGTTCCCCCCACAGAGACGCCCCTCAGAAGGTCTCTTCAGGTGCCCCAGCCCAAGAAAGCATGGTCACCCACTTTACAGTGGAGTAGGGTGGACTCCCGAACCAGGGAGAAGCCAAAGGGCAGAGGTCCCCAATCAGCAGCCATAAGCTGCCAGGGACTAGAAGCTGGAATCAGTCCAGCTTCGCTGCAGGCAGCAGTAATCTGCGGCAGTGACACCAGAGATTAGCCTGGCTGTCCGGCGATGGGCGGCATTTGTATTATAGCTTTGTGTTAAGTAACCAATGTTTATAGCTTGTTTTTAACATGTTTGAATTTCAAATTTTGATATAACTAGTAGTTTTAACGTTTACATTTATAAGTGTGCCAAATGCTTGTATTTTGGTCCGAGGTCGAGGGACCCGACCATGTCTCCACCTAAGGCAGCAAGTCAGTGAGAGACCTGGCTGCATGTCCTTTTAAGTTTTTTTCAGGAGAGTGGACAAAGCAAAAGCCCTGTTCACCCAGCCCGAGCTGGGCATCGAATGAAGATATGGATACAGAATGTTGGGGATCACCTCACCACTGGACAAATCCAGGAGGAGACCCTGCAGCGACCTTCGGGAGAAACCGGACAGGGTCCGGAGGAACTTGCCTACTCATCCTATGCGGAAGAGATGGCCCCAGCTGGGTGGGGCACGGCCCACAACCCAGCACTATCCTGACCGAAGTTCACTTGCGGGAGACCTCGCTATTGAGGAGTCATGGTGGGGAAGAGCGGGCGCCTTGTCAGATAGGGACGCGTTCCCCGGGAGTGGGTGGTGATAGCGCAGGAAAGATTGTAAAGGGCAGGGGGAGACCCAAGAGTCACGTGGGTGAGTTCGGGGAAGGGAGGAACTCACCCAGGGCCCACGGGTAAGGTTAGAGTGTAAGTGTGGCTGGGGAGGATGAGTGGGTGGCCGGATCTGGGATCCAAATTTGAGTGTGGGGCCAGTGAGAGCCACCATACAGGCACCCATCATTTTCTCCAGCCAGTCGAGGGAAGACGGGAGGGAGAGGGACTGGGAATCACGATCCCATACTCTCCGGTCTCGGTCTGTGAAACGTGAGGGGTACCCTGCCTCCACAAAGGGACAAGGGAACGGCTCGGTGCTGGCGGATCAGACTTTTCTGTAAAATCCATTCTGTATGTCTTAAAAGTTTAAGACCATTAAAGGGGGGTGGAAGGAACATTTACTGCCCGGGTGGGAGGAGCAATACCCACTCAAATTTCGCGACCCATCATTGGCACGTGATGGCCGGGGTTTATTTTAGCATTTTGTTTCAAATGTTTCAGCATTTTGTTTCAAATGTTTAATTTTTGTATCTTGTTTTACAGTTCCAAGTGGTGCAGAGGTGTGGGACCCTCTCCATGCTTGGAATCATTTTGATTACATTGTATAACCAAGATTGCAACATTTTGTTATATGTTATAATGTAACATGTGGTGCAAGGGTATGAGTCCCCTTGTTGTAACATTTTGTAGCTCATGTATCTGTAGTTGCCTACCGTACCACGGTTTTTCTCGGATTTGAGGGGAATAGACGGGTTGGGGGATCAGTGGTAGTTAGCTATAGATAAATACAGGGGATGATTGTTTGTCGGGGGTCAGAAAATTCTGCTCACTTTCTTCAAGTGGATACTACAAGCAATATGGAAGTATCCAAAGGGAGGAATGTAGGGGTTCACAAAATCCCTCAGCCCCGAAGATACTGGAGATATTAATCCACATCGTGGACAGAGACTGTGCGTGATTTTAAATTGTCTCTGGGTTGGACAATGTTTTAAAACGAGCCCAGAACCGCAAAAGGCTGCGTTGAGTTGGGCAGCTCATGGACAACACTGGAATCGAGGAACTTCGTGGAAAAATTTGCACACTTTAAGACAGCACATTTCATTAAAAAATGTACTCTTGAGTTTTGAACTGTGTAAATTGCAAAGGGGTTTAAAAATGGCTGTCAGAAAAGCATGGCCAAGGACAAAAGAAAGCAGCTCGTGGATGTCTGTGAAAAGTGAGAGGATCAAGCAGTGGTAGTCAGATTCTGTCAATCAAATAAAGGGAGTTTCCCTTCCCTACAGAGGCAATGTTTGTTTACAGGAAACTGCTGCCTTGTTGACATAAGGGATTAAACCACTTGAGACTGCAGTTTCAGTGACCACAATGAATGGGTTTCTGTTTACATAGTAATCCAACTCCATTCAAAGCCCAGCACACAATTGAGACACACCTAAACTACGGAAGAGACTTTTATTAGACTAAGAAAAGGTATGAATAGGTTTGAATCACCCATTACTCAGACAATAGGGCAGTTGGGTCCCTTTTGTTGTAGCCAGATGAACTTGGATGTGGGTGGGAACATTTTCGGCCCCAGAATGAAGACACATTCAAACCACCCCAAGCTTTATTCGAAACCCATTCCAGACAAAGGAAGCAGTTTGGCCACTGGGAAATAGCCCATTTGAATCAGCCAATCATGGCCTTTCTCTTGTGTATTCAAACTTTTCGGCGCGAATTTGCACACAGACCTTTTCAGCGCCAAAACAGCAGGAGCTCACAGGATATAAAGATAGCTTCTCAGAAGCATCTCTCTCACTTTTTCCTTGGACTGCAGGTGAGCTCTTCTCTCTCTTTGGACCACAGGTGAGCAGGTTTCTGACTCCTCAGCAAGGCAATCGAGTAAGGAGTTAGAGGGGTGGTAATTTAAGGAAAATTGCTAAGATTGTAGGACTTACATTGTAGCCATTTATCCCTCATTTTTGCTGTCTGCCTTCCCCTGTTAAGCAATTTTACATTGATCGTTTGGTGCAGTTTCTTTATTGCTTTGATTGTGTGGTGTAGTTTATTTAGTTAATAAAGTTTGATTTTCTCGCATCCAGACCATTTTGTCCGTTTTAATATATAATTAATTATAAGTTCCTTCAGTCAGAACTGGAAGGGTGGGTTTAGCGATTCGAAACCGCTGTTTGGTATTGGCCTCAGGGCAGTGGGAAAAAAGGCTACTTGACCAGGTAAATTACCGTAAACCAGGTAAAGGCAGGTAAATTACCATAAACCAGGTAAAAGATGCCCCCTACAGTAATCCCTACTATGTCTGGTTCCTCACAGCGCATGATTGCCTCCAGCTCTCTTGTTTTATTGCGGACACTGTGTGCATTGCTGTAGACATTTTAACTCATTTTTAATAGGGTTTCCTCTCACTTTATGCTTAACCACTTTTTAGACTCCTGTTCTATAACTCTATTTATTCCCTTGCCATCAATGTCCTCCCTTACTTTATTCTTTCCTGTGCTCTCTTTACCTGTTTTGTTTATATTTAGGCTGGTTACATTTCTTGTAGATCTCTCCCCCCATCTTACTAGTTTAAAGCCTTTGCCATCTCCCTGTTTACCCTTGCCGCTAGGACACGTGTCCCATCCTGGTTCAGGTGGAGCCCGTCCCATTGGTACAGCTCCTTCCTGTCCCAGAACTGGTGCCAGTGTCATGAAAAGGAACCCCTTTTCCCACATCAGCCCTTTAGCCATGTGTTAATTCTCCTGATCTAACTGCTTCTACGCCAATTTGCACGTGCCTTGGGCAATAATCCAGAGATTATTACCCTCGAGGTCCTGCTTTTTAATTTAGATCCTAACTCCTGAATCTCTTTCAGCAGGACCTCCTCCCTCTTCCTACCTATGTTGTTTGTTCCAACATGGACCATGACAACTGGATTTACCCCCTCCCTTTCCAAGTTCCTCTCCAGCCGCCATGAGATAACCCTTACCCTGGCACTGGGTAGGCAACACACGCTTCGGGATTCTTGTTCTTGGCTGCAGAGGACACTATCTATCCCCCTAATTATAGAGTCCCCCATCACTACCACATTTCTATTCTGCTCTCCCCCCCACCCCCACCACCTTGAACAGCCTTCTGAGCCACGGTGCCTGGGTCTGCATTGTGGCTCTCCTCCCTGCAGTCTTTCTCCTTGTCCTCACAGGTAGTGAGTACATCGTGCCTGTTGGACAGGACCAGTGCCTGCAGGACTTCCTTCTCAACCTCTCATAGAGAGAGAGAGAGAGAGAGAGAATCACAGAGAAAGTTACAGCACAGAAGGAGGCCATTTTGGCCCATCGTGTCTGCATCGGCCAACGAAGAGCTATCCAGCCTAATCCCACTTCCCAGCTCTTGGTCCGTAGCCCTGCAGGTTAGAGCATCCCAAGTGCACATCCAAGTACTTTTTAAATGTGGTTTGGGTTTCTGCCTCTACCACCCTTTCAGGCAGTGAGATCCAGACCCCCACAACCCCCTGGGTGAAGACATTTCCCCTCAAATTCCCTCTAAACCTTCCACCAATTACTTTAAATCTGTGCCCCCTGGTTTTTGACCCCTCTGCTAATGGAAATAGGTCCTTTCTATTCACTCTATCTGTGCCCTTCATAATTTTATACACCTCACTAAGGTCTCCCCTCAGCCTCCTCAGTTCTAAGGAAAACAGAACCAGCCTATCCAGTCTTTCCTCATAGCTAGGATTCTCTACTCCTGGCAACATCCTTATAAACCTCCTCTGTACTCTCTCTAGTGCAATCACATCTTTCCTATAATGTGATGATCAGAACTGCACGCGGTACTCTAGCTGAGGCCTAACTAGTGTTTTATACAGTTGAAGCATAATCTCCTGCTCTTGTATTCTATGCCACGGCTAATGAAGGCAAGCATTCCGTATGCCTTCTTAACCACCTTATCTACCTGGCCTGCTACCTTCAGGGATCTGTGGACATGCACTCCAAGGTCCCTTTGTTCCTCTACACTACTCAGTGTCCTACCATTTAATGTGTATTCCCTTTCCTTGTTAGCCCTCCCCAATTGCATTACCTCACACTTCTCCGGATTGAATTCCATTTGCCACTGTTCTGCCCACCTGACCAATTTATTGATATCTTCCTGCAGTCTACAGCTTCCTTCTTCAGTATCAACCACCCAGCCGATTTTAGTATCATCTGCAAACGTCTTAATCATACCCCTTATATTCAAGTCTAGATCATTGATATATACCACAAAAAGTAAGGGACCTAGAATTGAGCCCTGCGGAACCCCCGTGAAAACAGCCTTCCAGTCACAAATACACCCATCAACCATTTATGGAACCTCTGCTTCCAGTCTCCAAGCCAGTTTTGAATCCAACTTGACACTTTGCCTTGGCTCCCATGGGCATTTAACTTCGTGACCAGTCTACCATGTGGAACTTAATACTTCCTCTCTCACTATATTTATTTCATCTAATATTTCACATTCCTCCCCCCCGATAACAATGTCTGCTTCGCCCCTCTCCTTTGTGAAAACAGACGCAAAGTATTCATTAAGAACCCTACCGACATCTCCCGCCTCCACACACAGATTACCCTCATGATCTCTAATAGGCCCTACCCTTTCTTTAGTTATCCTTTTACTCTTAATATATTTATAAAACATCTTTGGATTTTCCTTAATTTTACTTGCCAAGAATTTTTCATGCTCTCTTTGCTTTCCTAATAACCTTTTTAATTGTACCCTGCACTTTCTGTACTCCTCTAAAGATTCTGGAGTATTTAGCCCTCGGTATCTATCATACGCCTCCCTTTTTTGCTTTATCCTACCCTGTATGTCCCTAGTCATCCAGGGGGCTCTAGATTTGTTAGTCCCACCTTTTTCTTTAAGGGCACATATTTGGTCTGAACCCTCCGGATCTCCTCCTTGAATGCCTCCCACTGCTCTGACACTGATTTACCTTCAAGTAGCTGTTTCCAGTCCACTATGGCTAAATTCCCTTGGAGCTTAGCAAAATTTGCTTTTCCCCAATTTAGAATTTTTATTCCTGGTCTATTCTTGTCCTTTTCCATAACTACCTTAACTCTAACAGAATTATGGTCGCTAACACCGAAATGCTCCCCCACTGATGCACCTTCTACCTGCCCAACTTCATTCCCTAAAACTAAGTCCAGAACTGCCCCCTCCCTTGTTGGGCTTGCTACATACTGTAGAAATAGGGGGGGTTATACTGGGGTTATTGTCTCTGGCTGGTCAGAAGTATCTGAGCTGCTCCAGAGCCCCGTGCGGTTTTGAATCGCTCCCCTTTTCTGGTTCTGACCACCGGACTTATTCAGTAGCGATGTAGACAAAACGAGACTTGTGGTTGGGTGCAAAGAAGACCAGTATTTATTGAGATAAAAGAAATAAATTGAAAACAATCAATACAGCACACCTATGCTTAATACAGCACTTTTACTTAATACAGTACACCTTTGCTTACTACAGCACACCTTTTGCTTAGTACAGCAGCATTTTACTTAATACAGCACACTTTTACTCAATATAGCACTCTTTTGCTTACTACAGCACACCTTTGCTTAGTACAGCACTCTTTTGCTTAATACAGCAGACTTTTCCTTAATGCAGCACACATTTACTTAATGCAGCACACCTTTGCTTACTACAGCACACCTTTGCTTAGTACAGCACTCTATTGCTTAATACAGCAGACTTTTACTTAATACAGCACACTTTTAACTTAATGGGGGAGGAGAAAACGGACACATCGAGGGAAAATCTGACTAAAATTACAATTTAACAGAAATCCCCCTTAATTCCCACCCCTAATACCTATCTAGGTTGCCTTGTAATGGGCCAGAAAAATCTATGCTCACCAGTGAATGCCTGCTCCGTGCCCTTGCGGTCTTAGATTCTTCACCGCCCTGAAGTAGAGATACCCCAGTATTTAAAAGTAACTGCTGGTATTCCACTTCTTTGGGCGGGCTATTGAGTTGTTCTTCTTGCAGGCAGAGCATGGAGGCAAGGCGGCAGAGAGAGAGATGGCTTCCTGAGAGGCTATTTTATACCCATTGGGAGCCATAATCTTCGCGCCCAAATCTGGATGTATCTGGGCTATACAAAAGGGCTTGAACTGTCCCCATTGACTGCAATGGGTTTGAATGTATTACCCCATTCATTTGACTGGTATTCGCTCAGTTTAAATGTCTTACTGAATTTCAGTCAACAGCACTCAAATGGTTTGTAAACAAACCCATTGTCCTGTGGTCAGTCCAACCGCAATTGATTGACAGCTTTAAGTACATAAGCTTTTGTGTCAACATTGTAGAGAGTTCTGTAAACAAACATCCATTGTCCTGCGGTTTGAAACTTCCTAAACTGCAGTTGATTGACAGTTTCAAGTACTTCATGCATTTCACACAGGCTGGTGTTTTTTTAAATCCTTTGTAGATACACAAGCAGGCTGTCTTTTGTCTCTTGCCACGAGGTCTGACAGCCACTTTTTGATGCCCTGGATTTTTAAGGTATATTCCACCCAGGTTTCCTTTAATCAAAAAAATAATCTTCGGAGCTGTAGAAATTTTCAAAATTCTTGCAAAACCTTACAGTCCACCATCGGATACTAAAACTTGCTTGCAGTACCCTGCCCAAAGGTGAGCAATAATTTCTGACCCCCACAAACAACCTTCCCTTATACTTATCTATATCTATCTTTGATCCCCCGACACCTCCATCACCGCTACCCAGAAAGAATCACAGTACACGGTAGTCATCTATCAGCAGAAGAACAAGATTAGTTACAATAATTCAAACACGGAGGGGGTCCAACGCCCCTGCACCACTGAGTGACATAGTTTTAACATGATACAGCATCTTCACTGGGATTATCACCAAGCCAAAACAAATCTGTTAAAAATACAAATGGAAAAAAACGAGCTTATTTTTTTAAGAAAATGCAATTGCCTGACTTCAATAAATGGCACCACCCTTCAGCCATAAATGTATTTCAAACTTTCACAATCTACAAACACAACAATTCATAGGCATATGCAAATTTTTCAATTAACTCCAAACAAGTAGTACAATCTCACCATTAGGAACTAAATTCACACGTTATTTCCTTTGGAGTTGGGACCAGTACATAATACAAAATATAAAATAATTAACAAGCTTTTCGTAAACTCTTAGGGGGAGAAATTCGGTTGTTAGCGTCAGCGATTAGCGCCTAAAGAGGCCGAGAATTGGGGTGTTACCCAATTTTCGGGCGGGCGCAGTGAACCGAGCGCCTCTTGCCATATTAAGTGGGCTTTTAGCGCCGGTGCTAAATATTAGCGCCCGCTCGCGGGCACAGGTGGTTTATGATGTCATTTCAGTGTGCAATGCCTTTTTGGCACCCCGGACCGGAAATTCAGTGTCGCCCCCCTCTGTTCCGACCAGCGCTAATAAGGACAGCTTCCTGGAATGTTCCCCAGTCGCTCTCGGGCTTAGGGGGGTGCTCTTTAAAGGGGACTGCACTGGTATAAAACGGCAGCCATTTTGGGAGCACAACTTATTTGAGATTTATACAGAGCTGCAAAGTTGGACTCTGAGCCATTTCACTAGTGACCCAGCGCTGCCAGAGGACCTTCAGCCTTCATACCATCACCCTGCTGCTGGTGAGCGTTTACACGCTATTTAATTTCTGCTGACCTATTATTATGGGGGCTGCTTTGAAGGGGAACGTCCTGCTGCTTGAACATCTGGAAAGGGCACAGGGATGGAGGGAGAGAAGGCCAGGAATGGCCAGATGGAGGAGGGCCAACAGACGTTGCCACACCAGACCTTACACTGCCAGGGTATTCAGGCAGCAGTTTTCTTACCTCAACAAGTCGGAGGAGCAGTGTGTTAGGAGGCTGCGATTCCAAAAGGAGGTGGTGACTGAGCTATGCCACCTGCTTCAGGAAGATCTGCAGCCGCAGATAAGGTGCAGGACCTCTCTGTCGGTGGCTGTGAAGATAACAGTGGCATTGAATTTCTATGCGACCGGCTCCTTCCAGTCAGCAACTGGGGACATTGCCAACATATCCCAGTTTGCGGTACATAGCTACATCCAGCAGGTTACAGATGCCCTGTGTAAAAGGCGGTGTCAGTACATATCCTTCAATGTGACACCGGAGAAGCAGCGGGAGCATGCAGAGGGCTTCACGGCAATAGCGGACTTCCCCATGGTGCAGGGCGCCATTGACTGCACGCACATGGCTTTGCGGGCGCCTGTACAGAATCCTGAGGAGTTCCGCAACCGCAAGGGGTTCCACTCCTTGAATGTGCAGCTGGTCTGTGACCACCGGCAGCTGATCCTGGCGGTCAATGCACAGTTCCCAGGCAGCAGCCACGACGCATTCATCCAGCGCCAGACTTCAGTCGCTGACCTTTTCGAGGCCCCGGCTCACCCAGAGGGCTGGCTTCTCGGCAACAAGGGCACTGTGCCCATGGCTGATGACCCTGCTCCGTACGCCCAGCACCCCTGCAGAAGAGCATTACAACGTCAGCCATCAGGCGACGAGGAACATTGTGGAGCACACAATGGGCGTGCTGAAGCAGTGGTTCCGCTGTTTGGACCATTCGGGAGGAGCCTTGCAGTACTCACCAGAGAGAGTCTCCCACTTCATCGTTGTCTGCTGCATGCTCCATAACCTCGCCACCCTGCGCACCCAGCCAATGCCAGCAGACATTGAAGGACCAGCAGAGGAGGAGGAGGAGCAGGAGCAGGAGCAGGAGGAGGAGGAGGAGGAGGAGGGCCAAGACGGGAGGATCCGAGAAACTGGAAGGGCCGTCCGTCTGAGGCTGATAAGGAGTCGGTTCTAGGCCCCTCTCACGGACTGCTTGGTGCCATTCGAAGACCAGGAATGGAACCATTCGGGTAACCCAAAGCCTATGAAGGCCACAATGATTGTAAATAGCAGACATGGCCAATGACAATAAAATTTGTTTATTTTGAAAACTGCTTCCTTCCAACATGATAAAGCAATGGCAACAGAAAGCTTAACTAACAAACTTACACATAAGTTACTCACACACCCGGGAGACTATCCAAAACATGACTAATATTCAGACCAGCATCCACGGCCTTGATTTCTAGAAATAGGATGTTTCAGCAGCACCTTCTGCTCTTTCCCCTTTGATGGTGATCTACTTCTCTTGCGAGAACAGCCCCTTCCCTCCCTGCAGCTCCTCCGTAATGGGACCCCAGTGGCTGCATGAAGGCTGGGGGATGCCTGCTGACTGTCCGAAAGCACAGATGCCCCTGAGGGATGGCCTGGACGGACTCTGGGCTTGGAGGGGCCGGATGCTGACTGCTCCATATGGGCATGGGTGGAAGCAGTCTGTCCTGCAGATGATGGCAGCTGCAGTGGAGATGTGCCAGCGTTGGCATCAGGAATGCTGACATCCTGAGAGCGGACACCTGCTCCGTGGTCGGCCGACACACTGGCACTCTGACGGGGCAGCACCGCAGCATGCGGACCAATCGGCTGGTCCACAGATTGCTGGCCTGCTGTGGTGCTGCAAGGGCCCCGGGTAATGCTGCCTGATCCATCGAGAGTGGCAGCAGTCAGTGCTTGTGTGGCCCCAATCTGCCTCTGCATGAGGCCAGCGAGGGACTGCATGGCAGCACTCAGCACTTGCGTGGCAGGTGCCAGTGCTTCGGTGAAGCTCTGGACAGTCCTTTCCAGTGATGTAGCGACACCCTGGACAGTCCTTTCCAGTGATGTACCGACGCCCTGGGCAGTCTTTTCCAGGGCTGCACCGAAGCCCTGGGCACTCCTTTCCTGTGCTGCCCCGAAGTCTTGCACAATCCTTTCCTGTGCTGCCCTGAAGTCTTGCACACTCCTTGCCAGTGTCTCGATGGATTCAGGCATCCTTGCAACTGCAGCCATCAGCTCAGTGTGCCTGAGTCGAGCCTGGGTGCTCATTTCTGCGAGGGAACGCACCTCTTCTGCGCTCTGTGCAGCAGTCATCGTGGCCTGATGCGCCCTCCGGGGAGACGGCTCCCGAACTTCCCTACTCCCCTTGCGCTGCTGGAGGCCGCTGGTTCCTGCAACTGGTTCCTCCTCAGAGCCATCTCCCCCGCTCCCTTCCAGGGAAGCACTATCCCCAGTCTGCAGATGGGCTGGCTCGCCTGAGGGTGGGATGGATGGTCCGGTTTCCTCCTGCTCATCACCTCCAGAGTCAGTGTCCCTGGTAGCTTGATGGCCCGGCTCCCGAGCTGGTGATGCAGCATCTGAAAGCAGGGAGGTTGAAGAGTGGCTTTAGCGAAAGGACAGGGTGGCAGCAAGGGATGCAAGAGTGCTGCAATGCTCTGACATGGGTCCAGACTGAAAAAGCATGCTGGTGGGGGGAACAATTGGAAGGAGAGAGTTCAAAAAGGTGATGACCTTACCATTGCTGCGCACAATGGGGTCGGCAGCTCCAGTGGTGACAGGACCACTCATCCGGCCTCCAACAATCTGGTGGACTCTTTCCTCCAGGTCCGTGAGTTCCTGCAGCTGAGAAGGGCCCCCTCCAGTACGAATCTGTTCTCTCCGGTTCCTGGCCAGCTTGCCCTGCAGGAGAAAGGACGGGAAGTTATGAAACATGCTGCCCTGAGTTGTCATCTCATGCCCCCCCATGTTGGATCAGCCCTTACATTATGCCCTGAGTTGAATGTGCGTGTGCGTTCCCAGAAAGGGCCATGGGTGCTGGCTGACGGATGGCCATTGGGGCATCGCGCACCCTCTGGCCCTAAAGTCAGGTGCAGATGGAGGGATGAAGAAGACTGCCAACAAGCCACTCACCCTAACGACCCGAGTGAGATCGTTGAACTTCTTCCTGCATTGCACAGGAGTCCTGGGCGCCATGCTGTTGGAGTTGACTCTTTGACAAACTTCCATCCAAGCTCTGCGGTATTCGTTCTGATGAGGCCTCCTGCCATTGTCAGGGTACAGCACTGCTCGCCGGTGCTCCACTGCGCCAACCAAAGCATCCAATGCCCTTTCGGTAAAGCGCTCCGCTCTCTGCCTCACCCTCTCCATCTGGTCAAAGTTTGTAACACCTCAGATTGCACAGCGCCGATTTCGAGGCCTACAGGGTGATGAGTGTGGCTACTGAACCTAAATGACCCGCCCCTTTAAGAGCTGGCCGGCGCCAGCATGTCTCGTGGTCATCGATTATTGACAGCACCTGCGCTGCGCCCGTCCGCCCAGATATTGAGTAGCGCCACCAGGTTAGCACCTTAGGAGTCCCGTGCAGCGCCTGATTTTACGCTGCAATCTCCTTCAGGGCGATGAAACCCAATATCGCTGGAGGTGGCGATAAGTTGCACCTGGCGATACAATTTGCGCTCCGCCAATTCTAGCGCCCCAAGCGGGGCTAAACCCAATTTCTCCCCCTTAATCTTAATCTGGGTTTCCAATAACAGTTTAAATACTGTGGGCATCTGCCTCCTGCAGACCCCTCTCTTCGTGGGCTAGGGGTGCTCCTTTCCTCGAGCGTCCAAAGACATGATGGTCCTCTGTACCTTCCGGAACTCTGAAAAAGACTTTAAAAAACATCTAGCCAGGTCCCCTGGCTCGGGGGAGTGTGATCAGGTCCCGTGACCTTGGCTCACATAATACAACTCTGGAACGGCACCATACTTAAACTTATACTCTAATAATTAACACTACCGAATTGCAATATAAAATTTAAAATTAACACATTCTAACTTAATCCTCTATACACATTACTTAAACAAAGCTATATACAAGTGCCACCCGTCTCCGGGAGGCCAGCCTAATCCCTGTTTGGGCTGCCACAGGCTGCTCCCTGTGGCGTGGCTGGACTGAGCCCAACTTCTAGTCCCTCGCAGCTTATGGCTGCTGGTTGGGGACTTCTGTCTTTTGGCTACTCCCTGACTCGGGAGCCCACCCTATTCCACTGGAAAGCTGGTGACCATACTTTTTTGGGCTGGGGTACCCAAAGAGACCTCCTAGGGAGTGTCGCTGGTGGGGCTACCCTGTCGAGCGGACCCTTAGCGCGGGTCACACTCCTTGCTGGCTGGGGACCTTCTCCTTCAGGTCCCTCCCTACCCAATCCTGGGCTGGGGACAGGCAATCCCTTGCCACCGGCTGCCGGTGGCTGAGAGCCTTCCCCTTCAGGTCTGAAACCTGGTTCAGGCTCCTCCCCGGAGTCCCACAAGAGAGGGGTCTCGCTCGGGCCCAGTGCTGGGGAACTTCTCCTCTCACGCACGCGACTGCGCCTGCGTGTGCAGTCTGTGTGTGTGTACGTGCTGCAGGCTGAGGATTTCTGACCTCAGGTACAATCCCAACTGCCTGTTTCCCTGTCCCTGGCTCAAACAACCTGCACTGGTCATGAATGGCTCCTCCCCTAACACAAGCCACAGCGCCTGCCTGTGCAGCCTGTGAGCTTGTACCTGCTGCGGGCTGAGGATTTCTGCCTCCTGCAGACCCCTCTCTTCGTGGGCTAGGGGTGCTCCTTTCCTTGAGCATCCAAAGACACGATGGTCCTCTGTACCTTCCGGAACTCTGAAAAAGACTTTAAAAATCATCTAGCCAGGTCCCCTGGCTCAGGGGAGTGTGATCAGGTCCCGTGATCTTGGCTCACATAATACAACTCTGGAACGGTACCATACCTAAACTTATACTCTAATAATTAACACTACCGAATTGCAATATAAAATTTAAAATTAACACATTAAGCTAAATGGGACCTTGTTAGACCGGAGTGAATTGGTCAGTTCTTCCGTTGGACCACCGTGCTGGAAGCTCCAATGTCCACCGAATGTCTCCCCTGCACCGTCTTCACCCCCATCTTAACATAGGGCCTGCTCCCCTCAGCATTTTCGTGGGGACACAGGTCAACAGTGTAGGGGTTTGCAAAATTCCCCTATTTTCCCTGAAGATCGCGAAATATTGGTCCACATCGTGGATGAAGAATTATGTGTTTTGAATTGCCTCTGGGTAGGACAGTGTTTTTAAGGTATATTCCACCCAGGTTTTCTTTAATCAAAAAAATAATCTTCGGAGCTGTAGAAATTTTTGAAATTCTTGCGAAACCTTACAATACTGGCAAAAAAGTTCTCCTGGATGCATTTTAGGAATTCCACACCTTCTATACCCTTCACAATAATTTTATCTCAGTTAATATTGGGGTAGTTGAAATCCCCTACTGTTACCGTCCTATAGTTTTTGCACTTCTCAGAAATGTATCTTCATATTTGTTCTTCTATCTCCCTCTCACTGTTTGGGGATCTGTAGTACACTCCCAGCAGTGTGATCATCCCTTTTTTGTTTTTCAATTTGACTCATATGGCCTCGTTTGATGATCCCTCCAACATATCATCCCTCCTCACAGCTGTAATAGTTTCTTTAATCAATGCCGCGACCCCCCTCCCTTTTTACCTCCCTCTCTATTCAGTCTGAAAATCCTGTAACCAGGAATGTTGAGCTGCCATACCTGCCCCTCTTTCAGCCACGTCTCTGTAATAGCTATAATATCATAGCCCCGAATATCTACCTGTGCCCTCAGCTCATCTGCCTTGTTCGCTATACTCCTTGCATTGAAGTATATACCATTTAGTACAGGCAAACCTCCTTGTTGACTAGTATCTAGCCCTTGATTCCTCAGTCCTTCCAATTTACTTTCTACATTTTTGTTTTCTAATTCCAGTTTTTCTTTCCTCTCTATTGACTCTCTACTTAGGTTCCCATCCCCCTGCCAAGCTAGTTTAAACCCTCCCCAACAGCACTGGCAAACCCTCCCGCGAGGATATTTGTCCCATTCCCATTGAGGTGCAGCCCGTCTGGCTTGTAAAGGTCCCACCTCCCCCAGAAATGTTTCCAATTCCTCAGGAATCCAAAGCCCTCCCTCCTACACCATCTCTCCAGCCATGCATTCATCTGCTCTATCTTTCTATTTCTGTACTCACTAGCACATGGCACTGGTAGATTACTACATTTGTGGTCCTGCTTTTTAACCTCTTTCCTAGCTCCCTAAACTCTGCCTGCAGGACCTCATCCCTCTTCCTACCTATGTGGTTGGTACTGATAAGGACCACGACCTCTGGCTATTCACTCTCCCCCCTCAGAATGCCCTGCAGTCGTTCAGTGACATCCGTGACCCTGGAACCAGGGAGGCAACATACCATCCTGGAGTCATGTCTGCGGCCTCAGAAACGCCTGTCTGCTCCCCTAACTATTGAATCCCCTATCACTATTGCTCGCCCTCTCTTCTTCCCCCCTGCCTGTGCAGCTGAGCCTTCCATGGTGCTGTGGACTTGGCTCTGGCTGCACTCTCCAGAGGAACCATTGCTCTCACCATTACTCAGCACCGAATACTGGTTGGTGAGCAAGATGGGCTCAGGGGACCCCTGCACTACCTGCCTGGTCCTCCTCTTCTGTCTGACGGTCACCCATTCCCTCTCTGCCTGCACACTCTTAAGCTGCGGGGTGACCACCTCCCGAAACATGCTATCCACATAGTTCTCAGCCTCACGGATGTACAGCAGTGACTGCAGCCACCGATCAAGCTCCGTAACCCAGTGCTTGAGCTGCTGTAGCTGGTGACACTTCCCACACATGTGGTCATCCAGACCATGGGAGGTGTCCAAGACTTCCCACATGGCACAGGATGTGCATTCCACGGGTGTGAGCTGCCCTGCCATACCTCTAAGTAACAGACTATTTACTAACCTTGCTGGAATAAACTTAAAAACTTTAAGAAGGCTAAGTAAAAACACTTACCAGATACTCACCAATCAGCTCCCTCTTTTTGAGCATTTAGTTTTTACTCCCGGCTCTTAATTTAAACCACTGCCCAAGATAAAGAGAGAAATACTGACCAACCAATCACTTCCCTGCTTTCCTGTGATGTCACTCCTTGTTTTTGTTGTCAGGTCCAATGCCTCTGCTGTCGGGCCTCGCTCTACCACACTCTTTATATCCTCAGGCTCCGCTCTCGCTCCCTCTCAGGTCTGCTGCCTCCGCTCTCGGCCCTCACTCTGCCACGCTCTTTATATCCTCAGGCTCCGGTCTCACTCCCTCTCAGGTCCGCTGCCTCCGCTCTCGGGCCTGAAGAGATCGCAAAGTCTCTGAAGAATGTTTCAGTCAAGAATATTTCTTCGTGGACTTTATGGGATTTTTCTGAGGGTATTTTCCCTGTTATGGGATCGCCCTGTGCAGATACGTGAAAGACTGGTTTTGTTAAAACTCCAGAGAACACATGGCAGTTGGCTGTGATAAAAGAACTCATCCAGTATGCATGGGTTCGCCCAACAGTCCTGGAAAAAGGAAGTGGGCCATTGAACTTGATTAGAAAAAACATTCTAATGTGGCAAAACCACCAACGGACTCCTGTATAAATGTATAACTGCCTTTAACAGAGTGCTACAGCACCTATGTTTGTTTACTGTATGTAAATAGCCATTCTGGATAAGCCCCAGAATCAGCGCGATGACGCCATCACGTTGGTCACGTGACGCCCCGAACGGCGGGAAACGTGATGACGTCATGACGTCAGAGAGTGGGAGGTTCCCAACTCAGACCTCGTGAAACCAGCACCAGAAAAGACCTGTTGATTATTTCTCCTGCATGCAATTGTTTGTTCTCTAGTTTCTATTAAACTTTGTTTTATTATCGGACTGACTTGACCTCAGTGCTTCAGTTAGGGATCTGATGATTCCTACATTGGTGACCCCGAGACTTCGCGGACGATTTTCGCGGAGGACGCGCAGAACAAAATGATGGATGTTAATGCAGCGACTTTGAAGCTCCCTCAATTTTGGGAACAACAGGCGGCCTCCTGGTTTGTCCAAGCGGAGGCTCAGTTCCAGCTTCGGAACATCGTGCTGCTGGATCAGACCCATTGGCCTAGAAATTCGGTAGGCTTAGCGCCGCATTTGAGGCGCTAGAGGGCCTAGCGCCGGAGTTATGGCCAGTTGAGAAATTCCCTGGGGCCCTAAATCGGCGTTGCACCGGTAGCGCTGCGCCGGCACCAATGACGTCATCGGTGTGCGCAGCGTCCCGGTTGCCGTGGTAACCCGGCCCCAAGCCGACATTCAGTTGCGCCCGCCTCGCCCGTGGCAGGCGCAACTAAGACTCTGGCAACAGAGTCTTCCCCCAGTGTGCGCCGGCGCATAAAGGTGGAGCGGCGGCCAGCCGCGTTCCCGGCGGCCGCCTGCCAGCACCTCCCTTCCCGGACTCCTGCATTCCCCCCCCGCGGCCCTGATCAGTGTCTGATGCGAGCCCGGCACTTCCCCGAGGTGCCGGGCTCAGATGTCGGGTCAATCCGCCGGACAGTTGTCGGCTGCAGGCAGCTCCTCCTTAACAGGAGGAGGAGGCCTGCAGTTCCCCCGCCTGCCGCACCGCATCGGGTGCCGCAGCGGGGGATTAGCGCCGGGAAACCCAAGTTCACGCCCGTTTTGAGGCGCTAAAGGAGGGTTTTAGCGCCCACCGCCGTCTGGGCCCGGCGCACCCGAATTTTCGTCGCGCGCTGCCGCATTACCGCTGGCGCAAATTTTCTGGCGTTACAGCCCTGGCAAACCAAAACCCAATTTCTAGGCCATTATCTTTATGTGGTCTCCGCACTGGACAGCTCGACGGCTGCATGGATCATCAGTCTGCTGGAGACCCCGCCCGTGGATAACAAGTATGATATGCTTAAGGCGCGATTTGTGATGGTTTTCGGCCTCACGAAAGCGAAGCGCGCGCGATGTTTACTCATACTGCCTGGGTTAGGCTACGCTAAGCCGTCTGAGTTGATGAGCCAGATGCTCACGCTCCTTGGGTCTGAGCCGCAGTGTTTTCTGTTTTGGGAACTGTTCCTGAGCCAGCTCCCCGAGCAGGTGCAAGCAGCCCTCGCCAAGTCGGAGGCTACGGATGGTGTCGCGCTCACAGCTGAAGCCGACACCATTTATGCGGTGATGCAGCAGTACTGTGCCACCTTGAAGCGTCCCGCCCCGAAGAATCCCACCTCGGCGCCTCCACCGACCGGCCTTTGCTACTCCCACGCCCGTTTCGGTCCAAAAGCCAGATGTTGCCGACACCCATGCAGTTTCGTGCCAACGGCACCGAGGAAGCAGCAGCACTGATTGCGTGAACGGAAGAACGACCCCGAGGTCAGTTTCGCGTCTACGATGGCAGTTGGCGATTCCGGGAAATTATTGTATATCACCGACTCCATTTCGGGCCGGCAGTTTTTGTGCGACACGGGCGCTCAGTGCAGCATCCTCGATGTCAGGTCAGGGAGGCGCGGTTCTCCACTCCAGGCCGCCAACGGCAGCGCTATTCGTACGTTCGGGATGCGGCGGATCCAGGTGTGTTTCGGCGGGCAACTTTTCCACTGGGAGTTTATAACCGCCAAAATCGCACAGGCAATCCTCGGCACTGATTTCTTCTGTACCAATGGCCTATTGGTTGATTTACGTAATCGCCGTCTGATTCACGCCGCCACGTTTGCCTCCATCCCCTGTTTTCGGGGCTCAGGCACGCCCCACGCGGGATCCTGCACCGTGCCGGCACCCGACGACTTCACCCGCCTGCTTGGGGAATTTCCGGATCTCACTCGACCCACCTTCTCGGCGATGATCGCTAAACATGGTGTAGAACACCACATCGCGATGACCGGCCCCCCGGTTTATGCCCGGGCTCGACGGCTGGAGCCCAGTAAACTCGAGGCCGCGAAGGCGGAGTTCGCCACCATGGAGCGACTGGGAATCGTTCGCCGCTCGGATAGTCCCTGGTCATCGCCGCTTCATATCGTCCCTAAGTCTGGCGGTGGTTGGCGGCCCTGCGGCGATTATCGGCGCCTCAATGAGGCCACGACTCCCGACCGGTACCCAATACCGTACATCCAAGATTTCTCCACTCATTTGGCAGGCAATTCATTTTTTTCCAAAATCGACCTCGTCCGGAGGTAGCATCAAGTGCCCGTCCACCCCCAGGATGTCCAGAAGACGGCTGTCATTACCCCTTTTGGACTGTTTGAATTCCTCCGTATGTCGTTCGGACTCAAAAATGCAGCACAGGCGTTCCAACGCCTTATGGAGTCAGTGCTGCGGGATCTTAAGTTCCTCTTTGTGTATCTCGATGACATCCTGGTCGCCAGTGCTTCGAAAGAGGAACATCTACAACACCTGCGCCTCCTTTTTCGACGCCCCCATCAGCATGGCCTTATAATCAACCCGAACAAATGTCAATTCGGACTGCGGCAGATAGGCTTTTTGGGCCACCGCATCACTGCGGCAGGGGCACTGCTGCTTCGGTCGAAGGTGGAGGCCATCGCTGCTTTCCCGCGCCCGCAATCCGTTAAAGCGCTCCAGGAGTTCCTTACCATAGGTTTGTCCCCCGGGCCACGCAGCTGATGCGGCCACTCTACGAGGCACTTAGAGGGAAGCCGGGGAAGGAACCTGTGGTTTGGATGCCGGAGATGGATTGCGCTTTTGTGGACACGAAAGATGCTCTCGCAAATGCAACAATGTTGGCGAACCCGCTGCCTGGCGCCACCATCGCGCTCACGACAGACGCTTCAGACGCCGTGCAGGAGCAATGGGTTGATGGGACATTGCAACCGCTGGCGTTTTTTAGTCGCCAATTGCGTCATAACGAGCGTAGCTACAGCACGTTCGACAGGGAGATGCTGGCGTTGTTTCTGGCCATCCGCCATTTTCATTTTCTATTGGAAGGTCGCCAATTCACCGCATTTGTGGATCACAAGCCCCTGACGTTTGCCATGGCCAAGACGGCTGAGCCGTGGTCAGCTCGACAGCAACGACAGCTCACTGTTATTTCCAAGTTCACCACCAACATCCGGCACGTGGTCGGCAAGGACAACGTGGTCGCCGATTGCGTCTCGCGTGTGCCTGTCCAGGCCGTCCAGCTGGGACTCGATTATTCACTCATGGCTGCTGACCAAGCGGCTGATCCGGAAACGCAGGCTTTCCGCACTAACTCGTCCTGCCTGCAGCCAGCAGATGTGCTTTTCCACTCGGCTGGCACCTCCTTGCTCTGCGACGTCTCCTTGGGAGACCCCCGCCCGATCGTCCCGCTGTCCTGGCGTAGGAACGTTTTCGATGCCATTCATGCGCTTGCGCACCCAGGCGTGCGGGCTTCACAAAAATTGCTGGCATCCAAGTTCGTCTGGAGGGGAATGCGAAAAGATGTCCGTGACTGGGCCAACACCTGCGTCGTGTGCCAGAAGGCTAAGGTGCAGCGCCACGTCAAAGCGCCCGTCGCCGTATTCGAGGTAACGGAGAGGCATTTTGATCACGTCCATGTCAACCTCGTGAGCCCACTACCGCCGTCACAAGGTTTCACACATCTTCTGACCATAGTCGACCGTACCACCAGGTGGCCGGAGGCCATTCCTTTGACATCCACCACCTCCGCAGATGTCGCCTGGGCTTTTCTTTCATCCTGGGTTGCACTTTTCGGCATTCCGTCTGATATTTCGTCGGATCGCGGGCCGCAATTCTCATCTGCTTTGTGGAACACCGTAGCCTTGGGTTTGGGCACCAAGCTCCATCGGACCATGGCTTACCATCCGCAGGCCAATGGATTATGCAAACGTTTTCATAGGTCCTTGCAGGCGTCACTGAGGGCCACCCTCCAGGGGACTGCGTGGATGGACAAGCAGCCATGGGTGATGCTCAGGTTACGCACAGTGCCTAAAGAGGACCTGCAGGCATTGGTCGCCAAACTGGTCTATGGCCCTCCGCTCTGGGTGCCCGGCGAGTTTCTTCCCGCACCAACGCATCTTTGGTCGGCGGCCGAACAACTGGAGGCTCACCGGGCCGCAGCGCAATCTTTCCAGCCCATTCCGACGTCGCATCACGGGTTGCCCGCGTCCCATGTTCCGCCGGAGCTTATGCGGGCTAAATTCGTTTTCGTCCGGCATGACGCTCACCATAGTCCTCTCACGCCTCCATATAAAGGGCCTTTCCAGGTACTGCAGACGGGCACCAAGAGTTTTTTAGTGGACGTTGGGGGCAAGCCTGACCACATTTCCCTGGACCGCCTCATGGCCGCACACCTGGACCTTGAGCAACCGGTCGAGGCAGCGCAGCCACCGCGTCGTGGGCGGCCGCCCGTGACCACCTCACCTGACCCGACTGTTCCACAGACCAGCTCATTCTCTGACCAGCCCACTCCTCTCCGGGAATATCGGAGTCGTTCGGACAGGCTTGTCCGACCTCCTCTGCGATTGACTTTTGAGGTTAAAGACACTTCTGGGGGGGCGCATGTGGCAAAGCCACCAACGGACTCCTGTATAAATGTATAACTGCCTTTAACAGAGTGCTACAGCACCTATGTTTGTTTACTGTATGTAAATAGCCGTTCTGGATAAGCCCCAGAATCAGCGCGATGACGTCATCACGTTGGTCACGTGACGCCCCGAACGGCGGGAAACGTGATGACGTCATGACGTCAGAGAGTGGGAGGTTCCCAACTCAGGCCTTGTGAAACCAGCACCAGAAAAGACTTGTTGATTATTTCTCCTGCATGCAATTGTTTGTTCTCTAGTTTCTATTAAACTTTGTTTTATTATCGGACTGACTCGACCTCAGTGCTTCAGTTAGGGATCTGACGATTCCTACACTAAAATGCAAAAACACTTCTCACCTCCATCTCAGAAGAGAAGCAGAACAATGAACCCACTCGCTCACCCAGCAAAGACCAAAAGATATGTCCCAGACTTAGGGCTATTAATCCAATACGCATGGGTCCGACGATGACCCATCACTGATTAAGCACCGTAGTGCTTAGAATTTCTCCCAACACAAGGACCGAAAGATGTCCCAGACTTAGGGCCATTAACCCAATACACATGGGTCTGAGGATGACTCATCACAAGTTAAGCACCGGAGTGCTCAGAAGCAAATGGATTTTTAAGATTGGTGGGAAAAGACAGGCAGACTATCTATAAAGACAGATTCTTTTCCACCATTCTCTCTCTCTCTCTCTCTCTTGCTCCTGCTCCAACAAGACAAGGAGTACCAGAGAAGCCGACGAGCAGAGCGATCGAAACCGGGGTAAGCATAGTCTCTCAGAAGTGACGCTTTTGGGCTATTCCGAGGGTGGGAGCTTCGTTTGGTTTAGCCAGGCAAAAGGGGTTTATGCGACTGGGTAATTCATTGGTAGGGGTGGAATCAGTGTCCACCATAGCTATTTTTAAGGGAATTACTGCTCGTTATAGTTTTGTTCTGTATGTATGTTGATTGTAATCTGGATTTTATTCTCCACAGGGACAGTGATTTTGTTTAGTAGTGCATGTTTTAGCCAGTGTATATTAGACCAAATAAATACAAGTTTGATTTTTCACCGAAGCATTCCTGTCAGTGACGTATTTCATTTACACTCTGAATAATAATTCCCGGGTATAGAACTTTCGTAAGGCGGAGGCGATTCGAACCATCCGTCTAGCAATTGGGCTAGGATCGAAAACCGTTTACATCTCCTGGCGACCAGCGGAAGGATCTGGATTAAAGGATCTGGGTTAAAGGAGTGTAAAAACCGCCTACATATTTTGGCAACCGGTGGCAGAACCTTGGTTTAAAAGAGTGTAAATCAGTCATGGACAGTGCTTCTGGCGAAACATCCCAAATGGAGGAAAGGATTTCTTCATATGTGTTTAAGAAGGTTAACATCACTAAGAAGTATGTGCTAGGCTTGTTGCGTGCTGAGCATCCGGTGGACGCAGCGGCAGAATGGACGGAGGGCAAGGAGCATTGGCGCATCATTGAAAAGGCGATATGGCTCGTCTGTCTACAAAGACAAGTGCAACTGCTAGATAAGCAGATTGCTAAGTTAGAGGCAGAGCTCAGGGAGTCCAAGGCACAGTCAGATGCAAGGGCTGTAGTAGGGAGCAGGTTATGCACGGAGCTAAGGGATGAGAAGCAGGGAAGAATAAGCCAGAAGAATACCTTCCGTAATCATAAGGAGCTCCTGCAATGCCAGGTAACTGAGGAAAAGGGGAACGAGAGGATGGTTAGGGAGGAGAACACTTGCTTGTCGAGTGAGGTAAAGTTGCTGGGAGAGCAGTTGAAAGATATTCAGGTGACATACAGAGTCGCCAGCACTAGAGGGTTTGATACGGGTAATAATGGTCCTTGCCAGGAGCAGATCCGGAATTTGACCGATGCTCTATCTAAGGCCAAAGGGATGGTCTGCTTGGTAGCTCCGGGAGTGGTCCGGGTAGATGAGAAAGAGCAGGAGGGAGATAAGGAGGACTGTAAGACAGAGGAGGACGATCGACCACCGCCCGAAGAGCCGGGACCAGGACCCATGTGCCCTGTCCGGCAGCGGAAATACAGTGCACTCGTAGGCGGTCAAGAGCAAGGAGCACTGCAGAGTGACTTCGTGGTCCCGTATACGACCCCCCAGCTGCAGGCAATGGTCTCTAACCTGACCAAACTGACTAGCACAGGCGACCCATCTGTCCATTTTATGGATGTGGAGCAGGTGGGGGGGAATCAATAACTGTAACGAAGCTGAGACAGCCAAATTACTTTTATTTTCCCTGGATAGGAGGTTGTACCAGTCACTCTCAGCGGGTAGCAAGAGGGGGCAGGGTACATTAGAGGGGATAAAGGATGACATCCTAGAGGCTATGGGCCTCAATGATGGAAGTCCCTTTTCCCGAGTGGAAAGAACACTGCAGCCAGCTGGGGAGGCACCGCAGGCTTTCGCGGGCAGGCTTTGGCCCGTCTAACGGAGTGCCTGTGCCGGGGTGCCTGACCGGGAGCAGCTGCAGGGGGAGCCTAGGGCTCATTGGCTGAGGACCCTGGTGGCAAACAGCCTGCCCAGAATCAAGGCCAAAGCAGAGGGGTGGTTCGATTCCAGGGATCCCCAGACCACAGAAGAGAGTGTGATCTGGTAGTTAACTCTCTCTTTTAAAAATGGTAGGGTTGAGGATGACAAACCAAAGGGCAGAGTACACGAGTTAAAACCTAGTGGAGGCAACATTAGAATAGAGTGGCGCTAGGAAGGGGGTAGCTCAGAGAAGAAGCAAGGTTGTTATAGGTGCGGGAGTAAAGAGCACTGGAGGAAAGACTGCCCAGTCTCTGACAATAGGAGCGGGAAAGGGGATCTTCCAGCACCAGTGCAGAAAGCCACAGCTGTGGCAGGAAACAGCACTGATCCATTCGCAGTATTAGTGGCTGTTCTCCACGCAGTCTTTCCGGCAGGGCAGGGTAGGGTGGACGCGGCAGCAGGCAGCATACTCCCATCAGCCCCGAACAATCCCGACTCATGACTAGGGGCTTCTCAGCCCGTTTACCTGTGCCCACTAAGTTATGATGCTTGGAAGAGATCATGCGTGAAAATGGGGGTGGAGAAGGTGCAAGGAACCTATCTGCTGGACACTGGAGCTTCAAGCACCATTGTTTATGCAGATAACCCGACGATATCACCTCTATCGAGCGGGATCCCATATAACTTAATAGGGTTCACCGGGAACGAACAGGCTGGGTCTTTCTCCATCCCGCTAGCCATCGATCTGGGCACACTCCATACAGAGTGGAAATGTGTCCTGATGCGGTGGGAGTGGGAGGGAATAGGCATTTTGGGGGCAGACTTCATACTACCCTGCAGCGGGTAGTCAAAACTGCCCAACGCATTACCGGCACCTGGCTACCGACCATAGAGCACATATACCAGAAACGCTGTTTACAGAGGTCACGGTCCATCATCAAAGACCCTACCCACCCCAGCCACAGTCTGTTCACCCTCTTGCCATCTGGGAGGCGCTACAGATGCATTCGCACCCGTACGATCAGATTTAGGAACAGCTTCTTTCCCAGGGCTGTCATCCTACTGAACTCCACAAATAAACTCTAAAGCCTGCACATCTGCCAATGCACTTTATTATGGTTATGTTTATGTTAATGTATTACAAGCCAAATGTATGTTGAATGTTTAAATGTCTTAATCTAAATGTACACTCTCGGGAGCCGCAAGCCTACATTTCATTGTACTGCGCTTGTGCACTAACAATGACAATATAAGTTGATTTGATTTGATTTGATTTGAAGATATTGGTGGATTTCCGGAATCACTGTCTTTGGGGGGCAGTATGCACGGGAAAGGAGAAGGAGGTGGTAGTTATACCAGGGAAGCAAGGCAAGGGAACCGTGTGTACGATGAAGGCCAAGGGTAGTTATGACCTGGAACTTTTGGTCAATTCTACCCCGGCAGAGTACATAGCGGATGTGCGAGCCAACCTCATGGTATTCGCTACAAACAAGCATGACTGTGGAAGGTTAATAGGGGTGGAGGTCAGAGTAGACGGAGACCCCATGGCCCAACCACAGAAACAGTACAACTGCCCCAGAGAGGCAGAGGTGGATTTAGAGACGGCAGTGGGATCACTGGCTGAGCAGGGTGTGTTGAGACCCATAGCGACACAAGTGAACTCCCCGATTTGGCCGGTTAGGAAACCGGACAATTCGTGGAGAGCTACTGTGGACTTAACAAGAACATCCCAGCCTGTGCCCCCACCGTCGCAGCCGTAGCCGACCTGATTGGGAGTATCCCAGCATCCACGAAAACATTCACGGTGCTAGACATTTCGAACAGATTCTGGTCTATCCCTGTCAAAAGGGAGGACCAGTATAAGTTCGCATTCACTTTCAAGGGTCAGCAGTACACATGGACCTGCCTTCCCCAAGGGTTTCACAACAGTCCTTCTATTTTCCACCAATGTATGGCCAATTGTTTAAAAGGTTTTGGCAGACCGCAGCAGCTTGTGCAGTATGTGGACGACCTGCTTTTGTTCTCCAATGATGGGGAGGAGCAGGGCCCCCTGCTGGCTGAGCTGCTGAGTCTGTTAAAGGAATCTGAGTTTAAAGTGAATCCCAAGAAAGCACAGATCGGCCAGCAGGAAGTAAAATTCCTCGGGCTGACCATGCGTGCTGGGGAGAGGGCCATCGATGAACATAATAAGAACATAAGAAGTAGGAGCAGGAGTAGGCCATATGGCCCCTCGGGCCTGCTCCGCCATTCAATAGGATTATGGCTGATCCGAACCTAGACTCACGTCTGTATTGATTTCTATGTGGGTTCAATGACGACACATTGATGAAAGAGAATGTCTTTTAATCTAAAGTATGTTCAACTCAGTTAACAGCATTACAGGAGACACCATCTTAGAGATCCATCTAAAATGAAACTAAAACTAAACTCTGCCTCTGTCACATGCCCTCTTCTGGTAAGGCATAAATAATCAAACAGGCAAATATCATCACTATTTGCTGATATCATTACATCTCCCTTTCTTAAAACAAAAGTATTTTACTTTTATCTAACAACATGTTTTCTTTGTATTACTCTGCATTTTAACTGTAACACTTAATGAACTTACATTATCATTATCATGATCAAGGTATTTTAACCTTGTTTTGTGTGTTCACATGAAATATGTAAATACACTAGAACTTGAAGAAAGAATAAGATAACATTACTTCCTTCTATAACAAGAGTCCTTAAATTTGCTCAATGAGTCTCTCAGGAGGCTTCACGTGTCTTGAGGATTTTCTGATTGATTGTCCTTGAATCTGAGTTGTTGCCTCAGGTGATGATTTCTCAGCTGTGTGATCAGGTTGTTCAACAGTATCAGTCTTTTGACCTGCTGTGTGATCAGGTTGTTCAACAGTATCAGTCTTTTGACCTGCTGTGGCTGGTCCCATGAGAAGATCCCGACGATTTCTTCGCAGAACAGCACCCTCATCTGTCTGAATGGTGTATGATCTTGGTTGGACTTCACTCAGGACAGTTCCCTTCTGAGTCCATATGTTTGTTTTGTCTTTGAACCTTACTTGGTCACCAGTGTGGAGTTCAGGTAGGTTTTGTGTTCCTCTGTCATAGTAGTACTTTTGCTTTTCTTTCTGTTGTTCTTTGAACTTCCTCACTTTCTCCCCCTCTTTTGTTTTCAGGAGGTTCTCCGGGGTGGGTAGGTTTGACCTTAGCAGACGTCCCATAAGGAGTTGGGCTGGTGACATACCACACTCGAGCGGCGTTGTGCGGTATACAATCATGCTCTGGTAGAAGTCAGTTCCACTGTCTTTTGCCTTATACATCAGTCTTTTCACTGTCTGGACCGATTTTTCCACTAGTCCATTGGACTGTGGAAAGTGAGGACTTGACGTTGTGTGGACAAAGTCCCACTCTTTGGCAAAGTGTCGGAAACTTGCATTGTAAAACTGGGGTCCGTTGTCTGTGAAGACCACGCTTGCCACGCGATGTCTGGAGAATATGGCTTTCATACATGTTATCACAGCATCTGCAGTGGTGGTGTACAGTCTATCAAACTTTGGATACAGGGAGTAATAGTCTGTGACTACAAGATAGTCCTTCCCTTGACATACGAATAGGTCAGCGCCTACCCTCTGGTAAGGTCTGTCTGCCGCTGGGTGTGGCTTTAGTGGTTCTACAGGATTGCTTGCTTGATATTTCAGGCATATTGTACAGTTTGACACCTCATTTGTCACATCTTGGTTGATTCGTGGCCAGTACATCACCTCTCGTGCTCTTTTCTTACACTTTTCGATTCCCAGATGTCCTCCATGGATCCTTTTTAGCATCTCTTTTCTCAGACTCTTTGGGATAACTATTTTACTTCCTTTGTAGATGATGTCTTCGACCAGTGATAGTTCCACCCTGCAGCTCCAGTACTCTGCCATGTCAGGTGAGCAGTCTTGCTTCATGTTGGGCCATCCATCCAAGATGCTTTTCCTCAGTCGTCTCATTGTTTCATCTTTGTTTGTCTCAGTTTTTATGAGCTCCATTTTTGCATCTGCTATGGGCAGTGCACTTGTGATCATGTCCACGTAGGCGTTCACTTTTTCATCCATTTTGGTGTTTGCGGGCTCTCCTGGGTCAACAGCTCTGGACTACGTGCCTGCTGTATACATCAGCTTACCCGGTGTGTATGCAACATTCAGTGTATAGCGTTGCAGCCTGATCATCATTCTTTGTATTCTAAGCGGACACCCATTTAGTGGCTTTTGGAACAATGCAGTCAAGGGCTTATGGTCAGTCTCTACACTGATTGCTTGTCCTGACACAAACTGGTGAAATCTTTCACAGGCGTATGTGATGCTGAGCAGCTCCTTTTCTATTTGAGCATATCGCATCTCCGCGCTTGCCATTGAGCGCGATGCATATGCAATAGGTTGCCAGTAGTCATATTTTTGCAGAAGAACGGCACCGAGCCCACTCTGTGATGCATCTGATGATATCTTGATGGGCCTCGCTGGGTCATAAAACCTCAGGACTGGTTCCTCTGTGAGCAGTTTCTTTAGATCGCTCCATGACTTCTCATGCTCATGATTCCATTCCCATTCTATGTTCTTTTCAGTTAGTCTTCTCAGTGGCGCCATCTTTTCTGAGAGGTTGGATATGAATTTACCCATGTAGTTGATCATTCCATTAAACCTCTGCACGTCCTTTTTGCATTGTGGCTTTGGCATATTCTCAATGGCGGACACCTTTCTGGGATCTGGTCTGATGCCCTCACTGCTAAGGATACCTCCCACGAATGTCAGTTCTGTCACCCCGAGCTGGCATTTCTCTCTATTCAGCTTCAGGTTTGTTTTCCTTGTTGCTTCCAGCACTTTTTTCAGTCTCTCGTCATGCTCAGTTCTCATGGTTCCCCATACTATGATGTCATCCATTGATGTATCAACGCCCTCCAGGTGCTCATAGATCATATGGATAGTTTTGTGATACACTTCAGGAGCTGAGGCAATGCCAAATGGTAACCTTAGGAATCTGTATCTGCCAAATGGACTGTTGAACATGCACAGTCTTGAACTTGCCTCGTCCAGTTTCATCTGCCAAAATCCTGATGATGCATCTAACTTGCTGAAAAACTTTGCATTTGCAAACTGTGACATGATTTCCTCACATGTAGGAAGCTTGAAGTGCTCTCTCTTTATTGCTCTGTTTAGATCTCTTGGATCCAGGCAAATTCTGAGCTTTCCATTCTTTTTGTCCACAACAACGAGGGAACTCACCCACTCAGTTGGCTCATCTATCTTCTGAATCACGTTCAGGCTTTCCATCCTGTCCAACTCTGCCTTCAGTTGCTTTTGAAGAGCAAACGGAACTTTTCTGCATGGATGTATGACTGTTGGCATACTTTTATCTACTCTGATCGTGTGTTCTCCTGGAAGGCAGCCTAGACCCTGAAATAAGTCGTTGTACTCTTTCATGAGTTCATCATAGACTGTCTCTCCTTTGCTTTCCACAACGAGGACTTTCTTTACCAGGTTCAGTCTCTCACAGGCTTTTAAACCTAGTATGGCCTGCACATCCTTTGGCACCACGATTAATGCTAGCGTGTGCTCTCTGTCCTTGTGCGTCACTTTGACAATGCATCTTCCTTTCACTGGTATATCAGTACCTGAGTATCCTGTCACTTTCACTTTTATTCCATGTATCTTTGGTCTGGGTCTAATTTTCTTAAAATCAGTCTCTGATATCACATTAATTTGTGCTCCAGTATCCAATTTAAATGGAATGTGTATGTCATTCACTTTTAGTGTCAACATCCAGTCTCTTTTTTCTTTTTTGTTTTCAGACACAACAGCCACATAGAACTCCTCTATCTCGCTTTCATCTACTGTATGGACCTTGCTTTGTTGTGCTTGGTTCTTACAGCAACGGGCATAATGGTTGTTTTTGTTGCAACTATTGCATGTTTTACCATATGCTGGACACTTTCTTGTTGTATGCTATGTACCGCATCGACTACATGACTTTCGACTGCCCCTTTCATTTTTGTTCGCTGGCCACGCCTCTTTTTTCACATTGGCGCTCTTTTTGTTAAACGGTTTGTATCCGTTCTTTCTCACTGCATCCACGTTGCAGCTATTGTCACTGAACAGCTCCTTTGCCTGCGACTTCACAGTCTCTGTGGCCCTACACAGTGCTGTGGCTTTTCCCACATCTAGATTTTGCTCTCTTAGCAGTCTTTCCCTTAGACCATTATCTGGAATACCACACACCAGTCTGTCTTTTATCAGCGAGTCTGTCAGTCCCCCAAATTCACACGTTTTGCTTCTGTTTCTCAGTTCAGTTACATACTGATCAATAGTCTCTCCCGTTTTCTGTACACATGTAAAAAATCTGTGCCTCTCAAACGCCACGTTACATTTAGGTATGCAGTAGGCCTCAAACTGTTCCATTATTTTATCCAATTTCATTTTGTCTCCATCAGCAGCGAATTTGAAGTTATTATACACCTCCAGTGCTTCATCGCCCACGACATGTAAGAACACTGACGCTTTCATTTTATCACTTTTCTCGTCAGCTCCGATTGCTGCTAAATACAACTCCAAACGTTGTTTGAACCTCCTCCAATTTTCAGCCACATTACCTGTCAACTGAAGCTTCGCCGGTTGGTGTAATCCTACCATTTTTCACTTCGTTAGCTATTCTCCAAAGGTAAGTAACGATGTTCTCTTTTGGCTTGCTAATATGTGGAGAGCTGATTTCGCTGGTTAGCTTGCTTGCCACTATCTCGTCGAGTTGCTAACTTCAGATTTTTCCTCTTCCTCTCTTTCAATCACTTCTGACTTCTGACACCATGTATTGATTTCTATGTGGGTTCAATGATGACACATTGATGAAAGAGAATGTCTTTTAATCTAAAGTATGTTCAACTCAGTTAACAGCATTACAGGAGACACCATCTTAGAGATCCATCTAAAACGAAACTAAAACTAAACTCTGCCTCTGTCACATGCCCTCTGCTGGTAAGGCATGAATAATCAAACAGGCAAATATCATCACTATTTGCTGATATCATTACAACGTCCACTTCCCTGCCCGCTCCCCGTAACCCCTAATTCCCTTATCAGCTAGGAAACTGTCTATCTCCATTTTAAATTTAATTAATGTCGCAGCTTCCACAGCTCTCTGAGGTAGCAAATTCCATAGATTTACTACCCTCTGAGTGAAGAAGTTTCTCCTCATCTCAGTTTTGAAAGGGCAGCCCCTTATTCTAAGATTATGCCCCCTAGCTCTTGTCTCACCCATCAGTGGAAACATCCTCACCGCATCCACCCGATCAAGCCCCCTCACAATCTTATATGTTTCGATAAGATCGCCTCTCATTCTTCTGAATTCCAATGAGTAGAGGCCCAACCTACTCAACCTTTCCTCATAAGTCAACCCCATCATCTCCGGAATCAACCGAGTGAACCTTCTCTGAACTGCCTCGAGAGCAAGTATATCTTTTCTTAAGTATGGAAACCAAAACTGTACGCCGTATTCCAGGTGTGACCTCACCAGTACCCAGTATAAATGAAGCAAGACTTCCCTGCTTTTAAACTCCATCCCCCTTGCAATAAAAGCCAATATTCCATTGGCCTTCCTGATCACCTGCTGTACCTCCACAATAACCTTCTGTGTTTCACTCACCAGGACCCCCAGATCCCTTTGTACTGTAGCACTTTGCAGTTTCTCTCCATTTAGATATAACTTGCTCTTTGATTTTTTCTGCCAAAATGCATAACCTCACACTTTCCAACATTATATTCCATCTGCCAAATTTCTGCCCACTCACTTAGCCTGTCTATGTCCTTTTGCAGGTTTTTTATGTCCTCCTCACTCACTGCTTTCCCTCCCATCTTTGTATCGTCGGCAAACTTGGATATGTTGCACTCGGTCCCTTCCTCCAAATCATTAATATAGATTGTAAAGAGTTGGGGCCCCAGCACTGACCCCTGCGGAACACCATTAGTCACTGATTGCCAACCCGAGAATGAACCATTTATCCCAACTCTCTGTTTTCTGTTAGATAGCCAATCTTCCACCCATGCCAGTATATTACCCCCAATCCCGTGATTTTTTATCTTGTGGAGTAATCTATTGTGTGGCACCTTGTCAAATGCCTTTTGGAAGTCCAAATACACCACATCCACTGGTTCCCCTTTATCCACCCTGTTTGTTACATCCTCAAAGAATTCGAGCAAATTTGTCAAACATGACTTCCCCTTCATAAAACCATGCTGACTCTGTCCGATTAAATTATGCTTATCCAAATGTCCTGTTACTGCTTCCTTAATAATGGACTCCAACATTTTACCAACCACAGATGTTAAGCTAACTGGTCTACAGTTTCCAGCCTTTTGTCTACTTCCCTTTTTAAATAAGGGCATTACATTAGCAGTTTTCCAATCTGCTGGGACCTTTCCTGAATACAGGGAGTTTTGGAAAATTACCACTAATGCATCCACAATCCCTACCGCTACTTCTCTCAAGACCCTAGGATGTAAGCCATCAGGTCCAGGGGATTTATCCGCCTTTAGTCCCATTATCTTACCGAGTACCACCTCCTTAGTGATTTTAATCGTGTTTAGCTCCTCCCCCCCCCATATCCCCCTGTTTGTCCAGTGTTGGGATATTTTTAGTGTCCTCTACTGTAAAGACTGATATAAAATATTTGTTCAGCATTTTTGCCATCTCCATGTTCCCCACCACTAATTTCCCGGTCTCGTCCTCTAAGGGACCAACATTCACTTTAGCCACCCTTTTTCTTTTTATATAACTGTAGAAACTCTTGCTACCTGTTTTTATATGTTTTGCTAGTTTACTTTCATAATCTATCTTCCCTTTCTTAATTAATCTTTTAGTTATTCTTTGCTGGCTTTTAAATGCTTCCCAATCTTCTATCCTCCCACTAGATTTGGCTACTTTATATGCCCTTGTTTTCAGTCGGACACTATCCTTTATTAATTTACTTAGCCACGGATGGCTGTCTTTTCTTTTACGCCCCTTTTTCCTCAGTGGAATACATTTTTCTTGAAAGTTGTGAAATATCTCCTTGAATGTACACCACTGCTCATGTACCGTCTTACACTTTAATCTATTTTCCCAGTCCACTTTAGTCAACTCTGCTCTCATACCTTCATAGTCTCCTTTATTTAAGCTTAGTACGCTGGTTTGAGATCCAACTCTCTCACCCTCCAACTGAATTTGGAATTCAACCATGTTATGGTCACTCATTCCAAGGGGATCCTTTACTAGGACATTTTTTATTAATCTTGTCTCATTACACAGGACCAGATCTAAGATTGACTGCCCCCTGGTTGGTTCAGTAATATACTGCTCAAGGAACCCGTCCCTAATGCACTCTATGAATTCTTCCTCAAGGCTGCCCTGCCCAATTTGATTTGTCCAGTCAATATGAAAGTTAAAATCCCCCATGATTATAGCTGTTCCCTTATTACAAGTGTTACGTCCGTGTTTAATGAGACACAGACTGCGGAGAATGGTACAACAGGTGTTTACTCAATGTGGCTCACACTGCAACTGATCTGTACAGATTACTACTCAGTGTTATACACAGGTGTGGTCACTGCCGGTACTGCAGTATACATGAGCTGTAAAACATAGTCCCCCCCCCTTAAAGGTATATACATTACAATTCCTCCCCTTTTAGATTAACAGTACCATAACACTCATTTAACAATTAAATATCAAACTAATTACAATTAATACTTTTAACATGCAACATTAGCTGAAAATAGTCTATTTTTATATTCAGTCTTTGGGGAGGCTTCCTGATCCTTTCTGGATAGCGCCTTTCCCGAGTGTCTTGCTCTTGATGCGGAGGCGATTCTGGCCCCCTGTTGTCGATTGGTTCATCAGCTTCCGATGCTACTGTTTCTGGGGCAGATGCGACCTGTACGTCGGGTTCATCACCAGGTACGTATGGGCGAGACATGGGGTTGACTTGTTCCTGTGACTCTAGGATCTGGTCAGCATGGCGTCTCACGATGCTCTCCCCAACATCCACTGTGTACATTAGTGGGCCCTGCCGTGTGCATATCGTTCCTGGCTGCCATTTTCCTGTTCGGTAGTCGCGGGCCAAGACTGGTTGCCCTACATTGAAGCTCCTTGTTGGCTTCTCATGGATGTGCTGGAATTGCTTACACTCAACATCTCTTCGTACATTTGGTCTGAGCGAATCCAGGCGAGATCTTAACCTTCGGTTAAAGAACATCATGGTTGGGGCCTGGTTGGTGACTGCATGTGTCGCATTCCGGTAGGCGAACAGGAAATTGTCCACCTTATGCTGCAGCGGAATGTTGTCATTGTACATAGCCTTTATTGCCTTCTTAAAGGTTTGTACGAACCTCTCAGCCAATCCATTTGTGGCTGGATGATACGGGGCAGATGTGTAATGCCTTACCCCATTCATTTTCAAGAACCTCCAGAAATCTTTGGACACAAACTGTGGTCCGTTGTCGGAGCAAATCTGTTCTAGCAAGCCATTCCTGGCAAAAATGGTCCGTAGGACTGCAATAGTTTTCTCCGTGGTGGTGGAGGACATTTTGATGACCTCAGGCCATTTCGAGTGCGCATCCATGGCTATTAAAAGCATTGAGTCCATGAATGGACCAGCAAAATCAATATGCACCCGTTGCCATGGAGATGAGGGCCACTCCCATGGGTGTAGAGGGGCCTGTGGTGGTGCATTTTGGACTTTCTGGCATCCTGAGCAGCTCTTGGTCAGGTCCTCGATTTGTTTATCGATTCCCAGCCACCACACATAAGCGCTGGCTAGGCTTTTCATTTTTACCCCTCCCAGATGACCCTCATGAAGCTCATTGAGCACTCTATCCCTTAACTTGGGTGGAATTACCACTTGGGATCCACACATCAAGGTCCCCCGGCACACTGACAGCTGCTCTCTCCTTGTCGAGAATGCTGGCAACAGTGAGTCGCCATGTGCTGGCCATCCCTTCACCGTCAAATCATATACCCGAGACAATGTTGGGTCATTTCGGGTTTCCTTTTCGATACAAGCGTTAGTTACCGGTAGGTATTCAACTATAGTCAAATGGAATATTTCGACAGGATCCACTGCTGGTGCTTCCTCCGCAGTAGGCAGTGGCAGGCGTGATAGCCCATCAGCATTTACATGCTGTTTCGTGCCCTTATATTCAATCTCATAGTGGTGTGCCCCTAGAAAAAGTGACCATCTTTGTAGTCGTTGCGCAGCCATCACCGGAACGCCCTTCTTCGGATTAAAAATGGAGACAAGTGGCTGGTGATCAGTCAGCAAGGTGAATTTCTGCCCGTGCAGATAGTGATTGAACTTTTTCACTCCCCACACTAGGCTGAGGGCCTCCCTGTTAATCTGGGTGTAGTTACGCTCGGCTGAGTTAGTGATCGTGACGCGAAGGCTATTGGCCTCTCTGAGCTGTCCGAGAGTTTGTGCGACAGCACCGCTCCAATGCCGTAGGGTGGCGCATCACATGCCAACCGAATTGGTAATGCTGGGTTGTAATGGGCCAATACCTCTTTCGATGTGATTAGTGTTTTGCTCTTCTGGAAAGCTCGTCTACATTCGTCACTCCACTACCATGGCACCCCAGTTTGCAGTAAGGTGTTCAGTGGGTGTAGTATTGTGGACAAATTTGGCAAGAACTTATGGAAGTAGTTTACCAGCCCGAGGAACGACCTCAGTTGTGACACATTTTCCGGTGCTGGAGCCTTGACTACTGCCTCAATCTTCTCTGGGGACTTATTTAACCCCTCTTTATCGATAACGTGGCCAAAATACGAGATCTGTTTTCTAAAAAGCTCGCATTTGGGGCGGTTAGCTCGGAGCCCATATTCCTGCAATCTAGTGAGCACCTGCTCCAGGTTGGCAAGGTGATCACTGTCATTTTCGCCCGTGACCAGGATGTCGTCTAAATAACACTGGGTCCCTGGGAACCCTTGCAGGACTTGTTCCATTGCCCTCTGCCAAATAGCCGGAGCTGATGCTACCCCGAATACCAGCCGGTTGTATTGGTAGAGACCTTTATGGGTGTTGATTGTGAGGTATTTTTTGATGCTTCTTCTACCTCCATTTGCAGATACGCCTGGGCCAGATCAATCTTAGTGAAGCGTTTCCCTCCAGATAGCGAGGCGAAAATATCTTCATTCCGCGGAAGTGGATATTGTACGGTGTGAAGAACCGGGTTCACTGTTACCTTAATATCCCCACAGATGCGAACCTTCCTTGGTTCCCCAGTCATGCTGCTCAACGGCTTTTTCATCACAGGGACGATGGGTGTAGCCCACTCGCTCCAGTCTACCTTGGACAGTACACCTGAACGTTCCAGACTGTCCAGCTCTGCTTCGACGGCTGGGCGGATCGCATAAGGCATTAAAAAATGTTGGGCTTGCGTTTTCTTCAATTTTAATGGTCGCTGTCATGCCTTTTAGTGTTCCGAGTCCTTGCTGGAACACTTCTTTCACGTCAGTTAGGATCTTTGACAGTCGCCCAGATGTGACGTCATCATCCTTTTTGTCAGCCACAGTCAGTGCCTGTATGGAATGCCAATCCAGTTGTATTTTCCAGATCCATTCACGTCCCAGTAATGGTGGTCCTCCATCTTGCAATACATACAGGTCTAGTTTTGGTGTTTCCTTACCGTTATATATAACGGTGTAAGGGGGGCATCTTTTTGCTGGTTTATGGTAATTTACCTGGCCAGCAGCCTTTGCCTCTGAGCTCTGACCAATTCCAAACTTTTACCTGGTTTACGGTAATTCACCTGGTCAGCAGCCTTTTGCTGCTGCACTCTAAACCAATTTACAAACAGTGGTTTCAAATCGCTACCCCTCCTTCAGTTCTGAGCGGAGGAACTTATAATTAATGATATTAAAACGGACAAGTGGTTTGGATGAGAGAAAAATCAAGTTTTATTACCTAAATAAACTACAATCAAAAGAATAAACTATGCCACACGAACACAGTAATTACTGTAAAACTATATAACGGGGGCTGCAGACGGCAAAAACGAGGGATAAAATGACTACAATGTTATTTAAACAATCTTAGCAATTCCCTTAAATCACCACCCCAAACTTCTCCTAAGTTGCCTTGTTGAGGAGTCAGAACACCCTGCTCACCTGTGGTCCAGTGAAGTAAAAGAGAGAGAGATAGCTTCTCAGCAGCTATCTTTATACCTGGTGCGGCCCCTGCCATTCTGCCTTGCAAGGGCTGTGTGCAAAATTCCCACCCAAATGATCCAATACCCAAGAGAAAGCTGTGATTGGCTAACTCAGAGTGGTTGGACTGGGTTAATGTGTCTTCCGGAGCTCCCTGGGCTGAAACAAAAGGGAAATACAACTGCTCTATTGTCCAGTGCTGGGTGATTTACGCCCATTCAGTTCTTAAATGGTTCCCATTCAAGATCCAAAAGTCTCTTCTGCAGTTTAGATGTATCCACTCGATATACAAACAAATGCTAATAGCATTCAATTGCTTTGTAAAAAGAGCATTGTCCTTTGTCTTCGGCCATGTGGTGACAGCCATTTTTATCCTTGGAAATTTAAAAGCACAACTCCCAGGGATTCTTTAATCAAAAAAATTAATCTTCAGAACTGTAAATTATTGTGAATTCTTACAGTCCACCCTTGGATACTTCCAGCTTGCTTGTAGTATCCTCTTGAAGAAATGAGCAATAATTTCTGACCCCTCACAAACAACCATCCCCTGTATTTACCTAATAGCCATCTGCCACTGATCCCCATCCCGTCTATTCCCCTTAAATTCAAGAAAAAAAAAACATGGTACGGTAGGCATCTTACAGGTACTTCAGTTTTCAATAAGGGGTCTCATACCCCTACAGGCTTGTAAAATTATACAATGTAAACCAAATTTACAAACACCTTTTACATTATAACTTATTACAAAATGTAATCAAAATGATCCCAAGCACGGAGAGGGTCCTACGCCTCTGCTCAACTTGGAGTTGTCACAAAATGATCCCAAGCACGGAGAGGATCCTACGCCTCTGTAACACAAGATACAAAAAAAACATTTAACATTTGAAACAACATGCTTAAATAAAACCCTGACCATCGTGCCGATGATGGGTCGCGAAATTCGAGTGGGTATTGCTCCTCCCACCCGGGCAGTAAAAGTACCTTCCAGCCCCCTGTTGATTGTCTTAAACTTTAAAACAGGCAGAATGGATTTACAGACCAGCCTGCTCCGCCAGCCCCGAGCCGTTCTCTTGTCCCTTTCTGGAGGCGGGGCACCCCTCATGTTAAAATTACCTTGGTAGAGACCGAGACCGGGGAGTATGGGACCGTGACTCCCAGTCCCTCCCCCTCCCATCTTCCCTCGACTGGCTGCAGAAAATGATGGGTGCCTGTGTGGCAGCTCTCCCTGGCCCCACACTGATCCGACCACCCACTCATCCTTCCCAGCCACACTTACCCTCATTGCCCATGGGCCCCCGGGTGAGTTCCTCCCTTCCCCAAATGCACCCACGCGACCCTTGGGTCTCCCCCTCCCCTATACAATCTTTCCCGGGCCATCACCACCCACCCCCGGGGAACGTGTCCCTATGACCAGGCGCCCGCACTTCCCCATCATGACTCCTCAACAGCGAGGTCTCCCGCAAGTGAACTTCGGTCAGGATAGTGCTGGGGTGGGGGCCATGCCCCACCCAGCTGGGGCCCATCTCCTCCCCGTAGGAGGAGTGGGCAAGTTCCTCCGGACCCTGTCCGGTTTTTCCCGAAGATCGCTGCGAGGTCTCCTGGATTTGTCCAGTGGCGAGGTGATCCCCAACATTCTGTCTCCATATCTTCATTCGATGCCCAGCTCGGGCTGGGCGAACATGGCTGCTTCATTTTCCAATCTCCTGCAAAACTTAAAAGGACATGCAGCCAGGTCTCACTGACCTGCTGCCTTAGGTGGAGACATGGTCGGGTCCCTCAACCTCGGACCAAAATGCAAACATTTGGCACACATGTAAACTTAAACTCTTTAAACTTAAACTTAAGACTAGTTATATGAAACTAAACTTAAAATACACCTTAAAAGCACGCTATATTCCCACACATAGCTATAATGCAAATGCCGCCCGTCTCCGGACGGCCAGGCTAATCTCTGGCACTGTCGCAGATTGCTGCTGGCTGCAGCGAAGCTGGACTGCCTCCTGTCTCTGGTCCCCCGGAGCTTATGGCTGTTGAGTGGGGGCCTCTGTTCTCTGGCTTCTCCCTGGCTCGGGAGGCTGCCCTACTCCACTGTAAAGTGGGTGACCATGCTTTCTTAGGCTGGGGCACCCGCTGAGACCTTCTGAGGGGTGTCTCTATGGGGGAAACTTTGGCTGGCGGACCCTGAGCTTGGGTCACAGCCCCAGCTGGCTGGGAACCTTCTCCCCCATGTCCAAATAGCCCACACTGTATAATGTACCTGGCAGCCTGCCGGTGCAAATCTCTCTCTGGGTTTGTCTGCTCTTCCCTGCCCACTCTTGTGCTGGGGGCAGGTATACTCTCACCACCCGCTGCTGGTGGCTGGAAATTTTCCTCCCCATGTTTAAAACCTGGTGTCAGCTCCCCCCCTTTGTCTCCTGCAAGAGGGATTGCTATCCCTGTCCCCCCAGGGTCCCACATCATGGGGGGGACCACTCTAGAAGCTGTCTGAGAAGCTGGTCCCTTTAAACAGGCCACTGCACCTGCGTGAATCTGCTGTTCGGAAGACTGGGGGATTCCTGTCTCCAGACCAGCACCTGCGCATGCACAGGCAGTTTCAGTGAATGTATAGGCAGCAGCCTGCTGATTTCTAATCCCACGCTGCTGTTTCTTTGTTTCTGAGCCACCTAACTTGCTCAAATTTAAACTTTGGTTCGAATTTAAGCTTTTGCCAAAATTTTGGTCCCACTGGGGTGGGGAAGTGTCCCAATTTGTGGGCAGGACAACCTGTCCCTGGAAGCAAGCCACATTGCCTGTCTTTGTGGGCTGTGAACTTGAACTTGCATGGACAGCAAACTCATGTTCCCTCACTCAGGTGGTTTTAAATGGGGAATTTTGGACCTGCCTTTTGTCTGGGGCCAAAACTATCCCCTGTGTGCCTCCCTTGTCCCGGATTTCTGCTACTGGACCTGCTCTACAGGGGTCCCAGAACTCTCCTTCCCTGTTCCCTGGCTTAAACAGCTTACTCTGAACATGAATGGCTCCTCCCCCCACACAAGCCACAGTGCTTGCCTGAGAACTCGAACTTGCTGTGGGCTGAGGATTCCTATTCTCAGGCTCACTCCTCACGGGCGGGCCGTACCTCCGTTGTTGGAGGGGGTACGCTGGTCCTGGTCCCCGCCTGCCTAGCGGGACCTGCTGGTGTTCTCCTATCACCCCATTGTCCACCCCTCCTCACTGCCAGAGCTCTTCAAGACTCGGAGCTGCAGGCTGCGGTCTTGGGGTCTCTAATTCCCAATCCAGCACTGTTCTGGGTGCTGCCTGTGGGATGGTTCTACTTGGGCTGCCAATAAAGTCCAGCTGACCTGCCTTTGGGCTGATCAGACAAATCATCCCCTTTGATGCATGTAAAGCCATGTTAAGGCTTTCTATCTCTGCCCTACAGGGGCCATGATCTGCTTCCTCAAACCTTAGGGCGCAGGCCAGCTTATAAGCTGCCTTTACTTCCCTAAACTTCTCCTCCTGCTCTGTCACTTCTGAGGTGAGGCGGGCATTCTCTTCCCGCGGTCCCATCTCGCTCCTATTTACTTCTATAATTTGGTACTTTAGGAATTCTATCTCGTTCCTTGCATGGCTTTTTCCCTCGCTAGCTTCTTGGGTGAGGTGTGCGATTTTCTCCTGTAGCCTCATCTCCCAGTCCCCCGCCTCTGTGACTTCCTGCACAAGGCGCTCTATAAATGCCTGGCATTTCGTGACCTCTAGTGTGAGGCGTGCATTCTCTTCCCGCACCCTCATTCCACTAGCAGGGGAGAAGTTATTAGTAGCTTTGCAGGCTTTAAACCAAGAAAGAGTGCATTTAGTGGGAGAACACATGCCCAGTTGGAATACCTACGGTGCCAAGTCACCGAGGCTAAGGGAAATGAGTTAAGGTTCCGGGAGAAAAACGCCCGCTTGGCAAGGCTGATTAGGGAACAGGAAGAGAGAGTGCAAGAGTTAAAAGCCGCTTACAAGCTAGCATGTGAACAGGGGTTTGAGGAGGCAGACCACAGCCCCTGTAGAGAGAGGATAGAGAATCTGAGCCGGGCCCTCTGGAAGGCAAAAGGCATTGTATGCCTCATAAGCCCAAAGGCAGGCCAGGCAGATTTTATGGGGAACGAGGGGAGGACAGTTCCAACGTCACCGGTAGTGCCCAGGGACGACCCGGTTGAGAGAGAGGAGACCTCACGGCCACCACCCGTAGCGCCAAGTTTCAGTGAGGTTTGGCAGCAAGGGGGGGTGGAACCGGGGGTGGAACCCGAAGTGGAGCCAGAAGTGGAGGCGGAGGTAAAGCAAACCCCACCCGAGAGGCCAGAGCCGGGACCGATGTGCCCAGCGCGGCATCGGAGGTTCGGGCCACCCGCCAATAGCGACAATCAGCAACCGCTCCAAAACCAGTTCGTGCTACCCTTTAACACCCAACAGCTCAGGGTTATGGTCAACCATATCCGGAAGCTTTCCGCAAAGGGAGACCCCTCGATCCACTTCAGGGAAATAGAGCAGACCGCCAGCGTCAACGACTGCGATGATGCTGAGAAGGCCAAGATACTGCTATTCTCCCTGGAGAGTAATCTCCTCCACTCCCTCTCTGACGAGCGTAAAAGGGGGCAGAGCGGGTACGAGGAGCTTAGAGATGTGGTTCTAGAGGCCATGGGGATGGATGAGGGAAATCCTTTCTCCCGCGTGGAGAAGATGATCCAGCTTTCTGGGGAAACCCCGCAGGCTTTTGCGGACCGGCTTTGGCCGGTGTACCGGAAGGCTTGCCCGGGGATGCCGGGTCGGGTGTTCCCGAATGGGGATTCTCTGACGCATTGGCTCCGTTGCCTGGTGGCGAACAGCTTGCCACAGGTCCGGGTCAAGGCAGAAGCCTGGTTCAACCCCAAAGATCCCCAGACCACAGAACTCATGGTAATTAGGCAGCTCACTCTGGCTTACAAAAACAGTAGGGGAGCTGATGTACACCCACCCAAGGGGAAGGTGCATGAGATAAAACCTGGGCCGGGTAGGAAAGAGTGGCACCAGGAAGGGAGTAACACCCCCAAAACAAAGACCAGTTGTTACGGGTGTGGGAAGGATGGTCACTGGCAGAAGGAGTGCAAAAACCCTTGGAAGGATAACAAGGGAAAGCATCCCACAGCCCCAGCCCAAAAGGCAGGGGTAGGGACCCCTTCCACAGAGGTCGAGTCACTTTTGGACGCCATGAGGTCCTTACTGACTGGCCAGGGGAGAGTAGCAGCCACCACCGGTGCTCTCACCCCATCAGCCCCATCCAACCCACAGCCGTGACTAGAGCCAGCGCAGCCTGTTTATCTGTGTTCGCTCCGATATGATGAGTGGAAAAGACACCTTTTGGAGATGGAGGTGAAGAAGGTGATGAGGACCTATCTGTTAGACACGGGGGCATCATGCACCGTGGTCTACTCAGCTAACCCCATCGCCTCACCTCTCTCCAGCGGGGTCCCTTACAGTCTATCGGGGTTCACGAGTAGGGAACAGGCCAGCTCGTTTTCCATCCCGCTCGCCATTCCGATAGGACCGCTCCGCTCCAAGTGGACTTGTGTCCTGATGAAATGGGACATGGAGGGTGGAAGAGGGATCCTGGGGTCACGGGATCCTAGTGGATTTGAGGAATCATTGCCTTTGGGGGGCAGGTAGAGTAAAGAACGGTGAGATCGTAGTAATCCCAGGAAAGGAAGGGAAGGGGACCCTCTGCACCATGAAGCTCAAAGAGGATTATAACCTTGGGGCTCATGGTCAGCAACACCCCACCAGAGTTCCAGGCATTTGTGCAGGCCCACCTGTCCACATTTGCCACTCACAAACACGACTATGGGAGGGTCACAGGGTTTGAGGTCAGCGTAGATGGGGATCCCATGGCCCGACCACAGAAACAGTATAACTTCCCCAGGGAAGCAGAGCTGGACATGGAAGCAGCCATGTCCTCGTTAGTGCAGCAGGGAGTTCTGAGACCGATAGCTACCCACGTGAATTCTCCGTTATGGCCGGTCAGAAAGCCGGACAATTCCTGGAGGGCCACGGTGGACTACCGGGTGCTCAATAGCAACATCCCAGCATGCGCACCCACAGTAGCAGCAGTTGCCGACCTCATCGGGAGTATTCCAGTATCTGCAACCACTTTCACGGTGCTGGATATTTCAAATGGGTTTTAGTCCATCCCTGTAAGGAGGGAGGATCAGTACAAGTTTGCCTTTACGTTTAAAGGGCAACAGTACACGTGGAACTGCTTGCCTCAGGGCTTCCACAACAGCCCCAGCATTTTCCATCAGTGCATGGCCGACAGTTTGAAGGATTTTAGCCAGCCCAGACAGTTGGTTCAATATGTGGATGACGTGCTCCTGTTCACTGATTTGAAAGAGGAGCATGGCCCACTATTGGCCGAACTGCTGGAGCTGTTAGGACAGAAGGGTTTCAAGGTAAATCCCAAGAAAGCGCAGATCGGCCAGCAGGAGGTGAAATTCCTCGGTCTGACCGTGCGCACTGGAGAAAGGGCCATAGATAAGGCTAGGAGGGAGGCGGTACAAGAACTACCGGTCCCTAACACAGTAACTGGTGTGAGGTCGTTTCTAGAGCTAACCGGGTACTGTAGAGACTTCATTGAGGACTATGCAGCCACCGCAGCGCCTCTGCTCTGACTCCTACACAAGGGAGTGGAGTGTCTTTGGGATGAGGGTTGCCAGGCAACATTTGTCAGACTCAAGAAGGACTTGCAGACCGCGCCAGCTTTAGGGGCCATAGATGGGGGGAAAGAGTTTTTCCTGGAGGTGGCAGCCAGCAGGGACAGCCTCAGTGCTGTGCTGCTCCAAGAGGGGCACGGCCGGCTGCAGCCGGTGGTCTACTCCTCCAGGATACTCACAGATGTGGAAAGGAGCTATTCCAATTGTGAGTGGCATCTTTTGGCCACACATTGGGCTGTGAAAAGATCATTGATCTTCACAGGCACCTCTCCCATCACACTCCTCACCCATCACACACCCACCCAGATGCTTCTGGACGGGAGGATCAAGGATGGGACAGTGAGTAGAGCCCGCATTGCCCGCTGGACCTTGCTCCTCTCACACATTGCCCTGGCGATTAAGCTCCCCAGCACCATGAGTGCCCAGCAGGCTGAACTGTCCCCGAAATCTTCCCCACCCCTACACGATTTGCTCGTACAGCATGTTTACGTGCAATTCGTGTACGGAGTACCTGGCCATCTGGTCCCGCCGCGGATATACCTCCGCTGACGGGAGGCCATTCACAGTAAAGCCCCTGCTGGAAAAGATCCTGGCAGCAGTGGGGGAGGAAGGGGAGGTTTTCATCCACAAGGTGAGGGCCCATTCCTCCACAGAACCCCGTGGCCAAGGCAACCAGCAGGCTGACTTGCTTGCCAAGGAGGGTGCCCGCGCAGGCACTTCCTGGGACTCATTTGGGTCCAGACCCATGGCGGCGGTCAGAGGTAGGGATGGGACCCAAGGGAGTGTAGGGGTAGCGTTAGCCCTGGACCTTAAGACGGTCCAAGCCCAAGACCCCATCCTCAAAGCAGTCCTCAGTGCTGTAGCTGAGGGAAAGGGAGTAGAAGGTCCGTACGGCACAGCGACCCTCTCCGTTAAAGAGGGCATGCTGTTCCGGGGCGAACAGCGGGTTGTGCCGCAGCAGCACCAGAGGGAATTCTTTCAACTGGCCCATGAGGGTCCAGGAGCAGGACACCCCGGGCCTGAGACCACCTGGCAATGGTTGGAACAGGTGGGATGGTGGCCGGAACTCGGACGATGTCCGTGAGTTCTGCGCAGGCTGCCTTGTGTGCACTGCAAACAACCCTGACTCCACAAAAGGAAGGTCCCTATGGGACACGTCAGGAGGGTAGAGGGACCATGGCAGTCGATACAAGTCGACTACATCGGGCCCCTGCCCACCACACAGGGAGGCTATAAGTACTGCCTGGTCCTGGTGGACGTGTTTACCAAGTGGGTAGAGGCTTTTCCCTGCAGAACTGCCATAGCTCTGGGTACTGCCAGGATCCTCACAGTGGGGACTACCACAGTTTGTGGAGTCCGACCAAGGGAGTCACTTCACCGGACAGGTGATGCAGAACACCCTGATGCTGTTAGGCATTGAAGGGAAATGGCACGTGGCCCACAAACCCCAGTCATCCGGGATTGTAGAAACCATGAATCGGACCCTGAAAGAAAGGTTAAGAAAGGACAAATGTAGGAAGTCACACAACACCAGGTTATAGTCCAACAGCTTTATTTGAAATCACAAGCTTTCGGAGCGCTGCTCCTTCATCAGGTGAAGTGAAGAGAAGCATACAGGCACAGCATATATAGTCAGAGAAAACTGCCAGATGATTACAGGTAATCTTTCTAACTGCCCTTTATCACACCTCGGCAGAGAGATAATCACAGCAATCAAAGGTCTGAATGATGTCCAAACAGGTCAGTCAGGAAAACATTACATCAAAGAACAAAGAGGTGGGGTCACAAGGGGTCAAATGTTGCAGATGCTGGGGTCTGTATGAAAAACAGAAAAAAACAAAAAAATTTGCTGGAAATCACAGCAGGTCCGGCCACATCTGTGCAGAGAGAGAACAAGCCAACAACGACTCGAGTCTGGAGGACTCTACGTCAGGTGGGGTTACATGCAGCATGACATGAACCCAAGATCCCGGTTGAGACCATCCTCATGAGTGCGGAACTTGTCTATCAGTTTCTACTCGACGATTTTGCGTTGTCGTGTGTCTCGAAGGCTGCCTTGGAGAATGCTTACCCGAAGATCGGAGGCTGAATGTCCTTGACTGCTGAAGTGTTCCCCGACTGGGAGGGAACACTCCTGCCTGGTGATTGTTGTGCGGTGTCCGTTCATCCGTTGTTGCAGTGTCTGCATGGTCTCGCCGATGTACCATGCTCCGGGGCATCCTTTCCTGCAACGTATGAGGTAGACAACGTTGGCCGAGTCACATGAGTATGTACCATGTACCTGGTGGGTGGTGTCCTCACGTGTGATGATGGTATCTGTGTTGATGATCTGGCATGTCTTGCAGAGGTTGCCGTGGCAGGGTTGTGTGGTGGCGTGGTCGATGTTCTCCTGAAAGCTGGGTAATTTGCTGCGAACGATGGTCTGTTTGAGGTTAGGCGGCTGTTTGAAGGCGAGTAGTGGAGGCGTGGGGATAGCCTTAGCGAGGTGTTCGTTATCGTTGATGACATGTTGAAGGCTGCGGAGAAAATGACGTAGTTTCTCCGCTCTGGGGAAGTACTGGACGACGAAGGGTACTCTGTTGGTTGTGCCCCGTGTTTTTCTTCTGAGGAGGTCTATGCGATTTTTCGCTGTGGCCCATCGGAACTGTCGATCGACGAGTCGAACGTCATATCCTGTTCTTACGAGGGCGTCTTTCAGCATCTGTAGGTGTCCATCGCGTTCCTCCTCGTCTGAGCATATCCTGTGTATTCGCAGGGCTTGTCCATAGGGGATGGCTTCTTTAACGTGGTTAGGGTGGAAGCTGGAGAAGTGGAGCATCGTGAGGTTGTCCGTGGGCTTGCGGTAGAGTGAAGTGCTGAGGTGTCCGTCTTTGATGGAGATTCATGTGTCCAAGAATGAAACCGATTCTGAGGAATAGTCCATGGTGAGTTTGATGGTGGGATGGAACTTGTTGCTGACATCAAGTAGTATTTTCAGTGATTCTTCGCCGTGGGTCCATAGGAAGAAAATGTTGTCGATGTATCTGGTGTATAATGTTGGTTGGAGGTCCTGTGCAGTGAAGAAGTCTTGCTCGAACTTGTGCATGAAGATGTTGGCGTATTGGGGTACGAATTTGCTCCCCATGGCTGTTCCATGTGTTTGGGTAAAGAACTGGTTGTCGAAGGTGAAGACATTGTGGTCAAGGATGAAGCGGATGAGTTGTAGGATGGCGTCTGGAGATTGGCTGTTGTTGGTGTTGAGTACTGAGGCTATCACAGCGATGCCGTCATCGTGGGGGATACTGGTGTAGAGTGCCGAGACGTCCATCATGGCGAGGAGTGTTCCTGGTTCAACTGGTCCGTGGGTGCTGAGTTTCTGTAAGAAGTCTGTAGTGTCGCGACAGCCGCCTAACCTCAAACAGACCATCGTTCGCAGCAAATTACCCAGCTTTCAGGAGAACAGCGACCACGACACCACACAACCCTGCCACGGCAACCTCTGCAAGACATGCCAGATCATCAACACAGATACCATCATCACACGTGAGGACACCACCCACCAGGTACATGGTACATACTCATGTGACTCGGCCAACGTTGTCTACCTCATACATTGCAGGAAAGGATGCCCCGGAGCATGGTACATCGGCGAGAACATGCAGTCACTGCGACAATGGATGAACGGACACCGCGCAACAATCGCCAGGCAGGAGTGTTCCCTCCCAGTCGGGGAACACTTCAGCAGTCAAGGACATTCAGCCTCCGATCTTCGGGTAAGCATTCTCCAAGGCGGCCTTCGAGACACACGACAACGCAAAATCGTCGAGCAGAAACTGATAGCCAAGTTCCGCACTCATGGGGGCGGCCTCAACCGGGATCTTGGGTTCATGTCACGCTACATGTAACCCCACCTGACGTAGAGTCATCCAAACTCGAGTCGTTGTTGGCTTGTTCTCTCTGCACAGATGCGGCCGGACCTGCTGTGATTTCCAGCAAAGTTTTTTTGTTTTTTTTCTGTTTTTCATACAGACCCCAGCATCTGCAACATTTGAACCCTTGTGACCCCACCTCTTTGTTCTTTGATGTAATGTTTTCCTGACTGACCTGTTTGGACACCATTCACACCTTTGATTGCTGTGATTATCTCTCTGCCGAGGTGTGATAAATGGCAGTTAGAAAGATTACCTGTAATCATCTGGCAGTTTTCTCTGACTATATAGGCTGTGCCTGTATGCTTCTCTTCACTTCACCTGATGAAGAAGCAGCGCTCTGAAAGCTTGTGATTTCAAATAAAGCTGTTGGACTATAATCTGGTGTTGTGTGACTTCCTACATTTGTCCACCCCAGTCCAACACCGGCATCTCCACTTCATGGTTAAGAAAGGAAACGGTGGACTCGACCCGTAAATGGGCCGAAGTCCTACCGTTGGTTTTGATGGGGATCCGGGCCAGCCAGTCTAAAAGCATGGGGTATTCCCCATACGAGCTAATGACTGGCAGGGTTATGCAGACCCACACCCATGTACTACCATGCTCACGGAGGGTCAGCTCAGGGAGGTAAACCGGGACAGGTTTGCCTGAAACCTCTTTGAGCACCTGAAGCAGGTCCATGAGCAGGCGGCTGGGAACATGGGAAGGCAGCATCGGAGTAACCGATTGCTGCTCGAACCGAGAAAGCACCATGAGTGGGAAATAAGAGATCAGGTTATGGTAAGGAATTATGCCCGAGTAGGTAGTTTGGAACCATTGTACATGGGGACCTACAGTATTGTAGATAAAGCCAGCTCCATGGTATACGCCGTGAAGATGCCCCGGTGTACAAAATGGTTCCATATCAACCAGTGTAAGCTGTTTACACCTTAAAGGGGAAAGCAGCCAGTTGGGGTAAGGCCTGAGGGTAAAGATCCTCACCCTGCAGCAGGAGCGAGTTCACAGACTACACAGGCAGGCGCTGTGGCTTGCTTGAAGGGAGGGACCATCCCGCCCATCGATTGGGACACTCCCCCACTCTTCTGGGATCCAGACGAGGGGGAGGGACCTGAGGGCAAAAACCCCGCCCCTAACCCAGGTGTAGAGAGGGAGGGACCTGAGGTTGAAACCCCCGCCCCGGACCAAGTCATGGGACCTGGGGGCGGAGCCTCTCAGCTCACAGCAGCAGGCTGCGAAAAGTTACCTGCCCCCAGCCCAGGTTCAGGAGGGGTCAAGCCTGGGGGAGCAGCGGTTCGGGTTAAAGGCCCATCAGCCAAGAAAGCCCCACCCGTCAAAGCCCCTAGAAGATCCCCACGGACGCCCCAGCTGAGAAAGCCATGGTCACCAGCCCTCCAGTTACCAAGGGCCGCTCCTCGAATCAGGGAGAGGTCCAAGGACACAGGTCCTCAGCCAGCAGCCACGGGCTGCGAGGGACCAACAGCGAAGGATGGTGCGGTCACGCCGGGGGTAGCGGCGAGCTGCAGTCCGACCAGGGATTAGCCTGGCCGCCCGGAGACGGGCGGCGTATGTATATAGTTTAGTTTAAGTTAAGTTTTAAGTAAGGTGTAATTATTTAGCTTAAGTTTGGGTGTTTATAATTTAAGTAAAATAAGGTGATGGGTAGTTTTAAGTTAAGTAATCTGTTAAGAGTGTATATTTGGGTCGAGGTCGCGGGACCCGACCATGCTTCACCAAGCCAGAGAATCTCTTGGGGACCTGGCTGCATGTTTTTACATATTTTGCAGAAAGACTTTCATGATGGAAGGGATCGTGCTCCTACTCACCCTGATTGGGATGAGCGCAGGGAGACGGGGCAACGTCCAAGGCTCCCACATCTACGTGTGTTCGGGAGACAGAGCGCCCCTAGCGATCGATGGGAGCGGTGAACGGGATGTGGAGGAAACCGCCGTTTACTTCCACGAGGGAAGGTGGCCAGAATGGTTGGAGTCCAATTCGTCTCAGTACTCCAGCCAAATCGGATTCACGTACAGGGATGCCTCCCTCCTGTGCCCCAGGGTACGGGTCGTTACCACGAGGGTCAGCGTCACCATTGGAAAGTGAATATGTTTGACGTGTAAAGGACACATTCCACTGGATAGGTGGTGGTGGCTCAGAAAGTTGAGCAAGGATATGAGGAACCCCGAAGTCGAGTGGGAACGGTTGGGAAACAACACCCATCGAACGATTACAGGGACTCATGGAGGACTAAGCGTGTGTTGGGACAAGTGGTTGGAACCAGATCAAGGGATTTACATCTGTATGTGGGGGTCAGAGACGGTCTGCCCCGCAGGCATATCCATTATTTTCCACCAGCAGTGGCAAGACGCCGGGGATGGGATGAGGTGGGATACCAGCCTGAAGGTGTGTGCAGTCCCATACACCCAGATCCCAGTCAATGCCACTGAGCTTGTGCCCCGCCCACAGTGCAGCCGGCGAGGTTATCCAGGGAAGGTTGCCCCACCACTACCAAGGGACCAGGGAATGGGTTGGTACTAGTCCCCACCGATCAGATGCTGTACCAGGGGGTACACTACGCGGTAGCCTCCGTGATTTTAAATCTCACCAAGGTACATTTAGCGGAGTGGTGCCCCAAAGAAACAGAGCAGTTATACCAGGCCCTATTAAAGGACATGTTCAAAAAGTTTTACAAGTTCGATTTTGCCCACGTGGACAAGACCGAACTGGACACCACACACCGAGAATTTTTGGGTAATGCAGGAAGGCAAAGAAGGGGAGTATGGAATGATGTTTTTACTGTGTTTAATACTGGGCCCTCTGCCATCAACAGCTTGGATGACATAGAGCTGCAGACCCAGATAAACGGTTTAAAAACACAGTTAAAAAGGATATTACTGGATGAGAACAAGGTAGTGGGCTCGGAGTTGCATGAGGACCAGGCCATGATGGTCCATTTAAAGGAGATCATAGCCGAGTTGGAAAAGCACGCAAAGACGGTAAATGCTCTCATAAGGGAGGACAGAAATGCTTCTGACCAGGCTGCGCAGAATGAGGTGTGCGTGTTATACGGGGCGTGGTTACTGGGCAAGGGCCGCAGTAATCTGGAGGATTTAAAACAGGGTTTGGTCCCCTCCTGGATTAGCAACAAGCACCTCGCAGCCCTCCACCCTTTTGAGAATGCATTGAGCCCGTGCCAACTCCGGCTAGCCTCCGAAGCCTACCCAGTCCACGTGGATTGTGGGCGGTCCAACCACACAATCATGGGAGTAGTAGTTAGGATGCCAGTCATGGGTAGGACAGCCCTACCCACGCTGGTATACAGGGTTGAGAACATTGGAGTCATTCAGGGGGGTGCACACAATCGTTTCACAGCGGTCCTGCCTTACGTCATTAAGTGGGAGCACGCTATGACAGGTACTGACCTCTCAGGGTGCCGGAGCCGGGGAGCACACATAATCCTGTGTCCCCAGCACTTGAATGCCTTTTCAAAACCGCAGTGTGGGTTCAGAGCTGCTGGCGCGAAGCCTATAAATTGTACCATGGAGGCAATGGCACAAGGCCATGTTCCCCCGCAGGTAGCATATATAGGAGGTGAGACTTATTGTGTCACCACTGGTGCATCCCACTACCAGCATGGACAGCATAGCTGGTGTCCGGTTAGTGACAGAAGTTTCTGTTTCAAACCCGAGGCAGAAGTTCAAGTGGCCCAGGAGTGAATTGTCCTGATTCCTGAACCCTCCACTGTTCACCTCACTGTGAAGGAGAATTTTACGAATTTGCAAAAGTACGTAGCGCACTTTGGCTACGAAATTCCCCCTCTCCCTGAACACCTTACCAAAATACTCAAAGCCGTTATAGTTTCGCAGAAACATTTTTACACACTCAAACAGAAAACAGTAGAGATAGGGACTAAGATATTGGATATTGTGACTCCACCCTGGTTTTCAATTTTCATTTTCAATATTTTCAACATTTTCAATAATATAGAGGTCCCTTCGTGGATCAGACTGGCTTCCCACATTCTCGTGGTTTGTCAGTTAGGGATAGTGTTGTATTTAGTTTGTATTCAGTGTAACGGAAAAGGTTGGTGGCCAGAATTCTGAAACCAGAGGATCTGGAAGGAACATTATGTAAAGATGGAGGGAGATACGCTGGTTTAAGTCTTTTTCCTGTATTTTTGATTCAAGGATTGTTGTTTCTTTTGTGTTTGTTATTTTTAATAAAGGTTTTCTTTAGTTGTTTTGTGACTCAGTTTAATAAAGATATGTGTACCAAGTGGTGCAGGGGTGCTCGACCCCCTCCATGCTTGGATGTGTGTGTAAAGTCTGTAATTTTACTCTCTGTATGCTGATGTACAATAAATTTTCACGGAATGGGAAGTGCATGTGTCGTGGGTATATTAGTTAGGTAATTTCAGGGGAAGGTTGACTATGGAGGGTCAGAAAAATTTAGCTCACCTTAAAAGTATGATACTTCAAGCAAGTTTTAGTATCACAGGGGGGAGTGTAAAATTTGCAAAATTTCTACATTTCCCCGAAGATTGTTATTAATAAATGGGGCCCTGCATGGACATTTTAAATCAAAAAGGGTACCCAAGATGGCGTCCGTGCCTCCTGGCAGAAAGCCTGTGAGATTTTAAAACTGGACTCTGCAAAGCAGACAGCTTGTGGATCGAAACCAAAGCAGCAGTTTCTGTGAAGAGAGACGTTGTATTTTGAAACCAGACAGGACTTTGAATTATGTATTAGACCGAATTGGAGACAAATCTAAATTCAGTTAGGCCTATAGTTAAGGCCATCAAGCAGTTTACATATATAATCGGAAACAGATTAAGAAAGCCATCGACGCTGGACAGGCCCATCAAGGAACATTCATGACAAAACAAGTCAATTATCGGGCCGGTAGATGCGATTACCGGCCATCTAAAACACAGTTAGTATAGATTGCTACCATTATTTAAAATAGCCCGCCAAGATTAAGACAAAGAACTAACCTGATTTGGCACGCAGATAAGAGTTTTCGAAAAGAGTATAATTGAAGGCCCCGGGTAGCAATCTCTCTCTTCTCTCCCTGCTCTGCTTGGCTCTTCTGCCCCTTGCCCTCATGGCTGTCACTCTTTCCCCATCCCGCACTTACCCCCTGGCCTTTGCCCGTGCATTTTGCCACTCCATCTGGAAACCGCCCAGGCACTGCATCAGGCAGACACGGACAATTCGGGCCAGGCGAGGCGGGACGCGACGAGGTGAGGAGGGAGACCAACTGAGGAAGATCAACTGAGGAAGACCAACTGAGGAGATGAACTGAGGGTAGGCTTCGAATCATCGGGCCTTCAGCCTCAGCCAACCTGCGACTATCTTCACACAAACTCAAACTGTCGGCCGAAGAAGAGGAATCATCCCTGCAAGGTAAAGTACCCAAACAGAGACTTTAACTTTGGGCTACTCGAACCTGGACAACGCCCTTGCAGTGCCCGGAGACCACGTGATGATGGCAGGCTCCAGAGAGCACCAAGAGCGAACCCCGAACCCCACCGCTGTTTTGAGTCCAACAAACCCTTTTGATTGGTGAGCATAAATTCTGGCCCCTCATAGCTTAATCTAGTTAGGTATCGGGGGTGGGATAAGGATAAGGGGATTGTTAAGATAGTTGTTTTCCCTCAATGTGCCGTGTGTTCCCCATTCCCTGTATAAGCATAGTTATTTGTATTTGCCTGTAATTTTATATACTGGTAACTTCTCTTAAGACTGTATTAACTTTTCCTGTTTAATAAAATCCAGAGTTTTGCTTACATCCAAACCACCTGTCTACTCGAGTCTTTTCTGTATCGCTACCTGTACCTAAGTCCGGTGTTGAGAATCTCAGGGGCATGGGAGCGATTCGAACTGCTCACGGGTAGTCAAAGGCATAACTGACTGGGCTCACGCACCACTCCCTACACCCTAGAAATACTGATTTCTTTCAGTTCCTCCCTTTCATCAGACCCTATGTTCCCCGACATCTCTGGGAGGTTATTTGTGTCCTCCTTTGTGAAGACAGAACCAAAATATGTATTTAATTGGACTGTCATTTCTTTGTTCCCCATTATAAATTCCCTTGATTCTGACTGCAAGGGACCTACGCTTGACTTCTCCAATCTTTTTCTCTTCACATATCTATAAAAGCTTTTACAGTCAGTTTTTATGTTCCCTGCAAGCTTACTCTCATACTCTATTTTCCCCTCCTTAATTAATCCCTTTGTCCTCCTTTGTTGAATCCAACACTGCTCCCAATCCTCAGGTTTACTGCTTTTTCTGGCCAATTTATATGTCCTCTCCTTGGATCTTATGCTATCCCTAATTTCGTCCACGACTTCTGCGCGGTGTGCTGCAAACAACCCTGACCCCCAGAAAAGGAAGGTATCCATGGGATACACTAGGAGAGTGGAGGGACCATGGCAGTCCATACAGGTCGATTATATCGGGCCGCTGCCCACCGCTCAGGGGGGTTACAAGTACTGCCTGGTCCTGGTAGACATATTCTCTAAATGGGTAGAAGCCTTCCCATGCTGAACAGCCACAGCTTTGGGGACCACAAGAATTCTAGTAAGAGAAGTGTTCTCTAGGTGGGAGCTACCACAGTATGTGGAGTCCGATCAGGGGAGTCACTTCACAGAATCACAGAAACCCCACAGTGCAGATAGAGGCCATTTCGGCCCATCGAGTCTGCACTGACACATATCCCACCCGATCCCCGTAACCCCACGTATTTAATCCCCCTAACACTAAGGGTCAATTTATCATAGCCAATCAACCTAACCCGCACATCTTTGGACTGTGGGAGGAAACTGGAGCACCCGGAGGAAACCCACGCAAACACGGGGAGAATGTGCAAACTCCACACAGACAGTCACCCGAGGCCGGATTCGAACCCGGGTCCCTGGCGCTGTGAGGCAACAGTGCTAACCACTATGCCACCGTGCTGCCCTTCACAGGGGCAGTCATGCAGGTGACTCTGAAGATGCTAGGTGTAGAGGGTAAATGGCACATCACACACAACCTGCAGTCATCAGTGATTGTGGAGCGAATGAATAGGACCATCAAGGAAAGGTTACGGAAGGAGACGGGAGACTCGCCTAGAAAATGGGCGGAGGTCTTGCCGTTAGTTCTGATGGGGGTCCGAGCCAGCCCGTCTGGAAGCACAGGGTATTCTCCGCATGAGCTCATGACTGGCAGGGTCATGAGAACGCCCAGCCATGTACTGGCCCCGGTTCTCACGGAAGGTCAATTGAGAGAGGTGAACCGGGACAGGTTTGTTAAGAATTTGCTTGAGCATCTCAGGCAGATCCATTGGCAGGCTGCCAGTAACATGGGGAAGCATTATCGTAGAAATCGTTTATTGCTTGAGCCCCAGAGGCATCACGGGTGGGAGGTCAGAGATCAAGTAATGATTAAAAACTTTGCCAGGGTAGGGACTTATGAACCACTATACATGGGACCGTACAGTATCGTAGATAGGGCGAGTCCGATGGTATATGCGGTAAAAATGCCCCGATGCACTAAGTAGTTCCATATCAATCAGTGCAAGCTTTTCAACCCTGGGGAAAGAGCTGATAAGAGGAGGAAACAGCAGGGAGTGGTGAGCTGCGCTACAGGTGTGGGTCTCCAGCCCCTAATCTGGGACTGTGAGGAGCCCACAGAGGGACCAGTCGTTCCGCCTGTGGGGGCAGGAGCGAGAAGGGGTGCCAGGATCCCACGGCCAAGGGTGCTGTGGATGCTTCCTTACACACTGGTGAACGAAGGAAGCCAGAGTTGTAAGAGGCCCAGGGTCGAGGAGACCTAGTGTGGCCACCCGGAGACGGGTGGCGCTGTACATAACTTCCTTCTCTCCTGTCTGTTGCCTTAGCTTGTCGGTATAGTTTGGATTTTAATCATGTGTAGCTGTGTCTGGAAAGGTGAGGCATCACCCAAGGACAACGTTGCATTCTGTGTGTTTTCAGGGAACGCCTAAGCCAGCACGAGTCACAGGGGCGACACCAAGGAATCGGTTGTCTTTGGCTGCACCAGCGGAGACGGACCGACCGTGACCACAGGAGGTGGCTCAAAGGATGGGGCGAGCGTCTATCTCCACGAGGGAAGATGGCCTGAATGGCTGGGGTCGAGTTCCACCCGGTATTCCAGCCATGACGAGTTCACCTATGGTGAAGCGTCCGTCCCATGCCTGAGGAGAGGGGTTACCACCTCCCGGGTTAGGGTAACAGGGTAAACGGGTGTGTCTTAGCTGTAGTAGACACATTCCACTGGGAAGGTGGTGGTGGCTCAGGAAACTGAGCGCGGATACAGGGGACCAGACAGCTGACTGGGAAAGACTAAGTAATGGCACGTACCGGACAATCACGGGTTCTCAGGGAGGAGTGAATGTGTGTTGGGATAAGTAGTGGGAATCCGAGGAAGGGATTTATGTGTGTATGTGGGGGTCAGAAAAGATCTGCCCAGCAGGTGTGTCGATCACATTTAGCAGACGATGGCAGGATGCCAGGGGTGGGATCGGTTGGGATCGGAGTGTGGACTCCTGTGTAATCCCAAAACCACTGAACACCATCAATGCCACAGAGCTCATCTTATACACCAGGAAGCCCCCGCCCAGAGCCCCAACGGTACAGACGACTGTAGATGGGTGTCCCACCACCACCAGGGGTCCAGGGAATGGGTTGGTGTTAATCTCTACTGACAAAGTGTTGTTTCAGAATGTGCACTATGCCGTGGCATCCGTGATCCTGAACCTGACTGAAGTCCATCTACCTGTGTGGTGTCCAAGGAAGACGGAGAAGCTTTATGAAGCTCTGTTAAAAGTGATGTTTACAACTGTTGCTTGTAAGCTACTTGTTTTACACCAGCTGCAGGCGACAGAGCCAAATGCTCCGAGCGCGGTGGCAAGGGGTGTTAGATTGATCCGGAAAGGTGTAATTCGATTTGTGCATGCAGGTGCAGCAGGCGGTTAAGAAGGCAAATGGTATGTTGGCCTTCATAGCAAGAGGGTTCAAGTACAGGAACAAGGATGTCTTGCTACAGTTGTACAGGGCCTTGGTGAGACCACACATTGAGTATTGTGTGCAGTTTTAGTCACCTTACCTGAGGAAGGATGTTCTTGCCATGGAGGGAGTGCAGCGAAGATTCACCAGGCTGATACCTGGGATGGCAGGAATGACGTATGAGGAGAGATTGTGTCGATTGGGCTTATACTCACTGGAGTTTAGAAGATTGAGAGGGGATCTCATCGAAACCTATAAAATTCTGTCAGGTCTGGACAGACTAGATGCAGGAAGGGTGTTTCTGATGGCCGGGGAGTCCAGAACCAGGGGTCATAGTCTAAGGATAAGGGGTAAGCCATTTAGGACTGAAATGAGGAGGAATTTCTTCACCCAGAGAGTGGTGAACCTGTGGAATTCTCTGCCACAGAGGACGGTGGAGGCCAGTTCATTAAATATAATCAAGAAAGAGTTGGATATATTTTTCGAGGCTAAAGGGATCAAGGGATATGGGGAAAAGGCAGGGACAGGGTACTGAATTTGGATGATCAGCCATGATCTCATTGAATGGCGGAGCAGGCTCGAAGGGCCGAATGGCCTACTCCAGCTCCTATCTTCTATGTTTCTATGTGTTGATGATGGTTTCTCCCTGCAAAACCTGTAATGTACTGAAGTTCTGTAAGCAAGTGTATTGTATTCTGGTTATAGTTTTATACTCTGTATTGCGCAATGTGCGCTGTTGCATTTTTTTGAAATGTGTTACCACCTGTCAATGCTGTACTGTGTGATGTGCGCGGTGACTTTTGGTAATGTCCTGTGGATCTTATTAATGTTCTGTATTTTGTAAGAAGCCATTTCGCTGATGTTTTGACTCGGTAGAAGGGAACTAGGACATGCAGTAAGGGGTACAGTTCCAGGGTTTAAAAGGTAAAATCAGGGAAACAGCTTCACTTGTGGGAGACTTTGGCCTTTGCTCTCTCATCGATTGATGCTTTGTGGAAAAAAAAAGCATCAAACGGGGGAATGAAGAGATCGCAAAGTCGCTGAAGAATGGATTCAGTCAAGAATATTTTTTTTGTGGATTTTATGGGATTTTTCTGAGGGTATTTTCCCTTTTATGGGATTGCCTTGTGCAGATACGTGAAAGACTGGTTTTGTTAAAACTCCAGAGAACACATGGCAGTTGGCTGTGACAAAAGAACTCATCCAGTATGCATGGGTTCGCTCGACAGTCCTGGAAAAAGGAAGTGGGCCATTGAAGTTGATTAGAAAAACCATTCTAAAATGCAAAAACACTTCTCACCTCCACCTCAGAAGAGAAGCAGAACAATGAACCCACTAGCTCACCCAGCAAAGACCAAAAGATATGTCCCAGACTTACAGCCATTAACCCAATACGCATGGGTCCGACGATGACCTATCACTGATTAAGCACCGGAGTGCTGAGAATTTCTCCCAACACAAAGACCGAAAGATGTCCCAGACTTAGGGCCATTAACCCAATACGCATGTGTCTGAGGATGACTCATCACAGATTAAGCACCGGAGTGCTCAGAAGCAAATGGATTTTTAAGATTGGTGGGAAAAGACAGACAGATTCTTTTCCAGCATTCTTTCTCTCTCTCTCTCGCTCCTGCTCCAACAAGACAAGAAGTACCAGAGAAGCCGACGAGCAGAGCGATCGAAACCGGGGTAAGCATAGTGTTAAGTCTGTGTGTTCTAGTTGTAATTACTAACACAGACTACAAGATTAAAGTTCAACAGGTCTTTACTGGTTGGAGGTCAGGACTATACTAAAATACAATATTACTACACAGTGCTTATATACCGGTGGTCACCACCGGTATTACGTATACAGCAGCCAGAGAAAGTAGTACATCTCTTAAGGTGGAACAGGCTTAAGTTCTCTTAAGGTGGAACAGGTTACATACACCACAATCCTCCCTTTTTAGCTTAACAGTCATATCCCCATTTAACATAACATAATAACATATATAACTTCAGGTATAAACAGTTCAAAGGTTCAGTCTCTCAGGAGGCCTTCTGATTCGGTTTGGATAACGCCTTTCAGTGGTCTCTGATTCCTGTTGCTGAGGTGACTCCTCTAGTTGGTCTCCCATGCATTGGGTGTTATCATCATCAGGTACATTCCCTGCCGAGGTAGATGCTTCAGGTTCATTAACGTCTTCCACAGTTGTCTCTGTCGCAACCATGGGTTCGACCCTTGCTCTCGATTCTACCAGTTGATCCGCATGACGCCTTATCACATTGTTACCAATATCTACTGTGTACATCAGAGGTCCTTGTCTGGCCCGAATTGTTCCGGACTGCCATTTTTTGTTTCCATAGCCCCTTGCCAACACTGGTTGTCCTACGTCGAAACTTCGAGTGGTCTTGTTATTAATATGCCAGAACTGTTTGTTTTCCACTTCCCTCCGCACATTTGGTTTTAATAAGTCCAACCTGGACCGCAACCTCCTGTTATAAAACATCATGGCAGGACTTTGGTTAGTCACTGCATGAGCGGCGTTTCGATATGCCATTAGGAAATTGTCCACCTTGTGCTGTAGCGGAATCTGATCATCGTTCATGGCCTTTATTGCCTTTTTGAATGTTTGGACAAATCTCTCGGCCAACCCGTTTGTCGCCAGATGATATGGGGCAGAGGTATAATGTTTCACCCCATTCTTCTTTAAGAATTTTTGGAATTCTTCCGACACGAACTGTGGTCCATTGTCCGAACAGATCGTTCTGGCAATCCGTTCCTTGCGAATATTGTTCTTAACACTGCAATTGTCTTTTCTGAAGTAGTGGTATTCATCTTGATCACTTCTGGCCATTTGGAATGTGCGTCCACCGCAATTAGGAACATGGAGTCCATGAATGGACCAGCAAAGTCAATATGTACGCGTTGCCATGGGGCTGAAGGCCATTCCCATGGGTGTAGTTGTGCGATCGGAGGTGCATTTTGCACTTTTTGGCACCCAGCGCAGCTCTTCGTTAACTCCTCTATCTGTTGGTCAATACCCGGCCACCATACATAAGCCCTAGCAAGACTTTTCATCTCAACTCCCCCCAGATGACCTTCATGCAGTTCTTTTAGAACTCTTTCCCTTAACTTGGGAGGAATAATCACTCTTGTCCCGTACATCAAAGTACCATGGCAGACGGACAGCTGGTCTCGCCTTGCCGAGAATGCCGGTAACAGAGGATCAGTTGGCCATCCTTTCACTGTCACCTCGTAGACTCTCGACAGTGTCGGGTCATTCCTGGTTTCTCTTTCAATACTTGCATTGGTGACTGGTAAACACTCGATGATGGTCGAATGAAATAACTCAACAGGGTCAACTTTCGTCGTTTCTTCTTCTTCAGGTAGTGGCAGGCGCGACAGCCCATCAGCATTGCCATGCTGCTTCGTGCCTTTGAATTCTATTTGATATTGATGTGCCCCTAGGAAAAGGGACCATCTCTGGAGACGCTGTGCTGCCATCACTGAAACACACTTCTTAGGGTTAAAAATAGATACCAATGGCTGATGGTCTGTCAGAAGTGTGAATTTTTGGCCCTGCAGGTAATGATTAAACTACTTCACTCCCCATACAAGGCTGAGAGCCTCCCTATCGATCTGCGCATAGTTGCGCTCAGCGGAGGTCAATGATCTGGATGCAAACGTGACTGGCCTTTCCGTGCCATTTGGCAACTTGTGTGAGAGTACTGCCCCAATACCATATGGAGAAGCATCACAAGCCAACCGAATAGGCAGTGTCGGGTTGAAGTGAGCCAACACTTCCTCTGAGGTGATCAATTCTTTGCTTTTGCGAAATGCCTTCTTACAGTTTTCGCTCCATTCCCATGGTACCCCCTTCTGTAAAAGAGCGTTTAGCGGGTGCAGTACCGTGGATAGATTTGGTAGAAATTTATGGTAATAGTTAATCAATCCTAGAAACGACCTCAACTGAGAGACATTATCCAGAGCGGGAGCCTTTACAACTGCCTCTATCTTGTCAGGAGACTTATGAAGCCCCTCCCGGTCAGTGACATGAACACAGTACGAGATCCGCTTCTGGAAGAACTCACATTTCTGCCGATTAACTCTAAGTCCATACTCTTTCAGTCTGTTGAGCACCAGTTCCAAGTTTGCGAGGTGTTCTTCATCACCATCACCTGTAATCAGAATATCGTCCAGGTAACATTGTGTGCCTGGAATTCCCTGTAACACCTGCTCCATGGACCTCTGCCAAATTGCTGGAGCCGATGCCACTCCAAAAACCAGCCTATTGTACCGGTACAAACCTCGATGCGTGTTGATCGTGAGGTATTGGCATGACTCTTCTTCAACCTCCATCTGCAAGTACGCCTGCGCCAGGTCTATCTTGGTGAAGTGTTTCCCGCCAGACAACAAAGCAAAAATATCCTCAATCCGCGGAAGCGGATACTGCACCATGTGAAGCACCGGATTAACGGTGATTTTGAAATCTCCACAGATGCGAACCTTCCCTGGTTCTCCTGGCTTGTTGCTCGAAGGACATTTCATAACAGGAACAATGGGCATAGCCCACTCACTCCAATCTGCCTTAGACAGTACACCTGAACGTTTTAGCGCTTCCAGTTCCGCTTCTACAGTAGGTCCTATTGCATAGGGTACCGGTCTGGCTTTAAAAATTTTTGGGTGTGCATGTTCATCAATCTTGATGTTTGCCGTAATTCCTCTCAGTGTTCCCAGTCCCTGCTGGAACACCTCTTTAGCATCATCCAATATTTTGGACAATCGTTTAGGTTTGACATCTGTTTCCCCGGAATCTACCGTTAGTGCCTTCAAGGAGTGCCAGTCCATATTCATTTTCCTAATCCACTCCCGTCCCAGTAGTGGTGGACTTCCTTCAGGTAGCACATATAAGTCCATTACTTGGCTTTCTTCACCCTTGTGGACCACTTTTACCTCTATCTTTCCGATGGGGTACACTCTTTGCCCCGTGTATGTTTTCAATATAATCTCCGTATCCCGTAGGGGAATATGTTGGAATAACCTTTTGTAATCTTTCTTATTCATGACTGTCAATGCCGATCCAGTGTCCAATTCCATCTTTACTTGGACTCCTGCTATCTGAAGGGTGACCCAAATTGTCTGGAGATCTGCATCCTTACCAACGTTGTGTACTCTTAAGCTACCCAGTTCATTACTGCTAGCGTCTGAATCTGACTTCTGTTCAGTCGAACTGTTCTTTGTCACCTTGTGTACCTTTATGTATTTTCCTTGCGGTGACTTTTTGTTGCTGGTCTTCTTTCCTGACCGGCATACTTTAGCTATGTGGCCAAGCCTGCCACACGTTCTGCATTCTTGGTTGTTAAACCAACACTGGTTCTGATCGTGCGTTGTCTTTCCACAACGATAACATTTTACAGTACTCAAACCCAATTTATTTGTACTGAGTTCTGGTGACCGTAGCTGCATTACTGCCGTGCCTCTCGCTGCGGCTTCGTGTGCTGCTGCCATAGTGACCGCTTTCTCAAGCATCAGCTCATTCTCCTCGAGCAGTCGCTTTTGTGTATCTTCTTTTAATAAACCACACACAAATTTATCTCGTAGCGCCTCTGTCAGTCTCGTTCCAAACTGACAGTACTTTGCTAGCTTACACAATTCCATTAAATATTCAGCATTGCTTTCATCCTTCAGCTGCCTTCTGAAAATTTAAATCGTTCCGCTAGCATCAGCGGCGTGGGGTTTAGATGATTTTTCAGGACAGTAACAATCTCCTCGAACGTCTTATCCGCCGGTTCATCTGGTGATAAAAGGTGTTTCAATTGCCCGTATGTCTTCGCACCCATTAAGTTTAATAATGTTAGTGCTTTCTCTTCATCTGGGATTTTATTTGCTTTACAATAATTTTGTATGCGTTCTACATACATGGCCCAATCTTCGATGTCGCTATCAAAGGTATTAATGTTCCCATGTTTAGGCATCGTTGCAATTTAATTTATTTTTATTTTTATCCAAGATGGTGGCTTCCCGCTCTTGTCTTCGTCCTCCGCCTACAAAATGGCGGTTTTCCCATGCTTGGCGGTCTTCACCCATCCCCCGACCGACTTTCTGGTCGCGTCGCTGCCCGGCTTACCCACCACCGAGGTAGAAAGAAGATAGCTGACAGCCGCTGATGGAGGCTTCAAGTTCAGGATGTCTTCTGCACTCTGGTTTCTCGATGTCTGCCGCGCGACGTGTCTTCCAGCAGGGTGATGAGGGTGGAAGCCTCTCTTCGACGTCCGTTCTGTGGACGAAGCCGCCGTGGATATAAACTGCCGCAGGGTAAGAATCGGACTTGTCGCCACTGTTAAGTCTGTGTGTTCTAGTTGTAATTACTAACACAGACTACAAGATTAAAGTTCAACAGGTCTTTACTGGTTGGAGGTCAGGACTATACTAAAATGCAATATTACTACACAGTGCTTATATACCGGTTGTCACCACCGGTATTACGTATACAGCAGCCAGAGAAAGTAGTACATCTCTTAAGGTGGAACAGGCTTAAGTTCTCTTAAGGTGGAACAGGTTACATACACCACACATAGTACATAACATAAGAACATAAGAACATAAGAAATAGGAGCAGGAGTAGGCCAATCTGCTCCTCGAGCCTGCTCCGCCATTCAATAAGATCATGGCTGATCTGATCCTAACCGCCAATCTACTATCACTGAACCATCTCCTGAATCTAACAGAATTAGACACACAAAATAGGAGCAGGGTCAGGCTACATGGCCCCTGAGCCCGCTCTGCTACCCACAGGGCCATGACCGATCCGAACCGAGACTCATGTCCAAATTCCTGCCCGTTCCCCATAACGATTTTTTCCCTTTACTTCTAGGAAACTGTCTATTTCTGTTTTAAATTTATGTAATGATGTAGCTTCTACAGCTTTTTGGGGCAGCATATTCCCTGGACCTACCACCCTCTGAGTGAAGTAGTTCCTCCTCATCTCAGTTTTGAAAGAGCAGCCCCTTATTCTAAGACTGTGCCCCCTAGTGCTAGTTTCACCCATCATCGGGAACATCCTCCCCGCATCCACCCGATCCAACCCCTTCACAATCTTATATGTTTCAATAAGATCGCCTCTCATTCTTCTGAACTCCAATGAGTAGAGTCCCAATCTACTCAACCTCTCCTCATATGTCCATCCCCTCATCCCCGGGATTAACCGAGTGAACCTTCTTTGTACTGACTCGAGAGCAAGTATGTCTTTTCTTAAGTATGGACACCAAAACTGTATGCAGTATTCCAGGTGCGGTCTCACCAATACCTTGTACAACTGAAGCAATACCTCCCTATTTTTATATTCTATCCCCCTAGCAATGAAAGCCAACATTCCATTGGCCTTCTTAATCACTTGCTGCACCTGCATACTAACCTTTTGAGTTTCGTGCACCAGGACCCCCAGATCCCTTTGTACTTCAGTACTTTCCAGTTTCTTGCCATTAAGATAATAACTTGCTCTACGATTTTTCCTGCCAAAGTGCATAACCTCACACTTTCCAGTATTGTATTCCATCTGCCAAATCTCTGCCCACTTACTTAGCCTGTCTATGTCCCCTTGCAGGTTTTTTATGTCCTCCTCACTCACTACTTTCCCTCCCATCTTAGTATCAACTGCAAACTTTGATATGTTACACTCGGTCCCCTCCTCCAAATCGTTAATATAGATTGTAAAGAGTTGGGGACCCAGCACTGACCCCTGTGGAACACCACCAGTTACTGATTGCCAGTCCGAGAATGAACCATTTATCCCAACTCTCTGCCTTCTGTTAGATAGCCAATCCTCTATCCATGCCAGAATATTACCCCCAATCCCGTGATTTTTTATCTTAAGCAATAATCTTTTGTGTGGCACCTTGTCAAACGCCTTTTGGAAGTCTAAATATACTACGTCCACTGGTTCCCCTTTATCCACCCTGTATGTTACTTCCTCAAAGAACTCCAGCAAACTTGTCAAACATGACTTCCCCTTCATAAAACCATGCTGACTTTGTCCTATTAAATTATGATTATCCAAATGTCCTGTTACTGTCTCCTTAATAATGGACTCCAATATTTTACCTACCACAGATGTTAGGCTAACCGGTCTATAGTTTCCAGCCTTCTGTCTACTGCCCTTTTTAAATAAGGGCATTACATTAGCAGTTTTCCAGTCTGCCGGGACCTTTGCTGATTCCAGGGAGTTTTGGAAAATTATTACCAATGCATCCACAATCCCTACCGCCACTTCCCTCAAGACCCTAGGATGTAAGCCATCAGGTCCAGGTGATTTATCTGCCTTGAGTCCCATTATTTTACCGAGTACCACTTCCTTAGCTCCTCCCCCCCACATAGCCCCCTGTTTGTCCAGTGTTGGGATATTCTTAGTATCTTCTACTGTAAAGACTGATACAAAATTTTCATTCAGTGTTTTTGCCATCTCCATATTTCCCACCATTAATTTCCCGGTCTCATCCTCTAAGGGACCAACATTTACTTTAGCCACCCTTTTTCTTTTTATATAACTATAAAAACTCTTATATTTTATATTTTTTGCTAATTTACTTTCATAATCTATCTTCCCTTTCTTAATCAATCTTTTGTTACTTTTTGCTATCTTTTAAAGTTTTCCCAATCCTCTATCCTCCCATTAGATTTCGCTACCTTATATGCCCTTGTTTTTAGTCGAATACTATCCTTAATTTCTTTACTTAGCCACGGATGGCTGTCTTTTCTTTTACACCCTTTTCTTCTCAGTGGAATATATATTTTTTGGAAGTTGTAAAATAACTCCTTAAATGTACACCACTGATCATGTATCGTCTTACACTTTAATCTATTTTCCCAATCCACTCTACTCAATTCCGCTCTCATACCTTCATAGTCTCCTTTATTCAAGCTTAGCACGCTTGTTTGAGATCCAACCTTCTCACCCTCTAATTGAATATGGAATTCAACCATGTTATGGTCACTCATTCCAAGGGGACCCTTTACTAGGACATTTTTAATTAATCCTGTCTCGTTACACAGGACCAGATCTAAGGTTGCTTGCCCCCTGGTCGGTTCAGTTACATACTGCTCAAGGAACCCATCCCTAATACACTCAATGAACTCATCCTCAAGGCAGCCCTTCCCAATTTGATTTGTCCAAATAATATGATAGTTAAAATCCCCCATAATTATAGATGTTCCCTTATTACAAGCCTCAACTATTTCCTGGTTGATACTCCGTCCAACAGAGTTGCAACTGTTCGGAGGCCTATAGACTACGCCCACTAGTGTCTTTTTCCCCTTATTATTCCTTACCTACTCCCAAACTGTTTCATTATCCTGATCTTTTGACCCAATATCATTTCTCTGTATTACAGTGATTTCTTCCTTTATTAACATAGCCACCCCACCTCCCCTTCCTTCCTGCCTGTCCTTCCTGATCGTTAAATAACCTGGTATGTTTAATTCCCAGTCATGGTCACCCTGCAGCCATGTTTCTGTAATGGCCACAAGATCATACCCATATGTAATTATTTGTGCCATTAACTTGTCTATTTTGTTACGAATGCTATGTGCATTCAGATAGAGAACTTTCAAATATGTTTTGTGACACTTAGTTCCTGCTTTTGCCCTTTTTATTACTTTACCTTTTACTCCATACCTTCTGCCCCTTCCTGACACACTCTGGTTTTTAATTTCCCCACTGCTACCTAAGTCTATGACCTTCTCTGTTGTCATGTTTATTATTTGCTCTCTAGGAACCTCCCCCCAACTAGTTAGTTTAAAGCCCTCTCTACAACCCTAGTTATATGATCCACCAGGACTCTAGTCCCAGCACTGGCCAAGTGAAGCCCGTCCCAACGGAACAGCTCCCTCCTGCCCCAGTACTGGTGCCAGTGTCCCAGGAAGCAAAACCCATTTCTCCCACACCAGTCTTTGAGCCACGCATTTAACTCTCTAATTTTATTTGTCCTAGCCAAATTCGCTCGTGGCTCAGGTAATAATCCAGAGATTATTACCCTTGAGGTTCTGTTTTTTAATTTGACTCCTAGCTGCTCATACTCCTTTAACAGAACCGGCTTCCTGGTCCTATCTACGTCGTTTGTACCAACATGGACCACGACAACTGGATCCACCCCCTCCCACTGCAAGTTTCTTTCCAGCCCAGAGGAGATGTCCTTAACCCTGGCACCGGGTAGGCAACACAGCCTTCTGGACTCTCGCTCTCAGCTGCAGAGAACTCTATCTATCCCCCTAATAATACTATCCCCTACCACTACAACATTTCTATTTACTCCCCCCTCTTGAATGACCCCCCGTTCCACGGTGCTGTGGCCAGGTTGCTCATCCTCCCTGCAGTCCCTGCTCCTGTCCCCACAGGGAGTAAGAACCTCGAACCTGTTGGTCAAGAGCAAGGGCTGCGGCTCCTCCAGCTCTACCTCCTGGATCCCCATACCTGCCTCACTCGTAGTCACACCGTCCTGTCCCTGACCATGGGCTACATCTGAATTACTTAACTTCATAGGTGTGACCACCTCCTGATGCATAGAGTCCAGGTACTTCTCCCCCTCCCTGATGTGTCACAGTGTCTGAAGCTCAGACTCCAGAAGTGAAGTTTTTGGGCTATTCCGAGGGTGGGAGCTTCGTTTGGTTTAGCCAGGCGGAAGGGGTTTATGTGACTGGGTAATTCGTTGGTAGGGGTGGAATCAGTGTCCACCATAGCTATTTTTAAGGGAATTACTGCTCGTTATACTTTTGTGCTGTATGTATGTTGATTGTAATCTGGATTTTATTCTCCACAGGGATTGTAATTTCGTTTAGTAGTGCATGTTTTAGCCAGTGTATGTTAGACCAAATCAACACAAGTTTGATTTTTCACCGAAGCATTCCTGTCCACGACTTATTTCATTTACACACTGAATAATAATTCCCGGGTATAGAACTTTCGTAATGCGGAGGCGATTCGAACCATCTGTCTAGCAATTGGGCTAGGATCAAAATCCGTTTACATCTCCTGGCGACCAGCGGAAGGATCTGGGTTAAAGGATTTGGGTTAAAGGAGTGTAAAAACCGCCGATAGGCCTCACTCTGCCGCGTTCTGCATATCCTCAGGCTCCGCTCTCACGCCCTCTCAGGTCCGCTGCCTCCGCTCTCGGGCCTCACTCTGCCACACTCTTTATATCCTCAGGCTCCACTCTCGTTCTCTCTCAGGTCCGCAACCTCCGCTCTCAGTCCTCACTCTGCCGCGCTCTTTATATCCTCAGGCCGCGCTCTCACTCCCTCACAGGTCCGCGGCCTCTGCTCCTAAATTCCCGCTACCCAGCTCCCTAACAGTCACACCCTCCCATTCCTGAACCTGTACTTTCCTTTGGGGTGTGACTGTAATCTGGATAAAACTGTCCAGAAATTCCTCGCCCTCCATTATGTGTCGGAGTGTCTCCAACTTGCACTCCAGCTCAATGACTCTGAGCTGGAGAGATTCGAGATGGAGACATCTCCTGCAGATGTGTTCGCTCGGGAAAGTGTCGCTGTCCACAAACTCCCACAGACTGCAGTCCAGACACACAACCTGCTCTGCCATATCTTAGTGTAGGCTAATTTTATTTATTTAATTAGTTAAAGTCATTATTCAATGATTATTTACAGTTATATTAATTAGTTTAACTAGTTAAACTATAAATTTAATACATTACTTTGTAGTTTCCCGGTCCTAGTTTAAACCACTGTCCCTGGTTAGAGAGAATAAAACCTTAGTACTCATGAACCAATCATCTACCTGCTGTCCTGTGATGTCACTCCTTGGTTTTCTGGAAATCGTCGAAGATTCGGCCACCACTGATACCGCTTCCAATTAACCATAGAAACATAGAAACATAGAAGATAGGAGCAGGAGCAGGCCATTCGGCCCCTCGAGCCCGCTCCGCCATTCAATGAGATCATGGCTGATCATCCAAATTCAGTCCCCTGTCCCTACTTTCTCCCCATATCCCTTGATCCCTTTAGCCTCACGAAATATATCCAACTCTTTCTTGAAAATATTTAATGAATTGGCCTCAACTGCCCTGTGTGGCAGAGAATTCCACAAGTTCACCACTCTCTGGGTGAAGAAATTCCTCCTCATCTCAGTCCTAAATGGCTTACCCCTTATCTTTAGACTGTGACCCCTGGTTCTGGACTCCCCCACCATCGGGAACATCCTTCCTGCATCTAGTCTGACTACTCCTGTTAGAATTTTGTAAGTTTCAATGAGATCCCCTCTCATTCTTCTAAACTCAAGTGAATATAAGCCTAATCGACCCAATCTCTCCTCATACATCATCCCTGCCATCCCAGGTATCAGTCTGGTGAATCTGCGCTGCACTCTCTCTGTTAAGTCTGTGTGTTATAGTGATAATTACTACACAGACTACAAGAGTAAATTCAACAGCTCTTTACTGGTTGGAGGTAGGGACTATACTGAATACAATATTACTACACAGTGCTTATATACCGGTGTGGTCACCACCGGTATTACGTATACAGCAGCCAGAGAAAGTAGTACATGTCTTAAGGTGGAACAGGCTTAAGTTCTCTTAAGGTGGAACAGGTTACATACACCACAATCCTCCCTTTTTAGCTTAACAGTCATATCCCCATTTAACATAACATAATAACATATATACATATATAACTTCAGGTATAACAGTTCAAAGGTTCAGTCTCTCAGGACGCTTTCTGATGCGGCTTGGATAACGCCTCTCAGTAGTCTCTGATTCTTGTTGTTGAGGTGCCTCCTCTATTTGGTTTCCAATGTATTGGGTGTCATCATCATCAAGTACATTCCCTGCCAAGGTAGATGCTTCAGGTTCATTAACGTCTTCCACAGTTGTCTCTGTCACAACCATGGGTTCGACCCTTGCTCTCGACTCTACCAGTTGATCCGCATGACGCCTTATCACATTATGACCAATATCTACTGTGTACATCAGAGGTCCTTGTCTGGCCCGAATTGTTCCGGACTGCCATTTTTCATTTCCATAGCCCCTTGCCAACACTGGTTGTCCTACATCGAAAGTTCGAGCGGTCTTGTTGTTAATATGCCGAAACTGTTTGTTTTCCACTTCCCTCCGCACATTTGGTTTTAACAAGTCCAACTTGGACCGCAACCTCCTGTTATAAAACATCATGGCAGGACTTTGGTTAGTCACTGCATGATCGGCGTTTCGATATGACATCAGGAACTTGTCGACCTTGTGTTGCAGCGGAATCTGATCATCGTTCATGGCCTTAACTGCCTTTTTGAATGTCTGGACAAATCTTTCAGCCAACCCGTTTGTCGCCGGATGATATGGGGCAGAGTCATAATGTTTTACTCCATTCTTCTTTAAGAATTGTCGGAATTCTTCCGATACAAACTGTGGTCCGTTGTCCGAACAGATCTGTTCTGGCAATCCGTTCCTTGCGAATATTGTTCTCAACACCGCAATTGTCTTTTCTGAAGTAGTGGTATTCATCTTGATGGCCATTTGGAATGTGCGTCCACCACGATTAGGAACATGGAGTCCATGAATGGACCAGCAAAGTCAATGTGTACGCGTTGCCATGGGGCTGAAGGCCATTCCCATGGGTGTAGCGGTGCTATCGGAGGTGCATTTTGCACTTTTTGGCACCCAGCGCAGCTTTTCGTTAACTCCTCAATCTGTTGGTCAATACCCGGCCACCATACATAAGCCCTAGCAAGACTTTTCATTTTAACTCCCCCCAGATGACCTTCATGCAGTTCGTTTAAAACTCTTTCCCTTAACTTGGGAGGAATAATCACTCTTGTCCTGTACATCAAGGTACCATGGCAGACGGACAGCTGGTCTCGCCTTGCTGAAAATGCCGGTAACAGAGGATCACCCCGTGTTGGCCATCCTTTCACTGTCACCTCGTAGACTCTGGACAGTGTCGGGTCGTTCCTGGTTTCTCTTTCAATACTTGCATTGGTGACTGGTAAACACTCGATGATGGTCAAATGAAATAACTCAACAGGGTCAACTTTCGTCATGTCTTCTTCTTCAGGTAGTGGCAGGCGCGACAGCCCATCAGCATTGCCATGCTTTTTCGTACCTTTGAATTCTATTTGATATTGATGTGCCCCTAGGAAAAGAGACCATCTCTGGAGACGCTGCGCTGTCATCACCGAAACACCCTTCTTAGGGTTAAAAATGGATACCAACGGTTGATGGTCTGTCAGAAGTGTGAATTTTTGGCCCTGCAGGTAATGATTAAACTTCTTCACTCCCCATACAAGGCTAAGAGCCTCCCTATTGATCTGCGCATAGTTGCACTCAGCGGAGGTCAATGATCTGGATGAAAACGCGACTGGCCTTTCCGTGCCATTTGGCAACTTGTGTGAGAGTACTGCCCCAATACCATATGTAGAAGCATCACAAGCCAACCGAATAGGCAGTGTCGGGTTGAAGTGAGCCAACACTTCCTCTGAGGTGATCAATTCTTTGCTTTTGCGAAATGCCTTCTTACAGTTTTCGCCCCATTCCTATGGTACCCCTTTCTGTAAAAGAGCGTTTAACGGGTGCAGTACCATGGATAGATTTGGCAGAAATTTATGGTAATAGTTAATTAATCCTAGAAACGACCTCAACTGAGAGACATTCTCCGGAGCGGGAGCCTTTACAACTGCCTCAATCTCGTCAGGAGACTTATGAAGCCCCTCCCGGTCAATGACATGGCCACAGTACGAGATCCGCTTCTGGAAGAACTCACATTTCTGCCGATTAACTCTAAGTCCATACTCTTTCAATCTGTTGAGCACCAGTTCCAAGTTTGCGAGATGTTGTTCATCACCATCACCTGTGATCAGAATATCGTCCAGGTAACATTGTGTGCCTGGAATTCCCTGTAATACCTGCTCCATGGCCCTCTGCCAAATTGCTGGAGCCGATGCCACTCCAAAAACCAGCCTATTGTACCGGTACAAACCTCGATGCGTGTTGATCGTGAGGTATTGGCGTGACTCTTCCTCAACCTCCATCTGCAAGTACGCCTGCGCCAGGTCTATCTTGGTGAAGTGTTTCCCGCCAGACAATGAAGCGAAAATATCCTCAATCCGTGGAAACGGATACTGCACCGTGTGAAGCACCGGATTAACTGTGATTTTGAAATCTCCACAGATGCGAACCTTCCCTGGATCTCCTGGCTTGTTGCTCGCAGGACGTTTCATAACGGGAACAATGGGCGTAGCCCACTCACTCCAATCTACCTTAGACAGTACACCTGAACGTTCTAGTGCTTCCAGTTCCGCTTCAACAGTAGGTCGTATTGCATAGGGTACCGGTCTGGCTTTAAAAAATTTTGGTTGTGCATGTTCACCAATCTTGATGTTTGCCGTAATTCCTCTCAGTTTCCCAGTCCCTGCTGGAACACCTCTTTAGCATCATCCAATATTCTGGACAATCGTTTAGGTTTGACATCTGTTTCCCCGGAATCTACCGTTAGTGCCTTCATGGAGTGCCAGTCCATATTAATTTTTCTAATCCACTCCCGTCCTAGTAGTGGTGGACCTCCTTCAGGTAGCACATATAATTCCATTACTTGGCTTTCTTCGCCCTTGTGGACCACTTCTACCTCTATTTTTCCGATGGGGTACACTCTTTGCCCCGTGTATGTTTTCAATATAATCTCCGTATCCTGTAGGGGAATATGTTGGAATAACCTTCTGTAATCTTTCTTATTCATGACCGTCAATGCCGATCCAGTGTCCAATTCCATTTTTACTTGGACTCCTGCTATCTGAAGAGTGACCCAAATTGTCTGGAGATCTGCATCCTTACCAACGTTGTGTACTCTTAAGCTATCCAGTTCATTACTGCTAGCGTCTGAATCTGTCTTCTGTTCGGTCAAACTGTTCTTTGTCACCTTGTGTACCTTTGCGTATTTTCCTTGCGGTGACTTTTTGTTGCTGGTCTTCTTTCCTGACCAGCATACTTTAGCTATGTGGCCAAGCCTGCCACACGTTCTGCATTCTTGGTTTTTAAACCAACACTGGTTCTGATCATGCGTTGTCTTTCCACAACGATAACATTTGACAGAACTCAAACCCAATTTGTTTGTACCGAGTTCCGGTGACCGTAGCTGCATTACTGCCGTGCCTGTCACTGCGGCTTCGTGTGTTGCTGCCATAGTTACCGCCTTCTCAAGCGTCAGCTCATTCTCCTCGAGCAGTCGCTTTTGTGTATCCTGTTTAAATAAACCACACACAAATGTATCTCATAGTGCCTCTGTCAGTCCCGTTCCAAACTGACAATATTTTGCTAGCTTACGTAATTCCATCAAATATTCAGCATTGCTTTCATTCTGCAGCTGCCTTCTGTCGTAAAATTTAAATCGTTCCGCTAGCATCAGCGGCGTGGGGTTTAGATGATTTTTCAGGACAGTAACAATCTCCTCGAACGTCTTATCCGCCGGTTCATCTGGTGATACAAGGTGTTTCAATTGCCCGTATGTCTTCGCACCCATTAAATTTAATAATGTTAGTGCTTTATCTGCATCAGGAATTTTATTTGCCTTACAATAATTTTGTATGCGTTCTACATACATGGCCCAATCTTCGATGTCACTATCAAAGGTATTAATGTTCCCATGTTTAGGCATCATTGCAATTTATTGTATTTTTATGTTATCCAAGATGGCGGCTTCCCGCTCTTGTCGTCGTCCTCCGCCCACAAAATGGCGGTTTTCCCGCGCTTGGCGGTCTTCAACCGTCCCCCGACGCTGTCTCCGCTTCACCGCGGCTCTCGCGCCTTCAGTTTCCCCAGACGCTGTGCCTTTTAGCCCGAATGCGGCCCTTCTCTCCGGTCGCGATCGATGTCCCTGCGCTGCGCCTCTCGCTCGAAAGCGGCCCGGCCCTTATCTCTGGTCGCGATCGATCTCATCGCCCTTATTCCTCCGTCTTCCCAGCCCCGTCTGTACAGCCAACGCGGTTGACTTTCTGTCGCGTCGCTGCCCGGCTTACCCACCACCGAGGTAGAAAGAAGAAGCTGACAGTCGCTGATGGAGGCTTCGAGGTCAGGATGTCTTCTGCACTCCGGTTTCTCGATGCCTGCCGCTCGACGTGTCTTCCAGTAGGGTGATGAGGGTGGAAACCTCTCTTCGACGCCACCGTGGAAATAACTGCCGCAGGGTAAGAATCGGACTCGTCGCCAATGTTAAGTCTGTGTGTTATAGTGATAATTACTACACAGACTACAAGAGTAAATTCAACAGGTCTTTACTGGTTGGAGGTAGGGACTATACTGAATACAATATTACTACACAGTGCTTATATACCGGTGTGGTCACCACCAGTATTACGTATACAGCAGCCAGAGAAAGTAGTACATCTCTTAAGGTGGAACAGGCTTAAGTTCTCTTAAGGTGGAACAGGTTACATACACCACACTCTCCATGGCAAGAACATCCTTCCTCAGATAAGGTGACCAAAACTGCACACAATACTCAAGGTGTGGTCTCACCAAGGCCCTGTGTACTGGCCGTGCTAGACGTGCTCCTATTTAGTTATCCAGCAAGTTAAACACTTATTCAAAAATAATGCTTCATGAAGCCGTTTGCTGTTTTGAAGCTTTATTTGAACAAATTTGTGAAACTGTAAACAAAGATAAAGTATGTTTTGTACATAAACTGAGTACTATACATTCGATATTACATAAGATATAACATATTTACAACAGTAGAATAGATTAATTGTATAACTAACTAAAATTTGGACTAACTTCTGTAACTATCAAATATTAACCTTTTATAAACATATTATTGTCAAAATACTACTCTAACAACGTTGCTATTATGCTAACAAACAAAGATACTCACAGATATTGCGCTTGGCCTAACATATGAAATCAGGTTACATTGGATTGTGAAACCTTCATGGAATCCTCCATTACTGCCAGGTTCTTCCTGGGATTCTACTTCCTGGGATTCTACTTCCTGGGTTACACAGGAAGAAAGGTATGAAGGTCAAATGACCTCTCACAGGAAGAAAGGAACAAAGGTCAAATGACCTTACACAGGAAGAAAGGAACAAAGGTGAAATGACCTCTGTTTCATACAAACACACTGCTAACACATAACCACCACCAGAGGGTGCTATCTGCACATAAAATAGTCCATCGGTCCAGAACACTCCCCGTCTGGGGTCGTTAACGACTCCACATAGTCCGAACTTTACTTGTCACTGGAGTCCTCTGGCGACAAAAGAAGAACCACCTTGGAGACAGTCCGTCGGTGTCGATGATAGGATGCAGCTTCATTAGACTGCTGTGAGGGGGTAGGTTGCATTCTGCTGCTATGCATAGTTCCAACCTGGGTATGGTGAGGTCTGGCTGGGGCGCCAACTTGCCTCTATCAAAGACGAAGCCGATTTTGCTTTGTCCATCTTGAGTGGTGACCTTCAGATAAGCCACACTTGCAATGGCCTTAGCGATGCGTCTGCAAAGATGCAAAGCTCTTTGAATTGGGCATTTAAGGGAGAGAAAGACGAATAGCAGCGAGGTATTCGGATCTCCCGTAAGTCTTGGAGTGAGTCTCTCCATCTGTCCCACTCTGCTTCCATCTCTTCAGGGAGAGGTGAATCCCACTCTTCAGCACATGTGCAGAGTTCCCTGAGGAGCAGCCTGCCTTGTATAGTGACAGGGGCTAAGAAGCCGAGAGGGTCGTATAGGCTGTTGACTGTAGAGTGCACTCCTCTACGTGTGAAGGGTTTCTTGATGTCCAAGACTTGGAACGTGAACGTGTCTGTTGCTATGTTCCATGACACCCCTAGGCTATGCTGTAAGGGGAGGTCATCAGTGAAGAGGTCTAGGTCTTTGACGTCCTTAGCACCATCTTCAGGGGGGAATGCCTCCATCACTACTGGTCTGTTAGAGGCTATCTTATGCAGCCTGAGGTTGGATAGTGCAAGTAGTTCCTGGGCTCGTCCGAGGGTACTGATGGCCTCTGCTTCGGTCAGGAATGACTTCAGTGCGTCGTCGACATAGAACTCTTGTTCGATGAACCCTCTCACATCACTGCCAAAGTCGTCGTCTTCTTCCTTGGCAGCCGTCCTTAGTCCGTATATGGCGACAGCAGGGGATGGGCTATTCCCAAAGACATGGACACGCATTCTGTAGTCCACAATGTCTCTATTGGGGTCATTGTCCTGATACCACAGGAAGCGGAGGAAGTCTCTGTGGTCTTCTCTCACCACGAAGCAATGAAACATGTGCTGGATATCGGCAGTGATGGCGACGGGCTCTTTCCTGAATCTCATGAGCACTCCCAAGAGGCTGTTGTTAAGATCAGGCCCTGTGAGTAGTACATCATTGAGAGAGACTCCCTGATATGGTGCACTGGAGTCAAACACCATGCGGAACTGTTCCGGCTTTTTGGGGTGATAGACTCCGAAGGAAGGGAGGTACCAACACTCTTGGCCTTCCTGGAGTGGAGGAGCTATCTCTGCATGATTGTTGACAAGCATTTTCTTGACAAATTCTAGGAAGTGTGCTTTCATCTCTGGCTTCTTCTCTAGTGTGCGACGGAGTGAGTTAAGATGATAATAGGCATATCCCCTGTTGTTCGGCAGCCGTCGTCTGGGGTTCCGGAAGGGTAAGGGTGCAACCCAGCTGTTAGAGCTGTCACGAGAGACCTCATTTTCCATAATCTGGAGGAACCTCATGTCGTCGATCGATGGAGCAAGTTTGCGGTCGTTGGCGGTGCGACAGAAGACTGACTGACCCGGGTTCTCTCCTGTGAGCATCATCTGTGTGCTGTCTGCGGAGATCAGCGCTGGGGTTTTATGAGGCTGAGCCGTATGACTGAAGTTCTCTGTCACTCGGATCTGACTACTGCATGGGGTAAGATAGCTTGGACGACCGTTCTCCAAGATGGAAGTCTTGAGTGTGCTCACCTGAGATGGCTTGTGAGCGCCCTTGAGGCACACATCTCCAACAATGACCCAGCCGAGGTCTAGCCTTTGGGCGAAAGGGGCATCATGTGGACCGTTGATCTGTTCCCTTATCTTATGTACCCTCAGGATGTCTCTTCCCAACAACAGAAGTATCCTTGCATCTGGATCAAGAGGTGGGATCTCGTCTGCAATGCGTTTCAGATGACGGTGATGACGAGCTGCATTCGGAGTGGGAATCTCAGAACGGTTGTCGGGGACTTGATTACATTCGATGAGTGTAGGAAGGGGGAGACTAATCTTCCCGTCGGCTGATCAACAACGTAACCGCAGGCCCTCCTGCCGGCTGTCTCTGAAAGTCCAGCACACGTCTTCAGCATGTAAGGCGACGGACTTCCTTTGACCTTGAAGATGTTGAAGAACTCGAATCTTGCTAGAGAACGATTGCTTTGTTCATCTAGTATGGCATACATCTTTTCAGATTCCCGACGACATCCTGCAGGGTACACATTAACGAGGCATATCTTGGAGCATGCTCTTGCGCTCAATCCTTCTCCACACACCTCGGTGCACCTGGATGTAATCTCCAGACCAGCAGCTCCCTCTCTCTCCACGCCGTGCTCTGAAGCGGGAGGAGGCGTCTCTGACTTCCAAGGAGCTGGGCCTGGGTGTAGTGCTGAAACATGCTGATCACTTTCACATTCAGTGCATTTTACATCTCATAGAGTCATAGAGTTATACAGCACAGAAAGAGGCCCTTCGGCCCATCGTGTCTGCGCCGATCATCAATCCCTGTCCAGTCTAATCCCATTTTCCAGCATTTGGTCCATAGCCTTGTATGCAATGGCATTTCAAGTGCTCATCCAAATGCTTCTTGAATGTTATGAGGGTTCCTGCCTCTACCACCCTTTCAGGCAGTGAGTTCCAGATTCCAACCACCCTCTGGGTGAAAAAGTTCCTCCTCAAATCCCCTCTAAACCTCCTGCCCCTTACCTTGAATCTATGCCCCCTTGTTATTGACCCCCCTACTAAGGGGAAAAGTTCCTCTTTATCTACCCTATCTATGCCCCTCATCATTTTGTACACCTCAATCAGGTCCCCCCTCAGCCTTCTTTGCTCCAAGGAAAACAACCCCAGCCTGTTTAGTCTTTCTTCATAGCTGAGGCGCTCCATCCCAGGTAACATCCTGGTGAATCTTCTCTGCACCCTCTCCAAAGCAATCACATCCTTCCTATAGTGAGGTGACCAGAACTGCACACAGTACTCCAGCTGTGGCCTCACCAGCGTTTTGTACAGCTCCATCATAACCTCCCTGCTCTTATATTCTATGCCTCGGCTGATGAAGGCAAGTATCCCATATGCCTTTTTAACCACCTTATCTACCTGTTCCGCTGCCTTCAGGGATCTATGTACATGTACACCAAGGTCCCTCTGACCCTCTGTACTTCCTAGGGTCCTACCACTCATTGTGTATTCCCTTGCCTTATTTGTCCATCCAAAATGCATCACCTCGCACTTTTCAGGGTTAAATTCTATTTGCCACTTTTCCGCCCATCTGACCAACCCGTTTATATTGTAGCCTGAGGCTTTCCTCCTCGCAATTTACCACCCCACCAATTTTCGTGTCATCTGCAAACTTACTGATCATGCCTTTTACATTCTCATCCAAATCATTTATGTAGATCACAAACAGCAAGGGTCCCAGCACCGATCCCTGAGGTACCCCACTGGACACAGGCTTCCAGTCACAAAAGCAACCTTCGACCATCACCCTCTGCCTCCTGCCACTCAGCCAGTTTAGGGTCCAACGCACCAAGGCACCCTGGATCCCATGGGCTCTTACCTTCTTGACCAGTCTCCTATGCGGGACTTTGTCAAAAGCTTTACTGAAATCCATGTAAACCACATCCACAGCATTTCCCTCATCCACACACCTAGTCACCCCCTCCAAAAATTCAATCAGATTGGTCAGACATGATTTACCCTTGACAAAGCCATGCTGACTATCCCCGATTAATCCTTGCCTCTCCAAGTGGAGACTAATTTTGTCCCTCAGAATTTTTTCCAATAATTTCCCTACCACAGATGTTAGGCTCACTGGCCTGTAATTCCCTGGTTTATCCCTGCTACCCTTCTTGAATAATGGTACTATGTTAGCTGTTCACCAGTCCTCTGGTACATCCCCTGTGGCCAGAGAGGTTCTGAAAATTTGTGTCAGAGCCCCTGCAATTTCCTCCTTTGCCTCACACAACAGCCTGGGATACATCTCGTCCGGGCCTGGGGATTTATCCACTTTTTGTCCTGCTAAAACCGCTAGTACCTCCTCCCTCTCGATGCTAATGTGTTCAAGTATGTCACAGTCCCCTTGCCCAATTTCTATGTCTACATCGTCTTTCTCCATAGTGAACACAGATGCAAAAAATTCATTTAAAACCCCGCCTACATCATCTGGCTCTACACACAGATTGCCACTTTGGTCCCTAATGGGCCCTACCCTTTCCCTGGTTATCCTCTTGCCCTTAATATACTTATAAAACATCTTAGGATTTTCCTTTACCTTGCAGTTCTTGGCGAGATGGCTCGTGGAAGAGCAGCACTTGAAACATATAGGCCTAGAAATTCGGTTGTTTGCGCCAGCAGTTAGCGCCTAAAGAGACCGAGAATTGGGGCGTTACCTAATGTTGGGGCGGGCGCAATGAAGATAGCGACAACTCCCATATTGACTATACATTTAGCGCCTGCGCTAAGTGTTTGCGCGCGCCCGCGAGCGCAAGCAGATCATGACGTCATTTCAGTGTGCAATGCCTTTTAGGGGCGCCTGAGCAGATATTGGGTGGCGCCCGGAGCCTTTACGCCTAGCGCTATTAGTGACAGTTCGAAGGAGCGTTAGCAGGCCCTTCTCGGAGTCGGGGGGCGCTATTTAAAGCGGACAGCTCTAGTACAGAAGCTTCAGCCGCTTGGCCTGTTCATTGCGATCGTTGGTGGAGAGAGTTGGTGAGCTACTGTGGAGCAGAGGTTTTGGAATTTAGCATTAGAGTACTTGGGACCCTCAAACCTGTCTGGAGCAGTTGGAGCACGAGACCTAACAGCCTTTTGACCAACTGGCATCTGAATGGGAGATGCTTTGGAGGGCGACCGCCTCATGGCCGAACACTATGAAGGGGCAGAGAGACGGCGGGAGAGAGGGCCGGGATTGGCCAGAAGGAGGAGGGGAAATGGAGGCCGGCCAATCCGAGGGTGTGCTGCGAGGGTCTTTAGGCAGCAGGTGTCATACCTTGACATGTCGGAGGAGCAGTGTGTGCGAAGGCTCCGATTTGGGATGGACGTTGTTACTGAGCTGTGCCACCTGTTTGCTGAGGATCTGCAGCCGCGTCTACGGTGCATGACCTCTCTGTCGGCGGCCGCTAAACTGACTGTTGGCCTCAATTTTTATGGCAACGGATCCTTTCAGTGAGCCATTGGGGACATCGCAAATATCTCTCAGGTTGCAGTCCACTGCTGCATCCGACAAGTTACAGCTGCCCTTTATAGGCGAAGGCGTCAATTCATCACCTTCCCTCTGACCCTGGAGAAGCAGGCGGAGGAGGAGGAGGAGGAGGAGCATGCAGACGAGGAGGAGGAGGAGGAGGAGGAGGAAGATGGAAGTGCTCCTGAAAGTGGAAGGGCCATCCGTCACAGGCTCATGAGGACTCATATCGAGGCCCCTCTGGCGGAATGATGAGTGCCTTAACTGCTGCGCACTTTGGATGTTTGAAAGCCTCTGAAGGCCAGCATCACTGTAATTAGTCACGTACACCATAGCACATTTAAACTTCTCTTTATTGTCACAAAAGTCTTTCATTACAGCAAAACAACGTCATGTCAACAGAAATCATAACCAACAAAATAACAGTTAACTGGGATTGGGGGTAATATTCTGGCATGGATAGAGGATTGGCTATCTAACAGAAGGCAGAGAGTTGGGATAAATGGTTCATTCTCAGACTGGCAATCAGTAACTAGTGGTGTTCCGCAGGGGTCAGTGCTGGGTCCTCAACTCTTTACAATCTATATTAACGATTTGGAGGAGGGGACCAAGTGTAACATATCAAAGTTTGCAGATGATACTAAGACGGGAGGGAAAGTAGTGAGTGAGGAGGACATAAAAAACCTGCAAGGGGACATCGACAGGCTAAGTAAGTGGGCAGAGATTTGGCAGATGGAATACAATACTGGAAAGTGTGAGGTTATGCACTTTGGCAAGAAAAATCGTAGAGCAAGTTATTATCTTAATGGCAAGAAACTGGAAAGTGCTGAAGTACAAAGGGATCTGGGGGTCCTGGTGCACGAAACTCAAAAGGTTAGTATGCAGGTGCAGCAAGTGATTAAGAAGGCCAATGGAATGTTGGCTTTCATTGCTAGGGGGATAGAATATAAAAATAGGGAGGTATTGCTTCAGTTGTACAAGGTATTGGTGAGACCGCACCTGGAATACTGCATACAGTTTTGGTGTCCATACTTAAGAAAGGACATACTTGCTCTCGAGTCAGTACAAAGAAGGTTCACTCGGTTAATCACGGGGATGAGGGGATGGACATATGAGGAGAGGTTGAGTAGATTGGGACTCTACTCATTGGAGTTCAGAAGAATGAGAGGCGATCTTATTGAAACATATAAGATTGTGAAGGGGTTGGATCGGGTGGATGCGGGGAAGATGTTCCCGATGATGGGTGAAACTAGAACTAGGGGGCATAGTCTTAGAATAAGGGGCTGCTCTTTCAAAACTGAGATGAGGAGGAACTACTTCACTCAGAGGGTGGTAGGTCCATGGAATATGCTGCCCCAAAAAGCTGTAGAAGCTACATCATTACATAAATTTAAAACAGAAATAGACAGTTTCCTAGAAGTAAAGGGAATTAAAGGTTACGGGGAGCGGGCAGGAATTTGGACATGAGTCTAGGTTCGGATCGGTCATGGCCCTGTGGGTAGGGGAGCGGGCCCAGGGGCCGTGTAGCCTGATCCTGCTCCTATTTCGTGTGTCTAATTCTGTTAGATTCAGGAGATGGTTCTGTGATAGTGGATTGGTGGTTAGGATCAGATCAGCCATGATCTTATTGAATGGCGGAGCAGGCTTGAGGGGCCGATTGGCCTTCTCCTGCTCCTATTTCTTATGTTCTTATGTTCTTATGTTCTTAACTCTTCCGCAAAGCCGCAAAACTAAACAAACTATTTCCAACAATTCCAACAGGTGAGGGTCTCCTTGATTTTGGCCAAAGAAACGTCTCAGCACCTCCCTCTACTGCTGGCCCCTTGATGGAGAACGATTTCTCTTTCGCGGTCGGCCCCTTCCCTCCCTGCTGCTCCTACGAAATTGAACCCCAGTGGCGGGGGAAGGCTGGGGGACGCCTGCTGACTGTCTGGAAGCGCAGAAGCCCCTGAGGGACGGCCTGGCCGACTTCTGGGCTTGGAGGGTGCGCATGCAGGATGCTTGATCTGAGCATGGCTGGAAGCAGTGTGCCCTGCAGGTGGTGGCAGCTGCACTGCAGACGTCCCAGCGCTGGAATGTGGAATGGTCACCTGCCGAGAGAGGACACCTGCACCATTGTCGGATGACACACTGGCTCTCTGAGGGGACCGGCTCGGCTCATCTGCCACAATCGCATGCTCCACTGATTCCTGGCCTTGTATGGGACTGGAAGGGCCCGGGGTGATCCTAGCTGATGCAGATAGGGTGGCTGCAGTGAGAGTTCGTATTGCCTCAATCTGGGTGTGGACGAGGCCGGCAAGTGACTGCGTGGCAGCAGTGAGGACCTGTGAGCCAGGTGCCAGTGCTTCGGAGAAACCCTGGACAGTTCTTTCCATTGCTTCGGACAAGGCCAGTGCCGACCGCTCCACTGCCTCGGACAAGCCCTGGACAGTCCTTTCCAGGGATTGTCCGAAGCCCTGAACAGTCCTTTCCATAGTGGCCTCGAAGCCCTGGACAGTCCTCTCCATTGTTGGCGCAAAGCCCTTGACAGACCTCTCCATTGTTGCCCCGAAGCCCTGGACAGTCCTCTCCATTGTTGGCCCGAAGCCCTCGACAGACCTCTCCATTGTTGCCCCGAAGCCCTGGAGAGTCCTGTCCATTGTTGCCCCGAAGCCCTGGAGAGTCCTCTCCATTGTTGCCCCGAAGTCCAACACACTCTTTGCCAGTGTATCTATTGACTGAGGCATCCTCCCCACTGCAGCCATCAGCTCAGTGTGCCTGAGCCGGGCCTGGGTGCTCATTTCAGCCAGGCGATGCACCTCCTCTGCACTCGGTGCAGCAGTCATCACTACCTGCCTTGCCCTCCGGGGAGTCGATGGCCGAGCTTGCCTACCCCCTTTGTGTTGCTGCATGCCGCTTGTTCCGGCAACTGCCTGATCCTCAGAGCGCCCCCCCTCCCCTCCAGGGAACGACTACTCCCAGTCTGTACATGTGTATGCTCCCCTGAGATTGGAACGGATGGTCCGGCTTCCTCCTGATCCTCGCCTCCGGAGGCACTGGCACTGGCAGCTTCAGGGCATTGAGCCCCAGTTGGTGATGCATCATCTGAAAGCAGGGAGGTGGAAGAGTGGCTTTAGCAAGTGGACAGGTTGGCGGAAAGGCATGGCAGATTGCAGCAAACTGAGGAAGCATGCTGGCGGGGGGACCAAGTGGAAGGAGACAGCTGCAAAAGGTGAGAGCCTTACCCTCGCTGTCGAGAATGGTGTTGGCAGCTGCAGTGGTAACAGGACCAGACAGACGTCCTCCAAGAATCTGGTGCACTCTCTCCTCAAGATCCGTGAGAGTGACCACTTGTGGAGGTCCGCCACCGGTTCGACGCTGCTCCTTTCGCATCGTCGCCAGCTTGGACTGCAGGGGAAAGAAGGGGAAGTTCTGTAACATGATGCCTTGAGAGATCATCTGATGCCCCCCATGGTGCAAGAGCCCTTACATGATGCCTTGAGAGATCATCTCATGCCCCCCATGGTGCAAGAGCCCTTACATGATGCGTTGAGAGATCATCTCATGCCCCCCATTGTGCAAGAGCCCTTACATGAGGCCTTGAGAGATCATCTCATGCCCACCATGGTGCAAGAGCCCTTACATGAGGCCTTGAGAGATCATCTCATGCCCCCCATGGTGCAAGGGCGCTTACATGTGGCCTTGAGTGAAATGTCCATGTGTGTGCCCAGAAAGGGCCATGGGTGCTTGCTGACAGATGGCCATTGGGGCATCATGGCAACAGGGTCCTCGAAGTTAGGTGCAGATGGAGGGAATCAGAAGTTTGCATAACCAACACTCACCCTAACGACCCGAGTGAGGTCGTTGAATTTCTTCCTGCACTGAACAGGGGTCCTGGTCGCCATGCTGTTGGAGTTGACACTCTGAGAAACCTCCCTCCAAGATCGCCGGTCAGCCTTTTGATTCAGCCTCTTGCCATTGTCAGGATACAGAACATCTCGACGGCGCTCAACTGCAGACACCAACTGGTCCAGAGCCTCAGTGCTGAAGCGCTCTGCTCTCTGTCTCACCTTCTCCGTCCTCACCAAGTTTCTTGCGCCAGAGAAGGGCGAGCGCCAATTCTGAGGCCTACAGGGCGTTGAGTGTGGCAGCTCAGGCTGACTGACCCATCCCTTTAAGAGCCGGCCGGCGCCTGGAAGTCTCGTGGTTTCCGGTAATTGAGATCACCTGCGCTGCGCCCGTCCGGGCCGACATTGGGTAGCGCCTGAACTTTTGTGCCTTAGGAGCCCCGTGCAACATCTGAGTGCGTGCCTCAATCCCCTTTGGGGGCGATGCAACCCAATATCTCGCCAGGCAGCGATAAGTTTCGTCTGGCTATAAACTTTGTGCAGCGCCAGTTCTAACGCCTCAAGCGGGGCTATACCCAATTTCTAGGCCATAAAGTTCTCTTTAAGATATTGTTTCCGATCTTCCAGGGACATCTCCCTGAAGCCTCTGCACTTCTTTAAAGGATGGGGCTTGTTGTGGATAGGGCATTGTTTGCTCATATCCTCAGGTTTCTTCTGAATCGTTGTGTTCTCAGTTGAGGATACTTGCATTTTGTGGACAGATATTGGTGTCCTTCCATGTCTGTCGAACTTGTCTCTTTTGGCAAGTGCTGGGTGGGAGGAGAAGAAGTTGAAGCTGGGGTCGTTCCTGGCTTTGGCTTCTTTACGGATGAATTTAACGAACGCAGAGAATGGTGGGAACGCCACGTTGTGCTTTAGCTTGAACTTTGATCCAAACATTATCCACTTCTCCTGCAGGTTAAATGGAAGCTTCTCAATGATGAGACTTACCCCTCTGGAAGTGTCTAAGTACGATAGGCCGGGTAGGTAGCCGTCCTGCTTTGCGGCTTCGAGTTCCGACAGCAGATCTCCAAGGTCGCGGAGCTTCTGGGATTCCTTATTCGTCAACCTCGGAAAGTTCTCCAACCTGTCAAAAAGAGCCCTTTCAATGGCTTCGGGCGAGCCGTAGCTTTCTTCCAGCCTCGCCCAAGCCTTCTTCAACCCCTCTGGCAGCTGTCCCACATTGGCCGCTTTTATCCTGCAGGCCTGTCCGGCGGACTCTGGGCCGAGCCATTTGATAAGGAGGCCGAGCTCTTCTCCTGCCGACAGGTCTAAGCTCGATATGGCATCGTGGAAGCAGGACTTCCAAGCCCGATAATTCTCCGGCCTGTCATCAAACTTAATTAACCCCGAAGTCACCAGTTGGGTTCGTGCAAGGTATTTGGCAAGGTCATAGGTGCTGGGACCTGTGCCAGGGTTGCCTTGGCTAGGGGCTCTGTTGGGGGTCTCAAGGAACTGAGAGGGGATTTGCCTCTGACTTTCTCTATTCGGCGTCCTATTCCTCTGCACCGTGTCTTCCGTTCTGCTGGGGGAGACTCTGCGGCTTGAGGCACGCCGTCTGCTTTGACCTTGGTTGGCAACTTGTGGCATGTTATACGAAGTGCTTGCGTCTGTAGAGATGTGCGGGCTTCCATCCCTTTCTCCTGTAAACTGTATGTCAGCATGGTCGCTCACGTAATCTATGGTGCGCTGTCGTGGACTCTGCCACGAAACGGGAATTAAAGGTTTGTAAGCTGTCTCGGGATCAGCTCCCTCCAAAATTGCCTCGAATACTTGTGTCTCAACTAATGCAGCATCTATCTCTTTTTGTTGCTGCAGAGCGTCTAATGTGGCTTGGAGACGGGCCTGTTCAGCCTGGCGTTCAACTTGGTGACGGGCCTGTTCGGCTTGGGATTCAGCTTGGAGACGGGCCTGTTTGGCTTGGAGTCGGGCCTGTTTGGCTTGGGATCGGGCCTGTTCGGCTTGGGATTCAGCTTGGAGACGGGCCTGTTCGGCTTGGGATTCAGCTTGGAGACGGGCCTGTCTTACTTTTATCTCTATTTCACTGTTCGCATGCGCAGCTCTGGCTTGAGCTGCCACTAGCTTAGCCCGTGCTCTGGCGATAGTCACGCTTATTCTAGAACCACCTGATGACCGTGAACCAGCTTGCGATCTGACGTAACCGGAGCTTATAGACCGATTGTCACCTTCTACAGTTTCGTCTGCCTGTTTGAGGTCTTCTCCTCGCTGCAAAGCATTTTTGTTATTATCTTCTGACATGTTGCTGTGAGGTAGATGTTCTCTACGAGGTTAAGGCTTACACTGGGTTCCTCCTGCTCCACTCTTCACAGCGAGCCATATTGCTATCTTTTCACTGTACTGGCCACGCTAGATGTGCTCCTATCTAGTTATCCAGCAAGTTAAACACTTATTCAAAAATAATTCTTCGTGAAGCCATTTGCTGTTTTAAAGCTTTACTTGAACAAATTTGTGAAACTGTAAACAAAGATAAAGTATGTTTTGTACATAAACTGAGTACTATACATTCGATATTACATAAGATATAACATATTTAAAACAGTAGAATAGATTAATTGTATAACTAACTAACATTTGGACTAACTTCTGTAACTATCAAATATTAACCTTTTATAAACATATTATTGTCAAAATAGTACTCTGACAACATTGCTATTATGCTAACAAACAAAGATACTCACAGATATTGCGCTTGGCCTAACATATGAAATCAGATTACATTGGATTGTGAAACCCTCATGGAATCTTCCAATACTGCCAGGTTCTTCCTGGAATTCTACTTCCTCGGATTCTACTTCCTGGGATTCTACTTCCTGGGATTCTACTTCCTGGGTAATACAGGAAGAAAGGTATGAAGGTCAAATGACCTCTCACAGGAAGAAAGGAACAAAGGTCAAATGACCTCACACAGGAAGAAAGGAACAAAGGTCAAATGACCTCTATTTCATACAAACACACTGCTAACACATAACCACCACCAGAGGGTGCTATCTGCACATAAAATAGTCCATCGGTCCAGAACATCCTGTACAACTGCAGTAAGACTTCCTTGCTCCTGTACTCAAATCCTCTCGCTATGAAGGCCAATATAACATTTCCCTTCTTAACCGCCTGCTGCACCTGCATGCTTACCTTCAGTGACTGGTGAACAAGGACACCCAGGTCACGTTGCACTTCCCCTTTTCCCAATCTATTGCCGTTCAGATAATAATCTGTCTTCCTGTTTTTGCCACCGAAGTGGATAACTTCGCATTATACTGCATTTGCCATGCATCTGCCCCATAACCCAACCTGTCCAAATCATACTGGATTTTCTCTGCATCCTCCTCACAGCACACACGACCACCCAGCTTTGTGTCATCTGCAAACTTGGAGATATTACATCTAGTTTCCTCATCTAGATCATTTATATATATTGTGAATAGCTGGGGTCCTAGCACCGATCCCTGCGGTACCCCACTAGTCACTGCCTGCCACTCGGAAAAAGGCCCATTTATTCCAACTCTTTGCTTCCTGTCTGCCAACCAGTTTTCTATCCAAGACAGTACCTTACCCCCAAACCCATGTGCTTTAACTTTACATGCTAATGTCTTATGTGGGACCTTATTGAAAGCCTTCTGAAAGTCCAAATACACCACATCCACTGGTTCTCCCTTATCTATTCTGCCAGTTACATCCACAAAAAATTCCAGTGGATTAGTCAAGCATGATTTACCTTTTGTAAATCCATGTTGACTTTGTCCAATCCTGTCACTGTTTTCATGAGCCACCTGGCAACGAGCAGCTGGGATTTGGCGTGCGCTGTTGGATTTGCGTCGCCCTGGCGATAATGCTCTAGTGCCTCATTAGCACCATCTGCTGGTGCTAATGGGAGGTGCTAAGGTACCGAATATTTCCCCCTTTCTCTTTCAAAAATATGAGAGCGCCATTTGGGGAATTTAAATCAGTTAATTAAATAAATCTGGAGTATAAAAACTACTATCAGTAATGTTGACCAAGTGTTGTCGTAAAACCCCATCTGATTCACTAATGTCCTTTAGGGAATTAAACATGCTGTCCTATATGTGACTCCAGACCCACAGAAATGTGGTTGACTCTTAACTGCCTTCTGAAATGGCATAGCAAACTACTCAATTGTATGAAACCGCTCTGAAAAAGCATAATAAGAATAAAAGCAGACAGACTACCCGGCATCGACCTAGGCACTGGATTCAGACATGACAAAGGCAGACTGCCCAGTAGACCCTGCAAAGTCTTCCCCACTAACATGTGGTGACTTGTACTAAAATTGGGAGAGCTGTCCCACAGATTAATCAAGCAACAGCCAGATATAGTCATATTCACAGAATCATACCTTTCGGCCAATGTCCCAAACTCCTCCATCACCATCCCTGAGTATAACCTGTCCCACCATCAGGACAGATCCACCACAGCAGTGGCACAGTGGTATACAGTTGGAAGGGAGTGGTCATGAGAGTCCTCAACATTGACTCCGGACCCCATGAAGCTCATGGCATCTGGTCAAACATGGGCAAGGAAACCTCCTGCTGATTACCACCTACCGCCCTCCCTCAGCTGATGAATCAGTACTCCTCCATGTTGGACACCACTTGGAAGAAGCACTGAGAGTAGAAAGGGCACAGAATGTACTCTGGGTGGGGGACTTCAATGTCCATCACCAAGAGTGACTCGGTAGCACCACTACTGACCGAGCTGACCGAGTCCTGAAGGACATAACTGCCAGTCTGGGCCTGCGACAGGTGGTGAGAGCACCCACACAAGGGAAAAACCTACTTGATCTCGTCCTCACCAATCTACCTGTCGCAGGTACACCTGTCCATGACAGTATTGGCAGGAGTGACCACCGCACAGTCTTTGTGTTCACACTGAGGACACCCTCCATCGCGTTGTGTGACACTACCACCGTGCTAAATGGGATAGGTTCAGAATAGATCTAGCAGCTCAAAACTGGGCACCCATGAGGCGTCGTGGGCCATCATCAGCCACAGAATTGTATTCCACCACAATCGCATATCGCTCACACTACCATTACTATCAAGCCAGCGGACCAACCATGGTTCAATAAGAAATGTAGAAGAGCATGCCAGGATTGTGAAGGAATAAACCGATTCAGAAAAAGACACCATCTTATGAAAGAATTCTGGCCTTATTAAAACATGACAAACTGGGTTTGGAAATTCAGAAACCGAACGATGAAATAGCTGTGAAAGAATCCTGGCTATTGAGATAAGACAGTTGTTTACCCTGAATAAATAACCTTATTGAAACAGAAGGTGCATGGCTCCGACAAGCTGACCTTTGGGAGCAAAAACAATGGTTCACCCTGGATAAGGTGTTTTAATTTAAACTTCGTAAAGGTGGCACGTAAAATAAGGAACACCTGCCCTTCACACCATTTTTATGGTTGGTCAACTCAGAACATCTGGAGATGAGACAAGATTCTGGAATATTACAAGCTGATGTAGCAGTAAGAATTGCAGAGGTTGGCAGAAAGATGAATAGGGATAATTGACTTGCATCAGCAGAAACATTAAAGGAAATACCACTGAAAGTCTCAAATGGGATATCAGACTCACTTTAATCGGGCAAAGCGATTCTCGACCACAGAGGTGGCTCTGTGGTCTCCAATTCTTTGCAGCTCGGGGATCAAAGGTATTTGATATTGATGGATATCCTGTAAAGAAAACTTTAAAAACAGTAACACTGTAGCAAAGTTAAGATTTAAAAGTAAGATTCTCTGTTAATAATAAGATAGCATTGTTTCTCTTTTTAGAACTGTTAATGTTGCGATTGACTGATTCACCAATTGTAAATGACATGTCGGTTCCTTTAACAAATCTCTGTATATTTTTAGAATTGTCTCACATAAGCCTTCTGTATCAATAACTCGCAAACACAAACTCTGTACACTCTTTGGTAAAGAGTTACAGAATTCTGAAGGAGTTCTCCGGACCCTCATAATATCCGGGACGTTACAGTCTAGCTAAACTTATTAAAAGTGCTATCTGGAGGACGGTAACATTCTCGGATTGTTCCTTTCCTTTAGGGAGAGAATGTCCGGACCTTTAGAACCAATTAAGCTTCTTTAGGATTCGGCTACCTCAAACTTTAGTTGAAAGTGAACGTCTGAGGAATACGCCTGATCTGGGATAGCCCTAAAGGGGCTAGGACTAGTAAATATCCCTTCAGGAGCAGCACCAGACGTACCAAAAAATGTGGTGCCAACCTGGTGAAGTTACAACACAGGACTACATGCATGCTAAACAGCGGAAGCAGCATGCTATAGACAGAGCTAACCTATCCCACAACCAACAGATCAGATCAAAGCTCTGCAGTCCTCTCACATCCAGTCATGAATGTTGGTGGACAATTAACCAACTAACAGGAGGAGGAGGCTCCATGAACATCCCATTCACAATGATGGTGGAGCCCAGCACGTGAGTGCAAAAGACAAGGCTGAAGCATTTGTAACCATCTTTAGCCAGAACTGCCAAGTGGATGATCCACCTCAGCCTCCTCCTGAGGTCTCCACCATCACAGATTCCAGTCTTCAGCCAATTCGATTCACTCCACGTGATATCAAGGAAAGGCTGAGTGCATTAGATACAGCAAAGGCTATGGGCCCTGACAACATCCCGCTGCAGTGCTGAAGACTTGACTCCAGAACTAACCGCGCCTCTAGCCAAGCTGTTCCAGTAAAGCTACAACGCTGGCATCTACGCGACAATGTGGGAAAACAGCCCAGGTATGTCCTGTCCACAAAAACAGGTCTACTCTTAATCATCAGCAAAGTTAGGGAGGTGTCATCGACAGTGCTATCAAGCGGCACTTACTCACAGTAACCTGCTCACCGATGTTCAGTTTGGGTTCCACCTGGATCACTCAGCTCCAATTACATCCTTGGTCCAAACATGGACAAAAGAGCTGAATTCCAGAGGTGAGGTGAAGTTTTTTTCAATTCATTTATTGGTTGTGGGCGTCGCTGGTAAGGTCAGCATTTATTGCCATCCCCAATTGTCCTTTGAGAAGGTGGTGGTAAGCTGCCTTCTTGAACCGCTGCAGTCCGTGTGGTGAAGGTACTCCCACAGTGCTGTTAGGGAGGGAGTTCCAGGATTTTGACCCGGCGACGATGTAGGATCGGTGATATACTTCTAATTCAGGATGGTGTGTGACTTGGAGGGGAACTTGGAGGTTGACATGAATCTTGTCATTCATGTGGAAATGACTTATGAAGTAATACTGGGCAGCCTGCTGGTGACACTGTCCAGGGAAAGTATAAATACTTGGGCATGGGCCCAGTTTGCTCAGGACATACTTTAACAGGAACTAGTGAAGGACACAACTAGATCTCCATGTTGAAAAACAGTTGATTAAAGCCTTGTTTAATACTTAGACCAAGTGCCTAGTAGTTTTCTTAAACATCAGAGGTGATGGTGTTCCCATGCGTCTGCTGCCCCTGTACTTCTAGGTGGAAGAGGTCACGGGTTTGGGAGGTGCTGCCGAAGAAGCCTTGTTGAGTTGCTGCAGTGCATCTTGTAGATGGTACACACTGCAGCCACGGTGCACTGGTGGTGGAGGGAGTGAATGCTTAATGTGGTGGATGGGGTGCCAATCAAGCGGGCTGCTTCGTCCTGGATGGTATTGAGCTTCTTGAGTGTTGTTGGAGCTGCACTCATCCAGACAAGTGGAGAGTATTCCATCACACTCCTTACTTGTGCCTTGTAGATGGTGGAAAGGCTTTGGGGAGTCAGGAGGTGAGACACTCGCCGCAGAATACCTAGCCTCTGACCTGCTCTTGTTGCCACAGTTTTTATGTGGCTGGTCCAGTTAGGTTTCTGGTCAATGGTGACCCCCAGGATGGTGATGGTGAGGGATTCAGCGATGGTAATGCCATTGAATGTCAAGGGGTGGTGATTCGACTCTCGCTTGTTGGCGATAGTCATTGCCTGGCACTTCTGTGGTGCAAATGTTATCTGCCACTTATCAGCCCAAGCCTGAACAGCGTCCAGGTCTTGCTGCATGCGGGCAAGGACTGCTTCGCTATCTGAGGAGTTGTGAATGGTGCTGAACACTGTGCAGTCATCAGCGAACATCCCCATTTCTGACCTTATGTTGGAGGGAAGGTCATTGATGAAGCAGCTGAAGATAGTTGTGCCTAGGACACTGCCCTGAGGAACTCTTGCAATGATGTCCTGGGGCTGTGATGATTGATCTTCAACCACTACAACCATCTTCCTTTATGCTAGGTATGACTCCAGCCAGTGGAGAGTTTTCCTCCCCGATTCCCAATGACTTCAATTTTACTATGGCTCCTTGATGCCACACTCAGTCAAATGCTGCCTTGATGTGAAGGGCAGTCACTCTCACCACACCTCTGGAATTCAGCTCCTTTGTCCATGTTTGTATTAAGGCTGTAATGAGGTCAGGAGTGACTGCACCTCCTACTCACCAATAGCCTGCTAATTGATGACAAACTGGCATCGATTAGCTGGTTATTGGTGAGTAAGTGTCGCTTCTTAGCACTGTCAATGACACCTTCCATCACTTTGCTGATGTTTGAGAGCAGACTGATGGGGCGGTAATTGGCTGGATTGGATTTGTTCTGCTTTTATGTGGACAGGACATAACTGGGCAATTTTCTACTTTGTCCTAGTAAAATTGAAGTCAATGGGGATCAGGGGGAAAACTCTCCACTGGCTGGAGTCATACCTAGCACAAAGGAAGGTGATTGTGGTTGTTGAAGGCCAATCATCTCAGCCCCAGGACATCGCTGCAGGAGTTTTTCAGGACAGTATCCTGGGCCCAACCATCTTCAGCCACCTCTGGCCTTCCCTCTCTTATGTTCATCAATAAATAGACATTCTTATTATGAACACAGCTAGCTTTTGCTAGACACTTTTATTGAGCACATGTGGACTAGGTACAGTATCTGTAGAGGCTTCCATCTTGACTGTTGCCTTGTGGGTAGCCTAGTGCCTCATGGGTAATGTAGTCTTAATATACATACAGCTGGGTAGTGTATTCTTATACATACAGCTATATACAGCTCTACACAGCTCTACGGCTCCACCTAGTGTCTACTATAGAATGACATGTTATTGATCATTACATCCCCCTTTCTTTGAGGTTTAACAAAATCAATATCAATCAACTTTCAAGAAAACAATAAAGATAATATCAGTAACACTTTTGTTAGTGCTCTATAAACATAAACATTTTCAAAACAGTCAACACATTTTCAAAGCTTTACATTGTACTCAAAGATTAAGTCTATCAGGCTCTTTTACTTCACGTGTGGATCTTCCCAACATGGGTAAGTCTGATGTGTCTTCATGAGATTGTTCTGGTGGTGAATGACAAGATGCAGTTGCGGCATTGTCATCAATCTGCTCTTGAATAGATCGAGGTCTCCTTGCGATCTTTGCTTGGAGAGGGTTTCAGTGTTTCCTTCACTCTTCATGCCATAACTCTCAATGTAGTCAATGCACTCTCGAAAAGCTGCTGGCAGCTGGATCCCATCATACAGCATAGTCCTGTCAGCAGCCTCGGCTAATGGAACACCAAAGATTGGCCTGAGGGAAGAAGGAGTATCCACCGGAACTGCTTCCTTCTCTGGTGCAGGCTTCTTCTTTTTCTTTTTCTCTTTCCACTGCTTAACAACATCTGCTGTGGTTATATCTTTGGACTTTTTCTCCTTGTGTTTTTCCTCTTTGTGCTTTTCTTCCTTTGGCTTCTCTTTGACCTTAAAGTCTTTTTCTTTCTTCTTGGAGAAACTAGGCTTTTTGAAGACATGGATACCCTTTGGCCTTTTCATCCTTGATGGGCTCTCTTCTTTATCACCTGAGTCATCTGGTCTGCTTATGGCACAGTTTATACGGTAGACTCTCTTGACCAGTTCTAAGTCTTCACAAGCTTTGTCACTGATAAGTGAAAGGTAACATTCGCACCACACAAGTGCCAGGCAAGAGAGAGCCTAACCACCACACCTTGACATTCAGTGGCATTACCATCGCCGAATCCCCCAACATCAACATCCTGGGGGGGCCACCATTGACCAGAAACTCAATTGGACCAGCCATATAAATAATGTGGCAACAAGAGCAGGTCAGAGGCTGGGTATTCTGTGATGAGTGTCTCACCTCCTGACTCCTCAAAGCCTTTCCATCATCTACAAGGCACAAGTCAGGAGTGTGATGGAATACCCTTCACTTGCCTGGATGAGTGCAGCTCCAACAACACTCAGGAAGCTCGACACCATCCAGAACAAAGCAGGCCACTTGATTGGCATCCGATCCAGTACCATAAACATTCACGCCCTCCACCACCAGCGTACCGTGGCTGCAGTGTGTACCATCTACAAGATGCACTGCAGCAGCTCAACAAGGCTTCTTCGGCAGCACCTCCCAAACTCACAACCTCTATCACCTAGAAGGACAAGGGCAGCAGGCGCATGGGAACTGTAGGGGGTTTTGGTTTGGGGTTTGTGTCTGGCCAGTCAGGCGTATCTGAGCTGCTCCAGCTCCGTGCGGTTCGAATCGCTTCCCCTCTGGTTCTGACCACCGGACTTATTACGAGCAGTGATATAAACAAAACAAGACCAGTGGTTTGGTGCAAAGAAAACCAATGTTTATTAAAAATAGAGAAAAATAAACACTATACAGAGAAAAATCACTATGTATGTAACACAATTACACTTAGCGGGGGAGGAGGAACGGACACATCGAGGGAAAATTAGTAAAATTACAATTTTAGCAATCCCCTTAACTCCCACCCTTTACACCTATCTAAGTTGTCTTGTGATGGGCCAGAAAGTTTATGCTCACCAGACTTGGATGTTAGAACGCCTGCTCCGTGCCCCGTTGCCTGCCAATGTCTTTAGGGTTTTCACCGCCCAGAGCAGAGATACCCCAGTGATTCAAAGGTAACTGTTGGTATCCTGCTTCCCTGGACGGGCTCTTCATCGTCGATCTTCTTGATGGTAAGGCAGGGCATCGGAGTCCAGTCGAGAGAGAGAGAGAGATGGCTTCCTGAGGGATTACTTATACCCCTTTCTGGGAGCCCTTATCACTCGCCAGATCAGCTTGTTTCTTTGTCTGACCTGGACGTGTTGAAGTCTATACAAAGGAAACCGTTCTGGGCCCATCGACCTGGATGGCCGTTTAATTGGTTTTTAAACATCCCATAAGTGTTTTCCTTTGTGTAACTGGTCTTGTGATGGGGCCATTCCAGTTTTACTGCCCCGCTGATCATTTCCAAACAGTGTTGAAGTCAGCTAACGAAGGTCTGAATGCAGCTATTACCCGTTGATTATCTGTGCAAACGGCCTTGATGGGTTTTAATCAGAGGCCCGAATGCCACTGTTTCCTTCTCATACATAAATGCAGAAGGCCTGTCTGCCTTCTAATTTCTGGAAGATTCCTTCTTTGTCAGTCCAAACCTGAACTTTGCAGGCCTTGGCCATGAGGTTGACTGTAGCCATCTTGTTGGGCCCTGGAGCCCTGGATTTTAAACTCAGTCCAGCCAGGGTTTCTCCAATAAGCCAGAAGTAAATCTTCAGGGGAGACATAAAATTTGCGAATCCTTTCAGAACACCACCACCTCCAAGTTTACTCCGAGTCACACACCATCCTGACTTGGAAATATATCGCTGTTCCTTCATCATCGCTGGGTCAAAATCCTGGAACTCCCTCCCTAACAGCACTGTGGGAGTACCTTCACCACACGGACTGCAACGATTCATGAGGCTACTCTCCGCCACCTTCTCAAGGACAATTAGAGATGGGCAATAAATGATGGCATTGTCAGCGACGCCCACATCCGGTGAATGAATAAAAATAGTGCCTATCAGCCATTTTGAAAGTTGCAAAGCAACACAAAAATGGCAGCCATTTGCACAATTACTGATTGCAAAAGCAATGCTACATACATCTGACACATTTAAAACAATTTTTAAGCTTCTTCAGTGGCTCAGTGAATAGATGTTTTGCTTTGATTTCTATTATTGCGTTACTGTTCCACACAGTTCAGTAACATTCTTGCTACATTCCCCAGTCTGTGCTATATGAGAAAGAAGAAAGCCTTGCATGTATATAGCACCTTCCGTGACCCCAGAATGTCCCAAAGCACTTTGCAGCCAATTAAGTACTTTTTGAAGTGTAGTCACTGTTGTAATGTAGGAATTGGGGCAGACAATTTGCGCACAACAAGCTCCCACAAATGGCAATAATATAATGACCAGATAATCTGTTTTAGTGAAGTTGATTGAGGGATAAATATTGAGCAGGACACTGGGAATAACTCCCATGCTTTTCTTTGAAATAGTGTCATGGGATCTTTTATAACCACCTGATGAGGCAGACGGGGCGTCGGTTAACATCTCATCCAAAAGATGGTACCTCCGACGCAGTACTGCACTGGATTGTCAGCCTAGATTTTGTGCTCAAGTCCTAACCTCAGGATAGCTAACCTCAACCAGTGCAAAAACACTGCGACAGGATTCAACGTCCCCTGGATAAGGAGAAGAAAAATCTGTTATCTCCCACGATTGAAAAGCCTGATTACTAGACTCACACATAATGAAGACCACTGACAGATAGGCACCATTTTTCATATTCGTTATTGGGATGTAGTCGTTGCTGACAAGGCCGGCATTTATTGCCCAACTCTAGTTACCCTTGAGGAGGTAGTGGTGGGCCTTCTTATTGAACAGCTGCCTGTCAATGGTGAAAGTGCTCCACAGGCAGTTATGGTAGGCAACCCATAGAATTACCACAGCACCTGTTACAGGAAAGAAGGGGGAAAAAAGTCAGGAACATTGTTTTTAGGAATGTAACGCGTGGAAAGAGTTTAATTATATACAGGTGACCATGTGTCCTCCTCGGAAAAGAGATAGGTGCCATGTGCAGTGAAAATCTAAAACATGCCAAATCAAAACAAAAACTGCATAACACACAATATTGGGCCAGAAATTCGGGTCCCCACGGGTGAGTATGCGTTGTGTACTCACACATACGGCCAACGAAAGTGCCGGTTTTGTACATGCACTGTGCATGCGTTGGAAACCGGAACTTCCGTTCCCTTGAAGGAAGGGGTTCACAGGTCGAACGCGTGTGCCGGCGAGGCAGCGCGTACACCTGGAACTTCCGTTTTTTTACAGGTTTCTCCGGGAGGGTAAGTCTCTAACAGCTGCGCGTTTAAAAAGCAGTCGCAAGGCCTGCTTTTAACAAGGTAAGTGGTGAATTAAGTAAAATTAAAACATTTTTTCCATAGGTTTATTATTTTTAAATACTTTAAAGAAAGGTAAGTTTATTTTTAGCCCTGTTAAAAACTGTAATTAATTTTTTCAAAAATTTAAATTTTTGTTTAAAATAGTTATTTTATGTAATTTATAGTTATTTTAAAAATGTGATTTAAAAAAAAATGTATTTGAAGTTTCAGTTAGGTTTTGGGGCCGAACTCTATTCATAGATTTGACAGGTCTTCCTGTCAAATCTATGAATAGAGATTCCCTGCTACGATTGGCTCTCCATGGCCCACGTGACCCCAGGGGACGTTTCAAACTAACTGTGCCCCTGGGATATGCAAGCACTGCGCGCCAGCAGCTGGAGGAGGCCCAGGATCGGAATCCCATGCGGACCCACAGCACAATGGCAGGCGCGCTAGGTAAGTGCAGGTCGGGGGCTTGAACCCGCGGAAAGCCTCCGATCCGAATTTCTGGCCCAATGTGCCACCACACTCGACTGCAGAATTGAGCCCAATGTGCCCAACTCAGTACCCACATACAGTTACATGAATCTAAGAGTAATTTCCAAAGGGACATTTAAAGGTGGTTGTATATTGGGAACTTTATTAAAATGAGTTTGACTCATTGGAAAAATTCATGAGGTCGTCCAGCCTTTCACTGCCTGAGTCTGACTTCTTTCTCAGATCAGTAGCAGTGAATTAGAATATCTCAAATTGAATTAAGATGCTGTCTCCCATGACTACACTATGAATCATTAATAAAAATGCTTACGGTAACGAGTTGCATGTAGCAATAATGAAAATAATGACACTGTGTCATCAATCAAAAAGCTACAGAGGATTAGGAAACAAAAAAAATAAAGGTTTGCAGACAGTTTAAATAAATCTGTCGAGTTCTTCAACAGTCGGGAAAAAGGTCTGAGAAATTCTTGCATATTTTGAAGTACCAGCTCAGCTCATTATACAGGAGATTAACTGTTCTTTCTTCTTATTGCTGGTTGTGAAATGTTTTTGTGTAAAATGTCTGCCATGTTTCCTTACATAATTCAGTTAGATTTAGCGTACTTATAGAAAAGGATAAAGGTAGACCAGGAGTAAAAGTTCTCAATTGGGGAAAGGCCAATTTTACTAAGCTGAGATGTGATTTAGCAAAAGTGGACTGGAAACAGCTACTTGAAGGTAAATCAGTGTCAGAGCAGTGGGAGGCATTCAGGGAGGTGATAGCGAGGGATCAGAGCAAATATGCTCCACAAAAGAAAAAGGGTGGGACTCCCAAATCTAGAGCCCCCTGGATGTCAAGGGGCATACAGGGTAGGATATGGCAAACAAGCAAAGCTTATGTCAGATACCGAGAGCTAAATACTACAGAAAGCCTAGGGGAACATAAGAACATAAGAACATAAGAAATAGGAGCAGGAGTAGGCCAATCGGCCCCTCGAGCCTGCTCCACCATTCAATAAGATCTTGGCTGATCTGATCCTAACCTCGAATCTTCTATCACTCTGCATCCACCCGAACCCATGTGATCTCCTGGGAGAGGCAAAAAACCAGATAAAGACCCAATGGGCAATTTGGGAGAAAAAAATCTGGGAAATTCCTCTCCGACCCATCTAGGCGATCGAAATTCTTCCAGGAGATCACTCTGTCCCTATATTTTCTACAGTACTTACCTTCTGCAAAGGCGATCTCCACCCCAGCCAGGAACAGGAATAAAACCATCTCCTGAAATCTAATACAGAATTAGAACACAGTAGGAGCAGAACCAGGCTACACGGCCCCTGGGCCCACTCCACTACCCACAGGGCCATGACCATTCCGAACCTAGACTCATGTCCAATTTCCTGCCCGTTCCCCGTAACCCTTAATTCCCTTTACTTCTAGGAAACTATCTATATCTGTTTTAAATTTATTTAATGATGTAGCTTCCACAGCTTTCTGGGGCAGCAAATTCCACAAACCTACCACCCTCTGAGTGAAGAAGTTTCTCCTCATCTCAGTTTTGAAAGAGCAGCCCCTTATTTTAAGATTATGCCCCCTAGTTCTAGTTTCACCCATCATTGGGAACATCCTCACCGCATCCACCCGATCAAGCCCCTTCACAATCTTATATGTTTCAATAAGATCGCCTCTCATTCTTCTGAACTCCAATGAGTAGAGTCCCAATCTACTCAACTTCTCCTCATATGACCACCCCCTCATCCCCGGGATTAACCGAGTGAACCTCCTTTGTACTGACTCGAGAGCAAGTATGTCTTTTCTTAAGTATGGACACCAAAACTGTATGCAGTATTCCAGGTGCGGTCTCACCAATGCCTTGTACAACTGCAGCAATACCTCCCTGTTTTTATATTCCATCCCCCTAGCAATAAAAGCCAACATTCCATTGGCCTTCTTGATCACTTGCTGCACCTGCATACTAACTTTTTGAGTTTCGTGCACCAGGACCCCCAGATCCCTTTGTACTACAGTACTTTCCAGTTTCTTGCCATTAAGATAATAACTTGCTCTATGATTTTTCCTGCCAACGTGCAAAGCCTCACACTTTCCAGTATTGTATTCCATCTGCCAAATCTCTGCCCACTTACTTAGCCTGTCTATGTCCCTTTGCAGGTTTTTTATGTCCTCCTCACTCACTACTTTCCGTCCCATCTTTGTATCATCTGCAAACTTTGATATGTTACACTCGGTCCCCTCCTCCAAATCGTTAATATAGATTGTAAAGAGTTGGGGACCCAGCACTGACCCCTGCGGAACACCACTAGTTACTGGTTGCCAATCTGAGAACGAACCATTTATCCCAACTCTCTGCTTTCTGTTAGAGAGCCAATCCTCCACCCACGCCAGAATATTACCCCCAATCCCGTGATTTTTTATCTTGAGCAATAATCTTTTGTGTGGCACCTTGTCAAATGCCTTTTGGAAGTCTAAATACACTACGTCCACTGGTTCCCCTTTATCCACCCTGTATGTTACTTCCTCAAAAAACTCAAGCAAATTTGTCAAACATGACTTCCCCTTCATGAAACCATGCTGAGTTTGTCCTATTAAATTATGTTTATCCAAATGTCCCGTTACTGTCTCCTTAATAATGGACTCTAACATTTTACCAACCACAGATGTTAGGCTAACAAGTCTATAGTTTCCAGCCTTCTGCCTACTACCCTTTTTAAATAAGGGTGTTACATTAGCAGTTTTCCAATCTGCCGGGACCTTTGCTGAGTCCAGTGAGTTTTGGAAAATTATTACCAATGCATCCACAATCCCTACCGCCACTTCCCTCAAGACCCTAGGATGCAAGCCATCAGGTCCAGGGGATTTATCCGCCTTGAGTCCCATTATTTTACCAAGTACCACTTCCTTAGTGATTTTATTCGTATTTAGTTCCTCCCCCCCTAAAGCCCCCTGTTTGTCCAGTGTTGGGATATTCTTAGTGTCCTCTACTGTAAAGACTGATACAAAATAATTGTTCAGTGTTTTTGCCATCTCCATGTTTCCCACCATTAATTTCCCGGTCTCATCCTCTAAGGGACCAACATTTGGGGCAGCACGGTGGCATAGTGGTTAGCACTGTTGCCTCACAGCGCCAGGGACCCGGGTTCGAATCCGGCCTCGGGTGACTGTCTGTGTGGAGTTTGCACATTCTCCCCGTGTTTGCGTGGGTTTCCTCCGGGTGCTCCGGTTTCCTCCCACCGTCCAAAGATGTGCGGGTTAGGTTGATTGGCTATGATAAATTGACCCTTAGTGTTAGGGGGATTAAATACGTGGGGTTACGGGGATAGGGTGGGATATGTGTTGGTGTAGGGGTTACGGGGATCGGGTGGGATATGTGTCGGTGCAGGCTCGATGGGCCGAAATGGCCTCTATCTGCACTGTGGGGTTTCTGTGATTTCTGTGATTTACTTTAGCCACCCTTTTTCTTTTTATATAACTATAGAAACTTTTGCTGTCTGTTTTTATATTTTTTGCTAATTTACTTTCATAATCTATCTTCCCTTTCTTAATCAATCTTTTAGTTATTTTTTGCTGTCTTTTAAAGACTTCCCAATCTTCCATCCTCCCACTAGATTTGGCCACCTTATATGCCCTTGTTTTTAGTCGGATACTACCCTTAATTACTTTACTTAGCCACGGATGGCTATCTTTTCTTTTACACCCTTTTTTCCTCAGTGGAATATATTTCTTTTGGAAGTTGTAAAATAACTTCTTAAATGTACACCACTGATCATGTACCGTCTTACCCTTTAATCTATTTTCCCGATCCACTCTAATCAATTCTGCTCTCATACTTTAATAGTCTCCTTTATTCAAGCTCAGCACGCTTGTTTGAGATCCAACCTTCTCACCCTCTAATTGAATATGGAACTCAACCATGTTATGATCACTCATTCCAAGGGGATCCTTTACTAGGACATTTTTAATTAATCCTGTCTCATTACACAGGACCAAATCTAAGGTTGCTTGCCACCTGGTCGGTTCAGTTACATACTGCTCAAGAAACCCATCCCTAATACACTCAATGAACTCATCCTCAAGGCTGCTCTGCCCAATTTGATTTGTCCAGTTAATATGATCATTAAAATCCCCCATAATTATAGCTGTTCCCTTATTACAAGCCTCAACTATTTCCTGATTAATACTCCGTCCAACAGAGTTGTAACTGTTCGGAGGCCTATAGACTACACCCACTAGTGTTTTTTTCCCCTTATTATTCCTTATCTCCACCCAAACTGTTTCACTATCCTGCTCCTTTGACCCAATATCATTTCTCTGTATTATAGTGATTCCTTCCTTTATTAACATAGCCACCCCACCTCCTCTCCCTTCCTGCCTGTCCATCCTGATTGTTAAATAACCTGGTATGTTTAATTCCCAGTCATGGTCACCCTGCAGCCATGTTTCTGTAATGGCCACAAGATCATACCCATATGTCGTTATTTGTGCCGTTAACTCATTCATTTTGTTGCGAATGCTACGTGCATTCAGATAAAGAACTTTCAAATATGTTTTGTAACACTTAGTTCCAGTTTTTTTCCCTTTTTAGTACTTTACTTTTTACTCCATACCTTCTGTCCCTTCCTGACACGTGTGGTAAACCACTGTTTGTATTCCACTGTGTACATGCCTGGACATGCCTCGGCTGACTCCTCCCACAAGTCCTAGTATAAAGGTGACTGCTCCCCAGCCCTTGGTATGCTGGACCGGTCGACCACTCGAGGCAGACCTTCATTCTTTTGTTAATAAAAGCCTTTAGTTACTCTCTTAACTCTCAGTCTTTTATGAGTAATTGATAGCGCATCAACATGTTCTGTTTTTTAATTCCCCCACTGCTACCTAAGTCTATGACCTTCTCTGTTGTCATTTCTATTATTTGCTCTCTAGAAGCCTCCCCCCACTAATTAGTTTAAAGCCCTCTATACAGCCCTAGTTATATGATTCGCCAGGACTCTAGTCCCAGCACTGGCCAAGTGGAGTCCGTCCCAACGGAACAGCTCCCTCCTGTCCCAGTACTGGTGCCAGTGTCCCAAGAAGCAAAACCCATTTCTCCCACACCAGTCTTTGAGCCACGCATTTAACTCTTTAATTTTATTTATCCTAGCCAAATTCGCTCGTGGCTCAGGTAATAACCCAGAGATTATTACCCTTGAGGTTCTGTTTTTTTAATTTGACCCCTAGCTGCTCATACTCCTTTAACAGAACCATTTTCCTTGTCCTATCTATGTCGTTTGTACCAACATGGACCACGACAACTGGATCCTCCCCCTCCCACTCCAAGTTTCTTTTCAGCCCAGAAGAGATGTCCTTAACCCTGGCACCGGGCAGGCAACACAGCCTTCGGGACTCCTGCTCTTGACTGCAGAGAACCCTATCTATCCCCCTAATGATACTATCCCCTACCACTACAACATTTCTTTTTACTCCCTCCACTTGAATGGCCCCCTGTACCACGGTGCTGTGGCCAGGTTGCTCATCCTCCCTGCAGTCCCCGCTCCCGCCCTCACAGGGCGTAAGAACCTCGATCCTGCTGGACAAGAGCAAGGGCTGCGTCTCCTTCAACACTACATCCTGGATCCCTGTACCTTCCTCACTCGTAGTCACACCGTCCTGTCCCTGACCACGGACTACATCTGCAGTAATTAACTTCATAGGTGTGACCATCTCCTGAAACATAGAGTCCAGGAACTTCTCCCCCTCCCTGTTGTGTCGCAGTGTCTGAAGCTCGGTCTCAAGCTCCATAACATGGAACTTGAGTTCCTCTAGCAGCAAACACTTGTCGCAGATATAATCACCGTGAGCCTCAATGGGGTTCACCGGCTCCCACATCTCGCAACAGTAACACATCACCTGCTCCATTCTATATAATTAATTAAATTTCTTATTATTAGTTATGAAGACCCTGCCCGGATATAGATGATAATATCACACCGCTATTCAATAGGGCTTACCAACTTAAAGGTATAAAAGAGAAGAGAAGGAAGAAAACCAACCAACTAGCTGATCACCAACCTCCTCCTTGAATACTGTCTGTGGGGCCCATTTGGTTGACTCGTCTCGCTGCTCTGCCTCCGCAGTGCTGTCTAAGCCTGGGAGTGGGGAAAAAACAGAGCGAAAAACACACCCTCACCTCCCACTTGCCTGAATCTCCCACTTACCAAAACTCCAGCAGCACTCAATGCACAAAGCTCTCCGTGCACAGCACTAGCCCCTCCCCTTTTATACCCGGATTCTACTTCCGGTTTAAACTGCCCAACAGTTTAATATACCCTTAAAAAATTAAACTTACTTCAAATAATTGACTTCTTAACACACTAAAATTCACAAAATACACTTAAATGATTTTTCTCCCACTTACCAAAACTCCAGCAGCACTCAATGCACAAAGCCCTCCGTGCACAGCACTAGCCCCTCCCCTTTTATACCCGGATTCTACTTCCGGTTTAAACTGCCCAATAGTTTAATATACCCTTAAAAAATTAAACTTACTTCAAATAATTGACTTCTTAACACACTAAAATTCACAAAATACACTTAAATGATTTTTCTCCCACTTACCAAAACTCCAGCAGCACTCAATGCACAAAGCACTCCGTGCACAACACTAGCCCCTCCCTTTTATACCCGGATTCTACTTCCGGTTTAAACTGCCCAATAGTTTAATATACCCTTAAAAAATTTAACTTACTTCAAATAATTGACTTCTTAACACACTAAAATTCACAAAATACACTTAAATGATTTTTCTCCCACTTATCAAAACTCCAGCAGCACTCAATGCACAAAGCACTAGAAAGTGCAGGGGTCAAATTAAAAAAGGAAACTAGGAAAACAAAGAGAGGGCATGAAAAAGTATTGGGAAGTAAAATCAAGGAAAATCCAAAGATGTTTTGTAAATACATAAAGAGCAAGAGGATAACTATAGAAAGAGTAGGGCCTATTAGAGACCAAAAAAGAAGCTTGTGTGTGGAGGTGGAAGATGTGGGTATAGTTCTTAATGTATGCTTTGCATCTGCCTTTACAAAAGAGAGGGACGATGCAGACATTGTAATTAAGGAGGAGGTGCATGAATTATTGAATGAGATAAACATAGTGAGAGAGGAAATATAAGGGGTTTAGCATCTTTGAAAGTAGATAAATCATCAGGCCCGGATGAAATGCATCCCAGGCATTTAAGAGAAGCAAGGGAGGAAATAGCGGAGGCTCTAACCATCATTTTTCAGGTGTGGTGCTGGAGGACTGGAGGACTGCTAACAGTGCACTGTTGTTTAAAAAGAGAGAAAGGGATAGACCGAGTAATTACAGGCCAGTCAGCCTAACTTCGGTGGTATAAAACACTAGTTAGGCCATAGCTAGAGTACTGTGTACAGCTCTGGTCACCACATTACAGGAAAGATGTGATTGCACTAGAGAGAGTACAAAGGAGATTGACGAGGATGTTGCCAGGACTGGAAAATTTTAGCTATGAGAAAGGATTGAATAGGCTGGGGTTGTTTTCTTTGGAGCAGAGGAGGCTGAGGGGAGACTTGATTGAGGTGGATAAAATTATGAGGGGCCTAGATAGAGTGGATAGGAAGGACCTATTTCCCTTACCAGAGAGGTCAATAACCAGGGGGCATAGATTTAAAGTAATTGGTAGAAGGATTAGAGGGGATTTGAGGAGAATTTTTTTCACCCAGAGGGTGGTGGGTGTCTGGAACTCATTGCCTGAAAGGGTGGTAGAGGCAAAAACCCTCATCACATTTAAAAAGTACTTGGATATGCACTTGAAGTGCCATAAACTGTAAGGCTATGGGCCAAGAGCTGGAAAGTGGGATTAGGCTGGATAGCTCTTTTTCGGCCATCACAGGCCTCTTATTGCTTATCGAATGGCCTCCTTCTGTGCTGTAGATTTTTATGATTCTATGATAACAACAGTTGCTGTACTTCGAAAAATAATTGACTGTATTTGAAGCACTTTGAAATGTTTCTCACAGATGTGATAAGGTGCTGTATAAATGCTAGCTCTTTCTAACTGTTGTAATGTTATTTACTATGCTGAAGTAGCTAAGCTTAGATAGCTAGAGATGCCTTGAACAGCACAGTGCAGTGTACAAGTTGGCCAATTATCTGGGGTGAATTATGGTGTTGAATTTGCTCAGTGTATTATCGAACTAATTAGTGGTCATTTTGACTTTGACCAATAGTGTAAAACAGGCAATAGCAAATTGGCAGCCTACAATTGACTTCAATGGAAATAAAATGGGGAGCGGTGTAAAACGGGCTGGCGATTTGTCATCACCTGTTTCACACTATCGTGCAAAGTCAAAATCACCTCTATTTTGTGGGTTACTGTTAATGTTACTAATGTTTGCCCACATCCCTAAAATCATTCCTGAAAGTAACAAGTGTAATGCACCGACTCTGGGCTAATGACGTTTTTGATTGTTAAGAGCTTGCTAAAGAGCAATTGAAGGGCTTCTCCCTAAATTCATGGCTGATCTTGGGCTCAAATCCACTTCCCAGCCCGCTCCCCATAACCCTTCACTCCCTTATTTTGCAAAGATCTGTCTATCTCCACCTTAAATGTATTTAATGACCCAGCCTCCACGGCTCTCTGTGGCAGAGAATTTCACAGATTTACGACCCTCTGAGAGAGGAAATTCCTTCTCATCTCAGTTCTAAAAGGGTGACCCTTTATTCTGAAACTATACCCCCGAGTTCTAGATTTCCCTACGAGGGGAAACATCCTCTCTGCATCTACCTTGTCGAGCCCCCTCAGTATCTTATATGTTTCAATAAGATCACCTCTCATTCTTCTAAATTCCAATTCCAAAGGCAACCTTCTCAGGGCAACTAGGGACAGGCAATAAATGTGTCCTTTGCAGCAAGGCCCACAGCCTGAGAATGAATAATATATAAATAAAACCCCTATATGATATAGTACTAGTCATTGTGAAAGTTAGAGTGCAGGGCCTAAGCCAGAAAAGAACTTTCTAATATAAACTAATCTTGCTTGGCAATACAGCCTCTGACTTCCCCTTGATGATGTAAAGAACCAGTGAGATAAACAATACCCACTTTGGATATGGTGTGAGCTTAGGGCCGGTGAAGGATGGGGACTTAAAACCTTCTTCTAAGTCTGACCTCACGGCTGTCACCCATACAAGTACAGTGCTTAGAGAAACTGATGTGTAATTGTTTTCTAGATCTCTTTCCTGATTCCTATGCAGTTCATATACTGTTACTGAGATGCTACATAACAGATTTACAGCAACAAAAATGCTTTTACGTCCTGAGTTCCTGTATATTTTTTACATGAAGTAAATTGTCAGTAAATTTCCAGTAAATGCCGACAGCAATATTTAATTGATCTAACCCCACAGCTACAAGAAGAAAGTTGAATCATTTTCCTGGTGCTGTTATTGACCGCTCCTTACAGTGTGGCAGCTGTTTGCTTTGTGCTCCTGTTAACCTGTAGTCAGAACTACCTGACATCCTGGGCTGAAGTCATCATGGACTTTAAAGAATGAACTTGCATTTAGCCAATGAAGTACTTTTGACGAGCACTCACTGTTGTAATGCAGGGAAACACGGCAGCCAATTTGCGCACAGCAAGCTCCCACAAACAGCAATGTGATAATGATCAGATAATCTGTTTTTAGTGATGATGGTTGAGAGATAAATATTGGCCAAGACACCAGCAAGAACTCCCCTGCTCTTCTTCAAAATAGTGCCATGGGATCTTTACTTCCCTCAGCACTGCACTGGAGTGTCAGCCTGGAGTTTGTGCTCAAGTCTCTGGAGTGGGATTTAAACCCACAACCTTCTGACTCAGAGGCGAGTGTGCTACCCACTGAGCCACGGCTGACACCTAAAAGAATCATGAGCTGTGCCTGCTCCCTCATCTGGCTGGCTATTTCTGCTGCATCTTAAAGAGGGGTCTCGGTCCCAGGGCGTTTTTTCAGAAATGGAATTAATAATTCTGATTGGCTTCAAAATCCTTGTATTAGAACCATAGAAAGTTACAGCACGGATGGAGGCCATTTCAGCCCACCGTGTCCGTGCCGGCCAACAAAGAGCTATCCAGCCTAATCCCACTTCCCAGCTCTTGGTCCGTAGCCCTGCAGGTTAGAGCATCCCAAGTGCACATCCAAGTACTTTTTAAATGTGGTTAGGGTTCCTGCCTCTACCACCCTTTCAGGCAGTGAGTTCCAGACCCCCACAAGAAATTTCCCCTCAAATCCCCTCTAAACCTTTAACCAATTACTTTAAATCTGTGCCCTCTGGTTTTTGACCCCTCTGCTAAAGGAAATAGGTCCTTTCTATCCACTTTATCTATGCCCCTCATAATTTTATACACCTCAATAAGGTCTCCCCTCAGCCTCCTCTTTTCCAAGGAAAACAGACCCAGCCTATCCAGTCTTTCCTCATCGCTAAGATTCTCTACTCCCGGCAACATCCTTGTAAATCTCCTCTGTACCCTCTCTAGTGCAATCACATCTTTCCTATAATGTGGTGACCAGAACTGCACGCAGTACTCTAGCTGAGGCCTAACTAGTGTTTTATTCAGTTGAAGCATAAACCCCCCTGCTCTTGTATTCTATGCCACGGCTAATAAAGGCAAGCATTCCGTATGCCTTCTTCACCACCTTATCTACCTGGCCTGCTATCTCAGGGATCTGTGGACATGCACTCCAAGGTCCCTTTGTTCCTCTACACTACTCAGTGTCCTACCATTTAATGTGTATTGCCTTTCCTTGTTAACCCTCCCCAAATACATTACCTCATTCTTTTCTATTTCTGCTGTTTATCTTTTTGCGTCAATATTTTGGTTTGCTGATTGCTTCTCATGACATTGTCAACTGAACTGACTTGGCGGACGTACTGATATTAAAAAACTCAGATTTTTGACCTTTGAGATTATGAATTATTATTCACCACAGTCGGTTTTCTTAAAAAAGCCATACCGTCATGAATAAAAATAGTAAATATTCCTTTATTTGAAAAGGAAAAGGTGCAAGAGCTTTTTGTCATGACGATGTCACATTCAAGTGGCATAGCCACACGGTTTAGCATGTCTTTGTTGTGTGTGTTTGCACATCACACACAGATTTACCACATGTACCCATTTAGCTCTCAAGTTATTATACACAAAGGTAATTGTAATTGGATTTTAAAAAATACCCATGGTTCACTAGAAATTCTTGCTGTTAATGAACCTGTATATCATCTTAGAATAATATATTTAAGCTTTTGAATACTTTGTCTTTTCAGGACAGTATATATAAATATAAATATATGCCTACAATAATACATATTGCCTACTACCACAGGAATACAATCAATCAGACATGCCTGGGTGGAATCAACACAATGATGAACTCAAACAAAAGCAAAATGCTAGCAATCTGGCATAAAAACAGAAAATGCTGGAAATACTCAGCAGGTCAGGCAGCATCTGTGGAGAGAGAAACAGAGTTAACGTTTCAGGGCCCCTGAAATATTAACTCTGTTTCTCTCTCTACCGACACTTACTTGGTCAGCTGTGGCTCAGTGGGCAGCACCCTCACCTCTGAGTCCGAAGGATGTGGGTTCAAGTCCTACTCCAGAGACTTGAGCACATAAAGTTAGGCTGACACTCCAGGGCAGTGCTGAGGGAGTGCTGCACTGTCGGAGGTGCCGTCTTTCAGATGAGACATTAAACCGAGGCCCCGTCTGCTCTCCCAGGTGGACGTAAAAGATCCCATGGCACTATTTCAAAGAAGAGTAGCGGAGTCATCCCTGCTGTCCTGGCCAATATTTATCACCCAACCAGCACCACTAAAACAGATTATCACATTGTGTTTGTGGGAGCTTGCTGTGTGTAAATTAGCTGCTGCGTTTCCCACATTACAACAGTGACTACACTTCAAAAGTACTTCATTGGCTGTAAAGCACTTTGAGACGGCCGGTGGTCATGAAAGACGCTTTTTAAATTAAAGTCTTTCTTTTTCTTTTTAATGGCCCAGAATTTGCTGGAGTGGGGCATCTCGCAGTGTGCCCCATTAGTTAGACTTTATCCCATAACCTTCAGCTTGAAAATGTTCTTCACTGCAAATTGCTGGAAGTGTGAACTGTTAACAGTGTGGTGAGGTCAAGAGGGCATTTGGGACCTTGGTGAATGACAGGACCAACAGTCTATCTCCTTAGCCAATGAGATTTAACAATTGAGAAAAAAACAGAGGAACGATGGAGAAGGAAATAGGGAGAATTAGAGTCAAACCAGGAAGAGAACGAGAAATAAAGCGAGGGAAAGAAAGATTAGATTATGAGAGAGACAAAAAAGAGGCAGTAAGGAAAAGTAAGAAAAACATTTGAAATTTAAAAAATCTCTAAGAACAATTTACTACCTGTAGGAATGAAACTCCACAGGTTCAATTGTTCCCTTTCTGGGCCGGAGAGGTTGATTGGCATTACAGGAACATAAATCTCCTCATTAAAAAGGTACTTACACCGTTAAGCACTAGCCTTAACTTTCAGCAGTGAGTTTAATTGGTAATTAATGAGCTAATGCAACAATTTCTTGAAACTTAAGGGGGTTGACGGTGAGCTGCCATTTACGCAAGGCTAACAGTGAAGGGGCGCAAATTGTCCAGAAACGTGTGGCGATTTGCAACTCACAGCGTATCTCTTCATAACAAATTGCTGGGCGATTTACACATTGATAACGACGTATGCAGTAAACTTGCCATTATTTTGCCAGCAAATTGCAGTCCAATATCTACAAAAGTGGAGATTTAGCACACATTGGCATCATTTGTGTTTCAGGTGCACTGAACCAGTTCACCAGGCACCACTACGTTGTGTGCCATGTAGCTCTGGTGAGTAGTGTGATCAACCTATGGCCAGTCATGGATGCACTCTTTAAGGCTGTTAATAGAACGTGCTCAACGGACCTCAACTCTGCCACTTTCAATATCTGGAGAAACTGAATGTGCAGTGCAATGGCCTGCTTTAGCACAGTGAGGCACATTGACTTACTCGCGGATTGCTAGCTAAGCTATTCTTTAAGTTGTGAAATATACCTCTCCATAGAACATGCTGCCAGAACTCTGTGACAAAGCATGGCTAGTAAACTCTGTGGAGACTGAATCTGATAGCTCCTGAAAATGGGTGTGGGAATCGCGATGCACAATTAGCCCAGACCCATTGAGTACGATGTAGGCAGCACGCAAACTTTGTGCTGCCTGCTAATTTAAATGATTGCAGCAGGTAGCCCAGTGTAAGCCTGAGCGGGGGGAAATTTTCTGACAGGCTAGCAACAGTTAAAGCTAGCCTGCACTTCATAAAGCCAGCCCGCACCTCTTAAAGAGGAGATGCATTCTGGCCGCAGCAAGTGCTGGAAGTGGCTGGGGAAGAGAGTCTGACCTGGAACAACATTGAATTATGGTGCACTGGAAGCATTGGTGGAGGAGGTGGACAGGAGGAAAGAGGTCCTCTATCCACAGGGGGCCAGGAGACCCTCCAGACAAACTCTGCGAAGGCAGTGGGAGCAGGTAGCCGTAGCAGTCAATGCCAGGAGTCAAGCCTCAAGGATCTGGATGCAGTGCCGCAAAAAGTTCAATGACCTTACACGAGTGGTCAAGGTCAGTGAATTCATCTTCAAATGCCAATATCCCACCAACTGCACCACTAGCCTCACACACTGCTCAAAGCACCACACTCCCATCACTCACCTACCAACAATCTCTACCAAACAGGACTTATACCTCACAATCAAAGCTTCACCTCACCCTCACACACTTAGCACTGTTGCAAGCCTCACACACACATCTCACAGCTTACACACACTTTCAGCTATTCAACCATGACAGGCACATCACCCAAACACATTGCTCCACACTCACTGACACACTTACATTTCTCCTGGAGGACAAATTGGTGCATAAATGAGGGCAGCAGGAGCTAGTCATGGAGTGGCCATCGCTGAGCCCGTGGCCAGAAGCAGGGCCGAAACAATCCAAGATGAGGGTATCCTTATTCCCACATCCCACTTCTCCCTCATCCCACAATCTCTTCTGATTTACAAGCTGCAGAAGGTGTAAACAAGCACCTCTTGCTTCCCCCCCACCCCTCCCCTCACCACAACCCTACCCTTGTGCCTTTCTCCTTTCAGATAACCAAGAACTGCAACCTGGCCAGGCAGTGGTGGAGGAGCAACAAGTGGAAGAGGAAGAAGGCAATGATGCTGAAGGCACAGCACTGTCAATTGATTTCACACTCGCAACCACCAGCTCATCTACTAACACTCCGCGTAATTTAGAGGAGGGATTAGATGTGAGATCTGCATGTGGTGAGACACTGGGCACGAGTGGGCTGCAACCAGGGCAGGGGGAAAGGATAGCGCAGGTGCCAGCTACCCGGAAGGCGAGGTCGCACACAATTTCTGCTGCAGAGGACTCAGATGAGGATTTCCATAGGGCAGGCTACAGAAGAATGCTGATGGGTATGCACAATGAAATGCTTGGTGAACTGGGAAGCCTGCCAGAAAGCCTGCGGTCAATGTCAAGGAGCATGGAGGAGTCCAGCACCAACTTCACACAGAGCTTTGCGCAGAGTTTGGAGACCATCCTTTCCAGCAGGGAAGTGATGGCCAACTCTATTAGCGCACTTGTGGACCCAACCACGATGCAGCGTCTGATGGCTGATGTCTCAGCTTCCATTGCAGCACAAGCAGAAGCCACCCAATGTCTGAGTGCTACAGTGGAAGCTCAGACTGAAGTCATGCAAGCTCAGCTTGTTGCCATCATGGTTGTGGTAAGCAGTGATGAAAGGGACTTGCAGGGTGTCACAGCAGTCCAGCAATCTGTCCTCCAACAGATTACTGGGATTGCTGAGGTGCTGCCCCGGGGGTGTGGCAGTGACTCCATGGAGCCTGATCTTGCTGTCCTCTCTCAGGATGACAACTTTTGTCCTCTCACCACTGCCACTATGCCAGTGCCCTTGCTGTTGCTGGTCATCCAACAAGCCCAGGCTGGTGCCACCCATGCCGAGATGGTGCAGCCCGAATCCAAGCCTTCTAGGCCCAGAGCTGGTTGAGGTCATACTGCAAGGCCATCTGCATTCTCTCCCACTGAAAGTCAACAGCTTCCACCAGCCATGCTGCAGCTACTGTGGTAGCACTGTGTAGGAGCACTAGGAGAGGCAAAGGGACACGCAAGACAGGCACTAAGGGAATGCACAAGGGTGATTAATTATCGTTTGTATGCAAATACCATGATTTAATTCATAGATTTGGTTTGGAATGTTTATTTTGTGTTGGTTTTTATTTTTCCATTGTGGCCCAGAGGACGATGTGATGGTCAGTGACAGAGGGAAGGTAAGGTGTGGGACTGTTGGTGAATGTGGAATTGGGGTTGCATTTACTGGTATCGCAGCCGAATAAGTCAGTCACAGACAGTCCAGCCAGAAAAGGGCTGTCTGGGTTGCCTCTTAAGAACATAAGAAATAGGAGCAGGAATAGGCCACTTGGCCCCTCGAGCCTGCTCCGCCATTCAATAAGATCATGGCTGATCTTGGGCTCAAAGCCACTTCCCCGCCCACTCCCCATAACTTTTCACTCCCTTATCTTGCAAAAATCTGTCCATCTCCATCTTAAATGTATTTAATGACCCAGCCTCCACAGCTCTCTGGGGCAGAGATCTCCTTCCTCTTCTTCCTCTTCCGCTTCATCCTCCTCCTCTTCCTCCTGCTCCTCCTCTTCAGCTGGTCACCTATAGCTGGTGTCAAGGGCTGGGCCCTCATGATGTGTGCGTGGGTTGTGCACCAGAGTCATGAGCCAAGTTGTTAATGGATAACTCTTATTGCCCAGTAGCCACCCTCTGGTTTGTCGTGGTGACTCAAATGCAGATGGCACAGTGGACTGCCGCAGAATGAAGGCATCATAACTGCTGCCAGGACACGGGGCATTGACCTGCAGGATACACTGAGTATGGTCACACACCAGCTGGACACTGAGGGAATGCAATCCCTTACGGTTGCGGTACATCTTAAGTTTACATGCGGCGCCCTCAAAGCGACATGTGTGCAGTAAATGACAGCCTGCACCATGGAGAAGCCCGCAATCCTCGCGAATCCGAATGCTCACTCCACCTGCTGCTCCTTGCCCAGATAGAAGAAAATGTATTCAGCCCTCTTGGAATAAGGAGCCTCAATGACCTCCCTTACGCAACAGTGCATGGCAAACTGGGAGATGTTTTAAATATCCGCTGCTCCAGCCTGGAAGGAGTCCAACACATAAAGGTTCATGGTCACCGTGACCTTCACAGCCACTGGCAATGCGGTCCTCGCCCCGCTCGGAGGTTGCAGTTGTGGCTGCAGCAGGTGGCAGATTTCAGTGAGGACATCCTTAGTAAAGCTCAGACATCTCACACATTGTTCCTCGCTGAGGTTTAGGTAGGAATATTGCTCCCTGAACACCCTGGGCGGATATGGCCTCCTGCTGAGAGCCCTTCTTCCCCCTCCTCCTCCTCCCTCTTGTAGGGGGTGGTGTGGGGTGGCGCGTGCGCCCAGTCAGTTATGCCCCTGACTGTTTGTGAGTGGTTCAAATCGCTCCCATGCCCCTGGGTTCTAGACACCGGACTTAGGTACAGGCAGCGATACAGAAAACTCGAGTAGACAGGTGGTTTGGATGCAAGCAAAACCAAGATTTTATTGAACAGAGGAATTAATACAGTCTTAAAAGGAAGTTATCATCATAACATTACAGGCAAATACCAATAACTACACTTATGCAGGGAATGGGGATCACACAGCACATCGAGGGAAAACAACTATTTTAACAATCCCCTTATCCTTATCCCACCCCTATACCTAACAAGATTAAGCTATGAAGGGTCAGAATTCATGCTCACCAATCCAAAGATAAAAGCCAACTGTTAACGAATGCGAGTTTTGAAGTCTGGGTCTTTGGTCCTTTTAGGTACCTCGTCGCCACGTGGTCCTCAGGGGTGCGGTGTTGGGTCGGTTGCTGCGACACACCCTCTCCCCTCCGCTACCATCATCGTCTCGTCTCGACGGGTTCTCCTCTTCTTCTCCCTCGGGCGATTGTCGGCCGTAAAGTTACGTCGATGAGACGATTAGCAGTTTTTACTGCTTAGATTTTACTACCCATCCTTCGAACACCAGCATATTCGTTATGGCGTGGACACCTGCGTTTATTTGCAGTGTTCAAGGTGTTTGTCTTCACTGTTCTTATGGACTTTCTTCCCCCAAGCGTCAGCTTATAACTAGGCGCTTTGTTTGAATTTATCGATACGTTTTTCGCAGCCCTGCTCTGCCCTTATCGAGTTATTATCACCTTTTTCGTCTCCACTCGTCTCGTCTCGTCGGACTAGTCCTGGGCTACCTGCTCAACTTCATCTCGCCCCCTTTTCTGCGGCCTGGGTGTCCTAGATGGCTGTGGACTTGAGCCTCGCTCCCCTTCCTAGCAGTTGGTATGGTGTCTTTGGCTGCTGAAAATCTGCTCCGGGGAGAGAACCCGCCACGAGGTCAGGGCACGAGTACGAGCGGCAGCCCAAGAGGCCGGAGCCACGAGAGCAGGGTCAAGGTCAAGAGCAAGAGCACAAGAGAGACCAGAGAGCGATTGCTACCCATAGCCTTCAGTTATACCTTTTTCGAAAACCCTTATCTTCGCGCCAAATCAGGTTAGTTCTTTGTCTTAAACTTGGCGGGCTAGTTTAAACAATGGTAGCAATCTATACTGACGGTTTTTAGATGGCCGGTAATCGCAGTTACTGGTCCAATAATTGACTTGTATTGTCCTGAGCGTTCCTTGATGGGCTTGTCCAACTTTGATGGCTGTGTTAATCTGTTTTCGATAATGTATGCAGACTGTTTGATGGCTTTAACTATAGGCCTCACTGAATTTAGATCTGTCTCCAATTCGGTCTAATACATAATTCAAAGTCCTGTCTCGTTCCAAAATACAAAGTCTCTCTTCACAGAAAGCCTGCAGCCTTAGTTTCGATTTCGGCATGTGGATAAAGGATGCATCTTGTTTGGCCTTTACCATGATGGCGTCTGGCGTGGCCTGCACCAATTTTTTGCACGCACAGCGCGCACGCCATTTTGGACACGAAACAGTGCCTGTAGCACTGAACATTGGGCACTATGGAGCCAAATTTCTCGCTCAGTGTATTTTATAGCAAACAGAGCCTATTACTCAAAAAACCTCACACAGGAAACAGAGCCTAGTTAAACAGAGTCTCCCAATAAAAGCAGGATTATTTCTCCAGCAAAATGCAGTGAGTGGAGGACAGTTACATAATACAAATTATGTGTGTGAAATGAATCCCACTCACTTATAGCACTCCAGGCATGATTGACAGGGGAATTGCCCAATCATCTCCGTTCCGGCCGAGACTTGTGGTGTCACTACATGTAACCTATAATACATTGGAGGGACAGTGGGACCCCAATTCTGAGATTGGAGCAGGGGGTGCAGAGGGAGAAGGACACAACAAATGCCCTCACCACCCCAGTGCTGGACCTATGTTTTGAGGGTGAGGGTTGCAGTCTGCAAGTTTGTTAGCTGCTTCGAAGGTTTCTGAGACAGATTGTCAAAGCTAGGCATGTTTTGGAAGCCCTTCACTGCAAGTGGCAAGAACACCCTGCTAGAGATTCAAATGAAACTGATAAAGTTCCAAAGTAATGTGCAGCTCAAGAGGGAGTTTTATTCAGTTGGCATTTATGAATGCCTGCCAGAGACATACGTCTGCACTGTTATGCCCAGCATGTGCTTTCATTGTGGGGAAGCCCACGTGTGTGCTGTAGCTTTCAAAAGCTCTTATAATAATGTGTCCATGACTACACAAACTACTCTGGGTACAGGTACATTGTGTATCAGTAAACAGTCCGTGACTACACAAACCACTCTGGGTACAGGTATATTATGCATAAGTAAAACAGTCCGTGACTACACAAACCACTCTGGGTACAGGTATATTATGCATCAGTAAAACAGGTTTATTAAGCATTAACATCCAGTACAAAGAAGTAATACTTAACAAGAAGATAGTCACAGTCTGCTCATTCGAACCCCGGCGTTCCTTCCAAGTGACTGGGGCGTAAGTCTCCTGATGTAAGTTGCTGTGTTCTGTTGACCGAAGCTCCTATCAATCTCTGGTTACATGGTGCATGCTTTCGATGTTCAAAATCTGTACCTTTATATCCTTTTCCCTCTCGTTTTGCCTACGTGACAGTAATTAACCCTCTGACACCTGGTAAAAAGTCTTGCTTCCCCCGTTAGCCATCTTATGACCTTGTTGATCCTTCTGACTTTTTCTCTATGCATAACAATGTACCCTTATCTCAGATCTTCACTTTTCACAGAACATTTCCTAGAATGTTTTCTAAATAGTCGCTCCATCCTATAGCTGTACCAATGAAGGGTGTCTCCAACTCTTATTGCTTTCTCTTAGTTTTTATCTCTTTTTGAGCAAAATATTGCTGAATTCCTCATCTCCATAAACTTAGCACTACATTCCATTACTTCGGTAATTTAAAACAGAGGTTTTTAGTTAGGTTGGCATAATATCCCATCCTGCTTTGCTCTTAGCCATTTGCCATTTTATACCGGCTTTTAGGCTCTTAACATACAATTTCACATATTATAGTTATATAAAAATGGCTATAGAATCTTAATAATGGCCCAGAAATTCGGGTCCTAACGCATGAGTATGCACGGGGTACTCACGCGTAGGCCCAATGAAAGTGCCGGTTTCATGCATGCACTGTGCATGCGCGGGAAACCGGCACTTTCATTCCTGTAAGATTCGCAAAATTGAACATTGTCCTATAAGGGTCTATTGGCAGAAAAGGCCTTAACTTTTAAAGACTGTTTTAAAAGAAGCCCAGGAAAAGGGACACACAAAATGGCCGCCAGACCCCGTGACCAGCTTTTAGGACACTTTAAAATGGTTCCTGCCGTCCTCAGACAGCTTTTGTGGATTCAGCCCACAGTAGGTTCTGGAAGGCAGTTTCAGGGAAAACGAAATCAGACAGAGCCCCATACATATAGATTGGATGCAGATCCGATCAGATCAGCCTGTAGATAAAGGCCATCAAAATGTTTACCCAGACAAAGGGAAACAGTTTCATATTCATAGGGGGAACATTAAGCACCGTTTAAGACATCAGAAGGACATTAAAGATAATACAGGGTCGTTCCAGACCAGAGATGGCCGTTACCGGCCATTCAAAGATACTTTAAAAACAAAGACTACCCCGCTGTGCTGCAAGCCCGCCAAAAGTTAAACAAAGACTAACCTTGATTTGTCAGGAGATAACGGCCTCCACAGAAAAGTATAACTGGAGTCCCGGGGTAGCCATCGGTAGCTTTTTCTTGTAGCTTGCAGCCTGGAGCTTGTAGCTGGTAGATTTTTGAGCTAGCTTGCTTTTTCAAGAGCCATGGAGGAACATCGATCCAGAGACCAGCCAAGAAGGTGATTCGAGTCTGCGTCCCGCCCCGGGGCAACCATCGGGAGATCATCGACAAACCCCGGGCTGTTGATGAGACGAAGGACAGCAGCCCTTCAGAAGACACCTATCTGAAAATGGTAAACCAGCTGGGCTCTGCGAAGAAACCTATTTGACCATGATCAAATAGGTGGTCTCCATCCACGCCACCATCCAGGCCTGCAAGCAGCCAGCCTGTCTGTGACCTTCACCTCGAGGAAGAAGAGAGAGAGTCGCAGCCCGCAGCGTTGACCACTTGGAGACAGGACGCCTGAGAGGATCAAAACGCAAACCTTTCAAAATCTTATACTTTCTCATTGGATTGGTGAGCATGTTTCTGGCCCCTCATAATCTAATCTAGCTAAGCTTAGGGGGTGGGCATTTTGGGTATAATTAATTATGAGTTGTTGTCCCTCGATGTTCCGTGTGTTTCCCCATTTCAAGATGACTTTTGTAAAGTATAACATGCCTGTATATATGTTGGTTAGTACTGTATTATGATTTGTTTTTTCCCTCCCATGTACCTTATTGGCTTACATTCAATTTTGTTCCTTTGTGCAATAAAATTTTGTTTCGTTTTCATTAAACTTGGTCTATAGAGTATTCTCTGTATTGTAGTTCCTGCCTCAAAATCCAGTGTATAGAACCTAAGGGGCGAGTGGGTCGAACCACTCACGGTTTTACTGTGCAAGAGAGAGAGAGGCCTCCAGGAAGAGAAACCTCTGTGATCTAAAAACCCCTTACAGAAAATGGCGACCGCGGCAGGACACTGGCAGCAGGATTGCAATGTATTAGACCCAGGTTTAAATGGACGAAATGTTATGGATGAGAGGATAGCGGATTATGTTTTTGGCAAGGTAAATCTCATTAAGCAGAGGATTTCCGATCTCTTACGGGATGAGCGTCCGGTAGACGCAGCCATCAGGTGGACAGAGAGCAAAGAACATAAGAAGTCAGTCGAGAAGGCAGTGTGGCTGATGTGCTATAAAAGACAAGTCCAGATTTTGGACAAGGTCGTTGCAGCGCAGGCAGCCAAGATCAAAACCCAGGCTTCAGAGATAGAGGAAAAGGCCATGGGTGGGGAAAAACCTATCGCAGCGCTTCACGTGCTGAATCAGGAATGCCAAACTGTAGCCAGCCAACATCAGGCTAAAATAGAGTACCTGGAATGTCAGGTTACTGAGGCAAAGTTGCATGAAGCGAGGGTACGGGAGAAAAGCGCCCGCCTCGCACAACAGCTAAGAGTGCAGGAGGAGAGAGTAGTAGAGGTCAAGGCAGCTTACAAGCTGGCCACTGAGAACGGGTTTGAGAGCGCAGACCACGGCCCCTGCCAGAAGACGTTACAAGACCTATGAACGGCCCTGGCAAAGGCAAAAGGCATGGTATGCCTTGTAAACCCAAAAGCGAGTCAAATAGACTTCCTGAAGGAATCCAAAAGATCGATTCCACACAAAGTAGTTGTGGCACCATCCACTGAACCCTCAGCACCACCGAGCTATCATGAGGTTTGGCCTGAAGTGGGGGTGGTAGAAGGGGAGGAAGCCGAGGTAGAACCGGAGGAAGAACAACCCCTGGTAGTAAAGCCGGAGCCGGCACCAATGTGTCCTAATCGGCACCAGAGGTACGGTCCCACCGACGCAAATGGCGCGGACGGACCCCACCTGAACCAAATCATGCTGCCCCACGGTGCCCAACAACTCAGAGCGATGGTGAGCCACCTCCCAAAACTCACTGAGAAGGGAGATCCCTCAGTCCATTTCAGGGAGATAGAGGAGACAGCCGCCATCAATGATTGTGATGACCTTGAACAGGCGAAGATGTTGCTGCTCTCCCTGGATAGCACAATCCTTCAGTGCCTCTCAGATGGGAGTAAGAGGGGACGGAAAGGGTATGTGGAACTCAGGGACGAAGTCCTGGAGGTTATGAAAGTCGACGACGGCAATCCGTTCTTCCATGTGGAAAGGACTGTGCAGCTAACTGGAGAACCCCCACGGGTTTTCGCAGAAAGGCTGTGGCCAGTGTATCGGCGCAGCTGTCCGGGCATGCCAGAATGGGCTGCAATGAACAACGTCCAGCGGGTTCATTGGCTCCGCTGCCTGGTTGCCAACAGCTCACCACAGATACAGGCCCAAGCCAAATCTTAGTTTGACCCACAAGGTCCCGGTACCACAGAGGAGACAGTGCTCCGACAGCTCACCATTGCATACAAGAATTGCAGGAGTCAGGAGGCACCTCCCTCTAAGGGAAAAGTGTATGAGGCAAAACCCACAGCCCCAAGCAAAAAGGAGTGGCATCAGGAGGGGAATCGCCCTCCCCAGGCCAAGCTCAATTGCTATGGGTGTGGGAAGGATGGGCATTGGCACAGGGACTGTAAAAATCCGTGGAAGGATAATAAGGAAAGATCTCCCACAGCCCAAGCCCAAGCCCAGACCGCCGCCCCAGAAAAGGGAACCGGTGCAGCTATGGATCCCGCTGCAATAGAGTCAATTTTAGAGACAATGCGGTCTCTTATGATCTCGCAGGGGAGGGTAGCAGCCACCACCAGTTCTGTCGTTGTCGCAAACCCGACCATTTCACCCCAATGACTAGAGCCAGCGCAGCCCATTTACCTGTGTTCGCTGCGATATGATTTATGGTGACGACCCCTCGTGGAGATGGAAGTAGAGCGGGAAAGGGGGACCTATCTGTTGGATACGGGGGTATCGTGCACCGTGATCCACACAGCTAACCCGACCACCTCATCTCTGTCCACCGGGGTTCCATATATTCTGTCGGGCTTCACAGGTAAAGAACAGGCTGGCGCATTCTCCATCCCTCTCTCCATTCATTTAGGACCACTCCGCACCACGTGGAAGTGTATACTGATGAAGTGGGAGGTGGAGGGTGGAAAAGGGATCCTCGGGTCCGATTTCTTAGTGGAACACGGGATTCTCGTTGATCGTACAAATCACTGTCTCTGGGGAGCGAGCACGGGTAAGAGAGGCAAGGTAATCATCATCCCAGAAAAGGAAGGGAAAGGGACCCTGTGTACCGTGAAGCCAAAAGAGGGCTATGACCTCGAGCTCATGGTCGCAAGTGTCCCACAAGATCTGCAGGCATTTGTGTCAGACCACCTGACTACATTTGCCACTCACAAACACGATTGCGGGAGGGTCACCGGGTTTGAGGTCAGAGTAGACGCGGACCCCATGGCCCGACCCCAAAAACAGTACAACTTCCCCAGGGAAGCGGAGCCCGACATGGAGACAGCAATGTCTTCACTGGTGCAGCAGGGCGTGTTGAGGCCGTTAGCCACCCACGTAAACTCTCCTTTGTGGCCGGTGAAGAAGCCGGACGATTCCTGGAGAGCCACGGTGGACTACAGAGTCCTCAACAGTAACATCCCAGCCTGCGCGCCGACGGTAGCAGCAGTTGCCGACCTGATAGGGAGTATTCCAGCCTCCGCGACCACGTTCACGGTGCTGGATATTTCCAATGGATTTTGGTCCATCCCTTTAAGGAGGGAGGATCAGTACAAGTTTGCCTTTATGTTTAAAGGGCAACAGTACACCTGGAACTGCTTGCCACAGGGTTTCCACAACAGCCCCAGCATTTTCCATCAATGTATGGCAGGAAGCTTAAAAGAGTTCAGCCAGCCCAATCAGCTAGTGTAGTATGTGGACGACCTGCTCCTGTTCACAGATTCCAGACAGGAGCATGGCCCACTATTGGCCGAGCTATTGGAACTGTTAGGCAGAAAGGGTTTCAAGGTGAACCCAAAGAAGGCACGGATCGGCCAGCAGGAAGTAAAATTCCTGGGCCTGACCATCCGTGCTGGAGAGAGAGCCATAGACAAGGCTAGATGGGAATCGGTGCAAGATCTACCGATCCCCACCACCGTAACGGGTGTGAGGTCCTTTATGGGACTGACCAGGTACTGCAGAGACTTTATTGAGGACTATGCAGCCACAGCAGCCCCGCTGCTTTGACTCCTACACAAAGGAGAGGAGTGGTCCTGGGATGAGAGTTGCCAGGCAGCATTTGAAAAACTCAAGGGGGACTTGCAGACCGCGCCAGCTCTGGGGGCCATAGATGGAGGAGAAGAGTTTTTCCTGGAGGTAGCGGCTAGCGGGGATAGCCTGAGCACTGTACTGCTTCAAGAGCGACATGGCAAGCTAAGGCCAGTGGTTTACTCCTCCAGGGTGCTCACAGATGTAGAAAGGAGTTTTTCCAATTGCGAGCGGCATCTTTTGGCCACGCATTCCGCTGTGAAAAGGTCGTTGATCTTCACAGGCGCCTCTCCCAACACTCTCCTCACCCATCACACACCCACCCGGATGCTTCTGGATGGAAGGATTAAGGATGGGACAGTAAGCAGTGCCCGCATTGCGCGCTGGACCCTCCTCCTTTCCCAGATGGATCTGAAGGTGAAGGGTCTCTGCGAGCCCAAGCTCGCGGCCAACATGGTATATCCCGGAACAGCCCATCGGTGTTCTGTAGAAGGGGTATGGGAAGTGAACGTAGGTTTACGGGCCGGGGTACATCCCACGGGCCGCGAGATCTACATAGACGGTTCCAGCACGGTAGCTGCTGGAGAACGACTCACAGGGTGTGGAGTTTATGACCCCACGGCAGACATTGCCCTGGCGATTAAGCTCCCCAGCACTATGAGCGCCCAGCAGGCTGAACTGTCCGCGGTAGTGTACGTCGTTACACACCCTGAAATCTTCCCCACCCCATACACGAGTTGCTCGGACAGCATGTTCACATGCAACTCGTGCATGGAATACCTGGCCATCTGGTCTCGCCGCAGATATACCTCTGCGGACGGGCGACCCTTGACCGTGAAGCCCCTACTAGAAAAGATCCTGGCCGCAGTGGGGGAGGAAGGGGAAGTCTTTATCCACAAGGTGAAGGCTCATTCCTCCACGGAACCCCGCAACCAGGGTAACCAGCAAGCGGATACGCTAGCCAGGGAAGGTGCCCGCACCGGCACTTTCTGGGATCCCTATGGGTCCAAACCCATGGCAGTAATCCGAGGCAGGGATGGGAATCAGGGGACCACAGGGGTAACACTGCCCCCAGACCTCAAGACCATCCAAACCCTAGATCCCGCCCTAAAAACAGTCCTCAATGCCATCACTGAGGGCAAGGAAGTAGAAGGTCCGTACGGTACAGCAGCCCTTTCCATCAAGGAGGGCATGCTGTTCCGAGAGGAACAGTGGGTTGTGCTGCAGCAGCACCGGAGGGAATTCCTTCAACTGGCCCATGAGGGTCCAGGAGTGGGTCACCTGGCAACGGGTAGATCAGGCGGGATGGTGGTCCGGGACTTCGTGACAATGTCCGCGAGTTCTGTGCTAATTGTCTTGTGTGCGCCGCAAACAACCCAGACCCCCAGAAAAGGAAGGTGCCCATGGGCACATCAGGAGAGTAGAGGGACCATGGCAGTCGATACAGGTCGACTACATCGGGCCTCTGCCCGCCGCCCAGGGAGGCTATAAGTATTGTCTTGTCCTGGTGGATGCAAAACAGCCACGGCACTTAGTACTGCCAGGATCTTGGTCCGGCAATTGTTCTCGCGGTGGGGACTACCACGATTTGAGGAGTCTGACCAAGGGAGTCATTTCACCGGCCAAGTGATGCAGAACACCCTCATGCTCTTAGGTATCGAAGGGAAGTGGCACATGGCCCACAATCCTCAGTCATCCGGGATTGTGGAGCGCATGAACCGCACCCTCAAAGAAAAACTGAGGAAAGAGACGATGGACTCAACCCAGAAATGGGCGGAGATCCTGCCTTTAGTCCTCATGGGGATCCGGGCTAGCCAGTCTAAAAGTACGGGGTACTCCCCGCACGAATTAATGACTGGGAGAGTCATGCGAACCCCCACCCATGTACTCGCCCCGGTGCTCACTGAAGGTCAGCTCCGAGAGGTGAACCGGGACAAGTTTGCCTGGACCCTTTTTGAGTGCCTGAAACAGGTTTATGGGCAAGCGGCTGGGAACATGGGAAAGCAGCATCAGGGCAACCGGTTGCTGCTCGAGCCCCGTAAGACACAGGAGTGGGAAGTTGGAGATCAGGTCATGGTGAGAAACTATGCCCGAGTCGGGAGTTTAGAGCCACTGTACATGGGGCCCTACAGTATTGTAGACAAGGCCAGCCCCATGGTTTACGCAGTGAAGCTGCCCCGACGCACTAAATTATTTCACATCAATCAGTGCAAGCTATTTAAGCCGGGAGCAAAAGAGCCAACAACCGAAGCCAGGTCTGAGGGTAAAAATCCTCAGCCTGAGGCGTGCAAAGAGTCACAGACCGCACAGGCTGGAACCGCAGCCTGCTTGAGGGGAAAAGCTATCCTGCCTGTTGTGTATGTACCTTTAAGAGAGAACTGTTTTACAGCTCCTGTATATTGTAGTACCGGCAGTGACCACACCTGTATATAAAGCCGGAGCAGGCTTCTGTACTTCAGTCTTGAGACTTCTCAGCTCTAGTAAACACCTGTTGATGGTTAAGTTACAGCCTCCGTGTAGTTCTTGGGGAAACATCCTATTTAAAGAATCACGGATCTAACAGTGGCGACGAGGTTGATTCGAATCTGCCGGCAACTCTGCATTTCCCGTCAAGGAGTCGCTCCGGGAGGACGGTGGAAGAAAGTCGAGGCCAGAAGCACGGGCGTCGACCACGAGCAACCACCCAGTCATCCGGCAGCAAGTGAACATCGCAGGAGTGGCTGTTCAGAGCCACGACGATCCAGCAACAGACTGGCAACAGATGCAGCGCACACCCTTCCCGGACAGCGGCGGCGGGAGCCGACCGACGGCGTAGAAAAGCCGAGCAGCGTCGACGGGGTAAGAGAGAGGGTGAAGTGTACAGGGCACGGCCGGGGGTTAAAGAACCGAGCGGCGTCGAGGAAAAACAAGCAGAGAGAGAGAGAGGGTAAAGCAGCAGCCAGGTTCAGGACCGAGCGATGGCAATGGGAAAGGCGCACAGCAGAATGCGCAGAGCACAGCCAGGGCTCAAGGGCTGAACCGCGTCCGCGGGGAGAAGAAGGGAGAGCGCGGCAGACGCCATTGAGCCGTGGAGAAGAAGGGAGAGCGCGGGAAACGCCATATTTTTTTTGAAGCCGCAGCGGAGAAGAAGGGCGAGCGCGGGAAGGAAGGAAAGCATGGGAGACGACATTTTGTTGCAGCGGAGAAGAAGGGAGAGCGCGGGAGACGCCATTTAGACAGTTAAATTACACCCAGGGATGGCGAAGAATGGCAGTATCACGGCGTTCGACAATGAAGTCGAAGATTGGGCGATATATGTGGAACGCATTGAGGTGTACTGCAGGGCGAATGAAGTGCCAGATGCTAGGAAAGCACTGGTTTTGTTAAATTCCATGGGTGCAAAAACTTATGGCTTACTGCGAAACCTGATAATCCCAGAGAAGCCCGTGGACAAGAATTTCGAAAGCATAGTAGAAATCCTACAGGACCACTTAAGCCCCACACCGCTGCTGATAGCAGAAAGATTTAAGTTCCACAAAAGGAACCAGCATAAAGACGAAAGTAATGCTGAGTACTTAACAGAACTGCACAAGTTATCGAAACACTGCTAGTTTGGAGCGGGACTATCAGATACGTTAAGGGACAAGTTTGTGTGTGGGCTTCAATGTGAAGGAACCCAGAAACGGCTTTTTATCAGAAAAGGATCTTACGCTGGACAAGGCTTTCAGCATGGCAGTATCACATGAAGCAGCCGCACGGGGCGCTGCAGAGATACAACAGAGACCGCAAGAATACGGCACCAATGAAGTGTCATATGGAGCAGGGAAGTGTTATCACTGCGGCAGAACAACACACGATCAGAAGGATTGTTGGTTCAAGGACCAAGTGTGCAGACAGTGTGGAAAAACAGGACACATAGCAAGAGTCTGCAGGTCAGGGAAGAAAACCAACAGCAAGAAATCTCCAAAGGAGAAGTACAAAAAGGTACATAAGGTGATGGACAGTAGTTCAGACGAAGAGGGAAATGATACAGGCTCCGGAAGCAAGGAGCTGGGTTGTCTGAAACTACATAAGGTAACCAAAATGGAGGATCACCAGACTATTTGGGTCACACTCAAGATAGACGGAGTCCAAGTGAAAATGGAATTGGACACTGGATCAGCCCTAACAGTCATAAACCAAAGGGACTACAAGCGGTTATTTCCACATATAGCCTTGAAAGCTACAGAGATTGTCTTGAAGATGTACACGGGGCAAAAAGTCTATCCCCAAAGGAAAAATAAGGGTGAAAGTGATATACAAAGGCCAGGAAATACCTAAAATGGACCTATATGTATTGCCAGATGGAGGACCACCACTACTAGGACGTGAATGGATCCGGAAGATACAATTAGATTGGCATTCCATACAGGCACTGAAGGTTGAGGTCAAAAAGGACGACGACGCCACACCTGGACTGTGGTGTATGTAACCTGTTCCACCTTAAGAGAACTTAAGCCTGGTCCACCTTAAGAAAGGTACTACTTTCTTTGGCTGCTGTATACGTAATACCGGTGGTGACCACACCGGTATATAAGCACAGTGTAATAATATTGTATTCAGTATAGTCCGACCTCCAACCAGTAAAGACCTGTTGAATTTACTCTTGTGGTCTGTGTAGTAATTCTCACTATAACACACAGACTTAACAGTGGCGACGAGTCCGATTCTTACCCTGCTGCAGTAATTTCCACGGCGACTTCGTCCACAGACAGGACGTCGAAGAGAGGTTTCCACCCTCATCACCTACGGGAAGACACGTCGAGCGGCAGGCATCGAGCAACTGGAGTGCAGAAGACATCCTGACCTCGAAGCCTCCATCAGCGGCTGTCAGCTTCTTCTACTACCTCGTGGTGGGTAAGCCGGGCAGCGACGCGACAGAAAGTCAACCACGTTGGCTGTACAGACGGGGCTGGGAAGACGGAGGAATAAGGGCGGTGAGGTCGATCGCGACCAGAGATAAGGGCCGGGCCGCTTTCAAGCGAGAGGCGCAGCGCGGGACATCGATCGCGACCGGAGATAAGGGCCGCATTCGGGCTAAAGGCGCAGCGTCTGGGGAAACTGAAAGCGCGAGAGCCGCGGTGAAGCGGAGACAGCGTCGGGGGACGGGTGAAGACCGCCAAGTGCGGGAAAACTGCCATTTTGTGGGCGGAGGACGACGGCAAGAGTGGGAAGCCGCCATCTTAGATAACATTAAAAATACGATAAATTGCTACGATGCCTAAACATGGGAACATTAATGCCTTCGACAGTGATATAGAAGACTGGACTATGTATGTAGAATGCATACAAAACTATTGTAAGGCAAATAAAATTCCTGAGACAGATAAAGCACTAACATTACTAAACTTAATGGGTGCGAAGACATACGGGCAATTGAAACACCTGTTATCACCAGATGAACCGACGGATAAGACGTTCAAACAGATTGTTACTGTCCTAAAAAATCATCTTAGCCCCACGCCGCTGATGCTAGCGGAACGATTTAAATTTTACGATAGAAGACAGCGGCAAAATGAAAGCAATGCTGAATATTTGATGGAATTACGTAAGCTAGCAAAATATTGTCAGTTTGGAACGGGACTGACAGAGGCACTTCGAGATAGATTTGTGTGTGGTTTATTTAAACAGGATACACAAAGGCGACTGCTCGAGGAGAATGAGCTGTCTCTCAAGAAGGCGGTCACTATGGCAGCAGCACACGAGGCCGCAGCGAGAGGCACGGCAGTAATGCAGCTACGGCCACCGGAACTCGGTACAAACAAATTGGGTTTGAGTTCTGTCAAATGTTATCGTTGTGGAAAGACAACGCACGATCAGAACCAGTGTTGGTTTAAAAACCGAGAATGCAGAACGTGTGGCAGGTTTGGCCACATAGCTAAAGTATGCCGGTCAGGAAAGAAGACCAGCAATAAAAAGTCACCGCAAGGAAAATATGCAAAGGTACACAAGGTGACAAAGAACAGTTTGACTGAACAGAAGTCAGATTCAGACGCTAGCAGCAATGAACTGGATAGCTTAAGAATACACAACGTTGGTAAGGATACAGACCTCCAGACAATTTGGGTCACTCTTAAGATAGCAGGAGTCCAAGTAAAAATGGAATTGGACACTGGATTGGCATTGACGGTCATGAATAAGAAAGATTACAGAAGGTTATTCCAACATATTCCCTTACAGGATACGGAGATTATATTGAAAACGTACACGGGGCAAAGGGTGTACCCCATTGGAAAAATAGAGGTAGAAGTGGTCCACAAGGGCGAAGGAAGCCAAGTAATGGACTTATATGTGCTACCTGAAGGAGGTCCACCACTACTAGGACGGGAGTGGATTAGGAAAATGAATATGGACTGGCACTCCTTGAAAGCACTAACGGTAGATTCCGGGGAAACAGCTGTCAAACCTAAACGATTGTCCAGAATATTGGATGAGGCTAAAGAGGTGTTCCAGCCGGGACTGGGAACACTGAGAGGAATTACGGCAAACATCAAGGTTGATGAACATGCACAACCAAAATTTTTTAAAGCCAGACCGGTACCCTATGCAATACGACCTGCGGTTGAAGCGGAGCTGGAAGCACTAGAACGTTCAGGGGTACTGTCTAAAGTAGATTGGAGTGAGTGGGCTACGCCCATTGTTCCCGTTATGAAACGTCCTGCGAACAATAAGCCAGGAGATCCAGGGAAGGTTCGCATCTGTGGAGATTTCAAGATCACCATTAATCCGGTGCTTCACACGGTGCAGTATCCGCTTCCACGGATTGAGGATATTTTCGCTTCACTGTCTGGCGGGAAACACTTCACCAAGATAGACCTGGCGCAGGCGTACTTGCAGATGGAGGTTGAAGAAGAGTCACGCCAATACCTCACGATCAACACACATCGAGGGTTGTACCGGTACAATAGGCTGGTTTTTGGTGTGGCATCGGCTCCAGCAATTTGGCAGAGGGCCATGGAGCAGGTATTACAGGGAATTCCAGGCACACAATGTTACCTGGACGACATTCTGATCACAGGTGATGGCGATGAACAGCATCGCGCTAACTTGGAACTGGTGCTCAACAGACTGAAAGAGTATGGACTTAGGGTAAATCGGCAGAAATGTGAGTTCTTCCAGAAGCGGATCTCGTACTGTGGTCATGTCATTGACCGGGAGGGGCTTCATAAGTCTCCTGACAAGATAGCGGCAGTTGTAAAGGCTCCTGCTCCGGAGAATGTCTCTCAGTTGAGGTCGTTCCTAGGATTAATTAACTACTACCATAAATTTCTGCCAAATCTATCCACGGTGCTGCATCCGTTGAACGCTCTTTTACAGAAAGGGGTACCATGGGACTGGGGCGAAAACTGTAAGAAGGCATTTCGCAAAAGCAAAGAATTGATCACCTCAGAGGAAGTGTTGGCTCACTTCAACCCGACACTACCTATTCGGTTGGCTTGTGATGCTTCTCCATATGGTATTGGGGCAGTACTCTCACATAAATTGCCAAATGGCACAGAAAGGCCAGTCGCGTTTGCATCCAGATCATTGACCTCCGCTGAGCGCAACTATGCGCAGATCAATAGGGAGGCCCTTAGCCTTGTATGGGGAGTGAAGAAGTTTAATCATTACCTACAGGGCCAAAAATTCACACTTCTGACGGACCATCAACCGTTGGTGTCCATTTTTAACCCTAAGAAGGGTGTTTTGGTGTTTTGGTGTTTCTTAGGGGCACATCAATATCAGATAGAATTCAAAGGTACGAAACAGCATGGCAATGCTGATGGCCTGTCGTGCCTGCCACTACCTGAAGATGAAGACACGACGGAAGTTGACCCTGTTGAGTTATTTAATTCGACCATTATCGAGTGTTTACCTGTCACCAACGCAAGTATTGAAAGAGAAACCAGGAATGACCCGACACTGTCCAGAGTCTACGAGGTGACAGTGAAAGGATGGCCAACACGGGGTGATCCTCTGTTACCGGCATTCTCGGCAAGGCGAGACCAGCTGTCCGTCTGCCATGGTACTTTGATGTACGGGACAAGAGTGATTATTCCTCCCAAGTTAAGGGAAAGAGTTTTAAAAGAACTACATGAAGGTCATCTGGGGGGAGTTAAAATGAAAAGTCTTGCTAGGGCTTACGTATGGTGGTCGGGTATTGACCAAGAGATTGAGGAGTTAACGAAAAGCTGCGCTGGGTGTCAAAAAGTGCAAAATGCACCTCCGATAGCACCGCTACACCCATGGGAGTGGCCTTCAGCCCCATGGCAATGCGTACACATTGACTTTGCTGGTCCATTGATGGACTCCATGTTCCTAATCGCGGTGGACGCACATTCCAAATGGCCAGAAGTCATCAAGATGAATACCACTTCTTCAGAAAAGACAATTGCGGTGTTAAGAACAATATTCGCAAGGAACGGATTGCCAGAACAGATCTGTTCGGACAACGGACCACAGTTTGTATCAGAAGAATTCCAACAATTCTTAAAGAAGAATGGAGTTAAACATTATACCTCTGCCCCATATCATCCGGCGACAAACGGGTTGGCTGAAAGATTTGTCCAGACATTCAAAAAGGCTATTAAGGCCATGAATGATGATCAGATTCCGCTGCAACACAAGGTCGATAAGTTCCTGATGTCATATAGAAACGCCGATCATGCCGTGACTAACCAAAGTCCTGCTATGATGTTTTATAACAGGAGGTTGCGGTCCAAGTTGGACTTGTTAAAACCAAATGTGCGGAGGGAAGTGGAAAACAAACAGTTTCGGCATATTAACAGCAAGACCACTCGAACTTTCGACGTAGGACAACCAGTGATGGCAAGCGGCTATGGAAACGACAAATGGCAGTCCGGAACAATCCGGGCCAGACAAGGACCTCTGATGTACACCGTAGATATTGGTCATAATGTGATAAGGCGTCATGCGGATCAACTGGTAGAGTCGAGAGCAAGGGCCGAACCCATGGTTGTGACAGAGACAGCTGTGGAAGACGTTCATGAGCCTGAAGCATCTACCTCGGCCGAGAATGTATTTGATGATGATGACACCCAATACATTGGCAACCAACTAGAGGAGGCACCTCAGCAAAAAGAATCAGAGACCACTGAAAGGTGTTATCCAAGCCGAATCAGAAAGCCTCCTGAGAGACTGAACCTTTGAACTGTTATACCTGAAGTTATATATGTATATATGTTATGTTTATTTGGGGATATGACTGTTAAGCTAAAAAGGGAGGATTGTGGTGCATGTAACCTGTTCCACCTTAAGAGAACTTAAGCCTGGTCCACCTTAAGAAAGGTACTACTTTCTTTGGCTGCTGTATACGTAATACCGGTGGTGACCACACCGGTATATAAGCACAGTGTAATAATATTGTATTCAGTATAGTCCGACCTCCAACCAGTAAAGACCTGTTGAATTTACTCTTGTGGTCTGTGTAGTAATTCTCACTATAACACACAGACTTAACATGGACGACTGTCAAAAATGCTAACTGACGCACAAGAAGTGTTCCAGGAGGGACTCGGAACACTAAAAGGCATAACAGCAACGATTAAAATAGAGGAAAATGCAAGTCCAAAGTTTTTTAAGGCCAGACTGGTGCCTTATGCGATCCGACCAGCCGTTGAAGCAGAGCTGGAAGGGTTGGAACGTTCAGGAGTACTGTCCAAAGTAGACTGGAGCGAGTGGGCTACACCCATCGTCCCTGTAATGAAGAGGTCGTTGAGTAATACGCCTGGGGAACCAAAGAAGGTCCGCATCTGTGGGGATTTTAAGGTGACAGTGAACCCAGTCCTTCACATGGTACAATATCCACTTCCACGGATTGAGGATATTTTCGCCTTGCTATCTGGAGGTAAATGCTTCACCAAAATTGATTTGACCCAGACATACTTGCAACTGGAGGTAGAAGAAGCCTCGAAACAATACCTCACAATCAACACTCATAAAGGTCTCTATCAATACAACCGACTGGTGTTCAGGGTAGCATCGGCTCTGGCTATTTGGCAAAGGGCAATGGATCAAGTCCTGCAAGGGATTCCAGGGACCCAGTGTTATTTGGACGACATCCTGGTCACGGGCGAAAATGACAGTGATCACCTCGCCAACCTGGAGAAGGTGCTCACTAGATTAAAGGAATATGGACTACGAGCTAATCGCCACAAGTGCGAGTTTTTCCAGAAGCAGATCTCGTATTGTGGCCACATTATTGATGTAGAAGGGTTACATAAGTCTCCTGAAAAGATTGAGGCAGTAGTCAAGGCTCCAGCACTGGAAAATGTGTCACAACTGAGGTCGTTCCTCGTGCTGGTAAACTACTACCATAAGTTCTTACCAAATTTGTCTACAGTATTACACCCACTGAACACCCTACTGCAGACGGGGGTACCATGGAAGTGGAATGACGAATGTAAACGAGCTTTCCAGAAGTGCAAAGAATTGATCACATCAAAAGAGGTGTTGGCCCATTTCACTACCAATTCGGTTGGCATGTGATGCATCACCCTATGGTATTGGAGCGGTGCTGTCGCACAAATTCCCAGACGGGTTGGAGAGGCCAGTAGCCTTTGCGTCTCGGTCACTAACCTCAGCCGAGCGCAACTACGCCCAGATCAACAGGGAGGCACTCAGCCTAGTATGGGGAGTAAAAAAATTCAACCACTATCTGCATGGGCAGAAGTTCACCTTGCTGACTGACCACCAACCACTTGTCTCCATCTTTAATCCAAAGAAGGGCGTTCCGGTGATGACTGCACAACGGTTACAAAGATGGTCCCTTTTTCTAGGGGTGAACCAATGTGAAATAGAGTATAAAGGCACGAAACAGCATGGAAACGCTGATGGGCTATCACGCTTGCCACTGCCTACTGTGGAGGAAGCACCAGCAGTGGACCCTATCGAGATATTTTATTCGTCAATAATTGAACAATTGCCAGTAACTAACGCGGATATAGAGAAGGAGACCCACAATGATCTGACACTGTCTCGGGTATATGATTTGATGGTGAGGGGATGGCCAACACATGGCGACTCATTGTTGCCAGCATTCTCATCCAGAAGAAAACAGCTGTCAGTATGCCAGGGGACAGTGATGTGTGGATCCCGAGTGGTAATTCCACCCAAGTTAAGGGAGAGAGTGCTCAATGAGCTTCACGAAGGTCATCTGGGAGGGGTAAAAATGAAAAGCCTTGCTAGGGCTTATGTGTGGTGGCCGGGGATTGATCAACAAATCGAGGACCTAACCAAGAGCTGCTCAGGATGCCAGAAGGTCCAAAATGCACCACCACATGCCCCTCTACACCCATGGGAGTGGCCCTCCTCTCCATGGCAACGGGTGCATATTGATTTTGCTGGTCCATTCATGGACTCAATGTTCTTAATAACAGTGGATGCACACTCGAAATGGCCTGAGGTGATAAAAATGTCCTCAACCACTACAGAGAAAACGATTGCAGTCCTACAGACCATATTTGCCAGGAATGGCTTGCAAGAGCAGATTTGCTTTGATAATGGACCACAGTTTGTGTCCGAAGAGTTTCGGAAATTTATCAGAAGGAATGGGGTAAGGCATTACACATCCGCCCCGTATCATCCAGCCACAAATGGATTGGCTGAGAGGTTCGTACAAACCTTTAAAAAGGCGATAAAGGCCATGGGCGATGATGAAATTCCACTACAGCATAAGGTGGACAATTTCCTGTTAGCCTACAGAAATGCGACACATGCAGTTACCAACCAGACCCCGGCCATGATGTTCTTTAACCGAAGGTTGAGATCTCGTCTGGATTTGCTCAGACCAAATGTGCGAAGAAATGTTGAGGATAAACAATTCCAGCACATCAATGAGAAGCCGACAAGGAGCTTCAATGTAGGACAACCAGTCTTGGCCCGTGACTACCGAACAGAGAAATGGCAACCCGGAACTATATGCACACGGCAGGGGCCATTAATGTACACAGTGGATGTCGGGGAGAACATTGTGAGACACCACGTCGACCAGATCTTAGCGTCACAGGAACGAGTCAACCCCATATCTCGCGTACCTGGGGATGAACCCGACATACCTCTACCTCAGAAACAGTAGCAGTGGAAACTGATTAACTAACCGACGAAAGGGGGCCAGAATCGCCTCCGCACCAAGAACAAGAACCTCAGGGAAGGCGCTATCCAGAAAGGATCAGGAAGCCGCCCCAAGACTGAATTTATAAATGGAATTTTTTCAGTTGATGTTGCATGTTAAAAATGTTAATTGTTAAATGAATGTTATGGTACTGTTAATCAAAAAGGGGAGGAATTGTTGTGTATGTACCTTTAAGAGAGAACTGTTTTACAGCTCCTGTATACTGTAGTACCGGCAGTCACCACACCTGTATATAAAGCCGGAGCAGGCTTCTGTACTTCAGTCTTGAGACTACTCTGCTCTAGTAAACACCTGTTGATTGTTAAGTTACAGCATCCGCGTAGTTCTTGGGGAAACATCCGATTTAAAGAATCACGGATCTAACACTGCCCACCTGGGAGGTTTCCCCATTGGCCTGGGACTTGGACGGGGAAGAGCCCGAACAGCTAGACCCCGCCCTTGATACGATTCTGGAGGAGGTGGAGTCGGAGGACGGAGGTCCCGCCCTCGATGCAAGCTTAGGGGAGGTAGAACTTGGGGCGGAGATTCTCCACCTGTAGGGACAGGTAGGGAGGAGTTGTCCGCCACAGACCCAAACCCCAAAGGGGCGGAGCCTGAGGGAAGGGAGCCGAAGCCGGCAGTCGTGGTGGAGCCATGGGCTGTGAGGGCTAATGTCCAAACCACAGGTCCACTCGCTAAGGGAGCCTCGCCCAAGTCACCCCCTCGCAGGTCGTCTCGAACGCCTCAGCCAGTAAAGCCCTGGCCCGATTCCCCCTACTTCAGCAGACACCGACTTGGGAAATCCCTAGAAAGACGCAGTCCCCAATTGGCAGCAAAAGGCTGCAGGGGAGTCAAGCTGCAGGTCAGTGCGGGCCCGCCACAGGGAGCGGTGAGCTGCAGTCCAAACAGGGATTAGGTAGGCTGCCCGGGGACGGGCGGCGCTGTACATAATATAAGTTTGGTTAAGTTTAAGGTGTGTAAATTTTAAGGTGATGGGTGTTATAAGGAATAGTTTTAGAAGCTGCCCAGCTTCTGTTTGTTTGGATCGAGGTCGAAAGACCCGATCATGCCTTCACCTAGGCCAGAATCTCTCGGGAGCCTGGCTGTATCGTTTAATCTGTTGCAGGAACCAAGGCACTATGGAAAGGATTCTCATCGCGTTCACAGTGATCGGGTGTAGCTTGGCCTATCGGGGCTACACCAAGGACTCCATAGTATATGGATGTTCCGGGGACAAAGCCCCCATCGTGACCGATGGGACCGGCAAATGGGACATTGAAGAAACAGCTACCTATTTCCACGAGCGGAGGTGGCCAGGATGGCTGGGGTCGAACTCTACGGAATACTCCAGCCAGTCTGGATTCGCATACAGAGAGACTTCTCTAATGTGTCCCAAGGTAAGGATCATCGCGCCCAGAGTCAGCGTCACCGTCGGAAGAAAGATTTGTTTGGTGTGCCATGGACATGTTCCTTTGGACAGATGGTGGTGGCTCCGGAAGCTGAGCAAGACCATGAAGAACTCCACGGTCGAGTGGGAGCGACTGGGTAACAATACCCATCGGACTATTATGGGGCCCATGGGGGATTGAGTGTCTGTTGGGACAAATGGTGGGAACCAGATGAGGGAATTTACATCTGTATGTGGGGTTCAGAACGCGTCTGCCCCACAGGCGTCTCCATCTTTTTCCAAAGACAGTGGCAGGATGCTGGGAAAGGGATGAGGTGGGACGTCAGCACACGGGCGTGCGGAGTCCCATACTCTCAGATCCCGGTGAATGCCACTGAGCTCATCACCTGCCCCCGCAAGCCCCTGCCCATGATTCCGGTAGCCAAAGCCCGCAAGGAAGGGTGCCCCACTACTACCAAGGGACCCGGGAACGGATTGGTATTAGTGCCCACAGGTCAGCTGCTGTACCAAGGGGTGCACTACACGGTGGCCTCGGTAATTTTAAACCTCACCGAGGTGCGATTGCCAGAATGGTGCCCCAAGGAAATGGAGCAATTGTACCAGGTCCTGTTAACAAACATGTTCAGACAATTTTATGAGTTCGACTTTGCCGATGTCGACAGTGTAATGTATGTATCTTTAAGGGAGAGAAGTACTTTTTACAGATCCTGTATACTGTAGTGCCAGCAGTGACCACACCTGTATATAAACCCTGAGTAGTGATCTGTATAGTTAGTTCTAGATTAACCCTCATTCAGTAAACACCTGTTGTACCATTTCTCCTGCAGTCTGTGTCTTATTATACACAGACACAACATTGGCGACGAGCAGATTCGAACCTACCTGCAACTCTGCAACAGCTCCCAGGGATTCACTCCTGGAGAACAGTGGAAGGAGGTCGAGTCCAGAAGCATGGGCGTCGACCACGGGCAACCGCCCAGTCATCCAGCGGCGATCTGAGCATCGCAGGGGAGGCTGTCGAGAGCCAGGCTTGGCTTTCCAGTCACGGTGGTCCAGCGAAATGGGCTGGCAACAGGTACTGCGCAGACCCTTCCCGGACAGCGGCGGCTAGAGCCGACCGAGCGGCACAGAAAAAGGCCGAGCAGCGTCGACGGGGGAGAGAGAGAGGGCAGAGCGCACAGGGCGCAGCCAGTGTTCAGGACCGAGCGGCGTCAACGGGGAGAGAGACGAGAGAGAGCAGAGCGCGGCCGGTGTTCAAGGGCCGAGCAGTGTCAACGGGGGAGAGAGACAAGAGAGAGCAGAGCGCAGCCGGTGTTCAAGGGCCGAGCAGCGTCAACGGAGGAGAGAGGCGTGCAGGAAAACGCGAGGCGCTGCCATTGCCATGAGGACAGCAGAGAGCGGCATTGGCAGCAGTGCAGGAGCAGTGCACGAAACCCACAGGGCATCGCCATTTGCCACGAGGACCGCCGAGAGCAGCATTGGCAGCAGCGCGGGAGACGCCATTTTAAGTCGCAGCGGAGAAGAAAGGAAAGCGCGGGAGACGCCATTTTAAGCCAGTCTAACCACACCCAAAAATGCCGAAGAGTGGTAGTATCACAGCGTTCGACAATGAAGTCGAAGATTGGACGACATATGTCGAACGCATAGAAGTATACTGCAAGGCGAATGAAGTGCCAGATGACAAGAAAGCGCTGGTATTGTTGAATTCAATGGGTGCAAAAACGTATGGCTTACTACGAAACCTAGTAACCCCAGAGAAGCCAGTAGAAAAGGATTTTGAAAACATAGTGTCAATCCTACAGGACCAATTAAACCCCACACCGCTGCTGATAGCAGAAAGATTTAAGTTTCACAAAAGGAACCAGCATAAAGATGAAAGTAATGCTGAGTATTTAACGGAACTGCGCAAGCTATCGAAACACTGCCAGTTTGGAACGGGACTAGCAGATACTTTAAGGGACAAGTTTGTGTGTGGGCTTCAAAGTGAAGGAACCCAGAAACAGCTTCTATCAGAAAAGGATCTTACGCTGGACAAGGCTTTCAGCATTGCAGTATCACATGAAGCAGCAGCACGGGGCGCTGCAGAGATACAACGGAGACTGCAAGAATATGGCACAAATGAAATGTCATACGGAACAGTGAAGTGCTATCGCTGCGGCAGAACAACACACAACCATAATGATTGCTGGTTCAAGGACAAAGTATGCAGACAGTGTGGAAAAGTAGGACACATAGCAAGAGTCTGCAGGTCGGGAAAGAAAACCAGCGGCAAGAAATCTCCACAGGAGCAGTACAAGAAGGTACATAAGGTGACGGAGAGTAGTTCAGATGAACAGAAAAGTGATACAGACTCCGGAAGCAAGGAGCTGGGTTGTCTAAAACTACATAATGTTATCAAAACGGAGGATCACCAAACTATCTGGGTCATGCTCAAGATAGCAGGAGTCCAAGTGAAAATGGAATTGGACACAGGATCAGCCCTAACAGTCATAAACCGAAAGGACTACAAGCGGCTATTCTCATATATACCCTTGAGCGATACAAAGATTGTCTTGAAGACGTACACGGGGCAAAAAGTCTACCCCAAAGGAAAAATAAGGGTGAACGTTATATATAACAGCAAGGAAACACCAAAAATGGACCTATATGTATTGCCAGATGGAGGACCACCACTACTAGGACGTGAATGGATCCGGAAGATACAGCTAGATTGGCATTCCATACAAGCACTGACTGTAGATGCCAAAAAGGATGACGACGTCACACCTGGACAACTGTCAAAAATGCTAACTGACGCACAAGAAGTGTTCCAGCAGGGACTCGGAACACTAAAAGGCATAACAGCGATGAGCAAAATAGAGGAAAATGCAAGCCCAAAGTTTTTTAAGGCCAGACCGGTACCTTATGCGATCCACCCAGCCGTCAAAGCAGAGCTGGAAGATTTGGAACGTTCAGGAGTACTATCCAAAGTAGACTGGAGTGAGTGGGCTACACCCATCGTTCCTGTAATGAAGAGGTCGTTGAGTAATATGCCTGGGGAACCAAAGAAGGTTCGCATCTGTGGGGACTTTAAGGTGACAGTGAACCCAATCCTTCACACTGTACAATATCCGCTTCCGCAGATTGAAGATATTTTCACCTCGCTATCTGGAGGGAAACGCTTCACTAAGATTGATCTGGCCCAGGCGTACCTGCAAATGGAGGTAGAAGAAGCCTCGAAACAGTACCTCACGATCAACACTCATAAAGGTCTCTACCAATACAACCGGCTGGTGTTCGGGGTAGCATCAGCTCCGGCTATTTGGCAAAGGGCAATGGAACAAGTCCTGCAAGGGATTCCAGGGACCCAGTGTTATTTGGACGACATCCTGGTCACGGGCAAAAATGACAGTGATCACCTCGCCAACCTGGAGCAGGTGCTCACTAGATTGAAGGAATATGGGCTCCGAGCTAATCGCCACAAATGCGAGTTTTTCCAGAAGCAGATCTCGTATTGTGGCCACGTTATTGATAAAGAGGGGTTACATAAGTCCGCTGAAAAGATTGAGGCAGTAGTCAAGGCTCCAGCACCGGAAAATGTGTCACAGCTGAGGTCGTTCCTCGGGCTGGTGAACTACTACCATAAGTTCTTTCCGAATTTTTCTACAGTACTACACCCACTGAACACCCTACTGCAAACGGGGTGTTGTGGTAAATAAATTCACATCTAAACCGTGTAAAAGTAAAAAAATGCAGTTTATTATCAGAGCTCTGGGAGAAGAGTCTCAGACCCCGCGGTCGGTGCGAGCACCTTCTCGTTCTCTCTTGGTTGGTACAGCTTTTTATTCTATTTTCATCCAATCACATTGTATTACAATAATCACCTGATCACATTGTATTACAATAATCACCTGATCACATTTGGATTACAATAATCACCTGATCACATATGGATTCTTTTCAGTATTAATAAAGGTTAGTTACATCTTACTATGCCTTTGGTTACAGGTCAAATTCCCATGACCCCTATATTCTGCTGTGTCTACAATTTTTAGCTAAAGCAGCATATTCCTTATCGCTTACGCAAAACGCACATATTCTGTCTGGTCCCACAACTGCGTCTTATCTTGGTTTTTCGAAGCTTCTCACATTGTTCTTTGTTTAGTTTCGCCTCTTTACGTAAGTCAATTTTTATTGTGATATTTCTTATTTTATTCACTTTCACATGACCCCACTCCTTTGTTCTGAGTACAATTTTGCTGGCATCACTTATTTGTGGTCACCTCGGTTAACCATTTCAGGGGGGTACCATGGAAGTGGAGTGACGAATGTAAATGAGCTTTCCAGAAGAGCAAAGCATTGCCTCTCGGTCACTAACCTCAGCCGAGCGTAACTACGCCCAGATTGACAGGGAGGCCCTCAGCCTAGTGTGGGGAGTGAAAGAGTTCAAACACTATCTGCACGGGCAGAAGTTCACCTTGCTGACTGACCACCAACCACTTGTCTCCATCTTTAATCCAAAGAAGGGCGTTCCGGTGATGACTGCGCAACGGATACAAAGATGGTCCCTTTTTCTAGGGCGCACCAATATGAAATCGAGCATAAGTGCATGAAACAGCATGGAAACGCTGATGGGCTATCACACCTGCCACTGCCTACTACGGAGGAAGCACCAGCAGTGGATCCTGTCGAAATATATCATTCGACTATAATTGAATGCTTGCCAGTAACTAACGCTGGTATAGAGAAGGAGACCCGACACTCTCTCGGGTATATGATTTGACGGTGAAGGGATGGCCAGCACATGGCGACTCACTGTTGCCAGCATTCTCATCCAGAAGAGAACAGCTGTCAGTATGCCAGGGGACAGTGATGTGTGGATCCCGAGTGGTAATTCCACCCAAGTTAAGGGAGAGAGTGCTCAATGAGCTTCACGAAGGTCATCTGGGAGGGGTGAAAATGAAAAGCCTTGCTAGGGCTTATGTGTGGTGGCCGGGGATCGATCAGCAAATCGAGGACCTGACAAAGAGCTGCTCAGGATGCCAGAAGGTCCAAAATGCACCACCACATGCCCCTCTACACCCATGGGAGTGGCCCTCCTCTCCATGGCAACGGGTGCATATTGATTTTGCTGGTCCATTCATGGACTCAATGTTTTTAATAGCCATGGATGCGCACTCGAAATGGCCTGAGGTGATCAAAATGTCCTCCACCACCACGGAGAAAACTATTGCAGTCCTACGGACCATTTTTGCCAGGAGCGGCTTGCCAGAGCAGATTTGCTCTGATAACAGACCACAGTTTGTGTCCGAAGAGTTTCGAAGATTTATGAAAAGGAATGGGGTAAGGTATTACACATCCGCCCCGTATCATCCAGCCACAAATGGATTGGCTGACAGGTTCATACAAACCTTTAAAAAAGCAGTAAAGGCCATGTGCGATGACGACATTCCACTGCAGCATAAGGTGGACAATTTCCTGTTAGCCTACAGAAATGCGACACATGCAGTCACCAACTAGGCCCCGGCCATGATGTTCTTTAACCGAAGGTTGAGATCTCGTCTGGATTTGCTCAGACCAAATGTACGAAGAGAAGTTGAGAGTAAGCAATTCCAGCACATCAATGAGAAGCCGACAAGGAGCTTCAATGTAGGGCAACCAGTCTTGGCCCGCGACTACCGAACAGAGAAATGGCAACCAGGAACGATATGCACACGGCAGGGGCCACTAATGTACACAGTGGATGTTGGGGAGAACATTGTGAGACGCCATGCTGACCAGATCCTAGAGTCACAGGAATGAGTCAACCCCATGTCTCGGTCATACGTACCTGGTGAGGAACCCGACGTACAGGTCGCATCTACCTCAGAAACAATAGCATTGGAAGCTGATGAATCAACTGACGACAGGGTGCTAGAATTGCCTCCGCACCAAGAGCGAGACACTCGGGAAAGGCGTTATCCAGAAAGAATCAGGAAGCCTCCCCAAACACTGAATTTATAAATAGACTATTTTCAGCTAATGTTGCATGTTAAAAGTGTTAATTGTAATTCGTTTGATATTTAATTGTTAAATGAGTGTTATGGTACTGTTAATTTAAAAGGGGAGGAATTGTAATGTATGTACCTTTAAGGGAGAGAACTACTTTTTACAGCTCCTGTATACTGTAGTACCGGCAGTGACCACACCTGTATATAAACCCTGAGTAGTGATCTGTATAGTTAGATCTAGAGTAACCCTCATTCAGTAAACACCTGTTGCACCGTTTCTCCTGCAGTCTGTGTCTTATTATACACAGACACAACAGACAGAGCCGGATTGTACACCACACCACATGAGGTCTTGGACAGGGTAGGGAGACAAAGAAGGGGTACAGTCAATGATATTTTTACAGCCTTTAACACAGGGACTTCCGTCATCAACACTCTGGATGACGTGGAGCTGCAGACTCAGATCAATGATTTAAAAGGGCGGTTAAGAAAGATGCTGACAGATGAGAATAAGGTAGTGGGTTCTGAGTTAAATGAGGACCAGGCCATGACACTACACTTAAAGGAAATTATAGCTGAGCTGGAGAAACACGCTAAAACGGTAAATGCTCTCATCAGAGAGGATCGGAATGCGTCAGATCAGGCTGCGCAGAACGAAGCGTGCGTGCTGTACGGGGCGTGGTTACTGGGCGAGGGCCGCAGTAATCTGGAGGATTTAAAACAAGGTTTGGTCCCCTCCTGGATCGGCAATAAGCACCTCGCAGCCCTTCACCCTTTTGAGAACGCGTTAAGTCCATGCCAGCTCAGAGCAGCTTCAGAGGCCTACCCAGTCCCAGTGGACTGTGGGAGGTCTAATCACACCATTATGGGTATAGTGGTAAGAATGCCGGTTATGGGAAAGACAGCTAAACCCGCCCCGGTATACAGGGTGGAGAACATTGGAGTCATTCAAGGGGGTGCACACATTCGCTACACAGCGGTCCCACCGTACGTCATTCGATGGGAGCATGCAATGATGGGTACCGACCTCTCGGGGTGCCAGAGCCGGGGAGCACACATCATCCTGTGTCCCCAGCACTTGAATGCCTATTCGAAACCACAGTGCGGGTTCAGAACTGCTGGGGCGAAGCCTATAAATTGCACCATGGAGGCAATGGCACAAGGCCATGTGCCCCCACAGGTGGCATATATAGGAGGTGGGACATACTGTGTCACCACTGCAGCACCCCACTACCAACATGGACAGCACAGCTGGTGTCCAGTCAGTAACAGCAGTTTCTGCTTCAAACCCAAGACAGAAGTTCAAGTGGCCCAAGAGCGAATTGTCCCCATCCCTGAACCGCCACTGTTCACCTCACTGTCAAGGAAAATTTCACCGATCTGCAACGATTCATTGCACATTTTGGCTATATCATTCCCCCTCTCCCTGAACACCTCACCAAGATACTAAAAGCCGTTGCCATTTCACAGAAAGATTTTTACACGCTGGAGCAGAAGACATTAGAAATAGGGGCAGACATATTAGATATAGTGACCCCACAGTGGTGGGACCTGTTCGCTAATATAGAAGTCCCTTCTTGGATTAGGATAGCCTCACACATCCTCATAGTATGCCAGATTGTCATTGTGATTTATTTACGCTTTGTACACTGTAAAAAGGACAAACGTTTACAGAAGTATGAGAACAGGGGAGAATGGAGGGAGCATTATGTGCAGGTAGACGAAGAAACACCCGTTTAGATTTTTGCTGCTATGTATAAAGTTAAAGTTTCCCTCCCTCCTCTATTTTTGATCGTATTCATGTGTGATTTTGTGTGTATTTTCTTTCTTTATTATTTTTATTGAAGTAATTTATTAATGATAGGTGAAACTAGAACTAGGGGGCATAATCTTAGAATAAGGGGCTGCTCTTTCAAAACTGAGATGAGGAGAAACTTCTTCACTCAGAGGGTGGTAGGTTTGTGGAATTTGCTGCCTCAGAAAGCTGTGGAAGCTACATCATTAAATAAATTTAAAACAGAAATAGATAGTTTCCTAGAAGTAAAGGGAATTAAGGGTTACGGGGAACGGGCAGGAAATTGGACATGAGTCTAGGTTCGGAATGGTCATGGCCCTGTGGGTAGTGGAGCGGGCCCAGGGGCCATGTAGCCTGATCCTGCTCCTACTGTGTTCTAATTCTGTGTTAGATTTTAGGAGATGGTTTTATTCCTGTTCCTGGCTGGGGTGGAGATCGCCTTTACAGAAGGTAAGTACTGTAGAAAATATAGGGACAGAGTGATCTCCTGGAATAATTTCGATCGCCTAGATGGGTCGGAGAGGAATTTCCCAGATTTTTTTCTCCCAAATTGGCCATTGGGTCTTTTATCTGGTTTTTCGCCTCTCCCGGGAGATCACATGGGTTCGGGTGGATGGAGAGTGATAGAAGATTTGAGGTTAGGATCAGATCAGCCATGATCTTATTGAATGGTGGAGCAGGCTCGAGGGGCCAATTGGCCTACTCCTGCTCCTATTTCTTATGTTCTTATGTTCTTATGTTTATTAGGCATGTGGTTGTTAATAAAAATAATATGTATGAACCAGGTGGTGTAGGCGTATTAAGCCCCCCTCCATGCCTGGAAATGTGTGTATCAGATTTTAATTCCAAAGTATTGCCATCTATAGATGCTTAATGTACACTGTGGGTTTTCTCTGAAATGGGAAATGCATGTGTCATGGGGTCATAGATAGGTAAATGCAGGGGAAGGTTTGATTATGGAGAGTCAGAAAATTTTGCTCACCCAGAGTTATGATACTTCAAGCAAGTTATAGTAGCATCAGGGGGGGACTGTAAGATTCGCAAAATTGAACATTGTCTTATAAGGGTCTATTGGCAGAAAAGGCCTTAACTTTTAAAGACTGTTTTAAAAGAAGCCCAGGAAAAGGGACACACAAAATGGCCACCAGACCCTGTGACCAGCTTTTGGGACACTTTAAAATGGTTCCTGCAGTCCTCAGACAGCTTTTGTGGATTCAGCCCACAGTAGGTTCCGGAAGGCAGTTTCAGGGAAAACGAAACCAGACAGAGCCCCATACATATAGATTGGATGCAGATCCGATCAGATCAGCCTGTAGATAAAGGGCATCAAAATGTTTACCCAGACAAAGGGAAACAGTTTCATATTCATAGGGGGAACATCAAGCGTACATCGCCCGACCGCCGGGACCAGCGTGGCGTCCTTCCCCAGCCGGAAGTCAGCGCAGAGAACGCAAGCAGAAGCGGGGTAAGAGGGCAGGTATCCAAAACAGGCTGAAGAGGGCCCCACACAAACCCTCCCTCCCAAGTATTTTCCTGGCCAACGTCAGGTCACTGGAGAACAAAATGGATGAGATCAAACTGGATCTCTCCACGCAGAAAAGGACAAAGGAATGCTGCGCCATGATCTTCACAGAGACCTGGCTGAACAACGGCATCCCTGACACCACCATCCAACTAGAAGGACGCACGGTCTTCCGCACCGACAGAACTATAGACTCCGGTAAGAGCAAGGGAGGCGGTTTGTGCATTTACACTAACAATGCCTGGTGCACTAACACTGATATAATTGATAGATCCTGCTCGGCTGATTTGGAATTCCTCATGGTAAGGTGCAGACCCTTCTACCTGCCTCGGGAATTCACGGCTGTTATCATCACTGCGGTCTACATCCCACCACACGCTAATGCCAAACTAGCACTGAAGGACTTCTACAGGGCCATCAGCGAACAACAAACTGCGCACCCAGACGGAGCTTTTATCATCGCGGGGGACTTCAATCACATAAACCTAAAAACTGTACTACCGAAATTCCACCAGAATGTCTCCTGCCCCACAAGAGGGGAGAACACACTGGATCAAGTCTACACGAGCATTGTAGACGCTTATAAGGCCATTCCCTGCCCCCACCTTGGGAAGTCTGACCACCTCTCCCTGTTTCTAGCCCCGGCATACAAACCGCTCATCAAAAGAGGGAGAACATCAGTGAGAGCAGTGAAAGTATGGCCAGAGGGGGCAGTATCAGAGCTTCAGGACTGCTTCGAATGCACTGATTGGGGCATGTTTGCCCATAATGACATCGAGGAATACGCATCCACAGTGCTATTCTACATCAACAGCTGCGTCGAGGTCGTCACGACCCATAAAAATATCAGGACATATCCCAACCAGAAACCCTGGATGAACGGAGAGGTCCGCTCACTGTTGAAAGCACGCGATGCAGCATTTAAATCTGGCGACGCGGCGGCTTACAGTGCAGCTAGGACCAACCTAAAAAAGGGTATCAGGACTGCCAAAAGGAAACAGACACTGCGGATAGCGGATCACTTCCGCAACAACTCGGACCCCCGGCGCATGTGGCAAGGCATCCAGTCCATCACTGACTACAAGGGCAAAAACACCAGTCCCCCGGTTAGCGATGCCTCCCTTCTGGAGGAGCTTAACAACTTCTACGCTCGCTTCGACAGGGACAACAGGGAGCCGGCTACCAAAGCCTTGCCACCCCCGGAAGACCAGGTGCTCACTCTGTCGACCTCCGACGTAAGGGGTGTTCTACGCGGAGTGGACACACGAAAGGCTGCTGGACTGGATAGCATCCCTGGACGGGTACTCAAGGAATGTGCTGATCAGCTGGCTGATGTCTTCACCGCCATCTTCAATCTGTCATTGGCCCAGGCAGTAGTCCCTACATGCTTCAAAACCGCTACCATTATTCCTGTGCCAAAACAAACGGCTGTGACGTGCCTGAACGACTATCGACCTGTCGCACTCACACCCATCAGAATGAAGTGTTTCGAGAGACTGGTCTTAGCCCACATCAAAGCCAGTGTTCCCGCCTCTCTTGACCAACACCAGTTTGCCTATCGTGCAAACAGATCAACGGAGGATGCAATCACAACTGCACTACACTCGGCACTGAACCACCTAGATGGTAAGGAGGCCTACATCAGAATGCTGTTCATAGACTACAGCTCAGCATTCAACACTATCGTCCCCAACAAGCTGGCCACCAAACTCCAAACTCTTGGCCTGAACACTTCCCTCTGCAACTGGACCCTGGGCTTCCTAACAAACAGACCCCAGTCTGTCAAATTAGGTAACCACACCTCCCCCCCCCCGAACCTGAACACGGGGGCCCCACAAGGATGTGTGCTGAGCCCCCTCCTCTACTCCCTCTTCACCCACGACTGTGTGGCTGTTAATGGTTCCAACACCATCATCAAGTTTGCGGATGATACCACGGTAGTAGGCCAGATCACCAACAACGATGAGTCAGCCTACAGGGAGGAGGTCCAGAATCTCGTGAAGTGGTGCGCCAATAACAACCTGGCCCTTAACACCAAGAAAACAAAATAAATCATTGTGGACTTCAGGAAGTCCAAAGGCGGAAGTCACACCCCCATCCACATCAATGGGGCTGTGGTGGAAAGGGTGGACAGCTTTAAGTTCCTCAGAGTCCACATCACAGAAGACCTCTCCTGGTCCCTCAACACCTCCTCTCTGGTGAAGAAGGCCCAGCAGTGCCTATATTTCCTAAGGAGGCTGAAGGGATGTAATCTGTCACCCCTGATCCTCTCTAACTTTTACCACTACACTATAGAGAGCATCCTGACAAATTGTATCACAGTATGGTATGGCAGCTGTAGCTACTATGACCGGAAAGCCCTGCAGCGGGTAGTCAAAACTGCCCAACGCATTACCGGCACCCGGCTACCGACCATAGAGCACATATACCAGAAACGCTGTCTACGGAGGTCACGGTCCATCATCAAAGACCCTACCCACCCCAGCCACAGTCTGTTCGCCCTCCTGCCATCTGGGAGATGCTACAGATGCATTCGTACCCGTACGACCAGATTTAGGAACAGCTTCTTTCCCAGGGCTGTCATCCTACTGAACTCCACAAATAAACTCTAAAGCCTGCACATCTGCCAATGCATTTTATTATGGTTATATTTATGTTAATGTATTACAAGCCAAATGTATGTTGAATGATTAAATGTCTTAATTCAAATGTACACTCTTGGGAGCCGCAAGCCTACATTTCATTGTACTGCACTTGTGCACTAACAATGACAATAAAAGTTGATTTGATTTGATTTGAAAAAAGACATCAGAAGGACATTAAAAACAATACAGGGTCGTTCCAGACCAGAGATGGCCGTTACCGGCCATTCGAAGATACTTTAAAAACAAAGACTACCCCACTGTGCTGCAAGCCCGCCAAAAGTTAAACAAAGACTAACCTTGATTTGGCGGGAGATAAGGGCCTCCACCGAAAAGTATAGCTGGAGTCCCGGGGTAGCCATCGGTAGCTTTTTCTTGTAGCTTGCAGCCTGGAGCTTGTAGCTGGTAGCTTTTTGAGCTAGCTTGCTTTTTCAAGAGCCGTGGAGGAACGTCGATCCGGAGACCAGCCAAGAAGGTGATTCAAGTCTGCGTCCCGCCCTGGGGTAACCATCGGGAGATCATTGACAAACCCCGGGCCGTTGACGAGACAAAGGACAACAGCCCTTCAGAAGAAACCTATCTGAAAATGGTAAACCAGCTGGGCTCTGCGAAGAAACCTGTTTGACCATGATCAAATTGGTGGTCTCCATCCATGCCGCCGTCCAGGCCTGCCAGCATCCAGCCTGTCCGTGACCTTCACCTCGAGGAAGAAGAGAGAGAGAGTCGCAGCCCGCAGCGTTGACCACTTGGAGACAGGACGCCTGAGAGGATCAAAACACAGACCTTTCAAAATCTTATACTTTCTCATTGGATTGGTGAGCATGTTTCTGGCCCCTCATAATCTAATCTAGCTAAGCTTAGGGGGTGGGCATTTTGGGTATAATTAATTATGAGTTGTTGTCCCTCGATGTTCCGTGTGTTTCCCCATTTCAAGATGACTTTTGTAAAGTATAACATGCCTGTATATATGTTGGTTAGTACTGTATTATGATTTGTTTTTTTCCGTCCCATGTACCTTATTGGCTTACATTCAATTTTGTTCCTTTGTGCAATAAAATTTCATTTCGTTTTCATTAAATTTGGTCTATAGAGTATTCTCTGCATTGTAGTTCCTGCCTCAATCCAGTGTATAGAACCTAAGGGGCGAGTGGGTCGAACCACTCAAGGTTTTACTGTGCAAGAGAGAGAGAGGCCTCTAGGAAGAGAAACCTCTGCGATCTAAAAACCCCTTACATTCCCCTGAAAGAAGGGGTTCAGAGGTGGAACGCGTGCGCCGGAGAGGCAGCGCATATGCATTGAACTTCATTTTTTTTGCAGGCTTCTCCGGGAGGGTAAGTCTCCAGCAGTTACACTTTTAAAAAGCAGGCGCAAGGCCTGCTTTTAGCAAGGTAAGTGGTGAATGAATTAAAATTAAAACATTTTTTCCACAGGTTTATTATTTTTAAATACTTTAAAGAAAGGTAAGTTTATTTTTAGCCCCGTTAGAAAATGTAATTAATTTTTTCGTGGAGTCCAGCTGATAATCCTGCTTCCTCAGTGCAACAACTTGTCATGGCCATGGGCCTAAGACCAGATTTTAACTGACCTGACCAGCTCTGGAAGTAGCACAACGTGGAAAATCAAACAGTGGCTCAACAGTTCCCTAACTTTCCCAATCCTTGAAGCCCTGGTATTAGCTCGGTACAGCTGATGCCAGAAATAGGGGAAAGTTACATAAAATTACATAGAATATACAGCACAGAAACTGGCCATTCGGCCCAACCAGTCCGTGTCAGTGTTTATGCTCCACACAAGCCTCCTCCCACCCTACTTCATCTCACCCTATCAGCATAACCCTCTATTCCTTTCTCCCTCATGTGTTTATTTAGCTTCCCCTTAAATGTATCTATGCTATTCGCCTCAACTACTCCCTGTGGGAGTGAGTTCCACATTCTCACCAGTCTCTGAGTAAAGAAAGTTGTAAACATGACATTAGTGGTTAAAGCAGGCTACCACCTTTTAAATTAGAATTCTGGCAGCTGTACTACTGTCATAGGGTTACATAGAATATACAGCTCAGAAATAGGCCATTTGGCCCAACCAGTTTGTGCCGGTGATTATGCTCCACACGAGTCTCCTCCCAATCTCCTCCTCTCGCAAAGCACCAATGGAAAATCCCAGCCATAGGCCAGGAAATTGGAGCTGTTCGCACCGAACATGAAGCCCGGTTTGGAAAAAAAATGGCAGCCACCTCGCTTCCGGTGTGGAATGCGGCAGCTGCCATTTTGGACAGGTTGCCTGTCCTCGCTTCCCAGACTTCAATGATCCAGATTGTGATGTTAATTGGCGTGCAACACCTGAACTGACGCATGATCTGTGATTTTGGACATTGCCGCTCTTAATAATGCCCTCTCCAAACGTGCGTGCAGCAATACAGTGCTTCTTAAAGGGACACATGCAACTTTCAGGTAAGTTTAGATTTTTGCTTTTGGACTGGTTTCTTTACATTTTATTGGAGTACTGGCTTGGTGCAATACATTCAAAAAGTTAAAGTGTGCAGGGAGTCCTGCTGGACGTTTGCAAGGCTTTTGGCTATTAAAGGAAGGCCTCTGAGAACACCACTTGCTCCCAGTCCTGGGGGCTCTAGTTGCAGTCCCTTGGGCTGCAGCATCACATGGAGATGGAGCAGAGGCAGCAAAGGGGACAAGTTGCTCACAGAGGGTGGAGAAGGAGGAGGAGGAAGAGGAAGAAGTAGCAGAGGAGGAAGCAGAAGAGGAGGGAGCGGAAGGAAGGATGCAACCCAGACAGTTCCTTTCTGTCCTGGATATCCAGGATTGAATAAACTGCCTGTGGTACCAGTGACCACAACTCCAATTCTCCTTTCAATATTAGTCCCACACCTTACCCTCTCTCCGTTACTGACCATCACCTCACCCCCTTGGAGGAGATGGTGCTGGCCATTCTTGGCAGGGGCATGGCTGAGCCCTTGGCCAGCGGCAAGGCTGAAAGGATACAAGATGCTGGTATCCTCATACGTTATCCTCCTTCTCACATCCCACTTCCCCCTCATCCCACAATCTCTCCTGATTTAAAAGCAGCACATGGTGTAAGCATGTTCTTCTTGCTTCCCCACCCCCCCACTCACCACAACTCCACCCTTGTGCCTTCCTGATTTCAGACACGCAAGAAATCCAGCCTGTCCAGCCAGTGGCTGACCAAGCAGAAAGAGAGGAGAGTGAAGAAGTGAGGGGAGTGGCCACAATGCTTAAATAAAAGCCACCACAAAACAAACTTTCCAATCTAACTTTATCTATATATGCATCCAATATTACATCAAGAAATCAACTAATCACCCTTCTGCATTCCCTTAGTGACTGCCCTGTGTGTGCTCTAGCCTATCCTACTGATGTCACGCAGTGCTAACCCCAGTGGCTGCAGCATGGCTGGTGGAAGGCTGCTGACTTTCAGTGGGGGACACTGCAAATGGCCTTGCAGGATGACCTCGAGGTAGCTGGGAGTGTCAAATCGAGTGACGGTGATTCTTCTTCTTCACTCTCATCTCTTTCTGCTTGGTTAGCCACTGGCTGGACAGGCTGGATTTCTTGCGTGTCTGAAATGAGGAAGGCACAAGGGTGGAGTTGTGGTGAGCGGGGGTGGAGAAGCAAGAAGAGCATGCTTACACCATGTGCTGCTTTTAAATCAGGAGAGATTGTGGGATGAGAGGGAAGTGGGGTGTGAAAAGGAGGATAATGTATGAGGATACTGTGTGAAGATGGGATTTTGTCTCCGCAATGACTGTGCGGTGGTCACTGCTACCAATACTGTCATGGACAGATGCATCTGCTACAGATAGATTGGTGAGGACGAGGTCAAGTAAGTTTTTCCCTCGTTTTGGCTTTCTCACCACCTGTCACAGGCCCAGACTGGCAGTTATGTCCTCCAGGACTCAGCCAGCTCGGTCAGTAGTGGTGCTACTGAGCCACTCTTGGTGATGGACGCTGAAGTCCCCCATCCAGAGTACATTCTGTGTCCTTGCTACCCTCAGTGCTTCTTCCAAGTGGTGTTCAACATGGAGGAGTACTGATTCATCAGCTGAGGGAGAGTTAGGTGGTAATCAGCAGGAGGTTTCTTGCCCATGTTTGACCTGAATCCATGAGACTTCATGGGGTCCGGAGTCAATGTTGAGGACTCCCAGGGTCACTCCTTCCCGAATGTATACCACTGTGCCGCCACCCCTGGTGGGTCTGTCCTGCCGTAGGGACAGGACATACCCAGGGATGGTGATGGAGGAGTTTGGGACATTGGCTGAAATGTATGATTCTGTTGATTCTGTGAGTATGACTATGTCAGGCTGTTGCTTGACTAGTCTATGGGACAGCTCTCCCAATTTTGGCACAAGTCCCCAGATGTTGGAGAGGAGGACTTTGCACTATAATCATGCCGTACCCTATAATCATGGTAATTAGCAGGCAGCACAAAGTTGACATGCTGCCTGCACTTTATGAATGGGCGCGGGCATATCTCGCGCTGCGGAGCCCATGCTCGTTTTCCAGTGGTATCGAATTTCCCGGCCATAGTCTCCCATTTCTCCATTTTCTAACTAATTAAAAGAAAGACTTGCATTTATATAGCGCCTTTCTCAACCTCAGACTGTCTAAAAATGCGTTACAGCCAATTAAGTGCTTTTGAAGTTTAGTCACTGTTGCAATGTAGGAAACGCTCAGGTAATGCCTCATAGTAACTGCTGTAACAGTGGTTAGACATTCTTGCCCTTGAGAGGGTTCAGAGGCAAGCATCAATGATAATTCTGGGTATCAGCGATTCAATTTATGAGGCAAGGTGAAGGAAGTTGGACTGTGTTTCTTTTAAGAAGAAACTTTACGATGGCATAATTGAAGTTTGGACAATAATGCACGGATTTACAGGTTGGTGCAGAAAATTGTTCACTATGTCGAAGGGCACAAATGCTACAGGACTTGAGCTAATAAAGCAAAGTTTAGGAGTGAGAAGGGAGTTGGTGAGAACTTTTGCACCCAACAGGTAATAACAATTTTCATATTAGGTTTCAAAAATTGAGTCATTTTTGCTCAAGGATTTAAAAATTAGACATCAGTGAAATGTATGTCGGAGAGAAACTCTAGGAGTTAATGTCAGATGAGCAGTTGATCGAAGTGATGACCCTTCGAATTCTCAAGAAAATTACTGAAGAAATAGGTGAGGTTCTGGATAATAGTTTTGGAGCTCCAAAAACATACAGCTGTATCTGAGATCTGGAAGATAATGGTTCCAATAGTCAAAATAGGAGTGAGACATGACATTGGAAATTATAAATCAGTTAGCCCAAGATGTGTGATTTGAAAAATGCTGAAGAACATTATACATGATGCTGGATAGTCAACATGATTTTAGAAGCAATGGGAGATGCCTTGTGAATACATCAGAGTTCTTAGAGGACATAACCAAATTAGTGGATGAGGACTGTTCTGTTGATATAATTTATTTGGTTTTCAGGAGGTATTTGATAAAGTTCCACATATGAGGCTTTTAAAGATGGTCTAGATTCATGAACCTACAAATTACTGATGGCAATATTTGCAGACAGACGATTAATGCGTTTTGTATAAAATGCCTCTGCTATTTTAACATTTAATTCAAATGGATTAATACTAAAATAGCATGAAAGAAACATCATACAAGAATGTTAAGTATTTATCTGTTAATATCAGCAACGGTCATTTCTAAGCTGCTGAGTAAATGACAAATCAGCCACCTGGATTGAAAACTGGCTTGGCAATAGGAAGTAAAAGGTGATGACAAATGGAAAAATCTCAGTCTGGGAGTCAGTGACTAGCAGAGCCCTTCAGGGGTCTGTTCTAAGTCACGAGGTGCTCACACTATTTAAAAATGACATGCCAGAGGGGGCATCCTATAATATAAAAAATGCCGATGGCACTGAACTAATTGGCTAGGTACAAGTATAAGGGAGACTGATACATTAAAATGGATCTGCACTAGAAAATCACCGCCACGCTGATGATAATGAGCAGGCAGTACCAAAATGCCTGTGCTTTCTCGGCCGGCGGCTGTTAGCAATGGCCGCCAATGTTACCGACAGGTTTCCAGTGTTCCCCAATTTCTAGGCCTATATTTTATGGAGTGATTCACAAATCTGAAGAAAACAATGGATATGATCTAAGTCATTAAGCTGAGCAGTGTCAATAATGCAGAAGCAAATAGGCTAATTAACATACAGATTTTTAGGTACCCCTCCATGGCATCTGTACCCCAGCATATTTCCATGTGTGAAGTGCCCTGGAACCTTTTTTACATAGAATTACATAGGATTACATAGATACGGCACAGAAACAGGCCATTTGGCCCAACCAGTTCATGCCGGCATTTATGCTCCACTTGAGCCTTCTTCCATCCTTCCTCATCTAAATCTATCAGCATAACCCTGTATTTCCTTCTCCCTCAAACTGTGGTGTATGTGCCTTTAAGAGCCCCTGTGTACTGTAATGCCGGTAATGGCCACTCGGGCTATATAAGCCTGTATAGTGTCTTGTATCTGTTAGTTCACCTCCAGACTTTGTTCAGTAAACACCTGTGAAACCAACTCCTGCATTCCGTGTCTCCATTAACACACGGATACAACAGTGGCGACGAATTGGAAACGGACTTACCTGCAATTCGGCAGCACCTCAAGGAGATCGATTCCTCAGACGAAAGTCGAAGAAAAACAAGAAAGAAAAAAAAAAATCTGTGGTTTCACCAGCTAGCAGAGCTGGTGGCAGGTACTGCAATAATCCTTCCTGGGCGGCGGGCTGGGGCTCCATCGGCTGGCTCTGCAGCAGGGCCGAGCACCGAAGGCGGAGGCAAACAGAGACAGAGGGGGGGAGCACTTGGGAGATGGCCGGCGTTGCAAAGCAGGTCGGCGTTCGGACCAAGCAGAGGGAGGGAAAAGTCCCAGAGAATCCGGCGGGAACGAGTCTCCACCTATTGAAAAAAAAAACCTATGTAAATAAAAACCGCGGAGAACAGCGTTGCCAGCATTCTCGCAAAGAAGAGAACAGCTGTCAGTGTGCCGAGGAACCTTGGTGTGTGGATCCAGAGTGGTGATTCCACCCAAACTCCAGGATAAAGTGCTAAAGGAGCTTCACGAGGGGCATCTGGGTGGAGTGAAAGTGAAGAACCTAGCCAGAGCGTTTGTGTGGTGGCCAGGTATCGATGGAGACATCGAAGAAATGACCAAGAGCTGCCTAGGATGCCAGAAGGTCCAAAACGCCCCACCACAAGCCCCTCTACATCCATGGGAGTGGCCCTCATCTCCATGGCAAAGGGTACACATCGACTTTGCTGGTCCATTTATGGACTCAATGTTCTTAATCGCGGTTGATGCACACTCCAAGTGGCCGGAGGTAATAAAGATGTCCTCCACCACCACGGAAAAAACCATCACAGTATTAAGGACCATATTTGCCAGGAATGGGCTGCCTGAACAGGTCTGTTCTGATAATGGACCGCAGTTTGTGTCCGAAGAATTCAGGAAGTTCTTAAAAAACAATGGGGTTAAGCACTACACGTCCGCCCCATACCATCCCGCCACCAATGGATTGGCTGAAAGGTTTGTCCAGACCTTCAAGAAGGCCATAAAGGCCATGGGTAATGAAGACATAAAACTTCAGCATAAGGTAGATAACTTCTTGTTTCCATACAGGAATGCAACACATGTGGTTATAAACCAAACTCCCGCCATGATGTTCTTCAATAGAAGCCTAAGATGCCGGCTGGATTTGATCAAGCCAAACATCAGAAGGGACGTGGAGAACCGGCAATTTCAAGGCATGAATGAAAGGCCAACTAGAACCTTCCAGATAGGTCAACAAGTTTTGGCCCAGGACTACCGTACCGAGAAATGGCAGCCTGGAACTATTTGCACACGACTAGGACCGCTGATGTATACCGTGGACATTGGAGAAAGCATAATAAGGCGCCATGCTGACCAGATCATAGAGTCATCCGAAAAGGGACAACCTACACCACAACTCTATATGCCTAATGATGAAGCAGAGATACCCATAGTATCTACCTCCGATCCGGTGATACTGGAACCAGATGAACCCGACACTGGCATTCAAGCCGAATCGACCTTGCCAAAAGAACCTACTACACCACCAAAAACTACTGCACCACCGAGGCGTTATCCGGACAGAGTCAGGAAGCCTCCAGAGAGACTGACTTATAATTAATTAACTGCAGCAAATGTGTAGATTATTGTTCTTGTAATATGTTAATTAATGATTACTTAAAATGTTATGTACTGGTTGTCTAAAAGGGGAGGAATTGTGGTGTATGTGCCTTTAAGAGTCCCTGTGTACTGCAATGCCGGTAATGGCCACTCGGGCTATATAAGCCTGTATAGTGTCTTGTATCTGTTAGTTCACCTCCAGACTTTGTTCAGTAAACACCTGTGAAACCAACTCCTGCATTCCGTGTCTCCATTAACACACGGATACAGCACATATGCTTATCGAGATTCCCCTTAAACGCATCTATACTATTTACTTCAACTACTCGCTGTGGTAGCGAGTTCCACATTCTCACCATTCTCTGGGTAAAGAAGTTTCTTCTGAATTCCCTATTTGATTTCTTGGTGAATATTGAGATAGGTGGTATTGATGGTATAATCATAATCATAATCAACTTTATTGTCATTGTTAGTGCACAAGTGCAGTACAACGAAATGTAGGCTTGCGGCTCCCGAGAGTGTACATTTAGATTAAGACATTTAAACATTCAACATTCATTTGGCTTGTAATACATTAATATAAACATAACCATAATAAAGTGCATTGGCAGATGTGCAGGCTTTATAGTTTATTTGTGGAGTTCAGTAGGATGACAGCCCTGGGAAAGAAGCTGTTCCTAAATCTGGTCGTTCGGGTGCGAATGCATCTGTAGCATCTCCCAGATGGCAGGAGGATGAACAGACTGTGGCTGGGGTGGGTAGGGTCTTTGATGATGGTCCGTGACCTCCGTAAACAGCGTTTCTGGTATATGTGCTCTATGGTCGGTAGCCGGGTGCTGGTAATGCGTTGGGCAGTTTTGACTACCCGCTGCAGGGCTTTCCGGTCAGAGTAGCTACAGCTGCCATACCATACTGTGATACAGTTCGTCAGGATGCTCTCTATTGTGCAGCGGTAAAAGTTAGAGAGGATCAGGGGTGACAGATTACATCCCTTCTGCCTCCTTAGGAAATATAGGCGCTGCTTGGCCTTCTTCACCAGAGAGGAGGTATTGAGGGACCAGGAGAGGTCTTCCGTGATGTGGACTCTGAGGAACTTAAAGCTGCCCACCCTTTCCACCACAGCCCCATGGATGTGGATGGGGGTGTGACTTCGGCCTTTAGACTTCCTGAAGTCCACAATGATTTCTTTGGTTTTCTTGATGTTAAGGGCCAGGTTGTTATCGGCGCACCACTTCACGAGATGCTGGACCTCCTCCCTGTAGGCTGACTCATCATTGTTGGTGATCTGGCCTACTACCGTGGTATCATCTGCAAACTTGATGATGGTGTTGGAACCATGAACAACCACACAGTCGTGGGTGAAGAGGGAGTAGAGGAGGGGGCTCAGCACACATCCTTGTGGGGCCCCCGTGTTCATGGTCGGGGGGGGAGGTGTGGTTACCTAATTTGACAGACTGGGGTCTGTTTGTTAGGAAGTCCAGGGTCCAGTTGCAGAGGGAAGTATTCAGGCCAAGAGTGTGGAGTTTGGTGGCCAGCTTATTGGCCTCTAGCTTTGCTCTTCCCCACAAGTGGAAACATTCTCTCTGTATCTACTCTATCAAAACCTCTCATAATTTTAAAGACCTCTATTAGGTCACCCCTCAGCCTTCTCGAGAAAAGAGACCCAGGCTGTTCATCCCTTCCTGATAGGTATAACCTCTTTTTTGCACCCTCTCCAGTGCCTCTATATCTTTTTTATAATATGGCGATCAGAATTGTACATGGTACTCCAAATGTGGTGTAACCAAAGTTTAATACAAGTTTACCATAACTTCTCCATTTTCAATTCTATCCCTCTAAGAAATAAGCCCTAGTGCTTGGTTTGCTTTCTTTATAGCCTTATTAACCTGCGTCTCAACTGTCAGTGATTTGTGTATTTGTACTCCAAGATCCCTTTGCTCCTCTATCCCATTTAGATTCTTATTTTCCAAGTAATATTTGACCTCCATATTTTTCTTACCAAAATGTAATACCGCACATTTATCTGTGTTGAGCTTCATTTACCAATTATATACCCATTCTGCAAGTTTACTCATGTCTTCTTGTAATTTGTTGCAGTGCTCCTCAGTATTGACTATCCCCCCCCCCCAATTTGGTGTCATCCGCAAATTTAGAAATTGTGTTTTTGATTCCAAAGTCTAAGTCGTTAATATAAATTGTGAACAACAGTGGTCTCAGCACTGATCCTTGTGGGACCCCACTTCCCAACTCCTGCAACTCTGAATAGCTACCCTTTAGCCCTACTCTTTTTTTTCTGTCTTGCAGCCAGCTAGCTATCCATTCTGCTACTTGTCCTCTGACTCTGCATGCTCTGACCTTATTCATTAGTCTATTATGTGGTACTTTAAAAAAAATTATTCATTCTCAGGATGTGGGCATCACTGGCAAGGCCAGCATTTTATTGCCTATCCCTAATTGCCCTTGAGCCACCTTCTTGAACCGCTGCAGTCCATGTGGTGAAGGTACTCCCACAATATTGTTCGAGAAGGAGTTCCAGGGTTTTGACCCAGTGAAGATGAAAGAACAGCGATATATTTCCAAGTCAGGATGGTGTGTGACTTGGAGGGGAACTTGGAGGTGGTGGTGTTCTCATGCACCTGATGCCTTTGTCCTTCTAGGTGGTAGAGTCGCGGGTTTGGGAGGTGCTGTCGAAGAAGCCTTGGCGAGTTGCTGCAGTGCATCTTGTAGATGGTACACACTGCAGCCACGGTACGCCGGTGGTGGAGGGAGTGAATGTTTAAGGTGGTGCATGGGGTCTCAATCAAGCGGGCTGCTTTGTCCTGGATGGTGTCGAGCTTCTTGAGTATTGTTGGAGCTGCACTCATCCAGGCAAGTGAAGAGTATTCCATCACACTCCTTACTTGTGGAAAGGCTTTGGGGAGTCAGGAAGTGAGACACTCGCCACAGAATACCCAGCCTCTGACCTTATTGAAGGCCTTTTGGAAATCTAGATATATTACATTGACTGCATTTATATATTAAAGGGGCTATTAGTTGTTATGCACACAGTGCATTGAGCTTCAACACTGCCTGATGCACAGCAACGTTATGATCAATGAAGAGTATACTATCGTCTTCTTAATTTTTTTGCCAATTTCCTTTCTCTCTCACTTCTTTCTCTCCTGAAGGTGTTGGCGCCTGTTGGGGCACAGACCCAAGAGCGCGGGAGGGGTTTGTGTTGGCACCCCCCTCCCCCCTTGCATGACACAACTGCTGCTGCCCCATTCTACCACAGGGATAATAATAAGAAATTTGTCTCTCATTGCAGCCTAAATAAGTATCCAGAATTTTCATTAGAAAGATCTAATCAGTAAATGCTTATCCAACGCAATTAACAATACAGCAGCATTGTGGCACTGACAGCTCCGGAATATTTTCAATGTAGGAACTCCAAGAGTGACTTTTATATCCTCTGTATCATCCCTAACATCAAATTAACCGAGAGTAGATGATTGCTTGCTGACCCCTGTACACATTGAGAGATAAAGAACAATCAACATGCTATGGGCAGTCGGCAGCAGTTGTAGGCTGATTTGTTTAATCTTTCCATGCTGTTGGTGCTTTGAGAGTCCTCCCACCTCTGTCAAAGACAACTTGATGCCATGGTTCAGAAGCACCAGACTTCTCACGGCATCCTGCATATTCCAGGTTGAAATTTTTCTTTGTCCGGCTGCTACTGAATGTCTTACTTTATCTCCTTTGACTTGTTTTTATTAAATATTTTTTTCCCCAAAAATCTATTACAGAGTTAATTATGTTTGCTTACAACCGAAAGAAAAATGCTCGTTTCCATCCTTCAATCTTCCTGTCATCACTTGACAATAAGCTCCAGCTAAAGTTTTAATTCCCATTTAGGAGCAAAAATCACCAGTTTATAAGAAAAGAATCAAACATTTTTTTTCTTGTATTAATTGTCTGGTAGTGAGGTCCATGAGCTGATCCTCCACCTGTTCCCCACTCCCACATCAAGGGGGGTGTTTCTGGGAGAGTTCCCAAGCTATTCTGGGAATTCTGTTAAAGCCAGAGGCCTGTAAATCACCAAGTATAAAAATACTTGCATTGAGCTTCATTGGCACACTGTGGGGAGTGTAATGAACAATAACATGTCATTCTGGAGTGGTACACTAGATGGAGCCGTAGAGCTGTATAGAGCTATATATTTAGTTGTATGTGTTTAAGACTACACTACCCATGATGCACTAGGCTACCCAGCAGGCAGTAGTCAAGATGACAGCCTGCACACAGAAGCACACATGCTGAATCTCTACAGATGCTGTACCTAGAGAACGTGTACTGAATAAATGTCTAGCTAGAAGCTAGCTGTTCATAATAAGCATGTCTAGTTATTAATGAACATAACAGGGAGGACAACGACAGAAAGGTCAGAGTGGGAAGGAGAATTGAAGTGGCCAGTGACTGGAAGTTCGGGGTTGCACTTGTGAACTAAGCAGAGGTGTTCTGCAAAGGAATTGCCTAATCCGCGCTTATTCTCCCCAATGTAGAGGAGATCACATTGTGAGCAGTGAATACAGTATACTAGGTTGGGAAAAAAAGTACAAGTAACGCATGATCAAAAACAAGAAGGGGAACAGATAGCAATGAAGGTAAACAAAATGTCAATGGATCTGAAGCAAAGACTGTAAGATTCAAAATTTTCAGCAATAATCACGCAAGAAAACAGGATAAAATAAGACAGTTTATTGACCAAAGTAAGCTTGCACAGAAAAACCTTTGATAAAAGGGCATACAAAATGGCCGCCGGGCCTCGTGATCAGTTTCTGGACCATTTGATTTCTGTTACTGCAAGCCAGACAGGCTTGTGGATTGAAAACAGTAAGCCCGCGAAAGCCAGTATCGGGAAACCGAAACTCAGGGAAACAGCATACATATTCAATGGATTCTAAGTACAAGACAGTTTCAGGCAAACAGGATGGGGCCCATCAAGATATGGGCGGACAATGAATGAACACTTAAACCCATTTAATGTACAAAGGAGAAACCGTTTAACAGCCATTAAGGGAAATCTCCAGACCGATCAATATGCGAACCGAGTCACGGTGACAATGTAAAAGACATTAAAAGACATTATCGGCCAGGAAGGCCAGTTAAGTTATCACCGGCTCCCGTTACAAGACAAAGCGCCCCTGCAGAGATTTCTGCCCGCCAAAATATTACAAAGACTGGACTATGATCTGGCGGGAGATAAGGCTGGCCCAAAAAGGGTATAAATATGGATTTTGAAAAGTCCATCAGCGCCTCTTCTACCTCGGTAGCTTCGGAATCGATCAAGACGCTTCTTCTTTTAAAGACGCTTCGGACGGACAATTTTGGTGAAAAGACAACGTGGTCGGTGTTCAGCCAGACAAGGCTCGGCCACGACGGGAAGACGACGAGGGTGGCCCGGGTGCTGTTGTCGGGAGATCATCGACGACCCAGGCCGAAGGAGAAGACACCCTCGGGAAAACGACGATCCAGGCCGGAGAAAAGGACACTCCGGGCCTAGCACCCCAGTGCCTCAACAACACAGGTTTACAGGAAACCAAATCCAGACAGAATCTTGGTGGATTTCAGCCATGACGAGCGCTCACCGAGGCTGTGTCCACTGCCTCATCGCCTGAGAAAGAGAGAAAAACAAGCTGCGCCAGAAGTTTCCAAATCCACGTGACGACAGAAAGCTGTGCCAGAAAGGCTGCGAACCCCTCCTTTTTGCGATTCTGATAGTGGTGAGCATGATCCCGAGTTCCTCAAGTCAAAACTTAGTTTAGGTATTAGGGGAGGGAGTAAGGTTAAATCGTAATGTGTTTCCCCTTTTACGACGTGCCGTGTGTTCCCCATTTCCATAGAGTCAAGTTCATAAATTTGTGCATGATTGTAGTTACTTTAATCTGTGCCTATGACATGTATTTTGTAATGCTTCAAACTGTTTAAAAATAAAAGCATCCATTTCGTGCTATTCAACCTGGTCTATTGAGTCCTTTCTCTGCACTACAGTTCTCTGCATCTAAGTCCAAGGTCTAGAACCGTAGGGGAGAGTGGGTCGAACCACTCAAGGGTAATTATTGCACAAAGCCTGGCAGGAGACCAGAACGAGCAAGAGAAACCCCCTACAAGACGGATAAATGAAGCTAAGGTACAAATCAGCCATGATAAGAACATAAGAACTAGGAACAGGAGTAGGCCATTCGGCCCCTCGAGCCTGTTCCGCCATTCAATAAGATCATGGCTGATCTGATCTTGGCCTCAACTCCACTTTCCTGCCTGTTGCCCATAACCTTTGAGTCCCTTATCATTCAAAAATATGTCTATCTCCGCCTTGAATATATTCAATGACTCAGCCTCCTCAGCTCTCTGGGGTAGAGAATTCCAAAGATTCATGATCCTCTGAGAAGAAATTCCTCCTCATCTCCATTTTAAATGGGTGACCCCATATCCTGAAACTATGCCCCCTAGTTCTAGATTCCCCCACGAGAGGAAATATCCTCTCAGCATCTACCCTGTCAAGCCTCCTCAGAATCTTATATGTTTCAATAAGATCCCCTCTCATTCTTCTAAACTCCAATGAGTATAGGCCCGACCTGCTCAACCTTTCCTCATAAGCCAACCATTTCATCTCAGGAATCAACCTAGTGAACCTTCTCTGAACTGCCTCCAATGCAAGTATATCCCTCCTTAAATAAGGAGACCAAAATTGTATGCATTACTCCAGGTGTGGTCTCACCAGCACCCTGTACAGTTGTAGCAAGCCTTCCCTACTTTTATACTCCATCCCCTTTGCAATAAAGGCCAACATTCCATTTGCTTTCATAATTACTTGCTGTACCTGCATGCTAACTTTTTGTGTTTCATGTACGAGGACACCCTGATCCCTCTGTACCGCATCATTCTGTAGTCTCTCTCCATTTAAATAATATTTATGACTTATAAAAAATAAATATGATCTAATAGAAAGGCAGAACAGGCTAGTGGCGCTGAATTGCCAACTGCTGTACTTATTGTCTCTCCACAGATGCTGCTTGACCTGTTGAATATTTCCAGCATTTACTGTTTGAAATGAGCCTGCAGCATAGAAATTACAGTCACAGGCAGTGCCACCTGGGCAGGTAACCCTGGCCGCAGGTCTTCATGTTCTACTTGACACAGCTCCCCTTCTGCATCTTTGGTGAGGCGCACTCTTTTCAGAGGTCCTCAACGAGATCTTCATAGGGTCCCAGAAATTTTTGGGGGTGAGGGGTGGTATCTTGTAGGGCAAATCCTCCTCCTATTCTGTCTCACTCTCCATTACTCCATCTGAACCCCTTCCTCCTCCATTAAAATTGCAAACGAGGAAATAACTAGTACTCAGAACTTCTCATTTTGGATGGGAGCAAAAATATTCCAGTGTTCTCACAGGCCCTCAGGCTGTCTGTGGCAGGGCTAGCTCCATTCAGAGCAAGACTTTTTAAAAATGCTTTAAAAGTTCTCCTGTAACATCCAACATACACTCCTCAAAGTTTCTTCAGGCTGCAGGCTCCAAAGTAAAGCACTTCTGTCAGTCTGAGTTGAGACTGGCCTCTTTAACTCATTGTTAATTACCCTTAATGCAATGGGAATGCAAGGCTCAGGTTTTTGGCACTCTAGCAACAACAACTTGCATTTATATAATACCTTTAATGTAGTAAAATGACTCAAGGCTCTTCACAGTTAAATTACAAAATTTGACACCGAGCTACAAAAGCTTTGTCAAAGAGATCGGTTTTAATGAGCTTCTTAAAGGAGGAGAGGCTGGTGGAGAGTCGGAGAGGTTTAGGGAGGGAATTCCAGAACTTAGGGCCTAGACAGCTGAAGGCAAGGCCGCCAATGGTGGAACGAAGGAAATCGAGGATGCACAAGAGGCCAGAATTGGAGAAGGGCAGAGATCTCGGAAGGTTGTAGGGCTGGAGGGGGTTACAGAGATACGGAGGGACGAGGCCACGGAGGGATTTGAACACAAGGATAATAATTTTAAATTTGAGGCATTGTTGGACCGGGAGCCAATGTAGGTCAGCGAGTACGGTGGTGATGATGGAACAGGACTGGGTGCGAGTTAGGATGTGGGCAGCAGAGTTAGCGCCGTTCCTGTACCTTACCATCTATTTTACAGCCCTCCAAGCTCCATCACCAGGCACACTTCATGAAGGCCCCAGGCCATAACGGAAACTACTGCATTGTCATTGAGGGGGTAATTTTGCCAGCCCTGTGGAGGCGGGATTGGAGGCGAGACTGCCGGGAAAATGGCAGAATCTGGGGGGGCGGGTACCCATCCCACCCCCAACCCGCCTCCGTGCCATCTTCCCAGGAGGCGGGTACCCGACTCGCGCCAGGTCCCGTCTCCTCGAGGCGGGAAGGGGATTACAGCCACTTAACTGCCTGTTAACAGGTAGTTAACAGGCAGTTAAGAGGATTATCCCCATTTTTCCAACAGAGGTGCAGCATCAGATGCCCCTTCCTTGAACTCAATGCTTAAATTCTCCAGGGTGCTAATAGCAGCACTAGTGCTGAGTACAGGGTGGAGTGCTTGTCATAATGTCCTGTGAACTGGCAGGGTCTGTGGTGCCACTTGTTCCTACTTTATCTGTGACAACACGAGCAGGTCAGAGGCTGGGTATTCTGCGGCGAGCATCTCGCCTCCTAACTCCCAAAGCCTTTTCACCATCTACAAGGCACATAAGGAGTAATGGAATACTCTCCACTTGCCTGGATGAGTGCAGCTCCAACAATACTCAAGAAACTCGACACCATCCACGACAAAGCAGCCCGCTTGATTGGCACCCCATCCACCACCTTAAACATCACTCCCTCCACCACCGGCATACCGTGGCTGCAGTCTGTACCATCTACAAGATGCACTGCAGCAACTCACCAAGGCTTCTTCGGCAGCACCTCCCAAACCCGCGACCTCTTCCACCTAGAAGGACAAGGTCAGCAGGCGCGTGGGAACACCACCACCTCCAAGTTCCCCTTCAAGTCACACACCATCGTGACTTGGAAATATATCACCGATCCTTCATTGTCGCTGGGTCAAAATCCTCTCCCTCCCTAACAGCACTGTGGGAGTACCTTCACCACACGGACTGCAGCGATTCAAGAAGGCAACGCACCACCACTTTCTCAAGGGCAACTAGGGATGGGCAATAAATACTGGCCTTGCCAGCGACGCCCACATCCCATAAACTTATAAAAAAAAGAAGCTATAACAAGAGAAAGATAGGAAGAAGCTTTACAATGCACCTCCATGACAATGGTCTCAAAAAGCGGTAAGATCATAAGACACTTGGCAAGGATTTTATGCTTCTGCGCTCACCAGCCTGAGACTTTCCTTTCCATTAAAATGAATGAGCGCAAAATCACGGGCTGACGATTGAACTAGCAGTGAACCCTGGCCTTTATGTTCATTGTATCTGCTTTAAGAACATAAGAAGTAAGAGCAGGAGTAGGCCATACGGCCCCTCGAGTCATTCAATAAGATCATGGCTGATCATCGACCTTAACTCCACTTTCCCGCCCGATCTCCATATCCCTAGAGCCCAAAAATCTATCTATCTCAGCCTTGAATATACTCAATGACTCAACATCCACAACCCTCTGGGGCAGAGAATTCCAAAGATTCACAACCCTCTGAGTGAAGAAATTCCTCCTCATCTCAGTCTTAAATGGCCGACCCCTTATCCTGAGACTATGTAAATGTATCCCCTACCATATGGATTTTGAAAGTAAGTCAGTGTAGGAAATAGAGAATGCATGCTGAGTGCTCGAACCACACCTCCAAACAAGCCCTTGTCAATCCTTCCACAGGTTCTGTGCTGAAAAGCGTGAGGACAATATCTTTACCTTATGTCAGCTGTGAAGGATGGCTGGTTTTCTGCCTGTTCTGGCCCCCTCTGTCTGGTTGTGTAAGCAGAACTTATTTAGGAAGATGATCGCACCTACCTGGAATTCTCAAATAGGACCCCTGTGCACAGGCCACCTCCCTTGTGGCTTTGCAGATGTGCTTGCAGGTTATCTCTGTTCACAGTACTCTTTGTAAGCTGAATTTTTAATTGCCATCTCAGCTAGCACGCTTTTCACCTTCTGTTGTACGAAACATGTTACATGCAGAGATATTCGGCCTCCTCAAGCTAAATGTATAATTTTGCAGGGCAGAAACATTTCCATTTCATAGAATCACACAGCACAGAAGGAGAGCATTCAAACCAGTCTGTCTGTGTCGGCTCTTTGAAAGAGCTATCCAATTAGTCCCACTCCTCTACTCTTTTCCCATAGACCTGCAAATTATTCCTTTTCAAGTATAAATCCAATTTCCTTTTGAATGTTACTAAAGTTACTAAAGTGGATGAGGGCAGTGCAGTTGATGTTGCGTCTATCAGGTGGCTGTTAAGGTACCACATATTAGGCTTGTTAGCAAAATTGAAGCCCATGGGATGAAAGGGGCAGTAGCAGCATGGATACAAAATTGGCTAAGGAATAGAAAACTGTAGTGAATGGTGTAAGGTTCTCAAAATTCCCACATTCCCCCAAGGTTATTAATAAAAGGGACCCTGTATGGACAATTTAAAAAGGGTACCCAAAAAGATGGCGTCCGCACCTCGTGACCAAAAGCCTGTAAGATTTTAAAAGCATGGACTCTGCAGCACAAGCAGGCAGCTTTGGGAAATCGAAACTTAAAAGGCATTTCTGTGAGAAGGACTTTGTGTTTGAAAAGCCAGACAGCTAGGCAAACATTGAATATGCATTGCGTCAGATCGAAACAGATCAAGCCCAGTTAGGCCTAAGCATAAGTCCATTAGTTTGTCTGCATAAATAATCGGAAACAGCTCAAGGGAGCCACCAAGGCTGGACAGGCCAATTAAAATGCATTAATGACAATACAACCCGGACACCGGGGCCATCAGGTGCGATAAACGGTCATCTAAAGCCGGTTAACTTAGACTTGTATAATTATATTAAACAAGCCCGCCTAAATTGGACAATGGACTGACCTGATTTGGCGCACAGATAAGGGCCTTCGACGGGAGTATAACTGTAGGCCCATTGGTAGCCACGCTCTCTTCCTCCTGTGCTTGCTACCTGGCCACTGCCCGTGTCTTCCCCAAATCCATCAGGGACGCCCGGTACAACACCAGGCAAACACGGGTAGACCAGGCCAGACGAGACGAGACGAGACGAGACGAGACGAGACGAGACGAGACGAGATGAGATGAGATGAGATGAGACGAATTGGAAGAAGATTGAAGAATGCTTCGAATAATCGGGCCTTCAATCCAGCGTACTTGCGACTATCTTCATGCAAAATTCAACGACTGCCACCCGAAGAAGAAGAACCATCATCCCTGCGAGGTAAAGTACCCAAGCAAAGACTTTAATCTCGGGGTACTTTACCGGGACGATGCCATTACAGCGCCCTGAGACCACGTGACGACGGCAGGCCCCAGAGAGCACAAAGAGCGAACCCCAAAATCCACAACCGGCTTAATCGACAGGTTTTTGAACTGTCAAAGGAACCCCATTGGTGAGCATGAATTCCTGGCCCCTCTTAGCTTAATCAGTTAGGTATTATAGGTGGGATAAGGGTTAAAGGATTTTATTAATGTGTGTTGTTCCCTCGATGTGCCATGTGTTCCCCATTCCCATTTAAGTATATTCTTTTGATAAGCCTGTAACTACATAGTGATTTTTCAGTATTTGTGTTTTTATTCTGTTTTAATAAAATCTTGGTTTTCGTACACCAAGCCACTTGTCTACTCGATTTTCTGTATCGCCGCCTGTACCTAAGTCCGGTGTCTAGAACCCAGGTGTGTGGGAGCGATTTGAACCGCTCAGAGACAGTCAGAGGTGAAGCTGACTGGGCACACGCCACCCCCTACAATGGTGGTTTTTTGGACTGGACGGAGGTAAACAGTGGAGTTCCCCAAGGCTCAGCACTAGGATCACTGCTGCTTTTGATCTACATTAATGACATGGACTTGAAGGTACAGGGCACAATTCCAAAATTTATAGATGACACGAAAGTTGGAAGTATAGTAAACAGTGAGGAAGATAGTGATAGACTTCAAGAAGACATAGAAAGGCTGGTGGAATGGGCGGACACATAGCAGATGAAATTCAACGCAGAGAAGTGTGAGTTTCCGCCACCTCTCGTGTGATCCCACCACCAAACACATCGTTCCCTCCCCTCCCCTTTCAGCATTCCGAAGGGACCGCTCCCTCCATGACACCCTGGTCCACTCCTCAATTATCCCCAACAGCCCTTCCCCTTCCCACGGCACTCTCCCATGCAAGCGCAGGAGATGCAACACTGCCCCTTTCACCTCCTCCCTTCCCACGGTCCAGGGCCCCAAACACACCTTCCAGGTGAAATAGCAATTTACTTGTACTTCTTGCAAATTAGTATACTATATTTGCTGCTCAGAATGCCGTCTCCTCTACATTGGGGAGACCAAACACAGATTGGATTAACGCTTTGCGGAACACCTCCGTTCAGTCCACAAGCGTGACCCCGAGCTTCCGGTCGCCTGTCACTTTAATTCTCCGCTCCACTCCCACTCTGACCTCTCCATCCTCAGCCTCTTACACTATTCCAAAGAAGCTCAACGCAAGCTCGAGAACAGCACCTCATCTTTTGATTAGGCACTTTGGCCTAGAAATTGGGTATAGCCCCGCTTGAAGCGTTAGAACTGGCGCTGCGCAAAGTTTATAGCCAGACGAAACTTATCGCTGCCTGGCGAGATATTGGGTTGCATCGCCCCCAATGGGGATTGAGGCGCGAACTCAGACGTTGCACGGGGCTCCTAAGGCACAAAAGTTCAGGCGCTACCCAATATCGGCGCGGACGGGCGCAGCTCAGGTGATCTCAATTACCGGAAACCACGAGACTTCCAGGCGCCAGCCGGCTCTTAAAGGGGTGGGTCAGTCAGCCTGAGCTGCCACACTCAACGCCCTGTAGGCCTCAGAATTGGCGCTCGCCCTTCTCTGGCGCAAGAAACTTGTTCAGGATGGAGAAGGTGAGACAGAGAGCAGAGCGCTTCAGCACTGAGGCTCTGGACCATTTGGTGTCTGCAGTTGAGCGCCGTCGAGATGTTCTGTATCCTGGCAATGGCAAGAGGCCGAATCAAAAGGCTTACCGGTGATCTTGGAGGGAGGTTTCTCTGAGGGTGAGCTCCAGCAGCATGGCGACCAGGACCCCTGTTCAGTGCAGGAAGAAATTCAACGACCTCACTCGGGTCGTTAGGGTGAGTGTTGGTTATGCAAACTTTTGATTCCCTCCATCTGCACCTGACTTCGAGCACCCTGTTGCCATGATGCCCCAATGGCCATCTGTCAGCAAGCACCCATGGCCATTTCTGGGCACACACATGGACATTTCACTCAAGGCCACATGTAAGGGCCCTTGCACCATGGGGGGCATGAGATGATCTCTCAAGGCCTCATGTAAGGGCTCTTGCACCATGGGGGACATGCGATGATCTCTCAAGGCCTCATGTAAGGGCTCTTTCACCATGGGGGGCATGCGATGATCTCTCAACGCCTCATGTAAGGGCTCTTGCACCATGGGGGGCATGAGATGATCTCTCAAGGCATCATGTTACAGAACTTCCCCTTCTTTCCCCTGCAGTCCAAGCTGGCAGCGAGGTGAAAGGAGCAGACTCGAACCGGTGGTGGGCCTCCACAAGTCGTCACTTTGACGGATCTCGAGGAGAGAGTGCACCAGATTCTTGGAGGACATCTGTCTGGTCCTGTTACCACTGCATCTGCCGACCCCATTTCCGACAGCGAGGGTAAGGCTCTTTCCTTTTTCAGCTGTTTCCTTCCACTTGGTCCCCCCGCCAGCATGCTTCCTCAGTGTGCAGCCATGTCAGAGCCTTGCCGCAATCTGGCATGCCTTTCCGCCAACCTGTCCTTTTGCTAAAGCCACTCTTCCACCTCCCTGCTTTCAGGTGATGCATCACCAACTCGGGCTCAACGCCCTGAAGCTGCCAGTGCCAGTGCCTCCGGAGGCAAGGATCAGGAGGAAGCCTGTCCATCCGTCCCAATCTCAGCGGAGCAGACACATCTACAGACTGGGGATAGTAGTTCCCTAGAGGGGAGGGGGCGGTGCTCTGAGGATCAGCCAGTTTCCGGAACAAGCGGCATGCAGCAACGCAAGGGGGGTAGGCAAGTTCGGCCACCATCTCCCCGGAGGGCAAGGCAGGTAGTGATGACTAAATAACAACAGAAAATGCTGGAAAAACTCAGCAGGTCAGGCAACATCCGTGGAGAGAAATTTGAGTTGACGTTTCGGGTTGGACCCTTCTTCAAAACTGGAAAGAAAAGAAACTAGATCGGAGGCAGGGCTGCGATCGGACAAAAGAATAAAAGAAACAAAAGAAGTAAAAGAGATTAGAAGCTAGACGAGATGGTAATAGGCTGGGATTAGGTGTAAAGTGTACTGGCAGGGCAAAAGATAGCTGCCAGGTGTGAGAGAGAAACAAAAGGAAAGGGGGGGGGGGAAAGGAGTGGAACAATTACAAGAGAAAATGAAATGGGGGCCGAGCTTATGATCTGAAATTGTTGAACTCGATATTGAGTCCGGAAGGCTGCAGACTGCCTAATCGGAAGATGAGGTGCTGTTCCTCGAGTTTACGTTGAGCTTCCGTGGAACAATACAAGAGGCCAAGGACGGTGAGGTCCGAGTGGGAATGGAGCGGTGAATTAAAATGACAGGCGACCGGAAGCTCGGGGTCACCCTTACGGACTGAACGGAGGTGTTCCGCAAAGCGGTCACCCAATCTGCGTTTGGTCTCCCCAATGTAGAGGAGACCGCGTCGTGAGCAGCGAATACAGTATACTAGATTGCGAGAAGTACAAGTAAATCGCTGTTTCACCTGGAAGGGTCCAACCCGAAACGTCAACTCAAATTTCTCTCCACGGATGTTGCCTGACCTGCTGAGTTTTTCCAGCATTTTCTGTTGTTATTTCGGATTTCCAACATCTGCAGTATTTTGCTATCGTAGGTAGTGATGACTGCTGCACAGGGTGCAGAGGAGGTGCGTCACCTGGCTGAAATGAGCACCCAGGCCCAGCTCAGGCACACTGAGCTGATGGCTGCAGTGGGGAGGATGCCTCAGTCAATAGATACACTGGCAAAGAGTGTGTTGGACTTCGGGGCAACAATGGAGAGGACTCTCCAGGGCTTCGGGGCAACAATGGACAGGACTCTCCAGGGCTTCGGGGCAACAATGGACAGGACTCTCCAGGGCTTCGGGGCAACAATGGAGAGGACTGTCCAGGGCTTCGGGCCAACAATGGAGAGGACTGTCCAGGGCTTCGAGGCCGCTATGGAAAGGACTGTTCAGGGCTTCGGACAATCCCTGAAAAGGTCTGTCCAGGGCTTGTCCGAGGCAGTGGAGCGGTCAGCACCAGCCTTGTCCGAAGCAATGGAAAGAACTGTCCAGGGCTTCTCCGAAGCACTGGCACCTGGCTCACAGGTCCTCACTGCTGCCACGCAGTCACTTGCCGGCCTCAACCACACCCAGGTTGAGGCAACGCGAACTCTCACTGCAGCCACCCTATCTGCATCAGCTAGGATCACCCCGGGCCCTTCCAGTCCCATACAAGGCCAGGAAGCAGTGGAGCATGCGATTGTGGCGGATGAGCCGAGCCGGTCCCCTCAGAGAGCCAGTGTGTCGTCCGGCCATGGTGCAGGTGCCCTCTCTCGGCAGGTGACCATTGCACATGCCAGCGCTGGTACGTCTGCAGTGCAGCTGCCACCACCTGCAGGGAACACTGCTTCCAGCCATGCTCAGATCAAGCATCCTCCGTCCGCACCCTCCAAGCCCAGAGGTCGGCCAGGCCGTCCCTCAGGGGCTTCTGCGCTTCCACACAGTCAACAGGCATCCCCCAGCCTTCACCCCGCCACTGGGGTTCAATTACGTAGGAGCAGCAGGGAGGGAAGGGGCCGTCCGCGAAAGAGAAGTCGTTCTCCATCAAGGGGCCAGCAGTAGAGGGAGGTGCTGAGACGTTTCCTTGGCCAAATTCAAGGACACCCTCACCTGTTGTGATTGTTGGAAGTGGTTTGTTTAGTTTTGCGGCTTTGCCGAAGAGTTAACTGTTATTTTGTTATTTATGGTTTCTGTTGACATGACGTTGTTTTGCTGTAATGAAAGACTTTTGTGACAATAAAGAGAAGTTTTAATTTGCTATGGTGCACGTGACTAATTACAGTGATGCTGGCCTTCAGAGGCTTTCAAACATCCAAAGTGCGCAGGAGTAAAGACACTCATCATTCCGCCAGAGGGGCCTCGAAACGAGTCCTCATGAGCCTCTGACGGATGGCCCTTCCACTTTCAGGAGCCCTTCCATGTTCCTCCTCCTCCTCCTCCTCCTCCTCCTCGACCGCCTGCTCTGCTGGTCGTTGAGGGACAGCTGGAATTGGCTGGGTGCGTCGAATCGCCAAGTTGTGGAGCATGCAGCAGACGACAACGATGTGACCCACTTGTTCCGGTGAGTACTGCAGGGCTCCCCTCGAATGGTCAAGACATCGGAAACGCTTTTTGAGCACACCAATAGTGTGCTCAACAATGTTCCTGGTCGCCTGATGGCTGCTGTTGAACAGCTCTTCTGCTGGGGTGGTGAACACACGGAGTGGTGTGATCAGCCATGGGCAGAGAGGATAGCCCTTGTTCCCAATAAGCCAGCCTCGTGGTCGAGTCGGCCCCTCAAAAAGGTAACAAACTGTGGTCTACCGCAGGATAAAGGCATCGTGGCTGCTCCCTGGGAATTGGGCGTTGACTGCCATGATGATTTGGCGGTGGTCACAGACCAGCTGCACGTTGAGGGAGTGGAAGCCCTTGCGGCTGCGGAAGTCCTCAGGATTCTGGAATGGCGCCCTCAAAGCCATGTGTGTACAGTCAATCGCCCCCTGCACCATGGGGAAGTCCGCAATAGCAGCGAAGCCCTGCGCGCGCTCTGTCTGCTTCTCCAGGGTCAGAGGGAAGGTGATGAATTGACGCCTTCGCCTATAAAGGGCAGCTGTAACTTGCCGGATGCAACAGTGGACTGCAACCTGAGAGATATTCGCAATGTCCCCAATGGCTGACTGAAAGTATCCGTTGCCATAAAAAATGAGGGCAACAGTCAGTTTAACGGCCACCGACAGAGAGGTCCTGCACCGTACACGCGGCTGCAGATCCTCAGCAAGCAGGTGGCACAGCTCAGTAACAACATCCCTCCCGATTCGGAGCCTTCGCACACACTGCTCCTCCGACATGTCAAGGTATGAAACCTGCTGCCTAAAGACCCTCGCAGCACACCCTCAGATTGGCCGACCTCCATTGCCCCTCCTCCTTCTGGCCAATCCCGGCCCTCTCACCCGCCATCTCTCTGCCCCTAGTGTTCGGCCATGAGGCGGTCGCCCTCCAAAGCATCTCCCATTCCGATGCCAGTTGGTCAAAAGGCTGTTAGGTCTAGTGCTCCAACTGCGCCAGACAGGTTTGAAGGTCCCAAGTATTGTAATGCTAAATTCCAAAAACTCTGCTCCACAGTAGCTCACCAACTCTCTCCACCAACGATCGCAATGAACAGGCCAAGTGGCTGAAGCTTCTTTACTAGAGCTGTCCCCTTTAAATAGCACCCCCCCCTGACTCCGAGAAGGGCCTGCTAACGCTCCTTCGAACTGTCACTAATAGCGCTAGGCGTAAAGGCTTCGGGCGCCACCCAATATCCGCTCAGGCGCCCCTAAAAGGCGTTGCACACTGAAATGACGTCATGATCTGCTTGCGCTCGCGGGCGCGCGCAAACACTTAGCGCAGGCATTAAATGTATAGTCAATATGGGAGTTGTCGCTATCTTCATTGCGCCCGCCCCAACATTGGGTAACGCCCCAATTCTCGGTCTCTTTAGGCGCTAACCGCTGGTGCAAACAACCGAATTTCTAGGCCTTTATTTTTTATTCGATCATGGGATGTGGGTATCACTGGCAAGGCTAGCATTTATTGCCCATCACTAATTGCCCTTGAGAAGGTGGTAGTGAGCCACCTTCTTGAACTGCTGCAGTCCATGTGTTGAAGGTACTCCCACAGTGCTGTTAGGGAGGGAGTTCCAGGATTTTGGCCCAGCAATGATGAAGGAACGGCGATGTACTTCCAAGTCAGGATGGTGTGTGACTTGGAGGGGAACTTGGAGGTGGTGGTGTTCCCATGCGCCTGCTGCCCTTGTCCTTCTAGGTAGTAGAGGTCGCGGGTTTGGGAGGTGCTGCTGAAGAAGCCTTGGCGAGTTGCTGCAGTGCATCTTGTAGATGGTACACACTGCAGCCACGGTACGCCGGTGGTGGAGGGGGTCAATGTTTAAGGTGGCGGATGTGGTGCCAATCAAGCGGGCTGCTTTGTCCTGGATGGTGTCGAGTTTCTTGAGTGTTGTTGGAGCTGCACTCATCCAGGCAAGTGGAGAGTATTCCATCAAACTCCTTACTTCTGCCTTGTAGATGGTGGAAAGGCTTTGGGGAGTCAGGAGGTGAGACACTCGCTGCAGAATACCCAGCCTCTGACATGCTCTTGTTGCCACATTTTTTATGTGGCTGCTCCAGTTAAGTTTCTGGTTAATGGTGACCCCCAGGATATTGATGGTTGGGGGATTCGGCGATGCTAATGACGTTGAATGTCAAGTGGTGGTGGTTAGACGCTCGCTTGTTGGAGATAGTCATTGCCTGGCACTTGTGTGCCACAAATGTTACCTGCCATTTATCAACCCAAGCCTGAATGTCGTCCAGGTCTTGCTGCATGTGGGCATGGACTGCTTCATTATCTGAGGAGTTGCGAATGGCGCTGAACACTGTGCAGTCATCAGCGAACATCCCCACTTCTGACCTTATGATGGAGTGAAGGTCATTGATGAAGCAACTGAAGATGCCCTGAGGAACTCCTGCAGCGCTGTCCTGGGGCTGAGATGATTGACCTCCAAACACCAAAATCATCTTCCTTTGTGCTAGGTATGACTCCAGCCAGTGGAGAGTTTTCTCCCCGATTCCCATTGACTTCAGTTTTACTAGGGCTCCTTGATGCCACACTCGGTCAAATGCTGCCTTGATGTCAAGGGCAGTCACTCTCACCCCACCTCTGGAATTCAGCTCTGTTGTCCACGTTTGGACCAAGGCTGTAATGAGGTCTGGAGCCGAGTGGTCTTGGCAGAACCCAAACTGGGCATCAGTGACCAGGTTATTGGTGAATAACTGCTGCTTGATAGCACTGTCGACGACACCTTCCATCACTTTGTGATGATTGAGAGTAGACTGATGGGGTGGTAATTGGCTGGCTTGGACTTTTCCTGCTTTTTGTGGACAGGACATACCTGGGCAGTTTTCCACATTGTCGGATAGATGCCAGTGTTGTAGCTGTACTGGAACAGCTTGGCTGTGGTGCAGCTAGTTCTGGAGCACGTCTTCAGCATGACTGCTGGGATATTGTTGGGGCCCACAGCCTTTGCTGTATCCAGTGTGCTCAGCCATTTCTTGATATCACGTGGAGTGAATCGAATTGGCTGAAGACTGGCTTCTGTGATGGTGGGGACCTCAGGAGTAGGCCAATATGGATCATCCACTCGGCACTTCTGGCTGAAGATGGTTGTAAACCCTTCAGTTTAGTCTTTTGGACTCACGTGCTGGGCTCCACCATCATTGAGGATGGGGATATTCATGGAGCCTCCTCTTCCCATTAGTTGTTTAATTATCCACCACCATTCACAACTGGATGTGGAAGGGCTTTGATGTGATCCATTGATTGTGGGATCGCTTAGCCCTGTCTATAGCATGTTGCTTCTGCTATTTAGCATGCATGTAGTCCTGTTTTGCAGTTTCCCCAGGTTGGCATGGCATTTTTAGGTACGCCTGGTACTGCTCCTGACATGCTCTTCTACACTCCTTATTGAACCAGGTTTGGTCCCCTGGCTTGATGGCAATGGTAGGGTGAGGAATATGTTGGGCCATGAGGTTACAGATTGTGGTGGAATACAACTCTGCTGCTGCTGATGGCCCACAGTGCCTCATGGATGCCCAGTTTTGAGCTGCGAAATCTGTTCTGAATCTATCCATTTAGCACGGTGGTAGTGCCACACAACACGATGGAGAATGCCCTCAGTGTGAAGACGGGACTTTGTCCCCATAATGACTGTGCGGTGGTCTCTGCGACTAATGCTGTAATGGACAGATGCATCTGCGGCAGGTAGCTTGGTGAGGACGAGGTCAAGTAGATTTTTGCCTCGTGTTGGTTCTCTCACCACCTGTTGCAGGCCCAGACTGGCAGCCATGTCCTTCAGGACTCGGCCAGCTTGGTCAGTGTTGGTGCTACCGAGCCACTCTTGGTGACGGACATTGAAGTCCCCCACCCAGAGTACATTCTGTGCCCTTGCTATTCTCAGTGCTTCTTCCAAGTGGTGTTCAACATGGAGGAGTACTGATTCACCAGCTGAGGAAGGGCGTTAGGCGGTAATAGAAAAGGAGGTTTCCTTGCCCATGCTTGACCTGAAGCCTTGAGACTTCATGGGGTCAATGTTGAGGACTCCCAGGGCCACTCCTTCCTGACTGTATACCACTGTGCCACCACCCCTGGTGGGTCTGTCCTGCCGGTGGGAACAGGAAATACCCAGGGATGGTGATGGAGGAGTTTGGGACATTGGCTGAAAGGTATGATTCTGTGAGTATGACTATGTCAGGCTGTTGCTTGACTGGTCTGTGGGACAGCTCTCCCAATTTTGGCACAAGTCCTCAGATGTTGGTGAGGAGGACTTTGCAGGGTCGACTGGGCTGGGTGTGCCATTGCCATGTCCATAGCCAGTGCCGAGGTCGATGCCCGGTGGTCCATCTGGCTTCATTCTTATTATTGTGTTTTGTAACAGTTTGTTACAACTGAGTGGCTTGCTGGGCCATTCCAGAGGGCAGTTAAGAGTCAACCACATTGAAACCATTTTACAGCCTTCTGGACTCAACATTGAGTTCAACAATTTCAGACCATAACCTCTGCCCCTATTTTTTCACATGGCAGCTGTTGATGATTCTGCCATTCCCATTTACACCTCTTCTTGACTCAGCTTTTGTTTCTTTACTTGCCCCATTACCATCTCCTTTTGCCTTGCACCATCATCCCTTTTGTCTTTTAATCTCTCCTGCCTTCCATCCTATCACAGACCTTCCCTTTTGTTTTTTGCTCCCCTTCCACCCTTTCCCTGCCCCTGCAGTTGCTTAAAATATGTTACATCTCTAACTTTTTCCAGTTCTGATGAAGGGTCATCGACCTGAAATGTTAAATCTGTTTCTCTCTCCACAGATGCTGCCTGACCTGCTGAGTATTTCGGTTTTTATTTCAGATTTCCAGCATCTGTAGTATTTAGCTTTTTTATAAATAGAGGCAGAGAGGGCAAAAGCCAGGAAGTTATGCTAAACCTGTATAAAACACTAGTTCAGCCCCAGCTGGAGTATTGTGTCCAATTCTGGGCACCACACTTTCGGAAGGACGTGAAGGCTTTGGAGAGGGTGCAGAAAAGATTTACTAGCATGGTTCCAGGGATCAGGGATTACAGTTACGTGGATAGACTAGAGAAGCTGGGATTGTTCTCCTTGGAGAAGAGAAAGCTAAGAGGAGATTTGATTGAGGTGTTTAAAATCATGAAGGGTTTAGACAGAGTAAATAAAGAGAAACTGTTTCCAATGGCTGAAGGATCGATAACCAGAGGGAACATGTTGAAGGTGATTCTTGATATTGAGCATTAATGGGAGAATGAGCAGGGGCCATGCAAATTAAGACAAGCTGTTAGATTTAGCATAGTTATGGAAAAGGACAAAGATAGATCAGGAGGAAAAGTTCTTATTTGGGGAAAGGCCAATTTTACTAAGCTGAGCTGTGATTTAGCAAAAGTGGACTGGAAACAGCTACTTGAAGGTAAATCAGTGTCAGAGCAGTGGGAGGCATTCAAAGAAGAGATAGTGAGGGATCAGAGCAAATATGCTCCCACAAAGAAAAAGGGTGGGTCTGCCAAATCTAGAGCCCCCTGGATGTCAAGGGGCATACAGGGTAGGATAGGGCAAAAAAGTGAAGCTTATGTCAGATACCAAGAGCAAAATACTGCAGAAAGCCGAGAGGAGTATAGAAAGTACAGGGGTGAAATTAAAAAGGAAATTAGGAAAACAAAGGCCGGGATTTTGCTGACATCGACGGGTCCAACGCGGGCGATGTCGGGGTGGGTCCCGGCCCCGCTGCGGTCGCCATCTCACTGTCTAAAATGATTTTACCTTGATAGGGCTTGTTAAGCCCACCCAGCGTGTTTCCCGGGCCATTTTGAGGAGGCGGGTCTGGTGACGTTATTCATGACGCATCATCAGCCGGTTTCCTTAAAGGGACCATGGCCAACATTCTTTTGACTATTGTGCTGTCAGTATTCTACAGCATTGAGGTGCTGCAAACATTGACAATGACTGCACATAGGCACAGGGCTGCATCCAGGTTCTCCCATGACTCCCTCCCTATGCTTATGGATGGAGTCACTGCACACAGGGAGGAACTCTTACCTTCCGATGGACAGAACAGACCTCCCTAGGAGCTCAACACAGCCTGATTGCATATTGCACAGGAGGCACAAGCAGGGATGTCATCAGGAGGACCAGGCTGCAGTGGAGCAAACCTTTCAATGATTTCAGTAGATCATGAAACGTTAGTACAAAGCCACACTTAACCTCATGCTGCTGTGCCACTCATCATAGCCCTATCACTCTGCCTTCACTGCCCTATTCCTGCACATCCTTACTCACACCAAATTACCTTGCACCTCCACCCATCCCTCTCTATTTACATTATCACAACACCATTTCACTAGCCACCCCTCACACTCATAGAAACATAGAAGATAGAAGCAGGTGTAGGCCATTCGGCCCCTCGAGCCTGCTCTGCCATTTAATGAGATCATGGCTGATCATCCAAATTCAGTACCTGGTTCCTGTTTTCTCCCCATATACCTTGATCCCTTTAGCTTTAAGAAATATATCTAACTCCTTCTTGAATATATTTAATGAATTGGCCTCCACTGCATTCTGTGGTAGAGAATTCCACAGGTTCACCACTCTCTGGGTGAAGAAATTCCTCCTCATCTCAGTACTAAATGGCTTACCCCTTATCCTTAGACTGTGACCCCTGGTTCTGGACTCCCTCGCCATCGGGAACATCCTTCCTGCATCTAATCGGTCTAGCCCTGTTAGAATTTTATAAGTTTCAATGAGATCCCCTCTCATTCTTCTGAACTCCAGTGAATATAAGCCCAATAGACCCAGTCTCTCCTCATACGTCATTCCTGCCATCCTAAGTGTCAATCTGGTGAATCTTTGCTGCACTCCCTCCATGGCAAGAACATCCTTCCTCAGATAAGGCGACCAAAACTGCACACAATACTCAAGGTGTGGTCTCAACAAGGCCCTGTACAACTGCAGCAAGACATCCGTGCTCCTGTACTCGAATCCTCTCGCTATGAAGGACAACATACCATTTGCCTTCTTAACCGCCTGCTGCACCTGCATGCTTACCTTCAGCGACTGGTGCACAAGGACACCCAGGTCTCGTTGCACTTTCCCTTCTCCCAATCTATTGCCATTCAGATAATAATCTGCCTTCCTGTTTTTGCCACTAAAGTGGATAACCTCGCATTTATCCACGTTGTATTGCATCTACCATGCTTTTGCCCAATCACCCAACCTGTCCAATTTATACTGGAGTTTCTCTGCATCCTCCTCACAGCACACACGCCCACCCAGCTTTGTGTCGTCTGCAAACTTGGAGATATTACATCTAGTTCCCTCATCTAGGTCATTAATATATATTGTGAATAGCTGGGGTCCTAGCACCGATCCCTGCGGTACCCCACTAGTCACTGCCTGCCACTCGGAAAAAGACCCGTTTATTCCAACTCTTTGCTTCCTGTCTGCCAACCAGTTCTCTATCCAAGGCAGTACCTTACCCCCAATCCCATGTGCTTTAACTTTGCATGCTAATCTCTTATGTGGGACCTTATTGAAAGCCTTCTGAAAGTCCAAATACACCACATCCACTGGTTCTCCCTTATCTATTCTATCAGTTACATCCTCAAAAAATTCCAGTAGATTAGTCAAGCACGATTTACCTTTTGTAAATCCATGTTGACTTTGTCCAATTCTGTCACTGTTTTCCAAGTGCTCTGCTATTACACCTTTTATAATGGACTCTAGCATTTTCCCCACTACCGATGTCAGGTTTACCGGTCTATAATTCCCCGTTTTCTCTCTACCACCTTTTTTAAATAGTGGGGTTACATTAACTACCCTCCAATCCATGGGAACTGTGCCCGAGTCTATAGAATTTTGGAAGATGACCAGCAATGCATCTATTGTTTCTAGGGCCACGTCCTTAAGTACCCCCACCCTCATCCTAGTCCAATCATACCAAGTAACAACACACAAGGGCAGGCACTTGGATGTTTTAGCCAATGTTCATGTGAAGTTTCTGTTAATGTGCTGTCAAACATTGAAATTTTTATTTTCAACACTTTTCGGTCTTGGAGAGATTTATGTGCACCTTTGTAAGTGGCTTAGTGAGTTGCAGTGAATGGTGAGACATAATGGTACCCCCCGCAATAGGGATGCTTTATGATGTTGGTGTGGGGTGGTGCCAACCTGACGCATCATGTGGCAGCCTGGGTGTACAGCATCAAGTGAAGTAAATCTGGCCATGATGAGGCCATTCCTGGCCTCCCGGGCAGCAATGTGGTCGGGTGCTGATGCCCTGTGTCCTGTGCAGCGTCAGGTGATTGCGGAGAAGATTGGTTTTGTTGTTGGTGCTGCTGGAGTGCCTGGTGCTGCTGGTGTTGGGGCTGATCATGGTCAGTTTCTGAGGACCAAGGTGAGACAGTATAAATGGCATCCATGCTGATGGAATAGATGGCAGGTGAAGTACAGATGACAGAAGCAGTCTGCCCCCTCACAACAACACGAGGCTGCCAGTGCGCCTGCACAGGGCCTCCGGGGAGCAAACAGAAGGCCGGGCCCGGGGAAGAGGCGGAATCAGCAGCTGGGGGTTTTAGAAGTGGAGCCTTTACGGACAAGAGGCTGAGACCAAACATCACATCAAGATCTGACAGAGTTATAAGTCACATTGAGTTTAAGCAGAGTTTGGTAAGTGGTAGAAAAAGTATTTTATGTGCATTTACTGAATTTTACTGAGTGAAAAAGTTATTTATTTGAAGTAAGTTTAATTTTTAGAGTAAATTAAGCTGTTGGGGAGTTTAAACCGGAAGTAGAGTCCGGGTATAAAAAGAGGCGGGCTTAATGCGGTAGCGCTGAGTGCAGTCGCATTGAGTGTAAGTAGAGTTTGGTAAGTGGGAGAGTTCGGGCAAGTGGGAGGTGAGGGGGTGCTTTTTGCTCTGTTTTGCTTCCCACTCTCAGGCTAATCCAACACTGCGGAAGCGGAGCAGCGAGACAATTCAACCGGACAGGTCCCCCAGACAGCATTCACGAGGGAGGTTGGTGATCAGCTGGTTGTTAGGTCCTCTTCCTTCTCTTCTATAGCTTTAAGTTGGTAAGTCCTATTAAATAGTGGAGTAATATTATCATCCATATCGGGGCAGAGGGTCTTCATAACTAATAATAAGAAATTTAATTAATTACATAGATATGGGTGAACAGGTGATGTGTCACTGTTGCGAAATGTGGGAGCTGGTGGACCCCATTGAGGCTCATGGTGATTACATTTGCGATAAGTGTTTGCTGCTAGAGGAACTCAAGCTCCATGTTAAAGAGCTTGAGACCGAGCTTCAGACACTGCGACACATCAGGGAGGGGGAGAAGTTCCTGGACTCTGTGTTTCAGGAGGTGGTCACACCTCTGAAATTAATTAATGCAGATGTAGTCCGTGGTCAGGGACAGGATAGTGTGACTATGAGTGAGGCAGGTACAGGGATCCAGGAGGTAGTGTTGAAGGAGCCACAGCCCTTGCTCTTGTCAAGCAGGATCGAGGTACTTACACCCTGTGAGGGCGGGAGCAGGGACTATAGGGAGGATGAGCAACCTGGCCACAGCACCGTGGTACAGGGGGCCATTCAAGTGGAGGGAGTAAAAAGAAATGTTGTAGTGGTAGGGGATAGTATCATTAGGGGGATAGATAGGGTTCTCTGCAGTCAAGAGCGGGAGTCCCGAAGGCTGTGTTGCCTGCCCGGTGCCAGGGTTAAGGACATCTCTTCTGGTCTGGAAAGAAACTTGGAGTGGGAGGGGGAGGATCCAGTTGTCGTGGTCCATGTTGGTACAAATGACATAGATAGGACAAGGAAGAAGGTTCTGTTAAAGGAGTATGAGCAGCTAGGGGTCAAATTAAAAAACAGAACCTCAAGGGTAATAACCTCTGGGTTATTACCTGAGCCACGAGCGAATTTGACTAGGATAAATAAAATTAAAGAGTTAAATGCATGGCTCAAAGACTGGTGTGGGAAAAATGGGTTTTGTTTCTTGGGACACTGGCACCAGCACTGTTGCCTCACAGCGCCAGGGACCCGGGTTCGAATCCGGCCTCGGGTGACTGTCTGTGTGGAGTTTGCACATTCGCCCCGTGTTTGCGTGGGTTTTCTTCGGGTGCTCCGGTTTCCTCCCACAGTCCAAAGATGGGGCAGCACGGTGGCATAGTGGTTAGCACTGTTGCCTCACAGCGCCAGGGACCCGGGTTCGAATCCGGCCTCGGGTGACTGTCTGTGTGGAGTTTGCACATTCTCCCCGTGTTTGCGTGGGTTTTCTCCGGGTGCTCCGGTTTCCTCCCACAGTCCAAAGATGTGCGGGTTAGGTTGATTGGCTATGATAAATTGACCCTTAGTGTTAGGGGGATTAAATACGTGGGGTTACGGGGATAGGGTGGGATATGTGTTGATGTAGGGGTTACGGGGATCGGGTGGGATATGTGTCGGTGCAGGCTCGATGGGCCGAAATGGCCTCTATCTGCACTGTGTGATTTCTGTGATTCTGTGATTCTGTGAGATGTGCGGGTTAGGTTGATTGGCTATGATAAATTGCCCCTTAGTGTTAGGGGGATTAAATACGTGGGGTTACGGGGATAGGGTGGGATATGTGTTGGTGTAGGGGTTACGGGAATCGGGTGGGATATGTGTCAGTGCAGACTCGATGGGCTGAAATGGCCTCTATCTGCACTGTGGGGTTTCTGTGATTCTGTGATTCTGTGATACTGGGACAGGAGGGAGCTGTTTCATTGCGACGGACTCCACTTGGCCAGTGCTGGGACTAGAGTCCTGGCGAATCATATAACTAGGGCTGTAGAGAGGGCTTTAAACTAATTAGTGGGGGGGAGGTTTCTAGAGAGCAAATAATAGAAATGAAAACGGCGAAGGTCATAGGCTTAGGTAGCAGTGGGGAAATTAAAAAACAGAACGTGTCAGGAAGGGACAGAAGGTGTGGAGGAAAAGGTAAAGTAGTAAAAGGGGATAAAGCAGGAACTAAGTGTCACAAAACATATTTGAAAGTTCTTTATCTGAATGCACATAGCATTCGTAACAAAATGAATGAGTTAACCGCACAAGTAACTACATATGGGTATGATCTTGTGGCCATTACAGAAACATGGCTGCACGGTGACCATGACTGGGATTTAAATATATCAGGTTATTTAACAATCAGGAAGGACAGGCAGGAAGGGAAGGGAGGCGGGGTGGCTATGTTAATAAAGGAAGGAATCACTATAATACAGAGAAATGATATTGGGTCAAAGGAGCAGGATAGTGAAACAGTTTGGGTGGAGATAAATAATAATAAGGGGACAAAAACACCAGTGGGCGTAGTCTATAGGCTTCCGAACAGTTGCAACTCTGTTGGACGGAGTATTAATCAGGAAATAGTTGAGGCTTGTAATAAGGGAACAGCTATAATTATGGGGGATTTTAACTATCATATTAACTGGACAAATCAAATTGGGCAGAGCAGCCTTGAGGATGAGTTCATTGAGTGTATTAAGGATGGGTTTCTTGAGCAGTATGTAACTGAACCGACCAGGGGGCAAGCAACCTTAGATTTGGTCCTGTGTAATGAGACAGGATTAATTAAATATGTCCTAGTAACAGATCCCCTTGGAATGAGTGACCATAACATGGTTGAATTCCATATTCAATTAGAGGGTGAGAAGGTTGGATCTCAAACAAGCGTGCTGAGCTTGAATAAAGGAGACTATGAAGGTATGAGAGCGGAATTGATTAGAGTGGACTGGGAAAATAGATTAAAGGGTAAGACGGTACATGATCAGTGGTGTACATTTAAGGAGTTATTTTACAACTTCCAATAAATATATATTCCACTGAGGAAAAAAGGGTGTAAAAGAAAAATAGCCATCCAAGGATAAGTAAAGTAATTAAGGATAGTATCCGACTAAAAACAAGGGCATATAAGGTAGCCAAATCTAGTGGGAGGATAGAAGATTGGGAAGTCTTTAAAAGACAGCAAAAAATAACTAAAAGATTGATTAAGAAAGGGAAGATAGATTATGAAAGTAAATTCGCAAAAAATATAAAAACAGATAGCAAAAGTTTCTATAGTTATATAAAAAGAAAAAGGGTGGCTAAAGAAAATGTTGGTCCCTTAGAGGATGAGACCGGAAAATTAATGGTGGGAAACATGGAGATGGCAAAAACGCTGAACAAATATTTTGTATCAGTCTTTACACTAAGAATATCCCAACACTGGACAAACAGGGGGCTCTAGCGGGGGAGGAGCTAAATACGATTAAAATCACTAAGGAAGTGGTACTTGGTAAAATAATGGGACTCAAGGCAGATAAATCCCCTGGACCTGATGGCTTACATCCTAGGGTCTTGAGGGAAATGGCGGTAGGGATTGTGGATGCATTGGTAATAATTTTCCAAAACTCCCTGGACTCAACAAAGGTCCCGGCAGATTGGAAAACTGCTAATGTAACACCCTTATTTCAAAAGGGTAGTAGGCAGAAGGCTGAAAGCTATAAACCTGTTAGCCTAACATCTGTGGTTGGTAAAATGTTAGAGTCCATTATTAAGGAGACAGTAATGGGACATTTGGATAAACATAATTTAATAGGACAAACTCAGCATGATTTCATGAAGGGGAAGTCATGTTTGACAAATTTGCTTGAGTTCTTTGAGGAAGTAACATACAGGGTGGATAAAGGGGAACCAGTGGATGTAGTGTATTTTGACTTCCAAAAGGCATTTGACAAGGTGCCACACAAAAGATTATTGCTCAAGATAAAAAATCACGGGATTGGGGGTAATATTCTGGCGTGGGTGGAGGATTGGTTCTCTAACAGAAAGCAGAGAGTTGGGATAAATGGTTCATTCTCAGATTGGCAATCAGTAACTAGTGGTGTTCCACAGGGGTCAGTGCTGGGTCCCCAACTCTTCACAATCTATATTAACGATTTGGAGGAGGGGACCGAGTGTAACATATCAAAGTTTGCAGATGATACAAAGATGGGAGGGAAAGTAGTGAGTGAGGAGGACATAAAAAACCTGCAAAGGGACATAGACAGGCTAAGTAAGTGGGCAGAGATTTGGCAGGTGGAATACAATGCTGGAAAGTGTGAGGTTATGCACTTTGGCAGGAAAAATCATAGAGCAAGTTATTATCTTAATGGCAAGAAACTGGAAAGTACTGTAGTACAAAGGGATCTGGGGGTCCTGGTGCACGAAACTCAAAAAGTTAGTATGGAGGTGCAGCAAGTGATCAAGAAGGCCAATGGAATGTTGGCTTTTATTGCTAGGGGGATAGAATATAAAAACAGGGAGGTATTTCTGCAGTTGTACAAGGTATTGGTGAGACCGCACCTGGAATACTGCCTACAGTTTTGGTGTCCATACTTAAGAAAAGACATACTTGCTCTCGAGTCAGTACAAAGAAGGTTCACTCGGTTAATCCCGGGGATGAGGGGGTGGTCATATGAGGAGAGGTTGAGTAGATTGGGACTCTACTCATTGGAGTTCAGAAGAATGAGAGGCAATCTTATTGAAACATATATGATTGTGAAGGGGCTTGATCGGGTGGATGCGGTGAGGATGTTCCCAATGATGGGTGAAACTAGAACTAGGGGGCATAATCTTAGAATAAGGGGCTGCTCTTTCAAAACTGAGATGAGGAGAAACTTATTCACTCAGAGGGTGGTAGGTTTGTGGAATTTGCTGCCCCAGAAAGCTGTGGAAGCTACATCATTAAATAAATTTAAAACAGAAATAGATAGTTTCCTAGAAGTAAAGGGAATTAAGGGTTACGGGGAGCGGGCAGGAAATTGGACATGAATCTAGGTTCGGAATGGTCATGGCCCTGTGGGTAGTGGAGCGGGCCCAGGGGCCGTGTAGCCTGGTTCTGCTCCTACTTCTTGTGTTCTAATTCTGTGTTAGATTTCAGGAGATGGTTTTATTCCTGTTCCTGGCTGGGGTGGAGATCGCCTTTACAGAAGGTAAGTACCATAGAAAATATAGGGACAGAGTGATCTCCTGGACGAGTTTCGATCGCCTAGATGGGTCGGAGAGGAATTTCCCAGATTTTTTCTCCCAAATTGGCCATTGGGTTTTTTATCTGGTTTTTCACCTCTCCCCGGAGATCACATGGGTTCGGGTGGGATGGAGAGTGATAGAAGATTTGAGGTTAGGATCAGATCAGCCATGATCTTATTGAATGGTGGAACAGGCTCGAGGGGCCGATTGGCCTACTCCTGCTCCTATTTCTTATGTTCTTATGTTCTTATGTTCTAGAGGTAATGAGGTGAGACTGAATGGAGTCTTGTGGGAAGACTTGCAGCATGGTGAATCTGTTGCTGAAATGCAGTGAGGAACAGCTTGTGGCTGAGGAAAGTGATCTCTGTCAGGCGGGAGCTTTTACTCTACATTTGAAGCTGTCAAGTAATCAGCTGGAGCAATGGCCACTGAATTCCCGCCTCAGGTTGACAGACATGGTCCCCGAACAGTGTGGTTCCCGTGGCCATGAAAGTAAATTAAAAAGCCTGTTAAGTGTCTGTTAAGTAGATTATAATGAGTTTAATTGGTCGTCCACCGCTGCCTGTCGGGTCTGCTCAGCGCTGACAGACCCAACTTTGGGAAAGGCACATTGCGGCGGGTTGACAGCGGGTTCCCAGCCCGCTGTCAATAAAACTCACTTTCCCACCTGACCAACCACCGAGCCCGCCCACTACCACCCTGGAAAATTCCGACCAAAGAGAGGGCATGAAAAAATATTGCAAGTAAAATCAAGGAAAACCCAAATATGTTTTATAAATACATAAAGAGCACGAGGATAACTAAAGAAAGTGTAGGGCCTATTAGAGGCCAAAAAGGAAGCTTGTGTATGGAGGCAACAGATGTGGGTATGGTTCTTAATGAATACTTTACTCTCTGGCTACAGGTGTGGTACTGGAGGACTGCTAACGTTGCATCATTGTTTAGAAAGGGACAGACCAAGTAATTACAGGCAAGTCAGCCTAACCTCGGTGGTGGGCAAACTGTTGGAAAAAATTCTGAGGGACGGTATTAATTGTCATTTAGAAAGGGTCGGATTAATCAAGGACAGTCAGCATGGATTTGTTAAGGGAAGATCGTGTCTGACTAACTTGATTGAATTTTTTGAGGAGGCAACAAGGAGGGTTGATGAGGGTAGTGTGTTTGATGCACTCTACATAGATTTTAGCAAAGCCTTTGACAAGGTCCCACATGGCAGACTGGTCAGAAAGGTAGCAACCCATGGGATCCAAGGGAAAGTGGCAAGTTGGATCCAAAATTGTCTCAGTGGCAGGAAGCAAAGGGTGATGGTCGACAGATGCTATTGTGACTGGAAAGCTGTTTCCAGTAGGGTTCCACAGGGCTCAGTAAAAGGTCCCATGCTTTTTGTGGTATATATCAATGATTCAGACTTTAGTGTCGGGGCATGATTAAGAAGTTTGCAGATAATACAAAAATTGGACATGTGGTTGATAGTGAGGAAGAAAGCTGTAGACAGCAGGAAGATATCAATGGACTGGTCAGGTGGGCAGAAAAGTGGCAAATGAAATTCAATCGAGAAAAGTGTGAGGTAAAGCATTTGGGAAGGGCTAACAAGGCAAGGGAATACACAATAAATGGTAGGATACTGAGAAGCGTAGAGGAACAGAGGGGCCTTGGAGTACAAGTCCACAGATATCTGAAGACTACAAACTTCACGCCCATTGCTGTAAGCCCTTATTTCAGCCACGATGTCCAGCAGCAGGCCAAAGTCTGTTCCACGCTTTGATGAAGCCACCCTGCAAGCTCTGGTGGAGGGAGCCAGATCCAATAAGGAGGTGCTCTTCCCTTCCTCAGGGAGGAAAAAGCCTCCTCAACAGACTAAAGCTGTGTGGATGCAAGTGGCCCAGGAGGTCAATTCAATGTCTATGTGCTGCAGAACCTGGCTGCAATGCAGGAAGAGGTTTCATGACCTGCGCACTGGAAAAGTGAGTATGACTTTCCCATCACCCTCAATCTGATCCCCATCTCCTCTCCTCACCAGCACTCAGCTTTGACAACCTCTTCCTCCACATCCCACTTGACACTGACATCACTGCACCCTTATCCATTCCCTCTCTCTCTATGGTCACATTCACCTAACTATTCGACTATGCAGTCCTCACACTCCCTATCACTGTGATGCTATGAAAACAACTTACAACACACACGGAGGGCCCTTGGTCTTGCCACCTCACTCCATCTTTGTCTCCTTCTAACCATCAATGTTATGGATTCTCTACACTCACTCCTTCATTCTCACTCAAAGTCCACTTGTCTCCCTCATTGCAGGAAAAGAGAGCTCACAATAAGAGGGAAAGAGCAAGGACAGGAGGAGGGCCACCCTCAGTAGCCCAGCTCACCCCTGGGAGGAGGCTGCCCTGGAGATCGTGGAAGTGGAGGAGGATGCGCAAGTGGGGGATGGACAGACGGGTGCATCAGAGCAAGCTGGTGACAGAATAGTTTATCATCTCTCTCATTGACATTGCATGAGTCACTGATAATGATTCTGATACTCTAACAGATTGACTTTAGATCATCTGCAATGTTCAATGTGCATGTAACCTTGGCCTCACATCTCTGACTCTTTCCTTTACTCTCCCACAGGACCATCGAAAGCCCCCGTCCCCACTATCCAGGCGGAACAGCCTGAGCCTCCAGACTCCTCAGAGGAAGCTGCAACCTCTGAGGGCGCAACGCCAGCAGAATTCAGCGCACCCAGCACCAATGCAGACACTCACACCTCAGTGGTACCTTCACGAGATAGTGCAGTGTTGTCACCTGGTGTATCACAGCTCACAAGTGAGCATCAGCAGATGGTGGAGACAGGGACAGCAGTGGAGAATCCTAGTCGGAGGCTGCAGGACTCTGCCAGCTCGGCTCAGCTGCATGTCGACCCTGTGCCTACGGGTCCATCCAGAGGAAGAGCAGTGCTGGAACTCCAGGAACAGGTGCAGGAGTCTCTGGCAGGTTTTGTCTCTAGGGTAGCTGCGAGTGAATGGAGGAGGCCCTCACTAACATGAGCAGAGCTTTTGTGGAGGTGTTGGCGCATAAAGGCAGCACCACGGAAAGGATGACAACCTCCGTGGAAAGGCTGGCTACGGCCATGAAGGCAGTAAGTCGCTGGAGTGAGGAAAACATGGTGAGTGTTCAGAATAGACTGACATCTCTGGAGGAGCGATGGTCAGCTATTGAACAGAGAAACCAGAGCTTCATGGAAGTCCTTCTGAGTAGGACTGCCAGTGCAGATACAGGTCCCCATGGTCCCCCTGATGTGCAGCAAGGTGCTCTCAAGCCACTTGCAAGCGCTGAGGGGGACCTGACCCATGAGAGGGAAGTTGGTGGCAGACATCAAGGAAGTGGGGGCTCCTCTCCAAGCACTCACAATTCCATGCCACTGCAGAGCCCTTGGCCAGAGCCCCACCAGAGTCCTCACCCAACTGAGATCGGTGTCTCAACCCCTGCACAGTCGCAGGAGCAGCAGACTGTTAACGAGCCCTCACAGGCTCGCAACCCCAGAGGACGCCAGCCAAAGGTGTCGAGGCAGGAGCAGCAACAAAGTGAGCAAGGGGCCTCCACATCTGCTGAAGCCACAGGGGAAGCACCACGTAGGAGCACACGTAAAAGAAAGATAATGCACAAGTACTCACAAGGGTAGTCACTTGGGTGTAATTTTGTGTTTATTTTTAACATGCTATCAGTTGCATATTGTCAGAAAAACTACTGATGGGAAACTTTTGCAGTTGTGGCATCTGTCATTTCGCAAATGGGACTTCCACATTGAGGGCTTAGGGTGACTTGCAATTGTCAGTATGGTGGTCAGAGTGATAGGAATCCGCAGGCTCTTGGCCATTGTCGATGGTCTGATAAGAAGCTGTGAGGCAAAAGTGTTTGATTGTGCAGGCTAAGCAAATCTGGCCAAGTGCCTCCCTTGCATCCCGGGCAGCAACGAGGTCGTGCACTGGCGCCTTCTGGCCTGTGCAGCTTCAGGTGGGTGAGCAGCAGCTTGGCACTCCTGTTGATGCTGCTACTGTTGGTGGTGCTGTTGCCCATGGTTCTGCTGCTACCACGGCTGGTCTTCATCTGAATCTGATGTCCAGGAGGAAAGGAAATAAATGGTTCCCATGCTTCTGATATATGCCTCAGTTGAGGAAGCGCTCAGTCAAGGTGGGGAGAGGGGTTTCACAGGAGGTCACACTGGAGATGGGTGTCAGGCTCCAAACTTCCAGAACAATGAGTAGGCCTGTTAAAAGTTCCCCCAGACCTGAGACAATAAAGTTCTGCCACCTGCAAATGAAGATTGCTGAAAACTCCTTTTTAATGGTGGAGCTGCAGCTGTTAGTAAGCAATCCACTTGTGCTGCCACCAGGTTTCACTGGCGTGTTTCAGAGGAGGCGTGAAGCACGTGGGAAATGTGTTAAAATCTGAAAGGCCTTTCAAAATGGTATTATAGAGGCAATTAACTGGTTGTTAAGGGCCTTAAGGGACTATCCCACCTCTTGGAGGCGGGATGGAGACGGTGTCAGAAAACTCGCATGTGGGAAAATTGCTCGGAGGCGGGATGGAGGCGGGATCAGGCCTGCCTGCCAGTTTTTGCGATTTTAACACCTCACACTCCTCTATTCCCGCCTCCTCGGGCCTAATAAATTCGAGCCCTTGGTATTTCTCAGCTCTACCCATACAGGTTCCACATCATCAGAGCTAATATCCTTCCTTACTATTGTGTTAATCTCCTCTTTAAACAGCAATGCTACCCCAGCTCCTTTTCTTTTTAGCCTGTCTTTCCTGAATATTGAATACCCCTGGATGTTGAATTCCCAGCCTTGGTCACCCTGGAGCCATGTCTCCATAATCCCAATTATATCATATCTGTTTACATCTATTTGCGCAGCTAATTCATCCACCTTATTACGAATGCCCCTCGCATTAAGACACAAAGCCTTCAGGCTTGTTTTTTTAACACTCTTAGACCTTTTAGAATTATTATTTACTGTGGCCGTGTTTGATTTAAATTCTTGATTTCTCTGACTGCCACTTTTGCTTTTCCCCTTCCTGTCTTTTGCTTCTATCCTTGCTTCCCTTTCCCCTGTCTCCCTGCACAGGTTCCCAACCCCCTGCCATTTTAGTTTAAACCCTCCCCAACAGCACTATCAAACACTCCCACTAGGACATCGGTCCTGGTCCTGCCCAGGTGCAAACCGTCCAGTTTGTACTGATCCCACCTCCTCCAGTGTCCCAGGAATTTGAATCCCTCCCCCTTGCACCATTCCTCTAGCCACATATTCATCTGAAATATCCTTCTATTTCTACTCTGACTAGCACGTGGCACTGGTATCAATCCTGAGATTACTACCTTTGAGGTCCTATTTTTTAATTTACCTCCTAACTCCCTATATTCAGCTTTTAGGACCTCTTCCCAGTTTTTACCTATATCGTTGGTACCTATATGCACCACAACAACTGGCTGTTCACTTTCCCCCTCCAGAATGCCCTGCAGCCGCTCCGAAACATCCTTGACCCTTGCACCAGGGAGGCAACATAACAGCCTGGAGTCTCGTTTGCGGCCGCAGAAATGCCTATCTATTCCCCTTACAATAGAATCCCCTATCACTATAGCTCTCCCGCTCTTTTTCCTCCCGTCCTATGCAGCAGAACCACCCATGGTGCCAGGAAGTTAGCTGCTGCCTTCCGCCGATAAGCCATCTCCCTCAACAATATCCAAATTGGCATATCTGTTTGAGAGGGGGATGGCCACAGGGGACCCCTGCACTACTTGCCTGCACCTACTACTCTGCCTGGCAGTCACCCATTCCCGTCCTGCCTGTGCTGCCTTTGCCTGTGGTGTGACCAACTGATTAAACGTGATATCCATGACGTCCTCAGCATCGCGAATGCTCCAGTATGTATCCATTCACAGCTCCAGCACCACAATGCCATCTGCCAGTAGCTGCAGCAGGATACACTTCCTGCATACATGGTCATCAGGGACACAGGAAGTGTCCCTGATTTCTCACATAGTGCAGGAGGAGCATGCCACGGGGCCGAGCTGTGATGTCATGACTTACCCTTCAATTAATTTAAATTAAATTAAATCAAAACCACCAATTACATTACAATTAAATGATATACTCAAGGACCCTTGGTTACTAGCACTCCCCGATGCACAACAGAGACCATAGAAACTATAAGCACAAAAATTAAGACCTTCTAAACTTTATAAACTATTAACCTTAACTGTCAAACTATAGAGTAGTATAACTACTCACCTGGCCGTATTCACCCAATCAGCTGCTTCCTCTTGCCCGCGTCACTTTTTGAATCGTGGCATGGCTTTGGAACGCCGCCGCCGGTCTGCGAGATTGACCGGCCTTTGAGAAAAAGCCCGCGGAAGTGAGTTTAAATACTCACTGTACTCTCCTGCTGCTCCCAATGCTGACCTCTTCCGACAGGGTGAAAAGTTAGGAAAAACAAAGGCGAAGCTAGGGAGCTCCTTCTTCCACTCCTCACCTAACTCCGACTCACCCAACTCGCAGCACTCTGTTGAAACCACACTCAGTGCAAAATCGCACTTCAAAGCCTGTTTTATAGGCCCTGAAACAAGGGAGACTTCCTGAGCCCACTTCATTTTGCATCGTTCTCAATTCTCTTGGTACTTTGTTGATGTTTCCCATCATTCATTTAGGTTTCTCTCCATTCACTTGAAGACCAATTCGAGCTGTTTCTTTTTCCACCTTGTTTAATAACTTCTGTTTCATTGCAGAGAGCAATGTCTTTGCAAAATTGCAGTCTATGATCTTTACTGCGAGATATCGTCAACTCCCTTTTGTCTGGATGGTAAAAATGCATTTGCTTGCCTTGGAGTCTGCTGATTTCCTCATTACATATTCTGGTCTAGCACGCCTTAAATAAAAAGGTTGTAAGTGTGTCTCCGTGAAGAACTCCTGCTTTAATCTGAAAAGGCTTTGTATCCCATCCAGGGCTCATACTGTTGCTGTGGGATTGTCATGCTGTAAACAGCTCTAAAATTTTGCAATGAAAATAGTTTTTCAGGACAATTAGCTCAGAGAAAGTTAAAGGATTCATTTTTTTATTTGTTCTTGGGATATACATAATGCCGACCAAGCTGCATTTACTTCCCATCCCTAGTTGCCCTGAGAAGATAATGGTCGATCTACTTTGAAGTGCTGCAGTCCTTGTGGTGATGGTACTCCCACAATGGTGTTAGGTAGGGAATCCCAGGATATGTTCTTTTGGGCATCGCTGGCAAGGCCAGCATTTATTGCCCATCCCTAATTGCCCTCTAGAAACCAGTGGTGAGTCACCTTCTTGAACCGCTGCAGTCCGTGTGGTGAAGGTACTCCCACAGTGCTGTTAGGGAGGGAATTCCAGGATTTTGACCCAGCGACGATGAAGGAATGGCGATATACTTCCAAGTCAGGATGGTGTATGACTTGGAGGGGAACTTGGAAGTGGTGGTGTTCCCATGCACCGGTGCCCTAGTCCTTCTAGGTGGAAGAGGACGTGGGTTTGGGAGGTGCTGCTGAAGAAGCCTTGACGCTGCAACGATGAATGAACGGTGATTTATGACCAAGTCAGGGTGGTGTGTGGCTTGGAGGTGATGGTGTTCCCAGGCACCTACCGCCCTTGACCTTCTAAATGGTGGTGGTCGCAGGGAAAGGAGGTGCTGTCCAAGTGACCTCGGTGAGTGGCTGCAGCGCGTGCTCTAGAATGTAGATACTGCATCCACAGTGCGCCACTGGCCGAGGGGATGGACAGAGGCACCAATCAAACAAACTGTTTATCTCTCTCACTGTCCATAAGGGGATTGACGGGAAGAACAGTAAATAAACACATGGATGCTTTAATAAATTTAAATTGCATAAACAAGCAACTCCTTGCATATAGTTATTTGCATAATTCACAACAGAAAAAGTCCAGAATTTCATGATTTATGTTGTTTCTAGTTGCATTTGCCTCACAGGTTTCCGGGGCTTTCCACTGGACTGCAAGGGGATGTAATACAGCATGTCTGGCACGCCCAACTCTCATGGAGAAAAAATAAATGTGGGCAGTTGTTTGCTGTGATTGACATGGAGACGGGGCAGTCAAGAGGAACCAGATTATTTATAGAGGAAAGTGTTAAGCAAATCCTGATTCAGTATCTCAAGCCAAGTACTAAGCTCAGTAATGAAGTCCAGGTATGCCAATTTGGATACTGTTGAGGGGGATGACTTACCAGAGGAAGGCAGCAGCAGCCAACTTCTTGGCACCAGGGGTGCTTCTGCTGCTCAGGAAGGGAGGAAAAAGAGTGGGAGAGCAATAGTGGTAGGGGATTCTATCGTAAGGGGAACAGATAGGTGTTTCTGTGGCCGTAGACGTGACTCCAGGATGGTTTGTTGCCTCCCTGGTGCCAGGGTCAAGGATGTCACTGAACGGCTGCAAGGCATTCTGAAGGGGGAGGGTGAACAGTCAGAGGACGTGGTTCACATTCGGACCAACGACATGGGTAGGAAGAGGGATGAGGTCCTGCAGCAAGAATTTAGGGAGCTAGGTAGCAGATTAAAGAGCAGGACCTCAAAGGTTGTAATCTCTGGATTACTCCCGGTGCCACGTGCCAGTGAGTATAGAAATAGGGGGATAGAGCAGATGAATGCGTGGCTAAAGAGTTGGTGCAGGAGGGAGGGCTTTAGTTTCCTGGATCACTAGGTCTGCTTCTGGGGAAGGTGGGACTTGTACAAGTCGGACGGGTTGCACCTGAACCAGAATGGGACAAATATCCTTGCGGGGAGGTTTGCTAGCACTGTTGGGGGGGGGTTTAAACTAACTTGGCAGGGGGATGGGATACAGAGTGGAGCTTTAATAGGGGGTGATGTACAGCCAAATATAGAGGAAAAACAAGTCAGCTTGGAAGGCAGAGCAAATATGTAACGGCACAAGGGAGTAGGGCAAGGCTGAATGGCATTTATTTTAATGCAAGGAGTCTTACGAATAAGGTGGATGAACTGAAGTTGTTGATGAACACATGGGAGTATGATATTGTTGCTATCACTGAGACATGGTTGAGGGAGGGGCAAGACTGGCAGCTCAATATTCCGGGATATAGAATCTTCAGGCGAGACAGAGAGGGGGGTAAAAGAGGAGGGGGTGTCGCAATATTAAGTAAGGAGTCAATTACTGCTGTAAGGAGGGATGATATTTTAACAGGTTCCTCTAATGAGGCCATATGGGTTGAACTTAAAAACAAAAAGGGGCAAGCACTTTGCTGGGAATGTACTATAGGCCCCCAAACAGTCAGGGGGAGATAGAAGAACAGATATGTAGGCAAATCTCAGAGAAGTGTGCAAATAATAGGGTAATAATAATGGGGGATTTCAACTTCCCCAATATTAACTGGGATAGTCAGAGTGTGAAAGGCTTAGAGGGTGCAGAATTCTTAAAGTGCATCCAGGAGAGCTTTTTGAGCCAGCATGTAGAAAGTCCTACAAGAGAGGGGGCAGTACTGGACCCAATCCTAGGGAATGTAGCCGGGCAAGTGGTAGAAGTTTTAGTAGGTGAGCACTTTGGTGACAGTGACCATAATTCGGTGAGATTTAAGGTAGTCATGGAAAAGGACAAGGATGGACCAGAAATAAAGGTTCTAAATTGGGGGAAGGCCGATTTTAATGTGATAAGGCAGGATCTGGCCAATGTGGACTGGGATCAGCTACTAGAAGGAAAATCCACATCGGAGCAATGGGAGTCTTTCAGAAAGGAAATTGAGAGAGTACAATGGCAACATGTTCCCGTAAAGGTCAGGGTGGGACCAACAAGCCCAGGGAACCTTGGATGTCAAGGGATATACGAGAATGGATTAGGAAAAAAAGGGGGGCTTTTGGAAGATACAAAGGACTAAAGACAGAGGAAGCACTAGAGGAGTATAAAAAGTGCAGGGGGATACTTAAAAAATAAATTAGGAGAGCGAGGAGGGGCCATGAAATAACACTGGCGAGCAAAATAAAGGAAAATCCTAAGGTGTTTTATAAGTATATTAAGGGCAAGAGGATAACTAGGGAAAGAGTAGGGCCCATTAGGGACCAAAGTGGCAAGCTGTGTGTAGAGCCAGAAGATGTAGGTGGGGTTTTAAATGAATTTTTTGCATCTGTGTGTGGTAAACCACTGTTGTTAGTATTGTTGTTCACCACTGTTGTTAGTACTGTTGTTCACTGTTAGTACTGTTGTTCACTCTTGCATATTGTTGTACTTGTCTGTGCATGCCTCAGCTGACTCCGCCCCTGGCTCCACCCTCATGGCTGGGTATAAAGGTCGCTGCTCAGAAGCCTCCGGCCCTTTTGGATACCAGGCAACCACAAGAGGCATGCTCTGTTCTTTGGTAATAAAAGCCTGTTTATTACTTTCTCAATCTCCAGTCTTTTGTAGCAATTGATAGTGCATCAATTTTATTACCAAAGTTAAATGTTGGCTGCGGATGCTGATCAACCGATGGCGCAAAACGCTGAGCAGCAGGCGCTGCTGCGAGCCCTCAGACCAACATGCCTGGACCTAGACCCCCAAGAAGCGGGTTCGTCGACTAAATTCGCACAATGGCTGCGTTGCTTTGAGGCGTATCTGGAAGCCTCGACCGTGACTCTTGATGAAAATAAACTGAAAATGACCCGGACTCCACCACCGCCTCATCGGATGACCGCATCGACACGCTTGAACATACGCTGGCTTCCGTGACGCTGGATCAATCTCTCCCGCATCAACTGTCCAGGTCCATGATGGACATTACGGTAAACGGCCGCGCCACTACCTGCCTTTTTGACAGCGGGAGCACGGAGAGTTTTATACACCCCGACACGGTGCGCAGTTACTCTCTCCCGGTCCTGCCGACGCGTCATCGCATCTCTATGGCTTCCAAAGCCCAGTCAGCGGACGTCGGTGGCTACTGTATGGTGACTCTTTCAGTGCGGGGTACTGAATACAAAAATTTTAAACTTCTGGTCCTGCCCCATCTCTGCGCTGCCGTCCTACTGGGGTTGGATTTTCAGTGCCACCTTAAGAGTGTCACTTTAGCGTATGGTGGACCCCTCCCCCCTCTCACAGTCTGCAGCCAGCAGTTTTTAAATCGCCCGCCGCGCGCCATTTGCAGCCTCTCCACCCTTAAAGTCTCCCCCCCCTCCTTGTTCGCTAACCTCACCCGCGACTGTAAGCCCATCGCTACCAAAAGTAGGCGTTACAGTGCCGGGGATAGGGGTTTCATTAAATCCGAGGTAGCGAGACTCCTGAAGGAAGGGATTATCGAGAGCAGCAATAGCCCATGGCGAGCACAAGTGGTGGTGGTGAAGGCTGGCGGCAAACAGCGCCTAGTTATTGACTACAGCCAGACGATCAACCGCTACACCCAGCTGGATGCATATCCACTCCCCCGCATATCTGACATGGTCAATCAGATAGCACAATACCGGGTGTTCTCGACGATTGATCTGAAGTCGGCATACCACCAGCTCCCCATCAGGGCTGAGGACCGCCAGTACACAGCTTTTGAAGCTGACGGTCGGCTCTATCACTTTCTCAGAGTTCCCTTCGGCGTCACCAACGGAGTTTCTGTCTTCCAACGGGAGATGGACCGGATGGTTGACCAGAACGCGCTCCAGGCCACTTTCCCATATCTAGACAACGTCACCATCTGCGGCCACGACCAGCAGGACCACGACGTTAATCTAGAGAAATTCCTCCGGACGGCCCAGCGGCTGAATCTCACATACAACAAAGACAAATGTATGTTTCGTACTACGCGCCTTGCTATTCTTGGCTGCGTAGTGGAGAACGGAGTCATCGGCCCAGACCCCGATAGAATGCGCCCCCTTATGGAGCTCCCCCTCCCCCACTGCCAGAAAGCACTGAAGAGATGCCTGGGGTTTTTCTCTTACTATGCTCAGTGGGTGCCCAACTATGCGGATAAAGCCCGACCCCTCATCAAGTCCGCCTCCTTCCCCCTGACAGCAGAGGCCTGTGCAGCCTTCACTCTCATAAAAGGAGACATTGCGAAGGCCACAATGCACGCTGTGGATGAGTCCCTTCCTTTTCAAGTGGAGAGCGACGCATCCGACTTTGCCCTAGCTGCAACCCTTAACCAGGCGGGGAGACCCGTGGCCTTTTTCTCAAGGACCCTCCAGGGCCCCGAGATTCGACACTCCTCTGTCGAAAAGGAGGCCCAGGCCATTGTGGAAGCCGTGCGACATTGGCGGCATTACCTGGCCGGAAAACGATTTACCCTGCTCACTGACCAGCGTTCAGTGGCTTTTATGTTTCATAATAAGCAGCGGGGCAAAATCAAGAATGACAAGATCTTAAGGTGGAGAATCGAACTCTCCACCTACAATTACGATATCTTGTACCGGCCCGGGAAACTCAATGAGCCCCCAGATGCCCTATCACGTGGTACGTGCGCCAACGCGCAGGTTGATAGGCTACAGACCCTCCACAATGACCTCTGCCACCCGGGGGTCACCAGGTTCTTCCATTTTATCAAATCCCGTAACCTGCCCTACTCCATCGAGGAGGTCAGGACCATGACCAGGAACTGCCAGATCTGTGCCGAGTGCAAGCCGCATTTTTATAGGCCAGACAGAGCGAGCCTGATCAAAGCCACGCGCCCCTTCGAGCGGCTGAGCATCGATTTTAAAGGGCCCCTCCCCTCCTCTGACCGCAATGTGTACTTCCTCAATATAATTGATGAGTACTCCCGTTTCCCGTTTGCCATCCCTTGATCGGACATGACCAGTACCACGGTCATTAAATGTCTGAATGACCTCTTCGCCTTGTTCGGTTTCCCTAGCTATATCCATAGCGACAGGGGCTCATCTTTTATGAGCGACGAACTTCGGCAGTACCTGCTCGCGAGAGGCATTGCTACAAGCAGGACCACCAGCTACAACCCCCGGGGTAACGGCCAGGTGGAAAGGGAGAATGCGACAGTCTGGAAGGCAGTCCTTTTAAACTTAAAATCTAAGGGCCTTCCGACCTCCCGCTGGCAGGAGGTCCTCCCTGCGGCGCTCCATTCCATTCGGTCGCTGCTCTGTACACCCACCAATGCCACTCCTCACGAGAGAATGTTCTCCTTCCCCAGGAAGTCCACGTCGGGGATTTCGCTACCAACATGGCTGACTTCTCCAGGTCCCGTCCTACTGCGGAAGCACGTGAGGACCCATAAGGCGGACCCCCTGGTCGAGAGGGTGAGCCTCCTCCACGCCAACCCGCAGTATGCTTACGTGGTGTACCCGGACGGGCGGGAGGACACAGTCTCCATTCGAGACCTCGCACCTGCAGGTGCTCCTGAAACACCCTCTTCGCCACCCACCGCTACTCCTGCCTACCCCCAGGACACAGTCCCCGCACGAGACCTCGCACCTTCGGGTGCCTCTGAGAGACCACCATCGCTACCTCCCATTACCCATGCTCTGACCCCTGTAGACGGCATGCAGCAGCCCCAGGGTCCGCCACCTGCTACACCTCCTCTGAACGAGACACTGGGTTCACCGTTGGATGCTGCACCATCACCGCCGCTGCTGCGACGCTCAGGACGGCTTACAAGGCCTCCTGATAGACTTCAGTACACGAATTTTTAGTGCACTTCACCCCGCCGGACTCAATTCTAAACAAGGGGTGAATGTGGTAAACCACTGTTGTTAGTATTGTTGTTCAGCACTGTTGTTAGTACTGTTGTTCACTGTTAGTACTGTTGTTCACTCTTGCATATTGTTGTACTTGTCTGTGCATGCCTCAGCTGACTCCGCCCCTGGCTCCACCCTCATGGCTGGGTATAAAGGTCGCTGCTCAGAAGCCTCCGGCCCTTTTGGATACCAGGCAACCACAAGAGGCATGCTCTGTTCTTTGGTAATAAAAGCCTGTTTATTACTTTCTCAATCTCCAGTCTTTTGTAGCAATTGATAGTGCATCAATTTTATTACCAAAGTTAAATGTTGGCTGCGGATGCTGATCAACCGATGGCGCAAAACGCTGAGCAGCAGGCGCTGCTGCGAGCCCTCAGACCAACATGCCTGGACCTAGACCCCCAAGAAGCGGGTTCGTCGACTAAATTCGCACAATGGCTGCGTTGCTTTGAGGCGTATCTGGAAGCCTCGACCGTGACTCTTGATGAAAATAAACTGAAAATGACCCGGACTCCACCACCGCCTCATCGGATGACCGCATCGACACGCTTGAACATACGCTGGCTTCCGTGACGCTGGATCAATCTCTCCCGCATCAACTGTCCAGGTCCATGATGGACATTACGGTAAACGGCCGCGCCACTACCTGCCTTTTTGACAGCGGGAGCACGGAGAGTTTTATACACCCCGACACGGTGCGCAGTTACTCTCTCCCGGTCCTGCCGACGCGTCATCGCATCTCTATGGCTTCCAAAGCCCAGTCAGCGGACGTCGGTGGCTACTGTATGGTGACTCTTTCAGTGCGGGGTACTGAATACAAAAATTTTAAACTTCTGGTCCTGCCCCATCTCTGCGCTGCCGTCCTACTGGGGTTGGATTTTCAGTGCCACCTTAAGAGTGTCACTTTAGCGTATGGTGGACCCCTCCCCCCTCTCACAGTCTGCAGCCAGCAGTTTTTAAATCGCCCGCCGCGCGCCATTTGCAGCCTCTCCACCCTTAAAGTCTCCCCCCCCTCCTTGTTCGCTAACCTCACCCGCGACTGTAAGCCCATCGCTACCAAAAGTAGGCGTTACAGTGCCGGGGATAGGGGTTTCATTAAATCCGAGGTAGCGAGACTCCTGAAGGAAGGGATTATCGAGAGCAGCAATAGCCCATGGCGAGCACAAGTGGTGGTGGTGAAGGCTGGCGGCAAACAGCGCCTAGTTATTGACTACAGCCAGACGATCAACCGCTACACCCAGCTGGATGCATATCCACTCCCCCGCATATCTGACATGGTCAATCAGATAGCACAATACCGGGTGTTCTCGACGATTGATCTGAAGTCGGCATACCACCAGCTCCCCATCAGGGCTGAGGACCGCCAGTACACAGCTTTTGAAGCTGACGGTCGGCTCTATCACTTTCTCAGAGTTCCCTTCGGCGTCACCAACGGAGTTTCTGTCTTCCAACGGGAGATGGACCGGATGGTTGACCAGAACGCGCTCCAGGCCACTTTCCCATATCTAGACAACGTCACCATCTGCGGCCACGACCAGCAGGACCACGACGTTAATCTAGAGAAATTCCTCCGGACGGCCCAGCGGCTGAATCTCACATACAACAAAGACAAATGTATGTTTCGTACTACGCGCCTTGCTATTCTTGGCTGCGTAGTGGAGAACGGAGTCATCGGCCCAGACCCCGATAGAATGCGCCCCCTTATGGAGCTCCCCCTCCCCCACTGCCAGAAAGCACTGAAGAGATGCCTGGGGTTTTTCTCTTACTATGCTCAGTGGGTGCCCAACTATGCGGATAAAGCCCGACCCCTCATCAAGTCCGCCTCCTTCCCCCTGACAGCAGAGGCCTGTGCAGCCTTCACTCTCATAAAAGGAGACATTGCGAAGGCCACAATGCACGCTGTGGATGAGTCCCTTCCTTTTCAAGTGGAGAGCGACGCATCCGACTTTGCCCTAGCTGCAACCCTTAACCAGGCGGGGAGACCCGTGGCCTTTTTCTCAAGGACCCTCCAGGGCCCCGAGATTCGACACTCCTCTGTCGAAAAGGAGGCCCAGGCCATTGTGGAAGCCGTGCGACATTGGCGGCATTACCTGGCCGGAAAACGATTTACCCTGCTCACTGACCAGCGTTCAGTGGCTTTTATGTTTCATAATAAGCAGCGGGGCAAAATCAAGAATGACAAGATCTTAAGGTGGAGAATCGAACTCTCCACCTACAATTACGATATCTTGTACCGGCCCGGGAAACTCAATGAGCCCCCAGATGCCCTATCACGTGGTACGTGCGCCAACGCGCAGGTTGATAGGCTACAGACCCTCCACAATGACCTCTGCCACCCGGGGGTCACCAGGTTCTTCCATTTTATCAAATCCCGTAACCTGCCCTACTCCATCGAGGAGGTCAGGACCATGACCAGGAACTGCCAGATCTGTGCCGAGTGCAAGCCGCATTTTTATAGGCCAGACAGAGCGAGCCTGATCAAAGCCACGCGCCCCTTCGAGCGGCTGAGCATCGATTTTAAAGGGCCCCTCCCCTCCTCTGACCGCAATGTGTACTTCCTCAATATAATTGATGAGTACTCCCGTTTCCCGTTTGCCATCCCTTGATCGGACATGACCAGTACCACGGTCATTAAATGTCTGAATGACCTCTTCGCCTTGTTCGGTTTCCCTAGCTATATCCATAGCGACAGGGGCTCATCTTTTATGAGCGACGAACTTCGGCAGTACCTGCTCGCGAGAGGCATTGCTACAAGCAGGACCACCAGCTACAACCCCCGGGGTAACGGCCAGGTGGAAAGGGAGAATGCGACAGTCTGGAAGGCAGTCCTTTTAAACTTAAAATCTAAGGGCCTTCCGACCTCCCGCTGGCAGGAGGTCCTCCCTGCGGCGCTCCATTCCATTCGGTCGCTGCTCTGTACACCCACCAATGCCACTCCTCACGAGAGAATGTTCTCCTTCCCCAGGAAGTCCACGTCGGGGATTTCGCTACCAACATGGCTGACTTCTCCAGGTCCCGTCCTACTGCGGAAGCACGTGAGGACCCATAAGGCGGACCCCCTGGTCGAGAGGGTGAGCCTCCTCCACGCCAACCCGCAGTATGCTTACGTGGTGTACCCGGACGGGCGGGAGGACACAGTCTCCATTCGAGACCTCGCACCTGCAGGTGCTCCTGAAACACCCTCTTCGCCACCCACCGCTACTCCTGCCTACCCCCAGGACACAGTCCCCGCACGAGACCTCGCACCTTCGGGTGCCTCTGAGAGACCACCATCGCTACCTCCCATTACCCATGCTCTGACCCCTGTAGACGGCATGCAGCAGCCCCAGGGTCCGCCACCTGCTACACCTCCTCTGAACGAGACACCGGGTTCACCGTTGGATGCTGCACCATCACCGCCGCTGCTGCGATGCTCAGGACGGCTTACAAGGCCTCCTGATAGACTTCAGTACACGAATTTTTAGTGCACTTCACCCCGCCGGACTCAATTCTAAACAAGGGGTGAATGTGGTAAACCACTGTTGTTAGTATTGTTGTTCAGCACTGTTGTTAGTACTGTTGTTCACTGTTAGTACTGTTGTTCACTCTTGCATATTGTTGTACTTGTCTGTGCATGCCTCAGCTGACTCCGCCCCTGGCTCCACCCTCATGGCTGGGTATAAAGGTCGCTGCTCAGAAGCCTCCGGCCCTTTTGGATACCAGGCAACCACAAGAGGCATGCTCTGTTCTTTGGTAATAAAAGCCTGTTTATTACTTTCTCAATCTCCAGTCTTTTGTAGCAATTGATAGTGCATCACTGTGTTCACTATGGAGAAGGACGATGTGGACATAGCAATTGGGCAGGGGGACTGTGATATACTTGAACATATTAGCATCGAGAGGGAGGAGGTACTTGCGGTTTTAGCAGGCTTAAAAGTGGATAAATCCCCAGGCCCGGACGAGATGTATCCCAGGCTGCTATGTGAGGCAAAGGAGGAGATTGCAGGGGCTCTGACACAAATTTTCAGAACCTCTCTGGCCACAGGGGATGTGCCAGAGGACTGGAGAACAGCTAACGTAGTACCATTATTCAAGAAGGGTAGTAGGGATAAACCAGGGAATTACAGGCTAGTGAGCCTAACATCAGTGGTAGGGAAATTATTGGAAAAACTTCTGAGGGACAGAATTAGTCTCCACTTGGAGAGGCAAGGATTAATTAGGGATAGCCAGCGTGGCTTTGTCAAGGGAAGATCATGTCTGACCAATTTGATTGAATTTTTCGAGGGGGTGACTAGGTGTGTGGTTGAGGGTCGTGCAGTGGATGTGGTTTACATGGATTTCAGTAAGGCTTTTGATAAAGTCCCGCATAGGAGACTGGTCAGGAAAGTAAGAGCCCATGGGATCCAGGGTGCCTTGGCACATTGGATCCAAAACTGGCTTAGTGGCAGAAGGCAGAGGGTGATGGTGGAAGGTTGTTTTTGTGACTGGAAGCCTGTGTCCAGTGGGGTACCGCAGGGATCGGTGCTGGGTCCCTTGCTGTTTGTGGTCTACATTAATGATTTGGATGTGAATGTAAAAGGTATGATCAGTAAGTTCGCAGATGACACAAAAATTGATAGGGTGGTAAATAGCGAGGAGGGAAGCCTCAGGCTACAGGACGATATAGATGGGTTGGTCAGATGGGCGGAACAGTGGCAAATGGAATTTAACCCTGAAAAGTGTGAGGTGATGCATTTTGGAGGGACTAGCAAGGCAAGGGAATACACAATGGCCTAGAAATTGAGTTTTGGCTTAGCCAGGGCTTTAGCGCCGGAAGTTAGTGCCGGCGCTAAGTCCCCCTGCGCGCGCCAAAAATTCAGCAGGGCCGCGCCCAAACGGCTGCCGGCGCTACTGAAGGGTCTTTGCGGCGGTAAATCGGCGCTAACTGCCGTTTCGCGCCGCAATTCCGGCGCTGCGGCACCCGATGCGGTGCGGCAGGCTCGGGAAGTGCAGGCCTCCTCCTTCCCTTAAGGAGGAGCTGCCTGCACCCGGCCGCGGCCCGCGAAAATCTTTTTAAAAATGAGCCCGGCACCTCGGACAAGTGCCGGGCTTGCTTCTGTTCCGGGGGGGGGGGGGGGGAAGTCCGGGGAGGGAGCTGCGGGCAGGCGGCCGGCGGGAAAGCGGCCGGCCGCCGCGGGGCCTTTAATGCGCCGGCGCAAAGACTTGTAAGACTCTGTTGCCAGAGTCTTAGTTGCGGCTGCCACGGGCGAGGCGGCCGCAACTGAATTTCGGCGCTGGGGCCCGTCGGCATGGCAACCGGGACGCTGCGCACACCGATGACGTCATCGGTGCCGGCGCAGCGCTACCGGTCTACCGCGGCGGAAGGGCCCCAGGCAATTTCGGTGCCGGCGCCAATTGCAGCGCTAGGCCCTCTAGCGCCGCAAAATCGGCGCTAAGGGCACTCAATTTCTAGGCCAATGAATGGTAGGACCCTAGAAAGGGCAGAGGATCAGAGGGACCTTGGTGTGCATGTACATAGATCCCTGAAGGCAGCAGAACAGGTAGATAAAGTGGTTAAGAAGGCATATGGGATACTTGCCATCATTAGCCGAGGCATAGAATATAAGAGCAGGGAGGTTGTGATGGAGCTGTACAAAAGGCTGTTAAGGCCACAGCTGGAGTACTGTGTGCAGTTCTGGTTGCCACACTATAGGAAGGATGTGATTGCTTTGGAGAGGGTGCAGAGGAGATTTACCAGGATGTTACCTGGGCTGGAGCGCTTCAGCTATGAAGAAAGACTGGACAGGCTGGGGTTGTTTTCCTTGGAGCAGAGAAGGCTGAGGGGGGACCTGATTGAGGTGTACAAAATTACGAGGGGCATAGATAGGGTAGATAGAAAGGAACTTTTCCCCTTAGTAGAGGGGTCAATAACAAGGGGGCATAGATTCAAGGTAAGGGGCAGGAGGTTTGGAGGGGATTTGAGGAAAAACTTTTTCACCCAGAGGGTGGTTGGAATCTGGAACTCACTGCCTGAAAGGATGGTAGAGGCAGGAACCCTCAAAACATTCAAGAAGCATTTGGATGAGCACTTGAGGTGCCATAGCATACAAGGCTATGGACCAAATGCTGGAAAATGGGATTAGATTAGACAGGGCTTGATGGCCGGCGTGGACGCGATGGGCCGAAGGGCCTCTTTCTGTGCTGTATAACTCTATGACTCTATGGCCGAGAAATTCAGTTGCTTGCGGCAGCCGCTAGCGCCTTAGGAGGAGGAGAAGTGGGGCGCTAAGCAGCTAGCGCCCGGGCTTGGCGCGATCTGCGCCTCTCGCGAACTTCAGTTAAGATTTAGCGGTGGCGCAAAACCTTTGCGTGCGCTCAGCTGCGCGCGCAGATCCTGACGTCATTTCATGGTGCAACGCCCTTTGTGCGCCCCGAACCGGAAATTCAGTGGCACCGGCCTATTGTGCGCCTGGCGCCCCTACCGACTGGTAGAGGGGAACGGTTCCCAGCCGCTGCGGGGCGCGGGGGTGCTAATTAAAGGGGACTCCTCCTGCAGTATAAATGGCAGCCATTTTGCACCACTCCTTTGGGAGAGATGGATCTTTGGAGAGAGACAAAGGTAGAGAGCTTTCTGGTTTGGCTCAATACTCGCACAGGTACTTGTGGCTTCAGGCCACAGCTTTGCACTTGTCTTTAACTTCAGTGTCATAGCATTGATTGGAAACATATAATGGGGGCTGCAATGGGTGGAAACGTTGGGCTTCTCCATTGCATTCAAAGGGCTCAGAGACGCCGTGAGAGAGTGCCAGTCATGGCCAGATGGAGAAGGGCCAACAGGCGTCGGCAAAGGAGGCCTTACCCACCCAGGGTATACCGCCAGAAGTTCTCATCTCTGAACATGTCTGAGGAGCAGTGTGTTCGGAGGCTGCGATTCAGAAGGGCGGTGGTCACTGAGATCTGCCACCTGCTTCATGGAGATCTGCAGCCACAGCTGAGGAGCAGGACGTTTCTGTCGGTGGCAGTGAAGGTGATGGTGGCTCTCCACTTCTATGCCACCAGCTCCTTCCAATCCACTACTGGGGACATTTCCAACATCTCCCAGTTTGCGGTACATTGCTGCATCCGCCAGGTGACCAATGCCCTTTTCAGAAGGAGACGTCAGTTCATCTCCTTCCCCATGACCGTTGACAAGCAGTAAGAGCGTGCAATGGGCTTTGCAGCATTAGTGGGCTTCCCCATGGTGCAGGGCGCCATTGACTGCACACATGTGGCTTTGCGGGCACCTCTAGAGAATGCCGAGGATTACCGCAACCGGAAGGGCTACCATTCGCTCAACGTGCAGTTGGTGTGTGACCACAGGCAGCTCATCCTAGCTGTCAATGCCCGCTTTCCAGGCAGCAGCCACGATGCCTTCATCCTGCGCCAGACTTCTGTGGCAGACATGTTCGAGGCCCAGCCTCACCCACGAGGATGGCTTCTCGGGGACAAAGGCTATCCTTTGTGCACCTGGCTGATGACCCCGCTCCGTGCGCCCAGCACCCCTGCTGAAGAGGGATACAATGACAGCCATCAAGCAACCAGGAACATCATTGAGCAAACAATCGGCGTGCTGAAGCAATGGTTCCGCTGTCTGGATCATTCCGGGGGAGCCCTACAGTACTCGCCTGAGCGAGTCTCCCATTTCGTTGTCGTGTGCTGCATGCTACACAACCTGGCTATCCGCAGGACTCAGCCACTGCCAGCAGACATTGGAGGGCCACCAGAGGAGGAGGAGGAGGAGGAGGACCAGCCCAGGAGGGAGGCAGAAAGTGCAAGGGCCGCCCGTCGGCGGCTTATTGCAAGTCAGTTCTAGGCCCCCTCTCAGGGAATGGCTTGTGCCAATGGCAGAAGATGAATGTAGCCACTCCACAAGCCCTCAGCCGAGCAGGGCAACCAGGACTTCCAAAAGAAAGCATGGACAGTGCGATTTAAGAAATTTTTTTACTGTGATACCTCTGTGCCCTTCCCACATGACAAACTAATGGAGAGAAACCTCCCCCAAAAACACAAATACACCAGTCTCAGCCTTTACAAGTAAAACAAATATACCAGTCTCGGCCTTTAAATGTGAAACAAATACACCAGTCTCGGCCTTTAAGTATGAAACAAATACACCAGTCTCGGCCTTTAAATATGAAACAAATACACCAGTCTCAGCCTTTATATATAAAACAAAACATTTGGCCACACCTTCTACTTTTTCACCTGCGAGGGTGATCCATTTTGCTTCCGTGACTGGCACCTACCCGCCCTGCAGCTCCTCCTCAATGGGACCCCAGTGGCTGCAGCAAGGCTGGGGGAAGGCTGCTGAGGGTCAGATGGTGAGACGGCAGATGCCCTTGGGGGTCGGCCTGGACCAGCTCTAGGCCTGGAGGGGCCGGCTGCTGACTGCTCCAACTCTGCTTGGGCGGCAGCAGTCTGTCCAAAAGCTGGCGGCAGCTGCAACGGAGGAGTGACAGTGTTGGCTGCAGGAATGCTGCCAACCTGATAGATCACAGGCACTCCCTGGTCGGCTGATACATTGGCACGCGCACAGGCCAGCACTGCAGCATGCGCAGCAATCTGCTGAGGCACAGGCTGCTGGGCTGCTGCGGCACGGCGAGTGCCCCGGTGATGCCTGGCCGATCCAGTGAGTGTGGCAGCAGTTAGTGCCCGTGTGGCCCTGGTCTGTGTCTGCATGACAGCAGCCAGTGAATGCACGGCATGACTGAGCACTTGGCTAGAAGCCGCCTGTGAAGCAGCAAAGTCCTGCTGACTCCTAGGGGGAGAAATTCGGTTGTTAACGCCACCGATTAATGCCTAAAGAGGCCGAGAAGTGGGGCGCTAGCCAATTTCCAGGCGGGCGCAAGGCGCCTAGCACCTCGCCCCATATTGAGCATGCATTTAGCGCCGGCACTAAATCTTAGCGCCCGCTCATGGGCGCAGGCTGATTATGACGTCATTTGAGTGTGCAACGCATTTTGGGCGCCCCGGACCGGAAATTCAGTGGCGCCCCCCTCCGTAGCGCCTGGCGCTAATAGTGCCAGCTTACCTGGACCTTACCAAGTCGCTCTCGGGTTGGAGGAGCGTTATTTAAAGGGGACTGGTGTGGTTTAAAAGCGGCAGCCATTTTTGGAGCACAACTTCCTCGAGAGCTACAAAGAGTTGCTGAGCTGCACACTGAGAGCCATTTGACCACTGAGCCAGCGCAGGCAGACGATCTTCAGCCTTCTGACCAACACCTTGCTGTTGGTGAGCCTTGACAATGGGGAACCTTCCTGTGGGCACTTGTTATGGGGGCTGCATTGGAGGGGAACGTCCTGCTGCTGAATCATCTGGAAAGGGCACTGAGACGCTGGGAGAGGGGGGCGGGCATGGCCAGACGGAGGAGGGCCAGCAGACGTCGCCACACCAGACCTTACGCTGCCAGGGTTTTCCAACAGCAGTTTTCCTACATGAACATGCCGGAGGAGCAGTGTGTCAGAAGGCTGCGATTTAGAAAGGAGGTGGTGACTGAGCTGTGCCAGCTGCTTCAGCCAGATCTGCAGCCTCAGATAAGGTGCAGGACATCTCTGTCGGTGGCTGAGAAGATGCCTGCTGGCCTGAACTTCGACGCGAGCAGCTCTTCTCAGGCTGCGCGTCAGAGGCTGATCAGAAGTAGCTTCTAGGCCCCTCTCACGGAATGCTTGCTGCCATTCCAAGAACAGGAATGGAACCGGTCTGATACCCCCAAGCCTGCGAAGGACAAGATGCATGTAAGTAGAAGGCATGGCCATTGTAAATGAAGAAAGTGTTTCATTACACAAAATGTGGTTCCTTCAAACATGAGAAAGCTATGGCAACAGAAAGCAAAACTAATACTCTGACACATAACTGCCTCTCACACCCGGGAGACTGTCCAAAACATAAATCACATTCCGACCATCTTCCTTGGCCTTGATTCCACTGCGCCAACCAAAGCATCCAATGCCCCATCAGTGAGGCGTTCCGCCCTCTGCCTCACCCTTTCCATGTCTTGCTAGTCTGGTGCGCCACAGGTAGGCTCCCACCACTTTGAAGGCGTACAAGGCAGTGAGTGTGTCTTGTGATGCCAATTGGCCTGCCCCTTTAAGAGCTGGCCGGCGGCAGTGTGTCTCAGGGAAAGTGATTATTGACAGCACCCTCGCTGCGCCCCGCCACCGCGAAATTGGGTTGCGCCGCCAGGTTAGCGCCTTAAGAGTAGCATGCAGCGCCTTATTTAGCGCCGCAATCACCTTTAGGGGCGCTGCAACCCAATAGGTGGCGCTAAATTGCACCTGGCGCTAAACTTTGCGCATCGCCAGGGCTAGCGCCCCAAACGCGGCTATACCGAATTTCTAGGCCCTAGCCTGTGCTGCCGCGACGTCCTGCAGACTCCTGGCCTGTGCTGCACTGAATTGTTGCAGACTCCTGGCCTGTGCTGCACTGAATTGTTGCAGACTCCTGGCCTGTGCTGCCGCGACGTCCTGCAAACTCCTGGCCTGAGCTGCCCCGAATTCCTGCACACTTCTTGCCAGTGACTCTATGGAGTCAGGCATCCTTGCCACTGCAGCCATGAGCTCAGTGTGCCTGCGCTCAGCCTGGGCGCCCATTTCCACTAGGAGCCGCACCTCCTCTGCGCTCACCGTAGCAGGACTGGAGGCTGCACTCACTCTCCGGGGAGAAGGCCGCCGAGCTTCCCCACCCCTCCCGCCTTGCTGCAGCCCGCTGGTCCCCGGAGCTTGACTATCCTCCGACCCTTCTCCCCTGCTCCCCTCCAGGGAAGACGTGTCACCATCATGGCCATGGGCTGCCTAGGCTGAGGGTGTCCCTGATGGGCTGGCTTCCTCTTCCTCCTCCTCTATGTCTGACTCAGACACAGTGCCAGCTTTAGGGGTCGCCTCCTCACCTGGTGAGTCACCATCTGAAAGCAGGGAGGCACAAGAGTTGCTTTAGAGTGAGGACAGGGCAGCAGCAAGGGAGGCATGAGTGCTGCTGTGCACTGCATTGGTTCGATAGTGGCAAAGGATGCTGGTGTGAGGCGCAAGTGGAAAGGGAGAGGTCAAAAAGGTGATGACCTTACCATTGGTGCCCAGAACAGGGTCAGCATCTCCCGTGGCGACGGGGCCACTCTGCCGGCCTGCCATGATCTGCTCCACTCGCTGCTCGAGGTCGCTCAGCTGTTTCAGGTCAGGACGGCCTCCCCCGGTCTGTCGCTGCTGTCTTCTGTTATGCGCCAGCTTGGCCTGCAAGAGAAAGGACAGCCTCTAAGTACAGTGTCAAGCCCTGATCTTGCCCGTACTGCCTCCCATGGTCGATTAGCCCTGACAGTGTCAAGCCCTGATCTTGCCCGCACTGCCTCCTATGGTCGAATAGCCCTGAAAGTATCTAAAGTCCTGAATGCGCAAGTGCTTTTCATGACAGTCCCATAGCTGCTGGGTGAGGGCTGGCCATTAGGGTTTTCAGACCCGTTTGGCCATAAAGTGAGGTGCACATGTAGGGATGAGGAGGATACTGGAAAGGGTACTCACCCTGACAATCCGAGTGAGGTCGTTGAATTTTTTCCGGCACTGGGTTGGTGTCCTGCCAACCATGCTGTTGGACGTGACCCTGTTTGCCACATCCCTCCATGCTTTCCGATATTCGGCGGGCAGCGGCCTCCTGCCACCCTCAGGGAAGAGGATATGGCGCCTGTGGTCCACTGCGCCAACCAGCAGCCTCAGGTCACCCTCGCCGAAGCGCTGCGCTCTCTCCCTGGCCTTCTCCATTCTCCTGGGCGTGGAGCTGTTCCAGAAGCAGTGTTCAGGCCTTGCCTTAGGGCTGCAGTGTGCAGGGCGTGGCAGCCAAGCAATTCCACCCTCCCCCTTTAAGTGCTGACCGGCGCCTGACTGTCTGCCCTCAATGAGCAACTCGCCGCACCTGCGCTGCGCCCACCTTCGGTGTTTGCGCCCCAGATCGCCGGCTTAGCGCCTAATGATAGTCGTGCATCGCCTGCTTTAGCGCAGCAGCAAGCTCTTGGGGCGATGCAACTGAATATCGGCGAAGGTGGCGCTAAGTTGCGCCGGGCGCAATAGTTAGCGTACGCCATGCTGTAGCGCCCCAAACGTGGCTATACTGAATTTCTAGGCCTATGACTCCAAAGTTTGCAATGCAGAAGTAGGCCTCTCCGAGAAGAAAATTCCATGGATTCACTGCACTGTACAGGCAACGCTATGAGTAAGAATAAAAATTTATGCACAATTAGTTCATTTTTTATGGGTTTCTTATATGATAAATGTTACTTTTTACCTGTAAATTTTGAGCTGGGGAAAAATTCAAGATGGCGGTTCAAACCAACTTCCCAACATTTTACAATTTGCCACTTTTTCTTCCCTTTTTGTTTGATTGCGCTCCTGTGAAGCGCCTTGGGGCATTTTACTATGTTAAAGGCACAATATAAATGCAAGTTGTTGTGCCAACTGTTGCTGAGTGCCCATTTTTGATTCATAGGTTGTTTGAAGTTCCCAAGCTGGCGATTTCTGGTCCTCTTTGCTCGTGGCTGATTTGTGCGGTGCGTCAACACTCAGTTGTGATTTGCTTGTCATTGATGAATACAAAATTTGCAGATAAGAAGGTGTGACACCAAAACTTAATGCAAAAGTATGACACTGAAGTGTGACTAAGTGTGATACATACATACAGAGAGAACTGGATAGAGAACTGGTTGGCGGACAGAAAGCAAAGAGTTGGAATAAACGGGTCATTTTCCGAGTGGCAGGCAGTGACTAGTGGGGTACCGCAAGGATCGGTCCTAGGACCCCAGCTGTTCACAATTTATATTAATGATCTGGATGAGGGAATTGGATGTAACATCTCCAAATTTACAGACGACACAAAGCTGGGTGGGAGGGTATGCTGTGAGGAGGATGTCGTGAAACTCCAGTACGATTTGGACAGGTTGGGTGATTGGGCAGAAACATGGCAAATGCACTATAATGTGGATAAATGTGAGGTTATCCACTTTGGTGGCAAAAAGAGGAAGGCATATTATTATTTGAATGGCAATAGATTGGGAGAAGTGGAAGTGCAAAGAGACCTGGGTGTTATTGTGCACCAGTCGCTGAAGGTAAGCATGCAGGTGCAGCAGGCGGTTAGGAAGGCAAATGGTATGTTGGCCTTCGTAGCAAGAGGGTTCGAGTACAGGAACAAGGATGTCTTGCTACAGTTGTACAGGGCCTTGGTGAGACCGCACTTTGAGTATTGTGTGCAGTTTTGGTCACCTTGCCTGAGGAAGGACGTTCTTGCCAAGGAGGGAGTGCAGCGAAGATTCACCAGGCTGATACCTGGGATGGCAGGAATGACGTATGAGGAGAGATTGTGTCGATTGGGCTTATACTCACTGGAGTTTAGAAGATTGAGAGGGGATCTCATCGAAACCTATAAAATTCTGTCAGGTCTGGACAGACTAGATGCAGGAAGGATGTTTCTGATGGCCGGGGAGTCCAGAACCAGGGGTCATAGTCTAAGGATAAGGGGTAAGCCATTTAGGATTGAAATGAGGAGGAATTTCTTCACCCAGAGAGTGGTGAACCTGTGGAATTCTCTGCCACAGAGAGCGGTGGAGGCCAGTTCATTAAATATATTCAAGAAAGAATTGGATATATTTCTTGAGGCTAAAGGGATCAAAGGATATGGGGAGAAGGCAGGGACAGGGTACTGAATTTGGATGATCAGCCATGATCTCATTGAATGGCGGAGCAGGCTCGAAGGGCCGAATGGCCAACTCCTGCTCCTATCTTCTATGTTTCTATGTTTCTATGTACCACAAGCTTGAACTTCAAAGCAACCTACTAGAGATTGCCTATTGAGAAACATGTAGTAATCATATCACAAGTGTTAATTCTCTCAGACGAACATCATCATATGTCACGGACAGTCACTGTCAGCACTACTCCCAGCACAAAAACTGTTCAGAAGCAGAATAAAACACCACATAAAACTGAGACAGAGTACTGAGGGAATCAATTTAAGTCACAGTTCTAAACTATTTGAGCTTTATGTTAACAATTTATGATATTATCTAAACTCATCACTTAGATAACAACCCTGTAATCACTTCCAAATATTCTTTCTTCAGTATATTTTTTCAAAAATGTATTTTCTCTTGTCCATCCTCCCCTCTCCTGAAGGCAGTGATTCACTGCAATCTTTTGAAAGTTCATTGTACCTTTCATTCTTTCTCTCATTGGTTAGGTATGATTCCACTGGTAAGAGCACACACCTGGTACTTCACCCAATTGCCCATTCTTCATGTGTGAACTTGGATAGTGACTATGGGATAGCTATTTAGTCATGGGGGGATTCATAACCGAGCCTCACACAATCTCCTCATTCCCTTTCCTTTCACCGAACGGTGATTAGGAGCTGGAATCGTGACAATTTTCCACCCACTGTCCACAGCCTGGGCCCATTGAGGCTGGTTCTATTGCCCTCCACCACTGCCCGTGTGTTACAAGCCTGATGGCAGCCCAATAAATCGGTACGAGGCCCAAACCATTTTTGCGGTTAGACCTGATTTAAATAACCTTGCAGAGCTGCCGGGGAGCAGGCGGGAGAATCCAGCAGCTCTTCCCGTGGAGCTGAGCTGTAAGTGGCGCCTTGTGGAGAAGGGGGAGAAAGGCAATCCTGAGGAGGTGGGGTACAGAGAGACCAGCGGGTATGAACCTCCTTCTGGGGTCGTCTGCTTACAGTTTTATGGGCCCCGGGTTAGCCTGCCCTGCACCAAATACCAGCGGGTGGAGCGTGCGCCCACTGGGCCCTGAGAATTGCGCTGGGGTCCTCTGTCCATCGTCAAACCCTGATTTGCCTACCTTAATGAGACAGGTGCTCTGGCCAGCCAATCCCAGGAGCAGATGGAAATGGCAGTGGATGGATCAGGACCAAAATAACACACTGTCACTTTTCTTGTGCTACCACTCCAAACCTGCCCAAAAACCGGGATGTAAATGCACCCCCCGCCCCCCAGCGTCTTTATAAATTAAAAACTTCGAGTGTTGTTAAGATGAGGAACTATATTCCCCTGTTTTCTCTCCTCTCTTCGTGAAGTTGGTGGTTCATTGTACGGTTTCATAGGCACTGACAGTCTGCCAGCGCCTTGTCCAAGTGAATATTCTTCATGTGTGAGCATAGGCAGTGGGTTTCAACAGGCTGTTTACCAATGAGATCTTAAGAAAGGATTTCATCATACAAAATTGTCAGGCAGGAAAAGACCAGCTGGTCCATCAAGCCTGCCCCACACCACCTCCTCCCCTCTGCAGCCATGTAATCTCCTGGGAGAGGCAGAAAACGAGAAAATTCCAGGGCCAATAAGGGAAAAAACACTCTGTGAAATTCCTCTTCGACCCCCCCAAGTATTATCTATAAAGACATTTGCCTTCTCTATAATGCGATCTCTACCCCAGTCAGGAACCGGTGCAGCTCCCTCTTGAAGGCGTGCAGAGAGTCGGAACCCATCACACCAGCTGGCAACCCATTCCTGAGCCTCACCACTCTGGGAAAAGAAGAACTGCCCAACATCCCGTCTATTCCTGCTCTTAAATAGTTTAAACTCATCTCCCCTCAATCTCTTAAATGGGAATAATCTCTCAATAGGCATACTATCCAGCCCTTTAATTATTTTATAGACCTCTAACAGGCCACCTCTAAGTCTATGTTGCTCTGCAGTAAATAGACCAAGGTCTTTAAGCCGATATGAGTAGCTGAGGTTCTTTAAGCTAGGAATCATGGAACAAGGAAAGACTATTCAGCCTGCTATTTCCACAGAACTCATACATTTTGTATGTTCATGGAGTCTACTACAAAGGGAAATCTCCAAAGGAAAATTGGACATAAATATTTCCTCATCCCTCAAGGTATTCAAGCAAATCTCCAAAGTATTCATCCAGTATCACACTTGCACAATTCAATGCTTGTCTGCTGTCCTCGAGACATCAGAGCACTCCCTGCCTCCCTTCACACAAGCATAGCAACTATTGTGCTCTGTACAGTATTTGATCACTCTGCTTAACCCTATAACCTCTAACCACATTGTCAAACAGTGAATTGAAATTGCTTTGTGCATCATTTTATGCTTAATGAGTTCACATGAAATCCCTGTGTATGGTACCTCATAGTCGGGTAGGAGGCGGGACTATAACTTTCAGGGTTGTAGTCCCGCCTCCATCGAGTTCTAGCCAACCCATGCAATTTTGACTTGATTGACCCCAGCGGGCTCAGCAGGCCAATTAAGGGCCACCCAGCAACAGGTGATGTCACAGATTGATATTTCATCTGTCAAGACCATTTGACAGATGAAATATCAGCATTCGACAGCTGTTTGAAGCTGTCAAACACTAACAATCTGTACTCTAAGCTAATTCCTTCCTGTCAGGATGATCTCCCCGGAACAGAAAGCTGAATACTGGAACTTTTGACAGATCGCGGCCATTCTGCTTTCTGTGCTGGTGAGATGAGGGACTCCCGAGACCTGAAGGAAGGAAGACTGTAAAGGTAAGTAAATGTAAGTACAACTTCTTTAAACACTTTACACACACCAAACACACTTACCTCTGAACTCATGCACCCATCACTCACCTGAACACCGGACATCTCGACCCCTCCAAGCCCTTCATCCCGACGGCCCGCCTCGCTAACTTGGCGTGGTTTGGAGCCGTTGGGAAGCCCACATTTCAACAAAGAAAATAGGGATTAGGCTAAAAACTGCCTGTTAAATACCTGTTAACAAGCCGTTAATTGGCACTAATCCCCTTCCCGCCTTGGGGAGGCGGGGTCCCAGTGCGGGTCGGATTATCGCCTTGTTTGAAACTGGCATGGAGGTGGGTTGGGGGCGGGATGGGTTCGTGCCCTCCGATTTCGGGATTTTAACCCCCCACACGCCTCCAATCCCGCCTCCACGGCCCAATGAAAATCCTGCCCATAGAGTTATACAGCGCAGGAAAAGGCCCTTCGGCCCATCGTGTCTGCGCCGGCCATCAAGCCCTATCTATTCTAAACCCATTTTCCAGCAATTGGTCCATAGCCTTGTATGCTATGGTGTTTCAAGTGCTCATCTAAATGCTTCTTGAATGTTATGAAGGTTCCTGCCTCTACCACCCTTTCAGGCAGATTCCAACCACTCTCTGGGTGAAACATTTTTTCCTCAAATCCCCTCTAAACCTCCTGCCCCTTACCTTGAAACTATGCTTCCTGGTTATTGATCCCTCTACTAAGGGGAAAAGTTCATTTCTATCTACCCTATCTATGCCCCTCATAGTATTGTACACGTCAATCAGGACCCCCCTCAGCCTTCTCTGCTCTAAGGAAAACAACCCCAGCCTGTCCAATCTCTCTTCATAGCTGAAACGCTTCAGCCCAGGTACCATCCTGGTAAATCTCCTCTGCACCCTCTCTAATGCAATCACATCCTTCCTATAGTGTGGTGAACAGAAATGCACACAGTTTTCCAGCTGTGGACTAACTAGCGTTTTGTACAGCTCCATCATAACCGCCCTGCTCTTATATTCTATGCCTCAGCTAATGAAGGCAAGTATCCCATATGCCTTCTTAACCACTTTATCTACCTGTCCTGCTGCCTTCAGGGATCTATGTACATGCACACCAAGGTCCCTCTGATCCTCTGCCCTTTCTAGGGTCCTACCATTCATTGTGTATTCCCTTGCCTTGTTTGTCCTCCCAAAATGTATTACCTCACACTTTTCAGGGTTAAATTCCATTTGCCACTGTCCTGCCCATCTGACCAACCCGTCTATATCATCCTGTAGACTGAGGCTTCCCTCCTCGCTATTTACCACTCCACCAATTTTTGTGTCATCTGCGAACTTACTGATCATACCTCCTACATTCATATCTAAATCATTAATGTACACTACAAACAGCACCAATCCCTGCAGTACACCACTGGACACAGGCTGCCAGTCGCAAAAAAAACCTTCGACCATCACCCTCTGCCTCCTGCCACTAAGCTAATTTTGGATCCAATGTGCCAAATTGCCCTGGATCCCATGGGTGCTTACCTTCTTGACCAGTCTCCCATGCGGGACTTTGTCAAAAGCCTTACTGAAGTCCATGTAGACTACATCAATTGCACTACCTTCATCCATACACCTAGTCACCACCTCGAAAAATTCAATCAAATTGGTTTGACATGATCTCCCCCTGACAAATCCATGCTGACTATCCTTGATTAATCCTTGCCTCTCCAAGTGTAGACTAATTCTGTCCCTCAGAATTTTTTCCAATAATTTCCCTACCACTGACGTTAGGCTCACTGGTGTGTAATTCCCTTGTTTATCCCTATTACCCTTCTTGAATAATGGTACTATGTTAGCTGTCCTGCAGTCCTCTGGCACCTCCCCTGTGGCCAGAGAGGTTCTGAAAATTTGTGTTAGAGCCCATGCAATCTCCTCCCTTGCCTGAAACAGCAGCCTGGGATACATCTCGACTGGGTCTGGGGATTTATCCACTTTTAAGCCCGCTAAAACCGCTAGTACCTCTTCCCTCTCAATGCTAATTTGTTCAAGTATATCACAATCCCCCTGCCTGATTTTTATGCCTACATCGTCCTTCGCCATCGTGAACACAGATGCAAAATATTCATTTAAAACCTCACCTGCACCTTTCGGCTCTACACACAGATTGCCACTTTAGTCCCTAATGGGCCCTACTCTTTCCCTGGTTATCCTTTTGCTCTTAATATACTTATAAAACACATTGGGATTTTCCTTTATTATGCCCGCCAGTGTTTTTTCATGCCCCCTCTTCGCTCTCCTAATTTCTTTTTTAAGTACCCCCCTGCACTTTCTATACTCCTCTAGGGCTTCCACTGTTTTTAGTCCTTTGTATCTGCCAAAAGCCTCCCTTTTTTTCCTAATCCATTCCTGTATATCCCTTGACATCCAGGGTTCCCTGGACTTGTTGGTCCCACCCTTGACCTTTACGGGAACATGTTGGCGCTGTACTCTCTCTCTATTTCCTTTCTGAATGGCTCCCACTGCTCTGATGTGGATTTTCCTACAAATAGCTGATCCCAGTCCACTTTGGCCAGATCCTGCCTTATCATATTAAAATCGGCCTTCCCCCAATTTAGAACCTTTATTTCCGGTCCATCTTTGTCCTTTTCCATGACTACCTTAAATCTCACCGAATTATGGTCACTGTCACCAAAATGCTCTCCTACTGACACTTCTACCACTTGCCCGGCTACATTCCCTAGAATTAGGTCCAGTACCGCCCCCTCTCTTGTAGGACTTTCTACATGCTGGCTCAAAAAGCTCTCCTGGATGCACTTTAAGAATTCCACACCCTCTAAGCCTTTCACACTCTGACTATCCCAGTTAATATTGGGGAAGTTGAAATCCCCTACTATTATTACCTTATTATTTCTACACTTCTCTGAGATTTGCCTACATATCTGTTCTTCTATCTCCCCCTGACCGTTTGGGGGCCTATAATACACTCCCAGCAAAGTGCTTGCCCCCTTTCTGTTTTTAAGTTCTACCCATATGGCCTCATTAGAGGAACCTGCTAAGATATCATCCCTCCTTACTGCAGTAGTTGACTCCTTGATTAATATTACGACACCCCCTCCTCTTTTACACCCACCTCTGCCTCGCCTGAAGATTCTATACCCCAGAACATTGAGCTGCCAGTCCTGCCCCTCCCTCAACCATGTGAGAGCAACAATATCATACTCCCATGTGTTCATCAACACCTTCAATTCATCTGCCTTAATCGTAAGACTCCTTGCATTAAAATAAATGCCATCCAGCCTTGCCATACTCCCTTGTGCTGTTACATATTTGCTCTGCCTTCCAGACTGACTTGTTTTTTTCCTCTATATTCCTCTATGTGCATCACCCCATACTATAGCTCCACTCCGTATCCCATCCCCCTGCCAAGTTACTTTAAACCCCCCCTGTTGTGTATGTACCTTTAAGGGAATAACTGGTCTTAGACTGCAGTACCGGCAGTGACCACCCCTGTATAAAAGGCCCTAGCAGGCTTCTGTAGTTTCAGTTTCAAGCTGCCTCTTGTTCAGTAAAGTACCTGTTAAACTGTTCTCCCGAAGTCCGTGTATTATTGAGGCGCGGACTTTACAGTGGCGACGAGTAAGTTCGAACTCACCTGCAGTGTGGCATCATCTCACGGGGATCTTGCCTGAAAGGAAGGTCCTGGAAGGTTGTAGTCTGAGCAACGGGCGTTGACCGAGGGCAACCGCCCAAAGAATCCATCGGGCTTTGGAGAATTGCGGGAGAGACTGTGGTTCCAGCGAATCGTGCTGGTAGCAGGTAGCGCGCTGACCTTTCCGGACTGCGGCGGGCTCAAGCTCGATCGAGTGGCTCTACAAATCGGGCCGCGCAGCGTCGCCGGGAAAAGAAAACAAGAGAGAGAGGATGGAGCGCACAGGGTGCGGTCGGTGCTCGAGAACAGGACAGCGGAGAGAAATTAAATGGGGGGGAAGGAAAGCGAGACGCGCTGAAGCTGCGGGTTGCCGCCATTACCCCGTAGAACGCTAGGAGCAGCGTGGCAGTAAGGGGAAGAAGCAAAAGCGCGGGAGGCACCATTTTATCCCGTTGGGGAAGAAGCAAAAGCGCGGGAGGCACCATTTTAAATCACCCAAGATGCCGAAAAGTGGCAGTATCACTGCTTTCGACAATGAGGTAGAAGACTGGACCACGTATGTGGAAAGAATTGAAGTGTACTGCAAGGCAAATGAGGTGGCTGATGGAAAGAGGGCGTCGGTATTGTTAAATCTGATGGGTGCGAGTACGTACGGCCTATTGCGGAATTTAATTACCCCAGCTAAACCAATGGAGAAAAGTTTTGAGGAGATTGTTCATATCTTACAGGAACATCTAAGCCCTACACTGCTGATAGCAGAAAGATTCAAGTTCCATAAAAGAAACCAGCACAAAGATGAGAGCAATGCTGACTATCTTACGGAACTACGCAAGTTATCGAAGCACTGCCAGTTCGGAGCAGGACTGGCAGACACCTTACGGGATAAGTTTGTCTGCGGGCTCCAGAGTGAAGGAACCCAGAAACGACTACTTTCAAAAAAGGACCTGACGCTAGAGCAGGCTTTCAGCGTGGCAGTATCCTACGAAGCAGCAGCACGGGGAGCTGCGGAAATACAACAGAAACCACAAGAATACAGCGCTAACGAAATGGCGTATGGAGCCGAAAAGTGCTATTGCTGTGGCAGAACAACCCATGAGCAGAAGGACTGCTGGTTTAAAGACAAAATATGCAGGCAATGCGGGAAAATGGGACATATAGCAAGAGTCTGCAGGTCAGGAAAGAAGACCAACACGACAAGAACTACTAAGGAACAGTACAGGAAAGTAAAGAAACTGACAGATAGTAGTTCAGAAGATCAGGAGAGTGATAAGGACTCCGGGAGCAGGCGACTAAGTTGTTTAAAGTTACACAACGTGATCGCAAAAGAAGATCACCGAACCACTTGGGTCACCCTCATGATAGCAGGTCCCCAGTGAAGATGGAATTGGACACAGGATCAGCCCTAACTGTCATGAATCGACGAGACTATGAGCGGCTATTCTCACACATACCCTTAAAGGACACGTCCATTGTATTGAAGACATACACGGGGCAAAAGGTCTACCCCAGAGGAAAAATAAGGGTGCCAGTTGAATATAACGGAAAGGAAACACAGAAACTATACATGTATATGCTACAAGATGGAGGACCACCATTACTGGGACGTGAATGGATCCGAAGACTACAATTGGATTGGCATTCCATTCTGGCACTAACTGTGACTGACAAAAAAGATGATGACGTCGCACCTGGACGTCTGTCACAAATTCTATCTGACGCGGAAGAGGTTTTGCAACAAGGACTTGGGACTCTAAAAGGAGTAAAGGCAACCGTAAAGATTGAGGATAATGCAACCCCAAAATTTTTCAAGGCCAGGCCGGTGCCATACGCGATACGCCCAGCTGTGGAAGCTGAACTGGAGAGTCTGGAGCGTTCGGGGGTGCTGTCTAAGGTGGACTGGAGTGAGTGGGCCACACCCATCATTCCTGTAATGAAGAAAGCATTGAGCAGCACGCCTGGGGAGCCAAGGAAGGTTCGCATCTGTGGGGACTTCAAGGTGACTGTGAACGCAGTCCTGCACACAGTACAGTATCCGCTTCCGCGGATAGAAGATATTTTCACCTCACTATCTGGATGGAAACGTTTTACAAAGATTGACCTGGCTCAAGCGTATCTACAAATGGAGGTGGAAGAAGCATCTAGGAAATACCTCACGATAAACACTCACAAAGGCCTTTACCAGTACAATCGACTGGTATTTGGGGTTTCATCGGCCCCGGCTATGTGGCAGAGGGCAATGGAACAAGTCCTGCAAGGGATCCCGGGGACCCAGTGTTATTTGGACGACATCCTGGTCACGGGCGAAAATGACAATGAACACCTTGCCAACCTGGAACAGGTGCTCACGAGATTGCAGGAATATGGGCTACAAGCCAACCGTCCCAAATGCGAGTTCTTCAGGAGACAAATCTCGTATTGTGGCCACACGATTGATGAGGAAGGGTTGCATAAGTCGCCGGGCAAGATTGAGGCTGTAGTCAAGGCTCCAGCACCAGAAAATGTGTCGCAACTGAGGTCGTTCCTCGGGTTGGTGAACTACTACCATAAGTTCTTGCTGAATTTATCTACAATTCTGCACCCACTGAACGCCCTCCTTCAAACTGGTGTAACATGGAAATGGAGTGATGAGTGTAAGCGTGCCTTTCAGGAATGTAAATGCCAAATCACTTCAAAAGAAGTATTGGCCCACTACAATCCAAAACTACCGATTCGGTTGGCATGTGATGCGTCACCTTACGGCATTGGAGCGGTGCTGTCACACAAATTCCGTGACGGTTCAGAGAGGCCAATAGCCTTTGCATCGCGCTCACTAACCTCAGCCGAGCGTAACTATGCCCAGATTGACAGGGAGGCCCTCAGCCTGGTGTGGGGGGTGAAGAAGTTGTAGGGGGTTTGTCTTGCTCGTTCTGGTCTCCTGCCAGGCTTTGTGCAATAATTAGCCTTGAGTGGTTCGACCCACTCTCCCCTACGGTTCTAAACCTTGGACTTAGATGCAGAGAACTGTAGTGCAGAGAAAGGACTCAATAGGCCAGGTTGAATAGCACGAAATGGATGCTTTTATTTTTAAACAGTTTGAAGCATTACAAAATACATGTCATAGGCACAGATTAAAGTAACTACAATCATGCACAAATTTATGAACTTGACTCTATGGAAATGGGGAACACACGGCACGTCGTAAAAGGGGAAACACATTACGATTTAACCTTACTCCCTCCCCTAAATACCTAAACTAAGTTTCGATTTGAGGAACTCGGGATCATGCTCACCACTATCAGAATCGCAAAAAGGGGTTCGCAATCTTTTAGCACAGCTTTCCATCGTCACGTGGATCTGGAAACTTCTGGCGCAGTCGATATTCTCTCTCTCTCTCGAGGCGGCGGGGTAGACACAGCCTCGATGAGCGCTCGTCAAGGTTGAGATCCACTATAGTGGATTTGGGTTCATGGAGCAGTCCCTGCCACCAATGTGATATTGAAGAAATGGATGCACGTGTCGAGGCCTTGCCTGGCTAGGCTCGGAATGTCCTTTTTATCCGACCTGGATCGTCGGTTTTTCCCGAGGGTTTCTTCTCCTTCGGCCTGGGTCATCGATGATCTCCCGACAACAGCACCCGGGCCACCCTCGTCGTCTTCCCATCGTGGCCGAGCCTTGTTTGGCTGAACACCGATCGTGTCCCGAAATCGAAGTGCTGCCTTGCACTGAAAAGTCCGTCCGAAGCGTCCTCGAAAAGAAGAAACGTCTTGGTCGAATTCCGAAGAAGTGAAACGTGAACTTGATCCTGGATCTGTGTAACCGTAACTTTGATGGACTTTCAATCCATAGTTATACCCTTTTGGGACAGTCTTATCTCCCGCCAAATCATAGTCCTGTCTTTGTATTAATTTTGGCGGGCAGAAATCTCTGCAGGGGCACTTTGTCTTGTAACGGGAGCCGGTGATAACTTAACTGGCCTTCCTGGCCGATAATGTCTTTTAATGTCTTTTACATTGTCACCGTGACTCGGTTCGCATATTGATCGGTCTGGAGATTTCCCTTGATGGCTGTTAAACGGTTTCTCCTTTGTACATTAAATGGGTATAAGTGTTCATGCATTGTCCGCCCATATCTTGATGGGCCCCTTCCTGTTTGCCTGAAACCGTCCTGTACTTAGAATCCATTGAATATGTGTGCTGTTTCCCTGAGTTTCGGTTTCCCGATACTGGCTTTCGCGGGCTTACTGTTTTCAATCCACAAGCCTGTCTGGCTTGCAGTAACAGAAATCAAATGGTCCAGAAACTGATCACGAGGCCCGGCGGCCATTTTGTATGCCCTTTTATCAAAGGTTTTTCTGTGTAAGCTTACTTTGGTCAATAAACTGTCTTATTTTATCCTGTTTTCTTGCGTGATTATTGCTGAAAATTTCGAATCTTACAAAGTTCAATCATTATCTGCACGGGCAGAAATTCACCCTACTGACTGATCATCAACCCCTGGTCTCAATTTTTAACCCAAAGAAGGGCATTCCGGTGATGACAGTGCAATGGCTGCAAAGATGGTCACTTTTTCTAGGGGCACATCGGTATGACATAGAGTACAAAGGTACGAAACAACATGGAAACGCTGATGGGCTGTCGCGCCTACCGTTGCCTACGGCGGAAGAAGCACCTGCAGTGGACCCGGTGGAGATATTCCATGCGACCATAGTCGAATGTTTGCCTGTTACAAACGCAAGTATTGAGAAGGAAACCTGAAATGACCCGACACTCTCTCGGGTCTATGATTTGACGGTGAAGGGATGGCCAGCATATGGCGACTCACTGTTGCCAGCATTCTCGCCAAGGAGGGAACAGCTGTCAGTGTGCTGGGGAACCTTGATGTGTGGATCCCGAGTGGTAATTCCACCCAAGTTGAGAGATAGAGTACTCAATGAGCTTCACGAGGGTCATCTGGGAGGGGTAAAAATGAAGAGCCTAGCCAGGGCGTTTGTGTGGTGGCCGGGAATCGATAAAGAAATTGAGGATATGACCAAGAGATGCACAGGATGCCAGAAGGTCCAAAACGCTCCACCACAGGCCCCGCTACATCCATGGGAGTGGCCCTCATCTCTATGGCAACGGGTACACATTGATTTTGCTGGTCCATTTATGGACTCAATGTTTCTAATCGCTGTGGACGCCCATTCGAAATGGCCAGAGGTCATTAAAAGGTCCTCCACCACCACGGAGAAAACTATTGCAGTCCTAAGGACCATCTTCACCAGGAATGGGTTGCCAGAACAGATCTGTTCCGACAATGGCCCACAGTTTGTGTCTGAGGATTTCCGGAGGTTCCTGAAGAATAATGGGGTGAAACATTACACATCTGCCCCATATCATCCAGCCACAAATGGATTGGCTGAGAGGTTTGTTCAGACCTTTAAAAAGACCACAAAGGCAATGTATAATGACGACATACCACTGCAACACAAGGTGGATAACTTTCTGTTTGCTTACCGGAATGCGACACATGCAGTAAACAACCAAACTCCAGCCGTACTGTTTTTCAACAGGAGACTAAGATGTCGCTTGGATTTGCTCAAACCAAACATAAGACGAGATGTTGAGGATAAGCAGTTCCAGCACATAAATGAGAAGCCAACCAGGAGCTTCAAGATAGGGCAACCAGTCTTGGCCCGCGACTACCGAACAGAAAAATGGCAGCCAGGCACGATATGCACACAGCAGGGACCACTAATGTACACAGTGGACGTTGGAGAGAGCATCGTGAGACGCCATGCCGACCAGATTCTAGAGTCACAAGAACAAGCCAAATCTATACCACAAGCAGGTGCACCTGGTAATGAGCCCAAAGTACAGATTGCGTCTACCTCAGAAGCAGGGGTATTGGAAGCTGACGAACCAACCAATGATAATGAGCCAGAATTGACTCCACCGCCAGAACAGGATACTCGAGAAAGGCGCTATCCAGTCCGGATCAGGAAGCCTCCTCAAAGACTGAACTTATAAATGACTATTTCAGTTGATGTATATATTACTGAGAAAATTGTAATTGTAATTAGTTATTATTTAGTTGTTAAATGAATGTTATGTACTGTTTATCTAAAAGGGGAGGAATTGTTGTGTATGTACCTTTAAGGGAATAACTGGTCTTAGACTGCGGTACCGGCAGTGACCACCCCTGTATAAAAGGCTCTAGCAGGCTTCTGTATTTTCAGTTTCAAGCTGCCTCTTGTTCAGTAAAGTACCTGTTAAACTGTTCTCCCGAAGTCCGTGTATTATTGAGGTGCGGACTTTACACGCCCCACCCCAACAGCACTAGCAAAGTTCCCACAAGGATGTTGGTCCCGTTCTGGTTCAGGTGCAACCCGTCCGACTTGTACAAGTCCCACCTTCCCAAGAGACAGACCCAGTGGTCCAGGAAACTAAAGCCCTCCCTCCTGCACCAACTCCTTAGTCATGCATTCATCTGCTCTATCCTCCTATTCCTTTATTCACTAGCATGTGGCACCGGGAGTAAGTAATCCAGAGATTACAACCTTTGAGGTCCTGCTTTTTAATCTGCTACCTAGCTCCTTAAATTCTTGTTGCAGGACCTCATCCCTCTTTCTACCCATGTCGTTGGTACCAATGTGAACCACGACCTCTGACTGTTCGCCCTCCCCCTTCAGAATGTCCTGCAGCCCTTCAGTGACATCCTTGACCCTGGCACCAGGGAGGCAACATACCATCCTGGAGTCACGTCTGCGGCCGCAGAAACGCCTGTCTGCACCCCTCAATATTGAGCCTCCTACCACTGTTGCCCTTCCACTCTTACTCCTCCCCCCCTTGTGCAGCTGAGCCACCCACAGTGCCAGATTTATAATGGGGAACAAAGAAATGGCAGACCAACTAAATACATATGTTGGTTCTGTCTTCACAAAGGAGGACACAAATAATCTCCCAGGAATACCGGGGAACATAGGGTCTGATGAAAGGGTGGAACTGAAAGAAAACAGTATTTGTAGGGAAATGGTGTTAGGAAAATTGATGGGACTGAAGGCAGATAAATCCCCAGGGCATGATAATCTACATCCCAGGGTACTTAAGGAAGTGGCCCTAGAAATAATAGATGCATTGCTGGTCATCTTCCAGAACTCAATAGACTCTGGAGCAGTACCCATGGATTGGATAGTAGCTAATGTTACCTCACTATTCAAAAAAGGTGACAGAGAAAAAGCGGGGAATTATAGACCGGTAAGTCTGACATCGGTAGTGGGGAAAATGCTGGAGTCCATTATAAAAGATGTAATAGCAGAGCACTTGGAAAGCAGTGACAGGATCGGACAAAGTCAACATGGATTTACAAAAGGTAAATCATGCTTGACTAAGCTACTGGAATTTTTTGAGGATGTAACTGGTAAAATAGATAAGGGAGAACCAGTGGATGTGGTGTATTTGGACTTTCAGAAGGCTTTCGATAAGGTCCCACATAAGAGATTAGTGTGCAAAATTAAGGCACATGGGATTGGGGGCAAGGTATTGACTTGGATAGAGAACTGGTTGGCGGACAGAAAGCAAAGAGTTGGAATAAACGGGTCGTTTTCCGAGTGGCAGGCAGTGACTAGTGGGGTACCGCAAGGATCGGTCCTAGGACCTCAGCTGTTCACAATATATATTAATGATCTGGACGAGGGAATTGGATGTAATATCTCCAAATTTGCAGACGACACAAAGCTGGGTGGGAGGGTATGCTGTGAGGAGGATGTCATGAAACTCCAGTACGATTTGGACAGGTTAGGTGATTGGGCAGAAACATGGCAAATGCACTATAATGTGGATAAATGTGAGGTTATCCACTTTGGTGGTAAAAACAGGAAGGCAGGTTATTATTTGAATGGCAATAGATTGGGAGAAGGGGAAGTGCAAAGAGACCTGGGTGTTCGTGTGCACCAGTTGCTGAAGGTAAGCATGCAGGTGCAGCAGGCGGTTAAGAAGGCAAATGGTATGTTGGCCTTCGTAGCAAGAGGGTTCGAGTACAGGAACAATGATGGCTTGCTACAGTTGTACAGGGCCTTGGGGAGACCGCACCTTGAGTATTGTGTGCAGTTTTGGTCGCCTTATCTGAGGAAGGACGTACTTGCCATGGAAGGAGTGCAACGAAGATTCACCAGGCTTGTAGTGTATGTAACCTGTACCACCTTAAGAGGATACCTTAAGGTGATGGACTACTTTTTGATGGCTCCTGTACATTGTAGTACCGGTGGTGACCACACCGGTATATAAACCCTGTGGAGCAAAGTGTATCCCAGTTCAGCCCTGACCCTCAATCACTAAAGACCTGTTTACTTACTTCTGTAGTCTGTGTCCTGTTATTCAGTATAACTGCAATTGAAACCACAGACTCAACAGTGGCGACGAGGATGATCTTACCTTGCGGCAGTTTGGCATCAAAGGAAGCTTCGTCCTCAGGAATAGGCGTTGGAAAAGGGCATCTGCCCTCAACATCCTGCATCGCACGGGAGGCCATCGGAAACCCGGGTTGGTTTGCTGACCACGAAGTCAAGCATCAGTGAGCATCCCTTCTATGACAGCAGCGGGTAAGCCCGATTGAGCGGCACGGGGGGGAAGTCGGCCCAGTTGTCAGTGGGAGAAGGGGCGGGAAAATGACAAAAAGGGCGGAGAACACGACCGCAGCCGGTGTCAGAGGCCGGACTGCAATCGGGCAGAGACGCGCAGCAGCCAGAAAAGCGTTTATGGCCACAAGGACCGCGGGAGCGGCGGGGGAACAAGAGCAGCAACGCAGGGGAAAATAAAGGACCGCTGGGAAGCGTGAACGGCAACAGCGTGGGAATCGCCATTTTGAGTCGGCGGGGGAAGAAGACAAGCGCGGGAAAAGCCGCCAAGCGCGGGAAAAGCCGCCATCTTGGAAAAAAAAATAATAATATCCAAGGGGAAGGAGAAACTCAGCAAGGATGCCAAAAACGGGTAACATCACTGTTTTTGATAACGATGTGGAAGATTGGGCCACTTATGTGGAACGCATCGAAGTTTACTGTACAACGAATGAGGTACCGGAGGATAAGAAAGCACTAACCCTATTAAACTTGTTGAGTCTGTGTTTTCAAATGTAGTTATGCTGAATAACAGGACACAGACTACAGAAATAATTAAACAGGTCTTTAGTGATTGAGGGTCAGGGCTGAACTGGGTTACACTTTGCTCCGCAGGGTTTATATACTGGTGTGGTCACCACCGGCACTACAATGTACAGGAGCCATCAAAAAGTAGTCCATCACCTTAAGGTATCCTCTTAAGGTGGTACAGGTTACATACACTACAATTCCTTCCCTTTTAGCTTAACAGTGTACACCCCAAATTAAACATTACATGGATAACATATATACAATTTACACACAACTGTTCAAAGATTCAATCTCTGAGGAGGCCTCCTGATCCGGGCCGGATAATGCCTTTCAGGGGTCTCTGGTTCTCGTTGCTGGGATGACTCATCCATTTGATCTCCTATGGATTGAACATCATCATGTACGTTCGAGTCTGAGGTAGATGATACAGGCTCAATAAATTCTTCAACTGGTGTCTCTGCCGTAGACATGGGGTCGACCCTTGTTCTCAATTCCACAAGTTGGTCAGCATGATGTCGTATTACGTTCTCTCCAACGTATACCGTGTACATCAAGGGTCCTTGTCGGGCACGAATTGTTCCGGATTGCCATTTATCATCCCTATAGTCCCTGGCCAACACTGGTTGTCCTATTTCGAAACTACGAGTGGCCTTGTTATTTACATGCTGGAATTGCTTGTTTTCGACTTCCCTTCGCACATTGGGTTTTAACAAATCCAACCGGGACCGCAACCTCCTGTTATAGAACATTATGGCAGGGCTTTGATTTGTCACTGCATGCGTGGCGTTTCGATACGCCATCAGGAAATTGTCCATCTTGTGTTGTAGTGGAATATGGTCTTCGCTCATGGCCTTTATCGCCTTTTTGAACGTTTGTACAAATCTCTCGGCCAACCCATTTGTAGCCGGATGATATGGGGCAGATGTATAGTGTTTCATCCCATTCTTTTTCATGAATTTCTGTAATTCTTCTGACACGAACTGTGGTCCGTTGTCTGAACATATTTGCTCCGGCAACCCATTCCTTGCAAATATGGTTCTTAGAACTGCAATCGTCTTCTCAGAGGTAGTGGTCGACATCTTAATTACTTTTGGCCATTTAGAATGTGCGTCTACTGCTACCAAAAACATGGAATCCATGAATGGACCTGCAAAGTCGATATGCACACGTTGCCATGAGGCTGAAGGCCATTCCCACGGATGCAGCGGTGCAATTGGAGGTGCATTTTGAACTTTCTGGCACCCTGAGCAGCTTTTAGTCAGATCCTCTATTTGTTTGTCGATACCTGGCCACCACACATAAGCCCTAGCAAGGCTTTTCATCTTGACTCCCCCCAGATGACCTTCATGCAATTCTTTCAGAACTCTCTCCCTTAATTTAGGAGGAATAATCACCCTTGTTCCATACATCAATGTTCCTTTACATATGGACAGCTGTTCTCGTCTGGCTGAGAATGCTGGTAACAGTGGTTCGCCATGTGCTGGCCATCCCTTCACTGTCAAGTCGTAGACCGGAGACAGTGTCGGGTCGTTTCGGGTCTCTCTCTCAATACCCGCATTGGTGACTGGTAAGCATTCGATGATGGTCAAGTGAAATAACTCGACAGGGTCAACTGCCGGTGCCTCTTCCACTGTAGGTAGTGGCAGGCATGACAGCCCATCAGCATTACCATGTTGCTTTGTACCTTTGAATTCAATATCATATTGATGTGCCCCTAGGAAAAGGGACCATCTCTGAAGCCTCTGCGCCGTCATGACCGGAACACCCTTCTTAGGGTTGAAGATGGAAACCAACGGCTGGTGATCTGTCAGCAGCGTAAACTTTTGACCTTGTAGGTAATGGTTAAATTTCTTAACTCCGCACACGAGGCTGAGAGCCTCCCTATCTTTCTGAGCATAGTTACGCTCAGCGGAGGTCAATGATCTGGATGCAAACGCGACTGGCCTTTCCGAACCATTTGGAAACTTATGTGAGAGCACTGCCCCGATACCATATGGAGAAGCATCACAAGCTAAGCGAATAGGCAGCGTTGGGTTAAAGTGAGCCAACACTTCCTTAGAGGTGATCAGTGCCTTGCTCTTTTGAAAAGCCTGCTTACAATCATCGCTCCACTTCCATGGTATTCCCATTTGCAAAAGAGTGTTTAGCGGGTGTAACACCGTGGATAAATTTGGAAGAAACTTGTGGTAATAGTTAACCAACCCAAGGAACGACCTCAACTGGGATACATTTTCCGGTGCAGGAGCTTTCACAACAGCTTCAATCTTGTCAGGTGACTTATGGAGCCCCTCCTGGTCAATGACGTGGCCGCAGTACGAGATTCGCTTTTGAAAGAACTCACATTTCTGGCGATTAACTCTGAGCCCATATTCTTTCAATCTGATGAGCACCTGCTCCAAATTCATGAGGTGATCCTTATCGTCATCTCCTGTAATCAGGATGTCATCCAGGTAGCATTGTGTGCCTGGGATTCCCTACAATACCTGCTCCATGGCCCTTTGCCAAATCGCTGGAGCCGATGCCACTCCAAAAACCAGTCTATTATACCGATATAAGCCCTTATGTGTGTTGATCGTGAGATACTGGCGTGACACTTCATCAACTTCCATCTGTAGGTACACCTGCGCCAGGTCTATCTTGGTGAAGTGTTTCCCGCCAGACAGCGAAGCGAAGATATCTTCAATCCGCAGAAGCGGATATTGCACCGTGTGAAGAACCGGATTAACAGTGATCTTGAAATCGCCACAGATGCAAACCTTCCCAGGTTCCCCCGGCTTGTTGCTCAATGAACGCTTCATGACAGGAACAATGGGTGTAGCCCATTCGCTCCAGTCCACCTTGGATAGTACCCCTGAACATTCTAGCCCTTCCAGCTCTGCTTCCACAGCAGGTCGTATCGCATAAGGTACCGGTCTGGCTTTGAAAAATTTCTCTAGCATTGCAGCATTGCAGCATCACACGAGGCAGCAGCACGAGGTGCTGCAGAGATACAGCAAAGGCCATTGGAATTCAGCACCAATGAAATGGCATTGGGCGCAGTAAAGTGCTATCGTTGCAGAAGGTCCACGCATGACCAGAACCAGTGCTGGTTCAAAGGTAAAGAATGCAGGCAATGTGGCAAACTTGGTCTGCGAAACTCTTCCCTACCGGTTTATCTGGTGTTACAAGGTTCCTTAATAACCCGTACGTCTTCGCACCCATCGAGTTTAATCGGGTTAGTGCTTTCTTATCCTCCGGTACCTCATTTGTTGTACAGTAAACTTCAATGCGTTCCACATAAGTGGCCCAATCTTCCACATCGTTATCAAAAGCAGTGATGATACCCGTTTTTGGCATCCTTGTTGAGTTTCCTTTCCTTCGGATATGATTATTATTTTATTTTATTTTATTTATTTATTTTTTTCAAAATGGCGGCTTCCCGCGCTTGGCAGCTTTTCCCGCGCTTGTCTTCTTCCCCCGCTGACTCAAAATGGTGATTCCCACGCTGTTGCCATTCACGCCTCCCAGCGGTCCTTTATTTTCCCCTACGCTGCTGCTCTTGTTCCCCGCCGCTCCCGCGGTCCTTGTGGTCATAAACACTTTTCTGGCTGCTGCGCGTCTATGCCCCGATTGCAGTCCGGCCCCTGACACCGGCTGCGGTCGTGTTCTCCGCCCTTTTCGTTGTTTCCCTCCCCTTCTCTTACTGACAACTTGGCCGACATCTCCCCCGTGCCGCTCAACCGGGCTTACCCGCCGCTGTCGTCGAAGGGATGTTCACTGATGTTTGACTTCGTGGCCAGAAACCAACCCGGGTTCCCGATGGCCTCCCGTGCGATGCAGTGCCCAGCAGGATGTTGAGGGTGGATGTCCTTGTTCGACGCCCGTTTCAGAGGACGAAGCTTCCTTTGATGCAACTGCCGCTAGGTAAGATCAGACTCGTCGCCACTGTTGAGTCTGTGTTTTCAAATGTAGTTATGCTGAATAACAGGACACAGACTACAGAAATAATTAAACAGGTCTTTAGTGATTGAGGGTCAGGGCTGAACTGGGATACACTTTGCTCCGCAGGGTTTATATACTGGTGTGGTCACCACTGGTACTACAATGTACAGGAGCCATCAAAAAGTAGTCCATCACCTTAAGGTATCCTCTTAAGGTGGTACAGGTTACATACACTACAAAACTCAATGGGTGCGAAGACGTACGGGTTATTAAGGAACCTTGTAACACCAGACAAACCGGTAGGGAAGAGTTTCGTGGATATTGTTACTACCCTGCACGAGCATTTAAACCCCACACCGCTGCTGATAGCGGAATGATTTAAATTCTACAAAATAATTCAACTTAAAGAGGAAAGCAACGCTGAATTCCTAACACAACTGCGCAAGTTATCAAAGTACTGCCAGTTCGGAACAGGACTCGCAGACGCACTGAGAGATAAGTTTGTGTGTGGGCTCCTAAGCGAAGGAACCCAGAAGCGACTGCTAGAGGAAAAGGACCTTACGCTGGACAAAGCTTTCAACATTGCAGCATTCCACGAGGCAGCAGCACGGGGTGCTGCAGAGATACAGCAAAGGCCATTGGAATTCAGCACCAATGAAATGGCATTGGGCACAGTAAAGTGCTATCGTTGTGGAAGGACAACGCATGACCAGAACCAGTGCTGGTTCAAAGATAAAGAATGCAGGCAATGTGGCAAACTTGGTCACATAGCAAGAGTATGCCGGTCCAGAAAGAAGACCAGCAGCAAAAAGTCACCGCAGGAGAAGTACAAAAAAGTACACAAGGTGACAGAGAACAGTTCGGATGAACAGAAGACGGATTCAGACTCCAGCAGTAAGCAACTGGGTTGTCTGAAAATACATAATGTGGGTAACACAGCAGACCACCAAACTATCTGGGTCATGCTTCGGATTGCAGGGGTCCAAGTGAAGATGGAATTGGACACTGGGTCGGCATTAACGGTCATGAATAAGCATGATTACAAAAGGTTATTCTCGCACATTCCCCTGAGGGATACGGAGATTGTATTGAAAACATACATGGGGCAAATAGTATACCCCAAAGGAAAGATAAAAGTAAACGTGGTCTACAATGGTAAAGAAAGTCAGAAAATGGACTTGTATGTGTTACCTGATGGAGGTCCGCCACTACTGGGACGGGAATGGATCCGGAGAATAAATGTGGACTGGCATTCCATACACGCACTGATTGTAGATGCCTGTAACGAGGACGACGTCAAACCTAAACGACTGTCGAAAATCTTAGACGATGCTAAGGAGGTGTTCCAACAGGGACTTGGAACACTGAAAGGAATTACAGCAACCATCAAGGTTGAAGAACATGCAAACCCAAAATTTTTCAAAGCCAGACCGGTGCCTTATGCGATACGACTTGCTGTGGAAGCAGAGCTGGAAGGGCTAGAATGTTCAGGGGTACTGTCCAAGGTGGACTGGAGCGAATGGGCTACACCCATTGTTCCTGTCATGAAGCGTTCGTTGAGCAACAAGCCGGGGGAACCTGGGAAGATTCGCATCTGTGGCGATTTCAAGATCACTGTTAATCCGGTTCTTCACACGGTGCAATATCCGCTTCCGCGGATTGAAGATATCTTCGCTTTGCTGTCTGGTGGGAAACACTTCACTAATATAGACCTGGTGCAGGCGTACCTACAGATGGAAGTTCATGAAGCGTCACGTCAGTATCTCACGATCAACACGCATAAGGGCTTATATCGGTACAATAGACTGGTTTTTGGAGTGGCATCGGCTCCAGCGATTTGCCAAAGGGCCATGGAGCAGGTATTGCAGGGAATCCCAGGCACACAATGCTACCTGGATGACACCCTGATTACAGGAGATAACGATAAGGATCACCTCGTGAATTTGGAGCAGGTGCTCATCAGATTGAAAGAATATGGGCTCAGAGTTAATCGCCAGAAATGCGAGTTCTTTCAAAAGCGAATCTCGTACTGCGGCCACGTCATTGACCGGGAGGGGCTCCATAAGTCACCTGACGAGATCGAAGCTGTGGTAAAAGCTCCTGCACCGGAAAATGTATCCCAGTTGTGGTCGTTCCTCGGGTTGGTTAACAATTACCACAAGTTTCTTCCAAATTTATCCACGGTGTTACACCCGCTAAACACTCTTTTGCAAATGGGAATACCATGGAAGTGGAGCGGTGATTGTAAGCGGGCTTTTCAAAAGAGCAAGGCACTGATCACCTCTAAGCAAGTGTTGGCTCACTTTAACCCAACGCTGCCTATTCGCTTAGTTTGTGATGCTTCTCCATATGGCATCGGGGCAGTGCTCTCACATAAGTTTCCAGATGGCTCGGAAAGGCCAGTCGCTTCCGCATCCAGATCATTGACCTCCGCTGAGCGCAACTATGCTCAGATAGATAGGGAGGCTCTCAGCCTCGTGTGGGAAGTTAAGAAATTTAACCATTACCTGCAAGGCCAAAGGTTTACGCTGCTGACAGATCACCAGCCGTTGGTTTCCATTTTCAACCCTAAGAAGGGTGTTCCGGTAATGACGGCGCAGAGGCTTCAGAGATGGTCCCTTTTCCTAGGGGCACATCAATATGATATTGAATTCAAAGGTACAAAGCAACATGGTAATGCTGATGGGCTGTCGCGCTTGCCACTACCTACAGCGGAAGAGGCACCAGCAGTTGACCCTGTTGAGATATTTCACTCGACCATCATCGAATGCTTACCAGTCACCAATGCGGGTATTGAGAGAGAGACCCGAAATGACCGGACACTGTCTCGGGTCTACGACTTGACAGTGAAGGGATGGCCAGCACATGGCGAGCCACTGTTACCAGCATTCTCAGCCAGACAAGAACAGCTGTCCGTATGTCAAGGAACATTGATGCATGGAACAAGGGTGCTTATTCCTCCTAAATTAAGGGAGAGAGTTCTGAAGGAATTGCACAAAGGTCATTGTTGAGTCTGTGTGTCCCAGTTATGCTTATTATAAATCACTGGACACAGACCACAAGAATAACTTTTAACAGGTCTTTACTATTCGGAGGTCAGGGCTGAACTGCCCAGCAAATCCCTACACAACGTTTATATACTGGTGTGGTCACCACCGGTATTACAGTATACAGCAGCCAAGAGAAAGTAGTACATCTCTTAAGGTAGTTCTCTTAAGGTGGAACAGTTTACATACACCACAATCCTCCCTTTTTAGCTGAACAGTGTATATCCCCATTTAACATAACATAATAACATATAGATATATATATATACAACTTCATGCAAAACAGTTCAAAGATTCAATCTCTGAGGAGGCCTCCTGATTCGAGTTGGATAACGCTTTTCAGGGGTCTCTGATTCTCGTTGCTGGGGTGACTCATCTAGTTGATCTCTTATGGATTGGACATCATCCTCAGGTACATTCACTTCTGAGGTAGATGCTTCAGGTTCACTAACTTCTTCCACGGTTCTCTCTGCCGTAACCCTGGGTTCGACCCTTGATCTCGATTCTACCAGTTGGTCAGCATGACGCCGTATTACATTTTCACCAATATCTACCGTGTACATCAGGGGTCCTTGTCTGGCCCGAATTGTTCCAGATTGCCATTTCTCGTTTTTATAGTCCCGGGCAAACACCGGTTGTCCTATTTCGAAACTCCAAGTGGCCTTGTTATTTATATGCTGGAACTGTTTGTTTTCAACTTCCCTCCGCACATTTGGTTTTAACAAATCCAACCTGGACCGCAACCTTCTGTTATAGAACATCATGGCAGGACTTTGGTTTGTCACTGCATGAGTGGCGTTTCGATATGCCAGTAGGAATTTGTCCACCTTGTGTTGTAGTGGAATCTGATCTTCGCTCATGGCCTTTATTGCTTTTTTGAACGTTTGTACAAATCTCTCGGCCAACCCGTTTGTAGCCGGATGATATGGGGCAGAGGTATAATGTTTCACCCCATTCTTCTTCATGAATTTCTGGAATTCTTCTGACACGAACTGCGGTCCGTTGTCTGAACATATTTGTTCTGGCAATCCATTTCTTGCAAATATCGTTCTTAGCACCGCGATCGTCTTTTCTGAGGTAGTGGTAGTCATCTTAATCACTTCTGGCCATTTAGAATGCGTGTCCACCGCAATTAAAAACATGGAGTCCATGAATGGACAAGGAAAGTCAATATGTACACGTTGCCATGGGGTTGAAGGCCATTCCCATGGATGCAGCGGTGCAATCGGAGGTGCATTTTGCACTTTTTGGCACCCTGAGCAGCTTTTCGTCAGATCCTCTATCTGTTGGTCGATACCCGGCCACCACATATAAGCCCTAGCAAGGCTTTTCATCTTGACTCCCCCCAGATGACCTTCATGCAGTTCCTTTAGAACTCTCTCTCTTAACTTAGGAGGAATAATCACCCTTGTTCCATACATCAATGTTCCTTGACAGACGGACAGCTGTTCTCCTCTTGCTGAGAATGCCGGTAACAGTGGATCACCATGTGCTGGCCATCCCTTCACTGTCACTTTGTAGACCCGGGACAGTGTCGGGTCGTTCCTGGTTTCTCTTTCAATACTTGCATTGGTGACTGGTAAACATTCGATGATGGTCGAGTGAAATAACTCAACAGGGTCAACCGTCGGTGCCTCCTCCTCTGTAGGTAGTGGCAGGCATGACAGCCCATCAGCATTACCATGCTGCTTTGTACCTTTGAATTCGATCTGATATTGATGTGCCCCTAGGAAAAGGGACCATCTCTGGAGTCTCTGTGCTGTCATCACCGAAACACCCTTCTTAGGGTTAAAAATGGATACCAACGGCTGGTGGTCTGTCAGAAGCGTAAACTTTTGGCCCTGCAGGTAATGATTAAACTTCTTTACTCCCCACACAAGGCTGAGAGCCTCCCTATCTATCTGAGCATAGTTGCGCTCAGCGGAGGTCAATGATCTGGATGCGAACGCAACTGGCCTCTCCAGGCCATTTGGCAACTTGTGTGAGAGTACTGCCCCAATACCATATGGAGAAGCATCACAAGCCAAACGAATAGGCAGCGTTGGGTTGAAGTGAGCCAACACTTCCTCTGAGGTGATCAATGCCTTGCTTTTGCGAAAGGCCCTCTTACAGTCCTCGTTCCACTTCCATGGTACTCCCTTCTGCAAAAGAGCGTTCAGCGGGTGCAGCACCGTGGATAAATTTGGCAGAAACTTATGGTAATAGTTAATCAACCCTAGGAACGACCTCAACTGGGATACATTATCCGGAGCGGGAGCCTTCACAACAGCTTCGATCTTGTCAGGAGACTTATGAAGCCCCTCCTGGTCAATGACATGACCACAGTACGAGATCCGCTTCTGAAAGAACTCACACTTCTGGCGATTAACTCAAAGTCCATATTCTTTCAATCTGGTGAGCACCAGTTCCAAATTTGCAAGGTGTTCCTCGTCATCATCTCCTGTAATCAGAATATCGTCCAGGTAACATTGTGTGCCTGGAATTCCCTGTAATACCTGCTCCATGGCCCTCTGCCAAATTGCTGGAGCCGATGCCACTCCAAAAACCAGTCTATTATACCGGTACAAGCCTCTATGCGTGTTGATCATGAGATACTGGCGTGACTCTTCCTCAACTTCCATCTGTAAGTACGCCTGCGCCAGGTCTATCTTGGTGAAGTGTTTCCCGCCAGACAACGAAGCGAAGATATCCTCAATCCGCGGAAGCGGATACTGCACCGTGTGAAGCACCGGATTAACAGTGATCTTGAAATCTCCACAGATGCGAACCTTCCCCGGTTCCCCCGGCTTGTTGCTTGATGAACGCTTCATGACGGGAACAATGGGCATGGTCCACTCACTCCAGTCTACCTTAGACAGTACTCCTGAACGTTCTAGCCCTTCCAGCTCAGCTTCCACAGCAGGTCGTATCGCATAAGGTACCGGTCTGGCTCTGAAAAATTTCGGGTTTGCATGTTCTTCAACCTTGATGTTTGCCGTAATTCCTCTCAGTGTTCCCAGTCCCTGCTGGGACACCTCTTTAGCATCGTCCAATATTCTGGACAGTCGTTTAGGTTTGACATCGTCCTTTTTACCGGAATCTACCATTCGTGCTTTTAAGGAATGCCAGTCCATATTTATTTTCCTAATCCACTCCCGTCCCAGTAGTGGTGGACCTCCCTCAGGTAGCACATATAAGTCCATTCCTTGGCTTTCTTTGCCCTTGTGGACCACCTTTACCTCTATCTTCCCGATGGGGTATACTCTTTGCCCCATGTATGTTTTCAATACAATCTCTGTATCCCGTAGGGGAATATATGGGAATAACCTTTTGTAATCTTGCTTATTCATGACCGTCAATGCCGATCCAGTGTCCAATTCCATCTTCACTTGGACTCCTGCTATCTGAAGTGTGACCCAGATTGTTTGGAGTTCTGCTTCATTACCAACATTGTGTACTCTTAGACTACCCAGTTCATTACTGCTGGAGTCTGAATTTGACTTCTGTTCGTTCGAACTGTACTCTGTCACCTTGTGTACCTTTCTGTACTTCTCCTGCGGTGACTTTTTGTTGCTGGTCTTCTTTCCTGACCGGCATACTTTAGCTATGTGACCAAGCCTGCCACATTTTCTGCATTCCTGATTTTTGAACCAGCACTGGTTCTGATCGTGCGTTGTCTTTCCACAACGATAACATTTTACTGTACCCAAGACCATTTGATTGGTGCTGAGTTCCGGTGACCATAGCTGCATTTCCGCAGTGCCTCTCGCTGCGGCTTCGTGCGATGCTGCAATAGTGACAGCTTTATCAAGCGTAAGATCATTCTCCTCAAGCAGTCGCTTTTGTGTTCCTTCTTTTAACAATCCACACACAAATTTATCTCTCAGCGCATCTGCTAGTCCTGTTCCAAACTGACAGTACTTTGATAGCTTACGCAGTTCAATTAAAAATTCAGCGTTGCTTTCGTCTTTCAGCTGCGTTCTTCTGTAAAATTTAAATCATTCCGCTATCATCAGCGGCGTGGGGTTTAAATGATTTTTCAGGACAGTAACAATATTCGCGAAAGTCTGATCCGCCGGTTTATCTGGTGATAGAAGGTGCTTCAATAGCCTGTATGTCTTCGCACCCATTGAGCTTAATAAGGTTAGTGCTTTCTCATCATCTGGTACCTTATTTCCTTTACAATAAACTTCCATGCGTTCTACATACGTGGTCCAATCTTCGATGTCGCTATCAAAGGTATTAATATTCCCATGTTTAGGCATCCTTGCAAGTTTTTAAATTTTTCTTTTTCTCAAAATGGCGGCTTCCCGCGCTTGGCGGTCTTTCCCGCACTCGTCTTCTTCCCCCGCCAACTGCAATGGCGGATTCCCGTGTTTGCCTTCTTCCCCCGCTGGCTGCAATGGCGATTGCCGTGCTGCTGCCGTTCTCGCCTCCCCAGCGGTTCTCAATTCCCCGACGTTGCTTTTACTCCCCCGCGGTTCCCGTGGGCATTCACGCTTCCCCTGCTGTTGTGCCTCTCAGCCCCGCATGCAGCCCGGTCCTTTACACCGGCTGCGTTTGAGTTCTCCGCGGCTCTCGTGCCTTAAGCTGCCCCAGTCGCTGCGCCTCTCGGCCTCGATTGCAGCCCAGCCCTTTTCACCGGCCGTGGTCGAGTTCTCGGCCCTTTTTCCTCCGTTTTCCCTCCCCCACTCCACAGTCAACGTGGCCGACTTTCTGCTCGTGTCGCTGATCGGCTTACCCACCACCGTGGTAGTAGGGATGATCACTGCCTATCGCTGATGGAGGGCTTCGTGGTCAGAATTTTTCTTTTTAACCCGTGTTCTCGATGCCTCCCGTGCGATGGTGCTCAGCAGGATGATGATGGCGGATGCCTCTTCTCGACGCCCGTTCTGAGGATGAAGCTGCCTTGGATGTAAAACTGCCGCAGGGTAAGTTCGGACTCGTCGCCACTGTTGAGTCTGTGTGTCCCAGTTATGCTTATTATAAATCACTGGACACAGACCACAAGAATAACTTTTAACATGTCTTTACTATTCGGAGGTCAGTGCTGAACTGCCCAGCAAATCCCTACACAACGTTTATATACCGGTGTGGTCACCACCGGTATTACAGTATACAGCAGCCAAGAGAAAGTAGTACATCTGTTAAGGTAGTTCTCTTAAGGTGGAACAGGTTACATACACCACAGTCATCTGGGGGGAGTCAAGATGAAAAGCCTTGCTAGGGCTTATGTGTGGTGGCCAGGTATCGACAAACAAATAGAGGATCTGACTAAAAGCTGCTCAGGGTGCCAATAAGTTCAAAACGCACCTCCAATTGCACCGCTGCATCCGTGGGAATGGCCTTCAGCCCCATGGCAACGTGTGCATATCAACTTTGCAGGTCCATTCATGGATTCCATGTTTTTGGTAGCAGTAGACGCACATTCTAAATGGCCAGAAGTAATTAAGATGTCGACCACTACCTCTGAGAAGACGATCGCAGTTCTAAGAACCATATTTGCAAGGAATGGGTTGCCGGAGCAAATATGTTCAGACAACGGACCACAGTTCGTGTCAGAAGAATTCCAGAAATTCATGAAAAAGAATGGGGTGAAACACTATACATCTGCCCCATATCATCCGGCTACAAATGGGTTGGCCGAGAGATTTGTACAAACGTTCAAAAAGGCGATAAAGGCCATGAGTGAAGACCATATTCCACTACAACACAATGTGGACAATTTCCTGATGGCGTATCAAAACGCCACGCATGCAGTGACAAATCAAAGTCCTGCCATAATGTTCTATAACAGAAGGTTGCGGTCCCGGTTGGATTTGTTAAAACCCAATGTGCGAAGGGAAGTCGAAAACAAACAATTTAAGCATGTAAATAACAAGGCAACTCATAGTTTCGAAATAGGACAACCAGTGTTGGCCAGGGACTATAGGGATGATAAATGGCAACCTGGAACAATTCGTGCACGACAAGGACCCTTGATGTACACGGTAGACGTTGGAGAGAACGTAATACGACGTCATGCTGACCAACTTGTGGAATCGAGAACAAGGGTCGACCCCATGTCTACGGCAGAGACACCAGTTGAAGAACTTATTGAGCCTGTAGCATCTACCTCAGACTCGAACGTACCTGATGATGTTCAATCCATAGGAGATCAAGTGGATGAGTCACCCCAGCAACGAGAAACAGAGACCCCTGAACGGCATTATCCGGCCCGGATCAGGAAGCCTCCTCAGAGACTGAATCTTTGAACAGTTGTGTGTAAATTGTATATATGTTATCCATGTAATGTTTAATTTGGGGTGTACACTGTTAAGCTAAAAGGGGAGGAATTGTAGTGTATGTAACCTGTACCACTTTAAGAGGATACCTTAAGGTGATGGACTACTTTTTGATGGTTCCTGTACATTCTAGTACCGGTGGTGACCGCACCGGTATATAAACCCTGTGGAGCAAAGTGTATCCCAGTTCAGCCCTGACCCTCAATCACTAAAGACCTGTTTACTTACTTCTGTAGTCTGTGTCCTGTTATTCAGTATAACTGCAATTGAAACCACAGACTCAACAAGGCTGATACCTGGGATGGCAGGAATGACGTATGAGGAGAGATTGTGTCGATTGGGTTTATACTCACTGGAGTTTAGAAGATTGAGAGGGGATCTCTTCGAAACCTATAAAATTCTGTCAGGCCTGGACAGACTAGATGCTGGAAGGATGTTCCCGATGGTCGGGGAGTCCAGAACCAGGGGTCATAGTCTAAGGATGAGGGGTAGGACATTTAGGACTGAAATGAGGAGGAATTTCTTCACAGAGGGCAGTGGAGGCCAGTTCATTAAATATATTCAAGAAAGAGTTGGACATATTTCTTAAGGCTAAAGGGATCAGGGGATATGGGGAGAAGGCAGGGACAGGGTACTGAATTTGGATGATCAGCCATGATCTCATTGAATGGCGGAGCAGGCTCGAAGGGCCGAATGGCCTACTCCTGCTCCTATCTTCTATGTTTCTATGTTTCTATGAATCTCATCAAAGTTGACAACCCTTTTAAAATAAATGTGCTATCGACTTTACGAAACAGTTGATAATGTAATTTCACACCAGCACATTGCAGTAAATATTAGTGCACAGAACAATTTAAACCCCCGAGGGCATATCAGCTCTTTTTTAAAGGAACTGTGTCTCAGCCCACATACCTCACCCTTAGCCGACAGTCTATTACACACATCCCACCCCCACCCAACACCCAAATACTATTCAGCAGGAGTCACTTGGTAGCAATCAATTGCGCGAACTCTGGCTGTGCTTTTTTAATCTCCTCACCACAGGACAGTGAGGCTGACTGTAGTACTGCTGGCACTGAGATCAGATAACTCAAAACAGACCAGGGACTTGATGTGGAAGCTTTTTACACCCAATGACTCAGTGCCACACCACTCAATGCATTATGCCATTAGGGAGATATATCTGGGTGCATGAACCAAGATCAATATTTATGGCAGGTAAAGTAATGTAACTTGAGTCTGATTTTGATGAGATGAGGTGTCACCAATGATACGGGCCATTATGATGTAACTGCGGAGAAGCCATGCAGTTCACGGGAGAAAATAATGCCGTTGGAATAATAGATGTTTCTATTTGTAGAAAAGTGCTGGAGCTACCTGTATTTTTCCATTCAGCCATTATGCTCCTCTCAGAGAAAACATTGCAACAATCTTCCCATTCTCATATGGACTGCTTGACTGCTCAAAGTGAACACCAGTAATCACCAGACAGTTTGCACAGCTCATGCACAATAAACATGGTTTACTTGACTCTGCAACTAACTTCTCTGTATGCTGTCTGACAATTGATACCATTCTTTGGTGTGAGTTGTGGCTCAGTGGTAGCACTCTTGAGTCAGAACATTGTGGGTTCAAGTCCCACTCCAGGGACTTGAGCATAAAATCTAGGTTGACGTTTGAATGCAGTGCTGAGGGAGTGCTGCACTGTCGGAGGTGCCACCTTTTCGACGAGACGTTAAACCGAGGGCTCGGCTGCCCTCTCAGGTGGACGTAAAATATCCCATGGCACTATTTCGAAGAGCATGGGAGTTTCCCCCGGTGTCCTGGCCAATATTTATCACTCAACCAACATCCCGTTCTGCCATTAGGCTTACTGTAGCTATGTGTACCCTTCGTCAGGAGCAGGGCAGCTTTAAAGATGATCAGCAGTACTTTAAGGCCTGCTGATGCCAATTGGCAGGGTCTCCCAGCAAGTGTGCCACGAGTGCTGTGATCACGTGCAAAGGAATTACAGCGTGAGGTTATTTCTCTGCACTGCAAATCATTGGAAAGTAAAAGCAGACAGGGTGTAACACGGGCGGAAAATCAGTTTCAGGTGTTGTCCAAGCCTCCCGATATTAGGTGAGCTGCAGTGATAACGCCTGTTTGGAGTATGTAGTCCACCAGAGGCATGGAACTGGTGGACTACCGGCAGGAATCATTGGCCGGCCGGCCAGTGTGCTCCATTCTAAAATTAGGGGGAGAAATTCGGTATAGCCCTGTTTGGGGCGCCATTAGCGGCCGTGCGCAAAGTTTAGCGCCTGCCACTAATTATCGCCTCCGACGGCAAACTTGGCTTTTATCGCCCCTGGAGGTGATTGGAGCGCTAAAGCAGGCGCTACACACCTCTCTTAAGGCGCTAAGGCCGAGGAGCGAGGCGCTACCTCAGAGGGCGGGCGCAGCGCAGGTGCTGTCAGTTAGCGATTGAACACAGACACACTGGCGCCGGTCAGTTCTTAAAGGGGAGGGTCGATCTTGCTCTGCAGCCACACCCTGCTCACTGGAGCCTTGAATCTCGGCCTGGGCAGACCTGTGGCTAAATCTTGCAGCCAAAGACAATGGAGAGGGCCAGGGAGTGAGTACAGCACTTCTGCGAGCGGACCTTGGAGGCTCTGGGTGGCGCGGTGGAGCGCAGAGGATACATTCTGTACCCAGAGAGTGGCAGGAGGCCTTTGCCATGCGAGTACAGAAGAGTGTGGAGGGAGGTGGCTCAGAGAATCACCTCAAAGCAGCATGGTGCCGAGGACCCACCTCCAATGTAGGAAAAAGTTCAACGACCTCACTCGGGTCGTCAGGGTGAGTGCCTTTTTTTCAAAACCTCTCCATCCCTCCATCTCAACCTTACTTTATGGCCAGAGGGTCTTAAAAGCCCCAATGCAGGTGCTGTCAGTTAGCGATTGAACACAGACACACTGGCGCTGTTCAGTTCTTAAAGGGGAGACCTGTGGCTAAATCTAGCAGCCAGACACTATGGAAAGGGCCAGGGAGTGAGCACAGCGCTTCTGCGAGCGGGCTTTGGAGGCTCTGGTTCGTGGGGTGGAGCGCAGAAGATCCATTCTGTACCCAAAGAGTGGCAGGAGGCCTTTGCCACGCGAGTACAGAAGAGTGTGGAGGGAGGTGGCTCAACGCATTTCCTCAAGTAGCTTGGTGCCTAGGACCCATGTGCAATGTAGGAAAAAGTTCAATGACCTCACTCGGGTTGTCAGGGTGAGTGCCTTTTTTTCAAAACCTCTTCATCCCTCCATCTCAACCTCACTTTATGGCCAGAGGGTCTTGAAAGCCCCAATGCCCAACACTCATCCAACACCTATGGCCCTTTCATCAAACACACATGCACATTCCACACTTTGCATACAGTAAGGGCTATTCAACTATGGGAGGCACATCAGGCAAGACCATGGCTGCATACAGTAAGGGCTATTCAACTATGGGAGGCACATCAGGCAAGACCATGGCTGCATACAGTAAGGGCTATTCAACTATGGGAGGCATATCAGGCAAGACCATGGCTGCATACAGTAAAGGCTATTCAACCATGGGAGGCACATCAGGCAAGACCATGGCTGCATATAGTAAGGGCTATTCAACTATGGGAGGCACATCAGGCAAGACCATGGCTGCATACAGTAAGGGCTATTCAACTATGGGAGGCATTTCAGGCAAGACCATGGCTGCATACAGTACGGGCTATTCAACTATGGGAGGCATTTCAGGCAAGACCATGGCTGCATACAGTACGGGCTATTCAACTATGGGAGGCATTTCAGGCAAGACCATGGCTGTATATTTACTCAGACGCAGTCCTTTTTCTTGCAGGCCAAGCTATCTCATAATAGGGGACAGCAGCAATGGACCGGTGGAGGGCGGATCAGCTGCAATCCCTCAGCAATCTTGAGGAGCATGTTCACAGGATTGTGGCAAGCCGGGTGATTGGTCCCGTCGCAACTGGAGATGCCGACCCCGTTCTGGACAGCAATGGTAAGGTCATCACCTTTTTGTCCTCTCTCCTTCCACTTGTTCCTCACAACACCAGCCTTTGACACTTTCAATCCAAATCACTAAATCACTGCACTCATGCCTCCCTTGCTGCCACCTGTCCTCACGCTAAAGCCACTCTTGTACCTCCGTGCTTTCAGATGGTGATTCACCAGGTGAGGAGACGGGCCCTCAAGCTGCCAGTGGGAGTGAAGCTGAAGGCGAGGAGGAAGAGGAAGCCGGAGCATCAGCGCCACCTTCTCCTGAGGAAGCCCATGCCCACACTGGGAACACGCCTTTCCTGGAGGGGAGCAGGGGGGAATGGTCTGATGAGGGTGAAGCTCCAGGACCCAGCAGGCTGCAGCAACGCAATGGGGGTAGGGAAGCTCGGAGGCCTTCTCCCTGGAGGGAGAGTATGCCATCGAGTCCTGCTGCACTGGACACAGAGGAGGAGCGAGAACTCGCTGAAATGAGCACCCAGGCAGAGCACAGGCACACTGAGCTCATGGCTGCAGTGGCAAGGGTGCCCGAATCCATTGAATCACTGGCAAGGAGTGTGCAGCACTTCGCTGTAGCACAGACGGCTGCCATGCAAATGCTTAGTGCTGCAATGCAGTCACTGGCTGCTCTCATGCAGACGCAGATTGAGGCCACGCGAGCACTGACTGCTGCCATCCTCGCTGGTTCGGACACATTTCCCTGGGGCTCTCACCGCGCCGCAGCAGGCCAGAAATCTGTGCTCCAGCAGATTGCTCCGGATGCTGAAGTGCTGCCCCGTGGGAGTGCCAGTGTGCCAGTCGAGCAGGGAGGTGCTGTCCTCTCTCAAGATGACAGCATTCCTGCTGCCACCACTGTCACTTCTCCACTGCACTTGCCACCGCCTGTAGGACAGACTGCTGCCGCCCATGCAGAGTTGGTGCAGTCTGCAGCCATGCCCTCCAGGCCCAGAGCTGGTCGAGGCCGTCCCTCAAGGGCATCTGCAGTCTCAGGTTGTGACAATCAGCAGCCTTCCACCAGCCTTGCTCCAGCCACTGGGGTCCCATTACGGAGGAGCTGCAGGGTGGGAAGGGGGGAATTTTGCAAGGGAAGCAGATCACCCTCTGTTGAGTCTGAGTGTCCCAGATATGCTTATTCTAAATCACTGGACACAGACAACAAGAATAACTTAAACAGGTCTTTACTAATCGAAGGTCAGGGCTGAACTGCTTAGCAAATTACTACACAGAGTTTATATACCGGTTTGGTCACCACCGGTACTACAATATACAGTAGCCAAGAGAAAGTAGTCCACCTCTTAAGGTAGCCTGTTAAGGTGGTACAGGTTACATACACCACAATTCCTCCCTTTTTAGCTTAACAGTGTACATCCCAATTTAAACATAACATGGATAACATATATACAACTTCATGCAAAACTGTTCAAAGATTCAGTCTCTGAGGAGGCCTCCTGATCCGAGTTGGATAACGCCTTTCAGGGGTCTCTGATTCTCGTTGCTGGGGTGACTCATCTAGTTGATCTCTTATGGATTGGACATCATCAGGTATATTGGCATCTGAGGTAGATGCTTCAGGTTCACTAACTTCTTCTACTGGTGTCTCTGTCATAGTCATGGGTTCGACCCTTGTTCTCGATTCTACAAGTTGGTCAGCATGACGTCGTATTACGTTTTCACCAATATCCACCGTGTACATCAGGGGTCCTTGTCTGGCACGAATTGTTCCAGATTGCCATTTCTCATTCTTATAGTCCCGGGCTAACACTGGTTGTCCTATTTTGAAACTATGAGTGGTCTTGTTATTTATATGCTGGAACTGTTTGTTTTCGACTTCCCTCCGCACATTTGGTTTTAACAAGTCCAACCTGGACCGCAACCTCCTGTTATAGAACATCATGGCAGGGCTTTGATTTGTCACTGCATGAGTGGCGTTTCGATATGCCATTAGGAAATTGTCCACCTTGTGTTGTAGTGGAATCTGATCTTCGCTCATGGTCTTTATCGCCTTTTTGAACGTTTGTACAAATCTCTCGGCCAACCCATTTGTAGCCGGATGATATGGGGCAGAGGTATAATGTTTCACCCCATTCTTCTTCATGAATTTCTGGAATTCTTCTGACACGAACTGCGGTCCGTTGTCTGAAAATATTTGTTCTGGCAATCCATTTCTTGCGAATATCGTTCTTAGAACTGCGATCGTCTTTTCCGAGGTAGTGGTAGTCATCTTAATCACTTCTGGCCATTTAGAATGTGCGTCTACCGCAATTAAAAACATGGAGTCCATGAATGGACCTGCAAAGTCAATATGTACACATTGCCATGGGGTTGAAGGCCATTCCCATGGATGCAGCGGTGCAATTGGAGGTGCATTTTGAACTTTTTGGCACCCTGAGCAGCTTTTAGTCAGATCCTCTATTTGTTGGTCGATACCTGGCCACCACACATAAGCCCTAGCAAAGCTTTTCATCTTGACTCCCCCCAGATGACCTTCATGCAGTTCCTTCAGAACTCTCTCCCTTAATTTAGGAGGAATAATCACCCTTGTTCCATACATCAATGTTCCTTGACAGACGGACAGCTGTTCTCGTCTGGCTGAGAATGCTGGTAACAATGGTTCACCATGTGCTGGCCATCCCTTCACTGTCACTTCGTAGACCCTGGACAGTGTCGGGTCGTTCCTGGTTTCTCTCTCAATACTTGCATTGGTGACTGGTAAACATTCGATGATGGTCGAGTGAAATAACTCAACAGGGTCAACTGTCGGTGCCTCTTCCGCTGTAGGTAGTGGCAAGCGCGACAGCCCATCAGCATTACCATGTTGCTTTGTGCCTTTGAATTCGATCTGATATTGATGTGCCCCTAGGAAAAGGGACCATCTCTGGAGTCTCTGTGCTGTCATCACCGAAACACCCTTCTTAGGGTTAAAAATGGAAACCAACGGCTGGTGGTCTGTCAGCAGCGTAAACTTTTGCCCTTGCAGGTAATGATTAAATTTTTTTACTCCCCACACAAGGCTGAGAGCCTCCCTATCTATCTGAGCATAGTTGCGCTCAGCGGAGGTCAATGATCTGGATGCGAACGCGACTGGTCTTTCCAAGCCATTTGGCAACTTATGTGAGAGCACTGCCCCAATACCATATGGAGAAGCATCACAAGCTAAACGAATAGGCAGCGTTTGGTTAAAGTGAGCCAACACTTCCTTAGAGGTGATCAATGCCTTGCTTTTGTGAAAGGCCCGCTTACAGTCCTCGCTCCACTTCCATGGCACTCCCTTCTGCAAAAGAGCGTCCAGCGGGTGTAGCACCGTGGATAAATTTGGCAGAAACTTATGGTAATAGTTAATCAACCCTAGGAATGACCTCAACTGGGATACATTTTCCAGAGCGGGAGCCTTCACAACAGCTTCAATCTTGTCAGGTGACTTGTGAAGCCCCTCCTGGTCAATGACGTGACCACAGTACGAGATTTGCTTCTGAAAGAACTCACATTTCTGGCGATTAACTCGAAGTCCACATTCTTTCAATCTGGTGAGCACCAGTTCCAAATTTGCAAGGTGTTCCTCGTCATCATCTCCTGTAATCAGAATATCGTCCAGGTAACAATGGGCGTAGCCCATTCACTCCAGTCCACCTTTGACAGTACTCCGGAACGTTCTAGTCCCTCCAGCTCAGCTTCCACAGCAGGTCGTATCGCATAAGGTACCGGTCTAGCTTTGAAAAATTTCGGGTTTGCATGTTCTTCAACCTTGATGTTTGCCGTAATTCCTTTCAGTGTTCCCAGTCCCTGCTGGAACACCTCTTTAGCATCGTCCAATATTCTGGACAGTCGTTTAGGTTTGACATCGTCCTTTTTACCAGAATCTACAGTTGTGCTTTTAAGGAATGCCAGTCCATATTTATTCTCCTGATCCATTCCCGTCCCAGTAGTGGTGGACCTCCCTCAGGTAACACATATAATCCATTCCTCGGCTTTCTTTACCCTTGTGGACCACCTTTACCTTTATCTTTCCGATGGGGTATACTCTTTGCCCCGTGTATGTTTTCAATACAATCTCCGTATCCCTTAGGGGAATGTGTGGAAATAACCTTTTGTAATCTTGCTTATTCATGACCGTCAATGCCGATCCAGTGTCCAATTCCATCTTCACTTGGACTCCTGCTATCTGAAGTGTGACCCAGATAGTTTGGTGGTCTGCTGTGTTACCCACATTATGTATTCTTAGACAACCCAGTTCCTTACTGCTGGAGTCTGAATCCGTCTTCTGTTCATCCGAACTGTTCTCTGTCACCTTGTGTACCTTTTTGCACTTTTCCTGCGGTGACATTTTGTTGCTGGTCTTCTTTCCTGACCAGCATACTTTAGCTATGTGACCTAGCCTGCCACATTTTCTGCATTCCTGATTTTTGAACCAGCACTGGTTCTGATCGTGCGTTGTCCTTCTGCAACGATAACACTTTACTGCACCCAATGCCATTCGATTGGTGCTGAGTTCCAATGACCTTAGCTGCATTTCCGTGGTGCCTCTTGCTGCGGCCTCGTGCGATGCTGCAATGGTGACAGCTTTATCAAGCGTAAGGTCCTTTTCCTGTAGCAGTCGCTTTTGAGTTCCTTCTTTTAGTAATCCACACACGAATTTATCTCTCAGAGCGTCTGCTAGTCCTGTACCAAACTGACAGTACTTTGATAGCTTGCGCAGTTCAATTAAGAATTCAGCGTTGCTTTCCTCTTTCAGCTGCGTTCTTCTGTAAAATTTAAATCGTTCCGCTATCAGCAGCGGCGTGGGGTTTAAATGTTCTTGCAGGATAGTAACAATATTCGCGAAAGTCTGATCCGCCGGTTTATCCGGTGTTACAAGGTGCCTCAATAACCCGTACGTCTTCGCACCCATTGAGTTTAATAAGGTTATTGCTTTCTTATCATCTGGTACCTCATTTGCTGCACAATAAACTCCAATGCGTTCTACATACGTGACCCAATCTTCAACATCGCTATCAAAAGCAGTGATGTTACCGTGTTTAGGCATCCTTGAGAGTTTCTTTAAATATTTTATTTTCCCAAAATGGCGGCTTCCCGCGCTTGTCTTCTTCCCCCGCCTACTAAAATGGCGGCTTCCCGCGCTTGGCGGCTTTTCCTGCGCTTGTCTTCTTCCCCCGCCAACTACAATGGTGGCTTCCCGCGCTGGTCTTCTTCCCCCGCTGGCTACAATGGCGATTACCGCGCTGTTGCCGTTCTCGTCTCCCAGCGGTTCTTAATTTCCCCGACGCTGCTTTTGCTCCCCCGCTGTTCTCGTGGGCATTAACGCTTCCCTTGTTGCTGCGCCTCTCAGCCCCGATTGCAGCCCGGCCCTTTACACCGGCTGCGGTCGAGTTCTCTGCGGTTCTTGAGGCATTAACGCTGCCCTTGTCGCTGCGCCTCTCGACCCCGATTGCAGCCCGGCCCTTTACACCGGCTGCGGTTGAGTTCTCCGCCCTTTTTCCTCCGGTTTCCCTCCCCTTCTCCACTGACAACGCGGCCGACTTTCTGCCCGTGTCGCTAGATCAGCTTACCCACCACCGTAGTAGAAGGATGATCACTGCCTGTCGCTGATGGAGGACTTCGTGGTCAGTAATTTCAACCCAGGTTCTCGATGCCTCCCGTGCGATGCGGTGCTCAGCAGGCTGATGAGGGCGGATGCCTCTTCTCAACGCCCATTCTGAGGACGAAGCTGCCTTGGATGCAAAACTGCCGCAGGGTAAGATCGGACTCATCGCCACTGTTGAGTCTGAGTGTCCCAGATATGCTTATTCTAAATCACTGGACACAGACAACAAGAATAACTTAAACAGGTCTTTACTAATCGAAGGTCAGGGCTGAACTGCTTAGCAAATTACTACACAGAGTTTATATACCGGTGTGGTCACCACCGGTACTACAATATACAGTAGCCAAGAGAAAGTAGTCCATCTCTTAAGGTAGTCTCTTAAGGTGGTACAGGTTACATACACCACACCCTCGATGGGAAAAAAGTAGGAGGTGTGACAAAATGTTATTCATTGTTTTATTAAAGGCCGAGGTTCGTGGTCAAATTTTTTAAACTGTTTTGAACATTGTCTCCAGGTTGTGAGAGCCAGTTATGTTAATGACTGTTCTTTTTTGTGTTTCTTTCTATTAGTTTGTCCTGCGGAAATGAGACACACAGAGTTTGTAAAATAAATAAGTTTCTGTATTCAAAATGTACATGCTTGGTCTTTGCAATCATTGCTGCCTTTGCCGGCTTAGGGGTTGTGGGATGGTTTCATTCAGGTTGTTTGAATGGCAGAAGCCATTTCCTCAGAAGGGGCCTAGAAGCGACTTGCTATGAGGCTTTGACGGATGGCCCTTCCACTTTGTACATTGTGTGCCTCCCTCCCGCCTTGGTGCTGCTGATGATCATCCTCCTCATCTTCCTCCTCCTCCTCTGGTGGTGCTCCAATGCCTGGTGGCATTGAATGGGTCCTGAGGATTGCAAAGTTATGCAGCATGCAGCACACAACAATGAAGTGGGAGACTCGCTCAGGCGAGTACTGAAGGGCTCCTCCAGAATGGTCCAGACAGCGGAACCGTTGCTTGAGCACACCGATTGTGTGCTCAACGATGTTCCTGGTAGCTTGATGGCTCTCGTTGTATCGCAGCTCAGCAGGGGTGTTGGGCGTATGGAGCGGTGTCATCAACCAGGTACACAGAGGATATCCCTTGTCCCCGAGAAGCCAACCACCTGGGTGATGCGGTGCCTGGAAAAGGTCTGCCACAGAAGTCTGGCGCAGGATGAAGGCATCGTGGCTGCTGCCTGGAAAGTGGGCATTGACAGCGAGTATCAGCTGTCTGTGGTCACAGACCAACTGAACGTTTAAGGAATGGAAGCCCTTTCGGTTGCGGAAATCCTCGGCATTCTCTTGCGGCGCAAGCAAAGCCACATGCGTGCAGTCAATGGCGCCCTGCACCATGGGGAAGCCCGCTATCATCGCAAAGCCCGTTGTGCGTTCTTGCTGCTTGGCCGGGGTCATGGGGAAAGAGATGTACTCTCGGCTCCTTTTAAAGAGGGCATCTGTTACCTGACGGATGCAGCAATGCACCGCGAACTGGGAGATATTGGCGATGTCCCCAGTAGCTGATTGAAATGGGCCGGTGGCATAAAAGTTGAGAGCCACTGTTATCTTCACTGCCACCGACAGAGACGTCCTGCTCCTTAGTTGAGGCTGCAGATCTGGCTGAAGCAGATGGCAGAGCTCAGTGACCACCTCCTTGCTGAAGCGCAGCCTTCGCAATCACTGATCCTCAGACATGTGAATGTAGGAGAACTGTTGGTGAAAAACCCTGGGAGGGTAAAGTCTCCTATACAGAGGCCTGTTGGCCCTCCTCCGTCTGGCCATGATTGCCACTCTCTCTCTGTGTCTCTGTGCCCTCCAAATGTGATGGAGAAGGACGACGTTCCAATCCATTGCAGCCCCCATAGTATCTAGGCAATCAAAGTTATGAACGTCAAAAACCAAAGTTCCTGCAAAGTTATGATCAGAAGCCAAAACTACCTCAGACAGCATTGACTCAATGCAGAAGTCTCTCTTTCTCTCTTTGTCTCTCTCAAAATCTCTCTCTCTCTCTCAGAATGAGTGGTGCAAAAATGGCTACCACACAAATGCCAGGAAGAGGCCCCCTTTAAATAGCGCCCCCCCCCCAGCCCCACAGCGACTGGGAAGCGTTCCAGTCTACCTGTCGTTGGTTGCGCCAGGCGGAAAGGAGGGGGGCGCCACTCAATTTCCGTCCCGGGGCGTCACAAGGGCGTTGCACTCTTGAATGACGTCAAGATCTGCGTGCGCAGGAGATCGGGTGGTATTGTTTAGCGCCACCGCAAAATGTCCGGTCAATGCTGCGAGAGGTGCAGATATCGCCGCGCCCGGGCGCTAGTGGCCTTGCGCCCCATTAGCACCCTCTTAAGGCGCTAATGGGAGGTGCAAACCAGCTGAATTTTTCCCCCTTAAATCTACCCCATTGAGTCTTAGATACTCCAGCACAAAAGGAGGTTACTTGGTTCATTACACCTGTGGCAGTGCTCGCTGTTCAACTGGAGCTATTGATGCTAATAATAGGTCAAGGAGTATCCTGTTATACTGTTTACTGTAGGCATCATTTCCTATGTATAATGACTGTTCACACAATACTGATGCATGATAAGGCATCATTCAATAATATGATGGTAAACAGCATTGGTTTATGCCAAAAATACCTAATGGAATTATTTGAGTTGTCACATTTCTATATTATCTTCAATGGACACCGGGCAAATGTTAACAATTGACAATTGGGCCGGATATTCCGATCCCTACGGGTGTGTACGTGCTGTGTACTCACCCGTAGGGACATCGGAAATGCCGGTTTTAGGCATGCACTGCGCATGAGCTGGAAACCGGCATTTCCGATCTGTCAAGAATGCTCTTGACAGATCCTCCAGCTGCCCTGGAGAAGGGCCTCTGCGGGTGGAAAATTCTGCTTTTTGGAGACCCTCCGCCCACAGAAAGCCCTTACAATTCTTGCGCCTGGTAAAAGCAGGCGTAAGGCCTGCTTTTACCAGGGTAAGAGTTGAAAAAAGTAAAAAAAAAAATTTTTCCCACTGATTTATCATTTAAAAATACTTTTAAAAAAGGTACGTTTATTTTTAGCCCCGTAAAAAATTTTAATTTTTTTTTCAAAAACTTAAATTTTTGTTTAAAATAGTTAATTTATTGTAATTTCAAGGCATTTTAAAAATGTGATTTAAAAAAAATATATTTAAAGTTTTACTATGTTTTGGGGGTGATCTCCATTCATATATTTGACGGGTCTTCCTGTAAAGTGTATGAAGGGAGATTCCCTTCTTTGATTGGCTCCCCATGGCCCACGTGATCCCAGGTACGCTGCGAACTGCCTGCGCCTCTGGGATACGTGGGCCCTGCGCACTTGGAGTTTGGTGAGGACCAGCATCGGAGCTATACGCACCTCGGGAGCCCTCCGGTCTAGGCACAGATTTTACCATGTCGCAGTCCTCCGCCTGCAGGAGGCCTGCGATCAGAATATCTGGGCCATTATTGCATAAATATGGAAGTATAGTTGGTTATTGCACCATGTTATTTGCCCTTGGGGGTCAAAACCAAGCGGAACAACAGTATAAAAGGACACACTTTCACCTCTGGGATCTTGGTACAAATCCAGCCCACACTAATGGGTTGGAAGTCTCTTTCTCTTATGTAATCAGGCCAATGTAATTTGAGTTTTCCCTGTGTCCATTCACAGCGTTTTGGCTGCCGTTCCAGGCCTGAGCCTGTCACTTCCGTTTCCTCTTTTTTCTCTCCATTTTTTACTTCTTTTCTCTCTACTTTCCTAGACCCCTCTCACCTGTTGTCATGCCTCCTTTCATTTCTCTCCTCTCGGGTACTCTGCCCTCCCAAATCCGTACCTCAACCCTTCAGTACTCCTCGACCTTCCTACTCTCCTGCCATCATCCCAGGCTTGACTCCCTCTTAGATAAGCCTACAGTTTCCTGCTGTGCCTCTCTTGGCATCCTCTGAAGGGCTCATCGAGGCACTCGTCACTGCCTCCTTACGAGCAGCAACCCCAACAGACCCATCCTACTCTCTCACTGACCTCCCCACCCAGCGTGTTCGCTGGGGGGGGTAATCTTGCCAATCTCCTTCCTGCCCAACTCACCCCGCCCAGCGCTGACCCTGTGGACTCTGGCAGTGGATCAGCTCTCACCGCCCCTCTCCACATCTCCCTCCAGAATGCCTGTTCACTTGTGAACAAGGCCCTTGCCATCCATGTGCTTATTGTGGATGATTGCACAACATCATGGCCTTGATGGAAACCTGGCTGAGGGGGGATGACTCCTTCCCCCTAAAAGCCTCCCCACCTGGCTATGCCTTCCACCACTTGCTATGCCCAAACCGCCATGGTGGTGGTGTGACTCATATCACCAAATCACACCCTGCCCTGTCCCCCACTCCTCTGGCACTTTCTCCTCCTCTGAGTATCTCACCTTATTCCACCCTCTCACCTCTCATTTAAAATCACCGTTTTCCACTGCCCACCCAATTACCATAAAAATTTGCTCACTGAAATATCTTCACTGCTTTCCTCCTTCAGCCTTTGCACTGAGTGGCTTCTCATCTTCGGTGATTTCAACCTCCATCTCAATTCATCATGCACTCTCTACTCTGAGTTCACTGCCTTCCTATCCTCCCTTAATCTCTCCCTCCATGTAAACTCCCCAATCCATGTTCACGGCCACCCCCTCGCCATCTGATGCTGCCTCGCTATTCCCATCGTGTCAATCACAGATAAGGCTTTCTCTGATCACTTCCTAGTATCGCTCTCCACCCACATCTCCCTTCCCCCTCCCAACCCTACTTCCTTCTGTGTCTGGCCCAGAAAAAACTCTCCCAATTCACTTACAACTGCACTTTCAAATTCCCAACTGTCTAGCCTTTGTCCCTCCATTCATGACATTTCTGCAGCTACCAATCTGCTCAACCACACCCTCGCCTCCACCTTTGATGCTCTAGTCCCCATTAAAGTCATTACTCTCTCTCACCCTGGCCATTCCTCCTGATACGGCCCTCATCACCACTCCCTTAAGTCCAAGGGATGCAGACTTGAATGGAAATGGCGGACAACTGGTTTAGCCTTTCACCGACAGATCTGGCTGGACTACATAAAGCACTATCGGGCCCCGCTCTTGTCTGCCAAAACTGCTTACTATTCCAGGGTTGTAATAAAGGTGGGTAGAACAAATGAAGGACAGAGACACAATGAATTGCTAGTCCATGTGTTTGCTTTATTAGGCCAGAGCGAACTGAGCATGCTCATACCAAGCCATGTGACAAACCATGCGATAATACATTACACTGCTTTCCCCTTAAAAAAAAATACATATTCCCCTCGCAAATACAACAGAACTATGGTTCCACCTTTCCCAGCATTACATGTACCACATAACAAACACTCCTGGCTGTTTTTCTTTTAAATTAACTACAAATCCAGTTTAATAACAGGTTTGCGGAGCCTTCATGATCTCCTTACAGAAGGTTTTGGTGCTGAACCAATTTTCGGGCTGTTTTGTTTTGGTTCCAAACTCAAAGATGATCCTGTTTCTATCTCAGACTTGTTTGAACCTGGTACTTCAGTTACTGAAGTCTGAACTGAGTCAAACTCATGTATGTGTTCATGATCAAGTGGTTCAAGATCACTGTCCAATCCAGGCCAGTAAACAAAGCTTCTAGCAATTGATTTCATACTGACGATCCCTGTTCAGTATGACGTTCGACCAGAATTCTATCTCTGAAAGAAGTAGGTACCACCACTCTGTTTCCCCATTTGATACAACCTTGCTCACAAGACAATTCAGTACGACGGCTATGGAATGGTTTCAATTCTGTGCGTCCATACACTATCAATCCATCTATTCAAGGTGTTTTCATATTCTTTTCAGTACTGAGTCCTTTTGAGTCTCAGTTGCATTCACAGGAAAGTCTTTGTCAACTGCACCTAGTGTGAAAATCACACCTTCACTCCCAACACACGAGTCCTCATGTGGCAACCTGGACAAGGCATCTGTGATTGTGTTTTGCTTTGAAGTGCGATATTCAATTGTGTAGTCATATTGTGACAACAACACTGCCCAACGTTGCATTCTCGATGCGGCCATTGCAGGGATGGCAGATTTGGGCCCCCAATATTGCTAGGAGTGGTTTGCGATCGGTTATCAGGGTAAACTTTCTGCCGATCAGGAACTGTTGGAATTTCTTGATTCCAAACACTATGGCAAGTGCCTCCTTTTCAATTTGCACATAGTTTCTTTCACTCTTTGTGAGGATTCGCGATGCGAACGTGATTGGTTTCTCTTGGCCATCATCCATTATGTGGCTTATGACAGCTCCCACAACGTAGCTGAAAGCATCACACGCTAACTTAAGCTCACACTCTGTGTCGTAGTGCACAAGTAGAGCATCGCTCGAGAGACTTCTCTTACAAGCATCGTAAGCTTCCTGTTGTGCTTTCATCCACTTCCACTGGACATCCTTGAGGAGCTCGTGCAATGGAGGTAACATGGTCGCTAACTCAGGTAAGAAACGTGCATAGAATTGGACCATTCCAAGGAAAGATTTTAACTCAGATACGTTCTGTGGCTTTGGAGCATTGATGACAGCATCAACCTTTTCCTTCACTGGTAGCAAGCCATTTGCATCAACTTTCAGACCAAGGTACACAACCTCAGGCTGCACAAAAGCACATTTGCTCCTTTTCAATTTGACATTGTGGGAACTCAACCTTTGAAGCACTATATCTAACACTTCTAGATTTTCTTCCTTGCTGCTTGTTGCAATCAGCACATCATCTTGATTGCATAAGCAATTTGGAACTCTTTGCAAAATCTTATCCATCATAGCCTGGAAGATTTTGGGGGAGAATTTTCACCATATGGCAGCTTGGTGTATGAGTAAAGCCCATTGTGTGTGTTGATGGTGAGATACTGTTGACTCTCTTTGCCAACATTCAGCTGAGCATAAGCGTGCGACAGGTCAAGCTTGGAGAAAGCCTTTGATCCAGAGAGTGTTGCATACAAATCTTGCGACATAGGTAATGGGTACTGTTCATCGTCAACTGCTTGATTGATAGTAACTTTGTAGTCATCGCACAAGCATACAGTTTTGTCTGCTTTGGGCACTACCACAATCGGGGTAGCCCATTCACTTTTGTCAGTTTTAACTAGCACCCTGTTCTCTCTAAGCTTCGCTAGCTCTTCCTCCACCTGACTTTTCAACGCATAGGGGACCGGCTATGCCTTACAATAGACAGGCTTCGCATTGGACTTGATGCGGATATGCTCGTCATACCCAGTGATGCCCTCATAACTGTCTGTGAACATGTTTTCATACTTGTTCAGCATTGTGCCAAGTGGCTTCTTTGAAGCATCTACATTGAAGATGTTTTTACAGTCTAGTTTTAACTTTCTCAACCAGTCGTTGCCCATGAGAGTTGGCCTGTTGTTGTAGCAAACTACAATACCAGGCAGCTTTACTGACTGGTCATTGTGTTGAACTGTATATTCCATTTGTCCATATGTCTCTCGAATTTCTCCGGAGTAGGTTTTTAACTCTACGGTACATTTTGTAAGTGGTATTTGATGTGTCCTTAATCAGGATAGAGCAGTCTGCTGCCATGTCGATACACATGTTGCTCGTTGATCAAAAATTTTGTACGAATGTCTTTCTCACAACTGCTAGCATTGTCGCTAGTGGAATAGCTACTGTAGATGCCTAGTTCTTCAATATCAGGTGTGTTCACTTCAATTTTTGTGAATTCCTCCCTTTTGTTGTCGCTGCTTTGCATTGCCACTAGAAAGTTTCTGACTTTCTGCTTTCGATCTAGCTCTGCAAGCTGTTGAAATATGGTCTTGTTCTGGCAGTGAAAAGACTTTGCATTTCTGTATTGGCAGGACTGTGGTGAGTGATTTCCATTGCAGCAATAACAATTCACTGAACTGCTCTCACCGACATGCTTTTGACTCAGTCTCACAGCTTTAGGTTTGGCGATGGCTTTGAGACTGTAGAACTCAGCTGCACTCGTCACTTGATCTCCATAGATAGGGCAATTTTGCATGCTATGTCAAACGTTAGGTTCGGAGTGTTCAGTAACATGGACTGTGTGCTCATCCGTCAGTCCACACACAAGCTTATCTCGCAACGCACGATCCAAAAATGTGCCGAAGTTACAATGCAACGACAGGTTCTTAAGAGCTACAATGGACTCACTGATTGTTTCACTTTGTTTTTGGTTTCTGATACCAAACTTATAGCTCTCTGCTATTTCTAAAAGCTTTGGGTTGAAATGGTCCTTGAGTTTCTCGACAATGTCTTCAAACGATGCATCCTTCGCTTTCCCTGGTACGAGTAGGTTTGCCAATGTTACGTAGACATCTGGCCCAATCTCTGTTAGAAAAATTGCTTTCTTCTGTTTACGAATTACTTTATTTTGAGCTTGAACATTCTCATCTACACCTTCAGTCTCAATAATGTTATTGGCCTTGAAAAACATCTCCATCCGCTCAGTGTAAGAACTGAATGGTTCCCCAGCTCGGTCAAACATGCCGAGGTTTCCGATGACTCCCGTAGGCGTGGCCATGATTGTCCCGATCCCATTGAACAGTGACTCAGCACATTACCTGTGTACCTGTGAGAATCATGTACACATACACGTGAAGGCGAAGCACAGATGATTTTGCATCAGCATTAACAGTAAAACATCGCAAAAATTCAGTTTAGGTGTCACAAATTCACCTTAAACTTTTCCACTCGAAGGTTGATCACTGTATGCTTCCATGATCTCTAAAAATGGCTTTGGGATCCCATCCTCATCGCCAAAATGTAATATATGTGGGTAGAACAAATGAAGGACAGAGACATGATGAGTTGCTCCTTCCATGTGCTTGCTTTATTAGGCCAGAGCGAAATGACATGCTCATACCAAACCATGTGACAAACCATGTGATAATATATTACAAGGATCATTCTGGAATGCAAAGATAACATCCGGCTTCTTTTCTCTACTGCAAACTGTTAGATCCGTGTATCTTGATGTTGTGTCCTTCAATAATTGGACCAGAGACTGCAGGGAACAATCAACAGGTGTTTACTGGATGAGGGTTACTCTAAAACTAACTGTACAGATCCCTACTCAGGGTTTATATACAGGTGTGGTCACTGCCGGTACTACAGTATACAGGAGCTGTAAAAAGTAGTTCTCCCCTTAAAGCTACATACATTACACAAACCATTTTCTTAAGCCCCACTCCCGTGTCTCCTCCACCGTCATCTCCAACAACAAGTGCGAGGAACTCATGGACTTCTTTGTCAGTAAGATTGCGACCATCTGATCAGCTGTCTCTGCCATTTCCATTCCTTCCCCTAGCCCACTGAGCCAAATTTCCTCTACTGTATCCCCTGGCCTTGCCCTGAACTCACATCTTTCTCTAATTTCTCTCCTACCTCCCCACATGTTGTCTCTGAGCTAATCTTGTCCACGAGATCCACCTCCTGCTCCCTCGACCCTATTCCCGCTAAACTGCTGAATACCCAACTTCCCTTCCTGGCCCCGATGTTAGTGGATATTGTCAGTGGTTCTCTCTCCTCAGGTACTGTCCCCATCCCCTTCAAATCTGCCGTCATCACTCCTCTCCTCAAAAAAACAACCCTAACCCCTCTGTCATTGCAAACTACCACCCCGTCTCCAACCTCGCTTTCCTCGCCAAAGTCCTTGAACATGTTGTCGCCTCCCAAATCCACTCCCATCTTTCTCGGAACTCCATGTTTCAATCCCTCCAATCAGGTTTCCGCCCTTGCCACAGTACTGAAACAGCTCTTAAAGAAGTGACAAATGACGTCCTTTGTGACTGTGACAAAGGTAAACTATCCCTCCTCGTCCTTCTCGACCTGTCTGCAGCCTTTGACACAGTTGACCACACCATCGTCCTCCAAAGCCTCTCCACCGCCGTCCAGCTGGGTGGGACTGCACTCGCCTGGTTCCATTCTTATCTATCCAGTCATAGCCAGAGAATCACCTGCAATGGCTTCTCTTCCTGCTCCCACATTATTAACTCTGGTGTCCCCCACGGATCTATCCTTGGCCCCCTCCTATTCCTCATCTACATGTTGCCCCTTGGTGACATCACCCAAAAACACAGCATCAGTTTCCACATGTACACTGACGACACTCAGCTCTACCTCACCACCGCCTCTCTCAACCCCTCCACTGTCTCTAAATTGTCAGACTGCTTGTCCGTATTGGGTGAGCATAAATTTCCTCCAACTAATTATTGGGAAGACTGAAGCCATTGTTTTCAGTCCCTGCCACAAACTCTGTTCCCTAACCACTGACTACATCCCTCTCCCTGGCAACTGCCTGAAGCTGAACCACACTGTTTGCAACATTGGTGTCATATTTGACCGTGTGATGAACTTCCAACCACAAACTTGTGCCATCACTAAGACCGCCTATTTCCACCTCCGTAACATCGCCCGTCTCCGTCCCGTCTCAGCTCATCTGCTGCTGAAACCCTCATCCATGCCTTTGTTACCACTAAACTTGACTATTTCAACGCACTCCTGGCAGGCCTCCCACTTTCTACCCTACATAAACTTGAGGTCATTCAAAACTCTGCTGTCTGTGTCCTAACTCGCACCAAGCCCCATCAGTCTGTGCTCGCTGACCTACATTGGCTCCTGGTTAAGCAACACCTCGAATTTAACATTTTCATCCTTGTTTTCAAATCCCTCCATGGACCCCCCTATCTCTGAACCCTCTGAGATATCTGCGCTCCTCCAATTCTGTCTGCCCTCTTGATCATCCCCAATTTTAATAATTCCACCATTGGCAGCCGTGCCTTCAGCTGCCTGGGCCCTAAGGTCTGGAATTCCCTCGCTAAACCTCTCCACCTCTCTACCTCTCGTTCCACCTTTAAGACGCTCCTTAAAACCTACATCTTTGACCAAGCTTTTGGTCATCTGCCCAAATTTCTCCTTATGTAGCTCGGTGTTAAATTTTATTTGATAACGCTTCTATGAAGCACTTTGGGATGTTTTATGCATTGAAGGCGCTATATAAATACAAGTTGTTGTTGTTGAGTGTTGATGTCTCAAACAGCTCCTAGTGGTTGTATGCTTATGGCAAAAAACGGTCCCCAATTAAGTACTAATTTACAATTTAACTTAAAGAGACCACAGGATGGCTAGTGTGGGAAATGATAAAATGTCATGGTGATGCAGAAAGGGGCACTGTTGCAATGTGGGGGCTGAAGGAGTTTTCTGGAGCAAAATAGAGGGGGCTTCACTCTGCATCCAACTTTGCTTTTAGTAACCGAGGATGCTTGATGCTGATACTCGTTGTACAATATGAAAAGTCATTGATTCACCAGAATTAGCATTCCCCACCTTGCTAAGTATGAAAATAGGAATTGCTGGATGAAAAAAGCCCAGGTTCCATCTAGTTCACCTTCTACCATCCTGGTAGTCACATGATACAATGATAATGGTGTTGTTGACTAACCATAGCAATCAATCTCTGCCTGAAAGGGTGGTAGAGGCACAAACCCTCATCACATTTAAAAAGTACTTGGATATGCACTTGAAGTGCCGTAAACTGCAAGGCTACGGACCAAGTGCTGGAAAGTGGAATTAGGGTGGCTAACTCTTTGTCAGCCGGCACGGACAAGATGGGCCGAATGGGCTCCTTCTATGCCATAAATTTCTATGATTCTATGATTCTATGAATCTCTATCAATTAGTCTACAACAGACCCAGGCACGAGGTGAGGAAAACCATAGGCCCAGAGGCATCTTTTTCCTCCCAAGCTTGCTACACTTACCACGTGTCATATCTCAAATTACTCACATACTGTATCCCAAAATGTTATTTTCTGAAAGAAATTTATCTAATTTTCTTCCAATGCATTTCACTTGTGTCCACAGCAAAAAGGCAGCTTCCATAAGTAGCCGGATTCTCCCACAGTCTGAAACCTGTACCCCTATGCAATCTCTGATTGAGATGGGATGCCATAGGGCTAGAAATGACCCCTGAATGATTGTTTATTGCATCAGAAACCATGTGGCATAGTCATCACATTTTCCTGTCTGCTGTGAATGATGGTTAATACAACAATGTCAGATCATTACATTCAGTTTAGAACCAATAGTCAGATTTATTTTCAAGTCAGACATTACACAGAAGCAGAAAATGACAGCAAGAAAGTAATAGTACAATACTTGAATTATACAGTACGTAACAAGAGTCCAAAATTTGTAGTTATTTTCAGTAGTTTTTCACTGCATCGTTCATGAAACATTACATAAAAGATGACTTTATGTGCTTTAGACAATGTCAAGTAGGAAAATGGGAATCACAGCACTGCTTCTCAATTAGAAATATCCAAAGCAGACACACTTGATAATTAAATGAATTCTTCTCAATGGTCACACAGTTAAGAGATTAACCATTTGCATCAATTACATTACACTTACCCTAGGCACACGGTGTCCGCCGGTACGCTCGAGGCCTTCCACGACCCATGGGCACCGGAGGGACTGGAGTGCATAATCACCCCCAGCAATAAAATGTTAATTTAATTTATTATGTTTCCTTTAATGTTTTTGGTTAAGTTACAGTTTATTTGTTTGTTTGTATGCACCAAAAGACTTACATTTACCCCAGTCTACATTCGGTGTAAACAGCAGTCTCCTGCCCATCTGACAGTGGCTCTCCTTTTGAAACCTGACAGCAATTGAAATTACACGTCGTCCAGTTTTGTCATATCTGCCAATGATTTAAGCAATGCATATTCTGAATTCCATCTAGAACAAAGCTCCTTTGATGATTCAGCTATTTAGAATGTAGAATGCAGCACGGTGGCATAGTGGTTAGCACTGTTGCCTCACAGCGCCAGGGACCTGGGTTCAAATCCGGCCTCGGGTGACTGTCTGTGTGGAGTTTGCACATTCTCCCCGTGTTTGCGTGGGTTTCCTCCGGGTGCTCCGGTTTCCTCCCACAGTCCAAAGATGTGCGGGTTAGGTTGATTGGCTATGATAAATTGACCCTTAGTGTTAGGGGGATTAAATACGTGGGGTTACGGGGATAGGGTGGGATATGTGTTGGTGTCGGGGTTACGGGGAATCGGGTGGGATATGTGTCGGTGCAGGCTCGATGGGCCGAAATGGCCTCTATCTGCACTGTGGGGTTTCTGTGATCTGTGAATGCAAGTGTCTGTAGTTTTGAAGAAGGGTTTCGACCCGAAACGTCAACTCAAATTTCTCTCCACGGATGTTGCCTGACCTGCTGAGTTTTTCCAGCAGTTTCTGTTGTTATGTCTGTAAGCTTACATTTGTCTCTTGCCAATAATTGAAGCCATTCCTGTGTCTGATGGGCATGAGTTGGATCTTACACATAAAATGCTCATTGTTTTTTTGAAGGAGCAACAATTTGATTAGCACCTTGAATCGTGATTCTGCATCCTTGTTAATCTACAAAATAAAGAACCTGCCTGCATCTTGTAGACAGCAAGGCTCCAATCTTCATTCTGAAATTTAATAAGGAAATACATCACTATCTAAATCTAGCTATTTCTAAACCAAATTTACCTTGTAATTCTATGGTCTGATTATCATTATTTGACACCAGATAAAAGCACAGCGTTTTGTCTCAGGGCCATCTTGCTGCATTTTTTCAAACTAGATAAATAATTGGAATGAAAGACTGATAGGGAAGACTGAGTCTGCTATGAACTAAAACCTATACCTCCATGCATTCTGTGATTCAGACAGCATGTTATAAGGGCTAAAAGCTACCTATGAACTATTGTATATTTTATCAGAGATCACGTCAACACAGAAGTGATTAAGAACAGTTGAAAGTGGCTGTTGAATAATAAATATATTCCTGTATATTTTTCACACATGTGACTTAATTTTCCGTAATGAGCAGACAGGATACCTGCACCTGGTGGCCCCTCATGAATTTGTTTTGCTCATCAGCACATTTGGCAGTTGGCAAAGAGTGCCCCTTGCTCATAACTTTGTGGTGATTTCAATGTCAGCTGCAACTAAGAATACTGCAATAAAGCACTGCCAGCCAAACTCCCCAAAATGGAAGGCTTTCCAGTACAAACAACAAATGCAGGGATTAGGTTACACGACAGTTGTCCTGCACACAAAGAGAAACAAGTGCTTCAACTGCAAACTGGACATCTATCTGCATTTAATGGGGCCTGATTGAACAGGCTGGGCCCAGGTTCCCCAATTCAACTAGCCTACAGTCAGGAAGGGAGCCATTTTTGCATAATTATACAGTGTTAATGAGGCCTCCACATGCTGGCAGCATGGCCTAATTTTTGTACCAAAAAACATTGGTTGAGCAAACCATAAATTAGCTGCAATCTCCTGACTTCTGACCATTTCCATGACACCAGTGCAACCTCGCAAATTTACCCCAAAATGTGAGTATACTGTACAATGCCTTACTGCATATTGATTTCCTAGTCTTTACATGTACCTACAAACCTCAAAAATGAACAATTTCAGTGTAATATATGGGGGTATATTTCTCGGTCCTAAGGCTGAAGCGGTGGGTCCAGAGCATTGTTGACTTTTTCATTCACACACACACAAATCGCAAGTGGCCAGCCCTGCTGGACCATTGGGGACAGTCCTCATTTAACATTCACAGTGAGCAATTAGCCTAGCTTTCACCTTAGGCAAGGAGCTCACCAATGTATGTGTGTGTGGCGGCAGAGGGGGGCAGGCATTGGGGGGGGGTTGATGGAGGGAGGCAGGAATTCCAGTCATCACTGGCCCTAAAAAGGGCAGCAGGGTAGAATTAAAAGTTGGCGGCAAATGTGTGGATAAAAATAATTTCCAGCATTTTCATCAGCTGTACGGGGCTAAAGGAAGTGGGCGGCAAAACAAATGTGGAGGCAGGAAGCAGAGTCCAGGTGAAGAATTGGCACACTATCAAAAGCCCTTGTTTGATGGTGAAGTATAAGTTCAGCTGCATGAGGTGAATGCGAGGACAGTTGCTCTGTGTGGCACTTCAGGGCATCATCCCAAGAGCGCAGCAGTCCTGACAGGCGGAGGTGGCTAAACTCAATACGGTAAAAGTTACCGGGCAACACATATGGAAGCTGATGGCACAACTTAAAGAAGCTGCCACGATAAGACTGCCCGACAGTGCCATTTGTCCAGTAGATTGCTTATGGACCCATGCTGCAAAGTTAGACATTTATTGCTGCCCTATGCAAGGCTCTCATTCCAAACTTATAGCTCTTTCCTTGCTCACTGTGCATTTTCAAACTCCAGCAGGAGAACACATTCAAGCTGCAATTTACAATTGAAAGTCTTGTCGCTGTATCATCTCCAATGAACATCATACATAAAATCATTGTAACATAACCTAGCTGCATGTACTGGCACACAGGATGCATTGCTTTTGGCTCCTTCAACTTACAACATCTGACGATTACTTCTGTGTTTGCACAAAATGATTGCACATAATACAGAGGAACAGACCCAAACTGGAGGAGGGCTAACTTGGAGGTGGCCTCTCTGGACTTCCTTGCATGACGAAATAAGGGAACGGGAAGCTGTAGACCTCCCAAAGCTTCAATGTCAATACGTCACAGCTGGAACAAAGTCGAATCCCTACTGGGAATAATGGAGCTCTCCATAAAATGTAGATGCAGGTGGTAGGACCAGAGCATTGTGATTTTCTTTCATTCACATAAATCGCAAGTGGCCGGCCCTGCTGGATCATTGGGGACACTCCTCATTTAGTATTCACAGTGAGCAACCAGCCTAACTTTCACTTTATGCAAGGAGCTCACTAATGTGTGTGTGGCAGTGGGGGGTGGGGAGTGGGGTGGGGGGGGGGGAAGCGGTGGCGGGGGCAAGAGGAGGATGGAGCGAGGCAGGAATTCCAGACGTCACTGGTTGATTGGGAACTGGTCCTGGTCTGGTCCTGAATTGATGTGTAGTTTTTACAATCGCACATTCCTATTTGGCAGTAGGATTAAAAAGTCCTATCAAGACTAATGATTACTCTTTACCACAAAAACAGTTGTAATCCAATGATGTGATATACACATTGAATACAATAGTCTGCAGTGACGCCTAAGGTATTCTCTCTGCACCTGTGACTATTTTAGGACCTATTTTTATAGGATGAAGAATCAAACAGTTCAGGGATCCTCCACGAATGTGGCACTCACAAACCGGTTTTCAATACTGAATACCGGTGAGGATGACCACACCTTGAAGGAGTGCAGTTCAGAGCAAATGCATGGCACCGTGGGGCAAATGACTGCACAGGGGGCACAGCAAAGTGTAGAAATGCAGTAGTCATAGGGGATTCAATAGTCGGGGGGGATAGACAGGCGTTTCTGCAATCGCCGACATGACTCTCGCATGGTGTGTTGCCTCCCTGGTGCCAGGGTAAGGTTATCACGGAACCGGTGCAGAACGGTGGGAAGGAGAACAGCACTTATTTGGAAATAAGAAGGGCAAAGAGAGTGTATGAGAATAGATTAGTGGGTAACATAAAAGGGAAACCAAAAGTCTTTTATAAACACAGAAATAGTAAACAAGTAATCAAAGGAAGCATGGGCTCAATTAGGGACCATAAAGTAGATCTTCTTGTGGAGGCAGAAGACATGGCGGAGGTACTACATGAGTATGTTGCATCTGTCTTCTCTAAAGAAGAGGATGCTGCCTATGTCACAGTAAAGGAGGAGGTAGTAAATGTTACGTACGTGTGTAATTGAGACACGGACTGCAGGAGTTGGTTATAACAGGTGTTTACTGAGTGGAGACAAAACTGGAACTACTATACAAAGTTACTGCACAGGCTTATATACAGGGGTGGTCACTACTGGTACTGCAGTATACAGGGGCTGCAGAATATAGTCCCTTCTTCAAAGTACATACACTACAATTCCTCCCCTTTTAGCTAAACAGTACATAACATTCGATTAATAATTAAATAACATATTTACAATTACAGTTGCTATACACATTAGCTGAAGTTAAGCAATTATAAGTTCAGTCTTTGAGGAGGCTTCCTGATTCTGTCTGGATAACGCCTCTTTGGGGTATCAGGTTCTTCTGGCAAAGTTGATTCGGGATCAACGTCGTTGTTTGGTTCGTCTGCTTCCAATACCACCGATTCTGAGGTAGGTGCAATTGGTACTTCGGTTTCATCACCAGGTGTATCGGATCGTGGTGTGGATTTGACGTTTTCCAGTGACTCTAGAATCTGGTCAGCATGGCATCTTACAATGCTCTCTCCAACATCCACGGTATACATTAAAGGTCCTTGCCGTGTGCAGATTGTCCTTGGCTGCCATTTCTCTGCGCGGTAGTCCCGGGCCAAAACTGGTTGACCTATCTTAAAACTCCTGGTCGGCCTTTCATTCATATTCTGAAACTGCCTGTTCTCCACATCTCTTCTGATGTTTGGCTTAACCAAATCCAAGCGGCATCATAGTCTTCGATTGAAGAACATCATGGCTGGAGTTTGGTTGGTAACTGCATGTGTCGCATTCCGGTAGGCAAACAAGAAGCTATCCACCTTGTGTTGTAGGGGTATGTCTTCATTACCCATTGCCTTGATAGCCTTCTTGAATGTTTGAATGAACCTCTCAGCCAATCCATTGGTGGCTGGATGATATGGGGCGGATGTGTAATGCTTAACACCATTGTTCTTTAAGAACCTCCGGAATGCTTCAGACACAAACTGTGGTCCATTGTCGGAGCAAATCTGTTCAGGCAGCCCATTTCTGGCGAATATGGTTCGTAAGACTGTGATAGTTTTTTCTGTGGTGGTTGAGGACATTTTTATTACCTCTGGCCACTTTGAATGTGCATCCACCGCAATTAAAAACATCGAATCCATAAATGGACCAGCAAAATCAATGTGCACCCTTTGCCATGGAGATGAGGGCCACTCCCATGGATGTAGAGGGGCTTGTGGTGGGGCGTTTTGGACCTTCTGACATCCTGTACAGCTCTTGGTCATCTCTTCGATTTCTCTATCGATTCCCGGCCACCACACAAACGCTCTGGCTAAGTTCTTCATTTTTACCCCTCCCAGATAACCCTCATGAAGCTCATTGAGCACTCTATCCTTCAATTTGGGTGGAATTACTACTCTGGATCCACACATCAAGGTTCCTCGGCACACTGACAGCTGTTCTCTTCTCGGCGAGAATGCTGGCAACAGTGGTTTGCCATGTGCTGGCCATCCCTTCACCATTAAATCATAGACCCTGGAGAGTGTCGGGTCATTTCGTGTTCCCTTTTCTATTTTTGCATTCGTCACAGGTAGACATTCAACTATGGTCGAGTGGAATATCTCCACAGGATCCACTGCAGGTGCTTCTTCCACCGTCGGCAACGGTAGGCGCGACAATCCATCAGCATTCCCATGCTGTTTAGCTCCTTTGTACTCGATGTCATATTGGTGTGCCCCTAGGAAAAGGGACCACCTCTGTAGCCGTTGTGCTGTCATTATTGGGACACCCGTCTGAGGGTTGAAAATGGAGACAAGAGGTTGATGATCAGTTAGTAGAGTAAATTTCTGACCGTGCAGGTAGTGATTGAACTTCTTCACCCCCCACACCAGGCTGAGGGCCTGTCTGTCAATCTGGGCGTAGTTACGCTCGGCTGAAGTTAACGAGCGTGACGCAAAAGCTATCGGCCTCTCTGAACCATCAAGGAATTTATGTGACAGTACCGCTCCAATGCCGTAGGGAGACACATCACACACCAATCTTAACGGTAGTGATGGGTTGTAGTGAGCCAATACTTCTCTTGAAGTGATTAGGTCTTTACTCTTCTGAAACGCCCGCTTACATTCATTGCTCCATTTCCATGCTACTCCAGTTTGTAGTAGGGCATTCAGTGGGTGCAGAATTGTGGACAAATTCGGCAAAAACTTATGGTAGTAATTCACCAATCCGAGGAATGACCTCAGTTGCGAAACATTTTCAGGCGCTGGAGCCTTAACGACCGCTTCAATTTTGTCAGGGGACTTATGTAACCCCTCTTCATCAATCACATGGCCACAATACGATATCTGTTTCTTAAAAAACTCGCACTTGGGGCGATTGGCTCGTAGCCCATGTTCTCTTAGTCTAGTGAGCACCTGCTCTAGGTTGGCAAGGTGTTCACTGTCATTTTCACCTGTCACTAGGATGTCGTCCAAGTAACACTGAGTCCCCGGAATCCCTTGCAGGACTTGTTTTATCGCTCTTTGCCATATCGCCGGAGCTGATGCTACTCCGAATACCAGTTGATTATACTGGTAAGGACGTTTGTGAGTGTTTATCGTGAGATACTTCCTAGAGGATTTTTCAACCTCCATCTGCAAATATGCTTGTGCTTGGTCAATTTTTGTATAACGCTTCCCTCCAGATAGTGAGGCGAAGATATCTTCTATCCTCAGGAGAGGATACTGTACTGTGTGAAGGACTGGGTTCACCGTCACCTTGAAGTCCCCACAGATGCGAACCTTCCTTGGCTCCTCAGACTTATTGTTTAACGTTTTCTTCATGACAGGAACGATGGGTGTCGCCCACTCGCTCCAGTCTACCTTAGATAACACGCCTGCATTCTCCAGATTCTCCAGCTCTGCCTCGACGGCTGGGCGAATTGCATACGGTACCGGTCTTGCTTTGAAAAACTTGGGAATTGCATTCTCTTCTATTTTTATCGAGGCAGTTATGCCTTTAAGAGTTCCCAGTTCTTGTTGAAATACCTCTTTAGCGTTAGCTAAGATTTTTGACAATCGACCAGGTGTGACGTCGTCATCCTTTTTACCAGCCACAGTCAGTGCCTGAATGGAGTGCCAGTCTAAACTTATCTTTCTGATCCATTCACGTCCCAATAACGGTGGTCCACCATCTTGCAGTATGTACAGATACAATTTGTGTATCTCCTTGCCATTGTATTCGACAGGCACCCTTATTTTCCCTCTGGGGTATATTTTCTGCCCCGTATACGTCTTCAAGACAATGGATGTGTCTTTCAAGGGTATGTGTGAGTATAGCCGCTCGTAGTCTCATCAATTCATGACGGTCAGGGCTGATCCGGTATCCAATTCCATTTTGACTTGGGACCCTGCTATCGTGAGGGTGACCCAAATGGTTCGGTGATCCTTTTTTGTGATTACGTTGTGAAGTTTGAGACAGCTTAGTCTCTTGTTCCCAGATTCACTATCACTCTTCTGGTCTTCGGAACTACTGTCCGTCATCTTTTGTACTTTCCTGTACTGTTCCTTAGTAGCCTTTTTGTTGTCGTTAGTCTTCTTCCCGGACCTGCAAACTCGTGCAATGTGTCCCATCTTTCCGCATTGCCTGCATATTTTGTCCTTGGACCAGCAGTCCTTCTGGTCATGGGTTGTTCTGCCGCAGCGATAACATTTTTCAAATCCCCGTGTCATTTCATGGTTGCCGTATTCCTGTGGCTTTTGCTGTATTTCCGCAGCTCCCCTTGCTGCTGCTTCGTACGATACTGCCATGCTGAAAGCCTTATCTAGCGTCAGCTCTTTCTCTGAGAGTAACCTCTTCTGGGTTCCTTCACTCAGGAGTCCACAGACAAATTTGTCCCGTAGGGTATCTGCCAGTCCTGCTCCAAACTGGCAGTGCTTTGATAGCTTGCGTAGTTCCGTAAGGTAATCAGCATTGCTCTCATCTTTATGCTGATTTCTCTTGTGGAATTTAAATCTTTCTGCTATCAGCAGCAGTGTAGGATTTAGGTGTTCCTGTAGGATATCAACAATTTCGTTAAAACTCTTCGCCATCGGTTTGGCTGGAGTGATCAGGTTCCGCAATAGGCCGTACATTCTTGCGCCCATTAAGTTTAGTAGTACCGATGCCTTTTTCTCATCGGCTACTTCATTTGCCTTGCAATATACTTCGACTCTTTCCACATACGTGGTCCAGTCTTCTATTGCATTATCGAAGGCAGTGATATTGCCAGTCTTCGGCATCTTGGAGATCTAAGATGGCGCCTCCCGCACTTTGCCTTCTTCCCCGATTGAACAAAATGGCGCCTCCCGCGCTTTGCCTTCTTCCCCGCTAGATTAAGATGGCGCCTCCCGCGCTTTCTGTGCTTCTAATTTCTTTTATTTTAATTACTGTTCCCGTCGTCAGAGCAAACCCTACGGAACACTTTCCTCCCTCTTCTCGGGTCTGTACGCTGCCCGGCTTCGTAGCACCGGCTGCGCCCTGTGTGCTCCACCCTCTCTCTCTCTCTCCTCTTCCCGACAACGCTGCTCGGCCCCGTTGAAAAGCCATCCGATCGAGTTCTAGCCCGCCGCAGCCCAGGAAGGATCAGTGTACTACCTGCCACCAGCCCGATTAGCTGGAACACCATAGGCAGGATAACCAAGCCGCGCTCTCGACAGCCTCTCCTGCAAATCTTCGAATTCGATGAATCAGAGGCGGTTGCCCACGGTCGACGCCCGTTTCTTCTGTTTGTTTTTTTTTTCTTTTCTTCCTTCTGGCCTCGACCTCTAACAACTTCGCTTCAGGGATGGATTCCCATGAGGTGGTGCAGAACTGTAGGTAAGTTCGGATCCCATCCTCGTCGCCAGTGTTACGTCCGTGTGTAATTGAGACACGGACTGCAGGATTTGGTTATAACAGGTGTTTACTGAGTGGAGACAAAACTGGAACTACTATACAAAGTTACTATACAGGCTTATATACAGGGGTGGTCACTACTGGTACTGCAGTATACAGGGGCTGCAGAATATAGTTCCTTCTTCAAAGTACATACACTACAGTAAAGGAATTGGATAGGATAAAAATAGATAAAGAGGAGGTACTTAAAATGCTGTCAAAGTAGAAAAGTCACCAGGTCCGGATGAGATGCATCCTCGGTTACTGAGAGACGTATGGATGGAAATTGTCGAGGCTCGGGCCACAATCTTCCCATCCTCCTTAGATATGGGAGTGGTGCCAGATGACTGGAGGATTGCAAATGTTACACCCCTGTTGAAAAAAGGTGATGGATAAACCCTGTAACTACAGGCCAGTCAGCCTAATGTCGGTGGTGGGGAAAATTTTAGAGACAATAATCAAGGTCAACATTAAATGTCACATGAAAAAATATGAGTTAATAAATGAAAAGTCAGCACAGATTTGTTAAAGGCAAATCGTGTTTGACTTGATTGAGTTCTTTGATGAAGTAATGGAGAGGGTGGATGAGGGTAGTGCGGTTGATGTGTGTATGAAGTTTGAAAAGGCGTTTGATAAAGTACCACATAATAGATTTGTAAGCAAAATTGAAGACCATGGGCTTAAAGGGACAGTGACAGCTTGGATAGGAAATTGGCTCAGGGACAGAAAGCAGAGAGTAGTGGAAAATAGTTGTTTTCAGACTGGAGGGAAGTATTCTTTGGTGTCCCCCAGGGGTCAGTATTAGGACCACTGCTCTTTTTGATATATATTAATGTCTTGGACTGGGTATACAGGGCATAATTTCAAAGTTTGCAGAAGACATGATATTCAGAAATGTAGTAAACAGTGAGGAGGATAGTAACAGACTTCAGGAGAACATAGACAGCCTGGTGAAATTGGCAGACACATGGCAGATGACATTTAACACAGAGAAATGTGAAGTGATGCATTTTGGTAGGAAGAATGCGGAGATACAATATAAACTAAATGGTACAATTTTAAAGGGAGTGCAGGAGCCGTGAGCTCAGTGGGTAGCACCCTCACCTCTGAGTCAAGAAGGTTGTAGGTTCAAATCCCACTCCAGAGACTTGAGCACAAAAATCTAGGCTGGCAATCCAGTGCAGTGCTGAGGGAGTGCTGCACTGTCAGAGGTGCCATTTTTCAGATGTGATGTTAAACTGAGGTTCGTCTGCTCTCTCAGGTGAATGTAAAAGATCCCACGGCACTATCTTTTGAAGAAGAGCGGGCGAGTTATCCCCAGTGTCCTGGCCAATATTTATCCCTCAATCAACATCACTAAAAACAGATTATCTGGTCATTATCACATTGCTGTTTGTGAGAGCTTGCTGTGCACAAATTGGCTGCCACGTTTTCTACATTACAACAGTGACTACACTTCAAAGGCACTTCACAGGCTGTAAAGCGCTTTGGGACGTCCTATAAGATGTGAAAGGCGCTGTAGAAATGCAAGTATTTCTTTTTTCTTTCAGCTTTTGAGCCACCAAGACAAACCAGATGGTGGTACTGGGCAACAATGGCTAACCACCCTGACCATCTGGCTCCTGATTCCGCTCCATAACCCAATCACATGTGGGCAGCATGCGTACAATGAGAGCCATGGTGCCACATGGAATCTGATAGAGCAGACCATTGGTGTCCTTAAACAACGCTTCCGCTGCCTGGACTGCTCTGGAGGAGCCCTGCACTGCTCACCAGAATGCGTCTCAAGATTTGTCATGGTCTGCTGCATACTGCACCACCTCACCGTCATGCAGGCACAGCCCTTAGCACCAGGCATACGGGACCAGCTGAGGAGGAGGTAGATGAGGAGGAAGCGGAAGAGGAGGAAGTGGAAGAGGAGGAAGTGGAAGAGGAGGAAGTGGAAGGGAGGAGGCAACTCAGAGAGCCCCTTTCTGCCTGATCAACTCCTCTGACTGTGGTACCAGTGAACACAGCTTCAATTCCCCATTCAACTTTAGTGCCACACCTTATCTTCCCCCTGTTAATAACCATCACAGCGTCGTCTTGGCCACAATGCTGAAATAAAAGCCACGACAAAAGAAACATTCCAATCCAACTTTATACATCAGTCCATCCAGTATAACAGAATAAAGTCAACTAATCATCTTTGTGCATTCCCTTTGTGCCTTTGCCGGTCCTGGTGCTCCTACGAGGTGCTTCCCCAGTGGTTGCAGCATGGCTGGTGGAAGGCTGCTGACTTTCAGTGGGGGAGACTACAGATGGCCTTGCAGGCCGACCTCGGGCAGCCCTGGGCCTAGAAGGTACCGGCTGTAGACTGCACCACCTCGGCATGGGTGGCAGCAGTCTGGGCCGGCTGGCTGACAGGTGACAGAAAGACAACTGGTGGAGTGGCAGTGATGGGAAGATGAATGCTGTCATCCTGAGAGAGGACAGCAGGTTCGTGTTCCACGGAGCCACTGACACTCCCCTGGGGTGGCGTCTCAGCCTTTTTAGCCATCTGATGGAGCACAAATTGCTGGACTGCTGCGACACCCTGCACACCCTTTTCCACATTGATGGCAGCAGTCTGCATGAGAGCAGTCAGAGCCAGCAATGCAGAGGTCTGGGCTTCAACTGCAGCACTCAGACATTGGGTGGCTTGTGCTTGTGCTGCAATGGAAGCTGAGACATCAGCCATCAGACACTGCAAGATGGTTGGATCCACAAGTGTGCTAATGGAGTTGGCCATCACTTCCACACTGGAAAGGATGGGCTCCAAGTTCTGCGCAAAGCCCTGTGCAAGGTTGGTGCCGGATTCCTCCATGCTCCTTGACATTCAGGCTTTCTGGCAGGTCTGCCAATGCACCAACCATTTGGTTGTTCATATCCATCAGTGTTCTTCTGTAGGCTGCCCCATCGAAGTCCTCATCTGAGTCCTGTGCAGCAGAACTCATGTGCAACCCTGCCCTCTGGGAAGCTGGCTCCTATGCTACCCTTTTCCCTGCCCTGCCCATTCCTGCCTGGTGACTCACCATGTGCAGATCCCACCTCTAAGCTAACATCTAAACTCCATGCAGTGCCAGTATCTGAGCTGGTAGCTACAACTGTCAGATCGAGTGATAGTGTTTCTTCTTCTTCATCACTCTCCTCTCCCTCTTCTTCTTGCATCACTGGCTGGGCAGGCTGGAATTCTTGGGTCTCTGAAATGAGAAAGGCACAAGGATAGGGTTGAGGTGAGGCGAGGGGGAAAAGCAAGAGCTGCATGCTTGCATCATGTGCAGATTGTAAATCAGAAGAGATTGTGGGATGAAGGGGAAGTGTGATATGAGAAAGGGGGTAATGTATGAGGATACCGACATCTTGTATTCTTTCAGCCCCACCTCTGGCCACGGGCTCAGCCAGGCCCCTGCCAAGAATGGCCAGCACCATCTCCTCCATGGGGGTGAGGTGATGCAGGCGAGCCTGTCCCCCGCCAGTTAGGTGCTGCTGGCACTGGTTGTGAGCCACCTTTTCCTGCAAGAGAAAGGGAAGTGTGTCAGTGAGTGTGGTGCAATGTGTTTGGGTGATGTGCCTGCCTTGGTGAATAGCTGACAGTGTGAGTAAGCTGTGAGATGTGAGTGTGAGGCTTGCAGCAAAGGTAAGTGTGTGAGGGTAAGATGGAGCTAGGAATGTGAGGTATGAGTCATGATTGATAGAGATTGTTGGTAGCTGAGTAATGGGGGGGGTGATTGAGCAGTGTGTGAGGATAGTGGTGCAGTTTGTGGGATATGGCATTTGAAGATGAATTCACTGACCTTGACCACTTGTATGAGGTTATAAAACTTCTTCCTGCACTGCGTGCACGTCCTTGGGGCGACACTGCTGGCATTCACCACAGTGGCTATCTGCCCTTTGGTCTGTTGCTTGGAGGGCCTCCTGGCCCCCTGTGGGAAGAGGACATCTGTCCTCCTATTGATCTCATGCACCAAGGCCTCCAGTGCTACATCGGAGAACCTTGGTGCACGCTCTCTCCCCTGTTGTTCATTAATTGATTTATTGCACTGTCTCCCGCGGCCAGTTGAAAGATCTGCTGCAGGCAAAGGCACCTCTCCTTTAAGAGTTGCAGACTGCCTTTAAGTAGTGCAGGCTAGCTTTAAATGGTGCTAACCACACATTGGGGTCCTTGCTGAGCGTTCAGCCACTCAGCAGCATGTCCAGCGCTGGGCCAAACACCTCAATCATGGAAATGAACAGGCAGCATTAAGTTTACGTGCTGCCTGCTGTGCTCAGAAAGGGTGAGTGCAGCGCGATCCCTGAGCCTGTTTTCAGGGGCAAACAAATTTCTATGTCAACAACTGTGAATATCATCAGATGCCAGGAACTACTTAATTTCTTTTTGAAACCTCTTAAAGCTTCCAGTCCTAGCACCTACATCATAGCAACCTGTTCCCCGTGTTGACCACTCGTTCCCTTAATAAATTCTGTCTGCATTGCCTATTTACTTTATCTTAAATCTATGCTCCTAGTTCAGTAATTATAGAAACATCGAAACATAGAAGATAGGAGCAGGAGTAGGCCATTCAGCCCTTCGAGCCTGCTCCGTCATTCAATGAGATCATGGCTGATCTTCCAAATTCAGTACCCTGTCCCTGACTTCTCCCCATATCCCTTGATCACTTTTGCCTTAAGAAATATATCCAACTCTTTCTTGAATATATTTAATGAACTGGCCTCCACCGCCCTCTGTGGCAGAGAATTCCACAGGTTCACCACTCTCTGGGTGAAGAAATTCCTCTTCATTTCAGTCCTAAATGGCTTACCCCTTATCCTTAAACTATGACCCCTGGTTCTGGACTCCCCGGCCATCAGAAACATCTTTCCTGCATCTAGTCTGTCCAGGCCTGACAGAATTTTATAGGTTTCGATGAGATCCCCTCTCAATCTTCTAAACTCCAGTGAGTATAAGCCCAATCGACACAATCTCTCCTCATACGTCATTTCTGCCATCCCAGGTATCAGCCTGATGAATCTACGCTGCACTCCTTCCATGGCAAGAACGTCCTTCCTCAGGTAAGGCGACCAAAACTGCACACAATACTCAAGGTGCGGTCTCACCAAGGTTCTGTACAACTGTAGCAAGACATCATTGTTCCTGTACTCGAACCCTTTTGCTACGAAGGCCAACATACCATTTGACATCCTAGCCGCCTGCTGTACCTGCATGCTTACCTTCAGCGACTGGTGCACAATAACACCCAGGTCTCTTTGCACTTCCCCTTCTCCCAATCTATTGCCATTCAAATAATAATCTGCCTTCCTGTTTTTGCCACCAAAGTGGATAACCTCACATTTATCCACATTATAGTGCATTTGCCATGTTTCTGCCCAATCACCTAACCTGTCCAAATCATTCTGGAGTTTCACGACATCCTCCTCACAGCATACCCTCCCACCCAGCTTTGTGCCATCTGCAAATTTGGAGATATTACATCCAATTCCCTCGTCCAGATCATTAATATATATTGTGAACAGCTGGGGTCCTAGGACCGATCCTTGCGGTACCCCACTAGTCACTGCCTGCCACTCGGAAAACGACCCGTTTATTCCAACTCTTTGCTTTCTGTCCACCAACCAGTTCTCTATCCAAGTCAATACCTTGCCCCCAATCCCACGTGCCTTAATTTTGCACACTAATCTCTTATGTGGGACCTTATCGAAAGCCTTCTGAAAGTCCAAATATACCACATCCACTGGTTCTCCCTTATCTATTCTACCAGTTACATCCTCAAAAAATTCCAGTAGATTAGTCAAGCATGATTTACCTTTTGTAAATCCATGTTGACTTTGTCCGATCCTGTCACTGCTTCCCAAGTGCTCTGCTATTACATCTTTTATAATGGATTCTAGCATTTTCCCCACTACCGATGTCAGGATTACCGGTCTATAATTCCCCACTTTTTCTCTACCACCTTTTTTGAATAGTGGGGTAACATTAGCTACCCTCCAATCCATGGGTACTGTTCCAGAGTCTATCGAGTTCTGGAAGATGACCAGCAATGCATCTACTATTTCTAGGGCCACTTCCTTAAGTACCCTGGGATGTAGATTATCAGGCCCTGGGGATTTAACGGCCTTCAATCCCATCAATTTTCCTAACACCATTTCCCTACAAATACTGATTTCTTTCAGTTCCACCCTTTCATCAGACCATATGTTCCCCGGCATCTCTGGGAGGTTATTTGTGTCCTCCTTTGTGAGGACAAAACCAAAATATGTATTTAGTTGGTCTGTCATTTCTTTGTTCCCCATTATAAATTCCCCTGATTCTGACTGCAAGGGACCTACGCTTGACTTCACCAATCTTTTTCTCTTCACATATCTGTAAAAGCTTTAACGGTCAGTTTTTATGTTCCTTGCAAGCTTACACTCATATTCTATTTTCCCTTTCTTAATTAATCCCTTTGTCCTCCTTTGTTGAATCCTAAACTGCTCCCAATCCTCAGGATTATTGCTTTTTCTGGTCAATTTATATGTCCTCTCCTTGGATCTTATGCTCTCCCTAATTTCCCTTGTTAGCCGTGGTTGAGTCACCTTTTTTGTTTTATTTTTATGCCAAACTGTGATGAATAAATTCTGTAGCTCATCCATTCAGTCTTTGAATGTTTGCCATTGCCTATCCACCGTTAACCCTTTGAGTGCCATTCCCCAATCAATCCTACCCAACTCGCTCCTCAGACCATCGTAGTTTCCTTTATTTAAATTGAGGACCCTAGTCTCTGAGTCAACTATTTCATTCTCCATCTTCATGAAGAATTCGATCATATTATGATTGCTCCGACCCAAGGGGCCTCGTACAACAAGACTGCTAATTAATCCTTTCTCGTTACATAATACCCAGTCTAAGATGGCCTGATCTTTGGTTCGTTCCTCGACATATTGGTCCAGGAAACCATCCCGTAAACACTCCAGGAATTCCTCCTCCACAGTATTGTTACTAATTTGTTTGGCCCAATCTTTATGTAGATTAAAGTCACCCATGATGGCTGCTGTGCCCTTATTGCATGCTTCTTTAATTTCCCTTTTAATGCCATCCCCAACCTCCGCCTTACTGTTTGGAGGTCTATAAACCACTCCCACTAATGTTTTTTTCCCCTTAGTATTCCTCAATTCTACCCATACAGATTCCACATCATCAGAGCTAATATCCTTCATTACAATTGTGTTAATTCCTTCTTTAACCAGTAATGCTACCCCACCTCCCTTTCCTTTTTGCCTATCTTTCCTGAATATCGAATACCCCTGAATGTTGAGTTCCCAGTCTTGGCCTTCCTTGAGCCACGTTTCCGTAATCCAAACCAAATCATATTTGTTTACCTCTATTTGCACAGCCAATTCATCCACCTTATTACAAATGCTCCTCAGATTAAGACACAAAGCCTTCAAGCTTGTTTTTTTAACGCTCTTAGACCTATTAGAATTATTATTTACTGTGGCCACGTTTGATTTAAACCGTTGATTTCTCTGACTGCCACTTTCGTTTTTCGCCTTCCTATCTTTTGCTTTTATCCTTGTTTCCCTTTCCTCTGTCTCCCTGCTCAGGTTCCCAACCCCCTGCCATTTTAGTTTAAACCCTCCCCCACAGCACTAGCAAACACTCCTCCTAGGACATCGGTTCCAGCCCTGCCCAGGTGCAAACCGTCCGGTTTGAACTGGTCCCACCTCCCCCAGAGCCGGTTCCAATGTCCCAGGAACTTGAATCCCTCCCCCTGGCACCATTCCTCTAGCCACATATTCATCTGAAGTATCCTTCTATTTCTACTCTGACTAGCACGTGGCATGGGTAGCAATCCTGAGATTACTACCTTTGAGGTCCTGTTTTTTAATTTATCTCCTCACTCCCTATATTCCGCTTTTAGGACCTCATCCCGCTTTTTACCTATATCGTTGGTGCCTATATGCACCACGGCAACTGGTTGTTCACCCTCCCCTTCCAAGATGTTCTGCAGCCGCTGTATATGGCAGGAAAATGTATATGTTTTCAAGTTATTGAAACCTTTCATAATTTGTAAAATTTCTATCATGTCTCTCCTTCATCTTCTCATATCTTTCTCTAGATTTATTCTGTCCCTTTCAATCACCATCTTTGTTTTCAGCCCTCATCCATGTTTTAACCTGGGTCTGAGCAATATATTGCACTGATCTTGCTGTTGTCACTTTGCTTCCCTTATGATCTGGAGTGTGCCTTTTTTTGCCCAATATCTAGATAAGCAACAGCATGACCCTAGAGATTATAACAGAAGATTCCATTAAAATATGTCGTGTGCAGCCACATGAATTTTCTCTGTTTACAGAAGGTGAACACGACCAAGACAAGGCATAGCTTCGAACTTTGAATACACAAATGAACAATATAATGAAAGAAAGACTTGTATTTCTATAGTGTCTTTCATGACCACTGGACATCTCAAAGCGCTTTACAGCCAATGAAGCACTTTTGAAGTGTAGTCACTGTTGTAATGTAGGAAACACATCAGCCAATTTGCACTCAGCAAGGTCCCACAAACAGCAATGTGATAATGACCAGATAATCTGTTTTCATGATGTTGATTGAGGGATAATATTGGCCAAGACACCAGGGATAACTCCCTGTTCCTCTTCAAAATAATCCCCTGGAATCTTTTACGTCCACCTGAGAGGGCAGATGGGGCCTCGGTTTAATGTCTCATCCAAAAGGTGGCACCTCCAACAGTGCAGTACGCCCTCAGCACTGCACTGGAGTGTCAGCCTAGATTTTTGTGCTCAAGCTCCTTGGAGTGGGATTTGAACCCACAACCTTCTGACTCAGAGGCGAGAAGAGTGCTCCCCACTGAGCCACAGCTGACAGAAAGTTATTACAGTGAGAATAATCACCTCCCCTGTGATCCTTGGTTAAGACACAACTTATAACTCTTTGAATATTGGCTTGTTTTTGTAGTGTCCGTGTGTAGATAAAGACACTGAAGACAGGAGTTGGTTCATAGGTATTTACTAAGCAAGTCTGGGGGGGGGTTTCTAAAGGGTATACACAATACACAGGCTTATATAGCCCAAGTGGCAATTACCGGCATTACGCACACCTGGGGCTCTTAAAGGCACATACACCATAATTGCTCTTAAAGGCACATACACCACAATTCCTCCCCTTCTAGCTAACTAGTACATCATATTTTAAGTAATTATTAATTACATGTTATATGCAAAATAATATACATTGCTGTATTAATTAATTATAAGTTAGTCTCTCAGGAGGCTTCCTGACTCGGTCCGGATAACGCCTCGGGGGTGTAGTAGTTTCTGGTGGTGTAGTAGGTTCTTCTGGCAAGGCTGATTCGGCTTGAAGGCCAGTGTCGGGTTCATCGGGCTCCAGTATCACCGGATCGGAGGTAGATATGGGTATCTCTACTTCATCGTTAGATGTATAGAGTGGTGGTGTAGGTTGTCCCTTTTCGGATGACTTGATGATTTGGTCAGCATGGCGCCTTATTATGCTGCCTCCAATGTCCACGGTATACATCAGTGGTCCTAATCGTGTGCAGATAGTTCCAGGCTGCCATTTCTCGGTACGGTAGTCCTGGGCCAAAACCGGTTGGCCTATCTGGAAGGCCCTAGTTGGCCTTTCATTCATGCCCTGAAACTGCCGGTTCTCCACGTCCCTTCGGATGTTGGGCTTGATCAAATCCAGCCGGCATCTTAGGTTTCTATTGTAGAACATCATGGCGGGAGTTTGGTTAGTAACCATATGCGTTGCATTCCTATATGCAAATAAGAAGTTATCCACCTTGTGCTGAAGTTTTATGTCTTCATTACCCATGGCCTTGATGGCCTTCTTGAAGGTCTGGACAAACCTTTCAGCCAATCCATTGGTGGCGGGATGGTATGGGGCGGACGTGTAGTGCTTTACCCCATTGTTCTTTAAGAACTTTCTGAATTCTTCGGACACAAATTGCGGTCCATTATCAGAACATATCTGCTCCGGCAGCCCATTCCTGGCAAATATGGTCCTTAATACTGTGATGGTTTTTTCCGTGGTGGTGGAGGACATCTTTATTACCTCCGGCCACTTGGAGTGTGCATCAACTGCGATTAAGAACATTGAGTCCAAAAATGGACCAGCAAAGTCGATGTGCACCCTTTGCCAGGGAGATGAGGGCCACTCCCATGGATGTAGAGGGGCCTGTGGCGGAGCATTTTGGACCTTCTGGCATCCTAGGCAGCTCTTGGTCATGTCTTCGATGTCTCCATCGATACCTGGCCACCATACAAACGCCCTAGCTAGGATCTTCATTTTCACTCCACCCAGATGCCCCTCGTGAAGCTCCTTTAGCACTTTATCCTGGAGTTTGGGTGGAATCACCACTCTGGATCCACACATCAAGGTTCCTCGGCACACTGACAGCTGTTCTCTTCTTTGCGAGAATGCTGGCAACAGTGGTTCGCCATGTGCTGGCCATCCCTTCACTGTTAAATCGTAGACCCGTGAGAGAGTAGGGTCATTTCTTGTCTCCCTTTCAATGGCAGAATTTGTCACCGGTAGACATTCCACTATGGTAGAGTGGAATATCTCTACTGGGTCTACTGTAGGTGCCTCTTCTATCGTTGGCAACGGTAGGCGTGATAAACCGTCAGCATTCCCATGCTGTTTTGACCCTTTGTATTCAATGTTGTATTGGTGTGCCCCTAGAAAAAGGGACCACCTCTGTAGTCTTTGTGCCGTCATAATGGGGACACCTTTTTTAGGGTTGAATATGGAGATGAGGGGTTGATGGTCAGTCAGCAAGGTAAATTTTTGTCCGTGTAGGTAATGGTTGAATTTCTTCACTCCCCATACCAGGCTGAGTGCTTCCCTGTCTATCTGGGCATAGTTATGCTCAGCTGAGTTCAATGAGCGTGACGCAAAAGCTATCGGCCGTTCCGAGCCATCAGGGAATCTATGGGGCAATACCGCTCCTATGCCGTAAGGGGATGCATCGCACGCCAGTCTGATTGGTAGTGATGGGTTGTAATGAGCCAAAATTTTCTCGGATGTGATTAAGTCTTTACATTTATGGAAGGCACGTTTACAGTCTTCGTTCCATTTCCAAATCACTCCTGTCTGTAGAAGATCATTAAGAGGGTGTAGAATAGTTGATAAGTTCGGTAAAAATTTATGATAGTAATTTATTAATCCCAGGAATGACCTTAATTGTGAAACATTTTCAGGTGCTGGGGCTTTTATAACTGCTTCAATTTTTTCAGGTGACTTATGCAACCCTTCCTTATTAATTATGTGGCCACAATATGATATCTGATTTTGGAAACATTTGCACTTGGGGCGATTTGCTCGTAGGCCCCATTCTTTCAGCCTAGTGAGCACCTGCTCCAAATTGGCAAGGTGCTCGTTGTCGTTTTCTCCTGTTATAAGGATGTCGTCTAGGTAGCATTGAGTCCCCGGAATCCCTTGCAGGACTTGCTCCATAGCTCTTTGCCAGATAGCTGGAGCTGATGCTATTCCAAAAACCAGTCGATTGTACTGGTACAGGCCTTTGTGTGTGTTTATTGTGAGATACTTTTTAGAGGTCTCCTCAACCTCCATCTGTAGATATGCCTGTGCCAAGTCAATTTTTGTGAAACGTTTCCCTCCGGATAGTGAGGCGAAAATATCTTCTATCCTCGGAAGAGGATACTGTACCGTGTGAAGGACCGGGTTTACAGTCACCTTAAAGTCTCCACAGATGCGAATTTTTTTCTGTTCCTCAGAGTTATTTTTCAATGTTTTTTTCATGACTGGAATGATGGGTGTTGACCGTTCGCTCCAATCTATTTTGGATAATACACCTGCCTTTTCCAAATTCTTCAGCTCTGCCTCGACTGCCGGACGTATTGCGTATGGCACCGGTCTTGCCTTAAAAAATTTTGGAATTGCTGTATCTTCCACTTTTATTGAGGCGGTGATGCCTTTCAAGGTTCCTAGTTTATCTTGAAACACTTCTTTGGCGTTGGCCAAGATGTCTTTTAATCGTTCAGGTATGATGTCATCATTGTTTTTTTTCTTACTGGTCACCGTCAGTGCCTGAATGGAGTGCCAGTCTAAACGTATCTTCCTTATCCATTCACGTCCCAACAACGGTGGACCACCATCTTGTAGAATGTATAAATACAACTTTTGTATTTCTTTGCCGTTGTATACCACAGGCACCCTTATTTTTCCTTTGGGGTAGACTTTCTGCCCCGTATATGTTTTTAAGATAATGGATGTGTCTTTTAGAGGTATATGCGAAAATAGCCTCTCGTAATCTCGTCGATTTATTACGGTTAGAGCTGATCCTGTATCTAGCTCCATTTTAACTGGGGACCCTGCTATTGTGAGGGTAACCCAAATGGTTTGGTAATCCTCTTTGGCAAGTACATTATGTAATTTGAGACAGCTTAGTCTCTTGTTTCCGGAGTCGCTATCGCTATTCTGGCCTTCGGAGCTATTGTCCGGCATCATTTGTACCTTCCTGTACTTTTCTTTATTGATTTTTTTGTTTTCTGTCAGTGGATTTATTTTGTCCAGATTGGCATACCCGTGCAATGTGTCCAATCTTACCACATTGCCTGCATGCTTTGCCCTTGAACCAGCAGTCCCTCTGGTTATGGGTGGATCTGCCGCAGCGATAACATCTTCCGAACTCCTGTGTCATTTTATGGGTGCCGAAGTCCTGTGTCTCTTGTTGTATCTCTGCAGCTCCTTTTGCTGCTGCTTCGTATGATACAGCCATACTGAAAGCTTTGTCCAATGTTAAATCTTTTTCAGAAAGCAGTTTTTTTTGTGTTCCTTCATTTAAGAGACCGCAAACAAATTTGTCTCGAAGATAATCCGATAGTCCTGCTCCGAATTGGCAGTACTTTGATAGCTTTCTTAATTCGGTTAGGTAATCAGCGTTACTTTCATTCTTGTGTTGATTTCTCTTGAAGAACTTGAATCGTTCCGCTATCAGCAGCGGTGTTGGGTTTAAATGCTCCTGCAGGGTATCAACAATTTCTTTAAAAGTCTTGTCCTTTGGTTTGGCTGGAGTGATTAAATTTTGTAACAGCCCGTATGTCTTCACGCCCATTAAGTTCAGAAGTACTGAAGCTTTTTTTTCATCTGTTATTCCATTTGCAGTGCAATAAACCTCTACTCTTTCCACGTATGTGGTCCAATCTTCTATTTTGCCATCAAAAGCCTCAATATTACCAGATTTAGGCATTTCAGAAAAGATATGGCACTTCCCGCGTTTTTTTTTTTCTCTCTGTAGCAACGATATGGCGCTTCCCGCGCTTTCCCGCCGCTGCTACCGATAACAACGCTGTTTTACTGTGGTTTCAGTTTATTCACTGTTGGAGACTCGTTCCCGACGGAGGTCTAAACGCTGACCTGCTTGACGCGCCGGCCGTCTCTCGAGTGCACCCTCCCAGTCCGTTATTGCTTGCCTCCGATTTCGCTGCCTGTCTCAGCTGTAGAGCCCGCCGCTGAAGCTCCAGCCTGACGCCCAGGAAGGATTAGCGCAGTACCTGTCACCAGCTTGGCCAGCTGGTGAAACCACAGTTTCTCTTACTTCCCTGAGTCTTCTGGACGCTGGAGGAATCGATGTCCTTGAGGTGCTGCCGAATTGCAGGTAAGTCTGTTTCCACTTCGTCGCCACTGTAGTGTCCGTGTGTAGATAAAGACACTGAAGACAGGAGTTGGTTCATAGGTATTTACTAAGCAAATCTGGGGGGGGGGTTTCTAAAGGATATACACAATACACAGGCTTATATAGCCCAAGTGGCAATTACCGGCATTACGCACACCTGGGGCTCTTAAAGGCACATACACCATAATTGCTCTTAAAGGCACATACACCACAGTTTTTTTCTAGCTAAGCTTCTGTAGCTAAGTTAGTTCATATTTTTTAAAACACAGGCAGGTGTATGTGTGCAGCTTTGAAAATACAGGAAGGCAGGGTTCTCTGGGAACTACTCCTCCTTAAATCAATGAAAGGGTGCCTCAGTCCTCCGAATTGCCAATCACAGATATTATACCCTGTGGTGACCACCTACCCTTTCATGCAGAAGTAGGGAGCTCCCCCACATCTGCCTTGACTAAGGTCTCCATTATGCAAATAATTGGAACAAGATCAGGACTTCCAGGTGTACAAGAAGCCATTTTACAGCAATAGCATGAAATGTTTGAGATTGTACTTAATTATCTTCCATTTAAATAACAAATTAACACTTCGAATCAACTATTCTGGTTGTGAAAACTACTAAATGTAGCATTCCTGTAATATTGAAGTTAAAAATTCTAGCTCAGGCAATCCAGGCAAAATCTATTTTGCCACACTGCATCATTTGAATAATTAAATTAAAAACTATTGGTTTAAAACCAACAATAACATTTCAAACAAAATGAAGTATGTCCTCGGAGAAATAAGAACGAAATTGCATTTCAGGACCTCACGATATACTAATGTGCCGTCACTGTTGTAATGGAATGAAACACCACAGCCAATCTATGCACAGCAAGATCCCACAAACAGCAATGACATAAATGACCAGATAATTTGTTTTAATTATGTTGGTTGGGGGATAACTATTGGCCAGGACTCTGGCAGAAGAATTCCCTTGCTCTTCTTCAAATAGTGCCATCTCCACCTAAGGAGGCAGACGGTGCCTCGGTTTCACGTCTCATCTGAAAGACGGCACCTCTGACAGTGCAGCACTCCTTTGGTAATGCTGTAAAGTGTCAACCTGGATTATGTGCCCAACTCTCTGGAGTGGGGCTTGAACCCATGACCATCTGGCTCAGAGATGAGAGTGCTACTGGTGCGTCAGGACTGATAAAAAAATAACTTTGGATAAGAGTTTAAAAATATGTATTAGTACAGAAACTGCATCAAAACAAAAGAACTCAAGAAGAAAATGGTTTCAAAAAATTAAACCATTTGGTAGCAGCTGCTATTACGTAATTGTACCTGCAATGTGCATAAGTAATGTTTCCCAGACAACCTGGCAGTTTATTTTCATACAACTCTACTCCCTGACGTGATTCTTCCATGTAAATGTTAGTGAGTACTAATGAAGTCTTGCAGGGCTTGAAGTTTCCAAGCTGTAGCTGTTAAATGTAAGAGCTGTTTCCATAGTCCGGCAATGATAGCCTCACACCAGCTCCAGAGTTGTGTCACACCGTGGTGGCGTGCTACATGATGATGCACGTTCCATTTCATGGAGAGAAGAACTGATGCTCTACATTCAGGAAGTTGTTGGAGATTGATACTTCTCTGCACCCTCTCTGGAGTCTGTGTTGCTGTATTATTCCATATGGGGCCAAGAGAAGGTAATATTACAACTGACGATGGACTGTGCATACACAGCTTTTTGGGGATATGAAAAATGGTTAGTTCTCACAAATGGTCACTTGGCAGGTTTTGTCAATATAAATTCTGTGCTTAGAGGAATTGAACTAGCAAAGTGTTATACATAAACACTGTGGCCACGATTTTGCCGGCGCTCAGGGGGCAGGTTTGGAGGCAGGTCGGGAGTTAAAATTCAAATGAATGATGGTGGGTTCTGTCCCACCTCCACGCAACTTTCCACAGTGTCGGGTCTACGAGACCTGATCAGACCCGACACCAAACGGCGGGAGAGGCACTTAAGGCAGTTAACAGCTTGTTAACTGCCGACATAATCCCATTTTTACAGGTACTTCCCATTTTAGTACATGTTCAGCGTGTTGCACATCATGCGACCAACACGCCAGCTGAATGTGTTGGGTTCAGCAAGCAGTTGAATTGTTGAAAGCTGCTCCTGCAGCATAAAAGCGGAGGAGCAACATGGCTGACTTTCAGATGGCAGAACTTTGTGTTTTGAGGTTTTGGAAAACATTTTGCAGGTCTATTGAGCTTGTAAGTGTTTAAGCTGAGATCCATATGCACTGTGACCTCCTTGGAACGCCCTCTCCCCACATTGACTGAGCACTTATAACATCTATTCCTCAACTGAGATATATACCAGCGGAATGGGAACCATTTACACTCTCTCATCCTGGTCCTCAGAATCAGAGGAAGAGCAGCCATGGCAGCAGCAGAACCAGGCACAACAGCAGCAGCAACAGGAGCGCTAACCTTCTCCTCAGCCACCTGATGCTGCACAGAGCACAGGGCGTCAGCGCAGGGCTGCTCTGCACCACAGGAGATACCCCCAACACAGAGATTACAGGCCAAGGATGAGCTTCCTCAACATGAGTGAGCAGCAGTGCCAAAGGAGGCTGAGACTTTCGCGAGAGGTAGTCAATGACATCTGCACAATGCTGCAGCAACACCTGGAGCCCAGAGAGGCGGGTGGACACTCCTTACCATTGGCTGTCAAAGTCACCGTCGCACTCAACTTCTTTGTTTCAGGGTCCTTCCAGGGATCAGCAGCAGACATCAGCGGCATCTCCCAGTCGGCCACACACAGTTGCATCACGCAGGTTACCGATGCCCTCTTTGCAAAGTCGCACAATTACATTCACTTCTCCATGGATGAAGCAAGTGTAACTGTGCATGCGATTGGCTTTGCAAATATGGCAGGCTTCCCAAGGGTGCAGGGCATTGTAAACTGCACACATGTGGCCCTTAGGGCACCCCATCACCGCAAGGGCTTCCACTCCCTTAACGTCCAGCTGGTGTGTAACCACAGGAAGAATATTATGCATGTTTGCGCCAAGTTCCCTGGCATTTGCCATGACTCGTTCATCCTGCGGCAGTCTACTGTGCCTCAGCTCTTCAATTCGCCAATGCAACGGGGAGCGGTACAATGTGAGCCACATATTTACCAGAAGCATCATAGAGCAAACCATCGGCTGCTCAAAGTGCGCTTCCAATGACTCGACAGATCTGGCGGAGGCCTACAGTACGCACCAGCCAGGGTCTCCAGAATCATCGTGATCTGCTGTGCCCTTGTAGGTGGTTTGCTTTGGTGGTTCGAATCACTCCCCCTACTTAGTTCTAGATGACAGGAATGATGGTGAACAGGGTTGGAACACAGACAAGCTTTTCGGTCTCAACCGTACGATGTTTAATAAGGTTAACACACACACCTGCCTCCAGTACGTAAAATGCCTGGTGACGTAAAACAAACAGTACAACAATATAACTTGGCCCGTCGAACAGGCCCCTGTGTTGTATTAAGACACCTAAAATCACACTGTGTTGCAATACAGAGTATAACATGGACTTGTCCCACAAACCCTGGAACATACACTACATAATACACACAGAACCTCCCCACTAAGCCCTTCTGGATTGGTTGGGACACACAACACCCCCTCACACAGTACTGGTGATCTTAAGGATGGTTGGGCTTGGACAATGCTCACCCCAATTGTCCATTTTCTTGCTCGCTGCTTCCCTGTGTAGAACGTGTCTCCTGGTTCTGTATCGCTGATGCAGTATCCAAGTCCCAGTTTCGAGGTTCGTTCCTACAGTCGAAGAGCAAGGCAAGGCTCTTGTCGCTCATGGTGGTTTCTTCTCTCTGTCTCGGACGGAGTGCTCTGTTCTTGGTTCAGAGAATGAGGGCACGCGAAGGCGAGCAAGAGAGAGAGAGAGAGAATGGCCAAAGCTGCATTCTCTGTATACCCTAAAAGTTCATTAAGGTCTGTCTATTGCAGTGATGTCTTTTAAATCACCCTTCTTTGTCTGGTTCCCACCTTTTTGAGTCTGGGCCTTCCCCCAACTTTTGCATTCCAATACACACCCAGTAATCCAAACCACAGGACATGTACAGGGCTGGGGGATGGAAGACAATTCCTTATCTTGTCTCCCCCTCCCTGTGGTACATATTTGATGTGATTTAGTCTTACTGCTGATATGTTTTGCCCAAGGTTAAAGTGTTTTTCATTGAAGCCAGGAAGCTCATTGTTCCAGCAAAACTGGCATTGTTGTCTTATCCAATTGAAGATCCATCGAAACCCATTAAAACACAAAGGGCTAGATTTTCAGTATAGACAGTTTTGGGGCGCTAACCTTAGCGCCCGCCCGAAGTTAGCGCCCGCCCCAAAGTAGCGCCCCGTTGCCAAAAATTCAGTGGCTTCGCCCTAAGAGGTTGGTGGAGCGCTAAAAGAGGCGTTCCACTACTATCTTTAGGCGCTAAGCCGGCGGTGCAGAGCGCAACGCCCGAGCTCGGGCGCAGCGCACGGCAGACACACTGGTGCCAGTGAGCTCTTAAAGGGGAAGGGTGTATGTCTTCTTTTCAAAAGCAGAGTCTGGGGGAGAGGAGGAGGAGGAGGAGGAGGAGGAGGAGGAGGAGGAGGAGGAGGAGGAGGAGGAGGAGGAGGAGGTGGTGCCCGGAAACATAAATACACCGTTCACAACAACACACTGGATCCTTCCACACAATACATGCAGACTGCCGTTTATAGTGCATGAGGAGTGCCCTTTAATTTGCGCTCCCCAGGGTCTGTTGCGTTCCATTTTACAAACGCTCTGGACGCCAGCCGCACAATGGGGCGGTCCGACTGAAGTTTGGATTCGGGGCGGCCAAAGGGCGTTGCACGAGGATGTGATGTCATTTTCTGCGCGCGCATCCGGGCGGCCGCTAAACTTTGCGCCGGCGCTAACGGGCAACTTAATTTGGGGCGGGGCGCAAACTGCGCTGCGCCCGGGCGCTACACGCATAGCGCCCGAAAATCACTTCTCTTAAGGCGCTAACTGCTGGCGCAAGCAACTGAAAATCTAGCCCAAAGTCTCATCACCTATCGAGACGTTCATTGTCCAAAGTAAATGTCTTTTCCATAGTTAAATTGAAACTCACAGGTGTGTCTGTGCTTCTAGTTCCAACAGCACCATACCCCTATCACTGGGCCAAACAGGCTGCTGGTCAAACAGCAGTAACAACCATACAAAATGTCCGATACAAAAAAATCCTTGGGGTCTGCGCCGATGCTTGCACCCTGCACAACATTGCATGGCAACGTGGCTTAGCACTGCCTGAGGAACAAGTGTTTCAGCGAACAGCCTCCTCGCAAAAGGAGGAGGAGCAGGAGGTGGAGGAGGAGGTGGCAGATGAGGGATACCTTGCGGAGGTGGATGTGCTAATTCCACCAGCTCACAACCACATTGCTAGCCGTCATCGACCTGAAACGTTACCTCTGTTTCTCTCTCTACAGATGCTGCTGAGTATTTCCAGCATTTACTGTTTGTATTTCAAAGTTACTTTGGTAGCTTTGGGACGTCTGGTAGTTGTGAAAGGTGCATTCGAAATGCTTTTCACCCATCATGTTTCATAATTAAAGTGTATGTGGGAACCTTTAAAAAGTGCCTTTGATTTTCTATCTTTTCATTAAACGACTTATTACAAAGTTTTGAGTATTATGTCAATATTAATGGGTCACAGCCAATACACAAGGTCTCTTCTATGTGAAAATCATTGGTTGATTGAGGGATTATGGAACTGTCCTGGTCCACAAGTACATTTTCACGAATGGGACAGATTTAAGCATATAGGATTATGCTTGGCTATGAACTTAAAATAGTTGATTCAAAACTCAACATGGCATTGCCAAATAGTAAATAGTCTTGATTTACATACTTACTCTAATACAGGGTATTACCACTAGCATATTTATGGTACAATTAATACAAATGGAAAGAATATTCTGATGAATAACCTATTAGTAAGGATATTACTCAGTTAATCAGAAGATATTTTCATCTATATTTATTGAATACAATAAACTAAATCTTCATTTAACAACACCAATGAAGTAACTAATGAATCCTGATACAAAGGCAAAATACTGCGGATGCTGGAAATCTGAAATATAAACAGAAAATGCTGGAAATACTCAGCAGGTCAGGCAGCATCTGTGGAGAGAGAAACAGAGTTAACGTTTCAGGTCTGTGACCTTTCATCAGAACTGGAAAATGTTACAGACATAGCAGGGTTTAAGCAAGCACAGAGGGGGGGAAGACGGGGAGGGAAGGAAAGAATGCTGCAAAGTTGATTTGACACCGGCACTGCCATTGCAGAGCTCCACGATCCAGCTGATGCCCTCTCTTAACTCTCACAGCTGAACATGCGTTAATAGCATGAAGGACTACCACCAGTGCTATTTACGCTGCGCTTCAGCAATCCTAGTAATCTGTTGGAGGACAGATTGCTGGACTGCTGTGACACCCTGCAAGACCTTTGAACACTTGCATCCTCAGCCATGATGGCAGCAGACTGAGCTGAACTTGCATGACTTCAGTCTGAGCTTCCACTGTAGCACTCAGACCATTGGTGGAAGCTGTTTTTGCTGCAATGGAAGCTGAGACATCGGCCATCAGACGCTGCATCATGGTTGAGTCCCCAAGTGTGTTGATAGGGTTGGCCACCAGTTCCATGCTGGAAAGGATGGGCTCCAAGCTCTGTGCAACGCCGTGTGCCAAGTTGGTGCTGGACTCCTCTAAGCTCCTTGACATTGGCTTTTTGGCAGGCTGTTCAGTGCACCAAGCATTTCATTGTGCATACCCATCAGCCTTCTTCTGTAGCCTGGCCCATTGAAGTCCTCATCTGAGTCCTCTGCAGCAGAACTCATGTGCGACCTTGCCCTCCGGGGAGCTGGTACCTGTGCTATCCTTGCCCCTTGCCCTGGCTGCAGTGCACTTGTGCCCAGTGTCTCACCACATGCAGATGCCACATTATTGCTATCCTCTAAGATATGCACAGTGTCAGTATCTGAGCTGGTGGCTTCGAGTTTGAAATCAAGTGACGGTGTGTCTTCATCATCACTGTCTTCTTGGTCTTCCACCACTGCCGGGGCAGGTTCACTTCCTGATTATCTGAAAGGAGAAAATCACAAGGGTAGGGTTGTGGTGATGGGGAGGGGGTAGTAAGGGGTGCAGCTAGGCCTTAGCTATTTACGATCTATATTAATGACTTAGATGAAGGTACTGAGTGTAACGTATCCAAGTTTGCTGATAATACAAAGTTAGGTGGGAAAGTAAGCTGTGAAGAGGACGCAAAGAGGCTGCAGAGAGATATAGAGAAGTTGACTGAGTGGGGAAGAACATGGCAGATGGAATACAAAGTGGGGAAGTGTGAAGTTATCCACTTTGGTAGGAAAAACAAAAAAGCAGAATATTTTTTGATTGGTGAGAGACTGGGAAATGTTTGCACTGGGTGTCCTTGTACATGAATCACAGAAATTTAATATGCAGGTACAGCAAGCAATTAAGAAAGCAAATGGAGTGCTAGCCTTTATTGCAAAGGGAATGGAGTATAAAAGTAGGAAAATCCTGTTACAACTGTACAGGGCATTGGTGAGACCACACCTGGAGTACTGCATACAGTTTTGGTCTCCTTATTTAAGGAAGGATATATTTGCATTGGAGGCAGTTCAGAGAAGGTTCATGAGGTTTTCAGTGATTCAGAGATTCAGCTGTTTCATCAATGACCTTCCCTCCATCATAAGGTCAGAAGTGGGGATGTTCGCTGATGATTGCACACTGTTCAGCACCATTCGAGACTCGTCAGATACTGACGCAGTCCGTGTCCATATGCAGCAAGACCTGGACAACATTCAGACTTGGGCTGACAAGTGGCAAGTAACATTCGCACCACACAAGTGCCAGGCAATGACCATCTCCAACAAGCAAGACTCTAACCATCTCCCCTTGACATTCAATGGCATTACCATTGCTGAATCCCCCACTATCAACATCCTGGGGGTTACCATTGATCAGAAACTGAACTGGACCAGCCATATAAATACTGTGGCTACAAGAGCAGGCCAGAGGCTGGGAATTCTGCGGCGAGTGTCTCACCTCCTGACTCCCCAAAGCCTTTCCACCATCTACAAGGCACAAGTCAGGAGTGTGATGGAATACTCTCCACTTGCCTGGATGAGTGCAGCTCCAACAACACTCAAGAAGCTCGACACCATTCAGGATAAAGCAGCCCGCTTGATTGGCACTCCATCCACCACCTTCAACATTCACTCCCTCCACCACCGGCGCACTGTGGCTGCAGTGTGTACCATCTACAAGATGCACTGCAGCAACTCGCCAAAGCTCCTTCAACAGCACCTTCCAAACCCGCGACCTCTACCACTTAGAAGGACAAGGGCAGCAGACGCATGGGAACATCACCACCTACAAGTTCCCCTCCAAGCCACACACCATCCTGACTTGGACCTGTATCGCCGTTCCTTCACTGTCACTGGGCCAAAATCCTGGAACTCCCTTCCTAACAGCATTGTGGGTGTACCTACATCATATGGACTGCAGCGATTCAAGAAGACGGCTCATCACCATCTTCTCAAGGGCAATTAGGGATGGGCACTAAATGCAGGCCTAGCCAGTGATGCCCACATCCCATCAATGAATAAAAAAAAAAGGTTGATTCCGGAGATGAAGGGGTTGTCTTATGAAGAAAAATTGAGCGGGTTGGGCCTATACTCATTGGAGTTTAGAAGAATGAGAGGGGATCTTATTGAAACATCTAAGATTCTGAAGGGGCTTGACAGGGTAGATGCAGAGAGGATGTTTCCCCTCGTGGGGGAATCTAGAACTAGGGGGCAGAATTTCAGAATAAGGGGGCACCCATTTAAATCAGAAATGAGGAGGAATTTCTTCTCTCAGAGGGTCATGAATCTTTGGAATTCTCTTCCCCAGAGAACTGTGGAGGCTGGGTCATTGAATATATTTAAGGTGGAGATAGACAGATTTTTGAACGATAATGGAGTCAAGGGTTATGGGGAGCGGGCAGGGAAGTGGCGTTGAAGCCAAGATCAGATCAGCCATGATCTTATTGAATGGCGGAGCAGGCTCGAGGGGCCAAATGACCTACTCCTGCTCCTATGTTTTTATGTTCAAATGGCATATTAGCTTTTGTTACAAAGGGATTAAGAGTATAAGAGTAAAGAAGTCTTACTACAATTATACAGGGCATTGGTGAGGCCACACCTTGTCTATTGTGTACAGTTCTGGTCTCCTTACCTAAGGAAATACATACTTGCCTGAGAGGGAGTGCAACGAAGGTTCACTAGATTGGTTCCTGGGATGAGGGGATTGCCCTATGAGGAGAGATTGAGTCGACTAGGCCTATATTCCCTAGCGTTTAGAAGAATGAGAGGTGATCTCCTTGAAACATACAAAATTCTTAAGGGGCTTGACAGGGTTAATGCTGAGAAAATGTTTCCCCTGGCTGGTGAATCTAGAACACGGGGTCGCAGTCTCAGAATAAAGGATCGGCCATTTAGGACTGAGATGAGGAGAAATTTCTTCACTCAAAGGGTTGTGAATCATTGGAATTCTCTACCCCAGAGAACTGTGGATGCTCAGTCATTGAGCATATTCAAGACAGAGGTCAATAAATCTTTGGGAACTAATGGAATTAAGGGATATGGTGATAGTGCGGGAAACATAGAAGATAGGAGCAGGAGTAGGCCATTCGGCCCCTTGAGCCTGCTCCGCCATTCAATGCGATCATGGCTGATCATCTAAATTCAGTACCCAGTCCCTGCTTTCTCCCCATACCCCTTCATCCCTTTAGCCTTAAGAAATATATCCAACTCCTTCTTGAATATATTTAATGTATTGGCCTCTACTGCCTTCTGTGGTAGAGAATTCCACAGGTTCAGCACTCTCTGGGTGAAGAAATTCCTCCTCATTTCTGTCCTAAATGGCTTACCCCTTATCCTTAGACTGTGACCGCTGGTTCTGGACTCCCTGACCATCGGGAACATCCTTCCTGCATCTAGTCTATCCAGTCCAGTCAGAATTTTATAAGTTTCAATGAGATCCCCTCTCATTCTTCTAAACTCCAGTGAGTACAAGCCCAATCGATCCAATCGCTCCTCATACGTCATTCCTGCCATCCCAGGTATCAGCCTGGTGAATCTTCGCTGAACTCCTTCCATGGCAAGAACATCCTTCCTCAGATAAGGCGACCAAAACTGCACACAATACTCAAGATGTGGTCTCACCAAGGCCCTGTATAACTGCAGCAAGACATCCTTTTTCCTGTACTCAAACCATCTCACTACGAAGGCCAACATACCATTTGCCTTCTTAACCGCCTGCTGCACCTGCATGCTTACCTTCAGCGACTGGTGCACAAGAACACCCAGGTCTCATTGCACTTGCCCTTCTCCCAATCTATTGCCATTCTGATAATCTGCCTTCCTGTTTTTGCCACCAAAGTGGATAACCTCACATTTATCCACATTATATTGCATCTGCCATGCTTTTGCCCAATCACCCAACCTGTCCAAATCATCCTGGAGTTTCTCGGCATCCTCCTCACAGCACACACGCCCACCCAACTTTGTGTCATCTGCAAATTTGGAGATATTACATCTAGTTCCCTTGTCTAGATCATTAAAATATATTGTGAATAGCTGAGGTGTAGTTGAGGTAGAAGATTAGCCATGATCTTGTTGAATGACAGAGCAGGCTCGAAGGGCCGAATGACCTACTCCAGCTCATATTTCTTATGTTCTTATGTGGCTTGCAACAGTGCTAAGTGTGTGAGGGTGAGGTGAAGCATATGAATGTTAGGTATGAGTCCTGATTGATAGAGATTTTTGGTAGGTGAATGATGGGGGTGTGGTGAATTGAGCAGTGTGTGAGGCTAGTGGTGCAGTTGGTGGGATATGGCATTTGAAGATGCAATTTTAAATATGTGACCTTGACTACTCATGTGAGGACATTAAACCTCTTGCGGCACTGCACGCAGGACCTCGGGGCTAAATTCCTGGCATTTACCTCTGCGGCTATCTGCTCCTACTGCCTTCTCACCATGTGCCTGAAGGGCCTCCTGCCTCCTCATGGATACAGGACGTCTCTCCTCCATTCCCCGTCCTCCACCAAGACCTTTGGTGCAGCATCTGAAAACCTTGGTGCTTGCTCTCTCCCATGGTCAGCCGTTGTTCTTTTTTACACAGCACTATTCTGAATAATGTCAGCACCTCCAGCAGCCACAATGCACCTTCCCTTATGAGGTGCAGGCTAGCTTTAAGTAATGCTAGCAAATAACGACATTAGGCCCCCTGCTGATGCATGCAGCCAATGAACAACACGGTCAGTGATGGCTGCACTCAGAAATCATGATAATGAGCAGGCAGTACAAAGTTGGTGTGCTGCCTGCATTTCATTGAATGGGCACATCGCGATCCCCACGGCTGCTTTCAGGTGCTATCCAAATTAACCCCCAGTAATTCTAATTTACCCTGAATGTTGGTGGCCTTACTGAGTGAATAACATGAGTTTGAATGTCTGGTGTACACTGTTATGATCAGATACCATTTACTTATCAATAAACTGGACCTTTTAACTGGCAAAATACTGTAATGATGCAAGAGGCTGGCAATCAATAATGAATCAAACTAAAGTTTGCTTTCTCAGCATTTATTAAGTAACTCCAGTCCCTTGTTTACATGCGGAAAATTGCAGTCTCTTACTGGTTAGGCAATATGTACAAGGATAATTTTGTATTGACAGTTTTAAAGCGATTTCACATTTTCTGTATGTTCCCTACAACCCAGTTCTTTAAGCTAAGAGGCTTACCATAGTTACAAACAATAATTGTATTACAATATACTCATGGGTAATGTAAGTTTCCTCTACCAAGAATATACCTTCATTGGTTTATGTTGTAATCCTTCAAGAACAAAAATCCACACAATGTCCTTTCCCCCAACTTGATTATTTCATCTGTTTTTTTATATATTTTATCCCAAAGGTTTGCATGGTTCTCGATGTAAAAAAATGGAGCTTTCTTGAGTGGAATTGGAGTGAATTTGCAAAATAAAAGTCTGTCATTTGTTTAAAAAATGGGATTTATCTAGTTTCGTTCACGATTTGAAAGCTTTTATGACATATCTGTCTTGGTCAATTTTTAATATCGGTTATCAATACGTGATCAACAGGAGTAAAAACGAGGGTTAGCAAAAACGATGTTTTATTTGTACTGCCAAGTACCGAGCTGCAATAACACAATTAAAGTATATGTGCGGAGAAAGCACAGACACCATGTTGATAACTTTAAGATTTATGTGGCTGAACCTGTAGTCGGCTTCCCGTGATTTCAAACTACAGGTAGCCAGGTAGCATCAACATGTAGAGATTATATGCTATTTATTAAAGTTTGTTTTTGGCATTCAATAATGTGAGTTTTTAAATGCAGAATACTTTCAAAATATGCTGCTCAATGTGCATGTAGGATCAAAGCAATATAACCCGAGATATGTATATATTTAATTCAAATTGTATTTCAAAGCTGCAGCATCCCTCTTGTTAGCCTCCTTGTGCTTTGTTTTAAAACAACCAAAACTTCGGTTTAGAAGAGACTAAGCTTTGAAAAGGCGGAATCTCAAAGTCGACCAAAGCTACTTCAGATGTATCAGTTTCGTCCTGCGGGGCAATGGCGAAGAATCTACCGATGATCAGATCCAGAAATGTGCCGCATGCTTCAAATATGGAATTACCTGGGCATCTCGCCGAAGTGAATCAGTATCTCATCATCAAGTATCTGTGGATAGTAAATATATCCAGAACGACTCTTTCGCTGAATGTTGTATAGAAAGGCCATAGCATAAAGATCGCTCTTTGATGTCTAACTGCAGATATATTAAGATATACTTTTGATTGGACATTCTGATTTTTTAGGTCAATAAATGGCACGGCGCATTCGTCCCATTTACTGACCGATCCACGCCACAGATATAGCTGTTGTATTCCCCGGCAATGCTGTGCTTATGTATATTGTGGAACACAGGGCGAAATCAAATGTTGCAAACACCTGGTGTGGTTGCTAAGATACTGCGGGAAGAGTTACCATACAACCTTAACTTTTGATACCGTTTAAAAAATACAGTATAGAGAGAGAGAGAAAAGGCTAAAAGGGGCAGTGTTTCAGTGACCTTACTTGTACAATTGTGAGACTAGCTCATGATGCACAGTCATCTAAACCGGGTGAGTTTCTGGAAAGCCTGCTTGAAGTCTTCGTTGGACATGGTGTAGATGATGGGATTGATGAGGGAATTTAGATACCCCAGCCAATTGAAGAAGTCAAAGATGGTATGATGGAACCAGCAAGCTTCCTTGCAGATGGGCATCACCAGGGTGATGATGAAGAAGGGCAGCCAGCACACGATGAAGGCCCCTAAGATTATCCCCAACGTTTTCGTCGCCTTCCTCTCCCTGGCCGCCGAGATCCGCTTCCTCTCCAAAAGAGCATCGGAAACTTTGATTTTGACGTGGTTTAAGTAGACAGGAGAACCGGTCTCGCTGGAAGCCTCGGTGGCCCGAGAGTTTACCGAAGACAGTGAAGATGATCCCGGGGAGTCGGTTACTAGCTGAGCCGTGGTCAGCCTCTTGCCCGTCTTCTTTGGTGTCTGCTTGAGGATTCTGGACTTCGCCTCCACGTAGATCCTCCCGTACAGAGCGATGAGCAGCAATGTGGGGATGTAGAAGGCTCCGAAAGTGGAGTAGATGGTGTAGAAGATTTGGTCGGTGTTGACCGTGCACTCCGTCAGCGCTCCTGCTTTGGCCTGTCTCCAGAATAAAGGTGGGATGGAAATACAAATCGAGATCACCCACACGGTGACTATCATCCCAGTGGCTCGTTCAGGGGTTCTCTTGATCGAGTACTCAACCGCATCTGTGATGGCCCAGTACCTGTCCAAAGCGATCACACATAAATGGAGGATTGAGGCGGTGCAACAGGTGATATCTGAAGACAACCAGATATCACAGACTACTTGTCCTAAGTTCCAGGTCCCGCTGACTGTGTAGACAATGCTTATAGGCATGACTAATATGGAGACCAGGAGATCAGTGACCGCCAGAGAGGCGATCAGGATATTGGCGGGAGTGTGGAGCTTCCTGGCCTGGTAGATGGTAGCGATCACAAACCCGTTGGACAACACAGTCGCCAGGGTGATGAGGCACAGGAAAACCGAGACAGAAATGCCCAAGGCTGTAATGCCGCCCCCAGCTGCAGTGTCGAGTTGTGTGCTGCAGTTTGTGTGCTTCCAATTAGTCTGCAAGTCAACGCTGTTTGGTCCCCGACATTCGGTTGATTGGTTCATCATTCCCCAGATTGGGAATCACAAAATCGATGAGAACAATAAACTGCGCCTCTCGGCATGGATACACACGTGCATTACTTGCCAATATCCAGTGGCATTTTACTCTAAGATGTCCAGTTGGCAAAATAGCGGGGTGTCGCTTATTGGGGCTGAGGAATGCAGAGTCTGCATCACATTGGCTGAATCAGGTGCCCGTGTATGTTGGGAATAAGAGAAAGCGAATGCCAGGGACTCCCAAACACTTCGCTCAAGCCGGTATGCTGCAGAATAGCGAAACCGCCTGAACACGGCGCAATTGCTTTAAAATGTAAACTTCTTCATGCTGAGACTAAACATTGCTGGGTCATTCACTTTCACCTGACTGGAGAACAATTGTCCGACTGACTTTCGCCTTTCAACTGTTCAACACAGGAGCTCGGTTTATTTAATAATCTAAATAAAGATTGATTGCCACCTCCGGATACAACATATACTTCGTCTGTAATCTTCACCTTAGACGCTGGCCAAATCCAGGGTCCACCAGGTTCAGGTTCATTTCTTTGTGCCGTTCGGTGTGCCGTTTGTACATCTCGACGCGGCAAATATCTTCTTTGGGTTGTTGGAGTGTTCTCCCCTGAATTGGTTGAGATTCAGTCGCTGCCGTATTATGGGGTTAGAGTAGAGCGGGGTTTAGTGAAGCGTGTAGGCAATGTGTCTGGTCCGCACTCTCCGCCTTCATTTATAGCGACCCTCCCACACGGAGAGGCGAACTGAAGCGCTGTCCCTCCGCTACTCGTCCTCCCGCACAGCGAGCCGCCTCCTCTGGGTCACCGTACCTCTTCATCTTTCTGCACCTGATCGCTCGGCCAGATCCTTTGGGGGAAATGACTATCAGAGAGGCTGCACTGGTTGACGTACATAGGCTGGAGTGACGATTCTGATGGAAGGACGTTTTCGACAGTCGACTGGTAGATTATCTTTCCACACGTTTAACTATCTACACCTTTCAGCTTTTGTTAAGAACTCCCGCTACCCAATTCCCCCTGAAAGCGGCGACACTTCAACATACACACATACATCAAACTCAGTGTAGTTCCTGAGCCACCGTGTCATGTGCAGCTTTACCTGAGACTGTTAGCTATTGGTGCTGAAACTAGACCAGGCATCAATATTCTTGCATTAATCTTGGATCCTATCAAAGAGAATATTAGTGATAATATCAATGCAAAGAGCAGACTCCTGTGTGTCCTCCATCATGTTTATAAATTGCCTCTTACTTATGCATCACTGGTAGTTACGGCTCTTCCCGGCAGATCTCTGGAGATAGTCAAAGTGGAAGTGAAGACTGACTAGCTTACGGTTCAGCCGCGCAGTTGGAAGGCTGGGTCAAGGGGGGACATTGCTGTGTGTGATATATACTCGGAGATGTCAGTGCTGTGTCACAAAGGGGGGAGGGGGGATTCCATACAGTTGCTTAAAAACCAACCCTGTGAGAGCCATTGACACAAAACCTGAGGTCTCTAAGGTAACCCCAGAAAACAATCATACCCGAATGTATCCAGCTCCCTGGAATAACTTTCTTTATAGTTTGCTGCTTGGCACAACGGTGTCTCTGCGTCTCGATCCTTCCCGTTTTGCTTTTTTCCCCCTCTCCTGCTTAGTCATTTACATTTCACCTCCAAATGTGACACGAATCGAGCAGCAGAAGGAACTCGTCATTGAGTACATGGGATGGCACTGTCTCTGGCCAGGACAGGTCTGTCTCAATCGCCCAGCACGGCCATTAGGACCCTCACATCTCCCTCAGCCTCCGCCTGCCCTATAGTCTGGACAATGCCTGCTCTAGGAAACGCTTTGAAATAGGCTGGCAGAACCGAACTATTTCGCTGACATTAAGCAAGCCTCATATTTTTGTTGCAAAAATGGTCAGAAGCGACTCCCTGTCTCGCAACCAACATAAACACACAGATAATCCGTGGTATTATTAATGAGTAAATATTTGCAATACCATTACAAAGAGTCTCAGCCATTCTAAATGCGCTGAAACACAAAGTAAAGCGATACTGATATCCAATCTATGTCATTTCCAGAGGTCCGTTTGAAGAACATGTTTCCTTGGCTCTGTTCAGGATGTTAAAACTTTGCCTTTTTTAAATTTACGCTTTCGCTAAAATATATTTGGGTTTAGAACATGTACCGATACTGTTTCAAAAATGTTATCTAATAAACTGCGTCCCTAAATAATATGTTGGTCATAACATGACGGGCTGGAAGGAGTTACTGAGCCTGACAGAATCACAGGTCCCTAACGAGATACTCGTGTTAAAGTGCTCGTGTAATACTGTCCCTTACCACAGAAAAAAAATACTGTCCCTTACTGCCGATCGAGCTCATAAACTCCAGCACCCCATTAATGAATGTCACCTACTGTCAGCACTCACCAGTTCAATAAAATACTCCAAACTCAGCAGAAGTGTTGTGGGAAAAATGGAATGGCAATTCTGTCATCAATGATTTCCAAAAGGGGCACTGGTGATGAGACGCTTTCTTTAGCAAACATCGGATCTACAGATAACGCGACACAAGCTCCAAGTCCCATTCTATACAGTTGAGTTCCGAATGAAACCCCCGGCATAACAGCAGAGGCGCAGGGGCAGAAGTTTGCCCTTGATTGGCTCTAAGTCCCGCGTAAGATTTCGTGACTGCGGACAATACCACACTCTGATCCTATGATTCATCCAGAACTCTGCTGCCGGTGCCCTAACTTGCACCAAGTCCCGTTCACCCATCACCCCACTGCTCACTGACCTACACTGGCTTCCGCTCCACCAATGTCTCAAATTTAATTTTCATCATTGTGTTCAAATCCCTCCATGGCCTCACCCCTCCCTATCTCTTTAACCTGCTCCAGCCCCACAACCCTCTGTGAACTCTGTATTCCTCCAACTCTGGCCTCTTGTGCATTGCCCCACCATTGGCGCGGTGCCTTCAGCTGTCTGGGCCCTGAGCTCTGGAATTCCCTCCCTAAACCTCTTGCCACCTCTCTCTCCTCCTATAAGATTCTGCTTAAAACCCTGCTCTTTGACCAAGTGTTTGGTCACTTGTCCTAATGCTCCTCATGAGGCCCGGTGTAAATTTTTGTCCGAATACGCTCCTGAGAAGTGTCTTGGGACATTTTACTATGTTAAAGGCGCTATATAAATGCAAGTTGTTTTTACTCCGTACTTGCAGAACAGATTAACTGATAACAAACAGCACAGATCTAAAGTCCTGTGTCCAAAGTTATAGTGCAAAGAATGTTAGGCCAATACTGAATGTTAATGTTACAGGTTGACTTAAACAAATGAACCTCTATTTTATAGGGACTGCAATGGTTGAAGGCACTTAAACTCCTTTAAAATGATTTCACAAGGAACTAATCACGTTTTCATCAGTTTCTGTGGTTTCACTGATTGCCGACTATGGGTGGGGAGTTCCACAGTGCAGCCAGTGTCGGAGTAGTGAATGACTGACCGCAACTTCAGAATTTCCGTGTTTAGATGTGTAGGCGCTAAATCCTGAAGTTGCGGTCCATTTCAAAGGGTAAATAACAGCAATCGCTGTTCGTTCGCTGTTATTATCCACCACAAATTCCGGGCCAATGTATCAATTATCTGACCTATCAGATAAATAACATACAAGATTTTCTCGGCAACATCTTACAAACACTGGAAGATAAATCTGCTTCACTTCTTGTTCTTTTTACATGATGCAGGTTTTATCATAAACACTGTCCAATTGCCATCCCTGTCAAATGTTACCACTGTAACTGCCACTGGCCTCACTGACAGTAACAACAGCAAGTTTTTTCGAAGTTAGCATTTTCACATACAAAGGAAGTGGTTTATGTAGAGAATGCTGGCTTTCAGGGATGGGTTACAAGTTCAATGGCATTCACTAGAATCAGGGTGTGTGGGACCACGCACGCATGCAGGCTCGAATCCCACCCCATCCCTTCCCGGCATCTTGCCATTGCCGGTGGAAAATGATGGATATGCCTGTGGGGCAGACCTTCTCTGACCCCCACATACAAACATAAATCCCCTGATCCGGCTCCCACCACTTGTCCCAGTATACACTCAATCCCCCTCGGATCCCTGTAATCGTCCGATGGGTATTGTTCCCCAATCATTCCCAATCGACTGCGGGGTTTCCTATATCCTTGCTCAGCTTTCTGAGCCACCACCACCTATCCAAGGGAACCCAGTCTGGCTGGAGTACTGGGTCGAGTTAGACCCCAGCCACCCTGGCCACCTTCCCGCGTGGAAGTAGATGGCAAGCTCCTCCACACCCCATTCGCCACCCCCTGCGGTAACGATCGGAGCTATCTCTCCCGAGCACCCATAGATGTGGGAGTTCGCCACATCTCCTCAATCACTGATGCTCACCCCTACCAGGGCGAGCAGGAGCAGGACCTTCCTCATCCCGATTTCCTTTCTGTAGGGACACACAAACAAAATAGCAATGTCCCGAGAAGGTTCTCTGGCCTGACACAATTATCAGAATTCAAAACTTAAACTTAGACTAAACCAACATTAAACCACTAAAATCCTAAACTTTCAAACTGTAAAAACACACTTAAATACTTCAGAAAGCTATATACATCCGCCGCCCGTCTCCGGATGGCCAGGCTAATTCCTGTAAGGCCTGTACCTTTTGTGGAATCTGGGCAGCTTGTATGCCTGAGCGTAAGGTGACCTGTGCCACCGGACTCGGAGAGTCCTCCTTAAAACACTTGGGAGTTTCCCTGACTCCCAGTTAACCAGGGGAGTGTGTCCTTCTGTGCTGCAGCACACTACCCCTTTTTGTGTGGCTGCCGAGTCCCTATCCTGTCCTGTGGGTTCCCCGCAGCCTGATGCCGCAGGCTGGGGACCCTTCTCTCTCTCTCTGCCCAATGCTACCTCTCCTGTGAGTCCCTCACCTTTGGAGGCTGTAGGCTGGGGATCTGTGTCCTTAGACTTGTCCCTGACCTTTGCTTTTCCCCTTTTGTTAAGGGGCTGGACCATTTAAAATGATACTCAGGTGACCAAGGTAGTTTAGGCTGTGGTGTGCGAGGAGACCTTCTTAAGGCTCCGGCAACTGGGGGTGTACCTGAGTCCCACTTAATTGGTGGGAGGGCCTCTCCAGTCACACACGTCACCGCCCCCACCTTTGCAGTCTGAGTCTGTCACAGCTGCAGGCTGTTGCTCTCTAGCCTTAGTGCGGTTAACCCTTGCTGACCGTTCTCCACTCTCAGCCTTAAACAGCTTGCACTGATTAATGTGGAACCACTTTGTGCGGCGGGGCATCTTGATGGCATAGACCATGGGGCTTGCCTTGTCCACAATGCTGTATGGACCCATATACAATGGTTTGAAACTTTCCAACCGGGCAAAGTTTCTTACCATGACCTGATCCCCTATCTCCCACTCGTGGTGCCTGTTGGGTTCTAGCAGCAATCGATTACTCCGATGCTGCTTTCCCATGTTACTAGCAGCCTGCCAGTGAATCTGTTTGAGGTGTTCAAACAGATTCCTGACAAAACTGTCCCAGTTCACCTCTCTGAGCTGACCTTCTGTCAGCACCAGTGCTAGCACATGGGTGGGGGTCCGCATAACCCTGCCAGTCATCAGCTCGTGTGGGGAATACCCCGTGTTCTTTGACTGGCTGGCTCGGATCCCCATTAGGACCAACGGTAAGACTTCCACCCACTTCCTGGGTGAGTCTCCCGTCTCTTTGTGCAGCTTTTGCTTTATAGTGCGGTTTAAACGCTCTACAGGACCCGATGACTGCGGGTTGTAGGCGACGTGCCATTTCCCTTCAATGCCGAGTACCATGAGGGTCTCTTGCATGACCTGTCCGGTAAAGTGACTCCCTTGGTCAGACTCCACATACTGTGGGAGTCCCCATCATGAGAACACTTCCCTGACCAGGATCTTAGCTGTACCCAATGCGGTAGCTGTACGGCAGGGAAAAGCTTCTACTCACTTTGAGAACACATCCACCAGGACTAGGCAGTACTTGTAGCCCCCCTGGGCGGTGGATAGGGGCCCGATGTAATCGATCTGGATCGACTGCCACGGTCCCTCTACCCTCCTGGTGTGTCCCAAAGATATCTTCCTTTTCTGAGGGTCAGGGTTATTGGCAGCATACACCAGACAGCCGGCACAGAACTCGCGGACATGCTCCCTCAGTCCTGGTCACCATCCTGCCTGTTCCACCCGCTGCCAGGTGGCTTCAGACTGGGATGCCCCACTCCTGGACCCTCATGGGCCAGTTGGAGGAATTCCCTTTGGTGCTGCTGCGGCACTACCCATTGCTCCCCGCTGAACAGCATGCCTTCCTTGACGGTGATGGCTGCTGTACCGTATGGGCCCTCTACCTTCTCCCCTTTTGTGGGCACGTTCAAGACGGCTCTGAAGATGGGATCCCATACCTGGGCCTGCTTTAGGTCCGGGACTAAGGCTACCCCTTGTGTACCTCCCTTGTCCCGGATTACGACTACCGAACCTGTCTGGTAGGGATCCCAAAACTCTCCTTCCCTAGCTCCCTACTTGGCCAATTCATCTGCCCTTCTATTGCCCTCCCTCATGGATTCTGTCTTCGAATGGGCCTTAACCTTATGGATATAGACCTTCCCTTCCTCTCCTATGGCTGTCATGAGTTTCTCCAGCAGAGGCTTGATGGCCAGGGGTCTCCCGTCGGCGGAGCTGTATCCCCGACGGGACCAGATGGCCAGGTGAACATGCTGTCCGAGCAAATCGTGTATGGGGTAGGGAATTTCTCTGGGTGTGTAACCACGTACACTCCCGTGGACAGTTCAGCCTGCTGGGTGCTCATGGTGCTGGGGAGTTTAATTGCCAGGGCAATGTCTGCCCCTGGGTCATAAACTCCACACCCTGTGAGTCGTTTCCCAGCAGATACTGTGCTGGAACCGTCCACATAGGTTTCGCGGACTGTGGGGTGCATCCCGGCCCGAAAACCTATGTTGACTTCCCATACCCCTTCAATGGAACCGGTGGGCCGTCCCTGGATAAACCATGTTGGCTGCGAGCTTTGGCTCACAGAGACCTTTTACCCTTAGGTCCATCTAGGAGAGAAGCAGGGTCCAGCGAGCAATGCGGGCACTGCTCACTGTCCCATCCTTAATTCTCCCATCTAGGAGCATCTGGGTGGGCGTGTGATGGGTGAGGAGAGTGATGGGCGAGGTGCCTGTGAAGATCAGTGATCTTTTCACAGCCCAGTGAGTGGCGAGGACGTGCCTCTCACAGTTGGAATAGCCCTTTTCCACCTCTGTGAGTATCCTGGAGGAGTAAACCACCGGTCTCAGCTAACTGTGCCGCTCCTGGAGCAGCACTGCACTCAGACTGTCCCCGCTGGCTGCTACCTCCAAGAAAAACTCTTTCTCCCCATCAATCGCCCCTAGAGCTGGTGCGGTCTGCAGATTTTTCTTGAGGCTTACAAATGCTGCCTCGCAACCCTCATCCCAAACCCACTCCACTCCCTTGTGTAGGAGTCGGAGCAGAGGGGCTGCTGTGGCGGCGTAATCTTCAATAAAATCCCTGCAGTACCCTGTTAGCCCTAGATAGGATCTCACTCCTGTCACCGTACTGGGGGCTGGTAACTCCTGTACTGCTTCCCTTCTGGCTTTATCTATGGCCCTTTCCCCTGCTCGTACAGCCAGCCCTAGGAACTTTACTTCCTTTTGGCCGATCTGTACCTTCTTGGGGTTTACCTTAAAACCTTCCTGCTTGAGTAACTCCAGCAGTTCAGCCAGTAGTGGATCGTCTTCCTCTCCTTCACCAGTGAATAGGAGCAGGTCATCCACATACTGGACTAACTGTCGGGGTCGGCTGAAGCCTTTTAAGCAATCTGCCATGCACTGGTGGAAGATGCTGGGGCTATTGTGGAACCCCTGTGGTAGGCAGTTCCAGGTGTACTGTTGGCCCTTAAACGTAAAGGCGAACTTGTACTGGTCCTCTCTCCGTAGAGGGATGGACCAAAACCCATTGGAAATATCCAGCACCGTGAAGGTGGTCGTGGCGACTGGAATACTTCCAATAAGGTCGGCGACAGCTGCGACCGTGGGTGCACAGGCGGGGATGTTTCTATTGAGTACCTGATAGTCCACCGTGGCTCTCCAGGAGTTGTCCGGTTTCCTAACCGGCCACAGTGGAGAGTTTACAATGTGGCTATTGGTCTCAATACCCCCTGTTTGACCAGAGAGGTCATGGCCATTTCCATGTCTTTCGCCGCCTCTTTGGGGAAATTATACTGCTTTTGTGGTCGGGTCATGGGGTCCCCGTCTACACTCACTTCGATCCCGTTCACCCTCCCACAATCGTGCTTGTGAGTGGCAAGTGCGCCGAGGTGTGCTCGCACTGGTACTCCACTGGAGTGTTACTGACCATTTGCTCGAGGTCATAACCCTCCTTGGGTTTTAGGATACACAAGGTCCCCTTGCCCTGTTTCCCTGGGATAACTGCCACTTCACTCTCTTTGCCAGTGCATGCTCCCCACAGACAGTGGTTCCTGAGATCCACTAGGATCCTGTGGCCTATAATAAAATCAGCCCCCAGGATCCCTTTCCCTTCCTGCTCCCACTTCATTAAAACACAAGTCCACTTGGTGTGGAGTGCTCCTAAATGAATGGACAGTGGGATAGAGAACGAGCCAACCTGCTCGTTACCTGTGAAGCCCACTAAGCTGTATGTGACCCCTACTCAGTGGGGTTATCTGAGTAGACTATGGTGCTCGAAGCTCCCGTGTCCAACAGATAGGTCCCTTTTACCTTTTCCACTTCCATCTTAACAAGCGGTCTTTTCCATACATCATACTCAAGGGGACACAGATAGACAGGCTGCGCTGGCTCTAGTCACAAGTCTGTGTTAGGTGGGGCAGATGGAGTTAAAGCACCCGTGGCAATGGCTACCTTCCCTGGGCCAGCCAACAAAACTCGAAGTGCAGCTACTAACGAATCAACTGTGGGGGGAGAGGTCGGTGTTTCTGCCTTTGGGGCAGGAGCTGGGGCATTCATTCCTGCACTATCCTTCTAAGGATTTCTACAGTCCCTTCTCCAGTGCCCACTCTTCCCGCACCCGAAGCAGTTATGCCTCGTATCGGAAGGGTTACCCCCTTCCTGGTGCCATTCCTTCTTACCCTGGCTGGGTTTTAACACATGAACTTTCCCTTTAGCTTGTGGTTCTTCTACCCTCCTACCGTTATGGTAAGCCAGGGTTAGTTGTCTGACCACTGTCTCCTCAGTGACTTGGGGGCCCTTTGGGTCGAACCACAGCTCGGCCTTGGCTCTGATCCGTGGCAAGCTGTTTGCCACCAGACTTCGGAGCCAGTGGGCCAGCTCATCCTGGTTCAAGTTAGCCTGGTCGAGATCCCCATTACAGGCACTCCTGTACACAGGCCACAGCCTGTCTGCGAAAGCGTGTGGGGTCTCCCCTGCTAACTGTGTAGTCTTCTCCACCCAGGAGAACGGACTACCATCATTCATCCCGGTCGCCTTCAGAACTTGATCCCAGATGGCAGCGTACCCTCCCTGTCCCTTTTTGCACTCAGCAGAGAGGGACTGGTACAGCTTCCCATCTAAGGTGAACAGGAGCATCTTGGCCATTCCTTTGCAATGGAAAAGCTCTTTGCAATATAATAGTCTTTGGAATGGAATATCACTTTGCAATGTAATGGTCCTTTGCAATGGAATGGCACTTTGCAATATAATGTTCCTTGTCAGTGGAACATCACTTTGCAATATAATGGTCCTTTGCAATGGAATATCACTTTGAAATATAATGGTCCTATGCAATGGAATAGCACTTTGCAATATAATGATCCTTTGCAATGGAATAGCACTTTGCAACACAATGGTCCTTTGCAATGGAATAGCACTTTGCAATATAATGGTCCTTTGCAATGTAATATCACTTTGCAGTATAATAGTCCTTTGCAGTGGAATATCAATTTGCAATGTAATAATTCTTTTCAATGTAATATCACTTTGCAATATAATGCTCCTTTGCAATGGGATATCACTTTGCAATATAACTTTCCTTTGCAATGGAATAGCACTTTGCAACAAAATGGTCCTATGCAATGGAATAGCACTTTGCAATATAATACTCCATTGCAATGTAATATCACTTTGCAATATAATGGTCCTTTGCAATGGAATAGCACTTTGCAATATGATAGTCCTTTGCAATGTAATATCACTTTGCAATATAATGGTCCTTTGCAATGGAATAGCACTTTGCAATATGATAGTCCTTTGCAATGTAATATCACTTTGCAATATAATGGTCCTTTGCAATGGAATAGTAGTTTGGACTATAATGGTCCTTTGCAATGGAATAGTAGTTTGGACTATAATGGTCCTTTGCAATGGAATATCACTTTGCAATATAATGAGCCGTTGCAATAGCTCTTTGCAATAAAAGGGTTGTTTTCAATGGACTATCACTTTGCAATATAATGGTCCTTTGCAATGGAATATCAATTTGCAATATAATAGCCCTATGCAATGGAATATCACTTTGCAATATAATGGTCCTCTGCAATGGAATAGCTCTTTGCAATATAAGAGCAGGGAGGTTATGATGGAGCTGTACAAAACGCTGGTTAGGCCACAGCTGGAATACTGTGTGCAGTTCTGGTCGCCACACTATAGGAAGGATGTGATTACTTTGGAGAGGGTGCAGAGGAGATTCACCAGGATGTTACCTGGGCTGGAGCACTTCAGCTATGAAGAAAGACTGGACAGGCTGGGGTTGTTTTCCTTGGAGCAGAGAAGGCTGAGGGGGGGACCTGATTGAGGTGTACAAAATTATGAGGGGCATAGATAGGGTTGATAGAAAGGAACTTTTTCCCTTAGTAGAGGGGTCAATAACAAGGGGGCATAGATTCAAGGTAAGGGGCAGGAGGTTTAGAGGGGATTTGAGGAAGAACTTTTTCACCCAGAGGGTGGTTGGGATCTGGAACTCACTGCCTGAAAGGGTGGTAGAGGCAGGAACCCTCACAACATTCAAGAAGCATTTGGATGAGCACTTGAAATGCCATAGCATACAAGGCTACGGACAAAATGCTGGGAAATGGGATTAGATTAGACAGGGCTTGATGGCCGGTGCAGACGCAATGGGCCGAAGGGCCTCTTTCTGTGCTGTATAACTCTATGATTCTATGACTCTATGAGTCATCGCACTCATTAATGCCTGCTGCTTGTTCCACTTCCATAAAGTGGACTGAGGGGTTTCCCTTGTGGGTGAGCTTACTCAGGTGGCTTACCATAGCCCTAAGCTGTTGGGTCCCATGGGGAATCATGAACTGGCTTTCAAGGGGCCCCTGGCCCCCACCTATCTCAGGTGGGCCAAACTTTTGCTGTCGAGCTGGGCACATCGGCCCCGGCTCCGACCTTTCCTGCATTTGTTTGCCCACTTCTGCCTGCTGCCAAACCGAGTCAAAACCAGGCGCCACAGGTGGCGGTGGTGTGCACTCCTCCCTGTCCTCCCTACAGATTGGTTGTTCCTCCTGCTGCCCAATCGAGTTGTTCCCCGGTGCCACAGGTGACGTCTGCACAGTTTCTACTTCTACTTCCAGGCGTACCCGGGCTGCACCCGGGCTCACAAGGCATACCATGCCTTTTGCCCTGGACAGAGCAAGTTTTAAACTGTCTATCTGCTTTTGACAGGGGCCGTGATCTCCCGCTTCAAAATCCCTAGTGCTTGCTACTTTATAAGCTGCCTTCACATCTCTGTCCTTCTCCTCCTGTTCCTTTAACTGTCTGGTTAGGTGAGCGTTCTCCTCTTTCAGTACAAGCTCATTCCCTTTTGCCTCGGTGACTTGACATTGAAAATACTCATGCCTGTTCCTGTGTTTCTCTAGCTGTATTTTCTCTTGATTCTGTGCTTGTAATTCCTGTAATAGTTCTTCCCCTGCCATAGCTCTTGCCTGAGACAGTTTGGCTGCCTCCTGCAGCTCTGTTGTCAAAGCTTTCACATGCTGATCCAAAAATTGGATCGTTTTGCTTGTTCGTCTGCAAGGCTGTTTCCTTTTGAGTGTACCGTTCCAGTGGTATGCCTGTTTACATGAATCATCTGACAATTTTTTTTCTCCATTCTCGAACGGAGAATATCTTCCCACTGTGTGGGTTTAATAAGGTCTGCTTTCTGTAAAGCATACCGTAATGCTGCGGTTTCAGCATATTGTGCTGTCTTATGGCCAAGGGATATTGACAGTAATTCTTCTGGATAAAAAGAATAGGAATCTCGAAAAGTCCCTACTACTATCCCCATCCCAGCTGAGGATTGTTGGGATGTCCCTTTTATAATCGTCATTGATGATCCAGCACAGTAACGAACTTGATGGTATTCTGTAAGCGGACTCATAGGTATTTGTCTGATTCCCTCCTTCGTATCATCATCCTCCATGATGGGGAGATGCTGTAACTTTCCACATTGATTTGGATGGCGTTGTAGATAAGGGTATTATCTATTGATGATTTGCTCGAGGAGATCTTTGCCTCCCCCTTCTGGACAAGTTTAAACAAGCTGTGTTCAAACATGTTTTTCCCTGTCATCCTGGTCTGTGGATGCTTCTGCAGGTCTGATTGAAATTTTAAGGTACTCTTTCATGCTTGGTTGTCCTATAATGAGGGAACAGGCCAAGTGCTACATCTAGGGTCACCGTTATTCCATATATAGTAATAGGTATCTTGTAAAAATTAATTATTTTGTTTTTTTCTTGTGTGAATCCCCCTAATGATTTTTTACAAATTGGATTCCCAAACCTGTCCACTTAGTTTTTATAATTGCAGGATCTATTACAAGGTAATCAGCTCCTGTATCAAACAGGGCTTTCACTTGTGTGTTTGTGGGCAAGGTTGCCAAGGCATAGGGGAATTCAAGAGGCCCTGGCTGAGTGCCAGGCCTTCAATCCTGGGATTGTTCATCCTCAGGATCTTGAGCTTCATTTGCTGCTTTATCTTTAATTATTTTTACTGATTTTTGTTCCTCCCTCTTGGGGATTTCATGTTTTCCAGATCCCTGAAGGGGTTTGTCAGACCATTTACTTTCTTGAAGATCCTCCTGTTGAAGTGGACGTTGGTTCTGCTGGGAATCTTTTTGATCCCCATTTCGGTTTTCTCGGTACCCTCCCATCGCTCTTTGATAGTTTTGGCCAGTGTAAAAGTTGTCCCCATAGGGAGTCCACTGTCCTTCGCTTTCCTTTTGATGTCTAGCCCCTTGACTATCCCATCTTTCTGGGGAGAAATCTGTGTCATATTGTGGGTGGGTTGGGGGTGTAAACCTTTTGGAATACCTTCTTGGGGGTCCCGAGCCACGAGTTTGTGTCTGGGTGGGGTGGACTTGAGACTTGGCTCTATACAGTCCTTCCTTCTGAGTACCAAAGGTACCTTCTCCATTTTTTTTATCCCTAGTTTCTGATCTCATTATAGGTTTAGTTTGGGGTTGTAGGGTTCTCAAAATTCCCACATTCCCTGAAAGTTATGGATAAAGGGACCCTGTATGGACAAGTTATTAAAAAGGGTACCCAAAATGGCTTCTGAAACCTCGTGACCAAAGCCTGCAGGATTTTAAAAGCAAGGCCCTGCAAAAGGCAGGCCCATTCAAATCCTGAAACGAAACCTAACATGCATGGATCTGTGAAAGACATTGTCATTTTCTAAAGCCAGACAGCTAGTTAAATACAGAATATGCATTCTTCATCTTGAAACAGATCAACTCAGGATAGACCTAATCTTGAGGCCATTAACTTTCTGCATAAATAATCGGTAACAGCTCAACGTAGCTACCAAGCCAGGAAAAGAGGATTAAATTTCATAAATAACAAACAGCCAGGATAGTGAAGCCATTAAACAAGGAGGCAACTGCCCAAAAGCCGTTAAAGTGAATGACTGTAATCACTTTAGATGAGCCCGCCAAAATTAGACAAAGAACTGACCTGATTTGGCGCGCAGATAAGGGGTGAAGAACCGAGTCTAATTGTAGGCCCACCGGTAGCCAAGGTCTCATGCCCCTTGCATCTTCGCTTGCTTCTTCTTCTCCTCCCTCCCCGCGCTGCTCGACACCAAGGACGCCCATTACAACACTGGGGGCCAAACGCGGGAGGAGAACGGGACCCGACTCGAACGCACACAGGACACACGGGGCCGCGAGCGGGCAGGCGAGACGAGACGAATGGCAAAAACCGATAAGCAGAGAAGGGCTGCATAAATAAGCATTGGGGACGAGCGGGCACACACCCCGGCCTAGTTATAAGCTGGCGTTTGAAGCATGGGTAGAAAAATTAAGCTAACACTATAGACCGCCAACCGAACCCCAACCGCAACAATACCGTCGGCGACCAAACCACCACCAGAAGAACAACCATTTTCTGCAAGGTAAAGTACCCAACAAAGACTTTACACCATATCTCTAACAGAGGAAAAGGAGGGTACTTTACACAGACGACTCCACTGCCGCGCCCTGGGACCACATGATGACGGCAGGCCCCAAAGGACAACAAGAGCGAACCCCAAAACCACAATTGGCTTAATCAACAGGTTTCGAACTGTCAAGGAAACCCCATTGGTGAGCATAAATCCCTGACCCCTCGTAGCTTAATCTAGTTAGGTATTGGGGGTGGGACAAGGGTAGGGGGATTTTTAATGTGTTTGTTCCCTCGATGTGCCGTATGTTCCCCATTCCCAAATAAGTGTACTTTTATATGCCTTGTGAGCTATGGGGGTGGTTTGAGGTTTGATGGACGGTATGTGGCCACCAGATGGAGACAAAGTCCCCCTCTTAATTCAGGAAGGCCACACCCACCTACAACACACCTGAGGCAAATCTACCCATTAGCTCACTAGTTTAAAAGGCAAACTAGTGCATCCCTTCAGGGCCGGGGCCTGTGGGCCAGGGCCAGGGAAAGGGAAAGGGAAAGGGAAAGGGAAAGGGAAAGAGAAAGAGAAAGAGAAAGAGAAAGAGAAAGAGAAAGAGGTCCTGAGAGAGGACCAGAGCAGAGCCTGAGGAGAGGCCAGCGAGCCTGAGGAGAGGCCAGAGAGCCTGAGGAGAAAGCCAGGACTGGACCAGAGCCTGAGGAGAAAGCCAGGACAGGGCCAGAGCCTGAGGAGAAGCCAGGACAGGGCCAGAGCCTGAGGAGAAAGCCAGGACAGGACCAGAGCCTGAGGACTAAGCCAGGACAGGACCAGAGCCTGTGGAGAAAGCCAGGACAGGGCCGGTGCCTGAGGAGAAAGAACCAGTGGTAAAGTAACCCTGGCTTATTGTTTTTTGGAGAAAGAACCAGTGGTAAAGTAACCCTGGCTTATGTTTTGGATTTTGCCAGATGTGAAGCTTTTTCCCCGTTTGCTAAAATAAAACACAGCTAATTGCTGTTTTTTCATTGACCAATCTTGTGACTGTGCTTGTGTTCCCCTGTTCCCGCATCAACACACCCTTTGGTCTAGGGATTGGTTGATCGCATATGGTGGAGAATGCTGGCTTTAGCCCTCTGGTGGCTGGGAGGACAAAGCACACATTGTTGAAAACCCTTTGGTGGAGCGATGGAGGCCCTTTTGCAGCAGTTTATCAGGGCCAGTATGGCCAACATGAACAAATACAAAAAAATTCTTGAACAGTGCCGTGGCAGTGAGCTGCTGCGGGAAAACCTACGGGAGCGACTAAATGCCTCAGCTGATCAACCTCTCGCCAACCTGATATTAGTCCTACAAAATTCCCTGGACTGTATCGTACTGGCGAGTCTTCGCCACCTCACGAAGGCCTCCATGAGTCTGTTGACATAGTGTCCGATAATGAAAAGGACCATGATCATGTAGAAAATAAAAACTCTTGTTCTCTCAGTGAAGAAGTCTGTGTACCAATCACTGACCAGATTAATTATGGAAGTTGTGTGGAATGTATCTCAGGAAATGCAGCAGAACACGTTGACAAAGAAATTACTGAAAAGGAACATGCAAAGAAAAAAGGCAAATTTAAAAAGAAAGAAAAGAGAACCGAGGGGTATGCGGCTTCCCAAGGGGACAGCTCAAGTGATGAAGCAGAGAGCCCATCAAAGATGAAAAGGCCAAACGGTATCCATGTCTTCAAAAAGCCAAGAAGAAAGAAAAAGGGGGAGAAATTGGGTATGTAGCGCCACCTGTTAGCGCCTAAAGAGGGCAGTCAGTGGCTGTAGTGCCACTGGCCACGCCTCCCGCGATATTCAGCAGGGGCGCTAATAGTGGCGTTAGCCTGTTGCGCTGCGCCGCCACCGATGACGTCATCGGTGTGTGCAGCACCCCATTAGCACCCCGATCATGATATTTGGTAGCGAACGCCGCTGTAGCACCATTCGCTACCTGCGCCCGGTTCACAGGGCCTTGCTGTGCCGGCAGTGGCGCAAGTTAAGGTGGAGGTGCGGGGCGGCCGCTTTTTTTGGCGGCCGCCTGCCAGCACCTCCATCCCCGGCCTCCTGATCCCCCCCCCCCCCACCACGGCATTGCCAGCTGTTTCCCGAGAGCCCAGCACTTCTCCTCGGTGCCGGGCTCTCTTGCCAGCACTCGCGATCGGGGATCGCGCTGTTGCAGGCCCCTCCCCCTTAACAATGGGAGGATGGCCTGCAGTACCGCAGCACGCCGTGCCGCAGCGTGTGGTGCTGTGGCACGTTGCGCTGCGATATTCAGTTTCAACGCCCTAAGAGGGACACGGAGTGCCTCGAGCCTTGCCCCGTCTCCCTCTAGGGGCGCTGAAACTGAATTTCTGGCAATCGGTATTACTCCGAACGCTGCGCAAAAATCAGCGCCCAGGCGAACTTGGCGCCACTTTGGCGCCTCAACCGAATTTCTAGGCCAAGACTTTAAGGTCAAAGAGAAGCCAAAGGAAGAAAAGTCCAAAGATATAATCTCAGCAGAGGTTGTTAAGCAGTGGAAAGAGAAAAAGAAAAAGAAGCCTGCACCAGAGCAGGAAGCAGTTCTGGTGGATACTCCTTCTTCCCTCAGGCCAATATTTGGGGTTCCATTAGCCGAGGCTGCTGAGAGGACTATGCTGTATGATGGGATCCAGCTACCAGCAGTTTTTCGAGAGTGCATTGACTATATTGAGAGTTATGGCATGAAAAGTGAAGGCATTTATAGGGTATCAGGTGTGAAACCCGTATCGGATAGCTGGTCTCTGGATGCAATAGTAAGGATGAAAAACCTGGTGATGAATAAGTGTCTGAAATCCAGGACTGTTGAGAAGAAAGAGAACCTCCAAGTTGTGGAACTTAAAGATGAAACTGATAATCCAATTGTCAATATCAATGAGTGGTTAATTTCAGCAGGATTGGCTGTTGAGATGGTGGAAGAACAAACGGTTCCCACTTTGGAAAGCAGTATAGCTTGTCCAGGAAGAAATGTGTATGCAAAGCTGTGAAAGACTGTAGAGCTGCCTTTGAACAGTGTTGTACCTATTAAGGTGAAAAAATAATAGAATTCGTGGATAAAATTTGCAAGAAAGATGACCTGTTAAGTGCCTATGAGGCCTGGTCAGAATTTGATAGATTTTGGAAAATGGAAAAGTTTTGTGAAGATATAGGCGTGGAGCCTGAAAATATTATCATGTTGGTATTAGCATGGAAGCTGGAGGCTCAAAACATGAGGAAAGAAAGAGAAGAATTGGCATTAAAGGTTATCTGACTGACTTGAACTTTATGATTCCAACACATGGAGGAGATATTAATGTGATGATGATGTGATATTAAGGTTATGATGTGAAATTAATGTAATGATAAAGTGATATTAATGTAATGATGTGATATTAATGTGAAGATGATGATGATGTGATATTAATGTGAAGATGACGTGATATTAACGTAATGGTGCTGATGTGTCGCCCCTCCCCGGAGGTCGGAGCTGAGGGGGGGGGATATGTGAGCTATGGGGGCTGTTTGAGGTGTGATGGACGGTATGTGGCCTCCAGATGGAGACAAAGTCCCCCTCTTAATTCAGGAAGGCCACACCCACCTCCAACACACCTGAGGCAAATCTACCCATTAGCTCACTAGTTTAAAAGGCAAACTAGTGCGTCCCTTCAAGGCCGGGGGATCGGGGCCTGTGGGCCAGCGCCAGGGAAAGGGGTCCTGAGAGAGGACCAGGCCAGAGAGACTGAGGAGAGGCCTGAGGAGAAAGCCAGAGAGCCTGAGGAGAAAGCCAGGACAGGGCCAGAGCCTGAGGAGAAAGCCAGGACAGGACCAGAGCCTGAGGAGAAAGCCAGGACAGGGCCAGTGCCTGAGGAGAAAGAACCAGTGGTAAAGTAACCCTGGCTTATGTTTTGGATTTTGCCAGATGCGAAGCTTTTTCCCCATTTGCTAAAATAAAACACAGCTAATTGCTGTTTTTTCATTGACCAATCTTGTGACTGTGCTTGTGTTCTCCTGTTCCTGCATCAACACACCCTTTACAGAAGGTAAGTACTGTAGAAAATATAGGGACAGAGTGATCTCCTGGAAGAATTTCGATCGCCTAGATGGGTCGGAGAGGAATTTCCCAGATTTTTTTCTCCCAAATTGGCCATTGGGTCTTTATCTGGTTTTTCGCCTCTCCTGGGAGATCACATGGGTTCGGGTGGATGCAGAGTGATAGAAGATTTGAGGTTAGGATCAGATCAGCCATGATCTTATTGAATGGTGGAGCAGGCTCGAGCGGCCGATTGGCCTACTCCTGCTCCTATTTCTTATGTTCGGTCTAGGGGGTGGTTGATCACAGCCTGTAATTATTCTAGTAATTCTCAGTGTTGTGATTTTATTGAGCCTTTAATAAAAATTACGGTTTTCTTGTACCAAACCAGTTGTCTACTCTATTTTCTGTATCGCCACCTGTACCTAAGTCCGGTGTCTAGAACCCAGGGGTGTGGGAGTGATTCGAACTGCTCAGACAGTCAGGGGCAGAGCTGACTGGACACAGGCCACCCACTACAGAAATGGCGACCGCGGCAGGACGCCGGTAACAGTGGTGCGATACAGTGGTTCGGAAGAGCAAACCATGATGGAGGAAAGGATTTCTGATTATGTGTTCAGCAAGGTGAATATCACAAAGAAGTGGATCACCAATCTGTTAAAGGCTGGGCTGTGGTGTATGTGCCTTTAAGAGCCCCCTGTGTACTGTAATGCCGGTAATGGCCACTCAGGCTATATAAGCCTGTATATTGTATTGTATCTGTTAGTTCACCTCCAGACTTTGTCCAGTAAACACCTGTAAACCAACTCCTGCATTCCGTGTCTTCATTAACACACGGATACAACAGTGGCGACGAATTGGAAACAGACTTACCTGCAATTCGGCAGCACCTCAAGGAGATCGATTCCTCAGACAACGGAAGAAAAAAAAAAGGAAAAAAACTGTGGTTTCACCAGCTAGCCAGGCTGGTGGCAGGTACTGCAATAATCCTTCCTGGGCGGCGGGCTGGGGCTCGATCGGCTGGCTCTACAGCGGGGCCAAGCAGTGAAGGTGCAGGCAAACAAATACGAAGGGTGGAGCACTCTAGAGACGGCCAGCTCTGCAAAGCAGGTCGGCGTTCGGACCACGCAGAGGGCGGGGAAAGTCCCAGAGAGTCCGGCGGGAAAAAGTCTCCGACTATTAAAAATATTTGTATAAATAAAAACCGCGGAGAACAGCGTTGTCAGCAGCAACAGAGGCGGGAAAGCGTGGGAGGCGCCATTTTGTTTTCCAGCAAGGAAGAAAGCAAAGCGCGGGAGGCGCCATTTTTTTTTAGGATGCCTAAGACTGGCAACATTACTACTTTCGATAGTGATGTAGAGGATTGGGCCACATATGTGGAAAGAGTGGAAGTATATTGCACAGCGAATGAAATAAAGGATGATAAAAAGGCATCGGTACTTCTAAATCTAATGGGCGCAGGGACATACAGGCTGTTACGAAACTTAATCACTCCAGCCAAACCGATGGACAAGAATTTTAAGGAGATTGTTGATACCCTACACTGCCAATTCGGGGCAGGACTGGCAGATTCTCTACGAGACAAATTCGTCTGCGGTCTCCTAAGTGAAGGAACACAAAAAAGGCTACTTTCTGAGAAAGATTTGACACTGGACAAGGCTTTCCGTGCAAGAGGAGCTGCAGAGATACAGCAAAAGCCACAGGACTTCGGCACCCATGAAATGACACGGGGTTTCGAGAGATGTTATCGCTGCGGCAGATCCACCCATGACCAGAGGGACTGCTGGTTCAAGGACAAAGCATGCAGGCAATGCGGAAAGATGGGACACATTACACGTGTATGCCGATCTGGAAACAAAAAATCCACTGACAGAAAAAAAATCAATAAGGAAAAGTACAGAAAGTTACAAATGATGACGGACAGTAGCTCCGAAGACCAGAAGAGCGATAGCGACTCCGGAAACAAGAGACTAAGCTCTCTCAAATTACATAATGTAATTGCCAAAGAAGATTACCAGACCATTTGGGTTACCCTCACGATAGCGGGGTCCCCAGTTAAAATGGAGCTAGATACAGGATCAGCTCTGACCGTCATAAGTAGACGGGATTACGAGCGGCTATTTCCGCATATACCTTTGAAAGACACATCCATTATCTTGAAAACATATACGGGGCAGAAAGTATACCCCAAAGGGAAAATAAAGGTGCCTGTTGTATACAACAGCAAGGAAATACAGAAGTTGTATTTATACGTTCTGCAAGATGGTGGTCCACTGCTGTTGGGACGTGAATGGATCAGGAAGATACGTTTGGACTGGCACTCCATTCAGGCACTGACGGTGACCAGTAAGAAATAAAATGATGATGACATCATACCTGAACGATTAAAAGACATCTTGGCCAACGCCAAAGAAGTGTTCCAACAGGAACTAAGAACCTTGAAAGGCATCACCCCCTCAATAAAGGTGGAAGATGCGGCAATTCCCAAGTTTTTTAAGGCAAGGCCGGTGCCATACGCAATTCGTCCAGCAGTCGAGGCAGAGCTGGAGAATTTGGAAAAGACAGGCGTGTTATCCAAGATAGATTGGAGCGAGTGGGCAACACCCATCGTCCCGGTCATGAAGATAACGTTAAATAATGATAAATCTGAAGAACAGAGAAAAATTCGCATCTGTGGGGACTTCAAGGTGACTGTAAACCCAGTCCTTCACACGGTACAGTATCCTCTTCCGAGGATAGAAGATATTTTCGCCTCACTATCCGGAGGGAAACGTTTCACAAAAATTGACTTGGCACAGGCATATCTACAGATGGAGGTTGAGGAGGCCTCTAAAAAGTATCTCACAATAAACACACAGAAAGGCCTGTACCAGTACAATCGACTGGTTTTCGGAATAGCATCAGCTCCAGCTATCTGGCAAAGAGCTATGGAACAAGTCCTACAAGGGATTCCTGGGACTCCATGCTACCTAGATGACATCCTTGTAACAGGAGAAAACGACAACGAACACCTTGCCAATTTGGAGAAGGTACTCACTAGGCTGAGAGAACAGGGCCTACGAGCAAACCACCCCAAGTGCGAATTTTTCCAGAAACAAATATCATATTGTGACCACATAATTAATGAAAAAGGGTTGCATAAGTCCCCTGAGAAAATTGAAGCGGTCATAAAAGCACCAGCACCTGAAAATGTCTCAATTAAGGTCGTTCCTGGGATTAATAAATTACTTCCTTACATACCCTAGGATGTAGATTATCAGGCCCTGGGGATTTATCGGCCTTCAATTCCGTCAATTTCCCTAACACCATTTCCCTACAAATACTGATTTCATTCAATTCCTCCCTCTCATTAGACCCTATGTTCCCCGACATCTCTAGGAGGTTATTTGTGTCCTCCTTTGTGAAGACAGAACCAAAGTATGTATTTAATTGGTCTGCCATTTCTTTGTTTCCCCATTATAAATTCCCCTGATTCTGACTGCAAGGGACCTACGCTTGACTTCACCAATCTTTTTCTCTTCACATATCTATAGAAGCTTTTACAGTCAGTTTTTATGTTCCCCGCAAGCTTACACTCTCATTCTATTTTCCCCCTCTTAATTAATCCCTTTGTCCTCTTTTGCTGAATCCTAAACTGCTCCCAATCCCTAAGTTTGCTGCTTTTTCTGGCCAATTTTATGTCCTCTCCTTGGATCTTATGCTATCCCTAATTTCCCTTGTTAGCCACGGTTGAGTCACCTTTTTTGTTTTTTTATGCCAAACAGGGATGAACAAATTCTGGAGTTCATCCATGCGATCTTTAAATGTTTGCCATTGCCTATCCATTGTCAACCCTTTAAGTAACATTCCCCAATCCATCCTAGCCAGCTCGCGCCTCATACCATCGAAGTGTCCTTTATTTAAATTCAGGATCCTAGTCTCTGAGTCAACTACTTTAGTCTCCATCTTAATGAAGAATTCTACCCTATTATGATTGCTCCTCCCCAAGGGGCTTTGCACAACAACATTGCTAATTAATCATTTCTCATCACATAATACCCAGTCTAAGATGGCCTGATCTCTAGTTGGTTCCTCGCCATATTGGTCCAGGAGACCATCCCGTATACACTCTAGGAATTCCTCCGCCACAGTATTGTTACTAATTTGGCTAGCCCAATCTATATGTAGATTAAAGTCACCCATGATAACTGCTGTGCTCTTATTGCACGCATCTCTAATTTCCCATTTAATGCCATCCCCAACCTCAGCATTACTGTTTGGGGGGGGTCTGTATACAACTCCCACTAACGTTTTCTGCCTCTTGGTATTTCTCAGCTCTACCCATACACATTCCACATCATTAAAGCTAATATCCTTCCTTACTATTGTGTTAATCTCCTCTTTAACCAGCAATACTACCCCACCTCCTTTTCCTTTCTTGCCTGTCCTTCCTGAATATTGAATACCCCTGGATGTTAAATTCCCAACCTTGGTCACCCTGGAGCCATGTCTCCGTAACTCTAATTACATCATTTCCGTTTACATCTATTTGCACAGCTAATTCATCCACCTTATTGCGAATGCTCCTCTCATTAAGACATAAAGCCTTCAGGCTTGTTTTTTTAACTTAGTCCTTTTAGAATTATTATTTACTGTGGCCATGTTTGATTTACACCCTTGATTTCTCTGCCTTCCACTTTTGCTTTTCTCCGTCCTGTCTTTTGTTTCTATCCTTGCTTCCCTTTCCTCTGTCTCCCTGCACAGATTCCCAACCCCCTGCCATTTTAGTTTAAACCCTCCCCAACAGCACTAGCAAACACTCCCCCTAGAATATCGGTCCCGGTCCCACCCAGGTGCAAACCGTCCAATTTGTACTGGTCCCACCTCCCCCAGAACCGGTTCCAATGTCCCAGGAATTTGAATCCCTCCCCCTTGCACCATTCCTCTAGCCACGTATTCATCTGAAATATCCTTCTAGTTCTACTCTGACTAGCACGTGGCACTGGTAGCAATCCTGAGATTACTACCTTTTGAGGTCCTATTCTTTAGTTTACCTCCTAACTCCCTATATTCAGCTTTTAGGACCTCATCACGTTTTTTTTACCTATATCATTGGTACCTATATGCAGCACGACAACTGGTTGTTCACCCTCCCCCTCCAGGATGCCCTGCAGCCACCCCGAGACATCCTTGACCCTTGCACCAGGGAGGCAACATACCATCCTGGAGTCTCGTTTGCGGCCGCAGAAACGCCTATCTATTCCCCTTACAATAGAATCCCCTATCACTATAACTCTCCCACTCTTTTTTTTCCTCCCATCCTGTGCAGCAGAACCACCCATGGTGCCAGGAAGTTGGCTGCTGCTGCCTTCCCCCGATAAGCCATCTCCCTCAACAATATCCAAAGTGGTATATCTGTTTGAGAAGGGGATGACCACAGGGGCCCCCTACACTACCTGCCTGCACGTACTACTATCCCTGGTGGTCACCCATTCCCTTCCTGCCTGTGCAGCCTTTACCTGCGATGTGACCAACTCCCTAAACATGCTATCCACGATGTCCTCCGCATCGTGAATGCTCCAGTATATCCATTCGCAGCTCCAGCGCTGCAATGCAGTCTGTCAGTAGCTGCAGCTGGATACACTTCCCGCACACGTGGTCATCAGGGACATTTCATTTCCCACATAGCGCAGGAGGAGCATGCCACGGGGCCGAGCTGTCCTGCCATGACTTACCCTTTAATTAATTTAAATTAAATTAAATTCAGTCAATGCCACTAATTACACTACAATTAAATGATATACTCAAGGGCCCTTGGTTACTAGCACTCCCCGATACACAACAGAGACCTTAGAAACTAAAACCACAAAAATTAAGACCGTCTAAATTTTATAAACTATTAATCTTAACTGTCAAACTATATAGTATAAATACTCACCTGGCCGTACTCACCCAATCGGCTGCTTCCTCTTGCCCGCGTCACTTTTTGAATTGTGACGTGGCTTCGGAACGCTGCCGCAGGTCTGAGATTGGTAAGCCTCTGAAAGAAAGCCCGCGAAAGTGAGTTTAAGTACTCGCTGTACCGCCGCTCTCAGCTCCTCCCGACACTGGCCTCTGTCTTTAATTTCTCTTGTTAGCCATGGGTGGACCTTTTTTCCTGTGGTGCTTTTATTCCTTAAGGAATGTATATTTGTTGTGAATTATGAATTCTTTAAATGTTTGCCATTGCTTTTCTACTGTCATATCTTTTAATCTAGTTTGCCAACCTACCTTAGCCAACTCGCCCCTCATACCTACGTAGTTTGCTTTGTTCAGATTTAGGACCCTAGTTTCGGACTTCACTAAATCGGTCTCGAACGGAATATAAAATTCTATCATATTATGACCACTGCTCCCCAGAGGCTCCTTTACTACAAGGTTAGTAATTAACCCTGTCTCATTGCGCAGTACTAGATCTAAAATAGCCAATTCCCACGTAGGTTCCTCGACATTGATCTAGAAAAATATCTTGAATGCATTCTATGAGCTTTTCCTCTGCACTATTACAGCAAATTTGGCTTGCCCAGTCTATGAAAGTTAAAGTCCCCATGATTACTGTATTACTCCTGTTTACATGCATCTCTAACTTCCTGATTTTATACTCTGCCTGACACTACAACTACTGTTAGGGTGCCTATATACCACTCCCACTAGTGTTTTCTGCCTCTTGTTGTTTATTGGCTCCACCCAAACTGATTCTACATTTTGTTTTTATGAGCAAAGATCCTTTCTAGCTCTGTCTTTATCCCCGCCTTTATTATCAGGGCTACCCACCTCCTTTTCCACTCTGCCTGTCTCTCCTAAAAGTCAAATATCCTGGAATATTTAGTTCCCAACCTCGGTCACTCTGCAACCACATCTCTGTAATGGATATTAAATGAAACCTATTTATTTCTGTCTCTATTAATTCAACAATTTTGTTTCGACTGCTTCGTGCATTCAGATATAGTACCTTTAGCTTTAACTTTTTTCCCTGAAGTCACTTCAGTCACTGATGCCCTTTTTACCTTTTATTAATCTCTGTCCCTTCCTGACCCACTCTGCTTATCTTTACCCAGATCACTACTCTGCTCTACAGCCTTGACATTTCTCTTGCTGCCTTTGAATTTACCCTTTTCTGAATCCTTCCACTGCTCCTTCATTAGTTTAAAGCCCTATCTACTGCCCTAGTTATTCGATTCGCCAAGACACTGACCCCAGCCCAGTTTAAGTGGAGCCCATCCCAACAGAACAGCTCCCTCTTTCCCCAGTACTGATGCCAGTGTCCCATGAATCAAAACCCCTTCCTCCCACACCACTCTGAGCCCTGCATTTAAACCTCTAATCTGTTTGACACTATGCCAATTTGCATGTGGCTCAGGTAACAATCCAGATATTATTACCTTTGAGGTTCTGCGTTTTAATTTGGACCCTAGCTGCTCAAATTCCCTCAGCAGAACCTCATTCCTAGTTCTACCTGTGTCGTTGATTCCTACGTGGATCACGACCACTGGATCCTTCCCCCCCCCCCCACTCCAAGTTCTTACCGGGCAGGCAACACAACCTTCGGAAATCCTGGTCGCGGCTGCAACGAACAGTATCTACCCCTCTGACTATACTGTCCCCTACCAGAACAACATTCCTTTTCACTCCACTGCACTTGAATGGCCTCCTGCACCATGGTGCCATGGCCAGTTTGCTCATCCACCCTGCAGTCCTTGTTCTTATCCACACAGGTATCAAGTACCTCATACCTGTTGGTCAAAGACAAGGGCTGATGCTCCTCCATCACTACATCTTGGGTCCCCATACCTTCCTGACTCGCAGTCACACCCCCCCTGTCTCTGACCGTTGACTAACTCCAAAATACTACTTAACATAAGGGGTGTGACTGCCTCCTGGAACAAAGTGTCCATTTAACTCTCCCCCTCCCTGATGCCCCGCAATGTCTGCACCTCGTACTCCAGCTCAACGGCTCTGAGCTGAAGTTCCTCGAGCTGCAGACACTTCCCCCAGATGTGGTTGCTCGGGATCTCGCTGGTCTCCACAAACTCCCACATGCTGCAGTTACGGCACACCGCCTGCCCTGCCATGTCTGTCTAACCTTTATTTATTTAATTTATTTTTTTCTCAATTATTTTAGTTTTATTACTTAATTGTTTTATCTAGTTTTAGTTACTAATTTAATAAAGTTATAGCAATTTAGTTTCTTGGCTAGCTTAGAGACTTAAAACAAAACCTGTAATACTCCCCAACCAATCACCTACCTGCTGCCCTGTGATGTTGCTCCTTGATTTTTCTGTTTGAAAGCTCTTTATAGCGCCGTTGATCCCGTTCCTCTTGCGAATCCTAGGAAAAGCTAACCCATGGCTTTTAAAAAAGCTTTCAACTCAAAAATATAAGCCTATGAAATATCAAAGCAAGTATTTGCACTGAAATTGCAGTGGAATGATGGTTTATTGTAACTTAATCTGTAGGTATAGTCACTACAGCTGTGCATACTGGGTGCTCCTCAGACTTTCCATCCTTTGATTTCAGTGGAAGGAAAATCATGGGCAGTGCATTTGCTATTTCCCGACATGCTTGGCTGCTGGGTGAGATTGTCTGCTGCCAATGCATATTTTGGAAATTAAGGTTAATATTTGTTAACTTGTATAGAAGGTGAAAAACATAAACAATGCAAATGTTGAATGTATGAGGTTTATTGTCTGGGGTATGCTGTCCCTGAAAATTTTGATTTTTTTTTTCCGACACTTTTTATTGAGTGCATTCTGGAATCTACAATAAATCAGTCAATCTCTTTCCTCCTTGCCACCCTGTCTACATGGTGCCCAGGTAGAAGCTGTGTCTGGCGAAGTAAGAGGCATCTTTCTCCAGCTGAGAATTGCTATGGGGCAGGAAATCGATAGAATCATAGAATAGTATAGCACAGAAGGAGGCCATTCGGCTCATCGACCCTGCACTGGCTCTTTTGAAGAGCAAACCAGGTAGTCCCACTCCTCTGCTCTTTCCCCATATCCCTGACATTTTTTCTCCAAGTATCTATCCAATTCCCCTTTTGAAGGCTACTATTGAATCTGTATCCACCATCCCATCAGGCAATTAATTCCAAATGCTAACCACTCGTGAAAAAAAAAAAAAAAAATTTTTTTTCCTCATGTCGCCTTTGGTTCTTTTTCCCATCACCTTCAATCTGTGCCCTCTTGTTATCGATCCTTCAGCCATTGGAAATAGTTTCTCTCCATTTACTCCATCTAAATCCTTCATGATTTTAAACATCTCTATCAAATCTTCTCTTGGCCTTCTCTGCTCCAAGGAGAACAACCCCAGCTTCTTTAGCCTATCCACAGAACTGTATTCCCTCATCCCTGGAAGCATTCTAGTAAACCTCTTCTGTACCCTCTACAAAGCCTTCACATCCTTCCTAAAATGTGGTGCCCAGAATTGGACACAATCCTCCAGCTGTGACCGAACTAGTTTTTTTTTATATAGGCTTAGTATAACTTCCTGGCTTCTGTACTCTATGCCTCTATTTATAAAGCCCAGGATCCCATATGCTTTATTAACTGCTTTATTAACCTGTCCTGTCACCTTCAAAGATTTGTGCACAAGCACCCCCAGATGTCTGTTCTTGCACCACCTTTAAAATTGTACCATTTAGTGTGTATGATCACTCTTCATTCTTCCTACCCAAATGTATCACCTTGCACTTCTCTGCGTGAATTTCACCTGCCATGTGTTCACCCATTCCACCAGCCTGTCTGTCTGTCTTGAAGTCTATTACCATCTTCCTTACTGTTTACTACACTTCCAAGTTTCGTGTCATCAGCAAATTTCAGAATTGTGCCCTGTACCCCATGTACAAGTCATTAATGTATATCAAAAACAGCAGTGGTCCTAGTACTGAACCTTGGGGGACGCCACTGTATACCTCCCTCCAGTCCGAAAAACAGCCATTCACCACAACTTTTTTTAATCCCTTAGCCAATTTTGTATCCATGCTGCTACTGCTCTTTTTATCCCATGGGCTTCAATTTTGCTAATAAGCCTAGTATGTGGTACTTTATCAAACGCCTTTTGAAAGTCCATTTACACAACATCAACTACACTCCCCTCATCCACCCTCTGTTGCCTCAATCAAGTTAGTAAACCACAATTTGCCCTTAAATCCGTGCTGACTCTCCTTTATTAGTCCATGGTTGTCCAAGTGGCTGTTAATTTTCTCCCAGATTATTGTTTCTAAAAGCTTCCCCACCAGACATTAAACTGACTGGCCTGTAATTGCCAGGTTTATCCTTCTCTCCTTTTTTTGAACAAGGGTGTAACATTAGCAGACCTCCACTCCTTTGGTACCACCCCTGTATCTAAGGAATTGGAAGATTGTAGCCAGCACCTCTGTAATTTCTACCCTTACTTCTCTCAGCAACCTAGGATGCATCCCATCCGGACCGGATGACTTAGTCACTTTAATTACCGCCAGCCTGTCTGGTACCTCCTCTGTCGATTTTTACCTCATCCATTATCCCAGCAACCTCCTCGTTTATCATAGCTTTGGCCAAGTCCTTTTCCTTGGTAAACAGCAATGTAAAGTACTCATTTAGTACCTCAGCCAGGCCTTCTGCCTCCACTAATCGTTTTCCATTTTGGACACTAATTGGTCTCACCGCTCCTCTGATGACTCTGTTACTGTTAATATGCCTATAGAAGACCTTTTGGATTCCCCTGTTAGCCAAAGGGAAAGAGCCTTGCATTGGCTGGGAATCGAAAGTTGTGGCTCTTCTGCTACTAGCCATATGCCATAGTTACTGCAAACACTTGGGGGATTGAGGTAGACTGCATGACTGCTCGCTTTTCATTCTGGTGTCATCCTTCATTCCCGACCTGCCAGAGTCACATCTCACTTGCTGGAAAATGTTGCATTTAATCTGAGTGGGGTGGTTAAGCAGAGTATGAGCACTTGGAAGTTTTGGTGGAGGCATCTCTGACCTTGCTGATTTTGAAGCAGAAACACAAGGACAGAAGATGTGGACATTGAATCCAAATGTTGACTATTTGTAAAATATGAAATGTGGACAGTTGGCATGTATACTGATGTAGACAGACTATCAGCATTACCTTTTATCTTTTGCTTCAAATAATTTGCGATTGAAGGATCCTAAATGGCACAATGGGCCAGATATTCCGATCCCTATGGGTGGGTATGCGCCGTGTACTCACCCGTAGGGACATCAGAAATGCCGGTTTCAGGCATGCACAGGTCTTCCTGTCAAATGTATGAAGGGAGATTCCCTTCTGTGATTGGCTCCCCATGGCCCACGTGATCCCAGGGACGCTGCAAACTACCTGTGCCTCTGGGATACGTGGGCCCCGCGCTCTTGCAGTTTGGAGAGGCCCAGCACCGGAATTGTGCGTGTCCCGGGAGCCCTCGGGTAAGGGCGCAGATTTTTCCAGCTCGTAGTCCTCCGCCCGCGGGAGGCCTGCGATCGGAATATCTGGGCCAATATTTAAAACACGAATTAAAGGTGAAAGTTTGAAGAGCCTGAAATTTATGTAATTTGTACTTGACTTCCAATAATTCTTTGAAAACTATTGAATTTTCATGATTTAACCTCCCAGAAAATCCAGTTGTCACTTACTTAGCCCATTATCACAGCTGAGTGTCTAATGAAGAAAGCGCATCTCGTGCGTATGAGTTTTCCCTTCTCATGAGTCAGGACTTCATCGGCAGCACATAGAAAAGGCAAGGGAGCTACACACAGCTCCTTGGATACTTTACAGGCTCTGCAACTGGCCACTTCTGTGCACAGACCAGGAACAATGAGTGTGAAGAAAGGAATGCTCAATCGTAGCAATAAAGACACAAGATTAAGAAGAAAAAATGGAGACACAAAACAGCACTAAATGTCAATGGTTGTAATCAGTCCTGCTAAATCTGGGAAACTTAATGCATGCACAGAAGCACTGAGCTGCAGTGCCTTGTGGGGTGACGTTGGAGTGTGGGAAATTCAAATTCACTGATCTTTAGTAAGAGACACATGCATTGGGTCTGGAACACTGTCCAAGCAAAATGCAGAACGTGGGTATCTGTAATATTTCTAACTTGAACAATCTAACATGAATAGGTAATGACAATTTTTAATGCACTGCAATTTGCCCTTAACTGGTTAACTTTATAAGATCTCAAAGAAGACTTGATAGCTACTTTTTTTTAGTACTGGTAGCCAACCAGTAGGTTTTTCTTTGGTGCTAAGGCCAGTGGCAATAAAGACTTGGTTTTTCCTGGGTCTTCCTGACTACTGGCAGTCTTCGGAGTTTGGTTTGCTGTCCACAGACTGATGCATATGGCCCGCTTAGTACCTGCACCTTCACAGACGGATACACATTATTGCTGACTGAGGCCGGCACTTTGTGCATGTATAGTGGCGAGAAAGATACCCAGTCATGCAGGTGCAGATTATTAGGATTGCAGTTTGCTTACTGGCCTACAAGACCACCAGGTACACTCCTTGCATGTAAAAATGGGGGAATAACACACATGGGCCAATCTCCCTTGGTGATGACTGTGGAGGCTATCATGCACTGAACAAAGCTGCTGAGCACTGGCTAGGACTTCATAAAACTGAGGGGTATTCCATTCTGAATGCTGGCTTTGGGTTGAGAGCACTAAATGGAATACAGGAATCGCACTAACATTGTTTTCAGACCACATGTTCAAAGCAGCATGTTGGGAAGGGGTGGCTGAGCAGCTATTTAAAGTGCTGATGAATTTTGTTGCTGCTTGGAAGTGCAGTATATTTTGTGGATCATGGGATCATCAGTATACACTGGAAAATGTAGTCTTCTGTACTGATCATTTCTAGTGGTCATTTGAGCTACTGATCCAATCAATCACTATTTGTAGCTGCTTCCCCACCTTGTCCCTTCCCCTTGTACTGTTTTGTTTACATTTTTTCTCTTCCCCACATTTGTTACTTTCTTTCCTAATTTGCCTTGTGCCTTTGTGTGTTCTTTATGCAGTACTGTACCATAAATTTTTACCGAACTTGTCCACTGTTCTGCACCCTCTTAACGAACTGCTACAAACGGGAGTAATTTGGGAATGGAGCGAGGACTGTAAATGTGCCTTCCATAAATGTAAAGGCTTGATCACATCCAAGGAAGTTTTGGCTCATTACAACCCATCACTGCCAATCAGACTGGTGTGCGATGCATCCCCTTACGGCGTAGGAGCGGTATTATCACATAGATTCCCTGATGGCTCAGAACGGCCGATAGCTTTTGTGTCACGCTCATTGAACTCAGCTGAGCGTAACTATGCCCAGATCGACAGGGGAGCACTCAGCCTGGTATGGGGAGTGAAGAAATTCAACCATTACCTACACGGACAAAAATTTACCTTGTTAACTGACCATCAACCCCTCGTCTCCATATTCAACCCTAAAAAGGGTGTTCCCATTATGACAGCGCAAAGACTACAGAGGTGGTCCCTTTTCCTAGGGGCACACCAATATGACATAGAATACAAAGGATCAAAACAGCATGGGAATGCTGACGGTTTATCGCGCCTACCGTTGCCAACGGTAGAAGAGGCACCTACAGTAGAACCAGTCGAGATGTTCCACTCAACCATAGTGGAATGTCTACCAGTAACAAATTCTGCCATTGAAAAGGAAACGAGAAATGACCCGACTCTCTCTCGAGTCTACGATTTAACGGTGAAGGGATGGCCAGCACATGGTGAACCACTGTTGCCAGCATTCTCGCAAAGAAGAGAACAGCTGTCAGTGTGCCGAGGAACCTTGATGTGTGGATCCAGAGTGGTGATTCCACCCAAACTCCAGGATAAAGTGCTAAAGTAGCTTCACGAGGGGCATCTGGGTGGAGTGAAAATGAAGAACCTAGCCAGAGCGTTTGTGTGGTGGCCAGGTATCGATGGAGACATCGAAGAAATGACCAAGAGCTGCCTAGGATGCCAGAAGGTCCAAAACGCCCCACCACAAGCCCCTCTACATCCATGGGAGTGGCCCTCATCTCCATGGCAAAGGGTACACATCGACTTTGCTGGTCCATTTATGGACTCAATATTCTTAATCGTGGTTAATGCACACTCCAAGTGGCTGGAGGTGATAAAGATGTCCTCCACCACCACGGAAAAAACCATCACAGTATTAAGGACCATATTTGCCAGGAATGGGCTGCCTGAACAGATCTGTTATGATAATGGACCGCAATTTGCGTCCGAAGAATTCAGGAAGTTCTTAAAAAACAATGGGGTTAAGCACTACACGTCCGCCCCATACCATCCCGCCACCAATGGATTGGCTGAAAGGTTTGTCCAGACCTTCAAGAAGACCATAAAGGCCATGGGTAATGAAGACATAAAACTTCAGCATAAGGTAGATAACTTCTTGTTTGCATACAGGAATGCAACACGTGGTTACAAACCAAACTCCCGCCATGATGTTCTTCAATAGAAGCCTAAGATGCCGGCTGGATTTGATCAAGCCAAACATCAGAAGGGACGTGGAGAACTGGCAATTTCAAGGCATGAATGAAAGGCCAACTAGAACCTTCCAGATAGGTCAACAAGTTTTGGCCCGGGACGACCGTACCGAGAAATGGCAGCCTGGAACAATTTGCACACGACTAGGACCGCTGATGTATACCGTGGACATTGGAGAAAGCATAATAAGGCGCCATGCTGACCAAATCATAGAGTCATCTGAAAAGGGACAACCTGCACCACAACTCTATACGCCTAATGATGAAGTAGAGATACCCATAGTATCTACCTCCGATCCGGTGATACTGGAACCAGATGAACCCGACACTGGCATTCAAGCCGAATCAGCCTTGCCAAAAGAACCTACTACACCACCAGAAACTACTACACCACCGAGGCGTTATCCAGGCCGAGTCAGGAAGCCTCCAGAGAGACTGACTTATAATTGATTAACTGCAGCAATGTGTAGATTATTGTTCTTGTAACATGTTAATTAATGATTACTTAACATATGTACTGGTTGTCTAAAAGGGGAGGAATTGTGGTGTATGTGCCTTTAAGAGCCCCCAGACTTTGTCCAGTAAACACCTGTAAACCAACTCCTGCATTCCGTGTCTTCATTAACACACGGATACAACATGGGCGTCCAGCAGATGCCACAGCTAAGTGGACAGAAGGCAAGGAGCACAATTAATCCCTAGAGAAGGCAGTCTGGCTGAAGTGCTTCAAGAAGCAGGTCCAGCTTTTGGACAGGCTCGTTGCAGCACAGGCAGCCAAGATAAGGGAGTCAGCCCTGGAGGTCCAGGACAAGGCTCTAGCAGGGGAAAAGCTCTGGTAGCATTGCAGGCCCTAAATCAGGAAAGAGTACAATTAATGGGAGAACATAAGACCAGGTTGGAATAATTACAGTGCCAGGTCACTGAGGCCAAGAGCAGTGAGTTGAGGTTGTGGGAACAGAATGCCCGCCTAGCGAGACAAGTAAGAGAGCAGGAGGAAACATAGAAACATAGAAAATAGGAGCAGAAGTAGGCCATTCAGCCCCTCGAGCCTGCTCTGCCATTTAATGCGATCATGGCTGATCATCTAACTTCAGTACACGGTCCCTGCTTTCTCCCCATACCCCTTGATCCCTTTAGCCTTAAGAAATATATCCAACTCCTCTTATAGAGAATTCCACAGGTTCACCACTCTCTGGGTAAAGAAATTCCTCCTAATTTCTGTCCTAAATGGCCTACTGTAGGGGGGCTTCTTTTAACTGGTTTAAGGTAATTCACCTGGTCTGCAGCCTTTGCCTGCACTCTGACCAATTCCAGATAAACCAATTTTAAAACAGCAGTTTCGAATCGCTACCCCACCTTCCAGTTCTGACTGCAGGACTTATAATTAATGATGTTAAAATGGACACGTGGTTTGGATGAGAGAAAAATCAAGTTTTATTAACTACAAGAAACTATAATCAAATATCAAACTATACCACACAAACGCAGTAATTACAGTAAAATTGCTTAAATGGGGGAATGCAGATGGTAAAAATGAGGGGTACATGACTACAATGTTGATTAAACAATCTTAGCAATATCCCCTTAATTACCATCCGCCAACTCCTTACTAGGTTGCTTTGCTGAGGAGTCAGAAACTCTGCTCACATGTGGTCCAGCGAAGTGAGAGAGAGAGAGCGAGGCTCACCTGTGGTCCCAGGAAGTAAAGAGCTTCTCAGGAGCTATCATATATACCTGGTGAGGCGCCCCCCCGCCCCCCCTCTGTTGTTTGCCTGTCTGGAAAATTTGCGCCCAAAAAGTTCCAATTTACAAGAGAAAAGCTGTGATTGGCTAACTCAAAGTGGTTGGACTGGGTTAGTGTGTGTGCAATGTTCCCGCCCACATCCGGAGTTTACCTGGGCTAAAACAAAAGAGAATGCAACAGCCCTATTGTCCAGAATGATGGGAGATTTAAACACATTCAATGCTTAAACAGTTCCCATTCAAGATCCGGTTCCATGGTTTCACTGTCTCATTGACTGTGAGTGCCTTGAATTGCTGTGTAAACATAGCAGTTACAAATCGATTGTCCTGTGGTCAATTCTCAAGTGGGCAATTGCTTAAGTCAATAAACCACTTCAAGTGCTGAGAGGGAAACTCCCTTTGATTGGCAGGTCTTACTCACAGCCCCTGTATCCTCCCACTTTTTCACACAGGCAACTGGCTGCGAGCTGTTTTGCTGCTTTGTCCTTTTGGCCAAGCTTTCTGTGGCCATTTTAAAACCTTTTGTGATTGCCCAAACTCCAGCGAACAATTTTATTACTAAAAGCACTGTCTTAAGGTGTGTGAATATTTTCCACAGAGCTCTACGACTCCGCTGTTGTCCACGTTCTGTCCATCTCAGAGCAGTCTTTTGCAGTTCTCAGCACATTTTAAAACACTGTAGACCAGTCACATCACCCAATTCTTCGTCCAAGATGTGGACCAATATTTTCAATCTTCAGGGAAATAGGGGAAATTTTGCAACCCCTACACGACCCCTTATCCTTAGACTGTGACCCCTGGTTCTGGACTCCCCGACCATCGGGAACATCCTTCCTGCATCTAGTCTGTCCAGTCCTGTCAGAATTTTATAAGTTTCAATGAGATCCCCTCTCATTCTTCCAAACTCCAGCGAGTACAAGCCCAATCGACCCAATCTCTCCTCATACATCATTCCTGCCATCCCAGGTATCAGCCTGGTGAATCTTCACTGAACTTCTTCCATGGCAAGAACATCCTTCCTCAGAAAAGCCGACCAAAACTGCACACAATAAACCGCCTGCTGCACCTGCATGCTTACCTTCAGCGACTGGTGCACAAGGACACCCAGGTCTCGTTGCACTTGCCCTTCTCCCATCGATTGCCATTCAGATAATAATCTGCCTTCCTGTTTTTGTTACCAAAGTGGATAACCTCACATTTATCCACGTTATATTGCATCTGCCATGCTTCTGCCCAATCACCCAACCTGTCCAAATCATCCTGGAGTTTCTCGGCATCCTCCTCACAACACACACGCCCAGCCAGCTTTGTGTCATCTGCAAATTTGGAGATATTACATCTAGTTCCCTTGTCTAGATCATTAATATATATTCTGAATGGTGGGGTCCAGCTATTCACAACAGTAAAGAAGTAAAAGAAGTAAAGGCAACCTATAATTTGGCAAGCGAACAGCGGTTTGAAGATGCAGATCATGGCCCCTGCAAGGAACAGATAGAGAATCTGAGCCTTGCCCTAAGAAAGGAAAAGGACATGGTGTGCCTCATAAGCCCGAAGGCAGCCCAGGCAGATTTTACAGGGAACGAGGGGAGAACGGTTCAGACACCACAGCTAGTGCCAAGGGATGACCCGGTTGAGGGACAGGAGGTCCCACGACCACCACCCGTAGCGCCAGGTTTCAGCGAGGTCTGGCAGCAAGGGGGGGTGAAGTTAGGGGTAGAAGCAGAGCTGGAACAACCCCCGCAAGAGAGGCCGGAACCGGGGCCGATGTGCCCAGCCCGGCATCGGAGGTTCAGCCCACCCATTAATAGCGAGGACAAGGGACACCTCCAAAACCAGTCTGTATTACCCTATAGCACCCAACAGCTTAGGGCTATGGTGAGCCATATCCCAAAGCTCACCGAAAAAGGGGACCCCTCGATCCACTTCAGGGAATTGGAACAGGCAGCCAGCGTCAACGAGTGCGATGATGCTGAGCCGGCCAAAATGCTGCTGTTCTCTTTGGAGGGTAAGCTCCTCCAGTCCCTCTCTGACGAATGTAAGAGGAGGCAGAGCGGGTATGAGGAGCTCAGGGATAAAGTTCTGGAGGCCATGGGGATGAATGAGGGAAGTCCTTTCTCCCGTGTGGAGAAGACAGTGCAGCTCACAGGGGAAACCCCGCAGGCTTTCGCGGACAGGTTATGGCCGGTGTACAGGAGTGCCTGTCCTGGGGCATCTAACCGGGTGTTCCTGAACCGGGATCAGCTGGCCCACTGGCTCCGTTACCTGGTGGCAAACAGCTTGCCACAGGTCCGGGCCAAGGCGGAAGTCTGGTTCGACCCCAAGAATCCCCTGGCCACCGAACTTACGGTGATCAGACAGTTGACCCTAGCCTATAAGAACGGTAGGGGAACCGATGCACACCCACCTAAGGGGAAGGTGCATGAGGTAAAACCCAGACAGGGTAGGAAGGAGTGGCATCAGGAAGGGAATAACCCTTCTAGCACTAAGCTCAATTGTTACAGGTGTGGGAAGGATGGTTACTGGAGGAAGGAGTGCAAAAACCCTTGGAAGGATAACAGGGGAAATAATTCCTCAGCCCCAGCCCAAAAGACAGAGTTAGGAATCCCTCCTGCCACGGTTGAGTCATTTTTGGATGCCATGAGGTCCCTATTAACTGGCCAGGGGAGAGTAGCAGCCGCTACTGGTGCTCTGACCCCATCCACCCCATCCAACCCACAGCCCTGACTAGTGCCAGCGCAGCCTGTCGACCTGTGTCCCCTTGAAAACGACGAGGGGAACAAGCCCTGTGTTAAGATGCATGTGGAGACGGTGCAGTGGAGATATTCGGTGGACACTGGAGCTTCCAGCATGGTTGTCCATTTGGAAGACCCGACCAATTCACCCAGGTCTAACAAGGTCCCATTTAGCCTAATGGGAGCCACGAGCAATAAGCAGGCTGGAGAAATGGCCAAACCTTTGGCCATAGATTTGGGATCCCTCCCTACCACGTGGGAGGGTAACCAAAGGACCAACGAGGTGGCCAAGCAGAGGGCTAGGGAAGGAGAGTCTTGGGGCCCCTATCGGACAGGTTCGGTAGCAGCAATCCGGGACAAGGGAGGCACACGGGGTAGCTTTGGCCCTAGACCTAAAGCAGGTCCAAGCGCAAGATCCTGTCCTTAAGGCCGTCCCGGTAAGGAGAAAGAATGGGGAGTCCATAGAAGGCCCGTTCAGGGCAGTGGATGAGACTTTAAGGCAGGCTGCTAGTTACATTAACCAAAGCAAATTGTTTAAGCCCGAGAGAAGGGAACAGCCAGTTAGGGCAAGGTCTGAGGATAGAAATCCTCAGCCTGCAGCAGGAGCAAACTCACAGACTGCACAGGCAGGTGCAGTGGCATGCTTTAGGGGAGGGGCCATCCCGCCCACCGCTTGGGACACTCCCCCACTCTTCTGGGATTTAGATGAGGAGGGACCCGAGGGCGAAAACCCCGCCCCTGACCCAGGTTTAGAGGAGGTGGGGCCCGAGTGCGAAGACCCTCTGACCCAGGTTTAGATGAGATGGGACCTGCAGCACAGGCTGCGAAGAGTTACCTGCCCCTAGCCCAGATTCAGAAGGGGTAAAGCCTGAGGAGGAAAATCCCCAACCAGCGGTCGTGGAAAGCCCACAGGCCACACCGGAGGGGGCAGTGGCTCGTGTTAAAGAACCACCAGCCAGAAAAACCCCACCCGCCAAAGTCCCCAGAAGGTCCCCACGGACGCCCCAGCCAAGGAAACCGTGGTCACCGGCTCCCCATTTTAAAAGGGCAGCCTCTCGAATCAGGGATCGGTCTGAGGGTAGAGGTCCCCAGCCAGCAGCCACAGGCTGTGAGGGACCAAAAGTACAGGACAGTGCGGCCACACCGAAGGGAGCAGTGTGCCGCAGCCCGAACAGGAATTAGACTGGCCGCCCGGAGACGGGCGGTGGATGTACATAGTTTACGTAATTTTAAGTTTGGTATTATTAAGTTTGGATGTTTAGTTTAAGTTTAAATGAGCTGATGGGTAGTTTAAATAGTAGTAGTATTTTTTTTTAAGAATGTTTGTATTTGAGTCGAGGTCGCAAGACCTGACTATGCTTCACCCAAGCCAGAGAATCTCCTCGGGACCTGGCTATATGTTCTTTTATCTCTTTGCAGGAGAGGATTTCAGAATGAAGGAGGGCGTACTCCTACTCGCCCTGATAGGAATGAGCATTGGAAAGCGAGGTGACGTGGAGGACTCCCACATCTATGGGTGCTCAAGAGAGAGAGCACCGATAGTTACCAATGGAAGTGGCGAACAGGATGTGGAGGAGCTCACCATTTACTTCCATGAGGGAAGGTGGCCAGGGTGGCTGGGGTCCAATTTGGCTCAGTACTCCAGCTAGACCGGGTTCACGTATGGGGAGGCCTCCCTCCTGTGCCCCAGGGTAAAGGTCATTGCCATAAGCGTCAGCGTCACCGTAGGGAAACGTGTATGTTTAACATGCAAGGGACAGATTCCTTTGGATAGGTGGTGGTGGCTCAGAAAACTGAGCCAAAATATGGGAAACCCCGCAGTCGAGTGGGAACGATTGGGGAACAATACCCATCGGACGATTACAGGGACTCACGGGGGATTGAGTGTGTGCTGGGACAAGTGGTGGGAACCGGATCAGGGGATTTATGTCTGTATGTGGGGGTCAGAGAAGGTCTGCCCCACAGGCATATCCATCATTTTCCACTGGCAGTGGCAGGATGCCGGGGAGGGGGTGAAGTGGGATTCCAGCCTGCAGGTGTGCGCGGTCCCATACTCCCCGATCCCAGTGAATGCCACTGAACTTGTGACCCGCCCCCGAAAGCCCCTGCCCACGACCCAGGCAGCAAGGACACACAGGGAGGGGTGCCCTGCCACCACCAAGGGACACAGGAATGGGCTGGTACTAGTGCCTACGGAACAGGTGCTATACCAGGGGGTACACTACGCAGTAGCTTCCGTGATTTTGAACCTCACCGAGGTACACTTACCTGAGTGGTGCCCCAAAGAGACAGAACAGCTATTCCAGGCCCTGTTAAAAGACATGTTTAGGAAATTCTACGAGTTCGATTTTGCCAATGTAGACAAAACAGAAGCAGTAATTTTTCTGCCCTTGCAGCGCGTTCCTATGCAGAGCTAGACAGGTAGCTAACAACTTGATATCTTCCCATAAAAATCACAAGGCTTGACTTTTCTTGTAAACTTTACTGAAAGATTCTTAGTGTGAAAAGACAAATAGTGTCCAAGGCTGGAGCGTGACAAGAATATAACTTCCCAGACCATATGTGGCTGCAGGTCTGTGATATACAGTAGTTTACTTTACTGCACTTTACTGCAGTTGCTAGGTACTAAATATCCACTAGGTGGCGGCACACAATGGAAATCGACCCAAATTACTCAAACCCCTGAATTAACTGGAAAACTAACATAAATTCCTAAAGAAAGGCAGCACAGTAATAGTCTCACACAAACATTTCTACACTCTGGAGCAGAAGACAGTAGAGATAGGGGCCAAAACATTGGATATTGTGGTTCCACCCTGGTGGGACATTTTTGAAAATATAGAGTTCCCGTCATGGGTTAGAATGGCTTCCCACATCCTCGTGGTTTGCCAGCTGGGGATAGTATTGTACGTAGTGTGCACTCAGTGCAAGGGAAAAGGCCAAATACTAGAATTCCGAAACCACAGGACCTGGAAGGAGCACTATGTTAAGGTGGAGGGAGATATACCTGTTTGAATCTTTTATTTTGTGTTTCTGAATAAAGATTGCTTTTTCTTTTTGTTTTTGTTATTTTAAATAAAGACTTTTCAACAAGTTATTTTGATAAAGATGTATGTGTACCAAGTGGTGCAGGGGTGTTGGACCCCCTCCATGCTTGGATGTGTTAAACGTCTGTATTCTGTCTATGTATGCTTATGTACACTACACTTTTTCAGAATGGGAAATGCATCTGTCGTGGGATAATAGATAGGTAATTACAGGGGAAGATTGACTATGGAGGGTCAGAAATTTTGCTCACCTTGTAAGGATGATACTTAAAGCGAGTTTAGTATCAACAGTGGGGAGTGTAGGGTTCTCAAAATTCCCACATTCCCCGAAAGTTATGGATAAAGGGACCCTGTATGGACAAGTTATTAAAAAGGGTACCCAAAATGGCTTCTGAAACCTCGTGACCAAAGCCTACAGGATTTTAAAAGCAAGGCCCTGCAAAAAGCAGGCCCATTCAAATCCTGAAACGAAACCAAACATGCATGGATCTGTGAAAGATTTTGTCATTTTCTAAAGCCAGACAGCTAGGTAAACACAGAATATGTATTCTTCATCTTGAAACAGATCGACTCAGGATAGACCTAATCTTGAGGCCATTAACTTTCTGCATAAATAATCGGTAACAGCTCAAGGTAGCTACCAAGCCAGGAAAAGACAATTAAATTTCATAAATAACAAACAACCAGGATAGTGAAGCCATTAAACAAGGAGACAACTGCCCCAAAAGCCGTTAAAGTGAATGACTGAAATCACTTTAGACGAGCCCACCAAAATTAGACAAAGAACTGTCCTGATTTGGCGCGCAGATAAGTGATGAAGAACCGGGTATAATTGTAGGCCCACTGGTAGCCAATGTCTCTTGCCTCTTGCCTCTTCACTTGCTTCTTCATCTCCTCCCTCCCCGCACTGCTCGACACCGAGGACGCCCATTACAACACCGGGGGCCAAATTTGGGAGGAGAACGGGACCCAACTCAAATGCACACAGGACACACGGGGCCGCGAGCGGGCAAGCGAGACGAGGTGAATGGCAAAAACCGATAAGCAGAGAAGGGCTGCATAAATAAGCATTGGGGACAAGCGGGCACACACCCCGGCTTAGCTATAAGCTGGCGTTTGAAGCATGGGTAGAAAAATCAAGCTAACACTATAGACCGCCAACCAAACCCCAACCGCAACAAAACCGTCGGCGACCAAACCACCACCAGAAGAACAACCATTTTCTGCAAGGTGAAGTACCCAACAAAGACTTTACACCATATCTCTAACGGAGGAAAAGGAGGGTACTTTACACAGACGACTCCACCGCCGTGCCCAGGGACCACGTGACGACGGCAGGCCCCAAAGGACAGCAAGAGCAAACCCCAAAACCACAATCGGCTTAATCGACAGGTTTCAAACTGTCAAGGAAACCCCATTGGTGAGCATAAATCCCTGACCCCTCGTAGCTTAATCTATTTAGGTATTGGGGGTGGGACAAGGGTAGGGGGATTTTTAATGTGTTTGTTCCCTCGATGTGCCATGTGTTCCCCATTCCCAAATAAGTGTACTTTTATATGCCTGTAATTATTCTAGTAATTCTCAGTGTTGTGATTTTATTGTGCCTTTAATAAAATTACAGTTTTCTTGTACCAAACCAGTTGTCTACTCTATTTTCTGTATTGCCGACTGTACCTAAGTCCGGTGTCTAGAACCCAGGGGTGTGGGAGTGATTCAAACTGCTCAGAGACAGTCAGGGGCAGAGCTGACTGGGCACATGCCACCCCCTACAGGGTAGGCCTAAGAGGTCATGGTTTAATTGGATAATGCATTTGACATTATCCCATCTTTGTTGGTTATCTCGATAATTGTTTAGAGCTCCCTCACAGGCAAGTTTGAGGGCTGTATTTTGATGTTGATTCGCCAACCAATCCTGAACAATGTCCCAATTATCCTGTGTAAGTACTTTGCCTAATCTGTAGGCAGCTAGCAGCCCTTTAGTTGTGGCTGTATTACTGAGTATTTCCTTGATGGAACCCATTACATGCCCTCCCTGAGTTGCCGTGAGAACATAAGCGTATATTTGAACCCAGTTGTTACACTGGTTTAATGGGGGAATTATGTCTGAACTTAGTATCATTTGCAGTAGTTGCCTCAGGTGTTGAGCATTCCAATCTTGGCAACAGGTTTCCAATTTATCAAGGTTAGTTAGAATCCAGCAGGTTTTTTCCTGGCTTGTTTTTCCCGGTCTACCACACATTGTGTAGATAGAGCTCAGGTTTACTTGACCCAGGGGTGCAATTTGTGGTTGTTGGGGTTGGTTTACTGGACCAATAATCATTGCACCTCCAGCATTTAGATAAGAATGAGCTAGTGCTTGTCAGCATTGATTATAATGGATTCTAAGCTGTCTATAGTTTTCTCGAAGATTGTTGTCATTTATTTAATCCTGAGTTTGCCACCTTAACCGGAATCCATGGCCCCCCGGAGCATAGGCTGGTCATGCTATTCGGCCATGGTTGCCACCACCTTGTTGGGCACCATTCATTAGGCCTCCCAATTGTGCAGGTGAGCACCTTATCATTGAGGAATTTAATGGATTTGGTGTATTTGTTTAATTATCCCATAGGATATTCTGTATCCCCTGGTTCTGGTGATCAACATTAATCGTGCCATGAGTTCTAACGGCTCCTTCGGCACCAAAGCCTTCTATTTCAAAAATTATCACTTGGTTTTGTGGAGGTACAGGGATAGGATTATTTCCCCTAATACAGCAATCATTTGAATTTTCTAATAAAAAGACTTGGCCAATTCCGACAGGGTTTGCCATTTCTTCAGGACCTAACCTCGGTTAGGGTTTAATATGAACTTTATAAGAAATTTCTAGACCTCAATGGTATATTGAGGGAGTTCTGATTTAAGTTCTACAAGGCCTGATCAGGGTCTTTTCATCTCTAGAGACTTAAATTTGGGTCTTAGAACCACTGTCAGTAAAACACTCCTTCTATATTTAACAATCTACAAGATGGATATAGATATGAATATAAGTATAGGTTCTGTATCAACTCATTAACACACACGTTGGGTGCCAACTGAAAGGATAATTACTAGTCCTAGCCCTTTTCGGGCTACCCCAGATCAAGCATATTCCTCAGACATTCACCTTCAACTAAAGTTAAAGATAGCCGAATTCTATAAGACGCTCTAATGGGTCTAAAGGTTCAGACTATCTCTCCCTAAAGGAAAGGAACTACATGAAGATGTTACCATCCTCCCGATAGCACTTTTAATAAGTTTAACGAGACTGTAACCTTCTGGATATTATGAGGGTCCGGAATAACCCCCAGAATTCTGCAACTCCTCATAAAAGAGTGTACAGAAATTGAGTTCATGAGTTTGATACTACTTGAGACAATTCTAAAAATATATAGATTTATTTAAGAGCCGACATACAGTTAACAGCTTGTGAGTCAATCGCAACTTTAACAGTTCTAAAACAAATAGCTTACATTTCTTATTCTCAAATCTTAACTTCACACATTTTTACATTTCTTATTCTTAATTCTAATCCAGAATATCCACCAAAATCAAATTAAAAGCACCTTGATCCCCAAGATTCAGAGTTAAAAACTTACAGAACATGCCTCTGAAGTAGAGAGAATTGCTATGCCCCTTTTCAGTGACTTCTGACTGTCTAAGCTCTATTTTTATACCTTTTTTTAGTGGTTTATCCTTTGAAGTTTTCTGCTGATGTCAGCTAATTATCTCTAGCCATCTGCCTGTTGACTTTTTTCTATACTTACTGCCAATTTAGCTGCTGCATGCATAATTATGGCCCCGATTTTCTGCCAGCCGTTGGGCGGCTTTTCGGGTGGGCGGGGGCCGAAAATCGGTGAAATAGGGGGTCGCGACCCCCCCCGCCTGATTCCCCGCCCCGTCCGACTTTTGGACCGTCGTTTCTCCGTGAGCCGATTCAGTCCCGCCCGCCGCTGGCGGGACTGGCCGTCGGGACCTTAATCAACAATTATTGGCATGTTTAATGCCATTTTAGGGTGCCCTTGCGATTTTCAGGGGTTCCCCACACTAAATATGCCTGCGGGGAACCCCGCTGATGAAACCTGGTGTGAAGCTTGCCGGCTTGCTTGCTCTCAGCTGCAGGTCATTCGGGAATGCTGCAATTTAAAGGGACAGCATTTGTATGTTGAAGGACCTTGTTGTTGCAGGCTTGGGGCTACTTCTTCAAGGCTTAGGCAGAGCTGTGGAAGGTTGGAGCCTCACACACTTCTCCAATGTGATCTCCTGGGAAGCCCCTCTCGCCACCCTCACTCAGCGCTTCCTCAGCGGAGGCATCTACCAGAAGCATGGGACGCCTTTTCTTCCTACCCTTCTTGCCATTAGAAGATCTCCAGCAGCAGAGGCAGCAGCAGCAGAACCAGGAACAGCAGGATGAGCACCAGGAGCACCAGGCTGCTGCTCACTCACCTGAAGCTGCACAGACCAGAAGGGGCCAGCACTTGGAAGTGGCTTGAGAGCACCTTGCTGCGCTTGAGGGGGCCATGGGGACCCGTATCTACACTGGCAGTCCTACTCAGAAGGACTTCCATGAAGGTCTGGTTTATCTGTTCAATAGATGGCCAATGCTCCTCAAGAGATGTCATTCTCTTATGAGCACTCACCATGTTTTCCGTACCCTGGCGAGTTATCTCCTCCATGGAGGTTGCCAACCTTTCCATGGTGATGCGTTCCTGCACCAATGACTCCACAAAGGCTCTGCTCATGGTCGCTATGGACTCCTCCATTCGCTCTGCACTCGCAGCGACCCTGGAGACAAAACCTGCCAGAGACTCCTGCATCTGTGCATGGAGATCCATCACCTCTTCTCTTGCGGATGGACCCAGAGGCAGAGGGTCGACATGCAGCGCAGCTGAGCTGAGCTGGCAGAGTCCTGCACCCTCCGACAAGGACTCTCCACTGCTGTCCCTGTCTCCAGAATCTGCTGAGGCTCACTTGTGAGCTTTGAAACACCAGGTGACAACACTACTCTATGTCCCGAAGATCCCCCCGAAGTGTGAGTGTCTGCGCTGGTGCAAGGTGCACTTACTTCTGCTGACGCTGCGCCCTCTGAGGAGTCTGGCTGCACAGCCTCTTCCTCCTCCACAGCGGGGATGGGGGCTCTGGATGGTCCTGTGGGGGAGTAGAGGAAGGAGTTAGAGATGTGATGCCAAGGTTACATGCACATTCGAGTTGACATCTGCTGACACCTGCATCCATGCAGCCTTGGTCTCAGTGGGAGGCCTCTTCCTGCCTGACCTAGGGAAGAGGAACCCCCTGTGGGCCCTAACCCCATCCAATAATGCCTGCAGTGAAGCTTTGTCGATTTTGGAGGCAGCTCGGGGTCTGGCACTGGTCACAGCTGCTGTAGGCTCCTCTGCCATCCTGTATGGTTCGTTTGGAAGCCAACAGAGGAAGCAATGCTTGCTGTAGACCTTGAAAGCACCACGAATTATGACAAATGATGACATCATACTGTGGGGCTTCCTGACTGGAAATGGACAATTAGCAAGGCTGCCCACACGTTGGAAATTAATTGGCCACTTGAGGGAAAATTGCGTGCAGCTGGCTGACCCATTTTTTTGTGTGTCAGAACCCCACATTTGGGGAATCCGACCATTTCCCACACAATCCACAAAATCGGGCCCTATGTCTCTACCTTTAGGTATTCCAAAAACTTATCATGTAAAATTGTTATTACAGATTTATCTCTTTGATGCCATTCTTATCGAAGGATCTTCCATTCAATTCTAAAACCACCTTAACTGGTTACAACCACAGACTCCTGTCTCCGTGGTGTTCAAAGTTCAATACAAAAACCATGTGATTGCTTGGTACATCTATTGAAGTCATATCTTCAAAGTGTTCTGTTGGTATCATATTTACAACATGTAAATTAAAGACACTTCAACTAGGGTGTTTGTTTTCCTAGCCATCTTAGTTGGTTATATTATATTGTAGGAATGGAGGTTCCTATCAAAAAGACTAAGTTCGACTCAGGTAATTAAATTAATGAACTTTAATGAAATCAAACGAGTTTAAACTGGAAACTGCTAGAACATATCAATAACAGGTCTACTCTCCTTGAGGGCTCTACGAGGACTGATCCTCTGATCAGGAGAGTGACATCATCATGTTCTTCCCGCCATTGGGGCATCACGTGACTAACGGCATGACGTCATCACATTGAAACCGTGCTGTAAAGGTAACTAGGCATTGTACAGTCAAATAGTGTAATTAAAGGTACAGGCACAGACAGTAACTACATTGCTGTTAAAGGAATTATGTACAACCGCTCTGAGTCCTTTGGTGGCTCCACCACAATATCATGTTTCCTGTTTCATTTGATGTTACTTTTACAAAGGCACATAATTTTTTAATATTCTGTGTTCCTTTTCGAAGTGACAGTTTTTAACACTTTACTTGGGTCATTCTATTGTGTTTCTTCCAAACTCCAGAACTTCTGGAAGTGCCAAACTGCTATTTCAATAGGGCCATTGTTTTAGTATTTTTAACCAATTCCCATTTCAAAAGCTTGTGGTGTTTACAACTTTTGTGTTATCAAAACATCCCATCTCAGAAGCCTGTTTGCACGGCCTGTGTCGTTGAGACTTTAAATTTTTAAACCCAGTGTATCATGTATTAATAAAATCAGAATTCTGTTCATATGATGGTGTATTTTTCTGAAATATGGATATTGCTTCAGAGCCCTGTTTGCCACTTGAAGGCATTATGACTGGAGAAGGGCTTGACAGGAGATAGTGTGCAGAGTAAATTACTGTCTGTAACATAGAGTTATAGAGCCATAGAGTCATAACGGCACAGAAGGAGGCCATTCGGCCCATCAAGTCCGTGCCGGCTCTCTGTGGAGCAATCCAGTCAGTCCCATTCTCCCGCTCTATCCCCATAGCTCTGCAAGTTTATTTCTCTCAAGTGCCTATCCAGTCTCCCCTTGAAAACATTGAGTGTCTCCGCTTCCACCACTTCCGTCAGCAGCGAGTTCCAGGTCCTCAGCACTCACTGCGTAAAAAAGTTTTTCCTCACATCCCCCCTGTATCTCTTGCCCAAACATTAAATCTGTATCCCCTAGTCCTTGTACCATACACTAGTGGGAACAACCTTTCCCCGTCTATCGTATCCGAACCCATCATAATTTTGTACACTTCTATCAAATCACCCCTCAACCTCCTTTGCTCTAATGGAAACAAATCCAGCTTCTCCAACCTGCCTTGTAGCTAAAATCCCCCATCCCCGGAACCATTCTGGTAAATCTCATCTGTACCCTCTCAAGGGCCTTCACATCCTCCCTAAATTGTGGTGACCAGAACTGGATGCAATACTTCAGACATGGCCTAACATAGAAACATAGAAAAATAGGAGCAGGAGTAGGCCATTCATCCCTTCGAGCCTGCTCCGTCATTCAATATGATCATGGCTGATCCTCTATCTCAATGCTATATTCCTGCTCTCTCCCCATATCACTTGATGCCTTTTGTGTCTAGAAATCTATCTATCTCTTCTTAAATATATTCAGTGACTTGGCCTCCACAGCCTTCTGTGGTAGAGAATTCCACAGGTTCACCACCCTCTGAGTGAAGAAATTTCTCCTCATTTCAATCCTAAATATACTACTCCGTATCCTGAGACTGTGAGCCCTCGTTCTAGACCCCCAGCCAGGGGAAACATCCTCCCTGCATCCAGTCTGTCCAGCCCTGTCAGAATTTTATGTTTCAATGAGATCCCCTCTCATTCTTCTAAACTCTAGTGAATACAGGCCTAGTTGACCCAATCTCTCCTCATACGACAGTCCTGCCATCCCAGGAATCAGTCTGGTGAACCTTCGCTGCACCCCCTCTATGGCAAGTATATCCTTTCTTAGGTAGGGAGACCAAAACTGCACACAGTACTCCAGGTGTGATCTCACCAAGGCCCTGTATAACATCTTTGCTCCTGTACTCAAATCCTCTTGCAATGAAGGCCAACATACCATTTGCCTTCCTAACTGCTTGCTGCACCTGCATGTTTGCTTTCAGTGACTGGTGTACAAGGACACCCAGGTCCCTTTGTACATCAACATTTCCCAATCTATCACCATTTAAATAATACACTGCCTTTCTATTTTTCCTACCATAGTGGATAACTTCACATTTATTCACGTTATACTGCATCTGCCATGTATTTGCCCACTCACTTAACTTGTCTAAATCACCTTGAAGCCTTTTTGCATCATCCTCACAACTCACTATCCCACCTAGTTTCGTGTCATCAGCAAACTTGGATATATGACATTTGGTTCCCTCATCCAATTGTGAATAGCTGGGGCCCAAGCAATGATCCCTGCGGTACCCCACTAGTCATCGCCTGCCATCCTGAAAAAGACCCATTTATTCCTACTCTCTGTTTCCTGTCTGTTAACCAATTTTCAATCCATGCCAGTATATTACACCCAATTCCATGTGCTTTAATTCTGCACACTAACCTCTCATGTGGGACTTTATCAAAGGCCTTCTGAAACTCCAGTGCTTTACAAAGGTTCAGCATAACTTCTCTACTTTTGTACACAATACCTCTATTTATGACGCCCAGGATCCCATATGCTTTGTTAACCACTTTCTCAATATGTCCTGCCACCTTCAGGGACCTATGCACATTAACTCCCAGGTCCCTCTGTCCCTGCACACACTTTAAAACTGTACTATTAAGTGTATATTGCCTCTCCTTGTTCCTTCTGCCAAAATGCATCACCTCACACTTCTCTGTATTAAATTCCATCTGTCACTTGGCTGCTCTTAACAAATGCCCTCTTTAAAAGGAGATGAGGGTACATCTCTTTCCCCATGACCCCAGACAAGCAGCAAGAATGCGCAACGGGCTTTGTGATGATAGTGGGCTTCCCCATGGTGCAGGGCGCCATTGACTGCACGCATGTGGCTTTGCGGGCGCCGCAAGAGAATGCCGAGGATTTCCGCAACCGAACGACTTCTATTCCTTAAACGTCCAGTTGGTTTGTGACCACAGACAGCTGATACTCGCTGTCAATGCCCACTTTCCAGGCAGCTGCCATGATGCCTTCATCCTGCGCCAGACTTCTGTGGCAGACCTATTCCAGGCACCGCATCACCCAGGAGGCTGGCTTCTCGGGGAGAAGGGATATCCTCTGTGCACCTGGCTGATGACACCGTTCCGTTCGCCCAGCACACCAGCTGAGCTACGATACAACGAGAGCCATCAAGCTACTAGGAACATCGTTGAGCACACAATCGACGTGCTCAAGCAATGGTTCCGCTGTCTGGACCATTACATAAGAACATAAGAAATAGGAGCAGGAGTAGGCCAATCGGCCCCTTGAGCCTGCTCCACCATTCAATAAGATCATGGCTGATCTGATCCTAACCTCAAATCTTCTATCACTCTCCATCCACCCGAACCCATGTGATCTCCCGGGAGAGGCGAAAAACGAGATAAAAAACCCAATGGCCAATTTGGGAGAAAAAATCTGGGAAATTCCTCTCCGACCCATCTAGGCGATCGCAACTCGTCCAGGAGATCACTCTGTCCCTATATTTTCTACAGTACTTACCTTCTGTAAAGGTGATCTCCACCCCAGCCAGGAACAGGAATAAAACCATCTCCTGAAAACTAACACAGAATTAGAACACAAGAAGTAGGAGCAGAACCAGGCTACACGGCCCCTGGGCCCACTCCACTACCCGCAGGGCCATGACCATTCCGAACCTAGACTCATGTCCAATTTCCTGCCCGCTCCCCGTAACCCTTAATTCCCTTTACTTCTAGGAAACTATCTATTTCTGTTTTAAATTTATTTAATGATGTAGCTTCCACAGCTTTCTGGGGCAGCAAATTCCACAAACCTACCACCCTCTGAGTGAAGAAGTTTCTCCTCATCTCAGTTTTGAAAGAGCAGCCCCTTATTCTAAGATTATGCCCCCTAGTTCTAGTTTCACCCATCATTGGGATCATCCTCACCGCATCCGCCCGATCAAGCCCCTTCACAATCTTATATGTTTCAATAAGATCACCTCTCATTCTTCTGAACTCCAATGAGTAGATTCCCAATCTACTCAACCTCTCCTCATATGACCACCCCCTCATCCCCGGGATTAACCGAGTGAACCTTCTTTATACTGACTCGAGAGCAAGTATGTCTTTTCTTAAGTATGGACACCAAAACTGTAGGCAGTATTTCAGGTGCGGTCTCACCAATACCTTGTACAACTGCAGCAATACCTCCCTATTTTTATATTCTATCCCCCTGGCAATAAAAGCCAACATTCCATTGGCCTTCTTGATCACTTGCTGCACCTGCATACTAACTTTTTGAGTTTCGTGCGCCAGGACCCCCAGATCCCTTTGTACTTCAGTACTTTCCAGTTTCTTGCCATTAAGATAATAACTTGCTCTATGATTTTTCCTGCCAAAGTGCATAACCTCACACTTTCCAGTATTGTATTCCATCTGCCAAATCTCTGCCCACTTACTTAGCCTGTCTATGTCCCCTTGCAGGTTTTTTATGTCCTCCTCACTCACTACTTTCCCTCCCATCTTTGTATCATGTGCAAACTTTGATATGTTACACTCGGTCCCCTCCTCCAAATCGTTAATATAGATTGTAAAGAGTTGGGGACCCAGCACTGACCCCTGCGGAACACCACTAGTTATTGATTGCCAGTCTGAGAATGAACCATTTATCCCAACTCTCTGCTTTCTGTTAGAGAGCCAATCCTCCACCCACGCCAGAATATTACCCCCAATCCCGTGATTTTTTATCTTGAGCAATAATCTTTGGTGTGGCACATTGTCAAATGCCTTTTGGAAGTCTAAATACACTACGTCCACTGGTTCCCCTTTATCCACCCTGTATGTTACTTCCTCAAAGAACTCAAGCAAATTTGTCAAACATGACTTCCCCTTCATAAAACCATGCTGATTTTGTCCTATTAAATTATGATTATCCAAATGTCCTGTTACTGTCTCCTTAATAACAGACTCTTACATTTTACCAACCACAGATGTTAGGCTAACAGGTCTATAGTTTCCAGCCTTCTGTCTACTGCCCTTTTTAAATAAGGGTGTTACATTAGCAGTTTTCCAATCTGCCGGGACCTCTGCTGAGTCCAGGGAGTTTTGGAAAATTATTACCAATGCATCCACAATCCCTAACGCCACTTCCCTCAAGACCCTAGGATGTAAGCCATCAGGTCCAGGGGATTTATCCACCTTGAGTCCCATTATTTTACCAAGTACCACTTCCTTCGTGATTTTAATCGTATTTAGCTCCTCCCCCCCTAGAGCCCCCTGTTTGTCCAGTGTTGGGATATTCTTAGTGTCCTCTACTGTAAAGACTGATACAAAATATTTGTTCAGCGTTTTTGCCATCTCCATGTTTCCCACCATTAATTTCCCGGTCTCATCCTCTAAGGGACCAACATTTACTTTAGTCACCCTTTTTCTTTTTATATAACTATAGAAACTTTTGCTATCTGTTTTTATATTTTTTGCTAATTTACTTTCATACTCTATCTTCCCTTTCTTAATCAATCTTCTAGTTATTTTTTGCTGTCTTTTAAAGACTTCCCAATCTTCTATCCTCCCGCTAGATTTGGCTACCTTATATGCCCTTGTGTTTAGTCGGATACTATCCTTAATTACTTTACTTTGCCACGGATGGCTATCTTTTCTTTTACACCCTTTTTTCCTCAGTGGAATATATATTTTTTGGAAGTTGTAAAATAACTCCTTAAATGTACACCACTGATCATGTACAGTCTTACACTTTAATCTATTTTCCCAGCCCACTCTAATCAATTCCGCTCTCATACCTTCATAGTCTCCTTTATTCAAGCTCAGCACGCTTGTTTGAGATCCAACCTTCTCACCTTCTAATTGAATATGGAATTCAACCATGTTATGGTCATTCATTCCAAGGGGACCCTTTACTAGGACATTTTTAATTAATCCTGTCTCATTACACAGGACCAAATCTAAGGTTGCTTGCCCCCTGGTCGGTTCAGTTACATACTGCTCAAGAAACCCATCCCTAATACACTCAATGAACTCATCCTCAAGGCTGCTCTGCCCAATTTGATTTGTCCAGTTAATATGATCATTAAAATCCCCCATAATTATAGCTGTTCCCTTATTACAAGCCTCAACTATTTCCTGATTAATACTCCGTCCAACAGAGTTGCAACTGTTTGGAGGCCTATAGAGTACACCCACTAGTGTTTTTTCCCCCTTATTATTCCTTATATCCACCCAAACTGTTTCACTATCCTGCTCCTTTGACCCAATATCATTTCTCTGTATTATAGTGATTCTTTCCTTTATTAACATATAGTCACCCCACCTCCCCTCCCTTCCTGCCTGTCATTCCTGATTGTTAAATAACCTGGTATGTTTAATTCCCAGTCATGGTCACCCTGCAGCCATGTTTCTGTAATGGCCACAAGATCATACCCATATGTAGTTATTTGTGCCATTAACTCATTCATTTTGTTACGAATTCAGATAAAGAACTTTCCAATATGTTTTGTGACACTTAGTGCCTGTTTTTTCCCCTTTTAGTACTTTACCTTTTACTCCATACCTTCTGTCCCTTCCTGACACGTTCTGTTTTTTAATTCCCCCACTGCTACCTAAGTCTATGACCTTCTCCGTTGTCATTTCTATTATTTGCTCTCTAGAAACCTCCCCCCCACTAATTAGTTTAAAGCCCTCTCTACAGCCCTAGTTATATGATTCACCAGGACTCTAGTCCCAGCACTTGCCAAGTGGAGTCCGTCCCAATGGAACAGCTCCCTCCTGTCCCAATACTGGTGCCAGTGTCCCAAGAAGCAAAACCCATTTCTCCCACACCAGTCTTTGAGCCACGCATTTAACTCTTTAATTTTATTTATCCTAGCCAAATTCACTCGTGGCTCAGGTAATAACCCAGAGATTATTACCCTTGAGGTTCTGTTTTTGAATTTGACCACTAGCTGCTCATACTCCTTTAACAGAACCGTCTTCCTTGTCCTATGTATGTCGTTTGTATCAACATGGACCACGACAACTGGATCCTCCCCCTCCCACTCCAAGTTTCTTTCCAGCCCAGAAGAGATGTCCTTAACCCTGGCACCGGGCAGGCAACACAGCCTTCGAGACTCCCGCTCTTGACTGCAGAGAACCCTATCTATCCCCCTAATGATACTATCCCCTACCACTACAACATTTCTTTTTACTCCCTCCACTTGAATGGCCCCCTGTACCACGGTGCTGTGGTCAGATTTCTCATCCTCCCTGCAGTCCCTGCTGCCGCCTTCACAGGGAGTAAGTACCTCGATCCTGCTTGACAAGAGCAAGGGCTGTGGCTCCTTCAACACTACCTCCTGCATCCCTGTACCTGCCTCACTCATAGTCACACCGTCCTGTCCCTGACCACGGACTACATCTGCATTAATTAATTTCATAGGTGTGACCACCTCCTGAAACATAGAGTCCAGGAACTTTTCCCCCTCCCTGATGTGTCGCAGTGTCTGAAGCTCGGTCTCAAGCTCTTTAACATGGAGCTTGAGTTCCTCTAGCAGCAAACACTTATCGCAAATGTAATCACCGTGAGCCTCAATGGGGTCCACCAGCTCCCACATTTCGCAACAGTGACACATCACCTGTTCACCCATATCTATGTAATTAATTAAATTTCTTATTATTAGTTATGAAGACCCTCTGCCCCGATATAGATGATAATATTACACCACTATTCAAGAGGACTCACCAACTTAAAGGTATAAAAGAGAAGGAAGAAAACCAACCAACCAGCTGATCACCAACCTCCTCCTTGAATACTGTCTGTGGGGCATGTTTGGTTGACTCGTCTCACTGCTCTGCTTCCGCAGTGCTGTCTAAGCCTGGGAGTGGGGAACAAAACAGAGCAAAAAACACACCCTCACCTCCCACTTGCCCGAACTCTCCCACTTACCAAACTCTAGCAGCACTCAATGCCACAGCACTCTGTGCAACAGCACTAGTCCCGCCCCTTTTATACCCGGATTCTACTTCCAGTTTAAACTCCCCAGCAGTTTAATATACACTTAAAAAATTAAACTCACTTCAAATAATTAACTTTTTAACACACTAAAATTCACAAAATACACTTAAATGACTTTTCTCCCACTTACCAAACTCTAGCAGCACTCAATGCCACAGCACTCTGTGCAACAGCACTAGTCCCGCCCCTTTTATACCTGGATTCTACTTCTGGTTTAAACTCCCCAGCAGTATAATATACACTTAAAAAATTAAACTCACTTCAAATAATTAACCTTTTAACACACTAACATTCACAAAATACACTTAAATGACTTTTCTCCCACTTACCAAACTCTAGCAGCACTCAATGCTACAGCACTCTGTGCAACAGCATTAGTCCCTGCAGTACTCACCTAAGCAAGTCTCCCACTTCGTTGTTGTGTGCTGCATGCTGCATAACCTTTCAATCCTCAGGACCCAGCCAATGCCACCAGGCATTAGAGCACCAGCAGAGGAGGAGGAGGAGGAGGAAGATGAGGAGGATGATCATCAGCAGCACCAAGGCGAGAGGGAGGCACAAAGTGGAAGGGCCGTTCGTCAAAGGCTCATAGCAAGTCGCTTCTAGGCCCCCTCTGAGGGAATGGCTTCTGCCATTCAAACAATCGGAATGAAACCATCCTGCAACCCCTAAGCCGGTCAAGGCAACAATGAGTGCAAAGACGAAACATGTACATTTTGAATACAGACACTTATTTATTTCACAAACTCTGTGTGTCTGCATGACAAAGTAATAGAAAGAAACACAAAAAAAAGCAGTCATTCACATAACTGGCTCTCACAACCTGGAGACAATGTCCAAAACAGTAACAAAAATTTGACCACGAACCTCGGCCTTCAATAAAACAATGAAAAACATTTTGCCACACCTCCTACTTTTTGCCCTTCGAGGGTGATCTGCTTCCCTTGCGAAATTCCCCCCTTCCCACCCTGCAGCTCCTCCGTAATGGGACCCCAGTGGCTGGAGCAAGGCTGGGGGAAGGCTGCTGAGTGTCAGAAACTGAGACTGCAGATGCCCTTGAGGGACGGCCTGGACCAGCTCTGGGCCTGGAGGGCCCGGCTGCTGACTGCACCAACGCTGCATGGGCGGCAGCAGTCTGTCCTATAGGTGGTGGCAACTGCAGTGGAGAAGTGCCAGTTGTGGCAGCAGGAATGCTGTCACCTTGAGAGAGGACAGCAACTCCCTGCTCGACGACACACTGGCACTCCCACAGGACAGTACTTCAGCATCCGGAGCAATCTGATGCAGCACAGATTGCTGGCCTGCTGCGGCGCGGTGAGAGCCCCGGGGAAATGTGCCCGATCCAGCAAGGGTGGCAGCAGTCAGTGCTCGTGTGGCCTCAATCTGCATCTGCATGAGACCTGCCACTGACTTCATTGCAGCACTTAGCATTTGCATGGCAGCCGCCTGTGCTACAGCGAAGTGCTCCACACTTCTTGCCAGTGATTCAATGGATTCGGGCAACCTTGCCACTGCAGCCATGAGCTCAGTGTGCCTTTGCTCCTCCTGGGCGCTCATTTCAGCGAGGACCCGCTCCTCGTCTGCGTCCAGTGCAGCAGGACTCAAGGCCATACTCTCCCTCCGGGGAGAAGGCCTCCGAGCTTCCCTACCCCCATCGCGTTGCTGCAGCCCGCTGGGTCCTGGAGCTTGATCCTCATCAGACCATTCCCCCTGCTCCCCTCCAGGGAAGGTGTGTCCCCAGTATGGGCATGGGCTGCCTTGGTAGAGGGTGGCGCTGATGGTCTGGCTTCCTCTTCCTCCTCGCCTTCAGCTTCACTCTCACTGGCAGCTTGAGGGCCCATCTCCTCACCTGGTGAATCACCATCAGAAAGCAGGGAGGTACAAGAGTGGCTTTAGCGTGAGGACAGGGTGGCAGCAAGGGAGGCATGAGTGCAGTGATTTAGTAATTTGGATTGAAAGTGTCAAAGGCTGCTGTTGTGAGGGGCAAGTGGAAGGAGAACGGGGTCGGCGTCTCCTGTGGTGACAAGACCAATCACCCGGCTTGCCACAATCCTGTGGACGTGCTCCTCAAGATCGCTGATGGGTTGAAGCTGAGGCCACCCTCCACTGGTCTGTTGCTGCTGTCTCCTATTATGAGACAGCTTGGCCTGCAAGAAAAAGGGCAGCGTCTGAGTAAATATACAGCCATGGCCTTGCCTGATATGCCTCCCATAGTTGAATAGCCCTTACTGTATGCAGCCATGGTCTTGCCTGATATGCCTCCCATAGTTGAATAGCCCTTACTGTATGCAGCCATGGACTTGCCTGATGTGCCTCCCATAGTTGAATAGCCCTTACTGTATGCAGCCATGGTCTTGCCTGATGTGCCTCCCATAGTTGAATAGCCCTTACTGTATGCAAAGTGTGGAATGTGCATGTGTGTTTGATGAAAGTGCCATAGGCTTTCAAGACCCTCTGGCCATAAAGTGAGGTTGAGATGGAGGGATGAAGAGGTTTTGAAAAAAAGGCACTCACCCTGACAACCCGAGTGAGGTCGTTGAACTTTTTCCTACATTGCACATGGGTCCTAGGCACCATGCTACTTGAGGAAACGCTTTGAGCCACCTCCCTCCACACTCTTCTGTACTCGCGTGGCAAAGGCTTCCTGCCACTCTTTGGGTACAGAATGGATCTTCTGCGCTCCACCCCACGAACCAGAGCCTCCAAAGCCCGCTCGCAGAAGTGCTGTGCTCACTCCCTGGCACTCTCCATTGTCTTTGGCTGCTAGATTTAGCCACAGGTCTGCCCAGGCCGAGATTCAAGGTTCCAATGAGCAGGGTGTGGCTGCAGAGCAAGATCGACCCTCCCCTTTAAGAACTGACCGGCGCCAGTGTGTCTGTGTTCAATCACTAACTGACAGCACCTGCGCTGCGCCCGCCCTCTGAGGTAGCGCCTCGCTCCTCGGCCTTAGCGCCTTAAGAGAGTTGTGTAGCACCTGATTTAGCGCTCCAATCACCTCCAGGGGCGATAAAAGCCAAGTTTGCTGTCGGAGGCGATAATTAGCGCCAGGTGCTAAACTTTGCGCACCGCCAGTAATGGCGCCCCATATGGGGCGATACCGAATTTTTCCCCCATAGTGTTATACAGCACAGAAAGAGGCCGTTTGGCCCATTGTGTCCGCGCCGACCATCAAGCCCTGTCTATTCTAATCCCATTTTCCATCACTTGGTCCGTAGCCTTGTATGCTATGGCGTTTCAAGTGCTCATCTAAATGCTTCTTGAATGTTGTGAGGGTTCCTGCCTCTACCACCCTTTCAGGCAGTGAGTTACTGATTCCAACCACCCTCTGGGTGAAAAAGTATTTCCTCAAATCCCCTCTAAACCTCCTGCCCCTTACCTTGAAACTATGCCCCCTGGTTATTGACCCCTCGACTAAGGGGAAAGGTTCCTTTCTATCTACCCTATCTATGTCCCTCATAATTTTGTACACCTCAATCAGGTCCCCCCTCAGCCTTCTCTGCTCTAAGGAAAACAATCCCAGCCTGTCCAGTCTCTCTTCATAGCTGAAGTGCTCCAGCCCAGGTAACATCCTGGTGAATCTCCTCTGAACCCTCTCCAATCACATCCTTCCTATAGTGTGGCGACCAGAACTGCACACAGTATTCCAGCTGTGGCCTAACTAGCATTTTGTACAGCTCCATCATAGCCTCCCTGCAAGTATCCCATATGCCTTTTTAACCACCTTATCTACTTGCCCTGCTGCCTTCAGGGATCTATGTACATGCACACCAAGGTCCCTCTGATCCTTTGTCCTTCCTAGGGTCCTACCATTCATTGTGTATTCCCTTGCCTTGTTAGTCCCCCCAAAATGCATCATATTAAAATCCATTTACCACAGTTTTGCCCATTCGCTTAATCTTTTAATATCTTTGTAATTTTAAGCTTCCATGTAAACTGCTTGCAATGCTGCCTATCTTTGTATAATTGGCAAACTTGGGTATGTGGCTCTCTAGCCCATCATCTAAGTCATTAATAAATATTGTGAATAGTTGAGATCTCAACACAGATCCCTGTGGGCACCACTAGTCACATCCTGCCAATTAGAGTACCTACCCATTATCCCTACTCTCTGTCTCCTGCCGCTCAGCAATTTCCTAACCAGATTAATAATTTGCCTTCAATTCTATTAGCTTTAACTTTAGCTAACAGTCTCTTATGAGAGACTTTATCAAATACCTCCTGGAAGTCCACATATGTAACATCCCTGTCCACTACTTTAGCCACCTCTTCAAAATTTCAATCTGGTTCGACAGGCATGCCCTACCCTTTACAAATCCATGCTGGCTCTCTGATTAACTGAAAATTTTCAAAGTGTTCAGTCACCCTATCCTTAATTATAGACTCTAGTAATTTCCTGACAACAGATGTAAGGCTAAATGGTCTATAATTCCCTGGTTTCCCTCTCTCGCCATTCTTAATTAGTGGAGTGACATGTGCAGCTTTCCAAACTAAAGGAATGGTCCCTGAATCAAGAGAACTTTGGAAGATTATAGTTAGGGCATCTGCAATGTTCTCACCTACTTCCTTTAAAACCCTGGGATGGAAACCATCTGGTCCAGGGTTTGTCTACACAATCTAAACACCATCCCTTACCGGTGCCCAAAGGGTTGGTGAACTCTGGAAAAGTACTGCATGAACAAATCGTTTCAAGGCTAAACAACTTTATGTAAATGATTGGCACAAGTTCATGCAACTTTTCTGAAGTAGAGAGTGGTCTTTGAGTTCTACCAGGTGATCAATCCATTGCACTCAAGGCTGTTGTGTCTTCTTCAATGTTGTCATCATCCTTGAGGTGAGCTCTTGTTGCTCTAACCTCCGACAGCAGTTCTCTATTCTTCCCAGATGTCCTCTTCTTATACATTCTTCTCAGTTGTAGCGTGAGCGCCATTTGTTAGGCCTCAGTAATTGATAGTTCAGGCTTTGATCATGAGCTCACCTTAAATGATTGATAGGTAATGTAGGAGTCTCTGCACTCCTAGCAAAGAATCTATAAACTCACTGGAAGTTAACAAACTGAGTTTAATGTATTAAAACTTTACAAAACAAGAAAATGCAGGAGAAGCTCCAAACAGGTCTTTTCTCTATCACTCCACACGAGGACTGGCTGGCCACTCCCTCTACCTCTGACGTCATGACGTGATCACGTTTCCCGCCGTTGGGGACGTCACATGACCCACGTGATGACGTCATCGCGTCAGATCGCGATTTTGTCGATCTAGCTCTGTTTAACCAGAGCCAACATTGAAAGGTAATAAACATGATTAAAGGCAATTATACAAGTCCCTGTGAGAGTCTGTTAGTGGCTTTGCCACATACGCCCCCCCAGAATTGTCTTTAACGAAAAGAGATAATCGCTGGGGAGGTCGGACAAGTCTGTTGGACCGACTCCTAAATTCCTGAAGGGGAAAACGCTGAGCAGGCGGCGAGCTGGCAGGTAACACGGCGCTGTCAGGTGTGGCGGTGGCTGGCGGCCGGCCGCGGCGCGGAGGCTGCGCCAGCTCGATCGGTCGTTCGAGGTCCAGGTGCGCAGGCTTGAGGCGATCGACAGAGATGTGATCTGGCTTGCCCCCAACGTCAATCACGAAACTCTTGTCCCCTGTCTGCAAAACCTTGAAGGGCCCGTCATAAGGAGGTGCGAGCGGGGTACGATGGCCATCTTGGCGCACAAACACGAACTTGGCTTTTGACAACTCCCCCGGGACGTTGGACGAAGGCAAACCGTGCTGTGAGGTCGGAACTGGGCAGAAACAGCGGCCGCATCCCGGTGGGTCTCTCTATCCCTGGCCGCAGACCATGGTCGTGTAGGGGATGGCAGGAATTCACCCGGGACTCGAAGCAGTTGCCCGTAAACCATCTCCGCCGCCGCCGACTGGAGATCTTCCTTCGGCGCCGTGCGGAGTCCTAACTTCACCCACGGCAGTTTGTTGACCCAGGATGCATCCAGCAGGCTGGCCCTGAGCGACGCCTTCAAGGAACAGTGGAACCGCTCGCACAAGCCGTTCGCTTGCGGGTGATAGGCCGTAGTGTGGTGGAGTTTAACGCCCAACACGGAAATCACCTCATTCCACAGTTCGGATGAAAATTGCGGCCCCCGATCCAACGAGATATCCGCAGGGATGCCAAAACGGGCTACCCATGATGAAACGAAAGCTCGAGCAACATCCGCAGAGGTGGTGGACGTCATGGGGACCGCCTCCGGCCACCTCGTGGTGCGATCCACCATCGTCTAAAGGCACGTAAAGCCCCGGGAAGGTGGAAGTGGGCCCACTAAGTCGATGTGAATGTGATCAAATCGCCGCTCTGGAACCTCGAAGGTGGCGAGCGGGGCCCTGACATGCCGCTGCACCTTGGCCCATTGGCAAACAACACAAGTGTTCACCCAGTCTCTGACGTCTTTGCGTATTCCCTTCCATACGAATTTGGATATCAGCAGCTTTTGCGATGCCCGCACTCCAGGATGCGATAGGCCGTGTATGGCGTCGAAAACCGCTCGGCGCCATTTAGACGGAATGATCGGACTGGGTGCACCCAGCGAAACATCGCAGAGCAGAGTAGTACCTGTGGAATGGAACGGCACATCCCTCTGCTGGAGGCTGGTTGGAACCAAACGAAAACCCTGGGTCTCCGGGTCGGCCGCCTGGTCAACCGTCATCTGTGTGTAATCAATGCCCAATTGGACGGCCTGGACGGCGGCACGGGAGAGGCAATCGGTGACGACGTTGTCCTTACCGGCCACATGCCGGATGTCGGTGGTGAACTCCGATATGTACGTCAGCTGCCGTTGCTGCCGAGCCGACCATGGTTCCGCAGACTTGGCCATTGCGAAAATCAATGGCTTGTGGTCAACAAACGCGATGAAGCGTCATCCTTCGAGGAGGAAACGAAAATGGCGGATGGCCAAAAACAAAGCCAACAGCTCTCGATCGAAAGTACTGTACCGGCGCTCATGCCGTTGTAGCTGGCGGCTAAAAAAGGCCAGAGGTTGCCACACGCCATCGACCCACTGCTCCTGGATGGCCCCCACCGCGTAGTCTGACGCGTCCGTCGTGAGGGCGATGGTGGCTCCCGGCAGGGGGTGTGCTAACATGGTCGCATTGGCGAGCGTAGCTTTTGTCTCCTCGAAGGCGCGATCCATGTCTTGCGACCGTACCACTGGCTCCTTTCCCGTCATGCCTCTGAGGGCCTCGTAGAGCAGACGCATGAGCTGTGCTGCCCTGGGGATGAAACAATGATAGAAGTTCACAATCCCCAGGAACTCCTGTAAGGCTTTCACGGATTTTGGTTTCAGGAATGCCACGATTGTCTCCACCTTGACTCGTGGGGACCCAGTGGGGGTTATGCGGTGGCCCAGGAAATCGAGTTGCGCTAGGCCGAAACGGCATTTGTCTGGGTTAACGATGAGGCCGTGCTGCTGAAGCCATCGGAAAAGGACCCGAAGGTGCTTGAGGTGTTCCTCCTTGGAGGTGCTGGCAACCAGAATATCATCCAAATAAACAAATTAAAAGTCAAGGTCCCGCAGGCCTGAATCCATGAGGCGCTGAAATGCCTGCGCCGCGTTCTTAAGTCCAAAGGGCATTCGCAGGAATTCAAAAAGTCTAAAGGGGGTAATTACCGCTGTCTTTTCAACATCTTGAGGGTGCACTGGCACCTGGTGGTAACCACGGACGAGGTCGATTTTCGAGAAGATGGACGTCCCCGCCAAATGGGCTGAGAAGTCCTGTATATGGGGAATGGGGTAGCGGTCGGGCATCGTTATCTCATTGAGGCGGCGATAATCACCACAGGGCCACCATCCCCCGCCGGGCTTGGGGACGATGTGGAGCGGGGAGGACCAGGGGCTACTGGACTGACGGATGATCCCCATTTTCTCCATCACGGCGAACTCCGCCTTCACTGCCGCTAGCTTGCTGGGCTCTAAACATCACGCCCTGGCGTAAACGGGAGAGCCGGTAGTCGAAATATGATGCTCCACCCTATGCTTGACGGTCGGAGCCAAAAAGGTGGGCTTCGTCAGCTCGGGGAACTCCTCGAGGAGATGGGCAAAATCGTCGGGCTGTGGCTGCGCACATGAAATCGTGTGTGACACAGACGTGCTGCGGGCCCCTGAAATATCGTCGAGTGTGGCGGCGCGAATGAGGCATCGATTTTTCACGTCCACCAACAGACCGTTGGCGCCCAAAAAGTCAGCACCCAACAGGGCCTGCGAGATTTGAGCGGTGACGAAATTCCAGGTGAAAAACTGTCCACCGAAACATACTTGGACGAGCCGCGTTCCGGAAGTGTGGATCGAACCCCTGTTGGCCACTTGCATAGGGGGACCTCGTCCGCCAGAGCGAAGGTCGATGACCGAGGTGGGAAGTATGCTGCATTGCGCCTCCGTGTCGCATAGAAAATGACAGCCCGAGATGGAGTCGGTTAAGTAGGTGAGATTCCCGGAAGTGCCGATCGCCATCGTGGCCACGAGGGAAGTACCAGGACCGGCGTGCTTGACTCGTGGCGGTCTATTCGACGGTCTGGTAATGAAACTGCACGGTGGGTGGCAGCAGCGGGCCTTCGGTCCGAAATGAGCATGGTAGTAGCAGTAACCGGTCATCGGAGGCGCCATGGTTGGAGCCGGGGCCGGGCTCCTCGTGGCGGGGCATTGCGCGAGGGCGCAGTACTGTTGCCGGACCGCGTAAATCTTATCTGCCTCTTCGGCAAGCGCAATGCAGTCTGCGGTTTCTGCTCGGGCGAGGGCCGCCTGGACTTGCTCGGGGAGTTGAGTAAGGAACAGCTCGCGAAACAGAAAGCACTGGGGCTCAGACCCCAGGAGAGTCAGCATATGGCTCATAAGCTCCGAGGGTTTGGAGTCACCTAACCCTGGTAGCGTCAGTAAACGGCGAGCGCGCTCCACTTTGGTAAGACCAAATACCTGCAGCAATCGTGTCTTGATGGTGACATACTTGTCAGCATTCGGGGGACTCTCCAGAAGGCTGATGATTCTCGATGCCGTCGAGCTCTCGAGGGCGGAGACCACATGGAGATATCTGGTCTGGTCCTTGTAATGATCAATAACATGTCATTCTATAGTGGACACTAGGTGGAGCCATAGAGCTGTGTAGAGCTGTATATAGCTGTATGTATATTAAGACTACATTACTCAAAAGGCACTAGGCTACCCACAAGGCAACAGTCAAGATGGAAGCCTCTACAGATACTGTACCTAGTCCACATGTGCTCAATAAAAGTGTCTAGCAAAAGCTAGCTGTGTTCATAATAAGAATGTCTATTTATTAATGAACATAAGATGGTACCAGGATGGTAAAGATCTGCTAAATTGTGAAAAGCGACATGGAGAATTTGAAGCCACCAGAGCGTTTGAAACTCACAGGAAATATCGAGTACAATTGGCAGACTCTTAAACAACAATTTGAACTCTACATTGCAGCCATCGGATTCAGTACGAAGCCAGACGCAAGGAAGATAGCGTTGCTGCTTACGGGTGCAGGCCCACAGGTGATAGAGGTATTTAATACATTTGTATTTAATCCAGAGGAGAACAGAGAAAAATTAGAAGATGTGCTAAAAAAAATTTGATGCACATTGCTCTCCCAAAAAGAATGAGACGTATGAAAGATACATCTTCCGCTCTCGGACACAGCAACAAAATGAGACTTTTGATAGCTTTATAACTGATCTGAAACTGAAAGCACAGACATGTAATTTCTCTGAGCTAAAAGCATCCATGATTCGTGACCAGATTGTGTTTGGTATTCATGATAAAAAAAGTCAGGGAACGTCTGTTGAGAGAAACCGAACTAAATTTGGAAAATGCGGTGAAAATATGCCAAGCCAGCGAGCTAGCTCAAAAGCACGCGAAGACTTTCAGTGAAATCAATATGATGCGATTGTAATGAGTGATAATGCTGCTGTCGGTGCTGTGTCCTACAAGGGGAAGAAACGTGGGCAGAACAGAAATGAAAAGCAATCAGAGGATTACATTTTTAATTGTAAAGGCTGTGGTTACAAACACCAGTTAAAACAATGCCCAGCATTTGGAAAAATGTGCACAAAGTGTAATGGAAAGAATCACTTTGCCAAACAATGCTTTTCAAAAGTAAAAACAACGAAAGGGTAACAAGTTAATGTGATTGAGGACACTGATTTAAGTGAGACATTTTTTGTAGGAATGGTGTCATGTGACGATATCAAAAAAGATACAGAAAATGTGCAGCCCTCAGAAATGGACAATGCTGAACATAAAGTCAATGCAGTAAAAGTGGACAAATGGATGATCCCACTGCGGATAAATGGAGCATTAGTTACATTGAGACTGGACACTGGGGCAAAAGCAAACTTAATCAGTATGAGTGACATAAAAAATATGAAAGAAAAGCCCAAAATACAGAAAAAATCAGTACTACTGAAGAGCTATAATGGACAGAAAATAGATAGCTTAGGTGTATGCAGACTTAAAGTGACAGTCAAAGACAAAGTGCATCATCTCATGTTTTCTGTTGTGGCTGAAAGACTTGATTCGATGCTAGGTGACAAAGCTTGTGAAGACTTAGAACTGGTCAAGAGAGTCTACCGTATAAACTGTGCCATAAGCAGACCAGATGACTCAGGTGATGAAGCAGAGAGCCCATCAAGGATGAAAAGGCCAAAGGGTATCCATGTCTTCAAAAAACCTAGTTTCTCCAAGAAGAAAGAAAAAGACTTTAAGGTCAAAGAGAAGCCAAAGGAAGAAAAGCACAAAGAGGAAAAACACAAGGAGAAAAAGTCCAAAGATATAACCGCAGCAGATGTTGTTAAGCAGTGGAAAGAGAAAAAGAAAAAGAAGAAGCCTGCACCAGAGCAGGAAGCAGTTCCGGTGGATACTCCTTCTTCCCTCAGGCCAATCTTTGGTGTTCCATTAGCTGAGGCTGCTGAGAGGACTATGCTGTATGATGGGATCCAGCTGCCAGCAGTTTTTCGTGAGTGCATTGACTACATTGAGAGTTATGGCATGAAGAGTGAAGGAAACACTGAAACCCTCTCCAAGCAAAGATCGCAAGGAGACCTCGATCTATACAATAGCAGACCGATGACAATGCCGCAACTGCATCTTGTCATTCACCACCAGAACAATCTCATGAAGACACATCAGACTTACCCGTGTTGAGAAGATCCACACGTGAAGTAAAAAAAGCCTGATAGACTTAATCTTTGAGTACAATGACTGTTTTGAAAATGTTTGTTTATACAGCACTAACAAAAGTGTTACTGATATTATCTTTATTGTTTTCTTGAAAGTTGATTGATATTGATTTTGTTAAACCTCAAAGAAAGGGGGATGTAATGATCAATAACATGTCATTCTATAGTGGACACTAGGTGGAGCCGTAGACCTGTGTAGAGCTGTATATAGCTGTATGTATATTAAGACTACATTACCCATGAGGCACTAGGCTACCCACAAGACAACAGTCAAGATGGAAGCCTCTACAGATACTGTACCTAGTCCACATGTGCTCAATAAAAGTGTCTAGCAAAAGCTAGCTGTGTTCATAACAAGAATGTCTATTTATTAATGAACATAAGAGTCCTGTACGATGTTGCGGAGCTCAAATTGCGCCTCGGCTTGCACAAACCAAGAGGCCGCCTGTTGTTCCCAGAATTGGGGGAGCTTCAAGGCCACTGCATTGGCCTCCATTACTGGCCCGTTCTCTGCGTTCACCGCGAAAAACGATCACGAGGATTTGGGGTCACCAATGTAGGAGTCCCTGTGAGAGTCTGTTAGTGGCTTTGCCACAGTAACTCCATTGAGGCTAGGTGCATCTCATGTGACTCATCAGACTGATATGTCCTGCTGTTGTTTCACAATTCTATTGTCCAATCATTCTTCTTAATCACCTTGATGGTTGACAGACTCTATTACTTCCCTGGTCTCTGAATTGTCACTTTGTCTGATGTCTGACTGAATCACTTTGTCTATTGTCAGATTTAACTGTCTCCTTTGTTTCGCAATCTCTTAATAAAAACAGAAATGCTGAAAATACTTTGCAGAACTGGAAAAAGTTAGAGATGTAACAGATTTTAAGCAAGTACAGAGGCAGGGAAAGGGGGAGATCTATGAAAAGATGGAAGGCAGGAGAGATTAAATGACAAAAGGGATGATGGTGCAAGGCAAAAGTGGTTGGTAATGGGACAATAAAAGAAACAAAAAATGGGTCTAGAGGAGCTGAAAATGACAAAAGCAGAATCCTTACCAGCAAAAAATCGGAGCAGTGGTTATGATCTGAAATTGTTGAACTCGATGTTGATTCCAGAAGGCTGTAAAGTGCCTAATCGAAAGATGAGGTGCTGTTCCTGCAATCTCTTAATTGCGTTATCTGATGGCCCCAGATTAGGTGTGAAATGTTCTGGCAGAATGAGAGACAGCTGCCATGTGGGAGATTAGGCACTTTGCAGCCTTCCGGACTCAATATCGAGTTCAACAATTTCAGATCATAACCTCGGCCCCTATTATATTTTTACTTATATTTTTTATCCACCCCTTTGTTTTGGTTTTTCCCTTCCCCCCCTTTCCTTTCTTTTCTCTCTCCCACATGGCAGCTGTCTCTCATTCTGCCAGAACATTTCATGCCTAACCTGAGCTGTCTTTTGTCTCCACTAGTCGTATCATCATCTCGTCTCGTTTTGAATACCACTTAATGTCTCTCCACTTCTTTTGTTCTCTCAGCCCTGCCTTTCCACAGAAACCACAGAAACCACAGAAACCCCACAATGCAGATAGAGGCCATTTCGGCCCATCGAGCCTGCACCGACACATATCCCACCCGATCCCTGTAACCCCTACACCAACACATATCCCACCCTATCCCCGCGTATTTAATCCCCCTAACACTAAGGGTCAATTTATCATAGCCAATCAACCTAACCCGCACATCTTTGGACTGTGGGATCTATTTCATTTCCTTTCCAGTTTTGAAAAAGGGTTAGACACGAAACGTCGACTTTATTTATTTTTCATCTGGTTTTATCGAAGGCTATTACAAGCAGCATGCTTTAGAATTTTAAATAAAGTTTTAAAGGTGTTTTAATACTCTTCACCCTGACATCTGAGTTACCTGTCACTTACTGAGAATGCCTCCAATATACCCACTTCCTCACATACATACATACACATGTGTTCCGGGCTTCCCAACTGATACTAACTTCATCACTGAATGTTGTATCAAGTATATATTTTTGATCTGTAAGTTTGAAGTTGGCTCCATTATAAAACAAGACCTGCTCTTACCACTTAGGCAGCAAGCATTAAGTTTGGTTCTGCTGCTGTAGAGTGCTTCAATATAGGCAAAAGAACAGTTGTATAAATCTTCAATTCAGGACCAGGCTATCTTGTGGACAAACAGTGATGCTAATTGACCAGTGTGTGACAAATACATCATTTCTCGATCAATAGGAACCAGATGATAGGTGCTCCATTTGTGAATGAACGAACAATGCTATTGCTCTGGGGGAAAGTAGGAAGCCATAATCAGAGCCACAGTGACTTTTTTTTATAGTAAATAAACCAAATGTATTTTTAGTATATGGGATAACAATATAATTAAAAACAGTGTTAACTTAGTTAACTTAAAAAAGCAATTTTATGTGATTTTTTACTTAATTTTGGGAACTGTATTCCCCAATTCCAGCCATTTTCCCACAAAAAGCAAACAGTAGTTTTGCCCATAATTTAATCTTGTGTTATATAATCGGAATGGCTGGTCTCCTTGACTGTAATGTTCAAATGGTGTCTGTGAAAAAAGTGGCAGGTGATCTTATTGATTTAATTAACAGGGGCTTCCAGTGCCACATTCATTTGCTTAATTGTAAGGATATCAAACCAATTAATTAGCAATCCTATTTGACATATAAATGCAATTAGCTTTTGTCTTTCAGCAGGCAAAATTGTATATTTCCCTTTAGTACTTTGTGTGATGTGTCTATTGTTGGAAGTTTTGGGGCTGTTTAATTAATAAAGTTGTTAATTATTGTTTAACTCTTCTGGGGCAAAATCTATAGGCAATCTCCTTTACATTGATTGGAGCATTCAGCAGGTGACGTATGTATCTCTTGTTTTGAGGTTCCTCAAACATTTGACCAAATCATGCATCGCTATTGAGCGGGTTCCCTGATTCTGCAATAATTAGGAAAGAAGCAGCTTGCCTCGGCTTCAATTGTGGATCAAAACAGTACTCTGCTATTACGATTCAAGTATCTAAACCGCCGAGTTAAGTATTGAGGTGTAACAATTGTGGTGCTAAGATGTTCTGTGCAATTGTTCATTTCCAAGCACGCTGTGGACTGATATAACACACAAAAACACGGTTGCCAACACTCCCGCTTTTGGCGGGAGTCTCCCGGGCTGGTCGGTTGATCTCCCGGGTGTGGTGCTCGCAACTCGGGACAGGCGGTGGTGCGTGCATGCGCAGTCCTACAGCTCTCGGCCTCAGCACAGCCAGTCAGGATCACTGGGAGACACCGTGAGTGCTGAGAGAGCAACTGGGGGAAAGAGAGAGAGCGAGAGAGAAACACAAACTGGAGAGAGAGAAACACAAACTGGAGAGAGAGAGAGAAACACAAACTGGGGAGAGAAACACAATCTGGGGAGAGAGATAGAAACACAATCTGGGGAGAGAGATATAAACACTAACTGGGGAGAGAGGGAAACACAAACTGGGGGAGAGAGAGAAACGCAAACTGGGGAGAGCGAGAAACACAAACTGGGGAGAGCGAGAAACACAAACTGGGGGGAGAGAGAGAGAGAAACACAAACTAGGGAGTGAGAGAGAAACACAAACTGGGCAGGGAGAGAGAGAAACAGAAACTAGGGAGAGAGAAAGACAAACACACAGTGAGGAGAGAGAGAAACAGAAACTGAGGAGAGAGAAACACAAAATGGAGAGAGAGAGAGACACACAAACTGCGGTGAAAGTGAGAAACAAACTGAGGGGGAGAGAGAGAAACACAAACTGAGGAGACAGAGAGAGAAACAAACTGGGGAGAGAAAGAAACACAAACTGGGGAGAGAGAGAAACACAGACTGCGGAGAGAAACACAAAGTGGGGGAGTGAGAGACAAACACAAACTGGGGAGAGCGAGAGAGAAACAATTTGGGGAGAGAGAAACAGAAACTGGGGAGAGAAACACAAACTGGGGAGAGAGAGAATAACAAACTGGGGAGAGAGAGAAACAGAAACTGGGGAGAGAGAAATATAAACTGGGGAGGGAGAGAGAAATATAAACTGGGGAGGGAGAGAGAAACACAAACTGGGGAGAGAGAGAGAAACACAAACTAGGGAGAGAGAAACACAAACTACGGACAGAGAGAAACACAAACTGGGGAGAGAGACAAAAACTGGGGAGAGAGAGAGAGAGAAACACAAACAGGAGAGAGAGAGAGAGAAACAAACTGGGGAGAGAGAGAGAAACACAAACTGGGAGGACAGAGAGAAACACAAACTGGGGAAACTTAGAAACATAGATGATAGGAGCAGGAGTAGGCCATTCAGCCCCTCGAGCCCGCTCCGCCATTTAATGAGATCATGGCTGTGTCATCCAAATTCAGTACCCTGTCCCCGCTTCCTCCCCATATCCCTTAATAATAATAATAATTCAACTTTATTGTCATTGTACAAACAACGAAATGTGATCTTGCAAGCTCCCAGGAGTCCAGTACAAATAACATTGACATTAAATGTAAATAGCACCATCCTGGGAGAAGCAAAGCTGCTGTGTCTGTGTGCGCCACCATTCCATTTCCACCATTCCTCCTGTCTGACAATCTTCAGCCCAACACCCAGGCCTGCTCACCAGCCACCCCTCCTGGGGCTCCTTCCATGACCTTCTCACAAACTGCCCCTCCTTGGGGCTCCTTTTGTGACCTTCTGCACCTGGCCTTACCCTGATGGTCACTCCTCCATGTACTAACCAGGCCTGGTCCTAGCTTAGTTTCACAAGCCTTGCCAGTGACCCTGTCCCTAGTCCCAGGAACAGGGTTCCTTAGCCTTAAGAAATATATCTAACTCCTTCATGAATATATTTAATGAATTAGCCTCAACTGCCTTTTGTCGTAGAAAATTCCACAGGTTCACCACTCTCTGGGTGAAGAAACTCCTCCACATCTCAGTCCTAAATGGCTTACCCCTTATCCTTAGACTGTGACCCCTGGTTCTGGACTCCCCCACCATCGGGAACATCTTTCCTGCATCTAGTCTGTGTAGAATTTTATACGTTTCAATGAGATCCCCTCTCATTCTTCTAAACTCTAGCGAATATAAGCCTAATCGACCCAATCTCTCCTCATACGTCATTCCTGCCATCCCAGGTATCAGTCTCGTGAAACTTCACTGCACTCTCTCCATGGCAAGAACTTCCTTCCTCAGATAAGGCAACCAAAACTGCACACAATACTCAAGGTGTGGTCTCACCAAGGCCCTGTACAACTGCAGCAAGACATCTTTGCTCCTGTACTCGAACCCTCTCGCTATGAAGGCCAACATACCATTTGCCTTCTTAACCGTCTGCTGCACCTGCATGCTTACCTTCAGCGAATGGTGCACAAGGACACCCAGGTCTCGTTGCACTTCCCCTTTTCCCAATCTATTGCCGTTCAGATAATAGTGTCTTTCTGTTTTTGCCACCGAAATGGATAACCTCACATTTATCCACATTATACTGCATTTGCCATGCATCTGCCCAATCACCCAACCTGTCCAAATCATACTGGAGTGTCTCTGCATCCTCCTCACTGCACACATGCCCACCTATCTTTGTGTCATCTGCAAACTTGGAGATATTACATCTAGTTACCTCGTCTAGATCATTAATATACATTGTGAATAGCTGGGGTCCTAGCACCGCTCCCTGCGGTACTCCAGTAGTCACTGCCTGCCACTCGGAAAAAGACCCATTTATTCCAACTCTTTGCTTCTGTCTGCCAACCAGTTCTCTATCCAAGACAGTACCTTACCCCCAATCCCATGTGCTTTAACTTTGCACACTAATCTCTTATGCGGGACATTATCAAAAGTCTTCTGAAAGTCCAAATACACCACATCCACTGGTTCTCCCTTATCTATTCTATCAGTTACATCCTCAAAAAATTCCAGTAGATTAGTCAAGCATGATTTACCTTTTGTAAATCCATGTTGACTTTGTCCGATCCTGTCACTGTTTTCCATGTGTTCTGTTATTACATCTTTTGTAATGGACTACAGCATTTTCCCCACTACCGATGTCAGGCTTACCAGTCTATAATTCCCCGTTTCCTCTCTACCACCTTTTTTAAATAGTTCGGTTACATTAGCTATCCTCCAATCAATGGGAACTGTTCCAGAGTCTATAGAATTTTGGAAGATGACCAGCAATGCATCTACTATTTCTTGGGACACTTCCTTAAGTACCCTAGGATGTAGATTATCAGGCCCTGGGGATTTATCGGCCTTCAATCCCGTCAATTTCCCTAACACTATTTCCCTACAAATACTGATTTCATTCAATTCCTCCCTCTCATTAGCCCCTATGTTCGGGACATCTCTGGGAGGTTATTTGTGTCCTCCTTTTTGAAGACAGAACCAAAGTATGTATTTAATTGGTCAGCCATTTCTTTGTTCCCCATTATAAATTCCCCTGATTCTGACTGCAAGGGACCTACGCTTGACTTCACCAATCTTTTTCTCTTCACATATCCATAGAAGCTTTTACAGTCTGTTTTTATGTTCCCTGGAAGCTTACTCTCATAATCTATTTCCTCCCTCTTAATTAATCCCTTTGTCCTCCTTTGCTGAATCCTAAACTGTTCCCAACCCTCAGGTTTGCTGCTTTTTCTGGCCAAGTTATATGTCTTCTCCTTGGATCTTATGCTATCCCTAATTTCTCTTGATAGCCATGGTTGAGTCACCTTTTTTGTTTTATTTTTATGCCAAACATGGGTGAACAAATTCTGTAGTTCATCCATGTGATCTTTTAAATGTTTGCCATTGCCGTTCCATCATCAACCCTTTAAGTAATGTTCCCTAATCCATCCTAGCCAACTCGTGCATCATACCATCGTAGCTTCCTTTATTTAAATTCAGGGCCATAGTCTCTGAGTCAACTACTTCACTCTCCATTTTAATGAAGAATTCTATCATATTAAGATCGCTCCTCCCCAAGGGGCCTCGCACAACAAGATTGCTAATTAATCCTTTCTCATTACATAATACCCAGTCTAAGATGGCCTGATCTCTAGTTGGTTCCTTGACATATTGATCCACGAAACCATCCCTTATACATTCTAGGAATTCCTCCTCCACAGTATTGTTATTAATTATATTAGCACAATCTATATGTAGATTAAAGTCACCCATGTCAACTGCTGTACCCTTATTGCACGCATCTCTAATTTCCCATTTAATGCCATCCCCAACCTCAGGATTACTGTTTCTGGGTCTGTATACAACTCCCACTAATGTTTACTGCCCCTTGGTATTTCTCAGCTCTGCCCATACAGATTCCACATTATCAGAGTTAATATCCTTCCTTACTATTGTGTTAATCTCCTCTTTAACTAGCAATGCTACCCCACCTCCTTTTCATTTTTGCCTGTCTTTCCTGAATATTGAATACCCCTAGATGTTGAATTCCCAGCCTTGGACACCCTGGAGCCAAGTCTCCATAATCCCAATTATATCTTATCTGTTTACATATATTTGCGCAGCTAATTCATTCATCTTATTACGAATGCTCCTTGCATTAAGACACAAAGCCTTCAGGCTTGATTTTTTAACACTCTTAGTCCTTTTAGAATTATTATTTACTGTGGCCCTGTTTGATTTACATCCTTTATTTCTCTGCCTTCCACTTTTGCTTTTCTCCTTCCTGTCTTTTGTTTCTATCCTTGCTTCCCTTTCCTCTGCCTCCGTGCACAGGTTCCCAACCCCCTGCCATTTTAGTTTAAACCCTCCCCAACAGCACTAGCAAATGCTCCCCCGAGGACATCAGTTCCGGCCCCACCCAGGTGCAAACCATCCAGTTTGTACTGGTCCCACCTCCCCCAGAACTAATTCCAATGTCCCAGGAATTTGAATCCCACCCCCTTGCACCATTCCTCTAGCCATGTATTCATCTGAAATATCCTCCTATTTCTACTCTGACAAGCACGTGGCACTGGTAGCAATCCTAAGATTACTACCTTTGAGGTCCTATTTTTAATTTAACTCCTAACTTGCTATATTCAGCTTTTAGGACCTCATCCCATTTTTTACCTATATCGTTGGTACCTATATGCACCACGACAACTGACTCTTCACTTCCCCCTCCAGAATGCCCTGCAGCTGCCCCGAGACATCCTTGACCCTTGCACGAGGGAGGCAACATACCATTCTGGAGTCTCATTTGCGGCCGCAGAAATGCCTATCTATTCCCCTTACAATAGAGTCCCCTATCACTATAGCTCTCCTGCTCTTTTTCCTCCCATCCTATGCAGCAGGACCACCCATGGTGCCAGGAAGTTGACTGCTGCTGCCTTCCCCCGATAAGCCATCTCTCTCAACAAAGGGGGTGGCCACATGGGGCCCCTGCACTACCTGCTGGTGCCTACTACTCTGCCTGGTGGTCACCCATTCCCTTCCTGCCTGTGCAGCCTTTACCTGTGGTGTGACCAACTCCCTAAACATGCTATCCAGCTATCCAGGATGTCCTCAGCATCGCGAATGCTCCAGTATGTATCCATTCGCAGCTTCAGTGCTGCAATGCAGTCTGTCAGCAGCTGCAGCTGGATACAGTCCCCGCACACATGGTCATCAGGGACACAGGAAGTGTCCCTGATTTCCTACATAGTGCAGGAGGAGCATGCCATAGGGCTGAGCTGTGCTGCCATGAATTACACTTTAATTAATCAAATTAGATTAAATCAAATCAATACCACCAATTAAACTACAATTAAATGATATACTCAAGAGCCCTTGTTTATTGCACTCCCCGCTACACAAAAGACACACTAGAAAGTATAAACAATAAAAATTAATTATGGAAAAAAGCGAGAAAGGGAGAAATACTCACCAACCAATCACTTACCTGCTTTCTGGTGACATCTGGGAGGAAGAGAGAGAAACACAAACTGGGGGGAGATAGAGAGAGAAACACAAACTGGGGAGATAGAGAGAAACACAAACTGGGCAGAGAGAGCTAGAAACACAAATTGGGGAGCGAGAGAGAGAAACACAAACTGGGAAGAGAGAGAAACACAAACTGGGGAGAGTGAGAGGGAAATGTAAAGTGGGGAGAGAGAAAAACAAACTGGGGATGAGAGAGAGAGAAAGACAAACAGGGAGAGAGAGTGAAATACAAACTGGAGAGAGAGCAAAACACAATCTCGGGAGAGAGAGAAACACAAATTGGGGAGGGAGAAACACAAACTGCAGATAGAGAGAGAAACACAAACTGGGGAGAGAGACAAACACAAATTGGGGAGAGAGAGAGAGAAACACAAACTGGAAAGAGAGAGAGAAACACAAACTGGGGAAAGAGAGAGAGAGAAACACAAACTCAGGAGAGAGAGAGAAAATCAAACTGAGGAGGAGAGAGAGAAATTCAACCTGAGGGAGAGAGAGAGAAAAACAAACGGGAGAGATAGAGACACAAACTGGGGAGAACGAGTGAAACACAAACTGGGCAGGTGAGAGAGAAACACTAACTGGGGGAGAGAGAGGGAAACAGACTGGGGAAAGAGAGCAAGAAACACACACTGCGGGAGAGAGAGAGAAACACAAAATGGGGAGGGAAATAAAAACAAATTGGAGAGAGTGAGAAACACAAACTGGGGAGAGGGAAACAGAAACTGCAGAGATAGCGAGACAAACACAAACTGGGGAGAGACAGAGAAACACTAAATGGCTAGGGAGAGAAATACAAACAGCAGGAGCAAGAGAGAATCACTAACTGAGGAGAGAGAATCTCAAACTGGGAGAGAGAAACAGAAACTGAGGGAGATAGAGAGTGTGATGAAATATATGCCTTCATCAGCCCTTGTGTTTTACCTGCTTTGTATTGTGTGTACCGCCCCCTTTTTCCTATTGTGTGTATTGGCTACGCCCCTGTCTTTTGTCATATAAAGGTCTCAAGAGCTGTATGAGTCATTCTATCAGACGAACCCGATGTGTAAAGACCTGCAATGTTCTTAGTGATTAAAAGCCTTTAGTTGAATCCTTTAAATTCCTTGGCCTAGAAATTCAGTGGGCCTTGCGCCCACTTAGCGCCTAAAGAGGTCTTTTGCGCCGGCGGGGTGGTAGCGCGGAAATTGAGTGCAGCGGTATTGGCGGCGGTAGCCGTTAGCGCTGCACCGGGACCGATGACATCATCGGTGTGCGCGGTGGCCCGTAACGCCCCGAAACCGCGCCGATCCCCATATTTATTTGCGCCCGCCTCCTCCGAAGCGGGCGCAAACAGCGAACAGAAAACGGGGCCATCCTGCTACCATAGTGGGGTGCTTTAAAGCTGAAGGTGCGGCCGGCCACTTTTTCGGCGGCCGCCTGCCCGCACCTCCTTCCCCGGCCTCCTCCACCCCCCCCCCGCGGCATTGCCGGCTGGTTTCCGTGGAGCCCGGCACTTCTCCGTTGTGCCGGGCTCTTTTGCCGGCACTCGCGATCGGGGCTCCAGCTGTTGCAGGCACCTCCCCCTTAAGAGAAGGAGGAGGCCTGCAGTACTGCAGCCTGCCGCACCGCATCGGGTGGCGCTGTGGCAACTAATGCGCCGATATTCAGTTGCAGCGCCCCAAACGGAGGCGGGCACTCCCTGGTATAGCGCCCGCTTCCGAATTGGGGTGCAGAAGATGAATATACGGCATGCGCTAATGCCTCCCCGCCCAGCGCTAACTTTTGGGCACGAGCGAGCTGCCCGCGCCCAAGTGAATTTCTAGTCCCTTGTCTTTGAGTTATCGATGGCACATCAATTTTAATCACTAAAACACCAAGATGGATCGACTCCTGAAACCAGAGCGCTTGGATCTGGACCCCCATGCCTCAGACGCAGCCACACAGTTCGGACACTGGTTCCAATGCTTCGAATTTTTCATTGCAAACTCATCCACCGCCATAGCAGCCGCAACCGCCACCGGAGACGTGAAACTGGGAATCCTGCGAAACTGGGTGAGCCATTGGGTCTCCCCTCTCATCCAAGACGCCACCAGCTACGGGGATGCCTGCACCATTCTGAAGGCCCACTATGTGCGGCCAATAAACGAGGTGTACGCCAGGCATCTTCTGACTACTCGCACGCAGCGGCATGGTGAGTCACGAGAGGACTTTATGCTAGCCTAAAAGTACTGGGCAGAGACTGTAACTGTAAGGCCGTGTCTGCCACCGTGTACACGGAGGAGCTGATCCGAGACTCCTTTATTGTGGGCCTCAGTTCAAATTACATTCGGCAGAAACTGTTTGAAAAGGAGGGACTGGACTTAAAACAGGCTATGGGTATAGCGCGATCGCTGGATATGGCCCAGAGGAACTCTGAATACTGTTCCTCAGGCCACGCGGCCCACTCCGCCTCGTGCGCACCGTGGGGGCCGCCATCTTGGAAGCCACCTTCACCTCCCAGGTCTCAGGCCAGCCCAGCACCATCGGAGCCCCAGCCCCCACCCAGGAGCCCCACTACTGCCGCGATGCATCGGGGCCTGAAATGCTACTTCTGCGGCCAGGACAAACACTCCAGGCATCTGTGCCCAGCGAAGGGCACCACCTGTTTTAAATGCGGGAAGAAAGGACATTTCAGCAAAGTCTGCAGAGGGAACCCCGCCTCCAACTCCACCACCGCCGCGTGCGCGCTGTGGGAGCGGCCATCTTGGACGCCATCTTGTCCACCCTCATGGAATCCACCATCTTGCCCCGACTACACGGACCTCCAGGACCCACTGGTGGCCTCGATCACAGTGGATCAATCCAGGCCGCATCCGTTCTCTAAATCGATGATGGACATAGAGGTAAACGGGAACAAGGTTAAATGCTTGATTGACTGCGGGAGCACCGAAAGCTTTATTCATCCTAGCCTGGTAAAACGACTTTCACTAACGATAGTCCCCACACAGGGCAAAATCGCCATGGCTGATAAGACTCATACCTCAAAAATTACAGGTTTCTGCGCGGTTATGTTGTCGGTAAAAGGCACTGATTACAGAGATTTTAAACTATTGATAATGCCAGATCTCTGTGTGAGCGTGATCTTGGGTCTGGACTCCCAGTGCCACCACCAAAGTATCACGCTTACCTACGGTGGGTCCCAGCCGCCCCTCACAGTGTGCGGTCTGACTACCCTGAAGGTCAAGCTGCCCTCTCTGTTCGCCAACCTCGCACCCAACTGTCGACCCATAGCGACCAAGAGTAGGCGGTACAGCTGGGAGGATAGACGGTTCATTGCGTCAGAAGTAGAAAGACTCAAGCGGGAGGGTATCATCGAATGCAGTACCAGCCCGTGGCACGCCCAGGTAGTAGTAGTTAAGGGTAGCAAAAAGAAGCGGATGGTGATAGATTACAGCCAGACGGTTAATCTATACACCCAACTAGATGCCTACCCTCTGCCCCGCATAGCGGATATGGTTAACCAAATCGCGCAATACCGGGCGTTTTCCACCATCGACCTAAAATCGGCATACCACCAGCTCCCCATTAGGCCGGAGGACCGTCCATACACCGCCTTCGAGGCGAACGGACGCCTCTACCACTTCCTCAGAGTCCCCTTTGGGGTAACGAACGGGGTCTCAGTCTTCCAGCGGGAGATGGACCGCATGGTCGATGAGAACTAGTTAACAGCCACCTACCCATACATAGACAACGTCACCATCTGCGGCCACGACCAGCAAGACCACGACTCGAACCTCGCGAGATTTCTGAAAACCGCCCTCAGACTCAATCTCACCTACAACGAGGATAAGTGTGTCTTTAGCACCACGCGCCTCTGTATCCTGGGCTGCGTGGTGGAAAACGGGGAAATCGGTCCGGACCCCGACCGATTGCACCCCCTACAGGAGCTACCCCTACCAAACACTCCCAAGGCCCTGAAAAGGTGCCTGGGGTTCTTCTCCTATTACGCCCAATGGGTCCCCAATTATTCCGACAAGGCCCGTCCCCTCCTGAAATCAACGTCCTTCCCGCTCACGGCCGAGGCCCACGCCGCCTTCAACAGCATTAAACACGACATTGAGAAGGCCACGCTGCGGGCAGTGGATGAAAATATCCCTTTCCAGGTCGAAAGCGATGCGTCCGACTTCGCTTTAGCAGCCACCCTCAACCAGGATGGGCGGCCCGTAGCCTTTTTCTCAAGAACCCTCCAAGGGCCCGAGATCAGGCACTCCTCGGTAGAGAAGGAGGCCCAGGCCATAGTGGAGGCAGTGCGGCACTGGAGGCACTACCTAGCCAGCAAATGCTTCACCCTGCTTACCGACCAGCGGTCGGTAGCCTTCATGTTTAACAACAAAGAGGGGGAAGATCAAGAACGACAAAATTCTCAGGTGGCGGATCGAACTCTCCACGTTTGAGTACGACATAATATATAGGCCGGGGGCCCTCAACGAATCCCCCGATGCCCTATCATGAGGGATGTGTGCCACCATCCAGGGGGACAGGCTACAGGGCCTCTACAATGGCCTCTGCCACCCAGGGGTCACCCGGCTATTCCACTTTATAAAATCCCATAACCTGCCCTATTCCATCGAGGAGGTCCGGTCTATGACCAGGGACTGCCGCACCTGTGCGGAATGCAAGCCCCGTTTTTTCAGGCCCGACCGAGCCCACCTGATCAAAGCTACATGGCCATTCGAGCGCCTGAGCTTAGATTTCAAGGGACCACTCCCCTCCACCGACCGCAATGTGTACTTTCTCAACATTGTGGACGAGTACTCCCGCTTCCCATTCACCTACCCCTGCCCAGACATGACCAGTGCCACGGTCATCAAGTGCCTCGGCAACCTGTTTTGCACGTTCGGCATGCCTAACTACATCCACACTGACAGGGGGGCGTCGTTCATGAGCGACGAACTGCGCCAATACCTGCTGTCGAAGGGAATAGCCACGAGTCGGACCACTAGTTATAGCCCCCGGGGTAATGGGCAAGTGGAGAGGGAGAACGCGACAGTGTGGAAGGCGGCCACCTTAGCACTAAGGTCTAAAGGCCTTCCCACCTCCCGCTGGCAAGAGGTCCTCCCAGGCGTACTCCACTCGATAAGGTCGCTACTGTGTACTGCTACTAACGCCACTCCTCACGAGAAGATGTTTGTTTTTCCCCGCAAATCAACCTCAGGAGTGTCCCTACCCTCGTGGCTCTCCACCCCAGGGACAGTCCTATTATGAAAGCATGTGAGGGGCCACAAAACGGATCCACTCGTGGAGGCAGTACACCTACTCCACGCAAACCCACAGTACGCGTACGTCAAGCATGCCGATGGGTGTGAGGACACCGTGTCCATAAAAGACCTCGCCTCGGCAGGAAGCGACGACGACCCATCACCACCACCCCCAGAAGAACCTCCACCATCCCCAGGCTCACCACCCCCAGAAGTACCAGCAACACCCCCAACATATGGGTATGCCCAGGAGGGCACCACGGACTCCCAGTCAGAACCCGAGGTACTGTTGCGACGTTCAGGAAGGACTATCACACCCCTGGACAGACTAAATCTGTAGAAGGGGTGAATGCCTTCATCAGCCCCTGTGTTTTACCTGCTTTGTATTGTGTGTACCGCCCCCTTTTTCCTATTGTGTGTATTGGCTACGCCCCTGTCTTTTGTCATATAAAGGTCTCAAGAGCTGTATGAGTCATTCTATCAGACAAACCCGATGTGTAAAGACCTGCAATGTTCTTAGTGATTAAAAGCCTTTAGTTGAATCCTTTAAACTCCTTGGCCTAGAAATTCATTATAGCCACTTTTGGGGCGGTAAAGTCGGGCGGCCGCTAAAGTTTGCGCCCGGCGCAAATTCGAGGCCACTTCGCCAATATTCATTAGCTTCGCCTTAAGAGTTTGCTCGAGCGCTAAAACTGGTGATGCACGGCTCTCTTTAGGCGCTAAGCCGGAGGTGCTGAGCGATACCGCCGAGGGCGGGCGCAGCGCAGGTGCGACCATTTCTTGATTGACAGCAGACACCCTGGCGCCGGCCAGCTCTTAAGGGGGAAGGGTCGACTTGGTCTGCTGCCACGCCCTGCACACTGGAGCCCTCCAGCTAGGCCTGAACACTGCTGCTGGACCCATATAGCGCCTCAAAGTATGGAGAAGGCCCGTGAACGAGCGCAGCGCTTCTCAGAGCTTGATCTGAGGGTGTTGGTTAGCGCTGTGGAGAAGAGACACCATATTTTGTTCCCAGACAATGGGAGGAAGCCGCCGACCCGCGTCTACTGGAGAGCCTGGAGGCATGTCGCCACCAGGGTGACATCGAACAGTGAGGTCCCCAGGAGCGTGGTACAATGCCGCAAGAAACTAAATGACCTCGCCAGGATTGTCAGGGTGAGTACCCTTTCCAGTGTCCTCCTCATCCTTGCATGTGCACCTCACATTATGGGCAAAGGGACCTGAAAGCCCTAATGGCCAGCCCTCATGCAGCAGCTATGGGTCAGTCATGAACATCAACTGCACATTGTACACTTAACACACTGGCCAGGCTATTCGAGCATGGGAGGCAGTGCACACAAGATCAGGGCTACACACTGGCCAGGCTATTCGACCATGGGAGGCAGTGCACACAAGATCAGGGCTACACACTGGCCAGGCTATTCGACCATGGGAGGCAGTGCACACAAGATCAGGGCTACACACTGTACTTAGAGGCCATCCTTTCTCTTACAGGCCAAGCTGACCAATAATAAGAGGAGCCGGACTGTGACCGGGGGAGGCGGACCCCAGATCCAGCCGCTCACTGAGCTGCAACAGCGCGTGGAGCGCATCATGGGTGCCCGGGTGATTGGCCCCGTTGCATCTGGAGATGCCGACCCTGTTCTGGGCACCAATGGTAAGGACATCATTTTTTGGACCTCTCTCGTCCCACTTGCGCATCAGATCTACATCCTTTGCCACTGTCCGACCAATGCGCTGAATGCCACCACTCATGCATCCCTCGCTGATGCCCTCTCCTCACTCTAAAGCTACTCTTGTGCCTTCCTGCTTTCAGATGGTGAGGAGGAGGTCCCTGAAGTTGCCATTGACAGCCCCTCAGAAGAGGAGGAGGAGGAGGAGCAAGAGGAAGGCGGCCCATCAGGGGAACCCTCAGCCGTGGCAAGCCATGCCACTGTAGGGGAGACGTCTTCCCTGGAGGGGAGCGTGGGGGAAGGGTTGGAGGGGAGTCCAATTGCTGGGCCTAGCGGCGTCCAGCAACGCAGGAAGGGTCGGCCAGTTCGGCGGCCTTCTCCCCAAAGGGAGAGTCCGGCCTCCAGTCTGGGGACGGTCAACGCCGAGGAGATGCGCCGCCTCGAGGACATGTCCGCGGACTCGGAGCGCCGGCACACGGAGCTCATGGGGGTAGTGGGACGGATGCCTGAGGCCATGCAGTCCCTGTCTCGGAGTGTCACCGAATTCGGGGCCTCTGTGGCAGCGACTGGCCAGATGATCAGTGGTGCCGTGCAGTCACTGGCTGCTCTGATGCGGTCACAGAACAGGGCAACACGGGCACTCACTGCTGCCACACTCGCTGTGTCAGCCCGGCATCGCCAGGGCACCCGGCGCGCTGCAGCAGCACAGCGGTCTGTCCCTCGGCAGATTGCTGTGCATGCTGCAGTGCTGGCCCGGCCGAGTGCCAGTGTCTCAGGTGACCAGCGAGCGCCTGCCATCCGCCAGCTTGCCCCCATTGCTCCAGCCGCCACTGCCACTTCCCCAGTGGAGCTGCCACAAGCTGCTGCAGCGACTGATGCTGGCCAGCCACAGCTGCAGCATTCACCAGCCGGCCCCTCGAGGGCCAGACCTCGTCTAGGCCGACCCCCAAGGGCATCTGCCGTCACGACATGTGCCCCTCAGGCGCCTTCCCCCAGCCTTGCAGCAGCCACTGGCCTCACTTTGAGGAGGAGCAGCAGGGCGTCCAGGGGCCGGCAAAGTTTGCAGAGGGCATCGCCCTCGCGGGACACAAAGTAGAGGGTGTGTCCAAATGTTGTGTTTTGTGGAATGGTTGTTTTTTGAAGGCCGAGGATGAGGCCATTTTTATTTACATCTTTGTTTAATCCTCCCCAGGTTGTGGGAGCGAGTAATGTGTGTGAGTTTTTTTGGGGGGTTTCGTGTGTTCTTGGTTTTCATGTGGGAAGGGCCCTGAGTTTGTACAATAAACCATTTTATTTATTCACATTGTCCATGTTTGATCTTTGAAGTGTTTGTTGCCTTAACCGGCTGAGGGCTTGCGGAGCGGCTGCAATCATGTTCTTTCATTGGCACAAGCCATTCCCTGACAGGGGGCCTAGAAGTGACGTTCAATAAGCCGCCGACGGGCGGCCCTTGGACCTTCTGCCTCCCTTCTGGGCTGGTACTCCTCGTCCTCCTCCTCCTCATGCTCCTCCTGCTCCTCCTCCTGAGGTGGTGGTCCAACATGAGGTGGCAGTGCCTGAGTCCTGCGGATAGCCAGGTTGTGCAGCATGCAGCAAACGACGACGAATTGGGAGACTCGATCCTGCGAATACTGGAGGGCTCCCCCGGAGCGATCGAGACAGCGGGACCGTTGCTTGAGCACGCCGATTGTTTGTTCGATGAGGTTCCTGGTCGCTTGGTGGCTCTCGTTGTATGCCTCTTCAGCAGGGGTCGTGGGCGCGCGGAGCGGGGTCATGAGCCAGGTACACAAAGGATAGCCTTTGTCCCCGATAAGCCATCCTCTTGGGGGAGGCTGTGCCTGGAACATGTCAGCCACAGTTGTCTGTCGCAGGATAAAGGCATCGTGGCTGCTGCCTGGAAAGCGGGCATTGACAGCTAGGATGCGCTGCCTGTGGTCACACACCAGCTGTACGTTGAGGGAATGGTAGCCCTTCCGGTTGCGGTAATCCTCGGCATGCTCCAGAGGTGCCCGCAAAGCCACATGCGTGCAGTCAATGGCGCCCTGCACCATGGGGAAGCCCGCTATTCTTGCAAATCCCACTGCACGCTGCTGCTGCTTGTCCAGGGTCATGGGGAAGGAGATGAATTGACGTCTCCTTCTGAAAAGGGCATTGGTCACCTGGCGGATGCAGCAATGCACGGCGAACTGGGAGATGTTAGCGATGTCCCCAGTAGCGGATTGGAAGGAGCCGGTGGCATAGAAGTTGAGAGCCACCGTCACCTTCACTGCCACCGACAGAGACGCCCTGCGCATCAGCTGTGGACGCAGATCTCTGTGAAGCAGCTGGCAGATGTCTGTGACCACCTCCCTTCTGAATCGCAGCCTCCAAACACACTGCGCGGCAGACATGTTGAGATAGGAGAACTGCTGGTGGTATACCCTGGGTGGGTAAGGCCTCACTTGGCGACGCCTGTTGCCCCCTCTGCGTCTAGCCAGGGCTGCCACTCTCTCACGGCGTCTGTAAGCCCTTCCGACATAAGGCTGAAACTCAGCGTTGGCACCCAATGCAGCCCCCATAATATGCTGGCAAACACTGAGATCTCAATGAAGGCAAAGAGAATTGCACAGCTCTGGCCTGAAGCCAAAAAGACCTGTCCTAGTGTTGGGCCAAAGCAGTAAGCTCTCTTCCTTGGTCTCTCTCCAAAAATCCATTGCACAAGAGTGAATGCTGCAAAATGGCTGCCATTTATAGTGCAGGGTGTCCCTTTAATTTGCACTCCCCGCGGCCCGCCTCGGCTGTGTACCGTTCCACTTCACAGTCGTTAGGGCCGCCCGGCGCACAATGGGGCGGCGTGAGTGAAGTTCCGGTTCCGGGCGCACAAAGGGCGTTGCACGACGAAATGACGTCATGATCTGCGCGCGCAGCTGAGCGCGCGCAAAGACTTTGCGCCGGCGCTAAATGTCTACTGAAGTTGGGGCGAGGCGCAGATCACGCAGCGCCCGGGCGCTAAGCGCCTAGCGCTCGAGATCTGCTCCTCCTAAGGCGCTAATGCCTAGCGCAGCCAACTGAATTTCTAGGCCCTTGTCTTTGAGTTATCGATGGCACATCAGAGAGAATCACAAACTGGGGGAGAGAGAGAAACACAAACTGGGGAGAAAGACAGAAACACAAACTGGACAGAGAGAGAAACAAAAATTGGGGAGAGAGAGCGTAACATAAGCTGAGGAGAGAGAAAGAAACTCAACCTGAGTGAGAGAGATAGAGAAACAAAAACTGGGAGAGACAGACAGACAGAAATTGGGGAGTGAGAGAGAAATGCAAACTGAGGAGAGAGAAAGAAACACAAACTGGAGAGAGAGAGAGAACCAAACTGGGGAGAGGGAGAGTGAAACACAAACTGTGAGAGAGAGAAACACAAACTGGGGGGAGAGAGAAAATCAAACTGAGCAGAGAGAGAGAAACACACATTGGGGAGAGAGAGAGAAACACAAACTGGGGAGAGATAGAGAACCACTAAATGGCTAGGGAGAGAAATACAAACAGCAGGAGCAAGAGAGAATCACTAACTGAGGAGAGAGAATCTCATAATGGGAGAGAGAAACAGAAAATGAGGGAGATAGAGAGAATCACAAACTGGGGAGAGAGAGAGAGAATCACAAACTGGGGAGAGAGAGTGAAACACAAACGGGAGTGAGAGAGTGAAACACAAACTGGGGAGAGAGAGTGAAAAACAAACTGGGGAGAGAGAGAGAAACACAAACTGGGGGAGAGAGAGAGAAACACAAACTGGGGGAGAGAGAGAGAAACACAAACTGGGGAGAGAGAGAGAAACACAAACTGGGGAGAGAGCGAGAAACACAAACTGGGGAGAGAGAGAGAGAAACACAAACTGGGGGAGAGAGAGAAACACACACTGGGGAGAGAGAGAGAAACACAAACTGGGGAGAGAGAGAGAGACACACACTGCGGAGAGAGCAAGAAACACAAACTGGGGAGGGAGAGAGAAACACACACTGGGGAGAGCGGGGGAATCACAAACTGGGGAGAGACAGAAACACAATCTGGGGAGAGAGCGAGAAACACAAACTGGGGAGTGAGAGAGAGAAATACAAATGGGGCAGAGAGAGAGAAGCACAAACTGGGGAGAGAGAGAGAGGAACAACAAATGGGGAGAGAGAGAGAGAAACACAAATTGAGGAGAGAGAGAGAAAACACAAACTGGGGAGAGAGAGAAACACAACTTGGAGGACAGAGAGAAACACGCACTTTGCGGAGAGAGAGAAACAGAGACTGGGGAAAGAGAGAGAGAGAAGCAAACTAGGGAGAGAGAGAGAGAAACAGAGACTGGGGAAACAGAAACTCAAACTGAGTGAGAGAGGTAGAGAAACACAAATTGGGGAGAGAGAGAGAAACAAACTGGGGAGAGAGAGAGTGAAACACAAACTGCAGAGATAGAGAGAAACAAACTGGGGAGTGAGAGATAAACACAAACTGGGGAGAGAGAGAGAAACAAACTGGGGAGAGAGAGAAAATCAAACTGAGCAGAGAGAGAGAAACATACATTGGGGAGAGAGAAGCACATCCTCAGGAGAGAGAGAGAAACAGACACTGGAGAGAGAGAGAGAGAAACACAAACTGGGGAGAGAGAGAGAAACACAAACTGGGGAGAGAGAGAAACACACAATTCACAATTCACAATTCAAATCGCTTTATTGGCATGATAAGTTACATCTTATGTTGTCAAAGCATCAAAATACATTTATGGTTTAGCACATAAACGCAGTTCTATTCATACAGTGTATAAACAGGTATATCCCTGAGTGTATAAATATACATTCGCATTGTTTATATATATTCTTTTCTTAGTTTACTGGTTGTCCCTCTGTTCATGGCAAGCTGTAACATAGTGTGCCATCAGTGTTATACAGCTTCTCTCCTCTCCCAGTAGGAATGGGAGTTTTTGGTTGTCATTCAGATTTCTGAAATCAGGGCATATTTGTGAGAATTTTTGGTAGAAATTCTCCCTGATGCCCTGATATTTTCCACAAGCTGTGAGGAAGTGCATCTCTGTCTCCACCACTCCCTGACTGCAGTGAGAGCATATCCTGTCCTCTCTTGGCAGCCTGGTCTGCCTGTGTCTGCCTTTTTCGATCGCTAGGCTATGTTCGCTAAGTCTGTACCTTGTCAAGGTTCTTCTCAGTTTGTTATCCTTTACCATGGTCAGGTAATCAGCTATGTTGTATTGTCTGTTTAGGGCCAAGTAGCAATTGAGTTTGCTTTGGGTTTTTGTTGTTTCTGCCCAATATGTCAGATATTTTTCCTTTTGCTTAGCGACGATTGTGTTGGGTCGAATTCTTTGTGTTACCCTGTCACTGTCCTGGGGCTGGTTATTGTTAGTATTGGAGAGAGAGAAACACAAACTGGAGAGAGAGAGAGAAAAACAAACTGGGGGGAGAGAGTGAAACACAAACTGGGGAGAGAGAGAGAAACACACACTGGGGAGAGAGGGAGAAACACAAACTGGGGAGAGAGAAATACAAACTGGGGAGAGAAAGAGATGAACAACAAATGGGGAGAGAGAGAGAGAAACACAAACTGGGGAGAGAAAGAGAGGAACAACAAATGGGGAGAGAGAAAGAGAAACACAAATTGAGGAGAGAGAGAGAAAACACAAACTGGGGAGAGAGAGGGAAACACAATCTGGGGAGAGAGAGAGAAACACAGACTGGTGGAGAGAGAGAGAAAGATAAACTGGGAGAGAGAAAAAAAATTGTGGCGAGAGAAACACAACTTGGAGGACAGAGAGAGAGAAACACGCACTTTGGGGGAGAGAGAGAAACAGAGACTGGGGAAAGAGAGAGAAACAAACTGGGGAGTGAGAGAGAACCACAAACTGGGGAAACAGAAAGAAACTCAAAATGAGTGAGAGAGATAGAGAAATAAAAACTGGGGAGAGACAGACAGACACAAACTGGGGAGAGAGAGATAAACACAAACTGGGGAGAGAGAGAGAAACACAAACTGGGGAGAGAGAGATAAACACAAACTGGGGAGAGAGAGAGAAACACAAACTGGGGAGAGAGAGAGTGAAACACAAACTGGGGAGAGAGAGAGAAACAAACTGGGGAGAGAGAGAGAAGCAAACTGGGGAGAGAGAGAAACACAAACTGGAGAGAGAGAGAAACAAACTGGGGAGAGAGAGAGAAACAAACTGGGGAGAGAGAGAAACACAAACTGGAGAGAGAGAGAAACAAACTGGGGAGAGAGAGAGAAACACAAACTGGGGAGAGAGAGAGAAACAAACTGGGGAGAGAGAGAGAAACAAACTGGGGAGAGAGAGAAACACAAACTGGAGAGAGAGAGAAACACAAACTGGAGAGAGAGAGAGAAAAACAAACTGGGGGGAGAGAGTGAAACACAAACTGGGGAGAGAGAGAGAAACACAAACTGGGGAGAGAGAGAGAAACACAAACTGAGGAGAAACATGGAAATACAAACTGGGGAGAGAGAGAGAGAAACACAAACTGGAGAGAGAGAGAAACACAAACTGGAGAGAGAGAGAGAAAAACAAACTGGGGGGAGAGAGTGAAACACAAACTGGGGAGAGAGAGAGAAACACAAACTGGGGAGAGAGAGAGAAACACAAACTGAGGAGAAACATGGAAATACAAACTGGGGAGAGAGAGAGAGAAACACAAACTGGGGAGAGAGAGAGAAACACAAACTGGGGAGAGAGAGAGAAACACAAACTGAGGAGAAAGATGGAAATACAAACTGGGGAGAGAGAGAGAGAAACACAAACTGGGGAGAGAGAGAGTGAACCACAAACTGGGGAGAGAGAGAGAAAAACAAACTGGGGGGAGAGAGTGAAACACAAACTGGGGAGAGAGAGAGAAACACAAACTGGGGAGAGAGAGAGAAACACAAACTGAGGAGAAAGATGGAAATACAAACTGGGGAGAGAGAGAGAGAAACACAAACTGGGGAGAGAGAGAGAAACACAAACTGGGGAGAGAGAGAGAAACACAAACTGGGGAGAGAGAGAGAAACACAAACTGAGGGAGAGAGAGAGAAACACAAACTGGGGAGAGAGAGAGAAACACAAACTGGGGAGAGAGAGAGAGAAACACAAACTGGGGAGAGAGAGAGAGAAACACAAACTGGGGTAGAGAGAGAAATACAAACGGGGCAGAGAGAGAAGCACAAACTGGGGAGAGAGAGGGCGAAACACAAACTGGGAGAAACACACACTGGGGAGAGAGCGAGAAACACAAACTGGAGAGAGAGAGAGAGGAACAACAAATCAGGAGAGGAAGAGAAACACAAACTGAGGAGCGAGAGAGAAAACACAAACTGGGGAGAGAGGGAGAAACACAAACTGGGGAGAGAGAGAGAAACACAAACTGGGGAGATAGAGAGAAACACAAACTGGGGAGAGAGAGAAAAACACAAACTGGGGAGAGAGAGTGAAACACAGACTGGCGGAGAGAGAGAGAAAGACAAACTGGGAGAGAGAGAGAGAAAAAATTGGGGAGAGAGACACACAACTTGGAGGACAGAGAGAGAAACATGCACTTTTCAGAGAGAGCGAAACAGAGACTGGGGAAAGAGAGAGAGAGAAACACACTGGGGAGCGAGAGAGAGAAACAGAAACTGGTGAGAGAGATAGAAACAAACTAGGGAGAGAGAGAGAGAACCACAAACTGGGGAGACAGAAAGAAACTCAAACTGAGTGAGTGAGATAGAGAAACAAAAACTGGGGAGAGACAACACACACAAACTGGGGAGAGAGAGATAAACACAAATGGGGGAGAGAGAGAGAAACAAACTGGGGAGAGAGAGAGTGAAACACAAACTGGGAAGAGAGCGAAACAAACTGGGGAGAGAGAGAAAATCAAACTGTATGTTAGATCCGTGTGTTAATGGAGACATGGAATGCAGGAGTTGATTTAACAAGTGTTTACTGAACAAAGTCTGGAGGTGAACTAACGACACAAGACGCTACACAGGCTTATATACCCGAGTGGTCACTACTGGTACTACAGTATGCAGGGGCCTCAAAAACTTAGTTCCTCTTAAAGGTACATATACTACAATTCCTCCCCTTTTAGATAAATAGTACATAACATTTTAAGTAATTATTAAATAACATTTTTACAAGAACAATAATATACATATTTGCTGAAGTTAATCAATTACAAATTCAGTCTCTCTGGAGGCTTCCTGACTCAGTCCAGATAACACCTCGGTGGTGTAGTAGGTTCTTTTGGCAAGGTCGATTCGGCTTCAATGCCACTGTCGGGTTCATCTGGTTCTAGTATCACCAGATCGGAGGTAGATAGTATGGGTATCTCTGCTTCATCACTAGGCGTATAGAGTTGTGGTGTAGGTTGTCCTTTTTCGGATGATGCTATGATCTGGTCAGCATGGTGCCTTATTATGCTTTCTCCAATGTCCACAGTATACATCAGCGGTCCTAGTCGTGTGCAAATAGTTCCAGGCTGCCATTTCTCGGTATGGTAGTCCCGGGCCAAAACTGGTTGACCTATCTGGAAGGTTCTAGTTGGCCTTTCATTCATGCTTTGAAATTGCCGGTTCTCTACGTCCCTTCTGACATTTGGCTTGACCAAATCCAGCCGGCATCTTAGGCTTCTATTGAAAAACATCATGGCGGGGGTTTGGTTTGTAACCACATGTGTTGCATTCCTGTATGCAAACAAGAAGTTATCTACCTTATGTTGTAGATTTATGTCTTCATTACCCATGGCCTTGATGGCCTTCTTGAAGGTCTGGAAAAACCTTTCAGCCAATCCATTGGTGGCGGGATGGTATGGGACGGACGTGTAGTGCTTAACCCCATTGATTTTTAAGAACTTCCTGAATTCTTCGGACACAAATTGCGGTCCATTATCAGAACAGACCTGTTCAGGCAGCCCATTCCTGGCAAATATGGTCCTTAATACTGTGATGTTTTTTTCCGTGGTGGTGGAGGACACCTTTATTACCTCCGGCCACTTGGAGTGTGCATCCACCGCGATTAAGAACATTGAGTCCATAAATGGACCAGCAAAGTCAATATGTACCCTTTGCCATGGAGATGAGGGCCACTCCCATGGATGTAGAGGGGCTTGTGGTGGGGCGTTTTGGACCTTCTGGCATCCTAGACAGCTCTTGGTCATTCCTTCGATGTCTCCATTGATACCTGGCCACCACACAAACGCTCTGGCTAAGTTCTTCATTTTCACTCCACCCAGATGCCCCTCGTGAAGCTCCTTTAGCACTTTATCCTTGAGTTTGGGTGGAATCACCACTCTGGTTCCACACATCAAGGTTCCTCGGCACACTGACAGCTGTTCTCTTCTTTGCGAGAATGCTGGCAACAGTGGTTCGCCATGTGCTGGCCATCCCTTCACCGTTAAATCGTAGACTCATGAGAGAGTCGGGTCATTTCGCGTTTCCTTTTCAATGCTAGAATTTGTCACCGGTAGACATTCCACTATGGTCGAGTGGAACATTTCCACCGGGTCCACTGCAGGCACCTCTTCCACTGTTGGCAACGGCAGGTGCGATAACCCGTCAGCATTCCCATGCTGTTTTGTTTCTTTGTATTCTATGTCATATTGGTGTGCCCCTAGGAAAAGGGACCACCTCTGTAGCCTTTGCGCTGTCATAATGGGAACGCCCTTTTTAGGGTTGAATATGGAGATGAGGAGTTGATGGTCAGTCAACAAGGTAAATTTTTGTCAGTGTAGGTAATGGTTGAATTTCTTCACCCCCCACACCAGGCTGAGTGCCTCCCTGTCGATCTGGGCATAGTTAAGCTCAGCTGAGTTCAATGAGCGTGATGCAAAAGCTATCGGCCGCTCCGAGCCATCAGGGAATCTATGCGATAATACCGCTCCCACGCCGTAAGGGGATGCATCGCACGCCAGTCTGATTGGCAGTGATGGGTTGTAATGAGCCAACACTTCCCTGGACGTGATCAAGCCTTTGCATTTATGGAAGGCACGTTTACAGTCTTCGCTCCATTTCCAAACTACTCCCGTTTGTAGCAGTGCGTTAAGAGGGTGCAGAACCGTCGACAAGTTTGGTAAAAATTTATGAGAGTAATTTACTAATCCCAGGAACGACCTTAATAGTGAGACATTTTCAGGTGCTGGGGCTTTACGACCGCTTCAATTTTTTCAGGTGAATTATGCAACCCTTCTTCGTTAATGACATGGCCACAATATGATATTTGTTTCTGGAAAAATTCGCACTTGGGGCGATTTGCTTGTAGGCCCCATTCTCTCAGCCTCGTGAGCACCTGCTCCAAGTTGGCAAGGTGCTCGTTGTCGTTTTCTCCTGTTACAAGGATGTCGTCTAGGTAGCATTGAGTCCCCGGAATCCCTTGCAGGACTTGCTCCATAGCTCTTTGCCAGATAGCCGGAGCTGATGCCACTCCGAAAACCAGTCGATTGTACTGGTACAGGCCTTTGTGTGTGTTTATCGTGAGATACTATTTAGAGGCCTCCTCAACCTCCATCTGTAGATATGCCTGTGCTAAGTCAATTGTGGTGAAACGTTTCCCTCCGGATAGTGAGGCGAAAATATCTTCTATCCTCGGAAGAGGATACTGTACCGTGTGAAGAACCGGGTTTACCGTCACCTTGAAGTCCCCACAGATGCAAACTTTTCTCTGTTCTTCAGATTTATCATTATTCAATGTTTTCTTCATGACTGGGATGATGGGTGTTGCCCACTCACTCCAATCTACCTTGGATAACACGCCTGCTTTTTCCAAATTCTCCAGCTCTGCCTCGACGGCTGGACGAATTGCGTATGGCACCGGCCTTGCCTTATAAAACTTGGGAATTGCCGCATCTTCCACTTTTATTGAGGCGGTGGCGCCTTTCAGGGTTCCTAGTTCCTGTTGAAACACTTCTTTGGCGTTAGCCAAGATTTCTTTTAATCGTCCAGGTATGATGTCATCATCATTTTTTTTCTTACTGGTCACCGTCAGTGCCTGAATGGAGTGCCAGTCTAAACGTATCTTTCTGATCCATTCACGTCCCAACAACGGTGGACCACCATCTTGCAGAACGTATAAATACAACTTCTGTATTTCCTTGCCGTTGTATACAACAGGCACCCTTATTTTCCCTCTGGGGGTATACTTTCTGCCCCGTATATGTCTTCAAGATAATGGATGTGCCTTTCAAAGGTATATGCAGAAATAGCCGCTCGTAATCCTGTCGACTCATGACGGTCAGAGCTGATCCTGTATCTAGCTCCACTTTGACTGGGGACACCGCTATCGTGAGGGTAACCCAAATGGTCTGGTAATCTTCTTTGGCAATTACATTATGTAATTTGAGACAGCTTAGCCTCTTGTTTCTGGAGTCGCTATCGCTCTTCTGTTCTTCGGAGCTACTGTCCGTCATCTTTTATACCTTTCTGTACTTTTCCTTATTCACCTTTTTACTGTCAGCGGATTTCTTTCCAGATCTGCATACACGTGCAATGTGTCCCATCTTTCCGCATTGCCTGCATGCTTTGTCCTTGAACCAGCAGTCCTTCTGCTCATGGGTGGATCTGCCGCAGCGATAACATCTCGTGAAACCCCATGTCATTTCATGGGTGCCGAAGTCCTGTGGCTTTTGCTGCATCTCTGCAGCTCCTCTTGCTGCTGCTTCGTATGATACAGCCACACTGAAAGCCTTGTCCAGTGTCAAATCTTTCTCAGAAAGTAGTCTTTTCTGTGTTCCTTCGCTTAGGAGAATGCAGACAAATTTGTCTCGTAGAGAATCTGCCAGTCCTGCCCCGAATTGGCAGTGCTTTGACAGCTTTCATAATTCGGTGACGTAATCAGTGTTACTTTCATTCTTGTGCTGATTGCTCCTGTAGAATTTGAATCATTCCGCTATCAGCAGCGGTGTTGGGTTTAAGTGCTCCTGTAAGGTATCAACAATCTCCTTAAAATTCTTGTCCATCGGTTTGGCTGGAGTGATCAAGTTTCGCAACAGCCCGTATGTCCTTGTGCCCATCAGATTTAGAAGTACCGATGCCTTTTTATCATCCGCTACTTCATTCGCCTTGCAATATACCTCCACTCTTTCCACATATGTGGTCCAATCTTCTATATCACTATCGAAAGCAGTAATATTGCCAGTCTTCGGCATCTTGAAAATCTTAAATGGCGCTTCCCGCGCTTTTCCTCCATTCCCGATGGATCAAAATTGCGCCTCCCGTGCTTTTCTTTCTTCCCCGCCGAGTTAAGATGGCACTTCCCGCGCTTTCCCACTGCTGCCGCTGCTGCCAACGCTGTTCTCCGCGGTTCCCGTTGCGACCTGCAGCTTTTCGCGGTATTTCTATTTTTTTTAATATATCGCTTCAATAGTTTCTCCGTTACTTGGAGAACCATTCCCATCGTGGAGCGGACCCTCTGGGACTTTCCCCTCCCTCTGCTCGGTCCGAACGCCGACCTGCTTTGCAGCACCGGCCACGCCCTGAGTGCTCCACCCTCTCTCTCTCTTTGCTTCTGCTTCCCGACTCGCTGCCCGGCCCCGTTGCAGAGCCACCCGAGCGAGCTCTCGCCCGCCGCAGCCCAGGAAGGATCAGTGCACTACCTGCCACCAGCCCGTTTAGCTGGTGAAACCACAGTTTTTTTTTTCTTGCTTCTGTCTTCGACCTTCGTCTGAGGAATCGATCCCCTTGAGGTGCTGCCGAATTACAGATAAGTTCGTTTCTAACTCGTCGCCACTGTTAGATCCGTGTGTTAATGGAGACATGGAATGCAGGAGTTGATTTAACAAGTGTTTACTGAATAAAGTCTGGAGGTGAACTAACTACACAAGACGCTACACAGGCTTATATACCCGAGTGGTCACTACTGGTACTACAGTATACAGGGGCTTCAAAAACATAGTTCCTCTTAAAGGTACATACACTACACTGAGGAGAGAGAGAGAAACACAAACTCGGGAGAGAGAGCGAAACAGAAACTGGAGAGAGAGAGAAACACAAACTGGGGTGAGAGAGAAGCACAGACTGGGGGAGAGAGAGAGAAACATACACTGGGGAGAGAGATAGAAACACAAACTGGGGGAGGGAGACCGAGAAACTGACAAGAGAGAGAGAGGAACAACACATGGGGAGAGAGAGAGAGCAACACAAACTGTGGAGAGAGAGAGAAAACACAAACTGGGGAGAGTGAGAGAAACACAAACTGGGGAGAGAGAGAGAAACACAGACTGGTAGAGAGAGAAAGACAAACTGGGAGAGAGAGGGGGGGAGAAATTTGGTGAGTAGCACCACCTGTTAGCGCCTAAAGAGGCAGTCAGTGGCTGTAGCGCCACTGGCTGCGCCTCCCGCGATATTCAGCAGGGGCGCTAATGGTGGTGTTAGGCATTTGCGCTGCGCTGCCACCGATGACGTCATCAGTGTGCGCAGCGCCCCATTCGCGATATTTGGTAGCGAACACCGCAGTTGCGCCGTTCACTACCCGCGCCCGGTTCACGGGGCTTTACTGTGCTGGCAGCGGCGCAAGTTAAGGTGGAGGTGCGGGGTGACCGCCTTTTTCGGCACCCGCCTGCCAGCACCTCCATCCCCGGCCTCCTAACCCCCCCCCCCCCACGGCATTGCCGGCTGTTTCCCGAGAGCCCGGCACTCATGATCGGGGATTGCGCTGTTGCAGGCACCTCCCCCTTAACAGTGGGAGGAAGGCCTGCAGTACCGCAGCGTGCCGTGCCGCAGCGTGTGGTGCTGCAGCACATTGCACTGCAATATTCAGTTTCAGCACCCTAAGAGGGACGCGGAGTGCCTCGAGCCTCGCCCCGTGTACCTCGAGGGGCAATGAAACTGAATATCTGATGATCGCTAAAGCCTCGAACGCTGCGCTAAATCCTGTGCTCAGGTGACTTTTGCGCCACTTTGGCGCCCCAACCCAATTTCTAGGCCAGAGAGAAAAAATTGGGGAGAGAGAAACACAACTTGGAGGACAGAGAGAGAGAAACACACACTTTGGGGAGAGAGCGAAACAGAGACTGGGGAAAGAGAGAGAGAGAAACATACTGGGGAGCGAGAGAGAGAAACAGAAACTGGTGAGAGAGATAGAAACAAACTAGGGAGAGAGAGAGAGAACCACAAACTGGGGAGAGAGAAAGAAACTCAAACTGAGTGAAAGAGATAGAGAAACAAAAACTGGGGAGAGACAGACACACACAAACTGGGGAGAGAGAGATAAACACAAACTGGGGAGAGAGAAATAAACACAAACTGGGGAGAGAGAGAGTGAAACACAAACTGGGGGGAGAGAGAGTGAAACACAAACTGGGGAGAGAGAGAGAAACAAACTGGGGAGTGAGAAAGAAAATCCAACTGAGGAGCGAGAGAAACACAAACTGGGGAGAGCACAAACTGGAGAGAGAGAGTGAGAAACAGAAGATGAGGAGAGAGAGAGAGAAACACAAACTGGGATGGAGAGGGAGAAACACAAACTGGGATGGAGAGGGAGAAACACAATCTGGGTGGAGAGAGAGAAACACAAAATGGGAGAGAGAAAGTGAAACACAGACTGGGGAGAGAGAGTGAGACTCACAATCTGGAGAGAGAGTAACACAAACTCGGGAGAGAGAGAGAAAAACATAATCTGGGGAGAGAGAGAAACACAAACTAGGAGGGTGAGAGAGAAACACTAACTGGGGAGAGAGAGCAACACAAACTGAGGAAAGAGAGTGTGGTATCTTGAGGTGACCATAGATGGAGACAGACACAGGTTAACTCCTTAACATGGTTTAATCAACACTTGCACATAAAAGCTTCTGCCATGAGGCAGCAAAAACAAAGAGTACAACCAGTACAGATCAGACTTAACTCAGGAGAGCAATTGCCACAGCACCACCTGGTGGATCAGGTTACACATAACCTCCCAGGTTACTACAGTCCTCCCCCCTTAAGATTGCTGTATGCAATTCTTAAACAATAACCCTTACTAGGTACTACGTTTTAACTAACCAGTATGCTCTAACCATGGTTAACCCCTGACTAATTTAACAGGTTTGTATAAGTCTTTCTGGTTGCTTGCGAATCCTTTGTGAACGTCTTAATTCCACTTGTGGTGGATTCTCAGATTCATTCGCACTTGAGATTGGAGTAGCCTCTGATGTTGGTTTTACTCTGTCCTGCTGTGGCCTGGCTGTACCAGTGTCCACTGGCACCTTATAAGCCGTGCTGGGTCCTGAAACAGCCTCCTCTACTGCCCTTTGTTCCAACTGAGGCAGTTCCCCCTGCTGCCGGCTGAAAAGCTGATCCACATGCCGACAAACCCCTCGACCATCCCCTAGTAACACGGAGTACGACACAGGTCCTGTAATGTCCTGGATTAGTCCTGGTATCCATTTAGGTCCATAACCGAAGTTCCGGGTGTACACAGAGTCCCCTATGGTGAAATGGCGAGCTTTAGTATGTTTGTCATGGTACGCTTTTTGGTTTGTTTGTTTTGTCTCAACCTTGCTTTTGAGATCTGGGTGTATCAGGTCTAACGTGCACTGCAACTTTCTCCCCATCATCAACTCAGCCGGAGAAAGCCCCGTGGTAGCTTGGGGTGTTATACGATAACTAAACAAGGCTCTATTGAGCTTGGTCTCCAGGGTGTCACCTGAGCTCTTCCTCATGAGCTCCTTAAAAGTCTGCACGGCTCGCTCGGCTAACCCATTTGAGGCTGGGTGATATGGAGCCGAGGTGACATGTGTGATTCCATTCCTTACCATGAATTCTTTGCTCCCTTCACTAACAAAACACTGTGCATTGTCGGATACAATCATTTCTGGAATACCATGCGTGCTGAAGCTGTTCCTGAGACAATTCAGTGTGGCATCAGTCATTGCAGAGCTCACTGGATAAACGTCGATCCACTTTGAGTGAGCGTCAACCAGCACCAAAATCATTTTGCCCATAAAAGGTCCCGCATAGTCTATGTGAATTCTCCTCCAGGGTTTGCTGGGCCACTCCCAGGGATGGAGTGGTGCCCCGGCAGGTGCTTTCCTCTGTTCTTGACATATAGTGCATGACTTTACCTTTGACTCAATTTCTGCATCCAAGTTAGGCCACCACAGGTAGCTCCTAGCCAGTCCTTTCATTCTAGTCATTCCTGGGTGCGATTGATGCAACTGTTCCATCAAAGTAGAGTGTCCCCGCTCTGGGACTATGATGCGTGCTCCCCATAGCACACATCCATCTTGGACACTGAGCTCGTGCTGTCTCTGTCTGTACGGCGCAAACTCCGGTCCCTCGCGGTGATCTGGCCAGCCTTTCAACACATACTCACGGACCCTTGACAGAATGGGGTCCTTGGCTGTCCAGCCCTGGATTTGCACTGAAGTCATCAGGGGACTGATCTCCTGATCCAGCAATGGACGTGCTCCTCAGGGGAAGTACTGCGAGGAGATTTTGAGAGGGGCAGGCGGCTGAGAGCATCTGCGTTCCCGTTTTCCTTGCTGGCTCTGTACGTGATCACATATTCATAGGCTCTTAGTATTACTGCCCATCTCATTATTCTCTGTGATGCCATTTGAGGCACTGCTTTCATCTCATTCAGTAAGCTAATAAGAGGCTTGTGGTCAGTACTGATTACAAACTTCCTCCCATATATGTACTTATGGAATTTCTTTACTCCAAATATAATGGCCAACCCCTCTTTATCAAGCTGTGAATAGTTCTTTTCCGCAGATGTGAGCGTGCGTGAAACAAACCCGATGGGCCTTTCCGCTCCATCTGGCATGCGGTGGGCCAACACTGCCCCCACTCCATAGGGTGATGCGTCGCAGGACATTATCAGCTCCTTCTTCTCATGGTAATGCACTAACACCCTGCTGGGCTGAAGTAGCTCCTTTGACTGCTGAAACGCTTTCGCTTGCTCTGGCCCCCAACGCCATGGCTCCTCCTTTCTCAGCAGTTTGTGCAGGGGTGCCAGCAGCATCGATAAGTTTGGAAGAAACCGGTTACAATAATTCAGGAGCCCTAGATAGGCTTTCAGTTCAGTCACTGAGGTGGGTGCCGGTGCATCCTGCACTGCCCGCACTTTCCCTGGTAATGGATGGAGGCCTGTGGCATCCACCCGATGTCCCAGGAATGTAACTTCCTTCTCCATGAAACTACACTTACTCTGTTTCAGGCATAGCCCCGCCTCTTCCAGCCGCTGTAGCACTTTGTCCAGTGTTTTTAAGTGATCCTGATCGTCACTTCCTGTTAGCAGAATATCATCTAAGTACACGGCCACCTTTGGAATGCCCTGCAGAATGCCCTCCATAGTCCGTTGGAATATTGCTGGGCTAGAACTGACACCAAATGGTAACCTGGCATACGTGAACAGCCCCTTGTGCGTGTTCACCGTGACAAACTTTTTTGATTCTTCATCTAGCAATATCTGCTGATACGCATGACTCATGTCCAGTTTGCTGAATCTTTCTCCCCCAGCGGAATGGGGTACTTGTAATGAAATCTGTTTGTCTTGCCTGTATTCGTTTTGCATTCATGTATATTACCCTCCCCCACACGGTGTATAGTTTCACTTCCTCTTTCCTGACTAACCTGGAAGGTTCCAGGTCTTGGCTCTTGGCTCCGCCCCTGACTTCTCTTAATTAAAGATCTCAGGATCTGTATGACTCATTCCTGTGAGCCAGTCGGTGTGTTGAGATGTTAGCTCTGATCTTAGTGATTAAAAGCCAACTTGTTAAAGTCTATAACTTCTAGTTTTGTGGTTATTGAAGGCCCATCAATTTTAATCACTAAAGAATACTAGGATGGATCGACTCCTAAAACCAGAGCGTCTGGACTTGGATCCACATTCTGCTGAAGCATCAAATCAATTTGGACACTGGCTCAAATGCTTTGAACTCTTCGCGAGGGCCTCATCCGCTAGCGAGGTAGATAAACTGAGTCTACTGACTACTCGCGTTAGTCATCGGATTTATTCGTTCATCCGGGACGCCACCTCTTACACGGAGGCCATCACTATCCTGAAGGCCCAATACCAGAGGCCAGTAAACGAAGTGTACGCCAGACATCTGCTGGCTACACGCAGACAGCGACCTGAGGAATCAATGGACGATTTCTTACAGGGCCTAAAGGACTTGGTCCGGGACTGTAACTGCAAGGCCGTGACAGCCAACGTGTACTCTGACAAATTGGTCCGCGATTCCTTCATCACGGGCCTCAAATCGAATTATATCCAGCAGAGACTGCTGGAGAAGGAGGTCCTGGACTTAAAAAAGGCAGTGGCCACTGCACGATCACTGGACGTGGCCCAGAAAAACTCTGACTCTTATTCTTCTGGCCAGGCGGCCCTCACCGCCTCATGCGCGCCGAGCGGGCCGCCATCTTGGAATCAGCCATCTTCCCCATCCAGGTCTTAGACCAGCTCTACACCGCCGGAGTCCCCACACAGAAGTTCACCCAGGAGTCCTACTACAGCGGCAATGTCTCGAGGCCCGAAATGCTACTTCTGCGGCCAGGCCAAGCACCCCAGACAACGATGCCCAGCAAAGGATGCTACATGCTTCAAATGTAAGAAAAAGGGGCATTTTAGCAAAGTCTGCAGGGGGAATCCGATTTCCAACTCCGTCACCGCCTCGTGCGTGCCGTGCGGGCCGCCGTCTTGGGATCCGCCATCTTTTCCCGACTCAACGGCCGCCCAGGGCCCAACAGTGGCTTCGATCACGGTGGATCAATCCAGGCCACACCCGTTGACAAAATCTATGATGGACATACAGGTAAACGGGAATTTAATGAAATGTTTAATTGACTGTGGGAGTACCGAGAGTTTTATCCACCCTAGCCTGGTACGGCGGCACTCATTAACGGTAACCCCTACACAGAGCAGAATTGCTATGGCTGCTAAGCCCCACACTTCGGACATTTTGGGCTACTGTGTGGTAACACTGACTGTAAAAGGCACGGACTACAAGTATTTTAAACTCCTTATGATGCCAGAACTCTGTGTTAATGTAATCTTGGGCCTGGACTTCCAGTGCAACCACGAAAGTGTCACCCTAGCATATGGCGGGTCCCAGCTGCCACTCACAGTCTGTGGCCTATCAACCTTAAAAATCAGCCTGCCCTCTTGATTCGCTAATCTCGCTCCGAACTGTAGGCCCATAGCGACCAAAAGTAGACTGTACAGTCTGGAAGACAGACACTTTATCAAGGCGGAAGTGGACAGACTCCTGCGGGAAGGCATTATTGAATGCAGTACCAGTCCGTGGCGTGCCCAAGTAGTCATAGTTAAAAATAGCGAAAAGAAACGGATGGTAATTGACTACAGCCAGACTGTTAATATTTATACCCAGCTGGATGCCTACCCTTTACCCCGCATATCAGAAATGGTCAAACAGATTGCGCAATACCGAGTCTTCTCAACTATCGACCTCAAATCCGCGTATTACCAGCTCCCCATTAGAACGGAGGACCGCCCATACACCGCCTTTGAGGCGAACGGACGCCTCTACCATTTTCTCAGAGTGCCCTTCGGGGTAACAAATAGGGTCTCGGTCTTCCAACGTGAGATGGACCGCATGGTTGACGAGAATAAACTACAAGCTACCTACCCCTATCTGGACAATGTCACTATCTGCGGGCACAACCAGCAAGACCACGATCTAAATCTTGCGAGATTTTTAAAAACTGCCCTAAAGCTGAATCTAACATACAACGAAGAGAAATGTGTCTTCAACACAACCCGTCTCTGTATCATTGGCTGTATGGTGGAAGATGGGGTAATTGGACCGGACCCTGACCGATTATGCCCCCTAAAGGAACTGCCCCTGCCACACAGTCCCAAAGCTTCAAAAAGGTGCCTGGGATTTTTCTCGTATTATGCCCAATGGGTGCCCAATTACTCTGATAAGGCCCGACCCCTCATTAAATCGACGTCCTTCCCACTATCAGCTGAAGCTCGGGAGGTTTTCACCAGTATTAAACAGGACATTGAAAGGGCTGCACTGTGTGCAGTGGACGAAAGCATTCCCTTTCAAGTCGAAAGCGATGCGTCAGACTTTGCCTTAGCTGCGACCCTCAATCAGGCTGGGAGACCTGTGGCCTTCTTCTCCCGAACCTTTCAGGGACCTGAAATCAGGCACTCTTCTGTCGAGAAGGAGGCACAGGCTATAGTGGAGGCAGTGCGGCACTGGAGACACTACCTAGCCGGCAAACGTTTCACCCTGCTCACTGACCAGCGGTCGGTGGCTTTCATGTTTAATAACAAACAAAGGGGGAAAATCAAGAATGACAAAATACTCAGGTGGAGGATCGAACTATCCTCGTTCGACTATGATATTATGTACAGGCCGGGAGCCCTTAATGAACCCCCAGATGCCCTATCGCGGGGAATGTGTGCCAGCATTCATACAGACAAATTACAGGGTCTCCACAATGACCTTTGTCACCCAGGGGTCACCCGACTATACCATTTTATAAAGTCCCGCAATCTACCCCACTCCATCGAGGAGGTCAGGGCAATGACCAGAGCCTGCCGCATCTGTGCGGAATGCAAGCCTCGTTTCTACAGGCCTGACCGTGCACACCTTATCAAAGCCACACGGCCATTCGAGCGCCTAAGTCTGGACTTCAAGGGACCCCTTCCCTCTGCCGACCGTAATGTATACTTCCTCAATATCATCGATGAATATTCCCGCTTCCCCTTCGCCATTCCCTGCCCAGACATGACCAGTGCCATGGTCATCAAGTGTCTCGGTAATCTATTCTGCATGTTTGGCATGCCGAACTACATACACAGCGATAGGGGGACGTCATTTATGAGTGACGAACTGCGCCAGTTCTTGCTCTCAAAGGGGATAGCCACTAGCAGAACCACTAGCTACAACCCCTGGGGTAATGGGCAAGTGGAAAGGGAGAATGCTACTGTTTGGAAGGCTGGCACGTTAGCCTTAAAGTCAAAAGGCCTTCCGACCTCCCGCTGGCAGGAAGTCCTCCCAGACGTGCTCCACTCCATAAGGTCTCTGTTATGTACAGCCACTAATGCTACCCCTCACAAAAAGGTGTTCGTTTTCCCCTGGACATCCACCTCGGGCATATCTCTACCCGCGTGGCTGACGTCTCCGGGGACAGTACCATTGCGGAAGCACGTGAGAGGCCATAAAATGGACCCCCTTGTGGAAAAGGTACAGCTCCTCCATGTAAACCCTCAGTACGCCTATATTGAATACTCTGACGGGCGAGAGGACACTGTTTCCATAAAAGACCTCGCTCCCTCGGGGAGCGGAGAGAACGATGAGAGACTACCCGAGGAAGACCTACACCAAAAAGAGACAGGACGCCCAGAGGTATCAATACCCAACTTTAACCTGGAGGACACTGCAGATAACCTGGAAGACACTGCGGAGGCCCGGACAGCGGAGGAACCAGAATCCACTCCCCTAGAGGCACCCCAACCGGCTTTGCGCTGATCACTGAGAACCGCAAAACCTCCTGACAGACTCACTTATACCAACTTTTAAGAAACATCACCCCGATGGACTAAATCTAAAGAAGGGGTGAATGTAATGAAATCTGTTTGTCTTGCCTGTATTCGTTTTGCACTCATGTATATTACCCTCCCCCACACGGTGTATAGTTTCACTTCCTCTTTCCTGACTAACCTGGAAGGTTCCAAGTCTTGGCTCTTGGCTCCGCCCCTGACTTCTCTTACTTAAAGATCTCAGGATCTGTATGACTCATTCCTGTGAGCCAGTCGGTGTGTTGAGATGTTAACGCTGATCTTAGTGATTAAAAGCCAACTTGTTAAAGTCTATAACTTCTAGTTTTGTGGTTATTGAAGGCACATCAGTACTGTTCCAGTGATGATACTCTGTTCACTGTTAACTTATAGTCACCACACACCCTTACGTTACCGTCGGGCTTCAATACCGGGACCATTGGTGCCGCCCAGTCTGAAAATTTCACTGGTTCTATTACTTTGTCCTTTAGCAGGCGATCTAGTTCCGCCTCAACCTTGGTTTTCATTGCAAAAGGTACCGACCTTGGTTTAAAGAAACGAGGCGTGGCATCACTGGCTACATGAATCTTGGCTGTGGCTCCCCTTAAGGTGGCCAGTTCGTCCTTGAACACTAACTCATGCTTCATCAGCACTTCTTGCAGTGCCCCTGTACTGTCCTCCATTTTATTCATTGCCTGCCAGTCCACACTCAACTCACTGATCCACCCTCGCCCTAACAGGTTTGGCCCTGACCCTGCTACCACTACCACTGTAAGCTCTTTGGTGACTCCTTTGTGTTCCACTTGCACTTCGGCCGCCCCCAAAATGTCCACCTTCTGTCCTGTGTAGGTTTTGAGACTAATGGGGCATGTACCTAGCTCTGGTACATTTGCTTCCCCCCATAGCTTGGTGTACTCAGTCTGCGACATTGTGGTTACACTACATCCGGTGTCAATCTCAAACTTTACTTGACCTCCGTTCACTATCAAATACTGAGTGAGAGGGGGTACATTGGGCCTTGAAGTGTCTATACTGTATATAGTGAAAACCTCCTCACTAGACTCACTAGACTCTTCCTCCTGTATGTAATTTGCCTGCTTTGTGTACTTCTCCCTCCCCCCTTTAGCATGCTTTGCCCCTTTAGCACTGCTTCTCTCACTCACTGCCCTTTTACAGACTTTCTTTAAGTGCCCTATTTTTCCACAATTGTGGCACTTTGCCTTTGCAAACTTGCAGTCCTTTGCATAATGGCTCGTCCCGTCACATCGGTAGCAATCCCCAACCCCAACTGGTGGACTTTTCACGCCAGCTTCCGTCTTGAAAACGGCTCCTCCCACTGGTTTACTCCATCTCTCCTTGCTCATACTGTTTAAGTCCTTAATGTCCTTGTTAGCCATCTTCATGGCTTGTGCTTTTTTAAGTGCCATCTCAAACGTTAATCCTTCTTCTGACAGCAACCTTTGCTGTATACTGTCGTCGTTAACTCCGCATACTAGTCTGTCCCTTAACATGACTGTGAGTGTATTTCCAAAATTGCAGTCCTTTGCGAGCTTCCGAAGCTCCTCCACATACTCAGTAACGCTTTGTTCCGGCCTCCTAATCCTCGAATTGAATTTCCATCTCTATACTATTTCACTAGGTTTCGGATTGAAATGATTCTTTAGTAGACTCACCAACTCGTCAAAAGATTTTTCTCCTGGCCGCTCCGGGCTCAGCAAATTCCTCATCCGTGTATAGGTTTGCGCTCCCACACAACTCAGTAAAATGGCCCTTTTCTTTTCAGCACTGTCCACCTCATTTGCCATAAAGAAATGGCCCAGTATTTCACAATACTCCTCCCAAGACTGCGACTTGCTGTCAAAAGGTGCCACGGAGCCTACCGTTCCTGCCATCCTTGGAGTCTGGTCACTTCAGCCAAAAAATCAAACTCCGTTTCGACTCCCGCGGCCTAGCTTCGTGCTTTTCCGACTAGTTTGCTAACCAACCCGAGCACCTCTTCCGAATACTCCAAAACTTTTCCGTCCTTTATTCTCGTCACCATATGTGGTATCTTGAGGTGACCATAGATGGAGACAGACATAGGTTAACTCCTTAACATGGTTTAATCAACACTTGCACATAAAAGCTTCTGCCATGAGGCCGCAAAAACAAAGAGTACAACCAGTACAGATCAGACTTAACTCAGGAGAGCAATTGCCACAGCACCACCTGGTGGATCAGGTTACACATAACCTCCCAGGTTACTACAGAGAGAGTGAAACACAAACTGGGGAGAGAGAGAGAAACAGACTGGGGAAAGAGAGAGAGAAACACACACTGTGGGAGAGAAAGAGAAACACAAAATGGGGAGGGAAAGAAAAACAAATTGGAGAGAGTGAGAAACACAAGCTGGGGAAAGGGAAAAAGAAACTGTGGAGATAGAAAGAGAAACACAAGCTGGGGAGAGATAGAGAAACACTAAATGGCTAGGGAGAGAAATACAAACTGCGGGTGCAAGAGAGAATCACTAACTGAGGAGAGAGAATCTCAAACTGGGAGAGAGAAACAGAAACTGAGGGAGATAGAGAGAATCACAAACTGGGGAGAGAGAGAGTGAAACACAAACTGGGGGGAGAGAGAGAGAAAACAAACTGGGGAGAAAGACGGAAACACAAACTGGAGAGAGAGAGAAACAAAAATTCGGGAGAGAGAGCATAACATAAACTGAGGAGAGAGAAAGAAACAGAAACTGGGGAGAGAGGGAAACAAAAACTGGGGAGAGAGAGAGAGAGAAACACAAACTGGAGAGAGAGAGAAAATTAAACTGAGGGAGAGAGAGAGAGTAACACAAACTGAGGAGCGAGAAAGAAACAGAAGCTGGGGAGAAAGTGAAATACAAACTGGGGAGAGGGAGAGAACCACAAACTGGGGAGAGGGAGAGAACCACAAACTGGGGAGAGACAGACACACACAAACTGGAGAGAGAGAGAGAAATACAAACTGAGGAGAGAGAGAGAAACACAAACTGGGCAGAGAGAGGGAAACAAAATGGGGAGAGAGAGAGTTAAAGACAAACTGGGGAGAGAGAGAGAAACAAAATGGGGAGAGAGAGAGTGAAAGACAAACTGGGGAGAGAGAGAGAAACAAAATGGGGAGTGAGAGAGAAATGCAAACTGAGGAGAGAGAGAGAAACACAAACTGGGGAGAGAGAGAGAGAAACACAAACTTGGGAGAGATAGAGAGGAACAACAAACGGGGGAGAGAGAAACACAAACTGAGCAGAGAGGGAGTACCACAAACTGGAGAGAGCGAGACAGACACACACAAACTGCGAAAGTGAGAGAAATACAAACTAGGGAGAGAGAGTAACAAAAACTGTGGAGAGAGAGAGGCAGAAATAGAAAATGGAGAGAGAGACACACAACATCGAGGAGAGAGAGAGAGAAACACGCACTTTGGGGAGAGAGAAACAGAGACTGGGGCAAGAGAGAGAAACACACTGGGGAGCGAGAGAGAGAAACACAAACTGGTGAGAGAGAGAGAAATACAAACTGGGATGGAGAGGGAGAAACACAATCTGAGGGGAGAGAGAGAAACACAAAATGGGGACAGAGAGAGTGAAACACAGACTGGGGAGAGAGAGTGAGACTCAATCTGTAGAGAGAGAGTGAAACACAAACTGGGGGGAGAGAGAGAAACACAAACTGGGGAGAAAGAAGGAAACACAAACTGGAGAGAGAGAGAAACAAAAATTGGGGAGAGAGAGCGTAACATAAACTGAGGAGAGAGTAAAAAACAGAAACTGGAGTTTAGAAGATTGAGAGGTGATCTCATCGAAACATATAAAATTATGGCAGGCCTGGACAGGCTGAATTCAGAGAGAATGTTTCCAATGGCCGGGGAGCACAGAACCAAGGGCCACAGTCTAAAAATAGCGGGCAAATCATTTAAAACAGAGATGAGGAAGAATTTCTTCACTCAAAGAGTGGTGAGCCTGTGGAATTCCCTGCCACAGAGGGCTGCGAAGGCTAATTCAATAAATATTTTCAAGAGAGAATTGGATATATTTCTGAAGGCTAAGGGGATTAAGGGTTACGGAGAAAAGGCGGGGACGGGGTACTGAACTGGTAAGATCAGCTATGATCTCAGACGAAGATCAGCCATGATCTCATTGAATGGCGGAGCAGGCTCGAAGGGCCGAATGGCCTACTCCTGTTCCTATCTCTATGTTTCTATGTTTCTATAACTGGGGAGAGAGAGAGAGAGAAACACAATCTGAGGAGCGAGAAAGAAACAAAAGCTGGGGAGAAAGAGAAATACAAACTGGGGAGAGGGAGAGAACCACAAACTGGGGAGAGAGACAGAAACTCAAACTGAGTGAGAAAGTTGGAGAAACAAAAACTGGGGAGAGACAGACACACACAAACTGGGGAGAGAGAGAGAGAAATACAAACTGGGGAGAGAGAGAGAAACACACACTGGGGAGAGAGTGAGGGAATCACAAACTGGGGAGAGACAGAAACACAATCTGGAGAGAGAGCGAGAAACACAAACTGGGGCGAGAGAGAAACATAAGCTGGGGAGAGAGAGAAACACAAACTGGGGCGAGAGAGAAACATAAGCTGGGGAGAAAGAGAGAAACAAACTGGGGAGAGAGAGAAACACAAACTGGAGAGAGAGAGAAACACAAACTGGGGAGAGAGAGAAACACAAACTGGGGAGAGAGAGAAACACAAACTGGGGAGAGAGAGAGAGGAACAACAAATGGGGAGAGAGAGAGAAACACAAACTGGGGGGAGAGAGAGAAACAAAGACTGGGGCGAGAGAGAGAAACACAGACTGGGGAGAGAGAGAGAAGAACAACAAATGGGGAGAGAGAGAGAAACACAAATTAAGGAGAGAGAGAGAAAACACAAACTGGGGAGAGAGAGGGAAACACAATCTGGGGAGAGAGAGAGAAACACAGACTGGTGGAGAGAGAGAGAAAGACAAACTGGGAGAGAGAGAGCAACACAAACTGGAGAGAGAGAGAGAAACAGACTGGGGAAAGAGAGAGAGAAACACACACTGCGGGAGAGAGTGAGAGAAACACACACTGGGGAGAGAGAGAGAAACAGACTGGGGAAACAGAGAGAGAAACACACACTGCGGGAGAGAGTGAGAAACACAAAATGGGGAGGGAAAGAAAAACAAATTGGAGAGAGTGAGAAACACAAACTGGGGAGAGGGTAACAGAAACTGCAAAGATAGAGAGAGAAACACAAACTGGGGAGAGACAGAGAAACACTAAATGGCTAGGGAGAGAAATACAAACAGCAGGAGCAAGAGAGAATCACTAACTGAGGAGAGAGAATCTCAAACTGGGAGAGAGAGAGAAACAGAAACTGAGGGAGATAGAGAGAATCCCAAACTGGGGAGAGAGAGCGCGAATTGTTGTGTCGGTATCTTTCTACCTAGACACAATTTAGGACTCAGAACTCAGAGATTCAAACATGAAGTGCTTTATTGGAAGGAAAGGAAGTTCTGGAAAGTTCTGAACAAAGAGAGCTAAAACTTAACAAAGAACACCCAACCATTTATCTCCTGTGACAGCGACACCACAGGTGGGTGGAGAACACACAATAGAACACACAATACATAACATTTCCTCCCCTCTTAAATGGAAGGTCCAAATTATTCCTCAACAGGTAAGTTACTTTCAATGTGTAGTGTATGTAACCTATACCACCTTAAGAGGGAAAAGCCACCATTTTGAAAAAAAAAATAATAATAATAATATCCAAAGGGGAAGGAGAAACTCAGCAAGGATGCCAAAAACGGGTAACATCACTGCTTTTGTTAATGATGTGGAGGATTGGGCCACTTATGTGGAATGCATCAAAGTTTACTGTACAACGAATGAGTTACCGGATGATAAGAAAGCACTAACCCTATTAAACTCAATGGGTGCGAAGACGTATGGGTTATTAAGGAACCTTGTAACACCAGACAAACCGGTAGGGAAGAGTTTCGCGGATACTGTTACTATCCTGCAGGATTATTTAAACCCCACGCCGCTGCTGATAGCGGAATGATTTAAATTCTACAAAAGAATACAACTTAAAGAAGAAAGCAACGCTGAATTCCTAACAGAACTGCACAAGTTATCAAAGTACTGCCAGTTCGGAACAGGACTAGCAGATGCACTGAGAGATAAGTTTGTGTGTGGGCTCCTAAGGGAAGGAACCCAGAAGCGACTGCTAGAGGAAAAGGACCTTACGCTGGACAAAGCTTTCAGCATTGCAGCATCCCACGAGGCAGCAGCACGAGGCGCTGCAGAGATACAGCAAAGGCCATTGGAATTCAGCACCAATGAAATGGCATTGGGCACAGTAAAGTGCTATCGTTGTGGAAGGACAACGCATGACCAGAACCAGTGCTAGTTCAAAGATAAAGAATGCAGGCAATGTGGCAAACTTGGTCACATAGCGAGAGTATGCCGGTCAGGAAAGAAGACCAGCAGCAAAAAGTCACCGCAGGAGAAGTACAAAAAAGTACACAAGGTGACAGAGAACAGTTCGGATGAACAGAAGACGGATTCAGACTCCAGCAGTAAGCAACTGGGTTGTCTGAAAATACATAATGTGGGTAACACAGCAGACCACCAAACTATCTGGGTCACGCTTCGGATAGCAGGAGTCCAAGTGAAGATGGAATTGGACACTGGGTCGGCATTAACGGTCATGAATAAGCAAGATTACAAAAGGTTATTCTCGCACATTCCCCTGAGGGATACGGAGATTGTATTGAAAACATACACGGGGCAAATAGTATACCCCAAAGGAAAGATAAAAGTAAACGTGGTCTACAATGGTAAAGAAAGTCACAAAATGGACTTGTATGTGTTGCCTGATGGAGGTCCGCCACTACTGGGACGGGAATGGATCCGGAGAATAAATGTGGACTGGCATTCCATACAAGCACTGACTGTAGATGCCTGTAAGGAGGACGACGTCAAACCTAAATGACTGTCCAAAATCTTAGATGATGCTAAGGAGGTGTTCCAACAGGGACTTGGAACACTGAAAGGAATTACGGCAACCATCAAAGTTGAAGAACATGCAAACCCAAAATTTTTCAAAGCCTTTTGCGATACGACCTGCTGTGGAAGCAGAGCTGGAAGGGCTAGAACATTCAGGGGTACTGTCCAAGGTGGACTGGAGCGAATGGGTTACACCCATTGTTCCTGTCATGAAGCGTTCGTTGAGCAACAAGCCGGGGGAACCTGGGAAGGTTTGCATCTGTGGCGATTTCAAGATCACTGTTAATCCGGTTCTTCAAACGGTGCAATATCTGCTTCCGCGGATTGAAGATATCTTCGCTTCGCTGTCTGGTGGGAAGCACTTCACTAAGATAGACCTGGCGCAGGCGTACCTACAGATGGAAGTTGATGAAGCGTCACGTCAGTATCTCACGATTAACACGCATAAGGGCTTATATCGGTATAATAGACTGGTTTTTGGAGTGGCTTCGGCTCCAGTGATTTGGCAAAGGGCCATGGAGCAGGTATTGCAGGGAATTCCAGGCACACAATGCTACCTGGATGACATCCTGATTACAGGAGTTAATGATAACGATCACCTCGCGAATTTGGAGCAGGTGCTCATCAGATTGAAAGAATATGGGCTCATAGTTAATCGCCAGAAATGCGAGTTCTTTCAAAAGCGAATCTCGTACTGCGGCCACGTCATTGACTGGGAGGGGCTCCATAAGTCACCTGACAAGATCGAAGCTGTTGTAAAAGCTCCTGCACCGGAAAATGTATCCCAGTTGAGGTCGTTCCTCGGGTTGGTTAACGATTACCATAAGTTTCTTCCAAATTTATCCACAGTGTTACACCCGCTAAACACTCTTTTGCAAATGGGAATTCCATGGAAGTGGAGCGATGATTGTAAGCGAGCTTTTCAAAAGGGCAAAGCACTGATCACCTCTAAGGAAGTGTTGGCTCACTTTAACCCAACGCTGCGTATTCGCTTAGCTTGTGATGCTTCTCCATGTGGTATCGGGGCAGTGCTCTCACATAAGTTTCCAGATGGCTCGGAAAGGCCAGTCACTTTCGCATCCAGATCATTGACCTCCGCTGAGCGCAACTATGCTCAGATAGATAGGGAGGCTCTCAGCCTCGTGTGGGGAGTTAAGAAATTTAACCATTACCTGCAAGGCCAAAAGTTTACGCTGCTGACAGATCACCAGCCGTTGGTTTACATTTTCAACCCTAAGAAGGGTGTTCCGGTAATGACGGTGCAGAGGCTTCAGAGATGGTCCCTTTTCCTAGGGGCACATCAATATGATATTGAATTCAAAGGTACAAAGCAACATGGTAATGCTGATGGGCTGTCGTGCCTGCCACTACCTACAGTGGAAGAGGCAGCGGCAGTTGACCCTGTAGAGATATTTCACTCGACCATCATCGAATGCTTACCAATCACTAATGCGGGTATTGAGAGAGAGACCCGAAATGACCCGACACTGTCTCGGGTCTACGACTTGACAGTGAAGGGATGGCCAGCACATGGCGAACCACTGTTACCAGCATTCTCAGCCAGACGAGAACAGCTGTCCGTATGTCAAGGAACATTGATGTATGGAACAAGGGAGATTATTCCTCCGAAATTAAGAGAGAGAGTTCTGAAAGAATTGCACGAAGGTCATCTGGGGGGAGTCAAGATGAAAAGCCTTGCTAGGGCTTATGTGTGGTGGCCAGGTATCGACAAACAAATAGAGGATCCGACTAAAAGCTGCTCAGGGTGCCAAAAAGTTCAAAATGCACCTCCAATTGCACCACTGCATCCGTGGGAATGGCCTTCAGCCCCATGGCAACGTGTGCATATCGACTTTGCAGGTCCATTCATGGATTCCATGTTTTTGATAGCAGTAGACGCACATTCTAAATGGCCAGAAGTGATTAAGATGTCGACCACTACCTCTGAGAAGACAATCGCAGTTCTAAGTACCATATTTGCAAGGAATGGGTTGCCGAAGCAAATATGTTCAGACAACGGACCACAGTTCGTGTCAGAAGAATTCCAGAAATTCATGAAAAAGAATGGGGTGAAACACTATACATCTGCCCCATATCATCCGGCTACAAATGGGTTGGCCGAGAGATTTGTACAAACGTTCAAAAAGGTGATAAAGGACATGAGTGAAGACCATATTCCACTACAACACAAGGTGGACAATTTCCTGATGGCGTATCGAAACGCCACGCGTTCAGTGACAAATCAAAGCCCTGCCATAATGTTCTATAACAGAAGGTTGCGGTCCCGGTTGGATTTGTTAAAACCCAATGTGCGAAGTGAAGTCGAAAACAAGCAATTCCAGCATATAAATAACAAGGCCACTCGTAGTTTCGAAGTAAGACAACCAGTGTTGGCCAGGGACTATAGGGATGATAAATGGCAACCTGGAACAATTCGTGCACGACAAGGACCTTTGATGTACACGGTAGACATTGGAGAGGACGTAATATGACGTCATGCTGACCAACTTTTGGAATCGAGAACAGGGGTCGACCCCATGTCTACGGCAGAGACACCAGTTGAAGAACTTATTGAGCCTGTAGCATCTACCTCAGACTCGAACGTACCTGATGATGTTCAATCCATAGGAGATCAAGTGGATGAGTCACCCCAGCAACGAGAACCAGAGACCCCTGAAAGGCGTTATCCGGCCCGGATCAGGAGGCCTCCTCAGAGACTGAATCTTTGAACAGTTTTGTGTGTAAATTGTATATATGTTATCCATGTAATGTTTAATTTGGGGTGTACACTATTAAGCTAAAAGGGGAGGAATTGTAATGTATGTAACCTGTACCACCTTAAGAGGATACCTTAAGGTGATGGACTACTTTTTGATGGCTCCTGTACATTGTAGTACCGGTGGTGACCACACCGGTATATAAACCCTGCGGAGCAAAGTGTATCCCAGTTCAGCCCTGACCCTCAATCACTAAAGACCTGTTTACTTACTTCTGTAGTCTGTGTCCTCTTATTCAGTATAACTGCAATTGAAAACACAGACTCAACACAATGCACTCAACGAACCTCGGGTGAAGGTAGACTGCCTCAAACCCTGACTTTACCCTGGGGTTTATTCTGCCCCAGTCTTGTGGGTAAGTCACTAAGCCTACAGGTCCAAGCGTCTTGGAGGCCGCCGCTCTCTGACAGGATACCGGCGGTCATCGCTGGCTTCCAAAGCAGTAGGCATTGACACAGGCCTGGATGGAGAAGGTGCCTGTGTCAGTTGAAAGTCAGGAGTTTGCACAGGTGGAACAGTCTCTTTGACTTCCTGTGTTGGAGAAGAGCACTGTGGCAAAGGATGCTGGTTTGCGGTATCATCCGGAAACAGTTCAGGCCAACCAGTCGTTGGAGCCTCTGTGGCTGTCTCTGCTCCTAGCAACAGTTGATCTGTGTGTCTTCTCCAGACGACGTCCTCAGCAGTCTCAACCGCGTAAGACACAGAGCCCGTCTGCGCGATCACCATAGCAGGAACCAATTTCGGTCCAGTGTTGTAGTTTCGAGCTAGGACGTGCTCTCCCGGATGAAACCGTCTCTCCTTGGCTCTTTTCTCTCTCTTTTCAACTTGAGCTTGTTGTTGACAATGGACAACCTGTTCTGCCCTTGGAGGTTTGAGTAAGTCAAAACTTGTCTGCAACTGCCTCTTCATCATGAGCGAAGCGGGGGAAGTTTTGGCTGTGGCATGCGGCTCATTCCTGTAGGGCAACAGGAAGCTGTTCAGACGTTGGTGGATTGAGCCCTGACCTTGCGATGCCTTCAAGGCGTGCTTCAAAGTTTGCACAAACCTTTCTGCCTGGCCGTTAGTAGAGGGATGATAGGGCGCAGACCTGATGTGTTGGACACCATTCACATGCAGGAAGGTTGCAAACTCCTGTGATACAAATTGTGGACCGTTGTCACTTACGAGTTGTTCTGGTGAGCCACAACGGCTGAACATCTCACCAAGTTTCTCAATTGTTTTCTCTGCCATGGTAGACCTCATCACAGCGGCCTCCGGCCACTTGCTATGAGCGTCCACAACCACCATAAACATCTTCCCTTCGAAAGGACCGGCGAAGTCCACATGTACTCGCTGCCATACTTCTGCAGGCCAATCCCAGGGGTGTAGGGTTGCCAGCTGTGGAACATTCCAGAACCTTTGACATGGGGAACATGTTTTGGCTTTCTCCTCAATATTCCCATCGAGACCTGGCCACCAGAAGTATCTTCTTGCCATTTCCTTCATCCGAACCATCCCACTGTGGCCTGTATGAAGTTGTTACAGTATAGGTTCCCTCAGAGGTGGCGGAATGATGACACGGCATCCCCAACGAAGACAACCTGCCTGGACGGAGAGCTCATTTCTTTTTGAAACGTAAGGTTTCAAACTAGGAGAATCTCCTATCGCTCTCCCTCGAATGACATTGTCCATTACCTCAGACAGGACTGGATCGTTGCGGGTGTACCTTCGCACCTGAACTGCAGTGACAGGTGCTCCCTCCACTTGTCTAAAGTAGAAGATGTCTATCTGACGAGGCTCTGGGGGAGTAACAGGCAAGGGTAGCCTCGAGAGACCATCTGCGTTGCTGTGCAAGTCTGATTTGCGATATTTGATGTTGTATGTGTGTCCTGACAACAGTAAAGCCCACCTTTGCATCCTGCTTGCAGCGAGAGATGGAATTCCGGTGTGGGGCCTGAAGATTGAAGTCAATGGACGGTGGTCCGTCAGGAGTGTGAACCTTCTCCCAAACAGGTACTGATGAAATTTTCGAATTCCAAAAACGATTCCCAAGGCCTCGCGCTCGATCTGCGCATAGTTACTCTCGGCCTTGTTCAAGGTGCGGGATGCGAAGGCGATAGGTTTCTCTTCACCCGAAGGCATGATGTGGGATATGACTGCTCCCACGCCATATGGTGATGCATCACATGTTAGCTGCACGGGTAGCTTTGGGTCGAAGTGTGTCAGGACCTCCGAATTCAGCAATGCTTTCTTTGCTTGGGCGAAAGCTTCGTTGCACAGTTCAGTCCATTTCCATGTTTTGCCTTGACATAGCAACTGATGTAACGGCTTCAGCAATGTTGCTAAGTCTGGAATAAACTTCCCAAAGTAGTTAAGTAGCCCCAGAAATGAACGTAACTGGTTCACATTCTGGGGTGCTGGGGCCTCCACGATCACCTTGACCTTTGGCGGCGCCTTATGCAGGCCAGTAGCATCAATCACATGCCCCAGGTACTCAACTGAAGACTGAAAGAATTCACATTTGTCTTTACGAACTCTGAGTCCATACTCTTTCAGTCGTTGTAGTGTCGCATCCAAGTTCAGAAGATGATCCTCCTCATTTTTCCCAGTGACACGGATGTCGTCCAGTTAGCACTGGACTCCTGGCAGTCCACTCAAAATCTGATCCATTGCCCTTTGGAATAGAGCAGGGGCTGATGTAATTCCAAACAGAAGGCGGCAGTACCTGTATAGCTCCTTGTGTGTCACAATTGTCAGCAGCTCCTTTGATTTGTCATCGACATGCATTTGTAGATAAGCCTGGCATAAGTCTATTTTGCAGAACTTTTGCCCTCCGGCCAGGCCCGTAAAAAGATCATCAATGAGGGGAAGAGGGTACTGTTCCACAGACAGCACCGGGTTAATAGTCACTTTAAAATCCCCGCAGATTCGAACAGATCCATCCTTTTTCAGGACAGGAACAATGGGTGTGGCCCATTTGCTCACGCTCACTGGCTCCAGGACTCCATTCTCGACTAAGGCCTCTAAGTTAGCCTCAACTTTTGGCCTAATTGCATAGGGTACAGGTCGGGCTTTGTGAAACTTCGGCTTGCTGTCAGGTTTAATGTCCAGTCTCACGCTGATCTTTTTCATGCTCCCAAGTTCCCCATTGAAGAGTTCTGCATGTTTGTTTAACACTGCAGTCAGACCTGACTCCCCTTTTGACATCATGCGGACTGCAGGCCAGTCCAGCGTGATTTTCTCTAGCCACGCGCGTCCCAGTAGCGATGGGTAATTTCCCTTTACCACATATAGTGGCAGTTTTGCAGTCTGCCCATTCAATTTAACTGTCACCTCAATGACGCCTCTCATGGCCACAGGTTCGCCGGTATACGTCTTTAGCACAATGTTTGTTGGCTGAAGGGTAAGATGCTTTAGCATTTTGTTGTAGACAGTGTCTGAAACAAGGGACACAGCCGCGCCTGTGTCCACCTCCATCCGCACTGATTGTCCCTCCACCAGTGGTGACACCCAGTAGCCATTTGAACCACCTGCAACCGTCAGTATGTGCACCTCTTCCTCCTCAGAGGTGTCGCTCCCCTCTGTTTTGCTTGTTCCATCATACTGCACTGAATGAACACTCTTTTTCCTCTCTTGTCCAAATACAGACATTTTGCTTCCATGCTTCCCAGCTCTGTCTGTTCTTTTTTTACCTCTACAGGCGCGTTCAATGTGACCCTTTTTGCCATAATTTCGGCATTCCAGCTCCGTACACCAGCAGTCATTAGCGTGATGGCCCGTTTTCCCACAACGGTAACATGTGCCGTTCCGTGCACCTTTAGGCTCAGACGACACCTTGTGAACTCTCCCTGTTGAACTCAACTGGTGAGCCTCCTTTTCCGCCATCTCCATGGAGACACTAACTTCAATGGCCTTTTCAAGAGTAAGGTTGTCCTCAGTAAGAAGGCCCTTCTGTGTGGCTACATTTTGCAGACCACACACAAGTCTGTCTCTAATGGTGTCATTCAGCACCTCCTTGAACTGGCAGTGTTCCGACAACCTTTTTAAAGCAGCAATAAACATCGTCACTGATTCCCCCTCCTCTTGATTCCGTTTGTGAAATCTAAATCTCTCAGCAATAACCAGAGGTTTTGGTGAAAAATGTGCTCCAAGAATTTCCACTAGTTGCTTATATGTTTTAGTTCCTGGCTTATCTGGCTGCACGAGGCTGCGAAGTAAATTGAAAGTCTTCGGCCCGATTACACTCAAAAAGGTAGGCACGACCTTTTCATTTGCCACCGCATTCGCCAACACAAAATAGTCAAAACGTTCCGTATATGCGCTCCATTGCTCCACATTTTCATCAAAATCACCGATGTTTCCTAATATAGTAGCCATCTCACGTTTCAAATTACATTTTCTGTTTACTCACTGCATCCATAAAGTACGCAGATTCATCCGCTCCTCGTTGCCACTTGTTGTGTCGGTACCTTTCTACCTAGACACAATTTAGGACTCAGAACTCAGAGATTCAAGCATGAAGTGCTTTATTGGAAGGAAAGGAAGTTCTGGAAAGTTCCGAACAAAGAGAGCTAAAACTTAACAGAGAACACCCAACCATTTATCTCCTGTGACAGCGCCACCACAGGTGGGAGGAGAACACACAATAGAACACACAATACATAACAAGAATCACAAACTGGGGTGAGAGAGTGAAACACAAACTGGGGGAGAGAGAGAAACACAAACTGGGGAGAAAGATGGAAACACAAACTGGGGAGAGAGAGAGAAAAACAAACTGGGGAGAGAGAGAGAGAAACACAAACTGGGGGAGAGAGAGAAACACAAACTGGGGAGAAAGATGGAAACACAAACTGGGGAGAGAGAGAGAGAGAAACACAAACTGGGGAGAGAGAGAGAGAAACACAAACTGGGGAGAGAGAGATAAACACAAACTGGGGAGAGAGAGAGAAACACAAACTGGGGAGAGAGAGAGAAACACAAACTGGGGGAGAGAGATAGTGAGAAACAAAAACTGGGGAGCGAGAGAGACAAACACAAACTGGGGAGAGAGAGAGAGAAACACAAACTGGCGAGAGAGAGAGAAACACAAACTGGGGAGAGAGAGAGAAACACAAACTGGAGAGAGAGAGAGAGAAACACAAACTGGGGGAGAGAGAAAAACACACAGTGGGGAGAGAGAGAGAAACACACACTGGGGAGAGAGCGAGAAACACAAACTGGGGAGAGAGAGAAATACAAACGGGGCAGAGAGAGAAGCAGAAACTGGGGAGAGAGAGAGAGAAACACAAACTGGGAGAAACACACACTGGAGAGAGAGCGAGAAACACAAACTGGAGAGAGAGAGAGAGGAACAACAAATCAGGAGAGAGGGAGAGAAACACAAACTGAGGAGCGAGAGAGAAAACACAAACTGGGGAGAGGGGGAGAAACACAAACTGGGGAGAGAGAGGGAAACACAAACTGGGGAGATAGAGAGAAACACAAACTGGGGAGAGAGAGAGAAACACAAACTGGGGAGAGAGAGAGAAACACAGACTGGCAGAGAGAGAGAGAAAGAGAAACTGGGAGAGAGAGAGAGAGGAAAAATTGGGGAGAGAGACACACAACTTGGAGGACAGAGAGAGAAACATGCACTTTTCAGAGAGAGTGAAACAGAGACTGGGGAAAGAGAGAGAGAGAAACACACTGGGGAGCGAGAGAGAGAAACAGAAACTGGTGAGAGAGATAGAAACTGTTAGATCCGTGGTTCAGTGGATAAATAATTTCACGGATGCTGTACATAAACAAATAACAGGTCTTTACTGGAGGAGGGTGATCTCTAGACTGGGGTACAGAGGCATGCGCACAGCTTATATACCGGTGTGGTCACTGTCGGTACTACAGTATACAGGAGCTGTAAAAAGTAGTTCCGACTTAAAGCACATACACTACAATTCCTCCCTTTTTAGATTAATAATACCCACTTAATATTCAAATAACAATTACATTTTTACATGTACATTCAATAACAAAAGTCCATTTATAGATTCAGTCTTTGGGGCGGCTTCCTGACCCTTTCGGGATAGCGCCTTTCCGGAGGTTCTTGTTCTTGGTGCAGAGGCGATCCTGACCCCTTTTCATCGGGTAGTTCATCGGTTTCCACTGCTACTGGGTCTGAAGTAGATGCTACCGGTATGTCGGGTTCATCCCCAGGTACTCGAGACATGGGGTTGACGCCTTCCTGTGACGATAAGATCTGATCGACGTGGCGTCCCACAATGTTCTCCCCGACATCCACTGTGTACATTAATGGCCCCTGCCTTGTACATATCGTTCCGGGTTGCCACTTCTCTGTTCGATAGTCACGGGCCAAGACTGGTTGCCCTACATTGAAGCTCCTTGTCGGCTTCTTGTTGATGTGCTGGAATTGTTTGTCCTCAACATTTCTTCGCACATTTGGTCTGAGCAAGTCCAGACGAGATCGCAACCTTCGGTTAAAGAACATCATGGCCGGGGTCTGGTTGGTAACTGCATGTGTCGCGTTTCGGTAGGCTAATAAGAAATTGTCCATCTTATGCTGTAGTGGAATTTCCTCATCGCACATGGCCTTTATCACCTTCTTAAAGGTTTGTACGAGCCTCTCAGCCAATCCATTGGTGGCTGGATGATACGGAGCGGATGTGTAATGCCTTACCCCATTCCTTTTCATGAATTTTTGGAACTCGTCGGACACAAACTGTGGTCCATTATCAGAGCAGATCTGCTCTGGCAAACCGTTTCTGGCAAATATGGTCCATAGGACTGCAATCGTTTTCTCTGTAGTGGTTGAAGACATCTTTATCACCTCAGGCCACTTTGAATGAGCATCCACTGCTATTAAGAACATTGAGTCCATGAATGGACCAGCGAAATCAATGTGCACCCGTTGCCATGGAGAGGATGGCCAGTCCCATGGGTGTAGGGGGGCATTTGGTGGTGCATTTTGGACCTTCTGGCATCCTAAGCAGCTCTTAGTTAGGTCTTCGATTTGTTGATCGATTCCCGGACACCACACATAAGCCCTAGCAAGGCTTTTCATTTTCACTCCCCCCAGATGACCTTCATGTAGCTCCTTTAGCGCTCTCTCCCTTAACTTGGGTGGAATCACCACTCTGGATCCACACATCACTGTCCCCTGGCATACTGACAGCTGTTCTTTCTGGATGAGAATGCTGTCAACAGTGAGTCGCCATGTGTTGGCCATCCCCTCACTATCAATTCATATACCCGTGACAGCGTCGGATCATTGCGGGTCACCTTCTCTATATCCGCGTTTGTTACTGGCAATCGTTCAATTATCGATGAATAAAATATCTCGATAGGGTCCACTGCTGGTGCTTCCTCCACCGTAGGCAGTGGCAGGCGCGATAGCCCATCAGCGTTCCCATGCTGTTTCGTGCCTTTATATTCTATTTCATATTGATTCACCCCTAGAAACAGGGATCATCTTTGTAAACGCTGTGAAGTCATTACTGGCACGCCCTTCTTAGGATTAAAGATGGAGACAAGTGGTTGGTGGTCAGTCAGCAAGGTGAACTTCTGCCCATGCAGATAATGGTTGAATTTTTTTACTCCCCATACTAGGCTGAGGGCCTCCCTGTCAATCTGGGCATAGTTACGCTCGGCTGAGGTTAGTGACCGAGACGCAAAGGCGACTGGCCTCTCCAACCCGTCTGGGAATTTGTGCGACAGCACCGCTCCAATGCCGTAGGGTGATGCATCACATGCCAAACGAATTGGTAGTGCTGGGTTGAAATGGGCCAACACCTCTTTTGATGTGATCAATTCTTTACACTTCTGGAAAGCTCGTCTACGTTCATCATCCCACTTCCATGGTACCCCTGTTTGCAGTAGGGTGTTCAGCGGGTGTAATACCGTAGACAAATTTGGTAAGAACTTGTGGTAATAGTTTACCAGCCCGAGGAACGACCTCAGTTGTGACACATTTTCCGGTGCTGGAACCTTGACTACTGCCTCAATCTTGTCAGGGGACTTATGTAACCCCTCTTCATCGATGACGTGGCCACAATACGAGATCTGTTTCTGGAAAAACTCGCACTTGTGGCGATTAGCTCAGAGCCCACATTCCTTTAATCTGGCGAGCACCTTCTCCAAGTTAGCGAGGTGATCATCGTCATTTTCGCCCATGACCAAGATGTCGTCCAAATAAAACTGGGTCCCTGGAATCCCTTGCAGGACCTGATCCATCGCCCTTTGCCAGATAGCCGGAGCCGAGGCTACTCCAAACACCAGCCAGTTGTATTGATAGAGACCTTTATGGGTGTTGATCGTAAGGTAATGTTTCGAAGCTTCTTCTACCTCCATTTGCAAGTACGCCTGGGCTAGATCAATTTTGGTGAAGCGTTTACCACCAGATAGCAAGGCGAAAATATCCTCAATTCGTGGAAGTGGATATTGCACCGTGTGAAGGACTGGGTTCACTGTCACCTTAAAATCCCTACAGATGCGGACCTTCTTTGGTTCCCCAGGCGTATTACTCAACGACCTCTTCATTACAGGGACGATGGGTGTAGCCCACTCGCTCCAGTCCACTTTGGACAGTACTCCTGAATGTTCCAACCTTTCCAGCTCTGCTTCAACCACTGGTCTGATCGCATAAGGCACTGGTCTGGCCTTCAGAAACTTTGGGCTTGCATTATCCTCTATTTTAATTGTTGCTGTTATTCCTTTTAGTGTTCCTAGTCCCTCCTGGAACACTTCTTTTGCGTCAGTTAGCATTTTTGACAGTCGACCAGGTGTGACATCGTCATCCTTTTTGGCCTCCACCTTCAATGCCTGTATGGAATGCCAATCTAAATGTATCTTCCGGATCCATTCATGTCCTAGCAGTGGTGGTCCTCCATTTGGCAATACATATATATCCATTTTAGGTATTTCCTGACCTTTATATGTCACTTTCACCCTTATTTTTCCTTTGGGGTAGACTTTTTGCCCCGTATACACCTCCAAGACAATCTCTGTAGCTTTCAAGGGTATGTGTGAAAATAGCCGCTTGTAGTCTCTTTGATTTATGACTGTTAGAGCTGACCCTGTGTCCAATTCCATTTCCACTTGGACTCCGTCTATCTTGAGTGTAACCCAGATAGTCTGGTGATCCTCCATTTCGGTTACATTATGTAGTTTCAGACAACCCAGCTCTTTGCTTCCGGAGTTTGTGTCACTTTTCTGTTCGTTTGAACCACTGTCCATCACCTGGTGCACCTTTTTGTACTTCTCCTGTGGAGATTTCTTACTGTTGGTTTTCTTCCCAGACCTGCAGACTCTTGCTATGTGTCCTGCTTTCCCACACTGTCTGCACACTTGGTCCTTGAACCAACAATCTTTCTGGTCATGTGTTGTTCTGCCGCAGCGATAGCACTTCCCTGTTCCATAGGTCATTTAGTTGGTGCCATATTCTTGCGGTCTCCGTTGTATCTCTGCAGCACCCCTTGTGGCAGCTTCGTGTGATACTGCCATATTGAAAGCTTTGTCCAGCGTAAGGTCCTTTTCTGATAGAAGCCGTTTCTGGGTTCCTTCACTTTGTAGCCCACACACAAACTTGTCCCTTAACGTGTCTGCTAGTCCCGCTCCAAACTAGCAGTATTTCGATAGCTTGCGCAGTTCCGTTAGGTACTCAGCATTGCTTTCGTCTTTGTGTTGGTTCCTTTTATGGAACTTAAATCATTCTGCTATCAGCAGCGGTGTGGGGTTTAAGTGGTCCTGTAGGATTTCTACTATGCTTTCAAAATTCTTGTTTACCAGCTGCTCTGGGTTTATTAGATTTTGCAGTAACCCATAAGTTTTTGCACCCATGGAATTTAACAGAACCAGTGCTTTATTAGCATCTGGCACTTCATTCGCCCTGCAGAACACCTCAATATTCTTCTCCGCTGCTCAATGGCGCCTCCCGCGCTCTCCCTGCTTCTCCGCAGCTCAATGGCATCTCTCCTTGCTTTGCCCCGCGGACCCGGATCAGCCCGTGATCCCTGGCTGTGCTCTGCGCGTTCTTCTCTTGATATTTGTCGATGCCGCTCAGTCTAGAACCCGGCCGTTTCTTACCCTCTCTCTCTCCGGTTTGCAGTATTTTCCTCGACGCCGCTTCGGTGATCAATCCCCGGCTGCGCCCTACTGTCTTCACCCTCTTTCTTACCCCGTCGACGCTGCCCGGCTCTCTCTGCCGTCGGTCGGCTCCAGCCGCCGCTGCTCGAGAAGGGTCTGCTCTGGACCTGTCGTCGGTCTCTTACTGCTCGTTGTGGCTGGGGAACCAAGCCCGGCTCTCCACAGCCTCCCCAGTGAAGTTGGATCTCTGCCTGACTGCTGGGCTGTTGCTCGCGGTCGACGCCCGTGTTCCTGGACTCAACTATTTTTTTTTTTAGGTTGCAGGTAGATTCGCATCAACACTCGTTGCCACTGTTAGATCCGTGGTTCAGTGGATAAATAATTACACGGATGCTGTACATAAACAAATAACAGGTCTTTACTGGAGGAGGGTGATATCTAGACTGGGGTACAGAGGCATGCGCACAGCTTATATACTGGTGTGGTCACTGCCGGTACTACAGTATACAGGAGCTGTAAAAAGTAGTTCTGACTTAAAGCACATACACTACAGAAACAAACTAGGGAGAGAGAGAGAACCACAAACTGGGGAGACAGAAAGAAACTCAAACTGAGTGAGTGAGATAGAGAAACAAAAACTGGGGAGAGACAACACACACAAACTGGGGAGAGAGAGAAAATCAAACTGAGGGGAGAGAGAAACACAAACTCGGGAGAGGGAGTGAAACAGAAACTGGAGAGAGAGAGAAACACAAACTGGGGTGAGAGAGAAGCACAGACTGGGGGAGAGAGAGAGAAACATACACTGGGGAGAGAGATAGAAACACAAACTGGGGGAGTGAGAGCGAGAAACTAACAAGAGAGAGAGAGGAACAACACATGGGGAGAGAGAGAGAGAAACACAAACTGAGGAGAGAGAGAAAAAACACAAACTGGGGAGAGAGAGAGAAGCACAAACTGGGGAGAGAGAGAGAAACACTGACTGGTAGAGAGAGAAAGACAAACTGGGAGAGGGAGGGGGAGAAATTTGGTGAGTAGCGCCACCTGTTAGCGCCTAAAGAGGCAGTCAGTGGCTGTAGCGCCACTGGCTGCGCCTCCTGTGATATTCAGCAGGGGCGCTAATGGTGGCGTTAGGCATTTGCGCTGCACCGCCACCAATGACATCATCAGTGTGCGCAGTGCCCCATTCGCGATATTTGGTAGCGAACGCCACAGTTGCGCCGTTCACTACCCGCGCCCGGTTCACGGGGCCTTACTGCGACGGCAGCAGCGCAAGTTAAGGTGGAGGTGCGGGGCGGCCGCCTTTTTCAGCACCCGCCTGCCAGCACCTCCGTCCCCGGCCTCCTAACCACCCCCCCCGCGGCATTGCCGGCTGTTTCCCGAGAGCCCGGCACTTCTCCTTGGTGCTGGGCTCATTTGCCGGCACTCGCGATCGGGGATCGCGCTGTTGCAGGAACCTTCCCCTTAACAGTGGGAGGAAGGCCTGCAGTACCGCAGCGTGCCGTGCCACAGCGTGTGGTGCTGCAGCCCGTTGCACTGTGATATTCAGTTTCAGCGCCCTAAGAGGGACGCAGAGCGCCTCGAGCCTCGCCCTGTGCACCTCGAGGGGCAATGAAACTGAATATCTGACGATCACTAAAGCCTCGAACGCTGCGCTAAATCCTGCGCTCAGGCGACTTTTGCGCCACTTTGGCGCCCCAACCCAATTTCTAGGCCAGAGAGAAAAAAATTGGGGAGAGAGAAACACAACTTGGAGGACAGAGAGAGTGAAACAGAGACTGGGGAAAGAGAGAGAGAGAAACACACTGGGGAGCAAGAGAGAGAAACAGGAACTGGTGAGAGAGATAGAAACAAACTAGGGAGAGAGAGAGAGAACCACAAACTGGGGAGAGAGAAAGAAACTCAAACTGAGTGAAAGAGATAGAGAAACAAAAACTGGGGAGAGACAGACACACACAAACTGAGGAGAGAGAGATAAACACAAACTGGGGAGAGAGAGATAAACACAAACTGGGGAGACAGAGAGTGAAACACAAACTGGGGAGAGAGAGAGAGAAACACAAACTGGGGAGAGAGAGAGAAACAAACTGGGGAGTGAGTAAACAAATCCAACTGAGGAGAGAGAGAAACACAAACTGGGGAGAGCACAAACTGGAGAGAGAGTGAGAAACAGAAAATGAGGAGAGAGAGAGAGAAACACAAACTGGGATGGAGAGGGAGAAACACAATCTGGGTGGAGAGAGAGAAACACAAAATGGGGAAAGAGAGTGAAACACAGACTGGGGGGAGAGAGTGAGACTCACAATCTGGAGAGAGAGTAACACGAACTCGGGAGAGAGAAAAACATAATCTGGGGTGAGAGAAACACTAACTGGGGAAAGAGAGGGAGAGTGAAACACAAACTGGGGAGAGAGAGAGAAACAGACTGGGGAAACGGAGAGAGAAACACACACTGCGGGAGAGTGAGAGAAACACAAAATGGGGAGGGAAAGAAAAGCAATTTGGAGAGAGTGAGAAACACAAACTGGGGAGAGGGAAACAGAAACTGCGGAGATAGAGAGAGAAACTCAAACTGGGGAGAGACAGAGAAACACTAAATGGCTAGGGAGAGAAATACAAACAGCAGGAGCAAGAGAGAATCACTAACTGAGGAGAGAGAATCTCAAACTGGGAGAGAGAGAAACAGAAACTGAGGGAGATAGAGAGAATCCCAAACTGGGGAGAGAGAGAGTGAAACACAAACTGGGGGGAGAGAAAGAGAAAAATTCGGGAGAGAGAGCATAACATAAACTGAGGAGAGAGAAAGAAACAGAAACTGGGGAGAGAGGGAAACAAAAACTGGGGAGAGAGAGAGAGAGAAACACAAACTGGAGAGAGAGAGAGAAAATGAAACTGAGAGAGAGAGAGAGAGTAACACAAACTGAGGAGCGAGAAAGAAACAGAAGCTGGGGAGAAAGTGAAATACAAACTGGGGAGAGGGAGAGAACCACAAACTGGGGAGAGAGACAGAAACTCAAACTGAGTGAGCGAGATAGAGAAACAAAAACTGGGGAGAGACAGAGAGAAATACAAACTGAGGAGAGAGAGAGAAACACAAACTGGAGAGAGAGAGAAACACAAACTGAGGAGAGAGAAACACAAATTGGGGAGTGAGAGGGAAATGCAAACTGAGGAGAGAGAGAGAAACACAAACTGGGGAGAGAGAGAGAAACAAGCTGGGGAGAGAGAGAGTGAAACACAAACTGAGGAGAGAGAGAGGGAAACACAAACTGGAGAGAGAGAGAAACACAAACTGGGGAGAGAGAGAGAGAAACACAAACTGGGGGAGAGAGAGAGAAACACACACTTGGGAGAGATAGCGAGGAACAACAAACGGGGGAGAGAGAAACACAAACTGAGCAGAGAGAGAGTACCACAAACTGGGGAGAGCGAGACAGACACACACAAACTGCGAAAGTGAGAGAAATACAAACTAGGGAGAGAGAGTAACAAAAACTGGGGAGAGACAGAGACAGAAACAGAAAATGGGGAGAGAGACACACAACTTCGAGGACAGAGAGAGAGAAACACGCAATTTGGGGAGAGAGAAACAGAGATTGGCGCAAGAGAGAGAAACACACTGGGGAGCGAGAGAGAGAAACAGAAACTGGTGAGAGAGAAAGAAACTCAAACTGAGTGAGAGAGAATGAGAAACAAAAACTGGTGAGAGACAGACACACAAACTGGGGAGAGAGAGAGAGAAACACAAACTGGAGAGTGAGAGAGAAACACAAACTGGGGAGAGAGAGAGAAACACAATCTGAGGGGAGAGAGAGAAACACAAAATGGGTGATGTGCCTCAATTATTCCGAGACTCGAAGTTAGCAGAACAAAAGTAAGGCTTTTATTAACTTAGAACATAACACGTAAACTAGAGAGATGTCTTCCTTCAGGAGGCTGATGCCCGACTGACTTAGATTACAAAGGAGCCAGGTATGGGCGGAGCCCTGCACACAACCAATTCCAGCACATTCCAATACATAATACATGAGGACTGGGGGAAGGGAAAAGACACAGAAAGCAGGCAGTTACAAGACACAGAAAACAGGCAGTGATGAATGGAATATATTTCATCACATTCACCCCTTCTATAGATTTAGGCCTAGAAATTGAGTTTTGGCGCAGCCAGGGCTTTAGCGCCGGAAGTTAGTGCCGGAGCTAAGTCGCGCTGGTCGGGCCCAAAATTCACCAATTCTGCGCCCAAACGGCTGCCGGCGCTGCTGAGAGCTGTTTGCGCCTGAAAACTGGCGCTACGCGCTGAATATCAGCGCTATTCCGGTGCTGCGGCGCCCGCTGCGGTGCGGCAGGTTCGGGAAGTGCAGGCCTCCTCCTTCCCTTAAGGAGGAGCTGCCTGCACCCGGCCGCGGCCCGCGAAAATCTTTTTAAAAATGAGCCCGGCACCTCGGACAAGTGCCGGGCTTGCTTCTGTTCCGGGGGGTGTGGGGGGGAAGTCCGGGGAGGGAGCTGCGGCCAGGCGGCCGGCGGGAAAGCGGCCGGCCGCCGCGGTGCCTTTAATGCGCCGGCGCAAAGTCATGTAAGACTCTGTTGCCAGAGTCTTAGTTGCGGCTGCCACGGGCGAGGCGGCCGCAACTGAATTTCGGCGCTGGGGCCCGTCGGCATGCCAACCGGGACGCTGCGCACACCGATGACGTCATCGGTGCCGGCGCAGCGCTACCGGTCTACCGCGGCGGAAGGGCCCCAGGCAATTTCGGCGCCGGCACCAATTGCAGCGCTAGGCCCTCTAGCGCCGCAAAATCGGCGCTAAGGGCACTGAATTTCTAGGCCTTAGTCTGTTCGGGGGTTTGATAGTCCTCTGCGACCGACGTGGCTGTTGTGGTGCCGCGGGTGTCGGCTGGGTGTCCCCGGTAGCCTCCTGGGTCTCTGCCGGGGGTGCCGCCGGGGTTGTTGAAGGGGTAGTTGGTGGGGGTGCCGTTGGTCGATGTTCTTCCGGGGGTGATGAAAGAGTAGTGGGTGGGCAAGGGTTGCTGTGATCGTCGTCGCTGCTATTGCCGTGGTTGTTGTCGATGCCGGCTGGGGCGACGTCTTTTATGGACACGGTGTCCTCCCTTCCGTCGGCGTGCCGGACATATGCGTATTGGGGGTTGGCGTGGAGTAGGTGTACTGGCTCCACGAGAGGGTCCGTCTTGTGGCCCCTCACATGACTTCGCACGAATACCGGACCTGGGGTGGAGAGCCATGACGGCATGGATACACCTGAGGTGGATTTCCGAGGAAAGACAAACATTCGTTCATGAGGCGTGGCATTAGTGGCCGTACACAATAGCGACCGTATCGAATGGAGCACATCCGAGAGGACTTCCTGCCAGCGGGAGATAGGCAGGCCCTTGGTCCTTAGAGCTAGAGTGACTGCTTTCCACACTGTCTCGTTCTCTCGCTCCACCTGGCCGTTACCCCGGGGGTTGTAGCTGGTGGTACGGCTCGTGGCGATCCCCTTGGACAGCATGTACTGGCGTAGCTCTTCACTCATGAAGGACGCCCCCCTATCCGTGTGGATATAGCTCGGCATACCGAACAGGCAGAACAGGCTGTTGAGGCATTTAATGACCGTGGCGCTGGTCATGTCTGGGCAGGGGAAGGCGATTGGGAAACGGGAGTATTCGTCCACAATGTTCAGGAAGTAAACATTGCGGTCGACGGACGGGAGGGGGCCCTTGAAATCTAAGCTGAGCCGCTTGAAGGGCCGCGTAGCTTTGATTAAGTGGGCTCTATCTGGGCGGTAGAACCGAGGCTTGCACTCAGCGCAAGTGCGGCAGTTCCTGGTCAGAGACCGAACTTCCTCAATCGAGTAGGGTAAGTTACGGGACTTTATGAAGTGGAACAGCCGCGTGACCCCTGGGTGGCAGAGGTCGTTGTGGAGGGTCTGTAGCCGATCCTCGGTGGCGCTGGCACACATCCCTCGTGAGAGGGCGTCAGGGGATTCGTTAAGGGCCCCTGGCCGGTAAATGATGTCGTACTCGAAAGTGGAGAGCTCGATCCGCCACCTAAGAATCTTATCATTTTTAATCTTCCCCCTCTGTTTATTGTTGAACATAAACGCTACCGACCGCTGGTCGGTAAGTAGGGTGAAGCGTTTGCCGGCTAGGTAGTGGCGCCAGTGGCGCACTGCCTCCACGATGGCTTGGGCCTCCTTTTCCACGGAGGAGTGTCTGATCTCGGGCCCTTGGAGGGTCCTCGAGAAGAAAGCTACGGGCCGCCCTGCCTGGTTGAGGGTGGCCGCCAAGGCAAAGTCGGACGCATCACTTTCCACTTGAAATGGAGTGTTTTCGTCCACTGCCTGTAGCGTGGCCCGCTCAATATCCTGCTTAATGCTTTTGAAGGCGGCGTGGGCCTCGGCAGAGAGCGGAAAAGAGGATGCTTTCAAGAGGGGGCGGGCTTTGTCGGAGTAGTTGGGGACCCATTGGGAATAGTAAGAAAATAACCCCAGGCACCTTTTCAGGGCTTTGGGAGTGTTGGGCAGGGGCAGCTCCCATAGGGGGCGCAATCGGTCGGGGTCTGGTCCGATTTCCCCATTCTCCACCACGCTGCCCAGTATGCAGAGGCGCGTGGTGTTGAAAACGCACTTGTCCTCGTTATAGGTGAGGTTGAGTTTTTGTGCGATTTTCAGGAACCTCTCGAGGTTCGAGTCGTGATCCTGCTGTTTGTGACCGCAGATGGTGACGTTGTCGAGGTAGGGGAAGGTTGCCTGCAAGTGGTGGTCATCGACCATGCGATCCATCTCCCTCTGAAAGACCGAGACCCCGTTCGTCACCCCAAAGGGGACTCTGAGGAATTGGTAGAGGCGTCCGTTCGCCTCGAAGGCGGTGTACGGGCGGTCCTCTGGTCTGATAGGGAGCTGGTGGTACGCTGACTTGAGGTCGATGGTGGAGAACACCCGGTATTGGGCGATTTGGTTCACCATTTCTGATATGCGGGGTAGCGGGTAGGCGTCTAGTAGGGTGTACCTGTTGATCGTTTGACTATAGTCGATCACCATCCGTTTCTTCTCGCTACCCCTTACCACTACCACTTGGGCGCGCCACGGGCTGTTGCTGTGTTCAATAATGCGCTCTTTCAGGAGCCTGTCTACCTCGGTCGCGATAAACCGCCTGTCCTCCCAGCTGTACCTCCTGCTTTTGGTCGCTATTGGCCGGCAGTTAGGGGTAAGGTTCGCGAATAGCGAAGGCGGCTTTACCTTCAGGGTAGCCAGACCGCACACTGTGAGGGGCGGCTGGGACCCACCGTACTTGAGCGTGATGCTTTGGTGGTTGCACTGGAAATCCAAACCCAAGATCACGCTCGCACATAGATTCTTCATGATTAATACTTTAAAATTATCATACACAGTTCCGTTAACGCACAATTGCACCGTGCAGTAACCCAGAATGGTCGATGTCTGGGTTTTATCGGCCATAGAGATGGTACCCTGAGCAGGGACCACCTTTAGGGAGAGTTGTTGTGCCAGTTCAGGGTGGATAAAACTCTCCGTGCTTCCACTGTCAATTAAGCATTTAACCCGGCACCCGTTTACCTCGATGTCCACCATTGATTTGGATAGCGGATGCGGCCTGGTCTGGTCCACTGTGACCGATGCCACTGTAGGGCCCTGATCGAGACAAGATGGCGTCCACGCTGTCTGCTCATAAGATGGCGGACCCCACGAGGTCGGGCAAGATGGCGTCCAAGATGGCCGCTCCCACGGCGCACACGCGGCGGTGGCGGGTTTTCCGGCGGTTGGTTTTCCAGCGGGGTTCCCTCTGCACACCTTCCCGAAGTGACCCTTCTTACCGCACTTAAAGCAGGTGGTGCCTTTCGCCGGGCACAGGTTTCTGGTGTGCTTTGGCTGCCCGCAGAAGTAGCAGTTGGGTCCTTGACGCGTTGCGGCTGTCGTAGGGCTTCTGGGGGGAGAGCTGGGCCCCACCGGTGTCGGGCTGCCGGGCGGGGAAGATGCCTTCCAAGATGGCGGCGCCCTCGGCGCACACGTGGCGGCGTGGGCGGCGCGGGCTGAAGAGTAGGCGTCCGAGTTTCTCTGGGCCATCTCCAGGGACCGCGCGGTGTCCGCAGCCTGTTTCAGGTCCAACTCCGTTTTTTCCAGCAGTCTTTGCCGGATGTGAGTGGAGCTGAGGCCTGTGATAAAGGCATCGCGAACAAGCTCGTCGGTGTACACTGCGGCTTTTACATCTCGGCACTTACAGTCCTTGCCAAGCTTTTTCAGGATGCTTAGGAACTCCTCCACCGATTCCCCAGGTCGCTCTGCGCGAGTAGCGAGTAGATGCCTAGCATACACCTCATTCGTAGGCTGCTGGTAATGCGCCTTTAAGATGTTGCAGGCGGCCAGGTACGTATCGGCGTCTTGGATGAGGGGGTAAACCCGGTGGCTTACCCAATTCCGTAGCATTCCGAGTCTCATCTTCGCAGTGTCCGTAGCGTCTTTGATGGCTGCGGAATTGTCCAGGAAGAATTCCATACAGTCAAACCAGTGTCTGAAGCGTGCTGATGCGTCCGGAGCATGTTGATCCAAATCCAAACGTTCGGGTTTCAGGAGTTGATCCATAGTGTTGAAAATTTAAGTTAATAAAATTGATGTGCCTCAATTATTCCGAGACTCGAAGTTAGCAGAACAAAAGTAAGGCTTTTATTAACTTAGAACATAACACGTAAACTAGAGAGATGTCTTCCTTCAGGAGGCTGATGCCCGACTGACTTAGATTACAAAGGAGCCAGGTATGGGCGGAGCCCTGCACACAACCAATTCCAGCACATTCCAATACATAATACATGAGGACTGGGGGAAGGGAAAAGACACAGAAAGCAGGCAGTTACAAGACACAGAAAACAGGCAGTGATGAATGGAAAACATTTCATCACAATGGGGAGTGAGAGAGAAACACAAACTGGGGAGAGAGAGAGAAACACAATCTGAGGGGAGAGAGAGAAACACAAAATGGGGACAGAGAGAGTGAAACACAGACTGGGGAGAAAGAGTGAGACTCAATCTGCAGAGAGAGAGTGAAGCACAAACTGGGGAGAGAGAGAGAAACACAAACTGGGGAGAAAGACGGAAACACAAACTGGAGAGAGAGAGAAACAAAAATTGGGGAGAGAGCGCGTAACATAAACTGAGGAGAGAGAAAAAAACAGAAACTGGGGCGAGAGAGAAACAATAACTGGGGAGAGAGAGAGAGAGAAACACAATCTGAGGAGCGAGAAAGAAACAGAAGCTGGGGAGAAAGAGAAATACAAACTGGGGAGAGGGAGAGAACCACAAACTGGGGAGAGAGACAGAAACTCAAACTGAGTGAGAGAGATAGAGAAACAAAAACTGGGGAGAGACAGACACACACAAACTGGGGAGTGAGAGAAATACAAGCTGAGGAGAGAGAGAGGAACACAAACTGGGGAGAGAGAGTGAAACACAAACTGGGGAGAGCGAGAGAATCACAAACTGGGGAGAGAGAGAGTGAAACACAATCTGGGGAGAGAGAGAGAGAGAAACAAGCTGGGGAGAGAGAGAAGCAAACTGGGGAGAGAGAGAGTGAAACACAAACTGGGGAGAGAGAGAGGGAGAAACACAAACTGGAGAGAGAGAGAAACACAAACTGGGGAGCAAGAGAAAATCAAACTGAGGAGAGAGAGAAAATCAAACTGAGGAGAGAGAGAGAAACACACATTGGGGAGAGAGAAGCACATACTCGGGAGAGAGAGAAACAAACTGAGGCGAGAGAGATCCACAATCTGGGGAGAGAGAGAAACACAAACTGGGGAGAGACAGACACACACAAACTGGGGAGTGAGAGAGAAATGCTAACTGAGGAGAGAGAGAGAAACACAAACTGGAGAGAGAGAGAGAGAAACACAAACTGGGGTGAGAGAGAAACACAAACTGGGGAGAGAGAGAAACACAATCTGGGGAGAAAGAGAAACACAAACTGGGGGGAGAGAGAAACACAAACTGGGGAGAGAGAGAAACACAATCTGGGGAGAAAGAGAAACACAAACTGGGGTGAGAGAGAAACACAAACTGGGGAGAGAGATAAACACAATCTGGGGAGAAAGAGAAACACAAACTGGGGGGAGAGAGACACACACACTGGGGAGAGCACGAGAACCACAATCAGGGGAGAGAGAGGGAAGCTCAAACTGAGTGAGAGAGATAGAGAAACAAAAACTGGGGCGAGACAGACACTCACAAACTGGGGAGAGAGAGAGAGAAACAAACTGGAGAGTGAGAGAGAAAATCAAACTGAGGAGAGAGAAACAAACTCGGGAGAGAGAGAGAAACACAAACTGGAGAGAGAGAGAAACACAAACTGGGGTGAGAGAGAAACACAAACTGGGGAGAGAGAGAAACATAAACTGAGGAGAGAGAAAGAAGCAGAAACTGGGGAGAGAAAGAGCGAAACACAAACTGGGGAGAGAGAGAAAAACATAAACTGGGAAGAGAGAGAGAAACACAAACTGGGGAGAGAGAGAGAGAGAGAAACACAAACTGGAGAGAGAGAAACACAAACTGGGGAGAGAGAGAGAGAGAAACACAAACTGGGGAGAGAGAGAGAGAGAGAAACACAAACTGGGGAGAGAGAGAGAGAGAGAAACACAAACTGGAGAGAGAGAGAGAAACACAAACTGGAGAGAGAGAGAGAGAGAGAAACACAAACTGGGGAGAAAGTGACTCACAAACTGGGGAGAGAGAGTGAAATATAAACTGGGGGGAGAGTGAGAAACATAAACTGAGGAGAGAGAAAGAAGCATTAACTGCGGAACGAGACAGAGAAACATAAACTGGGGAGAGAGAAACACATATTGGGGAGAGAGAACCACAAACTGGGGAGAGCGAGACAGACACACACAAACTGCGAGAGCGAGAGAAATACAAACTAGGGAGAGAGAGTAACAAAAACTGGGGAGAGAGAGAGACAGAAACAGAAAATGTGGAGAGAGAAATACAAACGGGAGAGAGAGATAAACATAAAAATGGGGTGAGAGAGAGTGAAACACAAACTGGGGAGGGAGAGAGAGAGAGAAATACAAACTGGGGAGAGGGAGAGAAACACAAAAATGCGGAGAGAGAGAGAAACACAAACTGGAGAGAGAGAGAAACACAAACTGGAGAGAGAGAGAGAAACACAAACTGGGGGAGCGAGAGAGAAACACAAACTTGGGGAAGAGAGAGAGAAACATTAACTGGGGAGTGTATTGATTTGTATGTGGGTTCAATGACGACACATTGTTGAAAGAGAATGGCCTAGAAATTGGGTTTTGGCGCAGCGACGGCTTTAGCGCCGGAAGTTAGTGCCGGAGCTAAGTCGCGCTGGGCGGGCCAAAAATTCACTAGTTCTACGCCCAAACGGCTGCCGGCGCTGCTGAAAGCTGTTTGCGCCTGAAAACTGGCGCTACGCGCTGAATTGTGGCGCTATTCCGGCGCTGCGGCGCCCGCTGCAGTGCAGCAGGTTCGGGAAGTGCAGGCCTCCTCCTTCCCTTAAGGAGGAGCTGCCTGCACCCGGCCGCGGCCCGCGAAAATCATTGTAAAAATGAGCCCGGCACCTCGGACAAGTGCCAGGCTTGCATCTGTCCCGGGGGGGGCGGGGGGAGAAGTCATGGGAGGGAGCTGCGGCCAGGCGGCCGGCGGGAAAGTGGCCGGCCGCCGCGGGGCCTTTAATGCGCCGGCGCAAAGTCCAGTAAGGCACCTCTGCCAGAACGTTGCTTGCGGCTGCCACAGGCGAGGCGGCCGCAAGTCAATTTCGGAGTTCGGGCGAGTTACCATGGCAACCGGGACGCTGCGCACACCGATGACGTCATCGGTGCCGGCGCAGCGCTAACGGCCTAACGCCGATTTAGGGACCCACTCAATTTCCAAACTGGCCATAACTCCGGCGCTAGGCCCTCTAGCGCCTCAAAAGCGGCGCTAAGCCTACCGAATTTCTAGGCCAATGTCTTTTAATCTAAAGTCTGTTCAACTCAGTTAACAGCATTGCAGGAGACACCATCTTAGAGATCCATCTAAAATGAAACCAAAACTAAACTGCTTGTCTCTCACATGCCCTCTGCTGGTCAGGCATAAATAATCAATCAGGCAAATATGCTGGTAAGACATCGTAATCAAACAGGCAAATACCATCACTATTTGCTGATATCATTACATCTCCCTTTCTTAAAACAAAAGTATTTTACTTTTATCTAACAACATGTTTTCTTTGTATTACTCTGCATTTTAACTGTAACACTTAATGAACTTACATTATCATTATCATTATCAAGGTTTTTTAACCTTGCTTTGTGTGTTCACATGAAATATGTAAATACCTAGAACTTGAAGAAAGAATAAGATAACATTACTTCCTTCTATAACAAGAGTCCTTAAATTTGCTCAATGAGTCTCTCAGGAGGCTTCACGTGTCTTGAGGATATTCTGATTGATTGTCCTTGAATCTGAGTTGTTGCCTCAGATGATGATTTCTCAGCTGTGTGATCAGGTTGTTCAACAGTATCAGTCTTTTGACCTGCTGTGTGATCAGGTTGTTCAACAGTATCAGTATTTTGACCTGCTGTGGCTTTCCCCATGAGAAGATCTCGACGATTTCTTCTCAGAACAGCACCCTCATCCGTCTGAATGGTGTATGATTTTGGTTGAACTTCACTCAGGACAGTTCCCTTCTGAGTCCATATATTTGTTTTGTCTTTGAACCTTACTTGGTCACCAGTGTGGAGTTCAGGTAGGTTTTGTGTTCCTCTGTCATAGTAGTACTTTTGCTTTTCTTTCTGTTGCTCTTTGAACTTCCTCACTTTCTCCCCCTCTTTTGTTTTCAGGAGGTTCTCCGGGATGGGTAGGTTTGACCTTAGCAGACGTCCCATAAGGAGTTGGGCTGGTGACATACCACACTCGAGCGGCGTTGTGCGGTATACAAGCATGCTCTGGTAGAAGTCAGTTCCACTGTCTCTTGCCTTGTACATCAGTCTTTTCACTGTCTGGACCGATTTTTCCACTAGTCCATTGGACTGTGGAAATTGAGGACTTGACGTTGTGTGGACAAAGTCCCACTCTTTGGCAAAGTGTCGGAAACTTGCATTGTAAAACTGGGGTCCGTTGTCTGTGAAGACCTCGCTTGCCATGCCATGTCTGGAGAATATGGCTTTCATACATGTTATCACAGCATCTGCCGTGGTGGTGCACAGTCTACAAACCTCTGGATACAGGGAGTAATAGCCTGTGACTACAAGATTGTCCTTCCCTTGACATACGAATAGGTCAGCGCCTACCTTCTGGTAAGGTCTGTCTGGTGCTGGGTGTGGCTTTAGCGGTTCTACAGGATTACTTGCTCGATATTTCAGGCATATTGTGCAGTTTGACACCTCATTTGTCACGTCTTGGTTGATTCGTGGCCAGTACATCACCTCTCGTGCTCTTTTCTTACACTTTTCGATTCTCAGATGTCCTCCATGGATCCTTTTTAGCATCTCTTTTCTCAGACTCTTTGGGATAACTATTTTACTTCCTTTGTAGATGATGTCTTCGACCACTGATAGTTCCGCCCTACAGTTCCAGTACTCTGCCATGTCAGGTGAGCAGTCTTGCTTCATGTTGGGCCATCCATCCAAGATGCTTTTCCTCAGTCATCTCATTGTTTCATCTTTGTTTGTCTCAGTCTTTATGAGCTCCATTTTTGCATCTGCTATGGGCAGTGCACTTGTGATCATGTCCACGTAGGCGTTCACTTTTTCATCCATTTTGGTGTTTGCGGGCTCACTTGGGTCAACAGCTCTGGACAACGTGTCTGCTGCATACATCAGCTTACCCGGTGTGTACGCAACATTCAGTGTATAGCGTTGCAGCCTGATCATCATTCTTTGTATTCTAAGCGGACAGCTATTTAGTGGCTTTTGGAACAATGCAATCAAGGGCTTATGGTCAGTCTCTACACTGATTGCTTGTCCTGCCACAAACTGGTGAAATCTTTCACAGGCGTATATGATGCTGAGCAGCTCCTTTTCTATTTGAGCATATCGCGTCTCCGCGTCTGTCATTGAGCGTGATGCATATGCAATAGGTTGCCAGTAGTCATATTTTTGCAGAAGAACGGCACCGAGCCCACTCTGTGATGCATCTGATGATATCTTGATGGGTCTCGCTGGGTCATAAAACCTCAGAACTGGTTACTCTGTGAGCAGTTTCTTTAGATCGCTCCATGACTTCTCATGCTCATGATTCCATTCCCATTCTATGTTCTTTTCAGTTAGTCGTCTCAGTGGCGCCATCTTTTCTGAGAGGTTGGATATGAATTTACCCATGTAGTTGATCATTCCATTAAACCTCTGCACGTCCTTTTTGCATTGTGGCTTTGGCATATTCTCAATGGCGGACACCTTTCTGGGATCTGGTCTGATGCCCTCACTGCTAAGGATACCTCCCACGAATGTCAGTTCTGTCACCCCGAGCTGACATTTCTCTCTATTCAGCTTCAGGTTTGTTTTCCTTGTTGCTTCCAGCACTTTTTTCAGTCTCTCGTCATGCTCAGTTCTCGTGGTTCCCCATACTATGATGTCATCCATTGATGTATCTACTCCCTCCAGGTGCTCATAGATCATATGGATAGTTTTGTGATACACTTCAGGAGCTGAGGCAATGCCAAATGGTAACCTTAGGAATCTGTATCTGCCAAATGGACTGTTGAATGTGGACAGTCTTGAACTTGCTTCATCCAGTTTCATCTGCCAAAATCCTGATGATGCATCTAACTTGCTGAAATACTTTGCATTTGCAAACTGTGACATGATTTCCTCACGTGTAGGAAGCTTGAAGTGCTCTCTCTTTATTGCTCTGTTTAGATCTCTTGGATCCAGGCAAATTTTGTACTTTCCATTCTTTTTGTCCACAATGTCGAGGGAACTCACCCACTCAGTTGGCTCATCTATCTTCTGAATCACATTCAGGCTTTCCATCCTGTCCAACTCTGCCTTCAGTTGCTTTTGAAGAGCAAATGGAACTTTTCTGCATGGATGTATGACTGTTGGCATACTTTTATCTACTCTGATCGTGTGTTCTCCTGGAAGGCAGCCTAGACCCTGAAATAGGTCATTGTACTCTTTCATGAGTTCATCATAGACTGTCTCTCCTTCGCTTTCCACAATGAGGACTCTCTTTACCAGGTTCAGTCTCTCACAGGCTATTAAATCTAGTATGGCTTGCACATCCTTTGGCACCACGATTAATGCTAGCGTGTGCTCTCTGTCCTTGTGTGTTACTTTGACAGTGCATCTTCCTTTCACTGGTATATCAATACCTGAGTATCCTGTCACTTTCACTTTTATTCCATGTATCTTTGGTCTGGGTCTAAATTTCTTAAAATCAGTCTCTGATATCACATTAACTTGTGCTCCAGTATCCAATTTAAATGGAATGTGTATGTCATTCACTTTTAGTGTCAACATCCAGTCTCTTTTTTCTTCATTGTTTTCAGACACCACATCCACAAAGAACTCCTCTATCTCGCTTTCACCTACTGCATGGACCTTGCTTTGTTGCGCTTGGTTCTTACAGCAACGGGCATAATGGTTGTTTTTGTTGCAACTATTGCATGTTTTACCATATGCTGGACACTTTTTTGGTGGATGCTGTGTACCGCATCGAATACATGACTTTCGATTGTCCCTTTCATTTTTGTTCGCTGGCCACGCCTCTTTTTTCACATTGGCGCTCTTTTTGTTAAACGGTTTGTGTCCATTCATTCTCACTGCATCCACGTTGCAGCTACTGTCACTGAACAGCTCCTTTGCCTTCGGCTTCACAGTCTCTGTAGCCCTACACAGTGCTATGGCTTTTCCCAGGTCTAGATCTTGCTCTCTTAGCAGTCTTTCCCTTAGACCATTATCTGGAATACCACACACCAGTCTGTCTTTTATCAGCGAGTCTGTCAGTCCCCCAAATTCACACGTTTTGCTTCTGTTTCTCAGTTCAGTCACATACTGATCAATAGTCTCTCCCATTTTCTGTACACATGTGAAAAATCTGTGCCTCTCAAACATCATGTTACGTTTAGGTATGCAGTAGGCCTCAAACTGATCCATTATTTTATCCAGCTTCATTTTGTCTCCATCAGCAGCGAATGTGAAGTTATTATACACCTCCAGCGCTTCATCACCCACGACATGTAAGAACACTGACGCTTTCATTTTATCACTTTTCTCGTCAGCTCCGATTGCTGCTAAATACAACTCCAAACGTTGTTTGAATCTCCTCCAATTTTCAGCCACATTACCTGTCAACTGAAGCTTCGCCGGTGGGTGTAAACCTTCCATTTTTCACTTCGTTAGCTATTCTCCAATGGTAAGTAACGATGTTCTCTTTTGGCTTGCTAATATGTGGAGAGCTGATTTAACTTCAGATTTTTCCTCTTCATCTCTTTCAATCACTTCTGACACCATGTATTGATTTGTATGTGGGTTCAATGATGACACATTGTTGAAAGAGAATGTCTTATAATCTAAAGTCTGTTCAACTCAGTTAACAGCATTACAGGAGACACCATCTTAGAGATCCATCTAAAATGAAACCAAAACTAAACTGCTTGTCTCTCACATGCCCTCTGCTGGTCAGGCATAAATAATCAATCAGGCAAATATGCTGGGAAGGCATCATAATCTAACAGGCAAATACCATCACTATTTGCTGATATCATTACAGGGAGGGAGAGCGAGAGTGAAACACAAACTGGGGAGAGACAGAGACACAAATTGGGGGGAGAGAAAGAGAAACACAAACTGGGGGCAGAGAGAGAAACACAAACTGGAGAGAGAGAGAGAAACAAACTGGGGAGAGAGATCCACAAACTGGAGCGAGAGAGAGAAACAGAAACTGGGGGAGAGAGAGAGAAACACAAACTGTGGAGAGAGAGAAACTCAAACTGGGGGCATGAGAGAAACAGAAAATGAGGGAGAGAGAGGGAAACACAAACTGGGGAGAGAGAGTGAAGCACAAACTGGGGGAGAGAGTGAAACACAGCTGGGGAGAGAGTGAAACACAAACTGGGGGGAGAGAGAGAGAGAGAGAAACATAAACTGGGGAGAAAGTGACACAAACTGGGGACAGAGAGTGAAACATAAACTGCGGGGAGAGAAAGATAAACTGAGAGAGAAAGAAGCAGAAACTGGGAAGAGCGACAGAGAAACATACACTGGGGAGAGAGAAAAACACAAACTGGGGAGAGCGACACACACACAAACTGGGGGAGAGAGCAGGAGAAACAAAAACTGGGGCGAGAGAGAGCGAGAAACAAACTAGGGAGAGAGAGAGAAACACAAGCTGGGGAGAGAGAGAAATACAAACTGGGGAGAGAGAGAAACAAGCTGGGGAGAGAGAGAAATAAAACTGGGGAGAGAGAGAGAAACAGAAACTGGGGATAGAGAGAGAAACACAAACTGAGGAGAGAGAGAAACAAACGGGAGAGAGAGAGTGAAACACAATCTGGGGAGAGAGAGAGAGAGAAACAAACTGGGGAGAGAGAGAGTGTAACACGAACTGGGGAGAGAGAGAGGGAGAAACACAAACTGGAGAGAGAGAGAAACACAAACTGGGTAGCAAGAGAAAATCAAACTGAGGAGAGAGAGAGAAACATACATTGGGGAGAGAGAAGCAAATACTCGGGAGAGAGAGAAACACAAACTGGGGAGAGACAGACACGCACAAACTGGGGAGTGAGAGAGAAATGCTAACTGAGGAGAGAGAGAGAAACACAAACTGGAGAGAGAGAGAGAGAAACACAAACTGGGGTGAGAGAGAAACACAAACTGGGGAGAGAGAGAAACACAATCTGGGGAGAAAGAGAAACACAAACTGGGGGCAGAGAGAGACACACACTGGGGGGAGCGCGAGAACCACAATCTGGGGAGAGAGAGAGAAGCTCAAACTGAGTGAGAGAGATAGAGAAACAAAAACTGGGGAGAGACAGACACTCACAAAATGGGGAGAGAGAGAGAGAAACAAACTGGGGAGTGAGAGACAAAATCAAACTGAGGAGAGAGAAACAAACTCGGGAGAGAGAGAGAAACATGTAGTGTATGCGCTTTAAGTCAGAACTACTTTTTACAGCTCCTGTATACTGTAGTACCGGCAGTAACCACACCGGTATATAAGCTGTGCGCTTGCTTCTGTACTCCAGTCTAGAGATGACCCTCCTCCAGTAAAGACCTGTTGTTTGTTTATGTACAGCATCCGTGTAATTCTTTATCCACTGAACCACGGATCTAACAGTGGTGACGAGAGCTGATGCGAATCTACCTGCAACATTAAACAAAAAAAACAACAAAAAAAATAGTCATGTCCAGGAACACGGGCGTCGACCGCAAGCAACTGCCCAGCAGTCAGGCAGAGATCCAACTTCACTGGGGAGGCTGTGGAGAGCCGGGCTTGGTTCCCCAGCCACAACGAGCAGTAAGAGACCGACGACAGGTCCAGAGCAGAACCTTCCCGAGCAGCGGCGGCTGGAGCCGACCGACGGCAGAGAGAGAGAGCCGGGCAGCGTTGACGGGGTAAGAAAGAGGGTGAAGAGAGTAGGGCGCAGCCGGGGATTGATCACCGAGCGGCGTCGAGGAAAAATACTGCAAACCGGAGAGAGAGTGGGTAAGAAACAGTCGGGTTCTAGACTGAGCGGCGTCGACAAATATCAAGAGAAGAACGCGCAGAGCACAGCCAGGGATCACGGGCTGATCAGGGTCCGCGGGGCGAAGCAAGGGGAGACGCCATTGAGCCGCGGAGAAGCAGGGAGAGCGCGGGAGGTGCCATTGAGCCGCGGAGAAGAAGGGAGAGCGCGGGAGGCGCCATTGAGCCGCGGAGTAGAAGGAAGAGCGCGGGAGACGCCATTTTGTGAAGCCGCAGCGGAGAACACGGGCGAGCGCGGGAAGGAAGGAAAGCACGGGAGACGCCATTTTGTGCCAGCGGAGAAGAAGGGGAAGCGCGGGAGGCGCCATTGCTGATAGTTTACGCACAACCAAGGATGCCGAAGAGTGGCAGTATCTCTACGTTCGACAATGAAGTCGAAGATTGGGCGACATATGTGGAATGTATTGAGGTGTACTGCAGGGCGAATGAAGTGCCAGATGCTAATAAAGCACTGGTTCTGTTAAATTCCATGGGTGCAATAACTTATGGGTTACTGCAAAATCTAATAACCCCAGAGAAGCCGGTAAACAAGGATTTTGGAAGCATAGTAGAAATCCTACAGGACCACTTAAGCCCCACACCGCTGCTGATAGCAGAACGATTTAAGTTCCATAAAAGGAACCAACACAAAGATGAAAGCAATGCTGAGTACCTAACGGAACTGCGCAAGCTATTGAAATACTGCTAGTTTGGAGCGGGACTAGCAGACACGTTAAGGGACAAGTTTGTGTGTGGGTTACAAAGTGAAGGAACCCAGAAACGGCTTCTATCAGAAAAGGACCTTACGCTGGACAAAGCGTTCAAGATGGCAGTATCACACGAAGCAGCCACAAGGGGCGCTGCAGAGATACAATGGAGACCGCAAGAATACGGCACCAACGAAATGACCTATGGAACAGGGAAGTGCTATCGCTGCGGCAGAACAACACATGACCAGAAAGATTGTTGGTTCAAGGACCAAGTGTGCAGACAGTGTGGGAAAGCAGGACACATAGCAAGAGTCTGCAGGTCTGGGAAGAAAACCAACAGTAAGAAATCTCCACAGGAGAAGTACAAAAAGGTACACCAGGTGATGGACAGTGGTTCAGACGAACAGAAAAGTGACACAGACTCCGGAAGCAAGGAGCTGGGTTGTCTGAAACTACATAATGTAACCAAAATAGAGGATCACCAGACTATCTGGGTTACACTCAAGATAGACGGTGTCCAAGTGGAAATGGAATTGGACACAGGGTCAGCTCTAACAGTCATAAATCAAAGAGACTACAAGCGGCTATTTTCGCACATACCCTTGAAAGCTACAGAGATTGTCTTGAAGATGTATACGGGGCAAAAAGTCTACCCCAAAGGAAAAATAAGGGTGAAAGTGACATATAAAGGTCAGGAAACACCTAAAATGGATATATATGTATTGCCAAATGGAGGACCACCACTGCTAGGACGTGAGTGGATCCGGAAGATACATTTAGATTGGCATTCCATACAGGCACTGAAGGTGGAGGCCAAAAAGGATGACGACGTCACACCTGGCGACTGTCAAAAATGCTAACTGGCGCAAAAGAAGTGTTCCAGGAGGGACTAGGAACACTAAAAGGAATAACAGCAACAATTTAAATAGAGGATAATGCAAGCCCAAAGTTTCTGAAGGCCAGACCAGTGCCTTATGCGATCAGACCAGCAGTTGAAGCAGAGCTGGAAGGGTTGGAACGTTCAGGAGTACTGTCCAAAGTGGACTGGAGCGAGTGGGCTACACCCATCGCCCCTGTAATGAAGAGGTCATTGAGTAATACGCCTGGGGAACCAAAGAAGGTCCGCATCTGTGGGGATTTTAAGGTGACAGTGAACGCAGTCCTTCACACGGTGCAATATCCACTTCCACGAATTGAGGATATTTTCGCCTTGCTATCTGGTGGTAAACGCTTTACCAAAATTGATCTAACCCAGCGTACTTGCAAATGGAGGTAGAAGAAGCTTCGAAACATTACCTTACGATCAACACCCATTAAGGTCTCTATCAATACAACCGGCTGGTGTTTGGAGTAGCCTCAGCTCCGGCTATCTGGCAAAGAGCGATGGATCAGGTCCTGCAAGGGATTCCAGGGACCCAGTGTTATTTGGACGAAAACTTGGTCCCGGGCAAAAATGACGGTGATCACCTCGCTAACTTGGAGAAGGTGCTCGCCAGATTAAAGGAATATGGGCTACGAGCTAATCGCCACAAGTGTGAGTTTTCCAGAAACAGATCTCGTATTGCGGCCACGTCATCGATGAAGAGGGGTTACATAAGTCCCCTGACAAGATTGAGGCAGTAGTCAAGGCTCCAGCACCGGAAAATGTGTCACAACTGAGGTCGTTCCTCGGGCTGGTAAACTATTACCACAAGTTCTTACCAAATTTGTCTATGGTACTACACCCGCTGAACACCCTACTGCAAACAGGTGTACCATGGGAGTGGGATGACGAACGTAGACGAGCTTTCCAGAAGTGTAAAGAATTGATCACATCAAAAGAGGTGTTGGCCCATTTCAACCCAGCACTACCAATTCGTTTGGCATGTGATGCATCACCCTACGGCATTGGAGCGGTGCTGTCGCTCAAATTCCCAGACGGGGTGGAGAGGCCAGTGGCCTTTGCGTCTCGGTCACTAACCTCAGCCGAGCGCAACTACGCCCAGATTGACAGGGAGGCCCTCAGCCTAGTATGGGGAGTAAAAAAATTCAACCGTTATCTGCATGGGCAGAAAGTCACCTTGCTGACTGACCACCAACCACTTGTCTCCATCTTTAATCCTAAGAAGGGCATGCCAGTAATGACTGCACAGCGGTTACAAAGATGGTCCCTGTTTCTAGGGGCGAATCAATATGAAATAGAATATAAAGGCACGGAACAGCATGGGAACGCTGATGGGCTGTCACGCCTGCCACTGCCTAATGTGGAGGAAGCACCAGCAGTGGACCCTACCGAGATATTTTATTCGTCGATAATTGAACGATTGCCAGTAACAAATGCGGATATAGAGAAGGAGACCAGCAATGATCCGACGCTGTCACGGGTATATGAATTCATGGTGAGGGGATGGCCAACACATGGCAACTCACTGTTGCCAGCATTCTCATCCAGAAGAGTACAGCTGTCAGTATGCCACGGGACAGTGATGTGTGGATCCAGAGTGGTGATTCCACCCACGTTAAGGGAGAGAGTGCTAAAGGAGCTACATGAGGGTCATCTGGGGGGAATGAAAATGAAATGCCTTGCTAGGGCTTATGTGTGGTGGCCGGGAATCGATCAACAAATCGAAGACCTAACTAAGAGCTGCTTAGGATGCCAGAAGGTCCAAAATGCACCACCACATGCCCCTCTACACCCATGGGAGTGGCCCTCCTCTCCATGGCGACGGGTGCACATTGATTTCGCTGGTCCATTCATGGACTCAATGTTCTTAATAGCAGTGGATGCTCATTCAAAGTGGCCTGAGGTGATAATAATGTCTTCAACCACTACAGAGAAAACGATTGCAGTCCTACAGACCATATTTGCCTGAAACGGTTTGCCAGAGCAGATCTGCTCTGATAATGGACCACAGTTTGTGTCCGACGAGTTCCAAAAATTTATGAAAATGAATGGGGTAAGGCATTACACATCCATCCCGTATCATCCAGCCACCAATGGATTGTCTGAAATGTTCATACAAACCTTTAAGAAGGCGATAAAGGCCATGTGCGACGAGGAAATTCCACTACAGCATAAGATGGACAATTTCTTATTAGCCTACCGAAACGCGGCACATGCAGTTACCAACCAGACCCCAGCCATGATGTTCTTTAACCGAAGGTTGAGATCTCGTCTGGACTTGCTCAGACCAAATGTGCGAAGAAATGTTGAGGACAAACAATTCCAGCACATCAACGAGAAGCCGACAAGGAGCTTCAATGTAGGGCAACCAGTCTTGGCCTGTGACTATCGAACAGAGAAGTGGCTACCCGGAACGATATGTACAAGGCAGGGGCCATTAATGTACACAGTGGACGTCGGGGAGAACATTGTGAGACGCCACGTTGATCAGATCTTAGCATCACAGGAAGGTGTCAACCCCATGTCTCGAGTACCTGGGGATGAACCCGACATATCGGTAGCATCTACTTCAGACCCAGTAGCAGTGGAACCCGATGAACTACCCGATGAAAAGGGGTCAGAATCGCCTCTGCACCAAGAACAAGAACTTCCGGAAAGGCGCTATCCCGAAAGGGTCAGGAAGCCACCCCAAAGACTGAATCTATAAATGGACTTTTTGTTATTGAATGTACATGTAAAAATATAATTGTTATTTGAATATTAAGGGGGTATTATTAATCTTAAAAGGGAGGAATTGTAGTGTATGTGCTTTAAGTCAGAACTACTTTTTACAGCTCCTGTACACTGTAGTTCCGGCAGTAACCACACTGGTATATAAGCTGTGCGCATGCCTCTGTACTCCAGTCTAGAGATGGCGCTCCTCCAGTAAAGACCTGTTATTTGTTTATGTACAGCATCTGTGTAATTCTTTATCCACTGAACCACAGATCTAACAAAACAGAAACTGGAGAGAGAGAGAAACACAAACTGGGGAGAGAGAGAAATATAAACTGAGGAGAGAGAAAGAAGCAGAAACTGGGGAGAGAAAGAATGAAACACAAACTGGGGAGAGAGAGAAAAACATAAACTGGGAAGAGAGAGAGAGAAATACAACCTGGGAAGAGAGAAACACAAACTGGAGAGAGAGAGAGAAACACAAACTGGGGAGAGAGAGAGAGAGAGAAACACAAACTGGGGAGAGAGAGAGAGAGAGAAACACAAACTGGGGAGAGAGAGAGAGAGAGAAACACAAACTGGGGAGAAAGTGACTCACAAACTGGGGAGAGAGAGTGAAATATACACTGGGGGGAGAGTGAGAAACATAAACTGAGGAGAGAGAAAGAAGCATAAACTGCGGAAAGAGACAGAGAAACATAAACTGGGGAGAGAGAAACATATATTGGGGAGAGAGAACCACAAACTGGGGAGAGCGAGACAGACACACACAAACTGCGAGAGCGAGAGAAATACAAACTAGGTAGAGAGAGTAACAAAAACTGGGGAGAGAGAGAGGCAGAAACAGAAACTGTGGAGAGAGAAATACAAACGGGAGAGAGAGATAAACATAAAAATGGGGTGAGAGAGAGTGAATCACAAACTGAGGAGGGAGAGAGAGAGAGAAATACAAACTGGGGAGAGGGAGAGAAACATAAAAATGCGGCGAGGGAGAGAGAAACACAAACTGGAGAGAGAGAGAAACACAAACTTAGGGGAGAGAGAGAGAAACACGAACTGGGGAGAGAGAGCGAGAGTGAAACACAAACTGGGGAGAGACAGAGACACAAATTGGGGGGAGAGAAAGAGAAACACAAACTGGGGGCAGAGAGAGATCCACAAACTGGAACGAGAGAGAGAAACAGAAACTGGGGGAGAGAGAGAGAAACACAAACTGTGGAGAGAGAGAAACTCATACTGGGGGCATGAGAGAAACAGAAAATGAGGGAGAGAGAGGGAAACACAAACTGGGGAGAGAGAGTGAAGCACAAACTGGGGGAGAGAGAGTGAAACACAGCTGGGGAGAGAGAGAGAGAGAGAGAAACATAAACTGGGGAGAAAGTGACACAAACTGGGGACAGAGAGTGAAACAGAAACTGGGGGGAGAGAAAGATAAACTGAGAGAGAAAGAAGCAGAAACTGGGAAGAGAGACAGAGAAACATACACTGGGGAGAGAGAAAAACACAAACTGGGGAGAGCGACACACACACACACACACACACACACACAAACTAGGGGGAGAGAGCAGGAGAAACAAAAACTGGGGCGAGAGAGAGCGAGAAACAAACTGGGGGGAGAGAGAGAAACACAAGCTGGGGAGAGAGAGAGAAAGACAAACTGGGGAGAGAGAGAGAAACAGAAACTGGGGATAGAGAGAGAAACACAAACTGAGGAGAGAGAGAAACAACCTGGGGAAAGAGAAACACAATCTGGGTAGAGAGAGAGAGACACACAAAATGTGGAGAGAGAAATACAAACTGGGGAATGTAATGATATCAGCAAATAGTGATGTTATTTGCCTGTTCGATTATGATGCCTACCAGCATGATTGCATGTATTGATTGCTTGTGCCTGACCAGCAGAGGTCATGTGACCGAGACAAGCAAGGCAGTCTAGTTTAGTTTCAGTTTCGTTCTAGATGCATCACTAGCTTGATGTCTCCTGTAAATGCTGTTAAAAGAGTTGAACAAGGCTTTAGATTAAAAGACATTCTCTTTCATAAATGTCTCGTCATTGAACCCACAAGGAAATCAATACATGGTGTCAGAAGTGATTGAAAGAGATGAAGAGAAAATATCTGAAGTTAAATCAGCTCTCCACAAATTAGCAAGCCAAAAGAGAACATCGTTGCTTACCATTGGAGAATAGCTAACGAAGTGAAAAAATGGAAGGTTTACACCCACCAGCGACGCTTCAGTTGACAGGTAATGTGGCTGAAAATTGGAGGAGGTTCAAACAACGTTTGGGGTTGTATTTATCAGCAATCAGAGCTGATGAGAAAAGTAATGAAAGGAAATCGTCACTGTTCTTACATGTCGTGGGTGTTGAAGCGCTGGAGGTGTATAATAACTTCACATTCGCTGCTAATGGAGACAAAATGAAGCTAGATAAAATAATGGAACAGTTTGAGGCCTACTGCATGCCTAAGCGTAACGTGACATTTGAGAGGCACAGATTTTCACATGTGTACAGAAAACGGGTGAGACTATTGATCAGTATGTGACTGAACTAAGAAACCGAAGCAAATCGTGTGAATTTGGGGGACTGACAGACTCGCTGATAAAAGACAGATTGGTGTGTGGTATTCCAGATAATGGTCTAAGGGAAAGACTGCTAAGAGAGCAAAATCTAGACCTGGGAAAAGCCATAGCACTGTGTAGGGCTACAGAGACTGTGAAGTTGCAGGCAAAGGAGCTGTTCAGTGACAATAGCTGCAACGTGGATGCAGTGAGAAAGAACGGATACAAACCGTTTAACAAAACGAGCGCCAATGTGAAAAAAGAGGCGTGGCCAGCGAACGAAAATGAAAGGGACAATCGAAAGTCATGTAGTCGATGCGGTACACAGCATCCAACAAAAGAGTGTCCAGCATATGGTAAAAAATGCAATAGTTGCAACAGAAGCAACCATTATGCCCGTTGCTGTAAGAACCAAATGCAACAAAGCAAGGTCCATGCAGTAGATGAAAGCGACATAGAGGAGTTCTATGTAGATGTTGTGTCTGAAAACAAAAAAGAAGAAAGAGACTGGATGTTGACACTAAAAGTGAATGACATATACATTCCATTTAAATTGGATACTGGAGCACAAGTTAATGTGATATCAGAGACTGATTTTAAGAAAATTAGACCCAGACCAAAGATACATGGAATATAAGTGAAAGTGACAGGATACTCAGGTACTGATATACCAGTGAAAGGAAGATGCATTGTCAAAGTAACACACAAGGACAGAGAGCACACGCTAGCATTAATCGTGGTGCCAAAGGATGTGCAAGCCATACTAGCTTTAAAAGCCTGTGAGAGACTGAACCTGGTAAAGAGAGTCCTCATTGTGGAAAGCGAAGGAGAGACAGTCTATGATGAACTGAATGTTGCGTACACACCGGGTAAGCTGATGTATACAGCAGACATGTTGTCCAGAGCTGTTGACCCAGGAGAGCCCGCAAACACAGTGAAAAGACTGATGTACAAGGCAAAAGACAGTGGAACTGACTTCTACCAGAGCATGCTTGTATACCGCACAACGCCGCTCGAGTGTGGTATGTCACCAGCCCAACTCCTGATGGGACGTCGGCTAAGGTCAAACCTACCCATCCCGGAGAACCTCCTGAAAACAAAAGAGGGGGAGAAAGTGAGGAAGTTCAAAGAGCAACAGAAAGAAAAGCAAAAGTACTACTATGACAGAGGAACACAAAACCTACCTGAACTCCACACTGGTGACCAAGTAAAGTTCAAAGACAAAACAAACACATGGACTCAGAAGGGAACTGTCCTGAGTGAAGTTCAACCAAGATCATACACCATTCAGACAGATGAGGGTGCTGTTCTGAGAAGAAATCATCGAGATCTTCTCATGGGACCAGCCACAGCAGGTCAAGAGACTGATACTGTTGAACAACCTGATCACACAGCTGAGAACCATCATCTGAGGCAACAACTCAGATTCAAGGACAATCAATCAGAAAATCCTCAAGACACGTGAAGCCTCCTGAGAGACTCATTGAGCAAATTTAAGGACTATTGTTATAGAAGGAAGTAATGTTATCTTATTCTTTCTTCAAGTTCTAGTGTATTTACATATTTCATGTGAACACACAAAGCAAGGTTAAAAAACCTTGATCATGATAATGATAATGTAAGTTCATTAACTGTTACAGTTAAAATGCAGATTAATACAAAGAAAACATGTGGTTAGTTAAAAGTAAAATACTTTTGTTTTAAGAAAAGGAGATGTAATGATATCAGCAAATAGAGATGGTATTTGCCTGTTCGATTATGATGCCTTAATAGCATGATTGCATGCATTGATTGCTTGTGCCTGACCAGCAGAGGGCATGTGACCGAGAGAAGCAAGGCAGTGAGTTTAGTTTCAGTTTCGTTCTAGATGCATCACAGCATCGTGTCTCCTGTAAAAGCTGTATGAAAGAGTTGAACAGACTTTAGATTATAACTCATTCTCTTTCATAAATGTCTCATCATTGGACCCACAAAGAAATCAATACAGGGAGAGAGAAAAAGACATTGGGGGGAGAGAGAGAGAAACACAAACTCGGGAGAGAGAAAGAGAACCACAAACTGGAGAGAGAGAGAGAGAAAACACAAGCTGGGGAGCGAGAGAGAAACAAACTGGTGAGAGAGAGACGCACAAACTGGGAGGAGGGAGAGAGAGAGTGAAACACAAACTGAGGAGAGAGAGAGACAAATACAAACTAGGGAGAGAGAGAGAAACACAAACTGGGGAGAGAGAGAGAGAAACACAAACTGAGGAGAGAGAGAGACAAATACAAACTGGGGAGAGAGAGAAACTCAAACTGTGGACAGAGAGAGAGGAACACAAACTGGAGAGAGAGAGAAAACACAAACTAGGGAGAGAGAGAAAAACACAAACTGGGGAGGGAGAGAAACTCAAACTGAGGGAATGAGAGAGAGAGAAAGACAAACTGGGGGAGAGAGAGAAACAAACTGGGAAGAGAGCGACAGAACACAAACTTGGGAGAGGTGTTAAATCTGGATATCTTTAGGTAGTGTGTCCTTCAAATAATCGACAGAGGCTGCAGATAAAAATCAACAGGTGTTTACTGGATGAGGGTTGCTCCAAAACTAAGCAGTACAGGTCCCTACTCAGGGTTATATACAGGTGTGGTCACTGCCGGTACTACAGTATACAGGAGCTGTAAAAAGTAGCTCTCCCCTTAAAGGTACATACATTACAATTCCTCCCCTTTTAGATTAACAGTACCATAACATTCATTTAACAATTAAATATCAACTAATTACAATTAACACTTTTAACATGCAACATTAACTGAAAATAGTCTATTTATAAATTCAGTCTTTGGGGAGGCTTCCTGATCCTTTCTGGATAGCGCCTTTCCTGAGTGTCTTGCTCTTGGTGCGGAGGCGATTCTGGCCCCCTGTCGTTGGTTGGTTCATCAGCTTCCGTTACTACTGTTTCTGGGGTAGATGCTACCTGTATGTCGGGTTCATTACCAGGTACGCGAGACATGGGGTTGACTCGTTCCTGTGACGCTAGGATCTGGTCGACATGGCATCTCACAATGTTCTCCCCAACATCCACTGTGTACATTAATGGCCCCTGCCGTGTGCATATCGTTCCTGGTTGCCATTTCTCTGTTCGGTAGTCACGGGCCAAGACTGGTTGCCCTACATTGAAGCTCTTGTCGGCTTCTCATTGATGTGCTGGAATTGCTTATTCTCAACATTTCTTCGTACATTTGGTCTGAGCAAAGCCAGACGAGATCTCAACCTTTGGTTAAAGAACATCATGGCCGGGGTCTGGTTGGTAACTGCATGTGTCGCATTTCTGTAGGCTAACAGGAAATTGTCCACCTTATGCTGCAGTGGAATGTCGTCATCGCACATGGACCTTACTGCCTTTTTAAAGGTTTGTACGAACCTCTCAGCCAATCTATTTGTGGCTGGATGATACGGGGCGGATGTGTAATGCCTTACCCCATTCCTTTTCATAAATCTTCGAAACTCTTCGGACACAAACTGTGGTCCATTATCAGAGCAAATCTGCTCTGGCAAGCCGTTCCTGGCAAAAATGTTCCGTAGGACTGTAATAGTTTTCTCCGTGGTGGTGGAGGACATTTTGATCACATCAGGCCATTTCGAGTGCGCATCCACGGCTATTAAAAACATTGAGTCCATGAATGGACCAGCAAAATCAATATGCACCCGTTGCCATGGAGATGAGTGCCACTCCCATGGGTGTAGAGGGGCATGCGGTGGTGCATTTTGGACCTTCTGGCATCCCGAGCAGCTCTTTGTCAGGTCCTCGATTTGCTGATTGATCCCTGGCCACCACACATAAGCCCTAGCAAGGCTTTTCATTTTCACCCCTCCCAGATGGCCTTCATGAAGCTCATTGAGCACTCTCTCCCTTAACTTGGGTGGAATTACCACTCGGGATCCACACATCAAGGTCCCCTGGCATACTGACAGCTGTTCTCTTCTGGATGAGAATGCTGGCAACAGTGAGTCGCCATGTGTTGCCATCCCTTCACCATCAAATCATATACCCGAGACAGTGTCGGGTCATTTCGGGTCTCCTTCTCTATATCCACGTTAGTTACTAGCAAGCGTTCAATTATAGACGAATAAAATATTTTGACAGGGTCCACTGCTGGTGCTTCCTCCACAGTAGGCAGTGGCAGGCATGATAGCCCATCAGCATTTCCATGCTGTTTCGTGCCCTTATACTCTATTTCATATTGGTTCGCCCCTAGAAAAAGTGACCATATTTGTAGCCGTTGCGCAGTCATCACCGGAACGCCCTTCTTTGGATTAAAGATGGAGACCAGTGGTTGGTGGTCAGTCAGCAAGGTGAACTTCTGCCCATGCAGATAGTGGTTGAACTTTTTCACTCCCCACACTAGGCTGAGGGCCTCCCTGTCAATCTGGGCGTAGTTACGCTCGGCTGAGGTTAGTGACCGAGACGCAAAGGCTACCGGCCTCTCCGAGCCGTCCAGGAACTTGTGCGACAGCACTGCTCCAATACCATAGGGTGATGCATCACATGCCAACCGAATTGATAGTGCTGGGTTGAAATGAGCCAAAACCTCTTTTGATGTGATCAATTCTTTGCACTTGTGGTAAGCTCGTTTACATTCGTCATTCCACTTCCATGGTACCCCCGTTTGCAGTAGGGTGTTCAGTGGGTGTAGTACTGTAGACAAATTCGGCAAGAACTTATGGTAGTAGTTCAGCAGCCAGAGGAACGACCTCAGTTGTGACACATTTTCCGGTGCTGGAGCCTTGACTACTGCCTCAATCTTTTCAGGGGCTTATGTAACCCCTCTTCATCAATAACGTGGCCACAATACGAGATCTGCTTCTGGAAAAACTCGCATTTGTGTCGATTAGCTCGGAGCCCATATTCCTTCAATCTAGTGAGCACCTGCTCCAGGTTGGCGAGGTGATCACTGTCATTTTTGCCCATGACCAGGATGTCGTCCAAATAACACTGAGTCCCTGGAATCCCTTGCAGGACTTGATCCATTGCCCTTTGCCAAATAGCCGGAGCTGATGCTACCCCGAACACCAGCCGGTTGTATTGGTAGAGGCCTTTATGAGTGTTGATCGTGAGGTACTGTTTCGAGGCTTCTTCTACCTCTATTTGCAGGTACGCCTGGGCCAGATCAATCTTAGTGAAGCGTTTTCCTCCAGATAGCGAGGCGAAAATATCTTCAATCTGCGGAAGCAGATATTGTACCGTGTGAAGGACTGGGTTCACTGTCACCTTAAAGTCGCCACGGATGCGATTTTTCTTTGGTTCCCCAGGCGTATTACTCAACGACCTCTTCATTACAGGAACGATGGGTGCAGCCCACTTGCTCCAGTCCACTTTGGACAGTACTCCAGAACGTTCCAAACCTTCCAGCTCTGCTTCGACGGCTGGCGGATCGCATAAGGCACTGGTCTGGCCTTAAAAAACTTTCGGCTTGCATTTTCCTCTATTTTGATCGTTGCTGTTATGCCTTTTAGTGTTCCGAGTCCCTCCTGGAACACTTCTTGTGCATCAGTTAGCATTTTTGACAATCGGCCAGGTGTGACGTCGTCATCCTTTTTGGCATCTACCGTCAGTGCTTGTATGGCAAGCCAATCTAACTGTATCTTCTGGATCCATTCACGTCCTAGCAGTGGTGGTCCTCCATCTGGCAATACATATAGGTCCATTTTTGGTGTTTCCTTGCTGTTGTATATCACGTTCACCCTTATTTTTCCTTTGGGGTAGACTTTTTGCCCCGTGTACGTCTTCAAGACAATCTCTGTATCTCTCAAGGGTATATGTGTGAGAATAGCTGCTTGTAGTCCCTTCGGTTTATGACTGTTAAGGCTGATCCTGTGTCCAATTCCATTTTCACTTGGACTCCGTCTATCTTGAGCGTGACCCAGATAGTTTGGTGATCCTCTATTTTGATTACATTATGTAGTTTCAGACAACCCAGCTCCTTGCTTCTGGAGTCTGTATCACTTTTCTGTTCATCTGAACTACTCTCCGTCACCTTATGTACCTTTTTGTACTTCTCCTGTGTGGAGATTTCTTGCTGCTGGTTTTCTTTCCCGACCTGCAGACTCTTGCTATGTGTCCTACTTCTCCACACTGTCTGAACACTTGGTCCTGAAACCAACAATCCTTATGGTCGTGTGTTGTTCTGCCGCAGTGATAACACTTCCCTGTTCCATATGACATTTCATTTGTGCCATATTCTTGCGGTCTCCGTTGTATCTCTGCAGTGCCCCGTGCGGCTGCTTCATGTGATACTGCCATGCTGAAAGCCTTGCCCAGCGTAAGATCCTTTTCTGATAGAAGCCGTTTCTGGATTCCTTCACTTTGAAGCCCACACACAAACTTGTCCCTTAAAGTATCTGCTAGTCCCGTTCCAAACTGGCAGTGCTTCGATAGCTTGCGCAGTTCCGTTAAATACTCAGCATTACTTTCGCCTTTATGCTGGTTCCTTTTGTGGAACTTAAATCTTTCTGTTATCAGCAGCGTTGTGGGGTTTAAATGGTCCTGTAGGATTGCCACTATGCTTTCAAAATCCTTTTCCACTGGCTTCTCTGGGGTTACTAGGTTTCGCAGTAAGCCGTACGTTTTTGCACCCATGGAATTCAACAATACCAGTGCTTTCCTGGCATCTGGCACCTCATTCGCCTTGCAGTACACCTCTATGCGCTCTATATATGTCGCCCAATCTTCGACTTCATTGTCGAACGCTTTGGCACTGCCACTCTTCGGCATCCCTGGGTGTGGTTAGACTGGTTAAAAATGGCATCTCCCGCACTCTCCCTTCTTCTCCGCTGGCTCAAAATGGTGTCTCCCGCGCTTTCCTTTCTTCCCGCGCTCTCCCTTCTTCTCCACTGGCTCAAAATGGCGTCTTCCCGTGCTCTCCCTTCTTTTCTTCCCCCTCAGACGCTGCTCAGCCCTTGAACACCGGCCACGCTCTGTGCATTTTCCCCTCTCTCGTTGACGCCGCTCGGTCTTCAACCCCGACTGCGCCCTGTGCGCTTTACCCTCTCTCTTACCCGTCGACGCTGTTCGGCCTTTTTCTGTGCCGTCGGTTGGCTCCCGCCGCCGCTGTCCAGAAAGCGTCTGCGCCGTACCTGCTGCCAGCCCGCTGCGCTGGATCATCGCGGCTGGTGAACCAAGCCCAGCTCTCTACAGCCTCCTCTGTGATGCTCAAGTTCTCCCTGGATGGTCGACGCCCGCACTGGTGGAATCGGCCTTCTTCTTCAGAGTTGCAGGTAGGTTCGAAATGTTAAATCTGGGTATCTTTAGGTAGTGTGTCCTTCAAATTATCGACAGAGGCTGCAGATAACAATCAACAGGTGTTTACTGGATGAGGGTTGCGCTAAAACTAAGCAGTAAAGATCCCTACTCAGGGTTATATACAGGTGTGGTCCCTGCTGGTACTACAGTATACAGGAGCTGTAAAAAGTAGTTCTCCCCTTAAAGGTACATACACTAAAAGAGGGAGAAACAGAAATAGGGGAGATAAAGAGAAACACAATCTGAGGAGAGAGAGAGATAAATAGAAACTGGGGAGAGAGAGAGCAGGAGAAACAAAAACTGGGGAGAGAGAGAAACACAAACTGGGGAGAGCGAGAGAGAAACACAAATTGGGCAGAGAGAAAAGAAACAGAAACTCAGGAGAGAGGGAGAAAAAGAAACTGGGGAGAGAGAGAGTGAAACACAAACTGGGGAGAGAGAAAAACACAAACTGGGGAGAGAGAGAAACTCAAACCGGGGGTGTGCTGCCTCTCCCTCTAACTTAACCTCACTGTATGTATTTAACTTACTTATATATGTATAACCTACCTGTTGGGGCCATTGCCCCTTTAACTTACCTTTTAGGGCCATTGCCCCTTTAAGACGCGTCTTAGTGTGCTGACGTCACGTCACATATGACGTAGCATGCTGATGTCACGTCACGTACGACGTGACGCGCGTGAGGCGGCTGCCGGCCCGACTCGGCCTTCCAGAAAGGCCGCCGGCACAGCCCGGCCTAGCGTCTTCGGCCGCAGCGACCAGCCGCCGGGAGCGACGCGATCATCTGCTCCCGCGGCAAGCACCGGCTCAGCCTGGCCTCCAGTTCCTGCTCCTGACTTCGGCCTCAACGGCCAGAAACACGGCCAGCGACGCAACTACGCAGTCACGGGATGCCTCAAGCGCTGGCAAATGCGACCGAGCGTGATGAGGTCACCACGCTCCCCACAGGACTGCGAACCCAGTCCTTGTGGAGTCCCCACTGGAACAGGACCTACACCACGCTGCTCCTACAGCAGCACAGGCTCCTCAGTTGTATTGTCCCCATGCTTGAGTCTTGGAAATTATTTGTCTGTAAGTATTTTAGAATGCTATAGATGACTAGTGTGCACTGTATGTTGTAAAAAATGTTTAGTTGTAACTTTTCTCTGTCTAGCTGGTTAACTAGTAGCTGTATTTTGATACACTATGTACAGGGCTAATTTAAAGAAAATGCCTCCCAGTTTGCTAAATGTATACTCAGTAAGCTGTGTTTCCACGTGTTTGGTATCAGTTATGCATTTGTATACTAATGTGTGCTTCCATTTCTGTGTTGTGTTTCAGTTTTACAATAAGAAACTTTCAATAAAGCGTTAGAAGAAAAGTCAAGCCTTGTGATTTTATGGGAAGATATCAAGTTGTTCGCTATCTGTCTAGCTCTGCATAGGATCGCGTTGCGAGGGCAGAATAGGGGGAGAGAGAGAAACAAACTGGGGAGAGAGAGAGAAACACAAACTGGGGGAGAGAGAGAAACAAACTGCGAAGAGAGCGACAGAACAAAAACTGGGGAGAGAGAGAGAAACACAAACTTGGGAGAGAGCGGGAGAAACAGAAATAGGTGAGATAGAGAGACTTACAATCTGAGGAGAGAGAGAGATAAATAGAAACTGGGGAGAGAGCGAGCAGGAGAAACAAAAACTGGGGAGAGAGAGAAACACAAACTGGGGAGCGAGAGAGAAACACAAACTGGGGAGAGCAAGAGAGAAACACAAACTGTGGAGAGAGAGAGAAACACAAACTGGGGAGAGAGAGAGAGAAAAACACAAACTCGGGCGAGAAAGAGGAACACAAACTGGAGAGAAACACACACACAAGCTTGGGAGAGAGAGAGAGTGCAACACAAACTGGGGAGAGAGAGTCAAACACAAACTGGGGAGAGAGAGAGAGAGAGAAACACAAATTGGGCAGAGAGAAAAGAAACAGAAACTCAGGAGAGAGGGAGAAAAACAAACTGGGGAGAGAGAGAGTGAAACACAAACTGGGGAGAGAGAGAGAAATACAAGCTTGGGAGAGAGAGAGTGAAACACAAATTGGGGAGAGAGAGCAAAACTCAAACTGTGGACAGAGACAGAGGAACACAAACTGGGGAGAGAGAGAAACACAAACTGGGGAGAGAGAGAAATGCAAACTGGGGAGAGAGTGAGGGTGAAACAATGTGGGAGAGAGAGAGAACAAAACACAAACTGGGGAGAGAGAGTGAATCACAAACTGGGGAGGGAGAGAAACACATACTGGGGAGAGAGAGAGTGAAACACAAACTGGGGAGAGAGAGAGAAATACACACTGGGGAGAGACAGAAACACAAATTGGGGAGAGAGGGAGAAACTCAAACTGTGGACAGAGAGAGAGGAACACAAACTGGAGAGAGAAACACAATCTGGGAGAGAGAGAGAAAGACAAACTGCGGAGAGAGAGAGAGAGAAACACGCACTGTGGAGATAGAGAGAAATACAAACTGAGGCGAGAGAGAGAAACAGAAACTGGGGAGAGAGAGAAACACCAGCTGGGGAGAGAGAGAGTGAAACACAAACTGGGGAGAGAGAGAGAAACACAAACTCGGGCGACAAAGAGGAACACAAACTAGAGAGAGAAACACAAACTGTGGGAGAGAGAGAGAAACACAAACTGGGGAGAGAGAGAGAAACACAAACTGGGGAGAGAGCGAGAGAGAGAAACACAAACTGGGGAGAGAGCAAGACAGAGAAACACAAACTGGGGAGCGAGAGCAAGAGAAACCCAAACTGGAGAGAGAGGCAGAATCAAAAACTGGAGAGAGAGAAACAAGCTGAGGAGAGAGAGAGAAACAGAAACTGTGGAGAGCGAGAGAGAAACACAAACTGGGGTGAGAGAAAAACAAACTGGGGAGAGAGAAACACAAACTTGAGATAGCGAGAGAAACAAACTGGAGAGAGAGAGAATCACAAGCTGGGGAGAGAGAGAGAAACACTAACTGGAGAGAGAGAGAAACACAAACTGGTGCGAAAAAAAGACAAACACAAACTTGTGAGAGTGAAAGACACACAAAGTGGGGGTAGAGAGAGAGAGAATCACAAACTGGGGAGAGAGAGAAACACAAATTGTGGGAGAGAGAAACACAAACTGGGGGCAAGAGAGAAACAGAAATTGAGGGAGAGAGAGTAAAACATTAACTGGGAGGCCAGAGAGAAACATAAACTGGGGAGAAAGAGAGAAACACGAACTGGGGGAGAGATAGAAACACAAACTGGGGGGAGAGAGAGAAACACCAACAGGGGGGAGAGAGAGAGAAACACAAACTTAGGGGAGAGGGAGAAAATCAAGCCGAGGGAGAGAGAGAGAAAATCAAGCCGAGGGAGAGAGAGAGAGAAACACAAACTGAGGAGAGTGAAACATAAACTGGGGGGAGAGTGAGAATAACAACCTGGGGAGTGAGAGAGAAACACAAACTGGGGAGACAGAGAGAAACACAAACAGGGTGAGAGAGAGAGCAACACAAATTGGGGAGAGAGAGAGGAACAGAAACTGGGGGAGGGAGAGAAACACAAACTGACAAGAAAGAGAATCTCAAACTGGGGAGAGCCGGAGAGAAACATAAACTGGGGAGAGAGAGAGAAACACAAACTGGGGAGAGAGAGAGAAACACAAACTGGGGAGAGAGAGAGAAACACAAACTGGGGAGAGAGAAACACAAACTGGGGAGAGAGAGAGAAACACAAACTGGGAAGTGAGAGCAAGAGAGAGAGAGAGAAACACAAACGGGGAGAGAGAGTGAAACAACAACTGGGGAGAGGGTGAGAGAGAAACACAAACTCCGGAGAAACACAAACTGGGGAGACAGAAGCACAAACTGGGGGAGAGAGTGAGAGAGACAATCACAAACTGGGTAGAGAGAAAAAGAAACTGAGGAGAGAGGGAAGAACAGAAACTGGGGAGAGCGAAAGAGAAACACAAACTTGGGAGAGAGAAATACAAACAGGAGAGAGAGAGAGGGAGAGAAACACAAATGGGGAGAGAGAGTGAAACATAAACAGGGGAGAGAGAGAAACAAAAACTCAGGAGAGAGAAACGCAAACTGGGGAGAGAGAAACAAAAACTGAGTAGAGAGAGAGCGAAACAGGAATGGGGGAGAGAGAAACACAAACTGAGGAGAGAGAGAGAAACAAAAACTGGGGAGAGAGAGAAACACAAACTCGGGAGAGAGAAACACAAACTGGGGAGAGAGAGAGAAAGACAAACTCGAGCGAGACAAACACAAACTCGAGAGAGAGAGAAACACAAACTGAGGAGAGAGAAACACAAACTGGGGAGAGAGAAACACAAACTGAAGAGAGAGAAACACAAACTGAGGAGAAAGAGAGAATCACATACTAATGAGAGAGAAATAAAAACTGGGGAGAGAGAGGGCTGGTGAGAAACACAAACGGGAGGGAGAGCAAAACACAAACTGGGGAGAGAGAGAGAAACACAAACTGGGGAGAGAGAGAGAAACACAAACTGGGCAGCAGAAACATAAACTGAGGAGAGAGGGAGAAAGAGAAACCGGGTGAGAAAGAGTGAAAAACCAACTGGGGAGAGATAGAGTGAAACACAAACTGGGAGAGAGAAATACAAACTGGGGAGAGAGTGAGAGAGAGAGAGAGAGAGAGAAACACAAACGGGGAGAGGGAGTGAAACTCTAACAGGGGAAAGGGTGAGAGAGAAGCACAAACTCGGGAGAGAGAGAGAAACACAAACTGGGGAGAGAGAAACACAAACTGTGGAGAGAGAACCACAAACTCGGGTGGGAGAGAGAAACACAAACTCGGGAGAGAGTGTGAAACACAAACTGCGGAGAGAGAAACACAAACTGGGGAGAGAGAAACACAAACTGGGGAGAGAGAGAGAAACACAACCTGGGGAGAGCAAGAGAGAAAAGTAAACTGGGGAGAGAGAGTGAGAGAAACACAAACTGGAGAGAGAGGGGGAATCACAAACTGGAGAGAGAGAAACAGAAGCTGAGGAGAGAGGGAGACACAGAAACTGGGGAGAGTGAGAGAGAAACACAAACTGAGGAGAGAGAGAGTGAAACAGGAACTGGGGAGAGAGAGAGATAATCACAAACTGAGGAGAGAGAGAGAAATACAAACTCGGGACAGAGAGAAACACAAACTGGGGAGAGAGGGAAACTCAAACTGAAGAGAGAGAAACATAAACTTGAGAGAGAGAGAGAAACACAAACTGGGGAGACAAAGAGAGAAAAGTAAACTGGGGAGAGAGAGTGAGAGAAACACAAACTGGGGAGAGAGAGAGAATCACAAATTGGGCAGAAGAAGCACAACCTGAGCAGATAGGGTGAAACACAAACTGGGTGAGATGGAGTGAAAAACCAACTTTGGGGAGAGAGAAACTCAAACTGGGGAGAGACAGAGAAACACTAACCGGAGAGAGAGAGAAACACAAACTGGTGAGAGAAAGAGACAAACACAAACTTGTGAGAGTGAAAGACACAGAAACTGGGGGTAGAGAAAGAGATCACAAACTGGGGAGAGAGTGAGAGAAACACAAACTGGGGAGAGAGAAACAAAACACAAATTGAGGAGAGAGAGAGAAACACAAACTGGGGGAGTGAGAGCGAGAAACACAAACTGGGGGAAAGAGAGAGAAACACAAACTAGGGATAGAGAAACACAAATTTGGGAAAGAAAGAGAGAGAGAAACACTAACTGGGAGTGAGAGTGAAACACAAACTGGGGACAGAGAGAGAAAGAAACACAAACTCAGGTGAGAGTGAAAAACACACACTGGGTGCGGAGGGAGATACACAAAGTGGGGAGAGACAGAGAAACACGAACTGAGGGAGAGAGAGAAACACAAACTGGGGAGAGAGAGAGAAACACAAACTGGGGAGAGAGAGAGAAACACAAACTGGGGAGAGTGAGAGCAACACAAACTGGAGAGAGAGAGAGAATCACAAACTGGGGAGAGAGAACCAGGTACTGAGGAGAGAGGGAGAATCAGAAACATGGGAGAGCAAGAGAGAAATACAAACTGGGGAGAGAGGAATAGAAACCAGAGAGAGAGAGAGGGAGGGAAACACAAACGGGGAGAGAGTGTGAAATACAAACTGGGGAGAGAGAGAAACACAAACTCGGGAGAGAGAAGCACAAACTGGGGAGAGAGAAACACAAACTGAGGAGAGAGAGAGTGAAACAGGAACTGGGGAGAGAGAGAGAGAAACACAAATTGAGGAGAGAGAGAGAAATACAAACTCGGGACAGAGAGAATCACAAACTGAGGAGAGAGAGAGAAACACAAACTGGGGAGAGAGAGAAACACCAACTCGGGATAGAGAAACACAAACTGGGGAGAGAGAAACACAAACTCGGGACAGAGTGAAACACAAACTGAGGAGAGAGAGAGAAACACAAACTGGGGAGAGAGAGAGAAACACAAACTGAAGAGAGAGAAACACAAACTTGAGAGAGAGAGAGAAACACAAACTGGGGAGACCAAGTGAGAAAAGTAAACTGGGGAGAGAAAGTGAGAGAAACACAAACTGGGGAGAGAGAGAGAATCACAAATTGGGCAGAAGAAGCACAAACTGAGGAGAGAGGGTGAAACACAAACTGGGTGAGAAAGAGTGAAAAACCAACTTTGGGGAGAGAGAAACTCAAACTGGGGAGAGACAGAGAAACACTAACCGGAGACAGAGAGAAATACAAACTGGTGAGAGAAAGAGACAAACACAAACTTGTGAGAGTGAAAGACACACAAACTGGGGGTAGAGAAAGAGAATCAGAAACTGGGGAGAGAGCAAGAGAAAGACAAACTGGGGAGAGAGAGAGAGAGAGAGAGAGAGAGAGCAGATTAGAATGTTACCGGGCCCTAAAAAGAGATTATAAACTGGCAGACTACCTCACGACCATCAGAGACACAAAACAGAGACAGACCCTCACCAGGTACAGACTAAGCGACCACCAACTGGAAATTGAAAAAGGCAGATACAAGAAATCCTGGCAGCCTAGAGAGAATAGAATATGCGATCAATGTCTGGCCGGCGAGGTTGAAACAGAAATGCATTTCCTCCTAAAATGCGAAAAATTCAACACATCAAGAAACATATTATTCAACAAGCTAAGCCAAACAACCCCAGATTTCAAGGAATTGGATGACCTGTCAAAATTGAGATTAGTCCTGGGAGAAGGAGACAGACCATACCTTGGGGCCAAATATGTAACAACATGTCACAACCTGAGGACTGTTTAAAAGTAAGACTGTTTAAAATTAATATTGTTAAAAGTAATATTGTATGTACCCAACAAATGTCAAATCGATTGACACCTACAGAATGTTGGAAAACTGTACCTTTTTGCTATGTAAGCTTTGGCAATATGGTTCTCTGTAAACTTTCATGCCAATAAAGCATTTGAATTGGAATTGGAGAAAACACAAATTGAGGAGAGAGAGAGAAACACAATCTGGGGGAGTGAGAGCGAGAAACACAAACTGGGGGGAAAGAGAGAGAAACACAAACTGGGGAGAGAGAAACACAAATTTGGGAAAGAAAGAGAGAGAGAAACACTAACTGGGAGTGAGAGTGAAACACAAACTGGGGACAGAGAGAGAAAGAAACACAAACTCAGGTGAGAGTGAAAAACGCACACTGGGTGCGGAGAGAGATACACAAAGTGGGGAGAGACAGAGAAACACGAACAGAGGGAGAGAGGGAAACACAAACTGGAGAGAGAGAGAGAAACACAAACTGGGGAGAAGAAACACAAGCTGAGGAGAGAGGGAGAAATAGAAACTGGGTGAGAAAGAGTGAAAAACCAACTTTGGAGAGAAATTCAAACTGGGGAGAGACACAGAAACTCTAACTGGAGAGAGAGAGAAACTCAAACTGGTGAGAGAAAGAGACAAACACAAACTTGTGAGAGTGAAAGACATAAACTGGGGTAGAGAAAGAGACAAACACAAACTTGTGAGAGTGAAAGACAGAAACTGGGGGTAGAGAAAGAGAATCACAAACTGGGGAGAGAGAGAGAGAAACTCAAAATGGGGAGAGAGAGAGAAACAGTAACTGGCAGTGAGAGTGAAACGCAAACTGGGGAGAGAGAGAGAAAGAAACACAAACTCGGGTGAGAGAGAGAGAAACGCACACTGGGTGTGGAGAGAGATACACAAAGTGGAGAGAGAGAGAGAGAGAAGCACAAAGTGAGGGAGAGAGAAACACAAACTGGGGAGAGAGAGAGAGAAACACTAAATGGGGAGAAAGTGACACACAGACTGGGGAGAGAGAGTGAAACAACAACTGGGGAGAGAGAGAGAGAGAAAAACACAAACTGGGGAGAGAGAGAGAAACAGAAACTGGGGAGGGAGAGAAACACAAGCTGAAGAGAAAGAGAATCTCAAACTGGGGAGAGCAAGAGAGAAATGTAAACTGGGGAGAGATAGAGAGAAACACAAAATTGTGAGGGAGATAGAAACACAAACGGGGAGAGAGAGTGAAACAATAACTGGGCAGAGGGTGAGGGAGAAACACAAACTCGGGAGAGAGAGCAACACAAACTGGGGAGAGAGAGAAACACAAACTGGGGGGAGAGAGGGAAACACAAACATGTGAGAGTGAAAGACACGCAAACTGGGGGAAGAGAGAGAGAGTCACAAACTGAGGAGAGAGAGAGAAACAAAAACTAGGGAGAGAGAGATAAAAAGAAACTGGGGGGAGAGAGAGAAACACAAACTGGGGAGAGGGAGAGAAACATAAACTGGGGAGGGATAGAGAGAAACACAAACTGGGGAGAGAGAAACACAAACTGGGGAGAGAGAAATACAAACCATGGAGAGAGAGAGAGAGAAACACAAATGGTGGAGAGAGAGAGAAAACACAAATTGAGGAGAGAGAGAGAAACACAAACTGGGGGTAGAGAAACACAAACTGAGGAGGGAGAGAGAAACACAAACAGAGAGAGAGAGTGAAACAATGATTGGGTAGAGGGTGAGAGAGAAACACAAACTCGGGAGAGAGAGCAACACAAACTGGGGGGAGAGAGAGAAACACAAACTAGGGAGAGAGAGAGACAAACACAAACTTGTGAGAGTGAAAGACACACAAACTGGGGGAAGAGAGAGAGAGTCACAAACTGGGTAGAGAGAGAGAAACGCAAACTAGGGAGAGAGAGAGAAACACAAACTGAGGAGAGAGAGAGAAACACAAACTGGCGAGAGATAGAGAGAAACACAAACTAGGGAGAGAGAAACACAAACAGGGAGAGAGAGTGAAACAACAATTGGGCAGAGGGAGAGAGAGAAACACAAATTGGGGAGAGAGAGAAACACAAATGGGGAGAGAGAGAGAAACACAAACTGGGGAGAGAGAAACACAAACTGGGGGGTGAGAGAATAACACAAACTGGAGAGAGAGAGAAACTCAAACTGCGGAGAGAGAGAGAGAAAATTAACTGGGGAGAGCGAGGGAGCAACACAAACTGGGGAGAGAGAAATACAAACCGGGGAGAGAGAGAGGGAGAGAAACACAAATGGGGAGAGAGAGTGAAACACAAACTGGGGAGAGAGAGGAACACAAACTGAGGAGAGAGAAACACAAACTGTGGAGAGAGAAAAACAAAATGAGGAGAGAGAGAGAAACACAAACTCGAGATACAGAGAAACACAAACTGAGGAGAGAGAAACACAAACTGGGGAGAGAGAGAGAATCACATACTAATGAGAGAGAAATAAAAACTGGGGAGAGAGAGGGGTGGAGAGAAACACGAACGGGAGGAAGAGCAAAACACAAACTGGGGAGAGAGAGAGAAACACAAACTGGGGAGAGAGAGAGAAACACAAACTGGGAAGAGCGAGGGAGAAAAATAAACTAGGGAGAGAGCGAGAGAAACACTAACTGGAGAGAGAGAGAGAATCACAAACTGGGCAACAGAAACATAAACTGAGGAGAGAGGGAGAAACAGAAACTGGGTGAGAAAGAGTGAAAATCCAACTGGGGAGAGAGAGAGTGAAACACAAACTGGGGAGAGAGAAATACAAACCGGGGAGAGAGTGAGAGAGAGAGAGAGAGAAACACAAATGGGGAGAGGGAGTGAAACTCCAACTGGGGAAAGGGTGAGAGAGAAACACAAACTCGGGAGAGAGAGAGAAACACAAACTGGGGAGAGAGAAACACAAACTGTGGAGAGAGAAAAACAAACTCGGGTGGGAGAGAGAAACACAAACTCGGGAGAGTGAGAAACACAAACTGGGGAGAGAGAAACACAAACTGTGGAGAGAGAAAAACAAACTCGGGTGGGAGAGAGAAACACAAACTCGGGAGAGTGAGAAACACAAACTGCGGAGAGAGAAACACAAACTGGGGAGAGAGAAACACAACCTGGGGAGAGTGAGAGGGAAAAGTAAACTGGGGAGAGAGAGTGAGAGGAACACAAACTGGAGAGAGAGGGGGAATCAAAAACTGGAGAGAGAAAAACAGAAACTGAGGAGAGAGAAATATATACCAGGGAGAGAGAGAGAGAGAGAGAGAGAAACACAAATGTAGGAAAGAGAGAGAAAACAGAAACTGGCAGTGAGAGTGAAACACAAACTGGGGAGAGAGAGAAAGAGACACACACTAGGGGTGGTGAGAGATACACAAAGTGGGGAGAGAGAGAGAAACATAAACTGGGGAGAGAGAGAAAGAGAAACACAAACTGGGGAGAGAGAAACACAAACTGGGGGGAGAGGAACACAAACTGAGGAGGGAGAGAGAAACACAAACAGGGAGAGAGAGTGAAACAATGACTGGGCAGAGGGTGGGAGAGAAACACAAACTTGGGAGAGAGAGAGACAAACACAAACTTGTGAGAGTGAAAGACACACAAACTGGGGGAAGAGAGAGAGAGTCACAAACTGGGTAGAGAGAGAGAAATGCAAACTAGGGAGAGAGAGAGAAACACAAATTGAGGAGAGAGAGAGAAACACAAACTGGGGAGAGATACAGAGAAACACAAACTAGGGAGAGAGAAACACAAACAGGGAGAGGGAGTGCAACAATAATTGGGCAGAGGGTGAGAGAGAAACACAAACTCGGGAGAGAGAGAAACACAAATTGGGGAGAGAGAGAAACACAAATGGGGAGAGAGAGAGAAACACAAACTGGGGAGAGAGAAACACAAACTGGGGGGTGAGAGAATAACACAAACTGGAGAGAGAGAGAAACACAAACTGCGGAGAGAGAGAGAAAATTAACTGGGGAGAGCGAGGGAGCAACACAAACTGGGGAGAGAGAAATACAAACCGGGGAGAGAGAGAGGGAGAGAAACACAAATGGGGAGAGAGAGTGAAACACAAACTGGGGAGAGAGAGAAACACAAACTGGGGAGAGAGAGAAACACAAATTGGGGAGAGAGAGGAACACAAACTGGGGGGGAGAAAGAGTAACACAAACTGAGGAGAGAGAAACACAAACTGTGGAGAGAGAAACACAAAATGAGGAGAGAGAGAGAAACACAAACTCGAGATACAGAAAAACACAAACTGAGGAGAGAGAAACACAAACTGGGGGGAAAGAGAATCACATACTAATGAGAGAGAGATAAAAACTGGGGAGAGAGAGGGGTGGAGAGAAACAGGAACGGGAGGAAGAGCAAAACACAAACTGGGGAGAGAGAGAGAAACACAAACTGGGGAGAGAGAGAGAAACACAAACTGGGACGAGAGAGGGAGAAAAATAAACTGGGGAGAGAGAGCGAGAGAAACACTAACTGGAGAGAGAGAGAGAATCACAAACTGGGCAGCAGAAACATAAACTGAGGAGAGAGGGAGAAACAGAAACTGGGTGAGAAAGAGTGAAAATCCAACTGGGGAGAGAGAGAGTGAAACACAAACTGGGGAGAGAGAAACACAAACTGTGGAGAGAGAAAAACAAACTCGGGTGGGAGAGAGAAACACAAACTCGGGAGAGTGAGAAACACAAACTGCGGAGAGAGAAACACAAACTGGGGAGAGAGAAACACAAACTGGGGAGAGAGAGAGAAACACAACCTGGGGAGAGTGAGAGAGAAAAGTAAACTGGGGAGAGAGAGTGAGAGGAACACAAACTGGAGAGAGAGGGGGAATCAAAAACTGGAGAGAGAGAAACAGAAACTGAGGAGAGAGAAATATATACCAGGGAGATAGAGAGAGAGAGAGAGAGAAACACAAATGGTGGAAAGAGAGAGAAAACAGAAACTGGCAGTGAGAGTGAAACACAAACTGGGGAGAGAGAGAAAGAGACACACACTAGGGGTGGTGAGAGATACACAAAGTGGGGAGAGAGAGAAAGAGACACACACTAGGGGTGGTGACAGATACACAAAGTGGGGAGAGAGAGAGAAACATAAACTGGGGGAGAGAGAGAGAGAGAAACACAAACTGGGGAGAGAGAAAGAGAGAAACGTAAATTGGGGAGAGAGAGAGAGACAAACACAAACTGGGGAGCGAGAGAGAGTGAATCACAATCTTGGGAGAGAGAAACAGAAACTGGGTGTGAGAGAGAAACAGAGATTGAGAGAGGGAGAAACACAAACTGGGGGTAGAGAAAGAAACATAAACTGGGGAGAGTGAGAGTGAAACACGAACTGGGGGAGAGAGAGAAACAAACTGGGGGAGAGAGAGAGAAACACAAACTGGAGAGAGAGGGGGAAACACAAACTGCGGAGTGAGAGCGAGAGCAACACAAACTGGAGAGAGAGAGAGAATCACAAACTGGGGAGAGAGAAACAGATACTGAGGAGAGAGGGAGAAACAGAAACACGGGAGAGCAAGAGAGAAATACAAACTGGGGAGAGAGGAATAGAAACCAGGGAGAGAGAGAGGGAGCGAAACACAAACGGGGAGAGAGTGTGAAATACAAATTGGGGAGAGAGAGAAACACAAACTGGGGAGAGAGAAGCACAAACTGGGGAGAGAGAAACACAAACTGAGGAGAGAGAGAGAAACACAAACTGAGGAGATAGAGAAACACCAACTCGGGAGAGAGAAACACAAACTGGGGAGAGAGAAACACCAACTGGGGAGAACGAGAGAGAAAAGTAAATTGGGGAGAGAGAGTGAGAGAAACACAAGCTGGAGAGAGAGGGGGAATCACAAACTGGAGAGAGAGAAACAGAAACTGAGGAGAGAGGGAGACACAGAAACTGGGGAGAGTAAGAGAGAAACACAAACTGGGGAGACAGAAATACATACCAGGGAGAGAGAGAGAAACACAAATGGTGGAAAGAGAGAGAAAACAGAAACTGGCAGTGAGAGTGAAACACAAACTGGGGAGAGAGAGAAAGAGACACAAACTTCGGCGAGAGGGAGAGAAACACACACTAGGGGTGGTGAGAGAAAAACAAAGTGGGGAGAGAGAGAGAAACATAAACTGGGGAGAGAGAAAGAGAGAAACATAAATTGGGGAGAGAGAGAGACAAACACAAATTGGGGAGAGAGAAATACAAACCGGGGAGAGAGTGAGAGAGAGAGAGAGAGAGAGAAACACAAATGGGGAGAGGGAGTGAAACTCCAACTGGGGAAAGGGTGAGAGAGAAACACAAACTCGGGAGAGAGAGAGAAACACAAACTGGGGAGAGAGAAACACAAACTGTGGAGAGAGAAAAACAAACTCGGGTGGGAGAGAGAAACACAAACTCGGGAGAGTGAGAAACACAAACTGCGGAGAGAGAAACACAAACTGGGGAGAGAGAAACACAAACTGGGGAGAGAGAGAGAAACACAACCTGGGGAGAGTGAGAGGGAAAAGTAAACTGGGGAGAGAGAGTGAGAGGAACACAAACTGGAGAGAGAGGGGGAATCAAAAACTGGAGAGAGAGAAACAGAAACTGAGGAGAGAGAAATACATACCAGGGAGAGAGAGAGAGAGAGAGAGAGAAACACAAATGTTGGAAAGAGAGAGAAAACAGAAACTGGCAGTGAGAGTGAAACACAAACTGGGGAGAGAGAGAAAGAGACACACACTAGGGGTGGTGAGAGATACACAAAGTGGGGAGAGAGAGAGAAACATAAACTGGGGAGAGAGAGAAAGAGAAACACAAACTGGGGAGAGAGAAACACAAACTGGGGGGAGAGGAACACAAACTGAGGAGGGAGAGAGAAACACAAACAGGGAGAGAGAGTGAAACAATGACTGGGCAGAGGGTGGGAGAGAAACACAAACTTGGGAGAGAGAGAGACAAACACAAACTTGTGAGAGTGAAAGACACACAAACTGGGGGAAGAGAGAGAGAGTCACAAACTGGGTAGAGAGAGAGAAATGCAAACTAGGGAGAGAGAGAGAAACACAAACTGGGGAGAGAGAGAAACACAAATTGGGGAGAGAGAGGAACACAAACTGGGGGGGAGAAAGAGTAACACAAACTGAGGAGAGAGAAACACAAACTGTGGAGAGAGAAACACAAAATGAGGAGAGAGAGAGAAACACAAACTCGAGATACAGAAAAACACAAACTGAGGAGAGAGAAACACAAACTGGGGGGAAAGAGAATCACATACTAATGAGAGAGAGATAAAAACTGGGGAGAGAGAGGGGTGGAGAGAAACAGGAACGGGAGGAAGAGCAAAACACAAACTGGGGAGAGAGAGAGAAACACAAACTGGGGAGAGAGAGAGAAACACAAACTGGGATGAGCGAGGGAGAGAAATAAACTGGGGAGAGAGAGCGAGAGAAACACTAACTGGAGAGAGAGAGAGAATCACAAACTGGGCAGCAGAAACATAAACTGAGGAGAGAGGGAGAAACAGAAACTGGGTGAGAAAGAGTGAAAATCCAACTGGGGAGAGAGAGAGTGAAACACAAACTGGGGAGAGAGAAATACAAACCGGGGAGAGAGTGAGAGAGAGAGAGAGAGAAACACAAATGGGGAGAGGGAGTGAAACTCCAACTGGGGAAAGGGTGAGAGAGCAACACAAACTCGGGAGAGAGAGAGAAACACAAACTGGGGAGAGAGAAACACAAACTGTGGAGAGAGAAAAACAAACTCGGGTGGGAGAGAGAAACACAAACTCGGGAGAGTGAGAAACACAAACTGCGGAGAGAGAAACACAAACTGGGGAGAGAGAAACACAAACTGGGGAGAGAGAGAGAAACACAACCTGGGGAGAGTGAGAGAGAAAAGTAAACTGGGGAGAGAGAGTGAGAGGAACACAAACTGGAGAGAGAGGGGGAATCAAAAACTGGAGAGAGAGAAACAGAAACTGAGGAGAGAGAAATATATACCAGGGAGATAGAGAGAGAGAGAGAGAGAAACACAAATGGTGGAAAGAGAGAGAAAACAGAAACTGGCAGTGAGAGTGAAACACAAACTGGGGAGAGAGAGAAAGAGACACACACTAGGGGTGGTGAGAGATACACAAAGTGGGGAGAGAGAGAAAGAGACACACACTAGGGGTGGTGACAGATACACAAAGTGGGGAGAGAGAGAGAAACATAAACTGGGGGAGAGAGAGAGAGAGAAACACAAACTGGGGAGAGAGAAAGAGAGAAACGTAAATTGGGGAGAGAGAGAGAGACAAACACAAACTGGGGAGCGAGAGAGAGTGAATCACAATCTTGGGAGAGAGAAACAGAAACTGGGTGTGAGAGAGAAACAGAGATTGAGAGAGGGAGAAACACAAACTGGGGGTAGAGAAAGAAACATAAACTGGGGAGAGTGAGAGTGAAACACGAACTGGGGGAGAGAGAGAAACAAACTGGGGGAGAGAGAGAGAAACACAAACTGGAGAGAGAGGGGGAAACACAAACTGCGGAGTGAGAGCGAGAGCAACACAAACTGGAGAGAGAGCAAAGAAACCTACCTGGAACATTGGAACAAAATAACCGAAAGCCAAAGCAGATTAGAATGTTACCGGGCCCTAAAAAGAGAATATAAACTGGCAGACTACCTCACGACCATCAGAGACACAAAACAGAGACAGACCCTCACCAGGTACAGACTAAGCGACCACCAACTGGAAATTGAAAAAGGCAGATACAAGAAATCCTGGCAGCCTAGAGAGAATAGAATATGCGATCAATGTCTGGCTGGCGAGGTTGAAACAGAAGTGCATTTCCTCCTAAAATGCGAAAAATTCAACACATCAAGAAACATATTATTCAACAAGCTAAGCCAAACAACCCCAGATTTCAAGGAATTGGATGATCTGTCAAAATTGAGATTAGTCCTAGGAGAAGGAGACAGACCATACCTTGGGGCCAAATATGTAACAACATGTCACAACCTGAGGACTGTTTAAAATTAAGACTGTTTAAAATTAATATTGAACGTACCAAATGAAGTACAAAGACTGTTTAAAATTAATATTGTTTAAAAGTAATATTGTATGTACCCAACAAATGTCAAATCGATTGACACCTACAGAATGTTGGAAAACTGTACCTTTTTGCTATGTAAGCTTTGGCAATATGGTTCTCTGTAAACTTTCATGCCAATAAAGCATTTTAATTGGAATTGGAATTGGAGAGAATCACAAACTGGGGAGAGAGAAACAGATACTGAGGAGAGAGGGAGAAACAGAAACACGGGAGAGCAAGAGAGAAATACAAACTGGGGAGAGAGGAATAGAAACCAGGGAGAGAGAGAGGGAGCGAAACACAAACGGGGAGAGAGTGTGAAATACAAATTGGGGAGAGAGAGAAACACAAACTGGGGAGAGAGAAGCACAAACTGGGGAGAGAGAAACACAAACTGAGGGGAGAGAGAAACACAAACTGGGGAGAGAGAGAATCACCAACTCGGGAGAGAGAAACACAAACTGGGCAGAGAGAAACACAAACTGAGGAGAGAGAGAGAAACACAAACTGAGGAGATAGAGAAACACCAACTCGGGAGAGAGAAACACAAACTGGGGAGAGAGAAACACAAACTCGGGACAGAGAGAAACACAAACTGAGGAGAGAGAGAGAAACACAAACTGGGGAGAGAGAGAAACACCAACTGGGGAGAACGAGAGAGAAAAGTAAATTGGGGAGAGAGAGTGAGAGAAACACAAGCTGGAGAGAGAGGGGGAATCACAAACTGGAGAGAGAGAAACAGAAACTGAGGAGAGAGGGAGACACAGAAACTGGGGAGAGTAAGAGAGAAACACAAACTGGGGAGACAGAAATACATACCAGGGAGAGAGAGAGAAACACAAATGGTGGAAAGAGAGAGAAAACAGAAACTGGCAGTGAGAGTGAAACACAAACTGGGGAGAGAGAGAAAGAGACACAAACTTCGGCGAGAGGGAGAGAAACACACACTAGGGGTGGTGAGAGAAAAACAAAGTGGGGAGAGAGAGAGAAACATAAACTGGGGAGAGAGAGATAGAAACGCAAACTGGGGAGAGAGAAAGAGAGAAACATAAATTGGGGAGAGAGAGAGACAAACACAAACTGGGGAGCGAGAGAGAGAATCACAATCTGGGGAGAGAGAACAGAAACTGGGGGTGAGAGAGAAACAGAGATTGAGAGAGGGAGAAACACAAACTGGGGGGAGAGAAAGAAACATAAACTGGGGAGAGAGAGAGTGAAACACGAACTGGGGGAGAGAGAGAAACAAACTGGGGGAGAGAAAGAGAAACACAAACTGGAGAGAGAGAGAGAAACACAAACTGCAGAGTGAGAGCGAGAGCAAAACAAACTGGAGAGAGAGAGAGAATCACAAACTGGGGAGAGAGAAACAGATACTGAGGAGAGAGGAAGAAACAGAAACATGGGAGAGCAAGAGAGAAATACAAACTGGGGAGAGAGGAATAGAAACCAGGGAGAGAGAGAGGGAGGGAAACATAAACGGGGAGAGAGTGTGAAATACAAACTGGGGAGAGAGAGAAACACAAACTCGGGAGAGAGAAGCACAAACTGGGAAGAGAGAAACACAAACTGAGGGGTGAGAGAAACACAAACTGAGGAGAGAGAGAATGAAACAGGAACTGGGGAGAGAGAGAGAAACACAAACTGAGGAGAGAGAGAGAAAAACAAACTCGGGACAGAGAGAAACACAAACTGAGGAGAGAGAGAGAAACACAAACTGAGCAGATAGAGAAACACCAACTCAGGAGAGAGAAACACAAACTGGGGAGAGAGAAACACAAACTCGGGACAGAGAGAAACACAAACTGAGGAGAGAGAGAGAAACACAAACTGAGGAGATAGAGAAACACCAACTCGGGAGAGAGAAACACAAACTGGGGAGAGAGAAACACAAACTCGGGACAGAGAGAAACACAAACTGAGGAGAGAGAGAGAAACACAAACTGGGGAGAGACAGAAACACCAACTCGGGAGAGAGAAACACAAACTGGGGCGAGAGAAGCACAAACTGAGGAGAGAGAGAGCCAAACAGGAATGGGGGGAGGGAGAGAAGCACAAACTGAGGAGAGAGAGAGAAACACAAACTCAGGAGAGAGAGAAACACAAACTGAAGAGAGAGAAACACAAACTGGGGAGAGAGAGAGAAACACAAACTGGGGAGAGAGAGAGAAACACAAACTGGGGAGACCAAGAGAAAAAATTAAACTGGGGAGAGAGAGTGAGAGAAACACAAACTGGGGAGAGAGAGAGAATCACAAATTGGGCAGGAGAAGCACAAACTGAGGAGAGAGGGTGAAACCAAAACTGGGTGAGAAAGAGTGAAAAACCAACTTTGGGGAGAGAGAAACTCAAACTGGGGCGAGACAGAGAAACACGAATCGGAGAGAGAGAGAAACACAAACTGGTGAGAGAAAGAGAGGAGAGGAGAGAGGAGAGGCGCCGCGCAACCGACCGTTCAAAGCAAAACAGCGGCCGGGGGATCGGAGCCAGAACAGCGCAGGAAAACCCGGGAACAGAGAGAGAGAAACCGGGAACAGAGAGAGAGAACTCCAAAACAGGGAGAGAGAGAGAGAGCAGAGCCCGAGCAGCAACCGGAGCACGGAGCCTGAAGCCGGAGAAAGGCCCGAGGAACCGGGCCGAGCGAGGCACCGGAGAGAAGGAGAGCGAGCAGCAACAGGAGTCGACCCAGACCGGGAGGAGCGGCCCGAGCCAGTCAAAGAGGCGACTGGAGAGGTAGGGGTGCCGGATCGGGTCGGGCCTGGAGAGCGAGCAAGCCCGGGGCCTGAAACCCGAGAAACTCCGGGGTCGGAGAAACTCGGACAAACACCCGGCCGGGACAGCACAGCCGAGCCGAGGGGCTGGGGCCAGGGCAGAAGCCCGGAGAGAGCGTTGGGAGCTGAGAGCTGAGAGCGCGAAATTTGAACGAAGGGAAACGGCTGAAAGGAGAAAAGGAGCAAAGAGAGGTAACTGCACCTAGAGAGAGAGAGACGGAGCGAGAGAGCGTGAGAGAGAGAGAGGAGAGGAAACACCAGCTGGAGAGAAAAAGCCGGAGAAATAAGTTTTACCTAACTCTACCTAAGTTTCATTTTAGTTAAAGTTAGTTCGGAAAAAGTTTAATTTTATTTAAATTTAGCTGGAAAAAAAAAAAAACCTGAAAAAAGAACAACAAACCCGCGAGGAAAAGGAATAGAAACCCGAGAGAAACGATAAACTACCCGAACCAAGAGCCTGTGAGAAAAAGAGAAAGATAAACCTTTAAGAGCAGCTATATCAAAGATGAACCCCTGAAAAACTCCCAATTTTGGACCTAAAAGTGGGCTAAGGTGGAACACGACACAAAAAAGAGAAAAAAAAAGTTATCTATCTGAGACAAAAAACAAACGACTACAATGAGCAGGGAAATGATATATCCTGAGCAATGCACAAAAAATAAAGCAAAGGAAAAATACAAGTACACAACACTAAAAAATAACCCAGAAATCCTCTACGTGGACTATACCACACACAAAGGGACTAAGATGAAGAACAACCTCATATTCTACACCGAATACGTCACCTCCTGGAAGGAGACTTTACAAAAACACTACACATACGTCTCCAGTGAAGGTATTGGCAGTGGAGGCAGACTGAAAATATGTAAAGATGGAAACCTAGATAAAGATGACCCCCTGCTAACCATAAGCTACTACAACAAAAATAGAAAGATCATGATACAGGGGAATGTGGAAAATCTGGACACCTTCGAAAAGGAATTCCCCCAGTTGAAAACTAAGACAGACACAAAGAGGACCAATGGACAGGAAGCAAAAGAGAGTCGAACAGAGGATGAGGAGAGCCAAGTGGAGGAAGAAGAAGAGAGACCAGCAGAGGAAAACACCTCCCTGTACATCTCCACCCCCCCCACACCTCTCAACGAAAACAAAATGATGAAAGAGAATCTGGCCAAACTAGAACTTGATTTCAACGAATACAGAGAAACACTGGCCAAGAATTTGAAGGAGGAACTCAAACAGCTAAAAACGGAACACGAGTCCACCATCCACAAGCTGAGAAAGACCATAGAGGAGCAAAGAAATGAGATCAAAGAACTCCGTACTCAACTAAACAAAATGAAGGAGACCGTAGAAAGGCTCAGCAGGCAACACAAACCTCTTAAGGTCCAAAAACCTGAGGACACAAAAACAACACACACAAGGACACAGAACCCGCCGGATGCCACCCCACACGAAGACACACCGAAAGCCACAAACCCTGCTCCAACCAGCCCTCAGTCGAGTCATGCCCAGACTACTGATACCCAGTCCTCACACACAGGAACACAAAAACCGACAGATACCCCCCCAAACGAGGACACACCGAAAGCCCCAAACCCCGCTCCTGCCACACAACATATCCCAGAAACCCAGCCAACAACCAGCCACCAGGCGAGTCCTACCCAGACTACTGTTACCCAGTCTGAAAAACCAGCCCCTCAGGCGGTCCTGCTGACCGACTCCAACGGAAAGTTTCTGGACCCCCAGAGGCTGTTCCCAGACCATCAAGTCCTGAAAAAATGGTGCAGCAACACAGGCCAAGCAATGAAGATCCTGAACAAAGAATCCCTTGGAAGCCCCAAATGGATTGTGATCCACACAGGCACGAACGACCTACGCACCCTACAGGAAGGCACGGCTTGGGCGGTGAGCAGGATGGCAGAAAAGGCCAGCAGGGAATTCCCCGAGGCGCGGATCGTGATCTCCACACTACTGCCCAGAAAGGACACCCCAGCCTATATAATCCACAACACCAACAGGGAGATCGATACGAGATGTTCTGTCCTCCCCAACGTCTCCCTGGCCCATCATCCAAACATCAACACAAGGGACCTCTATGACGAAATACATCTACTCAAACAGCGGATGTGGGTCTTCGCAAGAAACCTCATAAACACTGCCAAAAGACGCAGCCCTCCCACCCCCCCTACCATTGGGAGCCCAAACAGGACCACCAATGTCCCCCACCCCCCTTTACAAAACCGACAACAGAACCGTGCTTTTATACCTGACCCAAGACCCCCCTCTAGACCACAGACTGTAGACCAAGAACTGAGAAAGATCATGACGATGCTGAACAGCCTGATAGAAAGCCGGAGAAATTATTAATATTGTTATTTATCATTATCATTATTGTTATCTTATCAGTATTATTACTATTATTAGATAGATATATGTGCATGCCTCATGAAATTTATACTAAATCATCACTTAGCATTATAGAAAATAGTGTTTCCACACTCATCCCACAAAATAGGTCCATTTTATTTCGTTTTATTGAACTATATAAATGCGTTCTTTCCACATAAGCTGCTGGAATATCCAGGGCCTCCGCTCCTCAACTTTTGGGATGAAGAGTACAGACCCTGAATTCCTAAAAGCTATAAAAGACATTGATATAATTGTGTTAACAGAAACATGGTGCCAAAAGGACATGCCGACCCACTGTCCTCCAATGTACCATGAAATCATTGTGCCCTCAGTAAAGAACACTAAAACACGCAAGGGCAGAACCTCCGGGGGAATATTGGTGTGGTATAAGGGAGAACTGGACAAACACATCTCACCGGTAAAACAGGGGAAATCACACGTATGGCTAAAACTAGATAAAAATATAGGAATAGCAAAAAAAGATGTTTACTTATGTGCGATCTACATACCTCCAATAGATTCGCCATATTTCGAAGAGGAGTTATTTGATACTCTCCACATGGAAATCAGCCATTTCCAGGCCCAAGGAAAGGTGATAATATGTGGGGACCTAAATGCAAGGACCGGTTGTGAACCTGACTTCATAGACCCACAGGGAAACAACCATGTGTTTGGCCAGACCCCTTTAGATGTCACACCAGCCATCGCAAATCGGAACAACCTTGATCGTGAAATAAATAAAAGCGGTAGGGAGGTAGTGCAACTCTGCCGAGCCTTAGGCCTGTACATAGTTAATGGTAGGTTCAGAGGGGACTCCCTAGGGAGACTCACATACTCCTCAACTCTTGGGTCTAGTGTGGTGGACTATACAATCACTGACCTGGACCCCTGCGATATCAACGCATTCACTGTCAGGCAGCAATCCCCCCTCTCAGACCATAACCAAATAAATGTGTACCTTAAACTTTCTGCCCAAACTACAGACACAAAAAAGGAACACAGTAAGCTACATAAAATAAACCAGACATACAGATGGGCCCCAGACAGTGGAGATAAATTCATCACAGCACTAAATTCACCTGATCTCACAAGTAAAATTTCAAAATTTAAAGAAAATCTATATGAGATCACCAGAGATGGTGTAAACACGGCCATAGAGGATATAAATATGATCTTCCATGAGGCAGCTGTAAAAGCCGACCTCGTGAAACAGAAGAGGAAGCATCACAAAAGACAAAATAAAAATATGAAATGGTTTGACCACGAATGCAAAAATGCCAGAAAAGACCTGAGAAAAATATCAAACCAAAAGCATCGGCAACCAAACAATCCGGACCTACGTACTAGATACAATGAAACCCTCAAAAGATATAAACACACCATTAGGAACAAAACACAAAACTATACCCACAAAATACTCGAAGAAATTGAAAACTCCACCAATCCAAAACAATTCTGGGAAATGTGGAATAACCTGAGTACAACACAATTGCAAGCATTACCAATCCAAGATGGCGACATCTGGAGAACACATTTTGAAAACCTCTACAAAGACATCCCAAAAAACAAAACAAACCCAAGTCAACATCAGGTCACAGAAAAACTCCACACATTAGAAGCAACAATTAAAGACAACCAAAACCCTCTAGACTCCCCAATCACATGGAAAGAACTGGCCACAAAAACAAAATCTCTCCACCTAAAGAAAGCCTGTGGCCCAGACAACATCAAAAATGAAATGCTAAAGTTCAGCAATATGGAGATGCAGGGTGCGATACTCAAACTATTCAACATCATATTACGCTCAGGCTGTTTTCCCGATATCTGGTGCCAAGGACTAATCTCCCCCATATATAAAAGTGGAAACAAATCAGACCCAAATAACTACCGCGGCATCTGTGTCAACAGTTGTCTAGGGAAGTTATTCTGCAGTATTCTAAATAGTAGATTACTTGATTTTCTTAACAAACATAATATCCTCAGAAAAAACCAAATAGGCTTTCTTCCAAAACACCGCACCGCCGACCATATCTATACCCTTCACACCCTCATTGAAAAACATAAACACCAAACAAAAAATGGGAAAATATTCGCCTGTTTCATCGACTTCAAGAAAGCCTTTGACTCTATATGGCACGAAGGGCTCTATTATAAACTTCTTCAGTGTGGAATAGGGGGCAAAGTCTATGACCTTATTAAATCAATGTATCTGAAAAACAAATGCGGGGTCAAAATTGGAGACAAACGCACCGATTTCTTCACCCAGGGAAGAGGCGTCCGGCAGGGCTGCAATTTGAGCCCGACCCTGTTCAACATATACATAAATGAATTAGCAGACATGCTGGAGCAAAGCGAGTCACCAGGTCTCCGTCTCCTGGATGGAGAAGTGAAGTCCCTGTTCTATGCGGACGACCTGGTTCTGCTGTCTCCCACAGAACAGGGATTACAGCAACAACTAGACCTACTCGACAAATACTGCCAAAATTGGGCTCTAACAGTAAATCTAAAGAAAACCAACATCATGATTTTTCAGAAAAGACCCAGATGTCAGGAAAACAAATACCAGTTTACCCTCAGTGATACCACTATAGGACACACTATGAGCTACACCTACCTTGGTCTAACTATTACAGCATCAGGGAGCTTCAGCATAGCAGTGAATGCACTAAAAGAAAAAGCCCGAAGAGCCCTATATGCAATAAAAAGAAAATTCTACAACATCCAAATCCCAATCAAAATCTGGCTCAAAATTTTTGACAGCATAATCCTGCCCATTGCACTGTACGGTAGTGAAGTATGGGGCCCGCTAAATCACCAAAGCTACACTAAATGGGAAAAACACACAATAGAAGCCCTACATGCAGAATTCTGCCGAAGCATCCTTCGCACCCAAAGAAAAACGCCAACAAATGCATGCAGAGCCGAACTAGGCAGATACCCACTGATAATAAACATCCAAAAACGAGCACTAAACTTCCTAAATCACCTCAAATCTAGCTCCCCAGACACCCTTCATTTCAAAGCCTTTCAGACCCAAGAGCTAAACCCAGAAAAGAGTCCCCTGAGTCAGCTGCTACTGAAACTAAGTACTCAGCCGGACCCTGACCAGCCCCAGACCAACACAGCCGTCCAAACACCAATCCGAGTGAACCAAATCATTAAAAAATGCAAAGAAACCTACCTGGAACATTGGAACAAAATAACCGAAAGCCAAAGCAGATTAGAATGTTACCGGGCCCTAAAAAGAGAATATAAACTGGCAGACTACCTCACGACCATCAGAGACACAAAACAGAGACAGACCCTCACCAGGTACAGACTAAGCGACCACCAACTGGAAATTGAAAAAGGCAGATACAAGAAATCCTGGCAGCCTAGAGAGAATAGAATATGCGATCAATGTCTGGCTGGCGAGGTTGAAACAGAAATGCATTTCCTCCTAAAATGCGAAAAATTCAACACATCAAGAAACATATTATTCAACAAGCTAAGCCAAACAACCCCAGATTTCAAGGAATTGGATGATCTGTCAAAATTGAGATTAGTCCTAGGAGAAGGAGACAGACCATACCTTGGGGCTAAATATGTAACAACATGTCACAACCTGAGGACTGTTTAAAAGTAAGACTGTTTAAAATTAATATTGAACGTACCAAATGAAGTAGAAAGACTGTTTAAAATTAATATTGTTTAAAAGTAATATTGTATATACCCAACAAATGTCAAATCGATTGACACCTACAGAATGTTGGAAAACTGTACCTTTTTGCTATGTAAGCTTTGGCAATATGGTTCTCTGTAAACTTTCATGCCAATAAAGCATTTGAACTGAACTGAACTGAACTGACAAACACAAACTTGTGAGAGTGAAAGACACACAAACTGGGGGTTGAGAAAGAGAATCACAAACTGGGGAGAGAGCGAGAGAAGCACAAACAGGTGAGAGAGAGAGAGGAAACACAAATTGAAGAGAGAGAGAGAAACACAATCTGTGTGAATGAGAGAGAGAAACAGAAACTGGGTGAGAGAGAAACACAAACTGGGGAGAGAGAAACACAAACTTGGGAAAAGAAAGAGAGAGAAACTCAAACTGGGAGTGAGAGTGAAACACAAACTGGGGAGAAAGAGAAAGAAACACAAACTCGGGCGAGAGAGAGAGAAACGCACACTTGGGTTGGAGAGAGACACACAAAGTGGGGAGAGAGAGAGAGAAACATTAACTGGGGTGAGAGAGAGAGATAAACACAAACTGGGGAGAGAGAGAGAAACATAGAAACATAGAAGATAGGAGCAGGAGTAGGTCATTTGGCCCCCATAGTCTGCTCCGCCATTCAATGCGATCATGGCATTCAGTACCCTGTCCCTGCTTTCTCCCCATACCCCTTGATCCCTTTAGCCTTAAGAAATATATCCAACTCCTTCTTGAAAATATTTAATGAATTGGCCTCTACTGCTTTCTGTGGTAGAGAATTCCACAGGTTCACCACTCTCTGGGTGAAGAAATTCCTCCTCTTTTCTGTTCTAAATGGCTTACCCCTTATCCTTAGACTGTGACCCCTGGTTCTGGACTCCCTGTCCATTAGGAACATCTTTCCTTCATCCAGTCTGTCCAGTCCTGTCAGAATTTTATAAGTTTCAATGAGATCCCCTCTCATTCTTCTAAACTCCAGCGAGTATAAGCCCAATCGACCCAATCTCTCTTCATACGTCATTCCTGCCATCCCAGGTATCAGCCTGGTGAAACTTCACTGAACTCCTTCCATGGCAAGAACATCCTTCCTCAGATAAGGCAACCAAAACTGCACACAATACTCCAGATGTGGTCTCACCAAGGCCCTGTACAACTGCAGCAAGACATTCTTGTTCCTGTACTCAAACCCTCCCGCTACGAAGGCCAACATACCAGTTCTATCTCCCGCACTTCTGCCCTCACCCCTGCCCCTCCCTCCCGGAACCACGATAGGGTTCCCCTTGTCCTCACCTTTCACCCCACCAGCCTCCACATTCAACGGATCATCCTCCGGCATTTCCGCTACCTCCAAAGTGATCCCACCACCAAACGTATCTTCCCCTCCCCTTTCAGCATTCCGCAGGGACCGCTCCCTCCGAGACACCCTAGTCCACTCCTCTATCACCCCAAACAGCCCTTCCTCTTCGCCTGGCACCTTCCCGTGCAAGCAGAGGAGATGTAACACCTGCCCCTATACCTCCCCCCTTCCCACTGTCCAGGGCCCCAAACACCCCTTCCAGGTGAAACAGCGATTTACTTGTACTTCTCGCAATCTAGTATACTGTATTCGCTGCTCACGATGCGGTCTCCTCTACATTGGGGAGGCCAAACGCAGATTGGGTGACCGCTTTGCGGAACACCTCCGTTCAGTCCGTAAGGGTGACCCGAGCTTCCGGTCGCCTGTCATTTTAATTCACCGCTCCATTCCCACTCGGACCTCACCGTCCTTGGCCTCTTGTATTGTTCCACGGAAGCTCAACGTAAACTCGAGGAACAGCACCTCATCTTCCGATTAGGCAGTCTGCAGCCTTCCGGACTCAATATCGAGTTCAACAATTTCAGATCATAAGCTCGGCCCCCATTTCATTTTCTCTTGTAATTGTTCCACTCCTTTCCCCCCCCCCCTTTCCTTTTGTTTCTCTCTCACACCTGGCAGCTATCTTTTGCCCTGCCAGTACACTTTACACCTAATCCCAGCCTATTACCATCTCGTCCAGCATCTAATCTCTTTTACTTCTTTTGTTTCTTTTATTCTTTTGTCCAATCACAGCCCTGCCTCCGATCTAGTTTCTTTTCTTTCCAGTTTTGAAGAAGGGTCCAACCCGAAACGTCAACTCAAATTTCTCTCCACGGATGTTGCCTGACCTGCTGAGTTTTTCCAGCATTTTCTGTTGTTATTTCGGATTTCCAACATCTGCAGTATTTTGCTATCGTACTAGTGTTTGGTTCACTGCCACACCTCTTCTAGGAATGCCTACCTTGAAGAAGTTCTGCTCTTCTCTTCGACGGGATCTCCGTTTGGCTCTTCAACCTTGTTCATCTTCATTACTTTCAGTTTCCCTTCTCGTGTTTGATCAGGTATCTGCCAAGACTCGGTTTCACAGCCACATCATTTTCCTCAGCAACTGTCTCCGGTTCCGACTTACTCCACGTGGATTCCAACTAAACTTCCACCCTTCGTGCTTCGGATCCACCCAGGATTACAAATATCTCCAAGATATTCATCGTTCCTCGAACTACTGCTCTCGCCGCATCCTGAGATCCACGCTCAACGCCATGCGGCGCCACATGAACACACTCGACTTCTCTCTTCAGCAACACCGGCGCACTCTATCTCAAAGCTGTCCGGGTCCACAGTTTCATTTCATCCTTCGACTCATCCGACGCTTCAACAAAAAACTTTTCTTCTTCCTTTCCGATGTCAAGGATCGCAAGCTTCATCAACTCTTGGACACCAACGCCCCTCCGGAACCTTCTTCCCCTTCACTTTCCTCTGACCCCCCTTCTCCCAATCCCACCCCCTGCTGCATTTTCACTATCCCCTCGGACCTTCCACTCTCTGACCCTGAACGATCAGTCCTCAGCAAAGGCCTGAGCTTCATCCCCTTACGCCCCCACCTCAATGAATTTCGAGCTCGGCATGATGTTGAGCTCTTTTTCCGCCGCCTTCGTCTCCGTGCCCTCTTCACTGGCCAGGAGTCTTCCCCCCGCACAACTGACCCTTTCTCCCGCTTGCAGAATTCCCGTTCTACCTGGACCCCTCCCCCTGGCCTCTTACCCTCTCTAGATCTTTTCATCGCTAACTGCCGCCGTGACATCGGCCGTCTCCATTTCTCTGCTCCCCTCACTCACTCCAACCTACCTCCCTCTGAACTTGCAGCACTCCATTCTCTTAGATCCAACCCTGACATTGTCATTAAACCCGCTGACGAGGGTGGTGCTGTTGTTGTTTGGCGTACTGACCTCTACCTAGCGGAAGCTGAACGCCAACTCTCCGACACCTCCTTCTACCTCCACCTGGACCATGACCCCACTACCGAACATCAAACCACCGTTTCCAAGACTGTCACTGACCTCATCTCCTCTGGAGATCTTACCCCTGCTGCCACCAACCTCATAGTTCCCCAACCCCGCACAGCCCGCTTCTACCTCCTTCCCAAGGTCCACAAACAGGACTGCCCTGGTAGACCCATCGTTTCAGTCTGTTCTTGCCCTACAGAACTTATCTCTTCCTATCTTGACTCTATCTTTTCTCCCCTTGTCCAGTCTCTTCCCACCTACATCCGCGACTCTTCGGACGCCCTCCGCCACTTTAACAGTTTCCAGTTTCCTGGCCCCAACCGCTTCCTTTTCACCATGGACGTACAATCCCTCTACACCTCCATCCCCCACCCGGATGGCCTGAGGGCGCTCCGCTTCTTCCTTGAACAGAGGCCCGACCAGTCCCCATCCACCACGACTCTCCTCCGCCTGGCTGAACTTGTTCTCACATTGAACAACTTCTCCTTTAACTCCACTCATTTCCTCCAAATCAAAGGTGTTGCCATGGGTACCCGCATGGGTCCTAGCTATGCCTGCCTTTTCGTGGGCTATGTGGAACAACCTTTGTTCCAGTCCTACTCGGGTCCCCTCCCTCACCTCTTTTTCCGATACATTGATGACTGTATCGGTGCCGTTTCCTGCTCTCGCCCCGAACTTGACAATTTCATTCACTTTGCCTCCAATTTCCACCCTTCCCTCACCTTCACATGGTCTATCTCGGACTCTTCCATTCCCTTCCTCGACTTCTCCGTCTCCATCTCTGGGGATAGGTTATCGACCAATATTTACTACAAGCCCACTGACTCCCACAGCTACCTGGACTACACTTCCTCCCACCCCGCTTCCTGTAAGGACTCTATTCCATTCTCCCAGTTTCTCCGCCTCCGCCGTATCTGCTCCGACGATGCCACCTTCCACACCAGTGCTTCAGACATGTCTTCCTTTTTCCACAACCGAGGATTCCCCTCTACTGTGGTTGACACTGCCCTCGACCGTGTCAGTTCTATCTCCTGCACTTCTGCCCTCACCCCTGCCCCTCGCTCTCGGAACCACGATAGGGTTCCCCTTGTCCTCACCTTTCACCCCACCAGCCTCCACATTCAACGGATCATCCTCCGGCATTTCCGCTACCTCCAAAGTGATCCCACCACCAAACGTATCTTCCCCTCCCCTCCCCTTTCAGCATTCCGCAGGGACCGCTCCCTCCGAGACACCCTAGTCCACTCCTCTATCACCCCAAACAGCCCTTCCTCTTCGCCTGGCACCTTCCCGTGCAAGCGGAGGAGATGTAACACCTGCCCCTATACCTCCCCCCTTCCCACTGTCCAGGGCCCCAAACACCCCTTCCAGGTGAAACAGCGATTTACTTGTACTTCTCGCAATCTAGTATACTGTATTCGCTGCTCACGATGCGGTCTCCTCTACATTGGGGAGACCAAACGCAGATTGGGTGACCGCTTTGCGGAACACCTCCGTTCAGTCTGTAAGGGTGACCCCGAGCTCCCGGTCGCCTGTCATTTTAATTCACCGCTCCATTCCCACTCGGACCTCACCGTCCTTGGCCTCTTGTATTGTTCCAAGGAAGCTCAACGTAAACTCGAGGAACAGCACCTCATCTTCCGATTAGGCAGTCTGCAGCCTTCCAGACTCAATATCGAGTTCAACAATTTCAGATCATAAGCTCGGCCCCCATTTCATTTTCTCTTGTAATTGTTCCACTCCTTTCCCCCCCCCCTTTTCTTTTGTTTCTCTCTCACACCTGGCAGCTATCTTTTGCCCTGCCAGTACACTTTACAGCTAATCCCAGCCTATTACCATCTCGTCCAGCTTCTAATCTCTTTTACTTCTTTTGTTTCTTTTATTCTTTTGTCCGATCGCAGCCCTGCCTCCGATCTAGTTTCTTTTCTTTCCAGTTTTGAAGAAGGGTCCAACCCGAAACGTCAACTCAAATTTCTCTCCACGGATGTTGCCTGACCTGCTGAGTTTTTCCAGCATTTTCTGTTGTTATTTCGGATTTCCAACATCTGCAGTATTTTGCTATCATACCATTTGCCTTCTTAACTGCCTGCTGCACCTGCATGTTTACCTTCAGTGACTGGTGCAGAAGGACACCCAGGTCTCATTGAACTTCCCCTTCTCCCAATCTATTGTCATTCAGATAATAATCTGCCTTCCTGTATTTGACAACAAAGTGGATAACCTCGCATTTATCCACATTATATTGCATCTGCCATGCTCTGCCCAATCACCCAACCTGTCCAAATCATCCTGGAGTTTCTCAGCATCCTCCTCACAGCACACACACCCACCCAGCTTTGTGTCATCTGCAAACTTGGAAATATTACATCTAGTTCACTTGTCTAGATCATTAATATATATTGTGAATAGCTGGGGTCCAAGGACCGATCCCTGCGGTACCCCACTAGTCACTGCCTGCCACTCGGAAAAAGACCAGTTTATTTTTGCTATCTGTCTGCCAACCAGTTCTCTATCCAAGTCAATACCTTGCCCCCTTTCCCATGTGCCTTAATTTTACATGCTAATCTCTTATGCGGGACCTTATTGAAAGCATTCTGAAAGTCCAAATACACCACATCCACTGGTTCTCCCTTATCTATTTTACCAGTTACATCCTCAAAAAATTATAGTAGGTTAGTCAAGCATGATTTACCTTTTGTAAATCCATGTTGAATTTGTCCGATCCTGTCACTGTTTTCCAATTGCTCTGCTATTACATCTTTTATAATGGACTCTAGCATTTTCCCCACTACTGATGTCAGGCTTACCGGTCTGTCATTCCCCGTTTTCTCTCTACCACCTTTTTTGAATAGTGGGGTAACATTAGCTACCCTCCAATCCATGGGTACTGTTCCAGATTCCATCAAATGTTGGAAGATGATCAGCAATGCATCTGCTATTTCTAGGGTCACTTCCTTAAGTACCCAACGATGTAGATTATCAGGCCCTGGGGATTTATCGGCCTTCAATCCCGTCAATTTCCCTAACACCATTTCCCCACAAATACTGATTTCTTTCAGTTCCTCCCTTTCATCAGACCCTATGTTCCCCGACATCTCTGGGAGGTTATTTGTGTCCTCCTTTGTGAAGACAGAAACAAAATATGTATTTAATTGGGCTGCCATTTCTTTGTTCCCCATTATAAATTCCCCTGATTCTGACTGCAAGGGACCTACGCTTGACTTCACCAATCTTTTTCTTTTCACATATCTATTAAAGATTTTACCATCAGTTTTTATGTTCCCTCAAAACTTACTCTCATATTCTGTTTTCCCCTTGTTAATTAATCCCTTTGTCCTCCTTCGTTGAATCCTAAACTACTCCCAATCCTCAGGTTTGCTGCTTTTTCTGGCCAATTTATATGTCCTCTCCTTGGATCTTATGCTATCCCTAATTTCCCTTGAGTCAGCTTTTTTGTTTTATTTTTATGTCAAACTGGGATGAACAAATTCTGTAGTACATCCATGCGGTCTTTGAATGTTCGCATTGCCTATCCACCGTCAACCCTTTGAGTGACATTCCCCAATCAATCCTACTCAATTCGTGCCTCATACCATTGTCGTTTCCTTGATTTAAATTGAGGACCCTAGTCTCTGATGCAACTACTTCATTCTCCATCTTAATGAAGAATTCCATCATATTATAATCGCTCCGACCCAAGGGACCTCGTACAACAAGATTGCTAATTAATCCTTTCTCATTACATAATACCCAGTCTAAGATGTCCTGAACTCTGGTTGGTTCCTCGACATATTGGTCCAGGAAACCATCCCGTAAACACTCCAGGAATTCCTCCTCCACAGTATTGTTACTAATTTGGTTAGCCCAATCTATATGTAGATTAAAGTCACCCATGATGACTTCTGTGCCCTTAGTGCACGCTTCTCTAATTTCCCTTTTAATGCCATCCCCAACCTCTGCATTACTGTTTGGACATCCATATACCACTCCCACTAACGTTTTCTGCCCCTTGGCATTTCTCAGTTCTACCCATACAGATTCCACATCATCAGAGCTAATATCCTTCCGTACAATTGTGTTAATCCCTTCTTTAACCAGCAATGCTACCCCACCTCCCTTTCCTTTTTGCCTATCTTTCCTGAATATTGAATACCCCTGGATTTTGAGTTCCCAGCCTTGGTCACCCTGGAGCCATGTTTCCGTAATCCCAATCAAATCATATTCGTTTACCTCTATTTGCACAGCTAATTCATCCACCTTATTACAAATGCTCCTTGCATTAAGACACAAAGCTTTCAGGCTTGTTTTTTTAACACTCTTACACCTATTAGAATTATTATTTACTGTGGCCATGTTTGATTTAAACTGTTGATTTCTCTGACTGCCACTTTTGTTTTTCTCCTTCCTATCTTTTGCTTTTATCCTTGTTTCCCTCTCCTCTATCTCCCTGAGAGAGAGAATCACAAACTGCAGAGAGAGAAACAGAAACTGGGGCTGAGAGAGAAACAGAGAATCAGGGAGCGAGAAACACAAAATGGGGGCGAGACAAAAACAGAAATTGAGGGAGAGAGAAACACAACCTGGGGGCAAGAGAAAAACAGAAATTGAGGGAGAGCGAGTAAAACATAAACTGGGGGGAGAGAAAGACAAACTGGGGAGAGAGAGAAAACTAAACTGAGGGAGAGAGAGAGAGAAATACAAACTGGGGAGAAAGTGACACACATACTGGGGAGAGAGAGTGAAATATAAACGCGGGAAGAGGGAGAAACATAGCCTGGGGAGCGAGAGAGAAACACAAACTGGGAAGAGAGAGAGAAACACAACTGGGGAGACAGAGAGAAACACAAACTGGGGAGAGAGAGGGAGAAACACAAACTGGGGAGAGAGAAAAGCAGAAACTGGGGGAGAGAGAGAGAGAAACACAAACTGAAGAGAAAGAAAAACTCAAACTGGGGAGAGCAAAAGAGAAACGTAAACTGGGGAGAGAGAGAGAGAAACACAAACTGGGGAGAGAGAGAGAGAAGCACAAACTGGGGAGAGAAATACAAACCGGGGAGAGAGAGAGACAGAGAGTGAGAAACACAAATGGTGAGAGGGAGTGAAACTCCAACTGGGGAAAGGGTGAGAGAGAAACACAAAGTCAGGAGAGAGAGAGAAACACAAACTGGGGAGAGAGAAACACAAACTGTGGAGAGAGAAAGCAAACTGGGGAGAGAGAGTGAGAGAAACACAAACTGGGGAGAGCGAGAGAGAATCACAAACTGGGGAGAGAGAAACCGAAACTGAGGAGAGAGGGAGAAACAGAAATTGGGGAGAGTGAGAGAGAAACACAAACTGGGGAGAGAGAAATAAATACCAGGGAGAGAGAGAGAGAGAGAGAGAATCACAAATGGTGGAAAGGGAGAGAAAACTCAAATTGAGGAGAGAGAGAGAAACACAAACTGGGGGAGTGAGGGCGAGAAACACAAACTGCGGTGAGAGAAACACAAACTTGGGAAAGAAAGAGAGAGAGAAACACAAACTGGCAGTGAGAGAGATACACAAAGTGGGGAGAGAGAGAGAAACATAAACTGAGGAGAGAGAGAGAGACAAACACAAACTGGGGAGCGAGAGAGAGAGAATTACAAACTGGCGAGAGAGAAACAGAAACTGGGGGTGAGAGTGAAACAGAGATTGAGGGGGAGAGAAACACAAACTGGGGGCGAGAGTGAAGCAGAAATTGTGGGAGAGAGAAACACAACATGTGGGCAAGAGAGAAACAGACATCGAGGGAGAAAGAGTAAAACAAACTGGGGCAGAGAAAGAAACATAAACTGGGGAGAGAGAGAGTGAACCATGAACTGGGGGAGAGAGAGAAACACAACCTGGGGAGTGAGAGAGAAACACAAACTGCGGAGAGAGAGAGAGAGACACAAACTGGGGAGAGAGAGAGAGAAAAGTAAACTGGGGAGAGAGAGCGAGATAGAAACACAAAATCGGGAGAAAGCGAGAGAGAGAAACACAAACTGCGGAGAGAGAGCGAGAGAAACACAAACTGGAGAGAGAGAGAGAAACAGAAACTGTGGAGAGAGCGAGAGAAACACAAACTGGAGAGAGAGAATCACAAACTGAGGAGAGAGAAACAGAAACTGAGGGGAGAGGGAGAAACAGAAACATGGGAGAGCAAGAGAGAAACACAAACTGGGGAGAGAGGAATTCAAACTGGGGAGAGAGAAACACAAACTGAGGAGAGAGAGTGAAACAGGAACTGGGGGAGAGAAAGAGAAACACAAACTGAGGAGAGAGAGAGAAACACAAACTCGGGACAGAGAGAAACACAAACTGAGGAGAGAGAGAGAGAGACAAACTGGGGAGAGAGAGAAACACAAACTCGGGAGAGAGAAACACATACTGGGGAGAGAGAAGCACAAACTGAGGAGAGAGAGAGCAAAACAGGAACTGGGGGAGAGAGAGAGAAACACAAACTGAGGAGAGAGAGAGAAACACAAACTCGGGAGAGAGAGAAACACAAACTGAAGAGAGAGAAACACAAACTGGGGAGAGAGTGAGAAACACAATGTGGGGAGACCAAGAGAGAAAAGTAAACTGGGGAGAGAGTGTGAGAGAAACACAAAATGGGGAGAGAGAGATAATCACAAACTGGGCAGAAGAAACAGAAACTGAGGAGAGAGGGAGAAACAGAAACTGGGTGTGAAAGAGTGAAAAACCAACTTTGGAGAGAGAGAAACTCAAACTGGGGAGAGACAGAGCAACACTAACTGGAGAGAGAGAGAAACACAAACTGGTGAGAGAAAGAGATAAGCACAAACTTGTGAGAGTGAAAGACACACAAACTGGGGGTAGAGAAAGAGAATCACAAACTGGGGAGAGAGAGAGAGAAAACACAAATTGAGGAGAGAGAGAGAAAAACAAACTGGGGGAATGAGAGCGAGAAACACAAACTGGGGGAGAGAGAGAAACACAACCTGGGGATAGAGAAACACAAACTTGGGAAAAGAAAGAGAGAGAGAAACACAAACTGGGAGTGAGAGAGAAACACAAACTGGTGAGTGATAGAAAGAAACACAAACTCGGGCGAGAGAGAGAGAAACGCACACTTGGGTTGGAGAGAGATACACAAAGTGGGGAGAGAGAGAGAGAAACATAAACAGGGGAGAGAGAGAGAGACAAACAGAAACTGGGGAGAGAGAGAGAAACATAGAAACATAGATGATAGGAGCAGGAGTACGCCGTCCGGCCCCTCGAGCCTGCTCCGCCATTCAATGCGATCATGGCTGATCATCCAAATTCAGTGTAACAACAGAAAATGCTGGAAAAACTCAGCAGGTCAGGCAACATCCGTGGAGAGAAATTTGAGTTGACGATTCGGGTCTGTAAAGTCTGTGGGTTGTGCAGTTAATAAATACACAGACTTCAGAAGTAACAAACAAACAGGTCTTTACTATTCGAAGATCCGGGCGAATCTGCCCCAGCAATCCTGCCACAACACTTATATACTGGTGTGGTCACTATCGGTATTACAGTATACAGAAGCCAAACAAATAGTGCCACACCTAAAGTAGTTCTCTTAAAGGTGAACGGTTACATACAATAGTTTCCTTAAAGGTAGACGGGTACATACACTACAATCCTCCTTTTTTAGCTTTCAACATACTGAGTCCATAGTGAACATACATTCTAACATATATACAGATTTATGTAAGACAGTTCATAGATTCAGTCTTTCTGGGGGTTTCCGGATTCTGTCCGGATAACGCCGCAGTGGTGTCGTCATTTCAGGCGGGCTAGGAGATGCTTCTGGCAAGGTCGATTCGGCTTGAAAAGCCGTGTCAGGTTCAGCTGACTCCATTATTATTAGATCGGAAGTAGGTGTTCTGGATATCTCAGTCTCGACCTTACCCGGATAAGGTGGTGAAGTCGGTTGCCCATTTGTGGCGGACCCTATGATTTGGTCAACATGGCGCCTTATTATATTGTCTCCAATGTCCACGGTGTACATCAATGGCCCCAGCCGTTTCCCAATAGTTCCAGGCTGCCATTTCTCAGTACGGTAGTCCCGGGCCAAAACTCGTTGACCGATCTGGAAAGATCTAGTGACCCTGTCGTTCATGCCCTGGAATTGCCGGTTCTCTACGGCTCTTCTGACGTTCGGTTTTAGTAAATCCAGCCGGCATCTTAGGCGTCTATTACAGAACATCATTGCGGGAGTTTGATTTGTGACCGCATGTGTCGCATTTCGGTATGCTAACAAAAAGCTATCCACCTTATGTTGTAGACTTATGTTTTCATTACTCATGGCCTTTACGGCCTTCTTGAAGGTCTGGACAAACCTTTCAGCCAATCCATTGGAGGCGGGATGGTATGGGGCTGACGTGTAATGTTTAACCCCATTGCTCTTTAAGAATTTCTTGAATTCTTCGGACACAAATTGTGGTCCATTATCAGAACAGATCTGTTCCGGCAGGCCATTCCGAGCAAACATAGTCCTTAATACGGTAATGGTTTTTTCCGTCGTGGTGGTGGTCATCTTAATTACTTCCGGCCACTTGGAGTGGGCATCCACCGCTATCAGAAACATCGAGTCCATAAATGGACCAGCAAAGTCGATGTGTACTCTTTGCCAAGGCGATCAGGGCCACTCCCATGGATGCAGAGGAGCCTGGGGTGGCGCGTTCTGAACCCTCTGACATCCTAGGCAGTTCTTCGTGATCTCCTCTATGTCTCCATCAATGCCTGGCCACCACACAAACGCTCTTGCTAGATTCTTCATCTTTACTCCACCCAGATGTCCTTCGTGCAGCTCCTCTAGCACTTTCTTTTGGAGTTTGGGTGGAATCACCACTCTAGATCCGCACATCAGGGTTCCTCGACACACTGACAGTTGTTCTTTCCTCTGTGCAAATGCTTGCAGTGTTGGTTCGCTCTGTGCTGGCCATCCCTCCACCGTTACATCATAGACTCGTGAAAGAGTCGGATCATTCCTTGTCTCATTCTCAATCATTGAGTTTGTTATCGGTAGACACTCCACTATGGATGAGTGGAACAACTCTACTGGGTCCACTATACTCACTTCTTCTACCATCGGCAATGGCAAGCGTGACAACCCATCAGCATTTCCATGCTGTTTAGACCCTTTGTACTCAATTTCGTATTGGTGTGCCCCAAGTAACACGGACCACCTTTGTAACCTTTGTGCTGTCATGGTGGAAACGGCCTTATTTGGGTTGAATATGGACACCAACGGCTGGTGGTCTGTCAGCAATGTGAACTTCTTACATTGTAGGTAATGGTTGAATTTCTTCACGCCCCACACAAGACTGAGGGCCTCCCTATCTATTTGGGCGTAATTTCGCTCCGCGGGTGTCAATGATCGGGACGCGAAAGCCACTGGCCTTTCCGAGCCATTTGGTAGCCTGTGCGAGAGTACTGCCCCAATTCTGTACGGGGAAGCATCGCAAGCTAGACGAAGGGGTAATGCTGGGTTGAAATGAGCCAGCACTTCTTCAGAGGGAATCAACTCCTTGCTTCTGCGAAAAGCCTTTTTGCATTCTTCACTCCACTTCCATGGTGTTTCTTTCCGCAATAGGTCATTCAGCGGATGCAGCACCGTGGATAAATTTGGCAGAAACTTGTGATAGTAATTAATCAACCCCAAGAATGATCTTAACTGTGATACGTTTCCTGGAGCGGGGGCCTTCACGACCGCTTCTATCTTTTCAGGTGACTTATGCAGTCCCTCTCGGTCAATGACATGACCGCAGTATGAGATCCGTTTTTGGAAGAACTCACACTTCTTGCGATTAACCCGAAGGCCATACTCCTTCAACCTGGTGAGTACCAGTTTCAAATTCGTGAGGTGTTCTTCCTCATCTTTTCCCGTGATTAAAATGTCATCTAAGTAGCACTGCGTGCTTGGAATTCCTTGTAACACCTGTTCCATGGCCCTCTGCCAAATTGCTGGCGCCGAAGCTACCCCAAAGACCAGTCTATTGTAGCGATACAAGCCTCTGTGAGTGTTGATGGTGAGGTACTGGCGTGACTCTTCCTCGACCTCCATCTGTAGATATGCTTGAGCCAGATCTATTTTCGTGAAATGCTTCCCTCCAGCCAACGAAGCAAAGATATCTTCAATCCGCGGAAGCGGGTATTGTACCGCGTGAAGCACCGGATTCACAGTAATCTTGAAATCTCCGCAGATACGGACCTTCCCCGGTCCCCCTGGCTTATTACTTGGTGAGGACTTCATGACGGGAACAATGGGCGTGGCCCACTCACTCCAGTCCACTTTTGACAGAACCCCTGATCGTTCAAGTTCTTCCAGTTCTGCCTCCACAGCTGGTCGTATTGCGTAAGGTACTGATCTGGCCTTAAAAAACTTTGGGCTTGCATTCTCTGCAATCTTAACCTTTGCTTTAATTCCTCGCAGTGTTCCCAGTCCTTGCTGGAATACCTCCTTAGCTTCGTCCAATATTCTGGACAACCGTTCAGGTTTGACATCCTCTTTTTCGGAATCCACCGTCATGGTGTTTAGTGACTGCCAGTCCAACTTTATTTTTCGGATCCACTCCCGCCCCAGAAGTGGTGGTCCTCCCTCAGGCAATACATACAGGTCCAACCGGTGATGATCTTTATCCTTGTATCTCACCTTGACTTCTATCTTTCCGATGGGGACTACTTTGTGCCCCGTGTATGTCTGTAATACTAGTTCCGTATCCCGTAGTGGAATATGCCTGAAAAATTTCTTGTAGTCATGCTTATTCATGGCCGTCAACGCCGATCCGGTGTCCACTTCCATTTTTACTTGGACCTTTGCAATCTGTAGCGTTATCCAGATAGTTTGTCGGTCAGCTTCATTGCTCATGTTGTGAATTCTCAGACTGTCCAGTCCTTTGCATTTGGAGTGTGAGACCGACTTCTGTTCCCTCAGACTCTTCTTAGTCACCTCTTGCACCTTTCCGTACCATTTTTGTGGTGACTCCTTATTGTTGTACGTTGCTCCTGACTGGCATACCTTAGCTATGTACCCGATCTTGCCACATTTCCTGCATTCTTGGTTTTTAAACCAGCATTGATTCTGGTCGTGTGTTGCCTTCCCACAACGGTAGCATTTTATTGTGCTCGACGTAATTTGGTCCACCCCTAGTGCCGCCGCCTTTAGCTGCATTTCCGCCGTTCCTTTCGCTGCGGCTTCGTGCGATGCAGCTATGAGGACAGCCCTGTCCAGTGTGAGGTCATTTTCTTCCAGTAGTCGCTTCTGCGTTCCTTCTTTGGACAATCCGCATACGAACTTGTCACGCAGTGCCTCTGTCAGATTCCCTCCGAACTGACAGTATTTCGCTAGCCTACGCAGTTCGACCAAGTATTCCGCATTGCTTTCGTCTTTCCTCTGCGTTCTTGCGTAGAATTTGAATCGTTCAGCCAGCATCAACGGTGTGGGGTTCAAGTGATCCTTCAGCACTGCTACCACATCATCGAAAGTCTGATCTGCCGGTTTAGCTGGTGAGAGAAGATGCTTCAACAACCCGAATGTTTTCGCACCCATCATGTTAAGTAAGGTTAAAGCTTTTTCATCCTTAGCTATTTTGTTAGCCTTACAATGTATCTCAATACGTTCTACGTACATGGCCCAGTCTTCTATCTCCGGATTGAACTCGTTGATGTCCGCCCGCTTAGGCATCTTCCTTTCCTTGGGTACAACACAAGTATTTCTTTAAATATTCTTATTTATTTGTTTATTTCTAAGATGGCGGTTTTCCCGCAAAAATGGCGGTTTCCTGCTCTTTCCTTCTCGCCCCGCCCACTTCAATGGCGGTTTCCTGCTTCTGTCGTCTTCTCCACCTAATGGCGGCTTCCCGCGTTTCTTCCCGGTGGAAGGGGTACGCTTCCCCCACAGCGGACAGGTTCAGCCGCTGGCTGGCTTCCGCACAGCTCCCCTTACTCGGCTCTGTCTTTTCCTCCCGCCCGCACGGCTCTACCGGTGCTGGGTACACCCCGTTAATGGAGGACAGTTCAGCCGCTGGACTGGCTCTCGCGCAGTCTATCTCTCCGTACCCGGCTCTGTCGCTCTCTCTCCCGCACGTTCGGTTCCACCGGCTCTGGGTACCCCGTTGGTGGAGAACAGCTCAGCCGCTGGACTGGCTCTCGCGCAGTCTCTCTCCCCTTGCTCGGCTCTGTCTCTCTCTCCCACCCGCACGGTTCCTGTTCGCCTCCCAGCCCTCTCGCAGACCGGTGTTTCCCTCCCCGGCTGCGGCTGGGTTTCTCTTCCCGCACCTACTCCCAGTCTCAGCGCTTCGTGGCTGCGGTCGCTGCCCGGCTTTCCCCGCCGATCGCGGTCTGACTGTCTCACGACGCCGTTGGACCCGACTTTCTGACCGGCTCCGTTCCCCCTCGACCGTGGTCGAGTGCACAGCCCTTATCCTCCGGATATTCTCTACACCTTCCCCTACTCACAGTCTCCGCGGCCGCCTTGTTTCCTGCTGATCGGCTCACTCCGCACCGTGGTAGAAGGGTAGTCAGTGCCTGTTGTTGATGGAAGCTTTTGTTGCTAAAGTCTTCCTCCTTCATCCTGCTGCAGCCTCGTGTTTTCTTTCAGCAGCACGCCGAGGGTGGTTGCCTCTCTTCGACGCTCTTCGTTGCTTTGGTAGTCTTGCCGCAGGGTACGATCGGACTCGTCGCCACTGTAAAGTCTGTGGGTTGTGCAGTTAATAAATACACAGACTTCAGAAGTAACAAACAAACAGGTCTTTACTATTCGAAGGTCCGGGCGAATCTGCCCCAGCAATCCTGCCACAACACTTATATACTGGTGTGGTCACTATCGGTATTACAGTATACAGAAGCCAAACAAATAGTGCCACACCTAAAGTAGTTCTCTTAAAGGTGAACGGTTACATACAATAGTTTCCTTAAAGGTAGACGGGTACATACACTACAGGGTCAAAACCCTTCTTCAAAACTGGAAAGAAAAGAAAATAGATCGAAGGCAGGGCTGCGGTCGAACAAAAGAAGAAAAAGAGACAATAAAAGATATTCAAAACCAGACGAGATGGTAATAGGCCAGTGGAGACAAAAGACAGCTGAGATTAGGTGTGAAGTGTACTGGCAGGATAAGAGATAGCTGCCAGGTGGGAGAGAGAAACAAAAGGAAAGTGGTGACGGGGGTGGAAGGGAAGACCCAAAACAAAGGGGTGGAAAAAATTATGAGTAAAAAAGTAATAGGGGCCGAGGTTATGATCTGAAATTGTTGATATTGAGTCCGGAATGCTGCAAAGTGCCTAATCGGAAGATGAGGTGCTGTTCCTCGAGTTTATGTTGAGCTTCCGTGGAACAATACAAGAGGCCAAGGATGGTGAGGTCCGAGTGGGAATGGAGCGGTGAATTAAAATGACAGGTGACCGGAAGCTCGGGGTCCCCCTTATGGACTGAACGGAGGTGTTCCGCAAAGCGGTCACCCAATCTGTGCTTGGTCTCCCCAATGTAGAGGAGACCGCATCGTAAGCAGCGAATACAGTATACTAGATTGCGAGAAGTACAAGTAAATTGCTGTTTCACCTGGAAGGGGTGTTTGGGGCCCTGGACAGTGGGAAGGAGGGAGGTATAGGGGCAGGTGTTACATCTCCTGCGCTTGCACGGGAAGGTGCCAGGCAAAGGGGAAGGGCTGTTTGGGGTAATAGAGGAGTGGACTAGGGTGTTGTGGAAGTACAGTTTCTCATGTAGACCTAAAATGGCTTCCTGAGCATAAAATGAAATCCATTCAAACTTTAAATGGCCAACAATATGATTCACTAAACATGTTTCAAGGGAACGAGATAATTTAGGAACGCTATATACGTACTCCTTGTTTACGATAAGCTTAAAAAGGAGCCTCATTTACCAAACAAACAGCCAAGGACATGATAAGGTAAACATCGGCCCACAGGTCCAGTTGGTACAGTGAGAGAACAGAGGGAACAGAGAGATCCCATAATAAAGGATTAGTTAATCTTATCCCAAGGTATTTCCGTTCGTTATTCTAACGCAGCCCGGAATACGTTGTTTCAATAATTCGCAAGGTCTGTGCCTTTGTAATCAGTTATGATTCAATACTATGTCATGTGGCATAGAAAGCCTGTTTTGCTTTTTACTGTATAAATATGTCACAATTTCTGAATTACTTTGAAGAGGTCTGATGTAGCCCTTGTCTACACAACTCTTCCCTTGCAAGCAAATAAAGCCTGTCTTTAACGATACTTTGTGTTTAAGAGTCTTACTAGGGAGTTGAGACTTCGACAGTGTCTCGGAGGGAGCGGTCCCTACGGGATGCTGAAAGGGGAGGGGAGGGGAAGATGCGTTTGGTGGTGGGATCACTTTGGAGGTAGCGGAAATGACGGAGGATGATCCGTTGAATGTGGAGGCTGGTGGGGTGAAAGGTGAGGACAAGGGGAACCCTATCGTGGTTCCGGGAGGGAGGGGCAGGGGTGAGGGCACGGGAGATAGAACGGACATGGTCGAGGGCCGTGTCAACCACGGTGGAGGGAATCCTCGGTTGCGGAAAAAGGAAGACATGTCGAAAGCACTGGTGTGGAAGGTGGCATCGTCGGAGCAGATACGGCAGAGACGGAGAAACTGGGAGAATGGAATAGAGTCCTTACAGGAGGCGGGGTGGGAGGAAGTGTAGTCCAGATAGCTGTGGGAGTCAGTGGGCTTGTAGTGAATATTGGTCGATAACGTATCCCCAGAAATGGAGAAGGAGAAGTCGAGGAAGTGAAGGGAAGTGTCAGAGATGGACCATGTGAAGGTGAGGGAAGGGTGGAAATTGGAGGCAAAGTGAATGAAATTGTCTAGTTCGGGGCGAGAGCAGGAAACAGCACCGATACAGTCATCAATGTATCAGAAAAAGAGGTGAGGGAGGGGACCTGAGTAGGACTGGAACAAAGATTGTTCAACATAGCCCACGAAAAGGCAGACATAGCTAGGACCCATGTGGGTACCCATAGCAACACCTTTGAGTTGGAGGAAATGAGTGGAGTTAAAGGAGAAGTTGTTCAATGTGAGAACAAGTTCAGACAGGCGGAGGAGGGTGGTGGTGGATGGGGACTGGACGGGTCTCTGTTCAAGGAAGTAGTGGAGCGCCCTCAGGCCATCCTGGTGGGGGATGGAGGTGTAGAGGGATTGTACGTCCATGGTGAAAAGGAAGCGGTTGGGGCCAGGAAACTGGAAACTGTTAAAGTGGCGGATGGCGTCGGAAGATTCGCGGATGTAGGTGGGAAGAGACTGGACAAGGGCGGAAAGATAGAGTCGAGATAGGAAGAGATAAGTTCCGTGGGGCAAGAACAGGCTGAAACGATGGGTCTTCCAGGGCAGTCCTGTTTGTGGATCTTGGGAAGGAGGTAGAAGCGGGCTGTGCAGTGTTGGGGAACTATGAGGTTGGTGGCAGCGGGGGGAAGATCTCCAGAGGAGATGAAGTCAGTGACAGGCTTGGAAATGGTGGTTTGATGTTCGGTAGTGGGGTCATGGTCCAGGTGGAGGTAGGAGGAGGTGTCGGAGATTTGGCGTTCAGCTTCCGCTAGGTAGACATCAGTTCGCCAAACAGCAACAGCACCACCCTTGTCAGCGGATTTAATGACAATGTCAGTGTTTGATCTAAGAGAATGGAGTACTGCAAGTTCAGAGGGAGGTAGGTTGGAGTGAGTGAGGGGAGCAGAGAAATGGAGACAGCCGATGTCACGGCGGCAGTTAGCGATGAAAAGATTTAGAGAGGGTAAGAGGCCAGGGGGAGGGGTCCAGGTAGAACGGGAATTCTGCAAGCGGGAGAAAGGGTCAGTCATGCAGGGGGAACAATCCTGGCCAAAGAAGTGGGCACGGAGATGAAGGCGGCGGAAAAAGAGGTCAACATCGTGCCGAGCTCGAAATTCATTGAGGTGGGGCATAAGGGGATGAAGCTCAGGCCTTTGCTGAGGACTGATTGTTCGGGGTCAGAGAGTGGAAGGTCAGAGGGGATAGTGAAAACGCGGCAGGGGGTGAGATTGGGGGAAGGGGGGTCAGAGGAAAGTGAAGGGGAAGAAGGTTCCGGTGGGGCGTTGGTGTCCAAGAGTTGATGAAGCTTGCAATCCTTGTCATCGGAAAGGAAGGAAAAATGTTTTTTGTTGAAGTGTCGGATGAGTCGGATAATGAAATGGAACTGTGGACCCGGACAGCTTTGAGATAGAGTGCGCCGGTGTTGCTGAAGAGAGAGGTTGAGAGTGTTCATGTGGCGCCGCATGGCGTTGAGCGTGGATCTCAGGATGCAGCGAGAGCAGTCGTTCGAGGAACGATGAATATCTTGGAGATATTTGTAATCCTGGGTGGATCCGAAACACGAAGGGTGGAAGTTTAGTTGGAATCCACGTGGAATAAGTTGGAACCGGAGACAGTTGCTGAGGAAAATGATGTGGCTGTGAAACCGAGTCTTGGCAGATACCTGATCAAACACGAGAAGGGAAACTGAAAGTAATGAAGATGAACAAGGTTGAAGAGCCAAACGGAGATCCCGTCAAAGAGAAGAGCAGAACTTCTTCAAGGTATGCATTCCAGGAAGAGGTGAGGCAGTGAACAAAACACTAGTACGATAGCAAAATACTGCAGCTGCTGGAAATCCAAAAGAACAACAGAAAATGCTGGAAAAACTCAGCAGGTCAGGCAACATCCGTGGAGAGCAATTTGAGTTGATGTTTCGGGTTGAAACCCTTCTGCAAAACTGGAAAGAAAAGAAAATAGATCGAAGGCAGAGCTGCGATCGAACAAAAGAAGAAAAAGAGACAATAAAAGTATTCGAAACCAGACGAGATGGTAATAGGCCAGTGGAGACAAAAGACAGCTGAGATTAGGTGTAAAGTGTACTGGCAGGATAAGAGATAGCTGCCAGGTGGGAGAGAGAAACAAAAGGAAACGGGGGGAAAGGAAGACTCAAAACAAAGTGGTGGAAAATATTATAAGTAAAAAAGTAATAGGGGCCGAGGTTATGATCTGAAATTGTTGAACTCGATATTGAGTCCGGAAGGCTGCAAAGTGCCTAATCGGAAGATGAGGTGCTGTTCCTCGAGTTTACGCTGAGCTTCCATGAAACAATACAAGAGGCCAAGGAAGGTGAGGTCCGAGTGGGAATGGAGCGGTGAATTAAAATGACAGGCGACCGGAAGCTCGGGGTCACCCTTACGGACTGAACGGAGGTGTCCTGCAAAGCAATCACCCAATCTGCAAATTCAGTACCCCGTCCCTGCTTTCTCCCCATACACCTTGATCCCTTCAAACTCAAGAAATATATCCAACTCCTTCTTGAATATATTTAATGAATTGGCCTCTACTGCTTTCTGTGGTAGAGAATTCCATAGGTTCACCACTCTCTGAGTGAAGAAATTCCTCCTCATTTCTGTCCTAAATGGCTTACCCCTTTTCCTTAGACTGTGACCCCTGGTCCTGGAATCCCCAACCATCGGGAACATCCCTCCTGCATCTAGTCTGTCCAGTCCTGTCAGAATTTTATAAGTTTCAATGAGATCCCCTCTCATTCTTCTAAACTCCAGCGAGTATAAGCTCAATCGACCCAATCTCTCCTCATACGTCATTCCTGCCATCCCAGGTATCAGCCTGGTGAATCTTCGCTGAACTCCTTCCATGGCAAGAACATCCTTCCTCAGATAAGGCGACCAAAATTGCACACAATACTCCAGATGTGGTCGCACCAAGGCCCTGTACAACTGCAGCAAGACATCCTTGTTCCTGTACTCAAACCCTCTCGCTACGAAGGCCAACATACCATTTGCCTTCTTAACCGCCTACTGCACCTGCATGCTTACCTTCAGTGACTGGTGCAGAAGGAAACCCAGGTATCGTTGCACATCCCCTTCTCCCAATCTATTGCCATTCAGATAATAATCTGCCTTCCTGTTTTTGACACCAAAGTGGATAACCTCACATTTATCCACATTATATTGCATCTGCCATGCTTCTGCCCAATCACCCAACCTGTCGAAATCATCCTGGAGTTTCTCGGCATCCTCCTCACAGCACACACACCCACCCAGCTTTGTGTCATCTGCAAACTTGGAGATATTACATCTAGTTCACTTGTCTAGATCATCATTAATATATATTGTGAATAGCTGGGGTCCAAGGACCGATCCCTGTGGTACCCCACTAGTCACTGCCTGCCACTCGCAAAAAGACCCATTTATTTTTGCTTTCTGTCTGCCAAACAGTTCTCTATCCAAGTCAATACCTTGCCCCCTTTCCCATGTGCCTTAATTTTACACGCTAATCTCTTGTGCGGGACCTTATCGAAAGCCTTCTGAAAGTCCAAATACACCACATCCACTGGTTCTCCCTTATCTATTTTACCAGTTACATCCTCAAAAAATTACAGTAGATTAGTCAAGCATGATTTACCTTTTGTAAATCCATGTTGACTTCATCCGATCCTGTCACTGTTTTCCAAGTGCTCTGCTATTACATCTTTTATAATGGACTCTAGCATTTTCCCCACTACTGATGTCAGGCTTACCGGTCTATAATTCCCTGTTTTCTCTCTACCACCTTTTTTGAATAGTGGGGTAACATTAGCTACCCTCTAATCCATGGGTAATGTTCCAGATTCCATCAAATGTTGGAAGATGATCAGAATTCATCCACTATTTCTAGGGCCACTTCCTTAAGTACCCTAGGATGTAGATTATCAGGCCCTGGGGATTTATCGGCCTTCAATCCCGTCAATTTCCCTAACACCATTTCCCTACAAAAACTGACTTCTTTCAGTTCCTCCTTTTCATCAGACCCTATGTTCCCCGACATCTCTGGGAGGTTATTTGTGACCTCCTTTGTGAAGACAGAACCAAAATATGCGTTTAATTGGTCTGCCATTTCTTTGTTCCCCATTATAAATTACCCTAATTCTGACTGCAAGGGACCTACGCTTGACTTCACCAATCTTTTTCTCTTCACGTATCTATAAAAGCATTTACCATCAGTTTTTATGTTCCCTGAAAACTTACTCTCATATTCTATTTTCCCCTTGTTAATTAATACCTTTGTCCTCCTTTATTGAATCCTAAACTACTCCCAATCCTCAGGTTTACTGCTTTTTCTGGCCAATTTATATGTCCTCTCCTTGGATCTTATGCTATCCCTAATTTCCCTTGTTAGCCACGGTTGAGTCACCTTTTTTGTTTATTTTTATGTCAAACTGGGATGAACAAATTCTGTAGTTCATCCATGCGGTCTTTGAATGTTTGCCATTGCCTATCCATCGTCAACCCTTTGAGTGACATTCCCCAATCAATACTACTCATCTCGCGCCTCATACCATTGTAGTTTCCTTTATTTAAATTGAGGGCACTAGTCTCTGAGTCAACTACTTCCCTTTTAATGCCATCCCCAACCTCTGCATTACTGTTTGGTGGTCTATATACCACTCCCACTAACGTTTTCTGCCTCTTGGTATTTCTCAGTTCGACCCATACAGATTCCACATCATCAGAGCTAATATCCTTCCTTACAATTGTGTTAATCCCTTCTTTAACCAGCAATGCTACCCCACCTCCCTTTCCTTTTTGCCTATCCTTCATGAATATTGAATACCCCTGGATTTTGAGTTCCCAGCCTTGGTCACCCCGGAGCCATGTTTCTGTAATCCCAATCAAATCATATTCATTTACCTCTATTTGCGCAGCTAATTCATCCACCTTATTACGAATGCTCCTTGCATTAAGACACAAAGCCTTCAGGCTTGTTTTTTTTAACGCTCTTACACCTATTAGAATTATTATTTACTGTGGCCATGTTTGATTTAAACTGTTGATTTCTCTGACTGCCACTTTTGTTTTTCTCCTTCCTATCTTTTCCTTTTATCCTTGTTTCCCTTTCCTCTCTCTCCCTGACAGAGAGAAACACAAAATGGGGGTGAGAGAGAAACAGAGAATCAGGGAGAGAGAAACACAACCTGGGGGCAAGAGAGAAACAGAAATTGAGGGAGAGCGAGTAAAACATAAACTGGGGGGAGAGAAACACAAACTGGGGGGAGAGAGAAAACTAAACTGAGGGAGAGGGAGAGAGAAATACAAACTGGGGAGAAAGTGACACACATACTGGGGAGAGACAGTGAAATATAAACGGGGGAAGAGGGAGAAACACAACCTGGGGAGCGAGAGAGAAACACAAACTGGGAAGAGAGAGAGAAACACACCTGCGGAGAGAGAGAGAAACACAAACTGGGGAGAGAGAAAAGCAGAAACTGGGGGGGAGAGAGAGAAACACAAACTGGGGAGAGAGAGGGAGAAACACAAACTGGGGAGAGAGAAAAGCAGAAACTGGGGGGGAAAGAGAGAGAACCTCAAACTGAAGAGAAAGAAAAACTCAAAATGGGGAGAGCGAGAGAGAAACGTAAACTGGGGAGAGAGAGAGAGAAACACAAACTGGGGAGAGAGAGGGAGAAACACAAACTGGGGAGAGAGAAATACAAACCGGGGAGAGAGAGAGAGAGAGAGAAACACAAATAGGGAGAGGGAGTGAAACTCCAACTGGGGAAAGGGTGACAGTGAAACACAAACTCGGGAGAGAGAGAGAAACACAAACTGGGGAGAGAGAAACACAAACTGTGGGGAGAGAAACACAAACTGGGGAGAGAGAGAGAAACACAAACTGGGGAGAGCGAGGGAGAAAAAGTAAACTGGGGAGAGAGAGCGAGAGAAACACAAACTGGAGAGAGAGAGAGAATCACAAACTGGGGAGAGAGAAACAGAAACTGAGGAGAGGGAGAAACAGAAACATGGGAGAGCAAGAGAGAAAGACAAACTGGGGAGAGAGAAGCACAAACTAAGGATAGAGAGAGTGAAACAGGAACTGGGGAGAGAGAAACACAAACTGAGGAGAGAGAGAGAAACACAAACTGGGGAGAGAGAGAAGCACAAACTCGGGTAGTAGAAACACAAACTGGGGGAGAGAGAAGCACAAACTGAGGGGAGAGAGAGCGAAACAGGAACTGGGGGAGAGAGAGAGAAACACAAACTGAGGAGAGAGAGAGAAACAAAAACTCGGGAGAGAGAGAAACACAAACTGAAGAGAGAGAAACACAAACTGGTGAGAGAGAGAGAAACACAAACTGGGGAGAGAGTGAGAAACACAAACTGGGCAGAAGAAACAGAAACTGAGCAGAGAGGGAGAAACAAAAACTGGGTGAGAAAGAGTGAAAAACCAACTTTGGGGAGAGAGAAACTCAAACTGGGGAGAGACAGAGAAACACTAACTGGAGAGAGAGAGAAACACAAACTGGTGAGAGAAAGAGACAAGTCCAAACTTGTGAGAGTGGAAGACACACAAACTGGGGGTAGAGAAAGAGAATCACAAACTGGGGAGAGAGAGAGAGAAACACAAACAGGGGAGAGAGAGAGAGAAAACACAAATTGAGGAGAGAGAGAGAAACACAAACTTGGGGAATGAGAGCGAGAAACACAAACTGGGGGAGAGAGAGAAACACAAACTTGGGGAAAAAAAGCGAGAGAGAAACACAAACTGGGGAGAGAGAGAAAGAAACAGAAACTCGGGCGAGAGAGAGAGAAACGCACACTTGGGTTGGAGAGAGATACACAAAGTGGGGAGAGAGAAACATAAACTGGGGAGAGAGAGAGACAAACAGAAACTGGGGAGAGAGAGAGAAACATAGATGATAGGAGCAGGAGTAGGCCGTCCGGCCCCTCAAGCCTGCTCCGCCATTCAATGCGATCATGGCTGATCATCCAAATTCAGTATAACAACAGAAAATGCTGGAAAAACTCAGCAGGTCAGGCAACATCCATGGAGAGAAATTTGAGTTGACGATTCGGGTCGAAACCCTTCTTCAAAACTGGAAAGAAAAGAAAATAGATCGAAGGCAGGGCTGCGATCGAACAAAAGAAGAAAAAGAGACAATAAAAGATATTCAAAACCACACGAGATGGTAGTAGACCAGTGGAGACAAAAGACAGCTGAGATTAGGTGTGAAGTGTACTGGCAGGATAAGAGATAGCTGCCAGGTGAGAGAGAGAAACAAAAGGAAAGGGCAGGGGAGGAAAGGAAGACCCAAAACAAAGGGGTGGAAAAAATTATAAGTAAAAAAGTAATAGGGGCCGAGGTTATGATCTGAAATTGTTGAACTCGATATTGAGCCCGGGAGGCTGCAAAGTGCCTAACCGGAAGATGAGGTGCTGTTCCTTGAGTTTACATTGAGCTTCTGTGGAACAATACAAGAGGCCAAGGATGGTGAGGTCAGAGTGGGAGTGGAGCGGTGAATTAAAATGACAGGCGACCGGAAGCTCGGGGTCACACTTACGGACTGAACGGACGTGTTCCGCAATGCGGTCACCCAATCTGCGTTTGGTCTCCCCAATGTAGCGGAGACCACATCGTGAGCAGCGAATACAGTATACTAGATTGCAAGAAGTACAAGTAAATCGCTGTTTCACCTGGAAGGGGTGTTTGGGGCCCTGGACATCTCCTGCGCTTACACGGCAAGGTGCCAGGTGAAGGGTAAGGCCTGTTTGGGGTGATAGAGGAGTGGACTAGGGTGTCTCGGAGGGAGCAGTCCCTATGGAATGCTGAAAGGGGAGGGGAGGGGAAGATGCGTTTGGTGGTGGGATCACTTTGGAGGTAGCGGAAATGACGGAGGATGATCCGTTGAATGTGGAGGCTGGTGGGGTGAAAGGAGAGGACAAGGGGAACCCTATCGTGGTTCCGGGAGGGAGGGGCCGGGGTGAGGGCAGAAGTGCGGGAGATAGAACAGACACGGTCGAGGGCCGTGTCAACCACGGTAGAGGGGAATCCTCGGTTGCGGAAAAAGGAAGACATGTCGGAAGCACTGGTGTGGAAGGTGGCATCGTCGGAGCAGATACGGCAGAGACGGAGAAACTGGGAGAATGGAATAGAGTCCTTACAGGAGGCGGGGTGGGAGGAAGTGTAGTCCAGGTAGCTGTGGGAGTCAGTGGGCTTGTAGTGAATATTGGTCGATAACCTATCCCCAGAGATGGAGACGGAGAAATCGAGGAAGGGAAGAGAAGAGTCAGAGATGGACCATGTGAAGGTGAGGGAAGGGTGGAAATTGGAGGCAAAGTGAATGAAATTGTCTAGTTCGGGGCGAGAGCAGGAAACGGCACCAATACAGTCATCAATGTATCGGAAAAAGAGGTGAGGAAGGGGACCTGAGTAGGACTGGAACATAATTGTTCCACATAGCCCACAAAAACGCAGGCATAGCTAGGACCCATGTGGGTACCCATAGCAACACCTTTGAGTTGGAGGAAATGAGTGGAGTTAAAGGAGAAGTTGTTCAATGTGAGAACAAGTTCAGCCAGGCGGAGGAGGGTGGTGGTGGATGGGGACTGGACGGGTCTCTGTTCAAGGAAGAAGCGGAGCGCCCTCAGGCCATCCTGGTGGGGGATGGAGGTGTAGAAGGATTGTACGTCCATGTTGAAAAGGAAGCAGTTGGTGCCAGGAAACTGGAAACTGTTAAAGTGGCGGAGGTCGTCCAAAGAGTCGCGGATGTAGGTGGGAAGAGACTGGACAAGGGGAGAAAAGATAGAGTCGAGATAGGAAGAGATAAGTTCTGTGGGGCAAGAAAAGGCTGAAACGATGGGTCTACCAGGGCAGTCCTGTTTGTGGATCTTGGGAAGGAGGTAGAAGCGGGCTGTGCAGTGTTGTGGAACTATGAGGTTGGTGGTAGCGGGGGGAAGATCTCCAGAGGAGATGAGGTCAGTGACAGCCTTGGAAATGGTGGTTTGATGTTCGGTAGTGGGGTCATGGTCCAGGTGGAGGTAGGAGGAGGAGTCGGAGATTTGGCGTTCAGCTTCCGCTAGGTAGAGGTCAGTTCGCCAAACAACAACAGCACCACCCTTGTCAGCGGATTTAATGACAATGTCAGGGTTGGATCTAAGAGAATGGAGTACTGCAAGTTCAGAGGGAGGTAGGTTGGAGTGAGTGAGGGGAGCAGAGAAATGGAGACGACCGATGTCACGGCGGCATTTAGCGATGAAAAGTTCTAGAGAGGTTAAGAGGCCAGGGGGAGGGGTCCAGGTAGAACGGGAATTCTGCAAGTGGGAGAAAGGGCCAGTCATGCGGGGGGAAGACTCCTGGCCGAAGAAGTGGGCACAGAGACCAAGGCGGCGAAAAAAGAGCGCAACATCGTGCCGAGCTCGAAATTCATTGAGGTGAGGGCGTAAGGGGATGAAGCTCAGGCCTTTGCTGAGGACTGATCGTTCGGTGTCAGAGAGTGCAAGGTCAGAGGGGATAGTGAAAACGCGGCAGGGGGTGAGATTGGGAGAACGGGGGCCAGAGGAAAGTGAAGGGGAAGAAGGTTCCGGAGGGGCATTGGTGTCCAAGAGTTGATGAAGCTTGCGATCCTTGACATCGGAAAGGAAGAAAAAAAGTTTTTTGTTGAAGCGTCGGATGAGTCGAAGGATGAAATGGAACTGTGGACCCGGACAGCTTTGAGATAGAGAGCGCCGGTGTTGCTGAAGAGAGAAGTCGAGAGTGTTCATGTGGCGTCGCATGGCGTTGAGCGTGGATCTCAGGATGTGGCGAGAGCAGTCGTTCGAGGAACGATGAATATCTTGGAGATATTTGTAATCCTGGGTGGATCCGAAGCATGAAGGGTGGAAGTTTTGTGGAATCCACGTGGAATAACTCGGAACCGGAGACAGTTGCTGAGGAATATGATGTGGCTGTGAATCCGAGTCTTGGCAGATACCTGATCAAACATGAGAAGGGAAACTGAAAGTAATGAAGATGAACAAGGTTGATGAGCCAAACGGAGATCCCGTCGATGAGAAGAGCAGAACTTCTTCAAGGTAGGCATTCCTAGAAGAGGTGTGGCAGTGAACCAAACACTAGTATGATAGCAAAAAAATGCAGATGCTGGAAATCCAAAACAACAACAGGAAATGCTGGAAAAACTTAGCAAGTCAGGCAACATCCGTGGAGAGAAATTTGAGTTGACGTTTCGGGTCGAAACCCTTCTTCAAAACTGGAAAGAAAAGAAAATAGATCGAAGGCAGGGCTGCGATCGAACAAAAGAAGTAAAAGAGACAATAAAAGGTATTCGAAACAAGATGAATGGTAATAGACCAGTGGAGACAAAAGACAGCTGAGATTAGATGTGAAGTGTATTGGCAGGATAAGAGATAGCTGCCAGGTGGGAGAGAGAAACAAAAGGAAAGGGGGGGTGGGAAAGGAAGACCCAAAACAAAGGGGTGGAAAAAATTATAAGTGAAAAAGTAATAGGGGCCGATGTTATGATCTGAAATTGTTGAACTCGATATTGAGTCTGGAAGGCTGCAAAGTGCCTAATCGAAAGATGAGGTGCTGTTCCTCGAGTTTACGTTGAGCTTCCGTGGAACAATACAAGAGGCCAAGGACGGTGAGGTCTGAGTGGGAATGGAGCGGTGAATTAAAATGAGAGGCGACCGGAAGCTCGGGGTCACCCTTACAGGCTGAATGGAGGTGTTCCGCAAAGCAGTCACCCAATCTGCAAATTCAGTACCCCGTCCCTGCTTTCTCCCCATACCCCTTGATCCCTTCACCCTCAAGAAACATATCCAACTCCTTCTTGAATATATTTAATGAATTGGCCTCTACTGCTTTCTGTGGTAGAGAATTCCACAGGTTCACCACTCTCTGAGTGAAGAAATTCCTCCTCATTTCTGTCCTAAATGGCTTACCCCTTATCCTTAGACTGTGACCCCTGGTTCTGTAACCCCCAACCATCGGGAACATCCCTCCTGAATCTAGTCTGTCCAGTCCTGTCAGAATTTTATAAGTTTCAATGAGATCCCCTCTCATTCTTCTAAACTCCAGCGAGTATAAGCTCAATCGACCCAATCTCTCCTCATACGTCATTCCTGCCATCCCAGGTATCAGCCTGGTGAATCTTCGCTGAACTCCTTCCATGGCAAGAACATCCTTCCTCAGATAAGGCGACCAAAACTGCACACAATACTCCAGATGTGGTCTCACCAAGGCCCTGTACAACTGCAGCAAGACATCCTTGTTCCTGTACTCAAACCCTTTCGCTACGAAGGCCAACATACCATTTGCCTTCTTAACCGCCTGCTGCACCTGCATGCTTAACTTCAGTGACTGGTGCAGAAGGACACCCAGGTCTCGTTGCACTTCCCCTTCTCCCAATCTATTGCCATTCAGATAATAACCTGCCTTCCTGTTTTTGACACCAAAGTGGATAACCTCACATTTATCCACATTATATTGCATCTGCCATGCTTCTGCCCAATCACCCAACCTGTCCAAATCATCATGGAGTTTCTCAGCATTCTCCTCACAGTACACACACCCACCCAGCTTTGTGTCATCTGCAAACTTGGAGATATTGGCCTAGAAATTCACTAGCCTTAGCGCCGCTTTTGAGGCGCTAGAGGGACTAGCGCCAGAGTTATGGCCAGTTAAAAAATTCCCTGGGGCCCTAAATCGGCGTTGCACCGGTAGCGCTGCGCCGGCACCGATGACGTCATCAGTGTGCGCAGCATCCCGGTTGCCGTGGTAACCCGCCCGAACTCCGAAATTGAGTTGCGGCCGCCTCGCCCGTGGCAGCCGCAAGCAACGTTCTGGCAGAGGTGCCTTACTCCAGTTTGCGCCGGCGCATTAAAGGCCCCGCGGCGGCCGGCCACTTTCCCGCCGGCCGCCTGCCCGCAGCTCCCTCCCCGGACTTCTCCCCGCCCCCCCCCCGGAACAGATGCAAGCCCAGCACTTGTCCGAGGTGCCGGGCTCATTTTTAAGCTGATTTGCGCGGGCCGCGGCCGGGTGCAGGCAGCTCCTCCTTAACGGGAGGAGGAGGCCTGCACGTCCCCAGCCTGCCGCACCGCATCGGGTGCCGCAGCGCCGGAATTGCGGCGCGAAACGGCAGTTAGCGCCGATGTACCGCCGCAAAGACCCTTCAGTAGCGCCGGCAGCCGTTTGGGCGCGGCGCCACTGAATTTTTGGTGCGCGCAGGGGACTTAGCGCCGGCACTAACTTCCGGCGCTAAAGCCCTGGCTAAGCCAAAACCCAATTTCTAGGCCAATATATTTAGTTCCCTTGTCTAGATCATGAATATATATTGTGAAAAGCTGGGGTCCAAGGACCATTCCCTGCGGTACCCCACGAGTCACTGCTTGCTACTCAGAGAAAGACCCGCTTATTTTTGCTTTCTGTCTGCCAAACAGTTCTCTATCCAAGTCAATACTTTGCCCCCAATCCCATGTGCCTTAAATTTACACACTAATCTCTTATGCGGGACCTTCCCGAATGCCTTCTGAAACTCCAAATACACCACATCCACTGGTTCTCCCTTATCTATTTTACCAGTTACATCCTCAAAAAGTTACAGTAGATTAGTCAAGCACGATTTACCTTTTGTAAATCCATGTTGACTTTGTCCGATCCTGTCACTGTTTTCCAAGTTCTCTGCTATTACATTTTTATAATGGAGTCTAGCATTTTCCCCACTACCGATGTCAGGCTTACCGATCTGTAATTCCCCGTTTTCTCTCTACCACCTTTTTTGAATAGTTGGGTAACATTTGCTACCCTCCAATCCATGGGTACTGTTCCAGATTCCATCGAATGTTGGAAGATGATCAGCAATGCATCTACTATTTCTCGGGCCACTTCCCTAAGTACCCTAGGATGTAGAATATCAGTCCCTGGGGATTTATCAGCCTTCAATCCCGTCAATTTCCCTAACACCATTTCCCTTCAAATACTGATTTATTTCAGTTCCTCCCTTTCATCAGACCCTATGTTCACCGACATCTCTGGGAGGTTATTTGTGTCCCCCTTTGTGAAGACAGAACCAAAATATGTATTTAATTGGTTTGCCGTTTCTTTGTTCCCCATTATAAATTCCCCTGATTCTGACTGCAAGGGACCTACGCTTGACGTCACCAATCTTTTTCTCTTCACATATCTATAAAAGCTTTTACAGTCAGTTTTTATGTTCCCTGAAAGCTTACTCTCACATTCTATTTTCCCCTTCTTAATTAATCCCTTTGTCCTCCTTTGTTGAAATTTATACTGCTCCCAATCCTCAGGTTTACTGCTTTTTCTGGCCAATTTATATGTCCCCTCCTTGGATCTTATGCTATCCCTAATTTCCCTTTTTAGCCACGGTTAAGTCACCCTTTGTTTTTAATTTTTATGTCAAACTGGGATGAACAAATTCTGTAGTATATCCATGCGGTCTTTGAATGTTTGCCATTGCCTATCCACCGTCAATCCTTTGAGTGACATTCCCCAATCAATCCTGCCCAACTCGCTCCTCATACCATTGCAGTTTCCTTGATTTAAATTGAGGACCCTAGTCTCTGATGCAACTACTTCATTCTCCATCTTAATGAAGAATTCTATAATATTATGATCGCTCCGACCCAAGGGACCTCATACAACAAGATTGCTAATTAATCCTTTCTCATTACATAATACCCAGCCTAAGATGGCCTGATCTCTGGTTGGTTCCTTGACATATTGGTCCAGGAAACCATCCTGTAAACACTCCAGGAATTCCTCCTCCACAGTATTGTTACTAATTTGGTTAGCCCAATCTATATGTAAATTAAAGTCACCCATGATGACTGCTGTGCCCTTATTGCACGCTTCTCTAATTTCCCCTTTAAAGCCATCCCCAACCTCTGCATTACTGTTTGGAGGTCTATATACCACTCCCACTAACGTTTTCTGCCCCTTGGTATTTCTCAGTTCTACCCATACAGATCCCACATCATCAGAGCTAATATCCTGCCTTACAATTGTGTTAATCCCTTCTTTAACCAGCAATGCTACCCCAACTCCCTTTCCTTTTTGCCTATCTTTCCTGACTATTGAATACCCCTGGATGTTGAGTTCCCAGCCTTGGCCACCCTGGAGCCATGTTTCCTAATCCCAATCAAATCATCTTCGTTTACCTCTATTTGTGCAGCTAATTGATCCACCTTATTATGAATGCTCCTTGCATTAAGACACAAAGCCTTCAGGCTTGTTTTTTTAACGCTCTTAGACCTATTAGAATTATTATTTACTGCGGCCATGTTTGATTTAAACCGTTGATTTCTCTGACTGCCACTTTTGTTTTTCTCCTTCCTGTCTTTTGCTTTTATCCTTGTTTCCCTTTCCTCTGTCTCCCTGAGAGAGAGAATCACAAACTGCAAAGAGAGAAACAGAAACTGGGGGTGAGAGAGAAACAGAGAATCAGGGAGCGAGAAACACAAAATGGGGGCGAGACAAAAACAGAAATTGAGGGAGAGAGAAACACAACCTGAGGGCAAGAGAGAAACAGAAATTGAGTAAAAGATAAGAACATAACAACATAAGACGTAGGAGCAGGAGTAGGCCATACGGCCCCTCGGGCCTGCTCTGCCATTCAATAGGATCATCGCTGATCCGAACTTAGACTCACGTCCACTTCCCTGCCCTTTCCCCTTAAACCCTTCCCTAATCAGCTAGGAAATTATCTATCTCCGTTTTAAATTTATTTAATGTCGCAGCTTCCACAACTCTCTGAGGTAGTAAATTCCATAGATTTACTACCCTCTGAGTGAAGAAGTTTCTCCTCATCTCAATTTTGAAAGGGCAGCGCCTTATTCTAAGATTATGCCCCCTAATTCTAGTCTCACCCATCAGTGGAAACATCCTCACCGCGTCCACCCGCTCAAGCCCCCTCACAATCTTATATGTTTCGATAAGATCGCCTCTCATTCTTCTGAAGTCCAATGAGTAGAGGCCCAACCTACTCAACCTTTCCTCATAAGTCAACCCCCTCATCTCCGGATTCAACCGAGTGAACCTTCTCTGAACTGCCTCGAGAGCAAGTATATCTTTTCTTAAATATGGAAACCAAAACTGTACGCAGTATTCCAGGTGTGGCCTCACTTGTACCCTGTATAAATTCAGTAAGACTTCCCTGCTTTTATACTCCATCCCCCTTGCAATAAAAGCCAAGATTCCTTTGGCTTTCCTGATCACCTGCGGTACCTGCATACTAACCTTCTGTGTTTCATGCACCAGGACCCCCAGATCCCTTTGTACTGTAACACTTTGCAGTTTCTCTCCATTTAGATAATAACTTGCTCTTTGATTTTTTCTGCCAAAGTGCATAACCTCACACTTTCCAACATTATATTCCATCTGCCATATTTTTGCCCACTCACTTAGCCTGTCCATGTCCTTTTGCAGGTTTTTTATGTCCTCCTCACTCACTGCATTCCCTCCTAACTTTTATTGTCGGCAAACTTGGATACGTTGCACTTGGTCCCCTCCTCCAAATCGTTAATATAGATTGTAAAGAGTTGGGGTCCCAGCACTGACCCCTGCGGAACACCACTAGTTACTGATTGCCAACCCGAGAATGAACCATTTATCCCAACTCTCTGTTTTCTGTTAGATAGCCAATCCTCCACCCGTGCCGGTACATTGCCCCCAATCCCGTGACTTTTTATCTTGTGCAGTAATCTTTTGTGTGGCACCTTGTCAAATGCCTTTTGGAAGTCCAAATACACCACATCCACTGGTTCCCCTTTATCCACCCTGTTTGTTATGTCCTCAAAGAATTCGAGCAAATTTGTCAAACACAACTTCCCCTTCATAAAACCATGCTGACTCTGTCCGATTAAATTATGCTTATCCAAATGTCCTGTTACTGCTTCCTTAATAATGGACTCCAACATTTTACCAACCACAGATGTTAGGCTAACTGGTCTTCCAGCCTTTTGTCTGCCTCCCTTTTTAAATAAGGGTGTTACATTAGCAGTTTTCCAATCTGCTGGGACCTTTCCTGAATCCAGGGAGTTTTGGAAAATTACCACCAATGCATCCACAATCCCTACCGTTACTTCTCTCAAGACCCTAGGATGTAAGCCATCAGGTCCAGGGGATTTATCCACCTTTAGTCCCATTATCTTACCGAGTACCGCCTCCTTAGTGATTTTAATCGTGTTTAGCTCCTCCCCCCCATAGCCCCTTGTTTGTCCAGTGTTGGGATATTTTTAGTGTCCTCTACTGTAAAGACTGATACAAAATATTTGTTCAGCGTTTCTGCTCCCATGTTCCCCACCACTAATTTCCCGGTCTCGTCCTCTAAGGGACCAACATTCACTTTAGCCACCCTTTTTCTTTTTATATAACTGTAGAAACTCTTGCTATCTGTTTTTATATTTTTTGCTAGTTTACTTTCATAATCTATCTTCCCTTTCTTAATTAATCTTTTATTTATTCTTTGCTGGCTTTTAAATGCTTCCCAATCTTCTATCCTCCCACTAGATTTGGCTACTTTATATGCCCTTGTTTTCAGTCAGATAATATCCTTTATTACTTTACTTAGCCACGGATGGCCGTCTTTTCTTTTACGCCCCTTTTTCCTCACTGTAATATATTTTTCTTGAAAGTTGTGAAATATCTCCCTGAATGTACACCACTGCTCATGTACTGTCTTACACTTTAATCTATTTTCCCAGTCCACTTTAGTCAACTCTGCTCTCATACCTTCATAGTCTCCTTTATTTAGGCTTAGTACACTGGTTTGAGATCCAACTCTCTCACCCTCCAACTGAATTTGGAATTCAACCATGTTCTGGTCACTCATTCCAAGGGGATCCTTTACTAGGACATTTTTTATTAATCCTGTCTCATTACATAGGACCAGATCTAAGATTGCCTGCCCCCTGGTTGGTCAGTTACAAACTGCTCAAGGAACCCGTTCCTAATGCACTCTATGAACTCTTCCTCAAGGCTGCCCTGCCCAATTTGATTTGTCCAGTCAATATGAAATTTAAAACCCCCATGATTATAGCTGTTCCCTTATTACAAGCCCCAACTATTTCCTGATTTATACTCTGACCAACAGAGTTGCAACTGTTAGGAGGCCTATAGACTACGCCCACGAGTGACTTTTTCCCCTTATTATTCCTTATCTCCACCCAAACTGTTTCACTATCCTGATCCTTTGACCCAATATCATTTCTCACTATTGCAGTGATTCCATCCTTTATTAACATAGCCACCCCACCTCCCTTTCCTTCCTGTCTGTCCTTCCTAATTGTCAAATATCCCTGGATGTTTAGTTCCCAGTCATGGTCACCTTGCAGCCATGTTTCTGTAATGGCCACCAGATCATACTCATGTGTAGTTATTTGTACTGTCAACTCGTCTATTTTGTTACGAATGCTGCGTGCATTCAGATAAAGAACTTTTAAATATGTTTTTTGACAATTTATTCCTGCTTTTACCCCTTTTGCTACTCTACCATTATCTTTATACATTCTGTCCCTTCCTGACACGCTCTGGTTTTTAATTCCCCCACTGCTACCTTGCTCTATTGCATTCTCCACTGACATTATTTTTCGCTCTCTTGAAACCTCCCCCCCCCCCACTAATTAGTTTAAAGCCCTCTCTACAGCCCTAGTTATTCGATTCGCCAGGATTCTAGTCCCAGCACTGGTCAAATGAAATCAGTCCCAATGGAACAGCTCTCTCCTTTCCCATTACTGGTGCCAGTGTCCCAAGAAGCAAAACCCATTTCTCCCACACCAGTCTTTGAGCCACGTATTTAACTCTCTGATTTTATTTACCCTAGCCAAATTTGCTCATGGCTCAGGTAGTAATCCAGAGATTATGTAGGAATTAAACAAGTGGGGTTGGGGTTATGGTTATTGTCTCTGGCCAGTCAGAAGCCTCTGAGCTGCTCCAGGGACCCCTGTGCAGTTTCGAAGTGCTCCCCTATTCCTGGTTCTGACCGCCGGACTTATTCGGTAGTGATGTAGACAGAAAAACGTGACTCGTGGTTCGGGTGCAAAACAGACCAGTATTTATTGAAACAAAAGAAAGAAACAACTTAAAAATAATCGCTACAACACACCTATGCCGGGTACAGCACTTTTGCTTAACACAGTTCACGTATCATTTACTGCAGCACTCTTTTGCTTCATGGCTTTACTTAAATACAGCACCTTTAACTAGTGCAACACACATTTAATACCCTACACTATGCTCACTACAGCACCTCTGCTTAGTGGCTTTTACTTAAATGCAGCACTTTAATACAGCTGCTTAGTGTCCACTGAAGCACCTTTCTGCTTGGCGCAACACTGTTACTCAAATACAGCACTTTACTTCTTACAAATCACTTAATGTTCACTACAGCACTTCCCTGCTTAGTGCAACACTTTTATTTAAATACAGCACTTTTAATACAGAACTCAGTGTTCACTACAGCAATTCTCTGCTAGTGCAACACTGTTACTTAAATAGGGGAGGAGAGAATGGACACAACGAGGGAAAATCAATTAAAATTACTGTTCTAACAAAATTCCCCTTAATTCCCACCCCTATACCTATTCTAAGTTGCCTTGTAATGGGCCAGAAAATTATATGCTCACCAATGAATGCCTGCCCCATGCCCTTGCGGTTTTAGATTCTTCACCACCCTGAAGATGGAGACACCCCAGTGTTTAAAAATAACTGCTGGTGTTCCACTCCCTTAGGCGGGCTCCTGAGTTGTAGAGGGCACGGAGGCGAGGCTGCAGAGAGAGAGCGAGATGGCTTCTTGAGAAGCTATCTTATGCCCCATTTGGGGCCGAAACCTTCCCGCCCAGATCCAGGTGCATCTGGGCTGAACAGAAGGGATCCAAACTGTCCCCATTGTCTGTGATGGGTTTGGATGAATTACCCATTTATCATGATGGGTTTGTGAATGTATTCCCATTCATCGTACTGAGTTTGAATGGAGCTGTCTTGGTTTGAAAAAAAAGCATATCTTTCTATAATTGCTGAGTAAACAGCTTTGGAAGTTAGTGTAAACAAAAGTCATTGTCCTGTGGTCAAACTGAAACCGCAGTCTCAAGTGGTTAATCTTTTGTGTAAACATAGTAGCAGTTTCTGTCGATTGTCTCTGCAGGGAGGGGAACTCCCTGAACTGCCTTTGATTGGCAGTTTAGTCAGCTATTTTTGATCTTCCCTTTTCATAAGTCCACAGTCTGTGTCCTGACACGAGGTCGGGCAGCCATCTTTGATTAGCCCTTTTTCACAGACACACGCAAGCTGCTTTTACAGTGGCCTAGAAATTCACTAGCCTTAGCGCCGCTTTTGAGGCGCTAGAGGGACTAGCGCCAGAGTTATGGCCAGTTGAAAAATTCCCTGGGGCCCTAAAGCGGTGTTGCACCGGTAGTGCTGCGCCGGCACCGATGACGTCATCGGTGTGCGCAGCGTCCCGGTTGCCATGCCGACGGGCCCCAGCGCCGAAATTCAGTTGCGGCCGCCTCGCCCATGGCAGCCGCAACTAAGACTCTGGCAACAGAGTCCAACATGTGTTTGCGCCGGCGCATTAAACGCCCCGCGGCGGCCGGCCGCATTCCCGCCGGCCGCCTGCCCGCAGCTCCCTCCCCGGACTTCTCCCCCCCCCCCCCGGAACAGATGCAAGCCCGGCACTTGTCCGAGGTGCTGGGCTCATTTTTAAACAGATTTGCGCGGGCCACGGCCGGGTGCAGGCAGCTCCTCCTTAACGGAAGGAGGAGGTCTGCACTTCCCCAGCCTGCCGCACCGCATCGGGTGCCGCAGCGCCGGAATTGCGGCGCTAAACGGCAGTTAGCGCCCTTTCCCAGGCGCTAAGACCCTTCAGTAGCGCCGGCAGCCGTTTGGGCGCGGCGCTACTGAATTTTTGGCGCGCGCAGGGGAACTTAGCGCCGGCCCTAACTTCCGGCGCTAAAGCCCTGGCTAAGCCAAAACCCAATTTCTAGGCCAATGTCTTTTGTCTTCTGCCACAAGGTCTGATGGCCATTTTGATCCCTGGATTTTAAAGGTATATTACCCAAGTATTCTTTAATCAAAATTCAATCTTTGGGACTAGGAAATTTCGAAATTATTGCAAAATTCTTACAATTATTACCGTCGTAGTTCTGCTTTTTAATTTGGCCCCTAGCTGCTCATATTCCCTCAGCAGAACCTCTTTCCTTGTCCAATCCATAAACTGGGGGGAGAGAAACACAAACTGGGGAGAGAGAGAAAACTAAACTGAGGGAGAGAGAGAGAGAAGTACAAACTGTGGAGAAAGTGACACACATACTGGGGAGAGAGAGTGAAACATAAATGGGGGAAGAGGGAGAAACACAACCTGGGGAGCGAGAGGGAAAAACAAACTGGGAAGAGAGAGAGAAACACAACTGGGGAGAGAGAGAGAAACACAAACTGGGGAGAGAGAGGGAGAAACACAAACTGGGGAGAGAGAAAAGCAGAAACTGGGGGGAGAGAGAGAGAAACACATAGAAACATAGAAGATAGGAGCAGGAGTAGGCCATTCGGCCCTTCAAGCCTGCTCCGCCATTCAATGAGATCATGGCTGATCATCCAAATTCAGTACCCTGTCCCTGCCTTCTCCTCACATCCCTTGATCCCTTTAGCCTTAAGAAATATATCCAACTCCTTTTTGAATATATTTAATGAACTGGCCTCCACCGCCCTCTGTGGAAGAGAATTCCACAGGTTCACCACTCTCTGGGTGAAGAAATTCCTCCTCATTTCAGTCCTAAATGGCTTACCCCTTATCCTTAGACTATGACCCCTGGTTCTGGACTCCCCAGCCATCATAAACATCCTTCCTGCATCTAGTCTGTCCAGGCCTGACAGAATTTTATAGGTTTCGATGAGATCCCCTCTCAATCTTCTAAACTCCAGTGAGTATAAGCCCAATCGACACAATCTCTCCTCATACGTCATTCCTGCCATCCGAAGTATCAGCCTGGTGAATCTGCGCTGCACTCCTTCCATGGCAAGAATGTCCTTCCTCAGGTAAGGCGACCAAAACTGCACACAATACTCAAGGTGCGGTCTCACCAAGGCCCTGTACAGCTGCAGCAAGACATCCTTGTTCCTGTACTCGAACCCTCTTGCTACGAAGGCCAACATACCATTTGCCTTCTTAACCGCCTGCTGCACCTGCATGCTTACCTTCAGCGACTGGTGCACAAGAACACCCAGGTCTCTTTGCACTTCCCCTTCTCCCAATCTATTGCCATTCAAATAATAATCTGCCTTCCTGTTTTTGCCACCAAAATGGATAACCTCACATTTATCCACATTATAGTGCATTTGCCATGTTTCTGCCCAATCACCCAATCTGTCCAAATCGTACTGGAATTTCTCGACATCCTCCTCACAGCTTACCCTCCCACTCAGCTTTGTGTCGTCTGCAAATTTGGAGATATTACATCCAATTCCCTCGTCCAGATCATTAATATATATCGTGAACGGCTGGGGTCCTCGGACCGATCCTTGCGGTACCCCACTAGCCACTGCCTGCCACTCGGAAAACGACCCGTTTATTCCAACTCTCTGCCTTCTGTCCGCCAACCAGTTCTCTATCCAAGTCAATACCTTGCCCCCAATCCCATGTGCCTTAATTTTGCACGCTAATCTCTTATGTGGGACCTTATCGAAAGCCTTCTGAAAGTCCAAATACACCACATCCACTGGTTCTCCCTTATCTATTTTACCAGTTACATCCTCAAAAAATTCCAGTAGATTAGTCAAGCATGATTTACCTTTGGTATATCCATGTTGACTTTGTCCGATCCTGTCACTGCTTACCAAGTGCTCTGCTATTACATCTTTTATAATAGATTCTAGCATTTTCCCCACTACCGATGTGAGGCTTACCAGTCTATAATTCCCCGCTTTTTTGCTACCACCTTTTTTGAATAGTTGGGTAACATTAGCTACCCTCCAATCCATGGGTACTGTTCCAGAGTCTATCGAGTTCTGGAAGATGACCAGCAACGCATCTACTATTTCTAGGGCCACTTCTTTAAGAACCCTGGGATGTAGATTATCAGGCCCTGGGGATTTATCGGCCTTCAGTCCCATCAATTTTCCTAACACCATTTCCCTACAAATACTGATTTCTTTCAGTTCCACCCTTTCATCAGGCCCTATGTTCCCCGGCATCTCTGGGAGGTTATTTGTGTCCTCCTTTGTGAAGACAGAACCAAAGTATGAATTTAGTTGGTCTGCCATTTCTTTGTTTCCCATTATAAATTCCCCTGATTCTGACTGCAAGGGGCCTACGCTTGACTTCACCAATCTTTTTCTCTTCACATATCTATAAAAGCTTTTACAGTCAGTTTTTATGTTCCCTGATAGCTTACTCTCATATTCTATTTTCCCTTTCTTAATTAATCCCTTTGTCCTCCTTTGTTAAATCCTAAACTGCTCCCAATCCTTAGGATTATTGCTTTTTGTGGCCAATTTATATGTCGTCTCCTTGGATCTTATGCTATCCCTAAATTCCCTTGTTAGCCACGGTTGAGTCACCTTTTTTGTTTTATTTTTATGCCAAACTGGGATGAACAAATTCTGTAGCTCATCCATTCGGTCTTTGAATGTTTGCCATTGCCTATCCACCGTCAACCCTTTGAGTGCCATTCCCCAATCAATCCTACCCAACTCGCTCCTCAGACCATCGTAGTTTCCTTTATTTAAATTGAGGACCCTAGTCTCTGAGTCAACTATTTCGTTCTCCATCTTAATGAAGAATTCGATCATATTATGATCGCTCAGACCCAAGGGGCCTCGTACAACAAGATTGCTAATTAATCCTTTCTCGTTACATAATACCCAGTCTAAGATGACCTGACCTCTGGTTGGTTCCTCAACATATTGGTCCAGGAAACCATCCCGTAAACACTCCAGGAATTCCTCCTTCACAGTATTGTTACTTATTTGGTTGGCCCAATCTATATGTAGATTAAAGTCACCCATGATGACTGCTGTGCCCTTATTGCATGCTTTTTTAATTTCCCTTTTCATGCCATCCCCAACCTCTGCCTTACTGTTGCGAGGTCTATATACCACTCCCACTAATGTATTTTTCCCCTTAGTATTTCTCAATTCTACCCATACAGATTCCACATCATCAGAGCTAATATCCTTCATTACAATTGTATTAATCCCTTCTTTAATCAGTAATGCTACCCCACCTCCCTTTCCTTTTTGCCTATCTTTCCTGAATATCAAATACCTCTGGATGTTGAGTTCCCAGTCTTGGCTATCCTTGAGCCACGTTTCCGTAATCCCAACCAAATCGTATTTGTTTACCTCTTTTTGCGCAGCCAATTCGTCCACCTACACAAACTAAAGAGAAAGAAAAACTCAAACTGGGGAGAATGAGAGAGAAACGTAAACTGGGGAGAGAGAGAGAGAAACGCAAACTTGGGAGAGAGAGAGAGAAACCCAAACTGGGGAGAGAGAAATACAAACCGGGGAGAGAGAGAGAGAGAGAGAAACACAAATGGGGAGAGTGAGTGAAACTCCAACTGGGGAAAGGATGAGAGAGAAACACAAACTGGGGAGAGCGAGAGAGATAAAGTAAACTGGGGAGAGAGAGCGAGAGAAACACAAACTGGAGAGAGAGGGAGAATCACAAACTGGGGAGAGAGAAACAGAATCTGAGGAGAGAGGTGTAGTGTATGTACCTTTAAAAGGAACTATGTTTTTGAAGCCCCTGTATACTGTAGTACCAGTAGTGACCACTCGGGTATATAAGCCTGTGTAGCGTCTTGTGTTGTTAGTTCACCTCAAGACTTTGTTCAGTAAACACTTGTTAAATCAAGTCCTGCATTCCATGTCTCCATTAACACATGGATCTAACAGTGGTGACAAGTTAGAAATGAACTTACATGCAATTCGGCAGCACCTCAAGGGGATCGATTCCTCAGACGAAGGTCGAAGCCAGAAGCAAGAAAAAAAAAATAACTCAAAGAAACTCGAAAACGAGGGCCAGGCTTGGTCTCCAGTCTGTGGTTTCCCCAGCTAAACGGGCTGGTGGCAGGTAGTGCACTGATCCTTCCTGGGCTGCGGCGGGCTAGAGCTCGATCGGGTGGCTCTGCAACGGGGCCGGGCAGCGAGTCGGGAAGCAGAAGCAAAGAGAGAGAGAGGGTGGAGCACTCAGGGCACGGCCGGTGCTGCAAAGCAGGTCGGCGTTCGGGCCGAGCAGAGGGAGGGCAAAGTCCCAGAGGGTCCGCTCCACGACGGGAACGGTTCTCCAAGTATCGGAGAAACTATTGAAGCGATATATAAAGAAAATAGAAATATCGCGAAAAGCTACAGGTCGCAACGGGAACCGCGGAGAACAGCGCTGGCAGCAGCGGCAGCGGCGGGAAAGCGCGGGAGGCGCCATCTTAACTTGGCGGGGAAGAAAGAAAAGCGCGGGAAGCGCCATTTTAGATTTTCAAGATGCCGAAGACTGGCAATATTATTGCTTTCGATAGTGATATAGAAGATTGGACCATATATGTGGAAAGAGTGGAGGTATATTGCAAGGCGAATGAAGTAACAGATGATAAAAAAGCATCGGTACTTCTAAATCTGATGGGCGCAAGGACATATGGGCTGTTATGAAACTTGATCACTCCAGCCAAACCGATGGACAAGAATTTTAAGGAGATTGTTGATACCTTACAGGAGCACTTAAACCCAACACAGCTGCTGATAGCGGAACAATTCAAATTCTTCAGGAGGAATCAGCACAAGAATGAAAGTAACGCTGATTACCTCACCGAATTATGAAAGCTGTCAAAGCACTGCCAATTCGGGGCAGGACTGGTAGATTCTCTATGAGACAAATTCATCTGCGGTCTCCTAAGCGAAGGAACACAGAAAAGACTACTTTCTGAGAAAGATTTGACACTGGACAAGGCTTTCAGTGTGGCTGTATCATACAAAGCAGCAGCAAGAGGAGCTGCAGAGACACAGCAAAAGTAACAGGACTTCGGCACCCATGAAATGACACGGGGTTTCGAGAGATGTTATCGCTGCAGCAGATCCACCCATGACCAGAAGGACTGCTGGTTCAAGGACAAAGCATGCAGGCAATGCGGAAAGATGGGACACATTGCACGTGTATGCAGATCTGGAAAGAAATCCGCTGAGAGTAAAAAGGTCAATTAGGAAAAGTACAGAAAGGTACAAATGATGACGGACAGTAGCTCCGAAGACCAGAAGAGCGATAGCGACTCCGGGAACAAGAGACTAAGCTGTCTCAAATGACATAATGTAATTGCCAAAGAAGATTACCAGACCATTTGGGTTACCCTCATGATAGCGGGGTCCCCAGTCAAAATGGAGCTAGATACAGGATCAGCTCTGACCGTCATGAGTCAATGGGATTACGAGCGGCTATTTCTGCATATACCTTTGAAAAACACATCCATTGTCTTGAAGACATATACGGGGCAGAAAGTATACCCCAGAGGGAAAATAAGGGTGCCTGTTGTATACAACGGCAAGGAAATACAGAAGTTGTATTTATACGTTCTGCAAGATGGTGGTCCACCGTTGTTGGGACGTGAATGGTTCAGAAAGATATGTTTAGACTGGCACTCCATTCAGGCACTGACGGTGACCAGTAAGAAAATAAACGATGATGACGTCATACCTGGACAATTAAAACAAATCTTGGCTAACGCCAAAGAAGTGTTTCAACAGGAACTAGGAACCCTGAAAGGCGCCACCGCCTTAATAAAAGTGGAAGATGCGGCAATTCCCAAGTTTTTTAAGGCAAGGCCGGTGCCATATGCAATTCATCCAGCCGTCGAGGCAGAGCTGGAGAATTTGGAAAAAGCAGGCGTGTTATCCAAGGTAGATTGGAGCGAGTGGGCAACACCCATCATCCCGGTCATGAAGAAAACGTTGAATAATGATAAATCTGAAGAACAGAGAAAAGTTCGCATCTGTGGGGACTTCAAGGTGACTGTAAACCCGATTCTTCACACGGTACAGTATCCTCTTCCGAGGATAGAAGATATTTTCGCCTCACTATCCAGAGGGAAACGTTTCACCAAAATTGACTTAGCACAGGCATATCTACAGATGGAGGTTGAGGAGGCCTCTAAAAAGTATCTCACGATAAACACACACAAAGGCCTGTACCAGTACAATCGACTGGTTTTCGGAGTGGCATCAGCTCCGGCTATCTGGCAAAGAGCTATGGAGCAAGTCCTGCAAGGGATTCTGGGGACTCAATGCTACCTAGACGACATCCTTGTAACAGGAGAAAACGACAACGAGCACCTTGCCAACTTGGAGCAGGTGCTCACGAGGCTGAGAGAACAGGGCCTACGAGCAAATCGCCCCAAATGTGAATTTTTCCAGAAACAAATATCATATTGTAGCCATGTCATTAACGAAGAAGGGTTGCATAAGTCACCTGAAAAAATTGAAGCAGTCGTAAAGGCCCCAGCGCCTGAAAATGTCTCACAATTAAGGTCGTTCCTGGGATTAGTAAATTACTATCATAAATTTTTAACAAACTTGTCGACTGTTCTGCACCCGCTTAACGCACTGCTACAAACGGGAGTAGTTTGGAAATGGAGCGAAGACTGTAAACGTGCCTTCCATAAATGCAAAGGCTTGATCACGTCCAGGGAAGTGTTGGCTCATTACAACCCATCACTGCCAATCAGACTGGCGTGCGATGCATCCCCTTATGGCGTGGGAGCCATATTATCGCATTGATTCCCTGATGGCTCGGAGCGGCCGATAGCTTTTGCGTCACGCTCATTGAACTCAGCTGAGCGTAACTATGCCCAGATCGGCAGGGAGGTACTCAGCCTGGTGTGGGGGGTGAAGAAATTCAACCATTACCTACACGGACAAAAGTTTACCTTGTTGACTGCCCATCAACCCCTCGTCTCCATATTCAACCCTAAAAAGGGCATTCCCATTATGACAGCGCAAAGGCTACAGAGGTGGTCCCTTTTCCTAGGGGCACACCAATATGACATAGAGTACAAAGGAACAAAACAGCATGGGAATGCTGACGGGTTATCGCGCCTGCCGTTGCCAACAGTGGAAGAGGTGCCTACAGTGGACCCGGTGGAGATATTCCACTCGACCATAGTGGAATGTCTACCGGTGACAAATTCTACCATTGTAAAGGAAACGCGAAATGGCCTGACTCTCTCACGAGTCTACGATTTAACGGTGAAGGGATGGCCAGCACATGGCGAACCACTGTTGTTAGCATTCTCGCAAAGAAGAGAACAGCTGTCAGTGTGCCGAGGAACCTTGATGTGTGGATCCAGAGTGGTGATTCCACCCAAACTCAAGGATAGAGTGCTAAAGGAGCTTCACGAGGGGCGTCTGGGTGGAGTGAAAATGAAGAACTTAGCCAGAGCGTTTGTGTGGTGGCCAGGTATCGATGGAGGCATCAAAGAAATGACCAAGAGCTGTCTAGGATGCCAGAAAGTCCAAAACACCCCACCACAAGCCCCTCTACATCCATGGGAGTGGCCCTCATCTCCATGGCAAAGGGTACATATCGACTTTGCTGGTCCATTTATGGACTCAATGTTCTTAATCGCGGTGGATGCACACTCCAAGTGGCCGGAGGTAATAAAGATGTCCTCCACCACCACGGAAAAAACCATCACAGTATTAAGGACCATATTCACCAGGAATGGGCTGCCTGAACAGATCTGTTCTGATAATGGACCGCAATTTGTATCTGAAGAATTCAGGAAGTTCTTAAAAAACAATGGGGTTAAGCATTACATGTCCGCCCCATACCATCCCGCCACCAATGGATTGGCTGAAAGGTTTGTCCAGACCTTCAAGAAGGCCATAAAGGCCATGGGTAATGAAGACATAAATCTACAACATAAGGTAGATAACTTCTTGTTTGCGTACATGAATGCAGCACATGTGGTTACAAACCAAATCCCCGCCATGATGTTTTTCAATAGAAGACTAAGATGCCAGCTGGATTTGGTCAAGCCAAATGTCAGAAGGGACGTAGAGAACCGGCAATTTCAAAGCATGAATAAAAGGCCAACTAGAACCTTCCAGATAGGTCAACCAGTTTTGGCCCGGGACTACCGTACCGAGAAATGGCAGCCTGGAACTATTTGCACATGACTAGGACTGCTGATGTATACCGTGGACATTGGAGAAAGCATAATAAGGCGCCATGCTGACCAGATCATAGAGTCATCCGAAAAAGGACAACCTACACCACAACTCTATATGCCTAGTGATGAAGCAGAGATACCCATAGTATCTACCTCCGATCCGGTGATACTGGAACCAGATAAACCCGACACTACCATTGAAGCCGAATTGACCTTGCCAAAAGAACCTACTACACCACCGAGGCGTTATCCGGACCGAGTCAGGAAGCCTCCAGAGAGACTGAATTTGCAATTGATTAACTTCAGCAAATGTGCATATTATTGTTCTTGTAAAAATGTTATTTAATGATTACTTAAAATGTTATGTACTATTTATCTAAAAGGGGAGGAATTGTAGTGTATGTACCTTTAAGAGGAACTATGTTTTTGAAGCCCCTGTATACTGTAGTACCAGTAGTGACCACTCGGGTATATAAGCCTGTGTAGCGACTTGTGTTGTTAGTTCACCTCCAGACTTTGTTCAGTAAACACTTGTTAAATCAACTCCTGCATTCCGTGTCTCCATTAACACACGGATCTAACAAGAGGGAGAAACAGAAACTGGGGAGAGTGAGAGAGAAACACAAACTGTGGAGAGGGAAATACATACCAGGAGAGAGAGAGAGAAACACAAATGGTGGAGAGAGAGAGAAAACAAAAATTGAGGAGAGAGAGAGAAACAAACTGGGGGGAGAGAAACACAAACTTGGGAACGAAAGAGAGAGAGAATCACAAACTGGCAGTGAGAGTGAAACACAAACTGGGGAGAGAGAGAAAGAAACACAAACTCGGGCAAGAGAGAGAGAAATGCACACTGGGGTTGGAGAGAGATACACAAACTGGGGAGACAGAGAAAGAAACGTAAACTGGGGAGAGAGAGAGAGAAACAGAAACTGGGGAGAGAGAGAGAGAAACAGAAACTGGGGAGAGAGAAACACAAACTGGGGGCGAGAGAGGAACAGAAATTTAGGGAGAGAGAGTAAAACATAAACTGGGGGAGAGAAACATAAACTGGGGAGAGAGAGACTGAAACACAAACTGGGGGAGAGAGAGAAACACAACCTGGGGAGCGAGAGAGAAACACAAACTGGAGAGAGATAGAAACTCCAACTGGGGAGAGGGTGAAAGAGAAATACAAACTCAGGAGAGAGAGAAACACAAACTGGGCAGAGAGAAACACAAACTGGGGAGAGAGAAACAAAAACTGGGGAGAGAGAGAGAAAGACAAACTGGGGAGAGCAAGAGAGAAAAAGTAAACTGGGGAGAAAGAGAGAGAGAAACACAAACTTGAGAGAGGGAGAATCACAAACTGGGGAGAGAGAAACAGAAACTGGTGAGTGAGAGAGCAAAACAGGAACTGGGGTAGAGAGAGAGAAACATAAACTGAGGAGAGAGAGAGAAACACAAACTGGGGAGAGAGAAACGCAAACTGGGGAGAGTGAGAGAGAAAAGTAAACTGGAGAGAACGAGAGAGAGAAACACAAACTGGAGAGAGAGAATCACAAACTGGGGAGAAGAAACACAAACTGAGGAGAAACAGAGAAACACTAACTGGAGAGAGAGATAAACACAAATTGGGGAGAGAAAGAGAGAAACACAAACCTGTGAGAGTGAAAGACACATAAACTGGGGGTAGAGAGAGAGAATCACAAACTGGGAAGAGAGAGAGAGAAGCGTAAACTGGGGAGAGAGAGAGAGAAACAGAAATTGAGGAGAAAGAAAGAAACACAAACTGGGGGAGTGAGAGCATGAAACACAAACTGGGGAGAGAGAGAGAGAGAAACACAAACTGGCCAGAGAAAGAGAGAAACACAAACTGGGTAGAGAGAGAGAGTAACACAAACTGTGGAGAGAGTGAGAAACAAAAACTGCGGAGAGATAGAGAGTGAGAAACAAACTGAGGAGAGAGAGAGAAACACAAACAGAGGAGAGAGAGCGCGAGAGAAACACGTACTGGAGAGATAGAGAGAATCACAAACTGGGGAGAGAGAAACAGAAACTGAGGAGAGAGGGCGAAACAGAAACTGGGGCGAGCGAGAGAGAAACACAACTTGGGGAGAGAGAGAGGGAGAGAAACAGAAACAGGGAGAGAGAGTGAAACACAAACTGCGGTGAGAGACAAACACAAACTGGGGAGAGAGAAACACAAACTGAGGAGAGAGTGAAACAGGAACTGGGGGAGAGAGAGAAACAAAAATTCGGTACAGAGAGAAACACAAACTGAGGAGAGAGAAGTACAAACCAGGGAGAGAAAGGTAGAGAAACACAAACGGGGAGAGACAGTGAAACACAAACTGGGGAGACAGAAACACAAACTGGGGAGAGAGAAACACAAACTGAGGAGAGAGAGAGCGAAACAGGAACTGGGGCGAGAGAGAGAAAAACAAAGTGAGGAGAGAGAGAAAGACAAACTTGAGATAGAGAGAAACACAAACTGAGGAAATACACAAACTAGGGTGAGAGAGAGGAACACAAACTGGGGAGAGAGAGAGAAACACAAACTGGGGAGACTGAGAGAAACAAGTAAACTGGGGGGAGAGAGAGAAACAAGTAAACTGGGGGGAGAGAGAGAGAAACACAAACTGAGGAGAGAGAAACACAAACTGGCGAGAGAGAAACACAAACTGGGGAGAGAGAAACAATAACTGGGGAGAGAGAAACACAATATGAGGAGAGAGCGAGCGAAACAGGAATGGGGAGAGAGAGAGAGAAACACAAACTGGGGAGAGAGGGAAACACAAACTCGGGAGAGACAAACACAAACTGGGCAGAGAGAAACACAAACTGAGGAGAGAGTGAGTGAAACAGGAATGGCAGAGAGAGAAACACAAACTGAGGAGAGAGAAACACAAACTGGGGAGAGCGAGTGAGAGAAACACAAACTGGACAGATAGAGAGAATCACAAACTGGGGAGAGAGAAACAGAAACTGAGGAGAGAGGGGAAAACAGAAACTGGGGAGAGCGAGAGAGAAACACAAACTGGGGAGAGAGAAATACAAACCGGGGAGAGAGAGAGGGAGAGAAACAGAAATGGGGAGAGAGGGTGAAACACAAACTGTGGAGAGAGAGAAACACAAACTTGGGAGAGAGAGAAACACAAATTGAGGGAGAGAGAGTCAAATATAAACTCGCGGGAGAGAGAGAAACATAAACCGGGGAGAGAGAAAGAGTGAAACACAAACTGGGGGAGAGAGAGACACACAAACTGGGGAGAGAGCGAGAAACACAAACTGGTGAGAGAGAAAATCAAACTGAGGGAGAGAGAAACACAAACTGTGGAGAAAGTGACACACAGACTGGGGAGAGAGAGTGAAACATAAACTGGGGGGAGAGGGAGAAACACAACCTGGGGAGTGAGAGAGAAACACAAACTGGGGAGAGAGAAACACAACTGGGGAGAGAGAGAGAAACAAAAACTGGGGAGAGAGAGAGAGAAACACAAACTGTGAGAGAGAGAGAAACACAAACTGAAGAGAAAGAAAAACTCAAACAGTGGAGAGCGAGAGTAAAATGTAAGCTGGGGAGAGAAAGAGAGAAACACAAACTGGGGAGACAGAAACACAAACTGGGGAGAGAGAAACACAAACTGAGGAGAGAGAGAGTGAAACAGGAACTAGGGCGAGAGAGAGAAAAACAAAGTGAGGAGAGAGAGAAAGACAAACTTGAGATAGAGAGAAACACAAACTGAGGAAAAACACAAACTGGGGCGAGAGAGAGGAACACAAACTGGGGAGAGAGAGAGAAACACAAACTGGGGAGAGTGAGAGAAACAAGTAAACTGGGGGGAGAGAGAGAGAAACAAGTAAACTGGGGGGAGAGAGAGAGAAACACAAACTGAGGAGAGAGAAACACAAACTGGCGAGAGAGAAACACAAACTGGGGAGAGAGAAACAAAAGCTGGGGAGAGAGAAACACAATATGAGGAGAGAGCGAGTGAAACAGGAATGGGGAGAGAGAGAGAAACACAAACTGGGGAGAGAGGGAAACACAAACTCGGGAGAGACAAACACAAACTGGGCAGAGAGAAACACAAAATGAGGAGAGAGTGAGTGAAACAGGAATGGCAGAGAGAGAAACACAAACTGAGGAGAGAGAAACACAAACTGGGGAGAGCGAGTGAGAGAAACACAAACTGGAGAGATAGAGAGAATCACAAACTGGGGAGAGAGAAACAGAAACTGAGGAGAGAGGGGAAAACAGAAACTGGGGAGAGAGGGGAAAACAGAAACTGGGGAGAGAGGGGAAAACAGAAACTGGGGAGAGCGAGAGAGAAACACAAACTGGGGAGAGAGAAATATAAACCGGGGAGAGAGAGAGGGAGAGAAACAGAAATGGGGAGAGAGGGTGAAACACAAACTGAGGAGAGAGAGAAACACAAACTTGGGAGAGAGTGAGTGAAACAGGAATGGCAGAGAGAGAAACACAAATTGAGGGAGAGAGAGTCAAATATAAACTCGGGGGAGAGAGAAACATAAACTGGGGAGAGAGTGAAAAATGAACTGGGGGAGAGAGAGACACACAAACTGGGGAGAGAGCGAGAAACACAAACTGGTGAGAGAGAAAATCAAACTGTGTGGAGTTTGCACATTCTCCCCATGTTTGCGTGGGTTTTCTCCGGGTGCTCCGGGTGCTCCGGTTTCCTCCCACAGTCCAAAGATGTGCGGGTTAGGTTGATTGGCTATGATAAATTGACCCTTAGTGTTAGGGGGATTAAATACATGGGGTTATGGGGATAGGGTGGGATATGTGTTGGTGTAGGGGTTATGGGGATCGGGTGGGATATGTGTCGGTGCAGGCTCGATGGGCCGAAATGGCCTCTATCTGCACTGTGGGGTTTCTGTGTGATTCTGTGAAACACAAACTGTGGAGAAAGTGACACACAAACTGGGGAGAGAGAGTGAAACATAAACTGCGGGGAGAGGGAGAAACACAACCTGGGGAGCGAGAGAGAAACACAAACTGGGGAGAGAGAAACACAACTGGGGAGAGAGAGAGAAACAAAAACTGGGGAGAGAGAGAGAGAAACACAAACTGTGAGAGAGAGAGAAACACAAACTGAAGAGAAAGATAAACTCAAACTGGGGAGAGCGAGAGTAAAATGTAAACTGGGGAGAGAGAGAGAGAAACACAAACTGGGGAGAGAGAGCAAAACTTCAACTGGGGAGAGGGTGAGGGTGAAAAACAAACTTGGGAGAGAGAGAGAAAAAGTAAACTGGGGAGAGAGAGGGAGAGAAACACAAACTGGATAGGGAGAAACATAAACTAGTGAGAGATAAACAGAAACTGAGGAGAGAGGGAGAAACAGAAACTGGGGAGAGTGTGAGAGAAACACAAACTGGGGAGACAGAAATACATACCAGGCAGAGAGAGAGAGAGAGACACACACAAACAGGGAGAGAGAGTGAAACAGAAACTGGGGAGAGAGAGAGAGAAACACAAACTCAGGAGAGAGAAACACAAACTGAAGAGAGAGAAAAACAAACTGAGGAGAGAGAGAGCTAAACAGAAACTGGGAGAGAGAGAGAAAGAAAAACACAACCTGAGGAGAGCAAAACACAAATTCGGCAGAGAGAGAGAAACACAAACTGTGGAGCGCGAGGGAGAAAAGTAAACTGGGGACAGAGAGCGAGAAAGAGAAACACAAACTGGAGAGACAGAGAGAATCACAAATGGGCTGAGAGGGAGAAAGAGAAACCGGGTGAGAGAGAGTGAAATACCAACATTGGAGAGAGAGAAACTCAAACTGGGGAGAGAGAGAGAGAACCACAAAGTGGGGAGAGAGAGAGAAACACAGACAGGGGGAGAGAGCAAAGAAGCCAAGCTTGGGGAGGGAGAGAGAGAGAAACAAACTGGGGAGAGAGTGAGAAACACAAAGTGGGAGAGAGAGAGAAAAAATATTGGGGAAAGAGAAACACAACTTGGAAGACAGAGAAAGAGAAACACACCCTTTTGGGAGAGAGAGAAACACAGACTGGGTAAAGAGAGAGAGAGAGATACACATGGGGAGCGAGGGGAAGAAACAGAAATGGGTGAGAGAGATAGAAACACAAACTCGCGAGAGAAAGAGAAACACAAGCTAGGGAGAGAAAGAAACACAAACTGGGGAGAGGGAGAGAAACATATACTGGGGAGAGAGAGAGCAACACAACCTGGGGGGAGAGACATGAACACAAACTGGGGAGAAAGAGAGAAACACAAACTGGGGAGGGAGAGAGAGAGAAACACAAAGTGGGGAGAGTGAGTAAAACAAACTGGAAGAGAGAGAGTGAGAGAGAAACAAAAACTGGAGGAGAGAGAGAGAAACACAAACTGTGGAGAGAGAGAGAAACACAAACTGGAGAAGAGAGAGAGAAACACAAACTGGGGAGAGAGAGAGAAACACAAACTGGAGAAGAGAGAGAGTAACACAAACTGGGGAGAGAGAGAGAAACACAATCTGGGGAGAGAAAGCGAAGCACAAACTGGGGCAGTGGGAGCGAGAAACACAAACTGGGGACAGATTGAGAGAAACACAAACTGGGGAGAGAGAGGAGCACCAACTGGGGAGAGAGAGAGAGGAACACAATCTGGGGAGAGAGAAACAAAAACTGGGGAGAGAGAGAAGCAAAAACTCGGGAGAGAGAGAAACAAAAACAGTGGGGAGAGAGAGAGAAACACAAACTAAGGAGAGAGAAACACAAACTGGGGAGAGAGAAACACAAACTGGGGAGAGAGAGAGAAACAAAGACCGGGGGAGAGAGAGAGAAACCCAAACTGGGGAGGGAGAGAGAAAAATAAATTGGGGAGTGAGAGAAAACACAACTTGGCGGACTGAGTGTGAAAAAACACACACTTTGAGGAGAGAGAGAAAAATAGACTGGGAAAGAGAGAGAGAGAGAAACACACTGGGGAGCATAAGAGAGAAACAGAAACTGGTGAGAGAGATAGAAACACAAACTGGTGAGAGAAAGAGAAACATAAGCTGGGGCGAGTGTAAAGTCCGCGCCTCAATAATACACGGACTTCGGGAGAACAGTTCAACAGATACATTACTGAACAGGAGGGCACTCTTTTGTTTGGACCCAACAAAAAAAAACCAAAACAAATTCCACTTCCTCAGCAGCCCAGTGAGAAACGTTCTAAGCTGACGCAGCTCGAGCGGGTCCACGCCCTCATCCGCGCCTATGATTTAATGGCGGCGCGGACGGACATGATGAGCAGCGCCAGCTCCGACCACCTGTCGAGGGCCAGCCGGATCTTATTTTGCCGACCCTGGCACGTGGCCATAAAGTCCCGGAGTTCCCTTACGGGAATGAGGAGAGGCTCGGCGAGGGGCAGAAGTTCATCCAGCGCCTCATCGACGGTGGAGTCCAAATCGTCCTCCGTGTCCATCACCGAGTCCCCATCCTCCTCCAGGGGGTCGTCACCAGCGGCCGACCTGTCCATCACGCAGTGCGCAGCTAACGGCTCGGCCGCACCAGCCAGCCCCGCCTCCGCCCGGATCCCACCCTCAGGATCGGCGGCAGAGGATTCCTCCCTGGGCTCCTCTAGGGGCGCTGGGCCAGAAGACGGCGGCGGTTCAGAGCTCCCCTCTGCCCCAGACGCCAGAACGACTGGAGAAACCGGGGAGAGAACAATTCCCAGCACCTCCAGTACGTCCGGCACCGGAGACGCAGCCAGGGGGCCATCCTCCTCCCCGCCACCAACCTCCAACCCAGCAGATGGGGTGTTTCGAATTAAACCCTCCACCAGGTCGAGCAGCCCCTGGGAGATGTACGGGTTGCATTGGGCGAGCTCATTTTCCTCGAGCTCGCCCGACCCAGACCCCAGGCCGCCCGACCCGGCGAGGGGTAACGGCACCGATAGAATGTCAATAGCCGCGGGTTGTTCCGCGACCCCCCCCACGGGCAGGGTCTCGTCCCCATCCCCAGGAGGCACATGCCGGACAGACACATCTGCCTCAGCCTCTGAGGGACAGGCGACCCCTGCCGATCGCCGGTGGTAATGACAGCAGGGGGGGGCGCAGTACCCGCGGCGGGCAACGACTCCCCCTGCTCAGAGAGACCTTCCTCCTCCCGGTCCTCCTCCTCTTCCAGGGGGACATGCCTTCTTTTCAGCGAGGAGGGAGCGAAGGAGACCGCCATGTCTGCAGCGGCCTCCTCGTCTGCTCCCTCTGGCAGAGCAGGTTTGTCGGGTTCCTCGGGCCCGAGCACGGCCGCAGGTATTGGCGTTTCCGCTACGGCGGTTGCGGCCACAGGCTCGGGCACGAGGCCCCTCCCACTCCCATCTGCCCCGATTAACTCCGCGAGGAGCGCGGGTGTAAGGGGCTTAAGGGGCAAGGGCCGGCCTTCCACGGGGGGGGGACCCTCCCTAAGGTGTTTGGATTTTTGCTGCGCCTTCCTTCCAGCCGGACGCGCTCCCTCCCCCCCGCCGGAGGCCTTGGTGGCATCGGCCTCCGACGTCGACTGCGCATCAGCGGTTCCCGATGCGCGGGCAGATCCGGGGGGAGAAGCGGCGGCGGCGCCAGCCTCGGCCGCACTTGATGATCTGGCGGCCTTGGAGGCGGGGCAGTTTTTCCGAATGTGCACCACCTCCTTGCAGGCGTGGCACCGCACACCGTCCGACATCCAGAAGACGTGATAGGCGGTCCCCTCGTGGTGGACGACGAACACCCCGTCGGTGTCCTCCTCCCGCGCCAGCTGGATAAACAGCTGGCGCCGGAAGGAGAAGACGTGGCGAAGGCTGGCTTCCCGGAAGCCGAGTGGGATGGGCGTGACCCCCGACCTCACCTCTCCAAGTTGGCATAAATGGGAGAGGAGGAGCTCACCAGGAACATAGGGCGGGACGTTCGAGATGACTATCCTCTGCGCGGTGGCCTTGAGAGGATCCACCGGCAGGAAGGTCCCGCCCACGGTGAGCCCCTTGGCGATGGCCAGGGACACCGCCCACTCCGACCCCAGGAAGAACACAGCTTTCCCATACATTTTTGAGGCCGCGACGATGGCTGAGGGCCTGACAACCCCAGCCATGGCTTTAACGCAGGCCTCAATGTTCATAGTGGGGTGAGTGTAGCTCTTCACCCCAAGCTTTTTTGTCATAAGTTTAAAAGGTGACGGGGCAGCAGAAGCAGCGGGAGCAGCTGTGGCTGTGGCTGCCACTCCCGCATAAGTCCTGGCTGGCCCCGCCACTGGCGAAGATGCAGTCACCATTATGGGGTGTTTCTATAAGCGCTACACTCACCCCAAGTCACAGGCCTGAAGGTGTTAATGGCCTCAGGTATTTTTTGGTCCTCTATTGAGCAGAGGGAGCTGTTTAAAATGAAGACACACCTCTCCCCTTATTGACTGAAATTGGGAGAGGGGCCTTCTCCCCTCTGCTCAATAGGCAATTAATAAAAAGTGATGAAATTGAGGTGCCTCAGAGAAATAGGCAGAGAGAGACAAAGAGAGAGAGAGAGGGGGGCGGTGGGAAGGAGGGAGGCTGCAAGAGCAGGGTTGCCACTCAGGATGGTGGGTGGGTGGGTGTTGGCAGGGGTGCACTCTCCGATGGGAATTTAAAGTCTTTGATGGTGGTGGTCTTCTGGCAGGGGCAGAAGATGTCTTCACCTGGGAAAGCTGGAGATGCCCCAGGCTCAGTCCCACACCAGTTCTTAATGACGTAATTGGACTTCACCTAGGCAGCTCCAGCTGTCCCAGGTCAGGCAATAGAAGGGGTGCTTATTAGTGGTGTGTGTGGCCTAGTTTTTAACAAGAGCCACACATACACACAGACACCCCTTGATGATCCGGCCTTGTTTCTTATTTTCTCCCCCCACCTAAAATACAAAGTCTTTGGGAGAGTGCCCCAAATAACACCCACCTGCAGATGTTCAGATAGATGTTCTCATTCCCTCCTTCCAAACAGTTGGTTGTTTTCTGTTGATGGTGGTTTCTCTCCCCTCTCTCCCTCTCCTGAAGTGGAGGCCAATTTGGGGAGGCAATGATAGGAAAGGCCTCTCCCCTGGTTGATGTTGTTGCTGGCCTCCTTTCTCCTTCCCCTCCTCTGTCCTCTCTCTCCAGGCACCTCTGTTGTTGTGATGATGATGGTGGAGGTGGTGGTGGTGACCCATCGTTATCCTCCTCTTACTGGTCAGGAGACCACCACTTTCCACTCTCCACTCTCCTGGTTTGGTTGCTCCTTCTCCTCCTGCTGACTGAGGCAGCTGCACAGCCAGCAATGCTGAGAATGAGGTCTGAACAGGAGGGCACTCTTTTTGTTTGGACCCAAAAAAAAAACCAATTGGACTGTAAATAAACAAAAGTTCAACTAAAACTTAACAAATCAAATTAAAATTTGGTTTTCCGGGTTGATAATGCACTCCAGTTCCCGCGGCGCCCACCGGTCGCGGAAATACTCAAGCGCGCCGGCGGACACCGCGTGCTCCATCTCCAGGGCCACCCGGGCGCGAACATGGCCGCGGAAGAGAGGCAGGCAATCCGGCTGGACGACCCCCTCGACCGCCCGCTGCCTGGACCAATTGATGGCTCTTTTAGCCAGGCCCAGGAGCAGGCCCACAAGGAGGTCCTCCAACCTGTCCGCTCCCCTCTGCACCGGGTGACCATAGATCAAGAGCATGGGACTGAAGTGCAACCAAAAATCGAGGAGCAGCCCCTTCAAGTAGTGAAAGAGGGGCTGCAACCTCTCACACTCGACATAAACGTGAAAAATGGACTCCTCCAGGACGCAAAAAATGCAGGTGGCCTGGGAGTCCGTGAACCTACTTAAAACCTTATTGCACGGGACCGCTCCGTGCAACACCCTCCAGGCCAAGTCCCTGATGGAACAAGGGAGGACTCCCACGTAGAGAGCCCTCCATTGGGGACCACCGCCACCGCCAGTCGGCAAGACAACACACCAAGGCGTGTCCGGACGGTAGACGAAGATGGCAAAGTGGAGAGTGTGCAGGAGCAGCCCATACAGGAAACCCCTCCGCGCGGAACGAAAAGGCGCGGAGGGTATTTCTTCGAGACGGCTCAAGTTGTGAGGCGTCGGTTCCCGAGGGGAGTTTCGGGACCGGGCGCCGATGAGGAATCCCATCCGAACAGGGGTAAGCTCGGACGGGATCGCCCCACGTGCTTGAGCCGCCTCGATACACCTAGTGGAGTCGGGGCACAGTGCCACTTTCATCGATTCGATGGCTTCGACCGCGAGCCGGACGTTGGCCCAAGTCAGGCGCCGCGCCAGCTCCTCCGGCGCCATCCAGCCCGCTCCTCCGCCATCGAGCAGGTCCCTGGCTCTGGTCACCTTGCCAGGCACAGCCCTGCACAACGCCAGCCGTCCGAACCCGCGGTCGTGGAGGTGCGGATTCCTGAGCAGCGGCTCCCGAAGGAGAGCCGCTGCTCCTGACGGGGTAGAGCTCCACCTGGAAGCGACGTAGTTCCAAACCCATAGCAGTTCCTGGTAGAAGACAGGCAGCTCCCGCAGGCCGGCACGCCTGCAGCCCACTTTCACAAACAGGAGCTGCGTGTCGTAATTGAGGCCGTGCAGCTGGTGGAAGAAATACGTCGCCAGCGCACACCATCTCGGAGGATTCTCGACGTACAGGTATCTCTGCAGCATCTGAAGACGGAAAGTCGCAGCCTGGGTGCGAAGGCACACCAGCGCCTGACTGCCCTCCCTAAGCAGGAGACACAGAATCGCGGCAGAGACCCAGTGATTCCTTTTGTCCCAGAAGAAGTCGATGAGCTTCTTCTGCATCTTGGCGACAAACGCAGGGGGAGGGATAAAAGTGACCAACCGGTACCACAACATGGCGGCCACCAGCTGGTTTATGACCAGCGCTCGACCCCTGTAGGACAACACTCGGAGCAGTCCTGTCCAGCGTCCTAGGCGAGCGGTTATTTTGGCCTCCAGCTCTTGCCAGTTCGCCGGCCAGGCGTCCTCAGCAGAGCTAAGGTAGACTCCCAAATAGAGGAGGCGTGTGGTGCTCCAGGCGAAAGACCTGAACTCCTCCGGCAGGGAGTCCACCCGCCACTGACCCACCAGGAGTCCGGAACATTTCTCCCAGTTGATCTTGGCGGAGGATGCATCCGAGTAAATCTGCTGGCACTCCCGCATCCTCCGCAAGTCAGCGGGATCTGTGACCGTGAGGAGCACGTCATCGGCGTAAGCCGAGAGGACCACCTCCACACCCGGCCCTTGCAGAGACAGTCCCGTCAACCTCTTCCGCAAGAGGCGCAGGAATGGCTCCACGCAAACAGCGTATAACTGACCGGACATGGGGCATCCCTGACGCACCCCCCTCCCGAAGCGAAGGAGCGCCGTCAAGGACCCGTTAACTTTAATCAGACGCTCCGCGGCGGCGTACAGAAGTCGGATCCGGCGATGAAATGCGTCCCAAACCCGAATGCGCGCAGAGTCCCGAAGAGATACTCGTGATCCACCCTGTTGAACGCCTTCTCCTGATCCAGGGAAAGGAAGGCGACCGACAGACCAACCCTCTGGGAGCGGTGGACCAGGTGTAGGGGGTTTCTCTTGCTTGTTCTGGTCTCCTACCAGGCTTCGTGCAATAATTACCCTTGAGTGGTTCGACCCACTCTCCCCTACAGTTCTAGACCTTGGACTTAGGTGCAGGGAACTGGAGTGCAGAGAAAAACTCAATAGACCAGGTTGAATAGCACGAAATGGATGCTTTTATTATTAAACAGCTTGCAGCATTAAGAAATACATGTCATAAGCACAGATTAATGTAACTACAAGCATACACATATCTATAAACTTAACTCTATGGAAATGGGGAACACACGGCACATCGTAAAAGGGGAAACACATTACGATTACCCTTACCCCCTCCCTTAGACCTAGACTAAGTTTCGACTTGAGGAACTCGGAATCATGCTCACCACTTTCAGATTCGCAAAAGAGGAGGTTCGCAGCCCTTTTGGCACAGCTTTCCGTCGTCACGTGGATTTGGAAACTTCTGGCGCAGCTTGTTTTTCTCTCTCTCAGGCGATGAGGCAGCAGACACAGCCTCGATGAGCGCTCGTCATGACTGAATCCGTTAAAAGTTGTTGAAGAACTGGATGTCCATGGGGGACTCAGTCACTGATCCCTGGTCGAATGGTATGTTGAGGCCCTGGAGGGCTAGGCCCGGAATGTCCTTTTTCTCCGGCTTAGATCGTCGGTTTTCCTGAGGGTGTCTTCTTCTTCGGCCTGGGTCGTCGATGATCTCCCGACAAAAGTACCTGGGCCACCCTCGTCGTCTTCTCGTCGTGGCCGAGCCTTGCCTGGCCGAACATCGACCACGTCCCGAAACCGAAGTGCTGTCTTAACCGGAGAGTCTGTCCCGGTGCGTTGAAGAAAACCCGAGGTGAAGCTTGAATTCCAGAAGAAGCGTACCGTAGAAGAACCATTTGAGTTCCGAAGCTCCTGACGAAGTTCTGAAGCGTTCAGCCTTTTTGCCTTCTGATGGACTTTTCAATCCATAGTTATACCTTTTTGGGACAGTCTTATCTCCCGCCAAATCATAGTCCAGTCTTTGTAATATTTTTGGCGGGCAGAAATCTCTGCAGGGGCGCTTTGTCTTGTAACGGGAGCTGATGACAGCTTAACTGGCCTTCCTGGCTGATAGTGTCTTTTACTTTGTCACTGTAACTCGGTTCGCATATTGATCGGTCTGGAGATGGCCCTTGATGGCTGTTAAACGGTCTTTCCTTTGTACAGTAAATGGGTTTAAGTGTTCATTCAATTGTCCGCCCATTTCTTGATGGGCCCCATCCTGTTACCTGAAACTGTCTTGTACTTAGAATCCAATTAATATATATGCTCAGTTCCCTGAGTTTCGGTTTCCCGATATTGGCTTTCACGGGCTTACTGTCCTCAATCCACAAGCCTGTCTGGCTTGCAGTAACAGAAATCAAATGGTCCCAGAAACTGATCACGAGGTCCGGCGGCCATTTTGTATGCCCCTTTTTATCAAAGGTTTTTCTGTACAAGCTTTCTCTTGGTCAATAAACTGTCTTATTAACCCTGTTTTGTTGCGTGATTGAATTCCGGAAAATTTCGAATCTTACAGTCCCTCCTGTGATACTGATAGCTTGCTTACAGTATCAATAATCCTTGGTGAGCAAATTTTCCCTGATTCCTCATGTCCAAACATTCCCGATAATTAACTATCTATGACCCCCACGACACATGCAGTTCCCATTTCAGAAAAAATTACCTTGTGTACAGTTGGACAATCATAGGCAGTAGCATCTTAAACTATAACACATTCATCTTTCAGATGTGAAGGGGCCGATACCCCTTACACCACCTGCATACACCTTTTATTAATCAAAAAAACAGAAAATCTTTCCAACGGCTATAACACAACAGTATTCATACACTTAAAACATACAGTAACTAAAACCAAGAGTGGAGGAACGCATTAACCTTTAATACTTAGCAGCTTACACTGGGGTGTCCTCTTCTCCCACTCGTACATAGCGTTCTCTCCATTCTCCTGTGTTCTCGTGCCTCTGGAGGTGTTTGCCTCTCTTGCAATGCACGAACAATAAAAAATATTACAATTAAAACCTGACACACTACTAGGATGTGGGATGCTATTCTAATCCAGGCTGGGATCTCTATATTGGTGAACAGGTCCCACCATGGTGGGGTGACTATGTCCAATATGTCCTTCCCTATCTCTAATGTCTTCTGCTCCAGTGTGTAGAAATGCTTCTGTGAAACTATAACGGCTTTTAAAATCTTGGTGAGGTGTTCGGGGAGAGGGGGAATGAAATAACCAAAATGCGCGACGAATCGTTGCAAGTCCGTGAAATTCTCTTTCACAGTGAGGTGAACGGTGGAGGGTGCAGGAATGGGAACAATCCATTGTTGTGCCACTTGAACTTCAGCCCTGGGTTTGAAACAGAAACTGCTGTCACTGACCGGACACCACTCGTGCTGCCCGTGGCGGTAGTGAGGCGCTGCAGTGGTGACACAGTATGTCCCACCTCCAATATATGCCACCTGCGGGGGCACATGGTCCTTTGCCATTGCCTCCATGGTGCAATTTATCGGCTTCGCGCTAGCGGCTCTGAACCCGCACTGTGGTTTCAAAAAGGCGTTCATGTGCTGGGGACACAGGATGATGTGTGCTCCCCGGCAACGACACCCCAAGAGGTCGGTGCCTGTCATCGTACACTCCCATCCGATGACATAAGGCGGGACCACTGCGTAACGAATGTGCGCAACCGCCTGAATGACTCCAATGTTCTCCACCCTGTATACCGGGGCGGGCTTTGCTGTGGGACCCAACACCGGCATCCTTACCACTATTCCCATAATAGTGTGATTTGAGCATCCGTAGTCCACTGGGATTGGGTATGCCTCTGCAGCTAGTCTGAGCTGGCACGGGCTTAATGCGTTCTCAAAAGGGTGGAGCGCTTGCAAGTGCTTGTTGCTGATCCAGGACGGGACCAAACCTTGTTTTAAATCCTCCAGATTACTGCGGCCCTCGCCCAGTAACCACGCCCCATATAGCACACAGGCCTCGTTCTGCGCAGCCTGATCGGACGCGTTCCGATCCTCCTTAATGAGCGCATTTACCGTTCTAGCGTGTTTCTCCAGCTCAGCAATTATTTCCTTTAAGTGCAGTGTCATGGCTTGGTCCTCATGTGTCTCAGAACCCACTACCTTATTCTCGCTTGTCAGTATGTTCCTTAACTGGGCCTTTAAACCATTGATCTGTGTCTGCAGCTCCACGTTGTCTTGAGCATTGACAACAGACGTTCCGGTGTTAAAAGCAGTGAAAATGTCATTTACAGTACCCCTTCTTTGCCTTCCTACCTGATCCAAAACTTCCTGTGGTGTGGTGTATAATTTGGCCTTGTCGATGTCGGCAAAGTCAATCTCGTAAAATTGTCTGAACATTCGGGTTAACAGTACCTGGTACAACTGTTCCGTTTCCCTGGGACACCACTCCAGCAATCGTACCTCAGTGAGGTTTAAAATCACTGAGGCCACCGCATAGTGTACCCCTTGGTACAGCACCTGACCGGTGGGTACCAATACTAGACCGTTCCCGGGTCTCTTTGTGCTGGTGGGGCACCCTTCCTTCTGGGCTAGTGCTACCGGAATCGTGGGCAGGGGCTTTCGTGGGCGGGTGATGAGTTCAGTGGCGTTTACTGGAATCGGGGAGTATGGGGCTCCACATGCCCGAGTGCTGACATCCCACCTCATCCCCTTTCCTTCATCTTGCCACTGCCTCTGGAAAAAGATGGATACGCCCTTGGGGCAAACGCGTTTCGAACCCCACATACAGACATATAACCCTTCATCTGGTTCCCACCATTTGTCCCAACACACACGTAATTGTCCGTGAGTCCCCGTAATTGTCCGATGGGTATGGTTACCCAGTCGTTCCCACTCGATGGTAGAGTTCTTCATGTCCTTCCCCAGCTTTCGTAACCACCACCATCTACTTAACGGGACGTTCCCATTACACACCAAACAGATCCTCTTTCCCACGGTAACGCTGACTCTGGGTGCAAGGATCCTCACCCGAGGGCACATTAACGAAGTCTCTTGGTAGGCAAAACCGAAATTGCTGGAGTATTCCGTAGAATTCGTTCCCAGCCAACCTGGCCATCTCCCTTGGTGGAAGTAGGTGGCGGTTTCCTCAACCTCTCGCTTCCCCATCCCATCCGTCGCGATGGGGGCTGTGGCCCCCGGAACATCCGAACATGATGACGTCCTTGGTGCGGCCCCGGTAGGCCAGCCTGCACTCGATCACCGCGAGTATCACGAGAATCCTCTCCATCGTATCTCTGGTTTCTGTAATCGATAAGATGATGTAGCCAGGCTCCCAATAGGTGCTGGCTTAATTAAACGGACGCTGGGGTCCCCTGACCCCGCTTCCAAACAACCACACATTCTGGGCAGACTCCGAAAACTACCTTTTAAACATCCCCATCATCTTAAACTTTACACATCTTAAACTATCATTACAATTACCTAACTTAACTCATCATTACCTAAACCTATGTACAGCGCCGCCCTCCTCCGGGCAGCCTGCTTAATTCCTATGAGGGCTGCAGCGTGCCGCTCCCTGTGGCGGGGCTGCACTGACCTTCGGCTTTGATCCCCCGCAGCCTGTCGCTGCTGAACGGGAATCGTGCCTTTCTTGGGCTGCTCTGGACCGAGGTTGGGGAAGATAGGGAGAATTTGGCCATTGCTTTCTGGGCTGGGGCGTTCGAGTCGACCTACGAGGGGCTGCCTTGGGTGAGGCTCCCAGGGCTGACGGACCGGGGGTTGGGACTTTCACCGTCACAGCCTGTGGTTCCATCACAGCTGCCGGCTCCGGCTCCCTTCCCTCAGGCTCTGCCCCCCCGGGGCCAGAATCTGTGGCGTCCGACTCCACCTCACCTGTCCCTACAGGTAGTGAGTCTCCGCCCCCAATCCCTACCTCCCCTAAGCTTGAGTCGAGGGCGGGATCCTCGTCCTCTGACTCATCCTCCTCCGTGATCGGGTCAAGGGCGGGGCCGAGCTGTTCGGGCTCCTCTCCGTCCGAATCCCAAATCAGAGGGGAGACCTCCCACTCCAATGGGATGACTCCTCCCTTCGCGTAGGCCACTGTTCCAGCCTGTGTGGTCTGTGACTCTGTCGCAGGCTGAGGATTTTTGTCCTCAGACCTGGCCACTGTTGCTGGCCCTTGTGCACCCGACTTAAACAGTTTGCACTGCTTCATGCTAAATCACCTTTTGTGTCGGGACACTTCTACTGTACGAGTGGCGCAGACCGGCGGATTTTGCACCGATTCCGGCTCATCCTCCTGTTCTACGGTTCTCTCGCCAACGCATAGGGTTAGACCCAAGAATTTTACTTCTCGCCGACCAACCCGCGCCTTCGTAGGGGTTTCCTTAACACCTTCTATCTCCCTCAAACTCGCACCCTCTCCCCAGAGACAATGATTTCTCAGGTCCACGTGTCCAACAGATAAGTTTCCTTCACCTCCTCTACCTCCATCTCTATGAGAGGTCGTCTCCATGCATCGTAGCGGAGCGGACACAGGTAGACGGGCTGCGCCGACTCTAGTCACTTGGGTACAGTGATCGGAGTTTCGGGAGCAGCAAGGCCGGTGGTGACAGCTATTTTCCCCTGCGAGGTCATCAGAGACCGCATTGTCTGTATGATTGACTCAATCGCAGCGGGATCCACAACCGCACCATCTCCTGGTGCCGGGGCTGGGGAAGTTTTTCCCTTTAAATCCTTCCAGGGATTTTTACAGTCTCGGCGCCAATGACCCTCCTTTCCACACCCGTAACAACTGCTCTTGGCTTGGGGGGCGCGATTCCCCTCCTGATGCCATTCCTTTTTAGCAGGAGCTGCAGGTCTCGCCTCATGCACCTTTCCTTTTGAGGAAGGCACATCCCTACTCTTGTTGTTCCTGTAACTTATCGTGAGCTGATCAAGTACTACGTCCCCCGTGGAGCGGGGGTTAGTGGGGTCAAACCGTGCTTTGGCCTGCTCCCTCACCGGCGGCAAGCAATTGGCGACCAGACACCGGAGCCAATGAGCCCTTTGGTCATCATTTAGCGCGTTCCGGTCCGGTCCTCCCGGGCAGCTGCGCCGGTACACTGGCCACAACCTTCCGGCGAAAACCCATGCGGGTTCTCCCTCTAGCTGTACCGTCCTTCCCAATCGGAGGAACGGAGTTCCGTCACCCTCCCCTATAATCTCCAGGATCTCATCCCGTATCTCCTCGTACGTCTTTCGCCCTCTTTTGCTCTCATCAGGGAGACACTGGAGGAGCGAGCTGTCCAGGGAGAACAGCAGCATTTTGGACTGTTCAGCCCCATCGCAGTCATTAACTGCTGCGGTTTGCTCCATGTCCCTAAAATGGACGGAGGGATCTCCTGACTCGGAGAGTTTTGGGATGTGACTTATCATTGCCCTCAGCTGTTGTGCGCTGTGGGGCATTATGATCTGATTCACGAGGGGTCCGTCATCGCCATTGTCTTCGTTCGGACTGAGCCTCTGGTGTCGCGTGGGACACATCGGTGCCGGTCCCGACCCTACTACCTGGTGCTGCTCTACCTCAAGAACCTCTGTGTCTGACTTCTCCGTTTCCTCCCCCGGAGTCCAAGACTCGGTATAGGCGGGAGGTGCTGAGGGCTCGGGGGTTGGTACGCTAACTGCTTCCTGTGGAATTGGTCTTTTTGATTCCTTGGCTAACAGTAACTGGCTCGCTGGCGGGTTTATGAGACACACCAAGCCGGTTGCCTTTGCTAGGGCCGTTCTCAGGTCCTCTAGCTCCCTGTGGCAAGCGCTATGATTGGTGTTCTCAGACCTATCCTCCATGGCCATCTTATAAGCTGCCCTAGCCCCCAAGATTCTTTCCTCCTGTGTCGCTATCTGCTTAGCTAGGCGGAAACACCTCTCTTTCATTCTACCTTCACTGGCCTTGGCCTCAATGACCTGACATTCCAAATACTCTATCCGGGTCTCATGGCGGTGAGTTATGGATTGGCGTTCCTGATTCAGCGCGTTAAGCGATTCAATCAGTTTCTTACCTCCCGCAACCTTTTCCTCTACTTCTGTAAGCAGCCCTTTGATCTGGGCTGTCTGTGCCAGAACGACCTGGTCCAAAAGCTGGGCTTGCTTCTTGTAACACATCAGCCAGACCGCCTTTTCTATCGATTTCTTATGCTCTTTACTTTCTGTCCACTTGATGGCTGCGTCTAGCGGGCGCCTATCTCTCAATAGGTCAGATATCCACTGTTTTGTAAGGTTTACCTTCCCAAAAACATAATCCGCTATTCTCTCATCCATCACATTTCGCTTATTCAAACCTTGATCTAACACGCTACATTCCTGCTGCCAAGGTCCTGCCGCGGTCGCCATCTCTGTAGGGGGTTTCTCTTGCTCGTTCTGGTCTCCTACCAGGCTTCGTGCAATAATTACCCTTGAGTGGTTCAACCCACTCTCCCCTATGGTTCTAGACCTTGGACTTAGGTGCAGGGAACTGGAGTGCAGAGAAAAACTCAATAGACCAGGTTGAATAGCACGAAATGGATGCTTTTATTATTAAACAGTTTGCAGCATTAAGAAATACATGTCATAAGCACAGGTTAATGTAACTACAAGCATACACATATCTATAAACTTAACTCTATGGAAATGGGGAACACACGGCACATCGTAAAAGGGGAAACACATTACGATTTCCCTTACCCCCTCCCTTAGATCTAGACTAAGTTTCGACTTGAGGAACTCGGAATCATGCTCACCACTTTCAGATTCGCAAAAGAGGGGGTTCGCAGCCCTTTTGGCACAGCTTTCCGTCGTCACGTGAATTTGGAAACTTCTGGCGCAGCTTGTTTTTCTCTCTCTCAGGCGATGAGGCAGCGGACACAGCCTCGATGAGCGCTCGTCATGACTGAATCCGTTAAATGTTGTTGAAGAACTGGATGTCCATGGGGGACTCAGTCACCGATCCCTGGTCGAATGGTATGTTGAGGCCCTGGAGGGCTAGGCCCGGAATGTCCTTTTTCTCCGGCCTGGATCGTCGGTTTTCCTGAGGGTGTCTTCTTCTTCGGCCTGGGTCGTCGATGATCTCCCGACAAAAGTACCCGGGCCACCCTCGTCGTCTTCTCGTCGTGGCCGAGCCTTGCCTGGCCGAACATCGACCACGTCCCGAAACCGAAGTGCTGTCTTAACCGCAGAGTCTGTCCCGGTGCGTTGAAGAAAACCCGAGGTGAAGCTTGAATTCCAGAAGAAGCGTACCGTAGAAGAACCGTTTGAGTTCCGAAGCTCCTGACGAAGTTCTGAAGCGTTCAGCATTTTTGCCTTCTGATGGACTTTTCAATCCATAGTTATACCTTTTTGGGACAGTCTTATCTCCCGCCAAATCATAGTCCAGTCTTTGTAATATTTTTGGCGGGCAGAAATCTCTGCAGGGGTGCTTTGTCTTGTAACGGGAGCCGGTGATAGCTTAACTGGCCTTCCTGGCCGATAATGTCTTTTACTTTGTCACCATAACTCGGTTCGCATATTGATCGGTCTGGAGATTGCCCTTGATGGCTGTTAAACGGTCTTTCCTTTGTACAGTAAATGGGTTTAAGTGTTCATTCAATTGTCCGCCCATTTCTTGATGGGCCCCATCCTGTTACCTGAAACTGTCTTGTGCTTAGAATCCAATTAAGATGTATGCTCAGTTCCCTGAGTTTCGGTTTCCCGATACTGGCTTTCGCGGGCTTACGGTCCTCAATCCATAAGCCTGTCTGGCTTGCAGTAACAGAAATCAAATGGTACCAGAAACTGATCACGAGGTCTGGCGGCCATTTTGTATGCCCCTTTTTATCAAAGGTTTTTCTGTACAAGCTTTCTCTTGGTCAATAAACTGTCTTATTAACCCTGTTTTGTTGCGTGATTGAATTCCGGAAAATTTCGAATCTTACACAGGTCCCTGACCAGATGGATGTTATCGTGGATGGTCCGGCCCGGGACCGTGTAGGACTGGTCGGGATGGATCATGTGGGCTAACACGGTGCCAAGGCGAGCAGACATGGCCCTGGCAAAGATTTTATAGTCCGTGCTGAGGAGGGAGACCGGGCGCCAGTTCTTAAGGAGGCGGAGATCGCACTTCTTAGGCAGCAGGACAATGACCGCCCTGCGCCAAGAAAGGGGCATCTCCCCGGTCGCCCAACTTTCCCCCAGGGCCCGCGCGTAGTCGCCCCCCAAGACGCCCCAGAACATCCTGTGGAACTCCACGGTCAGCCCGTCCAGCCCGTCCAGCCCCGGGGACTTTCCCCTAGAGAGCTGGCGGAGGGCGCCGGTCAGCTCCGCCAGGCTTAGCGGAGCGTCCAATTTTTCGGCGCCCTCCTGGCTGACCTTTGGCAGGTCCTCCCACAAAACTCTGCGCGCATCCTCGCTGGACGGATCCGGAGAGAACAGAGCCCCTTAGTAGGCGCGGGTCTCCGCGCTGATTCCCTCCGGATCCGAGACCGGAGATCCGTTGTCGGCCAGCAGCCCCAAGAGCTGCTTACGGACCCCCCGTCTTTTATCCAGCGAGTAGAAGGGGGAGCTGCGGTCCAGGTCCCGCAGGAGCTGGATCCGCGACCTCACGTACGCGCCTCGGGACCCGACGAGCTGCAGGTCCTTCAGCGCGCCCTTCTTCTTTTCATACACTTTCCGCAGGGAAGGGTCCTCGACGATCTGACCGAGACAGGACTCCAGGTCGAGCACCTCCTTCTCCAACCGCCCGACCCAGGCCTCCCGCCTCTTGGTCGACCCCTTCGCGTACTCCTGACAGAAGAGATGGATGTGAGCCTTGCCCACGTCCCACCATAACCACAAGGAGGGGAAGCCCCCCCCGCTTCCTTCTCCAGTCGGCCCAGAACCGACAAAACGAATCCCGGAACCGCGCGTCCTCCAGCAGCAGTTTGTTAAAATGCCAGTACGCGGACCCTCCACGCGCGCGCAGCAGAGCGAGCTCTGCCCACAACAGGTGGTGGTCCGTGCACGGCACCGGCCGCATGGAAGCCGCCGGAACGCAGGAGACGTACGCCCGGGAAATGTAGAGGTGGTCGATTCTGGACCTTCCTCCCCCAGACCTCACGCTAGTGAAGGCGCTGGAGTCGGGGTGGAGATTTCGCCAGACGTCCACCAAGTCGAAGGGCCCGACCAGGTCCCTCAACTTCTCCATCGCCGCCGGGCTTCGCGGGGGACCAGAACGGTCCCTCGCCTCGAGGGTGCAGATAAAATCCCCCCCAAGTATGACGCACTCGCCCACGTCGACGGAGCCCAAAAGAGCGGACTCTTCTTCAAAGAAGTGCACTTGCTGCGCACCGGTCTGAGGGGCGTACACGTTCACTAGATGGAGCGGCACGCCCCCCAAGCGAACAGTGACCTGGAGCAAGCAGCCCGGCACGTGTTCCTTGACCCCCAAGACCTCCGGCTGAAAATGCGGGGCCAGCAAGATAGCCACCCCGCTGGAATTGTTGGAGAGGTGACTCATGCTGACCCCTCCTTGCCACTCCAGGAGCCACGTGGCTTCATCTCCCGGAATGGTGTGGGTTCCTTGCAGGAAGCACACCACATACTTCCCATCCCGAAGGACCGAGAAGTTATTGAATCTGCGGCGCGCCTCCCTGCTGCCGTTGATGTTGAGGCTGGCTATGGTTATCTTCATGTCAGAAGCAAAGTGCAACCTCGACCTGCACCTAACGGGGGGAGGAAGTGCAGCCGCTGGTCAGCCGCCACTTCCTCAGCAGCCCAGTGAGGAACGTTCTGAGCCGACGCAGCTCGAGCGGGTTCACACCCTTGTCCGCGCCCATGATCTTAACTGTGGCGCGGACGGACACGATGAGCATCGCCAGCTCCGACCAGCTGTCGAGGGCCAGCCGGACCTTATTGCGCCGACCCAGGCACGTGGCCATAAAATCCTGGAGTTCCCTTACGGGAATGAGGGGAGACTCGGCAAGAGGCACGAGGTCATCCATCGCCTCGTCGGCGCTGGAGTCCGAATCGTCCTCCGTGCCCATCACCAAGTCCCCATCCTCCTCCAGGGGGTCGTCACCAGCGGCCGACCCGTCCGTCATGCAGTGCGCAGCTAACGGCTCGGCCGCACCAGCCAGCCCAGCCTCCGCCCAGATCCCACCCCCAGGATCGGCGGCAGAGGATTCCTCCCTGGGCTCCTCTAGGGGTGCTGGGCCAGAAGACGGCGGCGGTTCAGAGCTCCCCTCCGCCCCAGAAGCTGGAACGACCGGAGAAACCGGGGAGAGAACAATTCCCAGCTCCTCCAGTACGTCCGGCACCAGAGACGCAGCCAGGGGACCATCCTTCTCCCTGCCACCAACCTCCGACCCAGCGGATGGGTTGTTTCGAATTAAACCCTCCACCAGGTCGAGCAGCCCCTTGGGAGATATACGGGTCGCATTGGGCGAGCTCATTTTCCTCGAGCTCGCCCGACCCAGACCCCAGGCCGCCCGACCCGGCGAGGGGTAATGGCACCGATAGAATGTCAATAGCCACGGGTTGTTCCGCGACCCCCCCCACGGGCAGGGTCTCGTCCCCATCCCCGGGAGGCACATGCCGGACAGACATATCTGCCTCAGCCTCCCGAGGGACAGGCAACCCCTGCCGATCGCTGGTGATGACGACAGCGGGGGGCGGGGGCGCAGTACCCGCGGCGGGTGACGACTCCCCCTGCTCGGAGGGACCTTCCTCCTCCCGGTCCTCCTCCTCTTCCAGGGGGTCGCGCCTTCTTTTTAGCATGGAGGGAGCGAGGGAGACCTCCATGTCTGCAGAGGCCTCCTCCTCTGCTCCCTCCGGCGGAGCAGGTTTGTCGGGTTCCTCGGGCCCGAGCCCAGCCGCAGGTATTGGCGTTACCACTGCGGCGGATGTGGCCATATGCTCGGGCACGAGGCCCCTCCCACTCGTGTCTGCTCTGATTAACTCCGCGAGGAGCACAGGTGTAAGGGGCGCAAGGGGCAAGGGCTGGCCATCCACGGGAGGACCCGCCCTAAGGGGTTTATTTTTTCGCCGCACCTTCTTTCCGGCCGGACGCGCTCCCTCCCCCCCGCCGGAGGCTTTGGTGGCATCGGCCCCCGACGTCTACCGCGCATCAGACGTTCCCGATGCGTGGGCAGATCCGGGGGGAGGAGCAGCGGCGGCGCCAGCCTTGGCCGCACGAGATGATCCGGCGGCCTTGGAGGCGGGGCAGTTTTTCCGGATGTGCCCCACCTCCTTGTAGGCATGGCACCGCACACCGTCCAACGTCCAGAAGACGCGATAGGCGGTCCCCTCGTGGTGGACGATGAACGCCCCGTCGGTGTCCTCCTCCCGCACCAGCTGGATAAACAGCTGGCGCCGGAAGGAGAAGACGTGGCGAAGGCTGGCCCCCCGGAAGCCGAGCATGATGGGTGTGATCCCCGACCTCACCTCCCCAAGTTTGCGTAATTGGGGAAGGAGGAGCTCACCAGGAACATAGGGCGGGACGTTAAACATGATGATCCTCTGCGCGGTGGCCTCGAGAGGATCCACCGGCAGTAAGGTCCCGCCCACGGTGAGCCCCTTGGCGACGGCCAGGAACACCGCCCGCTCCGACCCCAGGAAGAACACAGCCTTCCCATACATTTTTGAGGCCACGGCGATGGCTGAGGGGCCGACAACCCCAGCCATGGCTTTAACGCAGGCCTCAATGGTCATAGTAGGGTGAGTGTAGCTCTTCACCCCAAGCTTTTTTGTAATAAGTTTAAAGGGTGACAGGGCAGCAGAAGTAGCGGGAGCAGCTGTGGCTGTGGCTGCCACTCCTGCATAAGTCCTGGCTGGCCCCGCCACCGGCGAGGATGCAGTCGCCATTATGGGGTGTTTTTATAAGGGCTACACTCACCCAAAGTCACAGGCCTGAAAGTATTAATGGCCTCAGGTATTTTTTTTGATCCTCTATTGAGCAGAGGGAGCTGATTAGATTGAAGGCACACTTCTCCCCTTATTGATTGAAATTGGGAGAGGGGTCTTCTCCCCTCTGCTCAATAGGCAATTAATAAATAAAGATGAACTTGAAGTGCCTCAGAGAAAGAGGCAGAGAGAGACAAAGAGAGAGAGAGAGGGGGGTAGGAAGGAGGGAGGCCGCAAGGGCAGTATTGCCACTCAGGATGGTGGGTGGGTGTTGGCAGGGGTGCACTCTCTGATGGGATTTAAAAGTCTTTGATGGTGGTGGTCTTCTGGCAGGGGGAGAAGATGTCTTCACCTGGGAAAGCTGGAGATGTCCAGGCTCAGTCCTGCACCAGGTCTTAACGATGCAATTAATGGAATTAAAGACTTCACCTAGGCAGCTCCAGCTGTCCCAGGCCAGGCAATAGAAGGGGTGCTTATTAGTGGTGTGCGTGGCCTAGTTTTTAACAAGAGCCACACACACACACAGACACCCCTTGATGATCCGGCCTTGTTTCTTCTTTTCTCCCCCCGCCTAAAATACAAAGGCCTAGAAATTGGGTTTTGGCGCAGCGACGGCTTTAGCGCCGGAAGTTAGTGCCGGAGCTAAGTCGCGCTGGGCGGGCCAAAAATTCACTAGTTCTGCGCCCAAACGGCTGCCGGCGCTGCTGAAAGCTGTTTGCGCCTGAAAACTGGCGCTACGCGCTGAATTGCGGCGCTATTCCGGCGCTGCGGCGCCCGCTGCGGTGCGGCAGGTTCGGGAAGTGCAGGCCTCCTCCTTCCCTTAAGGAGGAGCTGCCTGCACCCAGCCGCGGCCCGCGAAAATCATTGTAAAAATGAACCCGGCACCTCGGACAAGTGCCGGGCTTGCATCTGTCCCGGGGCGGGGGGGGAGAAGTCCGTGGAGGGAGCTGCGGCCAGGCAGCCGGCGGGAAAGCGGCCGGCCGCCACGGGGCCTTTAATGCGCCGGCGCAAAGTCCAGTAAGGCACCTCTGCCAGAACGTTGCTTGCGGCTGCCACGGGCGAGGTGGCCGCAAGTCAATTTCGGAGTTCGGGCGGGTTACCATGGCAACCGGGACGCTGCGCACACCGATGACGTCATCGGTGCCGGCGCAGCGCTAATGGCCTAACGCCGATTTAGGGACCCACTCAATTTCCAAACTGGCCATAACTCCGGCGCTAGGTCCTCTAGCGCCTCAAAAGCGGCGCTAAGCCGACCGAATTTCTAGGCCAAAGTCTTCGGGAGAGTGCCCCAAATAACACCCACCTGAAAGATGATGTTGTTCTTCCCTCCTTCCAAACAGTTGGTGGTTGTTGGTTGTTTCTCTCCCCTCTCTCCTGGAATGGAGGCCAATTTGGGGAGGCAGTGATAGGAAAAGCCTCTCCCCTGGTTGGTGTTGTTGCTGGCCTCCATTCTCCTTCTCCTCCTCTTTCCTCTCTTTCCAGGCACCTCAGTTCCTGTGATGATGATGGAGGTGGAGGTGGTGGTGGTCTATCGATATCCTCTTCTTCCTGGGCAGGAGACCACCACTTTCCACTCTCCACTCTCCTGGTTTGGCTGCTCCTTCTCCTCCTGCTGACTGAGGCAGCTGCACAGCCAGCAATGCTGAGAATGAGGTCTGAACAGGAGGGCACTCTTTTGTTTGGACCCAAAAAAAACCAATTGGACTGTAGATTAACAAAAGTTCAACTAAAACTTAACAAATCAAATTAAAATTTGGTTTTCGTGTTGATGATGCACTCCAGTGCCCGCGGCGCCCACCGGTTGCGGAAATACTCAAGCGTGCCGGCGGACACCGCGTGCTCCATCTCCAGGGCCACCCGGGTGCGAACATGGCCGCGGAAGAGAGGCAGGCAATCCGGCCGGACGACCCCCTCGACCGCCCACTGCCTGGACCAATTGATGGCTCTTTTAGCCAGGCCCAGGAGCAGGACTACAAGGAGGTCCTCCAACCTGCCCGCTCCCCTCCGCACAGGGTGACCGTAGATCAAGAGCGTGGGACTGAAGTGCAACCAAAAATCGAGGAGCAGCCCCTTCAAGTAGTGAAAGAGGGGCTGCAACCTCTCACACTCGACATAAACGTGAAACACGGACTCCTCCAGGCCGCAAAAAATGCAGACGGCCTGCGAGTCCGTGAACCTACTTAAAATCATATTGCACGGGACCGCTCCGTGCAACACCCTCCAGGCCAAGTCCCCGATGGAACAAGGGAGCACTCCCATGTTGAGAGCCCTCCATTGGGGACCTCCGCTTCCACCGGTCGGCAAGACACCACGCCAAGGCGTGTCCGGACGGCAGACGAAGATGGCAAAGTGGAGAGTGTACAGGAGCAGCCCGTACAGGAAACCCCTCCGCGCAGAAGGAAAAGGCATGGAGGGTATTTCCTCGAGACGGCTCAAGTTGTGAGGTGCCGGTTCCCGAGGGGAGTTTCGGGGCCAGGCGCCGATGAGGAATTCCGTCCGAACGGGGGTAAGCTCGGACGGGATCGCCCCACGTGCTTGAGCCGCCTCGATACACATAGTGGAGTCGGGACCCAGTGGCATTTTCACCGACTCGATGGCTTCGACCGTGAGCCGGACGTTAGCCCAGGACAGGCACCGCGCCATCTCCTCCGGCGCCATCCAGCCCGCTCCTCCGCCATCGAGCAGGTCCTTGACTCTGGTCACCTTGCCAGGCACAGCCCTGCTCTCCGCCAGCCGCCCGAACCCGCGGTCGTGGAGGTGCGGATTCCTGAGCAGCGGCTCCTGAAGGAGAGCCGCCACTCCTGACGGGGGAGAGCTCCGCCTGGAAGCGACGTAGTTCCAAACCCATAGCAGTTCCTGGTAGAAGACAGGCAGCTCCCGCAGGCCAGCATGCCTGCAGCCCACTTTCACAAACAGGAGCTGCGTGTCGTAATTGAGGCCATGCAGCTGGCGGAAGAAATACGTCGCCAGCGCACACCATCTCGGAGGATTCTCGACGTACAGGTATCTCTGCAGCATCTGAAGACGGAAAGTCGCAGCCGGGGTGCGAAGGCACACCAGCGCCTGACTGCCCTCCCTAAGCAGGAGACACAGAATCGCGGCAGAGACCCAGTGCTTCCTTTTGTCCCAGAAGAAGTCGATGAGCTTCTTCTGCATCTTGGCGACAAATGCAGGGGGAGGGATCAAAGTGACCAACCGGTACCACAACATGGCGGCCACCAGCTGGTTTATGACCAGCGCTCAACCCCTGTAGGACAACACATGGAGCAGTCCTGTCCAGCATCCTAGGCTAGCGGTGACTTTGGCCTCCAGCACTTGCCAGTTTTCCGGCCAGGCATCCTCGGCAGAGCTAAGGTAGACTCCCAAATAGAGGAGGTGCGTGGTGCTCCAGGCGAAAGGCCTGTACTCCTCTGGCAGGGAGTCCACCCGCCACTGACCCACCAGGAGTCCGGAACATTTCTCCCAGTTGATCTTGGCGGAGGATGCGTCCGAGTAAATCTGTTGGCATTCCCGCATCTTCCACAAGTCAGCGGGATCCATGACCGTGAGGAGCACGTCATCGGCGTAAGCCGAGAGGACCACCTCCACGCCCGGCCCTTGCAGAGCCAGTCCCGTCAACCTCTTCCTCAAGAGGCGCAGGAATGGCTCCACGCAAACGGCGTATAACTGACCGGACATGGGGCATCCCTGACGCACCCCCCTCCTGAAGCGAAGGGGCGCCGTCAAGGACCCATTAATTTTAATCAGACACTCCGCGGCGGCGTACAGAAGTCAGATCCGGGCGACGAAATGCGTCACGAACCCGAATGCACGCAGAGTCCCGAAGAGATATTCGTGATCCACCCTGTCGAATGACTTCTCCTGATCCAGGGAAAGGAAGGCGACCGACAGACCAGCCCTCTGGGAGTGGTGGACCAGGTCCCGGACCAGATGGATGTTATCGTGGATGGTCCGGCCCGGGACCGTGTAGTACTGGTCGGGGTGGATCATGTGGGCCAGCACGGTGCCAAGGCGAGCAGACATGGCCCTGGCAAAGATTTTATGGTCCGTGCTGAGGAGGGAGACCGGGCGCCAGTTCTTAAGAAGGTGGAGATCGCCCTTCTTAGGCAGCAGGACAATGACCGTCCTGCGCCAAGAGAGGGGCATCTCCCCGGTCGCCAATCTTTCCCGCAGGACCTGCACGTAGTCGCCCCCCAAGGCGTCCCAGAGCATCCTGTGGAACTCCACGGTCAGCCCATCCAGCCCCGGGGACTTTCCCCTAGAGAGGTGGTGGAGGGCGCCGGTCAGCTCCGCCAGGCTTAGCGGAGCGTCCAATTTTTTGGCGCCCTCCGGGCTGACCTTCGGCAGGTCCTCCCACAAAACTCTGCGCGCATCCTCGCTGGACGGATCCGGAGAGAACAGAGCTCTGTAGTAGACGCGGGTCTCCGCGCTGATTCCCTCCGGATCAGAGACCAGAGATCCGTCGTCGGCCAGCAGCCCCAAGAGCTGCTTACGGACGCCCCGTCTTTTTTCCAGTGAGTAGAAGAAGGGGGAGCCGCGGTCCAGGTTCCGCAGGGGCTGGATCCGCGACCTCACGTAAGCGCCTCGGGACCCGACGAGCTGCAGGTCCTTCAGCGCGCCCTTCTTCTCTTCGTACACCCTCCGCAGGGCCGGGTCCTCGACGACCTGACCGAGACGGGACTCCAGGTCGAGCACCTCCTTCTCCAACCGCCCGACCCGGGCCTTACGCCTCTTGGTCGACCCCTTCGCGTACTCCTGACAGAAGAGACGGATGTGAGCCTTGCCCACATCCCACCATAGCCTCAAGGAGGGGAAGCCCCCCACTTCCTTCTCCAGTCGGCCCAGAACCCACGAAACGAATCCCAGAACCGCGCGTCCTCCAGCAGCAGGTTGTTAAAATGCCAGTAAGCGGACCCCCCCCCGCGCGCGCAGCGGAGCGAGCTCCGCCCACACCTGGTGGTGGTCTGTGCACGGCACCGGCCGCATGGAAGCCGCCGGAACGCAGGAGACGTACGCCCAGGAAATGTAGAGGCAGCCGATTCTGGACCTTCCTCCCCCAGACCTCACGCTAGTGAAGGCGCTGGAGTCGGGGTGGAGATTTCGCCAGACGTCCACCAAATCGAAGGACACGACCAGGTCCCTCAAATTCTCCATCGCCACCGGGCTTCGCGGGGGACCGGAACGGTCCCTCGCCTCGAGGGTGCAGTTAAAATCCCCCCCAAGTATGACGCACTTGCCCACGTCGACGGAGCCCAAAAGAGCGGACACTTCTTTGAAGAAGTGCACTTGCTGCGCACCTGTCTGAGGGGCGTACACGTTCACTAGATGGAGCGGCACGCCTCCCAGGCGAACAGTGACCTGGAGCAAGTGGCCCAGCACGTGCTCCTTGACCCCCAAGATCTCCGGCTGAAAATGTAGAGCCAGCAAGATAGCCACCCCGCTGGAATTGTTGGAGAGGTGACTCATGCTGACCCCTCCTTGCCACTCCAGGAGCCACGTGGCTTCGTCTCCCGGAACAGTGTGGGTTTCTTGCAGGAAGCACACCGCTTAATTCCCGTCCCGCAGGACCGAGAAGTTATTGAATCTGTGGTGTGCCTCCCTGCTGCCGTAGATGTTGAGGCTGGCTATGGTTATCTTCATGTCAGAAGCATAGTGCAACCTCGACCTATACCTAACGGGGGGAGGAAGCACAACCGCTGGTCAGCCGCCACTTCCTCAGCAGCCCAGTGAGGAACATTCTGAGCCAACGCAGCTCAAGCGGGTTCACACCCTCGTCCGCGCCCATGATCTTAACTGCGGCGCGGATGGACACGATGAGCAGCGCCAGCTCCGACCACCTGTCGAGGGCCACCCGGACCTTATTGCGCCGACCCAGGCATGTGGCCATAAAATCCCAGAGTTCCCTTACGGGAATGAGGGGAGACTCGGCAAGGGGCACGTGGTCATCCATCGCCTCGTCGGCGCTGGAGTCCGAATCGTCCTCCGTGCCCATCACCGAGTCCCCATCCTCCGCCAGGGGGTCGTCACCAGCGGCCGACCCGTCCGTCACGCAATGCGCAGCTAACGGCTCGGCCGCACCAGCCAGCCCTGCCTCCGCCCGGATCCCACCCCCAGGATCGGTGGCAGAGGATTCCTCCCTGGGCTTCTCTATTGGCGCTGGGCCAGAAGACGGCGGCGGTTCAGAGCTCCCCTCCGCCCCAGACACCGGAACGACCGGAGAAACCGGGGAGAGAACAATTCCCAGCTCCTCCAGTACGTCCGGCACCAGAGACGCAGCCAGGGGGCCATCCTCCTCCCCGCCACCAACCTCCGACCCAGCGGATGGGTTGTTTCGAATTATACCCTCCACCAGGTCAAGCAGCCCCTGGGAGATATACGGGTCGCATTGGGCGAGCACATTTTCCTCGAGCTCGTCCGACCCAGACCCCAGGCCACCCGACCCGATGAGGGGTAATGGCACCGATAGAATGTCAATAGCCACGGGTTGTTCCGCGCCCCCCCCCACAGGCAGGGTCTCGTCCCCATCCCCGGGAGGCACGTGCCGGACAGACACATCTGCCTCAGCCTCCCGAGGGACAGGCGACCCCTGCCGATCGCTGGTGATGACGACAGCGGGGGGGGGGCGCAGTACCCGCGGCGGGTGATGACTCCCCCTTCTCGGAGGGACCTTCCTCCTCCCGGTCCTCCTCCTCTTCCAGGGGATCGCGCCTTCTTTTTAGCATGGAGGGAGCGAGGGAGACCTCCATGTCTGCAGAGGCCTCCTCCTCTGCTCCCTCTGGCGGAGCAGGTTTGTCGGGTTCCTCGGGCCCGAGCCCGGCCGCAGGTATTGGCGTTACCGCTGCGGCGGTTGTGGCCACAGGCTCGGGCACGAGGCCCCTCCCACTCACGTCTGCCCCGATTAACTCCACGAGGAGCGCGGGTGTAAGGGGTTTAAGGGGCAAGGGCTGGACCTCCACGGGGGGACCCGGCCTTAGGTGTTTATTTTTTCGCCACGCCTTCTTTCCGGCCGGATGCACTCCCTCCCCCCCGCCGGAGGCCTTGGTGGCATCGGCCCCCGACGTCGACCGCGCATCAGACGTTCCCGACGCGCGGGCAGATCCGGGGGGAGGAGCGGCCGCGGCGCCAGCCTCGGTCGCACGAGATGATCCGGCGGCCTTGGAGATGGGGCAGTTTTTCCGGATGTGCCCCACCTCCTTCCAGGTGTGGCACTGCACACCATCCGACGTGCTCCCCTCGTGGTGGACGATGAACGCCCCGTCGGTGTCCTCCTCCCGCGCCAGCTGGATGGGTGTGATCCCCGACCTCACCTCCCCAAGTTGGCGAAAATGGGGAAGGAGGAGCTCACCAGGAACATAGGGCGGGACGTTAGACATGACGATCCTCTGCGCGGTGGCCTCGAGAGGATCCACCGGCAGGAAGGTCCCGCCCACGGTGAGCCCCTTGGCGACAGCCAGGGACACCGCCCGCTCCGACCCCAGGAAGAACACAGCCTTCCAATACATTTTTGAGGCCGCGTCGATGGCTGAGGGGCCGACAACCCCAGCCATGGCTTTAACGCAGGCCTCAATGGTCATAGTGGGGTGAGTGTAGCACTTCACCCCAAGCTTTTTTGTTATAAGTTTAAAGGGTGATGGGGCAGCAGAAGTAGCGGGAGCAGCTGTGGCTGTGGCTGCCACTCCCGCATAAGTCCTGGCTGGCCCCACCACCGGCGAAGATGCAGTCGCCATTATGGGGTGTTTTTAGAAGTGCTAAACTCGCCCCAAGTCACAGGCCTGAAAGTGTTAATGGCCTCAAGTATTTTTTTTGGTCCTCTATTGAGCAGAGGGAGCTGATTAGATTGAAGGCACACCTCTCCCCTTATTGATTGAAATTGGGAGAGGGGTCTTCTCCCCTCTGCTCAATAGGCAATTAATAAATAAAGATGAACTTGGAGTGCCTCAGAGAAAGAGGCAGAGAGAGACAAAGAGAGAGAGAGAGGGGGGTGGGAAGGAGGGAGGCCGCAAGGGCAGTGTTGCCACTCAGGATGGTGGGTGGGTGTTGGCAGGGGTGCACTCTCCGATGGGATTTAAAACTCTTTGAATGCGGTGGTCTTCTGGCAGGGGGAGAAGTTGTCTTCACCTGGGAAAGCTGGAGATGCCCAGGCTCAGTCCTGCACCAGGTCTTAACGATGCAATTAATGGAATTAAAGACTTCACCTAGGCAGCTCCAGCTGTCCCAGGCCAGGCAATAGAAGGGGTGCTTATTAGTGGTGTGCGTGGCCTAGTTTTTAACAAGAGCCACACACACACACACAGACACCCCTTGATGATCCGGTCTTGTTTCTTCTTTTCTCCCCCCACCTAAAATACAAAGTCTTTGGGAGAGTGCACCAAATAACACCCACCTGAAAAATGATGTTGTTCTTCCCTCCTTCCAAACAGTTGGTGGTTGTTGGTTGTTCCTCTCCCCTCTCTCCTGGAATGGAGGCCAATTTGGGGAGGCAGTGATAGGAAAGGCCTCTCCCCTGGTTGGTTTTTTTGCTGGCCTCCCTTCTCCTTCTCCTCCTCTGTCCTCTCCAGGCACCTCAGTTGCTGTGATGTTGGTGGAGGTGGAGGTGGTGGTGGTCTATCGATATCCTCCTCTTCCTGGTCAGGAGACCACCACTTTCCACTCTCCACTCTCCTGCTTTGGCTGCTCCTTCTCCTCCTGCTGACCTGAGGCAGCTGCACAGCCAGCAATGCTGAGAATGAAGTCTGAACAGGAGGGCAACGTCAGACTAAAATACAGAAGCCTGCTAGGGCCTTTTATACAGGGGTGGTCACTGCCGGTACTGCAGTCTAAAACCAGTTCTTCCCTTAAAAGTACATACACAACAATTCCTCCCCTTTTAGATAAACAGTACATAACATTCATTTAACAACTAAATAATAACTAATTACAACTTTCTGGATATTATATACATCAACTGAAATAATCATTTTTCAGTTCAATCTTTGAGGAGGCTTCCTGATCCTGACTGGATAGCGCCTTTCTCGAGTATCCTGTTCTTGCGGCGAAGCTGATTATGGTTCATGGTCACTGGTTGGTTCGCCAGCTTCGCATACCACTGCTTCTGAGGTAGACGCAATCTGTACTTCAGGTTGATTACCAGGTGCACCTTCTCAAATCAAATCAAATCAAATCAAATCAAATCAACTTTTATGGTCAGCATGGCACCTCACAATGCTCTCTCCAATGTCCACTGTGTACATTAGTGGTCCCTGCTGTGTGCATATCGTTCCTGGCTGCCATTTTTCTGTTCGGTAGTCGCGGGCCAAGACTTGAATAATTTTGAGGTTGTGTTATCCTCAATCATTATGGTTGCCTTTACTCCTTTTAGAGTCCCAAGTCCTTGTTGGAACACCTCTTCTGCATCAGATAGAATTTGTGACAGATGTCCAGGTGCGACGTCATCATCCTTTTTGTCAGTCACAGTTAGCGCCAGAATGGAATGCCAATCCAATTGTATTTTTCGGATCCATTCACGTCCCAATAATGGTGGTCCTCCATCTCGTAGTATATACATGTATAGTTTCTGTGTTTCTTTGCCGTTATATTTAACTGGCGCCCTTATTTTTCCTCTGGGGTAGACCTTTTGCCCCGTGTATGTCTTCAATACAATGGACGTGTCCTTTAAGGGTATGTGTGAGAATAGCCGCTCATTGTCTCGTCGATTCATGACAGTTAGGGCTGATCCTGTGTCCCATTCCATCTTTACTGGGGACCCTGCTATCATGAGGGTGACCCAAATGGTTCGGTGTTCTTCCTTTGCGATCATGTTGTGTAACTTTAGACAACTTAGTCTCCTGCTCCCGGAGTCCTTATCACTCTCCTGATCTTCCGAACTACTGTCTGTCAGTTTCTTTACTTTCCTGTTCTGTTCCTTAGTAGTTCTTGTCGTGTTGGTTTTCTTTCCCAACCTGCAGACTCTTGCTATATGTCCCATTTTTCCACATTGCCTGCATACTTTGTCCTTAAACCAGCAGTCCTTCTGCTCATGGGTTGTTCTGCCGCAGCGATAGCACTTTTCTGCTCCATACGCCATTTCGTTAGCGCTGTATTCTTGTGGTTTCTGTTGTATTTCCACAGCTCCCCGTGCTGCTGCTTCATAGGATACTGCCATGCTGAAAGCCTGTTCTAGCATCAGGTCCTTTTTTGAAAGTAGTCGTTTCTGGGTTCCTTCACTCTGGAGCCCGCAGACAAACTTATCCCGCAAGGTGTCTGCCAGTCCTGCTCCAAACTGGCAGTGCTTCGATAACTTGCGTAGTTCCGTAAGATAGTCAGCATTGCTCTCATCTTTGTTCTGGTTTCTTTTATGGAACTTGAATCTTTCTGCTATCAGCAGCGGTGTAGGGTTTAGGTGTTCCTGTAAGGTATTAACAATCTCCTCAAAACTTTTCTCCATTGGTTTAGCTGGGTAATTAAATTCCGCAATAGGCCGTACATACTCGCGCCCATCAAATTCAATAATACCGACGCCCTCTTTCCATTGGCCACCTCATTTGCCTTGCAGTACACTTCAATTCTTTCCACATACGTGGTCCAGTCTTCTACCTTGTTGTCGAAAGCAGTGATACTGCCACTTTTCGGCATCTTGGGTGATTTAAAATGGTGCCTCCCGCGCTTTTTCTTCTTCCCCAATGGAATAAAATGGCGCCTCCCGCGCTTTTCCTTCTTCCCCAATGGAATAAAATGGCACCTCCCGCGCTTTTCCTTCTTCCCCTTGCTGCCGCGCTGCTCCTAGCATTCTACAGGGTAATGGCGGTGACCCGCAGCTTCAGCGCGTCTCGCTTTCCTTCCCCCCCATTTATTTTCTCTCCGCTGCCCGGTTCTTGAGCACCGACCGTGCCCTGTGCGCTCCACCCTCTCTCTCTCTTGTTTTCTTTTCCCGGCGATGCTGCGCGGCCCGTTTTGTAGAGCCGCTCGATCGAGCTTGAGCCCGCCGCAGTCCGGAAGGGTCAGCGCGCTACCTGCTACCAGCACGATTTGCTGGAACACCTTAACTGGGGAGCCAAGCACAGCTCTCCACAGTCTCTCCCGCAATTCTCCGAACACCGATGAATTCTTTGGGCGGTTGCCCGCGGTCGACGCCCATTGCTCAGACTACGACCTCCAAGAGCCCTCCTCTCAGGGCGAGATCCCCGTGAGATGATGCCACACTGCAGGTGAGTTCAAACTTACTCGTCGCCACTGTAAAGTCCGCGCCTCAATAATACACAGACTTCGGGAGAACAGTTTAACAGGTACTTTACTTAACAGGAGGGCACTCTTTTAGTTTGGACCCAAAAAAAAAACCCAAATTGGAATGTAAATGAACAAAAGTTCAACTAAAACTTAAAAAATCAAATTAAAATTAGGTTTTCCGGATTGATGATGCACTCCAGTCCCCGCGGCGCTGAACGTACAGAAGCCTGCTAGGGCGTTTTATACAGGGGTGGTCACTGCCGGTACTGCAGTCTAAAACCAGTTCTTCCCTTAGAGGTACATACACAACAGCGAGAAAGAAACACAAACTGGGGAGAGGGAGAGAAACATAAACTGGGGGAGAGAGAGAAACGCAAACTGGGGAGAGAGAGAGAAACACAAACTGGGGGGAGAGAGTGAAACAAACTGGAAGAGAGAGCAACAAAAACTGGAGGAAAGAAAGAAACACAAACTGGGTAGAGAGAGAAACACAAACTGGGGGGAGATAGAGAAACTGAAACTGAGGAGAGAGACAGAAACACAAATAGGGGGAGCGAGAGACAGAAACAAACTGGGGAGAGAGAAAGACACTAACTGGGGAGAGGGAGTGAAACACAAACTGGGGAGTGAGAGAGAGAGAAACATAAACTGGGGGGAGAGAGAGAGAGAGGGAGAAACACAAATTGGCCAGAGAGAGAAACACAAACTGGGGAGAGAGAGAGAGAGTAATGCAAACTGTGGAGAGAGAGAGAGGAACAAAAACTGCGCAGGGATAGAGAGTGAGAAACAAACTGAGTAGAGAGAGAGAGAAACACAAACTGGAGAGATAGAGAGAATCACAAACTGGGGAGAGAGAGAGAGAGTAATGCAAACTGTGGAGAGAGAGAGAGGAACAAAAACTGCGCAGAGATAGAGAGTGAGAAACAAACTGAGTAGAGAGAGAGAGAAACACAAACTGGAGAGATAGAGAGAATCACAAACTGGGGAGAGAGAAACAGAAACTGAGGAGAGAGGGAGAAACAGAAACTGGGGAGAAAAATACAAACCGGGGAGAGAGAGAGGGAGAGAAACAGAAACATGGAGAGAGAGTGAAACACAAACTGGGGAGAGAGTGAAACACAAACTGGGGAGAGAGTGAAACACAAACTGGGGAGAGGGAGAGAAACATAAACTGGGGAGAGGGAGAGAAACATAAACTGGGGGAGAGAGAGAAACACAAACTGGGGAGAGGGAGAGAAACATAAACTGGGGGAGAGAGAGAAATGCAAACTGGGGAGAGAGAGAGAGAAACAAACTGGGGAGAGAGTGAGAAACACAAAGTGGGAGAGAGAGAGAAAAAATATTGGGGAAAGAGAAACACAACTTTGAGGACAGAGAAAGTGAAACACACCCTTTTGGGAGAGAGAGAAACATAGACTGGGTAAAGAGAGAGAGAGAGATACACATGGGGAGCGAGAGGAAGAAACAGAAACTGGTGAGAGAGATAGAAACACAAACTCGCGAGAGAAAGAGAAACACAAGCTAGGGAGAGAAAGAAACACAAACTGGGGAGAGGGAGAGAAACATATACTGGGGAGAGAGAGAGCAACACAACCTGGGGGGAGAGGCATAAACACAAACTGGGGAGGGAGAGAGAGAGAAACACAAAGTGGGGAGAGTGAGTAAAACAAACTGGAAGAGAGAGAGCGAGAGAGAAACAAAAACTGGAGGAGAGAGAGAGAAACACAAACTGGGGAGAGAGAGAGAAACACAATCTGGGGAGAGAGAGAGAAACACAAACTGGGGAGAGAGAAATACAAACTGGGGAGAGAGAGAGAAATACAAACTGGGGAGAGAGAGAGAAGCACAAACTGGGGGAGTGGGAGCGAGAAACACAAACTGGGGACAGATTGAGAGAAACACAAACTGGGGACAGAGAGGAGCACCAACTGGGGGGAGAGAGAGAGGAACACAAACTTGGGTGAGAGAGAGAGAAAGACACAGTGGGGAGAGAGAGAGACAAATACAAACTGGGGAGAGAGAGAAACAGAAAATGAGGGAGGGAGAGTCAAACATAAACTGGGGGGACAGAGAGAAACACAAACTGGTGAGAGAGAAAATCAAACTGAGGGAGAGAGAGAGAAACACAAACTGTGGATAAAGTGACACACAGACTGGGGAGAGAGAGTGAAAAATAAACTGGGGTAGAGGGAGAAACACAACCTGGGGAGCAAGAGAGAAACACAAACTGGGGAGACAGAGAGAAACACAACTGGGGAGAGAGAGAGAAACACAAACTGGGGAGAGAGAGAAACAGAAACTGGGGGAGAGAGAGAGAAAGACAAACTGAAGAGTAAGAAAAACTCAAACTGGGGAGAGCGAGAGGGAAACGTAAACTGGGGAGAGAGAAACACAAACTGGGGAGAGAGAGAATCACAGCTGGGGAGAGAGTAATACAAACGGGGGGAGAGAGAGAGAAAAACACAAATGGAGAGAGACAGTTAAACTCCAACTGGGGAGAGGGTGAGAGTGAAACACAAACTTGGGAGAGAGAGAAACACAAACTGGGGAGAGAGAAACAGAAACTGGGGAGAGAGAGAGGAACACAAACTGGGGAGAGTGAGAGAAAAAGTAAACTGGGGAGAGAGAGTGAGAGAAACACAAACTGGAGAGAGAGGGAGAATCACAAATTGGGGAGAGAGAAACAGAAACTGAGGAGAGAGGGAGAAACAGAAACTGGGTAGAGTGAGAGAGAAACACAAACTGGGGAGAGAGAAATATATATCAGGGAGAGAGAGAGAGAGAGGGAAACACAAACGGGGAGAGAGATTGAAACACAAACTGGGGAGAGAGAGAGTGAGAAACACAAACTCGGGAGAGAGAAACACAAACTGGGGAGAGAGAAACACAAACTGAGGAGAGAGAGAGAAACACAACCTGGGGAGAGAGAGAAAAACACAAACTGGGGAGAAAGAGAGAAACACAAACTGGGGAAGGAGAGAAAGATAGAAACAGAAAGTGGGGACAGTGATAGAAACAAACTGGAAGAGAGCGAAAGAGAAACAAAAACTGGAGGAGAGAAAAACACAAACTGGGGAGAGAGAAACACAATCTTGGGAGAGAGAGAGAAACACAAACTGGGGAGAGAGAGCGAAGCACAAACTGGGGGAGTGGGAGTGAGAAACACAAACTGGGGACAGATTGAGAGAAACGCGAACTGGGGAGGGAGAGAGAGGAGCACCAACTGGGGAGAGAGAGAGAGGAACACAAACTGGGGAGAGAGAGAAACAAAAACTGGGGAGAGTAACAAAAACTGGGGAGAGAGAGAAACAAAAACTGGGGGGAGAGAGAGAGAGAAACAGAAATGGGGAGAGAGAGTGAAACAAAAAATTGGGTGAGAGAGAGAGAGAAATATAAACTGGGGAGAGAGAGAAACACAAACTGGGGAGAGCAAGAGAAAAACACAAACTGGGGGAGAGAGTGAAACTGAAACTGAGGAGAGAGAGGGAAACACAAATAGGGGGAGAGAGAGAGAAAGAGAGAAACAAACTGGGAGAGAGAAAGACACTAACTGGGGAGAGAGTGAAACACAAACTGGGGAGTGAGAGAGAGAAAAATAAACTGGGGAGAGAGAGAGAGAAACACAAATTGGCCAGAGAGAGAAAGAAACACAAACTGGGGAGAGAGAGAGAGAGTAACACAAACTATGGAGGGAGAGAGAAACAAAAACTGTGGAGAGATAGTGAGAAACAAACTGAGGAGAGAGAAACACAAACTGGGGAGAGAGCGAGAGAAACAGGAACTGAGGGAGAGAGAGAGAAACACATTCTGAGGAGAGAGAGAAACACACAAACTCGGGAGAGAGAGAAACACAAACTGAGGAGAGAGAAATATAAACCGGGGAGAGAGACGTAGAGAAACACAAACGGGGAGGGTGAAACACAAACTGGGGAGAGAGAGAAACACAAACTTGGGTGAGAGAAACACAAACCAGGGAGAGAGAAACAAAAACTGAGGAGAGAGAGAGCGAAACAGGAACTGGGGGTGAGAGAAAGAAACACAAAGTGAGGAGAGAGAGAGAAACACAAACTCAGGAGAGAGATAAACACAAACTGAGGAGACAGAAACACAAACTGGGGAGAGAGAAACACAAACTGGGAAGAGCGAGAGAGAAAAGTAAACTGAGGAGAGAGAGAAACACAAACTGGGTAGAGCGAGAGAGAAAAGCAAACTGAGGAGAGAGAGAGAGAAACACAAACAGAGAGAAACACAAACTGGGGAGAGAGCGAGAAACACAAACTGGAGAGAGAGAGAAACACAAACTGGGGAGAGAGAGAAACACAAACTTGGGTGAGAGAAACACAAACTGAGGAGAGAGAGAGCAAAACAGGAACTGGGGGTGAGAGAGAGAAACACAAAGTGAGGAGAGAGAGAGAAACACAAACTCAGGAGAGAGAGAAACACAAACTGAGGAGACAGAAACACAAACTGGGGAGAGAGAAACACAAACTGGGAAGAGCGAGAGAGAAAAGTAAACTGAGGAGAGAGAGAAACACAAACTGGGTAGAGCGAGAGAGAAAAGTAAACTGAGGAGAGAGAGAGAGAAACACAAGCTGAGAGAGAAACACAAACTGGGGAGAGAGCGAGAAACACAAACTGGGGAGAGAGAGAAACACAAACTGGGGAGAGAGAGAAACACAAACTGGGTAGAGCGAGAGAGAAAAGTAAACTGAGGAGAGAGAGAGAGAAACACAAGCTGAGAGAGAAACACAAACTGGGGAGAGAGAGAAACACAAACTGGAGAGAGAGAGAAACACAAACTGGGGAGAGAGAGAAACACAAACTGGGGTGAGAGAGAAACACAAACTGGGGAGAGAGCGAGAAACACAAACTGGAGAGAGAGAGAAACACAAACTGGGGAGAGAGAGAAACACAAACTGGGGGGAGATAGAGAAACTGAAACTGAGGAGAGAGAGAGAAACACAAATAGGGGGAGCGAGAGACAGAAACAAACTGGGGAGAAAGAAAGACACTAACTGGGGAGAGTGAGTGAAACACAAACTGAGGCGTGAGAGAGAGAGAAACATAAACTGGGCAGAGAGAGGGAGGGAGAACACAAATTGGCCAGAGAGAGAAACACAAACTGGGGAGAGAGAGAGAGAGTAATGCAAACTGTGGAGAGAGAGAGAGAAACAAAAACTGCGCAGAGATAGAGAGTGAGAAACAAAGGGAGGAGAGAGAGAGAAACACAAACAGGGGAGAGAGTGTGAGAGAAACACAAACTGGAGAGATAGAGAGAATCACAAACTGGGGAGAGAGAAACAGAAACTGAGGAGAATGGGAGAAACAGAAACTGGGGAGAGAAATACAAACCGTGGAGAGAGAGAGGGAGAGAAACAGAAACATGGAGAGAGAGTGAAACACAAACTGGGGAGAGAGAGAAACACAAACTGGGGAGAGGGATAGAAACAGAAACTGGGCAGAGGGAGAGAAACATAAACTGGGGGAGAGAGAGTAACACAAACAGGGGAGAGGGAGAGAAAAATAAACTGGGGGAGAGAGAGAAATGCAAACTGGGGAGAGAGAGAGAGAGAGAGAAACAAACTGGGGAGAGAGTGAGAAACACAAAGTGGGAGAGAGAGAGACAAAATATTGGGGAAAGAGAAACACAATTTGGAGGACAGAGAAAGAGAAACACACCATATTGGGAGAGAGAGAAACACAGACTGGGGAAAGAGAGAGAGAGAGATACACATGGGGGAGCGAGAGGAAGAAACAGAAACTGGTGAGAGAGATAGAAACACAAACTCGCGAGAGAAAGAGAAACACAAGCTAGGGAGAGAAAGAAACACAAACTGGGGAGAGGGAGAGAAACATATACTGGGGAGAGAGAGAGCAACACAACCTGGGGGAGAGGCATAAACACAAACTGGGGACAAAGAGAGAAACACAAACTGGGGAGGGAGAGAGAGGGAAACACAAAGTGGGGAGAGTGAGTAAAACAAACTGGAAAAGAGAGAGCGAGAGAGAAACAAAAACTGGAGGAGAGAGAGAGAATCACAAACTGGGGAGAGAGAGAGAAACACAATCTGGGGCGAGAGAGAGAAACACAAACTGGGGAGAGAGAGAGAAATACAAACTGGGGAGAGAGAGATAAATACAAACTGGGGAGAGAGATAGAAATACAAACTGGGGAGAGAAAGCGAAGCACAAACTGGGGGAGTGGGAGCGAGAAACACAAACTGGGGACAGATTGAGAGAAACACAAACTGGGGACAGAGAGGAGCACCAACTGGGGTGGGAGAGAGAGGAACACAAACTTGGGGGAGAGAGAGAGAAAGACACACTGGGGAGAGAGAGAGACAAATACAAACTGGGGAGAGAGAGAAACAGAAATTGAGGGAGGGAGAGTAAAACATAAACTGGGGGGAGAGAGAGAAACACAAACTGGTGAGAGAGAAAATCAAACTGAGGGAGTGTGATGAAATATTCCATTCATCACTGCCTGTGACTGTGGCCGGTTTCAGTGTCATTTCCCTTCCCCCAGTCCTCATTGTATTGTTTATTGGAATGTGCTGGAATGTGCTGTGTGTAGGGCTACGCCCATACCTGGCCCCTTTTGTAAGCTAGCCCAGTCTGGCCTCAGTCTCCAGAAGGAAGATACCTCTCTCTCTTACGTGTTACTTTCTAAGTTAATAAAAGCCTTGTTTTGTTTCGCTAACATCGAGTCTCGGAATTATTGAGGCACATCAATTTTATTAATTATTTTTCAACACTATGGATCAACTCCTGAAACCCGAACGTTTGGATTTGGATCAACATGCTCCGGACGCATCAGCACGCTTTGGACACTGGTTTGAGTGTATGGAATTCTTCCTGGACAATTCCACCGCCGTCAAAGACACTACGGACGCTGCGAGGATGAGACTCGGAATTCTGCGGAATTGGGTAAGCCACCGGGTTTACCCCCTCATCCAAGATGCCGATACGTACCTGGCCGCCTGCGACATCTTAAAGGTGCATTACCAGCAGCCTACGAATGAGGTGTATGCTAGGCATCTGCTCGCTACTCGCGCACAGCGACCTGGGGAATAGGTGGAGGAGTTCCTAAGCACCCTGAAAATGCTTGGCAAAGACTGCAAGTGCCGAGATGTAAAAGCCGCAGTGTACACTGACGAGCTTGTTCGCGATGCCTTTATCACAGGCCTCAGCTCCACTTACATCCGACAAAGACTGCTGGAAAAAACGGGGTTGGACCTGAAACAGGCTGCGGACACCGCGCGATCCCTGGATGTGGCCCAGAGAAACTCGGACGCCTACTCTTCAGCCCGCGCCGTCCACGCCGCCACGTGTGCAACGAGGGCGCCGCCATCTTGGAAGGCATCTTCCCCGCCCGGCAGCCCGACACCGGCGGGACCCCGCTCTCCCCCCAGAAGCCCTACGACAGCCGCGACGCGTCAGGGACCCAACTGCTACTTCTGCGGGCAGCCAAAGCACACCAGAAACCTGTGCCCGGCGAAAGGCACCACCTGCATTAAGTGCGGTAAGAAGGGGCACTTCGGGAAGGTGTGCAGAGGGAACCCCGCCGGAAAACCAACCGCCGGAAAACCCGCCACCGCCGCGTGTGCGCCGTGGGAGCGGCCATCTTGGACGCCATCTTGCCCGACCTCGTGGGGTCCGCCATCTTATGAGCAGACAGCGTGGACGCCATCTTGTATCGATCAGGGCCCTAGAGTGGCATCGGTCACAGTGGACCAGACCAGGCCGCACACGCTATCCAAATCAATGGTGGATATCGAGGTAAACAGGTGCAGGGTTAAATGTTTAATTGACAGTGGAAGCACGGAGAGTTTTATCCACCCTGAACTGGCACAACAACTCTCCCTAAAGGTGGTCCCTGCTCAGGGTACCATCTCTATGGCTGATAAAACCCAGACATCGACCATTCTGGGTTACTGCATGGTACAATTGGGCGTTAACGGAACTGTATACGATAATTTTAAAGTATTAATCATGAAGAACCTATGTGCGAGTGTGATCTTGGGCCTGGATTTCCAGTGCAACCACCAAAGCATCACGCTCAAGTACGGTGGGTCCCAGCCGCCTCTCACAGTGTGCGGTCTGGCTACCCTGAAGGTAAAGCCGGCTTCGCTATTCGCGAACCTTACCCCTAACTGCCGGCCAATAGCGACCAAAAGCAGGAGGTGCAGCTGGGAGGACAGGCGGTTTATCGCGACCGAGGTAGACAGGCTCCTGAAAGAGCGCATTATTGAATGCAGCAACAGCCCGTGGCGCGCCCAAGTGGTAGTGGTAAGGGGTAGCGAGAAGAAACGGATGGTGATCGACTATAGTCAAACGATCAACAGGTACACCCAACTAGACGCCTACCCGCTACCCCGCATATCAGAAATGGTGAACCAAATCGCCCAATACCGGGTGTTCTCCACCATCGACCTCAAGTCAGCGTACCACCAGCTCCCTATCAGACCAGAGGACCGCCCGTACACCGCCTTCGAGGCGAACGGACGCCTCTACCAATTCCTCAGAGTCCCCTTTGGGGTGACGAATGGGGTCTCGGTCTTTCAGAGGGAGATGGACCGCATGGTCGATGACCACCACTTGCAGGCAACCTTCCCCTACCTCGACAACATCACCATCTGCAGCCACAATCAGCAGGATCACGACTCGAACCTCGAGAGGTTCCTGGAAACCGCACAAAAACTCAACCTCACCTACAACGAGGACAAGTGCGTTTTCAACACCATGCGCCTCTGCATACTAGGCAGCATGGTGGAGAATGGGGAAATCGGACCAGACCCCAACCGATTGCGCCCCCTACGGGAGCTGCCCCTGCCCAACACTCCCAAAGCCCTGAAAAGGTGCCTGGGGTTATTTTCTTATTATTCCCAATGGGTCCCCAACTACTCCGACAAAGCCCACCCCCTCTTGAAAGCATCCTCTTTTCCGCTCTCTGCTGAGGCCCACGCCGCCTTCAAAAGCATTAAGCAGGATATTGAGCGGGCCACGCTACAGGCAGTGGACGAGAACACTCCATTTCAAGTGGAAAGTGATGCGTCTGACTTCGCCTTGGCGGCCACCCTCAACCAGGCGGGGCGGCCCGTAGCTTTCTTCTCAAGGACCCTCCAAGGGCCCGAGATCAGACACTCCTCCGTGGAAAAGGAGGCCCAAGCCATCGTGGAGGCAGTGCACCACTGGCGCCACTACCTAGCCAGCAAACGCTTCACCCTACTTACCGAACAGCGGTCGGTAGCGTTTATGTTCAATAATAAACAGAGGGGGAAGATTAAAAATGATAAGATTCTTAGGTGGCAGATCGAGCTCTCTACCTTCGAGTACGACATCATTTACTGGCCAGGGGCCCTTAACGAATCTCCTGACGCCCTCTCACGAGGGATGTGTGCCAGCGCCACCGGGGATCGGCTACAGACCCTCCACAACGACCTCTGCCACCCAGGGGTCACGCGGCTGTTCCACTTCATAAAGTCCCGTAACTTACCCTACTCGATTGAGGAAGTTCGGTCTCTGACCAGGAACTGCCGCACTTGTGCTGAGTGCAAGCCTCGGTTCTACCGCCCAGATAGAGCCCACTTAATCAAAGCTACACGGCCCTTTGAGCGGCTCAGCTTAGATTTCAAGGGCCCCCTCCCATCCGTCGACCGCAATGTTTACTTCCTGAACATTGTGGACGAATACTCCCAGTTCCCATTCGCCTTCCCCTGCCCAGACATGACCAGCGCCACGGTCATTAAATGCCTCAACAGCCTGTTCTGCCTGTTCGGTATGCCGAGGTACATCCATACGGATAGGGGGGCGTCCTTCATGAGTGAAGAGCTACGCCAGTACATGCTATCCAAGGGGATCGCCACGAGCCGTACCACCAGCTACAACCCCCGGGGTAACGGCCAAGTGGAGCGAGAGAACGGGACAGTATGGAAAGCAGTCACTCTAGCTCTAAGGACCAAGGGCCTGCCTATCTCCCGCTGGCAGGAAGTCCTCTCGGATGTGCTCCATTCGATACGGTCACTATTGTGTATGGCCACTAATGCCACACCTCATGAATGAATGTTTGTCTTTCCCCGGAAATCCACCTCAGGCGTATCCATGCCGTCATGGCTCTCCACCCCAGGTCCGGTACTCGTGCGAAGGCATGTGAGGGGCCACAAGACGGACCCTCTCATGGAGCCTGTACACCTACTCCACGCCAACCCCCAATACGCATATGTCCGGCACGCCGACGGAAGGGAGGACACCGTGTCCATAAAAGACGTCGCCCCAGCCGGCATCGACAACAACCACGGCAATAGCAGCAACAATGATCACAGCAACTCTAACCCACCCACTACTCTTTCATCACCCCCGGAAGAACATCGACCAATGGCACCCCCACCAACTACCCCTTCAACAACCCTGGCGGCACCCCCGACAGAGACCCAGGAGACTACCGGCGACACCCAGCCGACACCCGCGGCACCACAACAGCCACGTCAGTCGCAGAGGACTATCAAACCCCCGAACAGACTAAATCTATAGAAGGGGTGAATGTGATGAAATATTCCATTCATCACTGCCTGTGACTGTGGCCGGTTTCAGTGTCATTTCCCTTCCCCCAGTCCTCATTGTATTGTTTATTGGAATGTGCTGGAATGTGCTGTGTGTAGGGCTACGCCCATACCTGGCCCCTTTTGTAAGCTAGCTCAGTCTGGCCTCAGTCTCCAGAAGGAAGATACCTCTCTCTCTTACGTGTTGCTTTCTAAGTTAATAAAAGCCTTGTTTTGTTTCGCTAACATCGAGTCTCGGAATTATTGAGGCACATCAGGGAGAGAGAGAGAAACACAAACTGTGGATAAAGTGACACACAGACTGGGAAGAGAGAGTGAAAAATAAACTGGGGTCGAGGGAGAAACACAACCTGGGGAGCAAGAGAGGAACACAAACTGGGGAGAGAGAGAGAAACACAACTGGGGAGAGCGAGAGAAACACAAACTGGGGAGAGAAAGAAACAGAAACTGGGGGAGAGAGAGAGAAACACAAACTGAAGAGTAAGAAAAACTCAAACTGGGGAGAGCGAGAGGGAAACATAAACTGGGGAGAGAGAAACACTAACTGGGGAGAGAGAGAATCACAACTGGGGAGAGAGTAATACAAACGGGGGGAGAGAGAGAGAGAGAAAAACACAAATGGAGAGAGACAGTTAAACTCCAACTGGGGAGAGGGTGAGAGTGAAACACAAACTTGGGAGAGAGAGAAACACAAACTGGGGAGAGAGAAACAGAAACTGGGGAGAGAGAGAGGAACACAAACTGGGGAGAGTGAGAGAAAAAGTAAACTGGGGAGAGAGAGTGAGAGAAACACAAACTGGAGAGAGAGGGAGAATCACAAATTGGGGAGAGAGAAACAGAAACTGAGGAGAGAGGGAGAAACAGAAACTGGGGAGAGTGAGAGAGAAACACAAACTGGGGAGAGAGAAATATATATCAGGGAGAGAGAGAGAGAGAGAGGGAAACACAAACGGGGAGAGAGAGTGAAACACAAACTGGGGAGAGAGAGAGAGAGAAACACAAACTCGGGAGAGAGAAACACAAACTGGGGAGAGAGAAACACAAACTGAGGAGAGAGAGAGAAACACAACCTGGGGAGAGAGAGAGAAACACAAACTGGGGAGAGGGAGAGTGAAACACAAACTGGGGAAGGAGAGAGAGAGAGAAACACAAAGTGGGGACAGTGATTGAAACAAACTGGAAGAGAGCGAAAGAGAAACAAAAACTGGAGGAGAGAAAAAAACAAACTGGGGAGAGAGAAACACAAACTGGGGAGAGAGAGCGAAGCACAAACTGGGGTAGTGGGAGCGAGAAACACAAACTGGGGACAGATTGAGAGAAACACGAACTGGGGAGGGAGAGAGAGGAGCACCAACTGGGGAGAGAGAGAGAGGAACACAAACTGGGGAGAGAGAGAAACAAAAACTGGGGAGAGTAACAAAAACTGGGGAGAGAGAGAAACAAAAACTGGGGGGAGAGAGAGAGAGAAACAGAAATGGGGAGAGAGAGTGAAACAAAATCTTGGGTGAGAGAGAGAGAGAAATATAAACTGGGGAGAGCGAGAGAAAAACACAAACTGGGGAGAGAGAGAAACAAAAACTGGGGAGAGTAACAAAAACTGGGGAGAGAGAGAAACAAAAACTGGGGGGAGAGAGAGAGAGAAACAGAAATGGGGAGAGAGAGTGAAACAAAATCTTGGGTGAGAGAGAGAGAGAAATATAAACTGGGGAGAGCGAGAGAAAAACACAAACTGGGGGAGAGAGTGAAACTGAAACTGAGGAGAGAGAGGGAAACACAAATAGGGGGAGAGAGAGAGAGAGAGAAACAAACTGGGGAGAGAGAAAGACACTAACTGGGGAGTGAGTGAAACACAAACTGGGGAGTGAGAGAGAGAAAAATAAACTGGGGAGAGAGAGAGAGAAACACAAATTGGGGAGAGAGAGAGAGAGTAACACAAACTGTGGAGAGAGAGAGAAACAAAAACTGTGGAGAGATAGTGAGAAACAAACTGAGGAGAAACACCAACTGGGGAGAGAGTGAGAGAAACAGGAACTGAGGGAGAGAGAGAGAAACACAAACTGGAGAGAGAGAAATACAAACTGGGGAGAGAGAGAGAAGCACAAACTGGGGGAGTGGGAGCGAGAAACACAAACTGGGGACAGATTGAGAGAAACACAAACTGGGGACAGAGAGGAGCACCAACTGGGGAGAGAGAGGGAGGAACACAAACTTGGGTGAGAGAGAGAGAAAGACACACTGGGGAGAGAGAGAGACAAATACAAACTGGGGAGAGAGAGAAACAGAAATTGAGGGAGGGAGAGTCAAACATAAACTGGGGGGAGAGAGAGAAACACAAACTGATGAGAGAGAAAATCAAACTGAGGGAGAGAGAGAGAAACACAAACTGTGGATAAAGTGACACACAGACTGGGGAGAGAGAGTGAAAAATAAACTGGGGTAGAGGGAGAAACACAACCTGGGGAGCAAGAGAGAAACACAAACTGGGGAGAGAGAGAGAAACACAACTGGGGAGAGAGAGAGAAACACAAACTGGGGAGAGAGAGAAACAGAAACTGGGGGAGAGAGAGAGAAACACGAACTGAAGAGTAAGAAAAACTCAAGCTGGGGAGAGCGAGAGAGAAACGTAAACTGGGGAGAGAGAAACACAAACTGGGGAGAGAGAGAATCACAACTGGGGAGAGAGTAATACAAACGGGGGGAGAGAGAGAGAGAGAAACACAATCTGGGGAGAGAGAAATACAAACCAGGGAGAGAGAGTGAGGTAGACAAACACAAACAGGGAGAGAGAGAAAGAAACACAAACTTGGGTGAGAGAGAGAGAAACACACACTGCGGAGAGAGAGAGACAAATACAAACTGGGGAGAGAGAGAAACACAAATTGAGGGAGAGTGAGTAAAACATAAACTGGGGGGAGAGAGAAACACAACCTGGGGAGCAAGAGAGAAACACAAACTGGGGAGAGAGAGAGAAACACAACTGGGGAGAGAGAAACACAAACTGGGGAGAGAGAGAAACAGAAACTGGGGGAGAGGGAGAGAAACACAAACTGAAGAGTAAGAAAAACTCCAACTGGGGAGAGCGAGAGGGAAACCTAAACTGGGGAGAGAGAGAGAAACACAAACTGAGGAGAGAGAGAGAGAAACACAAAGTGGGGACAGTGATTCAAACAAACTGGAAGAGAGCGAGAAAGAAACAAAAACTGGAGGAGAGAAAAATACAAACTGGGGAGAGAGAAGCACAATCTTGGGAGAGAGAGAGAAACACAAACTGGTGAGAGAGAGCGAAGCACAAACTGGGGGAGTGAGAGTGAGAAACACAAACTGGGGACAGATTGAGAGAAACGCGAACTGGGGAGAGAGAGAGAGGAGCACCACCTGGGGAGAGAGAGAGAGGAACACAAATTGGGGAGAGAGAGAAACAAAAACTGGGGAGAGAGAGAAACAAAAACTGGGGAGAGAGAGAGAGAAACAGAAACGGGGAGAGAGAGTGAAACAAAAGCTTGGGTGAGAGAGAGAGAGAAATATAAACTGGGGAGGGAGAGAAACATAAACTGGAGAGAGAGAGAGAAAAACACAAACTTGGGGAGACAGTGAAACTGAAACTGAGGAGAGAGAGGGAAACACAAATAGGGGGAGAGAGAGAGAGAGAGAAACAAACTAACTGTGGAGAGAGTGAAACACAAACTGGGGAGTGAGAGAGAGAAACATAAACTGGGGAGAGAGAGAGAGAGAGTAACACAAACTGTGGAGAGAGAGAGAAAGAAAAACTATGGGGAGATAGTGAGAAACAAACTGAGGAGAGAGAAACACAAACTGGGGACAGAGAGCGAGAGAAACACCAACTGGAGAGATATAGAGAATCACAAACTGGGGAGAGAGAAACACAAACTGAGGAGAGAGAGAGAAACAGAAACTGGGGAGAGCGAGAGAGAAACAAAAACTGGGGAGAGATAAATACAAACCGGGGAGAGAGAGAGGGAAAGAAACAGAAACAGGGAGAGAGAGTGAAACACAAACTGGGGAGAAAGAGAAACACAAACTCAGGAGAGACAAACACAAACTGGGGAGAGAGAAATACAAACTGAGGAGAGAGCGAGTCAAACAGGAACTGAGGGAGAGAGAAACACATACTGAGGAGAGAGAGAGAAACACAAACTCAGGATAGAGAGAAACACAAACTGAGGAGAGAGAAATACAAACGGGGAGATAGAGGTAGGGAAATAAAAACGGGGAGAGAGAGTGAAACACAAACTGGGGAGAGAGAGAAACACAAACTTGGGTGAGAGAAACACAAACCAGGGAGAGAGAAACACAAACTGAGGAGAGAGAGAGCGAAACAGGAACTGGGGGTGAGAAAGAGAAACACAAAGTGAGGAGAGAGAGAGAAACACAAACGCAGGAGAGAGAGAAACACAAACTGAGGAGACAGAAACACAAACTGGGGAGAGAGAGAGAAACACAAACTGGGGAGCACAAGAGAGAAAAGTAAACTGAGGAGAGAGAGAGAGAAACACAAACCGAGGAGAAAGAAACACAAACTGGGGAGAGAGCGAGAAACACAAACTGGGGAGAGAGAGAAACACAAACTGGGGAGAGCAAGAGAGAAAAGTAAACTGGGGAGAGAGAGAAACACAAGCCGGGGAGAGAAAGAGACAAACAGAAACTTGTGAGAGTGAAAGACACACAAACTGGGGGTATAGAGAGAATCTCAAACTGGAGAGAGAGAGAGAAACACAAACTGGGGGAGAGAGAGAGAAAACACAAATTGAGGGAGAGAAAACACAAACTGGGAGTGAGAGTGTAACACAAACTGGGGAGAGTGAGAAAGAAACACAAACTTGGGCGCAAGTGAGAGAAACACACACTGGGGAGAGAGAGAGACAAACACAAACTGGGGAGAGAGAAACACAAACTGGGGAGAGCAAGAGAAAAAGTAAACTGGGGAATTAGCATGAGAGAAACATGAACTGGGGAGAGAGAGTGAAACACGAACTGGGGAACAGAGAGAGACACAAACTGGGGAGAGCGAGAGAAACACAAATTGGTGAGAGAGAAAATCAAACTGAGGGAGAGAGAAACACAAACTGGGGAGAAAGTGACACACAGACTGGGGAGAGAGCATGAAACATAAACTGGGGGAGAGGGAGAAACACAACCTGGGGAGAGGGAGAGAAACACAAACTGCGGAGAGAGAAACACAAACTGAGGAGAGAGAGAGCTAAACAGAAACTGGGAGAGAGAGAGATAGAGAAAAACACAACCTGAGGAGAGAGAGAGAAACACAAATTCAGGAGCGAGGGAGAAACACAAACTGGGGAGAGCAAGAGAACAAAGTAAATTGGGGAGAGAGAGGGAGAGAGAGAAACACAAACTGGGGAGAGAGGGAGAGAGAGAGAAACACAAACTGGGGAGAGAGTGAGAGAGAGAAACACAAACTGGAGAGAGAGAGAGAATCACAAACAGGAATGAGAGTTAGAAACAGAAACTGGGTGAGTGAGAGTGAAAAACCAAAATTGGAGAGAGAGAAACTCAAACTGTGGAGAGACAGACAAACACTAACTGGAGAGAGAGAGAGAGGGAAACACAAAATGGGGAGGGAGAGAGAGAAACAAACTGGGGAGAGAGAGAGAGAAACACAAAGTGGGGAGAGAGAGAGAAACACAGATGGGGGAGAGAGAGAGAAACCCAAACTGGGGAGCGAGTGAGAAACACAAAGTGGGAGAGAGAGAGAAAAAGTATTGGGGAGTGTGATGAAATATTCCATTCATCACTGCCTGTGACTGTGGTTGGTTTCAGGTTTCCCCTCATCATTGTATTGCCTGTGACTGTGATTGGTTTCAGGTTTCTCCTCACCATTGTATTGTATATTGGAATGTATGGAATGTGTTGTGTGTAGGACTCCGCCCATACCTGGCCTCTAAGTAAGCCAGCTCAGTCTGGCCTCATATCCAGTACTGCAGAGCTCCAGATGGAAGATACCTCTCTCCACTGCGTGTTATCTTCTAAGTTAATAAAAGCCTTGTTTTGTTCCGCTAACATCGAGTCTCGGGATTATTGAGGCACATCAATTTTATTAACTTATTTGTCAACACAATGGATCAACTCCTGAAACCCGAACATTTGGATTTGGATCAGCATGCTCCGGACGCATCAGCACGCTTCGGACACTGGTTTATGTGTATGGAATTCTTCCTGGACAATTCCGCAGCCGTCAAAGACGCTACGGACGCTGCGAGTATGAAACTCGGAATTCTGCGGAATTGGGTAAGCCACCGGGTTTACCCCCTCATCCAAGACACCGACACGTACCTGGCCGCCTGTGACATCTTAAAGGCGCATTACCAGCAGCCTACGAATGAGGTGTATGCTAGGCATCTGCTCGCCACTCGCGCACAGCAACCTGGGGAATCGGTGGAGGAGTTCCCAGGCACCCTGAAAATGCTTGGCAAAGACTGCAAGTGCCGAGATGTAAAAGCCGCAGTGTACACCGACGAGCTTGTTCGCGATGCCTTTATCACAGGCCTCAGCTCCACTTACATCCGGCAAAGACTGCTGGAAAAAACGGGATTGGACCTGAAACAGGCTGCGGACACCGCACGATCCCTGGATGTGGCCCAGAGAAACTCGGACGCCTACTCTTCAGCCCGCGCCGTCCACGCCGCCACGTGTGCACCAAGGGCGCCGCCATCTTGGAAGGCATCTTCCCCGCCCGGCAGCCCAACACCGTCGGGGCCCCGCTCTCCCCCCAGAAGCCCTACGACAGCCGCGACGCGTCGGGGACCCAACTGCTACTTCTGCGGGCAGCCAAAGCACACCAGAAACCTGTGCCCGGCGAAAGGCACCACCTGCTTTAAGTGCGGTAAGAAGGGGCACTTCGGGAAGGTGTGCAGAGGGAACCCCGCCGGAAAACCAAAACCCGCCACCGCCGCGTGTGCGCCGTGGGAGCGGCCATCTTGGACGCCATCTTGCCCGACCTCGTGGGGTCCGCCATCTTGTGAGCAGACAGCGTGGCCGCCATCTTGTCTCGATCAGGGCCCTACAGTGGCATCGGTCACAGTGGACCAGACCAGGCCCCACCCGCTATCCAAATCAATGGTGGACATCGAGGTAAACGGGTGCCGGGTTAAATGTTTAATTGACAGCGGAAGCATGGAGAGTTTTATTCACCCTGAACTGGCAAAACAACTCTCCCTAAAGGTGGTCCCAACTCGGGGTACCATCTCTATGGCTGATAAAACCCAGACATCGACCATTCTGGGTTACTGCACGGTACAATTGTCCGTTAACGGGACTGTATACGATAATTTTAAAGTATTAATCATGAGGAATCTATGCGCGAGTGTGATCTTGGGCCTGGATTTCCAGTGCAACCACCAAAGCATCACGCTCAAGTGCGGTGGGTCCCAGCCGCCCCTCACAGTGCGCGGCCTGGCTACCCTGAAGGTAAAGCCGCCTTCGCTATTCGCGAACCTTACCCCTAACTGCCGGCCAATAGCGACCAAAAGCAGGAGGTACAGCTGGGAGGACAGGCGGTTTATCGCGACCGAGGTAGACAGGCTCCTGAAAGAGCACATTATTGAATGCAGCAATAGCCCGTGGCGCGCCCAAGTGGTGGTGGTAAGGGGTAGCGAGAAGAAATGGATGGTGATCGACTATAGCCAAACGATCAACAGGTACACCCAACTAGACGCCTACCCGCTACCCCGCATATCAGAAATCGTGAACCAAATCGCCCAATACCGGGTGTTCTCCACCATCGACCTCAAGTCAGCGTACCACCAGCTCCCTATCAGACCAGAGGACCGCCCGTACACCGCCTTCGAGGCGAACGGACGCCTCTACCAATTCCTCAGAGTCCCCTTTGGGGTGACGAACGGGGTCTCGGTCTTCCAGAGGGAGATGGATCGCATGGTCGATGACCACCACTTGCAGGCAACCTTCCCCTACCTCGACAACGTCACCATCTGCGGTCACAACCAGCAGGATCACGACTCGAACCTCGAGAGGTTCCTGAAAACCGCACAAAAACTCAACCTCACCTACAACGAGGACAAGTGCGTTTTCAACACCACGCGCCTCTGCATACTAGGCAGCATGGTGGAGAATGGGGAAATCGGACCAGACCCCGACCGATTGCGCCCCCTACGGGAGCTGCCCCTGCCCAACACTCCCAAAGCCCTGAAAAGGTGCCTGGGGTTATTTTCTTATTATTCCCAATGGGTCCCCAACTACTCCGACAAAGCCCGCCCCCTCTTGAAAGCATCCTCTTTTCCGCTCTCTGCTGAGGCCCACGCCGCCTTCAAAAGCATTAAGCAGGATATTGAGCGGGCCACGCTACAGGCAGTGGACGAGAACACTCCATTTCAAGTGGAAAGTGATGCGTCTGACTTTGCCTTGGCGGCCACCCTCAACCAGGCGGGGCGGCCCGTAGCTTCCTTCTCGAGGACCCTCCAAGGGCCCGAGATCAGACACTCCTCCGTGGAAAAGGAGGCCCAAGCCATCGTGGAGGCAGTGCGCCACTGGTGCCACTACCTAGCCGGCAAACGCTTCACCCTACTTACCGACCAGCGGTCGGTAGCGTTTATGTTCAATAATAAACAGAGGGGGAAGATCAAAAATGATAAGATTCTTAGGTGGCGGATCGAGCTCTCCACCTTCGAGTATGACATCATTTACCGGCCAGGGGCCCTTAACGAATCCCCAGATGCCCTCTCACAAGGGATGTGTGCCAGCGCCACCGGGGATCGGCTACAGACCCTCCACAACGACCTCTGCCACCCAGGGGTCACGCGGTTGTTCCACTTCATAAAGTCCCGCAACTTACCCTACTCGATTGAGGAAGTTCGGTCTCTGACCAGGAACTGCCGCACTTGCGCTGAGTGCAAGCCTCGGTTCTACCACCCTGATAGAGCCCACTTAATCAAAGCTACACGGCCCTTTGAGCGGCTCAGCTTAGATTTCAAGGGCCCCCTCCCGTCCGTCGACCGCAATGTTTACTTCCTGAACATTGTGGACGAATACTACCAGTTCCCATTCGCCTTCCCCTGCCCAGACATGACCAGCGCCACGGTCATTAAATGCCTCAAAAGCCTGTTCTGCCTGTTCGGTATGCCGAGCTACATCCACACGGATAGGGGGGCGTCCTTCATGAGTGAAGAGCTACGCCAGTACATGCTGTCCAGGGGTATCGCCACGAGCCGTACCACCAGCTACAACCCCCGGGGTAACGGTCAAGTGGAGCGAGAGAACGGGACAGTATGGAAAGCAGCCACTCTAGCTCTAAGGACCAAGGGCCTCCCTATCTCCCGCTGGCAGGAAGTCCTCTCAGATGTGCTCCATTCGATACGGTCGCTATTGTGTACTGCCACTAATGCCACGCCTCATGAACGAATGTTTAGCTTTCCCCGGAAATCCACCTCAGGCGTGTCCATGCCGTCATGGCTCTCCACCCCAGGTCCGGTATTCGTGCGAAGGCATGTGATGGGCCATAAGACGGACCCTCTCATGGAGCCAGTGCACCTACTCCACGCCAACCCCCAATACGCGTATGTCCGGCATGCCGACGGAAGGGAGGACACCGTGTCAATAAAAGACGTCGCCCCAGCCGGTAATGACAACAACCACGGCAATAGCAGCAACAACGACCACAGCAACTCTTACCCACCCACTACTCTTTCATCACCCCCGGAAGAACATCGACCAACGGCACCCCCATCAACTACCCCTTCAACAACCCTGGCGGCACCCCCGGCAGAGACCCAGGAGGCCACCGGGGACACCCAGCCGACACCCGCGACACCACAACAGCCACGTCGGTCGCAGAGGACTACCAAACCCCCGAACAGACTAAATCTATAGAAGGGGTGAATGTGATGAAATATTCCATTCATCACTGCCTGTGACTGTGGTTGGTTTCAGGTTTCCCCTCACCATTGTATTGCCTGTGACTGTGGTTGGTTTCAGGTTTCTCCTCACCATTGTATTGTATATTGGAATGTATGGAATGTGTTGTGTGTAGGGCTCCGCCCATACCTGGCCTCTATGTAAGCCAGCTCAGTCTGGCCTCATATCCAGTACTGCAGAGCTCCAGATGGAAGATACCTCTCTCCACTGCGTGTTATCTTCTAAGTTAATAAAAGCCTTGTTTTGTTCCGCTAACATCGAGTCTCGGGATTATTGAGGCACATCAGGGAGAGAGAGTGAAACACAACATGGAGGACAGAGAAAGTGAAACACACCCTTTTGGGAGAGAGAGAAACACAGACTGGGGAAAGAGGGAGAGAGAGATACACATTGGGAAGCGAGAGGGAGAAACAGAAACTGGTGAGAGAAAGAGAAACACAAGCTAGGGAGAGAAAGAAACACAAACTGGGGAGAAAGAGAGAAACAAAAACTGGGGAGGGAGAGAGAGGGAAACACAAAGTGGGGACAGTGAGTGAAACAAACTAAGAGAGAGAGCAAGAGAGAAACACAAACTGGGGAGAGAGAGAGAAACACAATCTGGGGTGAGAGAAACGCAAAATGGGGAGCGAGGGGAGCACAAACTGGGGGAGAGAGAGAGAAACATGAACTGGGAAGAGAGAGAGAGTGAAACATGAACTGGGTTAGAGAGCGAGACACAAACTGGGGAGAGAGAGAGAAACACAAACTGCTGAGAGATAAAATCAAACTGAGGGAGAGAGAAACATAAACTGGGGAGAAAGTGCCACACAGACTGGGGAGAGAGTGTGAAACATAAACTGGGGGAGAGGGAGAAACACAACCTGGGGAGTGAGAGAGAAACACAAACTGGGGAGAGAGAGAGAAACACAACTGGGGATAGAGAGAGAAACACAAACTGGGAGAGAGAGAAACACAAACTGGGGAGAGAGAAACACAAACTGGTGAGAGAGAAATCAAACTGAGGGAGAGAGAAACGCAAATTGGGGAGAAAGTGACACACAGACTGGGGAGAGAGAGTGAAACATAAACTGGGGTGCGAGGGAGAAACACAACCTGGGGAGCGAGGGAGAAAAACAAACTGAAGAGAGAGAGAAACACAACTGGGGAGAGAGAGATAAACAAAAACTGGGGAGAGAGAGAAACAGAAACTGGGGGAGAGAGAGAGAGAAAAACAAACTGGAGAGAGAGAGAAAAACACAAACTGGGGCGAGAGAGAAACAGAAACTGGGGGAGAGAGAGAGAAATGTAAACTGGGGAGAGAGAGAGAGAAGCACAAACTGGGGAGAGAGAAATACAAACGGGGAGAGAGAGAGAGAGAAATACAAACGGGGAAAGAGAGTGAAACTCCAATTAGGGATAGGGTGAGAGTGAAACACAAACTTGGGAGAGAGAGAGAAACACAAACTGGGGAGAGCGAGAGGAACACAAACTGGGGAAAGCGAGAGAAAAAGTAAACTGGGGATAGAGCGTGAGAGAAACACAAACTGGAGAGAGGGGGAGAATCTCAAACTGGGGAGAGAGAAACAGAAACTGAGGAGAGAGGGAGAAACAGAAACTGGGGAGAGTGAAAGAGAAACACAAACTGGGGAGAGAGAAATACATACCAGGGATAGAGAGAGAGAGAGAGAAACACAAACAGGGAGAGAGAGTGAAACACAAACTCGAGAGGGAGAAACACAAACTGCGGAGAGAGTAACACAAACTGAGGAGAGAGAGCTAAACAGAAACTGGGAGAGAGAGAAAGAGAGAAAAAAACACAACCTGAGGAGAGAGAGAGAAACACAAATTCGGGAGCGAGAGAGAAACACAAACTGGGGAGAGCGAGAGAGCAAAGTAAACTGGGGAGAGAGAGGGAGAGAGAGAAACACAAACTGGGGAGAGAGTGAGAGAGAGAATCACAAACAGGAATGAGAGTTAGAAACAGAAACTGGGTGAGTGAGAGTGAAAAACCAAAATTGGAGATAGAGAAACTCAAACTGTGGAGAGACAGACAAACACTAACTGGAGAGACAGAGAGAGGGAAAAACAAAATGGGGAGAGAGAGAAACAAAAACTGGGGAGAGAGAGAGAAACCCAAACTGGGGAGAGTGAGAAACACATACCGGGAGGGAGAGAGACAAAAAAATTGGGGAGAGAGGGAGAAACACAACTTGGAGGACAGAGAGTGAGAAAACACACACTTTCGGGAGAGAGAGAAATGTAGACTGGGAAAGAGAGAAACACACTGGGGAGCATAAGAGAGAAACAGAAACAGATGAGAGAGATAGAAACACAAACTGGGGGAGTGAGAGAGAAAACACAAATTGAGGAGAGAGAGAGAAACACAAACTGGGGGAGTGAGAGTGAGAAACACAACATGGGGAGAGAGAGAGAGAAACACAAATTGGCCAGAGAGAGAGAGAAACACAAACTGGGGGAGTGGGAGAGAAAACACAAATTGAGGAGAGAGAGAGAAACACAAACTGGGGGAGTGAGAGTGAGAAACACAACATGGGGAGAGAGAGAGAGAAACACAAATTGGCCAGAGAGAGAGAGAAACACAAACTGGGGAGAGAGAGAGTAACACAATCTGTGGAGAGGGAGAGAGAGACTAAAACTGCGGAGAGATAGAGAGTGAGAAACAAACTGAGGAGAGAGAGAGAAACACAAACTAGGGAGAGAGCGACAGAAACACAAACTGGAGAGATAGAGAGAATCACAAACTGGGGAGAGAGAAACCGAAACTGAGGAGAGAGGGAAAAACAGAAACTGGGGAGAGCGAGAGAGAAACACAAACTGGGGAGAGAGAAATACAAACCGGGGAGAGAGAGAGGGAGAGAAACAGAAACGGGGAGAGAGAGTGAAAAACAAACTGGGGAGAGAGAGAAACACAAACTGGGGAGACAGAAACACGAACTGAGGAGAGAGCGAGTGAAACATGTACGGGGGAGAGAGAGAAACACAAACTGAGGAGAGAGAGAGAAACAAAAACTCGGGAGAGAGAGACACACAAACTGAGGAGAGAGAAATACAAACCGGGGAGAGAGAGAGAGGTAGAGAAACACAAACGGGGAGAGAGAGTGAAACACAAACTGGGGAGAGAGAGAAACACAAACTTGGGAGAGAGAAACACAAACAGGGGAGAGAGAAACACAAACTGTGGAGAGAGAGAGCGAAACAGGAACTGGGGGCGAGAGAGAGAAACACAAAGTGAGGAGAGAGAGAAAAACAAACTCAGGAGAGAGAGAAACACAAACTGAGGAGAGAGAAACACAAACTGGGAGACAGAGAGGAACACAAACTGGGGAGAGAGAGAGGAACACAAACTGGGGAGAGCGAGAGAGAAAAGTAAACTGGGGAGAGAGAGAGAAACACAAACTGGGAAGAGAGGATCATAAACTGGGGAGAGAAAGAGACAAACACAAACTTGTGAGAGTGTAAGACACACAAACTGGGGGTGGAGAGAGAATCATAAACTGGGGAGCGAGAGAGAGAAACACAAACTGGGGAAGAGAGAGAAAACACAAATTGAGGGAGAGAGAAACACAAACTGGGAGTGAGAGTGAAACACAAACTGGGGAGAAAGAGAAAGAAACACAAACTTGGGTGAGTTACAGAGGAACATAAACTGGGGAGAGAGAGAGACAAACACAAACTGGAGAGAGAGAATCACAAACTGGGGAGAGAGAAACACAATCTAGGGGTGAGAGAAACAGAGATTGAGGGAGAGAGAAACACAAACTGGGGGCGAGACAGAAACAGAGATTGAGGGAGAGAGAAACACAAACTGGGGGCGAGACAGAAACAGAAATTGAGGGAGAGAGAAACACAAGCTGGGGGCGAGACAGAAACAAAAATTGAGCGACTGAGAGTAAAACAAACTGGGGGGAGAGAGAGAAACATGAACTGGGGAGAGAGAGAGTGAAACACAAACTGGGGAAGAGAGAGAGACACAAACTGGGGAGAGAGAGAGAAACACAAACTGGGGAGAGAGAAACACTAACAGCCTGAGTTCTACCATGAGTCATTCTGCACAGACTCAGTTAGAACTGGAATGCTAGCAGCAGAGAGTGCCTTTTGAGAGTTTGGGTAAGTGAGAGAGTTCGGGTAAGTGGGGTGTGAGGTGCTGTTTTTGTTTTGTTATTGTCTTGTTTTTCCTGCCAGTCTCTGGATTAGCAGACATCGCGGAGGTGGAGCAGCGAGGCGAGGCCCAGTCGAGGCAGCCGGGAGCAGCAGCCGGTGTCGAGTCAGAGCAGCGAGGTGAGGCAGCCTAAACAGGCTCCACAGGCAACATTCCAAAGGGAGGCCAGAATTCAAAAGTGACATCACAGCCAAGCTGGTAGGTGATTGGCTGGTTGGTGAGAACTTTTCCTTCCCTTTTAAACCTTTAAGTTGGAAAATTCAATTAAATAGAGGCGTGATATTCATCATGTAGAATCGGGGCAGAGGGTATTTAAAAATAATAATAAATGTAATTAATTACATAGAATGGCAGAGCCGGTGATGTGTTACTGCTGCAATATGTGGGAGCTGGTGGACACCACTGATACTCACGGTGATCACATTTGCAGAAAGTGCTGGCTGCTCGAGGAACTCCGGCTCCGTGTTGATGAGCTGGAGTCCGAGCTTCAAACACTGCGACACATCAGGGAGGGGGAGAGTTACCTGGACTCTGTGATCCAGGAAGTAGTCACAACAATTAGATTAACTAATTGATATGAATTCCGTGGTCAGGGACAGGAGGGTCTGACTATGAGTGAGGCAGGTACGGGGATCCAGCAGGTAGTGTTGGAGGAGCCGCAGCCCTTGCTCTTGTCCAACAGTTTCGAGGCTCTTACTCTCTGTGAGGGCAGGAACAGTGACTGCAGGGAGGATGAGCAACCTGGCCACAGCGCCATTCAAGTGGGGGGAGTAAAAAAGAAATGTTGTACTGGTAGGGGATAGTATCATTAGGGGGATAGATAGGGTTCTTTGCAGCCGAGAGCGAGAGTCCCGAAGGCTGTGTTGCCTGCCCAGTGCCAGGGTTAAGGACATCTCTTCTGGGCTGGAGAGAAACTTGGAGTGGGAGGGGGAGGATCCAGTTGTCGTGGTCCATGTTGGTACCAACAACATAGATAGGACAAGGAAAGAGGTTCTGCTGAGGGAGTATGAGCAGCTAGGGGCCAAATTAAAAAGCAGAACCACAAGGGTAATAATCTCTGGATTACTACCTGAGCCACGAGCAAATTTGGCTAGGGTAAATAAAATCAGAGAGTTAAATGCATGGCTCAAAGTCTGGTGTGGGAGAAATGGGTTTTGCTTCATGGGACACTGGCACCAGTACTGGGATGGGGGAGAGCTCTTCCATTGGGACGGACTTCACTTGGCCAGTGCTGGGACGAGAATCCTGGTGAATCGAATAACTAGGGCTGTAGAGAGGGCTTTAAGCTAGTTAGTGGGGGGGAGGTTTCAAGAGAGCGAATAATAAAAATGTCAGCGGAGAAGGCAATAGAGCAAGGTAGCAGTGGGGGAATTAAAAACCAGAGAGTGTCAGGAAGGGACAGAATGTATAAAGATAAAGGTAGAGTAGCAAAGGTGGTAAAAGCAGGAATAAATTGTCACAACACATATTTAAAAGTTCTTTAGCTGAATGCACGCAGCATTCATAACAAAATAGACGAGTTGACGGTACAAATAACTACACATGAGTATGATCTGGTGGCCATTACAGAAACATGGCTGCAAGGTGACCATGACTGGGAACTAAATATCCAGGGGTATTTGACAATTAGGAAGGACAGACAGGAAGGAAAGGGAGGTGGGGTGGCTATGTTAATAAAGGATGGAATCACTGCAATGGTGAGAAATGATATTGGATCAAAGGATCAGGATAGTGAAACAGTTTGGGTGGAGATAAGGAATAATAAGGGGAAAAAGTCATTAGTGGGCATAGTCTATAGGCCTCCTAACAGTTGCAACTCTGTTGGTCGGAGTATAAATCAGGAAATAGTTGGGGCTTGTAATAAGGAAACAGCTATAATCATGGGGGATATTAACTTTCATATTGACTGGATAAATCAAATTGGGCAGGGCAGCCTTGAGGAAGAGTTCATAGAGTGCATTAGGGACGGGCTCCTTGAGCAGTATGTAACTGAACCAACCAGGGGGCAGGCAATCTTAGATCTGGTCCTGTGTAATGAGACAGTATTTGTAAAAAATGTCCTAGTAAAGGATCCCCTTGGAATGAGTGACCATAACATGGTTGAATTCCAAATTCAGTTGGAGGGTGAGAGAATTGGATCTCAAACCAGCGTACTAAGCCTAAATAAAGGAGACTATGAAGGTATGAGAGCAGAGTTGACTAAAGTGGACTGGGAAGATAGATTAAAGTGTAAGACGGTACATGAGCAGTGATGTACATTCAAGGAGATATTTCACAACTTTCAAGTAAAATATATTCCACTGAGGAAAAAGAGGCATAAAAGAAAAGACAGCCATCCATGGCTCAGTAAAGTAATAAAGGATAGTATCCGACTGAAAACAAGGGCATATAAAATAGCCAAATCAAGTAGGAGGATAGAAGATTGGGGAGCATTTAAAAGCCAGCAAAGAATAACTAAAAGATTAATTAAGAAAGGGAAGATAGATTATGAAAGTAAACTAGCAAAAAATATTAAAACAGATAGCAAGAGTTTCTACAGTTATATAAAAAGAAAAAGGGTGGCTAAAGTGAATGTTGGTCTCTTAGAGAACGAGACCGGGAAATTAGTGGTGGGGAACATGGAGATGGCAAAAACACTGAACAAATATTTTGTATCAGTCTTTACAGTAGAGGACACTAAAAATATCCCAACACTGGACAAACTGGGGGCCATAAGGGGGGAGGAGCTAAACATGATTAAAATCACTAAGGAGGTGGTACTCCGTAAGCTAATGGGACTAAAGGCGGATATATCCCCTGGACCTGATGGCTTACACCCTAGGGTCTTGAGAGAAGTAACGGTATGGATTGTGGATGCATTGGTGGTAATTTTCCAAAACTCCCTGGATTCAGGAAAGGTCCCAGCAGATTGGAAAACTGCTAATGTAATGCCCTTATTTAAAAAGGGAGGCAGACAAAATGCTGGAAACTATAGAACAGTTGGCCTAACATCTGTGGTTGGTAAAATGCCGGAGTCCATTATTAAGGAAGCAGTAACAGGACATTTGGATAAGCATAATTTTATCGGACAGAGTCAGCATGGTTTTACGAAGGGGAAGTCATGTTTGACAAATTTGCTCGAATTCTTTGAGGACGTAACAAACAGGGTGGATAAAGAGGAACCAGTGGATGTGGTGTATTTGGACTTCCAAAAGGCATTTAACAAGGTGCCACACAAAAGATTACTGCACAAGATAAAAAATCACGGGATTGGGGGCAATATACTGGCATGGGTGGAGGATTGGCTATCTAACAGAAAACAGATAGTTGAGATAAATGGTTCATTCTCGGGTTGGCAATCAGTAACTAGTGGTGTTCCGCAGGGGTCAGTGCTGGGACCCCAACTCTTTACAATCTATATTAACGATTTGGAGGAAGGGACCGAGTGCAACGTATCCAAGTTTGCCGACGATACAAAGATGTGAGGGAAAGCAGTGAGTGAGGAGGATATAAAACACCTGCAAAAGGACATAGACAGGCTAAGTGAGTGGGCAAAAATTTGGCGGATGGAATATAATGTTGGAAAGTGTGAGGTTATGCACTTTGGCAGAAAAAAATCAAAGAGCAAGTTATTATCTAAATGGAGAGAAACTGCAAAGTGCTACAGTACAAAGGGATCTGGGGGTCCTGGTGCATGAAACACAGAAGGTTAGTATGCAGGTACAGCAGGTGATCAGGAAGGCCAATGAAATCTTGGCTTTTATTGCAAGGGAGATGGAGTATAAAAGCAGGGAAGACTTGCTGCAGTTATACAGGGTACTGGTGAGGCCACACCTGGAATACTGCATACAGTTTTGGTTTCCATATTTAAGAAAAGATATACTTGCTCTCGATTCAGTTCAGAGAAGGTTCACTTGGTTGATTCCGGAGATGAGGGGGTTCACTTATGAGGAAAGGTTGAGTAGGTTGGGCCTCTACTCATTGGAATTCAGAAGAATGAGAGGCGATCTTATCGAAACATATAAGATTGTGAGGGGGCTTGATCGGGTGGATGCGGTGAGGATGTTTCCACTGATGGGTGAGACTAGAACTAGGGGGCATAATCTTAGAATAAGGGGCTGCCCTTTCAAAACTGAGATGAGGAGAAACTTCTTCACTCAGAGGGTGGTAAATCTATGGAATTTGCTACCTCAGAGAGCTGTGGAAGCTGCGACATTAAATAAATTTAAAACGGAGATAGACAGTTTCCTAGCTGATAAGGGAATAAGGGGTTAAGGGGAGAGGGCAGGGAAGTGGACGTGAGTCTAAGTTCGGATCAGCCATGATCCTATTGAATGGCGGAGCAGGCCCGAGGGGCCGTATGGCCTACTCCTGCTCCTACTTCTTATGTAACTCTCAGCAGCACTCAAAGCTGAAGGCTGTCACTTTTCACAGATCGCAGCCGTTCAGCTTTCGGTTCCGGCTGAGTGATGCGCTCCCGACGGCTACAGGTTGAAAGGCTGTGAAGGTAAGTACAGGTAAATAAACGTTCTTTACAAACTTTAGACACACCAAACACACTTACCTTTACACTCATGGACCCATCACTCACCTGAGCGCCAACATCGCGACCCCTCCAACTCCTTCAACCCGACGGCCCGCCTGCTCTAACCTGGCGTGGTTTGGAGCCGTCGGGAAACCTACACAAAACCGCTCAAAATAGGGATTAGGCTAAAAACTGCCTGTTAACTACCTGTTAACAGGCAGTTAATTGGCACTAATCCCTTCCCGCCTGGTTTTGGCGGGTCCCAGTGCGGGGCAGGTACCCGCCGCCCCTGAAACTTACGTGGGGCGGGGTTTTGGGCGGGATGGTGTCGGGACCCCCAAATTCGGGATTTCCCCCCCCGCCCCACACGCCTGAAACCCCGCCTGACAGCTCCACGAAAATCTAGCCCTAAGAGTCTAGTAAATATGCTGTTTCTACAGTATTTAGTTAAAGTGGGTTAATATGATGGTCAAGTATCCCATCATGCTACATGTACGTTTTGTATATATTTCCTAATACGTGAAGCTAAATATCCTTTGAATGTGATTTATAGCACTACAGCCCTCCCTACAGCTTTGATTAATATATTTAAAGACTAGAGGATTCAGGCTTTGATTCACAGGCCTATTTTTGCAATCCAAAGTCCTCCCCTCCAACCCCCCCGAAAGGGAACTTTGAGGCTGATTGGAAAGTGTGCACACCTACGAGCAGCTGATATAACATGCTGGGAAACCAAGAGCGTGAATGATTAAGGTTTCTTCCGGTTACAAGGCCTACTTTATTATTCACCTCCCCCCCTAGACCTCTGGTTACTCCAGGAAGACCACCCATCTGTTGCATAGGGCCTGGTGTGAATCCTGTCGAGGTGGGCACCAGGTATGCATCAGATGAGTATGGTTAATATTTAAATTTAAATTAAAGTGTTTCCCGATTCATTACACTACTATCTCAAAATTCATACGCTTGATCTCTCCAGCAAACGACCGAAGTCATCCGAAACTTGTGTAGGAGGAGCAGTGCATGCATTAACTGTCTTAACCTTTTGTTTTGCAAAGTGTTTCGCTTTAGCCCATTTACATTTCTTACATGCCATACATAGCAAACTCAAAACCAGTATTAACTGCACCATGACTAATATGTGTGAAATCAGTCTGATCCATGGGTTTTCCGGTGTTCCGATTGTGCTTCGCCTGGGGTATCCTCTGTTTCTTCTATCTTTCCTGATGTTACCCCGCCTGGGGTATCCTCTACATTGCTTCGGATCTTCTCTTCCGGTGTGCTCAATTAATTTGTCAGTCATGGGCATGAGTACCCAATTGACTTATGTATCAAAGTATGCTAACTACCAGAGCATGTGAAATAATACAAATCTAAGGGTGCGCTGATATATTAAGCCCAATATCTCACCAGTGTGAGTTGTCCTCTATGCTGTCACATTCTCGAGTTGTCTTACCCCAAAACATAAAAATGCTTTAGGGAGGAGTTCAGTCACATCATGAGCTCACTGAAACCCTCAAACAACAGGGGAATGTCGTATCTGAGTATCCGAATTGTGCCACACAATTGTGCAGCTCTTACTTAAAAACGTGTTGGTTGATCATCTCATGCTGGATTCGTACTGGTTTTCCCCACGCTCTGTTACCTACAAAACACAATTATTACAGTCACAGTTAAATTCAAACTTACAATCATTTCAAGTGACATTACATTTTAACATCTAATAAACAAATCATGGACTTAGAAGATTCTCCAGATCTCCCTTTTACTCTTATCCGTCTTGTGGATAATTCTCACTAAATATGATTTCTCCTGTGATGAAATATTCCATTCATCACTGCCTGTGACTGTGGTCGGTTTCAGTTTCATTTCCCTTCCCCCAGTTCCGTTTCCTCACCATTGTATTGTATATTGGAATGTGTTGTGTGTAGGGCTCCGCCCATACCTGGCCCCTATGTAAGCAAGCTCAGTCTGGCCTCATATCCAGTACTGCAGCCCTCCGGATGGAAGATACCTCTCTCCACTACGTGTTACCTTCTAAGTTAATAAAAGCCTTGTTTTGTTTCGCTAACATCGAGTCTCGGAATTATTGAGGCACATCAATTTTATTAACTTATTTTTCAACACAATGGATCAACTCCTGAAACCCGAACGTTTGGATTTGGATCAGCATGCTCCGGACGCATCAGCACGCTTCGGACACTGTTTTATGTGTATGGAATTCTTCCTGGACAATTCCGCAGCCATCAAAGACGCTACGGACGCTGCGAGTATGAAACTCGGAATTCTGCGGAATTGGGTAAGCCACCGGGTTTACCCCCTCATCCAAGACGCCGACACGTACCTGGCCGCCTGCGACATCTTAAAGGCGCATTACCAGCAGCCTACGAATGAGGTGTATGCTAGGCATCTGCTCGCTCCTCGCGCACAGCGACCTGGGGAATCGGTGGAGGAGTTCCTAGGCAACCTGAAAATGCTTGGCAAAGACTGCAAGTGCCGAGATGTAAAAGCCGCAGTGTACACTGACGAGCTTGTTCGTGATGCCTTTATCACAGGTCTCAGCTCCACTTACATCCGGCAAAGACTGCTGGAAAAAACGGGATTGGACCTGAAACAGGCTGCGGACACCGCGCGATCCCTGGATGTGGCCCAGAGAAACTCGGACGTCTACTCTTCAGCCCGCGCCATCCACGCCGCCACGTGTGCACCAAGGGCGCCGCCATCTTGGAAGGCATCTTCCCCGCCCGGCAGCCCGACACCGTCGGGGCCCCGCTCTCCCCCCAGAAGCCCTATGACAGCCGCGACACGTCGGGGACCCAACTGCTACTTCTGCGGGCAGCCAAAGCACACCAGAAACCTGTGCCCGGCGAAAGGCACCACCTGCTTTAAGTGCGGTAAGAAGGGGCACTTCGGGAAGGTGTGCAGAGGGAACCCCGCCGGAAAACCAACCGCCGGAAAACCCGCCACCGCCGCGTGCGCGCCGTGGGAGCGGCCATCTTGGATGCCATCTTGCCCGACCTCGTGGGGTCCGCCACCTTATGAGCAGACAGCGTGGACGCCATCTTGTCTCGATCAGGGCCCTACAGTGTCATCGGTCACAGTGGACCAGACCAGGCCGCACCCGCTATCCAAATCAATGGTGGACATCGAGGTAAACGGGTGCAGGGTTAAATGTTTAATTGACAGTGGAAGCACGGAGAGTTTTATCCACCCTGAACTGGCACAACAACTCTCCCTAAAGGTGGTCCCTACTCAGGGTACCATCTCTATGGCTGATAAAACCCAGACATCGACCATTCTGGGTTACTGCACGGTACAATTGTCCGTTAACGGAACTGTATATGATAATTTTAAAGTATTAATCATGAAGAATCTATGTGCGAGCGTGATCTTGGGCCTGGATTTCCAGTGCAACCACCAAAGCATCACGCTCAAGTACGGTGGGTCCCAGCCGCCCCTCACAGTGTGCGGTCTGGCTACCCTGAAGGTAAAGCCGCCTTCGCTATTCGCGAACTTTACCCCTAACTGCCAGCCAATAGCGACCAAAAGCAGGAGGTACAGCTGGGAGGACAGGCGGTTTATCGCGACCGAGGTAGACAGGCTCCTGAAAGAGCGCATTATTGAACGCAGCAACAGCCCACGGCGTGCCCAAGTGGTAGTGGTAAGGGGTAGCGAGAAGAAACGGATGGTGATCGACTATAGTCAAACGATCAACAGGTACACCCAACTAGACGCCTACCCGCTACCCCGCATATCAGAAATGGTGAACCAAATCGCCCAATACCGGGTGTTCTCCACCATCGACCTTAAGTCAGCGTACCACTAGCTCCCTATCAGACCAGAGGACCGCCCGTACACCACCTTCGAGGCGAACGGACGCCTCTACCAATTCCTCAGAGTCCCCTTTGGGGTGATGAATGGGGTCTCGGTCTTCCAGAGGGAGATGGACCGCATGGTCGATGACCACAACTTGCAGGCAACCTTCCCCTACCTCGACAACGTCACCATCTGCGGTCACAACCAGCAGGATCACGACTCGAACCTCGAGAGGTTCCTGGAAACCGCACAAAAACTCAACCTCACCTACAACGAGGACAAGTGCGTTTTCAACACCACGCGCCTCTGCATACTAGGCAGCGTGGTGGAGAATGGGGAAATCGGACCAGACCCCGACCGATTGCGCCCCCTATGGGAGCTGCCCCTGCCCAACACTCCCAAAGCCCTGAAAAGGCGCCTGGGGTTATTTTCTTATTATTCCCAATGGGTCCCCAACTACTCCGGCAAAGCCCGCCCCCTCTTGAAAGCATCCTCTTTTCCGCTCTCTGCTGAGGCCCACGCTGCCTTCAAAAGCATTAAGCAGGATATTGCGCAGGCCACGCTACAGGCAGTGGATGAGAACACTCCATTTCAAGTGGAAAGTGATGCGTCTGACTTTGCCTTGGCGGCCACCCTCAACCAGGCGGGGCGGCCCGTAGCTTTCTTCTCGAGGACCCTCCAAGGGCCCGAGATCAGACACTCCTCCGTGGAAAAGGAGGCCCAAGCCATCGTGGAGGCAGTGCGCCACTGGTGCCACTACCTAGCCGGCAAACGCTTCACCCTACTTACCGACCAGCGGTCGGTAGCGTTTATGTTCAATAATAAACAGAGGGGGAAGATTAAAAATGATAAGATTCTTAGGTGGCGGATCGAGCTCTCCACCTTCGAGTATGACATCATTTACCGGCCAGGGGCCCTTAACGAATCCCCTGACGCCCTCTCATGAGGGACGTGTGCCAGCGCCACCGGAGATCGGCTACAGACCCTCCACAACGACCTCTGCCACCCAGGGGTCACGCGGCTGTTCCACTTCATAAAGTCCCATAACTTACCCTACTCGATTGAGGAAGTTCGGTCTCTGACCAGGAACTGCCGCACTTGCGCTGAGTGCAAGCCTCGGTTCTACCGCCCAGATAGAGCCCACTTAATCAAAGCTACACGGCCCTTTGAGCTGCTCAGCTTAGATTTCAAGGGCCCCCTCCCGTCCGTCGACCGCAATGTTTACTCCCTGAACATTGTGGACGAATACTCCCGGTTCCCATTCGCCTTCCCCTGCCCAGACATGACCAGCGCCACGGTCATTAAATGCCTCAACAGCCTGTTCTGCCTGTTCGGTATGCCGAGCTACATCCATACGGATAGGGGGGCATCCTTCATGAGTGAAGAGCTACGCCAGTACATGCTGTCCAGGGGGATCGCCACGAGCCGTACCACCAGCTACAACCCCCGGGGTAACAGCCAAGTGGAGCGAGAGAATGGGACAGTATGGAAAGCAGTCACTCTAGCTCTAAGGACCAAGGGCCTCCCTATCTCCCGCTGGCAGGAAGTTCTCTCGGGTGTGCTCCATTCGATACGGTCGCTATTGTGTACTGCCACTAATGCCACGCCTCATGAACGAATGTTTGTCTTTCCCCGGAAATCCACCTCAGGCGTATCCATGCCGTCATGGCTCTCCACCCCAGGTCCGGTATTCGTGCGAAGGCATGTGAGGGGCCACAAGATGGACCCTCTCGTGGAGCCAGTGTACCTACTCCACGCCAACCCCTAATACGCATATGTCCGGCAGGCCGATGGAAGGGAGGACACCGTGCCCATAAAAGACATCGCCCCAGCCGGTAACGACAACAACCACGGCAATAGCAGCGACAACGATCGCAGCAACTCTTACCCACCCACTACTCTTTCATCACCCCCGGAAGAACATCAAACAACGGCACCTCCACCAACTACCCCTTCAACAACCCTGGCGGCACCCCCGGCAGAGGCCCAGGAGGCTACCGGGGACACCCAGCCGACACCCGCGGCACCGCAACAGCCACGTCGGTCGCAGAGGACTATCAAACCCCCGAACAGACTAAATCTATAGAAGGGGTGAATGTGATGAAATATTCCATTCATCACTGCCTGTGACTGTGGTCAGTTTCAGTTTCATTTCCCTTCCCCCAGTTCCGTTTCCTCACCATTGTATTGTATATTGGAATGTGTTGTGTGTAGGGCTCCGCCCATACCTGGCCCCTATGTAAGCAAGCTCAGTCTGGCCTCATATCCAGTACTGCAGCCCTCCAGATGGAAGATCCCTCTCTCCACTACATGTTACCTTCTAAGTTAATAAAAGCCTTGTTTTGTTTCGCTAACATCGAGTCTCGGAATTATTGAGGCACATCATCTCCTTAGCCCTCAATTCTCCCAATCCAAATTCCATGTAACTCTCCACTTCAACTTCAATTTCAATCCCTCTAACAGGTACCAGTGTGTTTAACTCTATTAGATAGTTTCTCGATGGAGTATGTGTAAATGCTTTAAAAGGTTGTCTCACTCTCCTGAGCCACCTTAACTATTTCATGTCTGTCTTGCTGTTGTCAAGTAACTGAGCATGTCTGAGACCTGTTCTTCAGTGCAAACTCGCCATACATTCCTGGATGGTAATTACCTCATACATAACGAATCACATTTGCACACTAATACCGGTATCTCCATATTATGCCACACGTGCCATCCGATACAAGCCTTTCTCGGGCTTTCAGGTATCTTATCAAAAGATTGTAGTCGCCTGAAGATCTTTGCTCATCTTCCTCTGCATGTTCCCGATGTCTTGGGTAGTGGCCAGGCTATCAAATTCAGTTTTCTTAAAAAGTTCATTAAAGGCAGGGACACAAATGTCTCCAAGAGAAAGCTATCAATTTACTATTCTTAATGACACTTCCCTGACCTTCACTAGAAAATTTTGAAAAATTCTCAATTGGTGATGTAATTCTCCTGTTTCAATCTCACACCCTTAAATACCATTCATATCTCATTCATGAGTCCTGGAGGAACTTTACTGTCCAGTACAATATTTAAAATTGAAAACATAGATCAGCCTGGGAGGTGAGGAGCCAGTATAAAAACCGGAGAGCAGCGAGGCCTGAGAGCAGTCGGAGCACGGAGCCTGGGAGGTGAGGAGCCGGTATAAAAACCGGAGAGCAGCGAGGCCTGAGAGCAGTCGGAGCACGGAGCCTGGGAGGTGAGGAGCCGGTATAAAAACCGGAGAGCAGCGAGGCCTGAGAGCAGTCGGAGCACGGAGCCTGGGAGGTGAGGAGCCGGTATAAAAACCGGAGAGCAGCGAGGCCTGAGAGCAGTCGGAGCACGGAGCCTGGGAGGTGAGGAGCCGGTATAAAAACCGGAGAGCAGCGAGGCCTGAGAGCAGTCGGAGCACGGAGCCTGGGAGGTGAGGAGCCGGTATAAAAACCGGAGAGCAGCGAGGCCTGAGAGCAGTCGGAGCACGGAGCCTGGGAGGTGTTCGGGAGAGAGCAGCAGCGGAGGAGGAGCCCGGCTTAAAAACCGGCGCGAAGGCAGAGGCCCGACCAGTTCGGGAGAGCGGAGCGGAGAGGCAGCAGTCGGCGAGACTCGGGGCCATTTAAAAAACAGCTGAGGCGGAAGTCCAGCTCTTGAGCTTTTTTTCAGAAGCGGACCTGGTGGGAAGCACCCAGGTGAAAGGTATTTAAGGAGGGTGGTGGCTTAAACCCGAGTTCCTACAGAGTAGGAACCCCCACCGCCCCCCTCCTCTAACCTAGTAGTCTTTTAGCAGCTGTCTAAAAACAGAGGTCACAAATTTTTTGGTCTCAGTTTCTTTTCAGCAGGGCAGGAACCGGGAGGAGCGGGAAGTCGGCGTAGGACCAAGGGGACACAAGACCGGGAAGTCAGCGAAAGACCAGGGAGGTAAGACTAACTGGTAAGTACTTTCCTCAAACCTTCCTAGAAAGTAAAACCAAAACTAGTGGGATTTGGTTAGTTTAAAAAGGAATAAGAGGAGTACAGTATACATTGGTCTAAGTAAGCTTCGGGAAAACAAAAGTCGATAAATAAACTAAAACTAGAAAATTAAAAGTAATATAAGGGTTAAGTCATGGCAGTAGAGCTCGGACCTGTGTCATGCTCCTCCTGTAACATGTGGGAAATCAGGGACGCTTCCTGTGTCCCTGACGACTATGTGTGCAGGAAGTGTGTCCAGCTGCAGCTCATGTGGGACCGCATGACGGCCCTTGAGCTGCAGGTGGACTCACTTTGGAGCATCCACGATTCTGAGAGGGGTGTGGATAGCACATTTAGTGAGTTGGTCACACCGCAGGTTAAGGCCAGCGTAGACAGTACATGGGTGACCAAAAGGCAGAGCAAGGGCAGGAAGGTAGTGCAGAAATCCCCTGGGGTTGTCTCCCTTAGCAACAGGTTCACCGCCTTAGGTACTGTTGTCGGGGGGGGTGACACATCGGGGGAAGGCACCAGCAGCCAGGCTCATGGCACCATGACTGGCTCTGTTGCAAAGAAGGGAGGGAAAAAGAGTGGCAGGGCTATAGTAATAGGGGATTCGATTGTAAGGGGAATAGATAGGGGTTTCTGTGGTCGCGACCGAGACTCCAGGATGGTATGTTGCCTCCCTGGTGCAAGGGTCAAGGATGTCTCGGCGCGGGTGCAGAACATTCTGGAGGGGGAGGGGGAACAGCCAGTTGTCGTGATACATGTTGGTACCAACGACGTAGCTAAAAAAAGGGAAGAGGTCCTACAAGTAGAATTTAGGGAGTTAGGAGCCAAACTAAAAAGCAGGACCTCGAAGGTAGTAATCTCTGGATTACTACCAGTGCCACGTGCTAGTAAGAGTACAGAGAACAGGATAGTTAGGCTAAATACGTGGCTTGAGCAGTGGTGTAAGAGGGAGGGTTTTAAATTTTTGAGGCATTGGAACCAGTTTTGTGGTAGGTGTGACCTATACAAAAGGGACGGTCTACACCTGTGCAGAGATGGAACTGATGTTCTCGGGGTAATTTTTGATAAAGCAGTTCGGGAGCATTTAAACTAGTATGGCAGGGGGCTAGAAACCTATGTAGTGAAATAGAGGAAAGTGAAAGGCAGACAGAAATAAATGATAAAAGGGTGAGGAACAAAAAACAAAGGGCCAAACTAATTCATAAAAAATGTGAGCATAAAAAAAGCCTGAGGGTTTTATACCTTAATGCGAGAAGCATCAGGAACAAGGTAGATGAATTAGCTGTGGAAATAGAGGTTAATAATTATGATCTAATTGGGATTACGGAAACATGGTTGCAGGGTGAGCAGGGCTGGGAGCTTAACATACAGGGGTATTCAGTATTTAGGAAGGATCGACAAAAAAGAAAGGGAGGAGGGGTAGCATTGCTAGTAAAAGAGGGGATAAATGCAATTGAAAGGAAGGATATTAACTCAGTTAATACAGAATCTATATGGGTGGAGCTAAGAAATAGCGAGGGGCGAAAAACATTAATAGGAGTGGTATATAGGCCTCCAAATAGTAAAATAGAGGTTAGGGAGGGCATCACGAGGGAAATTAGAGAAGCGTGCAATAAGAGCACAGCTGTCATCATAGGTGACTTTAACTTACATATAGATTGGACTAGCCTAATCAGTAAAAATAATGAGGAGGAGGAATTCCTTGAGTGTTTGAGGGATGGTTATCTGGATCAATATGTCGAGGAACCAACTCGGGAACAGGCTATATTGGACTGGGTACTGTGCAATGAGAAGGGACTAATCAGTAATCTTGTTGTACGGGGACCCTTGGGTCAGAGCGATCATAACATGATCGATTTCTCACTCGAAATGGAGAGCGAAGAAATTGACTCAGAGACTAAGGTCCTGAATTTAAACAAGGGGAATTATGATGCCATGAGACGGGAACTGAGTAGGTCTGAGTGGACAACGTTCCTGGGAGGACTGGAGGTAGATAAACAATGGCAAACATTTAAAGATAGAATGACAAAATTGCAAAAATTGTTTATACCAATCTGGCATAAAAGGAAATCTAAAAAGGTGACTCAACCGTGGATAACAGGGGAAATTAGAGACAGCATAAAATCCAAAGATAGGGCGTATAAAATAGCCAAAAAAAGCGCCAGAGCGGAAGATTGGGAACAGTTTAAGATAGAGCAAAGGAGGGCAAAGGGCATAATCAAGAGGGGCAAAATAGCTTACGAAAACAAGCTGGCGGAAAATATAAAAACTAACTCCAAAAGCTTTTATAAGTATATCAAAAGGAAAAGACTGGTGAAAACCAAAGTTGGTCCATTGCAGTCAGATACGGGGGAATATATAATGGGAAATAAGGAAATGGCAGATCAACTAAATGCATACTTTGGGTCAGTCTTTACGAAGGAAGACACAAAAAACCTCCCTGGGATATCGGGAAAAATAGGGACATTGGCAAAGGAGGAACTGACGCAAATCAATATCTCTAAGGATATGGTGTTAAGGAAGCTAAAGGGATTGAAGGTGGACAAATCCCCAGGGCCTGATAACATGCATCCTAGGGTACTGAAGGAGGTGGCCCTAGAGATAGCGGATGCACTAAGGATGATTTTTCAGAATTCATTAGACTCGGGAACAGTACCGATGGATTGGAGGGTAGCTAACGTTACCCCACTATTCAAAAAGGGGGGTAGGGAAAAAGCAGGTAATTACAGACCTGTAAGCCTTACATCAGTTGTGGGCAAAATGCTGGAGTCCATCATTAAGGATGAAATAGCGGAGCACTTAGCAAATGGGGACAGGATAGGACAGAGTCAACATGGATTTACAAAGGGTAAATCGTGCTTGACTAATCTATTGGAATTTTTTGAGGGAGTAACTGGTAGAATAGATGGGGGAGAGCCAGTAGATGTGGTGTACCTGGACTTCCAAAAGGCCTTCGATAAGGTCCCACATAAAAGATTAGCATGGAAAATTGAGGCTCATGGGATAAAGGGGAAAGTTTTGGCGTGGATAGGGAACTGGCTGTCAGATAGAAAACAGAGAGTTGGAATAAACGGCTCATTTTCTGAATGGCAGGCAGTAACAAGTGGGGTACCACAGGGATCTGTCCTGGGCCCCCAGCTGTTCACAATTTACATTAATGACCTGGATCAGGGAGTCGGATGCAGCATTTCCAAATTTGCAGACGACACTAAACTAGGAGGGGGGGTGGGCTCAGAGGAAGAGACCAGGAAGCTCCAGAGCGATTTGGACAGACTGGGCGATTGGGCGGATAAATGGCAGATGCACTATAATGTGGACAAGTGCGAAGTTATCCACCTTGGGTGCAGGAACGGGAGGGCAAATTATTATTTAAATGGCAATAGATTGGGAGAGGGGGAAGTACAGAGAGACCTGGGTGTTCTTGTACACCAGTCACTGAAGGCGAGCATGCAGGTGCAACAGGCGGTCAAGAAGGCAAACGGTATGCTGGCCTTCATAGCAAAAGGGTTAGAATACAGGAACAGGGATACCTTGCTGCAGCTGTACAGGGCACTGGTGAGACCACACCTCGAGTACTGTGTACAGTTTTGGTCGCCTCATCTGAGGAAGGATGTTCTTGCCATGGAGGGGGTGCAGCGGCGATTCACCAGGCTGATACCAGGAATGGCGGGAATGACCTATGAGGAGAGACTATGTAGTTTAGGGATGTACACACTGGAGTTTAGAAGATTGAGAGGGGACCTCATAGAAGTGTATAAAATTCTGACAGGTCTAGACAGACTGGATGCAGAAGGAATGTTTCCCTTGGCGGGTGAGAACAGAACTAGAGGACATAATTTAAGGATAAGGGCTAAACCATTTAGGACAGAGATGAGGGGGAATTTCTTCACTCAGAGAGTGGTGAACCTGTGGAACTCATTGCCACAGAGGGCAGTGTACGCCAGCTCATTAAATATATTTAAGAGGGAATTAGATATATTTCTACGGGCAAAAGGGGTTAAGGGTTACGGAGAGAAGGCGGGGACGGGATACTGAATTAAAGGATCAGCCATGATCTCATCGAATGGCGGAGCAGGCACGAAGGGCCGAATGGCCTACTCCTGCTCCTATCTTCTATGTATCTATGTAAATGTTCTCACTTGATCCAAGTTATTAACACTTTTTATTTATCATTATTTTAGAGGATCTTTTTTGCCCCAAAAGTAACCAAATACAGTATATAGTGCCTGAGTCCATTTTGTTACTACAAAATTATCCCAAAATCCAAATAGCAGTACATTTGACAGGTTTTGTCAATGTTCAATTTCATTTCTATCAATTTATCTTCCATTTCCAATTTCAGAAACAAGTGATTCTCAGACTAGGTGGCTTACACAGTGTTTTAACATTTAGGGACAGAAGTGCTGCAATTAGTTTACAAGGTAGCTTCCATATAACAAAAGAAAGAGGCAAATCCATTGTGACTCTGCTTAGAGCCCAAGGGGTTAATTCATCAAATCATAAATTTCCTTCTGTCACTGTGGAGAAATATTATCTTAAAATTAAGAAACTTAAATTTAATAATGTCTAATATCTTTAAATTTCATACTAAAGTTGTTGCTTGGTGAACTTAAACAGCTGTCAGTGGAAAGGGTTTAATCCTTTGCAGGTTTTTAAGAAGGTGGAGCAAAACATTATCAAATGCACGCAATTGCGTCAATTCACGTAAATCAAAAAAAAACTTTCCCGATCAAAAGACAGTTGTGTTTTCACACTTTAACTAAACACAAATATGGAGGTAATATGGACAGTGAAGAAAGATGGGATTGAGCAAAGTTCACAAACTAAGTAAGTCTTTGTAATGGACTCTGCAGCTATTGGATGTTCTCGCGGAGCGGATTTATCTTATTCAATGCGGTGCACACAGATTTACACCAACCAGAATTTCACCGTGGCCACAATGAATGTCTGGTTTTAATAGGTTAATTAACCTCATAACTCCAATTTAATCCAGATCTTGTAAACATTCAAATTAATTTCCTTCTAAGCACATTGGCAACTGTAACTTTAAGGCAGAAGCTTATCTTTTGTAAAACTGTGAACAAATAAAACAAAACAAAATAACACATTCTTGCAGAAAACAGTAAATTACGTCATATTCCTTATTGTCCTTTCTTCAGATGTCTTTCCAAAATACTGTAAAAACATTGAATATAACTGGAGGAAAATTAGTTTCTCACATTTAAGCAAATCAAATCAAACTGCTTTGGAAGGCTTCACCATAGCAACCACAAAGGGGAGATACTCAGAACTCAAAAGTCAGGGGTATGTCCTGGGACAGGTCAGGGTCGTATAACGATCAGGGTGAGCAGGATCACTGGGTAAATTGAAAAACTGAGCTGTTGAAAAGTCGATATCCCTGGAAGTGGTGACAGTACTGAGGCCAGGCCCGGACATCTTTAATGAAGAGAGAGGTAAATAACAACCCGAAGAATCGACTTAATCCTCCGAACTTGGTCCTAACCTAATATTGGGAAGGAAAGAAAGTTAACTCACATTATTCTTAACCATAGGGTCATTTTCATTTCACAATTCATCGCACATTAGTTCACACACACACACACTCCACGCAACTTCAATCACAACTTCAAGCAGCAGTCACAATCTCGAGAGAGAGAGAGAGAGAGAGAGAGAGAGAGAGAGCGTGCAGCCTGTGACCTTGAAGAGGGAAGCACAGGCTTTTAAAGAGACAGATGAATGAACACCATCGGCAGGGTTTTTTTATCCTCAGCCCTAGGGGTCCTGAGGGTTAGGGGAAATTTCTTCCCTGGGCATCAGCACAGGCTTAGTCTGGTTCCAGTGTCTCCACCTTACATCAAATTTTTCCTTCAAGCAAACTGAGGTGCCTGTACTAAGGAGGATCCATGACTCAAAAATACCTCGAACCCATTGTCCCACACACGGGGGTGTTTTAGAAACCCCCCCCCCCCGCACCCCCCACCCTCCAATCTTTTTGGCATCCTGTGCCTCCTGTAAGTGTTGAACCCGAAAGTGATTGGCCTGATTGGCCTCACTGAACATACGTAGGTACGTCAGGAGGGTAGTCTGGAATTGAGAGGTGTCCCCCGTATCTTGCGAGGGTGCGTCTTGGGGTAACACCATTGCTCGTCTGGTCATTAGCTCGAACTCGGTTAAACCAGTGCTTTTGGCGGGTGTGGCTCGTATGCCCCAAAGAATTGTGGGGAGGGCGGTACTGGGCAAGAATAATATCCTACTGGCCGTATGTGATTGTCCCGGAATTGTCCAACCACCGCACTATACGCCCGGTTGCCCACCCAGTTCCACAAGTGGAAGGGTTTTGCAGGGTCTGGGCGACCCAGGGCAGGTGCATTGGCCAACGTGGTTTTGACCATATCAAAGGCTTCGACTGCCTCTGGTGTCCAATCCAGTCTTGCCTCTCCCGGGGGCCCTCCCTTTAGGAGGTTATTTAAGAGACTTGCCAATTCAGTGAAGTCGGCTATGTATGTGCGGCAGTAGTTGAACAATCCCCATCACGCTCCGCAGGTCGTGGCATTTGTAAAGGTGCTTGAACCTTCTCGGGAGAAGGATGAAAGATGCGCAAAATTGAATATTGCCAGTTAAGGGTCCCTTGGCAGAAGAGGCCTTGATTTTAAAAGACTGTTTTAAAAGAAGCCCAGAAAAAGGGGCATACAAAATGGCCGCCAGACCCCGTGACCAGCTTTAAAATGGTTCCTGCAGTCCCCAGGCAGCCTTTGTGGATTCAGCCCACAGTAAGTTCTGGAAGGCCGTTTCGGAGAAAACGAAACCAGACAGAACCACATACACATGGATTGGATGCAGATCCAGTCAGATCGGCCTGTAGATAAAGGCCATCTAAATGTTTACCCAGACAAAGGGAAACAGTTTTATATTCATAGGGGGAGCATCAAAGACCCATTAAAGACATCAAGAAGACATTCAAAACAATGCCAGGTCATTCCAGACCAGAGATGGCCATCACCGGCCATCCCGAAAGCAGTTTAAATATAATAACTACCGCGCTGTGCTACAAGCCGCCAAAAGTTAAACAATGACTAACCTTGATTTGGCGGGAGATAACGGTTTCTTTGAGAAGTATATCTGGAGACCCGAGGTAGCGATCGATGTTCTGAGAAAGATCGAGGTGCTGAGCAGGTTCACAGGACCGGTTGCTTCAGCTGGGGGAATCATCCTTCGCAGATCGCCAGCTAGGAAGGGCTGGAGAAGGAAGAGCATCGCCAGCCATCGACAATGCAGCCCTGTTTGGTGCAGAGTTCGGGTGGGGACGACGAGGTTCGAGATGGGAGATCAAGTTAGCATCTAGCCCCGGGGTAACTATCGGGAGATCATCGACCAACCCTGGGATGCTGACGAGACAGGAAGAGACCTATATGAAAATGGTCAAACAGTAGATCTCGCCCCGCATCAACTTCCAGGCCTGCTGGCATCCAGCCTGTCCGTGATCTTCACCTCGAGGGAGGAGAAGGTGTGTCGCAGCCCGTTGCGTTCCGCTGACCACGTGGAGACAGGACGCCTGAAAGGATCAAAACGCAGACCTGCTTCAAAACTCTATACTTTCCAACTGGATGGGTGAGCATGTTTCTGGCCCCTCACAATCTGATCTAGATAGGCTTAGGGGGTGGGCATTTAAAGGGTAATTTTAACAATGAGTTGTTATCCCTCGATGTTCTGTGTGTTTCCCCATTTCATGATGACCTTTGTAAAGTATAATATGCCTGTATCTATCTCAGTTAGTAATGTATTATGAATTTGTTTTTCCCTCCCATGTACCTTTTATTGACTTGCATTTGATTTGTGTTTCTCTTTGCAATAAAATTCCATTTCGTTTCCATTAAATCTGGCCTATCGAGCATTCTCTACATTGTAGTTCCTGCATCAAAGTCCAGTGTCTAGAACCTAAGGGGCGAGTGGGTCGAACCACTCAAGGTTTTACTGTGCAAGAGAGAGAGGCCTCTAGAGAGAGAAACCTCTGTGATCTAAAACCCCTTACAAGGACAACGCTAAATCTTTCTTGGGGTGTGAAAGGCTGGGACTCGCCCCTCCCACCTATTTCTCCATTGTTGGCATTCACTCCCGAATTCATCCGGACCGTGGCCAGCCATGGGGTTGGATTTCCCGGCCCCAGATTGAGGCGGTGCTGAAGGGCAGATATGGTTATATTCGGGGTGGGGGGGGCATGTAGGTTGTGGGGTCTTGTTTTGTTGGGCTTTCATGGCCTTAACAATTTGATCAACTAACGGACTTGTTTCTTCCCATCCATTTTAACCATTTCACTTTGGTATTTCAAATTTGCCTCTTGGACCCATTTTACAACAGTGACACTGGTGGCCATAGCCGGAACGTCCGGTGAAAAGGATTTCCCCTCGTCACTCATTTATATTTCCTTATGCTCTATCTTATGCTTTAAATTACTTTACATTAATCTTATACTTTAATCCGCACAAACGTAACACCTTATACTCTAGATGAACTTATACTCTAAATTAGAAATACACTTGCAGGTCTAGTCAATTCCGTCAATCCGTGGTCTCCGTGAGGAGTAATTTAACTACATGGATAATTTTAATACTGTGACAGGTGCTTCCGTGGCGAGTGCGACTCGCTCTCGAGGGACTTGACCAGGGGCCCTTTATTTTTGGGTCCACCCCTGCTTCGAGTTACACAGGAGAAACCTGACTCAACTGTCTCTTACCGAGACTCCAGAGTCTCATATCGCTGCCCTCCAACGCAGACCAAGCTACGTCTTACCTGCAACCTGCAATCCAGTATCCCACTTCTGACACCAACTAGTAGATTCGAATTTTAGAGTAAAACCAGATGGAGAGACGGAACTGCTGACAAAGTTAAAATTTATTAGAAAACGGCCGGAAGGCCTTGTGCACAAGGGAGAGGAGGGAGCCTCCTCAGACTCGCACCTATCTCTCAAAGGAAATACAGCATACAAGCATTAATATACCTTTCAATAAGTAATGCCCATTAGGTTGCAAAAGTAGGCGTACACATACAAACAGCATCACTACCGTTACTCCCTTATTGGTTGGCGTGATTAGTCACTCAATGTTGGGGGCCGCCCTGAAGTGTTCTGACATACAGCATAACACCTGGGGGGAGAAATTCGGTATCGCCCCGTTTGAGGCGCTAGTATTGGCGGTACGCAAAGTTTAGCGCCAGGCGCAATTTATCGCCACCTCGAGCAATATTGGGTTGCAGCGCCCCTGAAGGTGATTGCGGTGCTAAATCAGGCGCTGCACAGTACTCTTAAGGGGCTAACCCGGCAGCGCTACTCAATTTCTCGGCGGCCGGGCGCAGCGTAGGTGCTGTCAATAATCGATTTCCCTGAGACACGCTGGCGCCGGCCAGCACTTAAAGGGGCATGTCAATTAACATCAGCAGCCACACTCTGCGCCTTGTAGGCCTCAAAATCGGCGGTGACCTACCTGTGGCGTTCAAAACTTCCAAGACATGGAGAGGGTCAGGCAGAGAGCGGAGCGCTTTAGCGATGGGGCATTGGATGCTCTGGTTGGCGCAGTGGAGCGCCGGCAAACTGTGCTGTACCCCGAGAATGGCAGGAGGCCTCATCAGAGCGAATACCGCAGAGCTTGGAGGGATGTTTCCCAAAGAGTCACCTCCAGCAGCATGGTGCCCAGGACTCCTGTGCAATGCAGGAAGAAGTTCAACAACCTCACTCGGGTCGTTAGGGTGAGTGCCTTTTTCACAATCATCTTCATCCCTCCATCTGCACCTGACTTTATGGCCAAAGGGTGCGCGAAGCCCCAATGGCCATCTGCCAGCCAGCACCCATGGCCCTTTCTGGAAACACACATGCACATTCAGCTCAGTGCATAATGTAAGGGCTATTCTACCATGGGGGGCATGTAATGTCAGCTCAGGGCAGCATGTTTCATCACTTCCCGTCCTTTCTCCTGCAGGCCAAGCTGGCCAGGAACCGTAGGGAACAGCTTCGTACCGGAGGAGGCCGGCCTCACCTGCAGACCCTCACAGACCTCGAGGAGCGAGTCCACCAGATTGTTGGAAGCCGGATGAGTGGTCCTGTTACCTCTGGAGCTGCCGACCCCATTGTGCACAGTGATGGTAAGGTCATCACCTTTTTGAACTCTCTCCTTCCACTTGTTCCCCCCACCAGCATGCTTTTTCACTTTGGACCCAAGTCAGTGCATTGCAGCACTCATGCATCCCTTGCTGCCACCCTGTCCTTTCACGAAAGCCACTCCTCATCCTCCCTGCTTTCAGATGCTGCATCACCAGCTCGGGAGCCGGGCCCTCAAGCTGCCGCTGCCACTGACTCTGGAGGTGATGAGCAGGAGGAATCTGGACCATCCCTACCACCCTCAGGCAAGCCAGCCCATCTGCAGACTGGGGAGACTACTTCCCTGGAGGGGAGCGGGGGGGAATGCTCTGAGGAGGACCCAGCTCCAGGAACCAGCGGGCTGCAGCAATGCAAGGGGGGTAGGGAAGCTCGGGGGCCGTCTCCCCGGAGGACGAGTCAGGCTGCGAGTGCTGCTGCACAGAGCGCAGAAGAGGTGCGTGCCCTCGCAGAAATGAGCGCCCAGGCTGGGCTGAGGCACACTGAGCTCATGGCTGAAGTGGCAAGGATGCCTGAATCCATCGAGACACTGGCAAGGAGTGTCCAAGACTTCGGCGCAGCACAGGCCCGGAGTGCGCAGGACTTCGGGACAGCACTGGAAAGGACTGTCCAGGGCTTCGGGATAGCACTGGAAAGGACTGTCCAGGGCTTCACCGAAGCACTGGCACCTGCCACACAACTGCCGAGTGCTGCCACGCAGTCACTCGCTGGTCTCATGCAGATGCAGATTGCAGCCATGCGACCACTGACTGCTGCCGCCCTCGCTGGATCAGGCAGGATTACCCGGGGCCCTTGCAGCACCACAGCAGGCCAGCAATCTGTGGACCATCCGATTGCTGTGCATGCTGCGGTGCTGCCCCATCAGAGTGCCAGTGTGTTGGCTGACCAGGGAGCTGCTGTCCGCTCTCAGGATGACAGCATTCCTGATGCCACTGCTGGCACGTCTCCACTGCAGCTGCCACCACCTGCAGGACAGACTGCTTCCACCCATGCACAGTTGGAGCAGTCAGCAGCCGGGCTGTCCAGGCCCAGAGGTCGTCCAGGCTGTTACTCAGGGGCATCTGCACTTTCGGACAGTCAGCAGGCCTCCCCCAGCCTTGTTGCAGCCACTGGGGTCAAATTACAGAGGAGCTGCAGGGAGGGAAGGGGCCAATCTCGCAAGAGAAGCAGATCACCATCAAGGGGGAAAGAGTAGAAGGTGCTGCTGAAATGTCTTATTTGTTGAAATCAAGGCCGAGGATGCTGGTCTGAATGTTAGTTATGTTTTGGACAGTCTCCCAGGTGTGTGAGCGGCAGTTATGTGTCAGTGTGTTAGGTTTGTTTTCTGTTGCCATTGCTTTGTTTTGTTGGAAGGAAGCACATTTTGTACAATAAACAACTTTCTTTATTTACAATGGCCATGTCTGCTATTTACATGCATTTTGCCCTTCACAGGCTTTGGGGTATCAGAACGGTTCCATTCCTGTTCTTGGAATGGCAGCAAGCATTCCGTGAGAGGGGCCTAGAAGCGACTTCCGATCAGCCTCTGATGGACAGCCCTTCCAGTTTGTGCATCCCTCCCATCTTGGTCCTCTGCCTCCTCCTCCTCCTCCTCCTCCTCCTCTTCCTCTGCTGTTGCTTCAATGTCTGGTGGCATTGGCTGGGTACGTAGGATAGCAAGGTTATGCAGCATGCAACATACAACCACGAAGTGGGATACTGCAGGGCTCCTCCGGAATGGTCCATACAGCGGAACCGCTGTTTCAGCACGCCGATTGTGTGCTCCACAATGTTCCTCGTCGCCTGATGGCTCGCATTTTAGCGTTCTTCAGCAGGGGTGCTGGGCGAATGGAGCGGGGTCATCAGCCATGGGCACAGAGGTTAGCCCTTGTCCCCAAAAAGCCAGCCTCCTGGGTGAGCCGGGGCCTCGAAAAGGTCTGCAACAGAAGTCTGGCGTAGGATGAAGGCGTCATGGCTGCTGCCTGGGAACTGCGCATTCACTGCGAGGATCAGCTGTCGGTGGTCACAGACCAGCTAGACATTCAAGGAATGGAACCCCTTGCAGTTGCGGAACTCCTCCGGATTCAATACAGGCGCCTGCAAAGCCACGTGCGTGCAGTCAATGGCACTCTGCATCATGGGGAAGTCCACTATTGCTGTGAAGCCCTCTGCGCGCTCCCACTGCTTGTCCGGGGTCATTGGGAAGGAGATGTACTGCTGCCTCCTTTTAAACAGGGCATCAGTCACTTGACGGATGCAGCAATGCACCGTAAACTGCGAATTGTTGGCTATGTCCCCAGTTGTGGCCTAAAAGGAGCCGTTTGCTTAGAAGTTTAGGGCAACAGTCATCTTCACAGCCACTGACAGAGATGTCCTGCACCTTATCTGAGGCTGCAGATCTGGCTGAAGCAGGTGGCACAGCTCAGTCACCACTTCCTTTCTAAAGCGCAGCCTTCTGATACACTGCTCCTCCGACATGTTCATGTAGGAAAACTGCTGTCGGAAAACCCTGGCAGCGTAAGGTCTGGTGTGGCAACGTCTGTTGGCCCTCCTCCGTCTGGCCATGCCTGCCCCTCTCTCCCTGCATCTCTGTGCACTTTCCAGATGATTCAGCAGCAGGACGTTCCCCTCCAATGCAGCCCCCATAATAAGTGCGCACAGAAAGTTTCCCTGTTTGAAATGCTCACCAACAGCAAGGTGATGGTCAGAAGGCTGAAGTTCTTCTGCCAGCACTGGCTCAGTGGTGAAATGGCTCTCAGTGTGCAGCTCAGCAACTCTCTGTAACTCTCAAAGAAGTTGTGCTCCAAAAATGGCTGCCGCTTTTATACCACAGCAGTGTAAGGGGGGGCTTCTTTTAACTGGTTTAAGGTAATTCACCTGGTCTGCAGCCTTTGCCTGCATTCTGACCAATTCCAAATAAACCAATTTTCAAACAGCGGTTTCGAATCGCTACCCCACCTTCCAGTTCTGACTGCAGGGCTTATAATTAATGATATTAAAACGGACACGTGGTTTGGATGAGAGAAAAATCAAGTTTTATTAACTAAAAGAAACTATAATCAAATATCAAACTATACCACACGAACACAGTAATTACAGTAAAATTGCTTAAATGGGGGAATGCAGATGGTAAAAACGAGGGGTAAGTGACTACAATGTTGATTAAACAATCTTAGCAATATCCCCTTAATTACCATCCCCCAACTCCTTACTAGGTTGCTTTGCTGAGGAGTCAGAAACTCTGCTCACATGTGGCCCAGCGAAGTGAGAGAGAGAGAGAGAGAGAAGCTCACCTGTGGTCCCAGGAAGTAAAGAGAGCGATAGCTTCTCAGGAGCTATCATATATACCTTGTGAGCAACCCCCCCCCCCCCCCTGCTGTTTGCCTGTCTGGAAAATTCACACCCAAAAAGTTCCAATTCACAAGAGAAAAGCTGTGATTGGCTAACTCAAAGTGGTTGGACTGGGTTAGTGTGTCTGCACTGTGGGGCCGAAATGTTCCCGCCCACATCCGGAGTTTACCTGGGCTGAAACAAAAGAGAATGCAACAGCCCTATTGTCCAGAATGATGGGTGATTTAAATACATTCAATGCTTAAATGGTTCCCATTCAAGATCCGGTTCCATGGTTTCAATGTCTCATTGACTGTGAATGCTTTGAATGGCTATGTAAACAGAAACAGTTTCAATTCGATTGTCCTGCGGTTTTCTCAAGTGGGCTAATCTCTTAAGTAAATAAACAACTTCAAGTGCTTCTGAAGGGAACCTCCCTTTGACTGGCAGGTATGACTCACAGCCACTGCTAGATCCTCCCACTTTATACACACAGGCAACTCGAGCTGCTTGTCCTTTTGCCATGCTTTCTCTGCCATTTTAAAACCTTTTGTGATTTCCCAAAATCCAGGGAACGACTTTATTAAGAAATAACAACAGAAAATGCTGGAAAAACTCAGCAGGTCAGGCAACATCCGTGGACAGAAATTTGAGTTGACGTTTCGGGTTGAACACTTCTTCAAAACTGGAAAGAAAAGATAGATCGGAGGCAGGGCTGCGATCGGACAAAAGAATAAAAGAAACAAAAGAAGTAAAAAAGAGACAATAAAAGGTGTTAGAAGCTAGACGAGATGGTAATAGGCTGAGATTGGATGTAAAGTGTACTGGCAGGGCAAGGGATAGCTGCCAGGTGTGAGAGCGAAACAAAAGGAAAGGGGGGGGGAAAGGAGTGGAAAAATTACAAGAAAAAATGAAATAGGGGCCGAGGTTATGATCTGAAATTGTTGAACTCGATATTGAGTCCGGAAGGCTGCAGAGTGCCTAATCAGAAGATGAGGTGCTGTTCCTCGAGTTTACGTTGAGCCTCCGTGGAACAATACATGAGGCCAAGGACGGTGAGGTCCGAGTGGAAATGGAGCGTTGAATTAAAATGACAGACGACCGGAAGCTCGGGGTCACCCTTACGGACTGAACGGAGGTGTTCCGCAAAGCGGTCACCCAATCTGCGTTTGGTCTCCCCAATGTTGAGGAGACCACATCGTGAGCAGCGAATACAGTATACTAGACTGCAAGAAGTACAAGTAAATTGCTGTTTCACCTGGAAGGGGTGTTTGGGGCCCTGGACAGTGGGAAGGGGGGAGGTATAGGGGCAGGTGTTACATCTCCTCCGCTTGCACGGGAAGGTGCCAGGCGAAGGGGAAGGGCTGTTTGGGGTGATAGAGGAGTGGACTAGGGTGTCTCGGAGGGAGCGATCCCTGTGGAATGCTGAAAGGGGAGGGGAGGGGAAGATATGTTTGGTGGTGGGATCACTTTGGAGGTAGCGGAAATGCCGGAGGATGATCCATTGAATGTGGAGGCTGGTGGGGTGAAAGGTGAGGACAAGGGGAACCCTATCGTGGTTCCGGGAGGGAGGGGCAGGGGTGAGGGCAGAAGTGCAGGAGATAGAACTGACACGGTCGAGGGCAGTGTCAATCACGGTAGAGGGGAATCCTCGGTTGCGGAAAAGGGAAGACATGTCTGAAGCACTGGTGTGGAAGGTGGCATCGTCGGAGCAGATACGGCGGAGACGGAGAAACTGGGAGAATGGAATAGAGTCCTTACAGGAAGCGGGGTGGGTGGAAGTGTGGTACAGGTAGCTGTGGGAGTCAGTGGGCTTGTAGTGAATGTTGGTCAATAACCTATCCCCAGAGATGGAGACGGAGAAGTCGAGGAAGGGAAGGGAAGAGTCAGAGATGGACCATGTGAAGGTGAGGGAAGGGTAGAAATTGGAAGCAAAGTGAAGGAAATTGTCAAGTTCGGGACGAGAGCAGGAAACTGCACCGATACAGTCATCAATGTATCGGAAAAAGAGGTGAGGGAAAGGACCCGAGTAGGACTGGAACAAAGATTGTTCCACATGGCCCACGAAAAGGCAGGCATAGCTAGGACCCATGCGGGTACCCATGGCAACACCTTTGATTTGGAGGAAATGAGTGGAGTTAAAGGAGAAGTTGTTCAACGTGAGAACAAGTTCAGCCAGGTGGAGGAAGGTGGTGGTGGATGGGGACTGGTCGGGCCTCTGTTCAAGGAAGAAGCGGAGCACCCTCAGGCCATCCGGGTGGGGGATGGAGGTGTAGAGGGATTGTACGTCCATGGTGAAAAGGAAGCGGTTGGGGCTAGGAAACTGGAAACTGTTAAAGTGGCGGAGGGCATCCGAAGAGTCGCGGATGTAGGTAGGAAGAGACTGGACAAGGGGAGAAAAGATGGAGTCAAGATCGGAAGAGATAAGTTCCGTGGGGCAAGAACAGGCTGAAACGATGTGTCTACCAGGGCAGTCCTGTTTGTGGATCTTGGGAAGGAGGTAGAAGCGGGCTGTGTGGGGTTGGGGAACTATGAGGTTGATGGCAGCGAGGGGAAGATCTCCAGAGGAGATGAGGTCAGTGACAGTCTTAGAAACGGTGGTTTGATGTTCGGTGGTGGGGTCATGGGCCAGGGGAAGGTAGGAGGAGGTGTCGGAGAGTTGGCGTTCAGCTTCCACTAGGTAGAGGTCAGTGCGCGAAACAACAACAGCACCACCCTTGTCAGTGACTTTATTAAGATGTACTGTCTCAAGGTGTGTGAATATTTTCCACAGAGCTCCTCGACTCCCGTGTTGTCCACGTTCTTTCCATCTCAGAGCAGTCTTTTGGGGTTCTCGGCACATTTTAAAACACTGTAGACCAGTCACATCACCCCATTCTTCATCCATGATGTGGACCAATATTTTCAATCTTCAGGGAAATAGGGGAAATTTGTGAAACCCCTACAGCAGTCCCCTTTAAAGAACGCCCCCCCCCAGCCCGACAGCGACTGGGGAACATTCCAGGTAAGCTGTCCTTATTAGCACCAGGCGGAACGGAGGGGGGCGCCACTGAATTTCCGGTCCGGGGCGCCCAAATGGCATTGCACACTGAAATGACGTCATGAGCTGCCTGCGCCCGTGAGCGGGCGCTAAGATTTAGCGCCGGCGCTAAATGTCCGCTCAATATGGGAAGAAGTGCAGGGTTCGCTGTGCCTGGGTGCTAGTTGGTTACCGCCCCACTTCTCAGCCTCTTTAGGCGCTAATGGGTGGCACAACCAACCGAATTTCTCCCCCTAGTTTCCAGCTTCTGTGAGCAAGGTCATTTAACTCTTGAGATGATAAACAATGTCCGCTTTTGGTTGCGAGCAGACATTACAAAGGAAGATAAAGTGTTGGAGGCAGAGATAGAAATGGCTGACTCCCTATGAAGTTCAGTTTCACTTATCTCTCAGAAAGCCAGCTGCGTTAAACACTGCTTCTGTAACACTGATAACAACAAAGACAGAGACTAAGGCCCCGATTTTCCCGGAGCCATCGGGCGGGGTTTCAGGCGGGCGGGGGCTGAAAATCGCAGAAATTGGGGGTCACAAACACCCCCCCGCCCAATTTCCCACCCCGCCCGACTTTCGCCCCAGTGTTTCAGCGCGACCCGAATCAGTCCCGCCCGCAGCAGGCGGGACTGGTCGGCGGGAGCCTAATGATCAATAATGGGCAGCTGTAATCCAATTTTAAGGGGCCCTTGCAATTTTCAGCCTTTCCCCACGTAAATCACGCCTGGTGGGAACACCGCTGATGAAACCTGGCGTGACCAACGTTGGCTTGCTTACTTTCAGCTGCAGGTCAATCAGGAATGAAGAGATTTAATCAGACAGCATTGGTAGGCTGCAGGACCTTGTTGCTCCAGGCTTGGGGCAACTTGTTGAAGGCTTAGGCGCAGCTGTGGCAGGTTGGAGCCTCACACACTTCTCCAGTGTGAGCTCCTGGGAAGCCCCTCTCACCACCCTAACTCAGCACTTCCTCAACGGAGGCATCTGCCAGAAGCATGGGAGGCCTTTTGTTCCTTCCCTTCCTGGCATTAGAGGATCTCCAACAGCAGAGGAGGCTGGAGCAACTCCAGCAACAGCAGCTCCAGCAACAAAAGCAGCACCAGCAAAAGCAGCAGCACCAGCAACAATAGCAGCACCAGCAGGAGTGACAGGCTGCGGCTCAGCCACCTGAGGCAGCACAGGCCAGAAGGGGCCAGCGCATGGAATGCCGTCGGTGCAGGAGATACCCCCAAACATGGTCTACAGACACAGGGTGAGCTACCTCAACATGACTGAGCAGCAGTGCCAAAGGCGGCTCCGACTTTCGCGAGAGGTAGTGACTGACATCTGCGCAATGCTCCAGCAGGACCTGGAGCCCAGAGCACCAGGTCGACACTCCTTACCAGTGGCCATCAAAGTCACCACCGCACTCAACTTTTATGCCTCAGGCTCCTTCCAGGGATCAGCAGCAGACATCAGCGGCATCTCCCAGGCGGCCGCACACACTTGCATCAAACAGGTCTCCGATGCCCTCTTTGCCCTCGCGCACAATCACATCCATTTTACCAGGGATCGCGTAAGTGTGAGGGCGCGAGCGCTTGGATTAGCTCAGCTGGCAGACTTTCCAAGGGTTCAGGGCGTCATTGACTGCACACATGTGGCCCTTAAGTCACCCCACCACAATCCAGGAGTTTTGGTCAACCGCAAGGGCTTCCACTCCCTTAACGTTCAGCTGGTGTGTGACCACGAGAAGGTGATTTTGCATGTTTGTGCCAAGTACCCTGGCAGCTGCCTTGACTCCTTCATACTGCGCCAGTCTACTGTGCTTCTGCTATTCAGTCCGCGAAACGAACTTCAGGGATGGCTACTTGGAGACAAGGGCTATCCCCTGCGGTCTTGGCTAATGACGCCGTTGAGGAGACCAGCCAACGAAGCTGAGGAGCGCTACAACTCCAGCCACATTTCCACCAGATGCATTATTGAGCAAGCCATTGGATTGCTAAAGATGCGCTTCAGATGCCTCGATAGATCAGGTGGAGCCCTACAGTACTCCTCAGCCAGGGTCTCCAAAATCGTCGTGGTATGCTGTGTGCTTCACAACATGGCACAGCGTCGTGGCTTGCCGATTCCGCAGGACCACCTCCTCCTCACAGAGCTGCCTCAGATGAGGATGATGCTGAGGATGATGCTGAGGAGGAGGAGGAGGAGGACGGAAATGAGCATCCTGCAGAGGCCCGTCAACCAGCGGCACCAGTGCGCGAGAACATTGCTGGGCGGAATGCAAGGAACGCACTCATCCTGGGCAGATTTGCGTAGCTTGGTACATCAAACACTGTAGCCTCGCTGCTTCTTAGCTGACCATGGACATTGGCCCATGCCTGCGCATTTCTACCTATTTGACCATCTTGTTGACATCTGCAAGTAAACCTAAGGCCTCAATGTGATATCCCCATTCGCCAAATGACAGACGCCATAACTGCAGCAGTTGCCACCAGATTTTTAATGTACAGGAAACTGATGGCATTAAAACTATATACAAGTCTTTTTACCCAAGTGACTACCCTTGTGATTAGTGGTGCTTTATTTTTCTCTGACGCGTGCTCCTACGCAGTGGTACCCCTGTGGCTTCAGCAGATGTGGAGGCCCCTTACTCACTTTCCTGCTGCTCCTGTCTCGACACCTTTGGCAGGCGTCCTCTGGGGTGGCGAGCCTGTGAGGGCTCGCCAGCAGTCTGCTGCTCCTACGGCTGTGCAGGGGTTGAGACTCCTATCTCACTTGGGTGTGGACTCCACCGGGGCTCTGACCGAGGGCTCTGAAGTGGCATGGAAGTGTGAGCGCGTGGAGAGGAGCCCCCACTTCCTTGAGGTGTGCTAACAACCTCCCTCTCATGGGTCAGCTCCCCCTCAGCGCCTGCAAGTGACTGGAGAGCACCTTGCTGCACATCAGGGGGGCCATGGGGACCCGTCTCTGCACTGGAAGTCCTGCTCAGAGGGACTTCCATGAAGGTCTGGTTTCAGTGCTCAATAGCTGCCCATCGCTCCTCAAGAGATGTCATTCTATTCTGAGCACTCACCATGTTTTCGATACCCTGGCGACTATGCTCCTCCCTGGCCGTAGCCCTCCTCTCCTCGGCTGCAGCCCTCCTCTCCTCAGCCGCAACCCTCCTCTCCTCGGCCGCAGCCCTCCTCTCCTTGGCTGCAGCCCTCCTCTTCTCGGCGGTAGCCAGCCTTACCACAGAGGTAGCCATCCTTTCCGTGGTGATGCTTTCATGCGCCAATGACTCCAATAATGCTGTGCTCATGCTCGCCATGGACTCATCCATTCGCTCCACACTTGCAGTGACCCTGGAGACAAAACCTGCCAGAGACTCCTGCATCTGTGCATGGAGATCCATCACCTCCTCTCTTGCGGATGGACCCAGAGGAATCGGGTCGACATGCAGCTGAGCTGAGCTGGCAGAGGCCTGCGCCCTCCGACGAGGGCTTTCCACTGCTGTCCCTGTCTCCACAATCTGCTGATGCTCACTTGTGAGCTGTGAAACACCAGCTGACAACACTACTCTATGTCCCGAAGGCCCCTCCCGAGGTGTGAGTGTCTGCGCTGGTGCTGGGTGCGCTTACTTCTGCTGACGCTGTGCCCTCAGAGGCTGGAGCTTCCTCTGAGAAGTCTGGCTGCAAAGCCTCTTCCTCCTCGACAGTGGCGACGGGGGCTCCGGATGGTCCTGTGGGGGAGTAAAGGAAAGAGTTAGAGATCTGATGCCAATTGCACATTGGATTTGGCAGATGCTCATAAGTCCAAATGATGTAGCTTCAGAATCATATCAGCGACTCATGCTATGTCAATGAGAGAAATGGGAAACTATTCTGTCACCAGCTTGCGGGCTTGCTCCTCTCTCTCCTGCCCCAGCATCCGCAGCCACGTCAGCCCCAGCAATCTCCATCACTGCTTCCTCCCAGGGGCTCAGGTGGGCGATTGAGGGTGGTCCTCCTCCAGTCCTCACCCACTCTCTCCTATTGTGAGCTCCCTTTTCCTGCAATGAGGGAGACAAGTGGAGTTTGAGTGAGAGTGCAGGAGATTGCATAGCATAGATACTTCGAAGGAGACAAAGATGGCGTGAGGCTGCAAGACCAAGGGCCCTCCCTGTGTGTTGTCAGTTGTGTTCCAAGCATCAGAATGAGAGGCAGTGTGAGGGCTGCATGGTGGAATAGTTCTGTGAATGTGAGCATAGAGAGAGAGGGAATGGGTAAGGGTGCATGGATGTGACTGTGAAGTGGGATGTGGAGGAAGAGAGTGCTGAAGCTGAGTGCTGTTGGGGAAAGGCAATGGGGATCAGGTTGAGGGTGATGGAAACTTCATACTTACTTTTCCTGTACGGTGAAGGTCATGGAAGCGCTTCCTGCACTGCATCCAGGTCCGACGGGTGACTCCCTGAGAGTTGACTTCTGCAGCCACCTCCATCCATGCAGCCCTGGTCTTTTTGGGAGGCCTCTTCCTCCCTGAGCTAGGTAAGAGGACCTCCCTGTGGGCCCTAACCCCATCTACCAAAGTCTGCAATGAGGTCTCATCAAATTTGGCGGCAGCTCGGCCTCTGCCGCTGGCAGCAGCTGGTGCAGGCTCCTCTGCCATTCTGTCCGACTGGTTAGGAATCCTGCAGAGGTTGAGACGCTTGCTGGAGACTTTAAAAGCACCACGAATTATGACATCATAAATTTGGGGCTTTCTGACTGGAATTGGACACAGGGTGCCCACACGTTGGAAATTAATTGGCCAATTGAGGGAAAATTGCGTGCAGCTGGCTGACCCATTTAGAATCGGGTCGGAACCTGACATTCCGGGAACCCGACAATTCCCCGCACCTTCGGGAAAATCGGGGCCCAACAGTCTAGTAAATATGCTGTTTCTACAGTACTTAGTTAAAGAAGGTTAATATGATGGTCAAGTATCCCATCATGCTTCGCAGCTACCTAAATGCTACATGTATGTTTTATATATATATTTCCTAATACACGAAGCTAAATATCCTTTGAATATGACTTCTAGTACTACAGCCCGCCCTACAGATTTGGTTAATATATTTAAAGACTAGAGGATTCAGGCTTTGGTTCACAGGCCTATTTTTGCAATCCAACAAATCATGCACGTAAAAAATCTGATGGCTACTGCTGTAGTTGTGGCGTGTGTCATTTCGCGAATGGGACTTCCACATTGAGGGCTTAGGATTACTTTCAATTGTCAGTATGGTGGTCAAATTGCTAGGAAACAGCTGGTTCATGGCCATTGTCGATGCTCAGGTAAGAAGATGCAAGGCAAAAGTGCTTGAGTGTCTAGGCTAAGCAAATCTGGCCAAGCTGAGGGCATTCCTTGCATCCCGGGCAGCTATATTCTCGCGTAATGCTGCCGCTGGTTGATGGGCCTCTGCAGGATGTTCATTTTCGCTCTCCTCCTCCTCCTTCTCATCTGAGGAGGATATGTGAGGAGCCACTTGGTCCTCAGGAATCTGCAAGCCACGACGCTGTGCCATGTTGTGAAGTGCAATTCAATTCAATTCAATTCAATTTTATTTGTCATATATGCAGCAGACGTGTGTACTGCACAATGAAATGTTGATTTTTACGAGTCCTCCCAAAATTGCACAGCAAACTATGATGATTCTGGTGACCTTGGCTGCTGAGTACTGCAGGGATCTATCCAGGCATCTGAAGCGCATCTTCAGCAAACTGATGGTTTGCTCGATTATGGCTCTGGTGGACATGTGGCTGGAGTTGTAGCTCTCCTCAGCTTCATTGGATGGGCTCCTCAACTACGTCATTAGCCACGTCTTCAGGGGATAGCCCTTGTCTTCAAGTAGCCATCCGTTAAGTTGGTCTGGTGGACTGAATAGCGGAGGCACACTAGACTGGCGCAGTATGAAGGAGTCATGGCAACTGCCGGGATACTTGGCACAAACATGCAAAATTTCCTTCTTGTGGCCACACACCAGCTGAACGTTAAGGGAGTGTAAGCCTTTGCGATTGACAAAAATACCTGGATTGCGATGGGGTGCCTTAAGGGCCACATGCGTGCAGTCAACGACGCCCTGCACCCTTGGAAAGCCTGCCAGATGAGCTAATCCAACCGCACGTGCCGTGACACTTGCTCGATCCTTGATAAAATGGTGCGCGAGGGCAAAGAGAGCATCGGTTACCTGCGTGATGCAAGTGTGTGCGGCCGCCTGGGAGATGCCGCTGATGTCTGCTGCTGATCCCTGGAAGGAGCCTGAGGCAAAAAAGTTGAGTGCGGTGGTGACTTTGACGGCCACTGGTAAGGGTTGTCCACCTGGTCCTCTGGCCTGCAGGTCTTGTTGCAGCATTGCGCAGATGTCAGTCACTACCTCTCGCGAAAGTCGGAGCCGCCGTTGGCACTGCTGCTCAGACATGTTGAGATAGCTGACCCTGTGTCTGTAGACCCTGTTTGGGGGGTATCTCCTGCGCTGACGGGCTTCCATGAGCTGGCCCCTTCTGGCCTGTGCATCTTCAGGTGGGTGAGCAGCAGCCTGGCGCGCCTGTTGTTGCTGCTGCAGTTGGGGCTGCTGTTGTTGATGCTGCTGTTGTTCGGCCTCATCTAATATCCAGAAGGGAAGGACATAAATTGTTCCCAAGCTTCTGGTAGATGCCTCAGTGGAGGAAGCGCTCAGTGAAGGTGGCAAGAGGGGTTTCCCAGGAGGTTACACTGGAGATGGATGTCAGGCTCCAAATTTCCACAGCTGTGGTTATGCCTTCTAAAAGCTCCCCCAGACCTGAGACTACAAAGTCCTGCCACCTGCAAATGATGGCTGATCAAATCACCTCTTTAATGGTTGACCTGCAGCTGATAGTCAGCAATCCAATTGTGCTCCCGCCAGGTTTCACCGTCGTGTTTCAGAACAGGCGTGTTTCATGTGGGAAAAGGGTTAAAATCGCAATGGCCATTCAAAATGGCATTATAGAGGCAATTTAGTGCTTGTTAAGGGCCTTAACAGCCGATCCCTCCTCTTGGAGGCGGGACAGAGACGGAAACATTAGACACGAATTTTGGTGGTGTTGTGCCCGCCCGCCAGCTTTTGCAATTTTAAACACCCACACGCCTCCAATCCCGCCTCCACAGCCCAATGAAAATCCTGCCCTATGACTATGACTAAACAGAAGCTGGGGTAAGAGAGAAGCACAAACTGGGCTGGGAGAGAAACACAAACTGGGGAGAGAGAGAGAAACACAAACTGGGGAGAGAGAGAGAAACACAAACTGGGGAGAGAGAGAGAAACACAAACTGGGGAGAGAGAGAAGCACAAACTGGGAAGAGAGAGAAACTCAAGCTGGGGAGAGAGAGAAACACAAACTGCGGAGAGAGAGAAATACAAACTGGGGAGAAACAGAGAGAAACACAAACTGGGGGAAAGAGAAACAGAAACTGGGGAGAGAGAGAGAGAGAAAAACACAAACTGGGGAGAGTGACAGAGAAACACAAACTAGGGTCAGAGAGAGTGAAACACAAACTGTGGAGATAGTGAAATGCAAATTGGGGAGAGAGAGAGAGAAACACAAACTGGGGAGAGAGAGAAACACAAACTGGGGAGAGAGAGAAACACAAACTGGGGAGAGAGAGAAACACAAACTGAGGAGAGAGAGAGAAACACAAACTAGGGAGAGAGAGAGAAACACAAACTGGGGAGGGAGAGAAAAACACAAACTGGGGAGAGAGAGAGAAACACAAACTGGAGAGTGAGAGAGAGAAAGATAAACTGGGAGAGTGAGAGAAACACAAACTGATGGAGAGAGAGAAACACAAGCTGGGAGAGAGAGAGAGAGAAACACAAACTGGGGAGAGAGAGAGAGAGAAACACAAACTGGTGAGAGGGAGAAACAAACTGGAGAGAGAGAGAGAAACACAAACTGAGGAGAGAGAGAGAGAAACAGAAACTGGGGAGAGAGAGAGAAATACAAACTGGGGAGACATAGAGGGGGAGAAATTCGGTATCGCCCCGTTTGGGGCGCTATTACTGGCGGTGCGCGAAGTTTAGCGCCTGGCGCTAATTATCGCCTCCGACAGCAAACTTGGCTTTTATCGCCCCTGGAGGTGATTGGAGCACTAAATCAGGCGCTACACACCTCTCTTAAGGCGCTGAGGCAGAGGAGCGAGGCGCTACCTCACAGCGCTGGTGAAGCTCATGTGATTTCAGTCAGCAATGGAACACAGACACACTGGCGCCGGACAGTTCTTAAAGGGGAGTTCTGATGAATGGTCATCGACCTGAAACGTTAAATCTGTTTCTCTCTTCACAGATGCTGCTTGACCTGCTGAGTTTCTCCTGCATTTTCTGTTTTTATCTTAAAGGGGAGGGTTGATCTTGCTCTCCATCCACATCCTGCTCATTGCAGCCTTGAATCTCAGCCTGAATCTCAGCCTGGAGAGACCTGTACATCAAATCTGCTGGAAAGAACACTGGAGAGAACCAGGGGAAGAGCTCAGAGTGCAGACCCCATAGTCTCTTCTAAATCTATACAAGAAAGGGCAAATCAAAACCAACCTGCAAAGTGCTGCTCAGTTCCCAAAACTCCTTCACACAGCGTTGAATCTCTCCAGAAGTCTCTCTCTCTCTCAGAATGTGTGGTGCAAAAACGTCACCGACAAAAAAAGGCAGGAAGTGGTCACCTTTAAATAGCGCTCCCCTAGTCCCTTTCTAACAGCAGAACGCTCCCCTCAACCTGTCGTTGCTAGCGGTAGGCGGTAAGGCAGGGTGCGCCACTCAATTTCCAGTCCGTGGCGCTAATGGGGCGTTGCACACTCAACTGACATCACGATCTGCCAGCGCAAGAGATCGTGCCGGTATTGTTTAGTGCCGCCGCAAAATGTCCGGTCAATTTCGCGAGAGGCGCAGACATCGCCGCGCCCGGGCGCTAGTTGCTTTGCGCCCCACTTAGCACCCTCTGAAGGTGCTAACGGGTGGCGCTACCAACTGAATTTTTCCCCCAGAAAGAGAAACACAAACTGGCGGAGAGAGAGAGAGAAACACAAACTGGGGAGAAAGAGAGAGAGAGAAACACAAACTGGGGAGAGAGAGAGAGAAACACAAACTGGGGAGAAAGAGAGAGAAACACAAACTGGGGAGAGAGAGAGAAATACAAACTGGGGAGACAGAGAGAGAGAGAAATACAAACTGGGGAGAGAGAGAGAAACACAAACTGGGGAGACAGAGAGAGAGAGAAACACAAACTGGGGAGAGAGAGAGTGAAACACAAACTGGGGAGAAAGAGAGAGAGAGAAACACAAACTGGGGAGAGAGAGAGAAATACAAACTGGGGAGACAGAGAGAGAGAGAAACACAAACTGGGGAGAGAGAGAGAAACACAAACTGGGGAGACAGAGAGAGAGAGAAACACAAACTGGGGAGAGAGAGAGAAACACAAACTGGGGAGAGAGAGAGTGAAACACAAACTGGGGAGAAAGAGAGAGAGAGAAACACAAACTGGGGAGAGAGAGAGAAACACAAACTGAGGAGAGAGAGAGAGAAATACAAACTGGGGAGAGAGAGAGAGAAACACAAACTGGGGAGAGAGAGAGAGAGAGAAACACAAACTGGGGAGAGAGAGAGAAATACAAACTGGGGAGAGAGAGAGAAACACACACTGAGGAGAGAGAGAGAGAAATACAAACTGGGGAGAGAGAGAGAAACACAAACTGGGGAGAGAGAGAGTGAGATACACAAACTGGGGAGAGAGAGAGAGAGAGAAACACAAACTGGGAAGAGAGAGAGAAACACAAATTGGGTGTAGAGAAAGAGAAACACTAACTGGGGAGAGAGAGATAGAAACACAAACTGTGGAGTGAGAGGGGGTGAAACACAAACTGGGAGAGAGAGAGAGAAACACCAACTGAGAGAGAGAGAGAGAGAGAGAAACACATGCTGAGGAGTGAGCAAGAGAGAGAAACACAAACTGTAGGGCGAAGGAGATAATTTCGGCCTGTGATGTGTGCTGTTGGACAATGTGTTTTGTTCTGGAAGTCAGGCAGCTTTGGTGCTTCTCTCTGAGGGCTGAGCTTGACCTCCCTGAAGCTGGGCTTCAGTGGTCGTGCTTTGGAGTCAATGAATTGAATTAGGTTTGGTTTTGGTTGCTTTGATGGATCTTTATAAAACACTGGTTTGGCCTCAACTGGAGTATTGTGTCCAACACTGGGCATCGCACTTTAGGAAGGATGTGAAGGCTTTAGAGAGAGCGCAGAATAGATATAGTTACATTGATAGACTGGAGAAGCTGGGGTTGTTCTCCTTAAGGCAGAGAAGATTGAGCGGAGATTTGATAGAGGTGTTCAAAATCATGAGGGGTCTAGGCAGAGTAGCTAGAGAGAAACTGTTCCCATTGGCAGAAGGGTCGATAACCAGCGGACACAGATTTAATGTGATTGGCAGAAGAACCAAAGGCGAAATGAGGAAAATCTTTTTTATGCAGCGAATGTTTATGAGCTGCAATGCACTGCCTGAAAGGATGGTGGAGGCAGATTCAATCGTGGCTCTCAAAAAGATATTGAATACGTACTTGAAGGAAAAAGAATTTGCTGGACTACAGGGAAAGGGCAGAGGAGTGGGACTAGCTGAGGTGTTCTTGCAGAGAGCCAGCAAGGGCTCGACAGACCTCCTTCTGTGCTGTAACCATTCTATGATTCTATGGTTTTTGATTATTTTTATAACTTGCTGTGTATTGTAAAAAGTCATAAAATTGTACGGAAACTTTAGCTAGCGGTTACTTATATTGATGTTTTTGTTGAATTAGTGGTATTTACTCGGTGTTTCTCATTGCGATCGATACTGTAGAAACATCACAGAAGTAGTTTTTATTTAAACATTACTTATCCTTACTGTTTTTGTGTTCTTTCTTTGATTTATTACTGATGTTATTTGTAGTGTATGTGTCTTTAAGTCAGAACTACTTTTACAGCTCCTGTACACTGTAGTACCAGCAGTGACCACACCGGTATATAAGCTTTGCGCATGCCTCTGTACCCCCAGTCCAGAGACTACCCTCCTCCAGTAAAGACCTGTTATTTGTTAATGTACAGCATCCATGTGATTATTTAATAATAGCATATCCACTGAACCACGGATCTAACAGTGGCGACGAGTGTCGATTCGAATCTACCTGCAACATAAAAAAAAAATAGTCGAGTCCAGGAACACGGGCGTCGACCACGAGCAACCGCCCAGCAGTCAGGCAGAGATCCAACTTCGCAGGGGAGGCTGTGGAGAGCCGGGCTTGGTTCCCCAGCCACAACGAGTAGTAAGAGACCGACGACAGGTCCAGCGCAGACCCTTCCCGAGCAGCGGCGGCTGGAGCCGACCGACGGCGGAGAGAAAGCTGAGCAGCGTCGACGGGGTAAGACAGAGGGTGAAGAGCGCAGGGCGCAGCCGGGGGTTGAACACCGAGCGGCGTCAAGAAAAATAAAACAAACCAGAGAGAGAGAGGGTAAGAAACAGCCGGGTTCTAGACTGAGCGGCGTCGAAAAATATAAAAAGAAGAAAGCGCAGAGCACAGCCAGTGCTCACGGGCTGAACAGGGTCCGCGGGGCGAAGAAAGGGGAGACGCCATTGAGCCGCGGAGAAGAAGGAAGAGCGCGGGAGGCACAATTTTTAGAAGCCGCAGCGGAGAACATAAGAACAAAAGAACATAAGAATTAGGAGCAGGAGTAGGCCAATCGGCCCCTCGAGCCTGCTCCGCCATTCAATAAGATCATGGCTGATCTGATCCTAACCGACAATCCACTATCACAGAACCATCTCCTGAATCTAACAGAATTAGACACACAAAATAGCAGCAGGATCAGGCTACACGTCCCCTGGGCCCGCTCCGCTACCCACAGGGCCATGACCGATCCGAACCTAGACTCATATCCAAATTCCTGCCCGCTCCCCGTAACCCTTAATTCCCTTTACTTCTAGGAAACTGTCTATTTCTGTTTTAAATTTATGTAATGATGTAGCATCTACAGCTTTTTGGGGCAGCATATTCCATGGACCTACCACATTCTGAGTGAAGTAGTTCCTCCTCATCTCAGTTTTGAAAGAGCAGCCCCTTATTCTAAGACTATGCCCCCTAGTTCTAGTTTCACCCATCATCGGGAACATCTTCCCCGCATCCACCCGATACAACCCCTTCACAATCTTATATGTTTCAATAAGATCGCCTCTCATTCTTCTGAACTCCAATGAGTAGAGTCCCAATCTACTCAACCTCTCCTCATATGTCCATCCCCTCATCCCCGGGATTAACCGAGTGAACCTTCTTTGTACTGACTCGAGAGCAAGTATGTCCTTTCTTAAGTATGGACACCAAAACTGTACGCAGTATTCCAGGTGCGGTCTCACCAATACCTTGTACAACTGAAGCAATACCTCCCTATTTTTATATTCTATCCCCCTAGCAATGAAAGCTAACATTCCATTGGCGTTCTTAATCACTTGCTGCACCTGCATACTAACCTTTTGAGTTTCGTGCACCAGGACCCCCAGATCCCTTTGTACTTCAGTACTTTCCAGTTTCTTGCCATTAAGATAATAACTTGCTCTACGATTTTTCCTGCCAAAGTGCATAACCTCACACTTTCCAGTATTGTATTCCATCTGCCAAATCTCTGCCCACTTACTTAGCCTGTCGATGTCCCCTTGCAGGTTTTTTATGTCCTCCTCACTCACTACTTTCCCTCCCATCTTAGTATCATCTGCAAACTTTGACATGTTACACTCGGTCCCCTCCTCCAAATCGTTAATATAGATTGTAAAGAGTTGGGGACCCAGCACTGACCCCTGCGGAACACCACTAGTTACTGATTGCCAGTCTGAGAATGAACCATTTATCCCAACTCTCTGCCTTCTGTTAGATAGCCAATCCTCTATCCATGCCAGAATATTACCCCCAATCCCGAGATTTTTTATCTTAAGCAATAATCTTTTGTGTGGCACCTTGTCAAATGCCTTTTGGAAGTCTAAATACACTACGTCCACTGGTTCCCCTTTATCCACCCTATATGTTACTTCCTCAAAGAACTCCAGCAAATTTGTCAAACATGACTTCCCCTTCATAAAACCATGCTGACTTTGTCCTATTAATTTATGATTATCCAAATGTCCTGTTACTGTCTCCTTAATAATGGACTCCAAAATTTTACCTACCACAGATGTTAGGCTAACCGGTCTATAGTTTCCAGCCTTCTGTCTACTGCCCTTTTTAAATAAGGGTGTTACATTAGCAGTTTTCCAGTCTGCCGGGACCTTTGCCGAGTCCAGGGAGTTTTGGAAAATTATTACCAATGCATCCACAATCCCTATTGCCACTTCCCTCAAGACCCTAGGATGTGAGCCATCAGGCCCAGGTGATTTATGTGGTGTATGTAACCTGTTCCACCTTAAGAGAACTACCTTAAGAGATGTACTACTTTCTCTTGGCTGCTGTATACTGTAATACCGGTGGTGACCACACCGGTATATAAGTGTTGTGTAGGGATTTGCTGGGCAGTTCAGCCCTGACCTCCGAATAGTAAAGACCTGTTAAAAGTTATTCTTGGGGTCTGTGTCCACTGATTTATAATAAGCAATAACTGGGACACACAGACTTAACAATTTATCCGCCTTGAGTCCCATTATTTTACCGAGTACCACTTCCTTAGTGATTTTGATTGTGTTTAGCTCCTCCCCCCCTTTAGCCCACTGTTTTTCCAGTGTTGGGATATTCTTAGTGTCTTCTACTGTAAAGACTGATGTAAAATATTCATTCAGTGTTTTTGCCATCTCCATATTTCCCACCATTAATTTCCCGGTCTCATCCTCTAAGGGACCAACAATTACTTTAGCCACCCTTTTTCTTTTTATATAACTATAAAAACTCTTACTATCTGTTTTTATATTTTTTGCTAATTTACTTTCATAATCTATCTTCCCTTTCTTAATCAATCTTTTTGTTATTTTTTGCTGTCTTTTAAAGTTTTCCCAATCCTCTATCCTCCCACTAGATTTGGCTACCTTATATGCCCTTGTTTTTAGTCGAATACTATCCTTAATTTCTTTACTTAGCCACGGATGGCTGTCTTTTCTTTTACACCCTTTTCTTCTCAGTGGAATATATTCTTTTTGGAAGTTGTAAAATAACTCCTGATCATGTATCGCCTTACCCTTTAATCTATTTTCCCAATCCACTCTACTCAATTCCGCTCTCATACCTTCATAGTCTCCTTTATTCAAGCTTAGCACGCTTGTTTGAGATCCAACCTTCTCACCCTCTAATTGAATATGGAATTCAACCATGTTATGGTCACTCATTCCAAGGGGATCCTTTACTAGGACATTTTTAATTAATCCCGTCTCGTTACACAGTACCAGATCTAAGGTTGCTTGCCCCCTGGTCGGTTCAGTTACATACTGCTCAAGAAACCCATTCCTAATACACTCAATGAACTCATCCTCAAGGCAGCCCTGCCCAATTTGATTTGTCCAATTAAGATGACAGTTAAAATCCCCCATAATTATAGATGTTCCCTTATTACAAGCCTCAACTATTTCCTGATTGATACTCCGTCCAACAGAGTTGCCACTGTTCGGAGGCCTATAGACTAGGCCCACTAGTGTTTTTTTCCCCTTATTATTCCTTACCTCCACCCAAACTGTTTCATTATCCTGATCTTTTGACCCAATATCATTTCTCTGTATTACAGTGATTCCTTCCTTCATTAACATAGCCACCCCACCTCCCCTTCCTTCCTGCCTGTCCTTCCTGATCGTTAAATAACCTGGTATGTTTAATTCCCAGGCATTGTCACCCTGCAGCCATGTTTCTGTAATGGCCACAAGATCATACCCATATGTAGTTATTTGTGCCATTAACTCGTCTATTTTGTTACGAATGCTATGTGCATTCAGATAGAGAACTTTCAAATATGTTTTGTGACACTTAGTTCCTGCTTTTGCCCTTTTTATTACTTTACCTTTTACTCCATACCTTCTGCCCCTTCCTGACACGCTCTGGTTTTTAATTTCCCCACTGCTACCTAAGTCTATGACCTTCTCTGTTGTCATTTTTATTATTTGCTCTCTAGGAACCTCCCCCCCACTAGTTCGTTTAAAGCCCTCTCTACAGCCCTAGTTATATGATCTGCCTGGACTCTAGTCCCAGCACTGGCCAAGTGAAGCCCGTCCCAACGGAACAGCTCCCTCCTGCCCCAGTACTGGTGCCAGTGTCCCAGGAAGCAAAGCCCATTTCTCCCACACCAGACTTTGAGCCACGCATTTAACTCTCTAATTTTATTTGTCCTAGCCAAATTCGCTTGTGGCTCAGGTAATAATCCAGAGATTATTACCCTTGTGGTTCTGCTTTTTAATTTGGCCCCTAGCTGCTCAAACTCCCTCAGCAGAACCTCCTTCCTTGTCCTATCTATGTCGTTGGTACCAACATGGACCACGACAACTGGATCCTCCCCCTCCCACTCCAAGTTTCTCACCAGTCCAGAGGAGATTTCCTTAACCCTGGCACCGGGCAGGCAACACAGCCTTCGGGACTCTTGCTCTCGGCTGCAAAGAACACTATCTATCCCCCTAACGATACTATCCCCTACCACTACAACATTTCTTTTAGCTCCCCCCACTTGAATGGCCCCCTGCTCCACGGTGCTGTGGTCAGGTTGCTCATCCTCCCCGCAGTCCCTGTTCCCATCCTCACAGTGAGTAAGAGCCTCGAACCTGTTGGACAAGTGCAAGGGCTGCGGCTCCTCCAACACTATCTCCTGGATCCCCGTACCTGCTTCACTTCTAGTCACACCATCCTGACCCTGGCCACGGACTACATCTGAATTAATTAATCTAATTGGTGTGACTACCTCGTGATACACAGAGCCCAGGTAACTCTCCCCCTCCCTGATGTGTCTCAGTGTTTGAAGCTCGGACTCCAGCTCTTCAACACGGAGCCGGAGTTCCTCGAGCAGCCAACACTTACTGCAGGAGAAGGGCGAGCGCGGGAAGGAAGGAAAGCGTGGGAGACACCATTTTGTGCCAGCGGAGAAGAAGGGGAAGCGCGGGAGGTGCCATTTGTGATAGTTAATGCACACCCAAGGATGCCGAAGAGTGGCAGTATCTCTACATTCGACAATGAAGTCGAAGATTGGGCGACATATGTGGAACGTATTGAGGTGTACTGCAGGGCGAATGAAGTGCCAGATGCTAATAAAGCACTGGTTCTGTTAAATTCCATGGGTGCAAAAACTTATGGGTTACTGTGAAATTGAATAACCCCAGAGAAGCCGGTAAACAAGAATTTTGAAAGCATAGTAGAAATCCTACAGGATCATTTAAACTCCACACCGCTGCTGATAGCAGAACGATTTAAGTTCCATAAAAGGAACCAACACAAAGACGAAAGCAATGTTGAGTACCTAACGGAACTGTGCAAGCTATCGAAACACTGCCAGTTTGGAGCGGGAATAGCAGACACGTTAAGGGACAAGTTTGTGTGTGGGCTACAAAGTGAAGGAACCCAGAAACGGCTTCTATCAGAAAAGGACCTTATGCTGGACAAAGCTTTCAGTATGGCAGTATCACATGAAGCAGCCGCAAGGGGCGCTGCAGAGATACAACGGAGACCGCAAGAATATGGCACCAATGAAATGTCCTATGGAACAGGGAAGTGCTATCGCTGCGGCAGAACAACACATGACCAGAAAGATTGTTGGTTCAAGGACCAAGTGTGCAGACAGTGTGGGAAAGCAGGACACATAGCAAGAGTCTGCAGGTCTGGGAAGAAAACCAACAGTAAGAAATCTCCACAGGAGAAGTACAAAAAGGTACACCAGGTGATGGACAGTGGTTCAGACGAACAGAAAAGTGACACAGACTCCGGAAGCAAGGAGCTGGGTTGTCTGAAACTACATAAGGTAACCAAAATGGAGGATCACCAGACTATCTGGGTTACACTCAAGATAGACTGAGTCCAAGTGGAAATGGAATTGGACACAGGGTCAGCTCTAACAGTCATAAATGAAAGAGACTACAAGCGGCTATTTTCACACATACCCTTGAAAGCTACAGAGATTGTCTTGAAGACGTATACGGGGCAAAAAGTCTACCCCAAAGGAAAAATAAGGGTGAAAGTGACATATAAAGGCCAGGAAATACCTAAAATGGATATATATGTATTGCCAAATGGAGGACAACCACTGCTAGGGCGTGAATGGATCCGGAAGATACAATTAGATTGGCATTCCATACAGGCACTGAAGGTTGAGGCCAAAAAGGATGACGACGTCACACCTGGACGACTGCCAAGAATGCTAACTGACGCAAAAGAAGGGTTCCAGGAGGGACTAGAAACACTAAAAGGAATAACAGCAACCATTAAAATAGAGGAAAATGCAAGCCCAAAGTTTCTGTAGGCCAGACCAGTGCCTTATGCGATCAGGCCAGCTGTTGAAGCAGAGCTGGAACGGTTGGAACATTCAGGAGTACTGTCCAAAGTGGACTGGAGCGAGTGGGCTAAACCCATCGTTCCTGTAATGAAGAGGTCGTTGAGTAATACGCCTGGGGAACCAAAGAAGGTCCGCATCTGTGGGGATTTTAAGGTGACAGTGAACCCAGTCCTTCACACGGTGCAATATCCTCTTCCACGAATTGAGGATATTTTCGCCTCGCTATCTGGAGGAAAACGCTTCACCAAAATTGATCTAGCCCAGGCGTACTTGCAAATGGAGGTAGAAGAAGCTTCGAAACATTACCTTACGATCAACACTCATAAAGGTCTCTATCAATACAACCGGCTGGTGTTTGGAGTAGCCTCGGCTCCGGCTATCTGGCAAAGGGCGATGGATCAGGTCCTGCAAGGGATTCCAGGGACTCAGTGTTATTTGGACGACATCTTGGTCACGGGCAAAAATGACGGTGATCACCTTGCCAACTTGGAGAAGCTGCTCACCAGATTAAAGGAGTATGGGCTACGAGCTAATCGCCACAAGTGCAAGTTTTTCCAGAAACAGATCTCGTATTGTGGCCACGTCATCAATGAAGAGGGGTTACATAAGTCCCCTGACAAGATTGAGGCAGTAGTCAAGGCTCCAGCACCGGAAAATGTGTCACAACTGAGGTCGTTCCTCGGGCTGGTAAACTACTACCACAAGTTCTTACCAAATTTGTCTACGGTATTACACCCGCTGAACACACTACTGCAAACAGGGGTACCATGGAAGTGGGATGACGAACATAGGCAAGCTTTCCAGATGTGTAAAGAATTGATCACATCAAAAGAGGTGTTGGCCCATTTCAACCCAGCACTACCAATTCGTTTGGCATGTGATGCATCACCCTACGGTATTGGAGCGGTGCTGTCGCACAAATTCCCAGACGGGTTGGAGAGGCCAGTAGCCTTTGCATCTCGGTCACTAACCTCAGCCGAGCGCAACTACGCCCAGATTGACAGGGAGGCCCTCAGCCTAGTATGGGGAGTAAAAAAATTCAACCACTATCTGCATGGGCAGAAGTTTACCTTGCTGACTGACCACCAACCACTTGTCTCCATCTTTAATCCTAAGAAGGGCGTTCCAGTGATGACTGCACAACGGTTACAAAGATGGTCCCTGTTTCTAGGGGCGAATCAATATGAAATAGAATATAAAGGCACGAAACAGCATGGGAACGCTGATGGGCTATCGCGCCTGCCACTGCCTACTGTGGAGGAAGCACCAGCAGTGGACCCTATCGAGATATTTTATTCGTCCATAATTGAACGATTGCCAGTAACAAACGCGGATATAGGGAAGGAGACCCGCAATGATCCAACGCTGTCACGGGTATATGAATTGACGGTGAGGGGATGGCCAACACATGGCGACTCACTGTTGCCAGCATTCTCATCCAGAAGAGAACAGCTGTCAGTATGCCAGGGGACAGTGATGTGTGGATCCAGAGTGGTGATTCCACCCAAGTTAAGGGAGAGAGTGCTAAATGAGCTACATGAAGGTCATCTGGGGGGAGTGAAAATGAAAAGCCTTGCTAGGGCTTATGTGTGGTGGCCAGGAATCGATCAACAAATCGAAGACATAGAGATACATAGAGATAGGAACAGGAGTCGGCCATTCGGCCCTTCGAGCCTGCTCCGCCATTCAATGAGATCATGGCTGATCTTACCAGTTCAGTACCCCGTCCCCGCCTTTTCTCCGTAACCCTTAATCCCCTTAGCCTTCAGAAATATATCCAATTCTCTCTTGAAAATATTTATTGAATTAGCCTTCACAGCCCTCTGTGGCAGGGAATTCCACAGGCTCACCACTCTTTGAGTGAAGAAATTCTTCCTCATCTCTGTTTTAAATGATTTGCCCGCTATTTTTAGACTGTGGCCCCTGGTTCTGTGCTCCCCGGCCATTGGAAACATTCTCTCTGAATTCAGCCTGTCCAGGCCTGCCATAATTTTATATGTTTCGATGAGATCCCCTCTCAATCTTCTAAACTCCAGTGAGTACAAGCCCAAACTATTTAATCTCTCTTCGTAGGTCATTCCCGCCATTCCAGGTATCAGCCTGGTGAATCGCCGCTGCACTCTTTCCATGGCAAGAACATCCTTCCGCAGATGGGGCGACCAAAACTGTACACAATACTCCAGATGCGGTCTCACCAGCACCTTGTACAGCTGTAGTAAGGTATCCCTATTCCTATACTCGAACCCCCTTGATATGAAGGCCAACATACCATTTGCCTTCTTAATCGCCTGTTGCACCTGCATGCTCTCCTTCAGTGACTGGTGCACAAGAACACCCAGGTCCCTCTGCACTTCCCCATTTCCCAATCTATTGCCATTTAGATAATAATCTACCCTCCTGTTTTTACCCCCAAAGTGGATAACCTCGCATTTATCCACATTATAGTGCATCTGCCACGTATCCGCCCATTCCCCCAACCTGTCCAAATCGCACTGTAGCCTCCTGACATCCTCATCAGAGCCCACCCCTCCTCCTAGTTTAGTGTCGTCAGCGAATTTGGAAATATTGCATCCAATTCCCTGATCCAGATCATTTATATATATTGTGAACAGCTGGGGTCCCAGGACAGATCCTTGCGGCACCCCGCTGGTCACTGCCTGCCACTCCGAAAACGAGCCGTTTATTCCAACTCTCTGTTTTCTATCCGCCAGCCAGTTCTCTATCCACGTTAATACTTTGCCCCCAATTCCATGAGCCTTAATTTTGCATGATAATCTTTTGTGTGGAACCTTATCGAAGGCTTTCTGGAAGTCAAGGTACACCACATCCACTGGCTCTCCCCCATCTATTTTAGCAGTTACTTCCTCAAAAAATTCCAGCAGATTAGTCAAACACGATTTACCCTTTGTAAATCCATGTTGACTCTGTCCGATCCTTTCCCCATTTGTCAAGTGCTCCGCTATTTTATCCTTAATAATGGACTCTAGCATTTTGCCCACAACCGATGTAAGGCTTACTGGTCTATAATTCCCTGCTTTCTCTCTACCCCCCTTTTTAAATATTGGGGTAACATTAGCTACCCTCCAATCCACGGGTACTGTTCCCGAGTCAATGGAGTTCCGGAAGATGATCCTTAGAGCATCTGCTATCTCCAGGGCCACCTCCTTAAGTACCCTAGGATGTAGTTTATCAGGCCCCGGGGATTTGTCGGCCTTCAGTCCCCTCAACTTACCCAACACCATATCCCTAGAGATACTAATTTCTGTCAGCTCCTCCCTCTCATTAGTCCCCATGTTTGCCGATATTCCTGGGAGGTTATTTGTGTCCTCCTTTGTGAATACAGAACCAAAGTATGAGTTTAATTGGTCTGCCATTTCCTTATTCTCCATTATATATTCTCCCGAATCGGACTGCAAGGGACCGACTTGGGATTTTACCAGTCTTTTCCTCCTGATATACCGATAAAAGCTTTTGCAGTCTGTCTTTATGTTTGCTGCAAGTTTACTTTCGTATTCTATTTTCCCCTTCCTGATTAATCCCTTTGTCCTCTTTTGCTGTATCCTGTACTGCCCCCAATCTTCCGGTCTGGTGCTTTTTTTTGCCAGTTGATATGCCCTTTTTTTTGATTTTATGCTGTCCCTAATTTCCCTCGTTATCCACGGTTGAGTCACCTTTTTAGGTTTATTTTTATGCCAAACCGGTATAAACATGTTCTGGAATTCTTCCATTCTATCTTTGAATGCTTGCCATTGTCTCTCTACTGTCAATCCCCCCAGAAACACCACCCAATCAATCTTACCCAATTCCCGTCTCAGACCCTCGTAATTCCCTTTATTTAAGTTCTGGACCTTAGTCTCTGATTCAATTTCCTCACTCTCCATCTCGACTGAGAGCTTGACCATATTATGATCGCTCTGACCCAAGGGGCCTCGTACAAGAAGATTGCTGATAAGTCCCTTCTCATTGCACAATACCCAGTCTAAAATGGCCTGATCTCGAGTCGGCTCCTCGACATATTGGTCCAGATAACCGTCCCGAAAACATTCCAGGAATTCCTCCTCCTCAGAATTTTTACTAATTTGGGTAGTCCAATCAATATGTAAATTAAAGTCACCCATGATGACAGCTGTGCTCTTATCGCACGCTTCTCTAATTTCCCTTTTTATGCCTTCCCTCACCTCCATATTACTATTTGGAGGCCTATATATCACACCCACTAACGTTTTCCTCCCCTTGCTATTTCTCATTTCTACCCATACAGATTCCGTTTCCTCCGAGTTAATATCCTTCCTTTCCATTGCATTAATCCCCTCCTTTACCAGCAATGCTACCCCACCTCCCCTACCTTTTTGCCGATCCTTCCTAAATATTGTATATCCCTGGATGTTAAGTTCCCAGCCTTGCCCACCCTGCAGCCACGTTTCTGTAATCCCAATCAAATCATACTTGTTTACCTCTATTTCCACAACTAATTCATCCACCTTGTTCCTAATGCTTCTAGCATTAAGATACAAAGCCTTCAGGCTTGCTTTTTTCACACTCTCATTATGAATTAGTTTGGCCCTTTGTGTTTCTCTCCTTTGCTTATTGCTTCTCACCTTTCTACCATCTATTTCTGACTTCATATGACTTCCCTCTTTTCCACTACCTAGGTTCCCATCCCCCTGCCAAATTAGTTTAAATCCTCCCGAACCGCCCTAGAAAATATTACCCCGAGGACATCGGCTCCCTCACAGTTCAGGTGTAGACCGTCCCCTTGGTACAGGTCCCTCCTCCCCAAGAACTGGTTCCAATGCCTCAAGAATTTAAATCCCTCTCCCTTGCACCACTGCTCAAGCCACGTATTTAGCTTATCTATCTTACTCTCTCTAAACTTATTAGCTCGTGGCACTGGTAGCAATCCAGAGATTACTACCTTTGAGGTCCTACTTTTCAATTTAGCTCCTAACTCCCTAAATTCAGCTTGTAGGACCTCCTCCCTCTTTTTACCTACATCGTTGGTACCTACATGTACCACGACAACTGGCTGATCCCCCTCCCCCTTCAGAATGCTCTGCACCCGCTCCGAGACATCCTTGACCCTTGCACCAGGGAGGCAACATACCATCTTGGAGTCTCGGTCTCGGCCACAGAAACTCCTGTCTATCCCCCTTACAATTGAATCCCCTATCACTATAGCCCTATCCCTCTTTTTCCCGCCCTTCTGTGCAGCAGAGCCAGTCATGGTGCCCTGAACCTGGCTGCTGGTGCCTTCCCCTGATAAGTCATCTCCCCCAACAGTACCCAAAACGGTAAACCTGTTTTGGAGGGAGATGACCGCAGGTGACTCCTGCACTACCTTCCTGCCTTTACCCTGCCTTTTGGTCACCCATTTACTGTCTGAGCTAGCCTTTACCTGCGGTGTGACCAACTCACTGAATGTGCTATCCACAAGATCCTCAGCATCGCGTATGCTCCAGAGTGAGTCCATTCGCAGCTCCAGCGCCGCCATGCGGTCCGCTAGGAGCTGCAGCTGGACACACTTCCTGCACACATAGTTGTCAGGGACAGTGTCCCTGATTTCCCACATGGCACAGGAGGAGCATGACACGGGTCTGAGCTGCCCTTCCATGACTTAACCCTTACAAGACCCTTTTATTTACTACGATTTAGCTTAATTATTGAATTCTACTTAGAATAAGTTTGTGAAAGTACTCACCAACCAGTCACCTACCTGTTTTCTGGTGTTGTATTTTCACTGCCGCCTCCTGTCCTGGAACCTTTTCCACCTAGGTTAGGCTCCTGAAATAAAATAAATTGAACCTACCTTTTCAACTTCCCCTAACCCCTAAAAGGTTAGAGGAGGTGGAAGGGTGGGAGACACTACACTGTAGTGTTTCGGGTTTAGCAACAGCTCCACCTATATAAGAGTTACTGGCCTCCTGCTCTCCCGACTGCACCAGCTGCTCCCTGGTGACGTCACACACTGATTACTATTTACCCCTCTCCTCTGCTGTTGATTTGGTACGCCTCGCAACTGCCGCCGGTTTTTAAGCCGGGCTCCTCCTCGCTGCTCTCTGCTGCTCCAAGTGCTCTCGGGCCTCGCGGGTTTTTATACCCGACTGCTCCTCCTCTGCTCCCGCTGCTCCGAGTGCTCTCGGGCCTCGCTGGTCGTGGGTTTTTATACCCGACTGCTCCTCCTCTGCTCCCGCTGCTCCGAGTGCTCTCGGGCCTCGCTGGTCGTGGGTTTTTATACCCGACTGCTCCTCCTCTGCTCCCACTGCTCCGAGTGCTCTCGGGCCTCGCTGGTCGTGGGTTTTTATACCCGACTGCTCCTCCTCTGCTCCGGCTGCTCCGAGTGCTCTCGGGCCTCGCTGGTCGTGGGTTTTTATACCCGACTGCTCCTCCTCTGCTCCCGCTGCTCCGAGTGCTCTCGGGCCTCGCTGGTCGTGGGTTTTTATACCCGACTGCTCCTCCTCTGCTCCCGCTGCTCCGAGTGCTCTCGGGCCTCGCTGGTCGTGGGTTTTTATACCCGACTGCTCCTCCTCTGCTCCGGCTGCTCCGAGTGCTCTCGGGCCTCGCTGGTCGTGGGTTTTTATACCCGACTGCTCCTCCTCTGCTCCCGCTGCTCCGAGTGCTCTCGGGCCTCGCTGGTCGTGGGTTTTTATACCCGACTGCTCCTCCTCTGCTCCCGCTGCTCCGAGTGCTCTCGGGCCTCGCTGGTCGTGGGTTTTTATACCCGACTGCTCCTCCTCTGCTCCGGCTGCTCCGAGTCCTAACTAAGAACTGCTTAGGATGCCAGAAGGTCCAAAATGCACCACCACATGCCCCTCTACACCCATGGGAGTGGCCCTCCTCTCCATGGCAACGGGTGCATATTGATTTCGCTGGTCCATTCATGGACTCAATGTTCTTAATAGCAGTGGATGCTCATTCAAAGTGGCCTGAGGTGATAAAAATGTCTTCAACCACTACAGAGAAAATGATTGCAGTCCTACGGACCATATTTGCCAGAAACGGTTTGCCAGAGCAGATTTGCTCTGATAATGGACCACAGTTTGTGTCCGACGAGTTCCAATAAATTCATGAGAAGGAATGGGGTAAGGCATTACACATCCGGCCTGTATCATCCAGCCACAAATGGATTGGCTGAGAGGTTCGTACAAACCTTTAAGAAGGCGATAAAGGCCATGTGCGACGATGAAATTCCACTACAGCATAAGATGGACAATTTCTTATTAGCCTACCAAAATGCGACACATGCAGTTACCAACCAGGCCCCGGCCATGATGTTCTTTAACCGAAGGTTGAGATCTCGTCTGGACTTGCTCAGACCAAATGTGCGAAGAAATGTTGAGGACAAACAATTCTAGCACGTCAATGAGAAGGCGACAAGGAGCTTCAATGCAGGGCAACCAGTCTTGGCCCGTGACTACCGAACAGAGAAGTGGCAACCCGGAACGATATGTACAAGGCAGGGGCCATTAATGTACACAGTGGATGTCGGGGAGAACATTGTGAGACGCCACGTCGATCAGATCTTAGCGTCACAGGAACGCGTCAACCCCATGTCTCGAGTACCTGGGGATGAACCCGACATCTACTTCAGACCCAGTAGCAGTGGAACCCGATGAACTACCCGATGAAAAGGGGTCAGAATCACCTCTGCACCAAGAACAAGAACCTCTGGAAAGGTGCTATCCCGAAAGGGTCAGGAAGCCGCCCCAAAGACTGAATCTATAAATGGACTTTTGTTGTTTAATGTACATGTTGAAATGTTAATTGTTATTTGAATATTAGGGGTATTACTAATCTAAAAGGGGAGGAATTGTAGTGTATGTGTCTTTAATTCAGAACTACTTTTACAGCTCCTGTATACTGTAGTACCGGCAGTGACCACACCGGTATATAAGCTTTGCGCATGCCTCTGTACCCCCAGTCTAGAAACTACCCTCCTCCAGTAAAGACCTGTTATTTGTAAATGTACAGCATCCGTGTGATTATTTAATAATAGCTTATCCACTGAACCACGGGTCTAACATTATTCATCTCAGTATAAAACAAAAAATCAAATATTTTATTCGGGGCTCTGTGATACTAGACACTCAACTAAGGTAAATGCAATGCAGTGGGCAAATGTCACGTGATCAAACGTCACATGATCAGATCTCCAGGAATACATTAAATGAGAGTTGGCAACCCTGCACAGTTAAAGGTTTCTTGCTATTGCTTTACAAGAGAACATAAATTCTGACTTTTCCAGTGCCCTCTTGGCCATTTATTCAGTTTGTACAACTTAAACAGTACTTTTACAAGCATCATGATATTACATTTGAGACACTTGGGGCTGGCTGGCTTGAGTAATATCATTGGCACCCCCACCCCCTTTTGTCCAGCTAAAAGAGAGCTCTGTACTCTGGTTAAATTTTAGTTTGCCTGCAATCTGCTAGCAAAAAAATAATCAAATTGTAATCTGAAATCTTGTTAAACTTTGCTTCACAGTGGGCTGGACTTGTAGTGCAGTGGAAGTGAAAATCAAACGGGCGTGAGAATATCGCCTGAAGATCGGCAATCTTACTACTGGTACTACGAATTGCACCTTCAACATTGAAATACATCACAAAGCACTTCGCAGAGGTTTTATCAAAAATAAACCCCGAGACAAAGGAGGAGATGTTAGGAGGGGTGAGCGACAGCTTCGTCAAAGAGGTGGGTTTTAAGAAGCCATGGTGTGGAGATGCCGGAGTTGGACTGGGGTGGACAAATGTAAGAATTCACACAACACCAGGTTATAGTCCAACAGGGTTTTAAAGGAGAAAATTCCAGAACGTGGGGCCTAGGCGGCTGAAAGCACGGCTGCCAATAATGCGATGAAGGGAGGGGAGGATGCAAAAGTTCCTAACTGCACTTTTAATGACTTCATACTAAAATTAAACTGCACAGATTCTGTTGTTGCAAACTTTAGTATAATAAGCAAATAAACATTGGCTCAGGGACATCCCCCCCCCCAAATAGTTCCTAGGTAAAGAAAGAACTTACCTTTATATAGTGCCTTATCATGTCCTCAAAATGTCTCAAAACACTGAATAACTAATGAATGACATTTTGGAATGCAATGACTGTTGCTGTGTATGTGTACCAGTCAAAACAGTCTTAATTAAAGTCACAAATGACATCCTCTGAGATTGTGACTATGTTGCACTATCCCGCCTCACCTTTCTCGACCTCACAATCAAATTAATTATTCTGCAGTGTACTCACTTTTTTATGTGGGGAAAGGCAACAGCCAGGTCCCACAAATAGCAAATGAACAGTTAATCTGCTTTGTTGGCGTTGATTGAGGATTAAATGTTGACTTCCCTGTTCTTCTCTAAATAATGCCATGGCATGTTTTACATCCATCTGAATGAGAAGAGGTGGTTTCAATATAGCATCTCATCAGAAAGACGGTACCTCTGAACATGCAGCACTCCCTCAAGACTGCATTGAAGTATCATCCTAGATTATGTGTTCAAGTTTTGGAATGGGGTTTGAACCCAGAACGTTGTGACTCAGATGTGAGGGTAGTACCAGCTGAACAAATTTGACACTTAGTCACCATTAGGTTTGTTCCCTGGTCTGTGGTGAGCTCGGTGATCTCAGCTGGCGGGAGCAGTAGAGGCAATAGTAGCAACATCTGGGTTAGGGATGGGAAACTGGCCCGGCCTGCCACTTGTGATCACCGTACAATGACCCCTGCTTGAAGTGTGCACGTGTAGATGCTAGACAAGGATTGAATTATGTTTCACTGTGAGATCCTCCAAGGTTGGACACTCTGCCGATACTGTCGTGGGTCACACGTGAGTAAAGTCCATTTGCATTAGGATCCAAAGGGAAACTGCTGTCTGTGGAATTGTACTACAGTAAGAGAGTCAACATCTGGAGAAGAAGACAGGGGAGTAAACTAGAAAAAAAATTAATGGAACAGATAAACCTCCTACACATTTTTTGTGTCTCTAACTCCAACAAGCTCACGTCTCTCCTGTCTATTTTATCGGTGGTGTTGATTGAGGGAATAATGTTGGTCGGAACACCAGGAGAACTCTGTGCTCTTCTTCAAATAGTGTCATCTTTTATTTCCATCTCAACAGGTTGGGCGGGGGGCGGGGGGAGCCTTGATTTAATGTCACACTTCCAAAAGTACAGCAGAACAGTTCATATCATCAGGACACCCTAAAGCACTTCACAATCAAATTAATTATTTTGAAGTTAAGTCACTGATATGTTTTGTAAGAATTCTCATGTCGTGTTTTTCAGAACATAAGAATTAGGAGCAGGAGTAAGTCATACGGTCCTTCGAGCCTACTTCACCATTCAATAAGATCATGGCTGGTCTTCGACCTCAACTCCACTTTCCTGCCTGATCTCCATATCCCTTGATTCCCCTGGAGTCCAAAAATCTATCTATCTCAGCCTTGAATATATTCAATGACTCAGCATCCACAGCGCTTTGGGGCAGAGAATTCCAAAGATTCACAACCTTCTGAGTGAAGAAACTCCTCCTCATCTCAGTCTTACAAGGCCGACCCCCTTATCCTGAGACTCTGCCCCCTAGTTCTAGACTCTCCAACCAGGGGAAACAACCTCTCTGCATCTACCCTGTCAATCCCACTCAGAATCTTGTATGTTTCAATGAGATCACCTCTCATTCTTCTAAACTCCAGAGAGTATCGGCCCATTCTACACAATCTCTACTCATAGGGCAGCCCTCTCATCCCAGGGATCAATCTAGTGAACCTTCATTGCTCCGCCTCTAAGGCAAGTATGTCCTTCCTCAGCAACAATATTAAGATAATTAATGCCATAATTTGAATATCTCAAGTTTCCCACTGAGGTGTCTGTCCCCTATCACAGCTTGGTTTGGTGTGAAGAATAAAATGTACTGTGTTTTACAGTTCACTGCTGTGAATCAATTGAGTAATAGCGAAGAAGTTAAAATCTGTAGTGGAACAATTTTTGTTTAAGTGCATTTTTGATAATGTTATGCACCATGAAAGAACTTCAACTGTCACCACTTTTCCCTTAAAAAAACTGTTAGGCAGTCTTTCTAAATTGTGAGAACCAGAGTTTCTCATATTTCAGCATGTGATACACTATTTATAGTTGGAGAGAGACATTTGTATATTTAGTACCCTTTTAATCCAAATCTGTTGTCTTCATTTAGTACTTCCTCCTTTGTTTTAGCTTTGCACCTCTGCTGTTGCAAACACCTAGCTAGTTGATCAAGACAATAGCATTGCGGGGTGTCAGCGATTCTAACACACATCCTGCTCCGTGGATTACCAAGTCGCAAATGATGTTCGCTCAAAAGGTTTTATATGCGCGGCGCAGCATTCTGTGAGTTTGGCAGCAGGCAAAGTGGGTCTGTTGGGCTATTTTTTCTGATTTTATGCTACCAGTGGAGAGCCTCAGCTAATGGCAGTCCCTATTGGACATGTAGGTATGAGCTGTGACCATCAGGTCAGAAAGCCACACACAGATCCCGTCCAAATTTCTGTTATGTGCTGCAGCCAGCCAAGGCTCCTCACCAGGAGCACAAAGTTGGAAAATTCCTCTTTACACATGGAGGAAGTTCAGAATAGGTTTTAATTAGCTTGCGTCCAGCTATCAACTTTGTCGTGGGAGAATAGCAACTGACCTCACATCTAAACACAGATTTGTGGTGTGGTGATAAAAAGAGAAAAAAACAGCAAATGCTGGATTATATAGGATACACAGCACAGAAACAGGCCATTCTGCCCAACTAGTCCATGCCGGCATTTATGCTCCAATTGAGCCTTTCCTGCCTTTCTTCGTCCAAATCTATCAGCATAACCCTCGATTCCCTTCTCCCTCATATGCTTATCTAGCCTCCTCTTAAGTGCATCTATACTATTCACTTCAACCACTGGTAACTGAAATGAACACAGAAAATCCTAAGAAGACACAGTGGGTCAGTCAGCATCTGTGAGCGAAGAGTCGACAACTGCTCTACACCTGAAACATTACAGCTTCTTTGGATCTGCTGTGTCTCATCTGAAATATGGCACATGCCTTGAAAGTTGAGCATTATTCTTTAGGCAGAAGGAACCAATAAAGATTGCCCAATTAAAACAAGGGTAAAAGGAGTGACTTTACGATGTGCTGATCTGCAACCTTTGATAGACAACGTCAGGAAGTGCTATGGCTGCAGAACTGCTACTGAACTGAAGGTGGCAAACAGGCTGCATTTCAGAAGAGTTCTCCAATGTCTTTACTGGGCCTGACATCATTATTTTATATCATGCTTTTTAGTCATCTTTTGAAACCACAAAGTCATTTTCTGTATAAAATGACTGCTTCTGATACTTGTTTTTTTTTAAATCAGTTTTACTGACATAAGTTTATATTATGTTTGTACACCGTGTCTTCTTGATGGCATCGACCTAGATTTCAGTTTTACATTTGAGTGGTAATCTGTGAATTAGGCACATAAGATGCAGGTGCAAATCAACCAATATATAATCAAAATAATTATTGTTCTTAACCGAAGAGTTATGGTAGCTGAGTGGTTATGGGATTAGACTAACAACCCAGAGGCCATGAGTTCAAATCCCATCACAGCAAGTTATGAAATTTGTGCATCAGATAAATAACCGTGAAAGCATTCAGATTGTCGGGAAAAAAACCCTAGCTGGTCTAGCCTACACGTGACCCCAAGTCCCACATTACATGGCTGACTCTTAATGCCCTCTGAAGTGGCCATTCTAAACAAAGTTCAATAATAAGAAAATCAGATGGACCAAGCGGTAACGATTCCGGCATCGTATCAGGATAAGAGTAACGCAATCCCATCAAAGTCTTTATCATTAACTGGTGCCCAAGCTGTAAGAGCTGCTAAATAACAGCCTGACATTGTCAGACTCACAGAATCATATCAGTCAATGTTCCGGACTGCTCCATCACCATCCCTGGGACCCAGTGGAAGGATAGACCCACCAGAGGTGGGTACAGACTAATACGCAAACAGGTAGGAGTGGCCCTGGAAGTCGTCAACATTGACTCCAGAAGTATCATAGCTTCAGGTTAAAAAGACACAAGAAAACCTCCTGCTGATCACTACTTACTGTCTCCCTTAACTGATGAATCAGTACTCCTCCATCTTGAACATTATTTGGGGGAAACAAAGACTCAGAATGTACTCTGGGTGGGGTGCTTCAACAGCCACCATCAAGAGCGGCTCTGTGATACCAACAATGACCAGATCCTTAAGGATATAGCTGCCAGACTGGACCTGTGACAGATGGTAAGGGAAGCTGGCTCCAGGGATGTTATTTAAAGGGATCATCAGTAATGAGTCGGAGGCAGGTCTGTCCACAATAGCATTGACAGAAGTGACCAGTGGACAGTCCTTTTGAAGATAGGAGTAAAAATTTGGAACCTTAGCGCCTCCCATTAGCGCCAGCAGATGGTGTTAACAGGGTGCTAGAGCATTATCGCTGTGACGAGGCGAATCCACTGCCGTACACCCCTGCTGTGCCGCAAGCCTCAATGCCAGGTGGATCGTGATGCCAGTGAGTATTCAACACTCACTGACCACCCGATCTGCAAAATTGATTGTCACCACCTACCTTAGCGCCTGAAAGAAACAGCGACAGGGAGAGCTGGTGTGAAGGAGCAGGAAGCTGGCTCCAGGAATGTTATTTAAAGGGATCATCAGTAATGAGTTGAAACTGTCAGGTCAGTGGAGTTTCAGTGCTTTCTTGTCTGTTTCACATGGTCCAACAGTTTCATTCAGTAATTTCAAGGTTATTTTGTATCAGGAGTGTTGTGGGAACTAAATAATAGCTACATTTATTCTTAAAAAAATCAAACTGCTACACTTGGTTACATTAATGGGGGCTGTACTGGCAGTCAACTTCGCTCTCCAGGATCTACATGGAGTGAGTGGAGGTAGCAGTAAAGACTGGAACATGTGCCTAGAGGGAGGAGGGCCAACAGGGTTCTCAACATGAGACCTTACCCTCCAAGGGTATTCCGAGAGCACTTCTCCTACCTCTAATTAAGTGAGGAGCAGTGTATTAGAAGGCTCTGCTTCACCAAGGAGGTGGTTACAGAACTCTGCCACCTCCTGCAACCAGACCTCCAGCCTCAGATCAGGGCAACCATGGCTCTCTCAGTGGCAGTCAAGGTCACCGTTGCCCTCAATTTCTTCGCCAGTGAATCCTTTCAATCTGCAACAGGAGGCATAGCTAATATCTTGCAGTTTATCATCCATCACTGCATCCGGGAGGTCATAGAGGGGGAGAAATTCAGTATCGCCCCATTTGGGGCGCAATTATAGGCCGGGCGCAAAGTTTAGCACCTGGCACTAGTTATCACCTCCGACTGCAAACTTGGCTTCTATCACCCTTGGAGGTGATTGGAGTGCTAAATCAGGTGCTATACACCTCTCTTAAGGCGCTAATGATGAGGAGTGACTCGCTACCTCAGAGCCCTGGCGAAGCTCATGTTCTGTCAGTCAGCAAAGGAACATGACTCCTCTCCACAGCCCCAACACTCGTGTCCAGCACTCATATAATGAGAGCTATGCCACCACCATAAACATCGTCGAGCAGACCATCGGCCTGCTGAAGCAACGGTTCCACTGCCTTGACTGCTCGGGAGGAGCCCTCCAGTACTCGGCAGAGTCTGCTGCATGCTCTACAACTTGGCCATCGTGAGGGCCCAGCCCTTGCCACCAGGGATTGCGGGACCACTTCAGGAGGAGGAAGACGAGGAGGAGGAGGAACATGAGCGAGGGAGGAGGCAGCCACTCAATCAGCATTCCGGAAGGGTGGTCCATGATCACCACATCGGGCTGTGGTTCGAATGAATTAAACCCCAGATCCCCATTGCCCACCATATCCCAATCATTCCATCCCTGTCGCAGGCCATATCAGAGCTCAAAGCTGAAATGAGACACACCACAAAAGAATCCAAACTGAATTAATACATTTATCAAAAATCAGTGAACACATATTTACAAAAAAGTATGAACTATTCACCCTTGTGCAATCCCTTAGTGTGTCTCGTTACTGTGACTTTGCCTACTCCAGTGCTCCTATGAAGTATTCATCCAGTGGATGCAGCAGTGCTGGTGGAAGGCTGCTGAGTGTCCGTGCGGGAGACTTCAGATGGCCTTGCAGGACTCTCCCGACCAGCTCTGGGCCTGGAAGGCCCAGCTGTAGACTGCACCACCTCAGCATGGGTGGCTGCGGTCTGTGCTGGCTGGATGACAGGCAGCAACAAGAGCACTGGTGGAGTGACAGTGGTGGGAGCAGGAATGCTATCATTGTGAGTGACAACAGCAGGTTCCTACTCCACTTGACCCACTGCCACTCCCCCGGGGAGCACAGATTTCTGGCCTGCTGCAACACTGTGAAAGCCCCAGTCGACATTGATAGGCCCAGCCACGGTGGCAGCAGTCAGAGCTTGCGTGGCATCAAGCCGAGACTGCATGAGAGCAGTATGAAATTGGGTGCCACCAACCATAGACTGCATTACAGCACTAAGTCGTTTTGTCGCTTCCGCCTGTGCTGCAATGGAAGCTGCCAGATTGCCCATCAGCCCTGGGTCACCTGGGTCTCTCTGGGAGTCTACCATCCTTTGCAGACTGGAAATGATGGGCTCCATGGTGTGCGCAGAGCTTTGTGCAATGTTGGAGGCGGACTCATCCACGCTCATTATCATTGCCGAGAGGCTCTTGGGGACCCTTGCCATTGCACCTACCATCTCCATTTGTATGCCCATCACCCTTTCTCTAAACGCCTCCCCATCGAGGTCCTCATCTGAGTCCTGTGCAGCAGAACTCACCCTCCAGGGAGCTGACCCCCAAGCTACCCTTTCCCCCTGGCCTTGATGCAGCCCACTTGTCCCCGATGCCTCACCCTGTGCAGATCCTGCTACTATACTAGCCTCTAAAGGACGCGTAGTGCCAGTATCTGAGCTGGTACCTGCGGGTGAGACATGCAGTGACGCGGTGTGTTCTTCCTACTCCTCTTCTCCCACCTCGCTCTCTACAGTGCCCTCAGGGACAGGCTGCTCAGGTACTTGCTCATTATCTAAAAGCATAAAGACACAAGAATCGGGTTAAGGTGAGGTGAAGGGGGCAGGAAGGGAGAAATGCATGCATACAGCATGATTAGCTGGAAAGAGCGAAACACTTATGGGGTGAGGGGGAAGTGGGATGTGAGAAGGAGGAGTAGGGATGGACATACCGTTGTTATCCCATTTGGGGCACTAAATCAGAAAAGCTGGAAAAGTTAGCGCCAGGCACTAACCTCTTCCAACCTCTCTGAAATTCCCATTTTTTGCTCCAAGAGGGAAGTGGAATGCTAAAACAAGCCAAGCACTCCCCTTCCTTCTTGGAGCGCAAGAGGAGGGGAAGTTCATGACCTGGGGTGCACCTGAGGTGATGTGCTTAGCAGCGCCATGAGTGGTCAAGCGTGGCGCTGCCGCATTACTGGGGCTCTTCCCTGAATTAAATTTACCTGGACCATCGGGGAGCAGAGGTGTTGCGCGATCAGCCCGGCACTCGAGCAGAGTGCCGGGCTGACCGATCGCGGAATGGACCCTGCGTCCGGAGGCGCAAAAAAAGTTTTTTAAAAATCCAACTTATTTTTCAAGCCGGCCACCCACCTTACCTTTAACTTCCGCCCAACTAGCGGCCGGCCGCTCTGCTCACGTCCCCTGCAGCAGTTGACGCCATCGGCCAGCACCGCTGCAGGGGGCAAAGGGGAATTTTTGCGCCGGGGCGATGCACCCGGAGATGACATCACGATCAGCGGGCGCATGAGATCGGGGTGCAACCAGGTAGCACTGCCCCTAACCTCCCGTGGAATTATGCGGGAGACGGGTCAGTGCCGCGCCCGGGTGAAAAGGCTTTTGCGCCCCATTAGCTCCCCCCACAGGAGGTGCAAAGGAGGGGAATTTCTCCACCGTAGCGTCCCAAAGTGCTTCACAGCCAATGAAATGCAAAGGGCTAACACTGGATTCATACCTGACCATCTTCAGTTGCTTCATCAATGATCTTCCCTCCATCATAAAGTCTGGAGTGGGACTGTTTGCTAATGATGACACAGTGTTGAACTTCATTCCCACCTCCTCTGATAATAAAGCAGCCCATGGCAGCCTACAGCAGTACCTGGATAACATCCAGGCTTGGGCTGATAAATGGCAGGTAACATTCACACCACATAAGTACCAGATAGTGACCACCTTGAACAAAAGATAGCCCAACCTTTCATCTTACACGCCATTGCCATTGCTGAGTTCCTCCATCATCAGCATCTTAGGGGTCATCCCTGACCAGACACAGAACTGGACCAGCTACATTAATACCGTAGTTACAAGAGCAGGGCACAGACTGGGTACTTTGTGATGAGTGGCTCACCTCATGATCCCTCAACTCCTCCCCATCATCTATAAGGTTCAAGTCAGGGATATGATAGAATATATGCACCGCCTGCCTGAATGGCTGCAACTGCAACAACACTAAAGATGTTCGACAGCATCCAGGACAGAACAGCTCACCAAGGCCCTTCCACAGCAGTTCCCTGCTCTATGGTCTCTAACACTGAGAAGGATAATAGCGGAAATGTTGTGGAAACAATATCACATCCTAGATCCCCTCCAAGTCACTCAGCAGCCCGACTTGGATATCTATCATAGCTCCCTCACTGTTGCTGAGACAATATACTGGAATTCCATACATAACACTATTGTGGAGCACCATCCCGACAGGGCTTGAAATGGTTCAAGAACGTGGGCCCACCACCACCTTCTCAGGGCTATTAAGGATGGGCAATACATGCAGCCTTGGTACATTTTCCATATTCCAAGAACAAAATTTTTAAAAATGCATTCACTGACCACTACAGGGTTATGCTGTCGCTATGGTATCAGCCTGCAATGCTAACCGCTTGCAACAATGCAAAATCGTTGTATTAATAATAGCAGTGTTAATAAAAAATAGGAGCTATTGAACAATCCCTTGTAAACATAGAAACATAGAAACATAGAAGATAGGAGCAGGAGTAGGCCATTCGGCCCCTCGAGCCTGCTCCGCCATTCAATGAGATCATGGCTGATCATCCAATTTCAGTACCCTGGCCCTGCCTTCTCCCCATATCCCTTGATCCCTTTAGCCTTAAGAAATATATCCAACTCCTTCTTGAATATATTTAATGAATTGGCCTCTACTGCCTTCTGTGGCAGAGAATTCCATAGGTTCACCACTCTCTGGGTGAAGAAATTCCTCCTCACCTCTGTCCTAAATGGCTTACTCCTTATCCTTAGACTGTGACCCCTGGATCTGGACTACCCAGCCATCGGGAACATCCTTCCTGCATCCAGTCTGTCTAGTCCTGTTAGAATTTTATAAGTTTCAATGAGATCCCCTCTCATTCTTCTAAACTCCAGCGAGTATAAGCCCAATCGACCCTGTGGTAAACCACTTTTATCGTTCACTATCGTTACACTATGGTTATCACTGTTTATATTGTTACACTATGGTTATCACTGTTTACACTGTTGTATCACTACACAAGGTCACCTCTTGTCACGCTGTTATACCTGGGCTGACCACAGCTGACTCCGCCCATGGCTCCGCCTGCTTGCCCAGGTATAAAGGTGGTCGACTGGCTGGTATTCCTCCTTGTTGGACCCAATCACCCACGAGGGTGGGCTCTGTTATTTAGCCAATAAAAACCTATAGTTACTATCTTAACTCGTCGCTTTTCATTGGATGAATTGATAGGTATATCAATTTTATTGGCTAAATTTTGAAATGAGTGGACCGGAGCAGCCAAACGACCAGCCAAACGGCCAGCTACAACAGCCACAGCAGCCGGCCTGGCTGCGAGCCCTCCGACCGCCGTACCTGGATCTAAACCCACAGGCAGCGAACTCAGCCCTCGACTTCAAACACTGGCTGAGCTGTTTCGAATCCTCCCTGGGAGAATCCGGCGTGCCTCCGGGATCCAAACTAAGAGTTCTGACCGCCCAAGTGAGCCCTAAAGTATTTGCAATCATCCAGGACCTTACTACATATGAGGACGCCCTCAACCTGCTGAAAGACCAGTACCGGAGCCCGGTAAACTCTATGTATGCCAGGCATCTCCTAAGATCCCGCTCGCAACAGCCAGGAGAGTCTGTAGATGAATTTTTACGGGCGCTACAAACACTCGGCAGGGACTGTGACTTTAAAGCTGTAACGGCTGCAGAAAATACTGAAGGGAATATCCGGGATGCCTTTGTGAAAGGCCTTCGGTCCGACTGCTCACGGCAAAGACTGCTCGAATCAAAGGACCTCGACCTGAATACAACTGCAGCCCTCGCTCGCTCTCTGGAAGTGGCCCATCGGGACCTCGAGGCGTATTCCAGGTACTGTGCTGCGCGACCCTGGGACTCCGGCCCGACCCCGGCCGCAATGCCCCTTGCACCGCCGCCTCTGGGACCTACCTCAGCGTCGGCGTCCCAGAACCGATCGGGACCGCCACCCCCGGTATCGGCTGCAACATCGGAGCCCCGCGATCGGGCCGCCGGCTGCTTCTTCTGTGGCCAGGCGAAACACCCGAGGACGCGCTGCCCTGCAAGAAACGCGACTTGCTCCGATTGCCACAAGAAAGGCCACTTCGCTAAGGCCTGCAGGGGGAGAGCCACAGACGCCAGCAGTGCCTCATGCGAGTTGTGGGGGCGGCCATCTTTGATCAAGGCCACCGACACCAGCAGTGCCTCATGTGAGTTGTGGGGGCGGCCATCTTCTCCGCCATTTTATTCAACCTCGTGGGCGCCGCCATTTTGTCCACCACACTCGACCGCCACCTTGCCTCCAGACTCGACCACCGCCTCACCCGCAGACTACAGCAGCTCGCTCAGCCATACACTAGCCTCCGTCACACTGGACCAAGCTCGCCCGCATCACCTGTCCAAGTCCATGATGGACATCAAAGTAAACGGCCACGCCACGACCTGCCTGTTCGACAGCGGAAGCACGGAGAGTTTCATCCATCCAGACACGGTGAGCCACTACTCCCTCACTGTCCGGCCAACGCGCAACGGGATCTCGATGGCGTCGAGGTCCCATTCTACAGACATCAGCGGCTACTGTGTTGTGACCCTGTCGGTTAGGGGCACGGAGTATAAAAATTTTAAACTCCTCGTCCTGCCCCAGCTCTGCGCTGCCGTCCTCCTAGGGCTGGACTTCCAATCCCACCTTCAAAGTGTCACTTTGGCATACGGTGGACCCCTCCCCCCACTCACAGTCGACAACCAGCAGCCTTTAAACCGCCCACCGCATACCACCTGCGGCCTATCCACCCTCAAGGTCCCGCCCCCCTCCCTGTTCGCTAACCTCACCCGTGACTGTAAACCCATCGCCACCAAGAGCAGGCGGTACAGCGCCGGGGACAGAGCTTTTATTAGCTCTGAGGTGCAGCGTCTCCTGAAGGAGGGCATCATCGAGAGGAGCAACAGCCCCTGGCGTGCCCAGGTTGTAGTCGTTAAGACCGGCAATAAAAACCGCCTGGTCATCGACTACAGCCAAACCATAAACCGGTACACCCAGCTGGACGCATACCCACTTCCCCGCATAGCTGATATGGTCAATCAGATTGCACAGTACTGGGTATTCTCCACCATTGACCTTAAGTCGGCCTATCACCAACTCCCTATCCGCCCTGAGGACCGCCAGTATACCGCCTTCGAGGCGAATGGCCGCCTCTACCACTTCCTTAGGGTCCCCTTCGGCGTCACCAACGGGGTTTCGGTCTTCCAAAGGGAGATGGACCGGATGGTTGACCAGAACGGGCTGCAGGCCACGTTCCCTTATCTAGATAACGTCACCATCTGCGGCCGCGACCGGCAGGACCACGATGTTAATCTGGAGAAATTCCTCCGTACAGCCGAACGGCTGAACCTCACTTACAATAAGGAGAAATGTGTGTTTAACACCTCGCGTCTCGCCATCCTCGGCTGCGTAGTAGAGAACGGGGTCATCGGCCCCAACTCCGAAAGAATGCGCCCCCTCATGGAGCTACCCCTCCCCCACTGTCCAAAGGCGCTGAAGAGAACCCTGGGGCTCTTCGCCTACTATGCCCAATGGGTGCCGAATTATGCGGACAAAGCCAGACCCCTCATGAAGTCCACCTCCTTCCCCCTGACGGCAGAAGCGTGCGCAGCCTTCTCCCTCATAAAGGGAGACATTGCTAAGGCCACAATGCACGCGGTGGATGAGTCTATCCCTTTCCAAGTGGAGAGCGATGCATCCGACTTCGCCCTAGCAGCAACCCTTAACCAGGTGGGGAGACCTGTGGCCTTCTTCTCAAGGACCCTCCAGGGCCCTGAGATCTGACACTCTTCGGTCGAGAAGGAGGCCCAGGCGATCGTGGAGGCAGTACGACGCTGGAGGCATTACCTGGCAGGCAAACGATTTACCCTCCTCACCGACCAGCGTTCAGTCGCTTTTATGTTTAATAACAAGCTGAGGGGCAAAATCAAGAACGGCAAGATCTTGAGGTGGAGAATCGAGCTCTCCACCTATGATTATGATATCTTGTACCGACCTGGTAAACTGAACGAACCCCCAGATGCTCTATCACGAAGTACATGCGCCAACGCGCAAATTGATAGACTGCAGACCCTCCACAACGACCTCTGCCACCCCGGGGTCACCAGACTTTACCACTTCATTAAGGCCCGCAACCTGCCCTACTCCATTGAGGAGGTCAGGACCATGACCAGGAACTGCCAAACCTGTGCCGAATGCAAACCGCATTTCTTTAGGCCGGACAGAGCAAGCCTGATCAAGGCCACCCGCCCCTTCGAGCGCTTGAGCATCGATTTTAAGGGGCCCCTCCCGTCCTCTGACCGTAATGTGTACTTCCTCAACATCATTGATGAGTACTCCCGTTTCCCCTTTGCCTTCCCCTGCCCAGACATGACCAGTACCACGGTCATCAAATGCCTGAACGACCTCTTCGCCTTGTTCGGGTTCCCGAACTATATACATAGCGACCAGGGCTCATCCTTCATGAGCGAGGAACTTCGCCAGTTCCAACTAGCGAGAGGCATTGCTGCAAGCAGGACCACCAGCTACAACCCCCGAGGGAACGGCCAGGTGGAAAGAGAGAACGCGACTGTCTGGAAGGCCGTTCTCTTAGCCTTAAAGTCTAAGGGCCTGCCAACCTCTCGCTGGCAGGAAGTCCTCCCGGCAGCGCTGCATTCCATCCGGTCACTGCTTTGCACGGCCATTAACGCCACCCCCCATGAACGAATGTTTGTTTTCCCCAGGAAGTCGACTACGGGAACCTCGCTACCAACATGGCTGACTTCTCCGGGGCCCGTCTTGCTGCAAAAGCACGTGAGGGCCCATAAAATGGACCCCCTGGTCGAGAGGGTGGACCTCCTGCACGCCAACCCCCAGTACGCCTATGTGGCATACCCAGATGGGCGGGAGGGCACAGTCTCCTTACGAGACCTTGCACCCTCGGGCACCCCTGAGACACCACCGTTACCCCCCACCACCCCCCCAAATCCACCCCAGGTAGACAGCATGCCGGAACCCCACGAGCCTTCGCCGACCACGCAGACACCAGCATTAACATCGGATACTGCATCACCGCCGCCGCTGCTGCGCCGATCAGAGAGACTTACGAGGCCTCCGGACAGACTGACATACCCGAACTGGTAGCACACTTCACCCCGCCGGACTCAAATCTAAACAAGGGGTGAATGTGGTAAACCACTTTTATCGTTCACTATCGTTACACTATGGTTATCACTGTTTATATCGTTACACTATGGTTATCACTGTTTACACTGTTGTATCACTACACAAGGTCACCTCTTGTCACGCTGTTATACCTGGGCTGACCACAGCTGACTCCGCCCATGGCTCCGCCTGCTTGCCCAGGTATAAAGGTGGTCGACTGGCTGGTATTCCTCCTTGTTGGACCCAATCACCCACGAGGGTGGGCTCTGTTATTTAGCCAATAAAAACCTATAGTTACTATCTTAACTCGTCGCTTTTCATTGGATGAATTGATAGGTGTATCAGACCCAATCTCTCCTCATACGTCATTCCTGCCATCCCAGGTATCAGTCTGGTGAATCTTCGCTGCACTCCCTCCATGGCAAGAACATCCTTCCTCAGATAAGGCGATCAAAACTGCACACAATACTCAAGGTGTGGTCTCACCAAGGCCCTGTACAACTGCAGCAAGACATCCTTGTTCTTGTACTCAAACCCTCTCGCTATGAAGGCCAACACACCATTTGCCTTCTTAACCGCCTGCTGCACCTGCATGCTTAGCTTCAGCGACTGGTGCACAAGGACACCCAGGTCTCATTGCACTTCCCCTTCTCCCAATCTATTGCCGTTCAGATAATAATCTGCCTTCCTGTTTTTGCCACCAAAGTGGATAACCTCGCATTTATCCACATTATACTGCATCTGCCATGCTTCTGCCCAATCACCCAACCTGTCCAAATCATACTAGAGTTTCTCGGCATCCTCCTCACAGCACACACGTCCACCCACCTTTGTGTCGTCTGCAAACTTGGAGATATTACATCTAGTTCCCTCGTCTAGATCATTTATATATATTGTGAATAGCTGGGGTCCATGGACCGATCACTGCGGTACCCCACTAGTCACTGCCTGCCACTCAGAAAAAGAGCCGTTTATTCCAACTCTTTGCTTCCTGTCTGCCAAACACTTCTTTATCCAAGTCAGTACCTTGCCCCCAATCCCATGTGCCTTAATTTTACACGCTAATCTCTTATGTGGGACCCTATCGAAAGCCTTCTGAAAGTCCAAATACACCATATCCACTGCTTCTCCCTTATCTATTCTGCCAGTTACACCCTCAAAAAATTCCAGTAGATTAGTCAAGCACGATTTACCTTTTGTAAATTCATGTTGACTTTGTCCGATCCTGTCACTGTTTTCCAAGTGCTCTGCTATTACATCTTTTATAATAGACTCTAGCATTTTCCCCACTACCGCTGTCAGGCTTACCGGTCTATAATTCCCCGTTTTCTCTCTACCACCTTTTTTGAATAGTGGGGTAACATTAGCTACCCTCCAATCCATGGGAACTGTTCCAGAGTCTATCGAATTTTGGAAGATGACCAGCAATGCATCTACTATTTCTAGGGCCACTTCCTTAAGTACCCTAGGATGTAGATTATCAGGCCCTGGGGATTTATCGGCATTCAATCCTGTCAATTTCCCTAACACAATTTCCCTACAAATACTGATATCTTTCAGTTCCTCCCTCTCATTAGACCCTATGTTCCCCGACATCTCTGGGAGGTTATTTGTGTCCTCCTTTGTGAAGACAGAACCAAAGTATATATTTAATTGGTCTGCCATTTCTTTGTTCCCCATTATAAATTCCCCTGATTCTGACTGCAAGGGACCTACGCTTGACTTCTTCAATCTTTTTCTCTTCACATATCTATAAAAGCTTTTACAGTCAGTTTTTATGTTCCCTGCAAGCTTATTCTCATATTCGATTTTCCCCCTCTTAATTAATCCCTTTGTCCTCCTTTGCTGAATCCTAAACTGTTCCCAATCCTCAGGTTTACTGCTTTTTCTGGCCAATTTATATGTCTTCTCCTTGGATCTTATGCTATCCTTAATTTCCCTTGTTAGCCACAGTTGAGTCACCTTTTTTGTTTTATTTTTATGCCAAACAGGGATGAACAAATTCTGTAGTTCATTCATGCGATCTTTGAATGTTTGCCATTGTCTATCCACTATCAACCCTTTAAGTTACATTCCCCAATCAAACCGACCCAACTCACGCCTCATATCATCATAGTTTCCTTTATTTAAATTCAGGACCCTAGTCTCTGAGTCAACTACTTCACTCTCCATCTTAATGAAGAATTCTATCATATTATGATCGCTCTGACCCAAGGGGCCTCGCACAACAAGATTGCTAATTAATCCTTTCTCATTACATAATACCCAGTCTAAGATGACCTGACCTCTAGTTGGTTTCTCGACATATTGGTCCAGGAAACCATCTCATATACACTCCAGGAATTCCTCCTCCACAGTATTGTTACTAATTTGGTTAGCCCAATCTATATGTAGATTAAAGTCACCCATGATAACTGCTGTGCCCTTATTGCACGCGTCTCTAATTTCCCATTTAATGCCATCCTCAACCTCCGCATTAGTGTTTGGAGGTCTATATACCACTCCCACTAACATTTTCTGCCCCTTGGTATTTCTCAGTTCTACCCATACAGATTCCACATCATCAGAGCTAATATCCTTCCTTTCAATTGTGTTAATTCCCTCTTTAACCAGCAATGCTACCCCACCTTCTTTTCTTTTTTGCCTATCTTTCCTGAATATTGAATACCCTTGGATGTTGAGTTCCCAGCCTTGGTCACCCTGGAGCCATGTTTCCGTAATCCCAATCACATCATATCCGTTTACCTCTATTTGCGCAGCTAATTCATCCACCTTATTACGACTGCTCCTCGCATTAAGACACAAGGCCTTCAGGCTTGTTTTTTTAACACTCTTACACCTTTTAGAATGATTATTTACTGTGGCCATGTTTGATTTAAACCCTTGATTTCTCTGACTGCCACCTTTGTTTTCTTCTTCCTTTCTTTTGCTTCTATCCTTGTTTCCCTTTCCTCTGTCTCACTGCTCAGGTTCCCAACCCCCTGCCATTTTAGTTAAAACCCTCCTCCAGAGCACTAGCAAACACTCCCCCTAGGACATTGGTCCCGGTCCTGCCCAGGTGCAAACTGTCCGTTTTGTACTGGTCCCACCTCCCCCAGAACCGGTTCCAATGTCCCAGGAATTTGAATCCCTCCCCCTTGCACCATTCCTCTAGGCACGTATTCATCTGAAATAGCCTTCTATTTCTACTCTGACTAGCACGTGGCACTAGTAGCAATCCTGAGATTACTACCTTTGAGGTCCTATTTTTTAATTTACCTCCTAACTCCCTATATTCAGCTTTTAGGACCTCATCCCGTTTTTTACCTATATCGTTGGTACCTATATGCACCACGACAACTGGCTGTTCACCCTCTCCTTCCAAAATGTTCGGCAGCCGTTCTGAGACATCCTTGACCCTTGCACCAGGGAGGCAACATACCATCCTGGAGTCTCGTTTGCGGCCGCAGAAACACCTGTCTATTCCCCTTACAATAGAATCCCCTATTACAATAGCTCTCCTATTCTTTTTCCTCCCGTCCTGTGCAGCAGAACCACCCACGGTGCCAGGAAGTTGGCTGCTGCTGCCTTCTTCTGATAAGCCATCTCCCTCACCAATATCCAAAGCGGTATATCTGTTTGAGAGGGGGATAGCCACAGGGGACCCCTGCACTACCTGCCTGCACCTACTACTCTGCCTGGTGGTCACCCATTCTCTTCCTGCCTGTGCAGACTTTACCTGCGGTGTGACCAACTCCCTAAACATGTTATCCACAACCTCCTCAGTATCGCGAATGCTCCAGTATGTATCCACTCGCAGCTCCAGCGCCGCAATGCCGTCTGTCAGTAGCTGCGGTTGGATACACTTCCCGCACACATGGTCGTCAGGGACACAGGAAGTGTCCCTGATTTCCCACATAGCACAGGAGGTGCATACCACAGGGCCGAGCTCTCCTGCCATGACTTACCCTGTAATTAATTCAAATTAAATTAAATCAAATCAATCCCACCAATTACATTACAATTAAATGATATACTTAAGGGCCCTGGTTTACCAGCAGTCCCCGCAACACCACAAACACCCTATAAACTATAAACCACAAAATTTAAGCTTGGAAAAAAGGAGAAAGAGAGAAATGCTCACCAACCAATCACTTACCTGCTTTCTGGTGACATCACACTTCGATTACTTTTTACTTCTCTCCCTCCCTCGGAGATTGGTAAGCCTATGTGCTAGGTCCGCTGCCGCTGTGGGGCCTACCTGCTGCTGCCGCCTCTTAAACTCACCGCCGCTCCAACCAGGTCCACCATCGCTGTGGGGCCTACCTGCTGCTGCCGCCTCTTAAACTCACCGCCGCTCCAACCAGGTCCGCCGCCGATGTGGGGCCTACCTGCTGCTGCCGCCTCTTAAACTCACCACCGCTCCAACCAGGTCCACCGCCGCTGTGGGGCCTACCTGCTGCTGCCGCCACTTAAATCACCACCACTCCAACCAGGTCCGCCGCCGCTGTGGGGCCTACCTGTTGCTGCCGCCACTTAACCTCACCGCCGCTCCAACCACGTCCGCCGCCGCTGTGCGGCCTACCTGCTGCTGCCGCCTCTTAAACTCACCGCCGCTACAACCAGGTCCGCCACCGCTGTGGGGCCTGCCTGCTGCTGCCGCCTTTTAAACTCACCGCCGCTCCAACCAGGTCCGCCCACAGTAGTCTCCTAATAAAGTTAATCTCCTTTTTCACTTGTTGTTTCATAGCCTTTCAATACAAATCTGCTTTAATGAAGCTAATCGAGCACTAAGAATAATCTATAATCACTTGACCTTCCATGCCTCTGTCTGAATTGTTTGATGAACCTTATCGTGAATTATGAAAAAAAAAAAATTTTTTTCACAATGGCACACTCTCATCAATGGCTGAGCTGAGATTATCCTCGTGTCTGAACACTAGTCTTGTAATCTGTCTGTGCTAGTATACATGTGTTACATGTGAGTGCATTTTTTGCTGTTATCAGAAGGTGAAGACAGCAATCCTTTTGACATTAAAGCGCCATAACAACAAAATACGGTAGTAGGGAATTGTAACAATGGTAGGTGCCTAAAAATAAGTGACAGTGAGACTTGAGGAATGTGTGCTGGATTGCTAATAGGTGAGTCTGGAACCTTACATTGCAAAATGCAAAAACTCTTGTTTCAATTTGACAATGTAGCTAGACTACATAAAGAACCAGGCCCGTGAATGCCTTCAGTATCCATAGATGTAAACCATTATTGGTTTCAAGCTCATGCATAACTGTGATATTAAAAACAATTAAGGCAGCAATAATAACACTTGCAGTTTTGTATCAAAAGAGTTATGGGGCACTGAATAAGTAAGTTTATTTCTTTTATATTACTCAGAAAACTAAGTTCTGATGCCATGCATGAAGTTGATGGAGATGAACATCTCTGGCAAGGGATGCTTTCCTGAGGGACTGTTAGATAGATCCTGCAATAAGAAGAAAAACGTCCACTTCTGATGATCTGAGGATGCCAAATATCCAGTCGAACAGTTTATCAGATAAATCACAAGATGCCAGCATTGCATTAAACCCAGATGACCTGCCCTTCTGATTGTTCTGGAAATGAGAGTTACTGCTCACACTTTGTGCCAGTCACTGAAAGAATTGCTCTATTTCTGCACCATAAAATTCAGAGTATTACTAGTTTTTTTCTGTGAAGTAGAATTGGCAACTGGAAAGCAAATTGTTGCAATTGAGATAGTGCAGCAGCTTTTCATTTCTCAGTTTCCCTGACAGAAAGGGTGCAACAGAGGGTGTACTGTGCACACCCACATTCTATTTTTGGAGGCACGAGTCCACTTTCTGGCAGAGTGTAATCAAGGATATAGATTGTGCCCTTTTTGTATTTTTTGAGGTCAGAGTCCACTTTTTGGAGGCTAACGGTATATGAAATTTAATTTTCTGGTGTACGCCAAACCAGATATTAGGTGGTGTGTGATTTGCACCCAGCCAACATGCAGAGTGCTGACCCTGGGTGAATTTCTATGGTCAGCCTAATTGTAATAATGTGGGTGTGCTCAGCGGCTGGAGAATTCCTGCGCTGCTTGCAGGACGCGTTCTCAATTTTCGAATGTCCCAGCGCATTACTCGTACGATAAAACTGGCAGGAAGGTTCCCATACTTGGCTGAAGGTGGAGCTGGGGATGTATTGATTTCTTTGTGGGTTCAATGATGAGACATTCATGAAAGAGAATGAGTTTTAATCTAAAGTCTGTTCAACTCTTTATACAGCATTTACAGGAGACACGATGCTAGTGATGCATCTAGAATGAAACTGAAACTAAACTAAACTGCCTTGCTTGTCTCGGTCACATGATCTCTGCTGGTCAGACATAAGTAATCAATACCTGCAAACATGCTGTTAAGGCATCATAATCAAACAGGCAAATAACATCACTATTTGCTGATATCATTACATCTCCTTTTCTTAAAACAAAAGTATTTTACTTTTAACTAACAACATGTTTTCTTTGTATTAATCTGCATTTTAACTGTAACACTTAATGAACTTACATTATCATTATCATGATCAAGGTTTTTTAACCTTGCTTTGTGTGTTCACATGAAATATGTAAATACACTAGAACTTGAAGAAAGAATAAGATAACATTACTTCCTTCTTTAACAATAGTCCTTAAATTTGCTCAATGAGTCTCTCAGGAGGCTTCACGTGTCTTGAGGATTTTCTGATTGATTGTCCTTGAATCTGAGTTGTTGCCTCAGATGATTGGTTCTCAGCTGTGTGATCAGGTTGTTCAACAGTATCAGTCTCTTGACCTGCTGTGGCTGGTCCCATGAGAAGATCTCGACGATTTCTTCTCAGAACAGCACCCTCATCTGTCTGAATGGTGTATGATCTTGGTTGAACTTCACTCAGGACAGTTCCCTTCTGAGTCCATGTGTTTGTTTTGTCTTTGAACCTTACTTGGTCACCAGTGTGGAGTTCAGGTAGGTTTTGTGTTCCTCTGTCACAGTAGTACTTTAGCTTTTCTTTCTGTTGTTCTTTGAACTTCCTCGCTTTCTCCACCTCTTTTGTTTTCAGGAGGTTTTCCGGGATGGGTAGGTTTGACCTTAGCCGACGTCCCATCAGGAGTTGGGCTGGTGACATACCACACTCGAGCGGCATTGTGCGGTATACAAGCATGCTCTGGTAGAAGTCAGTTCCACTGTCTTTTGCCTTGTACATCAGTCTTTACACTGTGTTTGCGGGCTCTCCTGGGTCAACAGCTCTGGACAACGTGTCTGCTGTTTACATCAGCTTACCCGGTGTGTACGCAACATTCAGTTCATCATAGACTGTCTCTCCTTCGCTTTCTACAACGAGGACTCTCTTTAACAGGTTCAGTCTCTCACAGGCTTTTAAACCAAGTATGGCTTGCACATCCTTTGGCACCACGATTAATGCTAGCGTGTGCTCTCTGCCCTTGTGTGTTACTTTGACAATGCATCTTCCTTTCACTGGTATATCAGTACCTGAGTATCCTGTCACTTTCACTTTTATTCCATGTATCTTTGGTCTGGGTCTAATTTTCTTAAAATCATTCTCTGATATCACATTAACTTGTGCTCCAGTATCCAATTTAAATGGAATATGTATGTCATTCACTTTTAGTTTCAACATCCAGTCTCTTTCTTCTTCTTTGTTTTCAGACACAACATCTACATTGAACTCCTCTATCTCGCTTTCATCTACTGTATGGACCTTGCTTTGTTGCGCTTGGTTCTTACAGCAATGGGCATAATGGTTGTTCTTGTTGCAACTATTGCATGTTTTACCATATGCTGGACACTTTCTTGGTGGATGCTGTGTACCGCATCGACTACATGACTTTCGATTGTCCCTTTCATTTTCGTTCGCTGGCCATGCCTCTTTTTTCACATTGGCGCTCTTTTTGTTAAACGGTTTATGTCCGTTCATTCTCACTGCATCCACGTTGCAGCTATTGTCACTGAACAGCTCCTTTGCCTGCAACTTCATAGTCTCTGTAGCCCTACACAGTGCTATGGCTTTTCCCAGGTCTAGATCTTGCTCTCTTAGCAGTCTTTCCCTTAGACCATTATCTGGAATACCACACACCAGTCTGTCTTTTATCAGCGAGTCTGTCAGTCCCCCAAATTCACGTGTTTTGCTTCGGTTTCTCAGTTCAGTCACATGCTGATCAATAGTCTCACCCGTTTTCTGTACACATGTGAAAAATCTATGCCTCTCAAACGTCACGTTTCATTTAGGTATGCAGTCGGCCTCAAACTGTTCCATTATTTTATCTAGCTTCATATTGTCTCCATCAGCAGCGAATGTGAAGTTATTATACACCTCCATCGCTTCATCACCCACGACATGTAAGAACAGTGACGATTTCCTTTTAATACCTTTCTCGTCAGCTCCGATTGCTGATAAAAACAAATCCAAACTTTGTTTGAATCTCCTCCAATTTTCAGCCACATTACCTGTCAACTGAAGCGTCACCGGTGGGTGTAAACCTTCCATTTTTTCACTTTGTTAGCTATTCTCCAATGGTAAGCAACGATGTTCTCTTTTGGCTTGCTAATTTGTGGAGAGCTGATTTAACTTCAGATTTTTTCTCTTCATCTCTTTCAGCCACTTCTGACACCATGTATTGATTTCTTTGTGGGTTCAATGATGAGACATTCATGAAAGAGAATGAGTTTTAATCTAAAGTCTGTTCAACTCTTTATACAGCATTTACAGGAGACACGATGCTAGTGATGCATCTAGAACGAAACTGAAACTAAACTAAACTGCCTTGCTTGTCTTGGTCACATGACCTCTGCTGGTCAGGCATAAGTAATCAATACCTGCAAACATGCTGTTAAGGCATCATAATCAAACAGGCAAATAATATCACTATTTGCTGATATCATTACAGGGGAGAGCAGGACTGCTCCTCCTGACTCCATGTTAACAGAACGCAAGTCACTCCCCCTGGCTACCAATGCTCCATCGAGCACCCCTGGCCGGCCTGAGTCACAATCGCCCACCTTTCCTCACTTACCTGAGGGCCGCTGCACCGCCAGCAATGGCCTGACCTTCAGTTATGATTCGCTGAGAGCCCTGTGCAGCACACCGGCTCCATGGAAATGATGCCCGAGGCCCAATATTGGGTGTGACCTGGGCCTCACCATTCAGGTGCAGGGATTGTACTGTGTCCCCCTGCACGCCCAAACATGGTCATGCACAAATTTTAGGATTCTATGTAAATTTGAATATAACCTCCCTGCTCTTGTATTCTGTTTCTTTAGAAATGAACCCCAGTACTTTGTTTGCACTCTTTATGGCCTTATCAACTTGTGTTGCTACTTTTATCAATTTATTTATCTGTATTCCCAAATCTCTTTGCTCCTCTACCCCATTTAGTTCCTTGCCTTCCAACGACTGAGTGGTCTCTTTATTCTTCCTACCAAAATGAACCATCTCACACTTTGCTACATTGAATTTCTTTTGCCATTTACCAGCCAACCTTTCAAGCCTGTTGATGTCTTCTTGTATTTTGGGGCAGTCCTCCAATATTACCCTCCTCAATTTGTTATCACCTGCAAATTTCAACACCATACCTAAATTTCTGAGTCCAAATCATTTATATATATATGACGAACAACAGTGTTCCCAGCACAGATCTCTATTGGATACCACTCCCCATTTTCTGCCAGTCTGATAAATTACTTTAACTCCTGGTCATCTTTCAATCCATCTGCCTCCTGGCCCCTGACTCCACACACTCAAGTTCAAGTATACCACATCAACTGCATTTCTCCTGTCTACTTGTGTGGTTTGTGGTACACATTAGCACCATGAGATGGCGCTAAAATGCCATTGAGAGCTTTAACGCCACCTGATGTCGGTTCCAGTGCCACATGCCATATCGGTGTTACCGGTAGTGCTGCTGCCGAACGTGATCACCGGGGACCTCGTCATTATGGAGATTGTGACATCAGTGAGTGTGCAATGCTCACTTGATGCCCGATCTTGCAACTTCGCTACAGACAATGAATTACCGGCTGGAGAAAACAATGACAGGTTGAGGTGGTGTGCAGCAGCAAGAAGCTGGCTCCTTTAAAGGGATCATCACTAATCACGTGGACCTGACAGGGTTTTGAAGTTTGAGTGGCTGTGTGCTACCTCCTGCTACTGGAAAAGTTTTCTTTATTCATTTCAAGGTTCTTTGGTATCAGGGAGTGTTGTGGCAAGTACAAAACTCCATAATTATTTCTGAAAAGCTCCAACCTACAGCACTTATGAAAAGTCTGGGGGCTGTACTGGCAGTGGACGTCATGCTCCAGGACCTACAGTGGAGGCAGTGAGACAATCGGCCTTCCAACTGGGCTGTCCATGACCGGCTCATCAGATGCTGATTCACATGCATGAAACCCCAGATCCCCGTAGCTCACCACATCCCCATCATACAATCCTGTCTCATGCCATATCACAGCGTCCTCCTGGGCACAAAGGTGAAATGAGAGAGCCCACAAAATATTCTAAACACAATTAATACATTTATTTAAAAACATATCACACATATCACATGAATTCTAATAACTACTGACCCTTCATGGAAGAAACTAATAGTAAGATTGGGCAGAGTCAACATGGATTTATAAAAGGGAAATCCTGTTTGACAAACCTATTGGAATTCTTTGAGGATGTAACTAGTGGAGTAGACAAAGGGGAATCAGTAGATGTGGTGTATTTGGATTTCCAGAAGGCCTTCGATAAGGTCCCACACAAGAGGTTGGTGAACAAAATTAGGGCACATGGAATTGGGGGTAATATACTAGCATGGATTGAGAATTGGTTAACAGACAGAAAACAAAGAATAGGGATAAACAGGTCTTTTTCAGGATGGCAGGCTGTGACTAGTGGGGTACCGCAAGGATCGGTGCTTGGGCCCCAGCTATTCACAATCTATATCAATGATTTGGATGAGGGGACTAAATGCAACATTTCCAAATTTGCTGATGATACAGAGCCAGGTGGCAGTGTCAGTTGTGAAGAGGATGTGAAGAGGCTTCAGGGGGATCTCGACAGGCTCAGTGAGTGGGCGAGAACATTGCAGATGGAATATAATGTGGATAAATGTGAAGTTATCCACTTTGGTAGAAAAAACAGAAAGGCATAGTATTTCCTAAATGGTGAAAGATTGGGGAATGCAGATGCTCAAAGGGACCTGGGTGTCCTTGTACATGAGTCACTGAAAGTGAATGTGCAGGTGCAGCAAGCCATTAGGAAGGCAAATGGTATGCTGGCCTTCATTACAAGAGGATTTGAGTACAGGAGTAAAGAAGTCTTACTCTAATTATATAGGGCCTTGGTGAGGCCACACCTGGAGTGCTGTGTACAATTTTGGTCTCCTTACCTAAGGAAGGATATACTTGCCATAGAGGGAGTGCAACGAAGGTTCACGAGATTGATTCCTGGGATGGTGGGACTGTCGTATGAGAAAAGATTGAGTAAACTAGGCTGTATTCTCTTGAATTCAGAAGAATGAGAGGGGATCTCATTGAAGCATACAAAATTATTACAGGGCTTGATAGGGTGGATGCTGGGAGAATGTTTCCCTTGGTGGGGGCGTCTAGAACCAGGGGCTACAGCCTCAGGATAAAGGATAGAACATTCAGGACTGAGATGCGAAGAAATTTCTTCACACAGAGGGTGGTGAATCTTTGGAATTCTCTACCCCAGAGGGCAGTGGAGGCTCAGTCATTGGGTGTATTCAAAACAGAAGTCGATAGATTTCTGACTAGTAAGGGCATCAAGGGATATGGCGATAGGGCCGGTGAATGGAGTTGAGGCAGAAGATCAGCCATGATCTCATTGAATGGCGGAGCAGGCTCAAAGGGCCGAATGGCCTACTCCTGCTCCTATTTGTTGTGTTCTTGTGCTTGCCAAAGTTGAATAGCTGGCATTGTGTGCAAGGTGTGAGTCTTGCTAGGTAGAAATTGTTGGTGGGTGAGTGCTGGGGGTGTGGTGCATTGAGCAGTGTGTGAAGTTTGTGGTACAGGTGGTGGCATGTAGCATTTGTTGAAGCCTTCACTCACCCTGACCACCCGTGTGAGCTCGTTAAACTTCATCCTGCACTGTGTGAGAGTCCTGGGGACCACAGTGCTGCCCATGGCGTGGTGTGCCACTTCCCTCCACATAGTCCGGCAGGTTTGTGGTGAGGGCCTCCTGCCAGTTGGTACAGGACCGCCCGCCTTCTCTCCACCGCTAAAACCAATGCCTTCCAAGCTTCCTCGGAAAACCTCCGGGCTCTCTTCCTGGGGCGACGATCAGCTATCAGGATTTGAAAATAAGTGCTCCTTCTCCTTGTCCTTCTTATGGTTGTTGAGGCCGCTGCACACCCAACAATGCTGAGAATGAGATGCTGCAACATCAATGAACCTCTCCTTCAAGCAGTGAAAAAAGCCTGTGGTAATCATTACTTGTGTTTAGACTGCCCCCGATATTGGTCCATCTTTTCAGTGTCATGTCAATAAGCTTGGGCTTTTAGATGAGAATCATGACTGCAATCATTTTAATGAGTGAGGATGAATTTTGCGTGCAGACTAGATGATTTTCAACTTGTGCTACTTAACCATTTTTAGTCTAAACACCAGAAAATGCTGGAAAAACTCAGCAGGCCAGGCAACATCTGTGGAGATAAATTAGAGTTGATGTTTCGGGTCTAACCCTTTTTCAAAACTGGAAAGGAAATGAAATAGATCGAAAGGCAGGGCTGAGAGAACAAAAGAAGTGAAGAGACATTAAGAGGTATTCAAAATGAGACGAGATGGTGATAGGACTAGTGGAGACAAAAGACAGCTCAGATTAGGTGTGAAAGGTTCTGGCAGAATGAGAGACAGTTGCCATGTGGGAGAGAGAAAAAAAAGGAATGGGGGGAGGGAAAAACCAAAACAAAGGGGTGGATAAAAAATATAAGTAAAAATGTAATAGGGGCCGATGTTATGATCTGAAATTGTTGAACTCGATATTGAGTCCGGAATGCTATAAAGTGCCTAATCGGAAGATGAGTGCTGTTCCTCGAGTTTACGTTGATCTTCCGTGGAACAATGCAAGAGGCCAAGGACGGTGAGGTCCGAGTGGGAATGGAGCGATGAATTAAAATGACAGGTGACCAGAAGCTCGGGGTCACCCTTACGGACTGAGCGGAGGTGTTCCGCAAAGTGGTCACCCAATCTGCGTCTGTTCTCCCCAATGTAGAGGACACCGCATCGTAAGCAGTGAATACAGTATACTAAATTGCAAGAAGTACAAGTAAATCGCTGTTTCACCTGGAAGGGGTGTTTGGGGCCCTGGAGGTATAGGGGCAGGTGTTACATCTCCTGCGCTTGCATGGGAAGGTGTCAGGCGAAGGGGAAGGGGTGCTGGGGGTCTAAACACTGCCCACTCCTTGGCTGTAACGAATTTCTTACCTGTGTCTTTTTCTTTAGCTTCAATCTTATCCTCATCTCTTTATTTATCAATGGCATCTCATTCTTGGCTAATTTGTTCTTATTTTTTAGTAGAATATATTTCTCTTGAACTCTATGCATCTCTCCTGTAAGCAAATGAGCCAAAAATGATAACTCTGTCTCATTTTTGAAGGTTTTCCACCTGGCGGATTCCCAGAAAGCAGCTGCAAGCGGGCCTTTGAGGTAGCACCCAGCCTCGGAGAAGGGGCTGCCAGAAACCTCCAGACAGGTAAGTTTATTTTTTATTTTAGATCAGCAAGGATGTTCAACGGGACTGTAGGCTATCTGGCCACTGTCCAAAATCAGCAGGTGGAAGACCGTAAAGCCCACAGTCAAGATTCATCCTCCAGTTTTGGTGCACACCTATTCTAATGAGTGGAGGGGGTGGGGGAGGGTATGGGGTGGGGCACGAACATCCAGGGCATCTAAATGACCTGAACTAAATACAGACAGGTTCAGGTGTATTCAGGCAGACAGCATTCCCACAGTGTAACAACAAGTTGTGCTCAGGTAGAGAGAGGGAAAAAAATTGGGCCATGACCTTTATCGGTGTCATTATACATAGCTTGTGCTGTTATGCTTGGGTTGTACCTTCTTCTATAAGTCTACTTGTTTATTTTGGAATCTTGGGTCGAACTTCAATGTGGCATGTTGATAATACTGTTTTCTGTAGTAGAGATCTAGGATTAAACTAAAAAAGGGGGAGCGGGGTCAGGTGAGGGGAAATTTAGAAATCTAAAGAGAACGGTCAAGGCAATAGAGCAGTGTAGCGATTTGGGTAAAAATAAGCAGAGTGGGACAGGAAGGGACAGAGCATTTAACCATAGCAGTGCAGCAGGGAATAAAGTCAAAGCAGGGAATAATGGTAAAAATGTATATTAACGGCCCTTTATCTGAATGCATGAAGCATTCATAACAAGATAGATGAACTAATGGCACAAATAGAGATAAATGGGTTTGATCTGCTAGCCATTACAGAGATGTGGTTGCAAGGTGACCAAGGTTGGGAACTAAGTGTTCCAGGGTAATTGACGTTTTGAAAAGACAGGCAGAATGGAAAAGGTGGGGGAGTAGCCCTGATAATAAAGGATGACATAAGGACAGTAGAGAAAGGATCTCGGCTCGGAAGTCGAATCAGTATGGGTGGAGATAAGGGATAACAAGAGCCTCAGCCTGCAACCATGCGTGTCAGAATTCAAGGCTGTCCTCAAGTACCGACAAGTCAGTGTCCCTGGTAATACTATTTGACACAGCACTGGGGAGTGACTTGTGTAGTGATTTAGCATAGCTTTGAAAGAGCAAAAAAAGAGATTAATGAATTACAATGTTTACTGTGGTGAATTGGGAACCAGAGCCCACTTCATAAAATGCTGTCCTAGTTGAAAGTAAGGGTCCAGTTCTAAGTGAGCAAATAGCAAATTAGTACCAGCATAACTAGCATATTTACTTTGAGGGAAATTAAGTGGACAGTTCAACAAGTCTATGGGAATTGTTTTACTTCTACTTTCTGTTCAGTTGTTTTAAATCTAAACTTTTAATTGTCATTATCTGTGTGTCAGGTGTGGCTTAGTTGGCACTGTAAGGGGGGCATCTTTTAACTGGTTTATGGTAATTTACCTGGCCAGCAGCCTTTGCCTCTGAGCTCTGACCAATTCCAACCTTTCACCTGGTTTACGGCAATTCACCTGGTCAGCAGCCTTTTGCTGCTGCACTCTAAACCAATTTACAAACAGCGGTTTCGAATCACTACCCCTCCTTCAGTTCTGAGTGGAGGAACTTATAATTAATTATATTAAAATGGACAAGTGGTTTGGATGAGAGAAAAATCAAGTTTTATTACCTAAATAAGCTACGATCAAAAGAATAAACTATACCACACGAACACAGTAATTACAGTAAAACTATATAACAGGGGGTTGCAGACGGCGAAAACGAGGGATAAAATGACTACAATGTTATTTAAACAATCTTAGCAATTCCCTTAAATCACCACCCCAAACTCCTGCTAGGTTGCCTTGTTGAGGAGTCAGAACACCCTGCTCACCTGTGGTCCAGCGAAGTAAAAAAGAGAGAGAGAGAGAGGCTCACCTGTGATCCCAGGAAGTAAAAAGAGTGATAGCTTCTCAGCAGCTATCTTATATACCTGGTGAGCTCCTGCTGTTCTGCCCTGCCAGGGCTGTGTGCAAAATTCCCACCCAAAGGTTCCAATACACAAGAGAAAGCTGTGATTGGCTAACTCAGAGTGGTTGGACTGGGTTAATGTGTCTTCCGGAGCTCCCTGGGCTGAAACAAAAGGGAAATACAACTGCTCTATTGTCCAGAATGCTAGGTGATTTAAGCCCATTCAGTTCTTAAACGGTTCCCATTCAAGATCCAAAAGTCTCTTCTGCAGTTTAGATGTATCCACTCGATATACAAACAAATGCTAATAGCATTCAATTACTTTGTAAACAAAGCATTGCCCTTTGTCTTCGGCCATGTGGTGAAAGCCATTTTTATCCCTGGAAATTTAAAAGCACAATGCCCAGGGATTCTTTAATCAAAAAAATTAATCTTCAGAACTGTAAATTATTGCAAATTCTTACAGGCACCATCTTCGCCTCTGAGTCAGAGGGTTGTAGGTTCATAGTCCCACTAAAGGGACTCGAGCACAAAAATCGAGGCTGACACTCCAGTGCAGTACTGAGGGGTTGCTGCACTGTTGGAGGTGCCGTCTTTCGGATGAGATGTTAAACTGAGGCATCAGGTAGATGTAAAAGATCCCATGGCATTATTTCGAAGGAGAGCAGGGGAGGAGTCCTAGCCAATATTTATCCCTCAATAAACATCACTAAAATAGATTATCTGGCCATTATCACATTGCTTTTTGTGGGGACTTGCTTTGCGCAAATTGGCTGCCGTGTTTCCTACATTACAACAGTGACTACATGCCAAAAAGTACTTCATTGGCTGTAAAGCACTTTGGGACATCTGGTGGTCATGAAAGGCGCTATATAAATTCTTTTTTTTTGTCTTTTCTATAAACTGATGATTTCTAATTTAGAGTTAAGCCATAATGTTATTGAAATTATATTTTACCACTTGACAAGAAGGTGGCTGATGTGATCCTGACCCAACAGGCCTAGGTTTGATTCCTGTGTGCTGAGTTCGCTGATCTCAGTCAGGGTACTGGTGGGGCACTACAATTGTCCTCCCTATCCATGGGGTGGGGAGGGGCAGAATGTCAGCCAGGGTTCTAGGCCCTGGCCATTATCAAGTGCCCCTTTCTGGAAATTGCACATCTTGTGTATGTCAGGGAATAGGATTGCATTTGCTTGTCTAATCAAACAGTCTGTCCTGCTCACTGCTCAGGCTCACACATGAAGAATGGCTTCTTGGATCTGGTACCTGCACCCAAGAAATTGTACCTGACCATGAGGCAGAAACCATCCAAAGTGGAAAGGAGATAAAGGGAGAAAATTAGAGGACAAATTGTTTATTTTATAGTTTAACAGGAACACTTGTTCTAACAAAGCATTTTTTCTTAAAATGAGGGCAACAAAAATATCTGGTTAATATCCTCAAAGGAGCATATGCCTCCCTTACTTACAGTGGAATTGCTAATACTACATTTTTACCACCACTTTTTTATTTTACCACCAATTACTGGCAGATGTCTCATGGCATTGCTCACAGTGAGTCAGAGGTTTTACATGAATACCGGTGATGTGTCAAGTAGTATTACCAGGGACTCTGACTTGTCGCTACTTGAGGACAGCCTTGAATTCTGACAGCATATCGTTGCAGGCTGAGGCTTTGGCAGTACTGGGACGGGGTCTGAGAGTCGAGCAGTATTTTAAGGAGGTTTTAGTGTCGGAGCCCTGTAATGGGTTTGCTGGGGGCAGTTCCAGGAACACTGGGACAACCCCTGAGATCTGCAAACATGGAGAAGGGGTCCTGAGATCTGGAAGATTTGGGTGGGGAGGGTTTCAAGATCTGGGAGCACCGTGGGTGGTCCTGGGATCATAGAGTACTGGGAATATGGTTGAGGGATTTGTGAGCACGGAGACAAACCCTGGGAGTGGGAAAGGGACAGTCTGAGTTTGGCTGGCATCCAGCAAGTCTGGGGAAGGGGTTTTGGAGCATTGGGAGGCAGAGTCTGCATTATTGGAGAATTGTGATGATCTGACATTGGCATTATAGAGGGGCGCATGTTATAGCAGCTCAGGAGAATGTGACCTAAGCTACCCTAGCCCCCTTTTAGACCATTAAACAGCACCTTCCCACCATGCTCTCACCCATCAGCCTCCTCCCCCGATTCATTTGCAGCTCCTTTTGCACCCTCAGATACTCGCCCACCATTGCTAGCACCCATTCTCGCATTCCTACTTTAAAGTATTTAAGGATGAGTTTTGCGAATTTAAACGCTAATTTCTTTCAGTCTTTTGGAAAAAGTGAATAAACTCTCAAATCCTCCTATTGTTGCACATATTGTATGCTGTAAAGTCAATGTGGTCAAATCCTTTTTCCAACATCCAGTCAAAGCCCAGGCTTTAGAGACAGCTTGAGGATTTGAAGTAAAAACTTTAATGAAGATACTAAAAGATAATTCAATGAGAAAATTGAATCATGTTAATGTAAAATATGTAATTTTTTTGATTCCATCACTGAGAAAATAATTACTTTTTTAAAATAAACTCTGGCATACTCATCCTTTGAAATATACTATTGTAGGAATTGTCAGATTCCTAATCAAAAGACTGAGATCGAGTCAGTCTGTTAACCAAATGAAGTTTAATACTGTTTTGCAGAAGTAACAATCAAACGCAGGAGAACTAACAAACAGGTCTATGCTCAATGCTGGCTCCACGAGGACAGAGAGAGAGAGCTCCTCCCTCTGACATCATGACGTCAGCACGTTTCCCGCCGTTGGGAACGTCACGTGACCCACGTGGTGACGTCATCACGTTTGGTCTTAACCCTCTAGGGACCGCGCTATTTACATGTAGTAAAACGAATACAGGTACAGATTCATTCTGTTACAGATAATTATGTACATCGATATAAGAGTCCCTTGGTGGCACTGCCACACTGTTAAATATCTAATTCATTTTACCTGAAGAACATTTGTACTCAATAGTCTATACTTTGTATAGGCATATGGTTTTATTCATGCTGTGATGATACAGTCATAGTGTAACATTGTTAATGGCACTATGTTTGATTAATCAACCAGCTGGATCAGACAATAGCACAGTAATTGCAACCCAAATGACAGCCACTGTTCAGGCATAAAACTAGACAGCAACACAAATAGTCAAAATTGCTTTACCACAACTAGGTTCACTTATCTGCTGTTTCAATATAAAGAAAAGCCTTCTTCCTCCCTACACATCAAGGTGTTACATTTCTGTGGGGGTTTCTCCTGCTCGCCCACTGTAACATCAGCAGAAGAGCTGTGGGAACACCAGAGAAATGGTGTTCTGGTGGATGAGTGCAAGAACCCCTGCAGAAATTGACCCCTTTACACTCTCCATTCGTAAGACTATTTTGGTATGCTGGATGAACTTAGGTAATTGGAACAAGAACACATGATTGATGAATTTTATGCAGGCGTTTGGTAGGAGAAGAAACAAGCTTTGAAGAAATTGCACTGGAATATCAATGGACAAATCAAAGGTAGCATAAAACATGCTCCAAATGTGAAACATAGGGGAGATTGATTAAATTAAACCTCTGTCCATACCACAGTACATGGCTTTATCAGGAATTACTCTGCCTACTATTCAAGCAAATTCATACTTGATTTTACATATTTTACTTCTTAAACCCAAGAAAGAAAGAAGTTGCATTTATATAGTGCCTTTCACATCCTCAAGATGTCCCAAAATACTTTTGAAGTATAGTCATTGTTGTAATGTAGGCAAACATGGCAGCTGATTTGTGCACACCAAGGAACCACAAACAGCAATGAGATAACTGACCAGATAATCAGTTTTAGTGTTGTAGGTTGAGAGATAAATAATGGCCAATATACCAGGAGAACACCCCTGCTCTTCTTTGAATGCTGCCACGGGATCTTTTACGTCCACTTGAGAGGGTCATCTGACAACACTACCTCAGTACAGCACTGAATTGTCAACCTAGAATTTGTGCTCAGATCTCTGGAATGGGGCTTGAATCCATGATTCTTCTGACTCAGAGCGGGGTAAATATCAGATGAGGAATGGGATTCTATAGATCAACATATAAGGTATTTTATGAAACATGATAGTTCCATATTCATGGCTGCCCCCTCAACCTTGCTATTTCCTATGACCTCACTGACAAGGCCATCGCTGACCACTTTCCTTTTCCCTCACCATGCACATTCCCCCTACTATCTTCTATGCCCACTTTGTTCTTCGTCTGCCGCTGGAGAAATCTCTCCCCAAGTCGCTTACAACTGCATTTTCAAACTCCCCAAACTACTGTAAACTCTAGGATCATCCTGGAGACAAAAGATAACCACTGGTTTCTTTCCTCCACAATCAACCACCTCCTAAGTGTCTCCTCCTTCCCCCTTTCCACTGTCACCTCCTAACAACAGGTGCAAGAAGGATTTATTCATCCCCAAGACAGAGATCATCTGGTGCCTTTGATGCTTCACGCCTTCCCTTTGCCCACCAGGTCAAACCTCCATATTGCATAACTCTAAACCTCCATACCTCTCTAATTTCTCTCCCATCTCCCCCAATGCCCTCTATCAGCCATTCTCAGCCATGTAACCCATTTCCTGCACCCTTGACCCCATTCGCACCAAACTGCTGATCACCCAACTTTCCTTCCTAGCCCCCATACTAGCTGACATAAATGGTTTCCTTTTCTGAAGCAGTACCTCTCCCTTTAAATACCATTGTTATCATCCCCTTCCTCAGAAAACCCATCCTCAACCCTTTGTCCTTGAAAGCTAACACCTCATCACCAAACTCCCTTTCCACTCCAAAGTTCTTGAACATGTTGTCATCTTCCATCTCTCCTGCAACTCCCTGTCTGAATCCTTCCAAGTAGGTTTCTACCTTCCCACAATAGCCCTAACCCAAGTCACAAACGGCATTCTCTATGACTGTGACCAGGGCGCATTATGCATCCTTGACCTCTTTTCAGCCTTTGACATGGTCAAGCACACCATCAACCTTCAATGCCTCCCTCTGTTGCTCAGCTTGGTGGGACTGCTCTCACTTGTTTCTATCCTTAACTATCTGATCAGAGCCAGAGCATCTCGAACAATATCTTTTCTTCTTGCCCCTGCACCACAACCTGGATCCATCCTTGGTCCCCTCCTTTTCTTCAGCTACATCTGCTCCTTGGTGACATTATCTGCAGACATCAGGTCAGCATCCACATGTATGGTGATGACACCCTGCTCTGCCTCTCCACCACCTCTTTTGATTCTTTCAATGTCTCCGAGCTGTCAGACCACTTGCCCAACATCCAGTCTTGGATAAACCACAATTTCTTCCAGCAAAGCATTGGGAAGACCAAAGCCATCATTTTCAGCTCCTACCACAAAGTCTATACCCTGGATACTGACTTGATCCACCTACCTTGCCACTGTGTCAAACTGAACAAGACTGTTTGCAACTTTGGTATCTGATTCAACCCAGAGCTGAGCTTTCAACCCCATACCCCGTCGATCACAAAGACCACCTGCTTCTATCTCTGTAACATCACCTGCCTCCACTCCTACCTCAGCCCATCTGTCACTGAAAGTCTCATCCAGGCCTTTGTCACTTGTAAACAACTATTCGAATGATCTCCTGCTGACCTCCCTTCTTTCACCCTCCATAAACATCATCTCATCCAAAACTCTGCTGCCCATATCTTATCCTGCTCCAAGTGCTTTTCATCTATCACCCATGACCTCAGTGATCGATGTTAGCTCCTGGTCCCCAGAAGACTCAAACTTAAAATTCTCATCCTTGTGTTTAAATTCTTCCATGGCCTTGCCGCTCCTGTAAAGTCTGTGGGTTGTGCAGTTAATAAATACACAGACTTCAGAAGTAACAAACAAACAGGTCTTTACTATTCGAAGGTCCGGGCGAATCTGCCCCAGCAATCATGCCACAACACTTATATACTGGTGTGGTCACTATCGGTATTACAGTATACAGAAGCCAAACAAATAGTGCCACCCGAAAGTAGTCCTCTTAAAGGTGAACGGTTACATTCAATAGTTCCCTTAAAGGTAGACGGGTACATACACTACAATCCTCCCTTTTTAGCTTATTACTTACTAAGTCCATAGTGAACATACATTCTAACATATATACAGGTTTATGTAAGACAGTTCATAGATTCAGTCTTTCCGGGGGTTTCCGGATTCTGTCAGGATAACGCCGCAGTGGTGTCGTCATTTCAGGCGGGCTAGGAGGTGCTTCTGGCAAGGTCGATTCGGCTTGAAAAGCCGTGTCAGGTTCAGCTGACTCCAGTATCACTAGATCGGAAGTAGGTGTTCTGGGTATCTCAGTTTCAACATTACCCGGATAAGGTGGTGAAGTCGGTGGCCCATTTGTGGTGGACCCTATGATTTGGTCAACATGGCGCCTTATTATATTGTCTCCAATGTCCACGGTGTACATCAATGGTCCCAGCCTTTTCCCAATAGTTCCAGGCTGCCATTTCTCAGTACGGTAGTCCCGGGCCAAAACTCGTTGACCGATCTGGAAAGATCTAGTGACCCTGTCGTTCATGCCCTGGAATTGCCGGTTCTCTACGTCTCTTCTGACGTTTGGTTTTAGTAAATCCAGCCGGCATCTTAGGCGACTATTACAGAACATCATTGCGGGAGTTTGATTTGTGACCGCATGTGTCGCATTTCGGTATGCTAACAAAAAGCTATCCACCTTATGTTGCAGACCTATATTTTCATTACTCATGGCCTTTACGGCCTTCTTGAAGGTCTGGACAAACCTTTCAGCCAATCCATTGGAGGCGGGATGGTATGGGGCTGACATGTAATGTTTAATCCCATTGCTCTTTAAGAATTTCTTGAATTCTTCGGACACAAATTGTGGTCCATTATCAGAACAGATCTGTTCCGGCAGGCCATTCCGAGCAAACATAGTCCTTAACACTGCGATGGTTTTTTCCGTCGTGGTGGTGGTCATCTTAATTACTTCCGGCCACTTGGAGTGGGCATCCACCGCTATTAGAAACATCGAGTCCATAAATGGACCAGCAAAGTCGATGTGTACTCTTTGCCAAGGCGATGAGGGCCACTCCCATGGATGCAGAGGAGCCTGGGGTGGCGCGTTCTGAACCCTCTGACATCCTAGGCAGTTCTTCGTGATCTCCTCTATATCTCCATCAATGCCTGGCCACCACACAAACGCTCTTGCTAGATTTTTCATCTTTACTCCCCCCAGATGTCCTTCGTGCAGCTCCTTTAGCACCTTCTTTTGGAGTTTGGGTGGAATCACCACTCTAGATCCACACATCAGGGTTCCTCGACACACAGACAGTTGTTCTTTCCTCTGTGCAAATGCTTGCAGTGTTGGGTCGCTCTGTGCTGGCCATCCCTCCACCGTTACATCATAGACTCGTGAAAGAGTCGGGTCATTCCTTGTCTCATTCTCAATCTTTGAGTTTGTTATCGGTAGACACTCCACTATGGATGAGTGGAACAACTCTACTGGGTCCACTATACTCGCTTCTTCTACCATCGGCAATGGCAAGCGTGACAACCCATCAGCATTTCCATGCTGTTTAGACCTTTTGTACTCAATTTCGCATTGGTGTGCCCCAAGTAACACGGACCACCTTTGTAACCTTTGTGCTGTCATGGTGGAAACGGCCTTATTTGGGTTGAATATGGACACCAACGGCTGGTGGTCTGTCAACAATGTGAACTTTTTACATTGTAGGTAATGGTTGAATTTCTTCACACCCCACACAAGACTGAGGGCCTCCCTATCTATTTGGGCGTAATTTCGCTCCGCGGGTGTCAATGATCGGGACGCGAAAGCCACTGGCCTTTCCGAGCCATTTGGTAGCCTGTGCGAGAGTACTGCCCCAATTCCGTACGGGGAAGCATCGCAAGCTAGACGAAGGGGTAATGCTGGGTTGAAATGAGCCAACACTTCTTCAGAGGTAATCAACTCCTTGCTCCTGCGAAAAGCCTTTTTGCATTCTTCACTCCACTTCCATGGTGTTTCTTTCCGCAACAGGTCATTCAGCGGATGCAGTACCGTGGATAAATTCGGCAGAAACTTGTGATAGTAATTAATCAACCCCAAGAATGATCTTAACTGAGATACGTTTCCTGGAGCGGGGGCCTTCACAACTGCTTCAATCTTTTCGGGTGACTTATGCAGTCCCTCTCGGTCAATGACATGACCGCAGTATGAGATCCGTTTTTGGAAGAACTCACACTTCTTGCGATTAACCCGAAGGCCATACTCCTTCAACCTGGTGAGTACCAGTTTCAAATTCGTGAGGTGTTCTTCCTCATCTTTTCCCGTGATTAAAATGTCATCTAAGTAGCACTGCGTGCTTGGAATTCTTTGTAACACCTGTTCCATGGCCCTCTGCCAAATTGCTGGCGCCGAAGCTACCCCAAAGACCAGTCTATTGTAGCGATACAAGCCTCTGTGAGTGTTGATGGTGAGGTACTGGCGTGACTCTTCCTCGACCTCCATCTGTAGATATGCTTGAGCCAGATCTATTTTCGTGAAATGTTTCCCTCCAGCCAACGAAGCAAAGATATCTTCAATCCGCGGAAGCGGGTATTGTACCGTGTGAAGCACCGGATTCACAGTAATCTTGAAATCTCCGCAGATACGGACCTTCCCCGGTCCCCCTGGCTTATTACTCGGTGAGGACTTCATGACGGGAACAATGGGCGTGGCCCACTCACTCCAGTCCACTTTTGACAGAACCCCTGATCGTTCAAGTTCTTCCAGTTCTGCCTCCACAGCTGGTCGTATTGCGTAAGGTACTGATCTGGCCTTAAAAAACTTTGGGCTTGCATTTTCTGCAATCTTAACCTTTGCTTTAATCCCTCGCAGTGTTCCCAGTCCCTGCTGGAATACCTCCTTAGCTTCGTCCAATATTCTGGACAACCGTTCAGGTTTGACATCCTCTTTTTCGGAATCCACCGTCATGGTGTTTAGTGACTGCCAGTCCAATTTTATTTTTCAGATCCACTCCCGTCCCAGAAGTGGTGGTCCTCCCTCAGGCAATACATACAGGTCCAACCGGTGATGATCTTTATCCTTGTATCTCACCTTGACTTCTATCATGCCGATGGGGAATACCTTGTGCCCCGTGTATGTCTGTAGTACTAGTTCCGTATCCCGTAGTGGAATATGCTTGAAAAATTTCTTATAGTCATGCTTATTCATGGCCGTCAACGCCGATCCGGTGTCCACTTCCATTTTTACTTGGACCTTTGCAATCTGTAGCGTTATCCAGATAGTTTGTCGGTCAGCTTCATTGCTCACGTTGTGAATTCTCAGGCTGTCCAGTCCTTTGCATTTGGAGTGTGAGACCGACTTCTGTTCCCTCAGGCTCTTCTTAGTCACCTCTTGTACCTTCCCGTACCATTTTTGTGGTGACTTCTTATTGTTGTGCGTTGCTCCTGACCGGCATACCTTAGCTATGTGCCCGATCTTGCCACATTTCCTGCATTCTTGGTTTTTACCCCAGCATTGATTCTGGTCGTGTGTTGTCTTCCCACAACGGTAGCATTTTGTTGTGCTCGAAGTAATTTGGTCCACCCCTAGTGCCGCCGCCTTTAGCTGCATTTCCGCCGTTCCTTTCGCTGCGGCTTCATGCGATGCAGCTATGAGGACAGCCCTGTCCAGTGTGAGGTCATTTTCTTCCAGTAGTCGCTTCTGCGTTCCTTCTTTGGACAATCCGCATACGAACTTGTCCCGCAGTGCCTCTGTCAGATTCCCTCCAAACTGGCAGTATTTCGCTATCCTACGCAGTTCGACCAAGTATTCCGCGTTGCTTTCGTCTTTCCTCTGCGTTCTTGCGTAGAATTTGAATCGTTCAGCCAGCATCAACGGTGTGGGGTTCAAGTGATCCTTCAGCACTGCTACAATATCATCGAAAGTCTGATCTGCCGGTTTAGCTGGTGAGAGAAGATTCTTCAACACCCCGAATGTTTTCGCACCCATCATGTTAAGTAAGGTTAAAGCTTTTTCCTCAGCTATTTTGTTAGCCTTACAATGTATCTCAATACGTTCTACGTACGTGGCCCAGTCTTCTATCTCCGAATTGAACTCGTTGATGTCCGCCCGCTTAGGCATCTTTCTTTCCTTGGGTACAACACAAGTATTTCTTCAAGTATTCTTATTTATTTGTTTATTTCTAAGATGGCGGTTTTCCTGCGAAAATGGCTGTTTCCCGCTCTTTCCTTCTCGCCCCGCCCACTTCAATCGTCTTCCCCGCCTAATGGCGGCTTCCCGCGTTTCTTCCCTGGTGGAAGGGGAACGCTTTCCCCACAGCGGACAGGTTCAGCCGCTGGGCTGGCTTCCGCACAGCTCCCCTTACTCGGCTCTGTCTTTTCCTCCCGCCCGCACGGCTCTACCGGCGCTGGGTACACCCCGTTAACGGAGGACAGTTCAGCCGCTGGACTGGCTCTCGCGCAGTCTCTCACCCCGTTTTCGGCTGTGTCTCTCTCTCACTCCCGCACGTTCGGATTTGCTGGCTCTGAGTACCCCGTTGGTGGAGAACAGCTCAGCCGCTGGACTGGCTCCTCGCAGTCTCTCTCTCCGCACCCGGCTCTCACCCGCACGGTTCCCGTTCACCTCCCCAGCCCTCTCGCAGACCGGTGTTTCCCTCCCCGGCTGCGGCTGGGTTTCTCTTCCCGCGCCTACTCGCAGGCTCAGCGCTTCGTGGCTGCGGTCGCTGCCCGGATTGTTCCCGCCGATCGCGGTCCGGCTGTCACCCGACGCCGTTGGACCCGACTTTTGGCCGGCACAGCTCCCCCTCGACCAAGGTCGAGTGCTCTGCCCTTATCCTCCGGATACTTCTACCCCTTCCCCTACTCACAGTCTCTTCGGCCGCCTTGTTTCTTGCTGGTCGGCTCACTCCGCACCGTGGCAGAAGGGTAGTCAGTGCCTGTTGCTGATACAGCTTTTGTTGTTAGTCTTCCTGCTTTCTGTTGTTGCAGCCTCGTGTTTTCTTTTGGTGGCACGACGAGGGCGGTTGTCTCTCTTCGACGTTCTTCGCTGCTTTTGGTAATCTTGCCACAGGGTACGATCGGACTCGTCGCCACTGTAAAGTCTGTGGGTTGTGCAGTTAATAAATACACAGACTTCAGAAGTAACAAACAAACAGGTCTTTACTATTCGAAGGTCCGGGCGAATCTGCCCCAGCAATCATGCCACAACACTTATATACTGGTGTGGCCACTATCGGTATTACAGTATACAGAAGCCAACCAAATAGTGCCACCCGAAAGTAGTCCTCTTAAAGGTGAACGGTTACATTCAATAGTTCCCTTAAAGGTAGATGAGTACATACACTACAGCTCCCTATTTCATAAACCTACGCAAGCACTACAACTCCCCTGAAATCTCTGCTCCTATGACTCCGGCCTCTTGTGTATGCCCCCTCCCTTCGCCCCACCACTGGCAGCTGCACCTTCAGTTGTATAGGCCCTACACTCTGGAATTCGCTTCTTCTTGAAGACCTTCCTTAAAATCCACTTCTTTGCCTTTTTTCATACATTGCCACTGAAAGCGAGACAAAGGAAATTCCCAATAGGAAAGTCATTGTGCTCAGTGTAAACAGTTGGAAGGAAAAATGACACCAAATGACATAAAGACAGCTAACAAATGTACTTGGCTACAGGAAAAAGTTGAAAAAAATATCAAAAGCAGGTCCAAATTATTTATATCTGCCACTCTTTAGATGCTCTTCCACCTTCTCTGGAGTGGCAAGTATTAAATCCGTGTGTTAATGGAGACACGGAATGCAGGAGTTGGTTTAGCAAGTCTTTACTGAATGGAGACAATCTGGAAACTGAAACTACAGAAGCCTGCCAGGGCCTTTTATACAGGGATGGTCACTGCCGGTACTGCAGTCTGAGACCAGTTATTCCCTTAAAGGGACATACACAACAATTCCTCCCCTTTTAGATAAACAGTACATAACATTCATTTAACAACTAAATAATAACTAATTACAATTACAATTACGGTTGCTAGATACATTAGTTGAAGTTAAGCAATTATAAGTTCAGTCTTTGAGGAGGCTTCCTGATTCTGTCTGGATAATGCCTCTTTGGGATATTAGGTTCTTCTGGCAAGGTTGAGTCGGGATCAATGTCTTTGTTTGGTTCGTCTGCTTCCAATGTCACCGATTCTGCGGTAGATGCAATTGTTACTTCGGTTTCATCGGCGGGTGTATCAGATCGTGGTGTGGAGTTGAGGTTTTCCAGTGACTCTAGAATCTGGTCAGCATGGCGTCTTACAATGCTTTCTCCAACGTCCACGGTATATATTAGTGGTCCTTGCTGTGTACAGATCGTTCCTGGCTGCCATTTCTCTGTGCGGTAGTCCCGGGCCAAAACTGGTTGACCTATCTTAAAACTACTGGTCGGCCTTTCATTCATATTCTGAAACTGCCTGTTCTCCACATCTCTTCTGATGTTTGGCTTAACCAAATCCAAGCGGCATCGTAGTCTTCGATTGAAGAACATCATGGCTGGAGTTTGGTTGGTAACCGCATGTGTCGCATTCCGGTAGGCAAACAAGAAGTTATCCATCTTGTGTTGTAGGGGTATATCTTCATTACACATTGCCTTGATAGCCTTCTTGAATGTTTGAACAAACCTCTCGGCCAATCCATTAGTGGCTGGATGATATGGGGCGGATGTGTAATGCTTAACACCATTGTTCTTTAAGAACCTCCGGAAATCTTCAGAAACAAACTGTGGTCCATTGTCAGAGCAAATCTGTTCAGGCAGCCCATTCCTGGCGAATATGGTTCGTAAGACTGTGATAGTTTTTTCTATGGTGGTTGAGGACATTTTTATTACCTTGGGCCACTTTGAATATGCATCCACCGCAATTAAAAACATCGAGTCCATAAAGGGACCAGCAAAATCAATGTGCACCCTTTGCCATGGAGATGAGGGCCACTCCCATGGATGTAGAGGGGCTTGTGGTGGGGCGTTTTGGACCTTCTGGCATCCTGTACAGCTCTTGGTCATCTCTTCGATTTCTCTATCGATTCCCGGCCACCACACAAACGCTCTGGCTAAGTTCTTCATTTATACCCCTCCCAGATGATCCTCATGAAGCTCATTGAGCACTCTATCCTTCAATTTGGGTGGAATTACTACTCTGGATCCACACATCAAGGTTCCTCTGCACACTGACAGCTGTTCTCTTCTCGGCGAGAATGCTGGCAGCAGTGGTTCGCCATGTGCTGGCCATCCCTTCACCGTTAAATCATAGACCCAGGAGAGTGTCGGGTAATTTCGTGTTTCCTTTTCTATGTTTGCATTCGTCACAGGGAGACAATCGACAATAGTCGAGTGGAATAACTCCACTGGATCCACTGCCAGTTCTTCTTCCACTGTCGGCAACGGTAGGCGCGACAATCCATCAGCATTCCCATGCTGTTTAGTTCCTTTGTACTCGATGTCATATTGGTGTGCCCCTAGGAAAAGGGACCACCTCTGTAGCCGTTGTGCCGTCATTATCGGTACGCCCTTCTGAGGGTTGAAAACGGAGATGAGAGGTTGGTGATCAGTTAGTGGAGTAAATTTCTGACCGTGCAGGTAGTGATTGAACTTCTTCACCCCCCATACCAGGTTGAGGGCCTCTCTGTCAATCTGGGCGTAGTTACGCTCGGCTGAAGTTAACGAGCGTGACGCAATAGCTATCGGCCTCTCAGAACCATCAAGGAATTTATGTGACAGTACCGCCCCAATGCCGTAGGGAGACGCATCACACGCCAGTCTTATCGGTAGTGATGGGCTGTAATGAGCCAATACTTCTCTTGAAGTGATTAGGTCCTTACTCTTCTGAAAGGCCCGCTTACATTCATTGCTCCATTTCCATGCTACTCCCATTTGTAGTAGGGCGTTCAGTGGATGCAGAATTGTGGGAAAATTCGGCAAAAACTTATGGTAGTAATTCACCAATCCGAGGAATGACCTCAGTTGTGACACATTTTCAGGCGCTGGAGCCTTAACTACTGCTTCAATTTTGTCAGGGGACTTATGCAACCCCTCTTCATCAATCACGTGGCCACAATACGATATCTGTTTCTTAAAAAACTCGCACTTGGGGCAATTGGCTCGTAACCCATGTTCACGTAGTCTAGTGAGCACCTGCTCTAGGTTGGCAAGGTGTTCACTGTCATCTTCACCTGTCACTAGGATGTCATCCAAGTAACACTGAGTCCTCGGAATCCCTTGCAGGACTTGTTCCATCGCTCTTTGCCATATCGCCGGAGCTGATGCTACTCCGAATACCAGTCGATTATACTTTGTGAGTGTTTATCGTGAGATACTTCCTAGAGGATTCTTCAACCTCCATCTGCAAATATGCTTGTGCTAGGTCAATTTTTGTAAAACGCTTCCCTCCGGATAGTGAGGTGAAGATATCTTCTATCCTTGGAAGAGGATATTGTCCTGTGTGAAGGACTGGGTTCACTGTCACCTTGAAGTCCCCACAGATGCGAACCTTCCTTGGCTCCTCAGACTTATTGTTTAACGTTTTCTTCATGACAGGAACGATGGGTGTCGCCCACTCGTTCCAGTCTACCTTAGATAACACGTCTGCATTCTCCAGATTCTCCAGCTCTGCCTCGACGGCTGGGCGAATTGCTTTGAAAAACTTGGGAATTGCATTCTCCTCTATTTTTATCAAGGTGGTTACCCCTTTAAGAGTGCCCAGTTCTTGTTGAAATACCTCTTTGGCATCAGCTAAGATTGTTGACAATTGTCCAGGAGTGACGTCGTCATCCTTTTTACCAGCCACCGTCAGTGCCTGAATGGAGTGCCAGTCTAAACTTATCTTTCTGATCCATTCACGTCCCAATAACGGTGGTCCACCATCTTGCAGAATGTAGAGATACAATTTCCGTATTTTCTTGCCGTTGTATTCGACAGGCACCCTTATTTTTCCTCTGGGGTATACTTTTTGCCCCGTATACGTCCTCAAGACAATGGATGTCTCTCTCAAGGGTATGTGTGAGAATAGCCGCTCGTAGTCTCGTCGATTCATGACGGTTAGAGCTGATCCTGTATCCAATTCCATTTTGAATTGAGACCCTGCTATCGTGAGGGTGACCCAAATGGTTCGGTGATCCTCTTTTGCGATTACGTTGTGAAGTTTGAGACAGCTTAGTCTCTTGTTCCCGGATTCACTATCGCTCATCTGGTCTTCGGAACTACTGTCCGTCATCTTTTGTACTTTCCTGTACGGTTCCTTAGTAGCCTTTTTATTGTCATTGGTCTTCTTCTCAGACCTGCAAACTCGTGCAATGTGTCCCATCTTTCCGCATTGCCTGCATATTTTGTCCTTGGACCAGCAGTCCTTCTGGTCATGGGTTGTTCTGCCGCAGCGATAACATTTTGCAAATCCCCGTGTCATTTTGTGGGTGCCGTATTCCTGTGGCTTTTGTTGTATTTCTACAGCTCCCCTTGCTGCTGCTTCGTACGATACTGCCACACTGAAAGCCTTATCTAGCGTCAGCTCTTTCTCTGAGAGTAACCTCTTCTGGGTTCCTTCACTCAGGAGTCCACAGACAAATTTGTCCCGTAAGGTATCTGCCAGTCCTGCTCCGAACTGGCAGTGCTTTGATAGCTTGCGTAGTTCCGTAAGGTAATCAGCATTGCTCTCATTTTTATGCTGATTTCTCCTCTGGAATTTAAATCTTTCTGCTATCAGCAGCGGTGTAGGATTTAGGTGTTCCTGTAGGATAGCAACAATTCGTTAAAACTCTTCGCCTTCGGTTTGGCTGGAGTAATCAGGTCCCACAACAGGCCATACATTCTTGCACCCATTAAATTTAGCAATACCGATGCCTTTTTCTCATCGGCTATTTTGTTTGCCTCGCAATATACCTCGACTCTTTACATATACGTGGTCCAGTCTTCTATTGCATTATCGAAGGCAGTGATAGCGCCAGTCTTTGTCATCTTGAAAACCTAAGATGGCATCTCCCGCGCTTTTCCTTCGTCCCCGATGGATCAAAATGGTGCCTCCCGCGCTTTTCCTTCTTCCCCGCCGAGTTAAGATGGCGCCTCCCGCGCTTTCCCGCCGCTGCCGCTGCTGTCAACGCCGCTCTCCGCGGTATTTTTATTTTTAACTGTTCCCGTCGTGGAGCGGACCCTCTGGGACACTTCCCTCCCTCTTCTTAGGTCCAAACGTTGCCCGGCTGCGAAGCACCGGCCGCGCCCTGTGTGCTCCACCCTCTCTCTCTCTCTTTGCTTCCTGACTCACTGCCCGGCCCCATTGCAGAGCCACCCGATCGAGCTCTAGCCCGCCGCAGCCCAGGAAGGATCAGTGCACTACCTGCCACCAGCCCGATTAGCTGGGAAACCACAGACTGGGGAACCAAGCCTGGCTCTTGACAGTCTCCCCTGCAAGTTTTCAATCCGATGATTTGGAGGGCGGTTGCCCACGGTCGACGCCCGTTTCTCGAGTTTCTTTGGATTATTTTTTTTTTTCTTTTCTGGCTTCGACCTTCAATAACGTCGTCTGAGGTGCTGCCGAGTTGCAGGTAAGTTCGTTTCTTACTCGTCGCCAGTATTAAATCCGTGTGTTAATGGAGACATGGAATGCAGGAATTGGTTTAACAAGTCTTTACTGAATGGAGACAATCTGGAAACTGAAACTACAGAAGCCTACCAGGGCCTTTTATACAGGGATGGTCACTGCCGGTACTGCAGTCTGAGACCAGTTATTCCCTTAAAGGGACATACACAACAGCAAGCAACCCTGACTGGTGTTTTTATATTGACGAGAACAGGATATAGTGCAAATGAGGTACAAACAATGGAAAGTGGGGCACATAACATCATTTTCATCTTATTTACACTGAACTGTGAGCAGGTACTGTGGCCACTGCAAGCGACAGTAGAAATGAGGTAGACACAACAGTAGGTAAATAGCCAGCATAATGGATCTCTAATATAAAAAACAGAAAGTGCTGGAAATACTCAGCAGGTCAGGCAGCATCTGTGGAAAGAGAACCAGAGTTAACGTTTCAGGTGGATGACCTTTCGTCAGAGCTGGAGAAGTTAGAGATATAACAAAGTTTTAAGCAAGTGCAGAGGCAGGGACGTGGGGGTGGGGAGTTGATAATAGAACTCTATCCCATTCCTTTGATTGTAAAATCTAGACTTTTACTTTAGTAATTTGGAGTCACCATTTGCTGATTGGTGTATTTTTTGTTAAAATGTGCAATACAAATTCACACAGCTGAATAACCTGTGCCAGGAAATTTATCATGTTTTTAAATCTACCTACTGCAGGGGAGATACTTGACTTAAATTGAATGGAATAGAATTGGCACACATGAAGTTCCCTTGGAAGATAACAACAAAAACGTCACTGTTTTTTGTAACTAGAGTAAGTAAAGAGCAATTTCTCCTTTGCCACAAAGTTAACTATGATTTATTGGTAGTGTAAGATTCGAAATTTTCATTAATAATCACGGAGTAAAATTGGGTTAATAAGACAGTTTTATTGACCAAAAGAAGCTTGTACAGAGAAACCTTTGATAAAAGGGCACACAAAATGGCCGCCGGACCTCGTGACCAGCTTCTGGGACCATTTGAATTTCTGTTACTGCAAGCCAGACAGGCTTGTGGATTGAGGACATTAAGCCCGCGAAAACCAGTTTCGGGAAACCGAAACTCAGGGAACTGAGCATACATATTGATTAGATTATAAGTACAGGACAGTTTTGGGTAGCAGGATGAGGCCCATCAAGAAATGGGCGGACAATTGAACGAACACTTAAACCCATTTACTGTACAAAGAAAAGCCGTTTAACAACCATCAAGGGCAATCTCCAGACCGATCAATATACAAACCAAGTTACGGTGACAAAGCAAAGACATTATCAGCCCAGGAAGGCCAGTTAAACTATCACCGGCTCCCGTTATGAAGACAAAACACTCCTGCAGAGAATTCTGCCCGCCAAAATTATTACAAAGACAGGACTATGATCTGGCGGGAGATAAGAATGTTCCAAAAAGGTATAACTATGGATTGAAAAAGTCCATCAGTACGCCCAACGCTTGGGAGTAGCTTCGGAACTTCTACGGGGCTTCACTTCGGTTTTCATTTTCTTCAACGCTTCGGGACAGACTCTTCGGTTAAGGCAGCACTTCGGTCTCGGAACGTGGTCGGCGTTCGGCCAGGCAAGGCTCGGCCACGACGGGAAGACGACGAGGGTGGCCCGGGTACTTTTGTCGGGAGATCATCGACGACCCAGGCCGAAGGAGAAGACACCCTCGGGGAAAATGACGATCCAGGCCGGAGAAAGAGGACACTCCGGGCCCAGCACTCCAGTGTCTCAACATCACATCGGTAATGGATTCACCCATGTGCATCCAGTTCTTAAAGTCACGTCGGTAACGGATTCATCCGTGGCGAGCGCTCACCAAGGCTGTATCGGCAGCCTCATCACGGGAGAACCAAGAGGAAAACAAGGTGCGCCAGAAGTTTCCAAATCCACGTGACGACGGAAAGCTGTGCCAAAAAGGCTGTGAACCCCTTTTCGCAATTCTGAAAGTGGTGAGCATGATCCCGAGTTCCTCAAATCGAAACTTAGTTAGGTCTAGGGGAGGGGGTTAAGGGTAGTTGTAATGTGTTACCCCTTTTACGATGTGCCGAGTGTTCCCCATTTCCATAGAGTTAAGTTTATAGATGTGTGCATGCTTGTAGTTGCTTTAATCTGTGCATATGACATGTATTTTATAATGCTGCAAACTGTTCAATAAAAGCATCCATTTCGTGCTATTCAACCTGGCCTATTGAGTTTTCTCTGCACTACAGTTCCCTGCACCTAAGTCCAAGGTCTACAACCGTAGGGAAGAGTGGGTCGAACCACTCAAGGGTAATTATTGCAAGAAGCCTGGCAGGAGACCAGAGCAAGCATGAGAAACCCCCTACAGAGATGGCGTCCGCGGCAGGACCTTGGCAGCAGGAATGTAGTGTTTTAGATCGCGGTCTGAATAAACGAAATGTGATGGATGAGAGAATAGCGGACTATGTTTTTGGGAAGGTAAACCTTACAAAACAGTGGATATCTGACCTATTAAGAGATAGGCGCCCGCTAGACACAGCCATCAAATGGACAGAAGGCAAAGAGCACAAAAGATCTGTAGAAAAGGCGGTCTGGCTGATGTGCTACAAGAAGCAAGTCCAGCTTTTGGGCCAAGTCGTTGGAGCACAGACAGCCCAGATAAAAGGGTTACTCCGTCCATTTTAGGGACGTGGAGCAGACCGCAGCAGTTAATGACTGCGACGGGGTTGAACAGTCCAAAATGCTGTTGTTCTCCCTGGACAGCTCGCTCCTCCAGTGTCTCTCTGACGAGAGCAAGAGAGGGCACAAGGCGTATGAGGAGTTACGGGACGAGATCCTGGAGATTATAGGGGAGGGTGACGGAAGTCCGTTCCTCCGATTGGAAAGGACGATACAGCTAGAGGGAGAACGCCCACGGGTTTTCGCCGTAAGGTTGTGGCCAGTGTATCGGCGTAGCTGCCAGGGCGGGCCGGCCCGGGCCGGGCTGAATAATGACCAAAGGGCTCATTGGCTCCGGTGCCTGGTCGCCAATTGCTTGCCACAGGTGAGGGAGCAGGCCAAAACATGGTTTGACCCCACTAACCCCCGCTCCACAGAGGAACTAGTACTTGATCAGCTCACGATAGTTTACAGGAACAACAAGAGTAGGGATGTGCCTTCCTCAAAGGGAAAGGTGCATGAAGCGAGGCCTGCAGCTCCTGCTAAAAAGGAATGGCATCAGGAGGGGAATCGCCCTCCCCAAGCCAAGAGCAGTTGTTACGGGTGTGGGAAGGAGGGTCATTGGCACTGGGACTGTAAAAATCCCTGTAAGGATTTAAAGGGAAAAACTCCCTCAGCCCCAGCCCAAACGCTCATCCGGGAGAAAGGAGCCGATGTATCGATCCATCCCGATGCGATCGAGTCGGTTTTAGAGGCAATGCGGTCTCTAATGGCCTCGCAGGGGAAGATAGCTGTTGCCACCGGCCTTGGCGCTCCCGAAACTCCGATCGCTGTACCCAAGTGACTAGAGTCGGCGCAGCCCGTCTACCTGTGTCTGCTCCGCTATGATGCATGGAGACGACCCCTCGTAGAGATGGAGGTAGAGGAGGTGAAGGAAACCTATCTGTTGGACACGGGAGCATCGTGCACCATAATTCACACAGATAACCCCACCGCCTCGCCTCTGTCCACCGGGGTCCCATATCGTCTGCTGGGCTTCACGGGCGAAGAACAGGCTGGCGCACATTCCCCTCCCCTCTCCATTTGTTTAGGGCCACTCCGCACCACGTGGAAGTGTATCCTGATGAAGTGGGAGGCGGGAGGTGGAGCGGGAGTCCTGGGGTCTGATTTCTTGGTAGCCCACGGGATCCACGTGGACCTGAGAAATCATTGTCCCTGGGGAGGGGGTACGAGTGTGGAGGAGATAGAGAGTGTTAAGGAAACCCCTACAAAGGCACGGGTTGGCCGGCGAGAAGTAAAATTCTTCGGTCTAACCCTATGCGCTGGCGAGAGAAACGTAGACCAAGAGGATGAGCCGGAATCGGTGCAAAATCCGCCGGTCTACGCCACTCGCACAGTGGAGGTGTCCCGACGCAACAAGTGGTTTAGTGGGAAGTGGTGTAAACTGTTTAAGCCGGGTGCACAAGGGCCAACAACAGGGGCCAGGTCTGAGGACAAAAATCCTCAGCCTGCAACAGAGTCACAGACCACACAGGCTGGAACTGTAGCCTGCGTGAAGGGAGGAGTCATCCCATCGGAGTGGGAGGTCTCCCCTCTAGTTTGGGATTCGGACGAGGAAGAGCCCGAACAGCTCGACCCCGCCCTTGACCCGATCACGGAGGAGGAAGAGTCGGAGGACGAAGATCCCGCCCTCGACTCAAGCTTAGGGGAGGTAGGGATTGGGGGCGGAGACTCACCACCTGTAGGGACAGGTGAGGTGGAGTCGGATGCCACAGATCCCGGCCCCGGGGGGGCGGAGCCTGAGGAAAGGGAGCCGGAGCCGGCAGCTGTGGTGGGACCACAGGCTGTGATGGTGAAGGTCCCGATCCCCGGTCCGTTAGCCCTGGGAGCCTCGCCCAAGGCGCCCCCTCGTAGGTCGGTTCGGATGCCTCAGCCCAGAAAGACTTGGCCAGATTCTCCGTATTTTCCCCAACCTCGGTCCAGGGTAGCCCCAGGAAGACACGGTTCCCGTTCAGCAGCGACAGGCTGCGGGGGATCAAAGCCGAAGGTCAGTGCAGCCCCGCCACAGGGAGCGGCACGCTGCAGCCCTCACAGGAATTAGGTAGGCCGCCCGAAGGAGGGCGGCGCTGTACATAGGTTTAGGTATGTTTAAGTTTAGGTTTAGGTAGGTTAAGTTAAGTACTTTTAATGTTAGTTTAAGGTATGTAAAGTTTAAGATGATGGGGATGTTTTAATAGGTAGTTTTCTAAGTCTGCCCAGTATGTGTGTTTGTTTGGAAGCAGGGTCAGGGGACCCGGACGTCAGTTTAATTAAGCCAGCACCTATTGGGAGCCTGGCTACATCATCTTATCGGTTACAGAAACCAGGAATACAATGGAGAGGATTCTTGTGGTGCTCGTGGCGATCGGGTGCGGGCTGGCCTACCGAGGCCGCACCAAGGACATCATCGTGTTCGGATGCTCCGGGGACACAGCCCCCGTCGCGACGGATGGGACGGGGAAGCGAGAGGTTGAGGAAACCGCCACCTACTTCCACCAAGGGAGATGGCCAGGATGGCTGGGGTCGAATTCTACAGAATACTCCAGCAATTTCGGGTTTGCCTACCAAGAGACTTCGTTACTGTGTCCTCGGGTGAGGATCCTTGCACCCAGAGTCAGCGTTACCGTGGGAAAGAGGATCTGTTTGGTGTGTAATGGGGACGTACCGCTAAATAGATGGTGGTGGCTCCGAAAGCTGGGAAAGAATATGAAGAACTCTACAATCGAGTGGGAGCGACTGGGTAACAATACCCATCGGACAATTACGGGGACTCATGGACAATTACGTGTGTGTTGGGACAAATGGTGGGAACCAGATGAAGGGATATATGTCTGCATGTGGGGTTCGAAGCGCGTTTGCCCCAAGGGCATATCCATCTTTTTCCAGAGGCAGTGGCAGGATGCAGGGAAAGGGATGAGGTGGGACGTCAGCACCCGGGCGTGCGGAGTCCCATTCTCCCCGACTCCGGTAAACGCCACTGAACTCATCACCCGCCCACGAAAGCCCCTGCCCACGATTCCGGTAGCACTAGCCCAGAAAGAAGGGTGCCCCGCCACCACAACGGGACCCGGGAATGGTTTAGTATTGGTACCCACCGGTCAGATGCTGTACCAAGGGGTACACTACGCAATGGCCTCAATGATTTTAAACCTCACTGAGGTACGATTGCCGGAGTGGTGTCCCAAGGAAATGGAACAATTGTACCAGGTCCTGTTAACAAGAATGTTCAGACAATTTTACGAGTTTGACTTTGCCGACATCGACAAGGCAAAATTGTACACTACACCACAGGAAGTTTTGGATCGGGTAGGGAGGCAAAGGAGGGGTACTGTAAATGACATTTTCACTGCTTTTAATACCGGGACGTCTGTTGTCAACGCTCTAGACAACGTGGAGCTGCAGACACAGGTCAATGGTTTAAAGGCCCAGTTAAGGAACATACTGACAAACGAAAATAAGGTAGTGGGTTCTGAGCTACATGAGGATCAGGCCATGACACTACACTTAAAAGAAATAATCGCTGAGCTGGAGAAACACGCTAGAATGGTAAATGCACTCATTAGGGAGGATCGGAATGCGTCCGATCAGACTGCGCAGAACGAGGCTTGTGTGCTATACGGGGCGTGGTTACTGGGCGAGGGCTGCAGTAATCTGGAGGATTTAAAACAAGGTTTGGTCCCGTCCTGGATCAGCAACAAGCACTTGCAAGCGCTCCACCCTTTTGAGAATGCATTAAGTCCGCGCCAGCTCAGACTAGCTGCAGAGGCGTACCCAGTCCCAGTGGACTGCAGACGCTCGAATCACACTATCATGGGAATAGTGGTAAGGATGCCGGTGTTGGGTCCCACAGCAAAGCCCGCCCCGGTATACAGGGTGGAGAACATTGGAGTCATACAGGGGGGTGCGCACATTTGTTATGCAGTGGTCCCGCCTTATGTCATCAGATGGGAGCATACGATGACAGGCACCGACCTCTCGGGGTGTCGGAGCCGGGGAGCACACATCATCCTGTGTCCCCAGCACTTGAATGCCTTTTTGAAACCACAGTGCGGGCTCAGAGCCGCTAGCGCGAAGCCGATAAATTGCACCATGGAGGCAATGGCAAAAGACCATGTGCCCCCGCAGGTGGCATATATCGGAGGTGGGACATACTGTGTTACCACTGCAGCGCCTCACTACCACCACGGACAGCACGGGTGGTGTCCGGTCAGTGACAGCAGCTTCTGTTTCAAACACAGGGCTGAAGTTCAAGTGGCACAACCGCGAATTGTCCCCATTCCTGTACCTTCCACCGTTCACCTCACTGTAAAAGAGAATTTCACGGATTTGCAGTGATTCGTTGCGCATTTTGGTTATGTCATTCCCCCTCTCCCCGAACACCTCACCAAGATTTTAAAAGCTGTAATAGTCTCACAGAAGCATTTTTACACATTAGAGCAGAAGACATTGGAGATAGGGAAAGACATATTAGACATAGTCACCCCACCATGGTGGGACCTGTTCACTAATATAGAGATCCCGCCCTGGATTAGAATAGCATCCCACATCCTAGTAGTGTGTCAGGTTTTGATTGTAATATTTTTACTGTTCGTGCATTGCAAGAGAGGCAAACGACTCCAGAGGCACGAGAACACAGGAGAATGGAGAGACGCTATGTACGAGTGGGTGAAGAGGACACCCCAGTTTAAGCTGCTAAGTATTCAAGGATAAAGCGTCCCTCCACTCTTGGTTTTAGATACTGTATGATTTAAGTGTGTGAATACTGTTGTGTTATAGCCGTTCAGAAGGTTTTCTGTTTTTTTTGCATAATAAAATGTGTATGCAGGTGGTGTAAGGGGTATCGGCCCCATCACATCTGAAAGATGAATGTGTTATAGTTTAAGGTAGTACTGCCTATGATTGTCCAACTGTACACAATGTAATTTTTCTGAAATGGGAATGCATGTGTCGTGGGGGTCATAGATAGCTAATTACCAGGAACGTTTGGATGTGGGGAATCAGGGAAAATTTGCTCACCAAGGGTTATTGATACTTTAAGCAAGCTATCAGTATCACAGGAGCGACAGTAAGATTCGAAATTTTCATTAATAATCACGCAGTAAAATCGGGTTAATAAGACAGTTTTATTGACCAAAAGAAGCTTGTACAGAGAAACCTTTGATAAAAGGGCACACAAAATGGCCGCCGGACCTCGTGACCAGCTTCTGGGACCATTTGAATTTCTGTTACTGCAAGTCAGACAGGCTTGTGGATTGAGGACATTAAGCCCGCGAAAACCAGTTTCGGGAAACCAAAACTCAGGGAACTGAGCATACATATTGATTAGATTATAAGTACAGGATATTTTTGGGTAGCAGGATGAGGCCCATCAAGAAATGGGCGGACAATTGAACGAACACTTAAACCCATTTACTGTACAAAGAAAAGCCGTTTAATAACCATCAAGGGCAATCTCCAGACCGATCAATATACAAACCAAGTTACGGTGACAAAGCAAAGACATTATCAGCCCAGGAAGGCCAGTTAAACTATCACCGGCTCCCGTTATGAAGACAAAACACCCCTGCAGAGAATTCTGCCCGCCAAAATTATTACAAAGACAGGACTATGATCTGGCGGGAGATAAGAATGTTCCAAAAAGGTAGAACTATGGATTGAAAAAGTCCATCAGTATGCCCAACGCTTGGGAGTAGCTTCGGAACTTCTACGGGGCTTCACTTCGGTTTTCATTTTCTTCAACGCTTCGGGACAGACTCTTCGGTTAAGGCAGCACTTCAGTCTCGGAGCATGGTCGGCGTTTGGCCAGGCAAGGCTCGGCCACGACGGGAAGATGACGAGGGTGGCCCGGGTACTTTTGTCGGGAGATCATCGACGACCCAGGCCGAAGGAGAAGACACCCTCGGGGAAAACGATGATCCAGGCCGGAGAAAGAGGACACTCCGGGCCCAGCACTCCAGTGTCTCAACATCACATCGGTAATGGATTCACCCATGTGCATCCAGTTCTTAAAGTCACGTCGGTAACGGATTCATCCGTGGCGAGCGCTCACCAAGGCTGTATCGGCAGCCTCATCACGGGAGAACCAAGAGGAAAACAAGTTGCGCCAGAAGTTTCCAAATCCACGTGACGACGGAAAGCTGTGCCAAAAAGGCTGCGAACCCCTTTTCGCAATTCTGAAAGTGGTGAGCATGATCCCGAGTTCCTCAAATCGAAACTTAGTTAGGTCTAGGGGAGGGGGTTAAGGGTAGTTGTAATGTCTTACCCCTTTTACGATGTGTCGTGTGTTCCCCATTTCCATAGAGTTAAGTTCATAGATGTGTGCATGCTTGTAGTAGCTTTAATCTGTGCTTATGACATGTATTTTATAATGCTGCAAACTGTTTAATAAAAGCATCCATTTCATGCTATTCAACCTGGTCTATTGAGTTTTCTCTGCACTACAGTTCCCTGCACCTAAGTCCAAGGTCTAGAACTGTAGGGAAGAGTGGGTCGAACCACTCACGGGTAATTATTGCAAGAGGCCTGGCAGGAGACCAGAGCAAGCAAGAGAAACCCCCTACAGTAGTATGCATGGAATGTAGTGATCAAAGGGAAAAATTGGTTTCAGAAATGTAAGGGAACACTATTTAGTAGCTCATACTGGAATCGTGAGCATATGGGCCTAGAAATTCAGTATAGCCACTTTTGGGGCGGTAAAGTCGGGCGGCCGCTAAAGTTTGCACCCGACGCAAAGTCACGCCACCTTCACCGATATTCAGTCGCATCGCCCCAAGAGGTTGCTGCTGCGCTAAAACAGGCGATGCACGACTATCTTTAGGTGCTAAGCCGGCGGTGCTGAGCGATACCCCCGAGGCCGGGCGCAGCGCAGGTGCGGCGAGTTGTTGATTGACGGCAGACACTCTGGCGCCGGTCAGCTCTTAAAGGGGGAGGGTGGATTTTTTTGCCTGCCACTCCCTGCACACTGCAGCCCTCAACCTAGGCCTGACCACTTCAGCTTCATCTGCACAATGCCCAGGGCTATGGAGAAGGCCAGGGAGAGAGCGCAGCGCTTCAGCGACGGTGACCTGAGGCTGCTGGTTGGCGGAGTGGAGCGCAGGCGCCATGTTCTGTTCCCAGAAGGTGGCAAGAGGCCGCTGCCCAGCGCCTACCGGAAAGCCTGGAGGGAGGTCTCAAACAGGGTGTCTTCCAACAGCGTGGTTGCCAGGACTCCTGTGCAATGCCGGAAGAAGTTCAACGACCTCACTCGGGTTGTCAGGGTGAGTACCCTTTCCAGTGTCCTCCTCATCCCTGCATGTGCACCTCACTTTATGGGCAAAGGGACCTGAAAGCCCTAATGGCCAGCCCTCATCCAGCAGCTATGGGACTGGCATGAAAATCACTTGCACATTCAGCACTTTACACACTGTGCAAGCTATTCGACCATGGGAGGCATTGCAGACAAGATCAGGGCTTCACACTGTACAAGCTATTCGACCATGGGAGGCATTGCAGACAAGATCAGGGCTTCACACTGTACAAGCTATTCGACCATGGGAGGCAGTGCAGACAAGATCAGGGCTTCACACTGTACTTAGAGGCCGTCCTTTCTCTTGCAGGCCAAGGTGGCGCACAACCGGCGGAAACGAACTGACACCGGGGGAGGCCGTCCTGACGTAAAAGAGCTCTCCGACCTCGACCAGCGTGTGGAGCGCATTATGGCAGGCTGGCTGATTGGCCCCGTCGCCAGTGGAGATGCCGACCCTGTTCTGGGCACCAATGGTAAGGGCATCACCTTTTTGACCTCGCTCGTTCCACTTGCGCCTCAGATCAGCATCCTTTGCCACTGTCCGACAAATGCAGTGAATGGCACCACTCATGCCTCCCTCGCTGCCGCCCTGTCCTCACTCTAAAGCTACTCTTGTGCCTTCCTGCTTTCAGATGGTGAATCGCCAGGTGAGGAGGCGGGCCCTCAAGCTGCCACTGTCAGCGCTTCGGAATATGAGGAGGAGGAAGAGGAAGCCGGCCCATCAGTGCCACCCTCAGCCGCGCCAGCCCATGGCGATGTAGGGGACACATCTTCCCTGGAGGGGAGCCGGGGGGAAGGGTCGGAGGAGAGTGAAGCTCCGGGGCCCAGCGGCCTGCAGCAATGCGGGAGGGGTGGGGAAGCTCAGGGGACTTCTCCCCAGAGGGTGAGTGCGGCCTCCAGTCCTGCGACGGTCAGCGCAGAGGAGGTGCGGCTCCTGGAGGAAATGGCCGTCCAGGCTGGGCGCAGGCACAATGAGCTCATGGCTGCAGTGGCAAGGATGCCTGACTCCATTGAGTCTTTGTCAAGGAGTGTGCAGCAATTTGGAGCAGCACAGGCCAGGAGTCTGGATCAATTCAGTGCAGCACAGGCCAGGAGTCTACAGGACTTCGCAGCAGCACAGGCGGCTTCGAGCCAAGTGCTCAGTCGTGCCGTCCATTCACTGGCTGTTGTCATGCGGACACAGACCAGGGCCACACGGGCACTAACTGCTGCCACCCTCGCTGGATCAGCCAGGCATCGCCAGGGCACTCGCCACGCAGCAGCAGCCCAGCAGTCTGTTCTTCAGCTGTTTGCTGCGCATGCTGCAGTGCTGGCCCGTGCGAGTGCCAATGTCTCAGGCGACCAGCGAGCACCTGCGATCTGCCAGGTTGGCAGCATTCCTGCAGCCGACACTGCCACTCCGCCATTGCAGCTGCCACGAGCCGCTGGACAGACTGCTGCCGCCCAGCCAGAGTTGGAGCAGTCAGCAGCCGGCCACTCCAAGGCCAGAGCTGGTGCAAGCCGACCCCCAAGGGCATCTGCCGTCTCGCCATCTGCCTCTCAGCAGCCTTCCCCCAGCCTTGCTGCAGCCACTGGGCTCTCATTGAGGAGGAGCTGCAGGGCGGGCAGGGGCCAGGCAAGGATGCAAAAGGCATCGCCCTCGCAGGGCAAAAAGTAGAAGGTATGCACAAATGCCTGGTGCTTTTTGTAAGGCCGACACTGGTGTAGTTGTGTTTTTGTAAGGCCGAGACTGGTGTCTTTCTTTCTTTTTGTAAGGCCGAGACTGGTGCAGTTGTGTTTTTGTAAGGCCGAGACTGGTGTCTTTCTTTCTTTTTGTAAGGCCGAGACTGGTGCAGTTGTGTTTTTGTAAGGCCGAGACTGGTGTCTTTCTTTCTTTTTGTAAGGCCGAGACTGGTAGCTTTGTGTTTTTGGAGGGGGCTTCTCCACATGAGGATGTAATGTGGGAAGGGCAGAGGTTTGCAATAAATTATTGTTCTTAAATTGCACTGTGCATGGTTTTTTTGTAAAGTCCTGGTTGCCCTGCTCAGCTGAGGGCTTGTGGAGCGGTTACATTCATCTGCTGACATTGGCACAAGCCATTCCCTGAGAGGGGGCCTAGAACCGACGTTCAATAAGCCGCCGACGGGCGGCCCTTGCACTTTCTGCCTCCCTCCTGTGCTGGTCCTCCTCCTCCTCCTCCTCCTGCTCCTCCTCCTCTGGTGGTCCTCCAGTGTCTGGTGGCAGTGGCTGAGTCCTGCGGATAGCCAGGTTGTGCAGCAAACGACCACGAAATGGGAGACTCGCTCCGGCGAATATTGTAGGGCTCCACCGGAATGATCCAGACAGCGGAACCGTTGCTTCAGGACACCGATTGTTTGTTCGATGATGTTCCTGGTTGCTTGATGGCTATCGTTGTATCCCTCTTCAGCAGGGGTGCTGGGTGCACGGAGCGGGGTCATCAGCCAGGTACACAAAGGATAGCCTTTGTCCCCGATAAGCCATCCTCGTGGGTGAGGCTGGGCCTGGAACATGTCTGCCACAGAAGCCTGGCGCAGGATGAAGGCATCGTGGCTGCTGCCTGGAAAGCGGGCATTGACAGCTAGGATGAACTGGCTGTGGTCACACACCAGCTGGACGTTCAGCGAATGGTAGCCCTTCCGGTTGCGGTAATCCTCGGCATTCTCCAGAGGTGCCCGCAAAACCATATGCGTGCAGTCAATGGCGCCCTGCACCATGGGGAAGTCCGCGAATGCTGCAAAGCCCATTGCACGCTGTTGCTGCTTGGCAAGGGCCATGGAGAAGGAGATGAACTGACGTCTCCTTTTGAAAAGGGCATTGGTCACCTGGTGGATGCAGCAATGCACGGCGAACTGGGAGATGTTGGAAATGTCCCCAGTAGCGGATTGGAAGGAGCCGGTGGCATAGAAGTTGAGAGCCACCATCACCTTCACTGCCACCGACAGAGATGTCCTGCTCCTCAGCTGTGGCTGCAGATCACCGCCAAGCAGGTGGCAGATCTCTGTGACCACCTCCCTTCTGAATCGCAGCCTCCGAACACACTGCTCGTCAGACATGTTGAGATAGGAGAACTGCTTGCGGTATACCCTGGGTGGGTAAGGCCTCCTTTCCCGACGCCTGTTGCCCCATCTCCGTCTAGCCAGGGCTGCCACTCTCTCACGGCGTCTGTGAGCCCTTTGGATGCAATTGAGAAAGCCAGCGTTTGCACCCATTGCAGCCCCCATAATATGCTGGCAAACAATGATATGTCAATGAAGGCAAAGACAAGTGGAAAGCTGTGGCCTGAAGCCACAAGTGCCTGTCCGAGTGTTGGGCCAAAGCAGAAAGCTCTCTACCTTGGTCTCTCTGCAAAGATCCGTTTCTCAAGAAGGAGTGCAGCGAAATGGCAGCCTTTTATAGTGCAGGAGGAGTGCCCTTTAATTTGCGCCCCCCACGCCCCGCATCGACTGAGCACCGTTCCACTCTAACAGTCGCTAGGGGCGCCAGGCGCACAATGGGGCGTCGTGACTGAATTTCCGGTTGGGGGCGCACAAAGGGCGTTGCACGAGGAAATGACGTCATGATCTGCGCGCGCAGCTGAGCGCGCGCAAAGACTTTGCGCTGCCGCTAAATCGTGAGTGAAGTTGGGGCGAGGCGCAGATCGCGCTGCGCCCGGCCGCTAGCTGCCTAGCGCCCGACATCTACTCCTCCTAAGGCGCTACCGGCTGGCGCAACCAACTGAATTTCTAGGCCATGGTGTCTTAAGAGCTCACACTGGAATCGTGGATAGTGTGATGTCACAACAGCAGCTCGTTCCCATACTGGAATGGTGCAGTATGAAAAGACCTGTGCACTCATAATAGTTGTGGATAGTATGAGTTTTCAATAAAGACCTGATCCTGTATTACTACAACTGAGTGTGTGTGTGTAACCTGGCGTTTAAAGTAACAAAACAAAAAGGAACAAGAAAGCAGTCCAGTGAGCTGAACTAGTAAGGTATAAATCATTGGTGCGATCGCACTTAGAATACTGTATAGTCTGGTCACCAGAGTAAAAAAGGGATTACTTTTATTCATTCATGGGATATGAGCATCACTGGCAAGGCCAGCATTTATTGCCCATCCCTAATTGCCTTTGAGAATGTGGTGGTGAGCTGCCTTCTTGAACTGCTGCAGCCCGTGTGGTGAAGGTACACCCACAGTGTTGTTAGGGAGGGAGATCCAGGATTTTGACCCAACGACGATGAAGGAACAGCGATATATTTCCAAGTCAGGATGGTGTGTGACTTGGAGGGGAAATTAGAGGTGGTGGTGTACCCATGCGCCTGCTGCCCTTGTCCTTCTAGGTGGTAGAGGTTGCCGGTTTGGGAGCTGTTTGGGTTAGCACTGTTGCCTCACAGCGCCAGGGACCCGGGTTCAAATCCGGCCTCGGGTGACTGTCTGTGTGGAGTTTGCACATTCTCCCCGTGTTTGCGTGGGTTTACTCCGGGTGCTCCGGTTTCCTCCCACAGTCCAAAGATGTGCGGGTTAGGTTGATTGGCCATGATAAAAAAATTGACCCTTAGTGTTAGGGGGGATTAAATAAGTGGGGTTATGGGGTTACGGGGATAGGGCTTGGGTGGGATGGCTGTCGGTGTAGGGACCGGGTGCTAGGGTTTGGATGATCAGCCATGATCTCGTTGAATGGCGGAGCAGGCGCGAAGGGCCGAATGGCCTACTCCTGCTCCTATCTTCTATGTTTCTATGAGCTGCTGTGGAAGAAGCCTTGGCAAGTTGTGGCAGTGCATCTTGTAGATGGTGCACACTACAGCCACGGTACGCCGGTGATGGAGGGAGTGATGTTTAAGGTGGTGGATGGGGTGCCAATCAAGTGGGCTGCTTTGTCCTAGATGCTGTTGAGCTTCTTGAGTGTTGTTGGAGCTGCACTCATCTAGGCAAGTGGAGAGTATTCCATCAGAATCCTGACTTGTGCCTTGTAGATGTTGGAAAGGTTTTGGGGAGTCAAGAGGTGAGACACTTGCTGCAGAATACACAGCTTCTGGCTTGGTCTTGTTGGTACTGATTTTATGTGGCTGGTCCAGTTAAGTTTCTGGTCAATGGTGACTCCCAGTATGTTGATGGTCGGGGATTCAGCGATGGTAATCACGTTGAATGTCAAGGGGAGATGTTGTTGGAGATGGTCATTGCCTGGCACTTGTGTGGTGCAAATGTTACTTGCCAATTATCAATCCAAGCCTAAATGTTGTCCAGGTTTTGCTGCATGTGGGCATAGACTGCTTCAATATTCGAGAAGCTGCAAATGGAACCGAATACTGTGCAAGCATCGGCGTACATCCCCACTTCTGACCTTATGATGGAGGGAAGGTCATTGATGAAGCAGCTAAAGATGGTTGGGTCGAGGACACTGGCTTGAGGAACTCCTGCCGCGTTGTCCTGGGCTGATATGATTGACTTCCAACAACCACAACTATCTCTCTCTCTGCACACGGTCATAGAATCATAGGGCTCGATTTTCATTGAGCCATGGAGTTTAACTCAGGCGTGTCTGATGGTCCCGACTCCGTCCCACATCCAACAGGCAGGACTGGTCTTTAAGGCCCTTAATTACTAATAAATGGCCTCTATAATTCTATTTTAACAAGCCCTTGCAACTTTAACACTTTTCCCACGTAAAACATGTCTGGTGGGAATCACGAATGTGAAACCTGGCGGGAGCACTATTGGATTGCTAACTATCAACTGCAGGTCAATCATTAAAGAGGAGATTAGATCAGCCATCATTTACAGGTGGCAGGACTTAGTGGTCTCAGGCCTGGGGCAACTTTTAGAAGGCTTAACCACACCTGTGGAAGGTTGGAGCCTCACACCCATCTCCAGTGTGGCCACCTGGGAAACCCCTCTCGCCATCTTCACTCAGCGCTTCCTCAACGGAGGCATATATCAGAAGCATGGGAGCCATTTATTTCCTTCCCATCTGGGCATTAGAGGAGCTCGAGCACCAGCCGCAGCACCAGCAGAACCAGGAACAACAGCAGCACCAGCAACAGCAGTAGCAGCAGGAGCGACAGGCTGCTGCTCACCCACCTGAGGCTGCACAGGCCAGAAGGGGCCAGCACCTGAAACCTCGTCGGCGCAGGAGATACCCCCCAAACAGGGTCTACAGACGCAGGGTCACCTATCTCAACATGTGTGAGCAGCAGTGCCAAAGGCGGCTCCGACTTTCACAAGAGGTAGTGACTGACGTCTGCGCAATGCTACAGCAAGACCTGCTGCCCAGAGGACCAGGTGGACAAGCATTAACAGTGGCCGTCAAAGTCACCACCGCACTCAACTTTTTTGCCTCAGGCTCATTCCAGGGATCAGCAGCAGACATCAGCGGCATCTCCCAGGCGGCCGCACACACTTGCATCACGTAGGTAACCGATGCCCTCTTTGCCCTCGCGCACAATCACATCCATTTCACCAAGGATTGAGCAAGTGTCACGGCGCGAGTGGTTGGATTAGCTCATCTGGCAGGCTTTCCAAGGGTGCAGGGCGTCGTTGACTGCACACATGTGGCCCTTAGGGCACCCCATCGCAATCCAGGTATTTTTGTCAACCGCAAGGGCTTCCACTCCCTCAACGCTCAGCTGGTGTGTGACCACAAGAAGGACATTTTGCATATTTGTGCCATGTACCCTGGCAGTTGCCATGACTCCTTCATACTGCGCCAGTCTAGTGTGCCTCCGCTATTCAGTCCGCCAGACCAACTTAACAGATGGCTACTTGGAGACAAGGGCTACCCCCTGAGGACATGGCTGATGACGCCATTGAGGAGGCCAGCCAACGAAGCTGAGGAGTGCTACAACTCCAGCCACATTTCCACCAAATCCATTATTGAACAAACCATCGGTTTGCTGAAGATGCGCTTCAGATGCCTGGATAGTTCAGGTGGAGACCTGCAGTGCTCAGCAGCCAAGGTCACCAGAATCGTCGTGGTTTGCTGTGCACTTCACAACATGGCACAGCGTCGTGGCTTGCAGATTCCTGAGGACCAAGTGGCTCCTCACATATCCTCCTCAGATGAGGAGGAGGAGGAGGAGGAGGAGAAGGAGGAGGAGGGTGAAAACGAAAATCCTGCAGAGGCCCATCAACCAGCGCCAGCATTACACGAGAACATTGTTGCCCGGGATGCAAGGAACGCACTCAACCTGGCCAGATCTGCTTAGCCTAGTCAATCAAACACTTTTGCCTCGCAGCTTCTTACCTAAGCATCGACAATGGCCAAGACCCTGCGGATTCCTAGCTATTTGTCCAGCATACTGACAATTGCAAGTATTCCTAAGCCCTCAATGTGAAAGTCCCATTTGCGAAATGACACATGCTACAAATACAGCAGTAGCCATCAGATTTTTTATTAACATTATTAATCTGATGGCTTTTTCTAACAATACATCAAATTTCACCCAAGTGACTACCCTTGTGACTACTTGTGCATTATTTTACTCTTACGCATGCTCCTATCTAATGGTTCCCCTGTGGCTTCAGCAGATGTGGAGGCCCCTTGCTCACTTTCCTGCTGCTCCTGTCTCGACACCTTTGGCGGGCGTCCTCTGGGGTGGCGAGCCTGTGAGGGCTCATCAACAGTCTGCTGCTCCTGCAGTTGTGCAGGGGTTGAGATGTCTATCTCACTTGGGTGTGAACTCTGGTGGGGCTCTGACCGAGGGCTCTGCAGTGGCATGGAAGTGTGAGCGCTTGGAGAGGAACCCCCACTTCCTTGAGGTCTGCCACCAACCTCCCTCTCATTGGTCAGCTCCCCCTCCACGCCTGCAAGTGGCTGGAGAGCACCTTGCTGCACATCAGGGGGGCCATGGGGACCCGTATCTGCAATGGCAGTCCTGCTCAGAAGGACTTCCATGAAGGTCTGGTTTCTATGTTCAATAGATGCCCATTCCTCATCAAGAGAGGTCATTCTATTCTGAACAATGACAATGTTTTCCATACCCTGGCGACTAAGCTCCTCCATGGCCGTAGTCCTCCTCTCCTCTACCGTAGCCATCCTCTCCTGTACGGTAGCCAACCTTACCATGGAGGTAGCAATCGTTTCCATGGAGGTAGCCATCCGTTCCGTGTTGAAGCGTTCATGCACCAATGACTCCACAAAGGCTCTGCTCATGTTCGCTATGGACTCCTCCATTCGCTCCACACTCGCAGTGACCCTAGAGACTGTAGGGTTCTCAAAATTCCCACATTCCCCAAAAGTTATGGTTAAAGGGACCCTGTATGGACAAGTTATTAAAAAGGGTACTGTAGTGTATGTAACCGTTCCACCTTTAAGAGAACTATTTTAAGGGTTGCACTACTTTATCTTGGCTGCTGTATACTGTAATACCGGTGGTGAGCACACCGGTATATAAGTGCTGTGTAATGATCTATTGGGCAGTTCCGCCCTGACCTTCAACTAGTAAAGACCTGTTAAAATTTACTCTTGTGGTCTGTGTAATAATTCTCATTATAACACACAGACTTAACAGGTACCCAGAAGAAAATGGCTTCTGAAACCTCGTGACAGAAGCCTGCAGGATTTTAAAAAGAAAGGCCTTGCAGAAGCAGGCCCATTCAAATCTTGAAATGAAACCTAACATGCATGGATCTGTGTAAGAATTTGTCATTTTCTAAAGCCAGACAACTAGGTAAACACAGAATGTGCATTCTTCATCTTGAAAACAGATCAACTCAGGATAAACCTAACCTTGAGACCATTAACTTTCTGCATAAATAATCGGTAACAGCTCAAAGTAGCTACCAAGCCAGGAAAAGACGATTAAAATTCATAAATGACAAACAGCCAGGATATTGGAGCCATTAAACAAGGAGACAACCGCCCCGAAAGCTGTTAAGGTGAATGACTGTAATCACTTTAGACGAGCCCGCCAAAATTAGACAAAGATCTGACCTGATTTGGCACGCAGATAAGGGGTGAAGAACCGGGTATAATTATAGGCCCACCGGTAGCCAAGCTCTCTTGCTTCTCTTCTTCCTCTCCTCCCTCCCCACGCTGCTCAACACCAAGGATGCCCATTACAACACCGGGGGCCAGATGCGGGAGGAGAACGGGACCCAAATCAACACACACACACGGAACACACGGGGCCGCAAGCGGGCAAGAGATGAACGGCAAGGCCGATAAGCAGGGAAGGGCAGCGTAAAGAAGCATTGGGGACGAGCGGGCACACACCCCGGTCCGGGCATAAGCTGATGTTCGAAGCATGGGTACAAGGGTCAAGCCAACACCATAGACCGCCAACCGAACTCCAACCGCAACAAAACCTTCAGCGACCAAACCACCACCAGAAGAACACCCATTTCTGCAAGGTAAAGTACCCAACAAAGACTTTACTCCCTATCTTTAACGGAGGAAAAGAGGGTGCTTTACTCAGACGACTCCACCACCATGCCCTGGGACCACGTGACGACGGCAGGCCCCAAAGGACAACAAGAGTGAACCCCAAAACCACAACTGGCTTAATCGACAGGTTTCAAACCATCAAAAAGGAACCCAATTGGTGAGCATAAATCCCTGACCCCTCGTAGCTCAATCTAGTTAGGTATTGGGGGTGGGACAAGGGTAGGGGGGATTTTTAATGCGTTTGTTCCCTCGATGTGCCATGTGTTCCCCATTCCCAAATAATTGTACTTTTATATGCCTGTAATTATTCTAGCAATTTTCAGTGTTGTGATTTTATTGTGCCTTTAATAAAAATACGGTTTTCTTGCACCAAACCAGTTGTCTACTCTATTTCTGTATCGCCGCCTGTAGCTAAGACCAGTGTCTAGAACCCAGGGGTGTGGGAGCGATTCGAACTGCTCAGAGACAGTCAGGGGCAGAGCTGTCTGGGCACATGCCAACCCCCTACAGAAATGGCGACCACGGCAGGACACCAGCAACACGGGTGCGATGCAGTAGACAGTGGTTTGGAAGAGCAAACCATGATGGAGGAAAGCATGTCTGATTATGTGTGCAGCAAGGTGAAGTGGATCACCAATCTGTTAAAGGCTAGGCATCCAGTAGATGCCGCAGCCAAGTGGACAGAAGGGAAGGAGCACAAGAAGTCCCTAGAGAAGGCAGTCTGGCTGATGTGCTTCAAGAAGCAGGTCCAGCTTTTGGACAGGCTCGTTGCAGCACAGGCAGCTGAGATAAGGGAGTCAGCCCTGGAGGTCCAGGATAAGGCTCTAGCAGGGGAGAAGTTACTGGTAGCATTGCAGGCCCTGAATCAGGAAAGGGAACAATTAATGGGCGAACATAAGGCCAGGTTGGAATACCTACAGTGCCAGGTCACCGAAGCCAAGAGCAGCGAGTTGAGGTTGCGGGAAAAGAATGCCCGCCTAGCGAGACAAATAAGGGAGCAGGAGGAGAGAGTAAAAGAAGTAAAGGCAGCCTATAAGTTGGCAAGCGAACAGGGGTTTGAAGATGCAGATCATGGCCCCTGCAAGGAACAAATAGAGAATCTGAGCCTGGCCCTAAGGAAGGCAAAGGGCATGATGTGCCTCATAAGCCCAAAGGCAGCCCAGGCGGATTTTACAGGGAACGAGGGGAGAGCAGTTCAGACATCACAGGTAGTGCCAAGGGACGACCCGATTGAGGAACAGGAGGTCTCATGACCACCACATGTAGCGCCAGGTTTTAGCGAGATCTGGGAGGATGGGGGGGTGAAGTCAGGGGTAGAAGCGGAGGTGGAATGACCCCCGCAAGAGAGGCCGGAACCGGGGCCGATGTGCCCAGCCCGGCATCGGAGGTTCGGCCCACTCGTCAATGACAAGGACGAGGGACACCTCCAAAACCAGTTTGTATTAACCTACGGCACCCAACAGCTTAGGGCTATGGTGAGCCATATCCCAAAGCTCACCGTAAAAGGGGACCCCTCGGTCCACTTCAGGGAAGTGGAACAGGCAGCCAGCATCAACGAATGCAATGATGCTGAGCAGACCAAAATGCTGCTGTTCTCTTTGGAGAGTAAGCTCCTCCAATCCCTCTCTGATGAGTGTAAGAGGGGGCAGTGCGGGTATGAGGAGCTCAGGGATGAAGTTCTGGAGGCCATGGGGATGAATGAGGGAAGTCCTTTCTCCCGTGTGGAGAAGACAGTGCAGCTCGCAGGGGAAACCCCACAGGCTTTCGCGGACAGGTTATGGCCGGTGTATAGGAGTGCCTGTCCTGGGGCACCTAACCGGGCACTCCTGAACCGGGATCAGCTGGCCCACTGGCTCCGTTGCCTGGTAGCAAACAGCTTGCCACAGGTCCGGGCCAAGGCAGAAGTTTGGTTCGACCCTAAGAATCCCCTGACCACCAAACTTACGGTGATCAGACAGTTGACCCTAGCCTATAAGAACGTTAGATGAACCGATGCACACCCACCTAAGGGGAAGGTGCATGAGGTAAAACCCGGACAGCGTAGGAAGGAGTGGCATCAGGAAGGGAATAACCCTTCTAGCACAAAGCTCAATTGTTACGGGTGTGGGAAGGATGGACACTGGAGGAAGGAGTGCAAAAGCCCTTGGAAAGATAACAAGGAAAAGAATTCCACAGCCCCAGCCCAAAAGACAGAGACAGGAATCCCTCCCGCCGCGGTCGAGTCATTTTTGGACACGATGAGGACCCTACTGACTGGCCAAGTGAAGGTAGCAGCCACTACCGGTGCTCTGACCCCATCCGCCCCATCCAACCCACAGCCCTGACTAGAACCAGCGCAGCCTGTCGACTTGTGTCCCCTTGAAAATGATGAGGGGAGCGGGCCCTGTGTTAAGATGCAGGAGAAGACGGTGCAGGGGAGATATTCATTGGACACTGGAGCTTCCGGCATGGTGGTCCATTCGGAAGACCCGACCAATTCACTCAGGTCTAACAAGGTCCCATTTAGTCTAATGGGACTTACAGGGAACGAGCAGGCTGGGGAAAGGTCCAAACCTTTGGCCGATCCCTCCATACCACGTGGGAGGGTAACCAAAGGACCGACGATGTGGCCAATCAGGGGGCCAGGGAAGGAGAGTCTTGGGACCCCTATCGGACAGGTTCGCTGGCCACAATCCGGGACAAGGGAGGCACACAGCGGGTAACTTTGGCCCCGGACTTAAAGCAGGTCCAAGCCCAAGATCCCGTCTTTAAGGCCGTCCCGGTAAGGAGAAAGAATGGGGACCCAATGTCGCGACCTCAGAAACAGTATAGTTTTTCCCGGGAGGCAGAGAAGGACATGGAAACTGCACTGAGCTCCCTCATGGAACAAAGGGTACTGAGGCCGATAGCAACCCACGTAAATTCACCCCATGGCCAGTTAAGAAGCCCGATCAGTCATGGAGAGCCACGGTAGTCTACCGGGTTCTCAATAAAGGTATTCCAGCATGCGCTCCCACGGTAGCAGCAGTAGCCGATCTAATAGGGACTATCCCTGCGGAGGCAATGACGTTCACTGTATTGGATGTAGCTAACGAGTTCTGGTCTATCCCAGTAAGACGGAAGGATCAGTATAAATTTGCCTTTACATTCAAAGGGCAACAGTATATGTGGACGTGCCTCCCGCAAGGGTTTCATAACAGTCCCTCGATTTTCCATCAGCTAATGCTTTAAAGAATTTCAGTCAGCCTAGCCAGTTGATCCAGTACGTGGATAAACTATTATTCTTCTCAGAAAGTGCAGAGGACCACAGGCCACTACTGGACGAGCTACTAAAGCTGTTGGGGGAGGCGGGGTTTAAGGCAAACCCCAAGAAAGCCCAAATAGGACAGGAGGAGGTGAAATTCTTAGGATTGACGATTAGGGCAGGGGAAAGGGCTATAGATAAGGCTAGGAGGGAAGCGGTACAGGAGTTACCAGTCCCCAACACAGTCACGGGTGTGAGGTCATTTCTAGGGCTAACCGGGTACTGCAGAGACTTTATTGAGGACTATGCAGCCACAACAGCCCCTCTGCTCTGACTCCTACACAAGGGAGTGGAATGGGCTTGGGATGAGGGTTGCCAGGCAGCATTTGTCAGGCTCAAGAAAGACCTGCAGACCTCACCAGCTCTAAGGGCCATAGATGGGGGGAAAGTGTTCTTCCTGGAGTTAGCAGCCAGCGGGGATAGCCTGAGTGCTGTGCTGCTCCAAGAGCGGCATGGCCGGCTGAGGCCGGTGGTCTACTCCTCCAGGATACTCACGGATGTGGAGAAGAGCTACTCCAATTGTGAGAGGCACCTCTTGGCCCCACATTGGGCTGTGAAAAGATCACTGATCTTCACAGGCACCTCTCACATCACCCTGCTCATCCATCACACACCCACACAGATGCTCCTGGACGGGAGAATCAAGGATGAGACAGTGAGCAGTGCCCGCATTGCTCGCTGGACCCTGCTTCTCTCGCAGATGGACCTAAAGGTAAAAGGGCTCTGCGAGCCAAAGCTCGCAGCCAACCTGGTATATCCTGAAACAGCCCACCGGTGTACCATAGAAGGGGTTTCGGAAGGGGACATAGGTTTACGGGCCGGGATACACCCCACAGGCCGCGAAATCTATGTGGACGGCTCCAGCATGGTATCTGCTGATGAGCGACTCACAGGTTGTGGAGTTTATGACCCAGCGGCAAACATTGCCCTGGCAATTATGCTCCCCAGCACCATGAGCGCCCAGCAGGCTGAACTGTCTGCGGTAGTGTACGTTGTTACACACCCCGAAATCTTACCCACCCCGTACACGATTTGCTCGGACAGCATGTTCACATGCAATTCGTGTACGGAGTACCTGGCCATCTGGTCCCGCCGCGGATACACCTCCACCGACGGGAGATCCCTCACAGTAAAACCCCTGCTGCAGAAAATCTTAGCAGCAGTGGGGGAGGAAGGGGAGATTTTCATCCGTAAGGTGAAAGCCCATTCTTCCACAGAACCCCGTAGTCAGGGCAACCAGCAGGCTGACATGCTGGCTAAGGAGGGTGCCCCCACAGGCACTTTCTGGGGTCCATATGGGTCCAGACCCATAGCAGCAGACAGGGGTAGGGATGGGACACAAGGGAGTGCAGGGGTAGCTTTAGCCCTTAAGACGGTCCAAACCCAAGACCCCGTCCTCAAGGCAGTCCTCAGTGCAGTGACTGAGGGGAAAAAGGTAGAGGGCCCTTACAGCACAGCAGCCCTCCCTGTGAAAGAAGGCATGCTGTTCAGGGGAGAACAATGGGTGGTACCACAGCAGCACCGGAGGGAATTCCTTCAACTGGCCCATGAGAGTCCAGGAGCGGGGTATCCTGGGCCTGAGACCACCTGGCAGCGGGTGGAACAGGTGGGATGGTGGCCAGGACTCAGGGAAGATGTCCACGAATTCTGCGCCGGCTGTCTGGTGTGTGCTGCTAACAACCCTGACCCCCACAAAAGGAAGGTACCAATGGGACACATCAGGAGGGTAGAGGGACCATGACAGTCGATACAGGTCGACTACATCGGGCCCCTGCCCACCGCCCAGGGAGGCTATAAGTACTGCCTAGTCCTGGTAGATGTGTTCACGAAATGGGTAGAAGCCTTCCCCTGCAGAACAGCCACAGCTCTGGGTACAGCCAGGATCCTGGTCCAGGAGGTGTTCTCGCGATGGGGGCTACCGCAGTATGTAGGGAAGTGGCACATTGCACACAACCCACAGTCCTCAGGGATTGTGGAGAGAATGAACAGGACCTTGAAAGAAAGGTTGAGGAAAGAGACGGTGGACTTGCCCAGAAAATGGGCCGAGGTCCTACCGTTGGTCGTGATAGGGATCCGAGTCAGCCAGTCAAAAAGCACGGGCTACTCCCCGCACGAGCTGATAACTGGCAGAGTTATGCAGACCCCCACCCATGTACTAGCCCCGGTGCTTAGAGAAGGTCAGCTCAGGGAGGTAAACCGGGACAGGTTTGCCAGGAACCTCTTTGAGCACCTTAAGCAGGTCCATGGGCAGGCGGCTGGGAACATGGGAAAGCAGCATCGGAGTAACCGATTGCTGTTAGAACCCCGAAAACACCACGAGTGGGAAATAGGGGATCAGGTTATGGTGAGGAATTTTGCTCGGGTAGGAAGCCTAGAACCGTTATACATGGGGCCCTACAGCAGTGTAGACAAGGCAAGCCCCATGATATACACCATTAAGATGCCTCGGCGCACCAAATGGTTCCATATTAATCAATGCAAATTGTTTAAGCCCGAGAAAAGAGAACATCCAGTTGGGGCAAGGTCTGAGTATAGAAATCCTCAGCCTGCAGCAGGAGCAAGTTCACAGACTGCACAGGCAGGCGCTGTGGCTTGTTTAAGGGGAGGGGCCATCCCGCCCACCGCTTGGGACACTCCCCCACTCTTCTGGGATTTAGATGAAGTGGGATGCGAGGATGAAGACCGTGCCCCTGACCCAGGTTTAGAGGAGGTGGGACCCGAGGGCGAAGACCCCGCCCCTGACCCAGGTTTAGAGGAGGTGGGACCCGAGGGCGAAGACCCCGCCCCTGACCCAGGTTTAGAGGAGGTGGGACCCGAGGGCGAAGACCCCACCCCTGACCCAGGTTTAGAGGAGGTGGGACCCGAGGGCGAAGACCCCGCCCCTGACCCAGGTTTAGAGGAGGTGGGACCCGAGGGCGAAGACCCCGCCCCTGACTCAGGTTTAGAGGAGGTGGGACCCGAGGGCGAAGACCCCGCCCCTGACCCAGGTTTAGAGGAGGTGGGACCCGAGGGTGAAGACCCCACCCCTGACCCAGGTTTAGAGGAGGTGGGACCCGAGGGCGAAGACCCCACCCCTGACCCAGGTTTAGAGGAGGTGGGACCCGAGGGCGAAGACCCCGCCCCTGACCCAGGTTTAGAGGAGGTGGGACCCGAGGGCGAAGACCCCGCCCCTGACCCAGGTTTAGAGGAGGTGGGATGCGAGGGCGAGGACCCTCAGCCTGCAGCACCAGGCTGCGAAGATCTACCTGCCCCTAGCCCAGGTTCAGGAGAGATAAAGCCTGAGGATGAAGATCCCCAGCCAGCGGTAGTGGTAAGTGCACAGACCGCACAGGAGGGGGCAGTGGCTCGTGTTAAAGGCCCACCAGCCAAAGTCCCTAGACGACTCCGACAAACGCCACAGCCAAGGAAGCCATGGTCACCGGCTCCCCATTTTAAAGGGACAGCCTCCCGAGTCAGAGATCAATCTAAAGACAGAGTTTCCCAGCCAGCAGCCACGGGCTGTGAGGGACCGAAAGTACAGGACAGTGCGGCCACACCGAAGGGAGCGGTGTGCCGCAGCCCGAACAGGGATTAGGCTGGCCGCCAGGAGATGGGCGGCGGATGTACATCGTTTCTGTAATGTAATTTAAGTTTGATATTGTTAAGTTTGGGTGATGGTTTAAGTTTAAACGAGGTGATTGGTAGTTTAAATAGTAGTAGTATTGTTAAGAGTGTTTGTATTGAGTCAAGGTCGCGAGACTTGACTATGCTTTACCCAAGCCAGAGAATCTCCTCGGGGCCTGGCTATATGCTCTTGTGTCTCTTTGCAGGAAAGGATTTCGAGATGAAGGGGGGCGTACAACTCGCCCTGATAGGAATGAGCATTGGAAAGCGAGGTGACGTGGAGGACTCCCACATCTATGGATGCTCAGGAGAGAGAGCACTGGTTGTGATTGCTGGGAGCAGCGAACGAGGTGCGGAGGAGCCCGCCATCTATTCCCAAGAGGGAAGATGGCCCGGGTGGTTGGGATCAAACTCCACCCGGTACGCCAGCCAGACCGGGTTCACCTACGGGGAGGCCTCCCTCCCCTGTCCCAGCGTACAGGTTGTGGCCTCATGGGTCGGGGTCACTGAGGGGAAGCGCATGTGCCTGACTTGCAGAGGACAGATTCCCCTGGGAAGGTGGTGGTGGCTCAGAAAGCTGAGCAAGGACATGGGGGACCGTACAGCTGACTGGGTACGACTGGGGAACGACACCTACCGGACGGTCACAGGGACCCGAGGGGGGACTAGAGTGTGCTGGGATAAGTGGTGGGAGTCGGAACAGGGAATTTATGTCTGCATGTGGGGGTCACAAAGGGCCTGCCCCACGGGCATATCCATCATCTTTTCCGCATCATGGCAGGATAAGGGGGAGAGGGTGGAATGGGATTCCCACCTACACACTTGCATAGTCCCAAATTCCCCAGCCCCAGTCAAAGCCACTGAACTCGTGGCACGCGCCCAAATGCCCCTGCCCATGACCCAGACAGCTAAGGCACACATAGAGGGGTGCCCTGCAACCACCAAGGGACCAGGGAATTGGCTGGTACTAGTGCCGATGGATCAGGTGCTATACCAGGGGGTACACTATGCAGTAGCTTCCGTGATCCTGAATCTTACCGAGGTACACTTACCTGAGTGGTGCCCCAAAGAGACAGAACAGCTATACCAGGCCCTGTTAAAAGAAATCTTCAGGAAATTCTACGAGTTCGATTTTGCCAACGTAGGCAAAACAGAACTGTACACCACACACACTGAGTATTTTGGATATACGGGGAGACAAAGAAGGGGTGCCTCGAATTATGTTTTTACAGCGTTTAACATCGGATCCTCTGTCATAAACAGCTTGGATGACATAGAAATGCAGACACAGATAAACAGTCTAAAAACACAATTGAGGAAAATCCTGATGGATGAAAACAAGGTAGTAGGCTCAGAGTTACATGAGGACCAGGCCATGATGGTTCATTTGAAAGAGATAATAGCTGAGCTGGAAAGACACGCCAAGACTGTAAATGCCCTTATAAGAGAGGACAGAAATGCTTCTGACCAGGCTGCACAGAACGAGGTGTGCGTGCTGTATGGGACATGGTTGCTGGGCGAGGGCCACAATAACCTGGAGGATTTAAAACAGGGTTTAGTCCCCTCCTGGATCAGCAACAAACACCTCATAGCCCTCCACCCGTTTGCGAATGCATTAAGCCCGTGTCAACTCCGGCTAGCTTCTGAGGCCTACCCTGTCCCAGCAGATTGTGGACGTTCAAATCATACTATCATGGGTATAGTAGTAAGGATGCCGGTCATGGGTGGGACAGCCCGACCTGCGTCGGTATACAGGGTAGAGAACATTGGATTCATTCAAGGGGGTGCACACATCCGTTTCACAGCGGTCCCACCTTATGTCATAAAGTGGGAGCATGCTATGACAGGTACTGAGCTCTCGGGGTACCGGAGCCAGGGAGCACACATAATACTGTGTCCCCAGCACTTGAACGCCTATTCAAAACCACAGTGCAGGTTTAAAGCTGCTGGCGCAAAACCTATAAACTGTACCATGGAGGTAATGGCACAAGACCATGTTCCCCCACAGGTAGCATATAGGAGGTGGGACATATTGTGTCACCACAGGTGCGCCCCACTACCAGCATGGACAGCATAGTGACAGCAGTTTCTGCTTTAAACCCGAGGCAGAAGTTCAAGTGGCCCAGGAACGAACTGTCCCCATTCCTGAACCCTCCACTGTTCACCTCACTGTAAAAGTGAATTTCATCAACCTGCAAAAGTATGTAGCGCATTTCGACTACAAAATCCCCCCTCTCCCAGAACATCTTACCAAAATACTCAAAGCAGTAATAGTCTCACAGAAACATTTCTACACACTGAAGCAGAAGACGGTAGAGATAGGGGCCAAAATATTGGATATTGTGGTTCCACCCTGGTGGGACATTTTTGAAAATATAGAGGTCCCTTCATGGATTAGACTGGCTTCCCACATCCTCGTGGTTTGCCAGCTGGGAATAGTATTGTACCTAGTGTGCACCCAGTGCAAGGGAAAAGGCCAAATACTAGAATTCCGAAGCCAAAGGGACTGAAGGAACATTATGTGAAGGTGGAGGGAGATACACCTGTTTGAATATTTTTGTGTGTTTCTGAATAAAGATCGTTTTTTTGTGTTTTTTTTTTGTTTTTAATAAAGACTTTCGATGTGTTATTTTAATAAAGATATATGTGTACCAAGTGGTGCAGGGGTGTTGGACCCCTCCATGCTTGGCTGTGTGTAAACGACTGTATTCTGCCTATGTATGCTTATGTACACTACATTTTTACAGAATGGGAAATGCATGTGTCATGGGATCATAGATAGGTAATCACAGGGGAAGATTGACTATGGAGGGTCGGGAAATATTGCTCAACTTGAAAGGATGATACTTAAAGCGAGTTTAGTATCAACAGGGGGGAGTGTAGGGTTCTCAAAATTCCCACATTCCCCAAAAGTTATGGATAAAGGGACTCTGTATGGACAAGTTATTAAAAAGGGTACCCAAAAGAAAATGGCTTCAGAAACCTCGTGACAAAAGCCTGCAGGATTTTAAAAGGCAAGGCCCTGCAGAAGCAAGCCCATTCAAATCTTGAAACGAAACCTAACATGCATGGATCTGTGTAAGACGTTGTCATTTTCTAAAGCCAGACAGCTAGGTAAACACAAAATATGCATTCTTCATTTTGAAAACAGATCAGCTCAGGATAGACCTAATCTTGAGACCATTAACTTTCTGCATAAATAATCGGTAACAGCTCAAAGTAGCTACCAAGCCAGGAAAAGACGATTAAAATTCATAAATGACAAACAGCCAGGATATTGGAGCCATTAAACAAGGAGACAACCGCCCCGAAAGCCGTTAAGGTGAATGAGTGTAAACACTTTAGAGGAGCCTGCCAAAATTAGACAAAGAACTGACCTGATTTGCCACGCAGATAAGGGGTGAAGAACCAGGTATAATTGTAGGCCCACCGGTAGCCAAGCTCTCTTGCTTCTCTTCTTCCTCTCCTCCCTCCCCGCGCTGCTCGACACCAAGGATGCCCATTACAACACTGGGGGCCAGACGCAGGAGGAGAACGGGGCCCGAATGAACACACACACACAGGACACACGGGGCCGCAAGCGGACAGGCGAGACGAGATGAACGGCAAGGCCGATAAGCAGAGCAGGGCAGCATAAAGAAGCATTGAGGACGAGCGGGCACACACCCCAGTCCAGGCATAAGCTGGTGTTCGAAGCATGGGTAGAAGGATCAAGCCAACACCATAGACCGCAAACCAAACCCCAACCGCAACAAAACCTTCAGCGACCAAACCACCACCAGAAGAACAACCATTTTTGCAAGGTAAAGTACCCAACAAAGACTTTACTCCCTATCTCTAATGGAGGAAAAGTGGGTGCTTTACTCAGACGACTCCACCGCCACGCCCAGGGACCACATGACAACAGCAGGCCCCAAAGGACAACAAGAGTGAACCCCAAAACCACAACCGGCTTAATCGACAGGTTTCGAACCATCAAAAAGGAACCCCATTGGTGAGCATAAATCCCTGGCCCCTCGTAGCTCAATCTAGTTAGGTATTGGGGGTGGGACAAGGGTAGGGGGGATTTTTAATGTGTTTGTTCCCTCGATGTGCCATGTGTTCCCCATTCCCAAATAATTGTACTTTTATATGCCTGTAATTATTCTAGTAATTTTCAGTGTTGTGATTTTATTGTGCCTTTAATAAAAATACGGTTTTCTTGCACCAAACCAGTTGTCTACTTTATTTCTGTATCGCCGCCTGTACCTAAGTCCGGTGTCTAGATCCCAGGGGTGTGGGAACGATTCGAACCGCTCAGAGACAGTCAGGGGCAGAGCTGACTAGGCGCACGCCAACACCCTACAGGACAAAACCTGCCAGAGGCTCCTGCATCTGTGCCTGGAGTTCCATCACCTCTGATCTTATGGATGGACCCAGAGGCAGAGGGTCGACATGTTGCTGAGCCGAGCTGGCAGAGTCCTGCACCCTCCGACTAGAACTCTCCACTGCTGTCCCTGACTCCACAATCTGCTGATGCTCACTTGTGAGCTGTGATACACCAGGTGACAACACTACCCTATGTCCCGAAAGTCCCACCGATGTGTGAGTGTCTGCGCTGGTGCTGGGTGCGCTGAATTCTGGTGACGCTGCACCCTCAGAGGTTGCAGCTTCCTCTGAGGAGTTTGGCTGCTCAGCCTCTTCTTCCTGGCTAGGGGGGACGGATGCTTGTGATGGTCCTGCGGGGGAGTAAAGGAAAGAGTCAGAGATGTGATGCAAAGGCTACATGCACATAGCTTTTTGCAGATGCTCATAAGTGCTCTGTTACAGCTTCACAATCATTATCAGCGACTCATACAATGTCAAAGAGAGAGATGGGAAACTTTTCTGTGACCAGCTTGCTGTGTTGCACCCGTCTGTCCATCCCCCACGCGCGAATCATCCTCAATGCCGATGATTTCCAGGGCGGCCTCCTCCCAGGGGCTCAGGTGGGCTATTGCGGGTGGCCCTCCTCCTGTCCTGGCTCGCTCTCTCTTGTTGTGAGCTCTCTTTTCCTGCAATGAGAGAGACAAGTGGAGGTTGAGTGAGAATGAAGGAGTGAGTGTAGAGATTGCATTGCATAGATACTTAGAAGGAAACAAAGATGGAGTGAGGATGCAAGACCAAGGGCCCTCCCTTTGTGTTGTCAGTTGTGTTCAAAGCATCAGAGTGATAGGGAGTGTGAGGGCTGCATAGTCGAATAGTTACGTGAATGTGAGCATAGAGAGAGAGGGAATGGGTAAGGGTGCATGGATGTCAGTGTCAAGTGGGATGTGGAGGAAGAGATTGCTAAAGCTGAGTGCTGGTGAGGAAAAGCAATGGGGATTAGATTGAGGGTGATCGGAAATTCATACTCACTTTTCCAGTGCACTGAAGGTCATGAAATCTTTTCCTGCACTGTATCCAGGTTCTGTGGGTGACTCCCAAGTAGTTGACCTCCTCAGCCACCTGCATCCACAAAACCTTGATCTGAGTGGGAGGCCTCTTCCTCCCTGATGAAGGGGACAGGACCGCCCTGTGGGCACTAGCCCCATCCACCAATGCCTGCAGTGCCGCCTCGTCAAAACGAGGAGCTGCTCTTGCCCTCCTGCTTGTCCTCTTTCCTGCAGGTCCCTCTGACACCAAATGGAGGAAGCTTGAAAGCCTGCAGAAGAAGCAAGGCTTGCTGTGGACCTTAAATGCAGCAGCAATGATGATGTCATCGGAGGGGGCTTTCATTCATGAAAAACCCCTTTGCAAAGGCTTCCCACACGTTGGAAATCAATTGGCCAATTGGGTTAAAATTGCATCAATCTCCCACATCCATTTAGATTCGTGTGGGGAGCACGAAATTCGGATAACACGACAAAAGCCCGCACCCGAGTTAAAATCGAGCCCAGAGAGTTATACAGCACAGAAAGAGGCCCTTTGGCCCATCCTGTCCGCACCGGCCATCAATCCCTGTCTATTCTAATCCCATTTTCCAGCACTTGGTCCATAGCCTTGTATGCTATGGCATTTCAAGTGCTCATCTAAATGCTTCTTGAATGTTGTGAGGATTTCTGCCTCTACCACCCTTTCAGGCAGTGAGTTCCAGATTCCAAACACCCTCTGGGTGAAAAAGTTTTTCCGCAAATCCCCTCTAAACCTCCTGCCCCTTAACTTGAAACTATGCCCCCTGGTAATTGACCCCTCTACTAAGGGGAAAAGTTCCTTTTTATCTACCCTATCTATGCCCCTCATAATATTGTACACCTCAATCAGGTCCCCCCTCAGCCTTCTCTGCTCTAAGGAAAACAACCCCAGCCTGTCCAGTCTCTCTTCATAGCTGAAGCGCTCCAGACCAGGTAACATCCTGGTAAATCTCCTCTGCGCCCTCTCCAATGCAATCACATCCTTCCGAAGGTGTGGCGACCAGAATTGCACACAGTATTCCAGCTGTGGCCTAACTAGCATTTTGTACAGCTTGATCATAACCTCCCTCCTCTTATATTCTATACCTCGGCTAATGAAGGCAAGTATCCCATATGCCATTTTAACCACCTTATCTACCTGTCCTGCTGTCTTCAGGGATCTTTTATATGCACATCAAGGTCCCTCTGATCCTCTGTCCTTCCTAAGGTCCTACCATTCATTGTGTATTCCCTTGCCTTGTTAGTCCTCCCAAAATGCATCACCTCACACTTTTCAGGAATAAATTCCATTTGCCACTGTTCTGCCCATCTAACCAACCCATCTATATTGTCCTGTAGCCTGAGCCTTCCCTCCTCGCTACTTACCACTCCACCAATTTTCATGTCATCTGAGAACTTACTGATCATACCTCCTACATTCATATCTAAATCATTAATGTACACTACAAACAGCAAAGGACCCAGCACCGATCCCTGCAGTACACCAGCACCGATCCCTGCGGTAGATCACTGGACACAGGCTTCCAGCCGCAAAAGCAACCTTCTACCATCACCCTCTGCCTCCTGCCACTAAGCCAATTTTGGATCCAATGTGCCAAATTGCCCTGGATCCCATGGGCTCTTACCTTCTTGACCAGTCTCCCATGCGGGGCTTTGTCAAAAGCCTTACTGAAGTCCATGTAGACTACATCAACTGAACTACCCTCATCCACACACCTAATCACCCCCTCAAAAAATTCAATCAAATTGGTTTGACATGATCTCCCCCTGACAAAGCCATGCTGACTATCCTTGATTAATCCCAGCCTCTCCAAGTGGAGACTAATTCTGTCCCTCAGAATTGTTTCCAATAATTTCCCTAACACTGATGTTAGGCTCACTGGCCTGTAATTCCTGGTTTATCCCTACTACCCTTCTTGAATAAAGGTACTACGTTAGCTGCCCTCCAGTCTTCTGGCACCTCCCCTGTGGCCAGAGAGGTTCTGAAAATTTGTGTCAGAGCCCCTGCAATCTCTTCCCTTGCCTCACAGAGCAGCCTAGGATGCATCTCATCTGGGCCTGGGGATTTATCCACTTTCAAGCCTCCTAAAACCGCTAGTACCTCCTCCCTCTCAATACTAATTTGTTCAAGTATATCACAATCCCCCTGCCTGATTTCTATGCCTACATCGTCCTTCTCCATAGTGAACACAGATGCAAAATGTTCATTTAAAGCCTCACCTACATCTTCCAGCTCTACACTTTGGTCCCTAATGGGCCCTACTCTTTCCCTGCTTATCCTCTTGCCCTTAATATACAGGTAGACTACCCTTTATCCGAACTTCCGAAAACCGAAACCCTCTAAAAACCGAAGGTTTTTTCGTTCAGCGTAAGTCCAGCGTAAGTCGTGCGCACGACACCCCGCGGACCCCCCCGCGGAACCCCGCGGACCCCCGCCGGCCCCGACCCCCGCGGACCCCCCCGCGGACCCCCGCCGGCCCCGACCCCCGCCGACACCCCCCGCTGACCCCCCCGCGGACCCCCGCCGGCCCCGACCCCCGCCGACCCTGCACCGGCCCCTGCTGACCCCCCCGCGGACCCCCGCCGGCCCGACCCCCGCCGACCCCCCCACAGACCCCCGCCGACCCCGACCCCCGCCGACTTACGCTGAGCATCAGCGTAAGTCGTGCGCACGACCCCCCGCCGACCCCCCCACCGACCCCCCCGCGGACCCCCGCCGACCCCGACCATAAGTCGGCGGGGGTCGGGGTCGGCGGGGGTCCACGGGGGGGTCGGCGCCGGCGGGGGTCCGTGGGGGGGGTCGGCGGGGGGGTCGGCGGGGGTCGAGGCTGGCGGGGGTCCGCGGGGGGGTCGGCGGGGGTCGGGGCCGGCGGGGGTCCGCGGGGGGGTCGGCGGGGGTCGGGGCCGGCGGGGTCCGCGGGGGGGTCGGGGCCGGCGGGGGTCCGCGGGGGGGTCGGCGGGGGGGGTCGGCGGGGTTCGGGGCCGGCGGGGGTCCGCGGGGGGGTCGGCGGGGGGCCGTGCGCACAACTCACGCTGCGCCGACCCCCCCACGGACCCCCGCCGACCCACCTTTCGAAATCCGAAATTCTCCGAAAACCGAAACATGGCTGGTCCCGAGGATTTCGGATAAAGGATAGTCTACCTGTACTTATAAAACACCTTGGGATTTTCCTTTATATTGTCCACCAGCGTTTTTTCATGCCTCCTCTTTGCTCTCCTAATTTCTTTTTTAAGTACCGCCCTGCACTTTCTATATTCCTCAAGGGCTTCCAATGTTTTTAGTCCTTTGTATCTGCCAAAAGCCTCCTTAATTTTCCTAATCCATTCTTGTATATCCCTTGACATCCAGGGTTCCCTGGGCTTGTTGGTCCCACCATTGACCTTTATGGGAAGATGTTGGCATTGTACGCTCTCTATTTCCTTTCTGAGGCGCAGCGCCACGGAGAGCTATCGGCTACTGCTGCCGCTAACCTCCCACTTAATTTCGCGGGAGGCATTAGCGGCACCGCACCCAGGCGCTAGGTGCTTTGCACCCTGTTAGCACCACCCAGCGGCACTAACGGGAGGCGCAAAGCAACCCAATTTTTCCCCCTAAATCCTTTTATTCTTTTTTCTTACATTTCCTTTCTGTCTCTTTCTTCTCTCTTTATCCAATCTTCCTTTGCCGCTTTATTTCTCTTTCTGTACCTGATTTGACATTGAATTCACCCACTCTAATTCACTCTTCTTAGACTTTTCTCTATTTATTTTTGGATTCTTAAATCTCATTGGTCCTGTCATTGGTAATGTCATTCACCAAATTCCCAGATGCCCTGTTGCCTTTGCCACACCATTATCAGCTTACACTTTCAGCAACTTACAGGTCAAACAATTTTTGAGCTGAAGGGTGCAGGAAAAATTCTGACTAACCATGTCTGAACGAACACAAGAACATAAGCAATAGGAGCAGGAGTAGGCTATTTGGCCCCTCGAGCCTGATCCGCCATTCAAAAAGATCATGGCTGATCTTCTACCTCAACACTAACCACACATCCCTTCATTCCCTTAATATCCAAAAATCCATCGATCTCTGTCTTAAATATACTCAACGACTGAGCCTCCACAACCCTCTGGGGTAGAGAATTCCAAAGGTTCATCGCCTTGTCAGTGAAGAAATTTCACCTCATCTCTGTCCTCAATGGCTGACCCCTTATTTTGAGACTAACAAGGGAAATTAGAGATAGCATAAGATCCAAGGAGAGGACATATAAAATGGCCAGAAAAAGCAGTAAACCTGAGGATTAGGAGCAGTTTAATATTCAACAAAGGAGGACAAAGGGATTAATTAAGAGGGGGAAAATAGAGTATGAGAGTAAGCTTGCACGGAACATAAAAACTGACTGTAAAAGCTTTTATAGATATGTGAAGAGAAAAAGATTGGTGAAGTCAAGCGTAGGTCCCTTGCAGTCAGAATCAGGGGAATTTATAATGGGGAACAAAGAAATGGTAGCCCAATTAAATACATACTTTGGTTCTGTCTTCACAAAGAAGGACACAAATAACCTCCCAGAGGTGTCGGGGAACATAGTGTCTGATGAAAGGGTGGAACTGATAGAAATCAGTATTTGTAGGGAAATGGTGTTAGAGAAATTGACGGGATTGAAGGCCGATAAATCCCCAGGGCCTGATAATCTACATCCTAGGGTACTTAAGGAAGCGACCCTAGAAATATTAGATGCATTGCTGGTCATCTCCCAAAATTCGATAGACTCTGGATCAGTACCCATGGATTACCGGGTAGCTAATGTTACCCCACTGTTTAAAAAAGGGTGGTAGAGAGAAAACAGGGAATTACAGACCAGTAAGCCTGACATTGGTAGTGGGGAAACTGCTAGAGTCCATTATAAAAGATGTAATAGCAGAGCACTTGGAAAACAGATCAGACAAAGTCAACATGGGTTTATAAAAGGTAAATCATGCTTGACTAATCTACTGGAATTTTTTGAGGATGTAACTGGTAAAATAGATAAGGGAGAACCAGTGGATGTGGTGTATTTGGACTTTCAGAAGGCTTTCGATAAGGTCCCGCATAAGAGATTAGCGTGCATAATTAAGGCACATGGGATTGGGGGCAAGGTATTGACTTGGATAGAGAACTGGTTGGCAGATAGAAAGCAAAGAGTTGGAATAAATGGGTCGTTTTCCGAGTGGCAGGCAGTGACTAGTGGGGTACCACAAGGATCGATCCTAGGACCCCAGCGGTTCACAATATATATTAATGATCTGGACGAGGGAATTGGATGTAATATCTCCAAATTTGCAGGCGACACAAAGCTGGGTGGGAGGGTATGCTGTGAGGAGGATGTCGGGAAACTCCAGTACGATTTGGACAGGTTGGGTGATTGGGCAGAAACATGGCAAATGCACTATAATTTGGATAAATGTGAGGTTATCCACATTGGTGGCAAAAACAGGAAGGCAGATTATGATTTGAATGGCAATAGATTGGGAGAAGGGGAAGTGCAAAGGGGATGTTCTTGTGTACCAGTCGCTGAAGGTAAGCATGCAGGTGCAGCAGGAGGTTAAGAAGGCAAATGGTATGTTGGCCTTCGTAGCAAGAGGGTTCGAGTACAGGAACAAGGATGTCTTGCTGCAGTTGTACAGGGCCTTGGTGAGACCGCACCTTGAGTATTGTGTGCAGTTTTGATCGCCTTATCTGAGGAAGGATGTTCTTGCCATGGAGGGAGTGCAGCGAAGATTCACCAGGCTGATACCTGGGATGGCAGGAATGACGTATGAGGAGAGATTGTGTTGATTGGGCTTATACTCACTGGAGTTTAGAAGATTGAGAGGGGGTCTCATCGAAACCTATAAAATTCTGTCAGGCCTGGACAGACTAAATGCAGGAAGGATGTTCCCAATGGCCGGGGAGTCCAGAACCAGGGGTCATAGTCTAAGGATAAGGGGTAAGCCATTTAGGACTGAGATGAGGAGGAATTTCTTCACCCAGAGAGTGGTGAACCTATGGAATTCTCTGCCACAGAGGGCGGTGGACGCCAGTTCATTAAATATATTCAAGAAGGAGTTGGATATATTTCTTAAGGCTAAAGGGATCAAGGGATATGGGGAGAAGGCAGGGACAGGGTACTGAATTTGGATGATCAGCCATGATCTCATTGAATGGCGGAGCAGGCTCGAGGGGCCGAATGGCCTACTCCTGCTCCTATCTTCTATGTTTCTATGTTTCTAAGCACTACCAGGTGAGGTATGGGCAAGGTTTATATACGAGTTAAGCTCCGGTCAACTTGCTGCATCAAACGCCAAGCCTTATGGCAGGTGTCGAGCCGCTCCCAGTAGCTGGTTAGGCTCTCACCATGGCAAAATCCTGGACTGAAGAGATTCTCAGTCGAGTTCCTCACCTTTCCAATCATTGTTGAAGCTTCTTGTTTTATCCTGTCTTTGACACTGGGGGTTTTGGTCCCACTAGATCTGCTTTGTGAACCAAGCAATATTTCTCTAGTCCCAGTTATTGTGGTGATGATTCGACTTCTCTCTGGCCACCTTCCTGAGATACTGTTCACTCTGAGAAACTGTTACTATAAAAATTATTGATATCAATTTTAAAAGCTGTAACTGGAATAAAGTGGGACTATTTTTATGACTATGATTATATTTAATTTGAATATATTTGCAATTAGTGACATTTGGTTGAATTACTTACTTTACTATTAAATTGTTCTTTCCTTTCCTTTGCCCTATTTATAGAGACCAGACTCATTCGTAGTGTCAGCTGCCAACTCCAGCTCCTCCCACACTAACTCCCACTGATGGTGTTTAACCAATGGCAGAAACCTGCCTCCAGGTGACATCACAAAGGAGCCAGCAGCCAATCACAACAGCAGCCAGGAACTATGTCACAAAGCAGCCCAAGCCCCACCCACTCGAGTTACAGGGTCACATGACCAGGCTCAGGACCTGGGGTGCAGTCTCACTGGGCATGAGTGCAGGCTGTACAATCAGTCCTGTCTCTGACACCACTCCCATGTACTGAGATTCCAGGCAGGGAGCACAGCCTCCCAAACACATCCCTTACGAATTCTCCCTCCGATCCTCCAAATGTGAGATCCCACTAATCAATGCCCCCATGCCTACCTTGCCTACCTCTTGCTTTATAAACCCCAAAGTCTTCTATAAGGCAAACGTAAGAAGTCACACAACACCAGGTTATAGTCCAACAGCTTTATTTGAAATCACAAGCTTTCGGAGCGCTGCTCCTTCTTCAGGTGAAGTGGAGAAATGCATAAAGACACAGCTTATATAGTCAGAGAATCATGTCAGATGTTTACAGGTAACCTTTCCAACTGCCATTTATCACACCTCGGCAGAGAGATAATCACAGCAGTCAAAGGTGTGAATGGTGTCCAAACAGGTCAGTCAGGGAAACATTACATCAAAGAACAATGAGATGGGGTCACAAGGGGTCAAATATTGCAGATGCTGGGGTCTGTATGAAAAACAAAAAAACAGACAAAAAACATTTTTTTTGGCTGGAAATCACAGCAGGTCCGGCCGCATCTGTGTAGAGAGAACAAGCCAATGTCGACTCGAGTCTGGATGACCCTGCGTCAGGTGGGGTTACATGTAGCATGACATGAACCCAAGATCTCGGTTGAGGCCGTCCTCATGGGTGCGGAACTTGGCTATCAGTTTCTGCTCGACAATTTTGCGTTGTCGTGTGTCTCGAAACCCATCGTACAGGGAACCCCCAGCTTCTGCCGCGACACTACAGACTTCTTACAGAAACTCAGCACCCACGGACCAGTTGAACCAGGAACACTCCTCGCCACGATGGACGTCTCGGCACTCTACACCAGTATCCCCCACGATGACGGCATCGCTGCGACAGCCTCAGTACTCAACACCAACAACAGCCAATCTCCAGACGCCATCCTACAACTCATCCGCTTCATCCTTGACCACAATGTCTTCACCTTCGACAACCAGTTCTTTACCCAAACACACGGAACAGCCATGGGGACCAAATTCGCACCCCAATACGCAAACATCTTCATGCACAAGTTCGAGCAAGACTTCTTCGCTGCACAGGACCTCCAACCAACGCTATACACCAGATACATCGACGACATTTTCTTCCTATGGACCCACGGCGAAGAATCACTGAAAAGACTACACGATAACATCAACAAGTTCCATCCCACCATCAAACTCACCATGGACTACTCCTCAGAATCGGTCTCATTCCTGGACACACGAATCTCCATCAAAGATGGACACCTCAGCACTTCACTCTACCGCAAGCCCACAGACAACCTCACGATGCTTCACTTCTCCAGCTTCCACCCTAACCACGTTAAAGAAGCCATCCCCTATGGACAAGCCCTGCGAATACACAGGATCTGCTCAGACGAGGAGGAACGCGATGGACACCTACAGACAATGAAAGACGCCCTTGTAAGAACGGGATATGACGCCCGACTCGTCGATCGACAGTTCCGACGGGCCACAGCGAAAAATCGCATAGACCTCCTCAGAAGACAAACACGGGACACAACCAACAGAGTACCCTTCGTCGTCCAGTACTTCCCCGGAGCGGAGAAACTACGCCATGTTCTTCGCAGCCTTCAACATGTCATCGATGACGATGAACACCTCGCTAAGGCCATCCCCACGCCTCCACTACTCACTTTCAAACAGCCGCCTAACCTCAAACAGACCATCGTTCGCAGCAAATTACCCAGCTTTCAGGAGAACAGCGACCACGACACCACACAACCCTGCCACAGCAACCTCTGCAAGACATGCCAGATCATCAACACAGATACCATCATCACACGTGAGGACACCACCCACCAGGTACATGGTACATACTCATGTGACTCGGCCAACGTTGTCTACCTCATACGTTGCAGGAAAGGATGCCCCGGAGCATGGTACATCGGCGAGACCATGCAGACACTGCGACAACGGATGAACGGACACCGCGCAACAATCACCAGGCAGGAGTGTTCCCTCCCAGTCGGGGAACACTTCAGCAGTCAAGGACATTCAGCCTCCGATCTTCGGGTAAGCATTCTCCAAGGCGGCCTTCGAGACACACGACAACGCAAAATCGTCGAGCAGAAACTGATAGTCAAGTTCCGCACCCATGAGGACGGCCTCAACCGAGATCTTGGGTTCATGTCACACTACATGTAACCCCACCTGACGCAGGGTCATCCAGACTCGAGTCGACATTGGCTTGTTCTCTCTACACAGATGCGGCCGGACCTGCTGTGATTTCCAGCCAAAAAAAATGTTTTTTGTCTGTTTTTTTGTTTTTCATACAGACCCCAGCATCTGCAATATTTGACCCCTTGTGACCCCATCTCATTGTTCTTTGATGTAATGTTTCCCTGACTGACCTGTTTGGACACCATTCACACCTTTGACTGCTGTGATTATCTCTCTGCCGAGGTGTGATAAATGGCAGTTGGAAAGGTTACCTGTAAACATCTGACATGATTCTCTGACTATATAAGCTGTGTCTTTATGCATTTCTCCACTTCACCTGATGAAGGAGCAGCGCTCCGAAAGCTTGTGATTTCAAATAAAGCTGTTGGACTATAACCTGGTGTTGTGTGACTTCTTACATTTGTCCACCCCAGTCCAACTCCGGCATCTCCACACCATGGCTTCTATAAGGCAGTGTGGCTCCCTCCTGCTTTGGCAGTGAGAGGCAGTTTGAGTGAATGATGTTGGGATGAGGCAGCGATATTACAAAGTCTTCTGTGTTCTGAAACCAATCTACTCCCTGTAACAGGAAAGGGTGTCAGAGGCAATAGGCGGAAGGATCATTAGGGGTATCAATCAGTGGGACCATCGGTGCAATAAATCAAGGAGGCATCATGGGCAATAATGGGTAAAGCACTGTCCCATCAAACACTTCCAGCTCATGTAAAGCTCAGGTTAGAAACAGTGTAAAGCTCACTCTACACTGCCCCATCAAACACTCCCAGGCCATGTACAGCACGGGTTAGATACAGTGTAAAACTCAGTCTACACTATGCATCAAACACTCCCAGGGCAGGTATAGCATGGGTTAGATACAGAGTAAAACTCTCTCTACACTATCGCCCATCAAACACTCCCAGGTCATATACAGTATGGGTTAGAAACAGAGTAACGCTCACTGTACACTATCCCATCAAACACTCCCAGGTCAGGTACAGCACAGGTTAGATACAGTATAAAGCTCACTCTACACTGTCCCATCAAGCAGTCCCAGGTCAGGTGCAGCTCAGGTTTAGAGAGTGTAAAGCTCCCTCGACACTATCCCATCAAACACTCCCGGGGCAGGTACAGCTCGGCTTAGACATGGTATAAAGCTCCCTCTACACTGTCCCATCAAACATTCCCGGGGCAGGTACAGCACAGGTTAGACACAGTATAAAGCTCCCTCTACATTGTCCCATCAAACACTCCCGGGGGAGGTACAGCTCGGATTAGACACAGTATAAATCTCGCTCTACACTGTCCCATCAAACACTCCCAGGTCAGGTACAGCACGGGTTAGGCACAGAGTAAAGCTCCCTCTACACTATCCCATCAAACACTCCCAGGTCAGGTACAGCACGGGTTAGACACAGAGCAAAGCTCCCTCTACACTATCCCATCAAACACTCCCAGGTCAGGTACAGCACAGGTTAGATACAATGTAAAGCTCCCTCTCAAATTGTTTCACAAAACACAGGCAACTCAGAAGCAGCCTGTGTTCAATGAAGCGTACAGCTCCCTTGACACTGCCCAGTGAAGCACACCCGCTCAGGTACAGCATGGCATTAATACAGAATGAAAATCCCTCCACATCTGAGTGTCAAGCACAACCAGGTGAGGTCCATGCTTCTGTCCCTTTCCTTTGCCCTTTTTATATGGAGTTGTAGACAGATGTAGGCCAGGCGGGGAAGACCCTATTAATTATAATAACTTTATTACACATTTCTCAATATTATAGAAACTTGCATATTAAAACTGAGAATCTGCAATAATAAGCAGGTTCTAAGAGGTCACATTCAGGACAAGATTATAACCTGTGAACAAACTATACCAGTAATCTGCAAGAACAGACATGGTGGGGATATTCTCCCCGGGTACTTTAGGCACTAAAGAGTCTCCGAGGTGGCCAAGGTGGGGTCTTGAGCTGCAACGCCTGGTTCGCCCGCCTTTAGTGCAAGACGCCATATTGGTAAAAGAGTTGAAGTACGAGCTAGGAACGACCGCCCCAAAGAACATTAGGGCTCTGATGACCAATTAAATTGGCTCCTAACACTCATTAAAGAGGCTGTACGCCATTTTGGTGGATAACGCTGCAATTAACGACCTCTCCTAACTGAACAGGAGTAAAGAAGTCTGTAGTGAGTAAAGAGTTCTGACGAAGGGTCATCGACTTGGAATAAGAACATAAAAACATGTGTTTGAAGAAGACTTTTGATACACATTGGTAGACTTTCTGGGACACTTTGTCAAAACTTCACCAACACATGATCAACATTTATTCTGGAAATTCTCTCAGGACATTACCTAAAGAGAGTGAGTGCTGTGCTACTGTACCTTACTGGAGACCTTATAGGAGTCACCATGAGAAAAGGAGTGCTTGGTCATGGGGATCTTGCTAGGAGTCCCCCTTGGTCTGGACAGTGAACAACACCTTCCTGATTGCTGATGATTGAGAGTAGACTGATGGGATGGTAATTGGCTGGATTGGGTTTGTTCTGCTTTTTGTGGACAGGATATACTTTTTTTTAATTCATTCATGGGATGTGGGTGTCACTGGCAAGGCCAGCATTTATTGCTCATCACTCATTACCTGGGCAGTTTTCCACATTGTCGGATAGATGCTAGTGTTGCAACTGTACTGGAACAGCTTGGCTAGAAGCACGGCTAGTTATGGAGCACAAGTTTTCAGCACTACATCCAGGATATCGTGGGGGCCCAAAGCCTTTGCTGTATCCAGTGCACTCAGCCAATATTGCAGTTACTGAGAGGATATAAAAGGGTGCAACCAGAATGATCAATGGATTGGCAGTATTGGATTATGAGGAGTGAGGGTCTAATTTTTTTCCCCATGCGGGCCCTTTAAATTTGCTGCGTGGTATCTCTTCCAGTGGCAGCAGATGGTGAGCGGCCTGCATGGGACCTCGTGATTGATGCTCGGCTGCGCACCTTAGGGGGAACATTGGTGAGTGTGTAAATTGGGCATGTTCTCATTGGAAAAGAGAAGGTTAAGAGCTGATACGGTTGTGTTTTTAGGATTCTAAAGGGACTAGATAATTTAGAACATGGCAAGCTATTTCACCTTGTCCAGAACAGGAGAACCAGAGGCCATCATACTCTATGATTCTATGACATATGCTCAGTGTAGCCTGCTTGGGATGAAAGGGTGACTTTGGCGATGGAAGCAGAAAGTGTTGATTCATACAAATGCAAATTCGATAGATTTTTTCAGAAAGTGCTATTTTGGGATACAGTATACGAGTAATTTGAGACATGACTGAGAGGAGATTTGATAGAGTTGTTTAAAATCATGAAGGATTTAGATAGAGTAAATAAAGAGAAACTGTTTCCAATGCTGAAGGGTCGATAACCAGAGGACACAGGTTTAAGGTGATTGGCAAAAGAACCAGAGACGACATGAGGAAAAACTTTTTTATGCAACGAGTGGTTGGGATTTGGAATGCACTGCCTGATAGGGTGGTGGATACAGATTCAATGGTAGCCTTCAAAAGGGAATTGGATAAATTCTTGAAGGGGAAAAAATCGCAGGGGTATGGGGAAAGAGCAGGGAAGTGGGGCTAACTGGATTGCTCTTCGAATGAGCCCGCGCAGAGTCAATGGGTTGAATGGCCTCCTTCTGTGCTGTACTATTCTATGATTCTATAAGAGCATAAGAAATAGGAGCAGGAATAAGCCACTTGGCCCCTCGAGCCTGCTCTGAAATTCAATAAGCTCATGGCTGATCTTGGGCTCAAAGCCACTTCCCTGCCCGCTCCCCATAACCCTTCACTCCCTTATCTTGCAAAAATCTGTCTATCTCCACCTTAAATGTAATTAATGACCCAGCCTCCACAGCTCTCTGGGGCAGAGAATTCCACAGATTTATGACCCTCTGAGAGAAGATATTCCTCCTCATCTCAGTTCTAAAAGGGCAACCCTTTATTCTGAAACTATGCCCCCGAGTTCAATATTTCCCCACGAGGGGAAACATCCTCTCTGCATCTACCTTGTTGAGCCCCCTCAGTACCTTATATGTTTCAATAAGATCACCTCTCATTCTTCTAAATTCCAATGAGTATAGGCCCAACCTGCTCAACATATGCTAAGTTTAACATGGTAGGGATGAATGGGTGACTTTGGACCTATAGTAGACCTATGGTTCCTTTGGGTCTGTCGTAGACTAATTGCTAGAAATTGATTGTCAAGATAAGTCAGCAACTCCATTATTGTTGTAACATGTGACTATCGGGATGGTAGAAGGCAAATTAGATGGCCCATGGTCTTTTTTCAGATTTCCTGGGGCTGGCCTGAGTATATTCTCAATGCAAGCTATTGGTCTGGATTGAGCCTTCTGCCAGATTGTGGGGTGGAAGAGGAAGGAATATAGCACAGTTGCAGCTCTTAAAAAGATTGCAGCTGCAAATTAAAGGTGAACTTGCTTCTTTGTACATAATGATAGCAGGTAGGAAATTGAAGAATAGTACAGCAACACCAAGAATGCCTCCTTTCACTGATGCAGCAGTTCTGAAAGGAGTGTTGCCCTGTTTGGCACTGCAGGGCAGCATGCTTACGCCTCTTACATAGCTTCACGTGAATGTCCAGTGCACATCATTGCTTTTTCAAATTAAGCCTACCATGAACCATATGGCAAATTCAGGAGAATCTGCAGTAGATCCCCTTTGGCAGAAGCCCTTCACACCATGCGAGCATCTTCCACAAAAGCTTGTAATGATGCTATGCAGGCCTTTGGTTCCAATCTACAAAAAGCTCTTGTGTGGCTACAACATGCTGGGGGATCAGATGGAGGGAGTCATGCGTATGACAGGTTCCATGCATATAACTGGGCATGACGAAGGAAGCTACAGCAGCAGCGGCATTGCTTTAGTTGGTAGGCTGCTGTCTCTTAAGGCAACAGCACATCCAGTCCACCGCTCAAATGACAGTAGATGTCCTTTAGGAAAGGAAATCTGACATCCTTACCTGGTCTGGCCTATATGTGACTCCAGACCCACAGCAATGTGGTTGACTCTTAACTGCCCTCTGAAATGGCCTAGCAAGTCGCTCAGTTGTAACTAACTGCTACGAAACATAATAAGAATGAAACCGGATGGACTACCTGAATCGACCTCAGCACCTGCTACGGACACGGCAATGGCACACCCAGCCCAGTCAACCCTGCAAAGTCCTCCTCACCAACATCTGGGGACTTGTGCCAAAATTGGGAGAGCTGTCCAACAGACTAGTCAAGCAACAGCCTGACATAGTCATACTCACAGAATCATACCTTTCAGACAATGTCCCAAACTGCCCCATCACCAGCCCTGGATATGTCCTGACCCACCGGCAGGACAGACCCACCAGAAGTACGGGCACAGTGGTATACAGTCGGGAAGGAGTGGCCCTGGGAGTCATAAACATTGACTCCGGACCCAATGAAGTCTCATGGCTTCAGGTCAAGCATGGGCAAGGAAACCTCCTGCTGATTACCACCTACTGTAATGATATCAGCAAATAGTGATGGTATTTGCCTGTTTGATTATGATGCCTTACCAGCATATTTGCCTGTTTGATTATTTATGCCTTACCAGCAGAGGGCATGTGAGAGAGACAGTTTAGTTTTAGTTTCGTTTTAGATGGATCTCTAAGGTGGTGTCTCCTGTAATGCTGTTAACTGAGTTGAACATACTTTAGATTGAAAGACATTCTCTTTCATCAATGTGTCGTCATTGAACCCACATACAAATCAATGCATGGTGTCAGTAGTGATTGAAAGAGATGAAGAGGAAAAATCTGAAGTTAAATCAGCTCTCCGCATATTAGCAAGCCAAAAGAGAACATCGTTACTTACCATTGGAGAATGGCTAACGAAGTGAAAAATGGAAGGTTTACACCCACCGGCGAAGCTTCAGTTGACAGGTAATGTGGCTGAAAATTGGAGGAGGTTCAAACAACCTTTGGAGTTGTATTTAGCGGCAATCAGAGCTGACGAGAAAAGTGATAAAATGAAAGCGTCGGTGTTCTTACATGTCGTGGGTGATGAAGCGCTGGAGGTGGATAATAACTTCACATTCGCTGCTGATGGAGACAAAATGAAGTTGGATAAAATAATGGAACAGTTTGAGGCCTACTGCATACCTAAAAGTAACGTGACGTTTGAGAGGCACAGATTTTTCACATGTGTACAGAAAACGGGAGAGACTATTGATCAGTATGTGATTGAACTGAGAAACAGAAGCAAATTGTGTGAATTTGGGGGACTGACAGACTCGCTGATAAAAGACAGACTGGTGTGTGGTATTCCAGATAATGGTCTAAGGGAAAGACTGCTAAGAGAGCAAAATCTAGACCTGGGAAAAGCCATAGCACTGTGTAGGGCTGCAGAGACTGTGACGTTGCAGGCAAAGGAGCTGTTCAGTGACAGAAGCTGCAACGTGGATGCAGTGAGAAAGAACGGACACAAACCGTTTCACAAAAAGAGCGCCAATGTGAAAAAAGAGGCGTGGCCAGCGAACAAAAATGAAACGGGCAATCAAAAGCCATGTAGTCGATGCGGTACACAGCATACACCAAAAAAGTGTCCAGCATATGGTAAAACATGCAATAGTTGCAACAAAAACAACCATTATGCCCGTTGCTGTAAGAACCAAGCGCAACAAAGCAAGGTCCATGCAGTAGATGAAAGCGGGATAGAGGAGTTCTCTGTGGATGTTGTGTCTGAAAACAAAAAAGAAAAAAGAGACTGGATGTTGAAACTAAAAGTGAATGACATACACATTCCATTTAAATTGGATACTGGAGCACAAGTTAATGTGATATCAGAGACTGATTTTAAGAAAATTAGACCCAGACCAAAGATACATGGAACAAAAGTGAAAGTGACAGGATACTCAGGTACTGATATACCAGTGAAAGGAAAATGCATTGTCAAAGTGACACACAAGGACAGAGAGCACACGCTAGCATTAATCGTGGTGCCAAAGGATGTGCAGGCCATACCAGGTTTAAAAGCCTGTGAGAGACTGAACCTGGTAAAGAGAGTCCTCATTGTGGAAAGCGAAGGAGAGACAGTCTATGATGAACTCATGAAAGAGTACAACGACCTATTTCAGGGTCTAGGCTGCCTTCCAGGAGAACACACGATCAGAGTAGATAAAAGTATGCCAACGGTCATACATCCATGCAGAAAAGTTCCGTTTGCTCTTCAAAAGCAACTGAAGGCAGAGTTGGACAGGATGGAAAGCCTGAACGTGATTCAGAAGATAGATGAGCCAACTGAGTGGGTGAGTTCCCTCGTCGTTGTGGACAAAAAGAATGGAAAGCTCAGAATTTGGCTGGATCCAAGAGATCTAAACAGAGCAATAAAGAGAGAGCACTTCAAGCTTCCTACGCGTGAGGAAATCATGTCACAGTTTGCAAATGCAAAGTATTTCAGCAAGTTAGATGCATCATCAGGATTTTGGCAGATGAAACTGGACGAAGCAAGTTCAAGACTGTCCACATTCAACAGTCCATTTGGCAGATACAGATTCCTAAGGTTACCATTTGGCATTGCCTCAGCTCCTGAAGTGTATCACAAAACTATCCATATGATCTATGAGCACCTGGAGGGAGTTGATACATCAATGGATGACATCATAGTATGGGGAACCACGAGAACTGAGCATGATGAGAGACTGAAAAAAGTGCTGGAAGCAACAAGGAAAACAAACCTGAAGCTGACCAGAGAGAAATGCCAGCTCGGGGTGACAGAACTGACATTCGTGGGAGATATCCTTAGCAGTGAGGGTATCAGACCAGATCCCAGAAAGGTGTCCGCCATTGAGAATATGCCAAAGCCACAATGCAAAAAGGACGTGCAGAGGTTTAATGGAATGATCAACTACATGGGTAAATTCATATCCAACCTCTCAGAAAAGATGGCGCCACTGAGACGACTAACTGAAAAGAACATAGAATGGGAATGGAATCATGAGCATGAGAAGTCATGGAGCGATCTAAAGAAACTGCTCACAGAGTAACCAGTTCTGAGGTTTTATGACCCAGCGAGACCCATCAAGATATCATCAGATGCATCACAGAGTGGGCTCGGTGCCGTTCTTCTGCAAAAATATGACTACTGGCAACCTATTGCATATGCATCACACTCAATGACAGACGCGGAGACGCGATATGCTCAAATAGAAAAGGAGCTGCTCAGCATCACATACGCCTGTGAAAGATTTCACCAGTTTGTGTCAGGACAAGCAATCAGTGTTGAGACTGACCATAAGCCCTTGATTGCATTGTTCCAAAAGCCACTAAATGGGTGTCTGCTTAGAATACAAAGAATGATGATCAGGCTGCAACGCTATACACTGAATGTTGCGTACACACCGGGTAAGCTGATGTATACAGCAGACACGTTGTCCAGAGCTGTTGACCCAAGTGAGCCCGCAAACACCAAAATGGATGAAAAAGTGAACGCCTACGTGGACATGATCACAAGTGCACTGCCAATAGCAGATGCAAAAATGGAGCTCATAAAGACTGAGACAAACAAAGATGAAACAATGAGGCGACTGAGGAAAAGCATCTTGGATGGATGGCCCAACATGAAGCAAGACTGCTCACCTAACATGGCGGAGTACTGGAACTGCAGGGCGGAACTATCAGTGGTCGAAGACATCATCTACAAAGGAAGTAAAATAGTTATTCCAAAGAGTCTGAGAAAAGAGATGCTAAAAAGGATCCATGGAGGACATCTGGGAATCGAAAAGTGTAAGAAAAAGCACAAGAGGTGATGTACTGGCCACGAATCAACCAAGATGTGACAAATGAGGTGTCAAACTGCACAATATGCCTGAAATATTGAGCAAGCAATCCGGTAGAACCACTAAAGCCACACCCAGCGCCAGACAGACCTTACCAGAAGGTAGGCGCTGACCTATTCGTATGTCAAGGGAAGGACTATCTAGTAGTCACAGACTATTACTCCCTGTATCCAAAGGTTTGTAGACTGTACACCACCACTGCAGATGCTGTGATAACATGTATGAAAGCCATATTCTCCAGACATGGCTTGGCAAGCGAGGTCTTCACAGACAACGGACCCCAGTTTTACAATGCAATTTCCGACACTTTGCCAAAGAGTGGGACTTTGTCCACACAACGTCAAGTCCTCACTTTCCACAGTCCAATGGACTAGTGGAAAAATCGGTCTAGACAGTGAAAAGACTGGTGTACAAGGCAAAAGACAGTGGAACTGACTTCTACCAGAGCATGCTTGTATACCGCACAACGCCGCTCGAGTGTGGTATGTCACCAGCCCAACTCCTTATGGACGTCTGCTAAGGTCAAACCTACCCATCCCGGAGAACCTCCTGAAAACAAAAGAGGGGGAGAAAGTGAGGAAGTTCAAAGAACAACAGAAAGAAAAGCTAAAGTACTACTATGACAGAGGAACACAAAACCTACCTGAACTCCACACTGGTGACCAAGTAAGGTTCAAAGACAAAACAAACATATGGACTCAGAAGGGAACTGCCCTGAGTGAAGTTCAACCAAGACCATACACCATTCAGACAGATGAGGGTGCTGTTCTGCGAAGAAATCGTCGAGATCTTCTCAGGGGACCAGCCACAGCAAGTCAAAAGACTGATACTGTTGAACAACCTGATCACACAGCAGGTCAAAAGACTGATACTGTTGAACAACCTGATCACACAGCTGAGAAACCATCATCTGAGGCAACAACTCAGATTCAAGGACAATCAATCAGAAAATCCTCAAGACACATGAAGCCTCCTGAGAGACTCATTGAGCAAGTTTAAGGACTATTGTTATAGAAGGAAGTAATGTTATCTTATTCTCTCTTCAAGTTCTAATGTATTTACATATTTCATGTGAACACACAAAACAAGGTTAAAAAACCTTGATACTGATAATGTAAGTTCATTAAGTGTTACAGTTAAAATGCAGAGTAATACAAAGAAAACATATTGTTAGATAAAAGTAAAATACTTTTGTTTTAAGAAAGGGAGATGTAATGATATCAGCAAATAGTGATGGTGTTTGCCTGTTTGATTATGATGCCTTACCAGCATATTTGCCTGTTTGATTATTTATGCCTTACCAGCAGAGGGCATGTGAGAGAGACAGTTTCGTTTTAGTTTCGTTTTAGATGGATCTCTAAGGTGGTGTCTCCTGTAATGCTGTTAACTGAGTTGAGCATACTTTAGATTGAAAGACATTCTCTTTCATCAATGTGTCATCATTGAACCCACATACAAATCAATACACCTACCACCCTTCCTCAGCTGATGAATCAGTACTCCTCCATGTTGAACACCACTTGGAAGAAGCGCTGAGAGTAGCAGGAGCACAGAATATACTCTGGGTGGGGGACTGCAATGTCCATCACCAAGAGTGGCTTGGTATCACCACTACTGACCGACCTGGCCAAGTCCTGAAGGACATATCTGCCAGCCTGGGCCTTCGACAGTTGGTGAGAGAACCAACACGAGGGAAAAACCTACTTGACTTCATCCTCACCAATCTACCTGTCACAGATGCATTTGTCCATGACAATATTGGTAGCACAGTCATTGTGGAGACAAAGTCCCATCTTCACACTGAGGATACCCTCCATCGTGTTATGTGGCACTAACACCATGTTAAATGGGATAGATTCAGAACAGATTTCGCAGCTCAAAACTGGGCATCCATGAGGCGCTGTGGGCCATCAGCAGCAGCAGAATTGTATTCCACCACAATCTGTAACCCCATGGCCCAGCATATCCCTCACTCTACCATTATCACCAAGCCAGAGGACCAACACTAGTTCAATAAGGAGTGCAGAAGAGCATGCCAGGAGCAGCACCAGGCGTACCTAAAAATGAGGTGCCAAGCTGGGGAAGCTGCAACACAGGACTACATGCATGCTAAAAAGCGGAAGCAGCATGCTGTAGACATGGCTAAGCGATCCCACAATCAACGGATCAGATCAAAGCTCTGCAGCCCTGGCACACCCAGTCGTGAATAGTGGTGGACTATTAAACAACTAACGGGAGGAGGAGGATCTGTAGGGGGTGGCGTGTGGTGGTGTTTGGCACGTACGCCCAGTCAGTTATGTCTCTGACTGTTTTTGCGAGCGGTTTGAATCGTTCCTACGCCCCTGGGTTCTAGACACCGGACTTAGGTACAAGGCGGCGGTACAGAGAAGACTCGAGTAGACAGGTGGTTGGATATAAACAAAACCAAGATTTTATTGAAGAGGAAAAACTTGATACAACCTTATGGGAAGAAAAATTACTAGTTTACAGTTCTACAGGCAAAAATACAAAAGAATAATAACTATACTTATACAGGGAATGGGGAACACATGGCACATCGAGGGAAAACAACTATCTTAACAATCCCCTTATCCTTATCCCACCCCCTATACCTAACTAGATTAAGCTGTGAGGGGCCAGAACTTCATGCTCACCAATCAAAAGGTTTGTTAGACTCAAAACAGCGGTTGGGTTCGGGGTTCGCTCTTGGTGCTCTCTGGAGCCTGCTGTCATCACGTCGTCTCCGGGCGCTGCAAGGGCGTTGTCCAGGTTCGCGTACCCCAAAGTTAAAGTCTCTGTTTGGGTACTTTACCTTGCAGGGATGGTTCTTCGTCGGCAGCCACCAGTTTGAGTTTGTGTGCAGATATTCGAAGGTCAGCCGAGGCTGAAGGCCCGATAATTCGAAGCCTCCCCTCAGTTGGTCTTCTTCAGCCGGTCTTCGCTCTGGTGGTCTTCCCTCCGGTGGTCTTCCCTCCTCCCCTCGTCGCGTCCCGCCTCACCTGGCCTGAATTGTCCGTGTCCGCCCGACCCGGTGCCGGGATGATTCCAGATGGAGTGGGAAAAGGCACGAGCAAAGGCCAGGGGGTAAGCGCGGGACGGGGAAAGAGCAGCAGCCACGAGGAGGAGGGGCTGAAGAGCAGCCGCACACCAACCAACCAACGGACTCCCATGAATGACTCCACACCGATTGCTACCCGGGGCCTTCAATTATACCTTCATCGAAAACCCTTATCTGCGCGCCAATTCAGGTTAGTTCTTTGTCTTAATTTTGGCGGGCTAGTTTAAATAATGGTAGCAATCCATACTAACTGGTTTTAGATGGCCGGTAATCGTGTCTACCGGCCCGATAATTGACTTGCATTGTCATGAAAGTTCCTTGATGGGCCTGTCCAGCCTCGATAGCTGTGTTAATCTGTTTCCGATAATATATGTAGACTGCTTGATGGCCTTAACTATAGGCCTAAACTGAATTTAGGCCTGTTTCCAATTCGGTCTAATGCATAATTCAGGGTCCTGTCTGGTTGCAAAATACAAAGTTTCTCTTCACAGAAAACTGCAGCTTTGGTTTCGATTTCTCCACAAGCTGTCTGCGTTGCAGAGTCCATTTTAAAATCCTACAGGCTTTCTGCCACAAGGCACGGACGCCATCTTGGGTACCCTTTCTGATTTAAAATGTCCACACAGGGTCCCGTTTATTAATAACAGCCTTCGGGGAAATGCAGAAATTTTGCGAATCTTACAGATCCATGAATATCCCCATCCTCAATGATGGTGGCGCCCAGCACGTGAGTGCAAAAGACAAGGCTGAAGCGTTTGCAACCATCTTCAGCTAGAAGTGCCGAGTGGATGATTCATATCGGCCTACCCATGAGGTTCCCATCATCACAGAAGCCAGTCTTCAGCCAATTCAATTCTCTCCACGTGATATCAGGAAACGGCTGTGCCCATTGTATACAGCAAAGGCTATGGGCCCCGACAACATCCCAGCTATCATGCTGAAGACTTGTGCTCCAGAACTAGCCGCACCTCTAGCCAAGCTGTTCCAGTACAGCTACAACACTGACATCTATCCGACAATGTGGAAAACTGCCCAGGTATGTCCTGTCCACAAAAAGCAGGACAAATCCAATCCAGCTAATCAAGTGGCACTTACTCACCAATAACCTGCTCACTGATGCCCAGTTTGGGTTCCGCCAAGACCACTCAGCTGCCGACCTCATTACAGCCTTGGTTTAAACATGGACAAAGGAGCTGAATTCAAGAAGTGAGGTGAGAGTGACTGCCCTTGACAGCAAGACAGCATTTGACCGAGTGTGGCATCAAGGAGCCCTAGTAAAACTGAAGTCAATGGGAATCAGGGGGAAAACTCTTCACTGGCTGGAGTCATACCTAGCACAAAGGAAGATAATTGTGGTGATTGAAGGTCAATCATCACAGTCCCAGGACATCGCTGCAGGAGTTCCTCAGGGCAGTGTCCTAGGCGCAACCATCTTCAGCTGCTTCATCAATGACCTTCCCTACAACATAAGGTCAGAAATGGGGATCTTCGCTGATGACTCTGCAGTGTTCAGTGCCCTTCACAACTCCTCAGATAATGAAGCAGTCCATGCCCGCATGCAACAAGACCTGGACGACATTTAGGCTTGGGCAGGTAACATTCTGTAGGGTTTTTTTTTGGCATGTGTGCCCAGTCAGCTCTGCCCCTGACTGTCTCTGAGCGGGTCGAATTGCTCCACACCCCCTGGGTTCTAGACACCGGACTTAGGTACAGGCGGTGATACAGAAACTCGAATAGCCAAGTGGTTTGGTGCAAGTAAACCAAATTTTATTAAAAGGCTGAATATAACACAATACTACTGAGGATTACTGGTATAGTTACAGGCATAAAACAGTTAATACACTTATATAGGAATGGGGAACACACAGCACATCGAGGGAAACAAATACATTAAAAATCCCCTTATCCTTATCCCACCCCCTATACCTAACTAGATTAAGCTATGAGGATCCAGGAATTCATGCTCACCAATTCAAAACCTGTTGCTTTAGATGGTGGGGTTTGAGGTCCGCTCTTCCTGTCCTTTGGGGTATCCCATCGCCACGTGGTCACAGGGTGCGGCGCTGAAGTTGTTTGTGCAAAGGCACCCTCCCTTTTTCTCCATTAACGTCTTCGTCGAGTACTTCGTCGCGATGGGCCTTCTTCTCCTTCGGGCGGTCGCCGACGGTATTGCTGTGGTTGGGGGTCGGTTGGCGATCTTTACCGTCTCATGATTTTGCTATCCATGCTTCGAACACCAGCTTATTCTTCAACTGGGCTATTACTGTCCATGTGACAAATGCCAGCTTATAACTAGGCCATTTGTCTAGATTTTGCTACCCATTCTTCGAATACCAGCATATTCTTAAATTGGGGTTTTACTGTCCATGCATGTAACGCCAACTTATTCACAAAATGCCAGCTTATAACTAGGCGTTTGTTCCCCAACGCGTCTTTCACTGCCATTCTCTGCTCTTATCGGTTTACCGTATTCTTCGTCTCGTCTCGTCTCGTCTGCCCATTTGTGGCCTGTATGTCCTGTGTGGTTTCGAACTCGAGTCTCGTTCTCCTCCCGCGTTGGGCCCTCGGTGTAGTAATGGGAATCCTCGGTGTTGAGCGGCGCGGGGAGCGAGAAGAGAACCCACCACGTGGCCAGGGCACGAGAAAACTAAGAGCAAGAGCTAAGAGCCAAGAGCAAGCACGATAAGAGACCGATCACTACCGATGGGCCTACAATTATACCCGATTCTTCATTCCTTATCTGCGCGCCAAATCAGGTCAGTCATTTGTCTAACTTTTGGCGGGCTCGTTTAAACTGATTACAGCCATTTACTTTAGTGACTCCTGAAATGGTTGTCTCTGTGTTTTAATGGTTTCAATGTCCTGGCTGTTGGTTATGTATGAAACTTAATCGGGTTTTCCTGACTTGATGGCTTCTGTGAGCTGTTACCGCTTAAATATGCAGAAACCTGATGGCCTTGATTGAGGCCATTCAAACCTGATCTGTTTCAAGGCGAATGGAATGCATATTCCGTGGTTGCACTGTCTGGCCCCACAGAGTCTATTCACAGGTCTATGCATTTTAAGTTTCGTTCCAGGCTTGAAAAAACGGTGCCTGCCTGTTTGCAGAGCCTTGCTTTTAAAATCCTGTCCTTTTGGTCACGAGGTTGCAGAAGCCATTTTGGGCACCCTGTCTTTTCATAACTTGTCCAAGCAGGGTCCCTTTATCCATAACTTTGGGGAATGTGGGAATTTTGAGAACCCTACAATTCGCACCACAGAAGTGCCAGGCAATGACTATCTCCAGCAAGCGAGAGTTTAACCACCTCCCCTTGACATTCAACGGCATTACCATCGCCAAATCCCACACCATCAACATCCTGGGGGTCACCATTGACCAGAAACTTAACTGGACCAGCCACAAATATACAGTGGCAACAAGAGCAGGTCAGAGGCTGGGTATTCTGCGGCGAGTGTCTCACCTCCAGACTCCCCAAAGCATTTCTACCATCTACAAAGCACAAGTAAGGAGTGTGATAGAATACTCTCCACTTGCCTGCACGAGTACAGCTCAACACCAGCCAGGACAAAGCAGCCCATTTGATTGGCACTCCATCCATCACCTTAAACATTCAGGGGGAGAAATTCAGGATAGCCCCGTTTGGGGTGCTAACTTCGCCGGGGCCCTAAGAGTAGTGCCCCGGAAAAATTAGCCCCCCCCCCGCACCGGAAATTGGTTGGTTGCGCCCCAAAGGGAAGCGGGGCACTATTGGAGGCGCCCCGCCTCCCTCTTGGGGTGCTGCAAGTGAATATCGTGGCACTACGTGCCGCTGTGCCACACGCTACGGCACGTCGCACTGCGGTATTGCAGGCCTTCCGCCCCTTCTTAAAGTGGAGGGGCCTTGTGCAGCGCAATCTGGGGCCCAGCTGGGCCCCCGGGGATCGGGAGTGCAGGCAAAAGAGCCCGGCACCCAACAGAAGTGCCGGGCTCTTGGAGCGCAGCCGGTACTCCGCGGGGTGGGGGGTTCCGGAGGCCGAGGATGGGAGCGTAGGCAGGTGCTGGCAGGTGGCCAACAACATAAATGGCCGCCCCGCACCTCGCCTTTAATTTGCGCCTCCCCGGCCGCAGGTACACCACCCTGACCCTGTTGGACATAGTGTCCGGTGGTAAATCAGGGGGCGCTCCCGAACATCGCGGCCGGGGAGTGTGCGGGGCGTGAGCGGGGCGCTGCGCACACCAATGACAACATCGCCGGCGGCGCAGCGCTAACGGTTAGTGCCACCACTAACCTCCCGCTGAATTTGGCGGGAGGAGTGGGCAGTGCCGCGCCCAGGCGCTAGTTGGTTTGCGCCCCACTTAGCGCCCTTTTAAGGCGCTAACGGGTGGCGCAACCAACTGAATTTTTCCCCCTCAGTCCTTCCACCACTGGCGTACCATGGCTGCAGTGTGTACCATCTACAAGGCGCACTGCAGCGACTTATCAAGTCTTCTTCGGCAGCACCTCCCAAACCCGCGACCTCTTCCACCTAGAAGGACAAGGGCAGCAGGCACATGGAAACACCACCACCTCCACATTCTCCTCCAAGTCACACTCCATCCTGACTTAGAAGTATCTCGCCAATCCTTCATAGTCGCTGGGTCAAAATCCTGGAACGCCTACCTAACAGCACTATGGTAGTACCTTCACCACACAGACTGCAGCGGTTCAAGGGCAACTAGGGATGGGCAATCAATGCTGGCCTTGCCAGCGATGCCCAGATCCTATAAGTGAATAAAAAGAAAGCAGGCAGCACAAGCTGGCCACCGCAGCAGCATAAGTGATGGAAGCACCTGGAAGAAGGATTAAGTTTGGCTCTTGAAGACGCAAAGCACCCAAGGAGAAGCACTTGGGGTAAAACATACGTACTGATCACTTTCAGGGTATTAAATGTTATTATGCTTTAATTTCAACTGTGCCCAGAGTTTTCTTTTGATGATGCAGAATGAGCAGATCAAATGATTGTTACTCTGGGTAGTTGAGTAAGTGCAGAGGACAATGTTGATGAAGGTCTACTTGACCATTGCAGTGTGCACATGTAGTCAGGACTATTCGTGCATTGGGTGCATCAGGCATTCACCTATGAGATCCTGGGAGATTACTCTACCTGGATGAATAAGTGTTTCAATAGGGATATCTTCTGGCTCATGGCCACGGTCTTGCTTTTCCCATGGCTGTGCGTGGGCCTTCTCCTCTAACTGCTCTATGATTAGGCCTGTTTCAATGGCAAAGTAATGCAACATGCAGCAGACACCAATAACTTTGGAGATCTTGGCAGGGCTGTACTAATCTATCCAGGTATCTGAAGAGCTGCTTTAGGATATTTACAGCATGCTCAGTTACTGTCCAGATCAGCCATGATCTCATTGAATGGCGGAGCAGACTCGAGGGGCCGAATGGCCTACTCCTGCTCCTATCTTCTATCCTGGTGGCTGCATGTGCCTTGTTTTATCTTCACTCAGCTCTTATTCTTGGCTGTCACATGGGTGTCATCAGCCAGGGCTGAAGAAGGTAGCTTTGTCTCATAGCAGCCATCCTTCCAGTGTCGACTTCTTCAAATAACTCAGATAGAGAGGATTGTCCTAAATTGCAGGAATCATGACCGGGAGGCAGGTACTGATCTGCATGATCCTGTGTTGCTAGTCACTGACCACCCATGGAATGGGACTCCTTGGAGTTCATGAAGACCCTGTCATGGCTGGATGGCCACATGTGTAGGGGTTGCAAAATTTCCCCTATTTTCCCTGAAGATTTGAAAATATTGGTCCACATCGTGGATGATGGGACTTGTCTACAATGTTTTAAAAATGTGCCAGAACCGCAAAAGACTGTTCGGAGATGGAAAGAACGTGGACAACACAGAAGTCGAGGAGCTCTTCACACACCTTGAGACAGTACTTTATTAATAAAATCATTCCCTGGAGTTTGGGCAATCACAAAAGGTTTTAAAATGGCCACAGAAAGCATTGGCCAAGAACCGTGGGGTTTGGAAAGCCTGTACAGCTTGTAATGTCTGTGTGAAAGACCTGTCAATCAAAACAGGGAGGTTCCCCTTTCTCTTCAGAGGCAAGGTTTGTTTATTGACTTAAGCAATTGCCCACTTGAGAATTGACCGCAAGACAATCGATTTGAAACTGCTATGTTGACACAGCCATTCAGAACTACTCAGACACACAATGAGAGACTAAAACCCTGGAATGGACTTTTGAAAGGCAACCGTTTTAAGAATTGAATGGGTTTAAATCACCGAGCATTCTGGACAATAGGGCTGTTGCATTCTCTTTTGTTTTAGCCCAGGTGAACTCCGGATGTGGGCGGGATCATTTCAGCCCCACAGTGCAGACACACTAACCCAGTCCAACCACTTTGAGTTAGCCAATCACAGCTTTTCTCTTGTGAATTGGAACTTTTTGGGCGCGAATTTCCCAGACAGGCAAACAGCAGAGGGGGGAGGAGGCTCACAAGGTATATAAGATAGCTGCTGAGAAGCTATCACTCTCTTTACTTCCTGGGACCACAGGTGAGCCTCTCTCTCTCTCTCTCTCACTTCGCTGGACCACATGTGAGCAGAGTTTCTGACTCCTCAGCAAAGCAACCTAGTAAGGAGTTGGCGGATGGTAATTAAGGGGATATTGCTAAGATTGTTTAATGAACATTGTAGTCACTTACCCCTCGTTTTTGCCATCTGCTTTCCCCCATTTAAGCAATTTTACTGTAATTACTGTGCTCGTGTGGTATGGTTTAATATTTGAGTATAGTTTCTTTAGTTTAATAAAAGTTTGACTTTCTCACATCAAAACCACTTGTTCGTTTTAATATATCATTAATTATAAGTCCTCTTGTCAGAACTGGAAGGTGGGGTAGCGATTTGAAACCGTTGTTTGAAAATTGGTTTATTGGAAATTGGTCAGAGTGCAGGCAAAGCTGCCTGACCAGGTAAATTACCTTAAATCAGTTAAAAGAAGCCCCCCCTTACAATGGGTGCCAGGATTGCAGTGCCCTCTCATTCCTCTGCTAAATTTTCCATGGGGGAAGTAGTGAAGGTATTTGCCCTGGCAAACAACAGATCAGTGACCTGCTTGATGTATGTGTGCGCAATGGATTGAGTGATTTGCTAATCTTCCCTGTGGTAAATTGAGGGGGGGGGTCTGTAAGTAAACCGTTTAATTTTTTATATCAACTTTTGATATAGGTGAGTTTCTGTTAGCAATGTTCAGTTACTAAAAGGGATTCCAGCCAGGCAGATGAGGAGAGACCATGAAACTCTCTCTGTTAGCTGCAGCCTTGAAAAGGCACCTGCTATAGGCAGTCAGGCTTGGGGCATTATTCTTACTAAAACTGAAGTTATTGCAGCTAATTAGATGACGTAATGTGGAAACTTGTGGATTCTCACATAGCCAAATTGAAAGAAAGGTGTAAAAATAGGGATGCTTCAGAATTCTAAAAGGCTTGGCATGGGGGAGGCCATAATTGTCCGAAGAACTCGGCAAGGCCGGGGATTTGGAGGTCCTGCTGGTCTTAACAGCAGTGCCTCAATAGAATATGGTTGGGCCGCCTCCTGCCTGGCAGCCAGGGACCTGTGGGGATTGTCCACGGCACTCAGAAGAGAACATCAGCTGCGGGCAGCAATTTGGGGCGGGGTGGGGGGGGTGGTTAGGGGGACACATGCGATCGGAAAGGTGGAGGGAGGCTGGAGATCGGGGCTGGGTTATGGGGTGGGGGTGTGGTTCTGTTGGTAATTGGGGGAAGGAGGGTAGCTCGGTTCAAGTGATACCCAAGGCTTCCTTGTGAGGTCGAGAGGAGCACTCCTGTCCCTCCTGGCACACAAGAAAACTTGAAAGATAAATTTTAAACATACCTACTGGGCCTCTTCTGGCCCAGCATTCGGCTCCCGGCCAGTTCTGCCTGATGCGAGAGCTGACACTGCACCCCCCCCCCCACCGCTCCCCACCCCCCACACCGCTCCCCACCCCCCACCTTTCATTGCGGATTGGGTCCTTATGACATCATCGGACCAGATCTCTACCTTTAAAACAGGAAGCCGCTTCCTTCCTGCGGGTGGCTCCAAAGAGCAGGTTAACATGGGAACCTGCCAGGAAGGGAGCGGGTTAGTGGGGGGGCAGCAATGGACACCTGTTATTTTAACTGCCCCTCTGCCCGTTTTCCACTAGGTGGGGGAAGTTAAAATCAGGCCCAATGATTCACAGTGAAGACACAGTGGGGGCAGTTTTAACATTGAAGAGCGCTTGGGTTTAGATGCAGGTGGGGGCGGTTAAGTTCGCCGAAAATGTCAGCGTGTCCGGAAGCCGGTTCCAATGCACCAACTTGCGGGTTTAACTCGGGAGCGTTTGGCTGGTTGTGCGTAAACTCTCCGGAGAGGCAGGTTACCAATTTAAATACGATAATCGCTCAATGGCAGCGATATTGCAACCTAATTTAATGGCGTATCCACGGGTTTCCAAGGCTTCCCGGAACTCACCATTGAAAGCAAGGAGAGAACACAGTGGCAATTCATGGGGCTCATTAAAAGCCAGGCAAATACTGCAATGAATACACAGTGCTCATAGCTGCTTTCTTACCTTCCATGGGGAAAGGGTTAATTCAGAGTACTTATGGTGAGAGATAAATGCAGAAAATGCTGGAAATGCTCAGCAGGCCAGGAAGCATCGCCAAACCCGCGACCTCTTCTACCTAGGACAATGGCAGCAGGTGCATGGGAACACCATCACCTCCAAGTTTCCCTTCAACTTACACACCATCCTGACTTGGAAATATATCGCCGTTCCTTCATCGTTGCTGGTTCAAAATCCTGGAACTCAGTGTGCTTGGAAGTCATGTCATTAAGTTACAGATTTTCTGCTACCCCTCAATGATTTTTGTTTTCATCAACAGCCCCCAGGATACAGCAACAGCTGAGCAGAACTTGGAGAGGGCTGCGCCCTCTGACGTGAACTCTCCACTGCTGTCCCTGCCACCAGCGTCTACTCTTGCTCACTTGTGAAGTGTGAGTGAACAGGTGAAAACCCAACTATCTGTCTAACTGGTCCCACCGGAGTGCCAGTATCTGCGCTGGTGCATGGTAAGCATGAGTCCTGTGATGGTGCACCCTCAGATGGACTCAGCTCCTCTGAGGATTCATCGTCTGTGAGGTCCGTTGACTGCTGCTGCAAGCGTGAAGGCCCTGGCCGAGAGAAAAGACATGAATTAGTACAGGAGGCATGCTGGGATACGAAGCTTGGTCAATTTCATATGATTGGTCAATTTACCAAATTGTTTGTACAATACAGCCGCTTAACCCTTTAATGTCGGTTTACTTTAAGCTAAATGTGTTCTTGCTGCAGGACTGGCTACAAGTGACTCTAATGGCATGTGTTCACCCAATGGATGCAGTGCATTTGGTGAGGGTGACTATCAGGGAGAGGCATCAAATTGCATCAGGGGCAGAGTGAGTGGCAGTAGTGGATGGGTAGCTGGAGATGTGAGGCAGTGCACTGAAAGAGATGGATAGGTGGGCATGCAAGGTAAGTGGGTGTGACAAGTGATGTGATGGAGTAGGCTTGTCAAGGCAGAGTGGGGTGGGTGGGGGGGTTGGGGGGGATGTACACGACAGGATTCAGGTGAATGTGCATCTGTACTCACCTTTCCTGACCTGGTTAGGTCATTAAAGCGCTTCCTGCACCCAGGAACGTGGCACAATGCTCCTGCTGCTGACCACGTGGGGCATCTCCAACCACACTGTCTTTGCAGCGGCAGCAAGTTTCTTCTTCCCATTGCTAGGGAAGAGTATCTCTCTCGGACTCCTCACAGCCCCCACCAGTACATCAAGGAAGGTGTCATTAAAGTGGACAGACGCACTGAAATTACTTCCGAGTTTCCCACCCGATATCGGACCTGCCCCAATCCCAACGTGCCTTGGAGTTAATATCGAGGCCATTAAGTCTATTATTCCTTGCATGTTCTGATTGAAAATAACATTCACATAATGAAACTAACAACAGTAATTATTTGTTGTCGGAATTTGCGATAGAGCATCTCCATTTTAATCGTTTACTTGATACAGCTAATTTATGCTACACTAGTTTTAATGAAATGAACCAGAATTGCTCACTCACAACATGATTAGACATGAGCCCAGGTTATTTGCTTTGATATACAATTTTAGTCATATTTTTATACACCAATGGATTTTCAGTTACTTCACCCATAGCCACTAAGAATACATCACAACAGAATCTTGTTTGGTTCAGTAATTTAGCTTCATTTCAGATATGTATGCAGCTGAGGATGATAAATGCCTCTTATTGATCACCATTGCACTAAGCACATGGTCACTTTTCGATCTACATTTATCAAAGTCTGATTTATGTTAATACTAGCTGAAGTGCCCGGCGGTGCCGAGGGGATTTTTGAGGGAATGTTGTTGTTGGAAGAGAGAGAGAGAGCGACTGGGGGAACAGAGAGAGAGAGAACGAGCGACTGGGGGGAAGAGAGAGAGAGCGATTGACTTGGGGGAGAGAGAGAGAGCGAGCGACTGGGGGGGGAGAGAGAGAGAGCGAGCGACGGGGGGGAAGAGAGAGAGAGAGAGAGCAACTGGGGGGGAAGAGAGAGAGAGAGAAAGCGACTGGGGGAAGAGAGAGAGAGTGAGCGACTGGGGGGAAGAGAGAGAGCGACTGGGGGGAAGAGAGAGAGCGACAGGGAGGGGGGAGGGTGGGGGGAGAGGGAGGGGGGAGGGGGAGGGAGGGGGAGGGGGGAGGGGGAGGGAGGGGGACGGGGGGAGGGGGAGGGAGGGGGAGGGGGAGGGGGAGGGAGGGGGAGGGGGGAGGGGGGTGGGGGAGGGGGAGGGGGTGGGGGAGTGGGAGGGGGAGGGGGTGGGGGAGGGGGTGGGGGGGAGGGGGAGGGGGTGGGGAAGGGGGTGGGGGTGGGGGCGGGAGGGGGTGGGGGAGAGGGGGGGAAGGAGGGGAGGGGGGAAGGGGGGAGGGGAGGGGGAGGGGAGGGGAGGGGGAGAGGGGGGGGAGGGGAGGGGGAGGGGGGTGGGAGGGGAGGGGAGGGGGGTGGAGGGAGGGGGGGTGGGGGCTGTGGGGGGAGAGGGGGGAGGGGAGGGGGGAGAGGAGGGGGGGAGAGGGGGAGGGGAGGAGGGGAGGGGGAGGGGGGAGGGGGGAAGAAAGGGGAGAGGGGAGGGTGTGTGGGGGGAGAAAGGGAGGGGGCGAACTAGCAGACCCGATGGCTCCGCGGAGCTCCGTGCTGCCCCACGCACTGACATGGCTCAGCCCGAGCCCTGCCCTCCCGAGCACCGGCCTCCAGAGCCCCACCCTCCCGCTCTACCGCTCTCCGGAGCCCGCCCTCACGCTGCGCTCTCCCGACCCCCGAGCCCCGCGCGCGCGCGCCCTTCCGAGCTCCGCCTTCCTGAGCCCCGCCCCCCCGCCCGAGCCGGCTTCAAGACCAGAGAGACGCCGCCGCGCAACCTACCGCGTGAGGCCCGGCTGGACTCAAGTCGCGCTCCAGGCGGAAGATGACGCGGACGCTGACTCCCGCCCCACCCGCCTTTCTTAAGATGGCGGCGGTGGCAACGCTTGGCTCAGGCCCGCCCCCTCCAGCCTTCACAAAGATGGCGGCGATCGCTGGCCTTTTGTCGATCGCGACGGGATGCGCCTAGTTCAGGCATGGCTGGTCAACAGACGCCCAGGCTTTGAGGCCTGGAAAAACGGTGAAAGGTAGGAAAATTATGGAGGTAAGACAAAAGATTTACAAATGAATTAACTTTTTTTAAAAACAATTTGTCTTTTAAAAGCAACTTTTTTTTTGCTGGAAATGTAGATTTGAAAAGAAACACGCAGAAAGCGGGAAAAAGAAATGAAAAGTTTGGAATCAAGATGGCGGCGACTCACCTCGGTTCAGAACGATAAGGCCTGCCCACACACGCACCGATTGGTGGACCGTCAGGTCACCGAAGCGTAGGATTGGTCAATCGTCCCATCACTCGACTGTAGGAGGGCCCGCCCGCACGCGCCAGGAACCCGCCGTACGATTGGTCGACCTCGACGTCACTCGATGCTAATGAGCGGATAATGAGCGGAATGTTGAATGTTTTTTGGATACCGTGGGCGCAATTTTTGTCTGGCCGAAACGTAAATACACTTATGACGGTTCTGGAATCGTCAGCTTTCTTTCAATGTAACACACGTGTAGGTACACTCTATAACTTTCGAGTTTATTCAATACAGACAGACAGACAGACAGACGGAATGACAGACCTTTTATATATCCTTTTATATATATATAGATAAGTTAATAAAACCAGAAAGCCTAAAAGCCAGTAGACAGGTAATGAAAACAATCAGAGGGTGACAGAAAGCAATCAAAAAGGCAGGTAAATGTATTGAGGTGCAGATCAGCCATGATCTAATCGGAGAAAGTGCAAGGGGCTGAATGGCTTACTCCTGTTCCTAAAATGTTTCTTCGGTCAAAATAAGACTGTGACCGTGAAATTCCACATGGTAATTTGCACTGGATTTACACCAATAAGTCTGCAGCGATGCTCTGCAGAACTGAATCTGCCAGAATGTCATGGAACAGCTCATTTATATATCTACTAGCTGGAGTGCCCGGCGGTGCCGAGGCTTTTTCGAGGGCATGTTGTTGTTGGAAGAGAAAGAGAGAGCGACTGGGGGGGGAAGAGAGAGCGACTGGGGGGGGGGAAGAGAGAGAGCAACTGGGGGGGAAGAGAGAGAGTGACTGGGGGGGAAGAGAGAGAGCGACTGGGGCGGATGAGAGAGAGCGACTGGGGGGAAGAGAGAGAGTGACTGGGGGGAAGCGAGAGAGTGACTGGGGGGAGGGGGGAAGGAGGGGGGAAGGACGGGGGGAAGAAGGGGGGGAAGGGGGAAGGGGGGAAGAGGGGGAGGGGGAGGGGGAGGAGGGGGTAGGAAGGGGAGGAGGGGGGGAAGGGGAGGGGGAGGGAGGAAGGAGGGGGAGGGAAGGGGAGGATGGGAGGAAGGGGGGAGGGGGAGGGAAGGGAAGGGGAGGGAGGGAAGGGGAGGGGGAGGGGAGTGGGAGAGGAGGGGAGGGGGAGAGGGGAGGGGTGGAGGAGGGGGGGGAGAAACGGAGGGCGGGAGCCAGAAGACACTCTCCCCTCTGCCGGCAATGGCTCCGCTGAGCTCCGTGCCGCCCCACGCACTGACATGCCGAGCACAGCGCCCCGGTGAGCCCGAGCCCCGCCCTCCCAAGGCCGGGCCTGAGACAGCCGATTGTGGCTGGCCAGGCCCGGTTGTCTTGGTAACCCTCCTCCCCTCTCCGCCTCCCGATCTCCGGGACCGGGCCTGGGCCTGAGCGGCCGATTGCGGCTGGCGAGCCCGGTTGCCGGGGTAACCCTCTCCACTCCCCCTCCCCTCCCGAGCCCCGCCCCCCCAAGGCCGGGCCTGAGACGGCCGATTGCGTCTGGCCGGGCCCGGTTGCCTTGGTAACCCTCCTCCCCTCTCCGCCTCCCGATCTCCGGGACCGGGCTTGGGCCTGAGCGGCCGATTGCGGCTGGTGAGCCCGGTTGCCGGGGTAACCCTCTCCGCTCCACCTCCCCTCCCGAGCCCCGCACCCCCCCCCCGAATGAAGCACGAGGAGCTTGCAGTGAGCCCAGCCAGCCTTTACCAAGATGGCTGGCCGCTGGTTCGGAATCGGGCCCAGCGGGGGGGTGGGGGGTGAGGGGTAGGAGGAGCTTGCTGCAAAACAATTGCCTAGGGTCCAGCATGGCTGGCAAAAGATACCCAGGCTTCGAGGCCTACCTGCAAAAACGGGAAAGGTGGGAAAATTAATGAGATTAGATAAAAGATTTAGAAAGTAATTAATTTTTTTAATAACAATATGGGGGAGAAATTGGGTGAGTAGCGCCACCTGTTAGCGCCTAAAGAGGCAGTCAGTGGCTGTAGCGCCACTGGCTGCGTCTCCCACGATATTCAGTAGGGGCGCTAATGGTGGCGTTAGGCATTTGCGCTGCGCCGCCACCAATGATGTCATCGGTGTACGCAGCGCCCCATTCATGCCCCATTCGCGATATTTGGTAGTGAGCGCCGCAGTTGCGCCGTTCGCTACCCGCGCCCGGTTCACGGGGCCTTACTGTGCCGGCAGCGGTGCAAGTTAAGGTGGAGGTGCGGGGCGGCCGCTTTTTCGCCGGCCGCCTGCCAGCACCTCCGTCCCCGGCCTCCTAACCGCCCCCCCCCCCGTGGCATTGCCGGCTGTTTCCCAAGAGCCCGGCACTTCTCCTTGGTGCCAGGCTCATTTGCCGGCACTCGCGAGCGGGGATCACGCTGTTGCAGGTACCTCCCCCTTAACAGTGGGAGGAAGGCCTGCAGTACCGCAGCGTGCCATGCTGCATTGTGTGGCGCTGCGGCACATTGCGCTGCGATAATCAGTTTCAGCACCCTAAGAGGGACACGGAGCGCCTCGAGCCTCGCCCCGTGTCCCTCGAGGGGCACTGAAACTGAATATCTGGTGATCGGTATCACTCTGATCGCTGCGCTAAATCCTGCGCTCAGGCGACTTTTGCGCCACTTTGGCGCCCCAACCCAATTTCTAGGCCTATGTGTTTTAAAAGCAACTTTTTTTTTAAAGACGCAGAAAGCGGGAAAAAGAAATGAAAAGTTTGGAATCAAGATGGCGGCGACTCACCTCAGTTCAGAACGATAAGGCCCGCCCAAACACGCACCGATTGGTCGACCGTCAGGTCACCGAAGCGTAGGATTGGTCAATCGTCCCGTCACTCGACTCTCGGAGGGCCCGCCCGCACGCGCCAGGAACCCGCCCCCGCCACGCAGCGATTGGTTGACCGTCGGGTCGATCGACCGTACGATTGGTCGACCTTAATGTCACTCTATTGCTAATGAGCGGATAATGAGATGCTAATGAGCAGAATTTTGAACGTTTTTTGGATACCGCGGGTGCAATTTTTGTCTCGCCGAAACATAAATACGCTTATGACCGTTCCGGAATCGTAAGCTTTCTTTTGATGCAACACACGTGTAGGTACGCTCTATAACTTTAGAGTGTATAGCTGGACAGACACACCAAAGGACGGACAGACAGACAGACAGACAGACAGACAGATGTATCCTTTTATATGTATAGATTGGTGGATGTCCAGTACAAATACTATGTAAAATGGGACTATTTTGCTGGGGGTGCTTGGAAATTGGAGTGTAGCATTTAAAAAGCCAGGTTTGGCTCACGGAGTTCACTGTCAGCTAGATGGCTCACATGTGAGTCTGCCCCACTTTTGAAAAACACTTTTCGCTGGAGGACCTGAGGATTTGGAGGATCTGGCACAGAGAACCAAAGAAGGGACAAGGGCTTTGCAAAGAGGAACAAAAGAAGAGATCACAATTTTGGTGAGACTGATCTCCAAACCCTCCTCGAGGAGACTAAGCAGAAGAAAGGAAGACTGCTGGGTCTCCAAACAAATGTGTCTCATGCCATGTGGAAAGAGGTTAATGGGTGCACACCTACATAGTCACTGCACTATCCCTGTGAAGCAGCACACAGCCACAAGCTCCCATACCCTTCTCTGTTACCTGAATCCCAAAGAGGTTATGCTCACCCATTCTTAGCTTGTACCCTCCTGTTGTGCAGATCCTTTACAGCAACTGGAGATGGAGTAAAAGGATGAAACACTAACCTGCTCAGAGACAAGCTCCAGAGATGCAGTCAGCATGGCTCCCTTCCCGAGTAAGCTGCCAGAAGAAGAGGACCACCACATTCCCATCAACCTTTTAAAGCACAGGAGCAGCCAACCGCCTGTCGCTATACTGGCCTTCAGGCTGCTCTAGAACAGGATAAAGAAAGGTACGTGTAGACACCCAGGGGAAGCACGGTGTGCAGATCGAATAGGATGACTTATGTGCACTTTGGAGTTTGTTACATTCAATTGAATGTGCATTTTTGTTGTGCTTTGTTATTCATGGCGATTAGAATCATACACTGCACTCATGTCACAGACTTATTCAATCAGGTGATTATTGTTGCAATGGTCATGTAAGGGCAAAGAGGGCAGATGTTTTGTCATGTTCTAGGATAACTACTGGATTGAAGGTTTGGTTCTTTAATTGAAGGTGGAGGTGAAGGATATTAAGGCAGTTGTAAGGGGTGGTGTGTGTAGTCAGCTTTGCCTCTGACTCCTGAGCGGTTCGAATCGCTCCCACTCCCTTAGTTCTAGACTTTGGACTTATTTGGGGGTTATAATGAAATTGCAACAGACAACTGAGTTGGTGAAAAGAGCTTGGATTTTATTTGAGACAGGAAAATATACACAACACAATAATCTTATCACTCTAAAAGGGGGAACACTTCGGAATATACGAGGGAGAATGACAATAGACAAAATACTTCACCCCCCCAATCCCACTACACTAACTAGGTTGGATTCCAGAGGACCAGGGAAATGCTCACCAAACGACTTTCTTGACAGTTGTAGAGGTTCACGATTTCGGGGTTCTCTTTAGGTGTGGCGGTTGGGGCCTGCCGTACCCCAGATGTGGTAAAAGACTTCACCTGCATTGGGTTTTCAGTCTTCGCGTGTCCACTGATGCGGTCGGGTGCGTATTGGATCTATCGGGTAAGTACCCAATTTCCTTTGGTTAGGTATAGGGTTTAGAGTCTTTTTCATCAAATCTTACCCAGGGGTAAGTCAGGATAGCTTGTAGAGTGGAAACAAACTTGCGAATCTTCGGTTTCTTCCAGGTTGGTTTCTTGTTGGTCGCGGTGGCCCAATATTACCTAGTTGTTGGTAATATTGTTGGTTGTTTGTTTCTTGGGGCCCTTGGGTTGCCGCAGTTCCTTTCTCCTTCCATTCTGTTCTCCTTTCCTCAAGTCTCCGATTCTCCAACTGTGTGTGGTGATGAGGATGAATGACTTCTCTCCAATTGACTGTGTGTAAAAACAGGCCTCAATTATACCATTTGAGGCCTTGCTTAGCTGCCCGCCAAATCTTCTCTGGCCCTTTGTTAATTTTGGCGGGCTCGTTAACTTAAATAGTTTTAAATTCTTTAACGAGTTTCGACTTGGTCCCATCTATTTTTAATTGATTTTTAACTAGTTTCGGGATTGCTTCGAAATCAGTTTAAGTGTGCGAAGTGGTTTTGGATGTTTCTCTGAGTGGTTAAACTGTTGTTCAATTGTCTTCTCCTGCTGGGGTCAGGGTCCCTTTTGTTGATCAGTGGCATGTACTGTATTATTCATATTCTTGATGGCTCTGTAATTTTGGCGGGAACTGTCCTTCCGTAGGTCTATTGTCATTATGTATGAATGCCTGAGACAGTCCAGAACATTCCCAGACAATCTGGCCTATGCCAATACTCAAACTGTTTGTTTTACAGGGGCCCATCCGAACTCCTTTGTCGCAGCATTCCACAGGCCTGGACATGCCTTTTTTTAAAATAGCCAAAATCCTGGGGTTTTGACTTTAAGCCCCTTTTCTGGCCCAATATTCTTTAAAACAGTAATCTTGTTTGGGGGAATCTGTAGAATTTTGTGAACCTTACACAGTGATAGGAACATAGGAACACAGGAATTGCAGCAGGCCATTCAGACACGCCAGCCTGTTCCACCACTCAATTAGATTATGGCTGATCTGTATCTTAACTTCATCTACCTGCTTTGGTTCTGTAACCCTTAATTCTCTTGCCTAACAAAAATCTATCAATATCAGTTTTGAAATTTTGAATTGACTCAGCCTCAACACCTTTTTGGGGGAGAGAGTTCTAGATTTCCACTACCCTTTGTGTGAAGAAGTGCTTCCTGACATCACCCCTGAACGGTCTAGCTCAAATTTTAAGGTTATGCCCCCCTTGTTCTGAGCTCCCCCACTGTAGGATTCGCAAAATTGAACTTTATATTGTAAGGGGTCGAATGGCAGAAGAGGCCATGATTTTAAAGACTGTTTTAAAAGAAGCCTAGGAAAAAGGGGCATTCAAAATGGCCGCCAGACCCCGTGACCAACTTATTGGGACATTTTAAAATGGTTCCTGCAGTCCTCAGACAGCTTTGTGGATTCAACCCACAGTAAGTTCTATAAGCCGTTTCTGAGAGAACGAAACCAGACACCCACATATACATATAGATTGGATGCAGATCCAGTCAAGGTCGGCCTGTAGATAAAGGCCATCTAAATATTTAACCAGACAAAAGGGAACAGTTTCATATTCATGGGAAGAGCATCAAGGGCCCGTTAAGGACATCACCAGGACATTAAAAACAATAAAGGTCATTCCAGACCAGAGATGGCCCGTTACCGGCCATCCAAGAACAGTTTAAAATATAATAACTACCCCGTTGTGCTCCCAGCCTGCCAAAATTAAAACAAAAGACTAACCTGATTTGGCCGAGATAAGGGCTTCTGATGAGAAGTATATCTGGGAACCCAGAGGTAGAAAGAAATCATCGAGGGAAGCATCGTGAAAACGGGAGGAAGCCATAAACGGAGCGGCCATCATCGGAGAGGAAGACGGTTCGAGCCGACGTCCCGCCCCGGGGTAAAACATCGGGAGATCATCGACCAACCCCGGGCCGTTGACGAAACGAGAGGCCATCGACCCGCTCCAGCTCGGGAGAAGAGATAAGATAAAACTACAGAAAAGATGATGGGGGCCAGCCCAAGGCTCCTCTGACCGGGGTCGAGCAAACGATTCCCGACCCCGCCGACATCCAGACCAGCCGCTGTCCAGCAGTCCCCGACCCCCACCTCAGGAGAGAGGTGTGGCGCAGTTCGCTGGGGCTCCAACAACCACATGGAGACGGGACGCCTGAAAGGATCAAACGCAGACCTGTTTCAAAACCTTGCACTTCCTAGTTGGATCGGTGAGCATGTTTCTGACCCTTCATAATCAGATCTAGGTAGGTTTAAGGGGGTGGACATTTAAGGGTATAATTAACATGAGTTGTCCCTCGATGTTCCGTGTGTTTTCCTCATTTCATGATGATCTTTGTAGAGTATAATATGCCTGTATTTGCCTTAGTTAGTACTGTGTCATTATGATTTGTTTGTGTTTTCCCCTCCCATGTACCCTCTTATTTGCTTGCATCTTGATTTGTTCTACATTATGCAATAAAATTCCATTTTGTTTCATCAAACTTGGTCTATAAGAGTTTTCTCTACATTGTAGTTCCTGTCCCAAAGTCCAGAGTATAGAATCTAAGGGGCGAGTGGGTCGAACCACTCACGGTTTTCCTGTGCAAGAGAGAGAGGCCTCTAGAGAGAGAAACCTCTGCGATCTAAAACCCTTACACCACCAGAGGTTATAGTTTCTCTGCCTACCCTATCAACTCCTTTAATCATCTTAAACACCTCAATTAGATCACCCCTTAATCTTCTATATTTAAGGGAATACAAGCCTAGTCTATGTCCTCCTAATTTCACTCTTTTAGCTCTGGTATCATTCTGGTGAATCTGCGCTGCACCCTCTCCAAGGCCAATGTATCCTTCCTGAGGTGCGGGGCCCAGAACTGAACACAGTGTCCAGATGGGGTCTAACCAGAGCTCTGTACAACTGTAGCATAACTTCCACCCCATTGTATTCCACCCTCTTGAGATGAAGGCTAAAATTCTATTAGCCTTTTAAATTATTTTTTGAACCAGTCCACTAGCTTTTAGTGATTTCTGTACTTGGACCCCTAAATCGCTCTGCTCATTCCTCGCTTATCACCATTGAAAAAATACTCTGATTGATCTTTCTTAGGTCCAAAGTGGATGACATCACACTTTCCCCACATTGAACTCCATCTGCCACAGTTTTGCCCACTCACTCAATCTATCAATGTCCCTTTTCAACTTTCTGCTCCCATCTACACTATTTAATGTGCCACCTAACTTAGTGTCATCAGCAAACTTAGATATACAGCTCTCTATTCCTTCATCCAAGTTACTTATAAATGTAGTGAAAAGCAGAGGCCCCGCTACAGATCCCTGGGGAACACCACTAGTCACATCCTGCCAATTTGAGTACCTACCCATTATCCCTACTCTCCATCTCCAATCTCTTAACCAATTCCCTATCCAAAGCCAATAGGTTGCCTCCAATTCCATGCGCTTATCGAATGCCTTCTGGTAGTCCATATAAATAACATACATGGATATTACCTTATCGACTACATTTGTTACCTCCCAAAAGATTTAACTAGGTTCATTAGACATGACTTACCCTGTACAGATCCATGCTGGTTCTGTTTGATCAGCTCATATTTGTCCACATGCTCAGTCACTCTGTCCCTAATATTGAAAAAGGGTTAGACCCGAAACATTGACTGCAATTTCTCTCCACGGGTGTTGCCTGGCCTGCAGAGTTTTTCCAGCATTTTCTGTTGTTATAACAGATTCTAGTAACTTCCCCAAAACTGATGTTAGACTGATAGGCCTATAATTTCTTAGTTTATCTCTCCTACCCACTGTATTAAACTGAAGAGAAGACTTCAGTGATCAGCTGTGCTCTGATGCCTCTTGCAGCAGTCACTGATGAATCCTCTGAGTGCCAGTCATTGTGATGCTCGCCTCCAAAGCTGCTAAGGCCACCTCCCCAGAAATGTCTGCATCCAGGCCTTTTTGGATGGCAACAGTGTGCAAGGCACCCAAGCTCCAACTATGCATGACATATAAAATGCTACATTCTGCACAGTCCCTCACAACCTGCCCTCGATTGTCCGCTTGTTGGCCGCATTGGTGGAGGTGCGTGCCTCATTGTAGTGCTCCTCTGCTGCTGCTCGGACAAATCTTAGTGGGATCATTATCCATGGGAGCAGAAGGTACGCCTCATCACCTACAAGGTATCATTGTGTGGTTTCCTTCCATAAATAGTTCAGGGAGGGCTAAATTCCAAAATATGAATCCATCATCACAACTTTTGCAATGCTGTCATAGACAATCTGTATATTCAGGGCATGGAACACCTTTCTGTTGAAGTTGATGGGTTAACTGTAGGGGCTTAAAAGCAATGCGGGAGTGAGCTATTGCATCCGGAACCTTCGAGAAGCCACAAATAGAAAAGTGTGAGCACATGACCATGGCTGCCGATTCTCATGCAGCTGGTAACACTGCTCCCTGAATGTCTTTTTGGTGAAGCGTACTCCTCTAATACATATTTCCTCATTGACGTCTTCAGAGGACCGGTGCTGCCTGTAAAATCTCCACCACTCCCACAGGCAGTCAAAAGCAAGTTGGCAACTCCACAGACATTACAGTGGAGCCCCTGCTGTCAGAGGCCCGGCAGCCAGTATTGTATCCCTAGTGCCTGCTCAGAGGGCTGCTACGGAAGCTATGAATTCCAGGATGGAGTTGATGGTCTCTTCTGGTTTCCAGATTCTTGGGGATTACATCGAAAGAATCCTTAGCCAGAGCGTCACTGATCTCAATGGTGCCACCTGATCTGCCTCTCAGGCTGATAGGGTAGGCATGATAAAACAGTGCTCAGTAGCGGGGGCATGGTTGGAGTAAGCACAGATAAAGCTGCTGTCTCACAAGACAACAAGACAATTACACCCTGAAGCTACTTCATTCCAATGATTGTGTATGTGGCATACAGAGTGCAGCATAGTAAGGCAGCCCTGTGCAGCTGCAGAGGTGCCAGAGCCAATTGCTGGACCATCCATAACCCAACTCAAAGAGGCTGCTACTGAGACACAATGTCAGCTAATTCACTGACTTCTGCCATGAGGACAGCACAAAGGAGTGACTGTTAGGGTCAGGAGCACAAATGCCATATATTATCACCAACGGTAAGCATCAGGATGGGGTAAACACTAGGCAGATACACACACCACTTTCAGCAACTGAAAATGTGATTGCACTACAGTTTAACTATGCTCACAGAGTCTCGCTGGCTTGATATTGGCAAATTTATCATCAGGTGACAAGAATGGAATCCTTGGTACTTTATTTGCAGCTACTTTAAAAAGTAGGTGAAGGTGCTTTTGGTAAATGCATGGTAAGAGAGAGCAGAGGTCTATTTTGATACAATGGGTGGATGAAAGACTTAGGAGATTATCTTGTCAATGGGTGTCTGGTGTACAGCTCTAGCAGTTTCTTAATCTGCATACACCAATTGGTTATCCTCCTCTTCTTCATTCTCCATGCCTTTTAAGATTGCAATGTTGTGTAACATGCAGCAGATCACAATAAAGCTGGAGACTTTGGGTGGGCTATGAAGTAAGGTACCCCTGATCTGTTTAGACACCCGAAGCGTGCTTTCAAGGTGCTTATGGTATGTTCAATAATGATTCTGGTAGCTACATGTACAACTCATTCTTTCTCAGAACCTCAAAACTTTGGACTCCTTGGTCTAAGTTTCCAATTGTAATGCTAACAGCAACCTATTCATTTTAATGGGTAAACATCGCGTTACAATTTGAAAGCCTAGGCCCTTACCTCTTTCACGTACAATTTGAAAGCTTTTCAAACCTAAATGGCACTAAATCATTACTTTGTAGGAATTGACGAATTCCTAACTAATAACTGAGGTCGACTCAGGAGATCAATCAAACAGGTCTTTAATGTAAGACTAAACGAGTTCAAACAGTTTGTTGAGATCGATACAGGAGAACCACGAAAACAGGTCTTAACAAGATGGAGATTCCACAATGACTGCCTGGGCAGTCACGTGGTTTGCGACGTGATGTCATCGCGTTTACCCGTGTTTTCCCGCGCTCTTAAAGGGGCCACGCCCCATACATACAAAACACTATATACAAAACAAAGTAATATCTAACACCATGGTACAGGCTTAGGCTGGTGTTAGAACATCGTTAAAGGGAATTATATACAGTTGCCCAGAGTCATTCAGTGGCTCCGCCACAACTTCATTATATTCTTGTCTTTCCTCTATTCTTTTCAACCATGATGGTATCATGCATTATGGTCCTTGATCTCAGTTTCAGCATAAAAGTAAGCATAAACATGGCTGCCTCTGCTAAACAATTTGTCTACAACAACTGGAAAATCTAAACCACTGGACCTCATTCTTCAAGAAAGAACCACCTATTCCTTGCATCACTGTGCCAATACTGGGGGATGAATTTCCTTGGAGCTTTTTCTGTTTCACCATTGTAACTTTGGCAGAAGTGTGGATTAAACGCCGTCTTTGTGCGTAAATGGGTTTCCGTCAAAGTAACGGCAGCATAGCGAGAGCAACTCTGAGGAAATTCTGGGCTATTTTCCCACAGCAGTCATCCATATCGTTTCATTTAGTGAGATTATCCATTTCATCCTAAACTCTCGACAGCTTAGTTTTGTGCTGCGGACATTTGAATTGAAATTGGTTACAGACTCAATTCACTTAGAACAGCAGGCAGAGCAAGGAGGCATTCGTCTTATCAATCCGAGTTCCGAAAGGTGAAAGGAGTAACCCAATGCACTGTTTCATTTTCTCAATCCATATATACTTTCAAAACTAACAAATGACAGTCCTTATTCTGACATCCCAAATGAAAATCTGTTAATCACTGCCAGCTGTCCAAATTCATTCTAACCAGCCTCAACTCAACTGCCATTCAGTGTAACTCAACAGCATGAAACTAAACTGACTAAATTGTACAATCAGCAGAATTGTCAAGCTTCAGGATTTACCTGTTGAGCAAAGCTCTCCAAATCCCTAAACCCTCCTCCACTCTGAGGCAAAAATATAGCTTCCGGGTGCTAAAATTACAGTTTACATGATTTACTGGGTGATTTCTGCACTGACAATACTTTCAAAAAATGTAGAGCACCATTGACAGATTGCTTCTGTCATCTCAAGTTCACCTGCCATCTATTCCATCAGCATGGGTGCAGTTTATACTGTCTCACCTTGGTCCTCAGAATCTGACCACAATCAGCCCCAACACCAGCAGCATCAGGCACACCAGCAGCACCAACAACCACACCAACCTTCTCCGCAATTACCTGATGCTACACAGGATAGAGGGCATCAGCACCCAACCACATTGCTGCACAGGAGGCCAGGGATGTCCTCACCATGGCCAGATTTACTTCACTTGACACTGCACACCCTGGCTGCCACATGATGCGCCAGGTTGGCACCACCCCACACTGTTAAGTCTGTGTGTTCTAGTTGTAATTACTAACACAGACTACAAGATTAAAGTTCAACAGGTCTTTACTGGTTGGAGGTCAGGACTACTACTAAATACAATATTACTACACAGTGCTTATATACCGGTGGTCACCACCGGTATTACGTATACAGCAGCCAGAGAAAGTAGTACATCTCTTAAGGTGGAACAGGCTTAAGTTCTCTTAAGGTGGAACAGGTTACATACACCACAATCCTCCCTTTTTAGCTTAACAGTCATATCCCCATTTAACATAACATAATAACATATATAACTTCAGGTATAAACAGTTCAAAGGTTCAGTCTCTCAGGAGGCCTTCTGATTCGGTTTGGATAACGCCTTTCAGTGGTCTCTGATTCCTGTTGCTGAGGTGACTCCTCTAGTTGGTCTCCCATGCATTGGGTGTTATCATCATCAGGTACATTCCCTGCCGAGGTAGATGCTTCAGGTTCATTAACGTCTTCCACAGTTGTCTCTGTCGCAACCATGGGTTCGACCCTTGCTCTCGATTCTACCAGTTGATCCGCATGACGCCTTATCACATTGTTACCAATATCTACTGTGTACATCAGAGGTCCTTGTCTGGCCCGAATTGTTCCGGACTGCCATTTTTCGTTTCCATAGCCCCTTGCCAACACTGGTTGTCCTACGTCGAAACTTCGAGTGGTCTTGTTATTAATATGCCGGAACTGTTTGTTTTCCACTTCCCTCCGCACATTTGGTTTTAACAAGTCCAACCTGGACCGCAACCTCCTGTTATAAAACATCATGGCAGGACTTTGGTTAGTCACTGCATGAGCGGCGTTTCGATATGCCATTAGGAAATTGTCCACCTTGTGCTGTAGCGGAATCTGATCATCGTTCATGGCCTTTATTGCCTTTTTGAATGCTTGGACAAATCTCTCGGCCAACCCGTTTGTCGCCGGATGATATGGGGCAGAGGTATAATGTTTCACCCCATTCTTCTTTAAGAATTTTTGGAATTCTTCCGACACGAACTGTGGTCCGTTGTCCGAACAGATCTGTTCTGGCAATCCGTTCCTTGCGAATATTGTTCTTAACACCGCAATTGTCTTTTCTGAAGTAATGGTATTCATCTTGATCACTTCTGGCCATTTGGAATGTGCGTCCACCGCAATTAGGAACATGGAGTCCATGAATGGACCAGCAAAGTCAATATGTACGCGTTGCCATGGGGCTGAAGGCCATTCCCATGGGTGTAGTGGTGCGATCGGAGGTGCATTTTGCACTTTTTGGCACCCAGCGCAGCTTTTCGTCAACTCCTCTATCTGTTGGTCAATACCCGGCCACCATACATAAGCCCTAGCAAGACTTTTCATCTTAACTCCCCCCAGATGACCTTCATGCAGTTCTTTTAGAACTCTTTCCCTTAACTTGGGAGGAATAATCACTCTTGTCCCGTACATCAAAGTACCATGGCAGACGGACAGCTGGTCTCGCCTTGCCGAGAATGCCGGTAACAGACGATCACCACGTGTTGGCCATCCTTTCACTGTCACCTCGTAGACTCTGGACAGTGTCGGGTCGTTCCTGGTTTCTCTTTCAATACTTGCATTGGTGACTGGTAAACACTCGATGATGGTCGAATGAAATAACTCAACAGGGTCAACTTTCGTCGTTTCTTCTTCTTCAGGTAGTGGCAGGTGCGACAGCCCATCAGCATTGCCATGCTGCTTCGTACCTTTGAATTCTATTTGATATTGATGTGCCCCTAGGAAAAGGGACCATCTCTGGAGACGCTGTGCTGTCATCACTGAAACATCCTTCTTAGGGTTAAAAATGGATACCAACGGCTGATGGTCTGTCAGAAGTGTGAATTACTGGCCCTGCAGGTAATGATTAAACTTCTTCACTCCCCATACAAGGCTGAGAGCCTCCCTATCGATCTGCGCATAGTTGCGCTCAGCGGAAGTCAATGATCTGGATGCAAACGCGACTGGCCTTTCCGTGCCATTTGGCAACTTGTGTGAGAGTACTGCCCCAATACCATATGGAGAAGCATCACAAGCCAACCGAATAGGCAGTGTCGGGTTGAAGTGAGCCAACACTTCCTCTGAGTTGATCAATTCTTTGCTTTTGCGAAATGCCTTCTTACAGTTTTCGCTCCATTCCCATGGTACCCCCTTCTGTAAAAGGGCGTTTAGCGGGTGCAGTACCGTGGATAGATTTGGTAGAAATTTATGGTAATAGTTAATCAATCCTAGAAACGACCTCAACTGAGAGACATTATCCGGAGCGGGAGCCTTTACAACTGCCTCTATCTTGTCAGGAGACTTATGAAGCCCATTCCGGTCAATGACATGACCACAGTACGAGATCCACTTCTGGAAGAACTCACATTTCTGCTGATTAACTCTAAGTCCATACTCTTTCAGCCTGTTGAGCACCAGTTCCAAGTTTGCGAGGTGTTCTTCATCACCATCACCTGTAATCAGAATATCGTCCAGGTAACATTGTGTGCCTGGAATTCCCTGTAATACCTGCTCCATGGCCCTCTGCCAAATTGCTGGAGCCGATGCCACTCCAAAAACCAGCCTATTGTACCGGTACAAACCTCGATGCGTGTTGATCGTGAGGTATTGGCGTGACTCTTCTTCAACCTCCATCTGCAAGTACGCCTGCGCCAGGTCTATCTTGGTGAAGCGTTTCCCGCCAGACAACGAAGCAAAAATATCCTCAATCCGCGGAAGCGGATACTGCACCGTGTGAAGCACCGGATTAACGGTGATTTTGAAATCTCCACAGATGCGAACCTTCCCTGGTTCTCCTGGCTTGTTGCTCAAAGGACGTTTCATAACGGGAACAATGGGCTAGCCCACTCACTCCAATCTACCTTAGAGAGTAAACCTGAACGTTCTAGCGCTTCCAGTTCCGCTTCTACAGTAGGTCGTATTGCATAGGGTACCGGTCTGGCTTTAATAAATTTTGGGTGTGCATGTTCATCAATCTTGATGTTTGCCGTAATTCCTCTCAGTGTTCCCAGTCCCTGCTGGAACACCTCTTTAGCATCATCCAATATTTTGGACAATCGTTTAGGTTTGACATCTGTTTCCCCGGAATCTACCGTTAGTGCCTTCAAGGAGTGCCAGTCCATATTCATTTTCCTAATCCACTCCCGTCCCAGTAGTGGTGGACCTCCTTCAGGTAGCACATATAAGTCCATTACTTGGCTTTCTTCGCCCTTGTGGACCACTTTTACCTCTATCTTTCCGATGGGGTACACTCTTTGCCCCGTGTATGTTTTCAATATAATCTCCGTATCCCGTAGGGGAATATGTTGGAATAACCTTTTGTAATCTTTCTTATTCATGACCGTCAATGCCGATCCAGTGTCCAATTCCATCTTTACTTGGACTCCTGCTATCTGAAGGGTGACCCAAATTGTCTGGAGATCTGCATCCTTACCAACGTTGTGTACTCTTAAGCTACCCAGTTCATTACTGCTAGCGTCTGAATCTGACTTCTGTTCGGTCGAACTGTTCTTTGTCACCTTGTGTACCTTTATGTATTTTCTTTGCGGTGACTTTTTGTTGCTGGTCTTCTTTCCTGACCGGCATACTTTAGCTATGTGGCCAAGCCTGCTACACGTTCTGCATTCTTGGTTTTTAAACCAACACTGGTTCTGATCGTGCGTTGTCTTTCCACAACGATAACATTTTACAGTACTCAAACCCAATTTATTTGTACTGAGTTCCGGTGACCGTAGCTGCATTACTGCCGTGCCTCTCGCTGCGGCTTCGTGTGCTGCTGCCATAGTGACCGCTTTCTCAAGCGTCAGCTCATTCTCCTCGAGCAGTCGCTTTTGTGTATCTTCTTTTAATAAACCACACACAAATTTATCTCGTAGCGCCTCTGTCAGTCTCGTTCCAAACTGACAGTACTTTGCTAGCTTATACAATTCCATTAAATATTCAGCATTGCTTTCATCCTTCAGCTGCCTTCTGCTGTAAAATTTAAATCGTTCCGCTAGCATCAGCGGCGTGGGGTTTAGATGATTTTTCAGGGCAGTAACAACCTCCTCGAACGTCTTATCCGCCGGTTCATCTGGTGATAAAAGGTGTTTCAATTGCCTGTATGTCTTCGCACCCATTAAGTTTAATAATGTTAGTGCTTTCTCTTCATCTGGGATTTTATTTGCTTTACAATAATTTTGTATGCGTTCTACATACATGGCCCAATCTTCGATGTCGCTATCAAAGGTATTAATGTTCCCATGTTTAGGCATCGTTGCAATTTAATTTATTTTTATTTTTATCCAAGATGGCGGCTTCCCGCTCTTGTCTTCGTCCTCCGCCTACAAAATGGCGGTTTTCCCGCGCTTGGCGGTCTTCACCCGTCCCCCGACGCTGTCTCCACTTCACCGCGGCTCTCGCGCCTTCAGTTGCCCCAGACGCTGCGCCTTTTTAGCCCGAATGCGGCCCGGCCCTTATCACCAGCCACGATCGATGTCCCCGCGCTGCGCCTTTCGGCCCAAATGCAGCCCGGCCCTTATCTCCGGTCGCGATCGATCTCACCGCCCTTATTCCTCCGTCTTCCCTCCCCATCTGTACAGCCAACACGGCCGACTTTCTGGTCGCATCGCTGCCCGGCTTACCCACCACCGAGGTAGCAAGAAGATAGCTGACAGCCGCTGATGGAGGCTTCGAGTTCAGGATGTCTTCTGCACTCTTGTTTCTCGATGTCTGCCGCGCGACGTGTCTTCCAGCAGGGTGATGAGGGTGGAAGCCTCTCTTCGACATCCGTTCTGTGGACGAAGCCGCCGTGGATATAAACTGCCGCAGGGTAAGAATCGGACTCGTCACCACTGTTAAGTCTGTGTGTTCTAGTTGTAATTACTAACACAGACTACAAGATTAAAGTTCAACAGGTCTTTACTGGTTGGAGGTCAGGACTACTACTAAATACAATATTACTACACAGTGCTTATATACCGGTGGTCACCACCGGTATTACGTATACAGCAGCCAGAGAAAGTAGTACATCTCTTAAGGTGGAACAGGCTTAAGTTCTCTTAAGGTGGAACAGGTTACATACACCACACACACCAACACCATAAAGCATCCCTACAATGCCCAAGCCGTTCCTTTCACATTCATTGGCATTGCGGGAGGTACCCTTATGTCTCACCATTCACTGCAACTCACTAAGACACTTCCAAAGGTGCACACAAATCTGTCCAAGAACGAAAAGTGTTGAAAATAAAGATTTCAATGTTTGACAGCACATTATCAGAAACTTTACATGAACATTGGCTAAAACACCCAAATGCCTACCCTTGTGTGTTGTTAGTTGATATGATTGGACTAGGATGAGGGTGAATGTGAGGGGTGGCTAGTGAGATGGGGATGTGATAATGTAGATAGAGAGGGATGGGTGCAGGTGCATGGTAAGTTGGTGTGAGTAAGGATGTGCAGGAATAGGGTAGGGAAGGCAGAGTGATGGGGATGTGATGAAAGGCTCAGCAGGATGGGGTTGAGTGTGGCTTTGCAGTAACGTTTTGTGATCTACTGAGATAACACATACTGAGGGCACTGCACCCAGGTCCTCCTGACCACATCGCAGCTTGTGCCCTCCTTTGCTATGTTGATCTCCTGGGGAGGTCTCTACCACCCATTGGAAGGGAAGAGGACCGCCCTGTGCGCTGTGACTCCCTCCATAAGCATATGGAGGTAGTGATGGGAGAGCCTTGGTGCAGCCGTGCACCTCTCTGCAGTGCTTGTCAGTGTTTGCAGCACCTCAATGCTGTAGAACATTGACAGCACAAATGTCAAATGGTCCCTTGAAGGAATGTAAGACGTGTGGAAATTGCCCCTCGCCCCATCAAACAGTTTCTGTAGTGTATGTGCCTTTAAGTCAGAACTACTTTTACAGCTCCTGTATACTGTAGAACCGGCAGTGACCACACCTGTATATAAGCTTTGCGCATGCCTCTGTACCCCCAGTCTTGAGACTACCCTCCTCCAGTAAAGACCTGTTTATTGTTAATTTACAGCATCCGTGTGATTATTCAATAACAGCATATCCTCAGAATCACGGATCTAACAGTGGCGACAAGTGTCGATTCGAATCTACCTGCAACAAAAAAAAAGTCGAGGCCAGGAACATGGGCGTCGACCACGAACAACCACCCAGTCGTCAGGCAGAGAGTGAACATCGCAGGGGAGGCTATGGAGAGCCGAGCTTGATTCCCCAGCAACGATGATCAGCAAGAGACTGGCGACAGGTCCAGCGCAGACCCTTCCCGAGCAGCGGCGGCTGGAGCCGACTGACGGTGGAGAGAAAGCCGAGCAGCGTCGACGGGGTAAGACAGAGGGTGAAGCGCGCAGGGCGCAGCCGGGGGTTGAACACCGAGCGGCGTCGAGAAAAAGAAAACAAACCGGAGAGAGAGAGGGTATAGAAACAGCCGGGTTCAAGACCGAGCGGCGTTAGAAAAAAAAGTAATAATAAAAAAAGAAGAACGCGCAGAGCACAGCCAGGGCTCACGGGCTGAACAGGGTCTGCGGGGAGAAGAAGGGAGAGCGCGGGAGACGCCATTGAGCCGCGGAGAAGAAGGAAGAGCACGGGTGACGCCATTTTTAGAAGCAGCAGTGGAGAAGAAGGGCGAGCGCAGGAAGGAAGGAAAGCGCGGGAGACACCATTTTGTGCCAGCGGAGAAGAAGGGGAAGCGCGGGAGCCGCCATTATTGACAGTTAACTCACACCCAGGGATGCCGAAGAGTGGCAGTATCTCTACATTCGACAATGAAGTCGAAGATTGGGCGACATATGTGGAACGTATTGAGGTGTACTGCAGGGCGAATGCAGTGCCAGATGATAATAAAGCACTGGTTTTGTTAAATTCCATGGGTGCAAAAACTTATGGGTTACTGCGAAATCTAATAACCCCAGAGCAGCCGGTGAACAAGAATTTCGAAAGCATAGTAGATATCCTACAGGACCACTTAAACCCCACACAGCTGCTGATAGCAGAACGATTTAAGTTCCATAAAAGGAACCAACACAAAGATGAAAGCAATGCTGAGTACCTAACAGAACTGCGCAAGCTATCGAAACACTGCCAGTTTGGAGCGGGACTAGCAGATACGTTAAGGGACAAGTTTGTGTGTGGGCTACAAAGTAAAGGAACACAGAAACGGCTTCTATCAGAAAAGGATCTTACGCTGGACAACGCTTTCAGTATGGCAGTATCACACGAAGCAGCTGCAAGGGGCGCTGCAGAGATACAACGGAGACCGCAAGAATATGGCACCAATGAAATGTCCTATAGAACAGGGAAGTGCTATCGCTGCAGCAGAACAACACATGACCAGAAAGATTGTTGGTTCAAGGACCAAGTGTGCAGACAGTGTGGGAAAGCAGGACACATAGCAAGAGTCTGCAGGGCTGGGAAGAAAACCAACAGTAAGAAATCTCCACAGGAGAAGTACAAAAAGGTACACCAGGTGATGGACAGTGGTTCAGACGAACAGAAAAGTGACACAGACTCCGGAAGCAAGGAGCTGGGTTGTCTGAAACTACATAAGGTAACCGAAATGGAGAATCACCAGACTATCTGGGTTACACTCAAGATAGACGGAGTCCAAGTGAAAATGGAATTGGACACAGGATCAGCCCTAACAGTCATAAATCAAAGGGACTACAAGCGGCTATTTTCACATATACCCTTGAAAGCTACAGAGATTGTCTTGAAGACGTATACGGGGCAAAAAGTCTACCCCAAAGGAAAAATAAGGGTGAACGTGATATATCAAGGCCAGCAAATACCTAAAATGGATATATATGTATTGCCAGATGGAGGACCACCACTGCTAGGACGTGAATGGATCCGGAAGATACAATTAGATTGGCATTCCATACAGGAACTGAAGGTTGAGGCCAAAAAGGATGACGACGTCACACCTGGATGACTGTCAAAAATGCTAACTGATGCAAAATAAGTGTTCCAGGAGGGACTAGGAACACTAAAAGGCATAACAGCAATGATTAAAAGAGAGGAAAAGGCAAGCCCAAAGTTTCTTAAGGCCAGACCAGTGCCTTTTGCGATCAGACCAGCTGTTGAAGCAGAGCTGGAAGGGTTGGAACGTTCAGGAGTACTGTCCAAAGTGGACTGGAGCGAGTGGGCTACACCCATTGTTCCTGTAATGAAGAGGTCGTTGAGTAATACGCCTGGGGAACCAAAGAAGGTCCGCAGCTGTGGGGATTTTAAGGTGACAGTGAACCCAGTCCTTCACATGGTACAGTATCCGCTTCCACGAATTGAGGATATTTTCGCCTCGCTACCTAGAGGTAAAAGCTTCACCAAAATTGATCTAGCCCAGGCGTACTTGCAAATGGAGGTAGAAGAAGCTTCGAAACCATACCTTACGATTAACACTCATAAAGGTCTCTATCAATACAACTGGCTGGTGTTCGGAGTAGCCTCGGCTCCGGCTATCTGGCAAAGGGCGATGGATCAGGTCCTGCAAGGGATTCCAGGAACCCAGTGTTATTTGGACGACATCTTGGTCACGGGCGAAAAAGACAGTGATCACCTCGTCAACTTGGAGAAGGTGCTCACCAGATTAAAGGAGTATGGGCTAGGAGCTAATCGCCACAAGTGCGAGTTTTTCCAGAAACAGATCTCGTATTGTGGCCACGTCATCGATGAAGAGGGGTTACATAAGTCCCCTGACAAGATTGAGGCAGTAGTCAAGGCTCCAGCACTGGAAAATGTGTCACAACTGAGGTCGTTCCTCGGGCTGGTAAACTACTACTACAAGTTCTCACCAAATGTGTCCACGGTATTACACCCACTGAACACCCTACTGCAAACAGGGGTACCATGGAAGTGGGATGACGAACGTAGACGAGCTTTCCAGAAGTGTAAAGAATTGATCACATCAAAAGAGGTGTTGGCCCATTTCAACCCAGCAGGACCAATTCATTTGGCATGTGATGCATCACCCTATGGTATTGGAGCGGTGCTGTCGCACAAATTCCCAGATGGTTTGGAGAGGCCAGTAGCCTTTGCGTCTCGGTCACTAATCTCAGCCGAGTGCAACTACGCCCAGATTGACAGGGAGGCCCTCAGCCTAGAATGGGGAGTAAAAAAGTTCAACCACTATCTGCATGGGCAGAAGTTCACCTTGCTGACTGACCACCAACCACTTGTCTCCATCTTTAATCCTAAGAAAGGCATTCCAGTGATGGCTGCACAGCAGTTACAAAGATGGTCCCTGTTTCTAGGGGCGAATCAATATGAAATAGAATATAAAGGCACGAAACAGCATGGGAACGCTGATGGGCTATCGCCCCTGCCACTGCCTACTGTAGAGGAAGCACCAGCAGTGGACCCTATCGAGATATTTTATTCGTCAATAATTGAACGATTGCCAGTAACAAACTCGGATATAGAGAAGGAGACCCGCAATGATCAGACGCTGTCTCGGGTATATGACTTGACGGTGAGGGGATGGCCAACACATGGCGACTCACTGTTGCCAGCATTCTCATCCAGAAGAGAACAGCTGTCAGTATGCCAGGGGGTGTGTGGATCCAGAGTGGTGATTCCACCCAAGTTAAGGGAGAGAGTGCTAAATGAGCTACATGAAGGTCATCTGGGGGGAATGAAAATGAAAAGCTTTGCTAGGGCTTATGTGTGGTGGCCGGGAATCGATCAACAAATCGAAGACCTAACTAAGAGCTGCTTAGGATGCCAGAAGGTCCAAAATGCACCACCACATGCCCCTCTACACCCATGGGAGTGGCCCTCTTCTCCATGGCAACGGGTGCATATTGATTTCGCTGGTCCATTCATGGACTCAATGTTCTTAATAGCAGTGGATGCTCATTCAAAGTGGCCTGAGGTGATAAAAATGCCTTCAACCACTACAGAGAAAACGATTGCAGTCCTGCGGAACATATTTGCCAGAAACGGTTTGGCAGAGCAGATTTGTTCTGATAATGGACCACAGTTTGTGCCAGACGAGTTTCAAAAATTTATGAGAAGGAATGGGGTAAGGCATTACACATCCGCCCCGTATCATCCAGCCACAAATGGATTGGCTGAGAGGTTCGTACAAACCTTTAAGAAGGCGATAAAAGCCATGTGCGACGATGAAATTCCACTACAGCATAAGATGGACAATTTCTTATTAGCATACCGAAACGCGACACATGCAGTTACCAACCAGACCCCGGCCATGATGTTCTTTAAACGAAGGTTGAGATCTTGTCGGTACTTGCTCAGACCAAATGTGCGAAGAAATGTTGAGGACAAACAATTCCAGCACATCAATGAGAAGCCGACAAGGAGCTTCAATGTAGGGCAACCAGTCTTGGCCCGTGACTATCGAACAGAGAAATGGCAACCCGGAACGATATGCACAAGGCAGGGGCCATTAATGTACACAGTGGATGTCGGGGAGAACATTGTGAGACACCACGTTGATCAGATCTTAGCGTCACAGGAACGCGTCAAACCCATGACTCGAGTACCTGGGGATGAACCCGACATACCGGTAGCACCTACCTCAGAACCAGTAGCAGTGTAACCCGATGAACTACCCGATGAAAAGGGGTCAGAATCGCCTCTGCACCAAGAACAAGAACCTCCGGAAAGGCGCTATCCCGAAAGGGTCAGGAAGCCGCCCCAAAGACTGAATCTATAAATGGACTATTGTTGTTTAATGTACATGTTAAAGTGTTAATTGTTATTTGAATATTAGGGGTACTACTAATCTAAAAGGGGAGGAATTGTAGTGTATGTGCCTTTAAGTCAGAACTACTTTTACAGCTCCTGTATACTGTAGTGCCGGCAGTGACCACACCTGTATATAAGCTTTGCGCATGCCTCTGTACCCCCAGTCTTGAGACTACCCTCCTCCAGTAAAGACCTGTTTATTGTTAATTTACAGCATCCGTGTGATTATTGAATAACAGCATATCCTCAGAATCACGGATCTAACAGTTTCCAAAGTTCAGACCCGTCGAACAGACAACACAAAACCCAATGAATTTGTGAAAACTTCTTTTACTTAAATATCAGCAAGAGATTACAAATAATTCTATAGTCATGTAATGTATAATAATTCCCAATTATACCTAAACATACAGAGAGCTATCCCTTAAATTTAAGCTCAAGCAAAACAAAACCACATATGTACTAACACCAGCGAGTGGTCAATTCGACTGTAACTAGATGTATGATTTCTGGCAACTGACCAGGCACCCCCGACTGCAGCAGTGAGTGTTTTTTTACTGCATCTTTTATACCTTAAAACTTGGCAACCCTCCCACTGTTTACGTGTCCCTAACTATATGGCATAACGGTCATCAGTTGTTTTTTAGTTCTTCTTATCAAAATTTCATTAAGCCTCCATGTGTTTCAAGGCTAGTTACATTCCATAGTTTGAAGATGTTTTTGTCTTTGCACTGATGGCACAGCTCAATAGTCTGTTCCCACAGAACTTTAAATGTTTATTTTCCATATCTGCTGAAAGACAACTGGCAGCTTTCACAGCTTACAATCGTAGCATCTCAGCAACCAGTCTCTTGGCCTCACGAAGCATGATGGTACGTAATATTTGGTCAACTTTTCAAGTTACAGCAAAATTTACAGCAAATAGTGTGTTCTTACAGGAAACCGGCTAATGACGCGTCATCAAATGACGTCATCAGACCCGCTTCCTTCAATTGGACCGGGAAATGCGTTGCGTGGGCTTAACAAGTCAAATCAAGGGAAAGTTTATCTACAGAGCGGGCTGGAGACAGCAACGGGGTTGCGACCCGCCACTGACCTCGCCCGCCACGGACCCGCTGAGGTAGGGAAAATCGCGGCCTTTGAATCTGTGGTGAATAGAAAGCTACAAAATGAACTACTCTGGGTAGACATCACTAAAGACAAAAATCAAGCTAACATTAGGGGAATTCGAAAGACTGCTGGATCAGTATAGGAAGGAGAATACTAATACAAAAGCAAAATATTGCGGATGCTGGAATTCTGAAATAAAAACAGAAAATGCTGGAAATACTCAGCAGGTCAGGCAGCATCTGTGGAGAGAGAGACAGTTGACGTTTCAGGTTGATGACCTTTCGTCAGAAGGAGAACAGTTTGTTCTATGAAGACATAGCTATGTGAGAACATGAAAATTGTTGGATCCGTGATTCAGAGGATATACTGTTATTAAATAATCACACGGATGCTGTACATGAACAATAAACAGGTCTTTACTGGAGGAGGGTAGTCTCAAGACAGGGGGTACAGAGGCATGCGCAAAGCTTATATACCGGTGTGGTCACTGCCGGTACTACAGTATACAGGAGCTGTAAAAGTAGTTCTGACTTAAAGGCACATACACTACAATTCCTCCCCTTTTAGATTAGTAATAGCGCTAATATTCAAATAACAATTAACATTTCAACATGTACATTAAACAACAAAAGTCCATTTATAGATTCAGTCTTTGGGGCGGCTTCCTGACCCTTTCGGGATAGCGCCTTTCCAGAGGTTCTTGTTCTTGGTGCAGAGGCGATTCTGACCCCTTTTCATCGGGTAGTTCATCGGGTTCCACCGTTACTGGGTCTGAAGTAGATGCAACCGGTATGTCGGGTTCATCCCCAGGTACTCGAGACATGGGGTTGATGTGTTCCTGTGATGCTAAGATCTGATCGACGTGGCGTCTCACAATGTTCTCCCCGACATCCACTGTGTACATTAATGGCCCCTGCCTTGTACATATCGTTCTGCGTTGCCAATTCTCTATTCGATAGTCACGGGCCAAGACTGGTTGCCCTACATTGAAGCTCCTTGTCGGCTTCTCATTAATGTGCTGGAATTGTTTGTCCTCAACATTTCTTCGCACATTTGGTCTGAGCAAGTCCAGACGAGATCTCAACCTTCGGTTAAAGAACATCATGGCCGGGGTCTGGTTGGTAACTGCATGTGTCGCGTTTCGGTAAGCTAATAAAAAATTGTCCATCTTATGCTGTAGTGGAATTTCATCGTCGCACATGGCCTTTATCGCCTTCTTAAAGGTTTGTACGAACCTCTCAGCCAATCCATTTGTGGCTGGATGATACGGGACGGATGTGTAATGCCATACCCCATTCCTTTTCATAAATTTTTGGAACTCGTCGGACACAAACTGTGGTCCATTATCAGGGCAAATCTGCTCTGGCAAACCATTTCTGGCAAATATGTTCCGTAGGACTGCAATCGTTTTCTCTGTAGTGGTTGAAGACATTTTTATCACCTCAGGCCACTTTGAATGAACATCCACTGCTATTAAGAACATTGAGTCCATGAATGGACCAGCGAAATCAATATGCACCCATTGCCATGGAGAGGAGGGCCACTCCCATGGGTGTAGAGGGGCATGTGGTGGTGCATTTTGGACCTTCTGGCATCCTAAGCAGCTCTTAGTTAGGTCTTCGATTTGTTGATCGATTCCTGGCCACCACACATAAGCCCTAGCAAGGCTTTTCATTTTCACTCCCCCCAGATGACCTTCATGTAGCTCATTTAGCACTCTCTCCCTTAACTTGGGTGGAATCACCACTCTGGATCCACACATCACTGTCCCCTGGCATACTGACAGCTGTTCTCTTCTGGACGAGAATGCTGGCAACAGTGAGTCGCCATGTGTTGGCCATCCCCTCACCGTCAAGTCATATACCCGCGACAGCGTCGGATCATTTCGGGTCTCCTTCTCTATATCCGCGTTTGTTACTGGCAATCGTTCAATTATTGACGAATAAAATATCTCGATAGGGTCCACTGCTGGTGCTTCCTCCACAGTAGGCAGTGGCAGGCGCGATAGCCCATCAGCGTTCCCATGCTGTTTCGTGCCTTTATATTCTATTTCATATTGATTCGCCCCTAGAAACAGGAACCATCTTTGTAACCGCTGTGCAGTCATCACTGGAACGCCCTTCTTAGGATTAAAGATGGAGACAAGTGGTTGGTGGTCTGTCAGCAAGGTGAACCTCTGCCCATGCAGATAGTGGTTGAATTTTTTTACTCCCCATACTAGGCTGAGGGCCTCCCTGTCAATCTGGGCGTAGTTGCGCTCGGCTGAGGTTAGTGACCGAGACGCAAAGGCTACTGGCCTCTCCAACCCGTCTGGGAATTTGTGCGACAGCACCGCTCCAATACCATAGGGTGATGCATCACATGCCAAACGAATTGATAGTGCTGGGTTGAAATGGGCCAACACCTCTTTTAATGTGACCAATACTTTACACTTCTGGAAAGCTCGTCTACGTTCGTCATCCCACTTCCATGGTACCCCTGTTTGCAGTAGGGTGTTCAGTGGGTGTAATACCGTAGACTAATTTGGTAAGAGCTTGTGGGAGTAGTTTACCAGCCCGAGGAATGACCTCAGTTGTAACACATTTTCCGGTGCTGGAGCCTTGACTACTGCCTCAATCTTGTCAGGGGACTTATGTAACCCCTCTTCATAGATGACGTGGCCACAATACGAGATCTGTTTCTGGAAAAACTCGCACTTGTGGCGATTAGCTCGTAGCCCATACTCCTTTAATCTGGTGAGCACCTTCTCCAAGTTGGCGAGGTGAGCACCGTCATTTTCGCCCGTGACCAAGATGTCGTCCAAATAACACTGGGTCCCTGGAATCCCTTGCAGGACCTGATCCATCACCCTTTGCCATATAGCCGGAGCCGAGGCTACTCCAAACACCAGCCAGTTGTATTGATAGAGACCTTTATGAGTGTTGATCGTAAGGTATTGTTTCGAAGCTTCTTCTACCTCCATTTGCAAGTACGCCTGGGCTAGATCAATTTTGGTGAAGCGTTTACCTCCAGATAGCGAGGCGAAAATATCCTCAATTCGTGGAAGCGGATATTGTACCGTGTGAAGGACTGGGTTCACTGTCACCTTAAAATCCCCACAGATGCGGACCTTCTTTGGTTCCCCAGGCATATTACTCAATGACCTCTTCATTACAGGAACGATGGGTGTAGCCCACTCGCTCCAGTCCACTTTGGACAGTACTCCTGAACGTTCCAACCCTTCCAGCTCTGCTTCAACAGCTGGTCTGATCGCATAAGGCACTGGTCTGGCCTTCAGAAACTTTGGGCTTACATTTTCCTCTATTTTAATCATTGCTGTTATTCCTTTTAGTGTTCCTAGTCCCTCCTGGAACACTTCTTTTGCATCAGTTAACATTTTTGACAGTCGTCCAGGTGTGACGTCATCATCCTTTTTGGCCTCAACCTTCAGTCCCTGTATGGAATGCCAATCTAATTGTATCTTCCGGATCCATTCACGTCCTAGCAGTGGTGGTCCTCCATCTGGCAATGCATATATATCCATTTTAGGTATTTCCTGGCCTTTATATGTCACTTTCACCCTTATTTTTCCTTTGGGGTAGATTTTTGCCCCATATACGTCTTCAAGACAATCTCTGTAGCTTTCAAGGGTATGTGTGAAAATAGCCGCTTGTAGTCTCTTTGAGTTATGACTGTTAGAGCTGACCCTGTGTCCAATTCCATTTTCACTTGGACTCCGTCTATCTTGAGTGTAACCCAGATAGTCTGGTGATCCTCCATTTCAGTTACCTTATGTAGTTTCAGACAATCCAGCTCCTTGCTTCTGGAGTCTGTGTCACTTTTCTGTTCGTCTGAACCACTGTCCATCACCTGGTGTACCTTTTTGTACTTCTCCTGTGGAGATTTCTTACTGTTGGTTTTCTTCCCAGACTTGCAGACTCTTGCTATGTGTCCTGCTTTCCCACACTGTCTGCACACTTGGTCCTTGAACCAACAATCTTTCTGGTCATGTGTTGTTCTGCCGCAGCGATAGCACTTCCCTGTTCCATAGGACATTTCATTGGTGCCATATTCTTGCGGTCTCCGTTGTATCTCTGCAGCGCCCCTTGCGACTGCTTCGTGTGATACTGCCATACTGAAAGCTTTGTCCAGCGTAAGATCCATTTCTGATAGAAACCGTTTCTGGGTTCCTTCACTTTGTAGCCCACACACCAACTTGTCTCTTAACGTATCTGCTTGTCCCGCTCCAAACTGGCAGTGTTTCGATACCTTGCGCAGTTCCGTTAGGTACTCAGCATTGCTTTCGTCTTTGTGTTGGTTCCTTTTATGGAACTTAAATCGTTCTGCTATCAGCAGCGCTGTGGGGTTTAAGTGGTCCTGTAGGATTACTACTATGCTTTCAAAATTCTTGTTTACCGGATTCTCTGGGGTTATTAGATTTCGCAGTAACCCATAAGTTTTTGCACCCATGGAATTTAACAGAACCAGTGCTTTATTAGCATCTGGCACTTCATTCGCCCTGCAGTACACCTCATTACGTTCCATATATGTCACCCAATCTTCGACTTCATTGTCGAAAATAGAGATACTGCCACTCTTCGGCATCCTTGGGTGTGAGTTAACTGTCACAAATGGCACCTCCCGCGCTTCCCCTTCTTCTCCGCTGGCACAAAATGGCGTCTCCCGCGCTTTCCTTACTTCCAGCGCTCGCCCTTCTTCTCCGCTGCGGCTTCTAAAAATGGCATCTCCTGCGCTCTTCCTTCTTCTCCGCGGCTCAATGGCGTCTCCCGCGCTCCCCTTTCTTCGCCCCGTGGACCCTGTTCAGCCCGTGAGCCCTGGCTGTGCTCTGCGAGTTCTTCTTTTTATATTTTTCAACACCGCTCAGTCTAGAACCCGGCTGTTTCTTTACCCTCTCTCTCTCCGGTTTGTTTTCTTTCTCTCGACGCCGCTCAGTGTTCAACCCCCGGCTGTGCCCTGCGCTCTTCACCCTCTGTCTTACCCCATCGACGCTGCTCGGCTTTCTCTCCGCCGTCGGTCGGCTCCAGCCGCCGCTGTTCGGGAAGTGTCTGCGCTGGACCTGTCGTCGGTCTCTTGATGCTCGTCGTGGCTGGGGAACCAAGCCCGGCTCTCCACAGCCGCCCCTGCGAAGTTCAATCTCTGCCTGACGGCTGGGCGGTTGCTCGTGGTTGACGCCCGTGTTCCTGGCTTCGACTATTTTTTTTTATATTGCAGGTAGATTCGAATCGACACTCGTCGCCACTGTTGGATCCGTGATTCAGAGGATATACTGTTATTAAATAATCACACGGATGCTGTACATGAACAATAAACAGGTCTTTACTGGAGGAGGGTAGTCTCAAGACAGGGGGTACAGAGGCATGCGCAAAGCTTATATACCGGTGTGGTCACTGTTATGTCCGTGAATAATTGAGACACGGACAGCAGGAGTGAACAAAATAAGTCTTTACTGGTGGAAGTCAATAGTGAAACTAAAAACACAGAGGCTCACTAGCGCCGTTTATACAGGGGTGGTCACGGCCGGTACTGCAGTCTGAGACCAGTTATTCTCTTAAAGGAACATACACAACAATTCCTCCCCTTTTAGATAAACAGTACATAACATTCATTTAACAACTAAATGATAACTAATTACAATCACAATTACTGTTGCTAGATACATTGGTTAAGTTTAAGCAATTATAAGTTCAGTCTTTGAGGAGGCTTCCAGCTTCTGTCTGGATAATGCCTCTTTGGGGTATCAGGTTCGTCTGGCAATGTTGAGTCGGGATCAATGTCGTTGTTTAGTTCATCTGCTTCCAATATTACCGGTTCTGCGGTAGCTGCAATTGGAACGTCGATTTCATTACCAGGTGTATCAGATCGTGGTGTGGAGTTGACGTTTTCCAGTGACTCTAGAATCTGGTCAGCATGGCGTCTTACAATGCTCTCCCCAACGTCCACGGTATACATGAGAGGTCCTTGTCGTGTACAAATCGTTCCTGGCTGCCATTTCTCAGTGCGGTAGTCCCGGGCCAAAACTGCTTGACCTATCTTAAAACTCCTGGTCGGCCTTTCATTCATATTCTGAAACTGCCTGTTCTCCACATCTCTTCGGACGTTTGGCTTAACCAAATCCAAGCGGCATCGTAGTCTTCGATTGAAGAACATCATGGCTGGAGTTTGGTTGGTAACCGCATGTGTCGCATTCCGGTAGGCAAACAAGAAGTTGTCCACCTTGTGTTGTAGGGGTATATCTTCATTACACATTGCCTTGATAGCCTTCTTGAATGTTTGGACAAACCTCTCGGCCAATCCATTAGTGGCTGGATGATATGGGGCAGATGTGTAATGCTTAACACCATTGTTCTTTAAGAACCTCCGGAATTCTTCAGACACAAACTGTGGTCCATTATCAGAGCAAATCTGTTCAGGCAGCCCATTCCTGGCGAATATGGTTCGTAAAACTGTGATAGTTTTTTCCGTGGTGGTTGAGGACATTTTTATTACCTCTGGCCACTTTGAATGTGCATCCACCGCAATTAAAAACATCGAGTCCATGAAGGGACCAGCAAAATCAATGTGCACCCTTTGCCATGGAGATGAGGGCCACTCCCATGGATGCAGACGAGCTTGTGGTGGGGCGTTTTGGACCTTCTGGCATCCTGCACAGCTCTTGGTCATCTCTTCGATTTCTCTATCGATTCCCGGCCACCACACAAACGCTCTGGCTAAGTTCTTCATTGTTACCCCACCCAGATGACCCTCATGAAGTTCATTGAGCAATCTATCCGTCAACTTAGGTGGAATTACTACTCTGGATCCACACATCAAGGTTCCTCTGCACACTGACAGCTGTTCTCTTCTCGGCGAGAATGCTGGCAGCAGTGGTTCGCCATGTGCTGGCCATCCCTTCACCGTTAAATCATAGACCCGTGATAGTGTCTGGTCATTCCGTGTTTCCTTTTCTATGTTTGCATTCATCGCAGGGAGACATTCGACTATGGTCGAGTGGAATAACTCCATTGGATCCACTGCAAGGTCTTCTTCTTCCACCGTCGGCAACGGTAGACGTGACAATCCATCAGCATTTCCATGCTGTTTAGTTCCTTTGTACTCGATGTCATATTGGTGTGCCCCTAGGAAAAGGAACCATCTCTGCAGCTGTTGTGCTGTCATTATCGGTACGCCCTTCTGAGGGTTGAAAATGGAGACAAGAGGTTGATGATCGGTTAGTAGAGTAAATTTTTGACCATGCAGGAAGTGATTGAACTTCTTCACCCCCACACTAGGCTGAGGGCCTCTCTGTCAATCTGGGCATAGTTACGCTCGGCAGAAGTTAACGAGCGTGACGCAAAAGCTATCGGCCTCTCTAAACCATCAAGGAATTTATGTGACAGTACCGCCCCAATGCCGTAGGGAGACGCATCACACGCCAGCCTGATTGGCAGTGCTGGGTTGTAGTGAGCCAAAACTTCCCTTGAAGTGATTAAGTCCTTACTCTTCTGAAAAGCACGCTTACAATCATCGCTCCATTCCCATGCTACCCCCGTTCGTAGCAGGGCGTTCAGTGGGTGCAGAATTGTCGACAAATTCGGCAAAAACTTATGATAGTAATTCACCAATCCGAGGAATGACCTCAGTTGCAACACATTTTCAGGCGCTGGGGCCTTAACAACCGCTTCAATTTTGTCAGGGGACTTATGTAACCCCTCTTCATCAATCACGTGGCCACAATACGATATCTGTTTCTTAAAAAATTCGCACTTGGGGTGGTTGGCTCGCAGCCCATGTTCCCGTAGTCTAGTGAGCACCTGTTCTAGGTTGTTAAGGTGTTCACTGTCATCTTCACCTGTTACAAGGATGTCGTCCAAGTAACACTGAGTCCCCGGAATCCCTTGCAGGACTTGTTCCATCGTCCTTTGCCATATCGCCGGAGCCAATGCTACTCCGAATACCAATCGATGATACTGGTAAAGACCTTTGTGAGTGTTTATCATGAGATACTTCCTAGACGACTCTTCAACCTCCATCTGCAAATATGCTTGTGCTAGGTCTATTTTTGTAAAACGCTTCCCTCCAGACAGTGAGGCGAAGATGTCTTCTATCCTTGGAAGAGGATATTGTACTGTGTAAAGGATTGGGTTCACCGTCACCTTGAAATCCCCACAGATGCGAATCTTCCTTGGCTCCCCGGACTTATTGCTTAACGTTTTCTTCATGACAGGAATGATGGGTGTCACCCACTCGCTCCAGTTGACCTTAGACAACACGCCCGCCTTCTCCAGATTCTGCAGCTCTGCCTCGACGGCTGGGCGAATTGCATATGGTACCGGTCTTGCTTTGAAAAACTTGGGAACTGCATTCTCTTCTATTTTTATCGAGGCGGTTACGCCTTTAAGCGTGCCCAGTTCTTGTTGAAATACCTCTTTGGCGTTAGCTAAGATTGTTGACAATCGTCCAGGAGTGACGTCTTCATCTTTTTTACCGTCCACCGTCATTGCATGAATGGAATGCCAATCTAAGTTTATCTTCCTGATCCATTCCCGTCCCAATAACGGTGGTCCACCATTCGGCAGTATGTAGAGATACAATTTCCGTATTTTCTTGCCATTGTATTCGACAGGCACCCTTATTTTTCCTCTGGGGTATACATTTTGCCCCGTATACGTCGTCAAGACGATGGATATCTCTCTCAAGGGTATGTGTGAAAATAGCCGCTCGTAGTCTCGTCGATTCATGACGGTTAGCGCTGATCCTGTATCAAATTCCATTTTAACTTGGGACGCTACTATCGTGAGGGTGACCCAAATGGTTCGGTGATCCTCTTTTGCGATTACATTGTGAAGTTTGAGACAGCTTAGTCTCCTGTTCCCGAATTCACTATCGCTCATCTGGTCTTCGGAACTACTGTCCGTCATCTTTTGTACTTTCTTGTACGGTTCCTTAGTAGCCTTTTTGTTGTCGCTGGTCTTCTTCCCAGACCTGCAAACTTGTGCAATGTGTCCCATCTTCCCGCATTGCCTGCATATTTTGTCTTTGGACCAGCAGTCCTTCTGGTCATGGTTAGTTCTGCCGCAGCGATAACATTTTGCAAATCCCCGTGTCATTTCGTGGGTGCCGTATTCCTGTGGTTTTTGTTGAATTTCTGCAGCTCCCCTGGCTGCTGCTTCATACGATACTGCCACGCTGAAAGCCTTATCTAGCGTCAGCTCTTTCTCTGAGAGTAACTTCTTCTGTGTTCCTTCACTCAGGAGTCCACAGACAAATTTCTCCCGTAGGGTATCTGCCAGTCCTGCTCCGAACTGGCAGTGCTTTGATAGCTTGCGTAGTTCCGTAAGATACTCAGCATTGCTCTCATCTTTGTGCTGAGTTCTCCTGTGGAATTTAAATCTTTCTGCTATCAACAGCGGTGCAGGGTTTAAGTGTTCCTGTAGGACAGCAACAATTTCGTTAAAACTCTTCGCCTTCGGTTTGGCTGGAGTAATCAGGTCCCGCAATAGGCCATACGTTCTAGCGCCCATTAAGTTTAGCAATATCGATGCCCTTTTCCCCTCCGCTATTTCCTTTGCCTCGAAATATACCTCGACTCTTTCCACATACGTGGTCCTGTCCTCTATTGTATTATCAAAAGCAGTGATACAGCCAGTCTTCGGCATCTTGCAATTCTAAAATGGCGCCTCCCGCACTTTGGCTTCTTCCCCAATTTAACAAAATGGCGCCTCCCGCGCTTTGCCTTCTTCCCCGCTGTTGTTAGCGCTGCTTTCCACGGTTTCTTGCGCGTTTAATATTGATTTTTTTTCTTTATTATTTTTTTCCCATCATGGAGCGGACCCTCTGGGACACTTCCCTCCCTCTTCTTAGGTCCGAACGCTGCCCGGCTTCGAAGCACCGGCCGCGCCCTATGTGCTCCACCTTCTCTCTCTCTTTGCTTCCCGACTCGCTGCCCGGCCCCGTTGAAAAGGCACCCGATCGAGCTCCAGCCCGCCGCAGCCCAGGAAGGATCAGTGCACTACCTGCCACCAGCCCGATTAGTTGGGAAACCACAGACTGAGGAACCAAGCCTGGCTCTGGACAGTCTCTCCTGCAAGTTTTCAATCCGACGATTTGGAGGGCGGTTGCCCACGGTCGACGCCCGTTTCTCGAGTTTCTTTGGATTTTATTTATTTATTTATTTATTTATTTTCTTTCTTCTGGCTTTGACCTTCAATAACGTCGTCTGAGGTGCTGCTGAGTTGCAGGTAAGTTTGTTTCTTACTCGTCGCCAGTGTTACGTCCGTGAATAATTGAGACACGGACAGCAGGAATGAACAAAATAAGTCTTTACTGGTGGAAGTCAATAGTGAAACTAAAAACACAGAGGCTCACTAGCGCCTTTTATGCAGGGGTGGTCACTGCCGGTACTGCAGTCTGAGACCAGTTATTCTCTTAAAGGTACATACACAACAGTCACTGCCAATACTACAGTATACAGGAGCTGTAAAAGTTGTTCTGACTTAAAGGCACATACACTACAAAAATTATTTTAATGAGAGATTTCAATCAACCAAATGTAAACAGGGAAAACCATGGGGGGAGTTTTAAAATTTTGAAACCCGACCCCAACCTGCCAGCTTCTGATTTTAATGGAGGTAGGTTGGGGGGCAACCCACTCTCAGGAGGCAGGTCAGTCAGTAACATTTTTAACAAGGTTGCGTGGCTCCATTTTAATGAAAATTTAATTTTTAACCCATGGAAATCGGGGCAGGTAGAAGACGAGAAGGGCTGGATCCATGAGTTAAGTGCATTTACAGCACTGCTTGTGGGCCAGGGGAAGCAGGAATGTTTTCCCCAAGCCCAACAAGCTAACCTCCTTATAGACTCTGCGACGTCCCACTCCCCCCCACCCGCGATCTCCGACTCCCCCCGCTGCCTCGTGATCTGCAAAATACCCCACCCGTCCCCTGGTTCATTGCCTCGCCCCACAATCTCCAACTTTCCCTACCCGCTGTAATCTCCGACTCAGCCTAGTCCTGCGATCTCCGACTCCCCCACCATCTTTGTCTCCCCCCACCCATCTCCCCCCCCCACTCAGCCCTCCGATTCACCACCCGACCTACAGATCTCCAACTCCCCACCAGCCCCCCAACCCCACCGACCAGTTAAATTCGACAGGACATGCAGGAAACCCATGCTTCCGGGTAATCGATTCTGGAAATCCTGCCCCCGCCCGCGGCCCACCCCCCATTCTCTTCACGGCTCTGAGTAAATATTGGGGCCCTCGAGTCTGCGATGGTAAATGTGATAGAGTTATAGAGTTATACAGCACAGAAAGAGGCCCTTCAGCCCATCGCGTCCGCGTCGGCCATCAAGCCCGGTCTAATCTAATCCCATTTTCCAGCATTTGGTCCGTAGCCTTGTATGCTATGGCATTTCAAGTGCTCATCCAAATGCTTCTTGAATGTTGTGAGGGTTCCTGCCTCTACCACCCTTTCAGGCAGTGAGTTCCAGATTCCAACCACCCTCTGGGTGAAAAAGTTTTTCCTCAAATCCCCTCTAAACCTCCTGCCCCTTACCTTGAATCTATGCCCCCTCGTTATTGACCCCTCTACTAAGGGGAATCTACCCTATCTATGCCCCTCATAATTTTGTACACTTCAATCAGGTCCCCCCTCAGCCTTCTCTGCTCCAAGGAAAACAACCCCAGCCTGTCCAGTCTTTCTTCATAGCTGAAGCGCTCCAGCCCAGGTAACATCCTGGTAAATCTCCTCTGCACCCTCTCCAAAGCAATCACATCCTTCCTACAGTGTGGCGACCAGAAATGCACACAGTGGCCTAGAAATTCAGTGCCCTTAGCGCCGATTTTGCGGCGCTAGAGGGCCTAGCGCTGCAATTGGCGCCGGCGCCGAAATTGCCTGGGGCCCTTCCGCCGCGGTAGACCGGTAGCGCTGCGCCGGCACCGATGACGTCATCGGTGTGCGCAGCGTCCCGGTTGCCATGCCGACGGGCCCCAGCGCCGAAATTCAGTTGCGGCCGCCTCGCCCGTGGCAGCCGCAACTAAGACTCTGGCAACAGAGTCTTACATAACTTTGCGCCGGCGCATTAAAGGCCCCGCGGCGGCCGGCCGCTTTCCCGCCGGCCGCCTGGCCGCAGCTCCCTCCCCGGACTTCCCCCCGCCCCCCCCCCGGAACAGAAGCAAGCCCGGCACTTGTCCGAGGTGCCGGGCTCATTTTTAAAAAGATTTTCGCGGGCCGCGGCCGGGTGCAGGCAGCTCCTCCTTAAGGGAAGGAGGAGGCCTGCACTTCCCGAACCTGCCGCAGCGCCGGAATAGCGCCGCAATTCAGCGCGTAGCGCCAGTTTTCAGGCGCAAACAGCTCTCAGCAGCGCCGGCAGCCGTTCGGGCGCAGAACTATTGAATTTTTGGCCCGCCCAGCGCGACTTAGCTCCGGCACTAACTTCCGGCGCTAAAGCCGTCGCTGCGCCAAAACCCAATTTCTAGGCCAGTATTCCAGCTGTGGCCTAACCAGCGTTTTGTACAGCTCCATCATAACCTCCCTGCTCTTATATTCTATGCCTCGGCTAATGAAGGCAAGTATCCCATATGCCTTTTTAACCACCTTATCCACCTGTTCTGCTGCCTTCAGGGATCTTTGTACATGCACACCAAGGTCCCTCTGATCCTTTGTCTTTCCTAGGGTCTTAGCATTCATTGTGTATTCTCTTGCCTTGTTAGTCCCTCCAAAATGCATCACCTCACACTTTTCAGGGTTAAATTCCATTTGCCACTGTTCCGCCCATCTGACCAACCCATCTATATCGTCCTGTAGCCTCAGGCTTCCCTCCTCGCTATTTACTACCCCACCAATTTTCGTGTCATCTGCGAACTTACTGATCATACCTTTTACATTCACATCCAAATCATTACTGTAGACCACAAACAGCAAGGGACCCAGCACCGATCCCTGTGGTACCCCACTGGACACAGGCTTCCAGTCACAAAAACAACCTTCCACCATCACCCTCTGCCTTCTGCCACTAAGCCAGTTTTGGATCCAATGTGCCAAGGCACCCTGGATCCCATGGGCTCTTACCTTCCTGACCAGTCTCCTATGCGGGATTTTATCAAAAGCCTTACTGAAATCCATGTAAACCACATCCACTGCACTACCCTCATCCACACACCTAGTCACCCCCTCGAAAAATTCAATCAAATTGGTCAGACATGACCTTCCCTTGACAAAGCCATGCTGGCTATCCTTAATTAATCCTTGCCTTTCCAAGTGGAGACTAATTCTGTCCCTCAGAATTTTTTCCAATAATTTCCCTACCACTGATGTTAGGCTCACTGGCCGGTAATTCCCTGGTTTATCCCTACTACCCTTCTTGAATAATGGTACTACGTTAGCTGTTCTCCAGTCCTCTGGCACATCCCCTGTGGCCAGAGAGGTTCTGAAAATTTGTGTCAGAGCCCCTGCAATCTCTTCCTTTGCCTCACATAGTAGCCTGGGAAACATCTTGTCCGGGCCTGGGGATTTATCTACTTTTAAGCCTGCTAAAACCGCAAGTACCTCCTCCCTCTCGATGTTAATATGTTCAAGTATATCACAGTCCCCCTGCCCGATTTCTATGTCCACATCGTCCTTCTCCATAGTGAACACAGATGCAAAAAATTCATTTAAAACCCCACCTACATCTTCTGGCTCTGCACACAGCTTGCCACTTTGGTCCCTAATGGGCCGTACTCTTTTCCTAGTTATCCTCTTGCCCTTAATATACTTATAAAACACCTGAGGATTTTCCTTTATATTGCTCGCCAGTGTTATTTCATGGCCCCTCCTCGCTCTCCTAATTTCTTTTTTAAGTATCCCCCTGCACTTTTTATACTCCTCTAGGGCTTCCTCTGTCTTTAGTCCTTTGTATCTGCCAAAAGCCCCCCTTTTTTTCCTAATCCATTCTCGTATATCCCTTGACATCCAAGGTTCCCTGGGCTTGTTGGTCCCACCCTTGACCTTTACGGGAACATGTTGCCATTGTACTCTCTCAATTTCCTTTCTGAAAGACTCCTATTGCTCCGGTGTGGATTTTCCTTCAAGTAGCTGATCCCAGTCCACATTGGCCAGATCCTGCCTTATCATATTTAAATCGGCCTTCCACCAATTTAGAACCTTTATTTCCGGTCCATCCTTGTCCTTTTCCATGACTACCTTAAATCTCACCGAATTATGGTCACTGTCACCAAAGTGCTCACCTACTAACACATCTACCACTTGCCCGGCCACATTCCCTAGAATTAGGTCCAGTACCGCCCCCTCTCTTGTAGGACTTTCTACATGCTGGCTCAAAAAGCTCTCCTGGATGCACTTTAAGAATTCTGCACCCTCTAAGCCTTTCACACTCTGACTATCCCAGTTAATATTGGGGAAGTTGAAATCCCCCATTATTATTACCCTATTATTTGCACAATTCTCTGAGATTTGCCTACATATCTGTTCCTCTATCTCCCCCTGACTGTTTGGGGGCCTATCGTACACTCCCAGCAAAGTGCTTGCCCCCTTTTTGTTTTTAAGTTCAACCCATATGGCCTCATTAGAGGAACCTGTTAATATATCATCCCTGCTTACAGCAGTAATTGACTCCTTAATTAATATTGCGACACCCCCTCCTCTTTTACCACCCCCCCTCTGTCTCGCCTGAAGATTCTATATCCCGGAATATTGAGCTGCCAGTCTTGCCCCTCCCTCAACCATGTCTCCGTGATAGCAACAATATCATTCTCCCATGTGTTCATCGACAACTTCATTTCATCCACCTTATTCGCAAGACTCCTTGCATTAAAATAAATGCCATTCAGCCTTGCCCTACTCCCTTGTACCGTTACATATTTGCTCTGCCTTCCAGTCTGACTTGTTTTTTCCTCTATATTTGGCTGTACATCACCCCCTATTATAGCTCCACTCTGTATCCCATCCCCCTGCCAAGTGCTAGCAAACCTCCCCGCAAGGATATTTGTCCCGTTCTGGTTTAAGTGCAACCCGTCCGACTTGTACAAGTCCCACCTTCCCTAGAAGCAGACCCAGTGATCCAGGAAACTAAAGCCCTCCCTCCTGCACCAACTCTTTAGCCACGCATTCATCTGCTCTATCCTCCTATTCCTATACTCACTTGCACGTGGCACCGGGAGTAATCCAGAGATTACAACCTTTGAGGTCCTGCTCTTTAATCTGCTACCTAGCTCCCTAAATTCTTGCTGCAGGACCTCATCCCTTTTCCTACCCATGTTGGTGGTCCCAATGTGAACCACGACCTCTGACTGTTCACCCTCCCCCTTCAGAATGCCCTGCAGCCGTTCAGTGACATCCTTGACCCTGGTACCAGGGAGGCAACAAACCATCCTGGAGTCACGTCTATGGCCACAGAAACACCTATCTGTTCCCCTTACAATAGAATCCCCTACCACGATTGCTCTCCCACTCTTTTTCCGCCCTTTCTGAGCAGCAGAAGCACCCCTGGTGCCAGGAAGTTGGCTGCTGCTGCCTTCTTCTGGTAAGTCATCTCCCTCAACAGTATCCAAATCGGTATACCTGTTTGAGAGGGGGATAGCCACAGGGGTCCCCTGCACTACCTGCCTGCCTCTACTGCTCTTCCTGATGGTCACCCATTTCCCTTCTGCCTATGCAGCCCTTACCTGCGGTGTGACCAACTCACTAAACGTGTTATCCACGACCCTCTCAGCATCGCGAATGCTCCAAACTCATCCATCCACAGCTCCAGCGCCGCAATGCGGTCTACTAGTAGCTGCAGCTGGATACATTTCAGGTACATATGGTTGTCAGGGACACAGGCAGCGTCCCTGAATTCCCACATAGAGCAAGAGGAGCATAACACGGGGCTGGGCTGTCCTGACATGACTTACCCTTTAATTAATTTAAATTAAATCAATACCACCAATTAAATGATATACTCAAGGGCGCTTGCCTTCCAGCAGTCCCCGCTACACCACAGAGACCCTAGAAACTATAAACCACAGAATTTAAGTTTTGTAGAGAAGGAGAAAGAGTAAATACTTACCAACCAATCACTTACCCGCTTTCTGGTGATGTCACACTTGGATTACTTTTTACCTCTCTCCTTCCCTCTGAGTTCCGAGATTGGAGATTGGTACGCCTTACCTGGTCTCTGGAGCCTTTTATACTTACTCCACCGCTCCGAGATTCCCGCCGACTCTCGCGCTCCGGACTGAGGCCTTACCTGGTCTCTGGAGCCTTTTATACTTACTCCACCGCTCCGAGATTCCCGCCGACTCTCGCGCTCCGGACTGAGGCCTTACCTGGTCTCTGGAGCCTTTTATACTTACTCCACCGCTCCGAGATTCCCGCCGACTCTCGCGCTCCGGACTGAGGCCTTACCTGGTCTCTGGAGCCTTTTATACTTACTCCACCGCTCCGAGATTCCCGCCGACTCTCGCGCTCTGGATTGAGGCCTTACCTGGTCTCTTGGAACCTTTTATACTTACTCCACCGCTCCGAGATTCCCGCCGACTCTCGCGCTCCGGACTGAGGCCTTACCTGATCTCTTGGAGCCTTTTATACTTACTCCACCGCTCCGAGATTCCTGCCGAGACTTGCGCTCCGGATTGAGGCCTTACCTGGTCTCTTGGAGCCTTTTATACTTACTCCACCGCTCCGAGATTCCCGCCGACTCTCGCGCTCCGGACTGAGGCCTTACCTGGTCTCTGGAGCCTTTTATACTTACTCCACCGCTCCGAGATTCCCGCCGACTCTCGCGCTCCGGACTGAGGCCTTACCTGGTCTCTGGAGCCTTTTATACTTACTCCACCGCTCCGAGATTCCCGCCGACTCTCGCGCTCTGGATTGAGGCCTTACCTGGTCTCTTGGAACCTTTTATACTTACTCCACCGCTCCGAGATTCCCGCCGGCTCTCGCGCTCCAGACTGAGGACTTACCTGGTCTCTTGGAGCCTTTTATACTTACTCCACCGCTCCGAGATTCCTGCCGAGACTTGCGCTCCGGATTGAGGCCTTACCTGGTCTCTTGGAGCCTTTTATACTTACTCCACCGCTCCGAGATTCCCGCCGACTCTCGCGCTCCGGACTGAGGCCTTACCTGGTCTCTTGGAGCCTTTTATACTTACTCCACCGCTCCGAGATTCCCGCCGACTCTCGCGCTCCGGACTGAGGCCTTACCTGGTCTCTGGAGCCTTTTATACTTACTCCACCGCTCCGAGATTCCCGTCGACTCTCGCGCTCCGGATTGAGGCCTTACCTGGTCTCTTGGAGCCTTTTATACTTACTCCACCGCTCCGAGATTCCCGCCGACTCTCGCGCTGCGGACTGAGGCCTTACCTGGTCTCTTGGAGCCTTTTATACTTACTCCACCGCTCCGAGATTTCCGCCGACTCTCGCGCTCCGGACTGAGGCCTTACCTGGTCTCTTGGAGCCTTTTATACTTACTCCACCACTCCGAGATTCCCGCCGACTCTCGCGCTGCGGACTGAGGCCTTACCTGGTCTCTTGGAGCCATTTATACTTACTCCACCGCTCCGAGATTCCCGCCGACTCTCGCGCTCCGGACTGAGGCCTTACCTGGTCTCTTGGAGCCTTTTATACTTACTCCACCGCTCCGAGATTCCCGCCGACTCTTGCGCTCCGGACTGAGGCCTTACCTGGTCTCTTGGAGCCTTTTATACTTACTCCACCGCTCCGAGATTCCCGCCGACTCTCGCGCTCCGGACTGAGGCCTTACCTGGTCTCTTGGAGCCTTTTATACTTACTCCACCGCTCCGAGATTCCCACCGACTCTCGCGCTCCGGATTGAGGCCTTACCTGGTCTCTTGGAGCCTTTTATACTTACTCGACCGCTCCGAGATTCCCGCCGACTCTCGCGCTCCGGACTGAGGCCTTACCTGGTCTCTTGGAGCCTTTTATACTTACTCGACCGCTCCGAGATTCCCGCCGACTCTCGCGCTCCGGATTGAGGCCTTACCTGGTCTCTTGGAGCCTTTTATACTTACTCCACTGCTCCGAGATTCCCGCCAACTCTCGTGCTCCGGATTGAGGCCTTACCTGGTCTCTGGAGCCTTTTATACTTACTCCACCGCTCCGAGATTCCCGCCGACTCTCGCGCTCCGGACTGAGGCCTTAACTGGTCTCTGGAGCCTTTTATACTTACTCCACCGCTCCGAGATTCCCGCCGACTCTCGCGCTCTGGATTGAGGCCTTACCTGGTCTCTTGGAACCTTTTATACTTACTCCACCGCTCCGAGATTCCCGCCGACTCTCGCGCTCCGGACTGAGGCCTTACCTGGTCTCTTGGAGCCTTTTATACTTACTCCACCGCTCCGAGATTCCTGCCGAGACTTGTGCTCCGGATTGAGGCCTTACCTGGTCTCTTGGAGCCTTTTATACTTACTCCACCGCTCCGAGATTCCCGCCGACTCTCGCGCTCCGGACTGAGGCCTTACCTGGTCTCTGGAGCCTTTTATACTTACTCCACCGCTCCGAGATTCCCGACGACTCTCGCGCTCCGGACTGAGGCCTTACCTGGTCTCTGGAGCCTTTTATACTTACTCCACCGCTCCGAGATTCCCGCCGACTCTCGCGCTCTGGATTGAGGCCTTACCTGGTCTCTTGGAACCTTTTATACTTACTCCACCGCTCCGAGATTCCCGCCGGCTCTCGCGCTCCAGACTGAGGCCTTACCTGGTCTCTTGGAGCCTTTTATACTTACTCCACCGCTCCGAGATTCCTGCCGGGACTTGCGCTCCGGATTGAGGCCTTACCTGGTCTCTTGGAGCCTTTTATACTTACTCCACCGCTCCGAGATTCCCGTCGACTCTCGCGCTCCGGACTGAGGCCTTACCTGGTCTCTTGGAGCCTTTTATACTTACTCCACCGCTCCGAGATTCCCACCGACTCTCGCGCTCCGGACTGAGGCCTTACCTGGTCTCTGGAGCCTTTTATACTTACTCCACCGCTCCGAGATTCCCGTCGACTCTCGCGCTCCGGATTGAGGCCTTACCTGGTCTCTTGGAGCCTTTTATACTTACTCCACCGCTCCGAGATTCCCGCCGACTCTCGCGCTGCGGACTGAGGCCTTACCTGGTCTCTTGGAGCCTTTTATACTTACTCCACCGCTCCGAGATTCCCGCCGACTCTCGCGCTCCGGACTGAGGCCTTACCTGGTCTCTTGGAGCCTTTTATACTTACTCCACCACTCCGAGATTCCCGCCGACTCTCGCGCTGCGGACTGAGGCCTTACCTGGTCTCTTGGAGCCTTTTATACTTACTCCACCGCTCCGAGATTCCCGCCGACTCTCGCGCTCCGGACTGAGGCCTTACCTGGTCTCTTGGAGCCTTTTATACTTACTCCACCGCTCCGAGATTCCCGCCGACTCTTGCGCTCCGGACTGAGGCCTTACCTGGTCTCTTGGAGCCTTTTATACTTACTCCACCGCTCCGAGATTCCCGCCGACTCTCGCGCTCCGGACTGAGGCCTTACCTGGTCTCTTGGAGCCTTTTATACTTACTCCACCGCTCCGAGATTCCCACCGACTCTCGCGCTCCGGATTGAGGCCTTACCTGGTCTCTTGGAGCCTTTTATACTTACTCGACCGCTCCGAGATTCCCGCCGACTCTCGCGCTCCGGACTGAGGCCTTACCTGGTCTCTTGGAGCCTTTTATACTTACTCCACCGCTCCGAGATTCCCGCCGACTCTCGCGCTCTGGATTGAGGCCTTACCTGGTCTCTTGGAACCTTTTATACTTACTCCACCGCTCCGAGATTCCCGCCGACTCTCGCGCTCCGGACTGAGGCCTTACCTGGTCTCTTGGAGCCTTTTATACTTACTCCACCGCTCCGAGATTCCTGCCGAGACTTGCGCTCCGGATTGAGGCCTTACCTGGTCTCTTGGAGCCTTTTATACTTACTCCACCGCTCCGAGATTCCCGCCGACTCTCGCGCTCCGGACTGAGGCCTTACCTGGTCTCTTGGAGCCTTTTATACTTACTCCACCGCTCCGAGATTCCCGCCGACTCTCGCGCTCCGGACTGAGGCCTTACCTGGTCTCTGGAGCCTTTTATACTTACTCCACCGCTCCGAGATTCCCGTCGACTCTCGCGCTCCGGATTGAGGCCTTACCTGGTCTCTTGGAGCCTTTTATACTTACTCCACCGCTCCGAGATTCCCGCCGACTCTCGCGCTGCGGACTGAGGCCTTACCTGGTCTCTTGGAGCCTTTTATACTTACTCCACCGCTCCGAGATTCCCGCCGACTCTCGCGCTCCGGACTGAGGCCTTACCTGGTCTCTTGGAGCCTTTTATACTTACTCCACCACTCCGAGATTCCCGCGGACTCTCGCGCTGCGGACTGAGGCCTTACCTGGTCTCTTGGAGCCTTTTATACTTACTCCACCGCTCCGAGATTCCCGCCGACTCTCGCGCTCCGGACTGAGGCCTTACCTGGTCTCTTGGAGCCTTTTATACTTACACCACCGCTCCGAGATTCCCGCCGACTCTTGCGCTCCGGACTGAGGCCTTACCTGGTCTCTTGGAGCCTTTTATACTTACTCCACCGCTCCGAGATTCCCGCCGACTCTCGCGCTCCGGACTGAGGCCTTACCTGGTCTCTTGGAGCCTTTTATACTTACTCCACCGCTCCGAGATTCCCACCGACTCTCGCGCTCCGGATTGAGGCCTTACCTGGTCTCTTGGAGCCTTTTATACTTACTCGACCGCTCCGAGATTCCCGCCGACTCTCGCGCTCCGGACTGAGGCCTTACCTGGTCTCTTGGAGCCTTTTATACTTACTCGACCGCTCCGAGATTCCCGCCGACTCTCGCGCTCCGGATTGAGGCCTTACCTGGTCTCTTGGAGCCTTTTATACTTACTCCACTGCTCCGAGATTCCCGCCAACTCTCGTGCTCCGGATTGAGGCCTTACCTGGTCTCTGGAGCCTTTTATACTTACTCCACCGCTCCGAGATTCCCGCCGACTCTCGCGCTCCGGACTGAGGCCTTACCTGGTCTCTTGGAGCCTTTTATACTTACTCCACCGCTCCGAGATTCCCACCAACTCTCGCGCTCCGGACTGAGGCCTTACCTGGTCTCTGGAGCCTTTTATACTTACTCCACCGCTCCAAGATTCCCGCCGACTCTCGCGCTCCGGACTGAGGCCTTACCTGGTCTCTTGGAGCCTTTTATACTTACTCCACCGCTCCGAGATTCCCACCAACTCTCGCGCTCCGGACTGAGGCCTTACCTGGTCTCTGGAGCCTTTTATACTTACTCCACCGCTCCGAGATTCCCGCCGACTCTCGCGCTCCGGACTGAGGCCTTACCTGGTCTCTTGGAGCCTTTTATACTTACTCCACCGCTCCGAGATTCCCGTCGACTCTTGCGCTCCGGACTGAGGCCTTACCTGGTCTCTTGGAGCCTTTTATACTTACTCCACCGCTCCAAGATTCCCGCCGACTCTCGCGCTCCGGATTGAGGCCTTACCTGGTCTCTTGGAGCCTTTTATACTTACTCCACCGCTCCGAGATTCCCGCCGACTCTCGCGCTCTGGATTGAGGCCTTACCTGGTCTCTTGGAACCTTTTATACTTACTCCACCGCTCCGAGATTCCCGCCGACTCTCGCGCTCCGGACTGAGGCCTTACCTGGTCTCTTGGAGCCTTTTATACTTAATCCACCGCTCCGAGATTCCTGCCGAGACTTGCGCTCCGGATTGAGGCCTTACCTGGTCTCTTGGAGCCTTTTATACTTACTCCACCGCTCCGAGATTCCCGCCGACTCTCGCGCTCCGGACTGAGGCCTTACCTGGTCTCTTGGAGCCTTTTATACTTACTCCACCGCTCCGAGATTCCCGCCGAGTCTTGCGCTCCGGACTGAGGCCTTACCTGGTCTCTTGGAGCCTTTTATACTTACTCCACTGCTCCGAGATTCCCGCCGACTTTTGCACTCCGGAGTGAGGCCTTACCTGGTCTCTTGGAGCCTTTTATACTTCCTCCACCGCTCCAAGATTCCCGCCGACTCTCGCGCTCCGAATTGAGGCCTTACCTGGTCTCTTGGAGCCTTTTATACTTACTGCACCGCTCCAAGATTCCCGCCGACTCTCGCGCTCCGGATTGAGGCCTTACCTGGTCTCTTGGAACATTTTATGCTTACTCCACCGCTCCGAGATACCCGCCGACTCTCGCGCTCCAGACTGAGGCCTTACCTCGTCTCTTGGAGCCTTTTATACTTACTCCACCACTCCAAGATACCCGCCGACTCTCGCGCTCCGGACTGAGGCCTTACCTGGTCTCTTGGAGCCTTTTATACTTACTCCACCGCTCCGAGATTCCCGCCAACTCTCGCGCTCCGGACTGAGGCCTTACCTGGTCTCTTGGAGCCTTTTATACTTACTCCACCGCTCCGAGATTCCCGCCGAGTCTTGCGCTCCGGACTGAGGCCTTACCTGGTCTCTTGGAGCCTTTTATACTTACTCCACTGCTCCGAGATTCCCGGCGACTCTCGCGCTCCGGACTGAGGCCTTACCTGTACTCTTGGAGCTTTTCATACTTACTCCACCGCTCCGAGATTCCCGCCGACTCTCGCCGATACACGAGAGCTTCTGGACCCTATGCATTATGGAAACCATGAGTCGGGCAATGTATTTGTAAAAGACTCTGAAAATGTACAGGCAATGGAAGTTGTAGCACTACTGGGAGACAGTGACCACAGAATGATTTAACATGATCTAGGAGTCAGAAATACTTAATTTTTTGAGGATGTAACTGGTAAAATAGATAAGGGAGAACCAGTGGATGTGGTGTATTTGGACTTTCAGAAGGCTTTCGATAAGGTCCCACATAAGAGATTAGCGTGTAATGTTAAGGCACATGGGATTGGGGGCAAGGTATTGACTTGGATAGAGAACTGGTTGGCAGACAGAAAGCAAAGAGTTGGAATAAACGGGTCTTTTTCTGAGTGGCAGGCAGTGACTAGTGGGGTACCGCAGGGATCGGTCCTTGGACCCCAGTTATTCACAATATATATTAATGATCTAGACAATGGAACTAGATGTAATATCTCCAAATTTGCAGATGACACAAAGCTGGGTGGGCGTGTGTGCTGTGAGGAGGATGCCGAGAAACTCCAGGATGATTTGGACAGGTTGGGTGATTGGACAGAAGCATGGCAGATGCAATATAACAAGGATAAATGTGAGGTTATCCACTTTGGTGGCAAAAACAGGAAGGCAGATTATTATCTGAATGGCAATAGATTGGGAGAAGGGGAAGTGCAACGAGACCTGGGTGTCCTTGTGCACCAGTCGCTGAATGTAAGCATGCAGGTGCAGCAGGCGGTTAAGAAGGCAAATGGTATGTTGGCCTTCGTAGCGAGAGGGTTTGAGTACAGGAACAAGGATGTCTTGCTGCAGTTGTACAGGGCCTTGGTGAGACCACATCTTGAGTATTGTGTGCAGTTTTGGTTGCCTTATCTGAGGAAGGATGTTCTTGCCATGGAAGGAGTTCAGCGAAGATTCACCAGGCTGATACCTTGGATGGCAGGAATGACGTATGAGGAGAGATTCGGTCGATTGAGCTTGTACTCGCTGGAGTTTAGAAGAATGAGAGGGGATCTCATTGAAACTTATAAAATTCTGACAGGACTGGACAGACTAGATGCAGGAAGGATATTCCCGATGGTCGGGGAGTCCAGAACCAGGGGTCACTGTCTAAGGATAAGGGGTAAGCGATTTAGGACAGAGATGAGGAGGGATTTCTTCACCCAGAGAGTGGTGAACCTGTGGAATTCTACACCACAGAAGGCAGTAGAGGCCAGTTCATTAAATATATTCATGAAGGAGTTGGATATATTTCTTAAGGCTAAAGGGATCAAGGGGTATGGGGAGAAAGCAGGGACCGGGTACTGAATTTGGATGATCAGCCATGATCGCATTGAATGGCGGAGCAGGCTGAAGGGGCCGAATGGCCTACTCCTGCTCCTATCTTCTATGTTTCTATGTTAAGATCAGGAGCCAGGTAGATAATCTAAAAAGGTTATATTCAAAGCAAATTGATATGGGGAGGTTGTTCAACAATATTCCAGTAGAAGGCAAATAGAACAAATGAAGGTATAATGCTGAACATGCAGGTTAAATGCATTTCTAAAATCCACAATCCCAGCAAAATAACTGTCACCTTAAATGGATCAGCAAAAAAATTAAAGGTGAGATAAAGAGGGAAAATGGCTTGTACAAATCCTGCAGGGAGAAAGGAGAAGGTACCCACAGGGATGAATGCAAAACATTGCAGAAATGTGTTAAAAAAAGAGATTCCTGGAAAAAAGCATAGCAATTGAAGCTGAGCAGTAAAACATTTATTTAACTGTACGAATTCGCAATAATTTACAGTTCTGATGATCAATTTTTTTGATTAAAGAATCTCTGGGCATTGCGCTTTTAAATTTCCAGGGATAGAAATGGCTGTCACCACATGGCCGAAGACAAAGGACAATGCTTTGTTTACAAAGCAATTGAATGCTATTAGCATTTGTTTGTATATCGAGTGAATACATCTAAACTGCAGAAGAGACTTTTGTACCTTGAATGGGAAACGTTTAAGAATTGAATGGGTTTTAAATCACCCAGCACTGGACAATAGGGCTGTTGCATTCTTTTGTTTCAGCCCAGGGAGCTCCGGAAGACACATTAACCCAGTCTAACCACTTTGAGTTAGCCAATCACAGTTTTCTCTTGTGTATTGGACCCTTTGGGTGGGGAATTTTGCACACAGCCCTTGCAGGACAGAACAGCAGCGGGGAGGGGGGTGCTCACCATATATAAGATAGCTGCTGAGAAGCTATCTCTCTCTTGACTTCCTGGGACCACAGGTGAGCTTCTCTCTCTCTCTCTCTCACTTCGCTGGACCACATGTGAGCAGAGTTTCTGACTCCTCAACAAAGCAACCTAGCAGGAGTTGGGGGCTGGTAATTAAGGGGATATTGCTAAGATTGTTTAACCAACATTGTAGTCACTTACCCCTCATTTTTGCCGTCTGCCTTACCCCATTTTAAGCAATTTTACTGTAATTACTGTGTTCGTGTGGGATAGTTTGATATTTTGATTATAGTTTCTTTTAGTTAATAAAACTTGATTTTTTTTTCTCTCATCCAAACCACTTGTTCCGTTTTAATATCATTAATTATAAGTTCCTCCACGCAGAACTAAAGGAGGGGTAGCGATTCGGAACCGCTGTTTTAAAATTGGTTTTATTGGAATTGGTCTGAGTGCAGGCAAAGGCTGCAAGACCAGGAAAATTACTTTAAACCTGTTTAAAGAAGCCCCAACCCTTACAATGGTGAGCCAGGTAGGAGTGGAGGCAGTTTTTGATTGAATAAGTGGTCTGGATCTGGAGAAAGCACCAGCTCTTGTTTCTCTCATTTTCAGTATGTGGGTAGCCCTGTGGATTTTAGCGGCATCGTGTAGGCTGACCTATCATGCTATAGGTGGCTGGGATAGGAAGAGTGTGAAGAGACAGCAGGAGGAGGTCCACGAGGTTAAACCTGGGGCTCAGTATAAGAAAGAGTGGCACCAGGAGGGGAACAGTCCCTCCCAGGCTAGGTTAAATTGCTATGGGTGTGGGAAAGACGGTCACTGGAGAAAAGACTGTAAGAATCCCTGGAAGGATAGCAAGGGAAAGAATCCTCCAGCCCCAGCCCAAAGGGTAGAGACAGGAATCTCCCCCGCCTCAGTCGAGTCGCTACTGGAGGTAATGCGGTCTCTCCTGACCAACCAGGGAAAGGTAGCAGCCATCAATGGTGCTGCAACCCCCTTGCCCACCTCTGCCTCCCCACAATGACTGGCCGATATGCTGGTCAAAGAGGGTGCACGTGCAGTCACTTTCTGGGACCCATATGGGTCCGGGCCAGTGGCAGTGATTACAGGCATGGATGGGGCACAGAGAAATTCAGAAAAATTGTACAAGGCAAGTTCAAGTTCACCGCCTGTAAAGACAGGCACTGTGGCCTGTTTAAAGGGACCAGCTTCCCAGCCCGCTTCTAGAGTGGTCCCCCCCATGAAGTGGGACCCTGCGGCGGCAGGGATAGCAATCCCTCTTGCAGGAGACATAGTCATAGAGTCATAGGCCTAGAAATTCAGTTGCCTTAGCGCCGCTTTTGAGGCGCTAGAGGGACTAGCGCCAGAGTTATGGCCAGTTTAAAAATTCCCTGGGGCCCTAAATCGGCGTTGCACCGGTAGCACTGCGCCGGCACCGATGACGTCATCGGTGTGCGCAGCGTCCCGGTTGCCGTGGTAACCCGCCCGAACTCCGAAATTGATTTGCGGCCGCCTCGCCCGTGGCAGCCGCAAGCAACGTTCTGTCAGAGGTGCCTTACTCCAGTTTGCGCCGGCGCATTAAAGGCCCCGCGGCAGCCGGCCACTTTCCCGCCGGCCGCCTGCCCGCAGCTCCCTCCCCGGACTTCTCCGCCCCCCCCCCCGGAACAGATGCAAGCCCGGCACTTGTCCGAGGTGCCGGGCTCATTTTTAAGCTGATTTGCGCGGGCCGCGGACGGGTGCAGGCAGCTCCTCCTTAACGGGAGGAGGAGGCCTGCACGTCCCCAGCCTGCCGCACCGCATCGGGTGCCGCAGCGCCGGAATTGCAGCGCGAAACGGCAGTTAGCGCCGATGTACCGCCGCAAAGACCCTTCAGTAGCGCCGGCAGCCGTTTGGGCGCGGCACTACTGAATTTTTGGCGCGCGCAGGGGGACTTAGCGCCAGCACTAACTTCCGGCGCTAAAGCCCTGGCTGCGCCAAAACTCAATTTCTAGGCCGTAGAGTTTTACAGCACAGAAAGAGGCCCTTCGGCCCATCGCGTCTGCGCCGCCCATCCATCCCTGTCCAGTCTAATCCCATTTTCCAGCATTTGGTCCATAGCCTTGTATGCAATGGCATTTCAAGTGCTCATCCAAATGCTTCTTGAATGTTGTGAGGGTTCCTGCCTCTACCACCCTTTCAGGCATTGAGTTCCACCTTCCAACCACCCTCTGGGTGAAAAAGTTCCTCCTCAAATCCCCTCTAAATCTCCTGCCCCTTACCCTGAATCTATGCCCCCTTGTTATTGACCCCCCTACTAAGGGGAAAAGTTCCTCTTTATCTACCCTATCTATGCCCCTCATCATTTTGTACACCTCAATCAGGTCCCCCCTCAGCCTTCTTTGCTCCAAGGAAAACAACCCCAGCCTGTCCAGCCTCTCTTCATAGCTGAGGCGCTCCATCCCAGGTAACATCCTGGTGAATCTTCTCTGCACCCTCTCCAAAGCAATCACATCCTTCCTATAGTGAGGCGACCAGAACTGCACACAGTACTCCAGCTGTGGCCTCACCAGCGTTTTGTACAGCTCCATCATAACCTCCCTGCTCTTATATTCTATGCCTCGGCTAATGAAGGCAAGTATCCCATATGCCTTTTTAACCACCTTATCTACCTGTTCCGCTGCCTTCAGGGATCTATGTACATGTACACCAAGGTCCCTCTGACCCTCTGTACTTCCTAGGGTCCTACCACTCATTGTGTATTCCCTTGCCTTATTTGTCGGTCCAAAATGCATCACCTCGCACTTTTCAGGGTTAAATTCCATTTGCCACTTTTCCGCCCATCTGACCAACCCGTTTATATCGTCCTGTAGCCTGAGGCTTTCCTGCTCACAATTTACCACCCCACCAATTTTCGTGTCATCTGCGAACTTACTGATCATACCTTTTACATTCTCATCCAAATAATTTATGTAGATCACAAACAACAAGGGACCCAGCACCGATCCCTGAGGTACCCCACTGGACACAGGCTTCCAGTCACAAAAGCAACCTTCGACCATCACCCTCTGCCTCCTGCCACTCAGCCAGTTTAGGATCCAACGCGCCAAGGCACCCTGGATCCCATGGGCTCTTACCTTCTTGACCAGTCTCCTATGCGGGACTTTGTCAAAAGCTTTACTGAAGTCCATGTAAACCACATCCACAGCATTTCCCTCATCCACCCCCCTAGTCACCCCCTCGAAAAATTCAATCAGATTTGTCAGACATGATTTACCCTTGACAAAGCCATGCTGACTATCCCCGATTAATCCTTGCCTCTCCAAGTGGAGACTAATTTTGTCCCTCAGAATTTTTTCCAATAATTTCCCTACCACAGATGTTAGGCTCACTGGCCTGTAATTCCCTGGTTTATCCCTGCTACCCTTCTTGAATAATGGTACTACGTTAGCTGTTCTCCAGTCCTCTGGTACATCCCCTGTGGCCAGAGAGGTTCTGAAAATTTGTGTCAGAGCCCCTGCAATCTCCTCCTTTGCCTCCCACAGCAGCCTGGGATACATCTCGTCCGGGCCTGGGGATTTATCCACTTTTTGGCCTGCTAAAACCGCTAGCACCTCCTCCCTCTCGATGCTAATATGTTCAAGTATGTCACAGCCCCCTTGCCCGATTTCTATGTCTGCATCGTCTTTCTCCATAGTGAACACAGATGCAAAAAATTCATTTAAAACCCCGCCTACATCATCTGGCTCAACACACAGATTGCCACTTTGGTCCCTAATGGGCCCTATCCTTTCCCTGGTTATCCTCTTGCCCTTAATATACTTATAAAACATCTTAGGATTTTCCTTTATTTTGCTCGCCAGTGTTATTTCATGGCCCCTCCTCGCCCTCCTAATTTCTTTTTTAAGTATGCCCCTGCATTTTTTATACTCTAGGGCTTCTTCCGTCTTTAGTCTTTTGTAACTGCCAAAAGCCCCTCTTTTATTTCTAATGCATTTTTGTATATCATAGGGAGGGAGCTGACACCAGGTTTTAAACATGGGGAGGAAAATTTCCAGCCACCAGCAGCGGGTGGTGAGAGCATACCTGCCCCCAGCACAGGAGTGGGCAGGGAAGAGCAGACAAACCCAGAGAGAGATTTGCACCGGCAGGCTGCCAGGTACATTATACAGTGCAGGCTATTTGGACATGGGGGGAAGGTTCCCAGCCAGCTGGGGCTGTGACCCAAGCTCAGGGTCCGCCAGCCAAAGTTTCCCCCATAGAGACACCCCTCAGAAGGTCTCAGTGGGTGCCCCAGCCTAAGAAAGCATGGTCACCCACTTTACAGTGGAGTAAGGCGGGCTCCCGAGCCGGGGAGAAGCCAGAGAACAGGGGGCCCCACTCAACAGCCATAAGCTGCGAGGGACCAGAGACAGGAGGCAGTCCAGCTTCGCTGCAGCCAGCAGCAATCTGCGACAGTGCCAGAGATTAGACTGGCCGTCCGGAGACGGGCGGCATTTGTATTATAGCTATGTGTGTGTATATAGCTTGCTTTAAGGTGTATTTTAAGTTTTGTTGATTTAACTGGTAGTTTAAAGAGTTTGGCCTAGAAATTGGGTTTTGGCTTAGCCAGGGCTTTAGCGCCGGAAGTTAGTGCCGGCGCTAAGTCCCCCTGCGCGCGCCAAAAATTCAGTAGCGCCGCGCCCAAACGGCTGCCGGCGCTACTGAAGGGTCTTAGCGCCTGGAAAAGGGCGCTAACTGCCGTTTAGCGCCGCAATTCCGGTGCTGCGGCACCCGATGCGGTGCGGCAGGCTGGGGAAGTGCAGGCCCCCTCCTTCCGTTAAGGAGGAGCTGCCTGCACCCGGCCGCGGCCCGCGCAAATCTGTTTAAAAATGAGCCCGGCACCTCGGACAAGTGCCGGGCTTGCATCTGTTCCGGGGGGGTGGTGGGGAGAAGTCCGGGGAGGGAGCTGCGGGCAGGCGGCCGGCGGGAAAGCGGCCGGCCACCGCGGGGCCTTTAATGCGCCGGCGCAAACACATGTTGGACTCTGTTGCCAGAGTCTTAGTTGCGGCTGCCACGGGCGAGGCGGCCGCAACTGAATTTCGGCGCTGGGGCCCGTCGGCATGGCAACCGGGACGCTGCGCACACCGATGACGTCATCGGTGCCGGCGCAGCGCTACCAGTGCAACGCCGCTTTAGGGCCCCAGGGAATTTTTCAACTGGCCATAACTCTGGCGCTAGTCCCTCTAGCGCCTCAAAAGCGGCGCTAAGGCTAGTGAATTTCTAGGCCTTTAAGTTTACATGTGTGCTGAATGTTTGTATTTTGGTCCAAGGTCAAGGGACCCGACCATGTCTCCACCTAAGGCAGCAGGTCAGTGAGACCTGGCTGCATGTCCTTTTAAGTTTTTGCAGGAGATTGGAAAATGAAGCAGCCATGTTCGCCCAGCCCGAGCTGGGCATCGAATGAAGATACGGATACGGAATGTTGGGGATCACCTCGCCACTGGACGAATCCAGGAGACCCCGCAGCGATCTTCGGGAAAAACCGGACAGGATCCAGAGGAACTTGCCTACTCCTCCTACGGGGAGGAGATGGCTCCAGCTGGGTGGGGCACGGCCCCCAACCCAGCACTATCCTGACCGAAGTTCACTTGCGGTAGACCTCGCTGTTGAGGAGTCACGATGGGGAAGCGCGGGCGCCTTGTGATAGGGACGCGTTCCTCGGGGGGGGTTGGTGATGGCCCGGGAAAGATCTCATAGAGGAGGGGGAGACCCAAGAGTCGCGTGGGTGCGTTCGGGGAAGGGAGGGACTCACCTGGGGACCCACAGGCAAAGAGGATAAGTGTGGCTGGGAAGGATGAGTGGGTGGCCGGATCAGTGTGGGGCCAGGGAGAGCCGCCACACAGGCACCCATCATTTTCTGCAGCCAGTCGAGGGAAGATGGGAGGGGGAGGGACTGGGAGTCATGAGATCCCATACTCCCCGGTCTCGGTCTGTGCCAAGGTAATTTTAAATGTGAGGGGTACCCCGCCTCCACAAAGGGACAAGGGAACGGTTCGGGGCTGGCAGAGCAGGCTGGTCTGTAAATCCATTCTGCCTGTTTTAAAGTTTAAGACGATCACAGGTGGGTGGAAGGTACATTTACTGCCCGAGTGGGAGGAGCAATGCCCACTCGAATTTCGCGACCCATCATCGGCACGTGATGATTGGGATTCGTTTAAGCATGTTGTTTAATGATTTTTTGTATTTTGTGTTGCAGCCCCAAGTTGAGCAGAGGCGTAGGATCCTTTCCATGCTGGGGACCAGTTTGTGACAACTCCAAGTTGAGCAGAGGTGTAGGACCCTCTCCGTGCTTGGGATCATTTTGAGTACATTGTGTAACTAAGATTGCAACATTTTGCAATAACTTATGATGTAAAAAAGTGATTGTAAATTTGGTTTAACTGTATAATTTTACAACCGTGTAGGGGTATGAGACCCCTTATTGAAAACTGAAGTATCTGTAAGATGCCTACCGTACCATGGTTTTTTTCTTGAATTTAAGGGGAATAGACGGGACGGGGATCAGTGGCAGATAGCTATTAGGTAAATACAGGGGATGGTTGTTTGTGAGGGGTCAGAAATCATTGCTCATTTCTTCAAGAGGCTACTACAAGCAAGCTGGAAGTATCCAAGGGCGGACTGTAAGAATTTGCACTAATTTACAGTTCTGAAGATCAATTTTTTTGATTAAAGAATCTCTGGGCGTTGTGCTTTTAAATTTCCAGGGATAAAAATGGCTGTCACCACATGGCCGAAGACAAAGGACAATGCTTTGTTTACAAAGCAATTGAATGCTATTAGCATTTGTTTGTATATCGAGTGGATTCATCTAAACTGCAGAAGAGACTTTTGTACCTTGAATGGGAAACGTTTAAGAATTGAATGGGTTTTAAATCACCCAGCACTGGACAATAGGGCTGTTGCATTCTTTTGTTTCAGCCCAGGGAGCTCCGGAAGACACATTAACCCAGTCTAACCACTTTGAGTTAGCCAATCACAGCTTTCTCTTGTGTATTGGACCCTTTGGGTGGGGAATTTTGCACACAGCCCTTGCAGGGCAGAACAGCAGGGGGGAGGGGTGACTCACCATATATAGGATAGCTGCTGAGAAGCTATCTCTCTCTTGACTTCCTGGGACCACAGGTGAGCCCCTCTCTCTCTCTCTCTCACTTCGCTGGACCACATGCGAGCAGAGTTTCTGACTCCTCAGCAAAGCAACCTAGCAGGAGTTTGGGGGATGGTAATTTAAGGGGATATTGCTAAGATTGTTTAACCAACATTGTAGTCACTTACCCCTCATTTTTGCCATCTGCCTTACCCTATTTTAAGCAATTTTACTGTAATTACTGTGTTCGTGTGGGATAATTTGATATTTTGATTATAGTTTCTTTTAGTTAATAAAACTTGATTTTTTTTTCTCTCATCCAAACCACTTGTTCCGTTTTAATATCATTAATTATAAGTTCCTCCACTCAGAACTAAAGGAGGGGTAGCGATTCGGAACCGCTGTTTTAAAATTGGTTTTATTGGAATTGGATTGAGTGCAGGCAAAGGCTGCAAGACCAGGAAAATTACTTTAAACCTGTTTAAAGAAGCCCCCAACCCTTACATCAGTACCACAATAGCCAGAGTGCTGTCATTGAAGAAGTGAAAACTATAAAAGATTCGAATGGGCTTCAAACTGAGGATAAATACAAAACAGTAAATATTCTGAATGAGTACTACCCCCAAGCATTCAGAAGGACAGGAATAAGCAGCATTCCCTCTTCAAACAAAGACATCCCAAGTAAAATCAATGACTTTGTTATAAATGAGATGAAATTTCTGGACAGGGTAATTGGGCTCAAAACATTTACATTCCCAGGGAGAGATGATATTTATCCCAGAGTGCTGAAGGAGAATAGGGAAGAGATTTGTGAAGAACTGTCAATCATTATAAGGAAGACATTGAGAAAGTAGCAGAAGGTTGGAAACAAGCTAATATGGTGTCCATATTCAAAAAGGGTGACTAAACAAACACAGACAACTATAGACCCAATAGTCTTGCTGCCATTCCATGTAAAATAATGAAATTGATTACACCACTGATGCAGGAATAGTTCTTTAAATTACAGATGCAATTTGTGAGATTCTGTAGCAGGGGCTACAAAGATCTGCTGGATATATTTCACATTCTGTGGTGGAATGTTTTCAGGACAAATTTGCAAAAAAACAAGAAAAAGAATGATTTGTTGAAATTTTAGCCATCCTTTAATCCAGTGTTTCTCAAACTGGGGTGCGCAGATCCCTGGTGGTCCGTACAGACTTTCCAGAGGGTCCGTGAAATATTGGCCCAGTAATTCGGGTCCCAACGCGTGAGTACGCACGGGGTACTCACTCGTGGACACGATGGAAGTGCCGGTTTCTTGCATGCACAGCGCATGCGTGGGAAAACGGCACTTCCGGTCCCCTGAAAGCAGGGGTTAAGAGGTGAAACGCGTGCGACGTATGAGGCAGCGCGTGCGCGTTGAACTTCCTTTTTTTTTGACAGGTTTGCCCGTGCGTGAAGGCCTCCACTTTTTACACATTAAAAAAGCAGACGTAAGGACTTCATTTTAAAAGGTAAGTGGTCAATTAATTAAAATTAGAACATTTTTTCCACAGGTTTATTATTTTTAAATACTTTACAGTAAGGTAAGTGTATTTTTAGCTCCGATTTTTTATAAAATTATTTTTTACAAAAATTTAAATTATTGTTTAAAATGGTTATTTAATGTTATTTATAGTTGATTTAAATAGTGTGATTTAAAAAAAAATATTTTAAGGTTATGTACTGTATTGGGTGCCCAGAGTTTTCATGAGTTTGACAGGTCTTATTTCAAACTCATGAATGGACTTTTCCCTCCTCCGATTGGTTGCCCAGTGCTCACATGATCCCAGCTGATGCATCGCACTAAGTACACCGCTGGATCATGCAAGCACAGCGTGCCGGGAGCTGGAACGGGCCACAGACAGGAAATCCATGCAGGCCCAGGCCTCAACTGTCGGCGCGCTAGATGAGTGTAGGTCGGGGGCTTGCACCCGCGGGAAGCCCCCGACACGAATTTCTGAGCCAATGAGTTAGTGAGGAGATAAATCAGCCTAGACCCCTGCTGCATTATTAGCGGCACGGGAATGCACTAAACACCATTGATCATTGATCGTTGGATAGCAGGATGCACATATAAGGAAAATAGTTACAAATGGTTTGTTGAATTCATAGCTGGATAGAGAGACTCACCAGGAACACCGATAGTAGCGAGGAGGGAATAATAAATCTTTTCTACAGAATAAAGTGCGTACTGTATCTTTTGTTCTGTTGTTTGACATATTTCCATTAGTTCGGTGTCACTGAGAACCGGTGATCCCAGTTTTGAGCGGGAATCAATGCTTCAACTGACACTGAGATAAGACAGGGAAACATTCCCTTATTTATAGCAGAGAGCAATCCTCAAGTGAGACGGTTCGGATCAATGGAGGCTGACATTCATCACAGTCAGTGAACAAACAGGCTCACTTAAACACTTTCAGCCCAATAATCTTATATAATGAAACCTATTTAACCAACAATTGAACAGAAGGAAAGTGAAATTCCCCAAAGCTCAGAATATTGTTTGAACAACTATGGGGAAGAGCAGAAAATGTGAGCCCCGCAGTCTGAAAGAGCTGATGTGAAGTGAGAGCAGCTTCATTCACAGATTGCAGATTATTTCTGTGCTCCCGTGTGACGCTGTAATTTCACAGAATTTATATCCACTCCTTCATTTCACTAATTAAATCATTAACATACAAACTGCAGCTAAACCCCATTCAACTTCAAACTACAAAACCAACATTTAATCCCATAACATGTAGGTTCCTAAATTGCGGGGATCAGACGAAGTGATCAGACTCTGCAGTGAGAAGCAGACACACCCATCTCACTGATATCTGTAAATAAATACCTGTTTTGTAAATACATTATTAAAACACTCTTTACATGCAGCACTTTCATATTATGAGTAATATAATTCAGATGGGGGGTCCGTGATTACTAATCCATTTAAAAAAGGGTCCTTCAACTAAAAAAGTAGCTTTAATTCACATTTGTTTTACTCCACACCTTTTCTCTGCTGGAAGAGAGGGTCAGTCTGACCATGGCACAAAATAAGCTGGGTAAGTTCTTTTGTTCTCGTATCTACCAGATTTCTAGCATTTAATGTGAAAAGTATGTTTAGATGAAACGGCAAATCTTGCTAATTTATTGTGTCACACTGATATTTCCCTATCCACTTCCAGGAAATTGCTGATACATTTTAAAATGACTCCTGATAAACACCAAGAAAATATATCAAGAGCAGAGGGATTTGGGGGTGCAGCTTCACAACAGCAACAATAACAACTTGTATTTATATAGCGCCTTTAATGTAGTAAAATGTCCCAAGGCGCTTCACAGGAGTATTAAAAGACACAAAAAAAATTTGACACCGAGCCACATAAAGAGAAATTAGGGCAGGTGACCAAAAGCTTGGTCAAAGAAGTAGGTTTTAAGGAGCGTCTTAAAGGAGGAAAGAGGTAGCGAGGTGGAGAGGTTTAGGCAGGGAATTCCAGAGCTTAGGGCCTAGGCAACAGAAGGCATGGCCACCAATGGTTGAGCGATTATAATCAGGGATGATCAAGAGGGCAGAAATAGAAGAGCGCAGATATCTCAGGGGATTGTGGGGCTGAAGGAGATTACAGAGATAAGGAGGGGCGAGGCCATGGAGGGATTTGAAAACAAGGATTAGAATTTTGAAATTGAGGCATTGCTTAACCGGGAGCCAATGTAGGTCAGTGAGCACAGGGATGATGGGCAAACAGGACTTGGTGCGAGTTAGGACACGGGCAGCCGAGTTTTGGATGACCTCAAGTTTACATAGGGTAGAACGTGGGAGGCCAGCCAGGTGTGCATTGGAATAGTCAAGTTTAGAGGTAACAAAGGCGTGGTTGAGGGTTTCAGCAGCCGATGAGCTGAGGCAAGGGCGGAGATGGGCGATGTTACGGAGGTGGAAATTGGCGGTCTTTGTTATGCTGCGGATATGTGGTAGGAAGCTCATTTCAGGGTCAAATATGACACCAAGGTTGCGAACAGTGTGGTTCAGCCTCAGACAGATGTTAGGGAGAGGGATGGAGTCAGTGGCTAGGGAACGGAGTTTGTGGCTGGGACCGAAAACAATGGCTTTGGTCTTCCCAATAATTGGAGAAAGTTTTTGCTCATCCAGAACTGGATGTTGGACAAGCAGTCTGACAATTTAGAGACAGTGGAGGGGTTGAGCGAAATGGTAGTGAGGTAGAGCTGGGTGTCGTCAGAGTACATGTGAAAACTGATGTTTTCGGATGATGTCGCCAAGGGGCAGCATATAGATGAGAAATAGGAGGGGGCTAAGGTTAGATCCTTGGGGGACACCAGAGGTAATGATGCGGGAGTGGGAAGGGAAGCCGTTGCAGGTGATTCTCTGGCTATGATTAGATAGATAAGAATGGAACCAGGCGAGTGCAGTCCCACCCATCTAAATGATGATGGAGAGGTGTTGGAGAAGGATGGAGTGGTCAACTATATCAAAGGCTGCAGACAAGCCAAAAAGGGCGAGGAGGGATAGTTTACCTTTGTCACAGTCACAAAGGATGTCCTGTGTGACTTTGATGAGAGCCGTTTCGGTACTGTGGCAAGGGCGGCAACCTGATTGGAGGGATTCAAACATGGACTTGTGGGAAAGATGGGCATGGATTTGGGAGACAACAACCCATTCAAGGATTTGGAGAGGAAAGGGAGCTTGGAGTTGAGGCGGTAGTTTGCAAGGACGGAGGAGGTCAAAGGTTTGTTTTTTGAGGAGAGGGGTGATGACAGCAGGTTTGAGGGAGAGGGGGACAGTACCTGAGGAGAGAGAACCATTAACAATGTCAGCTAACATGGGAGCCAGAAAAGGAAGTTGGGTGGTTAGCAGCTTGGTGGGAATAAGGTCGAGGGAGTAGGAGGTGGGTCTCATGGACAAGATAAGCGCAGAGAGGTCATGAGGGGAGATCGGAGAGAAACTGGAGAAAGATGTGAGTTCAGGGCAAGAGCAGGGGGGAACCTAAGAGGAAGTTTGGCCCGGTGAGCTAGGGGAAGGAAGGGAAGTGGCAGAGGCAGATGATCGGATGGTCTCAATCTTAGAGATAAAGAGGTCCATGAGCTCCTCACTTGTTGTCAGAGGTAAGGGTGGCGGAGACAGTGGAGAGGGGTTTAAGAAGACAGTTAGCAGTAGAGAATAGGGGCTGGGGTTTACCTTTGCATTCCAGAATGATTCTGGAACAGTGAGCAATTTTAGCAGATGAGAGCAGGACCTAATAATGATTTATGTGGCCCAGCCAGACCTGGCGGTGAATGGCTAAACCAGTTGTCCACCATATCCATTCAAGTCTGTGTCCCTTGGACTTAAGGGAGCGAAGATGAGGGCCGTACCAGGGGGAGTGGCCAGGGTGAGAGAGAGTAATTGTTTTAATAGGGACTAGGGCATCAAAGGTGGTGGTGAGAGTATGGTTGAGCAGAAATGTCATGTTGAATGGAGGGCCAAAGACTGGACAGTTGGGATTTCATAAGTGCAGTTGTAAGAGAGATGCGAGAGGGTTTTTCCCAGGGGCGGACACAGAAGGAAGTAGGGTTGGGTGGGGGGCAGGGGTGGGGGTGGAAGGGGGATGTGGGTGGAGAGCGATACGAGGAAGTGGTCAGAGATGGCCTTATCCACGATTGACAGGATGGGAGTAGCAAGGCCACGAGAGATGGCAAGATCAAGGGGGTGGCGTGAATATGGGTTGGGGACTTTACATGGAGGGAGAGATTAAGGGAGGATAGGAGGCTAGTTAACTCAGAGGAGAGAGAGCATGATGAATTGAGATGGAGTTTGAAATCACTGAGGATGAGAAGCCGTTCGGTACAAAGGCTGAGGGAGGAGAGCAGTGAAGATATCTCGGTAATAACATTTTTATGGTACTTGGGTGGGCGGTAGAGAACAAGAATTTTAAATGAGCTGAGAGGGGTGGAATAAGTTGAGATGCTCAAAGGAGGAGAAACTGCTGGAGGAGTAGGGGGGTCAGACCAAGGTGTGATTTGGTGATGAGAGCCACACCGCCACCACGGCAGTCTGAGTGGGGTAAGTGGTAGAAGGTATAGCCAGGAGGGGAGGCTTCATTTAAGGGTAAGGTGTCATCACCACTCAACCAAGTTTCCGTCAGGGCCATGATGTCGATGCAATCATCCACGCCAAGCTCATGGAAGGCAAGGGCCTTGTTCACAAGTAAACGGACATTCTGGAGGGAGATGCGGAGAGGGTCGGTGATGGCTGCCCCACTGCCAGCATCCACAGGGTCAGCGCTGGGGGGGGGGGTGAGTTGGATGGGGAGGAGATTGGCAAGATTTGCCCCCAGTGGGCACGTTGGGCGGAAAGGTTGGCGAGAGAGTAGGATGGGACAATTGGGGTTGCTGTTCGTAAGGCAGCAGTGATGAGTGTCTCAATGGGCCCTTCGTAGGATGCCAAGAGAGGCACAGAGGGAAGCTGTAGGCGTATCTAAGAGGGAGTCAAGCCTGGGATGGTGGCAGGAGAGTAGGAAGGTTGAAGAGTAATGAAGGGTTGGGGTAGGGATTTGGGAGGGCAGAGTATACGAGAGAGAAGAGATGAAAGGAGGCATGACGACAGGAGAGAGTGGTCAGGGAGGGATAGCGAGAAAAGGAAAAGAGGGGGAAAAAGTGGAAAAGTATTGAATGGCTTCGGGTCTGGAGCGGCAGCCGAAGTGCCTACACGAATGGACATGGGAAAAGCTCAGGCCTGTTTAAATGTAATAATTAATGGAATACACAGGACATTAAAGGCACCTCAGGTTGAGAAGGCTGTAAAACAAAGCCAATGGGATTCTAGATTTTTTCACCAGAGGTGTAAAATATAAAAGCCTAGAGGTAAAAATGGCCCTATATAAAATCTGAATCAGTTAGAGTACCGTGTTCAGTATTGGGCTCCACACTATAGGAAGGATATTGAGGCTTTAGCGAAAGTACAACGTGGATTCAGTACGTAGTGTCGATGGGAGCAGAGAGGTTCAAAGGGACATTGCTAGATTAAGGGGGAAAAATTCAGTATCACCCAGTTTGGGGCACGATTGTTGGCTGTGCGCAAAGTTCAGTGCCTGGCGCTAATTATCGTCTCCAACTGCAAACTTGGCTTTTATCACCCCTGGAGTTGATTGGAGCGCTAAATCAGGCGCTACACACCTCTCTTAAGGTGCAAAGGCCGAGGAGCGAGGCGCTACCTCAGAGCACTGGCGAAGCTCGTGTGATGTCAGTCAGCAATGGAACACAGACACAATGGCGCCAGCCAGTTCTTAAAGGGGAGGGCTGATCTTGCTCTCCATATACACCCTGCTCATTGCAGCCTTGAATCTCGGCCTGGAGAGACCAGTACATCAAATCTGCTGGAAAGAACAATGGAGAGGCCCAGGGAAAGAGCTCAGAGTGCAGCCCCCACAGTCTCTTAACATAGAAGATAGGAGCAGGAGTAGGCCATTCAGCCCCTTGAGCCCGCTCCGCCATTTAATGAGATCATGGCTGATCATCCAAATTCAATACCTTGTCCCTGCTTTCTCCCCAAATCCCTTAATCCCTTTAGCCTCAAGAAATATATCCAACTCCTTCTTGAATATATTTAATGAATTGGCCTCAACTGCCCTGTGTGGCAGAGAATTCCACAGGTTCACCACTCTCTGGGTGAAGAAATTCCTCTTCATCTCAGTCCTAAGTGGCTTACCCCTTATCCTTAGACTGTGACCCCTGGCTCTTCTGAAGCGATACAAGGAAGGGCAAATCAAAATGAACCTGCAAAGTGCTGCTCAGTATCCAAAACTCTTTCACACAGCGTTGAATCTCTCCAGAAGTCTCTCTCTCTCTCTCTCAGAATGCATGGTGCTGTGGCGACACGCCACCACTGGACATAATCTGCTCACGGCGGCACGGACAGTTTAAGCAGACGCCCCCAGCCGGGGGCCCTTTCCTCCAGCAACTTGTTTCCCGCAGGGACAGGCTGCCGGGAGCACTTCCTGTCTGGGGAGTATTTAAGTGGATGCACGTGCTTTTCCAGTTCCTCTTTGCCATGAGGTAGAATAAAAGCAGTTGTGTTTTACTAGCTCTGGTCTCGACTCCCACGTTTGCCGCGGTATCTCAACACTGGTGACCCCGACGCTCAGGACGAATCCTAAGCTAGCATGGCGGAAACAAACGCAGTCACGGTGAAACTACCGGACTTTTGGGAGAACCTGGCTGAAGCCTGGTTTGTTCAAGCTGAGTCCAGATTCCGGCTGAAACACATTACAGTCGACGCCACAAAGTACGACTACCTCGTCTCCTCTCTCACCTATGCCACAGTCCCCAAGGTTTGGGCAGCGCTACAGGATCCACCACCGGAAGGCAAGTACGAACATCTGAAGGCTGCGCTCCTTAAAAAATTTCAAACGTCCTCTTACCAGCGCAACTGCCAACTCCTTGACCTCCCCGGCCTTGGTGATGCTTCACCCTCGGATCTGCTTTCCCACATGCTGTCCCTCTCGGACGACAAAAACACCGGCGCCCTCTTTCGCATGCTTTTCATTCGGCAGCTCCCCGCCAGCATCCACCCGCTCATTGTGGAGTCTGGCTCCACGGACCTGAATGACATAGCCGAAAAGGCCGACCGGCTGCTCTCTGCACAGTCCGCTCGCGACGTCGCGCCCAACCTCACGGCAACGACCACGCGGGCTTCCCGGCCCACTAGGCCCGGCCGCCCTACCACTTCGGGTCACTGCTACTTCCACACCCGTTTTGGCGCTAGGGCCCAACGCTGCACGCCACCGTGTACTTTCAAACCCCCCCCCCGCACCGGCCCCCGCGATGGCCGCGGGGCAAAAGGGGCCTCTACTGTACGTCACCGACGACAGAACCAACCGCCGATTTCTGTGCGACACAGGGGCCCAGCACAGCATCACCCCCGCCTCCGCCCTCGAAATACAACGCGGCACACGGGGTATCACGCTGGCCGCAGCCAATGGCTCTGACATCCGCACATATGGCACCCGCATGGTCACGCTCGACCTCGCGGGCCGCCGCTACCGCTGGGAGTTCCTCACAGCCAAGGTCTTCTGCCCACTCATCGGCGCCGACTTCCTACGCCTCCTTGTCGACATTCCGAGGCATCGCCTCGTTGACATCAACACCATGGCCCCCATCCCCGGCGCATTCACCCCGGCCCGTTCGGCCGGCCTGACGACCTACTGCCTCGCCAGAGCCACAGACGACTACTCGGCACTCCTAGCCGAGTTTCCCGCCCTCACTAACCCGACCTTTTCGGCCAAAGCCGCCAAACACGGTGTGGAGCACTATATCCCCACCACCGGCCCCCCAGTTTCTGCCCACGCCCGCAGACTCAACCCGGCCAAGCTGGAAATTGCGCGGGCCGAGTTCACCACCATGGAACAACTTGGCATCATCCGCCGCTCCAGCAGCCCTTGGGCCTCACCCCTCCACATCGCCCCCAAGCCCGGCGGAGGCTGGCGCCCTTGCGGGGACTACCGCCGCCTCAACGACGCCACCACCCCCGACCGATACCCGGTGCCACACATCCAGGACTTCTCGGCCCGACTGGCCAGACGAACCGTCTTTTCCAAGGTCGACCTGGTGCGCGGTTACCACCAAGTCCCCGTACACCCCGCGGACATCCCCAAAACAGCCGTCATCATCCCATTCGGCCTGTTCGAGTTCCTGAGGATGCCCTTCGGCCTCAAAAATGCAGCCCAGGCTTTCCAGCGCCTTATGGACTCAGTCCTCTGGGACCTGAACTTCCTATTCGTCTATCTAGACGACATTCTCGTGGCCAGCTCCTCCAAACAGGAACACCTCGATCACCTTCGCATCCTGTTCGGGCGCCTAGCCCAACACGGGCTCATCCTCAGCCCGGCGAAGTGCCAATTCGGCCTAACCGAGATCGATTTATCGGTCACCACATCACCCCTGCTGGGGCCATCCCCCTGCCCAACAAGGTGCAGGCCGTCCAGCAATTCCCCCACCCCACAACCATCAAGGGCCTCCAGGAGTTCCTCGGGATGGTGAACTTCTACAACAGGTTCATCCCCAGAGCTGCAGCCCTCATGAATCCCCTATACGACTCCCTCCGAGGTAAATCCGGCAAGATGGACGTAGCCTGGACCACTGACACGTCAGCCGCCTTCGACGCCACCAAAAACGCGCTCGCCGACGCCACCCTGCTCGCGCACCCGAGGGCCGATGCCTGGGTCGCGCTCACCACCGACGCCTCCGACCATGCGGTCGGAGCCGTGTTCGAGCAGTGGGTCAATGGCGCGTGGCAGCCACTTGCCTTCTACAGCCGCCAACTGCGCCCCCCGGAGGTCAAATTCTCCACTTTCGACCGCGAGCTTCTCGCGCTGCACCTGTCGGTCCGCCATTTCAGGTTCCTCCTGGAAGGCCGCCCCTTCACTGCGTACGTGGACCACAAGCCGCTCACATACGCGATGGCCAAGCACACCGAACCCTGGTCCGCTAGGCAGCAACGTCAGCTCGCGGCCGTGTCCGAGTTTACTACGGACATCCAGCACGTCTCCGGTAGAGACAACGTTGTCGCCGACTGCCTTTCCCGTCCCGCCATCTGCGTGAATCACCTCGCAGTCAACTACGCGCAACTAGCAGCGGCCCAGCTCACGGACCCAGACCTCCTCTCGGCGGCTACCAGCCTGCCAGGGCTACGCCTAGCCAAGGTCACGCACGGGCCCGAAGCCACGGCAGTCACTTGCGACGTCTCACTCGGCCAACCCAGGCCGGTCGTCCCTGCAACCTGGCGCCGCCGCATCTTCGACACGCTCCACGGGCTCTCCCACCCGGGTTCCCGCGCATCCGTCAAACTCCTCTCCCAGCGCTTCGTCTGGCGCGGCCTCAGCAAAGATGTTCGGACTTGGGCCACCTCCTGCCTCGCCTGCCAACAGGCTAAGGTACAGCTGCACACAAAAGCACCCCTGGGAGACTTCGAGGTACCCAGCCGTCGCTTTGACCACGTACACGTCGACATCGTCGGTCCTCTGCCGCCATCGCAAGGCCAAACTTATCTCCTCACGATGGTCGACCGCTACACACGCTGGCCTGAGGCAGTGCCGCTGACCTCCACCACCACAGCCGACATCGCCAGGGTGTTCGTTAACACCTGGGTTGCGAGGTTCGGCATACCGGCCAACATAACCTCCGACAGAGGCACCCAGTTCACCTCCGAACTCTGGACGGCCACAGCACGCAACCTCGGGGTGACGCTCCACCGAACCACGGCGTACCACCCGCAGGCCAACGGGCTTTGTGAACGCTTCCACAGGTCACTCAAGGCCTCACTCCACGCCGGCCTGCAGGACAGTACCTGGACTGACCGCCTACCGTGGGTGCTACTAGGCCTACGCACCGCAGTCAAGGAAGACCTCCAGTCCTCGGCAGCGGAGTTAGTCTACGGACAACCGCTGCGCGTCCCAGGCGAATTCCTTCCGGAGGCTACCCCGCCTTGGTCGGCCGAACAGCGGCGGCTCAACTCTTTCTCTTCCGCTCAGCAGTTCGCCCCACTCCCGGTCAACCGACACGGCGAACTCGCACCTCACGTCCCGCCAAATTTACAGCAGGCGAGCTTCGTCTTCGTGCGACACGACGCGCACTGCGGGCCCCTGCGACCCCCGTACGATGGACCGTACGAGGTACTACAAACCGGGGACAAGGTCTTCAAGCTGCGACTCGGCGACAGGGTCGACACAGTCTCCATCGACCGGCTCAAACCAGCACACACAGAACCAGGGGAACAGGTCCCCGTGGCCCGGCCTCCAACTAGAGGCCGTCCCGCCAGCAAGCCAGCACAGCCGGCGGCAAACTGCCCGGCCCCACCAACTAGACCGGCGACCACTCAGAGCCACTGTGGCAGAACCATCAGACCACTGCCACGACTCGTCCACTCCTCCTAAGCGGATTCTGGGGGGAGTTCTGTGGCGACACGCCACCACTGGACATAAGCTGCTCACGGCGGCACGGACAGTTTAAGCAGATGCCCCCAGCCAGGGGCCCTTTCCTCCAGCAACTTGTTTCCCGCAGGGACAGGCTGCCGGGAGCACTTCCTGTCTGGTGAGTATTTAAGTGGATGTGCGGGCTTTTCCAGTTCCTCTTTGCCATGAGGTAGAATAAAAGCAGTTGTGTTTTACTAGCTCTGGTCTCGACTCCCACGTTTGCCGCGGTATCTCAACAGTGCAAAAATTTCACCAACAAAAAAAGGCAGGAAGCGGTCATCTTTAAATAGCGCTCGCCCAGTCCCTTCCTGACTGCAAAACGCTCCCCTCAACCTGTCGTTGCTAGCGGCAGGCGGTAAGGCAGGGGGCACCACTCAATATCCGGTCCGGGGTGCTACCAGGGCGTTGCGCACTTGACTTACATCACGATCTGCCGGCGCAGGAGATCGTGGCAGTAGTGTTTAGCGCTGTCGCAAAATGTCTAGTTAATTTCGTGAGCGGCGCAAACATCACCGCGCACGGGCGCTATTTTCTTTGCACCCCATTAGCGCCCTCTTAAGGCGCTAATGGGAGGTGCAAACCAACTGAATTTTTCCCCCTAAGTGTGTGGCAAAAAAAAAATCCAAGAGTGACATCACAAGAAAGCTGGTAACTGATTGGTTGGTAAAGGTCACACGGGTTTTTTGCCCTACAAATTAGGGGCCGGGGTTAAATAGCTGGATAGGGATAAAGCAGGAGCTTGGAGATTAGTAACTGTTAATACTACATTAAATTAGTAACTGTTAATACTGCATTAAATTAGGAACTGTTAATACTATATTAAATTAGTAACTGTTATTATATTATATTAAATAATTTGAATTAGGTACATCTTAGTCTTAAGTTTTTGTAAAGTTAGGTAATAGTCGAATAAGTAAAGGCATGGCAGGGCAGCTCAGTCCTGCAGAATACACATCCTGTGCCATGTGGGAAATCCAGGATGCTTCCTGTGTCCTGGACAACCACCTGTGCAGGAATTGTCATCAGCTGGAGGAGCTTGAGCTCTAGGTTTCGGAGCTTGAGCAGCAGCTGGCGTCACTGTGGTGCATCCATGAGGTTGAGAGCTATGTGGATAGCACGTTTCAGGAGGTGGTCACCCTGGAGCTAAGGAGTGCACTGGCAGAGAGGGAATGGGTTACCACCAGATAGAAGAGGAGGACCAGGCAGGTAGTGCAGGAGTCCTCTGAGTGCATCTCGCGCTCCAACCGGTATTCTGTTCTGAGTACTGGTGAGGGCGATGGTTCCTCTGGGGAGTACAGCCAGAGCCAAGTCCACGGCACCACGGGTGGGAGGAGGAAAATAGGGAAAGCAGTAGTGATAGGGGATTCGATAGTTAGGGGAGCAGACAGGCGATTCTGCAGCTGCAGACGTGACTCCAGGATGGTATATTGCCTCCCTGGTGCCAGGGTTAAGGATGTCACTGAGTGGCTGCAGAACATTCTGAGTGGGGAGGGTGAACAGCCAGAGGTCGTTGTCCATATCGGTACCAATGACATAGGTAGAAAGAGGGATGAGGTCCTGCAAGTAGATTTTAGGGAGCTGGGAAAGAGATTAAAAAACAGGACCGCAAAGGTAGTAATCTCCAGATTACTCCCAGTGCCATGAGCTCGTGAGTACAGAAATAGGAGGATAGAGCAGATGAATGTGTGGATGGAGAGATGGTGCAGGAGGGAGGGCTTCAGATTCCTGGGACACTGGGGCCAGTTCTGGGGGAGCTGGGACCTGTACAAGCCGGATGGGTTGCACCTCAACAGAGTCGGTACCAATATCCTTGCAGGGAGGTTTGCTAATGCTGTTGGGGAGAGTTTAAACTAATTTGGTAGGGGGATGGGCACCAGGATGTAGCATTAGAAAGGAGAAACAAAGTTCACAAAGGATTGGGAGAGATGGATAGCATTAAAGTAAGAAATAGTAAGGTATTAGGTGGGGTCAGACTAAGAGATAATACAGGATGGTCTAAGATAGGTTTAAAGTGCATGTCTGTGAATGCACAAAGCATAGTAAACAAGGTTGGTGAACTGCAGGCGCAAATCGTCACATGGGAATATGATGTCATGGTAATAACGGAGACCTGGCTCAAAAAGGTGCAGGATTGGTTATTAAATATTCCTGGATATAAGGTGTTCAGGAAAGATAGGAGGTGGTGTGGCATTATTGGTTAAGGATAATGTAACAGTGCTGGAGAGAGAAGATATCCTGGAGGGTTCGAGGACAGAACCTATGTGGCTAGAGTTAAGAAATAATAGAGGTGCCATTACACTACAAGGTGTATTCTAGTGGGGAAAATATGGAGGAGCAAATTTGCAGAGAAATTGCAGAGAGATGCAAGAACTATAGAGTAGTGATAATGGGGGGACTTCAACTATCCTAATATACACTGGGATGGTAATAGTGTAAAGGGCAGAGAGGGGGAAGAATTTCTGAAGTGTGTTCAGGAGAACTTTCTTGATCAGCATGTTTCCAGCCCAACGAGGAAGGAGGCATTGCTGGAGCTGGTTCTGGGGAAAGAGGTAGGTCAAGCAGAGCAAGTGTCAGTTGGTGAACATTTAGGGAACAGTGATCATCGTATCATAACATTTAGATTAGCAATGGAAAAGGAAAGGGAGCAATCTAGAGTAAAAATATTTAATTGGAGGAAGGCCAATTTCAGCAGGATTATAACGGATCTGGCCCAGGTAAATCGGAATCCAAGATTGGCATGCAAAACTGTAATGGAACAAAGGGCTGCCTTTAAAGAGGAAATAGTTCGGGTACAGTTGAGTTATATTCCCACTCGGGGGGAAAAGTAAGGCAACTAAAGTCAGAGCTCCCTGGATGACGAAGGAGATAGAAAGATGAAGCAGAAAATGAGCGGGTATGACAGATGTCAGGTTGAGAATAAATCTGAGAATCAGGCAATATATAGAAAGTTCAGAGGAGAAGTGAAAAAGAAAATAAGAGAGCGTACGAGAAAAAGAGAGGGTACGAGAATAGAATAGCAGCTAACATGAGGTAATCCAAAAGTCTTCTATAGGCATATAAATAGTAAATGGGTAGTAAGAGGAGGGGTAGGGCCGACTAGGGACCAAAAAGGAGACCTACGCACGGAGGCAGAGGGTATGGCTGAGGTGCTAAAGGAGTACTTTGCATCTGTCTTCACCAAGGAAGAAGAACATGCTGCTATAGACATAGTGAAGGAGGAGGTAGAGGAGATACTGGATGGGATAAAAATTGATAAAGACGAGACACTAGAAAGGCTGGCTGTACTTAAAGTAGATAAGTCACCAGGACCAGATGGGATGCATCCTAGGACACTGAGGGAAGTGAAGGAAGAAATCGCGGCAGTACTGGCCGTAATATTCCAATCCTCCTTAGACATGGGGGTGGTGCCAGAGGACTGGAGAATTACAAATGTTACACCCTTGTTCAAAAAAGGGTGTTAAGATAAACCCAGCAACTACAGGCCAGTCAGTTTAACCTCGGTAAAGGGGAAGATTTTAGAAACAATAATCAGGGACAAAATTAACAGTCACTTGGACAAGTGTGGATTAATTAAGGAAAGCCAGCATGGATTTGTTAAAGGCAAATAATGTTTAACTAACTTGATTGAGTTTTTTGATGAGGTAATAGAGAGGGTTGATGAGAGTAATGCGCTTGACGTGGTGTACATGGATTTCCAAAAGACGCTACAGATGCATTCGCACCCGTACGACCAGATTTAGGAACAGCTTCTTTCCCAGGGCTGTCATCCTACTGAACTCCACAAATAAACTCTGAAGCCTGCACATCTGCCAATGCACTTTATTATGGTTATATTTATGTTAATATACTACAAGCCAAATGTATGTTGAATGTTTAAATGTCTTAATCCAAATGTACACTCTCGGGAGCTGCAAGCCTACATTTCGTTGTACTGCACTTGTGCACTAACAATGACAATAAAAGTTGATTTGATTTGATTGATTTGAAGTTGAAGCCCATGGAATAAAAGGGACAGTGGCAGCATGGATACAAAATTGGCTAAGTGATAGGAAACAGAGAGTAGTGGTGAACGGTTGTTTTTCGGACTGGAGGAAGGTATACAGTGGCGTTCCCCAGGGGTCGGTTCTAGGACCACTGCTTTACTTGATATATATTAATGACTTGGATGTGGGTGTACAGGGCAAATTTCAAAATTTACAGATGACACAAAATGTGGAAGTATAGCGAACAGTGAGGAGGATAGTGTTATACTTCAAGAGGACATAGACCTCCCTTGATCTTCTTCAAATAGTACCATGGTAGGCAGACAGGGGCTTGGCTTAACGTCACATTCAAATCTTGGCAGCTCAGACAATGCAGCACTCCATCAGCACTGCATTGAAGTATCAACGTTGATTATTTGCTCAAAGTCTCTAGAATGGGGCTTGAACCCATGACCTTCTGACTCAGAGAAGAGCATGCTACTATTAAACCAAAGCTGATATTGAATGCCTATTTTATACTGACTTGAATATGAACGGCCATAACCGAGGTGAAAATACATTTTCCCAGTAGTGGGTTGGAAGTGGACTTTTCCTGCTTAACCCATGCGGAGTGGTTCACAGTCCAATCCGAGTCACTCGCAGGTCCTCCTCTCACATCCTTCCCCACCTGTATTTGCATTCATCCCTCCTACTGTACATGCCGACTGTGACTGTGATGCTGTAGCTAAGCATACCATTAAAGCTTCGGCCTTAGCTCAGTGGTGCACTCTCATTTCTGAGTCAGCAGGTTGTCTGTTCAAGCTCCACTCTAGGGATGCATAGCAAGGGATATAACATATATCTAAATAAAACTGTATTTGGCCTGGTGAGACTAAATCTGGAGTATTGTGTGCAATTTTGATCTCCCTATTTCAAAAATGATATTTGGTTTTAGGAGAGGGTACAGAGAAGGGATACACAGTTGATCCCAGAACTTAAGGGAATGACGTAAAAAGGAAGATTGACGACCCTGGTTTTTTCGCTCTTGATAAGAGAGGACTGAGAGGGGATATGATAGATGTGTTTAAAATTAGACAAAGGTTTGGGCAAATTGTATCCAATAAGTTTTTCAGCTGTGTACAGACTTTATGCAGAAGGGGTCATATTTACAAATTAAGGATAACAAATGAAAATAAGAAATCATAGAATCATAGAATGATACAGCACAAGAGGCCATTCGGCCCATTGTGCCTGTGCCGGCTCTTTGGTAGAGCTATCTAATTAATCCCACGCCCCTGCTCTTTCCCCATAGCCATGTAAATTTTTTCCTGTAAGTATTTATCCAATTTTCCTTTGAACATTACTTTTGAATCTGCTTCCACCACCCTTTCAGGCAGTGCCTTTCAGAACACAACAACTCGCTGTCTAAAAAAAAATGTTTCCTCATGTCGCCTCTGGTTCTTTTGCCAATCAGCTTAAATCTGTGTCCTCTGGTTACTGACCCTTCTGCCACTGGAAACAGTTTTCTCTTAACTACTCTATCAAAACCATTTGTGATTTTGAACAACTCTATAAAAGCTCCTCTTAACCTTCTGTGCTCTAAGGAGAAATGCAGGAGGAACTTTTCTTTACAAATAGAGTGGTAAGTATGAGGAACAGATTGCTGGCACAGGTGGCAGGACAAGAAACCTTAATATGTTTCAAGAAGGAATTAGGCAGGTTCTTGTCAACAAATGGGGTTGAAGGTTAATAGAAATATACCGAGGGAATACCATGGATAGGTCGACTAGATGGACTGAAGGTCTTCTCCTGCCTGAAACTGTCACTGCGTAACTACAGTAAGAAAGTATAGCAGCAGTGCCAAACATATGGACTTGAGGAACAACCTGAGATGGATTGTGAATGGGTTGTGGATTGTGGGTCAAGGCAGGCTTGTCTGGGAAGGGCCCTGGAATGGCTTTAACAACTCCAGCACAGGTCAGGACAGGGTGTGAATAACTTCAGGTTATTAGGGTAGCCTGGGCTCTAAAAATCTCCTTCCCACTCACCGCAAGTGCTTCTTGGCCCATGTGCTCACTTCCCCACTTGCCAAGACTGAGTGCCACCTGCTTGTCCGCCCTTGCCCTCCAAGTGCTTTCACTTGCTCATCTATCCTTCCATCCTGAATGGGAGGGCTGTCCTATGAGTAGAGATTGTGTAGAATGGGCCTATACTCTCTGGCATTTAGAAGAATGAGAGGTGATCTCATTGAAACATACAAGATTCTGAAGGGGATTGACAGGGTAGATGTTGAAAGGTTGTTTCCCCTGGCTGGAGCGTCTAGAACTAGGGGGCATAGTCTCAGGATAAGGGGTCGGCTACTTACGGCTGAGATGAGGAGAAATTTCTTCACTCAGAAGGTTGTGAATCTTTGGAATTCTCTGCCCCAAAGGGCTGTGGATGCTGAGTCTTTGAGTATATTCAAGGCTGAGATAGATAGATTTTTGGAATCAATGGATATGGAGATCGGGTGGGAAAGTGGAGTTGAGGTCGATGATCAGCCATGATCTTATTGAATGGTGGAGCAGGCTCGAGGGGCCCTATGGCCTACTCCTGCTCCTGTTTCTTATGCTTCACAGTCTTCCTATTTTCATTCTGCACCAACTTAAGTTCTTCTCGGTCTACCTGCCCCAAGTGCATGCTGATACATGAAAGAGAGCGAGAAAGAGCGAGACGTGAAGGAAGAGAGCAAAAGATAGCGGATGTAAATGAGGTGAGCGACAGAAAGTGAGAAATGAAGGAGCAAGAAGTGAAGGAAAGTGAAAGACTGTGAGTAAAGGAGGAGAGTAAAAAAAGCGAAAAGCAGAAGAGTGAGAGAAAGCAAGAATTGAAGGAGGAAGGCACAAGAGAGAAGTGAAGCAAGTACAAGAGTCAGAAGTGAAAGAAGAAAGAAAGACTTGCATTTATATAGCGCCTTTCACGACTACCGGATGTCTCAAAGCGCTTTACAGTCAATGAAGTACATTTGAAGTGTAATCACTGTTGTAATGTAGGAAATGCGGCAGCCAATTTGTGCACAACAAGCTCTCACAAACCGCAATGTGATAATGACCAGATAATCTGTCTTTGTTATGTTGATTGAGGGATAAATATTGGCCAGGACACCGGGGATAACTCCCCTGCTCTTCTTCGAAATAGTGCCGTGGGATCTTTTACATCCACTTGAGAGAGCAGACAGGACCTCAGTTTAACATCACATCTGAAAAACGGCACCTCCAACAGTGCAGCACTCCCTCAGCACTGCACTGGAGTGTCAGCCTAGATTTTTGTGCTCAAGTCCCTGGAGTGGGACTATGAACCCACAACCTTCTGACTCAGAGGCGAGTGTGCTACCAACTGAGCCACAGCTGACAGGAGGAAAGAAATAGAAATTGCATAGGAAAAATAGAGGTGGTATAGAAAGGAGTGAGAAAAAGTGGAAGAGGAGGAGAGACAGAGATAGAGGAGGAGCAATACAAATAGAAAGCAGTGGAAGAGAGACACACAGAAATGGAGGACGGGAGAAACAGAGACAAGTGGACTAAAAATAAATAGAGAGTGAGTGACGTTTTTGTAGACCTAACGACATCAGTATCTTTAGGTAGAGGGGCACGAGCGTTTTTGTGGAGTTCATCTACAGAGTTAGGTCCAACCACTGCACAGCAACAATCAGCAAAGCAAATAGAATGCTGGATTAGCTTTCCTCCTTTAAGATGCACCTTAAAACCTACCTCTTTGACCAAGCATTTGCTCATCTGCCTTAACCTCTCCTTATATGGCTCGGCATCAAATTTTGTTTTGATAACAATCCTGTGAAGCACCTTGGGATGTTTTGCGACGATAAAGGTGCTATATAGATACAAGTTGTTGTTGAATTATAATTATCAACATAGTAGAGTATAAGTCCGAAGGAGTCAAGCTCAAACTGTATAGCACACTAGACAGACCACACCACTGCTCAAATACTACAGAATTTCAGCAAGTACTGTAATGTTCCAATTAAAGGGTTGCATCAAGTGTTAAGAATATAGGAACAGAGGAACAGAAGCAGACCATTCAGCCCCTCGAGCCTGTTCCACCATTCAATGAGACCATGGCTGATCTGCGACCTAAATCCATATACCTAACTTTGGCCCATATCCTTTAATACCTTTGGTTAACAAAAAGCTATCAATCTCAGATTTAAAATTAACAATTGATCTAGCATCAATTGCCATTTGCGGAAGAGATTTCCAAACTTCTACCACCCTTTGTGTGTAGAAGTGTTTCCTAATTTCACTCCTGAAAGGTCTGGCTCTAATTTTTAGACTATGCCCCCCAGTCCTAGAATCCCCAACCAGCGGAAATAGTTTCTCTATCTGCCCTACCTGTTCCCCTTAATATCCTGAAAACTTCGATCAGATCACCCCTTAACCTTCTAAATTCTGGGGAATACAACCCTAATTTATGTAATCTCTCCTTGTAACTTAACCCTTGGAGTCCGGGTATCATTCTGGTAAACCTATGCTGCACTCCCTCCAAGGCCAATATATCCTTCCTAAGGTGTGGTGCCCAGAACTGCTGACAGTACTCCAGGTGTGGTCTAACCATGGCTTTGTACAGCTGCAGCATAACATCCAGCCCCTTGTACTCTAGCCCTCTAGGTATAAAGGCCAGCATTCCATTAGCCTTTTTGATTATTTTCTGTACCTGTTCATGACATTTTAATGATCCATGTACCTGAATCCCCAAGTCTATTTGGACGGCCAATGTTTTAGCTTTTTACCATTTAGAAAGTACCCTGTTTTATTCTTTTTAGTTCCAAAGTGGATGACCTCATATTTGCTTCCATTGAAATCCATTTGCCACAGTTTTGTCCATTCACTTAATCTATCAATATTTCTTTGTAATTTTATGCTTTCATCTACACGGCCTACGATGCCACTTATCTTTGTGTCATCGGCAAATTTGGATACATGAATTTCTATGCCATCATCTAAGTCGTTAATAAATACTGTGTATAGTTGAGGCCCCAACACAGATCCCTGTGGGACACCTAGTCACATCCTGCCAATTTGAGTACCTGCCCATTATCCCTGCCGCTCAGCCAATTTCCTAACCAGGTCAATAATTTGCCCTCAATTCCATGGGCTTCTACCTTAGTTAACAATCTCTTATGTGGGACTTTATCAAATGCCTTCTGGAAGTCCATATAAATAACATCCATAGACATTCCCCTGTCCACTACTTTAGTCACCTCTTCAAAAACTTCAATCAGGTTTGTCAGGCAGACCTAACTTTCACAAATCCATGCTGGCTCTCTCTGATTAGCTGGAAATATTCGAGGCGTTCAGTCACCCTATCCTTAGTTATAGACACTAGCAATTTCCCCACAACAGATGTTAGGTTAACTGGTCTAGATTTCCCTGGTTTCCGTCTCTCACCATTCTTAAAAAGTGGATTGACATGCACAATTTTCCAATCTAAAGGGACGGTTCCTGAATTGAGAGAACTTTGGAAGATCATAGTTAGAGCATCTGCAATGTGCTCACCTACTTCCTTTAAAACCCTGGGATGGAAACCATCTGGCCCAGGAGATTTGTCACTCTTTAGTGCCATTATTTTCTTCATTACTGTTAATTTACTCACGTTAATTTTATTGAGTCCCTGTCCCTGATTCAATATTAGTTTCTTTGGGATTTCCGGCATGCTATCCACTTCCTCTACTGTAAATGCTGACGCAAAGTAATTATTCAACATGTCTGCCATTTCCCCATTATCATTGACAATATCAACGTTATCAGTTTTTAAGGGGCCAACATTGCTCCTGATTACCTCTTTTTCCTAATGTAATTGTAAAACTTCTTTGTGTTGATTTTGATATCCCTTGCAACTTTCTTTTCATACTCCCTTTTTGTAGCTCTTATTATCTGTTTTGTGACCCTTTGCTGTTCTTTGTATCTTTCCCACTCACCAGGATCTGTGCTATTTTTTGCCTTTTTGTATGCCTTTTCCTTTAGTTTTATGCTGTCCCTCACCTCTTTAGTTGACTATGGCTGTTTTTTTTTGGCAACTAGAGCTCTTGCCCCTCAGGGGTGTAAACTGGTTCTGTATCACATTCAATTCTTTTTTAAACATCTCCCACTGATCTTCTGTCGTTTTACCCATTAACAGATTTGCCCAGTTTACTGTGGACAGTGTCTGCCTCATCCCATTGAAGTCGGCCTTAGCTAAATCTAGAATCTTAGTAGCTCTTTCACGTTTCTGTTGTATTCGTGTGTTAATAGAGACACGGAAGGCAGGAGTAGGTTTCACAGGTGTTTACTGAACAAAGTCTGGAGGTGAACTAACAGATACAAGACAATATACAGGCTTATATAGCCCGAGTGGCCATTACCGGCATTACAGTACACAGGGGGCTCTTAAAGGTACATACACCACAATTCCTCCCCTTTTAGACAACCAGTACATAATATTTTAAGTAATCATTAATTAACATGTTACAAGAACAATAATCCACACATTGCTGCAGTTAATCAATTATAAGTCAGTCTCTCTGGAGGCTTCCTGACTCGGTCCGGATAACGCCTCGGTGGTGTAGTAGTTTCTGGTGGTGTAGTAGGTTCTTTTGGCAGGCAAGGCTGATTCGGCTTGAATGCCAGTGTCGGGTTCATCTTGTTCCAGTATCACCGGATCGGAGGTATATACTATGGGTATCTCTACGTCATCATTAGGCGTATAGAGTTGTGGTGTAGGTTGTCCCTTTTCGGATGACTCTATGATCTGGTCAGCATGGCGCCTTATTATGCTTTCTCCAATGTCCCCGGTATACATCAGCGGTCCTAGTTGTGTGCAAATAGTTCCAGGCTGCCATTTCTCGGTACGGTAGTCCCGGTCCAAAATTTGTTGACCTATCTGGAAGGTTCTAGTTGGCCTTTCATTCATGCCTTGAAATTGCCGGTTCTCCACGTCCCTTCTGATGTTTGGCTTGATTAAATCCAGCCGGCATCTTAGGTTTCTATTGAAGAACATCATGGCGGGAGTTTGGTTTGTAACAACATGTGTTGCATTCCTGTATGCAAACAAGAAGTTATCTACCTTATGCTGAAGTTTTATGTCTTCATTACCCATGGCCTTTATGGCCTTCTTGAAGGTCTGGACAAACCTTTCAGCCAATCCATTGGTGGCGGGATGGTATGGGGCGGACGTGTAGTGCTTAACCCCATTGTTTTTTAAGAACTTCCTGAATTCTTCGGACACAAATTGCGGCCCATTATCAGAACAGATCTGTTCAGGCAGCCCATTCCTGGCAAATATGGTCCTTAATACTGTGATGGTTTTTTCCGTGGTGGTGGAGGACATCTTTATTACCTCCGGCCACTTGGAGTGTGCATCAACCGCGATTAAGAACATTGAGTCCATAAATGGACCAGCAAAGTTGATGTGTACCCTTTGCCATGGAGATGAGGGCCACTCCCATGGATGTAGAGGGGCTTGTGGTGGGGCATTTTGGACCTTCTGGCATCCTAGGCAGCTCTTGGTCATTTCTTCGATGTCTCCATCGATACCTGGCCACCACACAAACGCTTTGGCTAGGTTCTTCATTTTCACTCCACCCAGATGCCCCTCGTAAAGCTCCTTTGGCACTTTATCCTGGAGTTTGGGTGGAATCACCACTCTGGATCCACACATCAAGGTTCCTCGGCACACTGACAGCTGTTCTCTTCTTTGCGAGAATGCTGGCAACAGTGGTTCGCCATGTGCTGGCCATCCCTTCACCGTTAAATCGTAGACTCGTGAGAGAGTCGGGTCATTTCTCGTTCCCTTTTCAATGGCAGAATTTGTTACTGGCAGACATTCCACTATGGTTGAGTGGAACATCTCCACTGAGTCTACTGTAGGTGCCTCTTCTACCGTTGGCAACGGTAGGCGCGATAAACCGTCAGCATTCCCATGCTGTTTTGATCCTTTGTATTCTATGTCATATTGGTGTGCCCCTAGGAAAAGGGACCACCTCTGTAGCCTTTGCGCTGTCATAATGGGAACACCCTTTTTAGGGTTGAATATGGAGACGAGGGGTTGATGGTCAGTCAACAAGGTAAATTTTTGTCCGTGTAGGTAATGGTTACATTTCTTCACTCCCCATACCAGGCTGAGTGCTTCCCTGTCGATCTGGGCATAGTTACGCTCAGCTGAGTTCAATGAGCGTGACGCAAAAGCTATCGGCCGCTCCGAGCCATCAGGGAATCTATGCGATAATACCGCACCTACGCCGTAAGGGGATGCATCGCACACCAGTCTGATTGGCAGTGATGGGTTATAATGAGCCAAAACTTCCTTGGACGTGATCAAGCCTTTGCATTTATGGAAGGCACGTTTACAGTCTTCGCTCCATTTCCAAATTACTCCCATTTGTAGCAGTTCGTTAAGAGGGTGCAGAACAGTTGACAAGTTCAGTAAAAATTTATGATAGTAATTTATTAATCCCAGGAACGACCTTAATTGTGAGACATTTTCAGGTGCTGGGGCTTTTATGACCGCTTCAATTTTTTCAGGTGACTTATGCAACCCTTCCTCGTTAATCATGTGGCCACAATATGATATTTGTTTCTGGAAAAATTCGCACTTGGGGCGATTTGCTCGTAGGCCCCATTCTCTCAGCCTAGTGAGCACCTGCTCCAAATTGGCAAGGTGCTCGTTGTCGTTTTCTCCTGTTACAAGGATGTCGTCTAGGTAGCATTGAGTCCCCGGAATCCCTTGGAGGACTTGCTCCATAGCTCTTTGCCAGATAGCTGGAGCTGATGCTACTCCGAAAACCAGTCGATTGTACTGGTACAGGCCTTTATGTGTATTTATCGTGAGATACTTTTTAGAGGCCTCTTCAACCTCCATCTGTAGATATGCCTGTGCCAAGTCAATTTTGGTGAAACGTTTCCCTCCAGATAGTGAGGCGAAAATATCTTCTATCCTCGGAAGAGGATACTGTACCATGTGAAGGACTGGGTTTACAGTCACCTTGAAGTCCCCACAGATGCGAACTTTTCTCTGTTCTTCAGATTTATCATTATTCAACGTTTTCTTCATGACCGGGACGATGGGTGTTGCCCACTCGCTCCAATCTATCTTGGATAATACGCCTGCCTTTTCCAAATTCTCCAGCTCTGCCTCGACTGCTGGATGAATTGCGTATGGCACCGGCCTTGCCTTAAAAAACTTGGGAATTGCCGCATCTTCCACTTTTATTGAGGCGGTGATGCCTTTCAAGGTTCCTAGTTTCTGTTGAAACACTTCCTTGGCGTTGGCCAAGATGTCTTTTAATCATTCAGGTATGATGTCATCCTCATTTTTTTTCTTACTGGTCACCGTCAGTGCCTGAATGGAGTGCCAGTCTAAACGTATCTTCCTGATCCATTCACGTCCCAACAGCAGTGGACCACCATCTTGCAGAACGTATAAATACAACTTCTGTATTTCCTTGCCGTTGTATACAACAGGCACCCTTATTTTCCCTTTGGGGTATACTTTCTGCCCCATATATGTTTTCAAAATAATGGCTGTGTCTTTCAAAGGTATATGCGGAAATAGCCGCTCGTAATCCCGTCGACTTATGACGGTCAGAGCTGATCCTGTATCTAGCTCCATTTTAACTGGGGACCCCGCTATCGTGAGGGTAACCCAAATGGTCTGGTAATCTTCTTTGGTAATTACATTATGTAATTTGAGACAGCTTAGTCTCTTGTTTCCGGAGTTGCTATTGCTCTTCTGATCTTCGGAGCTACTGTCCGTCATCATTTGTACCTTTCTGTACTTTTCCTTATTGATTTTTTTCCTGTCCGTGGATTTTTTGTGTCCAGATCGGCATACACGTACAATGTGTCCAATCTTTCCGCATTGCCTACATGCTTTGTCCTTGAACCAGCAGTCCCTCTGGTCATGGGTGGATCTGCCGCAGCGATAACATCACTCGAAACCCTGTGTCATTTCATGGGTGCCGAAGTCCTGTGTCTTTTGCTGTATCTCTGCAGCTCCTCTTGCAGCTGCTTCGTATGATACAGCCATATTGAAAGCCTTGTCCAGTGTCAAATCTTTCTCAGAAAGTAGCCTTTTCTGTGTTCCTTCACTTAGGAGACCGCAGACGAATTTGTCTCGAAGAGAATCTGCCAGTCCTGCCCCGAATTGGCAGTGCTTTGATAGCTTCCTTAATTCGGTGAGGTAATCAGCGTTACTTTCATTCTTGTGCTGATTCCTCTTGAAGAATTTGAATCGTTCTGCTAACAGCAGCGGTGTTGGGTTTAAGTGCTCCTTTAGAGTATCAACAATCTCCTTAATGTTCTTGTCCTTTGGTTTGGCTGGAGTGATTGCGTTTCATAACAGCCCGTATGTCCTTGCGCCCATTAGATTTAGAAGTACTGATGCCTTTTTATCATTTTCTATTCCATTTGCTGTGCAATATACCTCCACTCTTTCCACATATGTGGTCCAATCCTCTATATCGTTATCGAAAGCATTAATATTGCCAGCCTTAGGCATCCTGAAAAAAAAATGGCGCTTCCCGCGCTTTCCTTTCTTCCCTGCAGAAAAAAATGGCGCTTCCCGTGCTTTCCCGCCGCTGCTGCTGCTGACAACACTGTTTTCCGTGGTTTTTATTTACAGGTGGAGACTCGTTCCCGCCGGACTCTCTGGGACTATTCCCCCCCTCTGCTTGGTCTGAACGCCGACCTGCTTTGCAGCACCGGCCGTCTCCTGAGTGCTCCCCCCTCTGTCTCTGTTTGCCTCCGCCTTCGCTGCTCGGCCCCGCTGCAGAGCCAGCCGATGGAGCCCCAGCCCGCCGCCCAGGAAGGATTATTGCAGTACCTGCCACCAGCTCGGCTAGCTGGTGAAACCACAGTTTTAAAAAAAAAAATTCTTTCTTGCTTTTCTTCGACTTTCGTCTGAGGAATCGATCTCCTTGAGGTGCTGCCGAATTGCAGGTAAGTCCGTTTCCGATTCGTCACCACTGTTGTATCCGTGTGTTAATAGAGACACGGAAGGGAGGAGTAGGTTTCACAGGTGTTTACTGAACAAAGTCTGGAGGTGAACTAACAGATACAAGACAAGGGCCTAGAAATTCACTAGCCTTAGCGCCGCTTTTGAGGCGCTAGAGGGACTAGCGCCAGAGTTATGGCCAGTTTAAAAATTCCCTGGGGCCCTAAATCGGCGTTGCACCGGTAGCGCTGCGCCAGCACCGATGACGTCATCGGTGTGCGCAGCGTCCCGGTTGCCGTGGTAACCCGTCCGAACTCCGAAATTGAGTTGCGGCCGCCTCGCCCGTGGCAGCCGCAAGCAACGTTCTGGCAGAGGTGCCTTACTTCAGTTTGCGCCGGCGCATTAAAGGCCCCGCGGCGGCCGGCCACTTTCCCTCCGGCCGCCTGCCCGCAGCTCCCTCCCCGGACTTCTCCCCCCCCCCCCCCCGGAACAGATGCAAGCCCGGCACTTGTCCGAGGTGCCAGGCTCATTTTTAAGCTGATTTGCGCGGGCCGCGGCCGGGTGCAGGCAGCTCCTCCTTAACGGGAGGAGGAGGCCTGCACGTCCCCAGCCTGCCGCAGCGCATCGGGTGCCGCAGCGCCGGAATTGCGGCGCGAAACGGCAGTTAGCGCCGATGTACCGCCGCAAAGACCCTTCAGTAGCGCCGGCAGCTGTTTGGGCGCGGCCCCACTGAATTTTTGGCGCGCGCAGGGGACTTAGCGCCGGCACTAACTTCCGGCGCTAAAGCCCTGGCTAAGCCAAAACCCAATTTCTAGGCCAAGATACAGGTTTATATAGCCCGAGTGGCCATTACTGGCATTACAGTACACAGGGGGCTCTTAAAGGCACATACACCACAGTTTCTCCCTTTGAAACGCTACATTGAACTCGATCATGTTATGATCGCTGTTGGATAAATGTTCACGCACAGTTAGGCTGTTAACTTAATCTGGCTCATTACTCATTACTAAATCTAATATGGCTTGCCCCCTTGTTGCCTCGAGGACATATTATTGTAGAAAACTATCACGGATACACTCAAGAAATTCACTACCTTTCTGACAGGTGCTAGTCTGCTTTTCCCAATCTATATGAAAGTTAAAATCCCCCATTAAAATCACAATGCCTTTGCTACACGCTTGTCTAATCTCTGCATTTATACAATCTAGCACTAGCTGCTACCAGGGGGTCTATACACAACTTCCACTTCAGTCTTGGATCCTTTCCTATTTCTTAATTCAACCCTTAAGGTCTCCGCTGGCTGTTTACCTCGCTTTAAGTCCTCTTTATCATTGCAGTGATTTCATCCTTAATCACTAAGGCTACTCCTCCCCCTCTGCCATTTTCCCTATCTGTCCTGTAGACCTTATAACCTAGTATATTTAGTTCTCAGTCCTGACCGTCTTGCAGCCATGTCTCAGTAATGGCTACCATGTCATAACCTCCAATTTGAATTCGTGCCTGCAGTTCATTCAATTTATTCCTTATGCTCCGTGCGTTTGTATAAAGAACGCTATTTTTGCCACACGCCCTAGCCTGTCCTTCAGCTCTGATGTTTTACTCACATGTTTCTTATTTCTCTCTGCTGGTTTAATCGCTTTACATCTTTTAGTTTTCCCTTTACCTGTAATGACTAAAGCACAATTTCTGACTGCTATTCCACACTGTTCCCTTTCATTTGTTTTAAATCTACTATTTGTACTGCAGTTTCCCCCTGAGCCCTCCCCCTCCCCCCACCCCAGCCCCCACCCCCCACCCCCCATTTACTAGTTTAAAGTCCTTGTGACTGCCCTATTTATCCTCTCCGCTAGGACCCTGGTCCCAGATCGGTTCAGGTGGAGCCCGTCCCAATGGTACAGTTCTTTCTTGTCCCAATACTGGTGCCAGTGCCCCATGAAATGGAACCCCTCTTTCCCACACCACTCCCTTAGCCACGTGTTGACTTTCCTACACAGCTTATCCCTATGCCAATTTGCACGTGGCTCAGGTAATAATCCAGAGGTTGTAACCCTTGAGGTCCTGTTCTTTAATTTAGCTCTTAGTTCCTGGCACTCCCAAAATAAGACCTCTTGCCAACATGGACCACAAGGACTGGATCCTCCCCCTCCCTCTCCATTATCCTTTCAAGCCAGTTTGAGATGTCTCTTACCCTGGCACCAGGTAGGCAACATACCATGTGGGACTCTTGATCTTGCTTACAAAGGATGCTATCTGTCCCCCTAATTATAGAATCCCCTACACTTCCCCTACACTTCCTCTCCTCCTCCTCATCCTCCTCCCCCCTTAGGACAGCCTCCTGTTACAAAGTGCCATGGTCTGCATTCTGGCTGTCCTTCTGACAGTCTTTATCCTTATCCTCACAGGTAGCAACTACATTGTACCTGTTGGGTAGGATCAGTTCCTGTGGATCCTCATTCCCTTTCTTACCTGGGTTCCCCTTACTCTGCACACTATTGGTCACACCAACCCCATTCTGATCCTTCACCTCCCTATGAGGTGTGACCAAAGTCTGAAGCAAACTGTCCAGATACTCCTCCCCCTCCCTTATGTGTCGGACTGTCTCCAACTTGCATTCCGGCACAATGACTCTGAGCTGGAGAGATTCGAGATGGAGACATCTCTTGCTGACGTGTTCGCGCGAGACAGTCTCGCTGTCCACAAACTCCCACAGACTGCAGTCCAGACACACAACCTGCTCTGCCATATCTTGGTCTAACCTTATTTTATTTATTTAATTAGTTAAAGTCTTTATTCAACAATTCTTTATAGTTTAACTAGTTAACTTATAAATTTATTAAAGTACGTTATAGTTTCCCACTCCTGGTTTAAACCACTGTCCTAGGTTAGAGGAAAAAAGTTAATAATCACCCACCAATCACCTATCTGCTGTCCTGTGACGTCACTTTTTGTTTTTTGTTGTTGTTGAAATCGTTGGTGGTGCCGCCTCCTTGGTGCTGCCGCCACTCAGGTCCTGCTGCCTTTGTCTCCCGCTGATTTTATCTGCTGCCTCCTCGGTGCTGCCACCACTTAGGTTAGTGTTGAAGTTTTCCACCAGCCAGCAAGGAGATCCATTGCCTACCATATCAAGCAACTAAGCTTAAAACGTACTGAATGTATATTCAAACAAATACGTGCTTAGGCTGGACTCCTCTCCTGTCTAAGTTAATTTCAGAGTGCAATATCTAACTGTGATATGCAGATGACTGAATATGGTACAAGAAATCAGAGCTCACTTCACTGAACCTATTTCTGAACTTTAGGAAGAATGTCAAGACCCTGGAGAGGGTACTGAGGAGGTTTACCAGGATGATACCACGGCCGAGGGACTACAGCTATGTGGAGATATTGGAGAAGCTGGGATTGTTCTCCTTAGAGCAGAGAAGGTTAAGGGGAGATCTAATAGAGGTATTCAAAATTATATGGGGTTTTGATAGAGCAAGTAGTGAGAAACAGTTTCCTCTGGCAAGTGCGTCAGTAACCAGAGGTAACAGGTTTAAAATAATTGGCAAAAGAACTAGAGGGAAATGAGGAGAAATGTTTTCACTCAGGTCAAGCTAAGAATCCTATGAATCATAGATGCCATCAATAATTAGATGGTATCTGTGCCATTTTTCATAATACTTACTTCTGTAATAACTCATCTAATAATACCATGGACTACTTCCAAATGGAATCTGAATGAACAAACTTTGTATCATATTCTTGTCAGCTGGTAATTCCTTTCTTAATAAACAGACGTTGGATAAACATGGGTATAATTAGCAGTAACAGTGATTATAAGCTAGAATGTGTGAATTTCACTGCTCTGTGCTCAAACTAGTTTTGTGTATTAGTCACAGTGTAACATGATGCTTAGTGCAGTCATCAAGGCTGTACCCTTATCAGGAATTAAACTTTTTGAATGAAAAAGTTTAAATAATGTTCTCTGCCAGCCCCTACATTTGGCCTCAGTGCCCCTGCATTAAGGAGGAGAAAATCAGCTAGGGTTTAGGAACATAGCAACAGGAATAGGCCAGTCGGCCCATAGGTCTGCTCCGCCGTTTTGTTAACAATGTCAGTGAGTGGAGATACAATTCCCCCCTTCTCCACTAGTTGATGGAAGCATTCTTCTCTACCCCCCCCCCCCCCCCAGCTGATTCTGGCACTTTTCTTCCCTTCCCTCCCCAGTTCATCCTGCCAATTTTCTTCATTCCTCTCCAGTTCAAGTTGACACATTTTCCCCACCATCAGTTCATGATGGCATCTTCTTCTCTCTTCTCTCCAGTTCGCACTGGTACTATTCTTCTCTCCCTTCCTCTCCACTTCATAGTGACACACTTCTCCCTCTTCCCTCTGCTGCTCACTCCAGAAGTCATCCTCTACCCAGTTTACAATGGCACTCTTCTTGCACCTACTTGTTCCTGCTGGCATTATACTTTCCTTATCATCTTCAGGTTCACGGAAACACGCTTCTCTGAATTGTTCCCCTCCCTTATCCAGGTTATCAAGGCAACCCTTTGATTCGCTCCATTTCCCCACAGTTCAGAGCACACTTCTTCCATTTCTCCCTTCCCATTTTGTGCTGGCACACTTCTCTGATTCTCTTGCTCCTTCCAGAGCTTATTCTGGGGCTCTTCTCCGATTCTTCCCTCTCTCCCCCAGTTCATGCTGAAATTTCCCTCCAATTTCTCCCCCTCCAGCTTTTGGACGCACACTTCTCTAATTTTCCCTGTTCTCTCGGTTCACAATAACAGCCTTCTTCATTCACCCCACACTCAGCTTCTCCAATTCTCCTCCAGCTCTTCCTGACACTGTTCTTTGATTTTCTGCTGGAAAGGTCATCTGATCTTCCTGTGTGAAGTCATTTGACCTTTGTTCCTTTCTTCCTGTGAGGGGTCATTTGACCTTCATTCCTTTCTTCCTGTGAGAGGTCATTTGACCTTCCTACCTTTCTTCCTGTTGACCCCAGGAAGCAGTTTTGCCAGGAAGAACCTGACTTGAGTAATGGAGAATCTGCTATGAGAGGTTCCATTTACAATCCAGTGTAATCTGATTTCATATGTTCGGCCAAGCGCAATATCTTTTCACAAATTTGTTCAAGTAAAAGCTTCAAAACAGCAACCGCTTCAGAAGAATTATTTTTGAATGAGTGTTTAACTTGCTGGATAGCTAGATAGGAGCACGTCTAGCGTGGCCAGTACAGATATTCTTCTGATTATCTCCCCCAATTCAAACTAGTACTCTTCCTTGATTATCCCTCCCACCCCCTACAGTTCATATTGGTATTTTTCTCCAATTCGCCCCAGCTCATGCTGACTAATCAGGAAGGCCTCTCACAGCATGTTACAATGTTCCAGTCCTCCAGAGGTCAGCTTAACGTACGCTGCTGATTTTCTTCTGCAAGTAAATGGTTCACCTAGCTGGCTGTAATGTCATGAGTTTACATTGAATTACAAAGAATTTACAGCACAAAAAGAGGCAATTCTGGTATCATGCTTGTAAATCTTTCTTGCACCTTCCCCAGTGCTTCTATATCCTTTATATACCCTCTAGATCCTTTATAACCTCTAGGTCTTTATCCTTTTGATAAGGTGTGCACATTATAACTCCAGTGCGGTTTAAAACCAGGATTATAAAATACACAGGGAGTCCCTGGGACCTCATGAGCACATTTTAAACTTATAGGGAATTGATTAAAATATTTAGGGAATGATCGCACCCGAGGTCTGTAAACGTTTAATGGAGGGAGAGAAACTTTGTGCATGTCTCATTCGGGTAGCTTCCTTATAAAAAAAACCCTTCTCAGAGTAATTTCTATCGATCTAAGACTACTGGGCCGTGGAGAGCTGCTACCCAGCTGGCTGTTACCCTGAGCAACCACGGTACGCCCCACCCCGCTTCCCCCCGGGCCCGGCCTGGCTTGCGCGCCGAGTGACGCCTCCGCCAGTGACGCGTCGCTAGGTGTGAAAGCGCGTGAGGGAAGCGGCGCGAGGCCGGCGTTACCATGGCGGCGGGTCGCGCGGAGGACACGGAGCAGCGCGAAGCCTGTGAGAGTGAGTGCCTGAGGGGGGAGAGGCCCGGGGCTGATGGACGCCCAGTAGGCCTCAGTGCAAAGCCAGAGTCAGTGCCGGGGCTTTAAGCAGCGTGTTGGGGAGGGGTGGCCTGCAGCCCAGTTTAAACGTGGCGAGCGCGGGAGATCACAGTGAGCAGCGTGTGAGCCGCACTCCGGGTCGGTGGGCCATCTGCAGCCCAATAACGTGTTTGTATCACAACAGGCAGCACAAGTGAGCCAGTCCTGTAACCTAATGTGCCCAGTGTACATTGGCAGCACCAACTGGAGTGATGCGCATGGCTGCACGTTCTAACATAAGAAATGGCCCCTCGAGCTATTCAATAAGATCATGGCTGATCTTCTACCTCATTCTGCCCGATCCCCATATCCCTCGATTCCCCTAGAGTCCAAAAATCTATCTATCTCAGCCTTGAATATACTCACGACTGAGCCTTCACAGCCCTCTGGGGTAGAGAATTCCAAAGATTCACTACCCTCTGAGTGAAGACATTTCTCCTCATCTCAGTCCTAAATAGCCGACCCCTTATTCGGAGACTGTGACCCCTGGTTCTAGACCTCCCAGACAGGGGAAACATCCTCCCTGCATCTACCCTGTAAGAATTTTGTATGTTTCAATGAGATCACCTCTCATTCTTCTAAACTCCAGAGCGTATAGGCCCAATCTACTCAACCTCCTCATGGAACAACACTCTCGTCCCAGGGATCAATCTAGTGAACCTTTGTTCCACCGCAACTTATGCTCATCCAAACTCGGCTGTCTGTGTCCTAACACGTACCAAGTCCTGTTCACCCATCACCCCTGTGCTCACTGACCTACATTGGCTCCTGGTTAAGCAATGCTTCGATTTCAAAATTCTCATCCTTGTTTTCAAATCCCTCCATGGCCTCGCCCCTCCCTATCTCTGTAATCTCCTTCAGCCTCACAACTCCCACCCCTCCCGAGATCTCTGCGCTTCTCTAATTCTGCCCTCTTGTGCATCCCTGATTATAATCGCTCAACCATTGGTGGCCATGCCTTCTGTTGCCTAGGCCCTAAGCTCTGCAATTCCCTCCCTAAACCTCTCTGCCTCTCTTTCCTTCTTTGAGACGCTCCTTAAAACCTACCTCTTTGACCAAGCTTTTAGTCACCCATCCTAATATCTATTTATGTGGCTCGGTGTCAAATTTTGTTTCTGATAACGCTCTTGTGAAATGCCTTGGGACGTTTTACTATATTAAAGGCGCTTTATAAATACAAGTTGTTATTGTTGCTGCAAAGAAATGCCTGATAACTGGGTACTGAGTAATGAACAATTGTGTTATATCTTGACATCTGTGGTTGGCTATTTTCCTGGTGGTTTCATCATAGGAACCCCTCTCCCCCAGTCAAACAGCCTTTTTTCCCCATCACCAATATTTTTATATTAATAAACAAAAATGTTCAAAGAAAATGTTTTACTCCTGGGTTGCTCCCAGCAGTGTCAAGGAGATTAATAATTAATTCCTGGAGGGTCCAGGACAATGCTGGAGGATTGGCAACGCTATTACTGATCCACAGAAACCAGAGAAGTGTCTGATTTTTGACCCAGTTAAAAATCTGGGTTTGATCCTCAGTCTGTGCAAAGTTTGCTGATCTCAACCAAAGCAGTGTGGTATCATTCAGGAACTCAGCCAAAGAACTTGGGACTAAAATTTCTGTAGGGGTTCTCCTGATCTCTCGTGACGTTGGTGGAAGTGGCTGTTTATGCAATTTCTCTGGGGTTTACGCTGATCTCCCATTGAAGTTATGGCAGGAGATTGGGAGAACCCTGCAGGAATTCTGCCTCATACTGTAATGCATTGGAAGGGGTCAGAGAAAAGCAACAAAAGTGATCCCAAATATAAAGGGGAAACAAATGGCTAGGCTTTACCGTCTGGGAAGAAGGTGGTTAATGGCGGTTTCATTGACGATAGACGATATTAAATGGTATAAGAACTTGTTTACTTTAAGAGTGATAAACCTTTGGAATAATCTGCCAGGCAGAATAGTGGCCTTTGCTTAAACCTTGATTTTCCTTACGTTCTTAATATTTGTATTCAGTGGACTCCTCCTCCTCCTCCTCCCCCCCCAAAAAAAAGAACAGATGTACAGGCAAAGTACAGGTGCTGGTAAAGAAGAGGTTTGGCTTCGGTTGTAATAGTAGCTTCAACAGTCTAATTGACACACATTATACGTGAACAGTGGCCTATTGACTGAGGCAATGGATGTCTGACACTAATCAGGGAGCGGAGATGATGGGACACTCCAAGTCACATAGAGGGGAGTGATAACCCAACATGAGATGCTCCCTTCAGGAGAGGGGTTTTAAAGGGAAAAAAATTGGAGGAAACACACAAAGCGGGATTAGAGAAAGAGGGACTGAATTCAAATTGAAGCAAAATGAAGAACCTACCACCCGTCGAAAAAACACAATTTCAATAAATAAAATAGGACAACTTTTCACATTTTTCTCTGTAACCTTTTCTCACTGTTTACCATCTCCCTCGCGCATTATTCTCTATTTGAGAGGGTGGGTAGGCAGCACACACTTGCATGCAAGGTAATGCAACTCTTGAACTAACTGCTTGAAGTGATTTGCTATTCAGTCTCTCTGGGTTGGATTTTACCAACCTTGGCGGGCGATGTCAGAGCCGGATCCTGGCCTCGCTGCTGGCTGCAGCCTGCTGTCTAAAATGATTTTCCCCTGATTGGGCTTGCTAAGTCCGCCCAGTGCATTTCCTGGCCAATTGAAGGAAGCGGATCTGATAACATCAGCCAGTTTTCTCAAAGGGACCATGCGCAAATTTATTTTGACATTTGTGCTGTCAGTGAGGTGCTGCAAACACTGACAAGCACTGCACAGAGGTGCACGGCTGCAACCAGGCTCTCCCATGACTCCCTCTGAAGGCTTATGGAGGGAGTCACAGCACGCAGGGAGATTCTCTTCCCTTCCAATGGGCGGAAGAGACCTCCCCAGGAGAGCAACGCAGCCTGGTTGCACGTTGCACAGGACGGCACAAGCAGGGATGTCGTCAGGAGGACCAGGCTGCAGTGGCGCAAAACTTTCAATGATCTCAGTAGATCACGAAATGTTACTGCAAAGCCACACTCAACCGCTCATCACAGCCCCATCACTCTGTCTTCCCTACCCTACTCCTGCACATCCATACTCACACCAACTTACCTTGCACTTCCACCCATCCCTCTATCTACATTATCACTTCCCCATCTCACTGGCCACCCCTCACACTCACCCTCATCCTAGTGCAATCATACCAACTAACAACACACAAAGGTAGGCACTTGTGTGTTTTATGCAATGTTCATGTAAAGTTTCTGTTAATGTGGTGTCAAACATTGAAACCTTTATTTCAACACTTGGTCAGATTTGTGTGCACCTTTGGAAGTGACTTAGTGAGTTGCAGTGAATGCTGAGACATAACCGTACCCCCCGCAATAGTGATGAGTGTGAAAGGAATGGCTTGGTCATTGTAGGGATGCTTTATGGTGTTGGTGTGGGGTGGTGCCATTGCTGATGGAATAGATGGCAGGTAAACTTGAAATGACAGAAGCGATCTGTCAATGGTGAGGGAGGTTGTTCCAATGAGGTGACACTGGATAGAGAGTTTGCTCCAAACACTTGCAACCTGCATAAAGCTCAATCTGACTGCAAATACTGTAAGCAACAACTTCTGAGCTTGGAAAGTGAACAGCTGTGAGATGGGAGCTTTTATAGCACATTTGCAGCTGGCAAGTAATGAGAAGATTCCATGGCCATTCAACTCCTGCCCTGCTTAACTGATGTGATTCCCGAGCAGTGTGAACCCCGTGGGTGACCTGGTAAACTCTGAAGGTGAGCTGAAAATAGTTCTTAATCCTCTGTTAACAAGGTCATAGAGACGTGAATCGCCTCCCCCACTGATGCGTGTCTGGTCTGCTCAGCACTGACAGACCCAACATTTGGTAAAGGCGCGTGCAGCGGGTTGACAGTGGGGTCCTGACCCGCTGTAAAAACATTTTTTCCCACCTGACCCACCACTGATTGCGCCCACTGACCTCACCGAAAAATTCCCCCCTCTGCCTCTGACTGTGAGGATGCCTAGACCCACAAATCATGCTGAGATTGGGAATTTGAGCAGGGAATCTTGTTTTTGCTATGTTACTAATTTTCCCAGATAGCTGTTGAGAATATGTAGGGAGGGTTGGATCGGAACAGATTTCTGTGCAATTCACTCATCCCCTTTTAGGAATATAGAACTGCTTCCAGTGGAAGCAGTGTCATAATCTGACTTTGTTCCCTTGGTACTGAATCATGAGTCAACAATGGAACACGCAGTTGCTGAAAAGTCATGAAATCCAAACTTAAGGTATGCACATGCCATGTTATTTCAAAGTTATGCTTGTGACTTTGATAACCTGGCCAAGACCTTCCTTGATATCCTAAGAAATGGTGCATGGTCAGGAATAATAAACGTGAGGTCAGGCCAGACCCAAGAAACCAGATAAGGCACAAGTGCTGGTATCTGAAGGTTAGAAGCTGCTTTGAAAATCCCCTCCCAATGGTGCTGTCAGCTCTTTTGGTGTCAGAGACAAAACCCTACAAAGTAAATGTGGAATAATTTCTATTGAGTGTTACGTCAGTTGAGGACGTGATGTTTTATTCCGACATAAATTTCCATCTTAAAAAAAAGCTGAAATATATAAATAGCAGTTGAAAAACACAAATACTAGCTAGAATATTAATATTAAGCAAATTTACTTCTGAAAAAACATGATCATTAGGTTCCTACTTGGTTCCTCCTATTCTGTCTTGTCTCCTGACAGCTGTAAGCCATAAATATTAATGTTCTGCATGTAAACATTAACAAAGCCACAATCTTCCAATCCACCTTAGGTACAGGAGTGGTGGTAAAGCACTGGGGGATTGCAAATGTTATATCCTTGTTCAAAAGGGGGAGAAGGATAAACCTGGCAATTACAGGCCAGTCAGTTTAACATTGGTGGTGGGGAAGCTTTTAATCCATGATAAATTAACAGCCACTTGGACAAGCATGGACTAATAATGGATAGTCAGCATGGATTTGTTAAGGGCAAATCGAGTTTGACTAACTTGATTGGGTTTTTGATGAGGTAACAGAGAGTGTGGATGAGGACAATGCTATTGATGTGTATATGGAGTTTCAAAAGGTGTTTGATAAAGTTCCACATATTAGGCTTGTTCGCAAAATTGAAGCTCATAGGATAAAATGGGCAGTAGGAGCATGGATAAAAAATTGGCTACGGGATAGAAAACAGAGAGTTGTGGTGAATGGCTGTTTTACAGACTGTAGGGAGGTGTACAGTGGTGTTCCCCAAGGTTCAGTACCAGGACCACTGCTGTGTTTGATATACAATTTTAAAGGGGGTGCAAGAAGAGAGAGACCTGGGGGTATTTGCGCACAAATCATACGAACATATGAATTAGGAGCAGGAGTAGGCCACTCGGCCCTTCAAGCCTGCTCCGCCATTCAATAAGATCATGGCTGATCCGATTACTCCACATTCCTGCCTACCCCCGCTAACTTTTCACCCCCTTGCTTACCAAGAATCTATCTACCTCTGCCTTAAAAATATTCAAAGACTCTGCTTCCACTGCCCCCTGAGGAAGAGAGTTCTAAAGACTCACGACCCTCTGTGAGAAAAAATTTCTCCTCATCTCTGTCTTAAATGGTGGCATGACAGGTTGACAAAGCAGTTAATAAAGCATATGGGATTGTACCAGAGACGACAGAGGAAAAACTTTTTTACGCAATCAGTGGTTAGGATTTGGAATGCACTGCCTGATAGGGTGGTGGATTCAGATTCAATAGTAACCTTCAAAAGGGAATTGGATAAATACTTGAAGGAGAAAAAACTGCAGGGATATGGGAAAAGAGCGGATGAGTGGGACTAACTGGATTGCTCTTCGAAAGAGATGGCGCTGACTCGATGGGCCAAATGGCCTCCTTCTGTGCTGTATTATTCTATGATAACAATATCATAGGGCTGGATTTTCTCAATGGAGATGTGCTGGAGGCGGGACTTCTGGTTTCCGGGTTTCAGTCCCGCCCCCAGCGACGTCTGACCAACCCATGCTATTTTCCCTTGATTGAACTTGTTAAGCCCACCCTGCAGGCTTAATTGCCAATTAAGGGGAAGCTGGTGACAGATGACGTCAGCGTATGATGCTTCATCTGTTGAAAATTTGTTGACATGAATTGTCAACGTTTGACAGCTTTGAGAAGCTGTCAAACACTGACAATCTCTGCTCTAAGGTGAGCCCTTGCACACAGGCTCACCAAGACCTCTCTCCTCAGCAGAAAGCAGATGGCTGCTGCATCTGAGAATGCAGCAGCCATTCTGTCATCTCTGCCGTTGCAATGAGGCACCTCCGGATCCTCAAAGATTGAAGCCTGCAGAAAGAAGCAAAGGTAAGAAAACTTTTTCCAACGCTTTACACTCACCTCTCATACTTACCTGTCCACACTTGCACCCATCACTCACCTCTACAGCTGACATTTCGATCCCTCTCACCCCAGCAGACCCACTGCTTGCCTCGCTGACCCTGGTGAGGTTTGCAGCCGTCAGGAAGCCGCAATTCCAGGCGTAAAATGGGGAAAAACCTCAAAACTGCCTGTTAACTACCTGTTAGCAGGCAGTTAATTGGCTCTAATCCCCTTCCCGCCTCGAGGAGACGGGTCCCTGCGCGACTCGGGAACCCGCCTCCCGGGAAGATGGCACGGAGGCGGGTTGGGAGCAGGCTCGGTACCCGCTCCCAGATTCTGCCATTTTCCCAGCAGTCCCGCCTCCATACCCGCCTCCCCAGGGCTGGGAAAATTCCCCCCATAGAATCAATGAAACAACATCTATTAAAATTTGCAGCCATTAACTTTACAGGTCAGAAACATTCATAGAGTCAGAAAATGAAACAGCAAAGAAGGAGGCTATTCGGCCCATCGTGCCTGTGCCGGCTCTTTGGGAGAGCTATCCAATTAATCCCACTCCCCTGCTCTTTCCCCATAGCCCTGTACATTTCCAGATCATAACAACTCGCTGTGTAAAAAATGTTTCCTCATGTTGCCTCTGATTCTTTTGCCAATCACCGTAAATCTATGTCCTCTTGGTTACTGACCCTACCGCCATTGGAAACATGTTCTCCTTATTTACTCTATCAAAAATATTCATGATTTTGAACACCTGTCAAATCTCCTCTTAACCTTCTCTGCTCCAAGGAGAACAACTCTCCACGTAACTGAAGTCCCTCATCCCTGGTACTATGCTAGTAAATCTCTTCTGCACCATCTCGTAGGTCTTCATGTCCTTCCTAATGTGTGGTGCCCAGAATTGAACACAATACTCCAGCTGGGGCCTAACCAGTGTTTTATAAAACTTTAGCATAATTTCCTTACTTTTGTACTCTATTCCTCTATTAATAGGGCCAAGGATTCCATATGCTTTTTTAACAGCCTTCTCCTGCCACCTTCAAAGATATGTGTACATACACCCTAGGTTTCTCTGTTCCTGCACCCCCTTTAAAATTGTACCATTTGTTTATATTGCCTCTCCTCATTCTTCCTTCCAAAATGCATCACTTCACACTTGTCTGCGTTAAATTTCATCTGCAATGTATCTGCCATTTTACCAGTCTGTCTATGTCCTCTGATGTTTGTTACTATCCTCCTCACCGTTTACTACATTTCTGAGTTTTGTATCATCTGTAAACTTTGAAATTATGCTCTGTATATCCAAGTCCAGGTCATCAATATATATGAAAAAGAGCAGTGTTCCTAATACCGACACTTGGGGAACACTACTGTACAGTTCCCTCCAGTCTGAACAACAACTGTTCACAACTACTCTCTGCTTTCTGTCCCTTTGCCAATTTCATATCCATGCTGTCACTGTCCCTTTATTCCCATGGGCTTTAATTTGGCTAACAAGTCTATTATGTGGTACTTTGCCAAACATCTTTTGAAAGTCCATATACACAACATCAACCGCACTACCCTCATCAACCCTCTCTGTTACTTCATCAAAGAACTCGATGAAGTTAGTCAAACACGATTTGCCTTTAACAAATCCGTGCTGACTTTCATTTATTAGCCCATACTTTTCCAAATGCCAATTAATTTTGTCATGGATTATTGTCTCTAAAAGTTTCCCCACCACGGATGTTAGGCTGACTGGCCTGTAGTTGCTGGGTTTATCCTTTTTAAATAATGGTATAATATTTACAACCCTCCAGTCCTCTGGCACCATCCCCACATCCAAGGAGCATTGGAAGATCGTGGCCAGAGCCTCCGTAGTTCCCTCAGTAAACTTGGATGCATCCCATCCGGACCGGGTTACTTTTCTACTTTGAGGACTGCCAACCTTTTAAGTACATCCTCTTGATCTATTTTTATCCTATCCAATATCGCTACTGCCTCTGGTAGGCATTCTGATACTTGGGCTGACTGGCAAAAGCCCATTTTGATCATTTGCATGTGATACAACATCATCAAGCATTTCCCTTTACATATTACTTTTCCCTAAGGGAATGACTGCTGTTCAGATACATTTTGCCGCTCCACAATTGAATGGTCTCCTCTCTGAAGATCAGGTTAGAATAAAGTCAGACTAGTTCATTTTAATTAAAATGTTTAATGTAAAATGTATTACTTGCATTTATATAGTGCCTTAAGAACATAAGAACATAAGAAATAGGAGCAAGAGTAGGCCAATCGGCCCCTCGAGCCTGCTCCACCATTCAATAAGATCATGGCTGATCTGATCCTAACCTCAAATCTTCTATCACTCTCCATCCCACCTGAACCCATGTGATCTCCCGGGAGAGGTGAAAAACCAGGTTAAAAAAAACCCAATGGCCAATTTGGGAGAAAAAATCTGGGAAATTCCTCTCCGGCCCATCTAGGCGATCGAAACTCATCCAGGAGATCACTCTGTCCCTATATTTTCTACAGTACTTACCTTCTGTAAAGGCGATCTCCACCCCAGCCAGGAACAGGAATAAAACCATCTCCTGAAATCTAACAGAATTAGAACACAAGAAGTAGGAGCAGAACCAGGCTACACGGCCCCTGGGCCCACTCCACTACCCACAGGGCCACGACCATTCCGAACCTAGACTCATGTCCAATTTCCTGCCCGCTCCCCGTAACCCTTAATTCCCTTTACTTCTAGGAAGCTATCTATTTCTGTTTTAAATTTATTTAATGATGTAGCTTCCACAGCTTTCTGGGGCAGCAAATTCCACAAACCTACCACCCTCTGAGTGAAGAAGTTTCTCCTCATCTCAGTTTTGAAGGAGCAGCCCCTTATTCTAAGATTATGCCCCCTAGTTCTATTTTCACCCGTCATTGGGAACATCCTCACGGCATCCACCCGATCAAGCCCCTTCACAATCTTATATGTTTCAATAAGATCGCCTCTCATTCTTTTGAACTCCAATGAGTAGAGTCCCAATCTACTCAACCTCTCATCATATGTCCACCCCCTCATCCCCGGAATTAACCGAGTGAACCTTCTTTGTACTGACTCGAGCGCAAGTATGTCTTTTCTTAAGTATGGACACCAAAACTGTATGCAGTATTCCAGGTGCGGTCTCACCAATACCTTGTACAACTGCAGCAATACCTCCCTGTTTTTATATTCTATCCCCCTAGCAATAAAAGCCAACATTCCATTGGCCTTCTTGATCACTTGCTGCACCTGCATACTAACTTTTTGAGTTTCATGCACCAGGACCCCCAGATCCCTTTGTACTACAGTACTTTCCAGTTTCTTGCCATTAAGATAATAACTTGCTCCATGATTTTTCCTGCCAAAGTTCATAACCTCACACTTTCCAGTATTGTATTCCATCTGCCAAATCTCTGCCCACTTACTTAGCCTGTCTATGTCCCTTTGCAGGTTTTTTATGTCCTCCTCACTCGCTACTTTCCCTCCCATCTTTGTATCATCTGCAAACTTTGATATGTTACACTCGGTCCCCTCCTCCAAATCGTTAATATAGATTGTAAAGAGTTGGGGACCCAGCACTGACCCCTGCGGAACACCACTAGTTACTGATTGCCTGCCTTATTCGCCAGACTCCTTGCATTAAAATAAATGCCATCCAGCCTTGCCATACTCCCTTGTGCCGTTACGTATTTGCTCTGCCTCCCAGTCTGACTTGTTTTTTCCTCTTGTTGAACTTAAAAGCAAAAAGTGGGCAAGCATTTTCCTGGGAGTGTACTATAGGCCCCCAAACAGTCAGGGGAACAGATAGAGGAAGAGAATGTAGGCAAATCTCAGAGACGTGTAGAAATAATAATAGGGTAATAATAGTAGGGAATTTCAACTTCCCCAATATTAACTGGGATAGTCAGAGTGTAAAAGGCTTAGAGGGTGCGGAATTCTTAAAGTGCATCCAGGAGAGCTTTTTGAGCCAGCATGTAGAAAGTTCTACAAGAGAGGGGGCGGTAGTGGACCTAATTCTCGGGAATGTGGCCGGGCAAGTGGTAGAAATGTCAGTTGAAGAGCATTTTGGTGACAGTGACCATAATTCGGTGAGATTTAAGGTAGTCATGGAAAAGGACAAAGATGGACCGGAAATAAAGGTTCTAAATTGGGGGAAGGCCGATTTTAATATGATAAGGCAGGATCTGGCCAAAGTGGATTCGGATATGCTACTTGTAGGAAAATCCACATCAGAGCAGTGGGAGTCTTTCAGAAAGGAAATAGAGAGAGTACAACGCCAACATGTTCCCGTAAAGGTCAAGGGTGGGACCAACAAGCCCAGGGAACACTGGATGTCAAGGGATATACAAGAATGGATTAGGAAAAAAATGGAGGCTTTTGGCAGATACAAAGGACTAAAAACAGTGGAAGCCCTAGAGGAGTATAGAAAGTGCAGGGGGTTACTTAAAACAGAAATTAGGAGAGCGAAGAGGGGGCATGAAAAACACTGGCGGGCAAAATAAAGGAAAATCCCAAGGTGTTTTATAAGTATATTAAGGGCAAGAGGATAACCAGGGAAAGAGTAGGGCCCATTAGGGACCAAAGTGGCAATCTGTGTGTAGAGCCGGAAGATGTGGGTAAGGTTTTAAATGAATATTTTGCATCTGTGTTCACAATGGAGAAGGACGATATAGGCATAGAATTCAGGCAGGGGGATTGTGATATTCTTGAACAAATTAGTATTGAGAGGGAGGAGGTACTAGCGGTTTTAGCGGACTTAATTAAAAGTGGATAAATCCCCAGGCCCAGACGAGATGTATCCCAGGCTGCTGTGTGAGCCAAGGGAGGAGATTGCAGGGGATCTGACACAAATTTTCAGAACCTCTCTGGGCACAGGGGAGGTGCCAGAGGACTGGAGGACAGCTAACGTAGTACCATTATTCAGGAAGGGTAGTAGGGATAAACCAGGGAATTATAGTTCAGTGAGCCTAACATCAGTGGTAGGGAAATTATTGGAAAAAGTTCTGAGGGACAGAATTAGTCTCCACTTGGAGAGGCAAGGATTAATCAAGGATTTTCAGCATGGCTTTGTCAAGGGGAGATCATGTCTAATCAATTTGATTGAATTTTTTGAGGGGGTGATTAGGTGTGTGGATGAGGGTAGTGCAGTTGATGTAGTCTACATGGACCTCTGTAAGGCTTTTGACAAGTCCCGCATGGGAGACTGGTCAAGAAGGTAAGAGCCCATGGGATGCAGGGCAATTTGGCACATTGGATCCAAAATTGGCTTAGTGGCAGGAGGCAGAGGGCGATGGTTGAAGGTTGTTTTAGAGTCTGGAAGCCTGTGTCCAGTGGTGTACCGCAGGGATTGGTGCTGGGTCCTTTGTTGTTTGTAGTGTACATTAATGATTTAGATATGATTGTAGGAGGTATGATCAGTACGTTTGCAGATGACACAAAAATTGGTGGAGTGATAAATAGCGAGGAGCGAAGCCTCAGGCTACAGGACGATATAGACGGGTTGGTCAGATGGGCAGAACAGTGGCAAATGGAATTTAACCCTGAAAAGTGTGAGGTGATGCATTTTGGGAGGACTAACAAGGCAAGGGAATACACACTGAATGGTAGGATCCTAGGAATAGCAGAGGATCAGAGGGACCTTGGTGTGCATGTACATAGATCCCTGAAGGCAGCAGGACAGGTAGATAAGGTGGTTAAAAAGGCATATGGGATACTTGCCTTCATTAGCCGAAGGCATAGGATATAAGAACAGGGAGGTTATGATGGAGCTGTACAAAATGCTAGTTAGGCCACAGCTGGAATACTGTGTGCAGTTCTGTTCGCCACACTATAGGAAGGATGTGATTGCATTGGAGAGAGTGCAGAGGAGATTCACTAGGATGTTACCTGGGCTGGAGCGCTTCAGCTATGAAGAGAGACTGGACAGGCTGGGGTTGTTTTCCTTAGTGTAGCGAAGGCTGAGGGGGGACCTGATTGAGGTGTACAATATTATGAGGGGCGTAGATAGGGTAGATAGAAAGGAACTTTTCCCCTTAGTAGAGGGGTCAATAACCAGGGGGCATAGTTTCAAGGTAAGGGGCAGGAGGTTTAGAGGGGATTTGAGGAAAAACTTTTTCACCCAGAGGGTGGTTGGAATCTGGAACTCACTGCCTGAAAGGGTGGTAGAGGCAGGAACCCTCAAAACATTCAAGAAGCATTTAGATGAGCACTTGAAACACCATAGCATACAAGGCTACGGACCAAGTGCTGGAAAATGGGATTTGAATAGATAGGGTTTGATGGCCGGCGCAGACACGATGGGCCAAAGGGCCTCTTTCTGTGTTGTATAAGTCTATGACTCTATGGCCTAGAAATTCGGTGGAGCCCCAAACGGTGTGCCAAGCTCGCCTGGGCGCCGGAATTACCGCTGCGAACGGAGCCGTTGCGCCCGCCGGAAATTCAGTTTGAGCGCCCCAAGAGGAACGCGGGGCGCTGCTCGAGGCGCCCCGCGTCCCTCTTGGGGCGCTGAAACTGAATATCGCAGCGCAACGTGCCACAGCACCACATGCTGCGGCACGGCACGCTGCGGTACTGCAGGCCTTCCTCCCCTTCTTAAAGGGGAGGGGCCTGCACCAGCGCAATGAGCGATCGCGAGTGCCGGCAAAAGAGCCCGGCACCGAGGAGAAGTGCCGGGCTCTCGGGACACAGTCGGCACTGCCCGGGGGGGGATCAGGAGGCCAGGGACGGAGGTGCTGGCAGGCGGCCACTGAAAAAAATGGCCGCCCCGCACCTCCACCTTAATTTGTGCCACTACCGCCACAGGTAGGCCCCGTGAACCGGGCGCGATTTGCGACCAGCGTTACAGAGGCGGGCGCGACCAAATATCGCGATCGGGATGGTAGCGGGGCGCTGCGCACACCGATGACGTCATCAGTGGTGGCGCAGCGCTACAGGCTAACGCCGCCATTAGCGCCCCGTTAAATATCGTGGGAGGCGTGGCCTGTGGCACTAAAGCCACTGAGTGCCCTCTTTAGGCGCTAACTGGTGGTGCAGCCCACCGAATTTCTAGGCCTATGACTCTATAACTATTGCTCTCCCTCTCCTCTTCCCCCCCGCCTCTGCAGCTGAGCCTTCCATGGTGCTGTGGATTTGGCTCTGGCTGCAGGCCCCAGAGGAACCATCGCCCTCACCAGTACTCATCACTGAATACTGGTTGGTGAGCAAGATGGGCTCAGGGGACTCCTGCACTACCTGCCTGGTCCTCCTCTTCTGTCCGATGATCACCCATTCCCTCTCTGCCTGCACACTCTTAAGCTGCGGGGTGACCACCTCCACCTACATGCTATCCACGTAGCTCTCAGCCTCGCGGATGCACAGCAGTGACTGCAGCTGCCGCTCAAGCTCCGTAACCCGTTGCTTGAGCTGCATTAGCTGGCGACACTTCCCGCACATGTGGTCGTCCAGACCACGGGAGGTGTCCAGGACTTCACACATGGCACAGGATGTGCATTCCACGGGTGTGAGCTGCCCTGCCATACCTCTAATTAACAGACTACTTACTAACCTAGCTGCAATAAACTTAAAAACTTTAAGAAAGTCAAGTAAAAACACTTACCAGGTACTCACCAATCAGCTCCTTTTTGAACGTTTCGTTTTTAATCCCGGCTCTTAATTTAAACCAATGCCCAAGATAAAGAGAGAAATACTGACCAACCAATCACTTCCCTGCTTTCCTGTAACGTCACTCCTTGTTTTTGTTGTCAGGTCCGCTGCCTTCGCCCTCGGGCCTTGCTCTGCCGCGCTCTTTATATCCCCAGGCTCCGCTCTCGCTCCCTCTCAGGTCTGCTGCCTCTGCTCTTGGGCCTCACTCTGCCGCTCTCTTTATATCCTCATGCTCCGCTCTCGCTCACTCTCAGGTCCGCTGCCTCCATGTGGCGCGAATGGTACCTGCCACTTATCAGCCCAAGCCTGAATGTCGTCCAGGTCTTGCTCATGCGAGCATGGACTGCTTCAATATCTGAGAAGTTGCGAATGGCACGGAAGACTGTGCAGTCATCAGCAAAGATCCCCACTTCTGACCTTATGATGGAGGGAACGTATTTGATGAAGCAGCTGAAGATGGTTGGGCCGAGGACACTTCCCTGAGGAACTCCTGCAGCGATGTCCTGGGGCTGTGATGATTGGCCTCCAACCACCACAACCATCTTCCTTTGTGCTAGGTATGACTCCAGCCAGTGGAGAGTTTTACCCTCCGATTCCCATTGACTTCAGTTTTGCATGGGCTCCTTGATGCCACACTCGGTCAAATGTTACCTTGATGTCGCGGGCAGTCACTCTCGCCTCACCTCTGGAATTCAGCTCTTTTGTCCATGTTTGGACCAAGGCTGCAATGAGGTCTGGAGCTGAGTGGTCCTGGCGGAACTCAAACTGGGCATCAGTGACCAGGTTATTGGTGAGTAAGTGCTGCTTGATAGCACTGTTGACGACATCTTCCATCACTTTGCTGATGATTGAGAGTAGACTGATGGGTGGTAATTGGCCAGATTGGATTTTGTTGTGTCTGTACCTTTCTACCTAGACACAATTAGAACTCAGAACTCAGAGGTTCAAACATAAAGTGCTTTATTCAGGAAGGACAGGAAGTTCTGGAAAGTTCCGAACAAAGAGAGCTAAACTTAACCGAGAACACCCAACCATTTATCTCCTGTGACAGCGCCACCACAGGTGGGAGGAGAACACACAATAGAACGCACAATACATAACATTTCCTCCCCTCTTAAATGGAAGGTCCACATTATTCCTCAACAGGTAAGTTACTTTCAATGCACTCAACGAACCTAGGGTAGAGGTAGACTGCCTCAAACCCTGACTTTACCCTGGGGTTTATTCTGCCCCAGTCTTGTGGGTAAGTCGCTAAGCCTACAGATCCAAGCGTCTTGGAGGCCGCCGCTCTCTGACAGCATACCGGCGGTCATCGCTGGCTTCCACAGCATTAGGCATTGACACAGGCCTAGATGGAGAAGGTGCCTGTGTCAGTCGAAAGTCAGGAGTTTGCACAGGTGGAACAGTCTCTTTGACTTCCTGTGTTGGAGAAGAGCACTGTGGCAAAGGATGCTGGTTTGCGGTATCATCCGGAAACAGTGCAGGCCAACCAGCCGTTGGAGCCTCTGTGGCTGTCTCTGCTCCTAGCAACAGTTGATCTGTGTGTCTTCTCCAGACGACATCCTCAGCAGTCTCAACCGTGTAAGACACAGGGCCCGTCTGCGCGATCACCGTAGCAGGAACCCATTTCGGTCCAGTGTTGTAGTTTCGAACTAGGACGTGCTCTCCCGGATGAAACCGTCTCTCCTTGGCTCTTTTCTCTCTCTTTTCAACTTGAGCTTGTTGTTGACGATGGACAACCTGCACTGCCCTTGGAGGTTTGAGTAAGTCAAAACTTGTCCGCAACTGCCTCTTCATCATGAGCGAAGCGGGGGAAGTTTTGGTTGTGACATACGGCTCGTTCCTGTAGGACAACAGGAAGCTGTTCAGCCGTTGGTGGATTGAGCCCTGACCTTGCAATGCCTTCAAGGTGTGCTTCAAAGTTTGCACGAACCTTTCTGCCTGGCCGTTAGTAGAGGGATGATAGGGCGCAGACCTGATGTGTTGGACACCATTCACATGCAGGAAAGTTGCAAACTCCTGTGATACAAATTGTGGACCGTTGTCACTTACGAGTTGTTCCGGTGAGCCATAACGGCTGAACATCTCACCAAGTTTCTCAATTGTTTTCTCTGCCGTGGTAGACCTCATCACAGCGACCTGCAGCCACTTGCTACGAGCGTCCATAACCACCATAAACATCTTCTCTTCGAAAGGACCGGCGAGGTCCACATGTACTCGCTGCCACACTTCTGCAGGCCAATCCCAGGGGTGTAGGGTTGCCAGCTGTGGAATATTCCGGACACTTTGACATGGGGAACATGTTTTGGCTTTCTCCTCAATATTTCCATCGAGACCTGGCCACCAGAAGTAGCTTCTTGCCATTTCCTTCATCCGAACCATCCCACTGTGGCCTGTATGAAGTTGTTGGGTTGTTGCAGTATAGGTTCCCTCAGAGGTGGCGGAATGATGACACGGCGTCCCCAAAGAAGACAACCTGCCTGGATGGAGAGCTCATTTCTTTTTGAAACGTAAGGTTTCAAACTAGGAGAATCTCCTATAGCTCTCCCTCGAATGACATCGTCCATTACCTCAGACAGGACTGGATCGTTGCGGGTGTACCTTCGCACCTGAACTGCCATGACAGGTGCTCCCTCCACTTGTCTAAAGTAGAAGATGTCTATCTGACGAGGCTCTGAGGGAGTAACAGGCAAGGGTAGCCTCGAGAGACCGTCTGCGTTGCCGTGCAAGTCTGATTTGCGATATTTGATGTTGTATGTGTGCCCTGACAACAGTAAAGCCCACCTTTGCATCCTGCTTGCAGCAAGAGACGGAATTCCGGTGTGGGGCCCGAAGATTGAAGTCAATGGACGGTGGTCCGTCAGGAGTGTGAACCTTCTCCCAAACAGGTACTGATGAAATTTTCGAATTCCAAAAACGATTCCCAAGGCCTCGCGCTCAATCTGTGCATAGTTACTCTCGGCCTTGTTCAAGGTGCGTGATGCAAAGGCGATAGGTTTCTCTTCACCAGAGGGCATGATGTGGGATATGACTGCTCCCACACCATATGGTGACGCATCAGATGCTAGCTGCACGGGTAGCTTTGGGTCGAAGTGTGTCAGGACCTCCGATTTCAGCAATGCTTTCTTTGCTTGGGCGAAAGCTTCGTTGCACAGTTCAGTCCATTTCCATGTTTTGCCTTGACATAGCAACTGATGTAACGGCTTCAGCAATGTTGCTAAGTCTGGAATAAACTTCCCATAGTAGTTAAGTAGCCCCAGAAATGAACGTAACTGGCTCACATTCTGGGGTGCTGAGGCCTCCACGATCGCCTTAACCTTTGAAGGCACCTTATGCAGGCCAGTAGATTCAATCACATGCCCCAGGTACTCAACTGAAGACTGAAAGAATTCACATTTGTCCTTCCGAACTCTGAGTCCATACTCTTTCAGTCGTTGTAGTGTCGCATCCAAGTTCAGAAGATGATCCTCCTCATTTGTCCCAGTGACAAGGATGTCGTCCAGGTAGCACTGGACTCCTGGCAGTCCACTCAAAATCTGATCCATTGCCCTTTGGAATAGAGCAGGGGCCGACGTAATTCCAAACGGAAGGCGGCAGTACCTGTATAGCCCCTTGTGTGTCACAATTGTCAGCAGCTCCTTTGATTTGTCATCGACATGCATTTGTAGATAAGCCTGGCATAAGTCTATTTTGCTGAACTTTTGCCCTCCGGCCAGGCCCGTAAAAAGATCATCAATGAGGGGAAGAGGGTACTGTTCCGCAGACAGCACCGGGTTAATAGTCACTTTAAAATCCCCGCAGATTCGAACAGATCCATCCTTTTTCAGGACAGGAACAATGGGTGTGGCCCATTTGCTCACGCTCATAGGCTCCACGACTCCATTCTCGACTAAGGCCTCCAAGTTAGCCTCAACTTTTGACCTAATTGCATAGGGTACAGGTCGGGCTTCGTGAAACTTCGGCTTGCTGTCAGGTTTAATGTCCAGTCTCACGCTGATCTTTTTCATGCTCCCAAGTTCCCCATTGAAGAGTTCTGCATGTTTGTTTAACACTGCAGTCAGACCTGACTCCCCTTTTGACATCATGCGGACTGCAGGCCAGTCCAGCGTGATTTTCTCTAGCCATCCACGTCCCAGTAGCGATGGGAATTTCCCTTTACCACATATCATAGAGTCATAGAGTCATAGAGTTTTACAGCACAGAAAGAGGCCCTTCGGCCCATCGTGTCTGCGCCGCCCATCCATCCCTGTCCAGTCTAATCCCATTTTCCAGCATTTGGTCCATAGCCTTGTATGCAATGGCATTTCAAGTGCTCATCCAAATGCTTCTTGAATGTTGTGAGGGTTCCTGCCTCTACCACCCTTTCAGGCATTGAGTTCCACATTCCAACCACCCTCTGGGTGAAAAAGTTCCTCCACAAATCCCCTCTAAATCTCCTGCCCCTTACCCTGAATCTATGCCCCCTTGTTATTGACCCCCCTACTAAGGGGCAGTTTCGCAGTCTGTCCGTTCAATTTAACTGTCACCTCAATGGCGCCTCTCATGGCCACAGGTTCGCCGGTATACGTCTTTAGCACAATGTTTGTTGGCTGAAAGGTGAGATGCTTTAGCATTTTGTTGTAGACAGTGTCTGAAACAAGGGACACAGCCGCACCTGTGTCCACCTCCATCCACACTGATTGTCCCTCCACCAGTGGTGATACCCAGTAGCCATTTGAACCACCTGCAACCGTCAGTATGTGCACCTCTTCCTCCTCAGAGGTGTCGCTCCCCTCTGTTTTGCTTGTTCCATCATACTGCACTGAATGAACACTCCTTTTGCTCTCTTGTCTAAATACAGACATTTTGCTTTCATGCTTCCCAGCTCTGTCTGTTCCTTTTTTACCTCTACAGGCGCGTTCAATGTGACCCTTTTTGCCACAATTTCAGCATTCCAGCTCCGTACACCAGCAGTCATTAGCGTGATGGCCTGTTTTCCCACAACGGTCACATGTGCCGTTCCGCGCACCTTTAGGCTCAGACGACACCTTGTGAACTCTCCCTGTTGAACTCAACTGGTGAGCCTCCTTTTCTGCCATCTCCATGGAGACACTAACTTCAATGGCCTTTTCAAGAGTAAGGTTGTCTTCAATAAGAAGGCACTTCTGTGTGGCTGCATTTTGCAGACCACACACAAGTCTGTCTCTAATGGTGTCCTTCAGCACCTCCTTGAACTCGCAGTGTTCTGACAACCTTTTTAAAGCAGCAATAAACATCGTCACTGATTCCTCCTCCTCTTGATTCTGTTTGTGAAATCTAAATCTCTCAGCAATAACCAGAGGTTTTGGTGAAAAATGTGCTACAAGAATTTCCACTAGTTGCTTATATGTTTTAGTTCCTGGCTTATCTGGCTGCACAAGGCTGCGAAGTAAATTGAATGTCTTCCGTCCCATTACACTCAAAAAGGTAAGCACGACCTTTTCATTTGCCACCGCATTCGCCAATACAAATTAGTCAAAACGTTCCGTATATGTGCTCCATTGCTCCACATTTTCATCAAAATCACCGATGTTTCCTAATATAGTAGCCATCTCACGTTTCAAATAAAAATTTCTGTTTACTCACTGCCGTAATGTTAATGTGATGCTGCAATCTCTGTTCCGAGTGTTTTGTAGTCGAAAACAAGAAAGTTCCCACAACGCAGATTCATCCGATCCTTGACGCCACTTGTTGTGTCTGTACCTTTCTACCTAGACACAATTAGAACTCAGAACTCAGAGATTCAACCATAAAGTGCTTTATTCAGGAAGGACAGGATGTTCTGGAAAGTTCCGAACAAAGAGAGCTAAACTTAACCGAGAACACCCAACCATTTATCTCCTGTGACAGCGCCACCACAGGTGGGAGGAGAACACACAATAGAACACACAATACATAACAGATTTGTTCTGCTTTTTGTGGACAGGAGATACCTGGGCAGTTTTCCACATTGTCGGGTAGATGCCAGTGTTATAGCTGTACTGGAAAGCTTGGCTAGAGGCACGGCTAGTTATGGAGCACACGTCTTCGGCACGATAGCCGGGGTGTTGTCGGGGCGCAAAGCCTTTGCTGTATCCAGTGCGCTCAGCCATTTCTTGATATCACATGGAGTGAATCGAATTGGCTGAAGACTGGCTTCTGTGATGGTGGGGACCTCAGGAGGAGGCCGATATGGATCATCTACTCGGCACTTCTGACTGAAGATGGTTGCAAATGCTTCAGTTTTGTCTTTTGCACTCACGTGCTGGGCTCCACCATCATTGAGGATGGGGATATTCATGGAGCCTCCTCCTTTTAGTTGTTTAATGGTCCACCACCATTCGCAACTGGATGTGGCAGGACTGCAGAGCTTTGATCTGAAACTGGTTCTGTATCACATTAAATTCTTTTTTAAACATCTCTCACTGATCTTTTGTCGTTTTCCCCATTAACAGATTACTGTGGACAGTCTCTGCCTCATCCTGTTGAAGTCGGCCTTTCCTAAATCTAGAATCTTAGGGGTAGATTTTCCTGGAGCCGTCAGGTTCGGTTTCAGGCATGTGGTGGGGGGGGGGGGAAATCCCAAATTCAGGGGTCCTGACACCATCCCGCCCAAAACCCGCCTCCACATAAGTTTCACAGGAGGCGTGTACCCGCCCTGCACTGGGACCCGCCGACCCGAGGTGAGAAGGGATTGGTGCCAATTAACTGCCTGTTAACAGGTAGTTAACAGGCAGTTTTTAGCCTTATCCCTATTTTGAGGGGGGTCGTGTGGGATTCCCGACGGCTCCAAACCACGCCAAGTTAGAGGAGTCGGGCCGTCGAGTTGAAGGACTTGGAGGGGTCGCGATGTCGGTGTTCAGGTGAGTGATGGGTGCATGAGTGCAAAGGTAAGTGTGTTTGGTGTGTGTAAAGTGTGTAAAGAAGTTTAAATTACCTGTACTTACCTTAACAGCCTTTCTTCCTCTAGGTTTCGGGAGTCCATCACTCAGCCAGCACTGAAAGCAAAATGGCTGCGATCTGTCAAAAGTGACAGCCTTCAGCTTTCATTGCCGGTGAGATTTTTAACTGAGTCTGTGTAGAAGGACTCAGGTTAGAAGTCAGACTGTCAGTGTTTGACAGCTTCAAACAGCTGTGAAACACTGATATTTCATCTGTCAAGAGTTCTTGACAGATAAAATTTCAGTCTGTGACGTCACTTGTTGCCGGGTGGCCCTTAATTGGCCTGCTGAGCCCGCTGGGCGGGCTCAACAAGGTCAATCAAGGGAAAATCGCGCGGGTTGGTCGGATGTCGATGTAGGCGGGACTAAAACCCGAATGTTGTAGCCCCGCCTCCTTCCCGACAGCTTAGGGAAAATCTACCCCTTAGGAGCTGTTTCACGTTTCTCCCTTTCAAATTGAACTCGATCATGTTATGATCGCTATTGGATAACTGTTCATGCACAGTTCAGCTGTTAACTTAACCTGGCTCTTTACTCATTACTAAATCTAATATGGCCTGCCTCCTTGTTGCCTCCAGGACATATTGTTGTAGAAAACTATCCCGTACACACTCAAGAAAATCAGTACCTTTCTGACAGCTGCCTACCCCAATCTATATGAAAGTTAAAATCCCCCATTAAAACCACTCTGCCTTTACTGCACGCTTGTCTAATCTCTGCATTTATACAATCTAGCACTTCAGTGCTGCTACCTGGAGGCCTATACACAACTCCCACTACAGGTTTTGATCCTTTCCTATTTCTTAATTCAATGCTTAAGGGTCTCCACTGTCTGCTTACCTCTCTTTAAGTCCTCTCTTATCATTGAAGTGACTTCATCCTTAATGACTGAGGCTTCTCCTCCCCCTCTGCCATTTTCCCTATCTGTCCTGTAGACCTTATAACCTAGTATATTTAGTTCCCAGTCCTGACCGTCTTGCAGCCACGTCTCAGTAATGGCTACCATGTCATACCTTCCAATTTGAACTTGTGCCTGCAGTTCATTCAATTTATTCCTTATACTCCATGCGTTTGTATAAAGAACACTTATTTTTGCCGCACGCCCTAGCCTGTCCTTCAGCACTGATGTTTTACTCACATGTTCCTTATTTCTCTCTCCTGGTTTAATCACTTTACATCTTTTAATTTTCCCTTTACCTGTAGTACCTAAAGCACAATTTCTGACTGCTATTGTAGTCTCTCCCCTTTTGTTTGTTTTTGAACTAGTATTTGTACTGCAGTTGCCCCCGGAGACCACCCCCCCCCCCCACGATCCCCCATTTACTAGTTTAAAGTCCTTGTGACTGCCCTATTTATCCTCTCCGCTAGGACCCTGGTCCCAGATCAGTTCAGGTGGAGTCCATCCCAACGATACAGTTCTTTCCTGTCCCAATACTGTCCCTATGAAATGGAACCCCTCTTTCCCACACCACTCCTGTAGCCATGTGCTTACTTCCCTAATCAGCTTATCTCTACACCAATTTGCACGTGGCTGAGGTAATAATCCAGAGATTATAACCCTTGAGGTCCTGTTCTTTAATTTAGCTCCTAGTTCCTGCCACTCCCCAAACAGAACCTATTGCCTACTCTTCCCTATATTGTTGGTCCCAACATGGACCACAACACCTGGATCCTCCCTACTCCCTCTCCATTATCCTTTCAAGCTGGTTCGAGATGTCCCTTACCCTGGCACCAGGTCAGCAACATACCATGTGGGACTCTTGATCTTGCTTACAAAGGATGCTAGCTGTCCTCCTAATTATAGAATCTCCTACAACTACCACATTATGCTTCCTCTCCTCCTCCTCCTCCTCCCCCCTTAAAACAGCCTCCTGCTCCAAAGTGCCATGGTCTGCGTTATTGCTGTCCTTCCGACAGTCTTTATGCTTATCCTCACATGTAGCAAGTACATTGTACCTTTTGGGTAGGATCAGTCTCTGTGGATCCTCGTTCCCTTTCTTACCTGGGTTCCCCTTATTTTGCACACTATCAGTCACACCAACCCCTTTCTGATCCTGCACCTCTCTACGAGGTGTGACCGAAGTCTGGAGAAAACTGTCCTGCTACTCCTCCCCCTCCCTTATGTGTCGGAGTGTCTCCAACTCACATTCCGGCACAATGACTCTGAGCCAGAGAGATTCGAGATGGAGACATCTCCTGCTGACGTGTTCGCTCGGGACAGTCTCGCTGTCCACAAACTCCCACAGACTGCAGTCCAGACACACAACCTGCTCTGCTATATCGTGGTCTAACTTTATTTAATTTAATTAGTTAACGTCTTTATTCAACGACTCTTTATAGTTATATTAATTAGTTTAACTAGTTCAGTTATAAATTTATTAAAGTACGTTATAGTTTTCCGCTCCGAGTTTAAACCACTGTCCTAGTTTAGAGAGAAAAAACGTTAATACTCACCAATCAGTCACCCTTCGTCACAGACCTGAAACGTTAACTCTGTTTCTCTCTCCACGGATGCTGCCTGGCTTGCTGAGTGTTTTCAGCATTTCCTTTTGTTATATCACTCTGATTAAGTTTGGCCTAAGCTCTCTGCACTACTTAAAAGGCAGGCGTTTTGTTGCAGAAGCACCTCATTGTCATTGTGGGGAAAGCCATGGCCCAACGGCCAAGAGAAAGATCGAGGAGATTTTCCGATGCAGCACTGGAGGCCTTGGGCCTGCGTTTCAAAGACACCATCAGGCCCTCTACCCACAGGGCGGCAGGAGGCCTTCCAGGCAGAACAGCAGAACACTGGGAGGAGATAGCTAAGGCTGTCGGTGTTGTCCCCAGCACCTGTGGCGCAAGAAGTTTGATGACCTCACACGAGTGGTCATGGTGAGTGAATGCATCTTCAAATGCCATATCCCACCAGCTGCACCACTAGCCTCACACACTGCTCAATGCACCACACCCCATCACTCACCTACCAACAATCTCTAGCAATCACCACTCATATCTCACAATCATAGCTTCACCTCACCCTCAGACACTTACCACTGTTGCAAGACTCACATCCATCCACATCTCACACCTTGCACACACTGCCAGCTATTCAACCATGGTAGGCACATCACTCAAACACATTGCACCTCACTCACTCACACACTTCCCTTTCTCTTGCAGGCGAAGGTGGCTCATAACCGCCAGAAAAAGCAGCAGACGGGTGGAGGGGAAGCCCGTCTGCAGAACCTGACAGAGCTAGAGGAAGCAATGCTGGAGATCTTTGGAGGGGCTGCCACTGAGTCCGTGGCGAGCGGCGAAGTTGAAAGCATTGCTGATGATGATGGTATGCTCATACCTAACCCATGTTCTCACATCGCACTTTCCCCATATCCCATAACCTGTTCTCACTTACAAGCTGCTGACGGTGTATGCATGGACATCTTGATTCCACCCTCCCACCTCACCATAACCTGACCCTTGTGACTTTCTCCTTTCAGATACCCAAGAAGTTCCATCAGCACAGACAGTCCCCGAAGTCATGGAGGAGGAGAGTGAAGGAGAAGAGGCACTGTCACTGCATCTGACACTGGCAGACACCAGCTCAGAAAATGGCACTGCACGGATTTTAGAGGGTGGAAATAGGTGGGATCTGCACGTGGTGAGTCTGCACGTACGAGTGGGCTGCAGCCACGCCGGGGGAAAGGGTAGCTCGGGTGTCAGCTCCCGGAGGGCGAGTTTGCGCTTGAGTTCTACTGCATAGGACTCGGATGATGGCGGCCTTCAAAAGTTGTGGAGGGTGCAGCAGACCACCACGAAATGGGACACGTATACTGGAGGGCTCCTCCCGAGCAGTCAAGGCAGTGGAACCATTGCTTGGTCTGCTCGATGAGCTTCCCGGTGGCAGCATGGCTCTCATTATATGATTACTGGCCATGAGTGGTGGGATTGCGGAGGAGAGTCATCAGCCAGGTGCAGAGCGGATAGCCCTTGTCTCCGAGAAGCTACCCTCGGGTTTGATAAGGTGGCTCGAAGATTATTGGCACACGGGACTGGCGCAGGATAAAGGCATCATGACTGCTGCCAGGATAGTGGGCATTCACCATCATGAGGTGCTGGGTGTGGTCGCACGCCAACTGCACATTAAGAGAATGGTAGCCTTTGTGGTTATGGAACATCTCAGGATTGGTATGCAGCACCCGCAAAGCCACGTCTGTGCAGTCAGTGGCGTCCTGCACCATGTGGAAGCCCGATATCCTGACAAAGCCACATGTGCACTCCTCCTGCTTCTCTGTCTTCAGAGAGAAAACATTGAAATGCCTTCTCTTGATGTGGAGAGCCTCTGTCATCCCGGATGCAGCGATGGATGGCGAACTGGAAGATGTTAGCTATGTCTCCTGTTTTAGTCTGGAAGGATCCGCTGGCAAAAAAATTGAGGGCCACAGTCTCCTTGAAGGCCACTGGCAGCGCCGTCGTTGTCCTCTCTGAGGCTGCCGTTCTGGTTGCAGGAGGTGCCAGAGTTCTGTACTTACCTCCTTGGTGAAGTGGAGCCTCTTAATACACAGCTCCAGACTCAAGTGCAGTTAGGAGAAGTGCTCTTGGAAGACCCTAGGTGGGTAAGGCCTCCTTCTGAGAGTCCTCCTGCTCCTCCTCATCCTCCCTCTGCGAGCATCTTGTCCTCTTCTCCTCTGCCTCCACTCCATCTCTCTGTCATACTTGAGCGCAAGGGGGACTGCAAGTAGTGCCCCCATGACTAGGAGCAAGTGGTGTGAGCAGAAGCTTTTAAATGAGAATTAAGGCGTTCTCCACTTGCAGCAACACTCACTGCAACGTCACTGACTTTAAATAACTGCAGAAAGCTCCAAACTGTTGCACAAACTTACACAGAGCTAGTAAAAATGAAAAAGCAAGTCAGCTGCAAGTTGTTGATGACCCTTTTAAATAGCGTTGGTGGGGGGTCCTTCCTGCTGTTTAACGCATGTTCAGCTAGTCGTGATTTGGAGAGGGTGTTAAAAGGAACGGCGACATCCAAAATGGCAGTTGCACACTCATTGACATCACGCTCTGCCTCATTTCCACATCTGCGACGAGCGCAGGCAACAGCAGCACTGGTGACCTGCCCAAAATGGCGGCCGCCGTGGGACTTACCGAAAGTGGGTGGAAGCGAGGCCGCCATCATTTTCTCAGAAAATATATGGAGGAGTAAATTTGCAGAGAAATTACAGAGAGATGCAAAAACTATGGAGTAGTGACAATAGGGGACTTCAACTATCCTAATATGGACTGGGATAGTAATAGTGTAAAGGGCAGAGAGGGGGAAGAATTTCTGAAGTGTGTTCAGGAAATCTTTCTTGATCAGTATGTTTCTGGACCAACGAGGAAGGAGACATTGCTGGATCTGGTTCTGGGGAATGAGGTGGGGTAAGTGGAGCAAGTGTCAGTAGGTGAACATTTAGGGAACAGTGATCATAGTATCATAAGGTTTAGATTAGCTATGGAAAAGGACAGGGAGCAATCTAGAGTAAAAATACTTAATTGGAGGAAGGCTAATTTCAGTGGGATGAGAACGGATCTGGCCCAGATAAATTGGAATCAAGGATTGCCAGGCAAAACTGTAGTGGAACAATGGGCTGCCTTTAAAGAGGAAATAGTTCGGGTACAGTTGAGGTACATTCCCACTTTGGGGAAAGGTAGGGCAACTAAAGTCAGAGCTCCCTGGATGATGAAAGAGTTAGAGGGCTGGATTTTGTCAATGGGGAGCTTTTGGAGGCGGGACTCCCATTTGTCGGGTTTTAGTCCCACCTCCATCGACTTGTGGCCAACCCACACTATTTTCCCTTGATTGACCTCGTTAAGCCCGCCCAGCAGGCTAAACAGGCCAATTAAGGGAAAGCCGGTTACAGGTGACGTCAGCGAGTGACGTTTCATCTGTCAAGAGCTTTTGACAGTTGAAATGTCATCATTTGACAGCTCTGTGAAGCTCAAACACTGACAATCTGTCTTCTTAGTTGAGTCTTTACTCAAGACTCAATTAGAAAGTCTTCCTGACCAGAAAGCAGAAGGCTGCAGCTTTTGACAGTTCAGTGGTCATTCTGCTTTCTGTGCCGGTGAGCTGATTGGTACCCGCCCCCAGATTCTGCCATTTTCCCAGCAGTCCCGCCTCCAAACTCGCCTCCCCAGGGCTGGCAAAATCGCCCCCAGAGAGTACGATGAATCAATAAAAGGGGGCGTATGACAGATGTCAGGTATATCTGAGAATACATCTGAGAATCGGGCTACATATAGAAAGTCCAGAGGAGAACTGAGAAAGAAAATAAGAGGGGCACAGAGAGGGTATGAGAATAAAATGGCAGCTACCATAAAAGGTAATCCAAAAGTCTTCTATAGGCATATAAATAGTAAATGTATTAAGTACAAAAGCAAGGAAGTTATGATGAACCTGTATAAAACACTGGTTCGGCCTCAACTGGAGTATTGTGTCCAATTCTGGGTACTGCACTTTAGGAAGGATGTGAAGGCCTTAGAGAGGGTGCAGAAAAGATTTACGAGAATTATTCCTGGAATGAGGAACTTCAGTTATGTGGATAGACTAGAGAAGCTGGGGTTGTTATCCTTGGAGCAGAGAAGGTTGAGAGGAGATTTGATAGAGGTGTTCAAAATCATGAGGGGCCTGGACAGAGTAGATAGAGAAAAATTGTTCCCATTGGCAGAGAGGTCAAGAACCAGAGGACACAGATAAGGTGATTGGCAAAAGAACCAACATTTTTACGCAGCGAGTGTTTAAGATATGGAATGCACTGCCTGAAAGGGTGGTGGAGGCAGACTCAATCACAGCTTTCAAAAGGGAGTTGGATAAGTACCTGAAAGAAAATAATTTGCAGGGCTACAGGGAAAGGGCAGGGGAGCGGGACGAGCTGAGGTGCTCTTGCAGAGAGCCCCCAAAAGCTCGACGGGCTGAATGGCCTTCTTCCATGCTGTAACCATTCTATGGGGGAGAAATTCGTTTGGTTAGCCCCTCCCTCTGGGGGGGGCGCTAACGACTTACAGTCCGGGCGCGGCGATGTTAGCGTCGCCGGCGAAATTCACCTGGCGGTTTGCGGTGACGCTAACCACTACTGCCACGATCAGCTGCACATCGCCCTGATAGCACCCCCGACCAGAAATTGATTCTCGCCCCCTATCTCAATGCCTGCCTCGAGGAATGACAGGTAGAGGATGCTGTTTGCTGTCAGCTGGGAGCTGGAGGAGCACTATTTAAAGGCGTGCACTTCCTGCTTTTTTTTGTCAGAAAACAATGCTGCCTTGTCACTTTGACAGAAGCTGACAGGCGTTTTGAGCCATTTGAGGTTTTCCTGCTTGAAGGAGTTTTGCTCCTGACAAAAATTTATCAGGTTCATTTGTCTTACTTTTGACACTGCAACATTTCCAACACTTAATGGAGGCTGTACTGGCACGGGACCTCGCCCTCCAGCTTCACCGTCCAAGGCAACGGAGGCAGAGAGAAAGATTGGAAAACGTGGCCAGAGGGAGGCAGGCCAACAGGGCTCTCAACAGGAGACCATCCCCTCCCAGGGTATTTCGTGAGCGGTTCTTCTACATTCATCTGTCAGAGGAGCAGTGCCTTAGAAGGCTCCGTTTCAGCAAGGAGGTGGTCACTGAGCTCTGCCACCTCGTGTAGCCAGAGCTCCAGCCTCAGCTCAGGACCAGGACATCTCTCTCAGTGGCAGTGAAGGTCACAGTCGCTCTCAGTTTCTACGCCAGCGGCTCCTTCCAAGCTTCAACAGGGGATATTGCAAACATTTCACAGTTTGCTGACCATTGCTGCAACTGGGAGGTGACAGATGCTCTGTACAGAAGGAGAAGGGAGTACATCTCATTCCCCATGACCAGAGACAAACTGCATGAAAGCTCATGTGGCTTTGCAAGGATAGCGGGCTTCCCCATGGTTTAATGCGCCAATGACTGCACCTACGTGGCATTGTGGGCACCTCATCCCAATGCAGAGGTGTTCCGCAACCGCAAAGGCTACCACTCTCTGCACGTGCAGTTGGTGTGTGACCACAGACGGCGCATCCTCCTCGTCAATGCCCGCTATCCTGGCAGCAGCCACGATGTATTCATCCTGCGACAGACTGGTGTCCCAGCACTGCTCTACCCACCACATGAAGCTCGCGACTGGCTGCTCGGAGACAAGGGTTATCCACTCGCCACCTGGCTGATGACACCCCTCCGCAACCCCAACACTCCTTCTCAGCGCGCATACAATGAGAGCCATAGTGCCACCAAGAACCTGATCGAACAGACTATCGGCGTGCTAAAGCAATGGTTCCGCTGCCTTGTCCGCTCTGGAGGAGCCCTGCAGTACTCCCCCGATCGGATCTCCGTTTTCATAGTTGTGTGCTGCATGCTGCACAACCTGGTCATTCTGAGGGCCCAGCCATTGCCACCAGGGTATTGGTGGACCACCTCAGGAGGAGGAAGAGGGACAGGAGGAGGAGGAGGTGGTAGTGGAGGAGGAGGAGGAGGAGGAGCAGCACCAACATAGGAGGGAGCCACTCAATGTCGCTTCTGCAAGGGCCGTTCGTGAACGCCTCATAAGACAGCGCTTCCAATCAATCAGATAGCAAATGGCATTTGCACAGAACAACCACATCATTACAGCCAGCTCGCAGCCCCTATCACTGGGCAAAGCTCAAATGAGAAACATCACAAATGTGCTACGTCGAAATAAACATTTATTCTGCACAACTCTCTCTTATCAAACACAACCAATAATAAACAAACACAACAATTTAGCAACAAACAACTGGTTCTTAGCAAATGGAACTATTTGTTACTGTACTGTCCTCCCTACGTGTATGTGTCTGTACTCAGTTAGACAGCCAGCCAAACTCCTTTCAATAACGACATGGGAGTCAGGATGTAGCGTCCAAGCTCCGGTGTTTAATAATGCCACACTTGCATGAGGCCAATGAAACAATACAAATCAGTTGCATTGGGTTGGAGTAAAACTGAGAAAGAAAAAAGAAAGAAATGCACCTTGTTACATGCATGAGATATAACTAACATCTAAACATGAATATGTAATGAAACCATTCAACTCACAGGCAATGCTTTCGAAGGCGTAACAATGTAAGATTACAGCGGATTAACTTGCAGCACGCTCCATGCTGATGTGACCTCTTTGTTTGCTATCACTATACTACTTCCTGTTGAGTGACCCTACTGGCCATTTCCATTTACTGCCACCTACTGGCGGCAACAAAATGAAACTCCTGCAATTATAAGGCAGAACAGTTACCAAATTCAACAATATATTTACAAACACATCAACTTTTAAATACACACACCCCCCATTTGCTATTTACATTTTATTTACTGGGTCTTCCTCCCTCCTCTTTGCAATTCCCCCCTCCCAACCCTACTGTTCCTCCATAATGGGGCCCCAGTGGCTGCAGCAAGGCTGGTGGAAGGCTGCTGAGTATGGGAGCCAGAGACTGCAGATAGCCTTGCAGGACGCCTTTGACCAGCTCTGGGCCTGGAGGGCCTGGCTGCAGACTGCACCAACTCAGCATGGGCGGCAGCGGTCTGGGATGGCTGGGTTACAGGCGGTGGCAAGTGCAAAGGCGGAGTGGCAATGGTGGGAGCAGGAATGCTGTCATCCTGAGAGAGGACAGCACCTTCCTGCTCGACCGACACACTGCCACTCCCCCGGGGCAGTACCTCAGCATCCGGAGCAATTTGATCGAGCACAGATTGCTGGCCTTCTGAGGCACCGTGAGATCCCCGGTGGACAGTGGGCGACCCAGCAACAATGGCAGCAGTCAGTGCTTGCGTGGCATCAATCTGAGACTGCATGAGAGCAGTCTGAGATTGGATGTTACCAACCACTGACTCCATTACAGCACTAAGCCATTGCGTTGCCTCGGCCTGTGCTGCAGTAGCTGCTGCCACCTCACCCATGACACGCGGCATGAGGCCTGGGTCCCCACGGTCTCTGCGAGTCAACCATCCTCTGCAAAATGTCAAGGATGGGCTCGAAGGTTTGCGCAGAGATGACAGCTGTGCTGGCGGCAGACTCCTGCATGCTCCTAGCCATTGATTGCATCCATGCTCTCGGGCACCCTTGCCATTGCACCCATGAGCTCAGTATGCATACTCACCGCCTGTGTGGCCATCACCTCGACATCGAGGTACTCATCTGAGTCCTGTGCAGCAGAACTCATGTGTGCACTCACCCTCCAGGGAGATGGCCCCGGAGCTTCCCTTTCCCCATGGCGTTACTGCAGCCCGCTGGGTCCCGGAGCTTCACCCACATTAGAGCCATTTCCTCTGCTCCCCTCCAGCGACTGCATGGCCCCATTATCGGATGTCTCGCCCTAGGGAGACACAGGCAGTGAGGCTCCGGCTTGGTCTTCCTCCTCCTCTCCCGCGTTGCTGCCACTGGGAGGCTGTTCAGATGGTGGCTCAAGGCACAAGAGTGGGTTTATCATCAGGGGAGGGGAGCAGGAAGGGAGCTCCTCCAGCTGTGTAAAGGGATGCAGCTCCATCTGACCTCCTCCCGTGCGTTGCTGCTCCCTCCTGTTATGAGCAAGCTTGGCCTGCAAGAAAAAGGACAGCGTATGTGTGAGTGTGCAAGCATGTGTTTGGCAGATGTGCCTACCATAGTTGAATAGCTGTTAATGTATGCAAGGTGTGAGATATGGATGTGACTTTTAGTAAATGGGCATAGTTGGTGGGTGAGTGCTGGGGATTTGGGGGGAAAACTCAGTTGGTTAGCACCTCCTGTTAGCGTTTCCAGGGGACGCTAATGGGGCGCTAGGAACCTAGCACCCGAGCGCACTGATTTTAGCGCCGCTTGCGAAATTGACCAGTCGTTTTGCGGCGGCGCTAAACACTACCGCCACGATCTCCTGGAGCCGCAGATCGTGACGTCAGTCGTGTGTGCAACACCCTGGTAGCACCCCGGACTGGATATTGAGTCACGCCCCCTGCCTGCCGCTAGGAACAAGAGGTAGAGGGGAACGTTTTCAAGTCAGGAAGGGGCTGGGGACTTCCTGCCTTCTCTTGGCGGCAACATTTTTGGTACATGCAGGTTGAGAGGGAGAGAGACTTCTGGAGAGATTTAACAGAGTTAACATTCCAGGTCGATGACCCTTCGTCAGAACTGGAAAAAGCTGGAGACCGAACAGTTTTTTAAGCAAATGCAGGGGCAGGGAAAGGGGAGAGGGGAGGAAAGAACAAAAGGGAAGGTTTGTGATAGGATGGAAGGCAGGAGAGATTAAGAGACATTAGAGATGGTGCAAGGCAAAGGGACATGTAATGGGACAAGTTAAGAAGCAAAAGATGGCGCTAGATGAAGTGTAAATGGCTCTGGCAGAATGAAAGATAGCTGCCATGTGGGAGAGAAGAAAAAAAATCAAAAAATTATAATGAATAAAATAAATGGAAAAAAAAGAATAGGGGCAGAGGTTATAGTCTGAAATTGTTGAACTCTATGTTGAGTCCAGAAGGCTGTAAAATGCCTGATCGAAAGATGAGGTGCTGTTCCTCGAGCTTACATTGAGATTCATTGGAACAGTGTAAGAGGCTGAGGACGGTGAGGTCAGAGTGGGAGTGGAGCGGAGAATTAAAGTGACAGGCGACCGGCAGCTCAGGGTCACCCTTACGGACTGAACGGAGGTGTTCCGCAAAGCGATCACCCAATCTGCGTTTGGTCTCCCCAATGTAGAGGAGACCGCATCATGAGCAGCGAATACAGTATACTAAATTGCAAGAAGTACAAGTAAATCGCGGTTTCACCTGAAAGGAGTGTTTGGGGCCCTGGACAGTGGGAAGGGGGAAGGTATAAGGGCCTGTGTTGCATCTCCTGCGCTTGCACGGGAAGGTGCCAGGCGAAGGGGAAGGGGTGTTAGGGATGATTGAGGAGTGGACCAGGGTATCGCTGAGGGAGCGGTCCCTTCGGAATACTGAAAGGGGAGGTGAGGGGAAGATGTGTTTGGTGGTGGGATTACGCTAGAGGTGGCGGAAATGGCGGAGGATGATGCCTGACCTGCTGAGTATTTCCAGCATTTTCTGTTTTTATTTCAGATGCTGCCTGACCTGCTGAGTATTTCCAGCATTTTCTGTTTTTATTTCAGATTTCCAGCATCTGCAGTATTTTGCTTTAGTGGAGAGATTTAACGCTGTCCTATGGAGTTTTGGCCCTCAGCAGCACTTTTGATGTTCCTAAGCGCCGAGCTCTTTTCCTGGGTCTATCCATTAGTGCTTCCAACACAATTGCTTTAGAGGTCTCTCCAGGCCGAGATTCAAGGCTGCAATGAGCAGGGTGTGGCTGGCCAGCAAGATGGCCCCCCCCCTTAAAGAACTGAACAGCACCAGTCTGCCTGGCTTCCATGGTAACTGACATCGCCTGCACTTCGGTAGCGCTCTGAGGTAGCGCCTCGCTCCCCGATGTTTGCGCCTTAAGAGAGGTGTGTAGCGCCTGATTTAGTGCTCAAATCACCTCCAGGGTCGATAGAGGCGAATTTTGCAGTCGGAGACAATAATTAGCACCGGGCACTAAACTTTGCGCCTGGCCGATATTAGCGTTCAAAAATGGGCGATACCCAATATTTCCCCCTTTGTGGTTTATACTGTCTGTGCACCGAGTGAGGTTGAGATGGTGGGATGTCGAGGTTGTTGAAGCATGTACTCACCCTGTCCACCTGAGTGAGGTCGTTGAACTCTGTGGCATTGGGTGTGAGTCCTGTGGACCAGGCTTCTGGCCGAGATGTACTGGGCCACCTCCCTCCACATCCTTCTGAACTCCTGGGGCAATGGCCTCCTGCCAGGGTCTCGCAACAGCTCTGACAATATCAGACACTAAGCACATGACAAATCTTTAGCAGGAATAGCCCATTGGGAGACTAGGCCATCTTATGTCTACAATATTTTTAAACTAAGTATACTTTAGTCATTAGGCACTTTATAGCATTCCGGACTCAACATTGAGTTCAACAATTTCACATCATAACTGGAGATCCCATTTTTTTGGACAGTAGCTATTGGTAATGATTCTGCTATTGTTTACACCTCTTCTAGACTATCTTTAGTTCCTTTACTTGGCCTATTACCATCTCCTTTTGCCTTGCCCCATCATCCCTTTTGTCATTTAATCTCTCCTGCCTTCCATCCTATCACATAGGTTCTTTCCTCCCCTCCCCCCTTCCCCTGCCTCTGTACTTGATTAAAACCAGTTCCATATCTAACTTTTTCCAGTTCTGACGAAAGGTCATTGACCTGAAACGTTAACTCTGTTTCTCGCTCCACAGATGCTGCCTGACCTGCTGAGTATTTCCAGAATGTTCTTTTTTTATACTTATTTTTTTATTTTTAAACTGACGTAAACATTCCTATTACCGGCTCTGCTCTCCCTCTTCATTATTTAGGTCTCCTGCGTATCCTGGATATGCAAAGCACTGGCTTTACTCAGAATAAGGTGCTGCTTTGTCATTGAAATTGCAGATAGTGAAAAGTTTCATTTTTTAATATGATCTTTGATACTAAATAATTTAATAGCATATTGTTTGTAAAATAAATTTAAAATTAAACGTGAATGAGCTTGACCTAGCTTTATGTTAACAGGCAGTTAAGATGAAATTAATTCTACTGAGCTGTGTGATCCTAAATGTTATCTGGAGAGATATCTCTACACCATATCAGTGTTTCTCAGTCTTTATTACATTTTATGATATGAGTCTGCTGGTTAGAGGCAGCCTGAAAACAGATTTTGTGCAATGGAACATCACTGATGCGAGTTCAGGAAGATCAGCTCTAGTGCTACTACAATGCAACATTATTTTTATTCCTTATAATGTATTCAGAATCTAAATATTTGTTAGAGGAATAATTTTGAAGTGAAAATAATAATGGAACTCAGCAAAAGCAGATTGGAATTGTGCATGTGCCATGCAGCTCCATTTAAAGTGTTATGAGACTCAGTTTCCACACTAGCACTTGGGAAATATCATGTGTTGTATAGTATATGGTATAAAATGTTTAATTAGTTTATTTTGAATTGAATTACTAAAGGCATGTAATGTTTCTGATTAGTTTTAAATTTGTATCTTTACTTACAATTACAGACCTCATTGACTGACTGGCTAATCATCATTTTAGGACTTTGTGCACTCCTGCTCATTAATTATTCTAAATACAGTACTGATGCTAATAATGATTATTACAATAGAAAATGACTAGGAAGGCTGAGGGGTGGTGATACTGCTCAAAGTTATGCACAGCACTATAGTACAAAACATTCTTTAATCTAACATTGCATTGTTATAAGATTAAATGCCACATGATATCACTAGTTTCCAATAGTACATACCTTATTTTAACTGTTAATTGTTTGCAAATCACTAAGTTTATAGTTTCAACTGCAAACATGGCTAACAGATTTTGTTTCTTTTTCAGTAACTGTTTAGTTACATAATCCGATTTCATGACATGATTTGAGGCTGTGATCGATCAGCTCTAATGTATAATTCTGGTGATATTGAATACATTTTCTTCTGTTTTAATGACAGGACAACAGCTGAATGGAGATGTGCTAACATGGTACCTAAAAACATCAAAGTTAGCACTGGCTTTAGCTGTAATTGGCAGCACCCCTCCAGGGAAGAGCAGCAGAGAGTATGCAGAGCACTTGGCCAAAACCTTATGTCAAAAGGAGGTAGAATGGAAGCTAAAGGCTGAAGCTTGGAAAGCTGAAGTATTACACCTACGCCAAGAGTTGTTTCTAAGTCGAATGCAATCTGTAGCAAGGTCAAATGATAGTATTGGTAAGCATGTCACAGTGCTCCATGTAATTAGCATCTTAGTTAATTTAGTTCTGTTACATTTATCTTCATTATATAAGTTTATTTCAGTTTGGAAGAACAAAACATTTTTGTTAGAAATTTGAAATGATTTAATATTGAAGATCCACGCACCTTTTTGTAGCTTTATGATGTGTACATTTTTATTACATCTGGCAGTCTAAAAATGAGGGAGGTGCACATAACAAATTTCATACAGAAGGCATTGCCCTACAGGATTGTACAAACCATTCAAAGAATAGTCAATTTGTTAAGAACATGAAATACACTAAAAGCACTAAAATTAAAGCACCCTGTTTTCAAAAACACAAATTATGTTTATAATCCAATATAAGTTTATGTTCTTTTTAAATTGTGTAAATGTTTCATTGAGAAATGTATGCTTACATTAAACTGTTGAAAAAGACATAGGGAATTTTCAATGCAAAGACAAAAATAATTTGTCTTAGCATTAGGGTGAATTGCTTACTATCACATAGTAAGGATTTAGGACAAGAATGAGTTGCAGGGATTGGTAACTGATACCCCGATAACTGGTCTCACAAGTTGAACGCTGGGGACCAAAGTTGCAGTGTTGAATGATACTAGATGACCTACATGATGGGGGAACCAACAGTTTTAATCTTTCTTTCATGTACTGTATATAGAATTATGGCTGATTGAGGGTGGGGGATGGTTAATGTGGGCATAGTTTTGTGACTTTTACTGCTTTATGAAGAATTGTCTTGCCTGACTAATTTCAGAACAAAGCAATTAACCTGTCCCTACAAAATCTACTGGAGGGCTACATTCTAGATTGGGTCCAGTGTAGATTTAGTTTTCACCATACTCATCACAATGGTCTATAGCAGAGAGGGGGTAATTTGGTGACACTCCATTTCCAACATGTTAGCAGGGAGCATGGTAACTGAGATAAGGCTATAACATTATAGCCCTGATTTTCTCACCCAACTTCGCTGATAATGAGGCTCTGTGTGGGAGCAGAGCCTCAAAAAATTCCCCACAGTGTATTTCTCCAATGTCTATACAGAAAAATGTAATATTAATTTCCATGACAATAATTCTCTGATCTGTACACGTCCCTTCATAAAACATGATTCATTGATTTGTTTAATGAGCAATACATTTTACTGTAATTATCCCAATTATGTAAAAATCAAAAATGGATATAGCATCACTCTTCTAGTTTAATAGGCCATATTATGGTATCATTGGTCTGCTGTTTCAAATGTAATAATGCATATCATGAACTTGGTGAATGATGAGAAGAACTAGATTTGCCCTGCATGCCTTATGTTGTACATCTCTAGCCTAAGTGGAAAAGGACATCTGGATGGATTGTTGGCTGAACTTTGTAGCTGACTGTGGAATATTTTATTGCTGTATGGTAGCGGAGAGAAAGGTTCATCAGAACAGCACTTGTGACAACAATATGTCCATTTCCAAACAGCACTTGTGCTAACAATATGTGCAGTAGCACAAGTCAGCTCTCGTGAAGGTTGTATTTATTGAAATGTTCCTCTTCTAATTTAACTTGGGCATCGCAAAGTATTGGCCCAAATTTTGCAGTCAGTGGAGAAACATAGAAACATAGAAACATAGAAGATAGGAGCAGGAGTAGGCCATTCGGCCCCTCTAGCCTGCTCCGCCATTCAATGCGATCATGGCTGATCATCCAAATTCAGTACCCGGTCCCTGCTTTCTCCCCATACCCCTTGATCCCTTTAGCCTTAAGAAATATATCCAACTCCTTCTTGAATATATTTAATGAATTGGCCTCTACTGCCTTCTGTGGTAGAGAATTTCACAGGTTCACCACTCTCTGGGTGAAGAAATTCCTCCTCATCTCTGTCCGAAAAGGCTTACCCCTTATCCTTAGACTGTGACCCCTGGTTCTGGATTCCCCGACCATCGGGAACATCCTCCCTGCATCTAGTCTGTCCAGTCCTGCCAGAATTTTATAAGTTTCAATGAGATCCCCTCTCATTCTTCTAAACTCCAGCGAGTATAAGCCCAATCGACCCAATCTCTCCTCATACGTCATTCCTGCCATCCCAGGTATCAGCCTGGTGAATCTTCGCTGAACTCCTTCCATGGCAAGAACATCCTTCCTCAGATAAGGTGACCAAAACTGCACACAATACTCAAGATGTGGTCTCACCAAGGCCCTGTACAACTGCAGCAAGACAGCCTTGTTCTTGTACTCAAACCCTCTCGCTATGAAGGCCAACATACCATTTGCCTGAAGTGACGGCATTCGCCGCTGATCTCGAAGAAAGTTGCCCACAAAGAGCTAGCGATCTCTGTGGCATCGATTTCACCTTTCCCAATGTTAATTTGATTCTGATGCCAAGGCTACGGGATCTCCAGTGTCCAACAACAGCGATAACGTCAAGCAGGCTAAGTAGTCAATCACATTGAAGAATTCTCAGACAGCAAACTAGGAAGTAAAATGCACTGATTTTCCTTCACTTTTTATACATTTCACAGAGAATGAAATGAAGATTGGGACATACACATGGGATTATGGTAGAAGCTGAAATATCATAAAATAAACATTAAAAATTATTGTATTAAAAGTATGGATTTTTTTTATCATAATGGAAACATTTGACATTCCACAAATATAAAATTAGTTTTCCTGGGCCAGAGCAGTTGTTCAGCAGTAATTATGACTTAGTACGTCGTTAAAAATGCAGTTACACCTCACTGAACAAGGCTTAACTTTTTAGGTGATTTTTAACAGTGATATTACAATGTAAAAGGAGAAGTGATTTTTCAAAGATTGCCTTATGTGGGGACTTCAGCCGCGCGTCCTGTGGAGGAGCAGGGAATCACTGACCGCAACCTCTGGATTTCTGTGTTTAATTGCCTATGTGCTGACGCCAGAAGTTGCTGTCAGTTTCACAGGGTAATGACGGCGAATGCTGACAGTTTTGCCATCATTACAATCGCAAAATGAGGGCCATTTTAAATATTGGAGTTGGAGAGCCATAATACATTAAAAAAATACAATTTTTACAAATGTTTGACTTTTAATTATTTTTTTTCCAGGAGCTGACGCTGCTTTCTGTCTAGAATTTCCAACTCAAGATCTTATGGGATTCAGGAATGAGTCTACTCATCTAGAAGATTCTGGTTGTGATATATCTAATGGGCAAGGATCGGATACTCAGGACCTACTAGCTAATCATAGCCTGGGATACCTTGATTCTTACTCACTAACTAGTGAAAAAAATACTGCATTAGTGAATTCCACATTGCTGCCTGCTGAATCAAACATTGCCAGAAGAGAGGAATTACATGAGAAAGAGAAAATGCTCAATTGTCACACTCAGTTTCTACAGAGTTTAATAAGAATTAGAAAGGTCGCAACTAACAGAACTCCAACAGCAGAAATACTGGCTGTAGGCAGTGACTACTCAGTAGTGACAGATTCAGTTTCACATCTTGCAAAGAGTTTGCTGGTTTTCTGTACGAAGCCTGGATCTCGACCCTCAGCTTCTTTGCTGATGGAAGCAACACAGACTCTCGTCTGCTTAATACATGATGGTAAATTGCCAAAGCTGGTCCTTGCGCAGTGTATCACGAGGGTGGAGGAGCTTGTGAAGGAGTTGGTGAAAATCATTTTGGACAACACAGAAGTAAATAGGGTAAGCACATTCTGCATACTGTTGCGTTCCTCTTGAAAGTATCTGCATTTAACCAACAAAAAACTTCAGCTTAACCAACACTGTGTATGAGGATTTTCCCTTGTTATTGTTTGTTCCAAGTACCAGTACATATTGGAGGGGCATTTATCTTAAGGGACTTGGGGGGGGGAAATGTGGTTGATTAGCGCCTCCTGTTTGCACCCTAAGAGGGCGCTAACGGGGTGCAAAGCAACTAGCACCCGGGCGTGGCAATGTTTGCGCCGCTTGCGAAATTGACCAGACATTTTGCAGCGGCGCTAAACACTACCGCCACGATCTGCGCCCGCAGATCGTGACGTCAGTTGAGTGTGCAACACCCCGGTAACGCCCCGGACCGGATACTGAGTGGCGCCCCCATCCTGTCCGCCTGCCGCTACCAACGACAGGTAGAGGGGAACGTTTTGCAGTCGGGAAGGGGCTGGGGGAGCGCTAATTAAAGGTGGCCTCTTGCTGCCTTTTTTTGTCGGAGACATTTTTGCACCACGCATTCTGAGAGAGAGAGATTCTGAGAGAGAGAGAAAGACTTTTGGAGAGATTCAACGCTGTGTGAAGGAGTTTTGGGTACTGAGCAGCACTTTGCAGGTTCTTTTTGATTTGCCCTTCCTTGCATCAATTTAGAAGAGACTTTGGGGCTGCACTGATTTGGGGTGTCGTCCTGCGCCTGCAGAATCGGAGGCATCAGAGACGTAGACAGAGAGTGGGAAACATGGCCAGAGAGAGGAGGGTCAAGAGGCCTCTGTACAGGAGACCTTACCCTCCCAGGGTATTCCGGGAACAATTCTCCTACATTCATTTGTCTGAGGAGCAGTGTTTGCGCAGGCTGCGCTTCAGCAAGGAGATGGTCACTGAGCTCTGCCACCTGCTGCAACCGGATCTGCAGCCTCAACTTAGGACCAGGACGTCTCTGTCGGTGGCAATGAAGGTGACAGTAGCTCTGAATTTGTATGCCAGCGGCTCCTTTCAAGCATCTACTGGGGACATCGCCAATATCTCCCAGTTCACTGTCCATTGCTGTATCCAGGAGGTGACAGATGCCCTCTATAAAAGGAGACGCCAGTACATCTCTTTCCCCATGACCTGGGCCAAACACCATGAACGCGCATGTGACTTTGCTAGGATAGCGGACTTCCCCATGGTGCAGGGCGCCATTGACTGAAAATGTAGAGGTTTTCCAAAACCGCAAGGGGTTCCACTCCTTAAATGTGCAGTTGGTCTGTGACTACACATAGCTGATACTCACCGTCAATGCCTGCTATCCTCACAGCAGCCACGATGCTTTCATCCTGCGCCAGACTGGTGTGCCAGACCTTTTCCAGGCAGCGCATCAGTCAAGTGGTTGGCTCCTTGGGGACAAGGGTTATCCACTCTGCACCTGGCTGATGACACCGCTCCGTAACCCCAACACCCCTGCCGAGCTGTGGTATAAAGAGAGCCATATCGCCACCAGGAACATTGAGCAGACGATCGGCGTGCTGAAGCAACAGTTCCACTGTCTGGACCACTCAGGAGGAGCCCTGCAGTACTCTCCTGAGCGAGTCTCCCTGTTCATAGTTGTGCTTCACAACCTGGCAATCCTCAGGACCCAGCCAATGCCAGCAGGGATTGGTGCACCACCGGAGGAGGAGGAAGAGAAGGAGGAAGAAGAGGAGAAGGAAGAGTAGGAGGAGAATGTGGAGGATCAGCAGCACCAAGCTGGGAGGGAGGCCCACAATGTTGCCACTGCGAGGACTGTCCGTCAACAGCTGATAACAAACATAGAAACATAGAAGATAGGAGCAGGAGCAGGCCATTCGGCCCCTCGAGCCTGCTCCGCCATTCAATGAGATCATGGCTGATCATCCAAATTCAGTACCCTGTTCCTGCCTTCTCTCCATATTCCTTGATCCCTTTAGCCTTAAGAAACATATCCAACTCCTTCTTGAATATATTTAATGAATTGGCCTCTACTGCCTCCTTTGGCAAAGAATTCCACAGGTTCACCACTCTCTGGGTGAAGAAATTCCTCCTCACCTCTGTCCTAAATGGCTTACCCCTTATCCTTAGACTGTGACCCCCGGTTCTGGACTCCCCGACCATCGGGAACATACTTCCAGCATCTAGTCTGTCTAGTCCTGTTAGAATTTTATAAGTTTTGATGAGATCCCCTCTCATTCTTCTAAACTCCAGCGAGTACAAGCCCAATCGACCCAATCTCTCCTCATACGTCATTCCTGCCATCCCAGGTATCAGCCTGGTGAATCTTCGCTGCACTCCTTCCATGGCAAGAACATCCTTCCTCAGATAAGGTGACCAAAACTGCACACAATACTCAAGATGCGGTCTCACCAAGGCCCTGTACAACTGCAGCAAGACATCCTTGTTCCTGTACTCAAACCCTCTCGCTACGAAGGCCAACATACCATTTGCCTTCTTAACCGCCTGCTGCACCTGCATGCTTACTTTCAGCGACTGGTGCACAGGATGCCCAGGTCTCGTTGCACTTCCCCTTCTCCCAATCTATTGCCATTCAGATAATAATCTGCCTTCCTGTTTTTGACACCAAAGTGGATAACCTCGCATTTATCCACATTATATTGCATCTGCGATGCTTCTGCCCAATCACCCAACCTGTCCAAATCATACTGGAGTTTCTCGGCATCCTCCTCACAGCACACACGCCCACCCACCTTTGTGTCATCTGCAAACTTGGAGATATTACATCTAGTTCCCTCATCTAGATCATTTATATATATTGTGAATAGCTGGGGTCCAAGGACCGATCCCTGCGGTACCCCACTAGTCATTGCCTGACACACGGAAAAAGAGCCGTTTATTCCAGCTCTTTGCTTTCTGTCTGCCAACCAGTTCTCTATCGAAGTCAATACCTTACCCCCAATCCCATGTGCCTTAATTTTACACGCTATTCTCTTATGCGGGACCTTATTGAAAGCCTTTTGAAAATCCAAATACACCACATCCACTGGTTCTCCCTTATCTATTTTACCAGTTACATCCTCCAAAAATTCCAGTAGATTAGTCAAGCACGATTTACCTTTTGTAAATCCATGTTGACTTTGTCCGATCCGGTCACTTTTTTCCAAGTGCTCTGCTATTACATCCTTTATAATGGACTCTAGCATTTTCCCCTCTACCGACATCAGGCTTACCAGTCTGTAATTCCCCGTTTTCTCTCTACCACCCTTTTTGAACAGTGGGGTAACATTAGCTACCCGCCAATCCATGGGTACTATTCCTGAATCTATCGAATATTGGAAGATGACCAGCAATGCATCTACTATTTCTAGGGCCACTTCCTTAAGTACCCTAGGATGTAGATTATCAGGCCCTGGGGATTTATCGGCCCTCAATCCCATCAGTTTCCCGAACACCATTTCCCTACAAATACTGATTTCTATCAGTTCCTCCCTTTCATTAGACCCAATGTTCCCCGACATCTTTGGGAGGTTATTTGTGTCCTCCTTTGTGAAGACAGAACCAAAGTATGTATTTAATTGGTCTGCCATTTATTTGTTCCCCATTATAAATTCCCATGATTCTGACTGCAAGGGACTTAACGCTTGACTTCACCAATCTTTTTCTCTTCACATATCTATAAAAGCTTTTACAGTCAGTTTTTATGTTCCCTGCAAGCTTACTCTCATACTCTATTTTCCCCCTCTTAATTAATCCTTTTGTTGAATCCTAAACTGCTCCCAATCTTCAGGTTTACTGCTTTTTCTGGTCAATTTATATGTCCTCTCCTTGGATCTTATGCTATCCCTAATTTCCCTTGTTAGCCACGGTTGAGTCACCTTTTTTGTTATATTTTTATGCCAAACTGGGATGAACAAATTCTGTAGTTCATCCATGTGATCTTTGAATGTTTGGCATTGCCCATCCACCGTCAACCCTTTGAGTGACATTCCCCAATCAGTCCTACCCAACTCGCACCTCATACCATCGTAGTCCCCTTTATTTAAATTCAGGACCCTAGTCTCTGAGTCAACTATTTCACTCTCCATCTTAATGAAGAATTCAATCATATTATGATCGCTCTGACCCAAGGGGCCTCGCATAACAAGATTGCTAATTAATCCTTTCTCATTACGTAATACCCAGTCTAAGATGGCCTGATCTCTAGTTGGTTGCTCGACATACTGGTCCAGGAAACCATCCCGTATACACTCCAGGAATTCCTGCTACACAGTATTGTTACTAATTTGGTAAGCCCAATCTATATGTAGATTAAAGTCACCCATGATAACTGCTGTGCCCTTATTGCACACTTCTCTAATTTCCTGTTTAATGCCATCCCCGACCTCCGCATTACTGTTTGGAGGTCTATATACCACTCCCACTAACATTTTCTGCCCCTTGGTATTTCTCAGTTCTACCCATACAGATTCCACATCATCAGAGCTAACATCCTTCCTTTCAATTGTGTTAATCTCCTCTTTAACCAGCAATGCTACCCCACCTCCTTTTCCTTTCTGCCTATCTTTCCTGAATATTGAATACCCCTGGATGTTGAGTTCCCAGCCTTGGCCACCCTGGAGCCCTGTTTCCGTAATCCCAATCATATCATATTCGTTTACCTCTATTTGCGCAGCTAATTCATCCACCTTATTACGAATGCTCCTCGCATTAAGACTTGTTTTTTTAACGCTCTTAGATCTTTTAGAATTATTATTTACTGTGGCCATGTTTGATTTCAACCCTTGATTTCTCTGCCTGTCACTTTTGTTTTTCTCCTTCCTGTCTTTTGCTTTTATCCTTGTTTCCCTTTCCTCTGTTTCCCCGCTCAGGTTCCCAACCCCCTGCCATTTTAGTTTAAACCCTCCCCCAGAGCATTAGCAAACACTCCCCCAAGGACATCGGTCCCGGCCCTGCCCAGGTGCAAACCGTCCGTTTTGTTCTGGTCCCACCTCCCCCAGAACCGGTTCCAATGTCCCAGGAATTTGAATCCCTCCTCCTTGCACCATTCCTCTAGCCACGTATTCATCTGAAATAGCCTTCTATTTCTACTCTGACTAGCACGTGGCACTGGTAGAAATCCTGAGATTACTACCTTTGAGGTCCAATTTTTTAATTTACCTCCTAACTCCCTATATTCAGCTTTTAGGACCTCATCCTGGTTTTTACCTATATCGTTGGCACCTATATGCACCACGACAACTGACTGTTCACCCTCCCCCTCCAGAATGCCCTGCAGCCGCTCCGAGACATCCTTGACCCTTGCACCAGGGAGGCAACATACCATCCTGGAGTCTCGTTTGCGGCCGCAGAAACGCCTATCTATTCCCCTTACAATAGAATCCCCTATTACTTTAGCTCTCCCCCTCTTTTTCCTCCCGTCCTGTGCAGCAGAGCCACCCCTGTTGCCAGGAAGTTGGCTGCTGCTGCCTTCCCCTGGTAAGCTATCCCAAGCGGTATATCTGTTTGAGAGGGGGATGGCCACAGGGGACCCCTGCACTACCTGCCTGCGCCTACTACTCTGCCTGTTGGTCACCCGTTCCCTTTCTGCCTGTGCCACCTTTATCTGCGGTGTGACCAACTGATTAAACGTGCTATTCACAACGTCCTCAGCATCGCGAATGGTCCAGTATGTATCCAATCACAGCTCCAGCGCCGCAATGCGGTCTGCCAGTAGCTGCAGCAGAATACACTTCCTGCACACATGGTTGTCAGGGACAGAGGAAGTGTCCCTGAGTTCCCACATAGCGCAGGAGGAGCATACCATGGCACCAGGCTGTCCTGCCATGACTTACCCTTTAATTAATTGTATTTAAATTAAACAAATCAATCCCACCAATTACACTACAGATAAATGATATATTTAAGGGCCCTGGTTTACTAACAGTCCCCGCTACACCACAGAGACCCTAGAAACTATAAACCACAGAGTTTAAGTTTAAAAAAAAGAGAGAAATACTCACCAACCAATCACTTACCTGCTTTCTGGTGACATCACACTTCGATTACTTTTTACTTCTCTCCCTCTCTGAGATTTGTAAACCTACCTGCTCTCAGCTGCCTTTTATAGCCTCGCCGCTCGTGTTTCCCGCTGCTGCCGCTGCCGCTGTGAGGCCTACCTGCCCTCAGCCGCCTTTTATAGCCTCGCCGCTCGCGTTTCCCGCCGCTGCCGCTGTGAGGCCTACCTGCTCTCAGCCGCCTTTTATAGCCTCGCCGCTCGTGTTTCCTGCTGCCGCTGTGAGGCCTACCTGCTCTCAGCCGCCTTTTATAGCCTCGCTGCTCGCGTGTCGCGCCGCTGCTGCTGCCGCTGCCACTAGGCCCCTACTCAGAAGATGGCTTCTGGGATGGAGAACAACATCATGGAAAGCAACCCGCAGCCCCTATAGCCGGCCAAAGCTACAATGATTCCAAAGGCCAAACATGTAAATTTTGAATACAACTTTTTTGTTTAACAAACTCTGTGTGTGTCATTTATTCAGGATAAACAAATAGAAACAAGCAACAAATCATGAATTTACAGAACTGGTTCTCACAAGCTGCAGAAAAATGCCAAAACAGTAAACAAATGTTATCAGATGAACCTTGACCTTTACTACAAACATTCCCACCATTTATTTAGACCTCCTACTTTTTGCTCTTCGAGGGTGATCTCCATCCCCTGTGCACTTCCCTCCTTCCCACCCTACAGCTCCTCCGTAATGGGGCCCCAGTGGCTGCAGCAAGGCTGGTGGAAGGCTGCTGAATATCAGATGCTGAGACTACAGATGCCCTTGAAGGATGCCCTCAACCAGCTCTGGGCCTGGAGGGCCCAGCTGCAGACTGCACCAACTCTGCATGGGCGGCAGCAGTCTGGGCTGGCTGTGTTGCAGGCGGTGGCAAGTGCACTGGGGAAGTGCCAGTGGTGGGAGCAGGAATGCTGTCATCCTGAGAGGAGTGCACCTTCCTGCTCGACCGACACACTGGCACTCCCACGGGGCAGCACCTCAGCATCCAAACCAATCTGCTCGAGCACAGATTGCTGGCCTGCTGTGGCGCGGTGAGAGCCCCGGGGCAATCTGGCCGAACCAGCGATGATGGCAGCAGTCAGTGCTTGCGTTACATCAATCTGAGACTGTATGAGAGCAGTCTGAGATTGGATCGCAGCAGCCAGTGACTGAATTGCAGCACTAAGCCGTTGTGCTGCATTGGCCTGTGCTGTAGCGGAGTGCTCCACACTCCTTGCCAGTCCATCAATGCTTTTGGGCACCCTTCCCATTGCACCCATGAGCTGAGTGTGCATGCTCAAGGCCTGGCTATTCATTTCCACGATGACGAGCTCCTCCTCTGCGTCCAGTGCAGCAGGACTTGCTTGCCTACTCTCCCTCCGGGGAGATGGCCCCCGAGCTTCCCTACCCCATGGCGTTGCTGCAGCCCGCTGGGTCCCTAAACTTCGTCCTCATCAGACCCTTCCCCCCTGCTCCCCTCCAGGGAAGGCGTGATCCCAGTGTGGCTAGGGGCTCCCTCGGGAGATGCAGGCACTGAGGCTCCGGCATCCTCTTCCTCCTCACCTGGGCCGTCGCTCCCACTGCTTGGTTGAGGGACAGGTTGCTCAGCTGATGGTTCACTATCTGAAAGCAGCGAGGTACAAGTGTGGCTTTAGCATGAGGACGGGGGGGCAGTAAGGGAGCAAGGACTGGAGACATTTAGTAAGTTGGATTGAAAGTGTAAAAGGCTGGCGTTGTGAGGGGCAAGTGGAATGAGAAAGGAGAGAAAGCTGATGAACTTATCATTGCTGTCCCCAAGGGGGTCGACCTCTCCATCGGCCACGGCACCTATCACCTGGCTGGCAACGATCCTGTGCCGCGTGCCTCGCTGAGGGTCTGCAGTTCAGCCAGTCCTCCACCCATCCGTTGCTGCTGGTGCCTGTTATGAGCTAGCTTGGCCTGCAAGGAAAAGGACAGCGTCTCATGTTGAGGAATAGAGCCTAGCCATTAGTCAGTTTTTTCTTTTTGTTACTTTAAGTATCAATGTGTTGTAAGGTTTTGAGTTGCCAGGAACACTACCCTCTCTGCTGAAACATTGGGAGCGGGTGACAATTAATGCTGATCCACACCAGGTTTACATAAAATTCCCAAGAGAACACTTAAGCCATTACCATTTCTACGGGCACACGTTGAGAAATGGTTACAGGAATGGAGGCCTAGTGCAGTTATTTGAAGATGGAACAATAATCAAAGATAGGTATCTAAGATTTCTAGAAAGAAGTATGGCTACTTGTTAATTTAATGATACGATTTATTTCTGCTGTAGCTTATTAGCAATAGGTTGATTCTGGATGATTGTTTTGCACAGGACATTATAACACTCTCCCTTTGTGCTGCTTTTACTGATTCTGGGTGGTCGTTTTGGATAGAGCCGTATAAAAATGTGATGTGTACATAGAAAATAATCTTATGCTCTAGATTGGTAATATATTTAATTTTATTCAGATAGGAAAAGGATTCAATAAATGTTAAGTCCTTCAGGTATATGTATACAGAAATAATTGTCAAAAAGATGAATGGTGTGAAATCGTGCTGTATTCTATTATATGAATGTATTAATATGCTTGTATGAAATTCCTTTCCCCATTTTTAACAGAGGTGTTAAACTGTTTATTTAGCACATCTGTATGCAAGCATCACACAGTGCGATATTACCCTTCAAGTATAGGAGGCAACATGTTTTGTTTTTAAAATGGAACATGCTTGTCTTGTGGCACAGGTACGGCGACAGAATAGAGATGAATGTAGAATGAGCATATTTCAATAATTAATAATAAAGAGCAGTATTTTAGTTGATTTAGACAATTGCTGATTAGCAGATGACAGTTTCAAGTTTCCTGGTCAACTATGAAAAAATGTCAATCATGTTTTTTGAGGCGTCTCCAGCGGTTCTCCAGCTGGTTAGGTTGCTTAACACCTGGTGCAAATGTGAGGAGTTTGCGCAGCGCAGTCTCCACCTATATGTACCTGAAAATTGCATATTTAAGCAACCTCCTGCCTGTTTCAAGTGGGCGGGCTGCTCGTCCATTTACAGGCCTGTCTAAAAATTACATCAGTTGGGCTTTGGCTGTTAAAGGAGCAGCTGAAATGTTGCCCGCTGCTCCGATTTTCAGTTGTTGGCCGCTTGTTTCTCAGTCAAGAAATGGGCAGCTGGCAGTTGAAAATTGCTCACCCCAAAAATCACCAAACCTTCAATTGTGTAGCTCCTTTTCCATGCTTCTTAAGTACCGCAGCAGCTGTCTATGTGATGAATATGTAACTTGTAACTTGCACCGACAGTTGTCTGCAGTGTTCATCAGAGGACAATTAAGTTACAATTGCAGTTATTCTGACAAAGTATTTTACTGCAAAATAACACTACAAAATGGTGACTTCTAGTACATTGACCGTGATACAGTAGATGGAGTTGACATTCCCTTAAGAATGTCATTTGAAAACCCGCATTTGAAAATGCTCTTTTGTTTCACCATAACCTCTCTATTTTCCACTGCCTTGCTTGTTGAACTGGAATGAGTAAATTAGGTGCTGGAAGCAGGAAGACTTTGTTCTGTATATCACTGGGCATTGCGCTGAAATTGCCCTGACAGATTTAGTCCACAGGGACTTTCAATGCTTTAGAAGGAGCTGATCCAAGGGGATCTTTCTGTGCCCTGGATTCCAACTTCACTTTGTCGAGTTTACATGAAGTGAGTAATGTATCCCCCCTCCCCGCAGCTGACTGAAATTTTAAATGATGAACAACTTGAGTCTTCACAACATTGAGGCGGTTTATATGGCTGCAGCTTTCTGAGCCATTACGTAGAATTACAACAACAACTTGTATTTATATAGCACCTTTAACGTAGTAAAACGTCCCAAGATGCCGCACAGGAGTATTATAAGACAAAAAATGTGACACCGAGCCACATAAGGAGAAATTAGGGCAGGTGACCAAAAGCTTGGTCAAAGAGGTAGGTTTTAGGGAGCGTCTTAAAGGAAGAAAGAGAAGTAACGAGGCAGAGAGGTTTAGGCAGGGAATTCCAGAGCTTAGGGCCTCGGCAACAGAAGGCACGGCCACCAATGGTTGAGCGATTATAATCAGGGATGCTCAGGAGGGCAGAAATAGAGGAGCACAGATATCTCAGGGGGTTGTGGGGCTGAAGGAGATTAGAGATAGGGAGGGGCGAGGCCATGGAGGGATTTGAAAACAAGGATGAGAATTTTGAAATCGAGGCGCTGCTTAACCGGGAGCCAATGTAGGTCAGCGAGCACAGGGGTGATGGGCAAACAGGACTTGGTGCGAGTTAGGACACGGGCAGCTGAGTTTTGGATGACCTCAAGTTTACCTAGGGTAGAATGTGGGAGGCCAGCCAGGAGTGCGTTGCAATAGTCAAGTCTAGGAGGTAACAAAGGCGTGGATGAGGGTTTCAGCAGCAGGTGGGCTGAGGCAAGGGCGGAGACGGTCGACGTTACAGAGGTGGAAATAGGCGGACTTTGTTATGCTGCTGATATATGGCTGGAAGCTCCTTTCAGGGTCAAATATGACACCAAGGTTCCGAACAGTGTGGTTCAGCCTCAGACCGATGTTAGGGAGAGGAATGGAGTCGGTGGCTAGGGAACGGAGTTCATGGCGGGGACTGAAAACAATGGCTTTGGTCTTCCCAATATTTAATTGAAGAAAATTTTTGCTCACCCAGAACTGTATGTCGGACAAGCAGCCTGACAATTTAGAGACCGTGGAGGGGTCGAGAGAAGAGGTAGTGAGGTAGAGCTGGGTGTCGTCAGCGTACATGTGGAAATTGTTTTCGGATGATGTCGCCAAGGGGCAACATGTAGATAAGAAATAGGAGGGGGCCAAGGATAGATCCTTTGGGGACACCAGAGGTAACGATGCGGGAGCGGGAAGACAAGCCGCTGCAGGTGATTTTCTGGCTACAATTAGATAAGAATGGAACCAGGTGAGCGCAGTCCCACCCAGCTGGACGACGGTGGAGAGGCGTTGGAGGAGGATGTTGTGGTCAACCGTGTCAAAGGCTGCAGACAAGTCAAGAAGGATGAGGAGGGACAGTTTACCTTTGTCACAGTCAAAAAGGATGTCAGTTGTGACTTTGGTGAGAACCGTTTCGGTACTGTGGCAAGGGTGGACACCTGATTGGAGGGATTCAAACATGGAATTGCGGGAAAGATGGGCACGGATTTCGGAGGTGCCAACACGTTCAGGTACTTTGGAGAGGAAAGGGAGGTTGGAGATGGGGCGGTAGTTTGCAAGGACAGAGGGGTCAAGGGTTTGTTTTTTGAGGAGAGGGGTGATGATGGTAGATTTGAGGGAGAGGGGGACAGTACCTGAGGAGAGAGAACCGTTAACAATGTCAGCTAACATGGGATATTACATAGAATGTACAACACAGAAACAGGCCATTCGGCCCAATAGGTTTGTGCTGGTGTTTATGCTCCACGAGTCTCCTTCCATTCCATCTACCTCATCTCAGTCGTTCAGCATATCTTTCTATTCCCTTTTCTCTCATGTACTCGTCTAGTTTCTTTTTGAAAGTATCTATGCGATTTGCCTCAACCACTTCCTGTGGTAGCGAGTTCCACATTCTAACCACTCTCTGAGTAAAGAAATTTCTCCTTATTTCCCTATTGGATTTATTAATAACTATCTTATAATTATGGCCCTTAGTTTTGGATCCTCCCACAAGTGGAAATATTCTTGCCACATCCACCCTGTCCAACCCATTCATAATTTTAAAGACCTCTATCAGGTCACCTCTAAGTCTTCCCTTTTCTATAGAAAAAAAACCCAACCTGTTCAATCTTTCCCAACAGCTATAATCGCTCAGTTGTGGTACCATCCACGTAAACCTTTTTTGCACTTTCTGCAATGCTGCTATGTCCTTTTTATAGTATGGAGACCAAAACCATGTTACCCTAATCTTAACAAAAACCTCTATGCATAGGAGTATTTTTTAAATTAATATCTAATTAATGCAGACAAACCGTCATAGGAAATGATCATCAAGCAAATTTAAATTACATTTGATGGTAATATCAATTGTAAAATACAAATTAGAGATTTACTCCTACACGTTACTGGATTACCGCTGAGTGACAATGTTTAATTTTAACTAGGAAGGATGGCATGCTGAAAGTTGATTAACATTTAAATTTATATTTCCCTTCACTTTTTAGTGAGTTAATATATGTGCTAGTTTGTCCATCTACTAGTTACAGTTAATATACATTATTATTGAAGGGTGCATTTCTAATGCGATGGTAGCTTTGCCCTGAAGTGGTTTTGCTTCACACCAGTGCTAACCTCTATGCATTAGTTTTGTATTATAAATCAGGAGATGTGACACAATCTGTCTGCAAAGTAAAGTGCAGTGAGGCTGCCCTTCCAGTGATGCTTCCATTGTGGTGGGAATGCAGCCTACATTATTAATTTCATTATTCATTTTGTACTTTTTTCAAATTTTGTTTTGCCTGTTGTAAATATAATTTGCTAGACAGCAAGGAAGGTAAAGATGCAAATGCAAACTGAAAAAAATCATTCACAATTATTTTCATTGCTTGAGGTTTATGATGAGACTTTGCAACTGTGTATTTGAGTAAGTGGTAACATGTAGAATTGTGTTTCCCTTTTAATATTGTTAAAATTTATTCTGCTGTACCAAGCTAGGTGGTTTGGTCAGTTTTAGTTAATATTGTGCTTTTCAGAAAACAGATCTTAAGCAAATAATTGTATTAAATTGTATAACGGTACCTGGGAGACACAGAAAGAAAGATAACATTAGGCGTATAGTTAGAAATAAAGTCCGGGATTTTGCTCACCTCAGTGGGTCCGTGGCGGGCGACGTCGGTGGTGGGTCCCAACCCCGCTGCTGGTTCCATCCCGCTCTGTAAAATGAATTTCCGTTAAAAGGGCTTGTTAAGCCCACCCAGCGAGCTTCCCAGCCAATTAGAGGAAGCGGGTCTGGTGATGTCATTTGATGACACGTCATCAGCCAGTTTCCTTAAAAGGACCAAGTCCACATTTATTTTGACATTTGTGCTGCCAATGTTCTACTTGCGTGTTTTAGCCAATGTTCATGTAAAATTTCTGTTACTGTGGTGTCAAACATTGAAAGTTTTATTTTGAACACTTTACGTTCTTGGACAGATTTGTGTGCAACTTTGGAAGTGGCTTAGTGAGTTGCAGTGAATGGTGAGACATAACGGTCCCCCGCAATGGTGATGAGTGTGAAAGGATTATTGTAGGGATGCTTAATGGTGTTGGTGTGGGGTGGTGCCAACCTGGCGTATCATGTGGCAGCCAGGGTTTGCAGCATCAAGTGAAATAAATGTGGCCATGGTGAGGCCATCCCTGGCCTCCCGGGCAGCAATGTGGTCAGGTGCTGATGCCCTCTGTCCTGTGCAGCATCAGTTGATTGCAGAGAAGGTTGGTGCTGTTGTTGGTGCTGCTGGTGTGCCTGGTGCTGCTGGTGTTGGGGCTGATCGTGGCGGAATTCTGAGGACCAAGGTGAGACAGTATAAAGGGCACCCATGCTGATGGAATAGATGGCAGGTGAAGTACTACACTGGGTCCCGACTGAGGCCCTGCCTCGGGCCCATTGTTTGCAAGGACAGATGTTCTGTCCTTGCAAGGCAACCAGGAAACTCCCAGAAACAGCAGAGACCCAATGTAAATGCACCTTTCCCATTTCCGAAGGGGGCCTGTTGGTCTCCTGCTGAAGTTACGGCAGAACCCAAGAAGAATTTCTGGGCCTGAGCTTCAGCAGGCTATTTGACTATGGGAAAATCACAGCTAAGTCTATCCTTAATGTACATATGTGTGTTTTCCAGCAGGGGTCACTGGATTGTGATCAGGAGCAGAAACCATAGCTAATTTCTCGCTCCATAGTCCTACAATTGATCTGAGCACGCTGGAAAAATTAGTTTGAGTTCCTGCTCCTAATTGCTGCCCAGTGACCCTGGCTGGAAAGTGTGGATGTTGGGTTAGGATGGGATTGAGCTTGGGCCTGATGAGTCCCCACCCCTGTGAGTAGCCTGCCAACATTAACCATCCAGGCTCACACATGAGGCATGGCTATTTAGATGAGGATCTAGAGTTATTGAAAAAAATAATGTGAGATTTGTGGTGTATGTGCCTTTAAGAGCCCCTGTGTACTGTAATGCTGGTAGTGGCCACTCGGGCTATATAAGCCTGTATAGTGTCTTGTATCTTTTAGTTCACCTCCAGACTTTGTTCAGTAAACACCTGTTAAACCAACTCCTGCATTCTGTGTCTCCATTAACACACGGATACAACAGTGGTGACGAATTGGAAACGGACTTACCTGCAATTCGGCAGCACCACAAGGAGATCGATTCCTCAGACAAAGGTCGAAGAAAAAAAAAAGAAAAAACTGTGGTTTCACCAGCTAGCCGGGCTGGTGGCAGGTACTGCAATAATCCTTCCTGGGCGGTGGGCTGGGGCTCGATCAGCTGGCTCTGCAGCGGGGCCGAGCAGTGAAGGCGGAGGCCAACAGACACGGAGGGTGGAGCACTCGGGAGACGGCCAGCGCTGCAAAGCAGGTCGGCGTTCGGACCAAGCAGAGGGAGGGAAAAGTCCCAGAGAGTCCGGCGGGAACGAGTCTCCGACTATTAAAAATATCTGTATAAATAAAAACCGCGGAGAACAGTGTTGTCAGCAGCGGCAGTGGCGGGAAAGCGCGGGAGGCACCATTTTTTCTCGGCAGGGAAGAAAGGAAAGCGCGGGAGGCGCCATTTTTTTTTCAGGATGCCTAAGACTGGCAATATTACTGCTTTCGTTAGTGATGTAGAGGATTGGACCACATGTGGAAAGAGTGGAGGTATATTGCACAGCGAATGAAATAGAGGATGATAAAAAGGCATCGGTACTTCTAAATCTAATGGGCGCAAGGACATACGGGCTGTTACAAAACTTAATCACTCTAGCCAAACCGATGGACAAGAATTTTAAGGAGATTGTTGATACCCTACAGGAGCACTTAAACCCAACACCGCTGCTGATAGCGGAATGATTCAAATTCTTCAGGAGGAATCAGCACAAGAATGAAAGTAACGCTGATTACCTCACCGAATTAAGGAAGCTGTCAAAGCACTGCCAATTCGGGGCAGGACTGGCAGATTCTCTTCGAGACAAATTCGTCTGCGGTCTCCTAAGTGAAGGAACACAGAAAAGGCTATTTTCGGAGAAAGATTTAACACTGGTCAAGGCTTTCAGTATGGCTGTATCATACGAAGCAGCAGCAGGAGGAGCTGCAGAGATATAGCAAAAGCCACAGGACTTCGGCACCCATGAAATGACACAGGGTTTCAAGAGATGTTATCGCTGCGGCAGATCCACCCATGACCAGAGGGACTGCTGGTTCAAGGACAACGCATGCAGGCAATGCGGAAAGATGGGACACATTGCACGTGTATGCCGATCTGGAAAAAAAAAATCCACTGACAGAAAAAAAATCAATAAGGAAAAGTACAGAAAAGTGCAAATGATGATGGACAATAGCTCCGAAGACCAGAAGAGCGATAGCGACTCCGGAAACAAGAGACTAAGCTGTCTCAAATTACATAATGTAATTGCCAAAGAAGATTACCAGACCATTTGGGTTACCCTCACGATAGCGGGGTCCCCAGTTAAAATGGAGCTAGAAACAGGATCAGCTCTGACCGTCATAAGTCGACGGGATTACGAGCGGCTATTTCCGCATATACCTTTGAAAGACACATCCATTATCTTGAAAACATATACGGGGCAGAAAGTATACCCCAGAGGGAAAATAAGGGTGCCTGTTGTATAGAACGGCAAGGAAATACAGAAGTTGTATTTATACGTTCTGCAAGATGGTGGTCCACCGCTGTTGGGACGTGAATGGATCAGGAAGATACGTTTAGACTGGCACTCCATTCAGGCACTGACGGTGACCAGTAAGAAAAAAAATGATGATGACGTCATACCTGAACGATTAAAAGACATCTTGGCCAACGCCAAAGAAGTGTTTCAATAGGAACTAGGAACCTTGAAAGGCATCACCGCCTCAATAAAAGTGGAAGATGCGGCAATTCCCAAGTTTTTTAAGGCAAGGCCAGTGCCATACGCAATTCGTCCAGCAGTCGAGGCAGAGCTGGAGAATTTGGAAAAGGCAGGCGTGTTATCCAAGATAGATTGGAGCGAGTGGGCAACACCCATTGTCCTGGTCATGAAGAAAACGTTGAATAATGATAAATCTAAAGAACAGAGAAAAATTCGCATCTGTGGGGACTTCAAGGTGACTGTAAACCCGGTCCTTCACACGGTACAGTATCCTCTTCCGAGGATAGAAGATATTTTCGCCTCACTATCCGGAGGGAAACGTTTCACCAAAATTGACTTGGCACAGGCATATCTACAGATGGAGGTTGAAGAGGCCTCTAAAAAGTATCTCACGATAAACACACACAAAGGCCTGTACCAGTACAATCGACTGGTTTTCGGAGTAGCATCAGCTCCAGCTATCTGGCAAAGAGCTATGGAGCAAGTCCTCCAAGGGATTCCGGGGACTCAATGCTACCTAGACGACATCCTTGTAACAGGAGAAAACGACAACGAGCACCTTGCCAATTTGGAGCAGGTGCTCACTAGGCTGAGAGAACGGGGCCAACGAGCAAATCGCCCCAAGTGCAAATTTTTCCAGAAACAAATATATTGTGGCCACATAATTAACGAGGAAGGGTTGCATAAGTCACCTGAAAAAATTGAAGCGGTCATAAAAGCCCCAGCACCTGAAAATGTCTCACAATTAAGGTTGTTCCTGGGATTGATAAATTACTATCATAAATTTTTACCGAACTTGTCAACTGTTCTGCACGCTCTTAACGAACTGCTACAAATGGGAGTAATTTGGAAATGGAGCGAAGACTGTAAACGTGCCTTCCATAAATGCAAAGGCTTGATCACGTCCAAGGAAGTTTTGGCTCATTACAACCCATCACTGCCAATCAGACTGGCGTGCGATGCATCCCCTTATGGCGTAGGAGCGGTATTATCGCATAGATTCCCTGATGGCTTGGAGCGGCCGATAGCTTTTGCGTCACGCTCATTGAACTCAGCTGAGCGTAACTATGCCCAGATCGACAGGGAAGCACTCAGCCTGGTATGGGGAGTGAAGAAATTCAACCATTACCTACACGGACAAAAATTTACCTTGTTGACTGACCATCAACCCCTCATCTCCATATTCAACCCTAAAAAGGGCGTTCCCATTATGACAGCGCAAAGGCTACAGAGGTGGTCCCTTTTCCTAGGGGCACACCAATATGACATAGAATACAAAGGATCAAAACAGCATGGGAATGCTGACGGTTTATCGCGCCTACCGTTGCCAACGGTAGAAGTGGCACCTACAGTGGACCCAGTGGAGATGTTCCACTCAACCATAGTAGAATGTCTACCAGTAACAAATTCTACCATTGAAAAGGAAACGAGAAATGACCCGACTCTCTCATGAGTCTACGATTTTACGGTGAAGGGATGGCCTCCAAATGGCGAACCACTGTTGCCAGCATTCTCGCAAAGAAGAGAACAGCTGTCAGTGTGCCGAGGAACCTTGATGTGTGGATCCAGAGTGGTGATTCCACCCAAACTCCAGGATAAAGTGCTAAAAGAGCTTCACGAGGGGCATCTGGGTGGAGTGAAAATGAAGAACGTAGCCAGAGCTTTTGTGTGGTGGCCAGGTATCGATGGAGACATCGAAGAAATGACCAAGAGCTGTCTAGGATGCCAGAAGGTCCAAAATGCCCCACCACAAGCCCCTCTACATCCATGGGAGTGGCCCTCATCTCCATGGCAAAGGGTACACATCGACTTTGCTGGTCCATTTATGGACTCAATGTTCTTAATCGCGGTTGATGCACACTCCAAGTGGCCGGAGGTAATAAAGATGTCCTCCACCACCACGGAAAAAACCATCACAGTATTAAGGACCATATTTGCCAGGAATGGGCTGCCTGAACAGATCTGTTCTGATAATGGACCGCAATTTGTGTCAGAAGAATTCAGGAAGTTCTTAAAAAAACAATGGGGTTAAGCACTACACATCCGCCCCATACCATCCCGCCACCAATGGATTGGCTGAAAGGTTTGTCCAGACCTTCAAGAAGGCCATAAAGGCCATGGGTAATGAAGACATAAATCTACAGCATAAGGTAGATAACTTCTTGTTTGCATACAGGAATGCAACACGTGGTTACAAACCAAACTCCCGCCATGATGTTTTTCAATAGAAGCCTAAGATGCCGGCTGGATTTGATCAAGCCAAACATCAGAAGGGACGTGGAGAACCGGCAATTTCAAGGCATGAATGAAAGGCCAACTAGAACCTTCCAGATAGGTCAACAAGTTTTGGCCCGGGACTACCGTACCGAGAAATGGCAGCCTGGAACTATTTGCACACGACTAGGACCACTGATGTATACCGTGGACATTGGAGAAAGCATAATAAGACGCCATGCTGACCAGATCATAGAGTCATCCGAAAAGGGACAACCTACACCACAACTCTATACGCCTAATGATGAAGCAGAGATACCCATAGTATCTACCTCCGATCCGGTGATACTGGAACCAGATGAACCCGACACTGGCATTCAAGCCGAATCGACCTTGCCAAAAGAACCTACTACACCACCAAAAACTACTACACCACCAAGGCGTTATCCGGACCGAGTCAGGAAGCCTCCAGAGAGACTGACTTATAATTGATTAACTGCAGCAAATGTGTAGATTATTGTTCTTGTAAACATGTTATTTAATGATTACTTAAAATGTTATGTACTGGTTGTCTAAAAGGGGAGGAATTGTGGTGTATGTGCCTTTAAGAGCCCCTGTGTACTGTAATGCCGGTAGTGGCCACTCGGGCTATATAAGCCTGTATAGTGTCTTGTATCTTTTAGTTCACCTCCAGACTTTGTTCAGTAAACGCCTGTTACACCAACTCCTGCATTCCGTGTCTCCATTAACACACGGATACAACAAGATTGGCTGGTGTAGTATATAGCTTTACTTATTCATTGAAGGTAATTAAACATTTACATACAAAACTCGCTCACAACCTGCCTCTTGTTTCTCCTTTTGATTTAATTGGCCAGAAAAAGCCATATAAATTGGCCAGAAAAAGCAGCAAACCTGAGGATTGGGAGCAGTTTAGGATTCAGCAAAGGAGGACAAAGGGATTAATTAAGAGGGGGGAAATAGAATATGTTTGCTAGTGCTGTGGGGGAGGGTTTAAACTAAAATGGCAGGGGGTAGGAACCTGTGCAGGGAGACAGAGGAAAGGGAAGCAAGGATAGAAACAAAAGACAGGAAGGAGAAAAGCAAAAGTGGAAGACAGAGAAATCAAGGGAGTGAATCAAACAGGGCTACAGTAAATAATAATTCTAAATTCTAAAAGGACTAAGAGTGTTAAAAAAAGAAGCCTGAAGGCTTTGTGTCTTAATGCGAGGAGCATTCGTAATAAGATGGATGAATTAGCTGCGCAATAGATGTAAACGGATATGATGTAATTGGGCATGGCTCCAGGGTGACCAAGGCTGGGAATTCAACATCCAGCGGTATTCAATATTCAGGAAGGACAGGCAAAAAGGAAAAGGAGTTGGGGTAGCATTGCTGGTTAAAGAGGAGATTAGCACAATAGTAAGGAAGGATATTAGCACTGATGATATGGAATCTGTATGGGTAGAGCTGAGAAATACCAAGGGGCAGAAAACGTTAGTGGGAGTTGTATACAGACCCCCAAACGGTAATGCTGAGGTTGGGGGTGGCATTAAATGGGAAATTAGAGACGCGTGCAATAAGGGCACAGCATGGGTGACTTTAATCTACATATAGATTGGGCTAACCAAATTAGTAACAATACCGTGGAGGAGGAATTCCTACAGTGTATACGGGATGGTTTCCTGGACAAATATGTCGAGGAACCAACTAGAGATCAGGCCATCTTAGGCTGGGTATTATGTAATGAGAATGGATTAATTAGCAATCTTGTTGTGCGAGGCCCCTTGGGTCAGAGCGATCATAATATGATAGAATTCTTCATTAAGATGGAGAGTGAAATAGTTGACTCAGAGACTAGGGTCCTGAATTTAAATAAAGGAAACTATGATGGTATGAGGCGCGTGTTGGCTAGGATGGATTGGGGCACGTTACTTAAAGGGTTGACAGTGGATAGGCAACGGCAAACATTTAAAGATCGCATGGATGAACTACAGAATTTGTTCATCCCTGTTTGGCATTAAAATAAAACAACAAAGGTGACTAACAAAGGAAATTAGGGATAGCATAAGATCCAAGGAGCGGACATATAAATTGGCCAGAAAAAGCAGCAAAACTGAGGATTGGGAGCCGTTTAGGGTTCAGCAAAGGAGGACAAAGGGATTAATTAAGAGGGGCAAAATAGAATGTGAGAGTAAGCTTGAAGCGAACATAAAAACTGACTGTAAAAACTTCTATAGATATGTGAAGAGAAAAAGATTGGTGAAGTCAAGCGTAGGTCCCTTGCATTCAGAATCAGGGGCATTTATAATGGGGAACAAAGAAATGGCGGACCAATTAAATACGTACTTTGGTTCTGTCTTCACAAAGGAGGACACAAATGACCTTCCAGAGATTTTGGGGAACATAGGGTCTAATGAGAGGGAGGAATTGATTTAAATCAGTATTTGTAGGGAAATGGTGTTAGGGAAATTGACGGGATTGAAGGCTGATAAATCCCCAGGGCCTGATAATCTACATCCTAGGGTACTTAAGGAAGTGGCCCTAGAAATAGTAGATGCATTGCTGGTCATCTTCCAAAATTCTAGAGACTCTGGAACAGTTCCCATGGATTGGAGGGTAGCTAATGTAACCCCACTATTCAAAAAAGGTGGTAGAGAGAAAACAGGGAATTATAGACCGGTAAGCCTGACATCAGTAGTGGGGAAAATGCTAGAGTGCATTATAAAAGATGTAATAGCAGAGCACTTGGAAAACAGTGACAGGATTGGACAAAGTCAAGATGGATTTACAAAAGGTAAATCATGCTTGACAAAGCAACTGGAATTTTTTGAGGATGTAACTGGTAGAATAGATAAGGGAGAACCAGTGGACGTGGTGTATTTGGACTTTCAGAAAGCTTTTGATTATGTCCCACGTAAGAGATTGGCATGCAAAGTTAAAGCACATGGGATTGCGGTTAAGGTACTGACTTGGATAGACAACTGGTTCACAGAATCACAGAAACCCCACAGTGCAGATAGAGGCTATTTCGGCCCATCGAGCCTGCACCGACACATATCCCACCCTATCCCCGTAACCCCACGTATTTAATCCCCCTAACACTAAGTGTCAATTTATCATAGCCAATCAATCTAACTCACACAGCTTTGGACTGTGGGAAGAAACCGGAGCACCCGGAGAAAACCCAAGCAAACACGGGGAAAATGTGCAAACTCCACACAGACAGTTGCCCGAGGCCAGATTCGAACCCGGGTCCCTGGGGCTGTGAGGCAACAGTGCTAACCACTATGCCACCGTGCTGCCCAGATTATCAGACAGGAAGCAAAGAGCTGGAATAAACAGGTCTTTTTCCAAGTGGCAGGTAGTTACTAGTGAGGTACCGCAGGGATCGGTGCTAGGACCCCAGCTATTCACAATATATATTAATGATGTAGACGAGGGAACTAGATGTAGTATCTCCAAGTTTGCAGATGACATAAAGCTGGGTGGGCGTGTGTGCTGTGAGGAGGATGCAGAGAAATTCCAGTATGATTTGGACAGGTTGTGTGATTGGGCAGATGCATGGCAGATGCAGTATAATGTGGATAAATGCGAGGTTATCCACTTTGGTGGCACAAACAGGAAGACAGATTATTATCTGAATAGCGATAGATTGGGAAAAGGGGAAGTGCAACGAGACCTGGGTGTCCTTGTGCACCAGTCACTGAAGGTAAGCATGCAGGTGCAGCAGGCGGTTAAGAAGGCAAATGGTATGTTGGCCTTCATAGCGAGAGGATTCGAATACAGGAGCAAGGATGTCTTGCTGCTGTTGTACAGGGCTTTGGTGAGACCCCACACCTTGAGTATTGTGTGCAGTTTTGTTCGCCTTTTCTGAGGAAGGATGTTCTTGCCATGGAGGGAGTGCAGCGAAGATTCACCAGACTGATACCTGGGATGGCAGGAATGACGTATGAATAGAGATTGAGTCGATTAGGCTTATATTCGCTAGAGTTTAGAAGAATGAGAGGGGATCTCATTGAAACTTATAAAATTCTAACAGGACTAGACAGACTAGATGCAGGAAGGATCTTCCCGATGGCGGGGAGTCCAGAACCAGGGGTCACAGTCTAAGGATAAGGGGTAAGCCATTTAGGACTGAGATGAGGAGGAATTTCTTCACCAGAGAGTGGTGAACCTGTGGAATTCTCTACACCAGAAGGCAGTTGAGGCCAACTTATTAAATATATTCAGGAAGGAATTAGATATATTTCTTAAGGCTAAAGGGATCAAGGGATATGGGGAGAAAGCAGGGACAGGGTACGGAATTTGGATGATCAGCCATGATCTCATTAAATGGCGGAACATACTCGAGGGGCCGAATGGCCTACACCCGCTCCTATCTTCTATGTTTCTATGTAAGCTTGCAGGGAGCATAAATGCTGACTGTAAAAGCTTCTATCGAGATGTGAAGAGAAAAAGATTGGTGAATTCAAGCGTAGGTCCCTTGCAATCAGAATCAGGGGAACTTATAATGGGGAACAAAGAAATGGCAGACCAATTAAATACATACTTTGGTTCTGTCTTCACAAAGGAGGACACAAATAACTTCCCATAGATGTCGGGGAAGATAGGGTCTAATGAGAGGGAGGAATTGAATTAAATCAGTATATGTAGGGAAATGGTGTTAGGGAAATTGATGGGATTGAGGGCCGACAAATCCCCAGGGCCTAATAATCTACATCCTAGGGTACTTAAGGAAGTGGCTCTGGAAATAGTAGATGCATTGCTCATCATCTTCCAAAATTCTAAAGACACTGGAACAGTTCCCATGGATTGGAGGGTAGCTAATGTAACCCTACTATTTCAAAAAGGTGGCAGAGAGAATACGGGGAATTATAGACCGGTAAGCCTGACATCGGTAGTGGGGAAAATGCTAGAGTCCATTGTGAAAGATGTAATAGCAGAGCACTTGGAAAACAGTGACAGGATCGGACAAAGTCAACATAGATTTACAAAAGGTAAATCATGCTTGACTAATCTACTGGAATTTTTTGAGGATGTAACTGGTAGAATAGATAAGGGAGAATCAGTGGATGTGGTGTATTTGGACTTTCAGTAGGCTTTCAATAAGGTCCCGCATAAGGGATTCACGTGCAAAGTTAAAGCACATGGGATTGGGGGTAAGGTACTGACTTGGAAAGAGAACTGGTTGGCAGACAGGAAGCAAAGAGTTGGAATAAACGGGTCTTTTTCCGAGTGGCAGGCAGTGACTAATGGGGTACCGCAGGGATCGGTGCTAGGACCCCAGCTGTTCACAATATATATTAATGATGTAGACGAGGGAACTAGATGTAATATCTCCAAGTTTGCAGATGACACAAAGCTGGGTGGGCGTGTGTGCTGTGAGGAGGATGCAGAGAAACTCCAGTATGATTTGGACAGGTTGGGTGATTGGGCAGATGCATGGAAGTTGCAGTATAATGTGGACAAATGCGAGGTTATCCACTTTGGTGGCAAAAACAGGAAGGCAGATTATTATCTGAACGGCAATAGATTGGGCAAAGGGGAAGTGCAACGAGACCTGGGTGTCCTTGTGCACCAGTCGCTGAAGGTAAGCATGTAGGTGCAGCAGGCGGTTAAGAAGGCAAATGGTATGTTGGCCTTCATAGTGAGAGGATTCGAGTACAGGAGCAAGGATGTCTTGCTGCAGTTGTACAGGGCCTTGGTGAGAACACACCTTGAGTATTTTGTGTAGTTTTGGTCGCCTTATCTGAGGAAGGATGTTCTTGCCATGGAGAAAGTGCAGCGAAGATTCACCAGACTGATACCTGGGATGGCAGGAATGACGTATGAAGAAAGATTGGGTCTGTAAAGTCCGCGCCTCAATAATACATGGACTTCGGGAGAACAGTTTAACAGGTACTTTACTGAACAAGAGGCAGCTTGAAACTGAAACTACAGAAGCCTGCTAGGGCCTTTTATACAGGGGTGGTCACTGCCGGTACTGCAGTCTAAGACCAGTTATTCCCTTAAAGGGACATACACAACAATTCCTCCCCTTTTAGATAAACAGTACATAACATTCATTTAACAACTAAATAATAACTAATTACAATTACAATTTTCTGAGTAATATATACATCAACTGGAATCGTCATTTATAAGTTCAGCCTTTGAGGAGGCTTCCTGATCCGGACTGGATAGCGCCTTTCTCGAGTATCCTGTTCTGGCGGTGGAGTCAATTCTGGCTCATTGTCATTGGTTGGTTCGTCAGCTTCCAATACCCCTGCTTCTGAGGTAGACGCAATCTGTACTTCGGGCTCTTTACCAGGTGCACATGCTTGTGGTACAGGTTTGGCTTGTTCCTGTGACTCTAGAATCTGGTCAGCATGGCGTCTCACGATGCTTTCTCCAACGTCCACTGTACATTAGTGGTCCCTGCTGTGTGCATATCGTGCCTGGCTGCCATTTTTCTGTTCGGTAGTCGCGGGCCAAGACTAGTTGCCCTATCTTGAAGCTCCTGGTTGGCTTCTCATTTATGTGCTGGAACTGCTTATCCTCAACATCTCGTCTTATGTTTGGTTTGAGCAAATCCAAGCGACATCTTAGTCTCCGGTTGAAAAACAGTACGGTTGGAGTTTGGTTGGTTACTGCATGTGTCGCATTCTGGTAAGCAAACAGGAAGTTATCCACCTTGTGTTGCAGTGGTATGTCGTCATTATACATTGCCTTTAAGACCTTTTTAAAGGTCTGAACAAACCTCTCAGCCAATCCATTTGTGGCTGGATGATATGGGGCAGATGTGTAATGTTTCACCCCATTATTCTTCAGGAACCTCCGGAAATCCTCAGACACAAACTATGGGCCATTGTCGGAACAGATCTGTTCTGGCAACCCATTCCTGGCGAAGATGGTCCTTAGGACTGCAATAGTTTTCTCCGTGGTGGTGGAGGACATTTTAATGACCTCTGGCCATTTCGAATGGGCGTCCACAGCGATTAGAAACATTGAGTCCATAAATGGACCAGCGAAATCAATGTGTACCCGTTGCCATGGAGATGAGGGCCACTCCCATGGATGTAGCGGGGCCTGTGGTGGAGCATTTTGGACCTTCTGGCATCCTGTGCATCTCTTGGTCATATCCTCGATTTCTTTATCGATTCCCGGCCACCACACAAATGCCCTGGCTAGGCTCTTCATTTTTACCCCTCCCAGATGACCCTCGTGAAGCTCATTGAGTACTCTACCTCTCAACTTGGGTGGAATTACCACTCGGGATCCACACATCAAGGTTCCCCGGCACACTGACAGCTGTTCCCTCCTTGGCGAGAATGCTGGCAACAGTGAGTCGCCATATGCTGGCCATCCCTTCACCGTCAAATCATAGACCCGAGAGAGTGTCGGGTCATTTCGGGTTTCCTTCTCAATACTTGCGTTTGTAACAGGCAAACATTCGACTATGGTCGCATGGAATATCTCCACCGGGTCCACTGCAGGTGCTTCTTCCGCCGTAGGCAACGGTAGGCGCGACAGCCCATCAGCGTTTCCATGTTGTTTCGTACCTTTGTACTCTATGTCATACTGATGTGCTCCTAGAAAAAGTGACCATCTTTGCAGCTGTTGCGCCGTCATCACCGGAACGCCCTTCTTTGGGTTAAAAATTGAGACCAGGGGTTGATGATCAGTCAGTAGGGTGAATTTCTGCCCGTGCAGATAGTGATTGAACTTCTTCACCCCCCACACTAGGCTGAGGCCCTCCCTGTCAATCTGGGCGTAGTTACGCTCGGCTGAGGTTAGCGAGCGCGATGCAAAGGCTATTGGCCTCTCTGAACCGTCACGGAATTTGTGTGACAGCACCACTCCAATGCCGTAAGGTGACGCATCACATGCCAACCGAGTCGGTAGTGTTGGGTTGTAGTGGGCCAATACTTCTTTTGAAGTGATTTGGCATTTACATTCCTGAATGGCACGCTTACACTCATCACTCCATTTCCATGTTACACCAGTTTGAAGGAGGGCGTTCAGTGGGTGCAGAATTGTAGATAAATTCGGCAAGAACTTATGGTAGTAGTTCACCAACCCGAGGAACGACCTCAGTTGCGACACATTTTCCGGTGCTGGAGCCTTGACTACAGCTTCAATCTTGTCCGGCGACTTATGCAACCCTTCCTCATCAATCAAGTGGCCACAATACGAGATTTGTCTCCTGAAGAACTCGTATTTGGGACGGTTGGCTCGTAGCCCATATTCCTGCAATCTCGTGAGCACCTGTTCCAGGTTGGCAAGGTGTTCATTGTCATTTTCGCCCGTAACCAGGATGTCGTCCAAATAACACTGGGTCCCCGGGATCCTTTGCAGGACTTGTTCCATTGCCCTCTGCAACATAGCCGGGGCCGATGCTACCCTAAATACCAGTCGATTGTACTGGTAAAAGCCTTTGTGAGTGTTTATCGTGAGGTATTTCCTAGATGCTTCTTCCACCTCCATTTGTAGATACGCTTGAGCCAGGTCAATCTTTGTAAAACGTTTCCCTCCAGATAGTGAGGCGAAAATATCTTGTATCCGGATACTGTACTGTGTGCAGGACTGGGTTCACAGTCACCTTGAAGTCCCCACAGATGCGAACCTTCCTTGGCTCCCCAGGCGTGCTGCTCAATGCTTTCTTCATTACAGGAATGATGGGTGTGGCCCACTCGCTCCAGTCCACCTTAGACAGCACCCCCGAATGCTCTAGACTTTCCAGTTCAGCTTCCACAGCTGGGCGTATCGTGTATGGCACCGGTCTGGCCTTGAAAAATTTTGGGGTTGTGTTATCCTCAATCTTTATGGTTGCCTTTACTCCTTTTAGAGTCCCAAGTCTTTGTTGGAACACCTCTTCCGTGTCAGATAGAATTTGTGACAGACGTCCAGGTGCGACGTCATCATCTTTTTTGTCAGTCACAGTTAGTGCCAGAATGGAATGCCAATCCAATTGTAGTCTTCGGATCCATTCACGTCCCAATAATGGTGGTCCTCCATCTCGTAGTATATACATGTATAGTTTCTGTGTTTCCTTTCCGTTATATTCAACTGGCACCCTTATTTTTCCTCTGGGGTAGACCTTTTGCCCCGTGTATGTCTTCAATACAATGGACGTGTCCTTTAAGGGTATGTGTGAGAATAGCCGCTCATAGTCTCGTCGATTCATGATAGTTAGGGCTGATCCTGTGTCCAATTCCATCTTCACTGGGGACCCTGCTATCATGAGGGTGACCCAAATGGTTCGGTGATCTTCTTTTGCGATCACGTTGTGTAACTTTAAACAACTTAGTCGCCTGCTCCCGGAGTCCTTATCACTCTCCTGATCTTCTGAACTACTATCTGTCAGTTTCTTTACTTTCCTGTACTGTTCCTTAGTAGTTCTTGTTGTGTTGGTCTTCTTTCCCGACCTGCAGACTCTTGCTATATGTCTCATTTTCCCGTATTGCCTGCATATTTTGTCTTTAAACCAGCAGTCCTTCTGCTCATGGGTTGTTCTGCCGCAGCGATAGCACTTTTCGGCTCCATACGCCATTTCGTTAGCGCTGTATTCTTGTGGTTTCTGTTGTATTTCCGCAGCTCCCCGTGCTGCTGCTTCATAGGATACTGCCACGCTGAAAGCCTGTTCTAGCGTCAGGTCCTTTTTTGAAAGTAGTCGTTTCTGGGTTCCTTCACTCTGGAGCCCGCAGACAAACTTATCCCGTAAGGTGTCTGCCAGTCCTGCTCTGAACTGGCAATGCTTCGATAACTTGCGTAGTTCCGTAAGATAGTCAGCATTGCTCTCATCTTTGTGCTGGTTTCTTTTATGGAACTTGAATCTTTCTGCTATCAGCAGTGGTGTAGGGCTTAGATGTTCCTGTAATATATGAACAATCTCCTCAAAACTTTTCTCCATTGGTTTAGCTGGGGTAATTAAATTCCGCAATAGGCCGTACGTACTCGCACCCATCAGATTTAATAATACCGACGCCCTCTTTCCATCAGCCACCTCAGTTGCCTTGCAGTACACTTCCATTCTTTCCACATACATGGTCCAGTCTTCTACCTCGTTGTCGAAAGCAGTGATACTGCCACTTTTCGGCATCTTGGCCAATTTAAAATGGCGCCTCCCGCGCTTTTGCTTCTTCCCCAACGGGATAAAATGGCGCCTCCTGCGCTTTTGCTTCTTCCCCTTACTGCCACGCTGCTCCTAGCGTTCTACGGGGTAATGGTGGCGACCCGCAGCTTCGGCGCGTCTCGCTTTCCTTCCCCCCCCGTTTAGTTTCTCTCCGCTGTCCTGTTCTCGAGCACCGACCGCGCCCTGTGAGCTCCACCCTCTCTTGTTTTCTTTTCCTGGCAACGCTGCGCGGCCTGATTTGTAAAGCCGCTCGATCGAGCTTGAGCCCGCCGCAGTCCGGAAGGGTCAGCGCGCTACCTGCTACCAGCACGATTCACTGGAACCACAGTCTCTCCCGCAATTCTCCAAACACCGATGGATTCTTTGGGCGGTTGCCCTTGGTCGACGCCCATTTCTCAGACTACGACCTTCCAGGACCTTCCTTTCAGGCGAGATCCCCGTGAGGTGATGCCACACTGCAGGTGAGTTCAAACTTACTCGTCGCCACTGTAAAGTCCGCGCCTCAATAATGCACGGACTTCGGGAGAACAGTTTAACAGGTACTTTACTGAACAAGAGGCAGCTTGAAACTGAAACTACAGAAGCCTGCTAGGGCCTTTTATACAGGGGTGGTCACTGCCGGTACTGCAGTCTAAGACCAGTTATTCCCTTAAAGGGACATACACAACAGGGTCGATTAGGCTTATATTCGCTAGAGTTTAGAAAAGTGAGAGGGGATCTCATTGAAACTTATAAAATTCTAACAGGACTAGACAGACTAGATGCAGGAAGGATGTTCCCGCTGGCGGGGGAGTCCAGAACCAGAGGTCACAGTCTACGGATAAGGGGTAAGCCATTTAGGACTGAGATGAGGAGGAATTTCTTCACCCAGAGAGTGGTGAACCTGTGGAATTCTCTTACCACAGAAGGCAGTTGAGGCCAACTTATTAAATATATTCAAGAAGGAGTTAGATATATTTCTTAAGGCTAAAGGGATCAAGGGATATGGGGAGAAAGCAGGGACAGGGTACTGAATTTGGATGATCAGCCATGATCTCATTAAATGGCAGAACAGGCTCGAGGGGCTGAATGGCCTGCTCCTGCTCCTAACTTCTATGTTTCTATGTAATTGGAAATATAGCAACAGCTGTTTTATTATTATCTTTATATTTAAGTGCTCGTGTCACTTGTGGTCTCAATTTTACTTTCTGTGGGCAAAGAACTGTGGGTACGGTCCAGTACAGTACAGCACAGTGGCGTGATGCTTTTCAACAGACGTTGCCCAATGTGAATTGAAAAAGGGTTAGATCCGAAACGTCGACTCTAATTTCTCTCCACGGATGTTGCCTGGCCTGCTGAGTTTTTCCAGCATTTTTTGTTGTTATTTTGAATTTCACCTGTTGGTTTGACTGTTAATATGTGGAAGTTTAACTTCCTTTATGAAATTATGAAGTCTACACCTGCGCTAGATAATTTAGCATTGCATGAGCGCGGTACAGGAAACAATTAAAAATAAGTCAAGCATCTGGAAACCAATTAATCTCAGAACTGTAAAAGGATCAAATTGAATGATGTGCGTTAAACCTAGGCTTGGATCACTGGAAACAGACCATCCTTCTTTTAAATGCTTGTGGTTACTGGCTTCCACTGTCTTCACAAAGTGAATTAGGAACTTGCTGGTGTGTTCTCCATACTGAAAATAAAGTAACTTGTTTTATTTTGAAAGTGTAGTCTTTAATCTGCCCTAACCATTGTAATACATCACACATCTTTCTTCGAGTTGGTTTTCTGATGTTTGATTCATTGTTTCTACTCAGTGATTTGTAAGAAATGTTTTTCTTTCCCCACACATTGGGACATTGGGACATTGGAACCAGTTCTGGGGGAGGTGGGACCAGTACAAACTGGACGGTTTGCACCGGGGCAGGACCGGGACCGATGTCTGAGGCGGAGTGTTTGCTAGTGCTCTTGGGGAGGGTTTTATCTAAAATGGCAGGGGATTGGGAACCTGTGCAGGGAGACAGAGGAAAGGGAAGCAAGGATAGAAACAAAAGACAGGAAGGAGAAAAGCAAAAGTGGAAGGCAGAGAAATCAAGGGTGTAAGTCAAACAAGTCCACAGTACATAATAATTCTAAAAGGACTAAGAGTGTTAAAATACAAGCCTGTAGGCTTTGTGTCTTAATGCGAGGCGCCTTATCTGAGGAAGGATGTTCTTGCCATGGAGGCAGTGCAGCGAAGATTCACCAGACTGGGATGGCAGGAATGACGTATGAGGAGAGATTGGGTTGATTAGGCTTATATTCGCTAGTGTTTAGAAGAGTGAGAGGGGATCTCATTGAACTTACAAAATTCTAACCGAACTAGACAGACTAGATGCAGGAAGGATGTTCCCGATGGCGGGGGAGTCCAGAACTAGGGGTCACAGTCTAAGGATATGGGGTAAGCCATTTAGGACTGAGATGAGGAGCAATTTCTTCACCCAGAAACTTTCTGAATACTTCAGTGGCTGCGAGACATGCAGATTGTGCCCCAGGTTCTCGGATGCTGCTTTGGAGGCTGCGGTCCAGGCGATGAACAGGAGGAGGGAGATGCTGTTCCCCACAGGCGGCAGAGAGCCCTCCAAGCAACAACTCAATCACAAGTGGGAAGATATTCCAGACGGAGTCAATGCCAGTAACGTAGCTCCCAGGACATGGCTGCAATGCCGAAAGAAGTTCAATGACCTCACCAGAGTTGTCAAGGTAAGAATACTGCTCTCTTACTCTCTACTCGCACCTCCAGTGCCTCAGTACTCACGGTACTCCTCTCCACCAGTTCCCTTCGCACTCCTACGATCACTGCAGCATATTTCACTCCACCTCCTTCTCACCACTTTCGCAACCCTCACTTCCCCACACCTCACATCTGACACATTGCGTACCAGCTATTCTATCATGACAGGCACATTCTCTAAACACCTAAAGATTCTCACTAACACATTCGCGCACAGCTCCAGACAGCGGGCTGCCAGTGGAGGAGGCTGAGTCCTCCTGCACACCCTCTTCCGCCCGCCCCCCTCCCGCCTACCCTCGTAGAAAGCGTGCTAGCCATCAAGGGAAGTTGGAGAGTCATGTCATGGCCGTGGAGACTGGCAATGCTATAGGAGAAGTTTATAGCATTGCCAGTGCATGGATTCTTCACACCTTATCCTCATTTTCCCTTTTTACTTCTATCTCACCCCACACACTCTGCATGACAAACTGCAGCTGCTTTCACCAGCCACTCATCTCCCTGCTCTACCTTTCAGACTAAAAGCTAACCCTTGACCCTCTCTTTCATTTCAGGTGCTGAGGATGTGGACATACCTCTGCCATTTGAGGAAGCAGAGACCAGCACTTGAGGAAGAGGAGACCAACCTTCCTGAAGATGCAGCGTCACTGGAACTGACGCTTGCAAGCACCATGTCAGATACTGGCACCACGTGTACTTTAGAGCCTAGTCTAGAGGCCAGATCTTCACGTAGTGAATCACCAGGCATACGCGTGCAGGAGTTAAGGCAGGGGGATAGGATGCCATAGGTGCCAGCTCACCAGAGGGCAAGATCACATACTAGCTCTGCTGCAGAGGGCTCTGATGCTGACTTTGAGGGCCCAGACTACCGAATAAGGCTGATGGGCTACACCGGAAAATGTTAGATGTACTGGGCAGCTTGCCAGTGAGCCTGCGCACAATGTCGCAGAGCATGGAGGAGTCTAGCTCCAACTTGTGTTAAGGCTTCATGCAGCGCATGGAAAACATTCTGTCCAACATGGACTGCGTGGTCATCTACATCAACATGACAGTGACGCCCACTGTCATGGAGCCTCTCCTGACAGCTTTCATAGCTGCCATGGAAGCTCAGATGACTGTCATCTTGGCTTTGAGGGGCAGGTGTTGACAGGGGCTTCCAGAGCATCACCTCATTCCTGCACTCTGTTCTCATGCTGAGCAGTAGGGGTGCTAAGGCGCTGTCCCAGCAAACTACCCATGACTCCATGGGAGAGGCATCTGGTGTCCTCTCTCAGGATGATAGTATGCCTGAAAATTGTGAAAAGCGACATGGAGAATTTGAAGCCACCAGAGCGTTTGAATCTCACAGAAAAAATCGACTACAATTGGCAGACTTTTAAACAGCAATTCGAACTCTACATTGCAGCCATCGGATTCGGTACGAAGCCAGACGCAAGGAAGATAGCGTTGCTGCTTACGGTTGCAGGCCCACAGGCGATAGAGGTATTTAATACATTTGTATTTAATCCAGTGGAGAACAGAGAAAAATTAGAAGATGTGCAAAAAAAATTTGATGCACATTGCTCTCCCAAAAAGAATGAGACGTATGAAAGATACATCTTCCGTTCTCGGACGCAGCAACAAAATGAGACTTTTGTTAACTTTATAACTGATCTGAAACTGAAAGCACAGACATGTAATTTCTCTGAGCGGAAATCATCCATGATTCGTGACCAGATTGTGTTTGGTATTCATGATAAAAAAGTCAGGGAACGTCTGTTGAGAGAAACCGAACTAAATTTGGAAAATGCAGTGAAAATATGCCAAGCCAGCGAGCTAGCTCGAAAGCACGTGAAGACTTTCAGTGAAATCAATAATGATGCGATTGTAATGAGTGATAATGCTGCTGTCGGTGCTGTGTCCTACAAGGGGAAGAAACGTGGGCAGAACAGAAAGAAAAGCAATCGGAGGATGAAATTTTTAATTGTAAACGCTGTGGTTACAAACACCAGTTAAGACAATGCCCAGCATTTGGAAAAATGTGCACAAAGTGTAATGGAAAGAATCACTTTGCCAAACAATGCTTTTCAAAAGTAAAAACAACGAAAGGGCAACAAGTTAATGTGATTGAGGACACTGATTTAAGTGAGACATTTTTGTAGGAATGGTGTCATGTGACGATATCAAAAAAGATACAGAAAATGTGCAGCCCTCAGAAATGGACAATGCTGAACATAAAGTCAATGCAGTAAAAGTGGACAAATGGATGATCCCACTGCAGATAAATGGAGCATTAGTTACATTGAAACTGGACACTGGGGCAAAAGCAAACTTAATCAGTATGAGTGACATAAAAAATATGAAAGAAAAGCCCAAAATACAGAAAAAGTCAGTACTACTGAAGAGCTATAATGGACAGAAAATAGATAGCTGACAGTCAAAGACAAAGTGCATCATCTCGTGTTTTCTGTTGTGGCTGAAAGACTTGATTCGATACTAGGTGACAAAGCTTGTGAAGACTTAGAACTGGTCAAGAGAGTCTACTGTATAAACTGTGCCATAAGCAGACCAGATGACTCAGGTGATGAAGCAGAGAGCCCATCAAGGATGAAAAGGCCAAAGGGTATCCATGTCTTCAAAAAGCCTAGTTTCTCCAAGAAGAAAGAAAAATACTTTCAGGTCAAAGAGAAGCCAAAGGAAGAAAAGCACAAAGAGGAAAAACACAAGGAGAAAAAGTCCAAAAATATAACCGCAGCAGATGTTGTTAAGCAGTGGAAAGAGAAAAAGAAAAAGAAGAAGCCTGCACCAGAGCAGGAAGCAATTCCGGTGGATACTCCTTCTTTCCTCAGGCCAATCTTTGGTGTTCCATTAGCCGAGGCTGCTGAGAGGACTATGCTGCATGAAGGGATCCAGCTGCCAGTAGTTTTTCGAGAGTGCATTGACTACATTGAGAGTTATGGCATGAAGAGTGAAGGAAACACTGAAACCCTCTCCAAGCAAAGATCGCAAGGAGACCTCGATCTATCCAAGAGCAGATTGATGACAATGCCACAACTGCATCTTGTCATTCACCGCCAGAACAATCTCATGAAGACACATCAGACTTACCCATGTTGAGAAGATCCACACGTGAAGTTAAAGAGCCTGACAGACTTAATCTTTGAGTACAATGTAAAGCTTTGAAAATGTGTTGACTGTTTTGAAAATGTTTATGTTTATAGAGCACTAACAAAAGTGTTACTGATATTATCTTTATTGTTTTCTTGAAAGTTGATTGATATTGATTTTGTTAAACCTCAAAGAAAGGGGGATGTAACGATCAATAACATGTCATTCTATAGTGGACACTAGGTGGAGCCGTAGAGCTGTATATAGCTGTATGTATAAGACTACACTACCCAGCTATATATATATATATTAAGACTGCATTACCCATGAGGCACTAGGCTACCCACAAGGCACCAGTCAAGATGGCAGCCTACACACAGGTGCACACATGCTGCATCTCTACAGATACTGTACCTAGAGAACGTGTACTGAATAAATGACTAGCTAGAAGCTAGCTGTGTACATAATAAGAATGTCTAGTTATTAATGAACATAACACTTCTCCAACTTTTTCCACTTCTGATCGACCTGAAACGTTAACTCTGTTTCTCTCTCCACATTGCTGCCTGACCTGCTGAGTGTTTGCAGCAATTTTTCTTGCTGTGTCATGTTTCTGGATTGTTTTGATCATTTTTTCACCAAAGGACTTGTTAATGAGTTATATTTTATTGGTTTGAATTAAATTAAATTTGATTTGCTCAAATTTTAAATTCTGCTTGCAGCCATATGCTACAGCCACTGAGTAAAAGGAGAGTTTATATATTAATAAGCCAGGCATTGGAGATGTTTTTACACAAAGACCAGGGACAGTAATTCATTTGTTAAATTGCCTAAGGCTTCCTATGAAGTCAACACCTATTATCGTTGGGATGATCTATCCATGTGGGGGAGTGATAGCCGGTTTTATTGACCGGCCTACTGGCCAATCACTAAACAGATAAGGGGTCAGAACAAAACTAGACCAACCCATTGTTAGAATGCTTTAAGATGATTTAGTTAGTCAAGCTATCCCAGCATCCTTTCGCTTAGGTTTGTATTATTATAGCAATATGGGAGAAAGGGAACTCTTCATCTTGTCTCCATATATGAACAACAGACAGTTCCAAGACAGCACATACTGCAGTAAGAGATAAGATTTAGCCTATGCACTTACTGTATTATAAACAAAACTTGTAACACTGAGGCAAAGACTGAAAGATGTCAGCTGGGTAAATACCTAAAAATGTGGCATTTGCACTTTTGTGTTGTGGGCAGATGTAGCTCAAGGTAGCCAAATAGTATAAGAATGGGGCATGTTTCTTTTATTAGTCAGATAAACATCTCATGGGCAGGCAGAAGCCCACAGCCATGCAGGTGGCCTAGAGGGATCACTTTGGGCCTGGTAACCGAGTTGTATTATTTGTATGTCATCTTGTCACTTAATATAACACTGTAGAACAATTATATAAAATCTAATACTGCTATTAGTCAATGTAATAAAGCTTGTTATTAGAAATACCACTCGTGCGTGAATCATGAGCAGAGTTATTGTTGCCGGACTAACAACCCTTTGTTGCGACAGTAACCACTAAGAAATCCGCGAATACCCATGTTCAAGGTCAGTTATTCCAGTTAGTTCTGGGAAGGGAGCCTGCTCTAGCAAACTTGCTCATCTTAAGTTTAGAGTCTGTCAAAACTAGAAGGTTGCCCAGGAAAGGTTAAGTTAGGCATATTAACATGAGATAGTGTAACATAGTTTTTCACTTTCATTATTCATGAGTAGTGAAGTAATTGGGGTGATTTTCAACAGCTGGCCACAAAGTTTTCACCTGAAAAATGTGTGGCTTGCAGTTGACAGTCGGAGGGGAAAAGGTGGTGGGAGGGGTGGGGGGTGCGCCTTGCCCACCCCATCGATACCCAAGACCTGCCTGATGTGATTTTCAAGTAGGCCTGTAAATAGACGATTAGCATGTATCTGAAACAGGCGGGCGGCTGCTTAAGTATGCAATTCAGGCACAAGTCGGTAAAGCATATGTGTTGCACACTCTGCCCATTTTTACCAGGCGTTTAACAGCCTAACTTGCAGTCCTTAAACGGACCGCGGAGACCACTCAGAAAACGGCCCAGGGAATTTGTAAATTGTATTATTGTGCTGTGTGGAGGATGCATCCTATGTTTTATTGTCATATTTTCTGTTCTTAATTGCTACTTCCCCTCCGGATATGTCAGTAATTTCTGTATCTTTAATATGCTGTAGTCAATTATTTCTTTCCATTAAGCAGGCTAGCTCTAATATTGCTTGATTTTATTGAAAATTCCAAAAGGCAAAGACCTTTGTGTGTACAGAGTTGCTTGTGTGTTGCTAAGCAGAACGTACAGTATAAAATTGTATTAAAATCTGTTTTATTTAGTTTCTCTTTATAAATTTGCTATTATATGAAGCTTATATGAAAATTTGGCTGATAATGAAGATTTTTTTGTTAGTATGGTTCAGTGGAAAGAACATGTTGTCACTTATTGCCATAGCCATGGAAGGATTTGCAGGCTGATTAACAGTCTGATAGGCCATGACATGAATGAATACTTCCTTCCATGGCCATAACCATCTTTATACCAGCTGATAGGGTGAGTTGTCTATGGGCTTGTGTTGAGGGGGTGGGGGGGCGGGGATACCCATACCTAATGGGCATGAGTATCCCACTGGATGTTAACCCAGAATTCAGAGCTGGAACTTGGGTCTCCATCATCACCAAGTCATGTTGAATGTGCAACATTCACCTTATGTGTAGCATGTAAGTGGCAGAGATGGAACATCTGAGCTCCATTCAGTACCTCCCTTGAGGCTCAGAATCCATGAAGGAGCTGCAGAGAGAACCATGAGACTGGTCCTTAGCATCAAAAGGTTGAATTTATGAAAATAAACTGGAGAAACTAGGCTTGTTCACCTTGAACAGAGGTGACCGAAAAGAAACCTCATTGAAGTATGCAAGCTATTAAATGACATAGGTAAGATTAATCTGGAGTCCTACATCAAGGGATACTAAGATACCAGAACAAGGACAGTTAAGTTAAAACTGGAGGAAAGAAAGTTTTAGAAATCGGGAAGCACTTCTCCATTTAAGGAGTAACCAACACTTGCAATGGTTTATCAACAGAAAATGCTGGAAAAACTCAGCAAGTCAGGCAACATCCGTGGAGAGAAATTTGAGTTGACGTTTCGGGTTTGACCCTTCTTCAAAACTGGAGAGAAAAGGAACTAGATCGAAGGCAGGGCTGCGATCGGACAAAAGAATAAAAGAACCAAAAGAAGTAAAAGAGATTAGAAGCTAGACGAGATGGTAATAGGCTGTGATTGGGTGTAAAGTGTACTAGCAGGGCAAAAGATAGCTGCCAGGTGTGAGAGAGAAACAAAAGGAAAGGGGGGGGGGAAAGGAAAGGAGTGGAAAAATATAAGTGAAAATGAAATAGGGGCCGAGGTTATGATCTGAAATTGTTGAACTCGGTGGGGTCATGGTCCAGGTGGAGGTAGGAGCAGGTGTCGGAGAGTTGGCGTTCAGCTTCTGCTAGGTAGAGGTCAGTACGCCAAACAACAACAGCACCACCCTTGTCAGCAGGTTTAATGACAATGTCAGGGTTGGATCTAAGAGAATGGAGTGCTGCAAGTTCAGAGGGAGGTAGGTTGGAGTGAGTGAGGGGAGCAGAGAAATGGAGACGGCCGATGTCACGGCGGCAGTTAGCGATGAAAAGATCTAGAGAGGGTAAGAGGCCAGGGGGAGGGGTCCAGGTAGAATGGGAATTCTGCAAGCGGGAGAAAGGGTCAGTTGTGCGGGGGGAGGACTCCTGGCCAAAGAAGTGGGCACGGAGACGAAGGCGGCGGAAAAAGAGCTCAGCATCGTGCCGAGCTCGAAATTCATTGAGGTGGGGGCGTAAGGGGATGAAGCTCAGGCCTTTGCTGAGGACTGATCGTTCAGGGTCAGAGAGTGGAAGGTCAGAGGGGATAGTGAACACACGGCAGGGGGTGAGATTGGGAGAAGGGGGGTCAGAGGAAAGTGAAGGGGAAGAAGGTTCCGGAGGGGCGTTGGTGTCCAAGAGTTGATGAAGCTTGCGATCCTTGACATCGGAAAGGAAGAAGAAAAGTTTTTTGTTGAAGCGTCGGATGAGTCGCTAACTGCCGCCGTGACATCGGCCGTCTCCATTTCTCTGCTCCCCTCACTCACTCCAACCTACCTCCCTCTGAACTTGCAGCACTCCATTCTCTTAGATCCAACCCTGACATTGTCATTAAACCTGCTGACAAGGGTGGTGCTGTTGTTGTTTGGCGTACTGACCTCTACCTAGCAGAAGCTGAACGCCAACTCTCCGACACCTGCTCCTACCTCCACCTGGACCATGACCCCACCGAGTTCAACAATTTCAGATCATAACCTCGGCCCCTATTTCATTTTCACTTATATTTTTCCACTCCTTTCCTTTCCCCCCCCCCCCCTTTCCTTTTGTTTCTCTCTCACACCTGGCAGCTATCTTTTGCCCTGCTAGTACACTTTACACCCAATCACAGCCTATTACCATCTCGTCTAGCTTCTAATCTCTTTTACTTCTTTTGGTTCTTTTATTCTTTTGTCCGATCGCAGCCCTGCCTTCGATCTAGTTCCTTTTCTCTCCAGTTTTGAAGAAGGGTCAAACCCGAAACGTCAACTCAAATTTCTCTCCACGGATGTTGCCTGACTTGCTGAGTTTTTCCAGCATTTTCTGTTGTTATTTCGGATTTCCAACATCTGCAGTATTTTGCTATCGTACTTGCAATGGTTTTCCAGGTAGAGTTGTGGGACAAAAACCTTAGATTTGTTCAAAAGTCAGTTGGGTGAAGAGATTGTAGTAAATTGTGTGGGGGAAAAATTGGTTTGCTTTGCATCTCCCGTTAGCGTCCGGGTGCAGTGCTGCTAACGCCTCCCGCGAAATTCAGCGGGAGGTTGGCGGTGGCGGTAGCCGGCAGTGCCCCGTGGATCTGTGCCTCCGGCGATGATGTCGTCGCCATGTGCAGCGCCCCGCTTGCGCCCCGGCCGCAAATTCCAGTCGTGCCCCCTGACCTATAACCAGATGATATGTCCGACGGTCAGGGTGGCATTTTTGTGGTCGCGGCGGTGCTAACTAAAGGGCAGGTGCCGGGCCGCCAGTTTTTTTGGGCCGGCTGCCAGCACCTGTCCCCTTTTGCCTCCTCATGCAGGTGCCTGCTACAATTGGTCAGCCCGGCACTCCTTTTGAGTGCCGGCTCTTTTCCCGGCACCCCACTCCCCGGTAGTCCAGCAGGGTCCCGGTGCACGCTGTGCTAGGCCCCTCCCCTTTAATCAGGAGAGGGAGGCCTGTAATACTGTGGCGCTACAGGCCGACGTGCGTGGGGTTGTTGCACGTAGCGCCGCGATATTGAATGGTAGCGCCCCAAGAGGGAGGGGGAGCACTTCCAGTAGCGTCCCGCCTCCTGCTTGGGGCGCTACCACTCAACTTATGGCGCGGGGGTGCAAACTTTTTCGGGGTGCTAAAAGTAGCACCTGGCGAAGTTAGCGCCCCAAAGGGGACGCGACCCAATTTTTCCCTCTATGTCTTTTATTCTAGATAGGTGAAATAAGGACTTCTCCTATTTATCTCTGTCTTGTGATCTTGCAATTCAATTGGCTACCATGCTGCAGACTTGGCGATGCTGCCTGTGTGTCAAAAATGGCCTGTTCTATCTCAGCTGCTGGCATAGACACATAGACACATAGAAGATAGGAGGTGGAGTAGGTCATTCGGCCCCTCGAGCCTGTTCCGCCATTTAATGAGATCATGGCTGATCATCCAAATTCAGTACCCTGTCCCTGCATTCTCCCCATATCCCTTGATCCCTTTAGCCTTAAGAAATATATCCAACTCCTTTTTGAATGTATTTAATGAATTTGCCTCAACTGCCTTCTGTGGTAGAGAATTCCACAGGTTCACCACTCTCTGGGTGAAGAAATTCCTCCTCATCTCAGTCCTAAATGGCTTACCTCTTATCCTTAGACTGTGACACCTGGTTCTGGACTCCCCCGCCATCGGGAACATCCTGCATCTAGTCTGTCTACTCCTGTTAGAATTTTATAAGTTTCAATGAGATCCCCTCTCATTCTTCTAAACTCTAGCGAATATAAGCCTAATCGACCCACTCTCTCCTCATACGTCATTCCTGCCATCTCAGGTATTAGTCTGGTGAATCTTCGCTGCACTCTCTCCATGGCAAGAACATCCTTCCTCAGATAAGGCGACCAAAACTGCACACAATACTCAAGGTGTGGTCTCACCAAGGCCTTGTACAACTGCAGCAAGGCATCCTTGCTCCTGTACTCGAATCCTCTCACTATGAAGGCCAACATACCATTTGCCTTCTTAACCGCCTGCTGCACCTGCATGCTTACCTTCAGCGACTGGTGCACAAGGGCACCCAGGTCTCATTGCACTTCCCCTTTTCCCAATCTATTGCTGTTCAGATAATAATCTGTCTTCCTGTTTTTGCCACCTAAGTGGATAACCTCGCATTTACCACATTATACTGCATTTACCATGCATCTGCCCAATCACCGAACCTGTCCCAATCATACTGGAGTTTCTCTGCATCCTCCTCACAGCACACACACCCACCCAGCTTTGTGTCATCTGGAAACTTGGAGATATTACATCTAGTTCCCTCGTCTAGATCAATTATATATATTGTGAATAGCTGGGGTCCTAGCACCGATCCCTGCGGTACCCCACTAGTCACTGCCTGCCACTCGGATAAAGACCCGTTTATTCCAACTCTTTGCTTCCTGTCTGCCAACCAGTTCTCTATCCAAGTCAGTATCTTACCCCCAATCCCACGTGCTTTAACTTTGCACGCGAATCTCTTATGCGGGACGTTATCGAAAGCCTTCTGAAAGTCCAAATACACTACATCCACTGGTTCTCCCTTATCTATTCTACCAGTTACATTCTCAAAAAATTCCAGTGGATTAGTCAAGCATGATTTACCTTTTGAAATCCATGTTGACTTTGTCCGATCCTGTCACTGTTTTCCAAATGCTTTGCTGTTACAACTTTTATAATGGGCTCTAGCATTTTCCCCACGACCGATGTCAGACTTACCGCTCTATAATTCCTCAACTACTTGCTTTCAGGTGCTTCTCCTGTTACTTGTCCAGAGGTGGGTGTAGGCAATGGATTGTGACAACTTGAGAGCTGTCTGCCTCTTCTTGTGCTTCTGGTTCTAGATTGCTACCAGAAGCTAGCCACTGATTCTGCATAAGCACAGACCAGTATTATTAGCAAGGCATGTCAGAAAATCTACCCTCACATCTTCCTCTTCTGCTGTCATTTATTGTTCAGTGTTGAGGCAGCTTTTGCCATTGAAGTCATAATCATTGGTATATTTTGCTTTTGTGGAAATTTATAAAAAAATCTTCTACCAAAAATTGTCCTTATAAGCCAGCAATAGTCTGGCTGCCGTGTGATACAAAGATAATCATTTTTTTCTTGAATATTATAGAGAAAAGCAAGTGGCTGGCTTTTAAATGCTGCAATACACCGTAGGAGTGAAACTTTATAGTGTGAACCTAAGATTATGCTACCATTGCAAGCATTATTTGGAGTTTTGCTATTTCTGAACTTTTGTTCAACTTCTGATGTCAGATATTTTATATTCTGCTAATGTTTCTGGTTATAGTTATATAGGTACTTATGTTTGTCGTGTAATTTCACATCATGTCACAGAAAGAGGGTTGTGTTACACACAAAATAACAGATGGGCTGAGAATGTATTGGGAGGTTGTGCTGAAATATACTCTAGAGGTTAGACTGTAAAATGATTGCTGGTGAAGCTTTTTCATTTACATTATCCAAGCTCTTAGAGACTCTTGCATATTTCTTCAGAATAGATTTTTATTTTTATTTATGAGCTTTCCAATTCAATTATGCCTTGTAGCTTTGCACTGCTGCTTCTAGTCACTTGCGATCGTGGGGTTACAGACATTTCAGAGGCCTGGGGGAAACATTCGGTTGGTTTGCGCCTCCCGTTAGCGCCTTAAGAGGGTGCTAATGGGACGCAAAGCAACTAGCGCCTGGGCACGGCGATGTTTGCACCGCTCGTGAAATTGACCAGACATTTTGCGGCGGCGCTAAACACTACCGCCACGATCTCCTGCGCCCACAGATCGTGACGTCAGTCGAGCATGCAACGCCTCGGTAGCACCCCGGACCGGATATTGAGTGGTGCCCCCTGCCTTACCGCCTGCCGCTAGCAACGACAGGTTGAGGGGAGCGTTTTACAGTCAGGAAGGGACTGGGGGAGCGCTATTTAAAGACGACCGCTTCCTGCCTTTTTTTGTTTGCGACATTTTTGCACCACGCATTCTGAGAGAGAGAGAGAGAGAGACTTCTGGAGATATTCAACACTGTGTGAAGGAGTTTTGGGTACTGAGCAGCACTTTGCAGGTTCATTTTGATTTGATCTTCCTTGCATCGATTTAGAAGAGACTATGGGGGCTGCACTCTGAGCTCTTTCCCTGGGCCTCTCCATTGTTCTTTCCAGCAGATTTGATGTACAGGTCTCTCCAGGTCGAGATTCAATGCTGCAATGAGCAAGATGTGGATGGAGAGCAAGATCGAGCCTCCCCTTTAAAAACTGGCTGGCGCCAGTGTGTCTGTGTTCCATTGCTAACTGACATCACATGAGCTTCGCCAGCGCTCTGAGGTAGCGCCTCGCTCCTCGGTGTTAGCACCTTAAGGGAGGTGTGTAGCACCTGATTTAGCGCTCCAATTACCTCCAGGGGCGATAGAAGCCAAGTTTGCAGTCGGAGGTGATAATTAGCGCCAGGCGCTAAACTTTGCGCCCGGCCGATAATTGCGCCCCAAATCAGGTGATACCGAATTTCTCCCCCCTGGAGTGTAACACTGCAGTTGTGTCATCTGATAGGAAGATGTGGTTCTACCACAAAATATGCAATTTTACCGGATTGCAACACATCTGTGTATGACGAATAAACAAGGCAGTAATTCAGTAGTTGGATGTCATCAAAAGCTACTTATATTGTAATTAAAACAGCTTTGAACATACTTCCAGTCATTTATTTTGATATACACACATGAACTAGAGACTAAGCATGGGGAGATGCTGGGATCGGGAGAGGAGACACATCTATGATAAGATGTATATAGATAAATCTTAGAAGCATTAGAAATAAGGGCCTAGAAATTCACTATGGCCCTGCCAGTTGGCTAGCGCCCAAAAGTTAGCGCTGGGCGCGGAGCCAGTTGCGACCGTCAGATATTCAGTTTTTGCGCCCCAAGTTGGAACCAGGCGCTATTCCAGGGTGTGCCCGCCCCCGCTTGGGGCGCTGAAACTGAATTTCAGCGCTCTAGGTGCCGCTGCGACACCCGATGCGGTGCGGCAGGCTGCGGTACTGCAGGCCTCCTCCTTCTCTTAAGGTGGAGGTGCCTGCAACGGGGAGATCGCCGCTGGATTGTGCCGGCAAATGAGCCCGGCACCACGGAGAAGTGCCGGGCTTGCGGAAAGCAGCCGGCAATGCTGCGGGGGGGGGGGGTGGTGGAGGAGGCCGGGGAAGGAGGTGCGGGCATGCGGCCGCCGAAAAAGCGGCCGGCCGCACCTCCACCTTTATGCGCCCCACTAAGGCTGCAGTAAGGCCCTGGTCTCCGGATGTTAGTAGCGGCCGCCACAGAGGAGGCGGCGGCAACTAAATATGGGCGTCGGGCCGGCATCGGGGCGGAAACAGGGCACTGCGCACACCGATGACGTCATCGGTGCCGGCGCAGCGCTACCGGCTACCGCCGCCATTACCGCCGAGCTCAATATCAGCGCAACCTCCTCTATTGGCACAGAAGCCCTCCTTGGGCGGTATCTGGCTGCAAAGCTGGCAGCGCCTTACTGAATTTCTAGGCCACGATGCTGTAACGAGAGGCTTTATGGCAGTAGAGATCTATGATGTGATGGGAATATCAGAAACATGGCTAAATCCAGAAGTTGGAAATTAATACAACCTTCAGGGGCACAGAGTGATTTAAAATAAATGGAGACTGTAGCCTGAGGTAAAAGGAGTTAATCCCCTGGGGGATGGGAAGCTACAAAATAGACTGGTGTGGTTAGATACTTCAAACAAACAAAAATCAGGGTATGCTAGGGATAAGAAAGTTATTTTAATGGGAGACTTCAAACAAGCTAATAACAGCAGTGTTGGTAGATATAATGCATGACTGCTTGTTGATGCAGTGCATCAGGAGAGGCAGCACTAATCCTGATCTGGTATTCATTAGTGAAATGGAAGTTGTAGAACCCCTGGGGACACAGAATGATAAACTTTTACATGATCTTGGAGTCATAAATATTTAAAATTAGGAGTCAGGTACATAACTATAAAAGGATAAATTCCATGAAATTACAAAACAGCCAAAGCAATTGGGAGAGTTGTTCAACTGCACATCAGTAGAAGACAAGTAGACATACCTTTAAAAGTATAATGCTGTGCATGCAGGATAAATTCCTGTGTTTTGTCCCTTTGTCCCCATGAGCCAAAATTCCAAGAAACACTTGTCCTCTTTCTGTCCTGACATTCAAAAGAGGTGGCATCCATGCCAGAAATCCTGCTAGTTCCACCATTTTTGTGGCCAGAGGAAAATACTAACTACAAAAAGGAAGTGGGGACATAATGCAGAGCGATCGATTGCCATTAGGAAACATAAGAACATAAGAAATAGGAGCAGGAGTAGGCCATTCGGCCCCTCGAGCCTGCCCCGCCATTCAATAAGATCATGGCTGGTCTGATCTTGGCCTCGATGCCACTTTCCCTCCCTCTCCCCATAACCCTTGACTCCCCTGCAGCCCAAATATATGTCTATCTCCGCCTTGAATATATTAGGGCAGAAATTCCTCCCCAAACGCGTGAGTACGGAAGGGGTACTCACGCGTCTGGCCGGAGGAAATGCCGGTTTTCAGCATGCACAGCGCATGCACTGAAAACCGGCATTTCCTCTCCTCCAACCCAAGAGTTGAAGAGGCTAGCGCATGCGCTGTAGGGGGCAGCGTGTGCGTCTTGGATTTCCTCTGTTTTGGGGGATTTGCGCATGTGTAAAGGCCTCCGGTCTTTACGCTTGTAAAAAGCACACGTAAGTATTTATTTTTACAGGTAAGTGGTGTTTTAGTGTAATTTAGAATTTTTTTCCACAGGTTTATTATTTTAAAGAATCTACAATAAGGTAAGTTTAGTTTTAGACCCTTTTTATTAAAAATTTATTTTTTTCAAAAAAAAATAAATTATTGTTTAAATTATTTTTTAAAACTTATTTATACTTAATTTAATGATTGGGATGTTTTTTAAATTTTTATTTAAAGTTTAAATAGTGTTTTGGGCCCCCGTAGTTTTCATGAGTTTGACAGTTCTTACTCTCAAACTCATGAATGAATCTTCCCCTCCCCTGATTGGTTGTACAGTGCTCACCTGATCCCAGCCAGCACATCGCACTAACTACGCCGCTGGATCAGGTAAGCACTGCGTGCTGACATCTGAACCGGGCCTGTCACAGGAAATGCAAGCAGGCCTGGGCTTCAGATGTCAGCGCGCAGGGTGAGGGCAGATCGGGGGCTTGCACGCGCGGCAAGCCCCCGACACCAAGTTCTGGGCCAATCAATGACCCAGCCTCCACAGCTCTCTGGGGTAGAGAATTCCAAAGATTTACGACCCTCTGAGAGAAGAAATTCCTCCTCATTTCCGTTTTAAATGGGCGACCCCTTATCCTGAAACTGTGCCCCCTAGTTCTAGATTCTCCCACGAGGGGAAACATCCTCCCTGCATCTACCCTGTCAAGCCCCCTCAGAATCTTATATGTTTCAAATTGGCAACATTGCTAGCATATTTTTTATTTAAATTGTTTCTTTGGCTGGAATGGGCAGTCAGCTTCCTTGACAGAATGGTAAGTTGCTGCTCTAATATTCCTGGTTCTCCGTGGGGTGGACACCCAGATAGTGCCATCCCATTATGCAAATGACCCTGCCGCTAGGATTTGTGATTGGCTCAGGCCAGAGTTGTGGCCCTTGGAGTTTCTAGGCCAAAAATACTGGAGTTATTCAAGAGGTAGTTGGGGCTGTGATGGAAAGATGAGCAGGATGGACCAAATGGCCTCCCCGAGCTGTACTTATTTTTGTGGTCTATCAAGGCTGCCCTGAACGAGCTACCATGAAAGAGTGATGCAGGAACAACTTTCCCATCCATTAATTTCCCTCTTTGTGAGAAGATGCATGACCTCTATCTGGCATTTCTCTATCTTAAGATGCCTGAGATTATGAACCCATTGGAGTAGACGATTGAACCTGCGCCACTGTGTAGCACCATACGTTTCTCCTTGCTACATTGTAATATGTTTAGTGTTTGATTGATTAACCCAGGGATGCCCTATTTGTGACCTGCTGTCTGTATGTGGATGGCAAGCCCTTGTTGCCACTATTGCAAATTTATACATTTATACGGTATTGTAGGGGGTGGCATTGCGTGTGCCCAGTCAGCATTGCCCCTGACTGTGAGCAGTTCGAATCGCTCCCACACCCCTGGGTTCTAGACATCGGACTTAGGTACAGGCGGCGATACAGAAAATCGAGTAGACAAGTGGTTTGGTGCAAGAAAACCAAAATTTTATTAAAGGGCTGAATAAAACAATATTACTGAGAATTACTGATAAAGTTACAGGCATAAACAGTTAATACACTCATATGGGAATGGGGAACACACGGCACATCGAGGGAAACAGATACATTAAAAATCCCCTTATCCTTATCCCACCCCCTATACCTAACTAGATTAAGCTATGAGGGGCCAGGAATTCATGCTCACCAATTCGAAACCTGTTGCTTTAGCTGGTGGGGTTTTGAAGTTCGCTCTTTCTGTCCTTTGGGGTATCTTGTCGTCACGTGGTCACAGGGCGCGGCGCTGAAGTTGTTTGTGCGAAGCACCCTCCTTTTCTTCCGTCAACGTCTTCATCGAGTACTTCGTCGCGATGGGCCTTCTTCTTCTTTGGGCGGTCGCCGACGGTATTGCTGCGGTTGGGGGTCGGTTGGCGGTCTTTACCGTTTAATGATTTTCCTACTCAAGCTTCGAACACCAGCTTATTCTTCAACTGGGCTATTACTGTCCATGTAACAAACGCCAGCTTATAACTAGGCCGTTTGTCTTGATTTTGCTACCCATTCTTTGAACGCCAGCATATTCTTAAATTGGGGTTTTACTGTCCATGCATGTAGCGCCAACTTATTCACCAAACGCCAGCTTATAAATAGGCATTTGTCCCCCAACACATCTTTCCGCTGCCCTTCTCTGCCCTTATCGGTTTACCGTATTGTTCGTCTTGTCTCGTCTCGTCTGCCCGTTTGTGGCCTGTGTGTCCTGTGTGTTTTTGAACTCGGGTCTTGTTCTCCTCCCGCGTTGGGCCCTCGGTGTAGTGATGGGCGTCCTTGGTGTTGAGCAGCGCGGGGAGCGAGAAGAGAGCCCGCCACGAGGCCAGGGCATGCGAACGAGAGGCAGCAGGCTAAAAGCCAAACGATAAGAGGCAAGAGCAAGAGCGTGAGATCACTACCGATGGGCCTACAATTATACCCGATTCTTCATTCCTTATCTGCACGCCAAATCAGGTCAGTCCTTTGTCTAACTTTTGGCGGGCTCGTTTAAAATGATTACAGCCATTTACCTTAACGACGTCTGGAATGGTTGTCCCCATGTTTAATGGTTTCGATGTCCTGGCTGTTTGTTATTTATGAAACTTAATCGGGTTTCCTGACTTGGCAGCTACCTGTGAGCTGTTACTGATTAAATATGCAGAAAACTAATGGCCTCGATTTAGGCCCATTCTAACTTGATCTGTTTCAAGGTGAATGAATGCATATTCTGTGTTTGCTTTAGCTGTCTGGATCCACAAAGTCTCTTCACAGATTCATGCATTTTAAGTTTCATTTCAGGTTTGAAAAAGCGCCTGCCTTTTCTGCAGGGCCTTGCTTTTAAAATCCTGTACTTTTGGTCACAAGGTTGCAGAATTTTGGGTACCCCTTTTTGTGGTAAACCACTGTTGTTAGTATTGTTGTTCACTGTTAGTACTGTTGTTCACTCTTGCATATTGTTGTACTTGTCTGTGCATGCCTCAGCTGACTCCGCCCCTGGCTCCACCCTCATGGCTGGGTATAAAGGTCGCTGCTCAGAAGCCTCCGGCCCTTTTGGATACCAGGCAACCACAAGAGGCATGCTCTGTTCTTTGGTAATAAAAGCCTGTTTATTACTTTCTCAATCTCCAGTCTTTTGTAGCAATTGATAGTGCATCAATTTTATTACCAAAGTTAAATGTTGGCTGCGGATGCTGATCAACCGATGGCGCAAAACGCTGAGCAGCAGGCGCTGCTGCGAGCCCTCAGACCAACATGCCTGGACCTAGACCCCCAAGAAGCGGGTTCGTCGACTAAATTCGCACAATGGCTGCGTTGCTTTGAGGCGTATCTGGAAGCCTCGACCGTGACTCTTGATGAAAATAAACTGAAAATCCTGGCCTCGAAGGTGAGCCACCAAGTCTATACTTTAATCCAAGATGCGACGACCTACGCGGCGGCTATCGACCTACTGAAAGGGCAGTATGCACGCCCGGTTAACACGGTCTATGCCAGGCACCTTTTAAGATCTCGCAGACAGCAGCCCGGGGAATCGGTGGAAGCCTTCCTACGGGCACTGCGGGTACTCGGACGCGGCTGCGACTGCAAGGAAGTATCGGCCGCGGCACATGCGGAGGGACTGATACGAGACGCTTTCGTTGCGGGTCTAAGGTCCGACTACTCCCGGCAGAGGCTGCTGGAGAAGGGTGAAATAGACCTGACAAAGGCAGTGTCCCTCGCGCTCTCGCTCGACGCGGCCCACAGAAATATGGACGCTTTTTCCCCTCATCGCCCCGCGCCGTGGACGCCGCAATCTTGGGCCATGGGACCGCCACCTCCGACTGCTGCAGCGATGTCCAAGGCACAAAAATGCTATTTTTGTGGCCAAGCTAAACACCCTAGAGCACGCTGCCCCGCGAAGAATGCTACCTGCTCCGGCTGCGGGAAGAAAGGTCACTACGTTAGCGCCTGCAAAGGGAAGACCGCTAACGCCAGCAGCGCTGCGTGCGAACCGTGGGCGCAGCCATCTTGTCCGCCATCTTGGGCTCCCCCAGCCGCGTGGGGATTGGGACCGTGGGCGCCGCCATTTTGTCCGCCATCTTGGACGCCTCCGACTTCAACCACGGGGGACCCGGACTCAACCACCGCCTCATCTGACGACCACATCGACTCGCTCGACCATACGCTGGCCTCCGTGACGCTGGACCAATCTCTCCCTCATCAACTGTCCAGGTCCATGATGGATATTACGGTAAACGGCCGCGCCACTACCTGCCTTTTTGACAGCGGGAGCACGGAGAGCTTTATCCACCCCGACACGGTGCGCAGTTACTCTCTCCCGGTCCTGCCGACGCGCCATCGGATCTCTTTGGCTTCCAAAGCCCAGTCAGCGGACGTCGGTGGCTACTGTGTAGTGACCCTTTCAGTAAGGGGCACAGAATACAAAAATTTTAAACTTCTGGTCCTGCCCCATCTCTGCGCTGCCGTTCTACTGGGGTTGGATTTTCAGTGCCACCTTAAGAGTGTCACATTAGCGTATGACGGACCCCTCCCCCCACTCACAGTCTGCAGCCAGCAGCTTTTAAATCGCCCGCCGTGCACCATTTGCAGCCTCTCCACCCTTAAAGTCCCCCCCCCCTCCTTGTTCGCTAACCTCACCCGCGACTGTAAGCCCATCGCTACCAAAAGCAGGCGTTACAGTGTTTGGGATAGGAGCTTCATTAAATCTGAGGTAGCGAGACTCCTGAAGGAAGGGATTATTGAAAGTAGCACCAGCCCATGGCGAGCACAAGTGGTGGTAGTGAAGACTGGCGAAAAACAGCGCCTAGTTATTGACTACAGCCAGACGATCAATCGCTACACCCAACTAGATGCATACCCACTCCCCCGCATATCTGACATGGTCAATCAGATAGCACAATACCGGGTGTTCTCGACGATTGATCTGAAGTCGGCATACCACCAGCTCCCCATCAGGGCTGAGGACCGCCAGTACACAGCTTTTGAAGCTGACGGTCGGCTCTATCACTTTCTCAGAGTTCCCTTCGGCGTCACCAACGGAGTTTCTGTCTTCCAACGGGAGATGGACCGGATGGTTGACCAGAACGCGCTCCAGGCCACTTTCCCATATCTAGACAACGTCACCATCTGCGGCCACGACCAGCAGGACCACGACGTTAATCTAGAGAAATTCCTCCGGACGGCCCAGCGGCTGAATCTCACATACAACAAAGACAAATGTATGTTTCGTACTACGCGCCTTGCTATTCTTGGCTGCGTAGTGGAGAACGGAGTCATCGGCCCAGACCCCGATAGAATGCGCCCCCTTATGGAGCTCCCCCTCCCCCACTGCCAGAAAGCACTGAAGAGATGCCTGGGGTTTTTCTCTTACTATGCTCAGTGGGTGCCCAACTATGCGGATAAAGCCCGACCCCTCATCAAGTCCGCCTCCTTCCCCCTGACAGCAGAGGCCTGTGCAGCCTTCACTCTCATAAAAGGAGACATTGCGAAGGCCACAATGCACGCTGTGGATGAGTCCCTTCCTTTTCAAGTGGAGAGCGACGCATCCGACTTTGCCCTAGCTGCAACCCTTAACCAGGCGGGGAGACCCGTGGCCTTTTTCTCAAGGACCCTCCAGGGCCCCGAGATTCGACACCCCTCTGTCGAAAAGGAGGCCCAGGCCATTGTGGAAGCCGTGCGACATTGGCGGCATTACCTGGCCGGAAAACGATTTACCCTGCTCACTGACCAGCGTTCAGTGGCTTTTATGTTTCATAATAAGCAGCGGGGCAAAATCAAGAATGACAAGATCTTAAGGTGGAGAATCGAACTCTCCACCTACAATTACGATATCTTGTACCGGCCCGGGAAACTCAATGAGCCCCCAGATGCCCTATCACGTGGTACGTGCGCCAACGCGCAGGTTGATAGGCTACAGACCCTCCACAATGACCTCTGCCACCCGGGGGTCACCAGGTTCTTCCATTTTATCAAATCCCGTAACCTGCCCTACTCCATCGAGGAGGTCAGGACCATGACCAGGAACTGCCAAATCTGTGCCGAGTGCAAGCCGCATTTTTATAGGCCAGACAGAGCGAGCCTGATCAAAGCCACGCGCCCCTTCGAGCGGCTGAGCATCGATTTTAAAGGGCCCCTCCCCTCCTCTGACCGCAATGTGTACTTCCTCAATATAATTGATGAGTACTCCCGTTTCCCGTTTGCCATCCCTTGCTCGGACATGACCAGTACCACGGTCATTAAATGTCTGAATGACCTCTTCGCCTTGTTCGGTTTCCCTAGCTATATCCATAGCGACAGGGGCTCATCTTTTATGAGCGACGAACTTCGGCAGTACCTGCTCGCGAGAGGCATTGCTACAAGCAGGACCACCAGCTACAACCCCCGGGGTAACGGCCAGGTGGAAAGGGAGAATGCGACAGTCTGGAAGGCAGTCCTTTTAAACTTAAAATCTAAGGGCCTTCCGACCTCCCGCTGGCAGGAGGTCCTCCCTGCGGCGCTCCATTCCATTCGGTCGCTGCTCTGTACACCCACCAATGCCACTCCTCACGAGAGAATGTTCTCCTTCCCCAGGAAGTCCACGTCGGGGATTTCGCTACCAACATGGCTGACTTCTCCAGGTCCCGTCCTACTGCGGAAGCACGTGAGGACCCATAAGGCGGACCCCCTGGTCGAGAGGGTGAGCCTCCTCCACGCCAACCCGCAGTATGCTTACGTGGTGTACCCGGACGGGCGGGAGGACACAGTCTCCATTCGAGACCTCGCACCTGCAGGTGCTCCTGAAACACCCTCTTCGCCACCCACCGCTACTCCTGCCTACCCCCAGGACACAGTCCCCGCACGAGACCTCGCACCTTCGGGTGCCTCTGAGAGACCACCATCGCTACCTCCCATTACCCATGCTCTGACCCCTGTAGATGGCATGCAGCAGCCCCAGGGTCCGCCACCTGCTACACCTCCTCTGAACGAGACACCGGGTTCACCGTTGGATGCTGCACCATCACCGCCGCTGCTGCGACGCTCAGGACGGCTTACAAGGCCTCCTGATAGACTTCAGTACACGAATTTTTAGTGCACTTCACCCCGCCGGACTCAATTCTAAACAAGGGGTGAATGTGGTAAACCACTGTTGTTAGTATTGTTGTTCACTGTTAGTACTGTTGTTCACTCTTGCATATTGTTGTACTTGTCTGTGCATGCCTCAGCTGACTCCGCCCCTGGCTCCACCCTCATGGCTGGGTATAAAGGTCGCTGCTCAGAAGCCTCCGGCCCTTTTGGATACCAGGCAACCACAAGAGGCATGCTCTGTTCTTTGGTAATAAAAGCCTGTTTATTACTTTCTCAATCTCCAGTCTTTTGTAGCAATTGATAGTGCATCACTTTTTTAACAACTTGTCCATACAGGGTCCCTTTATCCATAGCATTTGGGGAATGTGGGAATTTTGAGAACCCTACACTCCCCCCTGTTGATACTAAATTTGCTTTAAGTATCATCCTGATAAGGTGAGCAAAATTTCCAACCCTCCACAGTCAATCTTCCCCTGCAATTACCTATCTAAGATACCCATGACACATGCATTTCCCATTCCGTAAAATGTAGTATACATAAGCACACATAGAATAATTACAGTCGTTTGCACACATCCAAACATGGAGGGGGTCCAACACCCCTGCACCACTTGGTACACATCATCTTTATTACAAGCAACACATTGAAAATCTTTATTAAAACAAAAAAACACAAAAAGAACCAACAATCTTTAATCAATAATACAAACAACAAATTCAAACAGGTGTATCTCCCTCCACCTTAACATAATGTTCCTTCCAGGTCCTTTGGTTTCAGATTTCTAGTATCTGACCCTTTCCCTTGCACTGCATGCACACTAGGTGCAATACTATCCCCAACTGGCAAACCACGAGAATGTGGGAAGCCAGTCTGATCCACGAAGGGACCTCTATATTCTCAAAAATGTCCCACCGGGGTGGAACTACAATGTCCAGTACCTTGGCCCCTATCTCTACTGTTTTCTGCTCCAGAGTGTAAAAATGTTTCTGTGAAACTATAACTGCTTTGAGTATTTTGGTAAGGTGTTCTGGGAGAGGGGGAATTTCATAGCCGAAATGCGCTACATACTTTTGTAGATTGGTGAAATTCTCCTTTGCAGTGAGGTGAACAGTGGAGGGTTCAGGAATGGGGACAATTCGTTCCTGGGCCACTTGAACTTCTGCCTCGGGCTTAAAGCAGAATCTGCTGTCACTTACCGGACACCAGCTATGCTGTCCATGCTGGTAGTGTGGTGCTCCTGTGGTGACACAATATGTCCCACCTCCTATATATGCTACCTGTGGGGGAACATGGCCTTGTGCCATTGCCGCCATGGTACAATTTACAGGTTTTGCGCCAGCAGCTCTGAACCCGCACTGTGGTTTTGAATAGGCGTTCAAGTGCTGGGGACACAGGATTATGTGTGCTCCCCGGCTCCGGCACCCCGAGAGGTCAGTACCTGTCATAGCGTGCTCCCACTTTATGACATAAGGTGGGACCGCTGTGAAACGAATGTTTGCACCCCCTTGAATGACTCCAATGTTATCAACCCTGTATACCGGCGCGGGTCGGGCTGTCCTACCCATGACCGGCATCCTAACTACTATACCCATGATCGTGTGGTTAGACCGTCCACAATCCACTGAGACTGGGTAGGCCTCAGAAGCTAGCCGGAGTTGGCACGGGCTTAATGCATTCTCAAACGGATGGAGGGCTGCGAGGTGCTTGTTGCTGATCCAGGAGGGGACTAAACCCTGTTTTAAATCCTCCAGATTACTGCGGCCCTCACCCAGCAACCACGTGCCGTACGGCACGCACACCTCGTTCTGCGCAGCCTGATCCGAAGCATTTCTGACCTCCCTTATGAGGGCATTTACGGTCTTTGCGTGCTTCTCCAGCTTGGCTATAATTTCCTTTAAATGGACCGTCATGGCCTGGTCCTCATGTAACTCCGAGCCCACTACTTTGTTCTCATCCATTAGGATTTTCTTTAACTGAGTTTTTATCTGGGTCTGTAATTCTATGTCATCTAAACTGTTAAACGCAGTAAAAACATCATTCCATGCTCCCCTTCTTTGCCTCCCCGCATTACCTAAAAACTCATGATGTGTGGTGTACAGTTTGGTTTTGTCGACGTTGGCGAAATCGAACTCATAACATTTTCTGAACATGTCCTTTAATAGGGCCTGGTATAACTGCTCTGTTCTTTGGGGCACCACTCCAGTAAGTGTACCTCGGTGAGGTTTAAAATCACAGAGGCTACCGCGTAGTGTACCCCCTGGTACAGCACCTGATCCATAGGCACTAGTACCAGCCCATTCCCTGGTCCCTTGGTGGTGGCGAGGCACCCCTCCCTGTGTGTCCTTGCTGCCTGGGTCGTGGGCAGGGGCTTTCGGGGTCGGATCAGAAGCTCAGTGACATTGACTGAGATTGGGGAGTATGGGACCGCGCACGCCTTCAGGCTGGTGTCCCACTTCATCCCCTCCCCGGTGTCTTGCCACTGCCGGTGGAAAATGATGGATATGCCTGTGGGGCAGACCTTCTCCGACCCCCACATACAGATATAAATCCCTTGATCCGGTTCCCACCACTTGTCCCAGCACACACTTAATCCCCTGTGAGTCCCTGTGATCGTACGGTGGGTATTGTTCCCCAACCATTCCCACTCGACTGCGGGGTTCCTCATATCCTTGCTCAGCTTTCTGAGCCACCACCACCTATCCAAAGGAATGTGTCCCTTGCATGTTAAACACACACGTTTCCCTACGGTGACGCTAACCCTTGTGGTAACGACCTGTACCCTGGGGCACAGGAGGGAGGCCTCCCTGTACGTGAACCCGGTGTGGCTGGAGTACTGAGACGAATTGGACCCCAGCCACCCTGGCCACCTTCCCTTGTGGACGTAGACGGCGATCTCCTCCACGTCCCGTTCGCCACTTCCATCGGTTACTATAGGTGCTCTCCCTCCTGAGCACCCATAGATGTGGGATTCCTCCACGTCACCTCTCTTTCCAATGCTCAGTCCTATCAGGGCGAGTAGGATTACGCCCCCCTTCATCCTGAAAATCTTTCTGCAAAAGATACAAGAACATATAGCCAGGTCCCGAGGAGATTCTCTGGCTTGGGTGAACCATAGTCGGGTCTCGCGGCCTCGACTCAAATACACACACTCTTAACAGATTACTACTTACTTAAAACTACCCATCACCTTGTTTAAACTTACACTAAACACCCAAACTTAAAAATACCTAAACTTAAATTACCTGAACTATATACATCCGCCACCCGTCTCCGGGCGGCCAGACTAATCCCTGTTTGGGCTGCGGCACACCGCTCCCTTCGGTGTGACCGCACTGTCCTGTACTTTCAGTCCCTCATAGCCTGTGGGTGCTGGCTGGGGACCTCTGCACTCAGACCGACCCCTCACTCGAGAGGTGGCCCTTTTTAACAGGGGAGCCAGTGACCACGGTTTCCTTGGCTGGGGCGTCCGTGGGGACCTTCTAGGGACCTTGGCGGGTGGGGGTTTTCTGACTGGTGGGCCTTTAACCCGAGCCACTGCCCCCTCCGGTGCAGTCTGTGGACTTACCACTGCCGCTGGCCGGGCATCTTCTTCCTCGGGCTTTACCTCTCCCGAACCTGGGCTAGGGGCAGGTATCTCTTCGCAGCCTGTTGCTGCAGGCTGAGAGTCTCCGCCCCCAGGTCCCAAGCCGGGGTCCGGGGCGGGGTCTTCGCCCTCGGGGCCCTCCTCCTCTAAACCTGGGTCAGGGGCGGGGTCTTCGCCCTCGGGTCCCTCCTCATCTGGATCCCAGAAGAGTGGGGGAGTGTCCCAATTGGTGGGCGGGATGGCCCCTCCCCTTAAACAAGCCACTGCACCTGCCTGTGCAGTCTGTGAACTTGTTCCCGCTGCAGGCTGAGGATCTCTATCCTCAGACCTTACCCCAACTGACTGCTTTCTTTTCTCGGGTTTAAACAGTTTGCACTGATTAATATGGAACCATTTGGTGCGCCGAGGCATCTTAATGGCATATACCATGGGGCTGGCCTTGTCTTCAATGCTGTAGGGCCCCATGTATAGCGGTTCTAAACATCCTACCCGAGCATAGTTCCTCACCATGACCTGATCTCCTACCTCCCACTCGTGGTGTTTTCGGGGTTCTAACAGCAATCGGTTGCTCCGATGCTGCTTTCCCATGTTCCCAGCCGCCTGCCCGTGGACCTGCTTAAGGTGCTCGAAGAGGTTTCGGGCGAACCTGTCCTGGTTTACCTCTCTGAGCTGACCTTCGGTGAGCACCGGGGCTAGTACATGGGTGGGGGTCTGCATAACCCTGCCAGTCATAAGCTCGTGCGGGGAGTACCCCCTGCTTTTCAACTGGCTGGCCCGGATCCCCATCAGGACCAACGGTAGGACCGTGGCCCATTTTCGAGGCAAGTCCACCATCTCATAAGAACATAAGAACATACGAAATAGGAGCAGGAGTAGGCCAATCGGCCCCTCGAGCCTGCTCCGCCATTCAATAAGATCATGGCTGATCTGATCCTAACCGCCAATCTACTATCGCTGAACCATCTCCTGAATCTAACAGAATTAGACACACAAAATAGGAGCAGGATCAGGCTACATGGCCCCTGGGCCCGCTCCGCTACCCACAGGGCCATGACCGATCCGAACCTAGACTCATGTCCAAACTCCTGCCCGTTCCCCATAACCCTTTATTCCCTTTACTTCTAGGAAACTGTCTATTTCTGTTTTAAATTTATGTAATGATGTAGCTTCGACAGCTTTTTGGGGCAGCATATTCCATGGACCTACCACCCTCTGAGTGAAGTAGTTACTCCTCATCTCAGTTTTGAAAGAGCAGCCCCTTATTCTAAGACTATGCCCCCTAGTTCTAGTTTCATCCATCATCGGGAACATCCTCCCCGCATCCACCCGATCCAACCCCTTCACAATCTTATATGTTTCAATAAGATCGCCTCTCATTCTTCTGAACTCCAATGAGTAGAGTCCCAATCTACTCAACCTCCCCTCATATGTCCATCCCCTCATCCCTGGGATTAACCGAGTGAACCTTCTTTGTACTGACTCGAGAGCAAGTATGTCTTTTCTTAAGTATGGACACCAAAACTGTATGCAGTATTTCAGGTGCGGTCTCACCAATACCTTGTACAACTGAAGCAATACCTCCCTATTTTTATATTCTATCCCCCTAGCAATGAAAGCCAACATTCCATTGGCCTTCTTAATCACTTGCTGCACCTGCATACTAACCTTTTGAGTTTCGTGCACCAGGACCCCCAGATCCCTTTGTACTTCAGTACTTTCCAGTTTCTTGCCATTAAGATAATAACTTGCTCTACGATTTTTCCTGCCAAAGTGCATAACCTCACACTTTCCAGTATTTTATTCCATCTGCCAAATCTCTGCCCACTTACTTAGCCTGTCGATGTCCCCTTGCAGGTTTTTTATGTCCTCCTCACTCACTACTTTCCCTCCCATCTTAGTATCATCTGCAAACTTTGACATGTTACACTCGGTCCCCTCCTCCAAATCATTAATATAGATTGTAAAGAGTTGGGGACCCAGCACTGACCCCTGTGGAACACCACTAGTTACTGATTGCCAGTCCGAGAATGAACCATTTATCCCAACTCTCTGCTTTCTGTTAGATAGCCAATCCTCCATCCATGCCAGAATATTACCCCCAATCCCGTGATTTTTTATCTTAAGCAATAATCTTTTGTGTGGCACCTTGTGAAATGCCTTTTGGAAGTCTAAATACACTACGTCCACTGGTTCCCCTTTATCCACCCTATATGTTGCTTCCTCAAAGAACTCCAGCAAATTTGTCAAACATGACTTCCCCTTCATAAAACCATGCTGACTTTGTCCTATTAAATTATGATTATCCAAATGTCCTGTTACTGTCTCCTTAATAATGGACTCCAATATTTTACCTACCACAGATGTTAGGCTAACCGGTCTATAGTTTCCAGCCTTCTGTCTACTGCCCTTTTTAAATAAGGGCGTTACATTAGCAGTTTTCCAGTCTGCCGGGACCTTTGCTGATTCCAGGGAGTTTTGGAAAATTATTACCAATGCATCCACAATCCCTACCGCCACTTCCCTCAAGACCCTAGGATGTAAGCCATCAGGTCCAGGTGATTTATCCGCCTTGAGTCCCATTATTTTACCGAGTACCGCTTCCTTAGTGATTTTGATCGTGTTTAGCTCCTCCCCCCCTATAGCCCCCTGTTTGTCCAGTGTTGGGATATTCTTAGTGTCTTCTACTGTAAAGACTGATACAAAATATTCATTCAGTGTTTTTGCCATCTCCATATTTCCCGCCATTAATTTCCCGGTCTCATCCTCTAAGGGACCAACATTTACTTTAGCCACCCTTTTTCTTTTTATATAACTATAAAAACTCTTACTATCTGTTTTTATATTTTTTGCTAATTTACTTTCATAATCTATCTTCCCTTTCTTAATTAATCTTTTTGTTACTTTTTGCTGTCTTTTAAAGTTTTCCCAATCCTCTATCCTCCTACTAGATTTGGCTACCTTATATGCCCTTGTTTTTAGTCGAATACTATCCTTAATTTCTTTACTTAGCCACGGATGGCTGTCTTTTCTTTTACACCCTTTTCTTCTCAGTGGAATATATATTTTTTGGAAGTTGTAAAATAACTCCTTAAATCTACACCACTGATCATGTATCGTCTTACCCTTTAATCTATTTTCCCAATCCACTCTACTCAATTCCGCTCTCATACCTTCATAGTCTCCTTTATTCAAGCTTAGCACGCTTGTTTGAGATCCAACCTTCTCACCCTCTAATTGAATATGGAGTTCAACCATGTTACGGTCATTCATTCCAAGGGGATCCTTTACTAGGACATTTTTAATTAATCCTGCCTCGTTACACAGGACCAGATCTAAGGTTGCTTGCCCCCTGGTCGGTTCAGTTACATACTGCTCAAGAAACCCATCCCTAATACACTCAATGAACTCATCCTCAAGGCAGCCCTGCCCAATTTGATTTGTCCAATTAATATGATAGTTAAAATCCCCCATAATTAAAGATGTTCCCTTATTACAAGCCTCAACTATTTCCTGATTGATACTCCGTCCAACAGAGTTGCAACTGTTCGGAGGCCTATAGACTATGCCCACTAGTGTTTTTTTCCCCTTATTATTCCTTACCGCCACCCAAACTGTTTCATTATCCTGATCTTTTGACCCAATATCATTTCTCTGTATTACAGTGATTCCTTCCTTTATTAACATAGTCACCCCACCTCCCCTTCCTTCCTGCCTGTCCTTCCTGATCGTTAAATAACCTGGTATGTTTAATTCCTAGGCATTGTCACCCTGCAGCCATGTTTCTGTAATGGCCACAAGATCATACCCATATGTAGTTATTTGTGCCATTAACTCGTCTATTTTGTTACGAATGCTACGTGCATTCAGATAGAGAACTTTCAAATATGTTTTGTGACACTTAGTTCCTGCTTTTGCCCTTTTTATTACTTTACCTTTTACTCCACACCTTCTACCCCTTCCTGACACGCTCTGGTTTTTAATTTCCCCACTGCTACCTAAGTCTATGACCTTCTCTGTTGTCATGTTTATTATTTGCTCTCTAGGAACCTCCCCCCCACTAGTTAGTTTAAAGCCCTCTCTACAGCCCTCTCTACAGCCCTAGTTATATGATCCGCCAGGACTCTAGTCCCAGCACTGGCCAAGTGAAGCCCGTCCCAACGGAACAGCTCCCTCCTGCCCCAGTACTGGTGCCAGTGTCCCAGGAAGCAAAACCCATTTCTCCCACACCAGTCTTTGAGCCACGCATTTAACTCTCTAATTTTATTTGTCCTCGCCAAATTCGCTCGTGGCTCAGGTAATAATCCAGAGATTATTACCCTTGAGGTTCTGTTTTTTAATTTGACCCCTAGCTGCTCATACTCCTTTAACAGAACCGGCTTCCTAGTCCTATCTACGTCGTTTGTACCAACATGGACCACGACAACTGGATCCACCCCCTCCCACTGCAAGTTTCTTTCCAGCCCAGAGGAGATGTCCTTAACCCTGTAGGCAACGCAGCCTTCAGGACTCTCGCTCTCGGCTGCAGAGAACTCTATCTATCCCCCTAATAATACTATCCCCTACCACTACAACATTTCTATTTACTTCCCCCTCTTGAATGGCCCCCCGTTCCACGGTGATGTGGCCAGGTTGCTCATCCTCCCTGCTGACCCTGCTCCTGTCCCCACAGGGAGTAAGAACCTCGAACCTGTTGGCCAAGAGCAAGGGCTGCGGCTCCTCCAGCTCTACCTCCTGGATCCCCGTACCTGCCTCACTCGTAGTCACACCGTCCTGTCCCTGACCATGGGCTACATCTGAATTACTTAACTTCATAGGTGTGACCACCCCCTGATACACAGAGTCCAGGTACTTCTCCCCCTCCCTGATGTGTCGCAGTGTCTGAAGCTCAGACTCCAGCTCATCAACACGGAGCTGGAGTTCCTGTAGCAGCAGACACTTGTCACAGACGTAATCACCGTGAGCCTCAAAGCGGTTCCCCGGCTCCCACATCTCGCAACAGTAACACATCACCTGCTCCATTCTATTTAATTAATTACATTTTTTATTGTTAGTTATGGACACCCTCTGCCCGATTTTAGATGCTAGTATCCCCTTTAATTAATTGGATTTAAATTAAATCAATCCCTCTAGTTACACCAGTTAAATGGTTTACCAACAGTCACTCTGCACCAGAAATGCCTTGGTACACCACAGCAACCTTAAAAACTATAAACCACAGACTTAAAGTTTTAAAATGAGAGAAATACTCCAACCAATCACCTACCTGTTTTGTGGCAACGTCACACTTTGAATACTTTTTACCTCTCTCCTTGCCTGAGATTAGAGATTGGTGAGGCCTACCTGAGCCTCTGGGGCCTCTTGTAGTCGCTCTGCCGCGCTGCTCCGCCTCCACCCGCTGCCGATGCCGCACTGAGGCCTACCTGAGCCTCTGGGGCCTCTTGTAGTCGCTCTGCCACGCTGCTCCGCCTCCACCTGCTGCCGATGCTGCACTGAGGCCTACCTGAGCCTCTGGGGCCTCTTGTAGTCGCTCTGCCGCGCTGCTCCGCCTCCACCCGCTGCCGATGCCGCACGGAGGCCTACCTGAGCCTCTGGGGCCTCTTGTAGTCGCTCTGCCGCGCTGCTCCGCCTCCACTCGCTGCCGATGCCGCACTGAGGCCTACCTGAGCCTCTGGGGCCTCTTGTAGTCGCTCTGCCGCGCTGCTCCGCCTCCACCCGCTGCCGCTCCTTCCTTAACCTCTCCTTTAAGGTCCTATTCATCCTCTCCACAATCCCTGATGACTGTGGGTTGTGGGCAACGTGCCACTTCTCCTCGATGCCTAGCAGCATAGGGTATTCTGCATTACCTGCCCGGTAAAGTGACTCCCTTGGTCGGACTCCACATACTGCGGTAGCCCCCATCGCGAGAACACTTCCCGGACCAGGATCCTGGCCGTACCCAGAGCTGTGGCTGTTCTGCAGGGGAAGGCTTCTATCCATTTGGTGAACACATCCACCAGGACTAGGCAGTACGTATAGCCTCCCTGGCCGGTGGGTAGGGGCCCGATGTAGTCGACCTGTATCGACTGCCATGGTCCCTCTACCCTCCTGATGTGTCCCATGGGTACCTTCCTTTTATGGGGGTCAGGGTTATTAGCAGCGCACAGCAGACAGCCGGCGCAGAACTCGCGGACATCTTCCCTGAGTCCCGGCCACCATCCCGCCTGTTCCACCCGCTGCCAGGTGGTCTCAGGCCTGGGATGCCCCGCTCCTGGACCCTCATGGGCCAGTGGAAGGAATTCCCTTCGGTGCTGTTGCGGCACAACCCACTGTTCCCCCCTGAACAGCATGCCTTCTTTTACGGAGAGGGCTGTTGTGCCGTAAGGGCCCTCTACCCTTTTTCCCTCAATCACTGCGCTGAGGACGGCCCTAAGGACGGGGTCTTGGGCTTGGACCGTCTTAAGGTCCGGGGCTAAAGCTACCCCTGCACTCCCTTGAGTCCCATCCCTACCCCTGACTGCTGCTATGGGTCTGGACCCATATGGATCCCGGAAAGTGCCTGTGCGGACACCCTCCTTAGCCAGCATGTCAGCCTGCTGGTTACCCTGACTACGGGGTTCTGTGGCGGAATGGGCCTTCACCTTGTGAATGAAGACCTCCCCTTCCTCCCCCGCTGCCACTAGGATTTTTTCCAGCAGGGGTTTTACTGTGAGGGGTCTCCTGTCAGCGGAGGTGTATCCGCGGCGGGACCAGATGGCCAGGTACTCCGTACACCAATTGCACATAAACATGCTGTCCGAGCAAATCGTGTATGGGGTGGGAAAGATTTTGGGGTGTGTAACGACGTGCACTACCGCGGACAGTTCAGCCTGCTGGGCGCTCATGATGCTGGGGAGCTTAATTGCCAGGGCAACGTTTGCCGCTGGGTCATAAACTCCACACCCCGTGAGTCGCTCACCAGCAGATACCATGCTGGAGCCGTCTACATAGATCTCGCGACCCGTGGGATGTATCCCGGCCCGTAAACCTATGTTCACTTCCCAAACTCCTTCTATGGAACACCGGTGGGCTGTTCCAGGATATACCAGGTTGGCTGCGAGCTTTGGCTCGCAGAGACCCTTCACTTTAATGTCCATCTGTGAGAGGAGCAGGGTCCAGCGAGCAATGCGGGCACTGTTCACCGTTCCATCCTTGATCCTCCCATCCAGGAGCATCTGGGTGGGCGTGTGATGAGTGAGGAGGGTGAAGGGAGAGGTGCCTGTGAAGATCAGCGATCTTTTCACAGCCCAATGTGTGGCCAAGAGGTGCCGCTCACAGTTGGAGTAGCTCCTCTCCACATCCGTGAGTATCCTGGAGGAATAGACCACCGGCCGCAGCCTGCCGTGCCGCTCCTGGAGCAGCACAGCACTCAGGCTATCCCCGCTGGCTGCTACCTCTGAGAAGAACTCTTTCCCCCCATCTATGGCCCCTAGAGCTGGGGCGGTCTGCAGATCCTCCTTGAGCCTGACAAATGCTGCCTGGCAGCTCTCATCCCAAACCCACTCCACTCCCTTGTGTAGGAGTCGGAGCAGAGGGGCTGCTGTGGCTGCATAGTCTTCAATAAAGTCTCTGCAGTACCCGGTTAGCCCTAAAAATGACCTCACACCCGTAACTGTGTTGGGGACGGGTAACTCCTGTACTGCCTCCCTCCTAGCCTTATCTATGGCCCTTTCCCCAGCGCGTACGGTCAGGCCCAGGAATTTCACCTCCTGCTGGCCGATCTGCGCTTTCTTTGGGTTTACTTTAAAACCCTCCTGCCTGAGCAGCTCCAGCAGTTCGGCCAGTAGTGGGCCATGCTACTCTCTCGAATCGGTGAAGAGGAGCAGGTCATCCACGGACTGCACCAACTGTCTGGGCTGGCTGAAGCCCTTTAAACTGTTTGCTATGCACTGATGGAAGATGCTGGGGCTGTTGTGGAAGCCCTGAGGCAAACAGTTCCACGTGTACTGTTGCCCTTTAAGCGTAAAGGCAATCTTGTACTGATCCTCCCTCCTTAAAGGGGTGGACCAAAACCCGTTGGAAATATCCAGCACCGTGAACGTGGTCACAGATGCTGGGATACTTCCTATCAGGTTGTCAACTGCTGCAACCGTGGGTGCACAGGCTGGGATGTTGCTGTTGAGCACCCGATAGTCCACCGTGGCCCTCCAGGAATTGTCCGGCTTTCTAACCGGCCACAGTGGAGAGTTTACGTGGGTGGCTATCGGTCTCAAGACTCCCTGCTGCACTAAGGAGGACATGGCTGCTTCCATGTCTGGCTCCGCTTCCCTGGGGAAGCTATACTGTTTCTGTGGTCGGGCCATGGGGTCCCCGCCTATGCTGACCTCAAACCCGTTGACCCTCCCGCAGTCGTGTTTGTGTGTGGCAAATGTGGCTAGGTGGGCCTGCACAAATGCCTGGAACTCCTGTGGGGTATTACTGACCATGAGCTCGAGGTTATAACCCTCTTTGGGCTTCATGGTGCATAGGGTCCCCTTCCCTTCTTTCCCTGGGATCACTACTACCTCGCCGTCCTTTCTTGTACTTGCCCCCCATAGGCAATGATTCCTTAAATCTACCAGGATCCTGTGGCCTACAATAAAATCGGCTCCCAGGACCCCTCTTCCGCCCTCCACTTCCCAACTCATCAGGACACAGGTCCACTTGGAGCAGAGTGGTCCTAACCGAATGGCGAGCGGGATGGAAAACGAGCCGGCTTGTTCTTTGCCTGTGAATCCCGACAGACTGTATGGGACCCCGTTAGATAGAGGCGAGGTGGTGGGGTTAGCTGAATGGACCATGGTGCATGATGCCCCCGTGCCCAACAGATAGGTCCCCTTCACCTTTTCTACCTCCATCTCCACGAGGGGTCTCTTCCATTCATCGCACTGAAGGGAACACAGGTAAACAGGCTGTCGGGATTCACAGGCAAAGAACAAGCCGGCTCGTTTTCCATCCCGCTCGCCATTCGGTTAGGACCACTCCGCTCCAAGTGGACCTGTGTCCTGATGAGTTGGGAAGTGGAGGGTGGAAGAGGGGTCCTGGTTGGATGGGGCTGATGGGTTCAGAGCACCGGTAGCAGCTGCTACTCTCCCATGGCCAGTCAATAAGGACCTCATGGTGTCCAAAAATGACTCGACCGCGGCGGGAGGGATTCCTGCCTCTGTCTTTTGGGCTGGGGCTGTGGAATTCTTTCCCTTGTTATCTTTCCAAGGGTTTTTGTACTCCTTCCTCCAGTGACCGTCCTTCCCACACCCGTAGCAAATCAGCTTAGTGCTAGAAGGGTTATTCCCTTCCTGATGCCACTCCTTCCTACCCTGTCCGGGTTTTACCTCATGCACCTTCCCCTTAGGTGGGTGTGCATCGGTTCCCCTACCGTTCTTATAGGCTAGGGTCAACTGTCTGATCACCGTAAGTTCGGTGGTCTGGGAATTCTTGGGGTCGACCCAGACTTCCGCTTTGGCCCGGACCTGTGGCAAGCTGTTTGCCACCAGGCAACGGAGCCAATGGGCCAGCTGACCCTGGTTCAGGAACGCCCGATTAGGTGCCCCAGGACAGGCGCTCCTATAAACCAGCCATAACCTGTCCGCGAAAACCTGCGGGGTTTCCCCTGTGAGCTGGAGGGTCTTCTCCACACGGGAGAAAGGACTTCCCTCATTCATCCCCATGGCCTCCAGAACCTCATCTCTGAGCTCCTCATACCCGCACTGCCCCTTCTTACACTCATCAGAGAGGGATTGGAGGAGCCTACTTTCCAGGGAGAATAGCAGCATTTTGGCCTGCTCAGCGCCATCGCAGTCGTTGACGCTGGCTGCCTGCTCTACTTCCCTGAAGTGGATCGAGGGGTCCCCTTTTTCGGAGAGCTTTGGGATATGGCTCACCATAGCCCTAAGCTGTTGGGTGCTATAGGGTAATACGAACTGGATTTGGAGGGGTCCCTCGTCGTCGCCATTGGCGGGTGGGCCGAACCTCCGATGCTGTGCCGGGCACATCGGTCCCGGCTCCGGCCTCTCTGGTGGGGGTTGTTCCACCTCCGCTCCCACCCCTGACTCCGCCCCCTCCTTGCTGCCAGACCTCGCTGAAACCTGGCGCTACAGGTGGTGGTCATGTGACCTCCTGTTCCTCGACCGGGTCGTCCCTTGGCACTACCAGTGATCACAGAAATCACAGAAATCACAGAAACCCCACAGTGCAGGTAGAGGCCATTTCGGCCCATCGAGCCTGCACCGACACATATCCCACCCGATCCCCGTAGCCCCTACACCCCTACACCAACACATATCCCACCCTATCCCCGTAACCCCACATATTTAATCCCCCTAACACTAAGGGTCAATTTATCATAGCCAATCAACCTAACCCACACATCTTTGGACTGTGGGAGGAAACCGGAGCACCCGGAGGAAACCCACGCAAACACGGGGAGAATGTGCAAACTCCACACAGACAGTCGCCCGAGGCCGGATTCGAACCCGGGTCCCTGGTGCTGTGAGGCAACAGTGCTAACCACTATGCCACCGTGTCTGCCCTCGTTTGAACCGTTCTCCCCTCGTTCCTTATAAAATCCACCTGGCCTGCCTTCGGGCTTATGAGGCACACCATGCCTTTTGCCTTCCTGAGGGCCAGGCTCAGATTTTCTATATGTTCCTTGCAGTGGCCATGATCTGCATCTTCAAACCCCTGTTCGCTCGCTAACTTGTAAGCTGCCTTTACCTCTTTTACTTTCTCCTCCTGTTCCCCTACTTGTCTTGCTAGGCGGGCGTTCCTTTCCCGCAACCTCAACTCATTACCCTTGGCTTCGGTGACCTGGCACTGTAGTTATTCCAACTTGGCCTTATGTTCTCCCATTAAATGTACCCTTTCCTGATTCAGGGCCTGCAATGCCACCAGTAACTTCTCCCCTGCTAGAGCCTTGTCCTGGATCTCCAGGGCTGACTCCTTTAACTCGGCTGCCTGTGCTGCAACGAGCCTGTCCAGAAGCTCGACCTGCTTTTTGAAGCACATCAGCCAGACTGCCTTCTCTAGGGATTTCTTGCACTCCTTCCCTTCTGTCCACTTAGCTGCGGCATCTACCGGACGCCCAGCCTTTAACAGAGTGGTGATGCACTTCTTTGTGATATTCACCTTGCTAAACACATAATCAGAAATCCTTTCCTCCATCATGGTTTGCTCATCCGAACCATTGTCTACTGTATCGCACCGCTGTTGCCGGAGTCCTGCCGCGGTTGCCATTTCTGTAGGGGGTGGCGTGGCGTGTGCCCAGTCAGCTTCGCCTCTGACTGTCTCTGAGCAGTTCGAATCGCTCCCACACCCCTGAGTTCTAGACACCGGACTTAGGTACAGGTGGCGATACAGAAAATCGGGTAGACAAGTGGTTTGGTGCAAGAAAACCAAAATTTTATTAAAGGGCTGAATAAAACACAATATTACTGAGAATTACTGGTAAAGTTACAGGCATAAACAGTTAATACACTTATATGGGAATGGGGAACACACGGCACATCGAGGGAAACAGATACATTAAAAATCCCCTTATCCTTATCCCACCCCCTATACCTAACTAGATTAAGCTATGAGGGGCCAGGAATTCATGCTCGCCAAATAGAAACCTGTTGCTTTAGCTGGTGTGGTTTTGAGGTTCGCTCTTTCTGTCCTTTGGGGTATCTTGTCGTCACGTGGTCACAGGGCGCGGTGCTGAAGTTGTTTGTGCGAAGCACCCTCCTTTTCTTCCGTCAACGTCTTCGTCGAGTACTTAGTTGCGATGGGCCTTCTTCTTCTTTGGGCGGTCGCCGACGGTATTGCTGCGGTTGGGGGTCGGTTGGCGGTCTTTACCGTTTAATGATTTTCCTACTCAAGCTTCGAACACCAGCTTATTCTTCAACTGGGCTATTACTGTCCATGTAACAAACGCCAGCTTATAACTAGGCCGTTTGTCTTGATTTTGCTACCCATTCTTTGAACGCCAGCATATTCTTAAATTGGGGTTTTACTGTCCATGCATGTAGCGCCAACTTATTCACCAAACGCCAGCTTATAAATAGGCATTTGTCCCCCAACACATCTTTCCGCTGCCCTTCTCTGCCCTTATCGGTTTACCATATTCTTCATCTCGTCTCGTCTCGTCTGCCCGTTTGTGGCCTGTGTGTCCTGTGTGTTTTTGAACTCGGGTCTTGTTCTCCTCCCGCGCTGGGCCCTCGGTGTAGTGATGGGCATCCTTGGTGTTGAGCGGCGCGGGGAGCGAGAAGAGAGCCCACCACGAGGCCAGGGCATGAGAATGAGAGGCAGCAGACCAAAGGCCAATGATAAGAGGCCAGAGCAAGAGTGCGAGATCACTACCGATGGGCCTACAATTATACCCGATTCTTCATTCCTTATCTGCGTGCCAAATCAAGTCAGTCCTTTGTCTAACTTTTGGCGGGCTCGTTTAAAATGATTACAGCCATTTACTTTAATGACTTCTGGAGTGGTTGTCCCCATGTTTAATGGTTTCGATGTCCTGGCTGTTTGTTATTTATGAAACTTAATCGGGTTTCCTGACTTGGCAGCTACCTGTGAGCTGTTACCGATTAAATATGCAGAAACCTAATGGCCTCGATTTAGGCCCATTCTAACTTGATCTGTTTCAAGGTGAATGAATGCATATTCTGTGTTTGCTTTAATTGTCTGGCTCCACAAAGTCTCTTCACAGATTCATGCATTTTAAGTTTCGTTTCAGTTTTGAAAAAGTGCCTGCCTTTTCTGCAGGGCCTTGCTTTTAAAATCCTGTACTTTTGGTCACGAGGTTGCAGAAGCCATTTTGGGCACCCCTTTTTTAACAACTTGTCCATACAGGGTCGCTTTATCCATAGCTTTTGGGGAATGTGGGAATTTTGAGAACCCTGCAGTATTTGGTACCTATCGTAGATGGTGCTTTGTACGCAACATAGTTTCATGGTTGCAATATACCGAGTTTGTGGTACACATGGACTGCAGGTATTAGTTTGGATACTCCTGAGTTAACCAATGCTAAACTTTCCTGGTACAGTTTTATTAATGAGGGTTCATACATTTGGGAAAGATTTGAGGATTGGGTGGCTGATGGGCATTGGCGGACAAGAGTGGCAGGTCGATGTGAGACGAGAGCTGGGTGAACGGGAGGCACAGAAAGAGTTGGGTAGGCTTGGTAGGACAAAGAATCAGGCGGGTTGTGGCTGGCAGAAAGTGTTAGGGGGTTAGCTGTGTTCAGAGTGTATTAGTCAAAAGGAGGAGAGTGACAAGTGTATAAAGTCACTGTAGCTTTTCAGATACCTGGTGGTCAGGAGCTGATGCTGGAGTTGAAGGTAAGTTGAATAATCAATTAGAAATTAAGAGGATGACAGTGAAACATTACTTATGAAAAGATAAAGTTAAAAGATAGTTAGGACAGCTGGTTGGTACTGGAGTTAAAATTAAGACAGTTGAATATGTACAAAACAGGAGCGAGAAATTCAGTTTGCTTGGAAGAAATTTGTTATATGCAAGTGTGATGTAAGTAGTGTGACAGAAAATTGTGAAGAAAATGCATGTTCGGCATGCCTCCTATATGTAAGTATAAAAGAGCATCTAAAGTGCACAAAGTCAGGACATTTAAAAAAATTATTCAATCAGCCAAAGATTTGCCTCTTAGGCTGATGTACAGCTAAGAAATTCATTGAATTAACTCTTGTCTGATTGGGTTGTTGTGATGAAATATGCCTTCATCAACGCATGTGTTTTACCTGCTTGTATTTTACCTGCTTGTATTGTGAACCGCCCCCTTTTGTTCCTATTGTGTGTATTGGCTACGCCCCTGTCTTTTGCCATATAAAGGTCTCAGGAGCTGTATGAGTCACTTACTACCAGACGAACCCGATGTGGGAAGACCTGCTATACTGCTATGTTCTTAGTGATTAAAAGCCTTCAGTTGAATCCTTGTCTTTGAGTCATTGATGGCATATCAGTTGTAAAAATGAATCTTTATGCCTATTGGGACTTCAGGTGTTGTTGAGCAGTTAAGCTTCTAGCTTTAGCTGCCACTGTGGGCAACTGCTGGGGATCAGGACTGTGCCAGGCAAGGGTCAGACAGTTAATACATTTAGTTGCTTTCAGTGATTGATTCTAAGGGGAAAAAATCAGCAGACACTGTCTGAATTGTAAAATCAGGAAAACCACTGCATAACTCAAATAAAATAACTGTAGACCTTTCCAACAAGATAGTAGCATGATAATTAAAGAGGCTTTCTCACAATCAAGCTTCCGTTTAAACAAAAACACAAGTCATTAAATAGAATTGGCACTAACTTTGACACCACTTTGATTTTTAAAGCATTTTGGTTCAAGCATAGTGAGCGCTGATGGAAACTTCAGGCAAATAGCTTATAGGAGTTACTGAGGTATGAAGGAATGGAATTAATATATGCATGACTGAACCTTAAGCACCTTAGGTTAATGGTGTTTTTAAGCAATATTAATTCAGATCCCTTACACTGTCAGAATGAACAGATTCTCCAAGGCAGTAATTTCCATGCGGCCACCAGACATGCAGCCACCAGAGCTCATTCTTGAACAGTAATTTAAAAAATAAATAAAGAGTGGATCTCTGGTGGTGTTGCTCACAGCAAGCTGGAGGAAATGCAGTTTTACAACAGGGACGTTATAACATGTAACGCACAATATATTTAAAATGTTAAAAGGATTCGATTGGGTAGATACAGAGGAACTATTTCCTCTGGTGGAAGGAATCAAGAAAGAAGGGGCATAAGCGTAACATTAGAGCTAGGCCATTTAGGAGGGAAATCAGGAAGCACTTTTCCACACAAAGGTTAGTCTGGGACAATTGCAGCTTTCAAGACTTGAGATCAATAGACTTTTGTTGTTTAAAGGATATGGAGCTAAGGTGGGTAAGTGGAGTTGAGGTACAGATCAAACATGATCTAATTGAATGGCTGAGCAGGCTCGAGGGGCTGAATGGTCTATTCCTGCTCCCATGTACCTAATTATATACTAAGAAGATTGTTCACATCTTGATAATAGGCATAAAGAGGCTGCTTTGAGGAAAGCTGTCTGCTGCTCAGATGGACCTGAGCTTAACCTGGGCTGTTTATTTAAGGCCACAAAATCCAAATGTTCAGAACAGAAAACTGAAGGTAAATTTTACGACGTAGCACTCCTGGCACAGAGCTTTGCACGGCAGGAGTGCATACTGGGAAATCGGGCATAAAGGTCAGTGCATCCTGCACTGTTTTCTAAAATTAATGGGTGAAAAATCACGCAAGGTGGGTGCACTGACCTCTGCACTCAAATTCACGTACGTGCTCTTGTTGCACGACAGGTTCAGTGCTGGGATTACTAAATTGTAATATTCACATTCCCCCCTCCCCCCCAGCCCCCGATCTATCTGATCAGCTACTCCATGTAGTTATTGCAATGTTCCTGTTTTCATCACTTATCAATTGGAGGCTAATTGTTGATGCTCAGCGAAATTTGTCTTGTTGTGATGTTGTTTGTTCATTGGTAGGCTCCCTAGGCATTCATTGGTTTCTGGTAAATGGATGTTTCCTAATCTATTTCAAATTCTATTTAAATAGATGTTTCCTAGGTTTCCCCTGATCATACCACAAAGGACATATATCTAGAGATAAGGAAGTTAATTATTGGTACCAATAATTCATTGAGAAGATAGATGGTTAAAATGCTAATGAGTTAAACTTTGCTATTTCCCCATAGACTATAAACAATAAGCAGTTGTTAGCCTGTCAGCAGGAGGTGATCCACCAGACCACCAAACTCCTCTGACCTGAAGGAGAAGGTGCCAGAGGAGTAGGGGAAGATGCCAAGGTGAGTATTAGTGTTAAGAGCCACACCACCATTGCAGGGGGTGGAATGTATCGCCAGGCTGGGAGGCTTCAGTAAGAGGCAAAAACTGTAAGCTTCATTTCAGCATCTCAGTGGTTTTCTCAATTCTTATAATAACAACAGAAAACGCTGGAAAAACTCAGCAGGCCAGGCAGCATCCGTGGAGAGAGAAACAGAGTAAACGTTTCAGGTCGAAGACCTTTCGTCAGAACTGGAAAAAAGGCAGAACTTTTTCCCAGTTCTGACGAAAGGTCTTCGACCTGAAACATTAACTCTGTTTCTGTCTCCACGGATGCTGCCTGGCCTGCTGAGTTTTTCCCGCATTTTCTGTTGTTATTTCGGATTTACAGCATCCGCAGTATTTTGCTATTGTGTTCTCAATTCTTATCCTTGTCTTCATGTGTGCTTCATTGTAGCAATCCTCTGCACTGCTGGTGGTCCTATTAGTAGGTAGCATGAGTAGCTTCCCTTTCTTTTTCTTTTTAATTAGTGGAGGAGCACATTGAGTTTTACGGAGACACTAGATAATGGCCCAGAAATTCGGGTCGGTGGCTTCCTGCGGGTGCAAGCCCCCGACCTGCACTTACATAGCGCGCCTGCCGTTGTGTTGTGGGCCTGCGTGGGATTCCGATCCTGGGCCTCCTCCAGCTGCAGGCGCATAGTGCGCGCGTATCCCAGGGGCACAGTTAGTTCGAAGCATCCCCTGGGATCACGTGGGCCATGGAGAGCCAATCGTAGCAGGGAATCTCCATTCATAAATTTGACAGGAAGACCTGTCAAATCTATGAATAGAGATTGGCCTCAAAACCTAACTAAAACGTCAAATAATTTTTTTTTTAAATCACATTTTTAAAATAACTATAAATTACATAAAATAACTATTTTAAACAATAATTTATATTTTTGAAAAAATTAATTACAGGTTTTAACAGGGTCAAAAATAAACTTACCTTTCTTTAAAGTATTTAAAATAATAAACTTGTGGAAAATTTTTTTTAATTTTACTTAATTCACCACTTACCTTGTTAAAAGCAGGCCTTGCGACTGCTTTTTTAACACGCAGCTGCTAGAGACTTACCCTCCTGGAGAAACCTGTAAAAAAAACGGAAGTTCCAGGCGTACGCGCTGCCTCTCCGGCGCACACGTTTGACCTGTGAACCCCTTCCTTCAAGGGAACGGAAGTTCCGGTTGCCAGCGCATGCGCAGTGCATGTACAAAACCGGCACTTTTGTTGGCCCTACGTGTGAGTACACAGTGCATACTCACCCGTGGGGACCTGAATTTCTGGCCCAATATGTCCGAGGGAAGGAGAGGCTTACAGAAAGTACGGTCCCCACCGCATGTAGCGGATCTGTTTGTGCTAACGATGCCCAAGGTCTCCACTTTCCGACTGCCTCAGACTGTTAACAGTGCGAACAGTTGAGTGAAGTTGTCTGCCATCTCCATCAGCTCTTAACTGTTAACTGTTAACAACTACAGGCGGCAGTCAGAAAGTGGATATTTCGTGCAGCACTGACATGTTTAACATGAGATCAGGCCAACTTCTCCTACAATATCTTGGTTCTATTTATGTCTGTGGTTCTAACTTCTGCCTGCTTATGTTGCCGAGCGAGATGTTGATTGGATGCAGCCATAACAACAATCAGCTTTTAAATTGGTAAGTACTGAACTGCATGAAATACTTGGCGTGCTTAATACAGTTTAAGCAGTGCCTTTGTAATTTACACCTATGGTGATCCCAAATGATTGCGCCATTTGCATGATATAGGTGGCTGCCTGTGATAAGCGAGTACTTTGTAAGTGGTGGAGACTGTACTAATAGCAGTGGCACAAGGAGTAGAAGAGAAACAGGGAAATACGGAGATGATGAGGGAGTGTGTGAGAACTATACAGAGAGTGAGCATGATGAGAAAAATTGCATAAAAGAAGTAAAGTAAGGCACATTTATAGTAAAAGAGGTACATGTTTATTGTCTGTGAGCAATGCCACATGAGATCAGCTGGTGAGACATTATTTTCAGGACGTCTCTTGGCTGTGCCTTCTGTGGTTTCTGTTTGGATGTCATCAGTATGTTGTAAGAGAAGATTCTGTAATTTTTTGCACGTCATTTTCTAGGATAGGATGGTGTTTCCAGTCCAATGAACTTCAATTATTTCACAATTTATCCAGAGTAGTGCACCTGTCAGAAGGCATAGCCTTCTATTGTCAGAAAGAGCCGCACACTGCCACTTGTGTCATTGCAGTTTTAGAGATTCGAAAGTTTCTCTTCTTTCAGATCTACTAGTGAATCTCATGTGGAATTGCTGATGAGTGGTACAGGGCCTGGAGTGTTGTTTCTGATTTTTAGCACAGTCCTGCTCCCAAGCCCCGAAGTCCTGCTCCTGTCCTGAAGCAACACCCCTGCTGTATCTCTGACTCAGATGTGCCAACACTCCCTCCAAGTGGTTCCTGGAATCTTAACTAACAAAGAATTAATAAAGGCACTTAACTATTGAAAAAAAATGATGGATGTTCACAATTACAGCACAGTCATGGTCTGCTGTTATACTTCACCTGGTGCAATGCACAAAAGGTTACTGGAGGAGCTGTTGTATTTCTTGGCCTTAGTGCAGTCTGGAATTGGGACGGGACCTGGCTCTGGAGTTATACAGTACTAGTATTTTCGGGTTGATGTACACCTCTTTGCATCATTGCAAAAGTCTTTATATACATTTTCCCAATCCACTGCTCACTATTCATACTGTTCTCTAATGCTTTGCTTTCCTAATTTACTGGTTTCTTATTCTTGTTGCTGCATTTCTCACTTCTTTTTCCTGTCATTACTTTTTGCATTAATTCTTTTTGAATTTTTGACATTTTTTATCTGAATTCCACCAAACTCAAAACTTCTAATTACACAGATTCAGTAAAAAATCATTGCAAATGCTCACTTTTATTGTTTGTGGAGGGAACTAATCTGACAGTTATTGCAGTTTTGTTCTTTCTGTGTCATGCTTTTTCCTTTGCAACTTTTTAAGCTTAAAATTCTCTCCTTTCTCACTTGCTCTCTTTATGATTGTTTTTCATAACTTCCCAATTTATCTTTCTTTTTTGTGTTCTCCTTTTCCATTGATTTTACAAGATTAATTATGTTTTACCTGCTCGTCATGGTTTTGTACCTTTCAATCTTGCATTTTCTGTTTTTCTTCTCATTTATTTTAATTGTTTTTTATCCTATTTCTCTGTATTTCCATGGAATTTAATTTATTTTATCCAATTTACTCTTTTGGATTCTCTTGCATCACCACCAGTTGCTGGATTGAAGGCACACAGGTGGCCTGCTTAGAGGCTTCTGCCAATAGTGATTTGCAAGTGGCCCCTATAGGGTATTGCCTCCCACTCGATTTTTATAGCATCTTTGTCTATTGTGCAAGTGTCAGACTTTGCTTGGTGCTTCTCACTACAGACTAGAGTGGGATAGGTAGCTCATTATGTCAGGAAGCCCAGGTGGAAACCAGTTTTCAGCAATGTGCTTGTACAGCATGCCGGTACACCAGCGCACTGCAAATGCATCACCTTGTCATTTCTCTTTGTGAATATCTGAGAAAAGGAACCACAAAACATGATTAGAAACTGAAGAAACAAGCAGCTTCTCCACATTGTTGAATTACTAAACAAGCTCCCATGAAGGATGTGATTGCTGATTTAGACAAGGTATTCAAAAATGAAATCATCCGATATGTTGACTCCCACTTGTTTTATTTTAGCCTGGATTAATAGATTCGTTTAGGAAGAATATCAAGGCCTCAGAGAGGGTGCTACTAGATTAGTACCAGGGATAAGTGCTTCAGTTATGTGGAAAGACTAGAGAAGCTGTGATTTGTTTTGTATTCTCCTTTGGAAACAGTCTCTATTCTCTCCACTGAGAGCAGAGAAGGTTAAGGGGAGATTTAATAGAGGTGTTCAAAATTATGAAGGGCTTTGATAGAACAGATAGGGTGAAACTGTTTCTGCCAGCAGAAAGGTTGATAATCAGAGGACACATATTTAAGATAACTGGCAAAAGAACCAGAGGGAGATGAGGAGAATTTATTTTACGCAGCGAGTTGTTATGATCTGGAATGCACTGCCGGAAATGATGATGGAAGCAGGTTTAATAGTAACTTTCAATGCCCACCCCCAAGTACCACATCAAGTTTCTCACTGAGATATCTTCACAATTTTTTTCCCTCAGCCTTTGAGTGAGTTCTTATCCTTGGAGATTTCAACCTCCATCTCTCCTCTGATTTCACTATCCTTCTATCCTTTCCTTAACCTCTCCCTCCATATAAACTCCTCTAGCCATATACATGTCCACCCCTTTGAACTCGCCATCTTACGTGGCCTCTCTACTGTCATCGTGTCTATCTCAGACAGGGCCATCTCTGATCACTTCTTTTTATTGCTCTCCACTCACATCCCTCTTCCTCCTCCCAACCCTACTTCCTTCTGTGTCTGCTCCTGGAAAAAACTCTTCCCCCAGCACTTTCAAATTTCCAAATATCTAGCGTTTGGCCATCCATTCGCCACGACATTTCAACAACTACTGATATACTCAATCACACCCTCACCTCTACCTTTGATGCCCTTGTCCCCAGTAAAACACTGTAAATTGGATAACCCCCGAAAACGGGCGTGGGGATTATGGTATGCGATTAACCCACATTGCATTGCATTGCAGGCAGCACATTAAAGTTGTGCTGCCTACTGTTTTACATGACTGCTGTGTGCAGCCAGCGCTACCCATGCTGTTCATTGGCTGTACGCAACAGCAGGGGACCCGATAACGCAGGTGACTAGCACTACATAAAAGCAGCCTATATCTCTTAAAGGGGAGATGCATTGTGGCTGCAAGAAGTGGTAGGAGTTATTTGTGAACTGAATCTGGCAAGTGGAAATCAGATGAATATGTTTCTCATTTTACAGAGAGCTACAGTGACTTCCCCTATACAGTAGTGCAAGTGAGTGTGACCGTGGTGAACCATCCCTTCTCGACCTGTCAGCAGCCTTTGGCACGGTTGACCACCCCATACTCTTCCAATGCCTCTGCTTTGTTGCCCAGCTGGGTGTGACTGCCCTCGCCTGGTTCCATTCTAACTATCCAGTCAAAGCGTTGGGACGTTTTTACTATGTTATCGGCACTATATGAATGCAAGTTGTTGTTGTTCAAAGGGAATTTGGATATATGGCTGTGGGGAAACAGTGGGGTGTGGCACTAATTAGATAGCTCTTTCAGAGCCAGCATGATAGGTTGAATAGCCTTCTGTGTTGTAAGATTCTGTGGGCATGATTTCCCGTACCTGGGCGGGTCATTGGTGGGCGAGGTCATTGGTGAGTCGTGGCCTCGCTGCTGGATCCATCGCAACCTCCGACAAGTCTTTCCCCTGATTGGGCTTGTTAAGCTCGCCCAGCAAGTTTCCCGGCCAATTGAAGGAAGCGGGTCTGATGACGTCACTTGATGATGCGTCGTCAGCCGGTTTCCTTAAAGGGACCAAGCGCAAATTTACATTGACCTTTGTGCTGTCAGTGTTCTACAGCACTGAGGTGCTGCAAACACTAACAAGCACTGCACAGAGATGCACGGCTGCACCCAGGCTCTCCCAGACTCCCTCTGTATGCGTATGCAGGGAGTTACAGCACACAGGGTGGTTCTCTTCCTTTCCAATGGGCGGAAGACACCTCCCCAGGAGACCAACGCAGCCTGGTTGTACATTGCACAGGAGAACACAAGCAGGGATGTCGTCAGGAGGACCAAGATGCAAACCTATCAATGATCTCAGTAGATCACGAAACGTTATCTCAAAGTCACACTCAACCTTATCCTGCTGTGGCACTCATCCCTATCACTTTGCCTTCCCTACCCTACTCCTGCACATCCTCACTCACACCAACTTACCTTGCATCCACCTCTATCTAGATCATCACATCCCCATCTCACTAGCCATTCCTCACATTCACCTTCATTCTAGTCCAATCAAATCAACTAACAACACACAAGAGTAGGCACGTGTGTGTTTTATGCAATGTTCATGTAAAGTTTCTGTTAATGTGGTGTGAAACCTCCCAGAGATGTCAGGGAACATAGGGTCTAATGAGAGGGAGTAACTGAATGAAATCAGTATTTGTCGGGAAATGGTGTTAGGGAAATTGACGGGATTGAAGGCCGATAAATCCCCAGGGCCTGATAATCTACATCCTAGGGTACTTAAGGAAGTGGCCCTAGAAATAGTAGATGCATTGCTGGTCATCTTCCAAAATTCTATAGACTCTGGAACAGTTCCCATGGATTGGAGGGTAGCTAATGTAACCCCACTATTTAAAAAAGGTGGTAGAGAGAAAACGGGGAATTATAGACCGGTAAGCCTGCCATCGGTAGTGGGGAAAATGCTAGAATCCATTATAAAACATGTAATAGCAGAGCACTTGGAAAACAGTGACAGGATCGAACAAAGTCAACATGGATTTACAAAAGGTAAATCATGCTTGACTAATTACTGGAATTTTTTGAGAATGTAACTGGTCGAATAGTTAAGGGAGAACCATTGGATGTGGTGCATTTGGGCTTTCAGAAGGCTTTCAATAAGGTCCCGCATAGGAGATTAGCATGCAAAGTTAAAGCACATGGGATTGGGGGTAAGGTACTGACTTGGATAGAGAATTGGTTGGCAGACAGGAAGCAAACAGTTGGAATAAATGGGTCTTTTTCCAAGTGGCAGGCAGTGACGAGTGAGGTACCGCAGGGATCGGTGCTAGGACCCCAACTATTCACAATATAAATTAATGATCTAGTGCAGACGACACAAAGCTGGTTGGGCGTGTGTGCTGTGAGGAGGATGCCGAGAAACTCCAGTATGATTTTGACAGGTTGGGTGATTGGGCAGATGCATGGCAGATGCAGTATAATGTGGATAAATGCGAGGTTATCCACTTTGGTGGCAAAAACAGGAAGGCAGATTATTATCTGAATGGCAATAGATTGGGAAAAGGGGAAGTGAAACGAGACCTGGGTGTCCTTGTGCACCAGTCGCTGAAGGTAAGCATGCAGATGCTGCAGGCGGTTAAGAAGGCAAATGGTATGTTGGCCTTCGTAGCGAAAGGATTCGCGTAAAGTAGCAAGGATGTCTTGCTGCAGTTGCACAGGGCCTTGGTGAGACTACACCTTGAGTACTGTGTGTAGTTTTGGTCGCCTTATCTGAGGAAGGATGTTCTTGCCATGGAGGGAGTGCAGCGAAGATTCACCAGAATGATACCTGGGATGGCAGCAATGACGTATGAGGAGAGATTGGGTCGATTAGGCTTATATTCGCTAGAGTTTAGCAGAATGAGAGGGGATTTCATTGAAACTCTAACAGGACTGGATAGATGATGCAGGAAGGATGTTCCCGATGGCGGGGGAGTCCAGAACCAGGGGTCACAGTCTGAGGATAAGGGGTAAGCCATTTAGGACTGAGATGAGGAGGAATTTCTTCACCCAGAGAGTGGTGAACCTGTGGAATTCTTTACCACAGAAGGCCAATTCATTAAATATATTCAAGAAGGAGTTAGATATATTTCTTAAGGCTAAAGGGATCAAGGGATATGGGGAGAAAGCAGGGACAGGGTACTGAATTTGGATGATCAGCCATGATCTCATTAAATGGCAGAGCAGGCTAGAGGGGTCGAATGGCCTACTCCTGCTCCTATCTTCTATGTTTCTATGAAACATTAAAACCTTTATTTTCAACACTTTGGGCAGGATTTTCATTGAGCCGTGGAGGCGGGCTTGGAGGCGTGCGGGGGGTTAAAATCGCAAAAACTGGTCGGCGGGAACCCCCCTGCCTTGTTCCCGACTCCGAGCAACTGCAGGTCAACCATTAAGGAGGAGATTTGATCAGCCATCATTTGCAGGTGGCAGGACTTAGTGGTCTCAGGTCTCTGGGAACTTTTAGAAGGCTTAACCACACCTGTGGAAAGTTGGAGCCTCACACCCATCTCCAGTGTGGCCTCCTGGGAAACCCTTCGCGCCACTTTCACTCAGCGCTTCCTCAACGGAGGCATATACCAGAAGCATGGGAACCATTTATTTCCTTCCCATCTGGGCATTAGAGGAGCTCGAGCACCAGCCGCGGCACCAGCAGAACCAGGAACAACAGCACCACCAGCAGCAGCAGCAGGAGCGCCAGGTTGCTGCTCACCCACCTGAGGCTGCACAGGCCAGAAGGGGCCAGCGCCTGGAAGCCTGTCGGCGCAGGAGATACCCCCCAAACAGGGTCTACAGACGCAGGGTCAGCAATCTCAACATGTCTCAGCAGCAGTGCCAAAGGCGGCTCCGACTTTCGCGAGAGGTAGTGACTGACACCTGCGCAATGCTACAGCAAGACCTGCTGCCCAGAGGACCAGGTGGACAAGCATTACCAGTGGCCGTCAAAGTCACCACCGCACTCAACTTTTTTGCCTCAGGCTCATTCCAGGGATCAGCAGCCGACATCAGCGGCATCTCCCAGGCGGCCGCACACACTTGCATCACGCAGGTAACCGATGCCCTTTTTGCCCTCGCGCACAATCACATCCATTTCACCAAGGATCGAGCAAGTGTCACGGCGCGAGCGGTTGGATTAGCTCACCTGCCAGGTTTTCCAAGGGTGCAGGGCGTCGTTGACTGCACACATGTGGCCCTTAAGGCACCCCATCACAATCCAGGTATTTTTGTCAACCGCAAGGGCTTCCATTCCCTTAATGTTCAGCTGGTGTGTGACCACAAGAAGGAAATTTTGCATGTTTGTGCCATGTACCCTGGCAGTTGCCATGACTCCCTCATACAGCGCTAGTCTAGTGTGCCTCCACTATTCAGTCTGCCAGACCAACTTAACGGATGGCTACTTAGAGACAAAGGCTATCCCCTGAGGATGTGGCTAATGACGCCGTTGAGGAGACCAACCAATGAAGCTGAGGAGAGCTATAACTCCAGCCACATGTCCACCAGAGCCATAATCGAGCAAACCATCGGTTTGCTGAAGATGCGCTTCAGATGCCTGGATAGGTCAGGTGGAGCCCTGCAGTACTCAGCAGCCAGGGTCTCCAGAATCGTCGTGGTTTGCTGTGCACTTCACAACATCGCACAGTGTCGTGGCTTGCAGATTCCTGAGGACCAACTGGCTCCTCACATATCCTCCTCAGATGAGGAGGAGGAGGAGGAGGGCGAAAACAAACATCCTGCAGAGGCCCATCAACCAGCGGCAGCATTACGCGAGAACATGGAACGCACTCATCCTGGCTAGATTTGCTTAGCCTAGTAAATCAAACACTTTTGCCTCACAGCTTCTTACCAGAGCATTGACAATGGCCAAGAACCAGAGGATTCCTAGCACTCTGACCACCATACTGACAGTTGCAAGTTTTCCTAAGGCCTCAATGTGGAAGTCCCAATAGTGAAATGACAGACGCCGCAACTGCAACATTTGCCATCAGAATTTTTATGTACAATAACGACACGGTGGCATTTTTACACTAAACACAAAATTCCACCCAAGTGACTACCCTTGTGACTACTTGTGCTTTATCTTTCTCTTACACGTGCTCCTACATAGTGCTTCCCCTGTGGCTTCAGCAGATGTGGAGGCCCCTTGCTCACTTTCCTGCTGCTCCTGTCTCGACACCTTTGTCAGGCGTCCTCTGGGGTTGCGAGCCTGTGAGGGCTCATCAACAGTCTGCTGCTCCTGCGGCTGTGCAGGGGTTGAGATGTCTATCTCACTTGGGTATGGACTCTGGTGGGGCTCTGACCGAGGGCTCTGCATTGGCATGGAAGTGTGAGCGCTTAGAGAGGAGCCCTTGAGGTCTGCCACCAACCTCCCTCTCATGGGTCAGGTCCCCCATGGAGAGCACCTTGCTGCACATCAGGGGGGCCATGGGGACCCGTATCTGCAATGGCAGTCCTACACAGGACTTCCATGAAGGTCTGGTTTCTCTGTTCAATAGATGCCCATCGCTCGTCAAGAGATGTCATTCTATTCTGAACAATGACCATGTTTTCCATACCCTGGCGACTAAGCTCCTCCATGGCCGTAGCCCACCTCTCCTCTACCGTAGCCATCCTCTCCTCTACCATAACCAGCCTTACCACGGAGGTAGCAATAGTTTCCACGGAGGTAGCCATCCTTTCGGTGGTGATGCGTTCATGCGCCAATGACTCCACAAAGGCTCTGCTCATGTTCGCTATGGACTCCTCCATTCGCTCCACACTCGCAGCGACCCTAGAGACAAAACCTGCCAGAGACTCCTGCATCTGTGCCTGGAGTTCCATCACCTCTGATCTTATATATGGACCCAGAGGCAGAGGGTCGACATGCTGCTGAGCCGAACTGGCAGAGTCCTGCGCCCTCCGACTAGGACTCTCCACTGCTGTCCATGTCTCCACAATCTGCTGATGCTCACTTGTGAGCTGTGATTCACCAGGCGACAACACTACTCTATGTCCCGAAAGTCCCACCGAGGTGTGAGTGTCTGCGCTGGTGCTGGGTGCGCTGAAATCTGGTGACACTGCGCCCTCAGAAGTTGCAGCTTCCTCTGAGGAGTCTGGCTGCTCAGCCTCTTCTTCCTGACTAGGGGGGATGGATGCTTGTGATGGTCCTGTGGGGGAGTAAAGGAAAGAGTCAGAGATGTGATGCAAAGGCTACATGCACATAGCTTTTTGCAGATGCTCATAAGTGCATCTGTTATGGCTTCACAATCATTATCAGCGACTCATGCAATGTCAAAGAGAGAGATGGGAAAATTTTCTGTGACCAGCTTGCTGTGTTGTACCCGTCTGTCCGTCCCCCACGCGCGAATCATCCTCAATGCCCATAATTTCCAGGACGGCCTCCTCCCAGGGGGTGAGGTGGGCTATTGAGGCTGTCCCTCCTCCTGTCCTGGCTCGCTCTCTTTTGTTGTGAGCTCTCTTTTCCTGCAATGAGGGAGACAAGTGGAGGCTGAGTGAGAATTTGGGAGTGAGTATAGAGATTGCATAGCATAGATACTTAGAAGGAGGCAAAGATGGAGTGAGGTTGCAAGACCAAGGGCCCTCCCTGTGTAATAGCAAAATACTGCAGATGCTGGAAATCTGAAATAACAACAGAAAATGCTGGAAAAACTCAGCAGGCCAGGCAACATCCGTGGAGAGAAATTAAGAGTCGACGTTTCGGGTGAACCCTTTTTCAAAACTGGAAAGGAAATAAAATAGATCGAAGGCAGGGCTGCAATAGAACAATATAGAAGTAAAGAGACATTAAGAGGTATTCAAAACCAGTCGCATTGAGTGTAAGTAGAGTTTGGTAAGTGGGAGAGTTCGGGCAAGTGGGAGGTGAGGGGGTGCTTTTTGCTCTGTTTTGCTTCCCACTCTCAGGCTAATCCAACACTGCGGACGCGGAGCAGCGAGACAATTCAACCGGACAGGTCCCCCAGGCAGCATTCACGAGGGAGGTTGGTGATCAGCTGGTTGGGAGGTCCGCTTCCTTCTCTTCTATACCTTTAAGTTGGTAAGTCCTATTAAATAGTGGTGTAATATTATCATCTATATCGGGGCAGAGGGTCTTCATAACCAATAATAAGAAATTTAATTAATTACACAGATATGGGTGAACAGGTGATGTGTCACTGTTGCGAAATGTGGGAGCTGGTGGACCTCATTGAGGCTCACGGTGATTACATTTGCGATAAGTGTTTGCTGCTAGAGGAACTCAAGCTCCATGTTAAAGAGCTTGAGACCGAGCTTCAGACACTGCGACACATCAGGGAGGGGGAGAAGTTCCTGGACTCTGTGTTTCAGGAGGTGGTCACACCTATGAAATTAATTACTGCAGATGTAGTCCGTGGTCAGGGACAGGACGGTGTGACTATGAGTGAGGAAGGTACAGGGATCCAGGATGTAGTGTTGAAGGAGCTGCAGCCCTTGCTCTTGTCAAGCAGGATCGAGGTTCTTACTCCCTGTGAGGGCAGGAGCGGGGACTGCAGGGAGGATGAGCAACCTGGCCATAGCACCGTGGTACAGGGGGCCATTCAAGTGGAGGGAGTAAAAAGAAATGTTGTAGTGGTAGGGGATAGTATCATTAGGGGGATAGATAGGGTTCTCTGCAGTCAAGCGCGGGAGTCCCGAAGGCTGTGTTGCCTGCCCGGTGCCAGGGTTAAGGACATCTCTTCTGGGCTGGAAAGAAACTTGGAGTGGGAGGGGGAGGGGGAGAGTCCAGTTGTCGTGCTCCATGTTGGTACAAACGACGTAGATAGGACAAGGAAGAAGGTTCTGTTAAAGGAGTATGAGCAGCTAGGGGTCAAATTAAAAAACAGAACCTCAAGGGTAATAATCTCTGGATTATTACCTGAACCACGAGCGAATTTGGCTAGGATAAATAAAATTAAAGAGTTAAATGCGTGGCTCAAAGACTGGTGTGGGAGAAATGGGTTTTGCTTCTTGGGACACTGGCACCAGTACTGGGACAGGAGGGAGCTGTTCCGTTGGGACGGACTCCACTTGGCCAGTGCTGGGACTAGAGTCCTGGCGAATCATATAACTAGGGCTGTAGAGAGGGCTTTAAACTAATTAGTGGGGGGGAGGTTTCTAGAGAGCAAATAACAGAAATGACAACGGAGAAGGTCATAGACTTAGGTAGCAGTGGGGAAATTAAAAAACAGAACGTGTCAGGAAGGGACAGAAGGTATGGAGTAAAAGGTAAAGTAGTAAAAGGGGAAAAAACAGGAACTAAGTGTCACAAAACGTATTTGAAAGTTCTTTATCTGAATGCACGTAGCATTCATAACAAAATGAATGAGTTAACGGCACAAATAACTACATATGGGTATGACCTTGTGGCCATTGCAGAAACATGGCTGCAGGGTGACCATGACTGGGAATTAAACATACCAGGTTATTTAACAATCAGGAAGGACAGGCAGGAAGGGAGGGGAGGTGGGGTAGCTATGTTAATAAAGGAAGCAATCACTATAATACAGAGAAATGATATTGGGTCAAAGGAGCAGGATAGTGAAACAGTTTGGGTGGAGGTAAGGAATAATAAGGGGAAAAAAGCACTAGTGGGCGTAGTCTATAGGCCTCCGAACAGTTGCAACTCTGTTGGACGGAGTATTAATCAGGAAATAGTTGAGGCTTGTAATAAGGGAACAGCTATAATTATAGGGGATTTTAACTATCATATTAACTGGACAAATCAAATTGGGCAGAGCAGCCTTGAGGATGAGTTCATTGAGTGTATTAGGGATGGGTTTCTTGAGCAGTGTGTAACTGAACCGACCAGGGGGCAAGCAACCTTAGATTTGGTCCTGTGTAATGAGACAGGATTAATTAAAAATGTCCTAGTAAAGGATCCCCTTGGAATGAGTGACCATAACATGGTTGAATTCCATATTCAAGTAGAGGGTGAGAAGGTTGGATCTCAAACAAGCGTGCTGAGCTTGAATAAAGGAGACTATGAAGGTATGAGAGCGGAATAGATTAGAGTGGACTGGGAAAATAGATTAAAGGGTAAGACGGTACATGATCAGTGTTGTACATTTAAGGAGTTATTTTACAACTTTCAAAAAATATATATTCCACTGAGGAAAAAAGGGTGTAAAAGAAAAGATAGCCATCCGTGGCTAAGTAAAATAATTAAGGATAGTATCCGACTAAAAACAAGGGCATATAAGGTAGCCAAATCTAGTGGGAGGATAGAAGATTGGGAAGTCTTTAAAAGACAGCAAAAAATAACTAAAAGCTTGATTAAGAAAGGGAAGATAGATTATGAAAGTAAATTAGCAAAAAATATAAAAACAGATAGCAAAAGTTTCTATAGTTATATAAAAAGAAAAAGGGTGGCTAAAGTAAATGTTGGTCCCTTAGAGGATGAGACTGGGAAATTAATGGTGGAAAACATGGAGATGGCAAAAACGCTGAACAAATATTTTGTATCAGTCTTTACAGTAGAGGACACTAAGAATATCCCAACACTGGACAAACAGGGGGCTCTAGGAGGGGAGGAGCTAAATATGATTAAAATCACTAAGGAAGTGGTACTTGGTAAAATAATGGGACTCAAGCCGGATAAATCCGCTGGACCTGATGGCTTACATCCCAGGGTCTTGAGGGAAGTGGCGGTAGGAATTGTGGATGCATTAGTAATAATTTTCCAAAACTCCCTGGACTCAGCAAACGTCCCGGCAGATTGGAAAACTACTAATGTAACACCCTTATTTAAAAAGGGTAGTAGGCAGAAGGCTGGAAACTATAGACCTGTTAGCCTAACATCTGTGGTTGGTAAAATGTTAGAGTCCATTATTAAGGAGACAGTCACGGGACATTTGGATAAACATAATTTAATAGGACAAACTCAGCATGGTTTCATGAAGGGGAAGTCATGTTTAACAAATTTGCTTGAGTTCTTTGAGGAAGTAACATACAGGGTGGATAAAGGAGAACCAGTGGACGTAGTGTATTTAGACTTCCAAAAGGCATTTGACAAGGTGCCACACAAAAGATTATTGCTCAAGATAAAAATCACAGGATTGGGGGTAATATTCTGGCGTGGGTGGAGGATTGGCTCTCTAACAGAAAGCAGAGAGTTGGGATAAATGGTTCATTCTCAGGCTGGCAATCAGTAACTAGTGGTGTTCCGCAGGGGTCAGTGCTGGGTCCCCAACTCTTTACAATCTATATTAACGATTTGGAGGAGGGGACCGAGTGTAGCATATCAAAGTTTGCAGATGATACAAAGATGGGAGGGAAAGCAGTGAGTGAGGAGGACATAAAAAACCTGCAAAGGGACATAGATAGGCTAAGTAAGTGGGCAGAGATTTGGCAGATGGAATACAATACTGGAAAGTGTGAGGTTATGCACTTTGGCAGGAAAAATCATAGAGCAAGTTATTATCTTAATGGCAAGAAACTGGAAAGTACTGTAGTACAAAGGGATCTGGGAGTCCTGGTGCACGAAACTCAAAAAGTTAGTATGCAGGTGCAGCAAGTGATCAAGGAGGCCAATGGAATGTTGGCTTTTATTGCTAGGAGGATAGAATATATAAACAGAGAGGTATTGCTGCTGTTATACAAGGTATTGGTGAGACCGCACCTGGAATACTGCATGCAGTTTTGGTGTCCATACTTAAGAAAAGACATACTTGCTCTCGAGTCAGTACAAAGAAGGTTCACTTGGTTAATCCCAGGGATGAGGGGCTGGTCATATGAGGAGAGGTTGAGTAGATTGGGACTCTACTCATTGGAGTTCAGAAGAATGAGAGGCGATCTTATTGAAACATATAAGATTGTGAAGGGTCTTGATTGGGTGGATGCGGTGAGGATGTTCCCAATGATGGGTGGAACTAGAACTAGGGGGCATAATCTTAGAATATGGGGCTGCTCTTTCAAAACTGAGCTGAGGAGAAACTTCTTCACTCAGAGGGTGGTAGGTTTGTGGAATTTGCTGCCCCAGCAAGCTGTGGAAGCTACATCATTAAATAAATTTAAAACAGAAATAGATAGTGTGATAATAATAATAACTTCCGGGAAGTTATGCGCACATCACTTCCTGTGAACTGTGAACTGTGAACTTTGTACATACATCACTTCCTGTCAACGTCACTTCCTGTTGGACTGGTATAAATACTGAACTGCTCAGTATTGTAAAGGGCTTCTACCAGAGGCATGGTGAAGACCGCTCTTGTATATAGTGTGATTATAAGTTGCTTAAAGCTTACTTTAAAGTTACTTAATGTGTGAGACTCCTTTTTCTTACATCAATTTAAGCAACTTAGTATTTACACTCACAAATACTAGACCTTCAGACAAACTCGGAGTTAAGGATCCAGGGAACCACCCATCATGGAAAACATCCTTAAACCTACTCGTCTGGACTTGGACCCAAACACACCAGCAGCTGGCAGGGTATGGAAGCATAGGTACCGTACTTTTTGGAATTTTCTTGATGAATGTAAAGCGAATGCTCCTACTAAACTGAGGATACTTATCAACTATGTGACCCCAACAGTGTTTGAATATGTTGGTGAATGGGATAATTACGATGAGGTGATTCGGGCACTTAAAAAACTGTATGCCAAGACTCCAAATGAGGCCTATGCTAGACATCTACTGGCCACAGCCCGACAAGGGCCAGGGGAATCGATTAACGAATTCCTTCAAGAACTTCGCAGGCTCAGCATAGATTGTAACTTTCAGGCAGCCTCAGCTGAGCTGTACCGTGAAGAAATGATTTGTGATGCTTTCATCTGCGGGATTGCCTCTCCATTTATACGCCAGCGTCTACTAGAAAGTAAAACACTTGAGCTACAAAAGGCTTTTGACCTAGCTTGTTCTCTGGATTTGGCAAAGAGAAATGCAGACCTCTATCAGCTGCCCAGATCTCGATCTGCTGCTGTAACTGCAACCAGACAATTCAACTGGTCTCAGGTGAACCCTATCATGGAGGAATCTAATCCTGATAATTCTGATGAAGAGGAGGATGACCCCACTTTAGCAGCCTCTTGGCAATCTAGGAAGGAATGCTTCTTTTGTGGAGATTCTTTTCACCCTAGGAAATTCTGCACTGCTCGCAATGCGATCTGCAGTCATTGCGAAAAAAAAGGACACTTTGCTAAAGTTTGCCAATCAAGAGCCTCTACGAGGGCCTATCCAGCTAAGGCCTACCGAACTGCCCCAATTAGGGCCTATCAAGATGCTCCAGCTAGGACCTATCAAGCTTCCTCTCGAGCTCTCTCCCGAAGAAGCACACCGAGAGTTTCAGCCACTCTCTGTGCAACGACACCAATTACAGCTGCTTGCCCACAGAACCTGTTTCATGCAGCTACAAAAGTTTCAATTAAAGGGCATACCTTAGATGCCTTAATTGACTCAGGAAGTACTGATAGTTTCATTACAGAACAGATTGTTGCGAAATTGAAACTGCATGTCTTCCCATCGGACCAGGCAATTGCGATGGCTTAGTCATCACTTAATACCAGAATCTCCGGCTTTTGTGTTGTTGATATGACACTTAATGGTCGCATGTATCCCTCCACCCGACTTTCGGTGCTCAAGGACTTATGTAGTGATCTCATCTTAGGGCTGGATTTTCAAAAACAGCATAAGAAACTCACCATTGAGTTCGGCGGATCCAAACCTGGACTTGCTATTTCTAATATACTGTCTAAATTACCGTTTTGTGCATTATCAGCAGCTTCACTTGATGAACCCTCATTATTTGCCAGTATTCCTCCTCGATGCAAACCAATAATAACGAAATCGCGGCGCTTTAGTCAGGAAGACCAATCTTTTATTGAGGCTGAAATCTCTCGACTTTTAGCAGAGGATATCATCGAACCATGTTCGTCGCCCTGGCGGGCTCAAATCATCATCGTCAAGAACCCTCTAAAACCTCACAAACAACGACTATGCATTGATTATTCGCAAACCATCAGTCAATATACTGACTTGGATGCCTACCCATTGCCACGCATTGATGATATGGTTAATAAACTGGCCGAATACAAAGTGTTCTCAACTTACGATTTAAAAAGTGCCTATCATCAGGTACCCTTGAAGGCCTCAGATAAGCAGTACACGGCCTTTGAGGCTAATGGATGGCTGTACCAATTTCGTCGCCTCCCATTCGGGGTTACTAATGGAGTGGCTGTCTTCCAACGGGCAATGGATGGCCTGGTTAAACAGGAAAACCTAAGGGACACTTTTCCCTATCTTGATAACATTACTATTGCAGGTCACGATCAACAGGAACACGACGCCAACCTCCAAAAATTTCGGGATGCCCTCCATCGCCGTAACTTAACCTTGAATGAATCTAAATCTGTTGAGTCGCAACCGACCATCAACATCCTTGGCTATTGCGTAGGCAATGGTATCATTAAGCCAGACCCAGAAAGACTTTGCCCGCTCCAAGAGCTCCCGTCACCTAAGAATCCGACTTCTTTACGTCGGGCTCTCGGTCTGTTTGCATACTACGCTAAATGGATTCCTCATTTTTCAGACAAAATCCAAACCTTGCTGCATGCTAGATCATTTCCATTGGAAACAGCGGCTGTTGCAGCCTTTAACCTTCTCAAAAAACAGTTGGAGAAAGCGGCTCTTCACTCCATCGATGAGAATCTCCCTTTCATAGTCGAATGTGATGCCTCGGAGGTGGCGATCTCGGCTACTCTAAATCAGGAAGGTAGTCCTGTAGCATTTATGTCCAGGACCTTACAAGGTGCCGAGCTACATTATCCTCCGGTTGAGAAGGAAGCCACAGCCATCATAGAGGCAGTACGGAAGTGGAACCATTTTCTAGCTCGCCAGCACTTTACATTAATCACGGACCAGCGATCAGTCACCTTCATGCTCGATAATCGAAAACGAACCAAAATTAAGAATAATAAAATACAACTTTGGAGGATGGAACTGGCCTCTTTTGGTTATACCATTCACTATCGACCTGGCAAGGAGAATGTGGCCCCGGACACCCTCACACGGGCATTCTGCTCCACTATGTCGTCCTCTACTCTCATAGATGTCCATAATGGATTGTGTCATCCTGGCGTTACGCGCATGCTACATTTCGTACGATCACGGAATCTCCCTTTTTCTACTGGAGATGTAAAGAAAATATGCTCAGAATGCCGGCTTTGTGCGGAATTAAAACCTCAGTTCTTCCGCCCCTCAGATGGTATGCTCATACATGCAACCCAACCGATGCAACGACTTAGCATCGATTTTAAAGGCCCAGTGCCCTCTTCCACTCGGAACACATAATTGCTCACCATGATTGATGAATATTCACGTTTTCCGTTTGCCTTCCCCTGCTCCAATATGCTGGCGTCCACAGTAATCTGCTGCCTTGAGCAGGTATTTTCTCTCTGTGGCATGCCGGCTTATATTCACTCAGATCGGGGTCCATCCTTTATGTCAAGGGAACTCAAGGACTACCTCTCAGAACGGGGAATTGCTACAAGCAAAACAACGCCATACCATCCCATCGGAAATGGGCAGGTAGAGAGGTATAACGGTATCATCTGGAAATCCGTACGTCTTGCTTTAAGATGTCGGGGCCTACCAGACCAGCAATGGGAAGCAGTGCTTCCGGATGCATTGCACTCTATATGGTCCCTTCTTTCTACAGCCACAAATACTACACCTCATGAGCAGTTCTTTGGATTCCAGCGTCGCTCCTCTCATGGGACATCACTCCCGTCATGGCTAACTATTCCTGGACCTGTACTACTCCGAAGATACGTTCGGACGTCTAAAAATGACCCTCTCATAGACGAGGTCGAACTAACCGATGCCAACCCCACCTATGCAAACATATGATATCCCGACGGCCGAGAATCTACCGTATCATTACGGGATCTGGCTCCCTGCCCACCAGGACCTAGTGGGACATCGGGTGATGGTATTTTTCCAGGAAACTCTTGGAACCTATCGGGTACCCCTCTCCAGGATCCTGATCGGACACCAACTAGCTTGGTGCCGGTAGAACCCCGTACTCAAAGTTGCGACCCTCCCAGTACCGCGCACGAAAGTACTGATCCGCCACAGACCAGCTCTGCACCTCCCTCTGAACAGAGGCAGACCGACTTTGAACCTATTGGAGCTCATACACGAAGCCATGACCTCCCCGACCCTTCACAAGGTAATCCAGGCCACACAGACTCTGACCAATGGCCAACCGCATGTAAGTGGACCAGCGACCCTCTATGACAGGAACCCAAACGGGTGCGACTCTTCCTCGTTCGGCGGCTGCGGAACAAAAGGAAGACCACAGCCTTCTAATCCTGCAGGAGGGAAGAATGTGATAATAATAATAACTTCCGGGAAGTTATGCGCACATCACTTCCTGTGAACTGTGAACTGTGAACTTTGTACATACATCACTTCCTGTCATACGTCACTTCCTGTTGGACTGGTATAAATACTGAACTGCTCAGTATTGTAAAGGGCTTCTACCAGAGGCATGGTGAAGACCTCTCTTGTATATAGTGTGATTATTATAAGTTGTTTAAAGCTTACTTTAAAGTTACTTGATGTGTGAGACTCCTTTTTCTTACATCAGATAGTTTCCTAGAAGTAAAGGGAATTAAGGGTTACGGGGAGCGGGCAGGAAATTGGACACGAGTCTAGGTTCGGAAAGGTCATGGCCCTGTGGGTAGTGGAGCGGGCCCAGGGGCCGTGTAGCCTGGTTTTGCTCCTACTTCTTGTGTTCTAATTCTGTGTTAGATTTCAGGAGATGGTTTAATTCCTGTTCCTGCCCGAGTTGAAGATCGCCTTTACAGAAGGTAATTACTGTACAAAATATAGGGACAGAGTAATCTCCTGGACGAGTTTCGATCGCCTAGATGGGTCGGAGAGGAATTTCCCAGGTTTTTTCTCCCAAATTGGCCATTGGGTTTTTTATCTGGTATTTCGCCTCTCCCGGGAGATCACATGGGTTCGGGTGGGATGGAGAGTGATGGAAGATTCAAGGTTAGGATCAGATCAGCCATGATCTTATTGAATGGCGGAGCAGGCTCGAGGGGCCGATTGGCCTACTCCTGCTCCTACTTCTTATGTTCTTATGTTCTTATGTAGGACAGTGGAGACAAAAGATGGCTCAAATTAGGTGTGAAGTGTACTGGCAGGATGAGAGACAGCTGCCATGTGGGAGAGAGAAAAATAAAGGGAAGTGGGGGTGGAAGGGAAGACCCAAAACAAAGGGGTGGAAAAAAAATATAAGTAAAAATGTAATAGGGGCCGAGGTTATGATCTGAAATTGTTGAACTCGATATTGAGTCCTGAAGGCTGCAAAGTGCCTAATCGGAAGATGAGGTGCTGTTCCTCGAGTTTACGTTACGCTTCCGTGGAACAATGCAAGAGGCCAAGGACGGTGAGGTCCGATAGGAATGGAGTGGTGAATTAAAATGACAGTCAACCGGAAGCTCAGGGTCACCCTTACGGACTGAACAGAGGTGGTCTGCAAAATGGTCACCCAATCTGCATTTGGTCTCCCCAATGTAGAGGAGACCGCATCGTGAGCAGCGAATACAGTGTACTAGATTGCAAGAAGTACAAGTAAATCGCTGTTTCACCTGGAACAGGTCTACCAGATCCATCATTTCAGCCTGTTCTTGCCTCACGGAACTTATCTCTTCCTATCTCGACTCTATCTTTTCTCCCCTTGTCCAGTCTCTTCCCACCTACATCCGCGACTCTTCGGACGCCCTCCGCTACTTTAACAGTTTCCAGTTTCCTGGCCCCAACCGCTTCCTTTTCACCATGGACGTACAATCCCTCTACACCTCCATCCCCCACCAGGATGGCCTGAGGGCGCTCCGCTTCTTCCTTGAACAGAGGCCCGACCAGTCCCCATCCACCACCACCCTCCTCTGCCTGGCTGAACTTGTTCTCACATTGAACAACTTCTCCTTTAACTCCACTCATTTCCTCCAAATCAAAGGTGTTGCTATGGGTACCCGCATGGGTCCTAGCTATGCCTGCCTTTTCATGGGATATGTGGAACACTCTTTGTTCCAGTCCTACCCAGGTCCCTTCCCGCACCTCTTTTTCCGATACATTGATGACTGTATCGGTGCCGTTTCCTGCTCTCGCCCCGAACTAGACAATTTTATTCACTTTGCCTCCAATTTCCACCCTTCCCTCACCTTCACATGGTCCATCTCTGACTCTTCCCTTCCCTTCCTCGACTTCTCCGTCTCCATCTCTGGGGATAGGTTATCGACCAATATTCACTACAAGCCCACTGACTCCCACAGCTACCTGGACTACACTTCCTCCCACCCCGCCTCCTGTAAGGACTCTATTCCATTCTCCCAGTTTCTCCGTCTCCGCTGTATCTGTTCCGACGATGACACCTTCCACACCAGTGCTTCCGACATGTCTTCCTTTTTCCGCAACCGAGGATTCCCCTCTACCGTGGTTGACACTGCCCTCGACCATGTCCGTTCTATCTCCCGCACTTCTGCCCTCACCCCTGCCTCTCCCTCCCGGAACCACGATAGGGTTCCCCTTGTCCTCACCTTTCACCCCACCAGCCTCCACATTCAACGGATCATCCTCCGCCATTTCCGCTACCTCCAAAGTGAACCCACCACCAAACGCATCTTCCCCTCCCCTTTCAGCATTCCGTAGGGACCGCTCCCTCCGAGACACCCTCGTCCACTCCTCTATCACCCCCAACAACCCTTCCCCTTCGCCTGGCACCTTCCCGTGCAAGCGCAGGAGATATAACACCTGCCCCTATACCTCCCCCTTCCCACTGTCCAGGGCCCCAAACACCCCTTCTAGGTGAAACAGCGATTTACTTGTACTTCTTGGAATCTAGTATACGGTATTCGCTGCTCACGATGCGGTCTCCTCTACATTGGGGAGACCAAACGCAGATTGGGTGACCGTTTTGCGGAACACCTCCGTTCAGTCCGTAAGGGTGACCCCGAGCTTCCGGTCGCCTGTCATTTTAATTCACCACTCCATTCCCACTCAGACCTCACCGTCCTTGGCCTCTTGTATTGTTCCATGGAAGCTCACCGTAAACTCGAGGAACAGCACCTCATCTTCCGATTAGGCACTTTGCAGCCTTCCGGACTCAATATCGAGTTCAACAATTTCAGATCATAACCTCGGCTCCAATTACATTTTTACTTATATTTTTTTCCACCCCTTTGTTTTGGGTCTTCCCTTCTCCCCCCTTTCCTTTTTTTTTCTCTCTCCCACACGGCAGCTGTCTCTCATGCTGCCAGTACACTTCACACCTAATCTGAGCCGTCTTTTGTCTCCACTGTCCTATTACCATCTCGTCTGGTTTTGAATACCTCTTAATGTCTCTTTACTTCTCTTTTGTTCTATCGGAGCCCTGCCTTCGATCTATTTTATTTCCTTTCCAGTTTTGAAAAAGGGTTCACCCGAAACATCGACTCTTAATTTCTCTCCACGGATGTTGCCTGGCCTGCTGAGTTTTTCCAGCATTTTCTGTTGTTATTTCGGTCCTCCCTGTGTGTTGTCAGTTGTGTTCAAAGCATCAGAGTGATAGGGAGTGTGAGGGCTGCATGGTGGAATAGTTATGTGAATGCGAGCATAGAGAGAGAGGGAATGGGTAAGGGTGCATGGATGTCAGTGTCAAGTAGGATGTGGAGGAAGAGATTGCTGGTGAGGAAAGGCAATGGGGATCAGATTGAGGGTGATGGGAAATTCATACTCACTTCTCCAGTGCGCTGAAGGTCATGAAATCTTTTCCTGCACTGTATCCAGGTTTTGCAGGTGACTCCCAAGGAGTTGACCTCCTCAGCCACCTGTATCCACACTGCCTTGGTCTGAGTGGGAGGCTTCTTCCTCCCTGATGAAGGGAACAGCACCTCCTTTTTGGCACTAGCCCCATCGACTAATGCCTGCAGTGCTGCCTCGTCAAAGCGAGGAGCTGATCTGGCCCTCCCGCTTGTCATTTTTGCTGCAGCTCCCTCACACTACAGTCAAGAAGCTTGGCAGTTTGCAGAAGAAGCAAGGCTTGCTGTGGACCTTAAATGCAACAGCAATGATGACGTCATGAGAGGGGACTTTCAGTCATGAAAAAACCATTTGCAAAAGCTTCCCACACGTTGGAAATCAATTGGCCAATTAAGTTAAAATTGCATCAATTTCCCACATCCATTTGGATTCGTGTGCGAAACACGAAATTCGGATAACACGACACCAGCCCGCACCTGAGTTAAAATCCAGCCCTTTGTGTTCACTTGGACAGATTTGTGTGCACCTGTGGAAGTGGCTTAGTGAGTTGCAGTGAAAGGTGAGACATAACGGTACCCCCCCCCCCCACCCCCCCGCCCCCTCTCAATGCTGAAGACTGTGAAAGGAAAGGCTTGCGCATTGCAGGGCTGCTTCATTGTGTTTGTGTTGGTGTGGGGTCGTGCCAACCTGGCACATCATGTGGCAGCCAGAATGTGCAGAATCAAGTGAAGTAAATCTGGCCATGGTGAGGCCATCACTGGCATCCCAGGCAGCAGTGTGGTCGGGTGCTGATGCCCTCTGTCCTGTGCAGCATCAGGTGATTGCGGAGAAGGTTAGTGTGGTTGTTGGTGCTGCTGGTGTGCCTGGTAATGCTGGTGTTGGGGCTGATCGTGATCAGATTCTGAGGACTAAGGTGGGAGAGTATAAACCGTACCCATGCTGATGGAATAGATGGCAGATGAACTTGAGAAGACAGAAGCAATCTGTCAGTGGTGAGAGAGGTTGTTCCAATGAGGTGACGCTGGATAGAGAGTTTGCTCCAAACACTTGTAACCTGCATAAAGCTCAATCTGTCTTCCAAATGCAGTAAGCAACAGCTTCTGAGCTTGGAAAGTGAACACTTGTGAGATGGGAGCTTTTATAGCACATTTCAAGCCGTCAAGCAATGAGCTGATTCCATGGCCATTCAAACTCCCGCCCAGCTTAACAGACGTGATCCCCGAGCAGCGTGGACCTCGTGGGCAGCCTGGTAAACTCTGAAGGTGAGCTCAAAATTGTTGTTAATCCTCTGTTAACAAGGTCATAATGACCTGAATTGCCTCCCCCGCCGCCGTGTGTCTGGTCTGCTCAGTGCTGACAGACCCAATATTTGGTAAGGGTACGTGGCGGCAGATTAACAGCGGGGTCTCGGCCACTGTCAAATAAAAAACACTTCCCCACCCGACCTGCCACCGATCCCGCCCACTGACCCCCCGGAAAGTTCCCCCCTTAGATTCTATTCTGTGATTAAATAATTTGGGCGGGGAGAGTTGAAATGGGGGTAAGGATGGGGTCTGGAGGATGTTCTGTCATGAACTGGAGGGGATTAATTGATATTTTCTTTTCATAACCTTATGTCCTATGCAGATGTTTTCCTCAATTCTCAAATGTGTATTTTCTGGAGATGACAAGGGAATTTATTGATGTAGTACTGCACCCTTGACAATAGCAATTCATGTTTTGGCACGTAGCAAATCTGTACAATCAACAGCCTCTTCATTACGGGATAAATACTGACGCAGTCACATTGAAAATAGAAAGACGACTTTAACTCTGAAAGCAAAAATATTTTGAAATGGTTATTCCATACAAACCTGAGCTTTCTTTGTTTCCTGCATTGTGCAGCTATAACACTTACTGAACTTGTTTTGAGTTTGGCTGGTTTCAGCACACTTTAATGAGCAGACCAATACTTGCATGACTGAATTTCTTTGACTCTTGGAGGGCGAGTTTCCCACTGGAGGCGGGTTGGAGGCGGGTTTCGGTTTGAGTGGGTTCCAAAGCCGCCTCCACTGATAGGTTTGACAAAATTGCGCTTTTCCCCTGATTGGCCAGTTGATTTCAGAGGTGTGGGTTGCCCTTGGCCAATTAGTGTTTTGGGACTGAAACTCGCCCCTGCTGACATCACTTTTCCAGCCTCATTTAAGGGCTGCTTGCTGCCTTGGATCATTCCACTGGATTTCTGCCTATGCTGCACCACCTGCAACATCGTTTGAGAAACCACTATGTCCAATTCCAAGGCAAGGGCCTCCCAGAGGTTCTTGGATGAAGCGCTGCAAATGTTGGTTGAGGGGGTGAGAGCTAGCAGGGAGGTGTTCTTCCCCTCATCTGGGAGGAAGAGGCCTCCCAAAGAAACCAAGGCTGTGTGGGTGCAGCTGGCAAGGGATATAACTTCCAGATCTGTGTGCAGATTGGGTGAATGTTTATGTGTATTGATGATATACCATCCCTGTTGGAAAGCATTAAAATGATTTGATGGCAAAATGTTGGCGTGATGGCATTTGTTCTTTTGCCTTAGGCAGCTCCACATTGCGGGCTCTGTGACACTTGCGTTGTGAGGTTGGTGGCCTGAGTGAAAGGAGGCCAGAGAGTCATGTCCATTGTCTATCATGTCTTAAGATGGAGCCAAGCACATGTGCCAACTTGGGCAACCTATGCAAATCTGGCCAGGATAAGAACATCCCTTGCATCTCGGACAGCCATGTGCTTGTGTTCTGCCACTGCTGCTGGTCGATAGACCGGCGCTCGGTCCTCCGCCTGCTCCTCCTGCTCCTCCTCCTCCTCCTTCTCCTCATCCTCGTCTGAGGAGGCCGGAAATTGCAAGCCACGACGCTGTGCGATGTTGTGCAGTGTACAGCAGACCACGACCATTCTGGAGACTCTGTATGGTGTATACTGCAGGGCTCCACCTGATCGGTCAAGGCATCGGAAGTGCATCTTCAACAACCCAATGGTTTGCTCGATGATGGACCTGGTCGAAGTGTGGCTGGCATTGTAGTGCTCTTCAGCCTCGTTAGCTAGCCTCCTGATCGGCATCATTAACCACTTCTTCAGGGGGTAGCCTTTGTCACCAGGGAGCCATCTGTTAAGTTGGTTTGGCGGATTGAAAAGCGGAGGAACACTAGCGTGCCGTAGAATGAAAGAGTCATGGCAACTACCACAGAACTTAGTGCAAACATGCAAAAACTCCTTCTTGTGATTACACACCAGCTGTATGTTGAGGGATTGGAAGCCCTTGTGGTTGACAAAGATAGCTGGGTTGTGATGGGGTACCAGGGACACATGTGTGCAGCCTATGACGCCCTGCACCATTGGCAAGCCTGCCATATTTGCAAAGCCAACCGTATGCACAGTATACTTGCTTGATCCCTTGAGAACTGGATGTAATTGTGCGCCTTTGTGTAAAGGGCATCGGTAACCTGCGTTATGCAACTGTGGGTGGCCGACTGGGAGATGCTGCTGATGTCTGCTGGTGATCCCTGGAAGGAGCCTGTGGCAAAAAAGTTTGAGTGCGGTAGTGACTTTGACAGCCACTGGTAAGGGGTGTCCACCCGTTCCTCTGGGCACCAGGTCTTGCTGCAGCAGGCCGCAGATGTCTCGGACAAGCTCTCTCGAAAGTCTCAGCCTCCTTTGGCACTGCTACTCACTCATGTTGAGGTAGCTCATCCTCTGTCTGTAAACCCTCTGTTGGGGGTATCTCCTGTGGCGAGGTGCCTCGATGCGCCGGTGCCTTCTGCCCTGTGCAGCATCAGGTGGCTGAGCAGGAGGTTGGGGCTTCTGCTGCTGTTGCTGCTGAGCTGCCTGGTTCTGCTGATGCCGTGGATGCTCCTCATCCGAATGTGAGGTCCATGGTGAAAGGAAATGAATGGTCCCCATGCTGCTGGCAAATACCTCCGTTGGGGAAGCGCTCATTCCAAGCGGGGAGAGGGTCTTCCAAGGAGGTCCCACAGTTGATAGATAGAAGCTGCAACACCTCTGACTTCGTAAGGGCTGCTAAAAGTGCTGAAAGTCCTTTTAAAGCAAAGTTCTGCCACCTTCAACTAATCCCTGATGAAAGCTCCGTTTTAATGGTGGAGCTGCAGCTGTGAGGAGACCACCCACTTGTCAACCCACCAGGATTAGCTGGCGTGGTTCAAGAGGGTCGTGAAACATGCAAAAAATGTCGAAAAATAACGAGGGCCTCTCACAATAGGATTAGAGAGGTCCTTAACGACCATTTAAGGCTCTTAACAAGCTCTCTGGCCTGCTGGAGGCGGGACAGTTTCCCACCCTGCAAAACCGGCGCCGGCAAAATTGCACGGAGGCGGGTGGAGGCAGCTTCCGAACCCGCACTCATTTTTCCCGCCTTTCCTGCCTCCAAACCCACCTCCTCGGGGCTGAGAAAATCGTCCCCTTGGTAATACAGCAACAACCTAAATCTGTTAACTAGTTTTCTGTATCACAGTTCTTTATTGACTTATGTAGTGGTAAAGTTTTAGCAATACCTGGTGTCTGTAGAAATGCATTTTATTGACCCTTTAGGCCATTTATATTGTCTACTTCAGCATTCTTTTCTGGTGTCAGCCATGGCTCAGTGGGTTGTGGATTCAAGCCCCACTCTCACTGCAGTTTTGAGGGCATGCTGCACTAGCAGAGGTGCCATTTTTCAGATGAGACTTTAAACCAGAGTCTGTCCTCTCAGGTGGACGTAAAAGATTCCACGGTACTATTCAAAGAAGAGCAGGGGAGTTCTCCCAGCGGCCTGGCCAATATTTATCCCTCAACCAACATCATTAAAACAGATTATCTAGTCATTATCACATTGCTGTTTGTGTGACCTTGATATGCGCAAATTGACTGCCGCGTTTCCTACATTACCATAGTGATGACAGATCAGAAAAAGTACATTGGTTGTGAAGCTCTTTGGGATGTCCTGATGCCATGAAAGGTGCTATATAATGCAAGTCTTTCAAAAAATGTATTCCGCAACTTTATTACCCTATGAGTAAAACAAAGTTCTGCCTGACCTCCCTTACTCCTGACTTTGTGGCCCTGATATTAACATGGAGATGGGATCTGAGCTGGGGGGGGGTCGGAGGGCTGATAGTGGGCAACAAACACTCAAGATTGTGGGATGGATGGGAATATATGATTTCAACAGGGATGCCTCATTATCATTTTACTTCTGGGTTTCGTGTCTCCACTGTGTGGGAGCGAGTGTGATGCGGACCTGCACAATGCGATTTCACCGTGATTATTTAAAGGCTCACTTCGCAGATGTAATTTGGAGGAGTTATGTGGATTATATTAAGTGAAATTGAAGTTGTGAGTCGGAATCAGGGAGAGCAAAGGCTGCACATGATTTAATGAGGCGTTCCTAAAAGTACTGCTGGGTGCAGTAAGAGCTAGGATGGAGGTGCTCTTCCCTAGCAAAGGCAAACAAAAACTGCTGCCACTACAAAGAGGTGTGGTTGGGGAGGTGGCCCAATAGGTGAGCAGCAGGAATGTTGTCATGAGGACGTTGATCCAGTGTAGGAAGTGTTTCAATTACCTAACCAGATCCGGGAAGGTGAGCAAAGTTGCAGATGCACCTACATCCTGTAATATACTTCCCACTCACTCTGTCTTGTCAATCGTACTCCATTCACTTCACTCCTCACACCCACTGATGTTTCAGCAGCACCCATTGTTGCGTTTCAATGCACTTCCTCAACTCCCCCTTCCTCCATCCACCATTGCCATTCACCCCAATCTGTATGTAGTGTGATCCCACTTCACACAGCTCCCCCAATTCTCAATACACGCACTCAAATGCATGCCAGTGCCACTCGTGATTCACCTGCCTGATAGTCACCCTCACTGAATGTACTACATCCATTGGACACTCATAAGGCTGATGTGCCTTTTTCAGGAGAATAGAGCGCAAAATACAAGGGAGAGCGAGAGGTAGACTCCCACAGATTGTGGAGCTCACAAATGTTGAGCAGGCGGCTTTGGAGATAAATGCATGTCAGCCTCCTTGAGCATCGAAGATGGCGATACTTGTACTTCACTGCAGCAGGGTGACAGAATTAATCTCTCTGACACATCTCATACAAGACTAAGACACCTTGATGAATTCAGCACCTAATGAAATATGATCACTATAATAATATCCCATGACTAAATCATATCAGTCTCTACTCTCCACCAGGGTCATCACATGAAGAACAGCAGCCCCTGTCCTTTGCAGACGAGGATTCCTCAGAGGATCTGGTTCCTTCTGAGGGTGCACCGTCACAGGACACACGCGAACCAGGCATCAGCGGAGATATGAGTACTTCAGTAGGTCCTGTTAGACAGCTATGTGGGATGTCACCTGCTGAATTGGACTTCACAAGTGAGCACGGAGGGTGTAGTCCTCTCCAAGCTCTGCTCAGCTGGACAGAGATACTGAACCCTGGGGCCCATCAATAAAAAGGAGAACGATAGAGGATCAGCAACAAATGTGCGAGGTACTGGCAACCCTACCAGGCACACTTTCCACAATGTCACAGATGGAGGAATCCAGCTCAGACATTTATGGATTGATGTCACAAGCCATTGCGAGGATGTCTTCCATTGAGAGAGTGGCCTCCTCGCTGGAACTTGAATTGCAGTGCACTAATCAGTCCCTGCAGGCCCCGATGGTGGCCATGCAAGCTATAGATGCTAACATTTCTACCGCCTTAAACAGGATGACAGGTACATTAGATATGGGCTTAAAAGGTGTCACTGATCTGCTCCAAGCTGTTCTCCCGCAGTGAGGCAGGAGTGATGCGGCGCTGGTTCAGCAGAAGTACGATGGCGATAAGGGAGATAAAAGTGGAAACTTCTCTCAAAGCATTTCCACGTCTCACCTGTTGTTCCCCCTCAATGGATTACTTTGTACCACTTTTCTGTGCACCATTCATGCAGGGCAAGTGCCAATTTTGTTTTTCAGTGGTTTGATGTTGAATGTGAAGACATGAATTGACTGAGACCAATTTGGTGCATGTGCAACAAGTGGATGGTTGGTTACAGCACTGCTTGTGTACATTGGGGGAGGGGGGGTGAAGAGGGAGGAAGCAGGGATGTGATAGTTGCGTTGGTCCAGTGTGAGTGACCAACTGAACTTTTGAGCTGTAAAGGCATCCTGAGCAACAATGTGATCGGCTGGTCTGGGGTTGGGCTCCCCATCTTCCTCTTCCTCCTCCTCCTCCATTGGAATCCTCGTCAGATGGTGAGTTCTGAGTGGCTTTTTCCTCCTGCACGTCTAGTCCTCGATGCTGCGTTCTGTGTTGCAGAACATAGCGCCCACGATTATCCTAGAGACCCTCGCTGGCAAGACTGAAGGGTGCCTCCAGATCTGTCCAGGCACCTGAAGCGTATCTTGAGAATGCCAATGACTTGCTCCACAACACATCTGGTTGTCATATGGCTCGCATTGTAGTGCTCTTGGGGTTCATTGGTGGGGTTCCTCAGAGGTGTTATCAGCCAGGTTTGAATTGGGTATCCTTTGTCGCATAGCAGCCTGCAATTAAGGCTGGTTCCAGGTATGAACAGGTCATTGATATTGGACTGCCGCATTATGAAAGCATCATAGCAGCTCCCAGGCAGGTCTGGGCCCCTGGGGATCGGGAGTGCTGGCAAAAGAGCCCGGCACTCAAGAGAAATGCCAGGCTCATGGGGCGTATCCGGCACTCCACAGGGGGGGTGGGTGAGGTGGCTGGGGACGGGAGCAGAGGTAGGTGCTGGCAGGCGGCCAGCAACAAAAATGGCCGCTCCGCACCTCGCCTTTAAATAGCGCCGCCCCAGCCGCAGGTAAGCCCCCCTGACCCCGACGAAGATCGCAGCCGGGGCGCAAGTGGGGCGCTACCGGTTACTGCCACCACTAACCTCCTGCTGAATTTCGCGGGAGGTGTTGGCGGCACCGCGCCCGGGCGCTAGTTTCTTTGCGCCCGTTAGCGCCCTAAGAGGGCCCTCTTAGGGCGCTAACGGGAGGTGCAAAGCAACCAAATTTTTCCCCCTGAGCCTTTATTCAGTTTAGGTTTCCAGACCTTTAACCATTCCCATGAAGTGCCGTTCAATCTCGCTGTACAGTTTCGTTGGCGACCTGTGCAGGAAGCGTTAATTCAAAATCTCTGGCAAAATCGTATGATAACCTCAGTTAAATATTATAAATACAGACCCGCCACTTCAGTGTGGGGTACTCAGACGCGCCAATATTCGCCGTGGTAAAAATGGAAACGGGCGCAGCGGTTTAGTTTCGCATTTTAAGAATCTGACTATTTAATCCCCCCCCATTCGACTCTCTCCCACCCGTAGTGGTGGGCAGGGGGCGGGGTGCGGTTAACATCAAAGCCCCTAATTTTTAATTTGTGTCTTCTGTTATTTGACTGTAGTAAGTTTGTTAATATACATTTTTGTTAATTTTCTTTATAATGTTGAATACTTAATTCAGTCACATAAAATTGTTTTTTGCAACCAAAGGAAATTCTAGCTCGTCAACATTTCTCACAACGGAGGTTCCAGATGCCTACAATAACAATAATTTGCATTTATATAACACCTTTAATGTAGTAAGACATCCCAAGGCACTTCACAGAAGTGTTGTCAAACAGAAATTTGACACAGAGCCACACAAGGGGATATTAGGACAGATGACTAAAAGCTTGGACAAAGTGGTAGGTTTTAAAGAGTGTCTTAAAGGGGAGAGTGGTGGAGAAGTTTAGGAAGGGAATTCGGGCCTAGGCAACTGAAGGCATAGCTGCCAATGATGGAGCGATTAAAATTGGGGATGCGCAAGAGGCCAGAATTGGAGGAGTGCAGAGATCTTGAAGGCTTGTAGGGCTGTAGAAGGCTACAGAGATAGGGAAGTGTGAGCTTATGGAGAGATTTGTAAACAAGGATGAGAATTTTAAATTAGCGGCGTTGCTGGACTGGAAGCCAGTGTAGGTCAGCGAGCACTGGGGCGATGGTTGAATGGGACTTGCTGCGAGTTAGGATGCATGCAGCAAAATTTTGGATGAGCACAAGTTTATGTAGGGTGGACAATGGGAGGCCGGCCAGGAGAGCATTGGAATAGTCAAGTCTAGAGATAAAAAAAGGCATGGATGAGGGTTTCAGCAGCAGATGAGCTGAGGTGGGGTGGAGTCGGGTGATGTTACGGAGCTGGAAGTAGGTGGTCTTGGTGATGGAGTGGATATTGCGGTGAGAAACTTGGCGTGGTACTTAGGTGGGCAGTAGAGAAGGCGGATTTTAAATGAGGAATTCCCTACCTAGACCTCTCTGCCTCTCTACCTCTCTTTCCTCCTTTAAGACACTCCTTAAAACCTACCTCTTTGACCAAGCTCTTGGGCATCTGCCGTAATTTCTCCTTATTTGGCTCAGTGTCAGATTTTTTTGTCTTATACAGTAATGCTCCTGTGAAGCACCTTGGGATGTTTTACTACGTTAAAGGCACTATATAAATACAAGTTGTTGTTGTTGTTATGAGAGGTGACAGGGGTGTAATGAGGTGAGATGCTCAAAAGAGGAGAAGGTGCCAGAGGAGTAGGGGGACAGATCAAGGTGTGATTTGGTGATAAAAGCTATACTGCCACCATGGCAGTTTGGGCGAGGCAACTGTTGGACTGTATAGCTAGGCAGTGAAGCTTCATTAAGTGGTAAGGTGTCATCAGTGCCACCCACCACCCCGCCCCCCCAAGCCATGTTTCCGTCAAGGACATGCTGGCGATGCAATCATCCACATTAAGCTCATGGATGGCAAGTACCTTGTTCACAAGTGAACGGACATTCTGGACGGAGATGCGCAGAGTGGCGGTGATAGGTGATCCACTGTCAGAGTCCACAGGGTATGCGCTGGGAGGGGTGAGTGGGACGGGAAGGAGGTTGGCAAGATTAGCCCCCAGCAAGAGAGGCATAGAGGGAAGCAGCAGGCTTCCCTTACCTAAGGGAATCACAGGACGGCAGCAGGAGAGTAGGAAGGTCGAGGAGTGCTGAAGGGTTGAGGTAGGGATTTGGGAGGGCAGAGTACCCGAGAGGGGAGAAGTGAAAGGATGCATGGTGACAGCAGAGTGGGGCCTAGGAGGAGTAAAGAGAAAAGAAGAGAAAAGGGGAAATAGAAGTGAAGGGCTTGGTTCCGGAGCGGCAGCCAAAACATGTATGCGAATGGACACAGGGAAACTCATGTTACATATGTTGGATCCGTGAGTCAGAGGATATGCTGTTATTAAATAAACACACGGATGCTGTACATCAACAATAAACAGGTCTTTACTGGAGGAGGGTAGTCTCAAGACTGGGGGTACAGAGGCATGCGCAAAGCTTATATACCGGTGTGGTCACTGCCGGTACTACAGTATACAGGAGCTGTAAAAGTAGTTCTGACTTAAAGGCACAGACACTACAATTCCTCCCCTTTTAGATTAGTAGTACCCCTAATATTCAAACAACAATTAACATTTCAACATGTACATTAAACAACAAAAGTCCATTTATAGATTCAGTCTTTGGGGCGGCTTCCTGACCCTTTCGGGATAGCGCCTTTCCGGAGGTTCTTGTTCTTGGTGCAGAGGCGATTCTGACCCCTTTTCATCGGGTAGTTCATCGGGTTCCACTGCTACTGGGTCTGAAGTAGATGCTACCGGTATGTCGGGTTCATCCCCAGGTACTCGCGACATGGGGTTGACGCGTTCCTGTGACGCTAAGATCTGATCGACGTGGCGTCTCACAATGTTCTCCCCGACATCCACTGTGTACATTAATGGCCCCTGCCTTGTACATATTGTTCCGGGTTGCCATTTCTCTGTTCGATAGTCACGGGCCAAGACTGGTTGCCCTACATTGAAGCTCCTTGTCGGCTTCTCATTGATGTGCTGGAATTGTTTGTTATCAACATTTCTTCGCACATTTGGTCTGAGCAAGTCCAGACGAGATCTCAACCTTCGGTTAAAGAACATCATGGCCGGGGTCTGGTTGGTAACTGCATGTGTCGCGTTTCGGTAGGCTAATAAGAAATTGTCCATCTTATGCTGCAGTGGAATTTCATTGTCGCACATGGCCTTTATCGCCTTCTTAAAGGTTTGTACGAACCTCTCAGCCAATCCATTTGTTGCTGGATGATACGGGGCGGATGTGTAATGCCTTACCCCATTCCTTCTCATAAATTTTTGGAACTCGTCGGACACAAACTGTGGTCCATTATCAGAGCAAATCTGCTCTGGCAACCCGTTTCTGGCAAATATGGTCCGTAGGACTGCAATCGTTTTCTCTGTAGTGGTTGAAGACATTTTTATCACCTCAGGCCACTTTGAATGAGCATCCACTGCTATTAAGAGCATTGAGTCCATGAATGGACCAGCAAAATCAATATGCACCCGTTGCCATGGAGAGGAGGGCCACTCCCATGGGTGTAGAGGGGCATGTGGTGGTGCATTTTGGACCTTCTGGCATCCTAAGCAGCTCTTAGTTAGGTCTTCGATTTGTTGATCGATTCCCGGCCACCACACATAAGCCCTAGCAAGGCTTTTCATTTTCACTCCCCCCAGATGACCTCCATGTAGCTCATTTAGCACTCGCTCCCTTAACTTGGGTGGAATCACCACTCTGGATCCACACATCACTGTCCCCTGGCATACTGACAGCTGTTCTCTTCTGGATGAGAATGCTGGCAACAGTGAGTCGCCATGTGTTGGCCATCCCCTCACCGTCAATTCATATACCCGCGACAGCGTCGGATCATTGCGGGTCTCCTTCTCTATATCCGCGTTTGTTACTGGCAATCGTTCAATTATTGACGAATAAAATATCTCGATAGGGTCCACTGCTGGTGCTTCCTCCACAGTAGGCAGTGGCAGGCGCGATAGCCCATCAGTGTTCCCATTCTGTTTCGTACCTTTATATTCTATTTCATATTGATTCGCCCCTAGGAACAGGGACCATCTTTGTAACCGCTGTGCAGTCATCACTGGAACGCCCTTCTTAGGATTAAAGATGGAGACAAGTGGTTGGTGGTCAGTCAGCAAGGTGAACTTCTGCCAATGCAGATAGTGGTTGAATTTTTTACCCCATACTAGGCTGAGGGCCTCCCTGTCAGTCTGGGCGTAGTTGCGCTCGGCTGAGGTTAGTGACCGAGACGCAAAGGCTACTGGCCTCTCCAACCCGTCTGGGAATTTGTGTGACAGCACCGCTCCAATACCATAGGGTGATGCATCACATGCCAAATGAATTGGTCCTGCTGGGTTGAAATGGGCCAACACCTCTTTTGATGTGATCAATTCTTTACACTTCTGGAAAGCTCGTCTACGTTCGTCATCCCACTTCCATGGTACCCCTGTTTGCAGTAGGGTGTTCAGTGGGTGTAATACCGCAGACAAATTTGGTAAGAACTTGTGGTAGTAGTTTACCAGCCCGAGGAACGACCTCAGTTGTGACACATTTTCCGGTGCTGGAGCCTTGACTACTGCCTCAATCTTGTCAGGGGACTTATGTAACCCCTCTTCATCAATGACGTGGCCACAATACGAGATCTGTTTCTGGAAAAACTCGCACTTGTGGCGATTAGCTCGTAGCCCATACTCCTTTAATCTGGTGAGCACCTTCTCCAAGTTGGCGAGGTGATCACCGTCATTTTTGTCCGTGACCAAGATGTCGTCCAAATAACACTGGGTCCCTGGAATCCCTTGCAGGACTTGATCCATTGCCCTTTGCCAAATAGCTGGAGCTGATGCAACTCCAAACACCAGCCGGTTGCATTGATAGAGACCTTTATGAGTTGATCGTAAGGTATTGTTTCGAAGCTTCTTCTACCTCCATTTGCAAGTACGCCTGGCTAGATCAATTTTGGTGAAGCGTTTACCTCCAGATAGCGAACCGAAAATATCCTCAATTCGTGGAAGCGGATATTGTACCGTGTGAAGGACTGGGTTCACTGTCACCTTAAAATCCCCACAGATGGTTCCCCAGGCGTATTACTCAACGACCTCTTCATTACAGGAATGATGGGTGTAGCCCACTCGCTCCAGTCCACTTTGGACAGTACTCCTGAACGTTCCAACCCTTCCAGCTCTGCTTCAACAGCTGGTCTGATCGCATAAGGCACTGGTCTGGCCTTCAGAAACTTTGGGCTTGCATTTTCCTCTATTTTAATCGTTGCTGTTATTCCTTTTAGTGTTCCTAGTCCCTCCTGGAACACTTCTTTTGCGTCAGTTAGCATTTTTGACAGTCGTCCAGGTGTGACGTCATCCTTTTTGGCCTCAACCTTCAGTGCCTGTATGGAATGCCAATCTAATTGTATCTTCCGGATCCATTCACGTCCTAGCAGTGGTGGTCCTCCATCTGGCAATACATATATATCCATTTTAGGTATTTCCTGGCCTTTATATGTCACTTTCACCCTTATTTTTCCTTTGGGGTAGACTTTTTGCCCCATATACATCTTCAAGACAATCTCTGTAGCTTTCAAGGGTATGTGTGAAAATAGCCGCTTGTAGTCTCTTTGATTTATGACTGTTAGAGCTGACCCTGTGTCCAATTCCATTTTCACTTGGACTCCGTCTATCTTGAGTGTAACCCAGATAGTATGGTGATCCTCCATTTTGGTTACCTTATGTAGTTTCAGACAACCCAGCTCCTTGCTTCTGGAGTCTGTGTCACTTTTCTGTTCGTCTGAACCACTGTCCATCACCTGGTGTACCTTTTTGTACTTCTCCTGTGGAGATTTCTTACTGTTGGTTTTCTTCCCAGACCTGCAGACTCTTGCTATGTGTCCTGCTTTCCCACGCCGTCTGCACACTTGGTCCTTGAACCAACAATCTTTCTGATCACGTGTTGTTCTGCCGCAGCGATAGCACTTCCCTGTTCCATAGGACATTTCATTGGTGCCATATTCTTGCGGTCTCCGTTGTATCTCTGCAGCACTCCTTGCGGCTGCTTTGTGTGATACTGCCATACTGAAAGCTTTGTCCAGCGGAAGATCCTTTTCCGACAGAAGCGGTTCCTTCACTCTGTAGCCCACACACAAACTTGTCCCTTAACGTATCTGCTAGTCCCGCTCCAAATTGGCAGTGTTTTGATAGCTTGCGCAGTTCTGTTAGGTACTCAGCATTGCTTTCGTCTTTGTGTTTGTTCCTTTTATGGAACTTAAATCGTTCTGCTATCAGCAGCGGTGTGGGGTTTAAGTGGTCCTGTAGGATTTCTACTATGCTTTCAAAATTCTTGTTTACCGGCTTCTCTGGGGTTATTAGATTTCGCAGTAACCCATAAGTTTTTGCACCCATGGAATTTAACAGAACCAGTGCTTTATTTGCATCTGGCACTTCATTCGCCCTGCAGTACACCTCAATATGTTCCACATATGTCGCCCAATCTTCGACTTCATTGTCGAACGTAGAGATACTGCCACTCTTCGGCATCCTTGGGTGTGAGTTAACTGTCAAAAATGGCGCCTCCCGCGCTTCCCCTTCTCCGCTGGCACAAAATGGCGTCTCCCGCGCTCTTCTTCTTCTCTGCGGCTCAATGGCGTCTCCCGAGCTCCCCTTTCTTCGCCCCGCTGACCCTGTTCAGCCCGTGAGCCCTGGCTGTGCTCTGCGCGTTCTTCTTTTTATATTTTTCGACGCCGCTCAGTCTAGAACCCGGCTGTTTCTTTACCCTCTCTCTCTCCGGTTTGTTTTCCTTTTCTCGACGCCGCTCGGTGTTCAACCCCCGGCTGCGCCCTGAGCTCTTCACCCTCTGTCTTACCCCGTCGACGCTGCTCGGCTTTCTCTCCACCGTCGGTCGGCTCCAGCTGCCGCTGCTCGGGAAGGTTCTGCGCTGGACCTGTCATCGGTCTCTTGATGCTCGTCGTGGCTGGGGAACCAAGCCCGGCTCTCCACAGCCTCCCCTGCGAAGTTCAATCTCTGCCTGACGGCTGGGCGGTTGCTCGTGGTCGACGCCCGTGTTCCTGGCCTTGACTTTTTTTTAATGTTGCAGGTAGATTCGAATCGACACTCGTTGCCACTGTTGGATCCGTGATTCAGAGGATATGCTGTTATTAAATAATCACACGGATGCTGTACATCAACAATAAACAGGTCTTTACTGGAGGAGGGTAGTCTCAAGACTTGGGGTACAGAGGCATGCGCAAAGCTTATATACCGGAGTGGTCACTGCCGGTACTACAGTATACAGGAGCTGTAAAAGTAGTTCTGACTTAAAGGCACATACACTACAACGTAGGCCTGGCTACATGCAAGATTAGGATAGAAATGTCCTGGTAATAAATGGGGAATAAGGAATTGGAGACAGGTGTGGAGCGCGTGTGAGTCCAAAAGCTAATCGAAGGGCAGAGCACCGGAGGAACCACTGCTGGAGGTATTTCCAAGGGAATGAAGAGCCAGGAAGTGTGCAGAATCAATCGCTGGGAAGATAATCAGCCACGGTTTCTGCTGCTGATTTGAGTAAATCAAAGAGCACAGTACCAGCACTCAACTCCACTTAGTAACTAAAGTTGATAAGGTGGTCAAAAAAGCATATGGGTTACTTGGTTACTTGGGTTTATAAATAGAGGGATAGAATATAAAAGCAAAGAGATTATGCAAAAGCTTTATAAATCACTGGTTAGGCCTGAGCTCGGGTATTGTGGACAATTCTGGGCACCACACTTCAGGAAAGATGTAAACATAGAGACATAGAAACATAGAGGGTAGGAGCAGGAGTAGGCCATTCGGCCCCTCGAGCCTGCTCCGCCATTCAATGCGATCATGGCTGATCATCCAAATTCAGTACCCGGTCCCTGCTTTCTCCCCATACCCCTTGATCCCTTTAGCCTTAAGAAATATATCCAACTCCTTCTTGAATATATTTAATGAATTGGCCTCTACTGCTTTCTGTGGTAGAGAATTCCACAGGTTCACCACTCTCTGGGTGAAGAAATTCCTCCACATTTCTTTCCTAAATGGCTTACCCCTTATCCTTAGACTGTGACCCCTAGTTCTGGACTCCCCGGCCATCGGGAACATCCTTCCTGCATCTAGTCTGTCCAGTCCTGTCAGAATTTTATAAGTTTCAATGAGATCCCCTCTCATTCTTCTAAACTCCAGCGAGTACAAGCCCAATCGACCCAATCTCTCCTCATACGTCATTCCTGCCATCCCAGGTATCAGCCTGGTGAACCTTTGCTGAACTCCTTCCATGGCAAGAACATCCTTCCTCAGATAAAGGCCTTAGAAAGGGTGCAGAGGAGGATTAACAAGGATGTTACCAGGGATGAGGAACTTCAGTTATGAGGAGAGGTTGGAAAAGTTAGGACTGTTCTCCTTAGAAGAAAGAAGTTAAGAGATGACCTAATAGAGGGTTTCAGATGATGAGAGGTTTGATAGAGTAAATAGAGAAAAACTATTTCCTCTGGCAAGTGGGTTAATAACCAGAGGTCATAGATTCAAAATCGTTGGAAAAAGATCTGGAGGAGAGTTGAGGAGAAATTTTTTCACTCAAGAGTTGCAAGGATCTGGAACGCTCTTCCTGAAAAGGTGGTGGAAGATGATTCCATAAATAATTTAAAAAAGGAGTTGGACAGATACTTGATGATGAGGAACCTACAGGGTTACTGACTAAAAGAGGGGGTAGGAACATAGGAACAGGAGTAGGCCATTCAGCCCCTTTGTCGGCCGGTACAGACAAGATTGGCCGAATGGCCTCCTTCTGTGCTGTAAATTTCTATGATTCTATGATGAATCAGGCATAGGAGCGATACAATGAATTCCATATGACCATCATAGGAACATAAGAACATAGGAACAGGAGTAGGCCATTCAGCCCCTCGAGGCTGCTCCACCATTCAATGAGATCATGACTGATCTGCGACCTAACTCCATATACCCGCCTTTGGCCTTTAATGCTTTTGTTTAACAGATAGCTATCAATCTCCAATTTAAAATTAACAATTGATCTAGCATCAATTGCTGGTTGAGGAAGAGAGATCGAAACTTCTACCACCCTTTCTGTGTAGAAGTGTTTCCTAATTTCACTCCTGAAAGGCCTGGCTCTGATTTTTAGACTATGCCCCCTAGTCCTAGAATCCCCAACCAGCAGAAATAGTTTCTCTCTATCTACCCTATCTGTTCCCCTTAATATCCTGAAAACTTCGATCAGATCACCCCGTAACCTTCTGAATTCTAGGGAATACAAACCTAATTTGTGTAATCTCGCCTCGTAACTTAACCCTTGAAGCCCGGGTATCATTCTGGTAAACCTACGCTGCACTCCCTCCAAGGCCAATTTATCCTTCCTAAAGTGTGGTGCCCAGAACTACTCACAATACTCCAGGTGTGGTTGTCGAGGAAATGAACTATCAGACGGAGACTTCGAGGTTCGCTTTAGGAATTTATTACGTGATATCACGGAGAGTCTGCAGCAGTCCCTACTGCCCACCAGCACTCTAAATTACTAATGTACAGCACTCATAGTTATACAGCAAGGTAAACAACTTCAGGTGATTAGCTTACATTACATTTCAACATACGGTTTCATAGGTTCCATTGTTCTCAAGAAACAGATTAACATGTTCACATTTTATCACCAGATGTCCTAAGCCAAAAGGTCAGCTTGACTTCATTATGGCAGTCAGCAGTTCTTTTAGTTTTAACTAGTTTAGTGTCCTTTGTTCAATTAGTAAAGTGGTCAAGTATCCCAGCATGCCTTAATGTTTAATACCTTTTCTCCCACAATTCCCTCCTTGTTGATCTTTACTGATCAACACTGCTTTACGGCATTGTATTCAGTTCGTTTTCATAGGGAGGGTAATATCCCTTTGGGAAGGGACGCATTTTTAGACAATCTTCTTCATCATATCATCCTGGTTTGCTCTTTTTCTTTCCGTTCTCTCTAGTACTTTCGTAGCTCTTTTTACAGATGCTACTGATTCTACTGTTTGCGCCAGCAGATATCTCACTCTTATCCACATTATACAAATTAATATAAATAAAACTCCTGTCACTACACAAAATATAACCATTGGGTGAACAAACAATTCCAGCACTGCGGATGCTTTAGGTGACCATCCGTTAAACACATCCCACCAGTGGTGTATCGTCAAATCTGTTATTTGCGTAGCTATTTGAATCAAACCTTGCTCATCATAATCCATCACTGCTTTTAAATGGTGCAGATCTCTTCCTCTTTTCGCTAAGGCTTCTGCTATCTTTTAATTGTTTTTCAAAAATTTCGTCAGATTAGCCAAATTAACTGTAGGGGAGGCATTTTCTATCCCCAATACAGTTCTTCTTTGCATTACCGTAGCCCATTTTCCCAACTGATATGTCTTGTTGGTATGTGGGTCAAACACAGTATAAACATCTTTTATGCAAGTGTTTAAAGGGGGCCTTTTCAAAATCCCGTCTACATATATATGTCAGTGTCATTCTCTATCCTACAACTTATGTTCACTCCTTTTTCCCATTTTATACTTAGAGTTATATTAGATCCTTGGCTAAATACTATTTTATCCATCCCAGATTTCATTTCGAACATCCCACAGGCTTCGCAATTAATCGTCCAATTAGCAATTACACAAATGGTGCCATTGTTACAAGTGTAAGTTCCCTGCGATTGATTACTGTCTCTCGCCTTCCATCCTAACTGGCCTGCCCATTCTGTTTTTTCAGTAGGCAGGATGGTCCAGGCGGCTGTCCTTATTACACATAAGCCGATTATTATTATCTGGTTTAACATATTTCCTGATTTATCCTAGAAATCTTTAAATTATCCTAATTATTGTTATACAGCATTAAATATAAACATATATAGCAATCCGAAAGTAATCAGTCCTTCAATGGAGTGCCAAATTATGGTGGGCACGGATCTTTTTCCGTTTCTGAAGTGGTGTCTGGTGCAGTATGTTTATACTCCACCTCTGGTGTTTTCTCCGGATGATGCAACTTGCACCTTGTAGCGTGTACCCAATCAGGTTTTTCTTTCAATTTGAGAGCTGTTCGAGTTGTAAGCAGCACCAAATATGGTCCTTTCCACCTAGGAGAAAAAGATTCTTTATTTAGCGCTTTCACATAAACTTGATCTTCGGGTTTAAAGGGGTGCATGTTTCCTTCTGTGGGGCGCGTCTGGGCCTGTCTCACTTTCTCATGTATTCTTCCTGCTGTTTCACACATGGCCTGAGCATATTTTAATGATTTTTCATCATTCCAAATTAATGCCACCTTCTCTGGAGTCATGGGTGGGCGTGTGCCTGTTGTCATAGGCCGGCCCATCAAGATCTCATGTGGTGTCAGACCTGTGTTTCTATTTTTCTGATTTCTCAGGGCATACATTACTACTGGCACGGCATCCGACCATTGCAACCCATTTTGCTGGCATACTTTGGTTAGGGCGGCCTTGATTTCCCCATTCACTCTTTCCACTATTCCTGAGGATTGTGGCTGGTAAGGTATGTGCAATTTCCATTGAAATCCAAGGGCTTCGGTTAAGTTTTTTATCAGTTTGCTGGTGAAATGAGTTCCTCTGTCACTGTTTATTCCCATAGGTATTCCAAATCTAGGTATTATTTCTTTTAGCAGAATGCTTACTACTGTTCTGGCATCATCCCTCCTAGTGGGGTATGCCTCTACCCATCTGGAGAACATATCTACTATTACCAGTATGTACTTAAATCCTTTTACTGCGGGCATATGTACAAAATCTATCTGTAGATTCTCAAAGGGCAGCTCTGGTTGGGGTAGGTGATCAAAATTTGCGGGCGGTTTCCCTCTATTGTTCTGCTGACATACTAAACACGTTCTGGCAACTTTTTCAATTGTTACCGTTATTCCTGGTGCATACCATTGTTGGGACAATGCATGTGCCATCCCTCCTTTGCCCATGTGAGCCTGTCCATGTGCCAGGCGAGACAGGGGCAAAAACAAGCTTCGTGGGCAAACCACTCGGCCATCAGGATGCATCCATATATCATGATCTTGATAGCAACCTGCCTTACTCCAAGTACGTTTTTCTTGGACTGTTGCCTGACTTTGGGCCTGTCGTAGTAGATCAGCATCAATGCTACTAGGAAGTTCTGGAGGAAAGTTACTAACGGTATTTTTGGCGGCTTGAAGCTGTGGGGCCTGCCTCAGTGCGACCTCTTTAGCCGCACTATCAGCAAACCTATTTTTGATAATTGGGTGTTTCTTTATACGTGTACCATGCTGTACAATGGGTTCGTTTCTTTTCTCTACTGGTTTCAATTAGATATTGTAAATACTGCCCCTGAGGATCTTCCAATTCCTGCAAGGCTTGGTATACATTTTTTACCAATTGGCCATAAGGATTGCTATTCAGCTGCCAGCAGTACAAAATGGGGGCTCCTTCTACTTGCTTTTCCTCTATCATTAAATTCATTAGCTGATGAGTTTGTATTTGAGGCAGTTCCATGAACATGCCGTCTCGAGTGCAGTATATAACTGCTCCCAATTTACATAAAGCCTGTCTTCCCAACATAGGGAGAGGGGCGGTCTGAGAAATTATGAGGGTGTCTGTGACGGATTGCCCGTGCACTTGAATTTCGGTAGGTTTGGAGAGGGGTTCTAACATAGGGATACCGGCTACTCCCATGCTTACAACGTTAAATTGACTGGCGGGTATACCCACGGAGGGGGGTACAGAGGACATTGTTGCACCGGTATCGACCAGAAGGTCCAAATGGCTATTTCCTATTTTAACTGTAGCCATAGGCTGTTCTCTCATGGATTTGGACAATCTGATCACAGCCGCCTGTACCACCGCTTCTCCGTGGCACTCCTATGCGGATGGATTAGGGTTACTGAAAGAAAAGGAAGTTCCTTCTGCCCCTGGAGCTGGATACCCTCCTTGTTGGGCGTATCCCTGCTGTGGCCTTGGGGGGCATCGGCAATCTCTAGCCCAATGTCCTCTTTTCCCACAGTTCCTACATTCATCCTGTGATCTATCTCTCATTTGCCATTGTCCTCTTCCCCTTCCTCTGCCTCTACCATAACCTCCTCTTCTTGCAAATCCTCTTCTATTCTGTTGGAAATATTGCCCCGCTGTTTTTGCCTTTTGCTCTTTCGACTGAGTAAAGAGTCCTTCCCTATCCATATTTACCAGAGCAGTAACTACGTCCGCCCAGGGCTGAGTCTGCCAATTTAGATTAATCATTTTAAAGGCTTGAGCTTGAAAGGGTAACATGCAGTTTAGCAGTGTTTGTACTGCCAAAGGTCCATTGTCTGCTAACGGAACTCCCGCATGTTCCTCCCACTTGCTTTTAAATCGAGCTACAAAATCAGGAATTGTCTCCTCCTTTCTTTGCAGACATCGAGTAACTTCTCCTATGTCACTATGCTTCTTGGCTCCTCTCATTATAGCCTCTTTACCTCTATGTTCTAACCAGTGAGCAAAAGACTCATTTCCCTGGTCCAGTTGTACATCATCTTGTCGCCAATCTCCATTTTCTCCCGGGGGAACAGCAAATCCGTCCCTTAGGGTCGACCATGAGGACCCATACGCACATTTTAGCAGCATTAGCACATCCCCAGGAAGAGGGCTGTAAATGGTACATATTTGTTCTAGCCAATTATGAAAGGCAGTGGGCTTCTTTAAGGGGTCTGGTGCCTCAGCTATCATAGCTCTAGCTTCCGCTGGGGACCATGGTTTTAACACTGCCATGTCTCCTATCATGACTCGAGGAAGTTGATGGGTAGTAGTGTCAGGTTCGAGCGCGCCTCTGTCTCTAGGGGCTGTTTCTTTTGTTTGTGACCTAGTTGTAGGTCCGTTACGTGAGGGTAGGTCCTGTACATTACTACCAGGCAGTGCAGCAGCTCCTGCTCTGAGTGCCTCTGCTGGAGGAGGAGGTTCAATTACGGGTTCATCTGCGGGTGGGGGTGGATTGTATGGAGGCGGCGCCGGAAATCGTGCCGGTTGCTGTCTTAGAGCAGCCGCTATCATTAGTAAATTATTTAACTCTTCCCCCATCTCAACCAGATCTCCCGCTGGGGTTCGGGGATACATTCCCACAACAGGAGCCTTAGGCAGCACCTCTTCCTTTTTCTGACTAGCCTCTGCCTCTTCCTGTTTCCCCTTCTTCTTTGGGGGTTGGTGTCTTTTTGCTACTTCCATCCACCTAGCAAAGCACCATAACATATAGGGGGTGTCCCACTCAGGATCCCCTCCTTCATTTCTAGTAATTTCTTCCCATTCTTTTATTAAAGGTATTTTAAAACTTCCCCCATAAGGCCAATCTCCACCCGACCATCCATACAGATCACTACTAAAAGTTACCGCATACCGATCGTCTCCTGTTTCTTTTATTACAGTATCGGCTGGCGAACCCGGTGGAACGATGGGATCTCCTACCTTTTTTCGATGTTGCACGAGCTTTTTTATTCTGTCATTCGTTCTTTTACATATCTTGATTTTACCATTTGCAGCCTCCTGTCCTACCTTGCCTCGGGCTCCTTTCTTGGCAGGCTCGGACGAATCCGCTCGACTGCCGTTATTTCCCATCTTCTCCTTACTCCTGTAACTTAGCTTTAAACTTACTGGTTATACAACCGCGGGTTATTTTATATACACAAAATACAATGAGCGCTCACCGGTTTTTCCATCCACGAATCCTGAAGTCAACCCTTTATTCTCTTTGTAGCTACTTAATTCGGTGCCATAGTCTTTTCTCTCTTCTCAGCAGTCTTGCCTCAGCATGAGTCACCGGCCGGATAACTAGGCAACCGCGCGCCGTCCCCCTTTCAGCTGGGACGCGCTAGGTGCTCTCCCCCTTTCAGCTGGGAGGCACCGGGCACTTTCCTTTTATTTTTAGGAGAGTCCCTTTTTAAATTTCCTTTGTCTAATTGGAGCCTAAGCGGGCCAAGTGATATACAAGGTCGACGCTATACCCAACTTAGACCTTCTTAGTTCTTTTAGATCCCGTTGTTAGGGATCCTGCCAGACTACGCCAAATTCTGTCGAGGAAATTAACTATCAGACGGAGACTTCGAGGTTCGCTTTAGGAATTTATTACGTGATATCACGGAGAGTCTGCAGCAGTCCCTACTGCCCACCAGCACTCTAAATTACTAATGTACAGCACTCATAGTTATACAGCAAGGTAAACAACTTCAGGTGATTAGCTTACATTACATTTCAACATAAGGTTTCATAGGTTCCATTGTTCTCAAGAAGCAGATTAACATGTTCACATTTTATCACCAGATGTCCTAAGCCAAAAGGTCAGCTTGACTTCATTATGGCAGTCAGCAGTTCTTTTAGTTTTAACTAGTTTAGTGTCCTTTGTTCAATTAGTAAAGTGGTCAAGTATCCCAGCATGCCTTAACGTTTAATACGTTTTCTCCCACAGTGGTCTAACCAGGGTTTTGTATAGCTGCAGCATAACTTCTACCCCCTTGTACTCTGGTCCGCTAGATATAAAGCCCAACACCCCATTAATCTTCTTGACTATTTCCTGTACCTGTTCATGACATTTTAATGATCTATGTACCTAGACCCCCAAGTCTCTTTGGACCTCCACTGTTTTTAAATTTTCACCATTTAGAAAGTACCCCGTTCTATCCTTTTTAGGTCCATAGTGGATGACCTCACATTTGCCTGATTGAAATCCATTTGCTACAGTTTTGCCCATTCACTTAGTCTGTTGGTATCCCTTTGTAATTTTATGCTTCCAGCTACACTGCCTACAATTCCACTTATCATTGTGTCATTGGCAAATTTGGATATATGACTTTCTATGCCATCATCTAATTTGTTAATAAATACGGTGAATAGCTGAGGCCCCAACACAGATCCCTGCAGGACACCACTAGTCACCTCCTGCCAATTTGAGTACCTACCCATTATCCCTACTGACTGTGGGACTAAGCACGAATTCTTTTTCAAAGATCCAGCACAGGCATGACGAGCCAAATGGCCTCCTGTGCTTCAAGTTTCTATTTTATGAATCTAAACTGTTTTATCCTTGGATCAGAAAGGGGATTTCAGCAAATGCGAAGAAATCGGCGGCCACTCACGCACCGTGATTCCCATAAATATTAATTTCCTGTGGAAACCAGCCCAATCCATAAAGTTATAGCATTGAGTTCCTGCAGTGTCCAGGCCGGGAGATGATCCGTCATCCGCTGTTGGCTGACCGGGCCTCAGGCCTCTGGCCTCCATCCCTGGGACAGTTAGATATTTTTGTTGTCTGCCTCTGTACTGTTTCAAAGGCTTTATTACCATTCATATGAACTGAACACAGTCCAGGTGATTTTGTTGTTTATTGGTTATGCGGTCAGATTAGCTTGTGATTTAAAATTCATGGCTGGTAGTCATGCATCCTGTGCTACTGTTCAGTTTTTATCAGCTAAATTTCTTTTGAGATTTGACCTAAAACTTTTGTTCTTGTGCTGCTTTAAAAATAAAATATGGTGGGTTATTTTCAGCTCCATAAATACTTGGGTGGATTTTCGTTTTGGTTGGTACCAGTCTGCTGCCTGCCTGACAGAAGCAGTTTTCAGGTCTGTCCTCTTCACCATTCCATCAGCAAGCTGTTCATGCAATTAGAGCAGCTTGCTGATCAAAAGGGGCGGGAGATTTGGCAGCTCCACCACAGATTTCCAGCCAGTCCAGGTAAATTAAAAGGAGGAAGGAGACACTCTTGAGGAGTACGGGCTTTGGAAGGGTTGATTTTTGCAACATTTGCTTTACGGTCTGCTGGTTAGGTTGCTTAACACTCCACCCTTTGGTACTTCAAAATTGCATTGGGGCCCTATTGGTGCCCTAGGACCCTGATTTGTATGGGTGAATAAGGCTGTTTCTGGTGGCTGTCCATTTCAAGGCCCCAAAAAAAATGGCAGCGACCATTATGTATGGAGTGGTGAGTGTTGCACTGCTGTTTTAATCACGCTCTGGCCCATTCTGGCCTGGTGGAGGGAAGTGTAATGTATATACCTTTAAGGGGGGAACTATCTTTTACAGCTCATGTATACTGCAGTACCGGCAGTGACCACACCTGTATATAGCACTGAGTAGTAATCTGTACAGATCAGTTCCAGTGTGAGCCATGTTGAGTAAACACCTGTTGTACCGTTCTCCTGCAGTCTGTGTCTTATTATACACGGACACAACATTGGCGACAAGGCAAGTTTGAACCTACCTGCAACTTTGCATCACCTCCCGGGGATTCGTTCCTGGAGGTCAGTGGATTGGAGGTCAAGGCCAGAGACTTGGGCGTCGACCACGGGCAACCGCCCAGTCATCCAGCAGAGACTCAAGAATTGTGGGGGAGGCTGTCGAGAGCCAGGCTTGGCTTTCCAGTCGAGGTGGTCCAGCGAAACGGGCTGGCAACAGGTAGTGCGCAGACCCTTCCCGGACAACGGCGGGCTAGAGCCCGACCGAGCAGCACAGCAAACGGCCGAGCAGTGTCGATGGGGGAGAGAGAGAGAGGGCAGAGCGCACAGGGCACCGCCGGTGTTCAGGGGCCGAGCAGCGTCGAAGAGAAGGAGAGAGAGACGCGCAGAAACCCACGAGGCGCCGCCATTGCCACGAGGACCGCCGAGAGCGGCGTTGGCAGCAGCGCAGGAGAAGCGCGCGAAACCTACATGGCGCCGCCATTGCCACGAGAACTGCCGGGAGCGGCGTTGGCAGCAGCAGGGGAGGAAGCAAAGCGCGGGAGACGCCATTTTAAGCCATTGGGAGACGCCATTTTAAACCACACCCAAAATGCCGAAGAGTGGCAGTATCACCGCATTTGACAATGAAGTCGAAGATTGGACTACATATGTCGAACGAATAGAGGTGTACTGCAAGGCAAATGAGGTGTCAGATGACAAGAAAGTGTCGGTATTGTTAAATTTGATGGGTGCAAGGACGCATGGTTTATTACGAAATCTAGTAACCCCAACGAAGCCAATGGAAAGAGTTTTGAAGACATAGTAACGATACTACAGGAACATTTAAACCCCACACCGCTGCTGATAGCAGAAAGATTCAAGTTTCACAAACGGAACCAGCATAAGGATGAAAGCAATGCTGATTATTTAACAGAACTGCGCAAACTATCAAAACACTGCCAGTTTGGAGCGGGACTGGCAGATACCTTAAGGGACAAGTTTGTGTGTGGGCTTCAAAGTGAAGGAACCCAGAAACGGCTTTTATCTGAAAAGGACCTTACGCTGGAAAAGGCTTTCAGCATTGCGGTATCATATGAAGCAGCAGCACGGGGCGCTGCAGAGATACAACAGAGACCGCAAGAATATGGCACAAACGAAATGTCATATAGAACAGAGAAGTGCTATCGCTGCGGCAGAACAACACATGGCCAGAATGATTGCTGGTTCAAAGACAAAGTGTGCAGACAGTGTGGAAAAGTAGGACACATAGCACGAGTCTGCAGGTCGGGAAAGAAAACCAGCAACAAACCTACCAAAGAGAAGTACAAGAAGGTACATAAGATGACGGAGAATAGTTCAGATGAACAAAAGAGTGATAATGACTCCGAAAGCAGGGAACTGAGTTGTCTGAAACTACATAATGTGATCACAACGGAGGATCACCGAACCATTTGGGTCACTCTCAAGATAGCAGGAGTCCAGGTAAAGATGGAATTGGACACAGGATCAGCCCTAACAGTCATAAACCGACGGGACTACGAGCGGCTATTCTCACACATACCCTTGAGCGACACAAAAATTATTTTGAAGACGTACACGGGACAAAAAGTCTACCCCAAAGGAAAAATAAGGGTGACCGTTATATATAACGGTAAGGAAACACCAAAACTAGACCTGTATGTATTGCAAGATGGAGGACCACCATTACTGGGACGTGAATGGATCCGGAAAATCCAACTGGATTGGCATTCCATACAGGCACTGACTGTGGCTGACAAAAAGGATGACGACGTCACACCTGGGCGACTGTCAAAGATCCTAACTGACGCAAAAGAAGTGTTCCAGCAAGGAGAGTCTGGAACGTTCAGGTGTACTGTCCAAGGTAGACTGGAGCGAGTGGGCTACACCCATCATCCCTGTGATGAAAAAGTCGTTGAGCAACATGCCTGGGGAACCAAGGAAGGTTCGCATCTGTTGGGACTTTAAGGTAACAGTGAACCCGGTCCTTCACACCGTACAATATCCACTTCCGTGGATTGAAGATATTTTCACCTCGCTATCTGGAGGGAAACGCTTCACTAAGATTGATCTGGCCCAGGCGTATCTGCAAATGGAGGTAGAAGAAGCACCAAAAAAATACCTCACAATCAACACCCATAAAGGCCTCTACCAATACAACCGGCTGGTATTCGGGGTAGCATCAGCTCCGGCTATTTGGCAGAGGGCAACGGAACAAGTCCTGCAAGGGATCCCAGGGACCCAGTGTTATTTGGACAACATCCTGGTCATGGGCGAAAATGACAGTGATCACCTTGCCAACCTGGAGCAGGTGCTCACTAGATTGCAGGAATATGGGCTCCGAGCTAACCGCCCCAAATGCGAGTTTTTTAGAAAACAGATCTCGTATTGTGGCCACGTTATCGATAAAGAGGGGTTACATAAGTCCCCAGAGAAGATTGAGACAGTAGTCAAGGCTCCAGCACTGGAAAATGTGTCACAACTGAGGTCGTTCCTTGGGCTGGTGAACTACTACCATAAGTTCTTGCCAAATTTGTCTACAATACTACACCCACTGAACACCCTACTGCAAACTGGGGTGCCATGGAAGTGGAGTGACGAATGTAGACGAGCTTTCCAGAAGAGCAAAACACTAATCACATCCAAAGAGGTATTGGCTCATTACAACCCGGCATTACCAGTTCGGTTGGCATGTGATGCGTCACCCTGCGGCATTGGAGCGGTGCTGTCGCACAAATTCTCGGACGGCTCAGAGAGGCTAATAGCCTTTGCGTCACGATCACTAACCTCAGCCGAGCGTAACTACGCCCAGATTGACAGGGAGGCTCTCAGCCTAGTGTGGGGAGTGAAAAAGTTCAATCACTATCTGCACGGGCAGAAATTCACCTTGCTGACTGATCACTAGCCTCTTGTCTCCATTTTTAATCCGAAGAAGGGCGTTCCGGTGATGACTGCGCAACGACTACAAAGATGGTCACTTTTTCTAGGGGCGCAGCACTATGAGATTGAATATAAGGGCACGAAACAGCATGGAAATGCTGATGGGCTATCACACCTGCCACTGCCTACTGCGGAGGAAGCACCAGCAGTGGATCCTGTCGAAATATTCCATTCGACTATAGTTGAATACCTACCGGTAACTAACGCTTGTATCGAAAAGGAAACCCGAAATGACCCAACAGTGTCTCAGGTATATGATTTGACGGTGAAGGGATGGCCAGCACATGGCGACTCACTGTTGCCAGCATTCTCGACAAGGAGAGAACAGCTGCCAGTGTGCCGGGGGACCTTGATGTGTGGATCCCGAGTGGTAATTCCACCCAAGTTAAGGGATAGAGTGCTCAATGAGCTTCATGAGGGTCATCTGGGAGGGTTAAAAATGAAAAGCCTAGCCAGGGCTTATGTGTGGTGGCTCGGAATCGATAAACAAATCGAGGACCTGACCAAGAGCTGCTCAGGATGCCAGAAAGTCCAAAATGCACCACCACAGGCCCCTCTACACCCATGGGAGTGGCCCTCATCTCCATGGCAATGGGTGCATATTGATTTTGCTGGTCCATTCATGGACTCAATGTTTTTAATAGCCGTGGATGCGCACTCGAAATGGCCTGAGGTCATCAAAATGTCCTCCACCACCACGGAGAAAACTATTGCAGTCCTACGGACCATTTTTGCCAGGAATGGCTTGCCAGAACAGATTTGCTCCGACAACGGACCACAGTTTGTGTCCGAAGAGTTCCGGAGGTTCTTGAAAAAGATTGGGGTAAGGCATTACACACCCGCCCCGTATCATCCAGCCACAAATGGATTGGCTGAGAGGTTCGTACAAACCTTTAAGAAGGCAATAAAGGCTATGTACAATGACAACATTCCGCTGCAGCACAAGGTGGACAATTTCCTGTTCGCCTACCGGAATGCGACACATGCAGTCACCAACCAGGCCCCAGCCATGATGTTCTTTAACCAAAGGTTAAGATCCCGCCTGGATTTGCTCAGACCAAATGTACGAAGAGATGTTGAGAGTAAGCAATTCCAGCACATCCATGAGAAGCCAACAAGGAGCTTCAATGTAGGGCAACCAGTCTTGGCCCGCAACTACCGAACAGAAAAATGGCAGCCAGGAACGATATGCACATGGTAGGGCCCACTAATGTACACAGTGGACGTTGGGATGAGCATCGTGAGATGCCATGCTGACCAGATCCTAGAGCCACAGGAACAAGTCAACCCCATGCCTCGCCAATACGTACCTGGTGATGAACCCGACGTACAGGTCGCATCTACCCCAGAAACAGTAGCATCGGAAGCTGATGAGCCAACTGACGACAGGTGGCCAGAATCGCCTCCGCACCAAGAGCAAGACACTCGGGAAAGGCGCTATCCAGAAAGGATCAGGAAGCCTCCCCAAAGACTGAAAATATCAATAGACTATTTTCAGCTAATGTTGCATGTTAAAACTGTTAATTGTAAGTAGTGTGATATTTAATTGTTAAATGAGTGTTATGGTGCTGTTAATCTAGAAGGGGAGGAATTGTAATGTATATACCTTTAAGGGGGGAACTATCTTTTACAGCTCATGTATACTGCAGTACCGGCAGTGACCACACCTGTATATAGCACTGAGTAGTAATCTGTACAGATCAGTTCCAGTGTGAGCCACGTTGAGTAAACACCTGTTGTACCGTTCTCCTGCAGTCTGTGTCTTATTATACACAGACACAACAGGAAGCAAATTAGGCCCTAGCTCTTTTTAAAAAAGAAGACATTTTCAACTTCACTGTTTGAGCAGTAATCTGGCTGAGCACAGCGCCCTCTTTGTAGAAGCTGCCTGATTTTCCTTCCATTAAAATCAACAGACTGAAAATTGGGCAGCTCTCTAAAGAGGACGTTCCACTCTGCCAGATTACCACCCAGGTGGCTAGGACAAAAATAGACTCCTTGATGGGGTATGGTAGCATAGTGGTTAAGTAACTCGATTAGTAATCCAGAGGCCTGGATTAATGATCCGGAGACATAGGGGGTGATTTTCCTGCAGGTGTGGGGAATTGTCGGGTTCCGCGAATGTCGGGGTTCCCATATGAATCTAAATGGGTCTGCCAGATTGATGCAATTTTCCCTCAATTGGCCAATTCATTTCCAGCATGTGGGAACCCTTGCTAATTGACTATTTCCAGTCAGAAAATCGCACAGTATGATGTCATCATTCGTGGTGCTTTTAAGGTCCACAGCAAGCATTGCAACCTCTGCAGGCTTCCAAACGAACCATACAGGATGGCAGAGGAGCCTGCAGCAGCTGTGGCCAGTGCCAGACCCCGAGCTGCCTCCAGATTCGACGAGGCTTCACTGCAGGCATTATTGAATGGGGTTAGGGCCCACAGGGAGGTCCTCTTCCCTAGGTCAGGGAGGAAGAGGCCTCCCACTGAGACCAAGGATGCATGGATGCAGGTGTCAACAGATGTCAACTCGCTGGGAGTCACCAGAAGAACCTGGATACAGTGTCGGAAACGATTCCATGATCTTCACCGTACAGGAAAAGTAAGTATGAAGTTTCCGTCACCCTCAAACTGATCCCCATTGCCTTTCCCCACCAGCACTCAGCTTTAACACTCTCTTCTTCCACATCCCACTTCACAGTCACATCCATGCACCCTTACCCATTCCCTCTCTCTCTATGCTCACATTCACATAACTATTCCACCATGCAGCCCTCACACTCCCTCTCACTCTGATGCTTTGAACACAACTGACAACACACAGGGAGGGCCCTTGGTCTTGCAGCCTCACACCATCTTTGTCTCCCTCTAAGTATCTATGCTATGCAATCTGTACACTCACTCCTTCATTCTCACTCAGACTCCACTTGTCTCCCTCATTGCAGGAAAAGAGAGCTCACAACAACAGAGAGTGAGCCAGGACTGGAGGAGGCCCACCCTCAATAGCCCACCTGACCCCCTGGGAGGAAGGAGTGCTGGAAATTGTCAGGGCTGATGTGGCTGCGGAAGTTGGGGAAGGAGAGACGGGGCAGTCCCGCAAGCTGGTGACAGAATAGTTTTCCATCTCTCTCATTGACATAGCATGAGTCGCTGTTATGATTCTGAAGCTACATTATTTGGACTTATGACCATCTGCAAAATCCAATGTGCATGTAACCTTGGCATCACATCTCTAACTCTTTCCTTTACTCCCCCACAGGACCATCCAGAGCCCCCGTCCCCACTGTGGAGGAGCAAGAGGCTGAGCAGCTAGACTCCTCAGAGGAAGCTCCAACCTCTGAGGGCGCAGCGTCAGCAGAAGTAAGCGCACCCAGCATCAGCGCAGACACTCACACCTCAGAGGTCCTTCGGGACATAGAGTAGTGTTGTCACCTGGTGTTTCACAGCTCACAAGTGAGCATCAGCAGATTGTGGAGACAGGGACAGCAGTGGAGAGTCCCCGTCGGAGGGCGCAGGACTCTGCCAGCTCAGCTCAGCTGCATGTCGACCCTCTGCCTCTGGGTCCATCCGCAAGAGAAGAGGTGATGGATCTCCATGCACAGATGCAGGAGTCTCTGACAGGTTTTGTCTCCAGGGTCGCTGCGAGTGTGGAGCGAATGGAGGAGTCCATAGCGAACATGAGCAGAGCCTTAGTGGAGTCATTGGCGCATGAACGCATCACCACGGAAAGGATGGCTACCTCCGTGGTAAGGCTGGCTACCGTAGAGGAGAGGATGGCTGCGGTGGAGGAGAGGAGGGCTACGGCCGAGTAGAGGAGGGCTACGGCCGAGGAGAGGAGGGCTACGGCCGAGGAGGAGCTTAGTCGCCAGGCTATGGAAAACATGGTGAGTGTTCAGAATAGAATGACATCTCTTGAGGAGCGATGGGCATCTATTGAACACAGAAACCAGACCTTCATGGAAGTCCTTTTGAGTAGGACTTCCAGTGCAGATACGGGTCCCCATGACCCCCCTGATGTGCAGCAAGGTGCTCTCCAGCCACTTGTAGGCGCTGAGGGGGACCTGACCCATGAGAGGGAGGTTGTTGGCACACCTCAAAGAAGTGGGGGCTCCTCTCCACGCGCTCACACTTCCATGCCACTGCAGAGCCCTCGGTCAGAGCCCCGCTGGAGTCCACACCCAAGTGAGAGAGGCGTCTCAACCCCTGCACAGCTGCAGTAGCAGCAGACTGCTGGCGAGCCCTCACAGGCTCGCCACCCCAGAGGACGCCCGCCAAAGGTGTCGAGACAGGAGCAGCAGGAAAGTCAGCAAGGGGCCTCCACATCTGCTGAAGCCACAGGGGAACCACTACGTAGGAGCACGCAAAGAGTTATATAGACAGGTTAAGTGGGGCACGGTGGCATAGTGGTTAGCACTGTTGCCTCACAGCACCAGGGACCCGGGTTCAAATCCGGCCTCGGGCGACTGTCTGTGTGGAGTTTGCACATTCTCCCTGTGTCTGCGTGGGTTTCCTCCGGGTGCTCCGGTTTCCTCCCACAGTCCAAAGATGTGCGGGTTAGGTTGATTTGGCTATGATAAATTGACCCTTAGTGTTAGGGGATTAAATACGTGGGGTTACGGGGATAGGGTGGGATATGTGTCGGTGCAGGCTCGATGGGCCGAAATGGCCTCTATCTGTACTGTGGGGATTCTGTGAATAAAAGAAAAATAAAGCACCACTAATCACAAGGGTAGTCACTTGGGTGAAATGTTTTGTATATAGTTATTATGTCATCAGTATCTTGTTTATAAAAAATCTGATGGCAACTGCTGCAGTTTTGGCGTGTGTCATTTGGCGAATGGGGATTTCACATTGTGGCCTTAGGATTACTTGCAGTTGTCAGGATGCTGGTCAAATAGGTAGGAATGCACAGGGTTTGACCATTGTCCATGCTCAGGTAAGAAGCAGCGAGGCTACAGTGTTTGATTTACTAGGCTAAGCAAATCTGGACAGGATAAGTGCGTTCCTTGCATCCCAGGCAGCAATGTTATTGCGTAATGGTGCCGCTGGTTGATGGGCCTCTGCAGGATGGTCGTTTTTGCCCTCCTCCTCCTCCTCCCCCTCCTCAGCATCATCTTCATCCGAGGCGGGTCTGTGAGGAGCCACTTGGTCCTGAGGAATCTGCAAGCCACGACGCTGTGCCATGTTGTGAAGTACACAGCAAACCACGACAATTCTGGAGACCCTGGCTGCTGAGTATTGTAGGGCTCCACCTGATCTATCCAGGCATCTGAAGCGCATCTTCAGCAATCCGATGGTTTGCTCGATAATGCATCTAGTGGAAATGTGGCTGGAGTTGTAGCGCTCCTCAGCTTCGTTGGTTGGCCTCCTCAACGGCGTCATTAGCCAAGTCCGCAGGGGATAGCCCTTGTCTCCAAGTAGCCATCCCTGAAGTTCGTCTGGCGGCCTGAATAGCGGAGGCACAGTAGACTGGTGCTTGGCACAAACATGCAAAATCTCCTTCTTGTGGTCACACACCAGCTGAACGTTAAGGGAGTGGAAGCCCTTGCGGGCCTCGGGTGACTGTCTGTGTGGAGTTTGCACATTCTCCCCGTGTTTGCGTGGGTTTTCTCCGGGTGCTCCGGTTTCCTCCCACAGTCCAAAGATGTGCGGGTTAGGTTGATTGGCTATGATAAAAAATTGACCCTTAGTGTTAGGGGGATTAAATACGTGGGGTTACGGGGATAGGGTGGGATATGTGTTGGTGTAGGGGTTACAGGGATCGGGTGGGATATGTGTCGGTGCAGGCTCGATGGGCCGAAATGGCCTCTCTGCACTGCGGGGTTTCTGTGGTTCTGTGGTTGACAAAAACTCCTGGATTGCGATGGGGTGCCCTAAGGGCCACATGTGTGCAGTCAATGATGCCCTGCACCCTTGGAAAGTCTGCCAGATGAGCTAATCCAAGCGCTCGCGCCGTGACACTTGCTCGATCCCTGATGAAATGGAAGTGATTGTGCGCGAGGGAAAAGAGGGCATCGGTTACCTGCGTGATGCAAGTGCGTGCGGCCGCCTGGAAGATGCCGCTGATGTCTGTTGCTGATCCCTGGAAGGAGCCTGAGGCAAATAAGTTGAGTGCGGTGGTGACTTTGATGGCCACTGGTAAGGAGTGTCGACCTGGTGCTCTGGGCTGCTGCAGCTGGTGCTGTAGCATTGCGCAGATGTCAGTCACTACCTCTCGCAAAAGTCGGAGCCGCCTTTGGCACTGCTGCTCAGTCATGTTGAGGTAGCTCACCCTGTGTCTGTAGACCCTGTTTGGCGGGTATCTCCTGCGCCGACGGCCTTCCATGCGCTGGCCCCTTCTGGCCTGTGCTGCCTCAGGTGGGTGAGCCGCAGCCTGTCGCTCCTGCTGCTGCTGCTGTGGCTGGTGCTGCTGTTGCTGGTGCTGCTGTTGTTGCTGGATCTGCTGCAGCCTCCTCTGCTGTTGGAGATCCTCTAATGCCAAGAAGGGAAGGAAAAAAAGGCCTCCCATGCTTCTGGTAGATACCTCCGTTGAGGAAGCGCTGAGTGAGGGTGGTGAGAGGGGCTTCCCAGGAGCTCACACTGGAGAAGTGTGTGAGGCTCCAACCTTCCACAGCTGTGCCTAAGCCTGGACCAAGTTGCCCCAAGCCTGAAACAACAAGGTCCTGCAACCTACAAATGATGTCTGATTAAATTTCTTCTTTCCTGATTGACCTGCAGCTGATAGTCAGCAATCCGATATTGTTCACACCAGGTTTCATCAGCAGGGTTCCCACCAGGCATGGTTAGCATGGGAAAAGGCTGAAAATAGCAAGGGCCCCTTAAAATGGCATTACAGCTGCCAATTATTGGTGATTAAGGTGCCTGAAGACCAGTCCCGACAGTTTTGGTAGCAGTGACCACCGCACAGCACTTGAGACGAAAACCCGTCTTCTCACTGAGGACACCCTCCATCGTGTTGTGTGACACTGAAAGCTAAATGATATAAATTCAGAACAGATCTAGCAGCTCAAAACTGGGTATCCATGAGGCGCTGTGGGCCATCAGCAGCAGCAGAATTATATTGCACCACAATCTGTAACCTCATGGCCCAGCATATCCCTCACTCTACCATTACCATCAAACCAGGGGGCCAACCCTGGTTCAATGAGTGCAGAAGAGCATGAGAGGAGCAGCACCAGGCGTACCTAAAAATGAGGTGCCAACTTAGTGAAGCTAAAGCACAGGACGACATACAATCTAAACAGCAGACACAGCATGCTGTAGACAAAGCTAAGCAATCCCACAACCAATGGATCAGATCAAAGCTCTGCAGTCCTGCCACATCCAATCGTGAATGGTGTTGGACAATTAAACAGGAGAAGGAGGCTCCATGAACCTCCTCATGCTCAATGATGGTGGAGCCCAGCACATGAGTGCAAAAGGCAATGCTGAAGTGTTTGCAACCATCTTCAGCCAGAAGTGCTGAGCGGATGTTCCATCTCAGCCTCCTCTTAAGGTCTGCACATCTTCAACCAATTTGATTCACTCCACGTGATATCAAGAATCATCTGAGTGCATTGGATACAGTGGCAAGTAATATTCACGCCACACAAGTTCCAGGCAGTAACTGTCTCCAACAAGAGAGAGTCTAACCACCGCCCCTTGACATTCAATGGCATTACCATTGCTGAATCCCCCACCATTAACATCCTGGGGAGTCACCATTGACCAGAAACTTAACTGGACCAACCACGTAAAAACTGTGGTTACAAGGGCAGGTCAGAGGCTGGATATTCTGCGGCTTGTTAGCAAAGTTAAAGCCAGTGGGATTAAAGAGGCAATAGCCGCATGGATACAAAATTGGCTAAGGGATAGAAAACAGAGAATTGTGGTGGATGGCTGTTTTTCAGACTGGAGGGAGGTGTACAGAGGTGTTCCCCAAGGTTCAGTACTAGGACCACTGCTGTTTTTGAATACATTAATGACTTGGACTTGGGGGTACAGGGCACAATTCCAAAATTTGCAGATGACACAAAACTTGGAAGTGTAGTAAAAAGTGAGGAGGATAGTGATAGACTTCAAGAAGACATAGACAGGCTGGTGGAATGGGTGGACACATGGCAGATGAAATTCAACGTAGAGAAGTATGAGCTGATACATTTTGGTAGGAAGAATGAGGAGAGACCATACACACTGAATGGTACAATTTTAAAGGGGGTGCAAGAACAGAGAGACCTGGGGGTGTTTGTGCACAAATCTTTGAAGGTGGCAGGACAGGTTAACAAAGCAGTTAATAAAGCCTCTGTGATCGTGGGCTTTATAAATAGAGGCATAGAGCACAGAAGCCAGGAAGTTATGCTAAACCTAAAAAAACGCTAGTTCGACCCCAGCTGGAGTATTGTATCCAATTCTGTGCACCACACTTTAGGAAGGATGTGAAGGCTTTGGAGAGGGTACAGAAAAGATTTACTAAAATGGTACCAGGGATGAGGGATTAAAGTTATTTGGAGAGACTGGAGAAGCTGGGGTTGTGCTCCTTAGAGCAGAGAAGACTAAGAGGAGATTTGATAGAGGCGTTTAAAATCATGAAGGGTTTAGATATAGTAAATAAAGAGAAACTGTTTCCAATGGCTGAAGGGTCAATACCGAGAGGGCACAGATTTAAGGTGATTGGCAAAAGAGCCAGAGGCGACATGAGGAAAAACCTTTTTACACAAAGAGTGGTTGGATTTGGAATGCACTGCCTGATAGGGTGCTGGATACAGATTTACTAGTAGCATTTAAAAAGGAATTGGACTTTTTTTTATTCGTTCCTGGGATGTGGGAATCGCTGGCAAGGCCAGCATTTATTGTACATCCCTAATTGCCCTCGAGAAGGTGGTGGTGAGCCGCCTTCTTGAACCGCTGCAGTCCGTGTGGTGAAGTTGCTCCCACAGTGCTGTTAGGGAGGGTGTTCCAGGATTTTGACCCAGCGACGATGAAGGAACAGTGATATATTTCCAAGTCAGGATGGTGTGTGACTTGGAGGGGAACTTGCAGGTGATTGTGTTCCCATGCACCTGCTGCCCTTGTCCTTCTAGGTGGTAGACGTCGCAGGTTTGGGTGGTGCTGTTGAAGAAGCGAGTTTCTGCAGCGCATCTTGTAGATGGTACACACTGCAGCCACGGTACGCCGGTGGTGGAGAAAGTGAATGTTTAAGGTGGTGGATGGGGTGCCAATCAAGCGGGCTGCTTTGTCCAGCTTCTTGAGTGTTATTGGAGCTGCACTCATCCAGGCAAGTGGAGAGTATTCCATCACACTCCTTACTTGTGCCTTGTAGATGGTGGAAAGACTTTGGGGAGTCAGGAGTTGCAGAATACCCAGCCTCTGACCTGCTCTTGCAGTCTAGGTATTTATGTGGCTGGTCCAGTTAAGTTTCCGGTGAATGGTGACCCCCCAGGATGCTGATGGTTGGGGATTCTGCGATGGTAATGCCGTTGAATGTCAAGGGGTGGTGGTTCGACTCTCGCTTGTTGGAGATAGTGATTGACTGGCACGAGTGTGTCACAAATGTTACCTGCCAGTCATCAGCCGAAGCCTGAGTGTCATCCAGGTCTTGCTGCATGCAGGCATGGACTGCCTCACTATCTGAAGAGTTGCGATAAATACTTGAAGGAGAAAAAGTTGCATATTAGGAACAATTTCATGGGCATGGTTGTGCTGATAATGGTTACTTCAAGCTAAAGAAACAATATACCACATACCAGACTCAGCAATGGAGCCTATTGTCAATACAGTTATTGTCTTGGAATTTCAAAACAGTTGAGCTATCATCTTCTCAGGTTGTGGGAGATTTATTCTGTGTCTTTCTAGCCAGTTATTTTGATTTACTTTTTCTACAATGCAATCATTTAGCTCTTGCAAATCAGTTCAGGTTATCCAAATGACCTGTTTCTGTGCTGTAAATTCTATGCATTACCATCTATGTAATATCAAGTAAGTTTTCTGAAGAATGCATATGTATATGATTAGTAGGGTCTGTGGAAATTAATTATGCTCGCAGTCAGTGAGCAAAGTAGAGGCATCCGGCAGCCGGAGCAGCCAAATGCAGAGCAAGATTTAAAGCAGAAATGTTTCTTACTATTATGAAGTGCAATTTTTGTCTTTTGGAAAGAGCAAAAGAGAGCTTACTTTATAAAGTTTATTAGCCCTAAGTAAAGAAGCTTTTCAATGAAGTAGTGGCTGGAATTTTATTATGGAGGCAGGTTGGGAGCTGGTGGGTTGGAGAGGCTTTAATGCGATCAGGAAACCCTGGAGAATGGGTTTCCCGCAGGCCCTGGCGAAATTAACGGCAGGGCCTGATTAGCATTTCAAAGCTCTGTTTCCCACCCGCAGCCAGCCAGCTGGAGAGGCTGGCTGTTGGGAGGGTAGGCCTGCGGCTCTAGGCCACAGAGAGGAGGAGGGAGGGATGGGGGGTGGTCGGGGGCCGGAGGCAGATTGGGAGCCGGTGGTGCATCGGGGGGATGGGGGGGGAGAGTAGCATCGGGGGCGGGGGGGTGGGGGTGCACAGGGCTGGAGGGGGGAGTCCGGGAAGGTGAACAGGGGCCAGAGTGGGGCTTTGTGGGGGGGGGGTGGATCGGAGGCCTTTTCGGGGGGGGATCAGAGCCCTCGCGTGGGGGATATCCGAGGCCTTTTGGGGGGATTAGAGGCCTCAGGAGGTGGATCAGAGGCCTCGGGGGGAGGTGATTGGAGGCCGTGGGGTGGGGTCTCCAATCCAGGGGGATGGGTGAGGCAGCAGCCTCCTGGATCGAGCAGTCCTCGCCTTACTTTAGCTGGCGGGTTCCCCAAGACCTGAGAAACCCGACCAGCCAGAGTTAAATTTGAAATGGTGGTTAAATCTGAGGCATGCAGCCTCATTATAATATTTAAATAGGAGACCCGCCTCCTGGGAGTAGGTTGGCAGCCTGCTCCCATCCCGCCTCTGTTAAAACCAGAAGTAGGCGGGTTGGGGTCGGGATTCAGTTTTTTTAACACTTTAACCTCCCAGCCGACCCCAATCCACCCGTTTCTTGCTGTGAAAATGCCTCCATTAGTTCGAACATTACTGCAAACCAATGTACACCTTACTATGATGTCCAAAATGATTTTAGAATCGTGAGTAAAATGAGCTGTGATACGACAATTGAATTGAGTTTTCATTTGATATGTTAGTTGAGTGTCATTTTAAGAAGTCTGTGATATCGCCGTGTCGCACCAGGATACTGTGTTAATATTTTATGCATTAAAATGTTTAAAGTTAATAAAGAAAATAAGGAGATGTACTGAAAGTGTTAACTGAATTATCAATCTCTGCAGGCACAATGTTTCATTGTACATCTGTGGCCGCTTAATTCAAGATTGATTTTTGCTGTCCTCAAAAAACATTTTACGGATTTGTTTGTGCTCAGTAATTTTATTTGGTAGAGTGCTGGTAACTGTTGTAAGCTCAAAATGTGCTTTTCTAGCTGGAAAACTGCACAACTTCCTGAAACGCTAGTAGGAATTAACTGAGTATCAGGCTATGGGCTGTAATTGCCTCGGACACAAATTCTGAAGCCACCTTAGTAACGTTACCTGTGTGGATAAAACAAGTATTTTCTCAGTGTTGCTTAGTGTTATGTTGTCTTGTGGCAAATGCCTGTGATAGCAGGGAGAGATGTAGGGTGTGCAAAATGCATAGGGCTATCTTTTTCAGCAAGTTTCTGTTGTTTCTCCCCCTCATTTAGGGCTAGAAATGTCTCCATGCATTACATTTACCCCGCTGGCAAAGTGAGATAGTGGCTTACTCACTTCATCCATGGGATGTCCAAGGTATGGAGGAATTTCTAGCCATTGGTTCTTCTGCACCAAGCACTGCATCCTAATTGTGGGTAGACTGCTGGCTTGCTTTCATGCTTCTACCAGTCAGTTGTTCCCCAGTTTTTACTCTTTTTTTCTCCAGGCAATAATCTTGCTCATGGTCAGCATCCCGTTGTTCTTGCTCTAGAAATATAGAAACATAGAAACACAGAAGATAGGAGCAGGAGTAGGCCATTCGGCCCCTCGAGCCTGTTCCACCATTTATTGAGATCATGTAACGGCTTCAGCGGCACTTCCCTCTGCTCGCCGCCTGAGGGCGGCTTTTGAGGCTTCGGTGCGCTGCTGCCGTGCCTTTGGGCCCCTCTCCTCACTTGTTTCTCGAGTAATTGATCTCATCAGAGTAATTAGGCTAGTTAATAAAGTTGTTCGTTTTTGTCCTTGTCTTGTCCCTCTTTTAAATGGACCAAGTAAATTAAACAAATAGACTGTAATTAAAACTCTAAAACTTTAAATAAACCTTAGCAAATCAAATTAAAATTTGGTTGTCCAATCCAATTATGCACTCCAGTCCCCGCGGCGCCCACCGGTCACGGAAGTGCTCGAGCGCGCCGGCGGACACCGCGTGCTCCATCTCCAGGGCCACCCGGGCGCGAACATGGCCGCGGAAGAGAGGGAGGCAATCTGGCTGGACGACCCCCTCGACCGCCCGCTGCCTGGACCAATTGATGGCTTTTTTAGCCAGGCCCAGGAGCAGACCCACGAGGAGGTCCTCCAACCTGCCCGCTCCCCTCCGCACCGGGTGACCGTAGATCAAGAGCGTGGGACTGAAGTGCAACCAAAAGTCGAGGAGCAGCCCCTTCAAATAATGGAAGAGGGGCTGCAACCTCTCACATTCTGCATATATATGAAAAACGAACTCCTCCAGGCCGCAGAACAAACAGGCGGCCTGGGAGTCCGTGAACCTACTTAAAAATATATTGCACGGGACTGCCCCGTGCAACACTCTCCAGGCCAAGTCCCGAATAGAACAGTGGAGGACACCCACATAGAGAGACCTCCATTGGGGACCTCCGCCTCCGCCGGAAGGCAAGACGGTCCGGACAGCAGGCGTAGATGGCAAAGTGGAGAGTGTGCAGGAGCAGCCCGTACAGGAAACCCCTCCGTGCGGAATGAAAAGGCACGGAGGGTATTTCCTCGAGACGGCTCAAGTTGTGAGGCGCCGGTTCCCGAGGGGGGTTTCGGGGCTGGGCGCCGATAAGGAATTCCGTCCGAACGGGGGAAGGCTCGGACGGGATCGCCCCACGCGCTTGAGCCGCCTCGATACACCTCGTGGCGCCGGGGCGCAGCGTCGCTTTCATCGACTCGTTGGCATTGACCGCGAGCTGGACGTTGGCCCAAGACATGCGCCGCGCCAACTCCTCTGGCGCCATCCAGCCCGCTCCACCGCCATCGAGCAGATCCCCGACTCTAGTCACCTTGCCAGGCACAGCCCTGCCCTCCGCCAGCCACCCGAACCCGTAGACGTGGAGGTGCGGATTCCTGAACAGCGGCTCCCGAAGGACAGCCGCCATTCCTGACGGGGGAGAGCTCCGCCTGGAAGCGACGTAGTTCCAAACCCATAGCAGTTCCTGGTAGAAGACAGGCAGCTCCCACAGGCTGGCACGCGTGCCGCCCACTTCCAAAAACAGGAGCTGCATGTCGTAATTGAGGCCGTGCAAGTGGCGGAAAAAATACGTCGCCAGCGCACACCATCTCGGAGGATTCTCGACATACAGGTATCTCTGCAGCGTCTGAAGACGGAAAGTCGCAGCCTGGGTGCGGAGGCACACCAGCACCTGACCGCCCTCCCTAAGCGGGAGACTCAGCACCGCGGCAGAGACCCAGTGCTTCCTTTTGTCCCAGAAGAAGTCGACGAGCTTCTTCTGTATCTTGGCGACAAACGCAGGGGGAGGGATCAAAGTGACGAACCGGTACCACAACATGGCGGCCACCAGTTGGTTTATGACCATCGCTCGACCCCTGTAGGACAACACTCGGAGCAATCCTGTCCAGCATCCTAAGCGAGTGGTGACTTTGGCCTCCAACTCTTGCCAGTTCGCCGGCCAGGCGTCCTCGGCAGGGCTAAGGTAGACTCCCAAGTAGAGGAGGTGCGTGGTGCTCCAGGTGAAGGGCCTGAACTCCTCCGGCAGGGAGTCCACCCGCCACTGACCCACCAGGAGTCCGGAACATTTCTCCCAGTTGATCTTGGCGGAGGATGGGTCCGAGTAAATCTGCTGGCATTCCCGCATCCTCCGCAAGTCAGCGGGATCTGTGACCGTGAGGAGCACGTCATCGGCGTAAGCCGAGAGGACCACCTCCACGCCCGGCCCTTGCAGAGCCAGTCCCGTCAACCTCTTCCGCAAGAGGCACAGGAAAGGCTCTACACAAACGGCGTATAACTGGCCGGACCTGGGGCATCCCTGACGCACCCCCCTCCCGAAGTGAAGGGGTGCCGTCAAGGACCCGTTAACTTTAATCAGACACTCTGCGGCAGCGTACAGAAGTCGGATCCGGGCGACAAAATGCGTCCCGAGCCTGAATGCGCGCAGAGTCCCGAAGAGATACTCGTGATCTACCCTGTCGAACGCCTTCTCCTGATCCAGGGAAAGGAAGGCGACCGACAGACCAGCCCTCTGGGAATGGTGGACCAGGTCCCGGACCAGATGGATGTTATCGTGGATGGTCCGGCCCGGGACCGTGTAGGACTGGTCGGGGTGGATCATGTGGGCCAGCACGGCACCGAGGCGAGCAGACATGGCCCTGGCAAAAATTTTGTAGTCCGTGCTGAGGAGGGAGACCGTGCGCCAGTTTTTAAGGAGGCGGAGATCGCCCTTCTTAGGCAGCAGGACAATAACCACCCTGCGCCAAGAGAGGGGCAACTCCCCGGTCGCCAAACTTTCCCCCAGGACCCGCGCGTAGTCACCCCCCAAGACATCCCAGAACGCCCTGTGGAACTCCACGGTCAGCCCGTCCAGCCCCGGGGACTTTCCCCTGGAGAGCTGGCGGAGGGCGCCGGTCAGCTCCTCCAGACTCAGAAGAGCGTCCAATTTTTCGGCGCCCTCCAGGCCGACCTTCGGCAGGTCCTCCCACAAAACTCTGCGCGCACCCTCGCTGGACGGATCCGGAGAGAACAGAGCCCCGTAATTGGCGCGGGCCTCCGCGCTGATTCCCTCCGGATCCGAGACCAGAGATCCATCGTCGGCCAGCAGCCCCAAGAGCTGCTTACGGACCCCCCGTCTTTTTTGCAGCGAGTAGAAGAAGGGGGAGCCGCGGTCCAGGTCCCGCAGGAACAGGATCCGCGACCTCACGTACGTGCCTCGGGGCCCGATGAGCTGCAGGTCCCTCAGCGTGCCCTTCTTCTCTTCGTACACCTTCCGCAGGGCCGGGTCCTCGACGACTTGACCGAGATGTGACTCCAGGTCGAGCACCTCCTTCTCCAACCGCCCGACCCGGGCCTCCCGCCTCTTGGTCGACCCCTTCGCGTACTCCTGACAGAAGAGACGGACGTGAGCCTTGCCCATGTCCCACCATAGCCTCAAGGAGGGGAAGCCCCCCCCCGCTTCCTTCTCCAGTCGGCCCAGAACTGATGAAATGAATCCTGGAACCGCGCGTCCTCCAGCAGCAGGTTGTTAAAATGCCAGTACGCGGACCCCCCCCGCGCACGCAGCGGAACGAGCTCCGCCCACACCAGGTGGTGGTCCGTGCACGGCACCGGCCGCATGGAAGCCGCCGGAACGCAGGAGACGTACGCCCGGGAAATATAAAGGCGATCGATTCTGGACCATCCTCCTCCAGACCTCACGCTAGTGAAGGCGCTGGAGTCGGGGTGGAGATGACGTCAGACGTCCACCAAGTCGAAGGACCCGACCAGGTCCCTCAACTTCTCCATCGCCGCCGGGCATCGCTGGGGGGCCGAACGGTCCCTCGCCTCGAGGGTGCAGTTAAAATCCCCCCCGAGGATGACGCACTCGCCCACGTCGATGGAGCCCAGAAGAGCGGACACTTCTTCAAAGAAGCGCACTTGCTGCGCACTGGCCTGAGGGGCGTACACGTTCACTAGATGGAGCGGCACGCCCCCCAGGTGAACAGTGACCTGGAGCAAGCGGCCTGGCATGTGCTCCTTGACCCCCAAGATCTCCGGCTGAAAATGCGGGGCCAGCAAGATAGCCACCCCACTGGAAACGCTGGAGAGGTGACTCATGCTGACCCCTCCTTGCCACTCCAGGAGCCACGTGGCCTCGTCTCCCGGAACGGTGTGGGTTTCTTGCAGGAAACACACCGCATACTTCCCGTCCCGAAAGACCGAAAGGTTATTAAATCTGCGGCAAGCCTCCCTGCTGCCGTTGATGTTGAGGCTGGCTATGGTTATCTTCATATCAAAAGCATAGTGCAACCTCTACCTACACCTAACGGGAGGAGGGAGCGCAGCCGCTAGTCGACCGCCACTCCCTCAGCAGCCCAGTGAGGAACGACCTGAGCCGCCGCAGCTCGAGTGGGCTCATGTCCGCGTCCGCGCCCATGGTCTTGACGGCGGCGCGGACCGGCCCGATGAGCAGCGCCAGCTCCGACCACCTGGCGAGGGCCAGCCGGGTCTTATTTTGACGACCCTGGCACACGGCCACAAAATCCCGGAGTTCCCTGACGGGAATGAGGGGAGACCCGGCGAGGGGCACGAGGTCATCCATCGCCTCGTCGGCAATGGAATCCAACTCATCCTCTGCGCCCATCACCGAGTCCCCGTCCTCCTCCGGGGGGTCGCCACCAGCGACCGACCCGTCCGTCGCGCAGTGCGCAGCGAACGGCTCGGCCGCATCGGCCGGCCCCGCCTCCGCCCAGATCCCACCCCCAGGATCGGTGGCAGAGGATTCCTCCCTGGGCTCCTCCGGGGGCGCCGGGCCAGAAGACGGCGGTGGTTCGGAGTCCCCCTCCGCCCCAGACGCCAGAACGACCGGAGAAATTGGAGAGAAAACAAATCCGAATTCCTCCAGGACGTCCGGCGCCGGAGACACAGTCAGAGGGCCTTCCCCTTCCCCGCCACTGGCCTCCGACCCAGCAGATGGGGTGTTTTTAACTAAAACCTCGACCAGGTTGAGCAGCCCTTGGGAAATGTCCGGGTCGCTTTGGTTGAGCTCACTTTCCTCGAACTCGCCCGACCCAGACCCCAGGCCGCCCGACCCGGCGAGGGGTAACGGTACAGATAAAATGTCTATATCTGCCGCGGGTTGTTCCGCGACACCCCCCCACGGGCAGGGTCTCGTCCCCATCCCTGGGAGGCATGTGCTGGACAGACACATCTACCTCAGCCTCCCGAGGGACAGGCGACCCCTGCCAATCACTGGTGATGGTGACAGCGGGGGGGGGGGGCGCAGTGCCCGCGGCAGGTGATGACTCCCCCTGCTCGGAGGGACCTTCCTCCTCCCGGTCCTCCTCCTCTTCCAGGGGGTCGCGCCTTCTTTTTAGCATGGAGGGAGCGAGGGAGACCTCCATGTCTGCAGAGGCCTCCTCCTCTGCTCCCTCCGGCGTAGCAGGTTTTTCGGGTTGCTCGGGCCCGAGCCCGGCCGCAGGTATCGGCGTTTCCACTACGGCGGTTGCGGCCACAGGCTCGGGCACGAGGCCCCTCCCGCCCTCGTCTGCCCCGCCCAACTCCGCGAGGAGCGCGGGTGTCAGGGGCTCTAAGTTTAGGGGTCGGCCCTCCGCGGGGGGACCCGCCCTGAGGTGTTTTGTCTTACGCCGCGACTTCCTTCCGCCCGGACGGGCACCCTCCCCCCCGCCGGAGGCCCCGGTGGCATCGGCCTCCGACGTCGACCGCGCATCAGTGGCACCCGACGCGCGGACAGATCCGGGAGGGGGAGCGGCAGTGGCGCCAGCCTCGGCCATGCCAGACGATCTGGCGGCCTTGGAGGCGGGGCAGTTTCTTCTGATGTGCCCCACCTCCTTGCAGGCGTGGCACCGCACACCGTCCGACGTCCAGAAGACGCGATAGGCGGTCCCCTCGTGGAGGACGACGAAAGCCCCGTCGGTGTCCTTCTCCCGCACCAGCTGGATAAAAAGCTGGCGCCGGAAGGAGAAAACGTGGCGAAGGCTGGCCTCCCGGAAGCCGAGCGGGATGGGCGTAATCCCCGACCTCACCTCCCCAAGTTGACATAAGTGGGGGAGGAGGAGCTCACCAGGAACAAAGGGCGGGAGGTTGGAAATAACCACCCTCTGCGCGGTGGCCTCGAGGGGGTCCACCGGCAGAAAGGTCCCGCCCACGGTGAGCCCCTTGGTGACGGCCAGGTACACCGCCCACTCCGACCCCAGGAAGAACACAGCCTTCCCGTACATTTTTGAGGCGGCGAGGATGGCTGAAGGGCCGACAACCTCAGCCATGGCCTTTACACACGCCTCAATTGTCATTGTGGGGTGGGTGTAGCTCTTCACCCCAAGCTTTTTTGTTATTAAAGATAAAGGTGACGGGGCAGCAGAGGCAGCGGGAGCAGCCGTGGCTGTGGCTGCCACCGCCGCATATGACCTAGCCGGCCCCGCCACCGGCGAAGAATTAGACACCATTATGGGGTGGTTTTTATAAAGAGCTACACTCACCCCAAGTCACAGGCCTGAAGATGTTAAATGGCCTCCGGTTTTTTATAGTCCTCCCTTGAGCAGAGGGAGCAGTTAAATTAAAGGCCCACCTCTCCCCTTGTTGATTGGATTGGGAGAGGGGCCTTCTCCCTTCTGCTCAAGTGGCAATTAATAAAAAGCTTAATGGAGGTGCCTCTTGAGAGAGAGAGCAGAGAGAGACAAAGAGAGAGAGAGAGGGGGGGTGGGAAGGAGGGAGGCCGCAAAGGCAGGGTTGCCACTCAGGATGGTAGGTGGGTGGGTGTCGGCAGGGGTGCACTCTCCGATGGAAAAAAACAAAGTCTCTGTTGGTGGTCGTCCGGCAGGGGGAGAAGATGTCTTCGCCTGGGAAAGCTGGAGATGCCCAGGCTCAGTCCTACACCAGGCCTTAACAATGTATTAATTGATTTAGAGACTTCACCTAGGCAGCTCCAGCTGTCCCAGGCCAGGCAATAGAAGGGGTGCTTATTAGTGGTGTGTGTGGCCTAGTATTCTACAAGAGCCACACACACACACAGACACCCCTTGGTGTTCTGGCCGCTCTTCTTTCCTCCCCCTGCCTACAATACAAAGTCTTTTGGAGAATGCACCAGATGACACCCACCTGCAGATGTTCAGCAGAAGCTGTTAGCCTTCCCTCCTTCCAGGCAGTTGATGGTTGGTGTCGATGCTGCTCCTCTCCCCTCTCTCCTTCTCCTGGAATGGAGGCCAATTTGGGGAGGCAATGGTGGAAAGGCCTCTCCTCTAGTAGATGTTGGCCTCCTTTTCCCTCTGTCCTCTCTCTCCAGGCACCTCAGTTGTAGTTGCTGTTGCTGTGGTAGTGGTGGTCTGATGTCTCTCCTTCTCCTCCACTCCCTGGTCAAGGAGACCACCACTTTCCACTCTCCTTCAGGTGAACCAGCAGCACAGAGAGCAAGGCAGAGAATGAATAAAGCTGTAAGGTCTTGTCCTTGTCTTGTCCTCTGTGCCTCTGGCCTCACCTGTGTGTTGTCAATGTGTTTGTCTCCTGTCTCATTTGATTAATTATGTCACGTGACCACTCTGGCCTGTATTTAAGCTTCCTGTTTCCTGTCCTCTTGGCTCAGTCCTGGGTTCGCCTGCCTGCCTGCAAGTAACAGCTTTTGCTGTGTCTCTGGCGTTCTCGAGTCTCTCTGTGTTTTCGAGTCTCAACTGAATCTCCTTTCGAGTGTTACCATGTCTCTGTGTTTTCGAGTCTCAAGTGAATCTCCTTTCGAGTGTTACCCTGTTTCTATATTCTCGAGTCTCAAGGAAGCATCTTCCGAATTCTACCCGGTCTCGAGTCCTTGGATAGGTTTCCTGCACTTGGGTCCACTACCGAAACCCTAGCAAAACGGCCCCGTGAATGCACGGCCCCGTGACAGTAGGACTGAGCCCTACATGGACCCAGCAGAAACCAACCAGCCAAGGTTTGGAACTCTCGAGTTAATTTTCGAGCTCTTTTGGTCAATATTTGGTCTCCTAGGAAGAAGACTCCCCACTGTGTCTTTGTGTTTAATTTTTGAGTCTCCTAGGGAGAAGACCCCCACTGTGTTAAATTTTCAATGAACTTTCAAGTCTCCTATGCTAAATTCAAGTGAACTTTCAAGTCTACTGGGCCTTCATAGTGTTAAATTTTCGAGTGAACTCTCAGGCCTCCTGTTGGCCTTCATAGTGTTAGATTTTCGAGTCAACTTTCAAGTTTCCTGGGCCTCCCGTTGTGTTAAACTTTCAAGTCAACTTTCAAGTTTCCTGGGCTTTCATAGAGTTAAATTTTCGAGTGAACTTTCAAGTCTACTGGACCTTCATTGTGTTTAACTCTCAAGCTTCCTGGCTCTCTACTGTGTTAAATTCTCAAGTTAAATTTTCGAGTGAACTCTCAAGTCTCCTGGCCCTCATTGTGTTAAACTCTCGAGTGAACTTTCAAGTTTCCTGGACTTTCATTGTGTTAACTTTCTAGTTAACTTTCAAGCTTCCTGGGCCTCTACTATGTTAGACTCCCAAGTGAACCCTCAAGTTTCCTGGGCCTTCATGGTGTTAAATTCTCGAGTGAACTTTCAAGTTTCCTGGACTTTCATTGTGTTAACTTTCAAGCTTCCTGGGCCTCTACTGTGTTAAATTCTCACGTCAACTCTCAAGCTTCCTGGGCCTTCGTTGTGTTAAACTCTCGAGCTCTCTTGGGCAAATATTTGGTCTCCTAGGAAGAAGACTCCCCGCTGTGTCTTTGTGTATAATTTTTGAGTCTCCTAGGAAGAGGACCCCCGCTGTGTTTGCCACCCTCCTGGTTTGGACAAGTTTAATTTTCGAGCTCTCCTGGACAAGATAAAGAGTAAAGAAAAGAAAGAAGAAAATGAGTTTTCCAGTTCTCCTGGGCAAATTAAGTAAACTTTCGAGCTCTCCGGGACAAAATAAACTCTCGAGCTCTCCTGGACAAGATAAACTCTCGAGTTCTCCTGGACAAAATAAACTCTCGAACTCTTCGGTTTTGGTATCGATAAACTTTCGAGCTCCCCTGGATAAGAAACTTTTGAGCTCTCCTGGATAAAAGTCTCAAGCTCCCCTGGATAAGAAACTTTTGAGCTCCCCTGGATAAGAAACTTTCGAGCTCTCCCGGATAAGATACTCTCAAGTTCCCCTGGACAAGTTAAACTCTCGAGTTCTTCTGGATCGTATAAACTCTCAAGTTCTCCTGGACAAGTTAAATTTTCGAGCTGTCCTGGACAAGATAAACTCTCAAGTTCTCCTGGACAAGTTAAAACTTTCGAGCTCTCCTGCACAAGATAAACTCTCAAGTTATCTTGGGCAAATATTTGGGCTTTTGCTGTGTTTTGTGCTGTTAAACTCTCGAGCGCTCCCGAGCTCCCACTGTGTTTTTTGTGTTTAATTCTCGAGTCTCGCTAAAAAAAATAAAGTATAAAAAAATAAAAATAAATAAATAAATAAAATTGTGATCATCTTAGGCTTATGGGACGTCAGGTGCCGTCCCTAAAAGGGGGGGGGGTACTGTAACGGCTTCAGCGGCACTTCCCTCTGCTCGCCGCCTGAGGGCGGTTTTTGAGGTTTCGGTGCGCTGCTGCCGTGCCTTTGGGCCCCTCTCCTCACCTGTTTCTCGAGTAATTGATCTCATCAGAGTAATTAGGCTAGTTAATAAAGTTGTTCGTTTTTGTCCTTGTCTTGTCCCTCTGTGCCTCTGGCCTCACCTGTGTGTTGTCAATGTATTTGTCTCCTGTCTCATTTGATTAATTATGTCACGTGACCACTCTGGCCTGTATTTAAGCTTCCTGTTTACTGTCCTCTTGGCTCAGTCCTGGGTTCGCCTGCCTGCCTGCAAATAACAGCTCTTGCTGTGTCTCTGGCGTTCTCGGGTCTCTCTGTGTTTTCGAGTCTCAACTGAATCTCCTTTCGAGTGTTACCCTGTTTCTATATTCTCGAGTCTCAAGGAAGTATCTTCCGAGTTCAACCCGGTCTCGAGTCCTTGGATAGGTTTCCTGCGCTTGGGTCCACTACCGAAACCCTAGGAAAACGGCCCCGTGAATGCACAGCCCCGTGACAGATCATGGCTGATCATCCAAATTCAGTACCCTGTCCCTGCTTTCTCCCCATATCCCTTGATCCCTTTAGCCTTAAGAAATATATCTAACTCCTTCTTGAATATATTTAATGAATTGGCCTCAACTGCCTTGTGTGGCAGAGAATTCCACAGGTTCACCACTCTCTGGGTGAAGAAATTCCTCCTCGTTTCTGTCCTAAATGGCTTACCCCTTATCCTTAGACTGTGACCCCTGGTTCTAGACCCCCCCGCCACCGTCATCGGGAACATCCTTCCTGCATCTAGTCTGTCTAGTCCTGTTAGAATTTTATAAGTTTCAATGAGATCCCCTCTCATTCTTCTAAACTCTAGCGAATATAAGCCTAATCGACCCAATCTCTCCTCATACGTCATTCCTGCCATCTCAGGTATCAGTCTGGTGAATCTTCGCTGCACTCTCTCCATGTGAAGAACATCGTTCCTCAGATAAGGCGACCAAAACTGCACACAATACTCAGTGTGTGGCCTCAACAAGGCCCTGTACAACTGCAGCAAGACATCCTTGCTCCTGTACTCGAATCCTCTCACTATGAAGGCCAACATACCATTTGCCTTCTTAATCGCCTGCTGCACCTGCATGCTTACCTTCAGCGACTGGTGCACAAGGACACACAGGTCTCGATGCACTTACCCTTTTCCCAATCTATTGCCCTTCTGATAATAATCTGTCTTATTGTTTTTGCCACCGAAGTGGATAACCTCGCATTTATCCACATTATACTGCATTTGCCATGCATCTGCCCAATCACCCAACCTGTCCAAATCATCCTGGAGTTTCTCTGCATCCTCCTCACAGCACACACGCCCACCCAGCTTTGTGTCTTCTGCAAACTTGGAGATATTACATCTAATTCCCTCGTCTAGATCATTTATATATATATTGTGAATAGCTGGGGTCCTAGCACCGATTCCTGCGGTACCCCACTAGTCACTGCCTGCCACTCAGAAAAAGACCCGTTTATTCCAACTCTTTGCTTCCTGTCTGCTAACCAGTTCTCTATCCAAGACAGTACCTTACCCCCAATCCCATGTGCTTTAACTTTGCACGCTAATCTCTTATGTGGGACCTTTTCGAAAGCCTTCTGAAAGTCCAAATACACCACATCCACTGGTCTCCTTTATCTATTCTACCAGTTACATCCTCAAAAAATTCCAGTAGATTAGTCAAGCATGATTTACCTTTTGTAAATCCATGTTGACTTTGTCCGATCCTGTCACTGTTTTCCAAGTGCTCTGCTATTACATCTTTTATAACGGACTCTAGCAATTTCCCCACTACCGATGTCAGACTTACCGGCCTATAATTCCCCGTTTTCTCTCTACCACCTTTTTTAAATAGTGGGGTTACATTAGCTATCCTCCAATCCATGGGAACTGTTCCAGAGTCTATAGAATTTTGGAAGATGACGAGCAATGTATCTACTATTTCTAGGGCCTAGGATGTAGATTATCAGGCCCGGGGGATTTATCGGCCTTCAATGCAGTCAATTTCCCTAACACTATTTCCCTACAAATACTGATTTCATTCAATTCCTCCCTCTCATTAGCCCCTATGTTCCCCGACATCTCTGGGAGGTTATTTGTGTCCTTCTTTGTGAAGACAGAACCAAAGTATGTATTTAATTGGTTTGCCATTTCTTTGTTCCCCATTATAAATTCCCCTGATTCTGACTGCAAGGGACCTATGCTTGACTTCACCAATCTTTTTCTCTTCACATATCTATAGAAGCTTTTACCTCTATGTCAGTATCAGAAATGTACCAATTTCTGAAACAGAGACATAAGACAGTGGGCTGGATTTTAAGATCGGGATGCGTTGGGAGCTGAGGGTGTGATGGGGGGTGCGTCTGGTAGCACGTGGGAAACCTGGAAGTCAATGCAAAGCGTTTGTCAGGGGCTTTTTAATCCAGCCACCGCATTACCATATCATTTCCGGGTTTCCCGACCAATTCGCATGAACCGGTGTCATGATGACCCACATGATGCAATTTCAACTCCATTACTTAAAGGGACACTCCAAACATGCAATTTGAAGGAGTTTGGAGTTGGGAGCCAAAGAGAAGGAAGTGGGAAAATGGAGTTGAGAAGGGCAAAGGCTGAGCCTCAGTTCAGTGACACCAGTGATGTGCTGCTGGGGGCTGTGAGGACCTGGACGGATATACTGATTCCTAGCGACGGGAGGAAGATGCTCGCTGGGGACACCAAGAAGGCATGATTGGAGGTGGCAGAAGAGGTCAGCTGCACGAGCTTGGTGCCACACCCCTGGATCCAATGTAGGAAGTATTTCCATGACCTAAGGAGGGCAGGAAAGGTGAGAGCAGTGGTACATTCACCTACATTCTGATGTGTGCATCATCCCACCCCCTCGCTCTGCCTTCTCACGCCTACTCCAGCACATCTCTCCTCATATCAACTTACCTTGCAGGTACACCCATCTCTCTCTATCTATGCATTTCCCCATATCCCCATCTATTCATCCACTACTGACACTCACCCTCATCCTTATGCAATGCCATGCCAATCCCACATAGTAACCCTCAACAGATATTCTCTATCCATCCAACATGTGTCATTACTCTCACTCATAGGTCTCTTATTTCCCTCCTTGCAGGAGAAGAGTACACAGAACACGAAGGAGGTGCAGAGAACCGGAGGTGGACCCCCACATATCTCACAGCTAACAAGTGCGGAGGAGGAGGCGCTGGAGATCAGTGGAGCCGCGGCATGCCTGGCCATCAGAGATGGGGAGAGCGGGGCTTTTCTGTTACCTGGTGACAGAATTAAATATTGGACAGCCACGTGGCGTATAACACTCAGTCATGTTGACTTGCTATCAACAGCGAGTGAAATATTACCATGTGCATAGTGATAACCTCAAACTTTATTACATTGACAGTACTCATTCATGGCTTTTGTCTCCCACAGGGCCGTCACGTGTCCAGCAGCAGGTGGTCCAGCTGGCAGACGACAATGACAGCTCCTCGGAGGAGGTCACTTCCTCTGAGGGTGCACCATCGTAGGCCTCATGCAGACCATGCACCAGCTCATTAACTCACACTTTAGTGGGATGGTTGGGTGTTCACCTGATGACTCACACATCACAAGTGAGCATGAGCAGATGGTGGAGACAAGGAGAGCAGTGGAGAGTCCGCATCAGAGGGCACAGGATGCTCCAAGCTGTGCTCAGCTGGACACAGATGCTGTACCTCGGGGTGTCCACGAAGAGGATACTTCTGGAGCAGCAGCAGAGAATGTGCGATGTAGTGGCAGGCGTTCCAGCCACACTGTGCACGCTTGCAGAGATTGGAGGAGTCCGTCTCAAGCATGAGTGGCATGATGTCGCAGGCCTTTGATATGATGTCATTGTCCATGGAAAGAGTGGCCAACCGCATGGAACATCAAACACGGCAATCACACGAGTGCATGCAAGCATTCACCAATGGCTTGCACACTCAGAATTCCACCTTAAATAGGATGAACAATACCCTACCCTTGGCTGTTAAGTGCACCACTGATCTGCAGCAAAGTGCTCTCCAGCTCAGTGCTAGCAGGGAAGTGTGGCTGACCCATGAGGGGTTTGAGGTGAAAGGGGACATGGAAGTGGGGACTCAGCTCAAAGCGCTTCCACTTCTCACCAGTTTCCACATCCCCCGGAGTCAGTACTCCACATGCTGCCCCATGTCCTGATGGCCGAGTCTGCCCTGCACAGGTGCAGGTAGAGCAGTCTTTGGCAGGGCCCTCATGGGCTCCAAAACCCAGAGGACATCGGCCAAGAGTATTTCAACAGTCAGGGCAGAGATCTGAGCAGCCTGCCTCTACCTCTGCTGAAGCCATAGGGGTTGCACCTCGCAGAAGTGGTAGGAAAAGGAAGAGTAAAGCTTTGTAGTAGCACAAGGGTATGCACATGGGTGAGTTAGAAACATAGAAGCATAGAAAATAGGAGCAGGAGTAGGCTATTCGGCCCCTCGAGCCTGCTCCGCCATTCAATGAGATCATGGCTGATCATCCAAACTCAGTACCCTGTCTCTGTCTTCTCCCCATATCCCTTTACATTGGTGGGAGGTCGCGGGGGTGGGGGGGCAAAAGTGGCTTTGCATGTGGTTGTTAGATGGGTGGAGTGGTGGAGCCTAAGTGAACCTTGCAATAATAAGAGCGTCCCACTGCTCAGGTTCCCAACCCTCTGCCATTTTAGTTTAAACCCTCCCCCAGAGCACTAGTAAACACTCCCCCTGGGACATCGGTCCCGGCCCTGCCCAGGTGCAAACACTGCTGGCAGTGACTGCCTCGGCGATCTTGTCCCACGTCCTTCTTACAGCGTTTCTGGGGGGCCTCCTCCCACCTATGGGGGAGGACCTCTCTTCGAGTGTTCACCCCCTGCACAAAGGCCTTGAGTGCTGCATCCGAAACAAGGGTGCCCGTTCCCTGGCATGTTGAACCGTATTGGTTTGTGCTGAAGCAGTTTTAAAATTTTTGATCACCAGAAGGCAGCTCACCTTTAAGAGGTGCAGGCTAGCTTTAAGTAAAGCTAGCCTTGTGCGAACATCGTGACCTTTGGCCCCCTGCTGAGGGCACAGCCAGTCAGCAGCGTATTTAGCACTGGGCTGTGCACTGCAATCATTATATTTAGCAGACAGCACGAGTTTTACGTGCTACCTGCACTCCTTTCAACGGGCACGTTTTCGGGCCTAATCCAATTTCACCCCCACGATCATGCCTCACATTTATCCTTATGGACTCTCTGTGTGAACATGACAATTGGACAGTAGTTAGTGGTGTATAATTAGTATCTCTCTGCAGTGGACTTGCAACTACTCACTTGGAGTTGGACAAAGGCAGCGCAGATTAATTTCACTGCACCAAGTCCCGTTCACCCATCACCCTGTGCTCGCTGACCTATTTTGGCTTCTGGTTAAGCAACGCCTCGATTTTAAAATTCTCATCCTTGTTTTCAAATCCCTCCATGGCTTCGCCCCTCCAAATCTCTAATCTCCTCTAGCACCACAACTCTCCGAGATATCTACATTCTTCTAATTCTGGCCCCTTGCGTATCCCCGATTTTAATCGCTCCACCATTGGTGGCCGTACTTTCAGCTGCCAAGGCCCTAAGCTCTGGAATTCCTTTCCTAAACCTCTGTGCGTCTCTACCTCTCTTTCCTCCTTGAAGACGCTCCTTAAAACCCACCTCTTTCATCTGCCCTAATACCTCCTTATGTGGCTCGGTGTCTAATTTTGTTTTATAATGCAACTGTGAAGCACCCTGGGACGTTTTACTGTGTTAAAGGCGCTATATAAATACAAATTGTCGTTGTTGAACTCTAAGGCTGCCCAGTCTAATCCAGATTTTAAAATAATCATGGAAGAGCTGCACAAATGGTTCGCAGAAAGTTGCAACATTAAATAATCTAATGCAGAATAGAGAGAAAAATTCAAACACAGATCTTCACAGTATGCTGTTAACAATAAACAAAAAGGCTCTTATAGAGTTTGGATGAGGCACCTATTTTTTTATGCCTAAGGCATGTGGTAATAAATGCTACCTGCCAAAATGCCATTGAAAGTAATTTGTCTACTCTTAGATAGATTTGTCTACTTTCCTCTGGATATCAGTGCTGAAAGATCATTGATTTAAAACTGTCACTAAGAGAGAAAGGTTAGGAGAAATGTCTTTACTCAGAGTTGTAGTGCAGAATACTGTTGTATCTTTTAAAAGAAGAAAAAAGAAAGAACTTGCTTTTATATAGCGCATTTCATGACCTCAGGATGTCTCAAAGAGCTTTACAGCCAGTGAAGTACTTTTGAAGTGCAGCCACTGTTGTAATATAGGAAACGCAGCAGCCAATTTGCACACGTCAAGGTCCCACAAACAGCAATGAGATACATGACCAGATAATCTGTTGTAGTGTTGTTGGTTGAAGGATAAATATTGCCCACGACACTGGCGACAACTCCCTTGCTCTTCTTTGAATAGTGCCATGGGATCTTTTACATCCACCTGAGAGAGCAGACGGGGCTTCAGTTTAATGTCTCATCCGACAGTGCAGCACTCCCTCAGTACTGCACTGAAGTGTCAGCCTGATTATGTGCTCATGTCTCTGGAGTGGGACTTGAACCCACCACCTTCTGACTCAGAGGCAAGAATGCTAACAACTGAGCCAAGACTAACAGCTTTGGAGTGTGGAGTAGGGCAAGAATGTGTTTGGAGTGCTGGGGGTGGGGGGCGGAATTAAGTGTTGTGACCAGGTGTAATGCAGAGAAATAGAGATAGGAAGACATCATTCTCCCCCTTGCTGTCCAGGTCAGGTTAATGAAGCGCTTGTGGCATTGAACCCACGTCCTGGGGATGATGCTGTGGGTGTTGACATTGTCTGCCACCCCCCTCCAGCTCGGCTGCAGTGTCTGCTTGGGTATCTATCACTAAAAGCTAGTGGACTGATAAAAAAAAAAATTATTAAAGCTAGTGGAATGTTGGTCTTTATCTAAAGGGGTCTGGAATACAAAGTGGTAGTAGTTATGTTACAGTTTTATGAAGTTCTGGTTAGATCCCATTTAAAGTACTGCATTGAGTTCTGGGCATCGCTCCTCAGGTAGGATATATTGCCCTTGGAGGGGATGCAGTGCAGATTCACCAGAATAATACTGGGGCAAAAAGTATTAAAATATGAGGACACGTTGCATAGACGAGGCTTGTATTCCCTTGAGCATAGAAGATTAAAATAGAAGATCTAATTGAGGCTTTTAAGATGATTAAAGGAGTTGATAGGGTAGATAGAGAGAAATAATTTCCTCTGGTGTGGGGAGTCTGGAACAAGGGGGCATAACCTTAAAATTAGAGCCAAGCCGTTCAGGGCTGATGTCAGGAAACATTTATTCACACACAGTGGAAATCTGGAACTCTCCCCCGAAAAAAGCTGTTGAGGCTGGGGGTCAATTGAAAATTTCAAAACTGAGATCGATAGTTTTTTGTTAGGCAAGGGTATTAAGGGTTACGGAACCAAGGCGGGTAGATGGAGTTAAGATACAGATCAGCCATGATCTAACTGAATGGTGGAACAGGTGCGAGGGGCTGAATGGCCTACTTCTGTTCCTGTGTTCCTAACTTCCTGTCATCAGAAGGGAACAGGACCTACCTGCTTGCCCTCACCTGCTGCACGAGCAGCTGTACCTGAGAAGCAAGGCCCTCTTGTTTGCAACTTGTTGCTCTCCAGTAGCAGCACAGATTTCCATAGAGTTGAATGACACCTTGCTTTAAGAGGTACATTCACTCTTTAATTGGATGGTGGGCCTGCTGGAAATCATGCTTTCCAATTGGGTGGGCTGCCTGTCACCATGGGAAATGCATAGCCATCCTGCCAATGAAATGCAGATGAGGCCCAACCATTAACATGGTGCAGGTTTCAGACTGATGATATCAGGCGGCTCAATCGCCCCACCTACCGCCTACCCAAAACTGATTGTAGTAATTATCGACCCTGGTTGGTTTCTGCTGGTTGTGCCCTTCCCTGGTGCGTATGTGTTTTTTTTTCATCAGCAAAGAATACCATGTGCAGAAAATAGCACATGTCGTAATGTATTTCAGGAAAATTGATAGACAGCTGATTGAATACAGCTTGAGGGTGAAAGGAACAGACAGAAATGCTGGAAATCTGAAATCAACCACTAGCCATGCAGCATCTGAAAAGGACAGATTGTAGGAACGGAGGTTCCTATCGAAAAGACTGAGTTCGACTCAGGCAATCAAAACAATGAACTTTAATGGAACAAAACAGGTTTTAACTAGAAACTGCTGGAATACATCGAATACAGGTCTGCTCTCTTTGAAGGCTCCACGAGGACTCATCCTCTGCTCTGAAAGCTCACGTCATCACGTCATCACGTTTTTCCCGCCATTGGGGAATCACGTGACTAACGGCATGACGTCATCACGTTGAAACCGCACTGTAAAGGTAACTAGACATTGTACAGTCAAACAGTGTACAGGAAACTTTGAGTTATCCGGAGGCAAACCATCCGGCAAGCTGGAGCCACCGGCAAAAATCAGGAGCTGTTTTTTATTCTTTTCGTTTGTTTTCTTTGCTTTTTTTTTCCCAGTCAAGCACTGTAAGGTCTGTAGCTATAGCAACAGCTTTAGCTACAGATGCTTGCAGCTGCACCCGACTGTTTAGAAGCTGTTGCTAAGCAACAGTGTTTGTTGTCAGATACGGAGATAAGAATCTCCGTATCTTTCAACATTAACTCTGGAGTGTCCGGCAGTTTTGAGGGAACGGCAGCAGCTCGGTCCCGTCGGTGCAGGATAGCACAAAGTTTCCTGTAATTAAAGGTACAGACACAGACAGTAACTACATTGCTGTTAAAGGAATTATGTACAACCGCTCTGAGTTCCTTGGTGGCTCCGCCACATGCACCCCCCCAGAATTGTCTTTAACAGAAAAAGTGAGATGAGGGGAAGGTCTGACAAGTCTGTCTGATCGACTTCGATAACCTGGCAGAGGAAGTTGATGACCGGTGGTCGAGCTGGCAGGCGATTGTGGTTGAGCAGGCGCGGCGAGCGTGGTCGAGTTGGCGGGCGGCTTTGGTTGATCTGGCACGGCGGCTGTGGGCGGTCGGCCACGTTTCGGTGGTGAGCGACGACGACTGGGCGGTCCAGGTCCAGGTGAGCTGGCTTCAATCGGTCCACCGAAATGTGATCTGGCTTTCCTCCGATGTCGACCGAAAAGGATTTGTCTCCTGGTTCGATGACGTGGAAAGGACCAGTGTAAGGGGGCTTGAGCGGATCCCGGTGAGCGTTGTGGCGGATGAATACATACTCAGCGTTCTTCAGTTCCGCTGGCACGTGGGAGTTCTGTAAGCCGTGATTTGATGTAGGCACCGGAGCGAAGCATCTGGCCGCTTCCTGGTGGCTAAAGACTTGCTGGGAGGCGGACCATGGCTCTGTGGGAGAAGGGAGGAAATCCCCTGGTACTCGGAGAGGCTGGCCGTAGACGAGTTCAGCCGAGGACGATTGCAGGTCTTCTTTGGGTGCCGTACGAAGACCCAAAAGGACCATGGAAGTCTGTCCACCCATCCTGCACCTTGAAGACTGGCCCGAAGGGCGGCTTTAAGCGACCTGTGGAATCGCTCGCAAAGGCCGTTCGCCTGTGGATGATAGGCGGTGGTGCGATGAAGTTTGGTGCCGAGCCCCTGAGCTACAGCGTTCCAAAGCTCCGAGGAAAATTGTGGCCCACGGTCGGAAGAGATGTCCGCCGGTACCCCAAAACGGGCAACCCAACAGGAGATGAAAGCTCTAGCGACGTCTGCCGAAGTGGTGGAAACCAAAGGAATTGCCTCTGGCCACCTAGTGGTGCGGTCCACCATGGTGAGGAGATGAGTATAACCCTGAGAAGGCGGAAGCGGCCCCACAAGGTCCACATGCACGTGGTCGAAACGATGCTCCGGAACAGCGAACGTAGCCACTGGAGCTTTAACATGACGCTGCACCTTGGCCTTCTGGCAGACTACGCAGGTATTAGCCCAGTCACAGGCATCGAGGTGCATACCTTTCCAGACGAACTTCGCCGACATAAGCCATTGTGAAGACTTCATCCCAGGGTGCGACAACCCGTGTATGGCATCAAACACCTTCCGGCGCCATGCGACCAGCACAATAGGTCAGGGCACGCCCATGGAGACATCGCAAAGGAGCGTGGCACCTGTGGCCTGGAAAGTGACGTCGGTCGCTTGGAAACTAGAGGGGACGGTTCTGTATGATTGGACCTCAGAGTCCGAGGCCTGATCTGCAGCCATGAGGGCGTAGTCGATCCCCAGGTGAACCGTGTGGACCGTCGCACGGGAGAGGCAATCCGCCACCAGGTTGTCCTTACCAGACACATGTTGAATGTCCGTGGTAAATTCAGAAATAAACGTCAAGTGACTTTGTTGACGAGCGGACCACAGTTCGGCGGTCTTGGCCATGGTGAACGTTAGAGGCTTGTGGTCGACAAAAGCCGTGAAGGGACGTCCTTCCAATAAGAACCGGAAATGGCGAATGGCTAGGAAAAGGGCCAGTAGCTCCTGATCGAAGGTGCTGTATTTTTTTTCATTTTTCCGTAGTTGACGGCTGAAAAACACCAGTGGTTGCCACGTGCCGTTGAACCACTGCTCTTGCACTGCGCCAATGGCGTAGTCTGACGCATCCGTGGTAAGGGCGATGGTGGCACCTGGAAGTGGGTGCGCCAGCATGGTTGTGTTAGCCAAAGCGCTCTTGGTGTTGACGAACGCCTGGTCCATCTCGGCTGTCCAGCTGATTGGATCCTTACCGGACTTGCCCTTGAGGGCCCCTTAGGGACAAAACGGTGATAGAAGTTGACCATCCCCAGGAACTCTTGCAAGGCCTTGACGGTTGGCGGGCGCGGGAAAGAGGTAACCGCTTCCACCTTCGTCATTAAGGGGACGGTGCCGTCCGATGTTATGCGTTGTCCCAAGAAATCGATCTGCTGCAGGCCGAACTGGCACTTGGCCGGGTTGATGATTAAACCGTGCTGGCTGAGGCGCGTAAAGAGGGCACGCAAATGGGAGATGTGCTCTTCCTTGCTAGCACTGGCGATGAGAATGTCGTCAAGGTAGACGAAGATGAAGCGTAGGTCTCGGAGCACGGAGTCCATTAAGCGCTGGAACGCCTGTGCAGCGTTCTTCAAGCCAAACGGCATCTGCAGGAACTCAAAGAGGCCGAAAGGGGTGATGACTGCGGTTTTTGGGACGTCTTGTGGGTGCACGGGAACCAGGTGATACCGCCGGACAAGGTCGACTTTAGAAAAGATAGAATTTCCCGCCAAATGGGCCGAGAAATCCTGAATATGCGGAATCGGGTACCGATCAGGAGTGGTGGCGTCATTCAGGCATCATGGCTGCCAGCCGCCGCCTGGTTCCGGAACAATGTGGAGAGACGAAGACCAGGGACTATTGGATCAGTGAATGATCCCGAGCCGCTCCATCGTGTCGAACTCCGCTTTCGCAGCCGCGAGCTTGCCGGGTTCGAGCCTTCTAGCCCGCGCATAAACCGGGGAGCCCGTAGTGGTGATATGATGTTCAACACCATGCTTCGTGGCCGAGGAGGAGAAAGTGGGCCTTGTCAGCTCCGGAAACTCTCCGAGGAGCCGAGTGAACTCATCCGGAGGAGGGAAAGTGCAGGCAATAGAGCGTGCCACGGTGGTACCGTGGTAGCACGGAATCGAGTGGAAGGTGGCCGCGTTGATCAACCGGCGGTGCCGGACATCGACGAGGCGGCTGTTGGCACACAGAAAATCCGCCCCTAAGATGGCCTGTGAGACTGTGGCCGTGATGAATTCCCAACAGAAGTGCTGACCGCCGAAACAGACTTGGACCCGCCGCTTTCGGAAAGTTCGAATTGCTGCGCCATTAGCCGCTACGAGGGAAAAACCGTGGTTCCCAGCCTGCATATCGAACTTCGACGCAGGTAGAATGCTACACTGCGCCCCGGTATCACAAAGGAAAAGTCGACCCGATAGGGAATCGGTGATATAAAAGAAGTTTCCCCATAGATCCGACGGCCATCGCAACCATGGAGCGCCCGTTAGACCTGGTCCTCCTTCGCCAGTAACGCTGCAGGAGCTTTGTTTTTTTTGGGGGTGAAAAACTGCAGGGGGAGCGGCAGCATCGTGCTTTCGCGCCAAAACAGGCGTGGTAGGAGCACCAGCCCGCTGCAGGAGGAGCTGGAACCGCGTCTGTGTGGGATGGGTGCCTCGTGGCCGCGCAGCACTGCTGGGTTACAGTGAAAATCTTATCGGCTTCGGCAGCAAGCTCGGCGCAGTCTGTAATGTCGGATCTGGCTAGGGCAGCCTGTACCTGCTCTGGCATTTGGTAGAGGAAAAGCTCCCAGAAGAGAAAGCATTACGGTTCGGCACTCAAGAGCGTGAGCATTTGGCTCATGAGCTCGGACGGTTTGGAGTCCCCGAGGCCAGGCATCGTGATGAGCCGGCGAGCGCGCTGTGACTTCGAGAGCCCGAAGACCTGAAGCAACCGCGCCTTAATTGTATCATACTTGCTGTCAGTAGGACGACTACCGAGGAGGCTGATGATCCGTGAGGCAGTTGCGCTGTCGAGGGCGGAGACCACGTAATAATAGCGGGTCTGATCCGCGACGATGTTCCTGATGGCGAACTGGGCTTCAGCCTGGATAAACCAGGCGTCTGGTTGTTGCTCCCAGAACTGTGGCAGTTTCAGAGTCACGGCGTTCGTGTCCATGATGAATCTTCCACGAAAATTGTTTGTAGAAGTCGGGGTCACCAATGTAGGAACGGAGGTTCCTATTGAAAAGACTGAGTTCGACTCAGGCAATCAAAACAATGAAATTTAATGGAACAAAGTTTTAACTAGAAACTGCTGGAATACATCGAATACAGGTCTGCTCTCCTTGAAGGCTCCACGAGGACTCATCCTCTGGTCTGAAAGCTGACGTCATGCCGTCATCACGTTTTTCCCGCCATTGGGGAATCACGTGACTAACGGCATGACGTCATCACGTTGAAACCGCGCTGTAAAGGTAACTAGACATTGTACAGTCAAACAGTGTAATTAAAGGTACAGACATAGACAGTAACTACATTGCTGTTAAAGGAATTATGTACAACCGCTCTGAGTCCTTTGGTGGCTCCGCCACAAGATAAATCAATGTTTCTGCTAGGAGCCTTCATCAGAGCACAGGGAGAGTCCTGCTTCCCACCGTTCAACCCATCTTTCCCCTTTAGATGCAGACTGGCCTGTCATTCATTTCCTGATTTTTTAAAAAATAATGCTTAAAGTCCGCATGGAGTAGATCTTTGTCTTTACTGCCTGGATATTAAACATTACCTGGGTAGAGTGCGGAGAATAGAATCTGGTCAGAAGGATTGCACATCGGTAACAGAATAAACTTTATTTTCTCTGCATTTAAATTAATGGAAGAAAAATCAGGTGGGTTCTGTAACAATCATGTGATCCTCTCCTCCCAATTTTCCTCTCTGTGCTCCACTCACACAATGCCCAAATGGTGTTGATGAAAACCTACTCCATGTATTGAATTACCAGAAAAAGTTACAGAATTACCTAGAATGTACAGCACAGAAACAGGCCATATGCTCCACACGAGCCTCCTCCACCCTACGTCTCACCCTATCATCAGAGTTCTGACGAAGGGTCACAGACCTGAAACGTTAGCTCTGTTTCTCTCTCCTCGATGTTGCCTGGCCTGCTGAGTGTTTCCAGCATTTTCTGTTGTTAGTCAGATTTCCAACATCTGCAGTATTTTGCTATTGAACCTTTTAGTACCTTTCCGTTTCAACTTTTCCCATGTGAAATTCTGAGAATTTAATGCTTTCTCAGCGCTTCTGTGGTTTATATCAATTATCTTAGGAGTATCTCAGCCCATGATTTCTCACTTCCAGTCTCAGATCAATTATATCTGGCTGGGATCCGAGATATCAGCCTGGGACCAAGGGCAAGAACTGTGGGCTGGGAGTCACTTGTGTGGCATCATTAGCGATAAAGCATGAGATGAGAATCATCAATGTGGGACTAGTTTGAAACCACAGGATGAGATCAGGATGTTGTAGGAAGCTGTTACTTTGTAAAATACATGAAATAAAAATTTGTTATTTAGTCATATATTTTCAGCATTTAATTCAAATGGGAAAAGGCAACATCTTTTGGCTGAGAGAGCATATTAACACTGAAAGACTGCACTGTGTTTCAGCACTTTGGGGAACACTGTGAGTGATTAAGAAATCTTTAATCCTTTTGATCATTTGAGAAGTTCCACAGGCTATGGAAGCTGGAGAAATTCCCTCTTTTAGTTATAGAGAGGTCCATGGGGCAAATGGTCCCTTATGACAATGTATCTATTTAGCTCAACTAATTTGATTTGTACTTGGTTTAAAATCCTATTTGCATTTTAGCATCATGCATTTTCATTCTGTTCCATCAATTTTCTGCAGCTCTTCTCTTGCTGTTCTTTGTAAAAGGTGTAGAGACTAACTTAATATAGTGACCAAGTGGCAGGAAAGCTGTTTCATTTTGTTAAAGTTAGTACACTTGCTGAGGCATGTAGCCAAATGTAATGTATCCAAGTTTGCTGATGATACACAGCTAGGTGGGAAAGTAAGCTGCGAGGAGGACGCAGAGGTTGCAAAGAGTTATATAGACAGGTTAAGTGGGGCACGGTGGCATAGTGGTTAGCGCTGTTGCCTCACAGCGCCAGGGACCCGGGTTCAAATCCAGCCTCGGGCGACTGTCTGTGTGGAGTTTGCACATTCTCCCTGTGTCTGCGTGGGTTTCCTCCGGGTGCTCCGGTTTCCTCCCACAGTCCAAAGATGTGCAGGTTAGGTTGATTTGGCTATGATAAATTGACCCTTAGTGTTAGGGGATTAATTACGTGGGGTTACGGGGATAGGGTGGGATATGTGTCGGTGCAGGCTCGATGGGCCGAGGTGGCCTCTATCTGCACTGTGAGGATTCTGTGATTCTGTGAAGTGATTGGGCAAGAATATAAGAACATAAGAAATAGGAGCAGTAGGCCATACGGCCCCTAAAGCCTGTTCCACCATTCAATAAGATCATGGCTGATCCTCAACCTCAACTCCACTTTCCTGCCCAATCCCCATATTGCTTGATTCCCTTAGATTCCAAAAATCTATCTAAGCCTTGAATATACTCAACCACTCAGCATCCACAGCCCTCTGGGGTAGAAAATTCCAAAGAATCACAACCCTCTGAGTGAAGAAATTTCTCCTCATCTCAGTCCCTAAGCTCTAAATCCCTAGGCCTTAAGCTTTGGAATTCCCTCCCTAAACCACTTTGATTCTCTATCTCTCTTTCCTCTTCTAAAATGCTCCTTAAAAATCTGCCTTTTTGACCAAGCTGTATATGGCTCAGAATCAAATTTTGTTTGATAATGTTCCTGTGCAGCACCTTGGAATGTTTTACTATGTTAAAGGCGCTATATAAATACAAGTTGTTGTTGTTGCTGTCCACACTGGTGGTATTGAGTTACTAGGATCAACAAATGAAGAATTTGCATTTATATAGCACCTTTCATGACCTCATGACGCCCTAAAGTGTTTCACAGCCAATCAAGTATTTTTGAAGTGTAGTCACTGTTGTAATGTAGGTAAACAAGCCAGCCAATTTGCGCACAGCAAGATCCCACAACTGGTTCGGCATAGAATAGAGAGTACACACTGACTGTATAGCTTAATATTCCATTCCCCAGGTCCCTAAGCTTAACTATATTTTTTCTTTTAACACTGCACCATTTTTATTTAAGTTCTTGTCCTGTTCCAGACAGATAGGACTGTCCTCAGCATGTCATGATTTTAACTGTCTGTCTAAATAATATTCAGGGTGGATTGCAAAGAGGCTTTTTCATTCCTTACAATCTGCTGCACACAAACCCTCTGGGTTGGATTTTCCAGTAGCACATCCTGTTATTCTGTCATATTCACCACCGGATACCATTAGATTTTTACACCACTGATTGTTAGATTCTTGCACTACCAGATACTGATATATTTTTGTACCATCAGATATGTTAGATTTTACGGCACCAAATAGTATTAGATTTTTACAATTTAAGACCAGCAGATGAAAATACAGTATGTGGTAATTTAAAGAAGTTCGTGCTAGGTTGGTCACCATTTGCCATTCTGCTGCAAGTAAAGTCTTGTTCTGGGGCTCATCCTTAGTACTTTTTCTCCCACTGTTGATCTCCAATACCAGACGAAGATCCCTGACCAGCATAGTTTTCAAATCTTCCCCTTAAGTGATGTTCCCTGCAGAATAATGGAAAGATCCCCTCAAATTCCCTCTAAACCTTCCACCAATTATTTTAAATCTGTGCCCCCTGGTTTTTGACCCCTCTGCTAAGGGAAATAGGTCCTTTCTATCCACTTTATCTATGCCCCTCATAATTTTATACACCTCAATAAGGTCTCCCCTCAGCCTCCTCTGTTCCAAGGAAAACAGACCCAGCCTATCCAGTCTTTCCTCATCGCTAAGATTCTCTACTCCCGGCAACATCCTTGTAAATCTCCTCTGTACCCTCTCTAGTGCAATCACATCTTTCCTGTAATGTGGTGACCAGAACTGCATGCAGTACTCTAGCTGAGGCCTAACTAGTGTTTTATACAGTTGAAGCATAACCCCCCTGCTCTTGTATTCTATGCCACGACTAATAAAGGCAAGCATTCCGTATGCCTTCTTAACCACCTTATCTACCTGGCTTGCTACCTTCAGGGATCTGTGGACATGCAGTCCAAGGTCCCTTTGTTCCTCTACACTACTCAGTGTCCTACCATTTAATGTGTATTCCCTTTCCTTGTTAGCCCTCCCCAAATGCATTACCTCACATTTCTCCGAATTGAATTCCATTTGCCACTGTTCTGTCCACCTGCTTCCAGGTGGGGATCTTGTTGAAAAAAATCCAGGCATGTTGTGGACTTTTAACTCCACAGTGTTCGGGAAACCCAGACTTCTGGGCCATAACTCCTTTCCTTCACTTGAAAATATAGTTTCAAATTCAGGGTAAGTGTTTCAAGCAATTTTACACTTATTGGCCCTGATATTTACGGGGAGGGTGTTGGGGGGGTGCAAAAACAGCTGAAGAACCCGGCAAGGCCTCATTATCATTTTTTTGTTCTGTTTTCCGCCTAGCCAAATTGACAGCCTGTTTGGTGGCTGGGATGGAAAACTAGTGGCAGAAGGTGCAGCTGGGGACTGTTGGAGTGGTTCCTGGCAGTCAGAAGGGGGGACAGCCGACAATTGCGGCAAGGTGGAGAGAGAGGACATTGGAGCTGGGGGTGGGGGGACAGTCAGGAAGGACACGGTGGCTGGTAGGAGGGAGAGGCGATCGGGACTGTGAGGAGAGAGAAGTGATCGAGGCTGGAGGGCGGAGGTCAGCAAGTGTGGCGGGGGGAAGATAGAGGCTGCGATCAGCAGCGGGGAGGCCGAAGGTTTCTTTGATGGGCTGGGGGCAGCACTCCTGCTCCTCCTGGCCCACAAGGAGTGCTGGAAAAGGCAATTACTGTACCTGTGGAGCCAGCAGCCCCCACCTCCCTTTCACTGCTGGGCTGCTTGCAGGCCTTAAATCCAACAGCATTGATGATGCCATCGGAGGCAACTTTCAGAATGGAAAGACTCATTGGGCCAGGGGTTTCCACACGCTGGGAATCAATTGGCCAATTAGGTGAAAATCGCATTTTTCCCCCACATCCAAGTGGAGTCAGGTGGATAATAGGAAAAGCGGCTGACACGCCCCCAGCCCGCCCCAAAGACAAAATCGAGCCCCATGTATACGTGAATTCCGCGTATGGGAAAACCGCGGTTGGGGCAGGATTCCTGTACTCAGTTTCCAATTCGTTCAAGTCCACTTTAACCCAATACCCCGTTTTCAAGGGGAGACTGGATAGGCACTTGAGGAAAATAAACTTGCAGGGCTACAGGGATAGAGCGGCAGAATGGGACTGAATGGATTACTCTACAGAGAGCCGGCATGGACTCGTTGGGCCGAATGGCCTCCTTCTGTGCCGTTATGACTCTATGGGCTTGATTTTACCAGGCCCGAGGAGGCGGGTTTAGAGGCGTGTGAGTTGTCAAAATCGCAAAAAATGCCGGCCGGGCCCGATCCCGCCTCCATCCCGTCTTCGAGCAATTTTCCCACATTCGTGTTTTCAGTCCCCATTTCCATCTCGCCTCCAAGAGGTGGGATAGGCCCTGAAGGTCCTTAACAACCACTTAATTCCATTTTGAAAGGCCTTTCTGATTTTTAGACATTTCCCCCATCCTGCACGCCTCCTCTGGAACATGCCAGGTAATCCTGGCGGCCTCACAATTGGATTGCTTACTAACAGCTACAGCTCCACCATTAAAAAAGGAGTTTTCACCAATGATCACTTGCAGGTGGCAGAACTTTGTTGCCTCAGGTCTGGTGGGGCTTTTAGCAGGCATACTCATTGTTGTTGAAGTTTGGAGCCTGACACCCATCTCCAGTGTGACCTGATGGGAAACCCCTCTCCCCACCTTGACTGAGCACTTCCTCAACTGAGGCATACACCAGAAGCATGGCAAACATTTATTTCCTTTCTTTCTGGACATCTGATTCGGACGAAGACCAGCCGTGGCATCAGTAGACCCATGAGCAACAGCAGCAGCAGCAACAACAGGAGCGCCAAGCTGCTGCTCACCCACCTGAAGCGGCACAGGCCAGAAGGCGCCAGCGCGCGACCACATTGCTGGCTGGGATGCAAGGGACGCACTCATGTTAGCCTGCACAATCAAACACTTTTGCCTCGCACCTTCTTACCAGACCATCGACAATGGACAAGAACCTGCGGATTCCTATCACTCTGACCACCATACTGACAATTGCAAGTCGCCCTAAGCCCTCAATGTGGAAGTCCCATTTGCGAAATGACACAGGCCACAACTTGAACAGTTTGCCATCAGATCTGTTTATGATACCATGACGAGGATGGCTGGTCAAAAAACAATACATTACAAGTGACCACCCTTGTGACTGTGCTTTATCTTCCTCTTACACGTGCTCCAACGTGGTGACCCCTGTGGCTTCAGCAGATGTGATGGCCCCTTGCTCGCTTTCTTGCTCCTGTCTCGACAGCTTTGGCGGGCGTCTTCTGGGGTTGCGAACCTCTGAGGGCTCGGCAACGGTCTGCTGCTCCTGCGGCTGTGCAGGGGCTGAGATACCCATCTCAGTTGGGTGAGGACTCTGGTGGGGCTCTGACCGAGGGCTTTGCAGTGGCATGGTTGTGTGAGCGCTTGGAGAGGAGCATCCACTTCCTTGTTATCTGCCACCAACATCCCTCTCATCGGTTAGCCCCACTTTAGAGCTAGCAAGTGGCTTGACAGCACCTTGCTGCACTGCAGTGGGGTGATGAGGACCTGTTTCTGTACTGGAAGTCCAACTCCAGAGGACTTCCATGAAGGTCTGGTTTGTATGCTCAATAGCTGACCATCGCTCCTCAAGAGATGTCATTCTATTCTGAACAATCACCATGTTTTCAACACCCCGGCGACTAAGCTCCTCCATGGCCGTAGCCATCCTCTCCTGTATCGTAGCCATCTTCTCCTCTATGGTAGCCAGCCTTACCACGGAGGTAGCCATCCTTTCCACGGAGGTTGCCATCCTTTCCTCGGTGATGCGTTCATATGCCAATGCCTCCACAAAGGCTCTGCTCATGTTGCGATGGACTCCTCCATTCGCTCCACACTCGTAGCGACCCTGGAGACAAAACCTGCCAGAGACTCCTGCACCTGTTCTTGGCGTTCCAGCACCGCTCTCCTTCTGGATGGACCCGGAGGCACAGGGTCGACATGCAGCTGAGCCGAGTTGGCAGAGTCCTGCGCCCTTTGACGAGGACTCTCCATTGCTGTCCCTGTCTCCACAATCTGCTGATGCTCAATTGTGAGCTGTGATACACCAGGTGACAACACTACACTATCGCGCGAAGGTCCCACCGAGGTGTGAGTGTCTGCGCTGGTGCTGGGCGCGCTACATTCTGCTGATGTTGCGCCCTCAGAGGTTGCAGCTTCCTCTGAGGAGTCTGGAGGCTCAGGCTGTTCCTCCTGGACAGTGGGGACGGGGGCTTTCGATTTTACTGTGGGGGAGTAAAGGAAAGAGTTAGAGATGTGAGGTCAAGGTTACATGCACATTGAATAGTGCAGATGATCATAAGTCAATCTGTTAGAGCATCAGAATCATTATCAGTGACTCATGCAATGTCAATGAGAGAGATGCCAAACTATTCTGTCACATTGCTGTGATGCGCCCGTCTGTCCATCCCCCACTTGGGAATTGTCCTCGATCCTGGCGATTTCCAGGGCCGCCTCCTCCCAGGTGGTGAGCTGGGCTACTGACAGTGGCCCTCATCCTGTCATGGCTCTTTCCCTCTTATTGTGGGCTCCCTTTTGCTGCAATGAGGGACACAAGTGGAGTTTGAGTGAGAATGAGGGAGTGAGTGTAGAGATTCCATAGCATAGATGCTCAGAAGGAGACAAAGGGCCCTCCCTGTGTGTTGTAAGTTGTTGTCATTGCGCCACAGTGATAGGGAGTGTGAGGGCTCATGGTCGAATAGTTAAGTTGAATGTGACCATAGAGAGAGAGGGAATGGGTAAGGGTGCAGGGATGTAAGTGTCAAGTGGGATGTGGAGGAAGAGGTTGGCAAAGCTGAGTGCTGGTGAGGAGCGGCGATGGGGATCAGATTGAGGGTGATGGGAAAGTCATACTCGCTTTTCCTGTGCATAGAAGGTCATAAAACCTCTTCCTGCACGGCAGCCAGGTTCTGCTGCTCATCGAGATGGAATTGACCTCCTGGGCCACTTGCAGCCACACAGCTTTAGTCTGCTGGGGTGCCTTTTTTCTCTTATCGAAGAGAAGAGCACCTCCTTATTGAATCTTGCTCCCTCCACCATAGCTTGGAGGGAGGGCTCATCTATGCGTGGAGCACACTTTGACTTATTGGTGGACATAGTCGATCAATGAAATGCTTACGACAATGGTCCTAAAGTTTGCAGTCTGCAGAAGAAGCAAGGCTGCTTGCAGGCTTTAAATCCAGCAGCATTGATGACGCCATTGGAGGCGACTTTCTGGATGAAAAGACTCATTGGGCCAGGGGTTCCCACACGCTGGGAATCAATTGCCCAATTAGGGGAAAATCGCACTTTTTCCCCACTTCACTTCGGAGTCGGGGTCCTGACACGAATGCCACCTGACACGCCCCAGCCCACCTACAATGGCAAAATACAGCCCTATGACTCTATGACTATGACTTGAAAAAATGTATTTCATTGGCTGTAAAGCAGTTTGGAATATCCTGAGATGGTGAACGACGATATAAAATACATAAAATGAATGGAATTGCGTAGAATTACATAGAATATACAGCACAGAAACAGACCATTCGGCCCAACTAGTGTATGCAGGTGTTTATACTCCATACGAGTCTCCTCCCATTCCATCTGCCTCAACTGGGCCTTTCAGCATATCTTTCTATTTCCTTTTCTCTCATGTACTCATCTAGTTTCCTTTGGAAAGCATCTATGCTATTTGCCTCAACCACTTCCTGTAGTAGCGAGTTTCACATTCGAACCACTCTCTGTGTAAATAAATTTCTCCTTATTTCCCTATTGGATTTATTAGTAACTATCTTGTATTTATGGCCCCTAGTTTTGAATTCACCCACAAGAGGAAACATTCTATCTACATCTACCCTGTCCAACCCACTCATAATTTTAAAGACCTCTATCAGGTCACCTCTAAGTCTTCTCTTTTCGATAGAAAAAAAACCCAACCTGTTCAATCTTTCCCAATACCTGTAATCTCTCAGTTCTGGTAGCATCCATGTAAATCTGTCTTGTAATTGTCAATACAATGGATGGACATACAGCAGATGAAATTCAACGCAGAGAAGTGTGAGGTGCTACATTTTGGTAGGAAGAATGAGGAGAGACAATACAAGCTAATGCTATAATTTTGAAGGGAGTGGAAGAACAGAGAGACCTGGGGGTGTTTGTGCACAAATCTTTGAAGGTGGCAGGACAGGTTAACAAACCAGTAAATAAAGCCTCTGTGATCCTGGGTTTTATATATAGAGGCAGAGTATAAAAGCCAGGAAGGTATGCTAAACCTTTATAAAACACTAGTTTGGCCCCAGCTGGAGTATTGGGTGTAATTCTGGGCACCGCACTTTAGGAAGGATGTGAAGACTTTGGAGAGGGTGCAGAAGAGATATTCTTGAATGATTCCAGGGATGAGGGATTTCAGTTATGTGGAGAGACTAGAGGAGCTGGGCTTGTTCTCCTTGGATCAGAGAAGACTAAGAGGAGATTTGATAGAGGTGTTTAAAATTATGAAGGATTTAGATAGAGTAAATAAAGAGAAACTGTTTCCAATGGCTGAAGGGTCAATAACGAGAGGGCACAGATTTAAGGTGATTGGCAAAAGAACCAGAGGCGACAGGAGGGAAAACCTTTTTACACAACGAGTGGTCAGGATTTGAATTGCTCTGCATGATAGGGTGATGGATACAGATTCAATAGTAGCCTTTAAAGGGAAATTGGATAAATACTTGAAGGAGAAAAAATTGCAGGGCTATGGGAAAGAGCGGAGAGCGGGACTAACTGGACTGCTCTTTGAAAGAGTCGGCTCAGACTCGATGGGCCGAAGGGCCTCCTTCTGTGCTGATTCTATGAAATAGGAGGCTACAATTGAGAGGCCACAGAATAACAGGAAGCAACATGAGCTACAGTAGCATTAAACAGTAAGGGGGAATCATTCGGTTGATATGCGCCTCCCATTAGCGCCCGGGCACGACGCTGCTAACAGCGGGAGGATAGCGGCGGCGATAACTGTTAGCGCCCTGAGGCGCTGCGCCTCCTGCGATGACATCATCGCCGTGCACAGCGCCCCGGCCGCTATCTTCAGTAGCGCCATGACTTACCACCGGACGCTATGTCTGACAGGGTCAAGGGGGCCTACCTGCGGCCGGGGCGGCGCAAATTAAAGGGTAGGTGCCGGGCGGCCATTTTTGTTGCTGGCCGGCCTGCCCCCGTTGCTGTCTCCAGCCTCCCGTGAAGCCCCTTCGCGGGGTGCCAGCTGCGCTCCGTGAGCCGGCACTCCGATCCATGGTGGCCCAGCCGGGCCCCGGGTCGTGCTGCACTAGGCCACTCCCCTTTAATAAGGGGAGGAAGGCCTGCAGTACCGCGGCGCGACGTGCCGCATAATGTGGCATTGCGGCACGTAGCGCCGTGATATTCACTCGCAGCGCCCCAAGAGGGAGGCGGGGCGCTTCCAGTAGCGCCCTGCCTCCCTTCTTGGGGCGCTACCAGTGAATTTCGGGCACAGGGGCGCTAATTTTTTCGGGGTGCTAAAAGTCCCGAGAGTCCAAAAATCTATCTATCTCAGCCTTGAATATACTCAAAGACTCAGCATCCACAGCCCTCTGGGGCAGAGAATTCCAAAGATTCACAACCCTCTGAGTGAAGAAATTCTTCCTCATCTCAGCCTACCCCTTCTCCTGAGACGATGTCACCTAGTTCTAGACACTCCAGCCAGGCGAAACAACCTCTCAGCATTTACCCTGTCAATCCCCTTCAGAATCTTGTAAGTTTCAATGAGATCACCTCTCATTCTTTTAAACTCCAGAGAGTATAGGCCCATTCTACACAATCTCTCATCATAGGACAGCCCTCTCATCCCAGGAATCAATCTAGTGAACCTTCAAGGCAAGTATATCCTTCCTTAGATAAGGAGACCAAAACTGTGCACAGTACTCCAGGTGTGGTCTCACCAAGGCCCTGTAGAATTGTAGCAAGACTTCCTTACTCTTATACTCCAACCCCCTTACAATAAAGGCCAACATGCCATTTGCCTTCCTTATTGCTTGCTGTACCTGCTGCTAACTTTCTGTGTTTCTTGCATGAGAACACCCACTTCCTATCCACTCTGTCTTGGCCACCCATAATTTTATACACCTCAATTAAGTCTCCCCTCAGCCTCCTCTCTTCCAAAGAAAACAACCCCAGACTATCCCATCTTTCTTCATAGCTAAAATTCTCCAGTCCTGGCAACATCCCTGTAAATCTCCTCTGTACCCTCTCAAGTGCAATCACATCTTTCCTGTAATGTGGTGACCAGAACTGCACGCAGTACTCTAGCTGTGGCCTAACTAGTGTTTTATACAGTTCTAGCATAACCCCCTCGGCTAATAAAGGAAAGTATCCTGTATGCCTTCTTAACCACCTTATCTACCTGTCCTGTTACCTTCAGGCCTCTGTGGATATGCACTCCATGGTCCCTCTGCTCCTCTACGCTTCTCAGTATTCTACCATTTATTGTGTATTCCCTTGCCTTGTTGGCCCTCCCAAAATGCATTACCTCACACTTCTCCGGATTGAATTCCATTTGCCACTTTTCTGCCCACCTGACCAGCTCAATGATATCTTGCTGCAGTCTACAGCTTTCTTCCTCACTATCAACCACACGGCCAATTTTTGTATCATCTGCAAATGTCTTAATTATGCCCCCTGCATTGAAGTCTAAATCATTGATATATACCATAAAAAGCAGAGGACCTAGTACTGAGCCCTGTCAAACCCCACTGAAAACTGCTTCCAGTCACAAAAACACCCATTGACCATTACCCTTTGTTTCCTGCCACTGAGCCAATTTCCGACTGGCACTGCTGGATGGAAACATGGTGGGTAGTGCTCTTAAAATGTGGGGAAAAGCTTACCGTCCCATTGCCGCTCCTGATCCTTCCGACGGCAACATTCTGAAGGGCCTTCCGCTGGACGACCAGAGTGACTGCCTGAATCAACTGGTAGGCCTTTTAATATGTAAATCAGGGTCCTATGAAGTACATAGGACCCCTATTGATATTTTCGGACAATATTGGGAGGATTGTGCACCGTGCATGCTCTGCCCAGGTTCAGCTGCCAGCCCAGCAAAGAGCAGTCCACCAGCTAAGTTTTAATTCATTTTCAATTAAATTCAATTCAATTTTATTTGCCATATGTAACCAGTACAAGTACAAATACAATGGAATGCTTACTCCCCGTAGGGACACGTCAGCTATTCTTACAGCGTCGTGTTCAGAAAGTCAGTACAATGGCTTCCAGTGGCAGTGGGAGCACGATGTCCCTCAGCCGCTCTGTCCTCCTCGTCACCGTGGCTTCCTCCTCACTGTTGCCGCCTCCACGTGTGGTGGCCTGCTTCTCCCGCTCACGATCCGACCTCTGGCCACCATGCCTGGCTCCCCTCCTCCCAGTCGGACTGCGAGCTTCCCGCCATGGAGTTGCCGGCTGACGTGCTGCAGCGGGTCGTCGTGGCTGCTGCTGCTGCTCGTTGCACTGCGCTGCCTCCGCCCGACTTGCCGAACACATCATCGGGATGTGAATGCTCCGGTCGCCGCAGCCTCCTCCTCACCGTCGCTGGCTCCACGGTCCGACGGCCCGAGGCCTACTTCTCCTGCTCACGGTCCGGCCTCTGGCCGCCATGCTCGGCTTCCCTCCTCCCAGTCGGAATGCCTTCCCGCCGAGGAGCTGCCGGCAGACGTGCTCCAGCGGGTCGTCGTGGCTGCTGCTGCTGCTCGCCGCGCTGCGCTGCCTCCGCCCGACTCGCCGAGCACTTTGCTCCGGTTGCGGGAGCGAGCGGCGAGAGCGGGCCGCCCGAAGCAGGGAGCGCGCGCTAGCACCAGACCGTCTTGGCCGCCATCTTGACTCTCTTTGTGGGGTCGGGAGGAGCAGGAGTGTCCCTTCAGGCTCCACTAAAACAATCAAGGCCATTCCGGGTCTACCCATCTTGAGATTGCCCCCTCCCCCTCTCCCTCATGAACCTATCTTGCTGCAGCCTGGGGTCGATGGACAGCCCGCCCAGTGAGCCCTCAAAATGGACCGGGCATCCCGCCAGGATGATCGGGCAGCAGACTGGCACTCTCCGTTGGCTGGCCACCTGAAGTCCGCTCAGGGTGAATATATACCCCTTGGCATTGGACCTCAACCACGACCCCCCTCCAGTTTTCCTTCCTTGACTGCCCAGGTATGCTTGAAAATGAGTGGCCAAGCATAGGAAAATCTAGCCTCTCACATTTCATCTTGAGCTGCTTGCCCTCTGCGATTGTCTCCTTTGTTCAACAGCTTGATTCTGCAAAACATGCATTAGACTAGCAGTTAGCATCAAAAATGTCAGATCGTTGCCCATTTCATGGGAGAACTACATACAAAGTTAGTGGATCTAGATATTTTTATACTTCTCAGTGAATATTTTAGCATTAAATCTTTGTCCTAGATTCTTGAGCTCTAATCTTTTTATTTGGGCAGGTACAATAGTATAGGATGATAGTTAATTTCCTGATCCGCAGAGTAAAGTAATCTCGACTCTATTATATTGCACTGTGTTGTCGAGAATACTACAGAGAACAATTAATGGAGCAGCATTTCTATAAGTTGAAGTGACCTTTGAAATTGTTGAAACAATCTTCTTTACTGCTGTCTGCTACAGTTATCGCTGCCAAAGTTATGTAGCACCAAGCAATCAATATTATTTGTTCCATAACTTTTACAGTTGCTCCTGAGATTGCTTTTAGGCTGACTGTTGCACAAAGTTGCATTAATATATAAGTTCTAACACTGATTATTTCTTCCTTGTATCTGCTGGACAGTTCCAGCGAAACAGCAGCAAATCACATTGCCAGGGGTGCTATGTATGTCCATATAAATGGCATAGTACTGCAAGGTATGGTTATTGGGCAACAGTGGACAGGCCTGTTGCCAGCAGGCATATTGCTGTTAGATCTTGATCGTAAGCAGGAGTTCGACGATGTAAACAAGTTTCTTTCTTTGTTTCGCAGGCTTTGTTCAAGAAGGTTGTACAACTATTGAGTTCAGGAGCAAGGAATTTAAGATAACAGCAATTTAGAATCATGGAATGATACAGCACCGAAGGAGGCCATTCGGCACATCCTGCCTGTGCCGGCTCTTTGAAAGAGCTATCCAATTAGTCCCACGCCCCCTGCTATTTCTCTATAGACCTGCAAATTTTTCCCTTGTAGTTTTATCCAATTCCCCTTTGAAAATTATTATTGAATCTGCTACCACCACCCTTTCAGGCAGTGCATTCTAGATCATATCAGCTCACTGCGTAAAAAATGAGGCGTCACTTGATGTATTTCTGGGTTCAGGAAGGAGGTCCTAATCCCCAGCAATGGCAAGAAGAAACCTGCTGCTGTGTCGAAGAAGGCATGACTGGAGGTGGCTGATGAGGTCAGCAGCAGGAATGTAGTGCAGGAAGTGGATTAATGACTTAACCAGGTCAGGAAAGGTGAGCACATTTCCAGATTCACCTACATCCTGTAGTGTGTCCCCCGACTCTGTCTTGACAAGCGTACTCCAGCACATCACTCCTCACACCCACTTAAGTTTCAGCAGCACCCATAGTTCCATTTTAATGCATTTTCTCAACTCCCCTTTCTCCATCCACCACTGTCACTTACTCTAATCCTTATTTAATGTGTGACCACCTCAGTCAGCTCATCTGATTCTCAGCATACATCCTCAAATGGCAGTGTCAACATGTCCTCAAATGCATGCCAGTTCCATTCGTGATGCACCTGCTGGATAGTCACCCTCAGCGAATACACTTTTCATTGATGGTCCCCGGGGTTCAGCATCTATGTCCAACTGAGCAGAGTTTGGAGAGGAGTTTGCACATGAATTGGATGCACACATGCCTTATAGACACCTATAAGTCCGTCATGACCCCCTGTAGGAGAAGAGAGCGCAAAATACAAGGGAGAGGGAGAGGACCGGAGGTGGTCCACCACTGATCATACAGTTGACACCTGCAGAGCAGGAGATCATGGAGATAAGCGGGATGTCAGCATTCCCGAGCATTGGAGATGGGGAGACTCAGACTTCACTGCATGTTGACAGCATAAAATATCTCCCACCCACATCTCATACAAGACTCAGTCATACTGATTTGTTTTTAGCACCGAATGAAATATGCTGAATTTAAAAAAAATTTACATTCCCATGACTAAATCTTCTCCACCGCTTCTCTCCTCCAGGGCCATCACGTGGAAGACAGCAGCCCCTGCCCCTTTCCAGACAATGTTTCCTCAGAGGAGCTGATTCTTTCACAGGACACATGCTTACCAGGCACCAGTGCAGATACGAGCACTGTGGTGGGTCTTGCTAGGTGGGATCTCACCTGGTGACTCACTGTTCACAGTGAGCATGGGCAGAGAGTGGTGGTAGTGGCAGCTGTGCAGAGTCCACGTCAGAGGGCAAACTCCTCTCCAAGCTCTGCTCAGCTGGACATAGATGCTGGACTCCAGGGGCCCATCAATGAAAAAGAGAATGATAGAGGGTCAGCAACAAATGTGCGAGGTACTGGCTGTCATGCCAGGCATGCTACCCACAATAGCAGAGAGAATGGAGGAGAACAGCACAAGCATTTATGGATTGATGTCGCAGGTCATTGCGAGGTTGTCTTCCATGGCTAGATTGGCCTGCTGTGTGGCGCTAATCAGTCTTTGTAGGCCCTGACCATGGCCGTGTAAACAATGAATGCTAGCATTTCTGCCGCCTTAAACAGGATGACAGGCACATTAGCCATGACCTTACAAGGTGTCACTGATTTGGTCCAAGCTGCTCTCCAGCAGAGCGGTTGGAGTGATGTGCTGCTGGCCCAGGAAAGGAATGATGGTGAAAGGGGACATGGAGGTGGGAACTCCACTCAAAGCATTTCCACGTCTCCCCCCCCGCCCCACCAGTACCCGACATGTTGCCTCATCTCCCAATGGCCAAGCCTGCCCCTGTACAGGCGCGGGTGAAGCAGTCTTTGCCGGGGCCCCGAGGGTGTCGGCTGCGAGCATCTCAGCAGTCAGAGCAGCGATCAGAGCAACCTGTCTCTACCTCTGCTAAAGCCACAGGAGTTGCACCATGTAGGAGCGGTCGTGAAAGAAAGAGAAATGCTTTGTAGTTTACTGAAGGTATGCACATGGGTGTTTATGAAAATGTTATATTAGTAAGTTTCATTTAATTATTTATTCACATAAAATGTATTAATTTGCACCACTTTCCCATGTTGCCCAATCCTACCTGCCGAATGCTAATTTGGGTTTTCAATTGCTTGATGATGAATGTGAAGACATGAATTGGCTGAGACCAATTGGTGCATGTGCAATAGGTGGATGTTTATTTACAGGACTGCTTTGTGTCAGTGGGGGTGTGCGGGGAGGGGCAAGGGATGTGATAGTTGATCCAGTGTGAGTGATTTAACTGAACCTTTGAGCTGTTAGAGCATCCCTGGCATCCCGAGCAACAATGTGATTGGTTGGTCTGGCACTGGGAGCCCATCTTCATCTTCCTTTTCTACCTCCTCTACGTCCTCGTCCTCCTCTCCATTGGAATCCACCTCAAATGAAGAATGCTGAATGTATTGATTTCTTTGTGGGTTCAATGATGAGACATTTATGAAAGAGAATGAGTTTTTATCTAAAGTATGTTCGAACCTTTTATACAGCTTTTACAGGAGACATTATGCTGTGATGCATCTAGAACGAAACCGAAACTAAACTAACTGCCTTGCTTCTCTCGGTCACATGCCCTCTGCTGGTCAGGCACAAGCAATCAATACATGCAATCATGCTATTAAGGCATTATAATCGAACAGGCAAATACCATCTCTATTTGCTGATATCATTACATCTCCTTTTCTTAAAACAAAAGTATTTTACTTTTAACTAACAACATGTTTTCTTTGTATTAATCTGCATTTAACTGTAACACTTAATGAACTTACATTATCATTATCATGATCAAGGTTTTTTAACCTTGCTTTGTGTGTTCACATGAAATATGTCAATACACTAGAACTTGAAGAAAGAATAAGATAACATTACTTCCTTCTATAACAATAGTCCTTAAACTTGCTCAATGAGTCTCTCAGGAGGCTTCACATGTCTTGAGGATTTTCTGATTGATTGTCCTTGAATCTGAGTTGTTGCCTCAGATGATTGGTTCTCAGCTGTGTGATCAGGTTGTTCAACAGTATCAGTCTCTTGACCTGCTGTGGCTGGTCCCATGAGAAGATCTCGACGATTTCTTCTCAGAACAGCACCCTCATCTGTCTGAATGGTGTATGATCTTGGTTGAACTTCACTCAGGACAGTTCCCTTCTGAGTCCATGTGTTTGTTTTGTCTTTCAACCTTACTTGGTCACCAGTGTGGAGTTCAGGTAGGTTTTGTGTTCCTCTGTCATAGTAGTACTTTTGCTTTTCTTTCTGTTGTTCTTTGAACTTCCTCACTTTCTCCCCCTCTTTTGTTTTCAGTAGGTTCTCCGGGATGGGTAGGTTTGACCTTAGCCGACGTCCCATCAGGAGTTGGGCTGGTGACATACCACACTCGAGCGGCATTGTGCGGTATACAAGCATGCTCTGGTAGAAGTCAGTTCCACTGTCTTTTGCCTTGTACATCCGTCTTTTCACTGTGTTTGCAGGCTCTCCTGGGTCAACAGCTCTGGACAACGTGTCTGCTGTATACATCAGCTTACCCGGTGTGTACGCAACATTCAGTTCATCATAGACTGTCTCTCCTTCGCTTTCCACAATGAGGACTCTCTTTACCAGGTTCAGTCTCTCACAGGCTTTTAAACCGAGTATGGCTTGCACATCCTTTGGCACCACGATTAATGCTAGCGTGTGCTCTCTGTCCTTGTGTGTTACTTTGACAATGCATCTTCCTTTCACTGGTATATCAGTACCTGAGTATCCTGTCACTTTCACTTTTATTCCATGTATCTTTGGTCTGGGTCTAATTTTCTTAAAATCAGTCTCTGATATCACATTAACTTGTGCTCCAGTATCCAATTTAAATGGAATGCGTATGTCATTCACTTTTAGTGTCAACATCCAGTCTCTTTCTTCTTTTTTGTTTTCAGACACAACATCTACATAGAACTCCTCTATGTCGCTTTCATCTACTGCATGGACCTTGCTTTGTTGCACTTGGTTCTTGCAGCAACGGGCATAATGGTTGTTCTTGTTGCAACTATTGCATGTTTTACCATATGCTGGACACTTTCTTGGTGGATGCTGTGTACCGCATCGACTACATGACTTTCGATTGTCCCTTTCATTTTCGTTCGCTGGCCATGCCTCTTTTTTCACATTGGCGCTCTTTTTGTTAAACGGTTTGTGTCCGTTCTTACTCACTGCATCCACGTTGCAGCTATTGTCACTGAACAGCTCCTTTGCTTGCAACTTCACAGTCTCTGTAGCCCTACACAGTGCTATGGCTTTTCCCAGGTCTAGATCTTGCTCTCTTAGCAGTCTTTCCCTTAGACCATTATCTGGAATACCACACACCAGTCTGTCTTTTATCAGCGAGTCTGTCAGTCCCCCAAATTCACACGATTTGCTTCTGTTTCTCAGTTCAGTCACATACTGATCAATAGTCTCACCCGTTTTCTGTACACATGTGAAAAATCTGTGCCTCTCAAACATCACGTTACGTTTAGGTATGCAGTAGGCCTCAAACTGTTCCATTATTTTATCTAGCTTCATTTTGTCTCCATTAGCAGCGAATGTGAAATTATTATACACCTCCAGCGCTTCATCACCCACGACATGTAAAAACAGTGACGATTTCTTTTTATTACTTTTATCGTCAGCTCCGATTGCTGATATTTACAATTCCACACGTTGTTTGAATCTCCTCCAATTTTCAGCCACATTACCTGTCAACTGAAGCGTCGCCGGTGGGTGTAAACCTTCCATTTTTTCACTTCGTTAGCTATTCTCTAATGGTAAGCAACGATGTTCTCTTTTGGCTTGCTAATTTGTGGAGAGCTGATTTAACTTCAGGTTTTTTCTCTTCATCTCTTTCAGCCACTTCTGACACCATGTATTGATTTCTTTGTGGGTTCATTTATGAAAGAGAATGAGTTTTTATCTAAATTATGTTCAAACCTTTTATACAGCTTTTACAGGAGACATTATGCTGTGATGCATCTAGAACGAAACCGAAACTAAACTAACAGCCTTGCTTCTCTCGGTCACATGCCCTCTGCTGGTCAGGCACAAGCAATCAATACAGGCAATCATGCTATTAAGGCATCATAATCGAACAGGCAAATACCATCTCTATTTGCTGATATCATTACACTGAACAGCTTGTTCCACCTGCACCTTTAGTCCTTGATGCTGCACTATGTTGTGCAGGATGCAGCATACAAGGATTATCCTAGAATCCCTCGTTGGCAAGTACGTGAAGTGTGCCTCCAGACCTGTCCAAGTACCTGCAGCGCATCTTGAGCATGCTGATGGCTTGCTTGATGACACATCTGGTTGTCATATGGCCCATGTTGTAGTGCTCTTGGCGTTCATTGGTGGGGTTCCTCAAAGGTGTCATCAGCCAGGTTAGAATCAGGTATCCTTTGTCACCCAGCAGCCACCCTTTAAGGTCGTTTCCAGTAATGAACAGGCTGGTGATGTTGGATTGCCACAGTATGAAAACATCATGGAAGCTCCCAGGGAATGTGGCACAGACCTGCATGAACATTTTCTTATGGTTGCACACCAGCTGCACATTGATGGAAAGAAAACCCTTGCGGTTGACGAATGTTCCTGCTTGCTGTAGTGGTGCTCGGATTGCCATGTGTGTGCAATTCTTAGCACCCTGTACCTGTGGGAAGCCATACAGAGACGTGAATCTGAGTGCCCGCTCATTCTGGCTATTCTCATCATGGAAAGTTTACATAACTCCCAGCTCTGGCAAACAATCCATCTGTGTGTTAGATGGGCAGTGCCTCCAGCAAACTCAACCCTTCTGTTGCTCCCCTCTGTTGTTCACCTGCAGCTCCCTCCACAGTATGCCCTTGTTGCTGTTGCTTGTCTTCCTCATCTGAAGTCCAATCTAAACCAGCCATACTGCCACACATCCTGATGTTCTCTGTGTGAACACCTCCAAACTCTACAAATATGTCTCTCAGAAAAAGTAATCTCACCAAACCATTTCCCAGAGGGAACTGTGAAAGCAGCTGTGAGCACTGAGCCTTTATTCATATTGGGACTCCTAACCTTTAACCACCCCATGATTGCTCAATCTTGCTTCCGTTTCACTGGCGAGTTTCCCGAACCCTGGAAAAGCTGTGCAGGAGGCGTTAATTTTAAATTGCTGCCAAAATCTCATGAAGGGAGCATCATTTAAATGTTGTAATTACGTACCCGCCTCTCCAGAGTGGGTTACTCGGACGCTCTGAAACCCGTCGCAGGTAAAAAAAAAAACAAGCGTGTGCGCAGCGGGTTTCCCGAATTCGATGATTTAACCTCCGACCCGACCCCCTCCCATCCGTCGTGGAGAGTTTAAAATTCCCTGGTATGCTTCTGTTTAGAAAGCCAAGCTTCCCGTATGCTTCTTCAACAGCCTTCTCAACTTGTCTTGCCACCTTCAAAGGTTTGTGTACATACACCCCATGTCTCTCTGTTTCTGCATCCCCTTTAAAATTGTGCCATTTAGTTGATATTGCCTCTCCTCATTCTTTCTACCAAAATACATCATTTCACACTTCTCTGCATTAAATTGCATCTGCCATTTCACTAGTCTGTCTATGGCCTCCTGAAGCCTGTTACTATCCTCCTCACTGTTTACTACATTTCCGAGTTTCGTATCATCTGTAAACTTTGAAATTATGCCATGTATACCCAAGTTGAGGTCATTAATAGACATCAAAAAGAGCAGTGGTCCTAATACTGACCCCTGGGGACCACTTCTGTTTACTTCTTTCCAGTCTGAAAAATAATCGATCACCACTACTCTCTGCTGTCTGTCCCTAAGACAATTTTGTGTCCACTGTCTCTTTAATCCTATGGACTTAAATTTTGCAAACAGCCTCATTATAGCCTTGGTCCAAACATGGACAAAAGAGCTGAATTCCAGAGGTGAGGTGAGAGTGACTGCGCTTGATATCAAGGCATCATTTCACCGAGTGTGGCATCAAGGAGCCCTAGTAAAACTGAAGTCAATGGGAATCATGGGGGGAAACACTCCACTGGCTGGAGTCATACCTAGCACAAAGGTGATGGTTGTGGTTGTTGGAGGTCTATCATCTCAGTCCCAGGACATCGCTGCAGGAGTTCTTCAGGGCAGTGTCCTAGGCCCAACCATCTTCAGCTGCTTCATCAGTGACCTGCCCTCCATCATAAGGTCAGAAGTGAGGATGTTCGCTGATGATTCCACAGTGTTCAGTTCCATTCGCAACACCTCAGATAATGAAGCAGTCTGTGCCCGCATGCAGCAAGACCTGGACGACATTCAGGCTTGGGCTGATAAGTGGCAAGTAACATTCGTGCCACACAAGTGCCAGGCAATAACTGTCTCCAACAAGAGAGAGTCTAACCACTGCCCCTTGACATTCAACAGCATTACCGTTGCCGAATCCCCCACCATTAACATCCTGGGGGTCACCATTGACCAGAAACTTAACTGGACCAGCCACATAAATATTGTGGTTACAAGACCAGGTCAGAGGCTGAGTATTCTGCAGCGAGTGTCTCACCTCCTGACTCCCCAAAGCCTTTCCACCATCTATAAGGCACAAGTCAGGAGTGTGATGGATTAATCTCCACATGCCTGGATGAGTGCAGCTCCAACAACACTCCAGAAGCTCGACACCATCTAGGACAAAGCAGCCTGCTTGATTGGCACCCCATTCACCACCTTAAACATTCACTCCCTCCACCACCAGCGTACTGTGGCTGCAGTGTGTTCCATCTACAAGATGCACTGCAGCATCTCACCAAGGCTTCTTCGACAGCACCAATCAAACCCGCAACCTCTACCATCTAGAAGGACAAGGGCATCAGGCACATGGGAACACCATCACCTCCAAGTTCATTTCCAAGTCACACAACATCCTGACTTGGAAATATATCGCCATTCCATCACCGTCACTGGGTCAAAATCCTGGAACTCCCTAACAGCACTATGGGCGTACCTTCACCACCTGGACTGCAGCAGTTCAAGAAGGCAGCTCACCACCACCTTCTCAAGGGCAATTAGGGATGGGAAATAAATGCTGGTCTTGCCAGCAATGCCCACATCCCATGAACAAACAAAAAAAATTAAGTGGTACTTTATTAAACACCTTTTGAAAATCCATATACACAGCATCAATTGCACTACCTTCATCAACCCTCCCTGTTACTTCATCAAAGAACTCAATCAGGTTAGTCCAACATGATTTGCCTTTAACAAATTTGTGCTAGTTGTCATTTACTAACCTATATTTTTCCAAGTGACAATTAATTTTGTCTCTGATTATTGTCTATAAAAGTTTCCCCACCATTGACGTTAGGCTAATTGGCCTGTATAGCCCTAATCTTAACCCCAGCCCTCCCCTGTTTTGAACAGGGGTGTAACATTTGCAATCCTCCAGTTCTTTGGCACCACTCCCATATCTAAGGAGGATTGGAAGATTGTGGCCAAAGTCTCAGCTATCTCCACCCTTCCCTCTGCAACCTAGGATGCATCCCATTTGGACTGGGTGACGTTTCTACTTTGAGTACTGCCAACCTTTTAAGTACCTCCTCTTTATTTTTATCCTATCCAGTTGCTCTACTGTCTCCTCTTTTACTGTGACATTGGCAGCATCCTCTTCCCTTTTACTGTTTCTATGTTTATAAAAGACCTTAGTGTTCCCTTTTATGTTACCTGCTAATCTATTCTCTTACACTCTCTTTGCCCCTCCTATTTGCTTTTTCAGTTCACTTTTGTGCTTCCTGTATTCAGCTTGATTCCCTACTGTATTATGAGCCTGGCATTTATCATAAGCCTCCTTTTTTGTTTCATTTTAATCTCTATTTCTTTAGTCATCCAGGGAGCTTTAGTTTGGATGCCCTTCCTTTCCCCCTCATGAAAATGTGTCGAGTTTGTACCCGAACTATCTCCTCTTTGAAGACCTGCCATTGCTCATTTACTGTTTTACCTGCCAATCTTTGATTCCAATCCACCTGGGCCAGATCCCCTTTCAACTCACTAAAATTAGCCCTCCTCCAGTTGAGTATTTTCACATTTGATTGTTCATTGTCCTTTTCCATAACTGTGGTGTATATTGAAATAGCACCCCAGAAACAGCAAATTGCAGTTTTCTTGGGCGAAAAGGTCCAAGAGGAGTAGGGCCAGAAATAATGCATTTCCACTACCCACCTTCTCCACCATTATTTCCATAATCCTGCATTCCCTGGATAAACCCACGTGCCTACATTTTAATTAAACACAACCCCATTGCACATCATTCTTCACCCTTCCTTTAATGAGCATCATTTCCATTATCTACTCCCCTCTCCACTGAGCAGTATTTTCAACACCTTGTCCCCTTTCCATTGAGCAACGTTCTCACTACTCTGGCTGATACTGCACCAGAAACAGCATGCCCACCACACAGCACCCCCTCACCCCGTACTGACCAACATCCATGCTATCCCAGGTTCCCTCCCCATCTGTTGAGCAACATGTTGACCCATCAGACCCACTAAATAGCATTTTCACCACCCTGTACTCCTACCTTGTGAGCAACTTGTTTCCCCCTCTCTGAATCAACTCCATCGTCCATCTGCCTCCCATTGAGCAAGTTCTCCACGCTAAGCAAGCCCATCCTCATTGTGACGAATGCCCCCCCCCCCCCCACCACCACCCGCCAATGAGCAAGGTTTTCTATATGTTACCCACTGCAGTCGTCCTGGAACCATCCCCCCACCCACCTCCTAACCTCAAGTATTCCTGATGCAGCCCATTAACACCCTCCTCCCCCCCTTTGTTGAACAAGTTATCCTGGCACATGTTCCCTCTCCTCCTGGAAACAAAGCAGGGAGAAGAGGGAGGTAAAGGAAGAGAGGAGTTGGCAGATGGGGAGGAGAACAAAGGGGGGAAGGAAGAGAAAGATGGGAGGGATCACTCAAGGATTGGGACCCGGGGCCACTAGAGGTCTGGAATGTGGTAGCACTGGTGTCTGAGAGTGCTGAAGGCGATTGGAGATCTGATGTGAACAGTTGTGTTTTATTGAGTTGATTGATGTAGTTTGAAATAACAGCTAATCTTTCCACATCCTTGTTGAAAAAATAATAGTGGCAATAGTTGAAAAGTAAGACTTTTAACAACTATAGCATTTAAAATAACATGAAATTGATTTTGCAGTTTGGCTGTTCTCCAGTTTCCCTGAGCTGTTCCATTTTGTGAAAATATCAATTGTTTGAATGGGCAGTCATTATAGCTAGAGGAGTGAACGTTGTCTGGAGTTGCATTCTAACTGTGGCTGTCTTCTATTATATTATTTATGTCTCTGCTTGTGTCTTTTGCAATCTTGTTTCAAGTGATTCATACATTAATAAGAGTTGTCATGCTCCACTTAGGATTTCCTCAGAATACAATATTACACTCTTATCTATTTTCTGACACTATTGGCTGTTTTCATGCAAGATGCAGTATATGCTTTTGCCATTAAAAATGTTAACTTTGATCAGTTAACAAATCACTTTACAGTATTGGTTTAATATACTGATATAACAAAATCAAGCACGGACGAACATCGCTTTGAAGTAATGAGTGATCCCTAATAACAATACAAAAACACGGTACAAAAAGTTCAAATTTGTTTTAGATTAGGTCTAAAAAAACAATAGTGTTTATGCTACACATTTTTAAGTATTATAAATTATGTATAAATATTGGGCCAGAATTTGCTGCCAAAATAACAGTGAGTTTACTGCATACGCCATTATTAGTGTGCAAATCTTCCAGCAATTTGTGGTGAGGAAGCAATACGCAGTGAATTGCGAATCACCACAAGTTGCTGGATGATTTGCACTGCTCTGCCGTTAGCCTTGCAGAAACAGCAGCTCACTGTCAACCTCCCCGTGAGTTTCAAGAAATTGCTGCATTAGCTCATTAATTACCAATTAACCTTGCTGCAGAAAGTTAGGGCTGTTACTTAACAGTGTAAGGACCCTTTTAATGAAGAGATTTATGTTCCTGCATTGCCAGTCAACCTCTCTGGTCCAGAAAGGGAACAATTGAAACTGTGGTGTCTCATTCCTGCAGGTAGTAAATTGCTTTAGATATTTATAAAATTACATTTTTTTATTTTTTAAGTATTTTTCATACTTTTCCTTTCTGTCTTCATTTCCTCTCTCTCCATCAAATCTTTCTTTCCCTCTCTTTATTTCTCTTTCTGTAACTGATGTGACTCTAATTCACCTTATTTCCTTTGCTGTCGTTCCTCTGTTTCTTTCTCAACCTTAAGTCTCATTGGTTAAGACCGTTGGACCCATTGTTCATTAAGGTCCCCGTTGCCCTGTTGCCCTTGCATGCACTTCCAGGGCAAATGTTTTTTGAACTGAAGTGTGAGGGAAAAAGTCTTAACTAATGGGGCATGCCACAAGATGCCCTGCTCCAGCAAATTCTGGGCTACTATTTTGGGATGAATTTTCACTCAACTGTTTATTGCATTAAAATTGAAACTTTCTTTCAAGTGAAAGTAAAGTGTTCAACAGGTGTGTGCTTGATTTTTTGTGTAGACTTCAATGCAATGTACATGTCTAGCTGTTTCGTTCTAACATCAACACACTTGTTTAGTACAACCATTTGTTGTCATCATCTAATACAGTAATAAAAACATTCAAGAGATATGTTCAGAGTTGATCTTAATATACATTATTAAAGGGCAATATCCCTCTTCAACCTGCTTGGATCAAAATATGAATGTCAACCAACATAGCAGTAAGTTAAAATATCCATGTTAGTCCATAGTACAAGTTTTTTTAAAATAGCAATTGATGGACTCGAACAGCGCAATTAATTCTGATGATGAGTGATCAGGGCAAAGGTGCTTCCCAGGAGCGCAGTGCAGGCTTTGGCTGGGAATGGAACTGAACCTGTGTGAATCTGTGCCAGGCCCTGGAACTGCTGCTGAGAGAGATGGTTGGTAGCATGGCCTCAGAGCTTGTCAAGTCAAACCTGACAGTGTGCACACACAGTGAGACAGCACATGTGCTGTCTCCAAAGAGGAAAGACTATGCACAGGGGTAACTGAGGAGATTAGATCCAGAACAGAGTTGCTTGCAAGGCCCAGGCTTCTGAGAAAGGGGCAGGCCTCGTGTGAGAAGAGATACCTAGTATTTCATCCTTGACAGATGGATATATGAAAGTGACATGTAGCAAATTATCCAATATGGAAGATTAGCAGATGTAGAAATTGGGAACTGTCCTGGTGATGACAAACGACCATAGTTTTTTTTTAAGGACTCATTTGGTTGTTCTGTCCTGCCTGGATTTTCTGGTAGGATAACTGGTCACACCTGCTAGTGGTGCTAAATGGGAACTGGCCATTGAAGAACCACCGAGCTGTGCTACGCAGGTTCAACCAAGGTGGACAGATCGGTGTGCAACTTGTGACAGCTGATGTGATTCACACGTACTGGTCTTGGAGTATATGATGAAGGCTTGAATGGCTGATTCAGTAATTGTTCTCATCGGTACAACGGGTTATAGGACCCCTAAACCCATCCACCGTATATGGCCAACCACCCAATCAGTGGTATAAATGGTTACGGAAGCTTTTTTTAAAATTCATTTTTACGGGATGTGGGCGTTGCTGGCAAGGCCGGCATTTATTGCCCATCCCTAATCGCTCTTGAGAAGGTGGTGGTGAGCCGCCTTCTTGAGCCGCTGCAGCCCATGTGGTGAAGGTACTCCCACAGTGTTGTTAGGGAGCGAGTTTCAGGATTTTGACCCGGCGATGATGAAGGATCTGCGATATACTTCTAAGTCAGGAGGATGTGTGACCTGGGGGGAACTTGGAGGGGGTGGTGTTCCCATGAGCCTGCTGCCCTTGTCCTTCTAGGTGGAAGAGGTCCCGGGTTTGGGAGGTGCTGCCGAAGAAGCCTTGGCGAGTTGCTGCAGTGCATCTTGTAGATGATACACACTGCAGCCACAGTTGCGAACCCGCCGCAAACCCGCCTCCATGCGACTTTCCATGGTGTCGGGTCTGCGACTCCTGATCATACCTGACACCAAGCGGGGGGAGAGGCAGTTAAGGTCGTTAACATTTAATCCTATTTTGAGAGGGCTTTTCAATTTTGCAACATTTTCAGCGTGTTCCACGGCGTTCCAGGAACACGCCAGCTGATTGTGTCGGGTGTTCCAACATGCAAGTGCAGCATTAAAGCTGACCTGCCGCATTAGTTGAATTTCAAAACGTTTGAGGTTGTAAGTGTGTTGTAAGGCCTCTCCAGCCGCCTCCCCCCCAGATCGTGGACTCTCTACCACCCCTCCCGATCGCTGCCTCTCTTCCCCCCCTCCCAATCGCGGCCTTGCTCCCCCCTCCCGATCATGGCCTCTCTCCCCCACCCAATCCCCGCCTCTCTCCCCTCTCCTGATCATGGCCTCTCTCCCCTCCTGATTGTGGGCTCTCTCCCCTCCACCCGATTGCTGGGGATCGACCCCAAGGGTTCCTGGCTGCGGCCACCTGCCGCTGGCATTCCCTCCTGCCTGCCGGACAGGCTGTCCATTTGGCCAGTTTCAGGCGGGAAACAGAGGCAGCAATTATTGATTAGGTCCTGCCATTATGTCCTTGGCCTTGTGGGTCCTTCAGTTGTTTTTGGCCTCACCACACCCTCCCCGCCTCCCCATAAATATCAGGGCCACTATTGTCCAATTTTAGTGGGCCCGCCTCATTCCACACAACTAAGCAGATCTTCAAATCATGGTCCCATTTTCCAGTCTTTTCCTCCTTCCTGCACTGCTAGTGTTATTGGCCTCTCTTCTACCAGTTTATGCCTAGTCTTGTTCCAAATAGCCTGTCCAGGAATGAGTTAACCATGCATGCAGAAAGAAGTACTGTTCCTACAACTGATTAATGCTTTGTTACCATCTGCACTTTAACGAGGAACAATCCAAGATAAATGCTTCACAGTAATTCAAGTTAGCATCTGCTTATGTGAATAGCTATATCAATATCTTTTGCTTATTGTTTTAAAGTCACTGGCCTAATTTTTTTTGTTTGTAGTTTTCCAATATTGAATAGCCAGAGGGGAGCTCTGTGCTATTCTGTGTGTGTGCATGTGTGTTAGAACTCTAACTTCATGCCTCCTTTCCAGGATATCTCAAGTTACGTCCTCGGTGGGCTACAATGCCAGAACATGGCCAGGTGGACATTTGCATTTTTGTAATCTACTGGGAAAGGAGAAGCCACACCATGACATTTTTTTTCTAATTCACTTTCAGAAGCTAAAAATAACAGACTCATAGCCCAGCATTGCATATGGTTTGGAAATGGAAATAGCATTGATTTTATATGTTGTGCTAAGTTGCAGATTCTGAGATTGATGGAGAAAGAGAAATTTAAAGATATATATGTAAGGTAACAAATATTTAGGATTATTTTACAAAACAGTGACAGAAAAACTTCAGATAATGTCACCAACTTCAGATAATGTCACCAACTTCAGATAATGTCACAAACTTCAAACAGTTTATGAGTCTGAATCTTTTAATATATTACTGCCCTGAAGCATATATATTTGTTGAATTTGGATGTGGAGGAATGACCGAGGCTGAAGTAATGGATCAGTAGAAACTATGGGACTGACACTGCAGTTCAGGTGCTGCGGCACTTGTTCTCTACTGAGCCGACAAGTCAGCTGATTTCAACAGCAACTTGCATCTATATAGCACCTTTAATGTAATAAAACTTCCCAAGGAGCTTCACAGGAGCCTAATCAGACAAAAATTGGCACCGAGCCAAGGAAGGAGACAATAGGACAAGTGACCAAAAGCTTGGCCAAAGAGTTATTTTTTAAGAAGTGGCTTAAAGGAGGAGAGAGCAGTGGAGATTTGGAGAGGTTTAGGGAGGGAATTCTAGAGCATAGGGCCTAGGCAACTGAAGGCACGGCTGCCAATCGTGGAGCGAAGGAATTTAGCACAATAGCTTTTCAGCGTCCCCAGTGTACTGGGGTCACAGGTTGTGTTACCTTGCGCCGGAAGCTGTTAAATGGCTGTTGGTTGCCCTTATAGTAAAGAAATGGCAGAAGCAAGGTATGGCAGAAACAGCACTATTCCAACATACTTCTGCAGACGCTTTTGCTGGAGGTGTTACAGAGCAAGGTACATATATTTGGAGCTGAGAGGCAGCCAAAAGTACCGCAAGAGCAACCTAATCAAACTCAATGAGACACCAATGAGGAGGAGCAAGTGCAGGTGGAATTGCAGGAGCAGCAACCTGTTGGCCCGAGGGTTAGGTCAAGGGCTCCTGCTGCTGCTGAGCCCAGGGAATTGGACTTCACAGGACTTGCCTATAAACATACTCTGCCCAACAGGTTACAGCTCCTGCAGTTCCACCTGCACCTGCCGCTCTGCAATTGTGCTTCGTCACCAGTAGGAGGTCATGCAATCATTTGAGACTGTGACAAGCAGGAGGTATGGGTTGCAGGTGTCTGCAATGTGCATCCATGTAGTTCTATATGGCTGCTCAACCGAGCTGCAGACCACCTTGGAGAAGGTGGCCATTCCAGCATGCTGTGAAATGGATCCTTTGGCTGAGATCATAAGTTCAACCATTATTTCTTTAACGATGTTAAGAATTTTGCTCTCGATCTGGGGTTCCAATCTATAGCAATCTGTTCACTATGTTGGGGAAATAGATTGGCTGGAATTTACTGGGGTCCATATGGGCGTGATTGGAGGCGGGTTGGGTGGGAAATTTGAAATAACTTGCAGCGGGTCAGGAACCCACCATCATCCCGCCCCCACACGCCTTTCCCTCGGGCGCATTTGCTGGCACGGCAGCAACCCGAACGGCAGAAGTGGGCGAGCTAATTTAAATCATTATGAGGTACTTGTCAGACCTTTAAGTGCCTTTTTCACCCTACCTTTCAAATTTCCCTGGATGAGCACAGGAATCACGCAGCTCAGGAACCACGCCTGTGAATCTGAAGCGGAAGTTGACGAGCCATTGATCCAGCTCATTAGTGCACAGCATGAAAAGTACAATAAAAACTCCCACCTCACAGCTGATCACTTTCATAAAACAGATGCTGTTGCTGGCTGCATTGTCAGCACAGATTTAGCTTTCTAGAGGTTGCAAGTGTTTCCAGCAATGTCGGCATCCACTGTCACCTCATTGGTAGAACCTATCACACAATTGACAGATTGCTTCTGTCATTTCTACTTGATCTGCCATCACTTCCATCAGCATGGGTGCCATTTATACTGTCTCGCCTTGGTCCTCAGAATCGGATCACGATGAGCCCCAACACCAGCAGCACCAGGCACTCCAACAGCACCAATAACAACACCACCAACCTTCTCCTCATACACCTGATGCTGCACAGGACAGAGGGGATCAGCACAGGGCTGCATCATGGCGGAGGTGATACCCCCAACACAGGGTATACAGGCAGAGGAGGAGCTTTCTCAACATGATGGAGGAGCAATGCCAAAGGAGGCTCAGGCCATCGCACCAGGTCATCACAGACATTTGCAGATTGCTGGAGGAAGACGTGCAGCCCAGGGGAGCAGGTGGACATGCCTTACCAGTGGTTGTCAAAGTCACGAGCGCCCTAAACTTGTTCGCCTCAGGCTCCTTACAGGGATCTACAGCAGACATTTGTGGCATCTCGCAGTCGGCCGCCCACAGATGCATCACACAGGTCACCAATGCCATGTCTGACATGTCAGCCAAGTATATCAACTTTGCCACTGAAGAAGCCAGTGTTACTGAGCGGGCGCTTGGCTTTGTCACTCTGGCTGGCTTCTCACAGGTGCAGGGCATCATCAACTGCACACGTGGCCATCAGGGCACCCCATTATCATCCAGGAGTCTTTGTCAATCGCAAGGGCTTCCATGCCCTCAATGTGCAGCTCGTCTGCAACCAAAGGAAGATCATTAAGTATGTGTGCGCCAGATTCCCTGGCAGCTGTCATGACTCTTTCGTCCTGCATCAGTCCACCCTCCCTCAGCTCTTCGCTCCCCCAAACAGACTTTCTGGCTGGCTGCTTGGAGACAAGAACTATCCACTGAAGACGTGGCTCATGATACCCTTGAGGAGGCCAAGTACTGAGGCCCAGGAGAGATATAATGAAAGCCACATTTCCACTAGATGATTCATAGAGCAGTCAATAGGCATGCTGAAAATGCACTTCAGATGCCTTGACAGATCTGGAGGAGCCCTTCAGTATGCTCCAACCAGGGTCTCTAGAATCAGAGTGGTCTGCTGCGCCCTGCACAATATAGTGCAGCAGCGAGGATTAGTGCTGCATGAGGAGTGTTATAAATCTCATCATTATAAAGAAACTACTCATGAAATAACACTGGACGGCCAGCTGGTGGCGCCGTCCAAGGAGTATAAATACTCGGGCGTTGGACCCAGCTTTCCAGGGACATTTTGTAAAGACAAGGGAGCTAGTGGATACAACTAGACTTCCATGTTCTGAAATAAGTTGATTAAAGCCTTGCTTTATGCTCAAACCAAGTGCATAGTGAGTTTTATTACGTCAAGGAGCAAGGCACTGAGTACACAGCCTCTTCAGAGGAGGAGCAAGAGGAGCATCAGCTGGAAGACGAGGTGGAGGAGGAGGAGCAGGAGGAACCTGCGGACCAGATCCCACCAGCACCTGAGCACATTGCTGCCCTGGAGGCCACGGGTTGCCAGATTTACTTAACTTTACACCCATATGGCTGCCACATGCTGCGCCAGGTTGGCACCACCCCACAGCAACATCATAAAGCATCCCTACAATGGTCAAGCCATTCCTTTCACACTGACCACCATTGCTGGGGGTAATGTTATGTCTCACCATTCACTCCAACTCACTAAGCCACTTCCAAAGGTACACACAAATTTGGTGAGAATAAAGATTTTTATCTGTGACATCGCAGTATCGGAAACTTTACAGAAACATTTAATAAAACACCCAAGTGGCTATCCTTGTAAATCTACTTGTGTTTCATCTTTCTCTTACACATGCTTCTACGAGTTGTTACCCCTGTGGCTTCAGCAGAGGTAGAAGAAGCCTGCTCACAGACCCTTTTGCTGGACGTCCTCTGGGTTTTGGAGCCTGTGATGTCCCCACCAAAATCTGATCCTCCTGCAACTGTGCACGTGCAGACTCGGCGATCCGAGGTGGCATGTGGGACTCTGACTGCGGGGTGGGGAGGTGGCAATGGTGGAGAAGTGTGAACGCTTTGAGAGGAGCCCCCACTTGCAAGTCCCCTCTCACCATCATCCCTTTAATGGGCCACCCGCACTTTGCTGCTAGCAAGGAGCTGGAGAACACCTGACTGCATAGCAGTGGGACCATGAGGACCCACTTCTACGTTGACATCCCTCCTAGAGTGGATGTCTATGAACCTTGCATTCTCCATAGATAGCAATCTATTCTCCATAGAGACCATGTGCTCCTATGAGTGGCGTATTAGCTGCTCCATGCAGGTGGCCATCCTATCAATGGAAGAACCTACAGTCGCCATCGCTTGAGACATGGTGGTGCTCATGTTGGAGATAGACTCCTCCATTCTCTGCACATTTGCAGACATTGTGGTTGCAAAACCTGTCAAAACCTCCTGCACCTCCAGGAATGCCCTGTTTCTGGATTACCTGCAAGGCTGCAGGTCTGCATGCAGCTGAGCAGAGCTGGGGGCATCCTGCACCCTCTGGCGAGGATTCTCCTATGCTGTCCCTGTGTCCACCATCTGCTCTTGCTCACTTGTGAGTTGTGAGACACCAGGTGACAACACTACTCCATCTGAGGTATGCGTATCTGCGCTGGTGCTGGGTGCGCTTATGTCTGTTGACAGTGCATCCTCAGAGGCTGGAAGCTGCTCAGAGGAGTTGTCTTCCTCTTCCTCCTAGACAGTGGAGGGTCCTCTTGATGGACCTGTGGGTGAATAAAGAGATGAGTTAGATATGTCATTTGAAGAATGGGTACAGATACCATTATGCACATGATGAACATTCACTGGCTGCTGACATCAGTCCCCATATGAGTGACTGATGTATGCTCTGTAGCTGTATGATATGCAATTCTGTCACCAGGTTGCTGAGCTGTCCCCCTCTCTCCGTCTTCCACCTCCTGCTCGGCGACTCCAGAGACTTCCAAGGCAGCCTCCTCTGCTGATGTTAGGGTGGCCAATGATGGAGTGCCACCTCTGGTTCTCTCCCTCTCCCTCTTATTGTTGGCTGTCTTTTCCTGCAAGGAGGGAAAGAAGGGAAGGTTGAGTGAGAGTGATGGAATGAGTATAAGGAATGGATAGGTTACATCTGTAGAGGGTTACTGTGATGGAGTGGGGTGGCAATGCCAAATGGCCTCCTTGTGTTTTGATATGATTACATTAGGATGAGGGTGAGTGTGAGGGGTGGCTAGTCAGATGGGGATGTGATAATGTAGATAGAGAGAAAGGGATGGGTGGGCGTGCAAGGTATGTTGGTGTGAGTAAGGATGTGCCGGAGCAGGGTTGGGAAGGCAGAGTGATGGGGATGTGGTGACAGGCAAAGCAGGATGAGGTTGAGGGTGGCTTTGCACTCATCTTTCCTGATCTAATGAGATAATTGAAACGTTTGCGACACTGCACCCAGGTCTTCCTCACCACATCCCTGCTGTTGATCTCCTCTGCTATTTGGAGCCAGGCTCCTTTTGTCTCCTGGGGGGTCTCTTCCGCCCATTAGAAGGGAAGAGGACCTTCCTGCATGCTCTGACTCACTCCACAAGCATATGGAGGGAGTCATTGTAGAACCTTTGTAGCCCCGTGTCTCAGTGCAGTCATGTTTGGCACTCTTTGTAGCGGTCCAGGTTTGCAGTGTGCTGCCTGCACTACCCTAGATGAACCTTCAAATGCAATGTGGCCATGGCTCCTTTAAATATCCTGGCTGAAAACGCATCATCGCTGACGTCATCAGACCCGCACCATTTAATAGGGCCGAGTAATGCGCAAGGCGGCCTTAATAGGCTCCATTAATGGAAAGTCGATCTCAGGAGTGGCATGGTATGAAGAACAGGGTCTCAACCCACCCCGGCGACCACCCGCACCCGGCCCGCCCAGGTACAGAAAATTCTGTCCATTGAAACAGGAATTACACATTAGCCTAAACATCCTCTACCGCCGTACCGTGGCTGTGTGTGTACTACCTACAAGATGCACTGCAGCAATTCACCAAGTCTTCTTCGGCAGCAGCTCCCAAACCCGCGACCTCCACCACCTAGAAGGACAAAGCAGCAGGTGCATGGGAACACCATCACTTCCAAGTTCCTATCTAAGTCACACACAATCCTGACTTGGACATATATCGCCGTTGCATCACCGTCACTGGGTCAAATTCCTGGCACAAGCTACCTAGCATTATTGTGGGATTTCTTTCACCACACAGACTGCAGTGGTTCAAGAAGAAGGCTCATTACCACCTTCTCAAGGTCAACTAGGGATGGATAATAAATTCTGGACTTTCCAGCAACGTCCACATCCATCCAGCCTCTCCGATACAACTGCAATGGCTGCTGCATCACAATATATACAAACTCCACCCCACCCATAAGCCATGTAATATCCTGGGAGAGGCGAGGAAACAGATAAAAACTAACACCAATTAGGGAAAAAAAATCTGGAAAATTCCTCTCTGATGCCAGTAAGTGATCAAAACTCATCCAGGAGACCACTCTGGTCCTAATTAATGTTATACAGTACCTACCTTTTGTACGAGGTGATCTTCGCCCCAGCCAGAAACTGGTCCAGCGCTCGCTTAAAGGAATTTCGTGAATCGGCATTCACTGCACAAGACGACAGCCTGTTCCACAGGTCCACTATTCTCTGGGAAAAGAATCACCTCCTGACATCTAACCTAGTTCTGGCCTTACACCAGGTGCAGATCCTGTCTTTATGCTACCCTCGAAAGAACGTGCATTGCCAGTATCTGAGCTAGTGGCTACGAGTATAAGATCGAGTGACAGTGTTTCTTCTTCATCATCACTCTGCTCTACCTCTTCCACCCTTGGAGTGCTTGGTTACCTGAAAGGAAAGAGGCACAAGGGTAGGGTTGTGGTGAGGGGAGGGGAAAGCAAGAGGTGCATGCTTACACCATTGGCAGCTTGTAAGTCAGAAGAGATGGTGGGATGTGGGCGAAATGAGATGTGACAAGGAGGATTAGGTATGAGCATACCATCATCTTCAATGTTTCAGCCCTGTCGCTGGCCAGTCATGGCCACTCCAATAATGATGAGCATCCCCAATTGGGGTAAGGATATGGAGGCGTATCTGTCCCCCTCCGGTTGGCTGCTGCTGCCTCTGGTTGTGTGCCACCTTATGGATATGGCCTCCTGCTGAGAGCCTGTTTTCCCCTCCTTCTCCTCCCTCTTCTAGCAGCTTGTCCTGCTCTGTGCTGCCTCTGCTCATTCTCCCAGTCATGCTGTAGGCCAAGGTTGGATGCAAAATACTGCACCCATGTCTGGGAGCAACTGGTCTGAGCAGAATCCTTGCAAGTCAGTATAAAATCCTTGAGCACGTGCCACACCACTCCTTGTATGACTTTTGGCAACTTTAAAGAAGTCTAGAAAGCACCAATCACTTCTATAAACTCAACAACAGCTAGTAGAAGTCAGTCAGCAACTAACCTGTAAGTAGGTGATGATCCATTTAAATTAGAGTGACCATATTTTCAAAATCAAATCAGAGGACACACAGGAAATTTTCCCCCACAATTTTTTTTTTTGGGTGCACAGCCCCTTTAACGGGCTGTGCAACCCATTCAAAGTTTCGCGTATGTGCGAAATTTCAAGGTGGAAAAGCCGGTCCCAGGCTGCACAGAACTGGCAGATAGCTGCACAGCTTAGATACACCGAATCACGAATCTTGCGTGTGTTCTGGCAATAGTGCTGACCCATCTACTCATCGCCAAATACCCTCAATTTTAATTTCTCCATTTTAAATCTGTTCCCAATAGACTGAGATTTTCCATGAAACACCCTCTGTCTTAGAAGGTTTCAGATTCACAAACCTTCCCAGTAGGAGAATTTAGAGCTTGCCATACCTTATTCAATAAAAAAAAAGCACAGTGCACCATACAGGTAAACTGGTAAAGTAAATCAAATGCACTCACTCACCAGCTTTCACCACTCCCTTGGCTTCTCCTGCGCATTTGAAGGTTCCACCCTCCAGCCAGTCACCATAGGATGAAACACTGATCAGGTGACTCAATCCCCTACAGTGCACTGTGGCCAGAGCTATAGACGGGGCCATTTCTCAGCCGCACTGCATTGTGGGAAGGTGGACCATCATTGAAGCCTTCATTCAACCCGCTCCGGGTATTCGTTCCTGAACTCAACCGAGAATCTCCAAGAAATAGGTTTCTGTGCATTAGCATTGAAAAAAATCAAAGACTCAGTATTGGGGACGAGATTTCTAAACCAGAGGACTCTTCTGGGGACATTGTTTGCCCGGGGACACATTCCCAAATCCAGGGACTGTCCCCGGAAAACAGGGATGTCTGGTCAGCCTACTTTAAATAGCACTGTTGGGGGGTCCTTCCTGCTGCTGAATGCATGTTCAGCTGTGCAAGATTAAGAGAGGGCATTAGCTCCAGCATTGAGGTGGAAAATGGCATCGCTGGTGTCAAATCAGCTCGCTCCCTGCGCCGACACTAACGCCCTCACCAAAATGACGTCTGGAGTGGCCCACACCACAAGTGTGTGCATGCTGCTTGGTTGCCATTTTGGACACAAAACGGAACCCATAGAACCAAAAAACCAGGCGCTACAGAGCTGAATTTTGCAGCTTCAGAAGAGAAGTGGAGAAAACTAGCAAAGTAGTTAATGGGGTGACACAAGGGTCAGAAACTCCCTGGGACCTTCAGGACTAGGTGTAGCATCAGCATATATCCCTGGTCTCACCAGATGTACATTCTGAAAACGGCACCCGCCTGGGAGTCCTGGCCTAAATCCTTGAAGATCAGGAGGTGAAACGCTTTCAGCGCCATTTTTAAGTAGTCCCCTGTGTCAGGACCACAATCCCCTGCTTTCCGGAGAGAAGGGAATACCTTCACATGACCAAAAGTTTCCTCATGGAGGCTTCACCACCTGAAAATTCAACAAGGTCAATCATACAGTTCTGCATCAGGCGTAATTGCTGAGTTTGCACCCTTGCAAATTTTGGAGTGCAGCTTGAGTCTTCTGACTCCAGTGCAAGAATGCTACTAACTGACCCAAGCTCACACTTAAAAACGCAGAAAGCAACATTATAATTTGACATTGGTGACTCTGAATGAGAGATTTGAGAGATTCACATAACTCTGGAAGTAAATACAAGTCATCTTGGACTTAATTAGTCAACCAAATGGACTAACCAAATTAGTAACAATACTGTGGAGGAGGAATTCCTGGAGTGTTTACGGGATGGTTTCCTGGACCAATATGTCGAGGAACCAACCAGAGATCAGGCCATCTTAGACTGGGTATTATGTAACGAGAAAGGATTAATTAACAATCTTGTTGTACGAGGCCCCTTGGGTCGGAGTGATCATAATATGTTGGAATTCTTCATTAAGATGGAGAATGAAGTTGTTGACTCAGAGACTAGGGTTGACGGTGGATAGGCAATGGCAAACATTCAAAGACCGCATGGATGAACTACAGAATTTGTTCATCCCAGTTTGGCATAAAAATAAAACAAAAAAGGTGACTCAACCGTGGCTAACAAGGGAAATTAGGATAGCATAAGATCCAAGGAGAGGACATATAAATTGGCCATAAAAAGCAGTAAACCTGAGGATTGGGAGCAGTTTAGGATTCAACAAAGGAGGACAAAGGGATTAATTAAGAAGGGGAAAATAGAATATGAGAGTAAGCTTTCAGGGAACATAAAAACTGACTGTAAAAGCTTTTATAGATATGTGAAGAGAAAAAGATTGGTGAAGTCAAGCGTAGGTCCCTTGCAGTCAGAATCAGGGGAATTTATAATGGGGAACAAAGAAATGGCAGACAAATTAATTATATATTTTAGTTCTGTCTTCACAAAGGAGGACACAAATAACCTCCCAGAGATGTTGGGGAACATAGGGTCTGATGAAAGGGAGAAACTGAAAGAAATCAGTATTTGTAGGGAAATGGTGTTAAGGAAATTGATGGGATTGAAGGCCGATAAATCCCCAGGGCCTGATAATCTACATCCTAGGCTACTTAAGGAAGTGGCCCCAGAAATAATAGATGCATTGCTGATCATCTTCCAACATTCGATGGAATCTGGAACAGTACCCATGGATTGGAGGGTAGCTAATGTTACCCCACTATTCAAAAAAGGTGGTAGAGAGAAAACGGGGAATTACAGACCGGTAAGCCTGACATCGGTAGTGGGGAAAATGCTCGAGTCCATTATAAAAGATGTAATAGCAGAGCACTTGGAAAACAGTGACAGGATCGGACAAAGTTAACATGGATTTACAAAGGGTAAATCGTGCTTGACTACTGGAATTTTTTGAGGATGTAACTGGTAAAATAGATAAGGGAGAACCAGTGGATGTGGTGTATTTGGACTTTCAGAAGGCTTTCGATGAGGTCCCGCATAAGAGATTCGCGTGTAAAGTTAAGGCACATGGGATTGGGGGCAAGGTATTGACTTGGATAGAGAACTGGTTGGCAGACAGAAAGCAAAGAGTTGGAATAAACGGGTCTTTTTCCGAGTGGCAGGCAGTGACTAGTGGGGTACCGCAGGGATCGGTCCTTGGACCCCAGCTATTCACAATATATATTAATGATCTAGACAAGGGAAATGGATGTAATATCTCCAAATTTGCAGACGACACAAAGCTGGGTGGGCGTGTGTGCTATGAGGAGGATGCCGAGAAACTCCAGGATGATTTGGACAGGTTGGGTGATTGGGCAGAAGCATGGTAGATGCAGTATAAATGTGAGGTTATCCACTTTGGTAGCAAAAACAGGAAGGCAGATTATTATCTGAATGGCAATAGATCGGGAGAAGGGGAAGTGCAATGAGACCTGGGTGTCCTTGTGCACCAGTCGCTAAAGGTAAGCATGCAGGTGCAGCAGGCGGTTAAGAAGGCAAATGGTATGTTGGCCTTCATAGCGAGAGGGTTTGTGTACAGGAACAAGGATGTCTTGCTGCAGTTGATCAGGGCCTTGGTGAGACCACATCTTGAGTATTGTGTGCAGTTTTGGTTGCCTTATCTGAGGAAGGATGTTCTTGCCATGGAAGGAGTTCAGTGAAGATTCACCAGGCTGATACCTGGGATGGCAGGAATGACGTATGAGGAGAGATTGGATCGATTGGGCTTGTACTCGCTGGAGTTTAGAAGAATGAGAGGGGATCTCATTGAAACTTATAAAATTCTGACAGGACTGGACAGACTAGATGCAGGAAGAATGTTCCCGATGGTCGGGGAGTCCAGAACCAGGGGTCACAGTCTAAGGATAAGGGGTAGGCCATTTAGGACAGAAATGAGGAGTAATTTCTTCACCCAGAGAGTGGTGAGCCTGTGGAATTCTCTACCACAGAAGGCAGTAGAGGCCAATTCATTAAATATATTCAAGAAGGAGTTGGATATATTTCTCAAGGCTAAAGGGATCAAGGGGTATGGGGAGAAAGCAGGGATCGGGTACTGAATTTGGATGATCAGCCATGATCGCATTGAATGGCGGAGCAGGCTAGAGGGGCCGAATGGCCTACTCCTGCTCCTATCTTCTATGTTTCTATGTTAATTTATGGTGTTATTGTCTATGTTGAAGGAGGCATCCAGAAGCAACCAATTAACTCTCGGTGTCTTTCAGTATAGTAACTTACAATACAGTGATAGAGTGGGTGACTCAGAATTTGAATAATTAAAAAACACATGGGAATTAAGTGACACAGTGGATTGGACACTGACCTGAGGACCTGGATTCAAATTCAGCTCAGACTAATGGGATGAAAGGCTCTTTGGGGTCGATTTTAACTCAGCCGTGAGGCGGGCTTTGAGGCGTGTGGGGGGTTAAAATCGAAAAAACTGGGGGTCAGGACCCCCCCGGCCTGGTTCCCGACCGCGAGCCATTTTAACCCAGGTGTATCTGATGGTCCCGAATCAGTCCCGCCTCCAACAGGCGGGACTGGCCTTTAAGGCCCTTAATCAGCAATAATTGGCATTTATAATCCCATTTCAACAGGCCGTTGCATTTTTAACCCTTTTCCCACGTGAAACACGCCTGGTGGGGATCACGCCTGTGAAACCTGGCGTGAGCACTATTGGCTTGCTGACTATCAGCTGCAGGTCAACCATTAAAGAGGAGATTTGATCAGTCATCATTTGCAGGTAGCAGGACTTTGTTGTTTCAGGCCTGGGGCAACTTTTACCATGCTTAACCATACCTGTGGAAGGTTCGAGCCTCACACACGTCTCCAGTGTGACCTACTGTGAAACCCCGCTTGCCACCTTCACTCAGCGCTTCCTCAACGGAGGCATATACCAGAAGCATGGGAGCCATTTATTTCCTTTGGAACACCCTCCATAAAACTTTTTGATTTGCTACTTCAATTTCTGTCCTTAAATTCCTCCTCAAAAACCTAGTGTAGTGTATGTACTTTGCAGAAGGAACTATATTCTGCAGCCCCTGTATACTGCAGTACCAGTAGTGACCACCCCTGTATATAAGCCTGTGCAGTAACTTTGCATAGTAGTTCCAGTTTTGTCTCCACTCAGTAAAGACCTGTTGTAACCAACTCCTGCAGTCCGTGTCTCAATTACACACGGACATAATACTGGCGACGAGCAGATCCGAACTTACCTACAGTTCTGCACCACCTCATGGGGATCCATCCCTGAAGCGAAGTTGTTGGAGGTCGAGGCCAGAAGGAAGAAAAAAAAACAGAAGAAACGGGCGTCGACCGTGGGCAACCGCCTCTGATTCATCGGAGTTGAAGATTTGCAGGAGAGGCTGTCGAGAGCGGGGCTTGGTTATCCTGTCTATGGTGTTCCAGCTAATCGGGCTGGTGGCAGGTAGTACACTGATCCTTCCTGGGCTGCGGCGGGCTAGAGCTCGATCGGGTGGCTTTTCAACGGGGCCGAGCAGCGTTCTCGGGAAGAGGAGAGAGAGAGAGAGGGTGGAGCACACAGGGCGCAGCCGGTGCTACGAAGCCGGGCAGTGTACAGACCCGAGAAGAGGGAGGAAAGTGTCCCGTAGGGTTGCTCTGACGACGGGAAAATAAAAGAAATTAGAAGCGCAGAAAGCTGCGAGGAGCTGCAGTTTGCCACGGGAACCGCAGAGAGCGGCATTAGCAGCAGCGCGGGGGGGAAGTGCACGAAGACCATAGGGCATCAACATCAAGGCATAAAACGCCAGCAACAGTGCTAGCAGCAGCGGAGAAGACGGGAAGCGCGGGAGACGCCATCTTAATCCAGCGGGGAAGAAGGCAAAACGCGGGAGGCGCCATTTTGTTAAATCGGGGAAGAAGGCAAAGCGCGGGATGCGCCATCTTAGATTTCCAAGATGCCGAAGACTGGCAATATCACTGCCTTCGATAATGCAATAGAAGACTGGACCACGTGTGTGGAAAGAGTCGAAGTATATTGCAAGGCAAACGAAGTAGCCGATGAGAAAAAGGCATCGGTACTACTAAACTTAATGGGCGCAAGAACGTACGGCCTATTGCGGAACCTGATCACTCCAGCCAAACCGATGGCGAAGAGTTTTAACAAAATTGTTGATATCCTACAGGAACACCTAAATCCTACACCGCTGCTGATAGCAGAAAGATTTAAATTCCACAGGAGAAATCAGCATAAAGATGAGAGCAATGCTGATTACCTTACGGAACTACGCAAGCTATCAAAGCACTGCCAGTTTGGAGCAGGACTGACAGATACTCTACGGGACAAATTTGTCTGTGGACTCCTGAGTGAAGGAACCCAGAAGAGGTTACTCTCAGAGAAAGCGCTGACGCTAGATAAGGCATTCAGCATGGCAGTATCGTACGAAGCAGCAGCAAGGGGAGCTGCGGAAATACAGCAAAAGCCACAGGAATACGTCACCCACGAAATGACACGGGGATTTGAAAAATGTTATCGCTGCGGCAGAACAACCCATGACCAGAAGGACTGCTGGTCCAAGGACAAAATATGCAGGCAATGCAGAAAGATGGGACACATTGCACGAGTTTGCAGGTCTGGGAAGAAGACTAACGACAACAAAAAGGCTACTAAGGAACAGTACAGGAAAGTACAAAAGATGACGGACAGTAGTTCCGAAGACCAGAAGAGCGATAGTGAATCCGGGAACAAGAGACTAAGCTGTCTCAAACTTCACAACGTAATCGCAAAAGAGGATCACCGAACCATTTGGGTCACCCTCACGATAGCAGGGTCCCAAGTCAAAATGGAATTGGATACAGGATCAACCCTGACCGTCATGAATCGACGAGACTACGAGCGGCTATTCTCACACATACCCTTGAAAGAGACATCCATTGTCTTGAAGACGTATACGGGGCAGAAAGTATACCCCAGAGGGAAAATAAGGGTGCCTGTCGAATACAACGGCAAGAAAATACAGAAATTGTATCTGTACATACTGCAAGATGGTGGACCACCGTTATTGGGACGTGAATGGATCAGAAAGATAAGTTTAGAGTGGCACTCCATTCAGGCACTGACGGTGGCTGGTAAAAAGGATGACGACGTCACACCTGGACGATTGTCAAAAATCTTAGCTAACGCCAAAGAGGTATTTCATCAAGAACTGGGAACTCTTAAAGGCGTAACCGCCTCGATAAAAATAGAAGAGAATGCAATTCCCAAGTTTTTCAAAGCAAGACCGGTACCGTATGCAATTCGCCCAGCCGTCGAGGCAGAGCTGGAGAATCTGGAGAAGGCGGGCGTGTTGTCTAAGATCGACTGGAGCGAGTGGGCGACACCCATCGTTCTTGCCATGAAGAAAACGTTAAACAATAAGTCTGAGGAGCCAAGGAAGGTTCACATCTGTGGGGACTTCAAGGTGACGGTGAACCCAGTCCTTCACACAGTACAATATCCTCTTCCAAGGATAGAAGACATATTCGCCTCACTGTCTGGAGGGAAGCGTTTTACAAAAATTGACCTAGCACAAGCATATTTGCAGATGGAGGTTGAGGAGTCCTCTAGGAAGTATCTCACGATAAACACTCACAAAGGTCTTTACCAGTATCATCGATTGGTATTCGGAGTAGTATCGGCTCCGGCGATATGGCAAAGAGCAATGGAACAAGTCCTGCAAGAGATTCCGGGGACTCAGTGTTACTTGGACAACATCCTTGTAACAGGTGAAGATGACAGTGAACACCTTAACAACCTAGAACAGGTGCTCACTAGACTACGGGAACATGGGCTGCGAGCCAACCGCCCCAAGTGCGAATTTTTTTAAGAAACAGATATCGTATTGTGGCCACGTGATTGATGAAGAGGGGTTACATAAGTCCCCTGACAAAATTGAAGCGGTTGTTAAGGCCCCAGTGCCTGAAAATGTGTCGCAACTGAGGTCATTCCTCGGATTGGTGAATTACTATCATAAGTTTTTGCCGAATTTGTCGACAATTCTGCCACTGAACGCCCTGCTACGAACGGGGGTAGCATGGAAATGGAGCGATGATTGTAAGCGTGCTTTTCAGAAGAGTAAGGACTTAATCACTTCAAGGGAAGTATTGGCTCACTACAACCCACACTGCCAATCAGGCTGGCGTGTGATGTGTCTCCCTACGGCATTGGGGCGGTACTGTCACATAAATTCCTTGATGGTTTAGAGAGGCCGATAGCTTTTGCGTCACGCTCGTTAACTTCTGCCGAGCGTAACTCCGCCCAGATTAACAGAGAGGCCCTCAGCCTAGTGTGGGGGGTGAAGAAGTTCAATCACTACCTGCACGGTCAAAAATTTACTCTACTAACCGATCATCAACCTCTTGTCTCCATTTTCAACCCTCAGAAGGGCGTACCGATAATGACAGCACAACGGCTGCAGAGATGGTCCCTTTTCCTAGGGGCACACCAATATGACATCGAGTACAAAGGAACTAAACAGCATGGAAATGCTGATGGATTGTCACGTCTACCGTTGCCGACGGTGGAAGAAGAAGACCTTGCAGTGGATCCAATGGAGTTATTCCACTCGATCTTAGTCGAATGTCTCCCTGTGACGAATGCAAACATAGAAAAGGAAACACGGAATGACCCGACACTATCACGGGTCTATGATTTAACGGTGAAGGGATGGCCAGCACATGGCGAACCACTGCTGCCAGCATTCTCGCCAAGAAGAGAACAGCTGTCAGTGTGCAGAGGAACCTTGATGTGTGGATCCAGAGTAGTAATTCCACCTAAGTTGACGGATAGAGTGCTCAATGAGCTTCATGAGGGTCATCTGGGTGGGGTAAAAATGAAGAGCTTAGCCAGAGCGTTTGTGTGGTGGCTGGGAATCGATAGAGAAATCGAAGAGATGACCAAGAGCTGTGCAGGATGCCAGAAGGTCCAAAACGCCCCACCACAAGCTCCTCTGCATCCATGGGAGTGGCGCTCATCTCCATGGCAAAGGGTACACATTGATTTTGCTGGTCCCTTCATGGACTCGATGTTTTTAATTGCGGTGGATGCACATTCAAAGTGGCCAGAGGTAATAAAAATGTCCTCAACCACCACGGAAAAAACTATCACTGTTTTACGAACCATATTCGCCAGGAATGGGCTGGCTGAACAGATTTGCTCTGACAATGGACCACAGTTTGTGTCTGAAGAGTTCCGGAGGTTCTTAAAGAACAAGGGTGTTAAGCATTACACATCTGCCCCATATCATCCAGCCACTAATGGATTGGCCGAGAGGTTTGTCCAAACATTCAAGAAGGCTATCAAGGCAATGTGTAATGAAGATATACCCCTACAACACAAGATGGATAACTTCTTGTTTGCCTACCGGAATGCGACACATGCGGTTACCAACCAAACTCCAGCCATGATGTTCTTCAATCGAAGACTACGATGCCGCTTGGATTTGGTTAAGCCAAACGTCCGAAGAGATGTGGAGAACAGGCAGTTTCAGAATATGAATGAAGTGCCGACCAGGAGTTTTAAAATAGGTCAACCAGTTTTGGCCCGGGACTACCGCACTGAGAAATGGCAGCCAGGAACGATTTGTACACGACAAGGACCTCTCATGTATACCGTGGACGTTGGGGAGAGCATTGTAAGACGCCATGCTGACCAGATTCTAGAGTCACGGGAAAACGTCAACTCCACACCACGATCTGATACACCTGGTAATGAAATCGACGTTCCAATTGCAGCTACCGCAGAACCGGTAATATTGGAAGCAGATGAACCACACAACGACATTGATCCCGACTCAACATTGCCAGAAGTACCTGATACCCCAAAGAGGCATTATCCAGACAGAATCAGGAAGCCTCCTCAAAGACTGAACTTATAATTGCTTAAACTTAACCAATGTATCTAGCAACAGTAATTGTGATTGTAACTAGTTATCATTTAGTTGTTAAATGAATGTTATGTACTGTTTATCTAAAAGGGGAGGAATTGTTGTGTATGTACCTTTAAGAGAATAACTGGTCTCAGACTGCAGCACCGGCAGTGACCACCCCTGTATAAAAGGCACTATTGAGCCTCTGTGTTTTTAGTTTCACTATTGACTTCCACCAGTAAAGACTTACTTTGTTCACTCCTGCTGTCCGTGTCTCAATTATTCACGGACATAACAATTATAAGCCTCTTCCTTTAATCTAATACTATCTTTAACTTCTCCTGTCAACCACGATTGGACCACTTTTCCAATGGGATTTTTATTTCTTAAGGGAATGTATATTCATTGTGAATTATGAATTATTTCTTTATATGTTTGCCATTGCTTATCCACCATCATATCTTTAATCTAGTTTCCCAATCTACCTTAGCCAACTTGCCCCTCATACCAGTTTCGGACTTAATTAAATCACTCTCAAAGTCAATATAAATTTATAATATATTATGATCACTCTTCCCCAAGGTTATTAATTAACCATGTCTCATTGCGTAATATTATAACTAAAATAGACTGTTCCCTGGTTGGTTCCACAACATACTGATCTAGAAAACCATGAACGTATCTTCCATACTGTTACTGCAAATTTGGTTACCCCGGTCTATATGAAGATTAAAGTCCCCATGTTTACAGTATTACCCTTGTTACATGCACCTCTAATTTACTGATTTTTAGCCTGCGCGACACTACAACTGCTGATACAGTCCTATAAACTACTCCCATCAGTGTTTTCTGCTCCTTGTTGTTTCTTAGCTCCACCCAAACTGATTCTATGGGCTGGATTTTGATTCGGGCGGGCTGGGGTCGTGTTATCCACTCGAATCTAAATCGATGTGGGAGATTGATGCGAATTTAACTTTATTGGCCAATTGATTTCCAACGTGTGAGAACCCATGGCAAATGAGGTTTTCCAGTCTGAAAGTCGCCTCCGATGATGTCATAACTGCTGCTGCATTTAAGGTCTGCAACAAGCCTTGCTTCTTCTGCAGACTGCCAACCTTTTGGCCTTTCATGCTAGAGGGACCTGGAGGCAGTATGGCCAGCGAAAGACCGAGGTCTGCTCCCAGGTTTGACGACGTTGCCCTACAGGCTTTAGTTGAGGGAGCAAGAGCTCATGAAGAGCTGCTCTTCCCTTCTTCAGCGAGGAAGAAGCCTCCCCAGCAGACCAAGGCTGTGTGGATCCAGGGGGCAGAGGAGGTCAACTCATTATCATTAACCCGCAGAACCTGGATTCAGTGCAGGAAGAGATTTCATGACCTTCTGCGCACTGGAAAACTGAGTATGAATTTCCCATCACCCTCAATCTGATCCCCATTGCCTTTTCTCACCAGCACTCAGCTTCAGCAGTCTCTTCCTCCACATCCCACTTGACACTGACATCCATGCACCCTTACCCATTCTCTTTCTCTCTATGGTCACATTCACCTAACTATTCGACTATGCAGCCCTCACACTCCCTATCACTGTGATGGTATGAAAACAACTGACAACACACAGAGAGGGCCCTTGGTCTTGCCACCTCACTCCATCTTTGTCCCATCAATGTGCATGTAAACTTGGCATCACATCTCTGACTCTTTCCTTTACTCCCGCACAGGACCATCGCAAGCACCCATCCCCACTAGCCAGGAGGAAGAGCCTGAGCCTCCAGACTCCTCAGAGGAAGCTGCAACCTCTGAGGGTGCAGCGTCAGCAGAATTCAGTGCACCCAGCACCAGCACAGACACTCACACCTCGGTGGGATCTTCGGGACATAGAGTAGTGTTGTCACCTGGTGTACCACAGCTCACAAGTGGAGACAGGGACAGCAGTGGAGAGTCCTAGTTGGAGGGCGCAGGACTCTGCCAGCTTGGCTCAGCTGCATTTCGACCCTCTGCTCTGGGTCCATCCATAAGATCAGTGGTGCTGGAACTCCAGTAACAGATGCAGGAATCTCCAGCAGGTTTTGTCTCCAGGGTCGCTGCGAGTGTGGAGCAAATGGAGGAGTCCATAGCGAACATGAGCAGAGCCTTTGTGGAGTCATTGGTGCATGAATGCATCACCATGGAAAGATTGGCAACCTCCATGGAGGTGGTAAGCCGCCAGAGTGCAGAAAACATGGTGAGTGTTCAAAATAGAATGACATCTCTGGAGGAGCGATGGTCATCTATTAAACAGAGAAACCAGACCTTCATGGAAGTCATTCTGAGTAGGACTGCCAGTGCAGATACGGGTCCCCATGGCCCTCCCGATGTACATAGAAACATAGAAGATAGGAGCAGGAGTAGGCCATTCGGCCCTTCGAGCCTGCTCTGCCATTCAATGAGATCATGGCTGATCATCCAAATTCAGTACCCTGTCCCTGCCTTCTCCCCATATCCCTTGATCCCTTTAGCCTTAAGAAATATATCCAACTCCTTTTTGAGTATATTTAATGAACTGGCCTCCACTGCCCTCTGTGGCAGAGAATTCCACAGGTTCACCACTCTCTGGGTGAAGAAATTCCTCCTCATTTCAGTCCTAAATGGCTTACCCCTTATCCTTAGACTATGACCCCTGGTTCTGGACTTCCCGGCCATCATAAACATCCTTCCTGCATCTAGTCTGTCCAGGCCTGACAGAATTTTATAGGTTTCGATGAGATCCCCTCTCAATCTTCTAAACTCCAGTGAGTATAAGCCCAATCGACACAATCTCTCCTCATACGTCATTCCTGCCATCCCAGGTATGAGCCTGGTGAATCTTCGCTGCACTCCTTCCATGGCAAGAACGTCCTTCCTCAGGTAAGGTGACCAAAACTGCACACAATACTCAAGGTGCGGTCTCACCAAGGCCCTGTAAAACTGTAGCAAGACATCCTTGTTCCTGTACTCGAACCCTCTTGCTACGAAGGCCAACATACCATTTGCCTTCTTGGTGCTCTCAAGCCACTTGCAAGCGCTGAAGGGGACCTGACCCATGAGAGGGTGGCAGACATCAAGGAAGTGGGGGCTCCTCTCCAAGCGCTCACACTTCCATGCCGCTGCAGAGCCCTCGGTCAGAGCCCCACCAGAGTCCACACCCAATTGAGATCGGGGTCTCAACCCCTGCACAGCTGCATGAGCAGCAGACTGTTGACGAGCCCTCACAGGTTCGCAACCCCAGAGGACGCCCGCCAAAGGTGTCGAGACAGGAGCAGCAGGACAGTGAGTAAGAGGCCTCCACATCTGCTGAAGCCACAGGGGAAACACCACGTAGGAGCACGCGTAAGAGAAAGATACTGCACAAATAGACACAAGGGTAGTCACTTGGGTGAAATTTGATGTTTTTTGTGAAAAAGCCACCAGATTAATAATGTAAATAAAAAATCTGATGGCTACTGCTGTAGTTGTGGTGTGTGTCATTTTGCGAATGGGACTTTCACAATGAGGGCTTAGGATTACTTGCAATTGTCAGTATGGTGGTCAATTTGCTAGGAATCCGCTGGTTCTTGGCGATTGTCGATGCTCAGGTAAGAAGCTGCGAGGCAAAAGTGCTTGATTGGCTAGGCTAAGCAAATCCTTTCGATAATGTCCCGCACAAGAGATTAGCATGTAAAGTTAAGGCACATGGGATTGGGGGCAAGGCATTGACTTGGATAGAGAACTGGTTGGCAGACAGAAAGCAAAGAGTTGGAATAAACGGTTTTTTTTCCGAGTGGCAGGCAGTGACTAGTGGGGTACCGCAGGGATCGGTCCTTGGACACCAGTTTTTCACAATATATATTAATGATCTAGACAAGGGAACTAGATGTAATATCTCCAAACTTGCAGACGACACAAAGCTGGGTGGGCGTGTGTGCTGTGAGGAGGATGCCGAGAAACTCCAGGATGATTTGGACAGGTTGGGTGATTGGGCAGAAGCATGGCAGATGCAATATAACATGGATAAATGTGAGGTTATCCACTTTGGTAGCAAAAACAGGAAGGCAGATTATTATCTGAATGGCAATAGATTGGGAGAAGGGGAAGTGCAACGAGACCTGGGTGTCCTTGTGCACCAGTCGATGAAGGTAAGCATGCAGGTGCAGCAGGTGGTTAAGAAGGCAAATGGTATGTTGGCCTTTGAAGTGAGAGGGATTGAGTACAGGAACAAGGATGTGTTGCTCCAGTTGTACAGGGCCTTGGTGAGACCACATCTTGAGTATTGTGTGCAGTTTTGGTCGCCTTATCTGAGGAAGGATGTTCTTGCCATGGAAGGAGTTCAGCGAAGATTCACCCGACTGATACCTGGGAAGACAGGAATGATGTATGAGGAGAGATTGGGTCGATTGGGCTTGTACTCGCTGGAGTTTAGAAGAATGAGAGGGGATCTAATTGAATTCTGACAGGACTGGACAGACTAGATGCAGGAAGGATGTTCCCGATGGTCGGGGATTCCAGAACCAGGGGTCACAGTCTAAGGATAAGGGGTAGGCCATTTAGGACAGAAATGTGGAAGAATTTCTTCACCCAGAGAGTGGGGAACCTGTGGAATTCTCTACCACAGAAGGCAGTAGAGGCCAATTCATTAACTATATTCAAGAAGGAGTTGGATATATTTCTTAAGGCTAAAGGGATCAAGGGGTATGGGGAGAAAGCAGGGACCGGGTACTGAATTTGGATGATCAGCCATGATCGCATTGAATGGCGGAGCAGGCTCGAGGGGCCGAATGGCCTACTCCTGCTCCTATCTTCTATGTTTTCTATGTTTCTATGTAAATCTGGCCAAGATGAGTGCGTTCCTTGCATCCCGGGCAGCAATGTTCTCGCGTACTGCTGCCGCTGGTTGATGGGCCTCTGCAAAATGTTTGTTTTCGCTCTGCTGCTCCTCCTCCTCCTCATCTGAGGAGGATATGTGAGGAGCCACTTGTTCCTCAGGAATCTGCAAACCACGACGCTGTGCTATGTTGTGAAGTGCACAGCAAACCACGACGATTCTGGAGACCCTGGCTGCTGAGTACTGCAGGGCTTCACTTGATCCATCCAGGCATCTGAAGCGCATCTTCAGCAAACCGATGGTTTGCTCGATTATGGCTCTGGTGGACATGTGGCTGGAGTTGTAGCTGTCCTCAGCTTCGTTGGATGGGCTCCCCAACGGCGTCATTAGCCACGTCTTCAGGGGATAGCCCTTGTCTCCAAGTAGCCATCCGTTAAGTTGGTCTGGTGGACTGAATAGCGGAGGCACACTAGACTGGTGCAGTATGAAGGAGTCATGGCAACTGCCAGGGTACTTGGCACAAACATGCAAAATTTCCTTCTTGTGGTCACACACCAGCTGAACGTTAAGGGAGTGGAAGCCCTTGCGTTGACAAAAATACCTGGATTGCGATGGGGTGCCTTAAGGGCCACATGTGTGCAGTCAACGACGCTCTGCACCCTTGGAAAGCCTGCCAGATTAGCTAATCCAACCGCACGCGCCGTGTCACTTGCTTCATCCTTGGTGAAATGGATGTGATTGTGCGCGATGGCAAAGAGGGCATCGGTTACCTTCGTGATGCAGGTGTGTGCGGCCGCCTGGGAGACGCCGCTGATGTCTGCTGCTGATCCCTGGAATGAGCCTGAGCTAAGTAAGTTGAGTGCAGTGGTGACTTTGACGGCCACTGGTAAGGGTTGTCCACCTGGTCCTCTGGGCTGCAGGTCTTGTTGCAGCATTGCGCAGATGGCAGTCAATACCTCTCGTGAACGTTGGAGCCGCCTTTGGCACTGTTGCTCAGACATGTTGAGGTAGCTGAGCCTGTGTCTGTAGACCCTGTTTGGGGGGTATCTCCTGCACCGACGGGCTTCCATGCGCTGGCCCCTTCTGGCCTGTACAGCTTCAGGTGGGTGAGCAACAGCTTGGTGCTCCTGTTGTTGCTGCCGCTGTTGGTGCTGCTGCTATTGGTGCTGCTGTTGTTCCTGGTTCTGCTGGTGCCTCGGCTGGTCTTCGTCCTCATCTAATGTCCAGAACGGAATGAAATAAATGGCTCCCATGCTTCTGGTATATGCCTCAGTTGCGGAACTGCTCAGTGAATGTGGCGAGAGGGGTTTTCCGAGAGGTCACACTGGAGATGGGTGTCAGGCTCCAAACTTCCAAGCTTCCAACTTCCACACTTCCATACCTTCTAAAAGTTCCCCCAGACCTGAAACAACAAAATCCTGCCACCTGCAAATGATGGCTGATCAAGTCTCCTATTTAATGGTTGAGCTGCAGCTGATAGTCAGCAATCCAATTGTGCTCCCACCAGGTTTCACTGTCGTGTTTCAGAACAGGCGTTTTTCACATGGGAAAAGGGTTAAAATCGCAAAGGCCTTTCAAAATGGCATTATAGAGGCAATGTAGTGGTTGTTAAGGGCCTTAATGGCCTATCCCGCCTCTTGGAGGCGGGACAGCGATGGGACCATTAGACACGAATTAATGAAAATTGCTTGGAGGTGGGATGGAGGTGGGGTTCGGCCCGCCCGCCAGTTTTTGCAATTTTAACTCCCCGCACGCCTCCAATCCCGCCTCCACGGCCCAATGAAAATCCTGCCCTGTATCTTGATTTTCCGAGCTAAAACCCTTTCTCTCTACAGTCTTTATCCCATCCTTTACTTTCAGGGCTAACCCACCCCCGCCACCCTCCCTGCCCACCCCCGACATATTTTCCATTTTGCCTGTCTCTTCTAAAGGTTATGTATCCTGGAATATTTAGTTCCCAACCTTGGTCACTCTGCAACCATGTCTCCATAATTGCTATTTGATCAAATCTATTGATTTCTATCTGTGCTATTAATTCATCTATTTTGTTGTGAATACTTCATGTATTTAGATATAATGCCTTTAGCTTTAACTTTTTTCTATTTTTCCCTGGTGTCACCTTAATCACTAATACTCCATTGCCATTGTTAAGCTCTCTGTCCATTCCTGACTAAGCCTGCTTATTTTTACCCAAATCGTAACTCTGCTCTACAGTCTTGACTTTTCCCTTGCTGCTTTTGAATTTGCCCTTTGCTGAATCCTCCCATCCCCTTCATTAGTTTTAAGCTCCATCTACCCTATATTACTAGTCGATCACCTGTGATATTGCCCAAGTATTGTTATGCTATTTTAATAGCAAAGTATAAGAAGATTCACTATGATGTATCTATGAGGTGTACCAAGAGGAAGAATAAAAATCTCAAAAGATATTGTTGAAAACATAAGTACGGAGTTCAATTACTAACATTTCGATGTGGTAGATGACTTGAAAAGGAAGATGGTCATAATTCTGTAATCCATCAGAATGAGAACTGGCATCTGTAGTGGGAGCTGAAAGTCCAGGAAAGCCTCCACCTGATGTAGAAGGCTACTATTGATGGTACTGGTTCATCTTGCCTCTTGCATTCAGCTGTAGCACAACAAGGCAATTCTGTTTTTTTTTCATTTTGTCAAATAAATCATTTTAACCTTCACAATACAATCTGTTCCTGATTTTTCATCCAAAGGCCCTTGATTAAAGACAGAGGATACCATACATATGTTCAGTCTGCCTAGCAAAATTTGCCAGAGAAGCAATTGTATGATTTACTTTTGACACACCAATAGCTTTGTCACACCTTATCATCTTGCTTACCTGAAGGGAACAGTACAGCAACTTGGCCTGATCAATTGGAACCTTCACTTCAGGTATTTGCCTGAACCCTCGTGGAAATTCCAAGCTTGCATTTTTCGTCTCATAGTGACTTGTCTTAACTAGAACTGTAATTACACTTTCCTGTCATTGGCACCACTGAAGCACCTCCAAATGGGGGTCTCTATAACGACAGCATGACAAGTTGACATCGGCAATATCCCAATGGTGGATATAGGAATTAGTAGAGTAAAAAGTTAACAGGAAGTGCACACAGACATCAGATTTTATAATATATTAATAGATAGTAAAAGTTTTATAGTTAAATATTAAAACATACAGCAATTTGGGAAGTAGAGTTGGTTGTTGGTGTTCCCATGCACCTGCTGCCCTTAGAATCATAGAAAGTTACAGCACGGAAGGAGGGCATTTTGGCCCATCGTGTCCGCGCCGGCCAACAAAGAGCTATCCAGCCTAATGTCACTTCCCAGCTCTTGGTCCGTAGCCCTGCAGGTTAGAGCATCCCAAGTGCACATCCAAGTACTTTTTAAATGTGGTTAGGGTTCCTGCCTCTACCACCCTTTGAGGCAGTGAGCTCCAGACCTCCACAACCCTCTGAGTGAAGAAATTTCCCCTCAAATCCCCTCTAAACCTTCCACCAATTACTTTAAATCTGTGCCCCCTGGTTTTTGACCCTTCTGCTAAGGGAAATAGGTCCTTTCTATCTACTTTATCTATACCCCTCATAATTTTATACACCGCAATAAGATCTCCCCTCAGCCTCCTCTGTTCCAAGGAAAACAGACCCAGCCTATACAGTCTTTCCTCATCGCTAAGATTCTCTACTCCCGGCAACATCCTTGCAAATTTCCTCTGTACCCTCTCTAGTGCGATCATATCTTTCCTGCATTGTGGTGACCAGAACTGCACACAGTACTCTTGTCCTTGACCTTCTAGGTGGTAGAGGTCGCGGTTTTGAGAGGTGCTGCCGAAGAAGCCTTGCCGAGTTGTTGCAGTGCATCTTGTAGATGGTACACACTGCAGCCACGGTGTACCAGTTGTGGAGGGAGTGAATTTTTAAGGTGGTCGATAGGGTGCCAATCAAGCGGGCTGCTTTGTCCTGGATGGTGTCGAGCTTCTTGAGTGTTGTTGGAGCTGCACTCATCCAGGCATGTTCACGTGTGGCTGGAGAAATAGTGCAGGAGGGAGGGCTTCAGATTCCTGGGGCATTGGGACCGGTTCTGGGGCAGGAGGGACCTGTTCAAGGTGGACCGTGTGCACTTCAACAGAGCTGGGACCAATATCCTTGTGGGAAGGTTATCTAGTGATGTGAAGGAGGCTTTAAACTAATTTGGCAGGGGGATGGGCACCAGGATGAAACATTCGAGAGGAGAAACAAGGTGCACAGAGGACTGGAAGAGACAAATGGCACTAGAGTAAAGAATAGTTCAGAAATAGAAGGGATCAGACGGAGCAAACGTGAGGCAGCCTAAGATAGTTTTGGAATGCATGTGCATAAATGCACATAGTGCGGTAAATAAGGTTGGTAAGCTGCAGGCACAAGTCGCCAGATGGGACTGTGATATAGTGGCAATAGCAGAGACCTGGTTCAAAGAAGGGGAGGATTGGGAACTTAATATTCCTGGCTACAAGGTATTCAGGAAAGATAGGGAACAAAAAAATGGAGGGGTATGGCGGTATTGATTAAAGAAACTATTATAGCACTGGAGAGGGAAGACATAGTTGAGGGATCATAGACTGAATCTGTTTGGTTAGAGCAAAGGAACAATACACGAGCTATTATGCTACTGGGTGTATAAAATAGTGGGAAGGAGATAGAGGATCAAAGTTGCAGGCAAATTACAGATAGATTGAAGGACTACAAAGTAGTGATAATGGGGGACTTCAATTATCCTAACAGAGACTGGGATAGTAACAGTGTAAAGCTCAAAGAGGGGGAGAAATTCCTGAAATGTGTACAAGAGAACTTTCAGTGTGTTTTCAAACCAACAATGAAGGAAGCAGTGCTGGGAAATGCAGTGGGGCAAATGGAGTATGTTTCAGTGGGGAAGCATTTGGGGAACAGTGATCATAATGTCATCAGGTTTAGAATAGTTATTGAAACGGACAAGGAACAATCAAATATAAAAATACTTTACTGGAGGAGGGCTAATTTCAGTGAGTTGAAAGGGATCTGGTCCAGGTTCATTGGAATCAAAAATTAGTAGGCAAAACAGTAATTGAACAATGGGAGGCCTTCAAAGAGGAGATGGGTCGGGTACAGAATAGACACATTCCCATAAAGGGAAAAGGAAGGGCATCCAAAAGCTCGCTGGATGACTAAAGATATAGGGGTTAAAATGAGACAGAAAAAGGAGGCTTATGACAATTGTAAGGTTCATAATACAGTAGAGAACCAAGTTGAATATAGAAAGTACAGAGGAGATGTAAAAAAGGGCATACGAGGGTCAAAGAGAGCGTATGAGAATAGATTAGTGGCTAAAATAAAAGGGAACCCAAAAGTCTTTTATAAACATATAAATAGTAAAAGGGTAGTTAAAGGAAGGGTGGGGCTGATTACGGACCAAAAAGGAGATATTCTTGTAGAGGCAGAGGGCATGGCTGAGGTAATAAATGAGTACTTTGCATCTGTCTTTACTAGAAAAGAGGATACTGCCAATGTAGCAGTAAAGGAGGAGGCAGTAACGACATTGGATAGGATAAAAATAGATAAAGAGGAGGTACTTAAAAGGTTGGCAGTCGACAAAGTAGAAAACACCTAGATTACTGAGGCAAGTAAAGGTGGAGATAGCAGAGGCTCTGGCCACAATCTTTCAAGTATCCTTGGATATGGGGGTGGTGTCAGAGGACTGGAGGATTGCAAATGTTACACCTGTGTTTGAAAAAGGGGAGAGAGATAAACCTGGCAACTACAGGCCAATCAACCTATTGTCAGTGGTGGGGAAACTTTTAGAGACAATAATCCAGGACAAAATTAATTGGCATTTGGAAAAGTATTGGGTTAATAAATGAAAGTCAGCAAGGATTTGTTAAATGCAAATCTTGTTTGATGGAGTTCTCTGAAGAAGTAACGGAGAGGTTTGATGAGGGTAGTGCGGTTGATGTTGTGTATATGGACTTGCAAAAGACATTTGGGAAAGTAGCACAGACTTGTTAGCAAAATTAAAGCCCATGGGATTAAAATGAAAGTTGCAGAATGAATACAAAATTGGCTAAGAGACAGAAAGCAGAGAGTAGTGGTGAACTTTTTTTTCTCAGACTGGAGGGAGGTATACAGTGGTGCCCCTCAGGGGTCGGTAATAGAACCACTGCTCCTTTTGATATATATTAATGACCTGGACTTGGGTATACAGGGCATAATTTCAAAGTTTGCAGAAGATATGAAACTCGGAAATGTAGTAAGCAGTAAGAAGGATAGTAACAGACTTCAGGAGGACATAGACAGACTGGTGAAATGGCAGACACATGGCAGATGGAATTTAATGCAGACAAGTGTAAAGTGATACATTTTGGTGGGAAGAATGAGGAGAGGCAATATAAACTAAATGGTACAATTTTAAAGGGGTGCAGGAACACAGAAACCTGGGGGTGTATGTACACAAATCTTTGAAGGTGGCAGGACAAGTTGAGAAGGATGTTAAAAAAGCAAATGGGATTCTTAGCTTTATTAATAGAGGCATAGAGTACAAAAGCAAGGAAGTTATGCTAAACTTTAAAAACACTGGTTAGGCCTCAGCTGAAATATTGTGTTCAATTCTGGGTGCCACACTTTATGAACCATGTCAAGGCCTTTGAGAGGGTACAGAATATATTTACTAGAATGGGACCAGGCATGAGGGACTTCATTTATGTGGAGAGACTGGAGAAGCTGGGGTTGTTGTCCTTAGAGCAGAGAAAGTTAAGAGGAGATTTGATAGAGGTGTTCAAAATCATGAATGGTTTTGATAGAGTAACTAAGGAGAAACTGTTTCCACTGGCAGTAGGGTTGGTAACCAGAGGACACAGATTTAAGGTGATTGTGTAAAAGAACCAGAGGCGACATGAGGAAGCAGTTTTTACACAGCGAGTCGTTGTGATCTGGAATGCACTGCCTGGAAGGGTGGTGGAAGCAGATTCAATAGTAACTTTTTCAAAAGAGAATTCAATAAATACTTGAAGTGAAAATATTTACAGGGCTATGGGGAAAGAGTAGGGGAGTGGGACTAATTGGATAGCTCTACCAAAGAGCCGGCACAGGCACGATTGGCCGAATGGCCTCCTTCTGTGCTGTATCATTACAAAGTTTTACAAAGTATTTACAGCACATTCTATGATTCTATGAAAATCTGACACCAAAGTGTGTCAAAAACGTGCCAACAGCAAGTAAGGTTTTATGGACAATAAGCATTCACTAATTTAAAGCTTTTTATATATATTATTTGATGTTTTGGGCTTATTGCAGGCATATTGCACTGCCACCCTATTGGAAGAGTACTCAGAGGTACCAACAATGAAACGGAGGCTGGATATGGGGCTGGTCTATCACTTGCTCCCAGACTCCATGTTGCGTCTCCACATTGGTTTACGTTTCAGTGATTTTTTGCTGCCACTTCCTCCCCCAACCCCCATCATTCAGGCTCCCCTAAGGTGCCAATGGGTTAAAAAAGCCCTTGCACCTTTCTAAAAGCTGTAAGATTTTTTGGCCATTCTTTGCAGTCTCTTCTATTTAAGTGGCTGCTTCCTCTACACTGTGATTTTCTAGTTTCCCCATTAGGTTTGTTCTCTGCACAAGGTCAAAGCTGGACTGGGAGCTGTGACTTATCATGGAATTGACCTGATTCGTGGCTAGATTTGTAATAGAATTTAATCATTCTGGACTACACTTCGGTGATCCATGAAACACTACCCTCTTGTATCTTTTAGTGGTGCTCTAGTTTAAGCGTTGGAAACATGTTACAGATAAAATATTATCTTACTGTCTGTTAATACCAGCTCACAAAGTTTATTGTCAATCATTGTGTCAGCTCCTTATATTGTACAGGAGCTGACACAATGCTGCTCCACTGCCAGAGCACTCAGCGGGAGTGACAGATTTGAGAGTGGGACGGAACTGGGAACTCTATTAGGATTTCCTTATTACTTTTGCAATTTTTCAGGAAGCAGAAAGGAATAAAGGCAAGACCAAAGGGCAAAAATTTGGCCATTCATTTTAATGGATGGCAATTGCATGCTGCAGTTTCCAGTAGGCGCGACTGGCGCACGAAGCTCTATGCTGGGCCGCCAAAGATGAAAATCTAGGCCAAGGTGCTCCCTCAAACCTGCATAGAGCCTGTAAAATTGCTGAGGGTAGAGCAAGCAAATTAAATTATCCTCATCTTTTTTACTTACAGTCTCAAACAGTTAATGTTATCATCCGTTGACCCCGTCCCAAGTATACTCCTCTGCTGGATCCACATCTGCCTTAAACTGTCCCTAATTTAATGGATAGCACTTGGCAACCAGCTTGTTGGCAGCTTAATCTGACAAGCAGGATCACCTCATCATGGTATTATCTCATTTAAGATCACTCTGTGCATTATGCACATTACATTAGAACAAATGGGAGCCTTACTAGAATGGTCACGTAATGCGTAGCTCCTACTATGATCTTTGTGATTGTTCAATACTGCTGCTTTTAAGAAGCTTGAAGTCTGTTGACATTAGAGGGCAGTAATTGTGGCAGAGCCTCACAATTTTTGCCCTTAGGTCTTGTTGAGATTAGGCTTCTGAAAGCAATAGACATTGCCTGTAATCTTAGATTTATCACAGCCATGTCTGTAGGCATATTAAACAACAGAACATGCAGGCTTTGAACATCCTTTATAATATTTTTATTTGAATACAAGTTTAACGAATTTGCAAACCTACATTTTGCAATGACAGCCAGCATTTCTGATCGGTGATATCATAAGTTTTGCCCTGTATGATAGATATATGTTAATCATAATACTTTTTAGTGTAAGTTTTCAAAAAGTGATTACACTGAATCAATTGTTAAAAGCACACTCTGACAAGTTACTATGGGCTGGATTTTAATAAGCAGGAGTGCGTGGGATTGGGAGCGGGTGAGGGTTTAAAACTACATGTGTGCAGTCGATGATGCTCTGCACCTGTGGGAAGCCAGCCAGGGCCATAAAGCCGAGCGCCCGCTCATTCTGACTGGAGTCATCATAGGTGAAGTTGATATAATTGCCGGTCCTGGCAAACAAACCATCAGTCACCTGTCTTATGCATTTGTGTGCCGTCGACTGCGAGATCCTGCAGAGCCCTGAATGGATCCAGAGACAAAAAAGTTGAGGGCAGAGGTGACTTTGACAGCCACTGGTAAAGCGCTGCCACCAGGTCCAACTGGCAGCAGGTCATGGTCCAGCAGGTTGCAAATGTCTGCCACCACCTGACGTGTCACCCTGAGCCTCCTGAGACAATGCTGTTCAAACATGTCGAGGAAGCTCTTCCACTGCCTGTAGACCCCGTGTGCTGGGTATGGCCTCCTGCGAGCTGCACCTCTCTGCTGCTCCCCTCTCTCCTTTGGAGCTATAGGTCTGTGAGCAGCAGGCTGCTGCTGCTGTGCTGATCATCTTGGTCCTCCTCTGACGTCCAATCTAAGGCAGCGTAAGTGGCACCCATGCTGATCTGATAGATCAAAGCTCCAAAGTGCAGGTCAGACCTCCAAACCTCCAAAGTGTAGATGACACCTCCAAAGTGTGTAAAGTAATCTTAGCAAAAGTACTGTGAACAAACCCTTTCCCACTAGTAGGTAAGAAAGCAGCTGTGAGTACTGAGCCTTTATTGGCATTTTTCCCTGACATGACTTCAGCCCCCTCAATTGCCACTGTGTTCCTGCCTTGCTTTCACTGGCGAGTTCCAGGAAACCCGTGGGCCCAAAATTAATCGAGACACTAGGTAGCATGTCGGGTACTGACTGGGGGGTGAGAGGCAATGGGTGAGAAGTGGAAGTGCTTTGAGTGGAGTCCCCACTTTCATAACCCCTTTCGCTATCATCCCTCTCCCAGTCCAGTTGGACTTCCCTGTTTAAAGTGGCATCCAGAGTGTGCAATCCGTTGTTGAAGGCCTGCATGCACTTGTTCAGTTACCGTGTTTGATACTCCATGCAGTTGGCCACTCTATCCATGGAAGAAGACGTCATCACAATGGCCTGCGACAGCATGCCACTCATGCTTGAGGCGGACTCCTCCAATCTCTCTGAAAGAGTGCACAGTACAATTGGAATGCCTGCGAATACATCGCACATTCTGCACTGCTGCTCAATAAATATCCTCTTCATCGATGGCCCCCAGGGTACAGCATCTGCGTCCAGCTGAGCAGAGCTTGGAGAGTCCCGCGCCTTCCGACGCAGACTCTCCACTGTTGTCCGTGACTCTTGCTCACTTGTGAAGTGTGAGTCACCATGTGAAAACCCAACTATCTCTCTAACTGGTCCCATCAAAGTGCGAGTATATGAGCTAATACATAGTCTGCATAAGTCCTGTGGTGGTGCACCCTCAGAGGAATTGAGCTCCTCTGATGAGTTGTCTTCATGGGTGATCTCAACCACCTCCTGCGGGACGCGTGACAGCCCTTGGGAGATAAAAGACATTTTATAAAATTCATTCTTGGGATGTGGGCATCACTGGTAAGGCCAGCATTTATTGCCCATTCCTAATTGCCCTTGAGAACGTGGTGGTGAGCCACCTTCTTGAGCCACTGCAGTCCGTGTAGTGAAGGTACTCCCACATTGCTGTTAGGGAGAGAGTTCCAGGATTTTGACCCAGTGACGATGAAGGAACAGCGATATATTTCCAAGTCAGGATGGTGGGTAACTTGGAGATGATGGTGTTTCCATGTGTCTGCTGCCCTTCTCCTTCTAGGTGGTAGAGGTCGCGGGTTTGGGAGGTGCTGTCGAAGAAGCCTTGGCGAGTTGCTGCAGTGCATCTTGTAGATGGTATACACTGCAGCCACGGTGGTGAAGGGAGTGAATGTTTAAGGTGGTGGATGGGGTGCCAATCAAGCGGGCTGCTTTGTCCTGGATGGTTTTGAGCTTCTTGAGTGTTGTTGGAGCTGCACTCATCCAAACAAGTGTTCCATCACACTCCTGACTTGTGCCTTGTAGATTGTGGAAAGGCTTTGGGGTATCAGGTGGTGAGACACCTGCCGCAGAATACCCAGCCTCTGACCCGCTCTTGTTGCCACATTATTTATCTGCCTGGTCCAGTTAAGTTTCTGGTCAATGGTAATCCCCAGGATGTTGATTGTGGGGTATTCTGTGATGGTAATGCCTTTGAATGTCAATGGGAGGTGGTTAGACTCTCGCTTGTTGGAGATAGTCATTGTCTGGCATTTATGTGGCGCGAATGTTACTTGCCACTTATCAGCCCAAGCCTGGATATCATTATCTGAGGTGTTGCGAATGGAACTGAACACTGTGCAATCATCAGTGAACATCCCCACTTCTGACCTTATGATGAAGGGAAGGTCATTGATGAAGCAGCTGAAGATGGTTGGCCCTAGAACACTGCCCTGAGGAACTCCTGCAGCGACGTCCTGGGGCTCAGATGATTGACCTCCAACAACCACAACCATCTTCCTTTGTGCTAGGTATGACTCCAGCCAGTGGAGAGTTTTCCACCTGATTCCCATTGACTTCAATTTTACTCAGGCTCCTTGATACCACACTCAGACAAATGCTGCCTTGATGTCAAGGGCAGTCACTCTCACCTCACCTCTGAAATTCAGCACTTTTGTCCATGTTTGGACCAAGGCTGTAATGAGGTCTGGAGCTGAGTGGTCCTGGCTCGGTTAGCAGGTTATTGGTGAGTAAATGCCGCTTTATAGCACTGTCGATGACTCTTTCCATCATTTTGCTGATGATTGAGAGTAGACTGATGGGGCGGTAATTGGCCGGATTGAATTTGTCCAGCTTTTTGTGGACAAGACATACCTGGGCAGTTTTCCACATTGACGGGTAGATGCCAGCGTTGAAGCTGTACTGGAACAGCTTGGCTAGAGGCGCGACTAGATCTGGAGCACAAATCTTCAGCACGACAGCTGGCATGTCAGGGCCCATAGCCTTTGCTGTATCCAGTGCTCTCAGCTGTTTCTTGATATCATGTGAAGTGAATCGAATTGGCTGAAGATTGGCTTCTGTGATGGTGGGGCCCGCAGGAGGAGGCCTGGATCATCCACTCAGCACTTCCTCGGCATTCTGAAAATGGTTGCAAACGCTTCAGCCTTGTCTTTTGCACTCATGTGCTGGGCTCTGCCACCATTGAGGATGGGTATAGTCATGGAGCCTCCTCCTTGCATTTGTGGTTTAATTGACTACCACCATTCATGACTGGATGTTGCAGCTTCCCCAGGTTGGCACCTCATTTTTAGGTATGCCTGGTGCTGCTCCTGGCATGCTCCTACTGCACTTCTCATTGAACCAGGGTTGGTCCTAGCTTGATGGTAATGGTAGAGTGAGGGATATGCCGGGCCATGAGGTTACAGATTGTGGCGGAATACAATTCTGCTGCTGCTGATGGCCCACAGTGCATCATGGATGCCCAGTTTTGAGCTGCTAGATCTGTTCTGAATCTATCCCATTTAGCACGGTGGTAATGCCATACAACATGATGGAGGGTGTCCTCAGTGTGAAGATGGAACTTTGTCTCCACAGTGACTGTGCGGTGGTCACTGCTACCAATACTGTCATGGACAGATGCATCTGCTACAGGCAGATTGGTGAGGACGAGGTCAAGTAGGTTTTTGCCTCGTGTTGGTTCTCTCACCTGTCGCAGGCCCAGACTGGCAGTTATGCCCTTCGGGACTCGGTCACTCGTAATGCTACCGAGCCACTCTCAGTGATGGACATTGAAGTCCCCCACCCAGAGTACATTCTGTGTCATTGATACGCTCAGTGCTTCTTCCAAGTGGTGTTCAACATGGAGGAGGAGTACTGGTTCATCAGCTGAGGGAGGGCGGTAGGTGGTAATCAGCAGGTTTACTTGCTCATGCTTGACCTGAAGCCATTGGACTTCATGGGTCCGGAGTCAATGTTGAGACTCCCAGGGCCTCTCCCTCCCAACTGAATACCACTGTGCTGTCACCTCTGGTGGGTTAATCCTGCAGGTGGGACAGGACATATCGAGGGATGGTGATGGAGGAGTCTGGGACATTGGCTGAAAGGTATGATTCTGTGAGTATGACTATGTCAGGCTGCTCTCCAAATTTAGGCACAAGTCTTCAGATGTTAGTGAGGAGGACTTTGCAGGGTCGACTGGGCTGAGTGTGCCATTGTTGTGTCCGAAGCTGGTGCCGAGGTCGATGCCGGATGATCTATCCGGTTTTATTCTTATTAGTATTTCTTGTGGCGGTTTGGTGCAACTGAGTGGCTTGCTAGGCCAGTTCAGAGGTCAGTTAAGAGTCAACCACATTGTTGTGGGTCTGGAGCCAGACCAGGTAAGGACGGCAGATTTCCTTCCCTAAAGGACATTAGTGAACCAGATGAATTTTTACAATCCGATAGTTTTATGGTCACCATTACTGATACTAGCTTTTTATTCCAGCTTCATTTAATTTAATTTAAATTCCGCAGCTGCCGTGGTGGGATTTGAACTCACATCTCTGAATCATTAGTTTGGATTACTAGTTCAGTAACATAACCACTATGCTACCATTCCCGATACCACTATGCTACCATTTCTGATGAATGTGTACTGTCAAGGTAAGAATGTTTAAAGTCATCATTAAGTCGAAGATCATATTTCGCTCGCTGTTGACATCAAGTCAACATGACTGAGTGTTATACCCCATGTGGCTGTCTGATATTTAATTCTGTCACCAAGTAGCTGGGACACCCCCATCTCTCCATCTCCGACGGCCAGGCATGCCGAGACTCTGCAGATCTCTAGCGCCTCCTTCTCCGCTGATTTCCGGCACCTCCTCCTCCACAGCTGTTATTTGTGAGATCTGTGGAGGGCCATCTCCGGTTCTCTGCCTCTCCGTGGTGTTCTTTACTCTCTTCTCCTGCAAGGAGGGAAAGAAGAGAATTATGAGTGAGAGTATTGGCATGTGTTCACCCGATGGACGGAGAGCAATTTTTGACGGTGAATATGAGGGAGAGGCTTGACATTACATAAGGATGAGGGTGAGTGTCAGTGGTGGATGGTCAGATGGGGATGTGAAGAAGTGCATATACAAAGAGGGATGGGTGCACCTGCAAGGTAAGTTGGTGTGAGGAGTGATGTGCTGGAGCAGACTTTTGCTTTGGTCCCAAGAAAAAGTAATTGGAGCATACCCAGAAGATAGTGGTGCATACATGAATCCAGGGTGAATACTGGTTTGAAGTATAAGCATGATGTTGTTTTAAGACTCACACTCCAGCAAATTAGCACTTTTTCGGTTGAATTTCTTTTTGCATACTATTAGGAAATACTGTCTCAAGCAGAGTTATATCTTGTGCAGACATTCTGAACTGCTGTTTTATTTTTGTTCAATGACAAAATGTTTTGCATGACTAAATAAATATTAATGATCTAACGATAATGTGCTTTTAGAATATCAGTATCCAGCTGGGTTTTTCTGTGGTTAGTCATCTCCGGACTGGTTCTCAGGCTGGTACATATTTATGGCTCCCAGTGCTTTCAGTTTGAGTTGCTGAGAGATGCTCACTATTAGTGATATTATGGAGCTACCTAGCAGGGAGGGGAATTCTGAACTGGGAGCCCTCTGTTCAGGTAAGCAGTTGCTACTTTTTAAAGAATGAATATTTTTCTAAACCTGTAATCGGTAATTTTACGGTTAGCATTTCAGGCCTCTGGCAATATTCTTTTCGGTCCCTCAGCAAGGTCTCCAGAAAAAAATTTTATGCCTCTCTTTCGGAGTGCAGGCCACTTGCCTGGCCTGGAACTCACTGGAGGAGCCCACGTGTGCCCTTGTGGAAGCCGGTAAGCCTCTACTCATTCGGTGTGTTCACCTTCATTGATATGCCATGTCCTTGTCTAGCTTATGGAGTGGGAAGTACCAGCACAGGGAGTACCCACCCCTGGCCATCATTTGACTTTATGGGGTTAATAGGGACTCTACCCTTTCCAAGGCAACCCGGAAACTCTTGGAAATGACTGTAAGTCTTTCTCTTACTACTGTTTGGACCTCGAGAATTATGAATTAGCTTAACAATGACAGACAAGGATGTGATCAATAGAATTGGCCTTTATTCACACTATTTTTATATTTTTTGCTAGTTTGTGCTCATATTCCATTTTCTCTTTATCAATTTCTTGGTCCCCCTTTGCTGATTTCTAAAAAGATCCCAATCCTCAAGCTGACCGCTTTTTCTGGCAACTTTCTAAGTTTCCTCCTTTGACTTAATACTAGCTTTAATTTCTTTTGTTAGCCATAGTTGGATCACTTTCCTTTCGGGTTTTTATGCCCTAGAGGAATATATGTTTGTTGCAAATTTTGCCACATATCCGGAGCTAGTAGCTTCCACACAAATTTACACCAACCAGAATTTCACCGTGGCCACAATAAAAGTCTTGTTTTAATAGGTTAATTAACCTCAATAACTCCAATTCAATTCAGACCAATATTTTTAAACTAAGCAGTATCACTTGAAAAACAAAGGAAGAAGCCACACTAACAAAGAAACATTCACACATGCTTTGTAAACGTTCAAATTCATTTTATTCCAGGCACATTAACTTCAAAGATGAAGCTTATCTTTTGTAAAACAATTAACAAACTTAAAACAGCACACTTGTCCATCATTCAAGACAAGACAAGCTCTCAGTACAGAAAAAGTAGGTGGAGCTGAAACAAACACACCAGACACTTTCTTTCAAAGACAGAAAACTACCACACTTTTAACACACACTTTCACACAAACTGAAATTCCAGCATTCTTTTCTGATCTTTTCACTCAGCAAAACTTGTGTTTTCCTTGTTTTGGTCAGAAACTAATAGCTTTGTGTCGGTAAAACTTTAATTTTTCCCTTCTTTTTCCTTTTCTTAAATTGCCGCAACAACTTATTCTCCCAGTCATATCTCACTTGTGTTGCATCATGCAGCTCCAACCATCCCCTTTATTTCCCTTTGGTATTAGCCGCACCTCTCCTGATTCATCCTCTTCTGCTGCGCCCCACAACAATCATTATGCAGATCCACTATCACATTGTGGGCTAGCCTCCAATCAGAGCCTAGTACCCCATGCCCTTCCTCACCCCAATTCATAAGAGCACATTCCCACTTCGATTCTAGTCTCCCTACCTTATCTTTTAAAGGTCTTGATACCACCCTTGCCGTTTGGTTGCCTGTGAAACCGGCTAACACATATGGTGTTCCTGACGACCATGGGGAACTATCAGGACATTCCGAGTGAATCACGGTGCTTGAGGCTCTGGTATCTACTAGACACGTCCCGTTTGTATGTTCTACTTCTGCTTTCACACATGCTCGTCCCCAATTGTCGTACCTGAGGGGACACAGGTACTCAGGCTGGGCGCGGCCCCTTCATTGTGATGTTAGTGGTGTATCACTTCCTTTTGCAGCAGCCACCTTCCCAGTGACCCCTAGTTGTTTCAGGGTTTCCACTAAGGCCAGCACCGCCTGATCGGTTACGGTTGCCTTTGTCTGCTCTGTATGCGCAGTGAGCCTTGTAATCGGTTCTTCATTTCTATCTTTCCTCGGTCTTCTGCAGTCTCTAATAAAATGTCCCTTTCCTCCACAATTAAAGCATTGCTTATCCTCCTTAGGGTGGTATTCTCTTTCTTGTTTCCATCCCCTTGTCTCACACACCTTACCCTTTTGTCTCGACTTAATTAGGCCCTCCTCTACTTCTTTCTGTCTTTCTCTTTCAAAAGCTAGGGTCATTTTCCACAAGGTCTGTACCTCAGTCTGGTCGCCTTGTGGATCATACCATGCTTCTGTCACTGCTCTAATATGTGGCAGGGTATTGGCTATTAATGCTCGCAGCTAATGATTCAGGGCCCTGCTGCAAGGCTAGCTCTAACAAGTATCCCTCCACAGGCCGTGTTATATACCGGCCACAACCTTTCTGCATAACTTTCAGGACTCTCCCGGGTTTTTGCTTAGTTTTGCCCACCTGTTCAAATGGGTCACCTGACCCATACCCCAGTGCTATCGTGATTTGATCTTTAACTTCCTGCAATGTTCCTGCACAACTTTTTGTGGCGGCTGGTAAGCCACTTAAGACCGATATTGACAGCGTAAAAAGTAACATCTTAATGTGTTCTGGTTCATCACACTCATTTATCGAGGCCGCAGCTGCTACTTCCTGAAGCATAATTGTAGGGTCTTCTCCCATTTTTAGTTTCCCTAAATCACCCATCATTTCTTTCAATTGCATGGTGTTATACGGTATGGTATAATCACTCTGTAACGCCCCTCTATTCTGTGCAGGAGCAGGGGGACCAAATTTCAGCTACCTCATAGGATTCATTGGCAGTGGAACTGGAAGTTCCAGTACTTCTGGTGGGGGTCTCAATTCCCCGTATTGTGGTCCATCATCAGACCATTTCCCTTCGCCCGCAATATCGCCTTCCTCTGGGGTCATTAAGCATATTATCCCCTTCTCTACCGATAGACGAGCTTTCAATCGCTCAATTTCCTTTCGGCATTTAGTGTGATCAGCTTCTCCCGCTTTCTGTTGCTGCAACACCTTAAATGCCATTTTTACATTGCTTAACTCTTCCTCAGCCGAGGCTGCCTGCCGCTGTTGCTTATGTCTTTCTTTCTCCCATTCATCAGCTCTTCGCCAATACTCTGTCACCTGACACTGCGAGTATTCTATGTTACTTTCCCCTTTCACCTACTCAACTTGTCTCTGTTCTCTTAATTCCTCTAACTCTTTTAGCAAGTGGTTCACCACCGCTTCCCTGTCGCTCGCCAGACAGCCAGACAGAGTGAATACACACGCTGAAGATGGGCTGCTGAATTTTTAGTGTTTTTAGTGTTTAAAGTGGGGGAAAAAAAGGTTCATTTCAAGTTTAATAAGGTTTTAAAGTTAAATTTAGTTCTAGTTAAGTTAGTTTAGTTTGTTTAGTTAAGTTTAAGTTTAGTTTAGTCTAGATTAAGTAAGGAAGGAAAAGAGCACCAAAGAGACCACCAAAGGAAAAAAAAACCAGAGGAAATTAGAAAAAAAAAGCCAAAGAAAAAAAAGAAATAAGGGAAAAAAAAAAATATACAAACCAAAGAACAGCGGCCGCACGGGGCCACAGCAGCAGCAGAAGCGAGGTGACTCGGCCGCATCGGGAACCGAGGCGCGAAGGCCGCACGGAGACGCAGCGGCAGCCGGAGCGAGGAGACTCGGGGAGGCCGCTTCGGGAAACGAGGCGAATCGGGGAGGCCGCAGGGAGACTCAGCGGCAGCCGGAACGAGGTGACTCGGGGAGCCCGAGCGGCGAACGAGACACGGCCCGATCGGCGGCCGCAGTCCAGCACCCGAGCGACGACCGCAGTCCAGCACCCGAGCGACGGCCGCAGTCCAGCACCCGAACGGCGAACGAGGCACAGCCCGAGCGGCGGCTGGGCTAGAAAGCCCGGGAAAGGCCCGAGGAGCCAGGCCCAGAGACCTCTGAGGAGAAGGGGAGCAACCAGAAGGCTTCCAGAAGCAAACCAAGACTGTGAGTACAGGGCCCAGGGAGGGAGACTGAAGCCAGGGAAAGGCCCGAGGAGCCAGGCCGAGACAGAGGCACAGAGGCCTCTGAGGGGGAGGGGAACAGCCCGAAGGCACCGGGAAACAGTGGCTCACAGACCCAGACCTGAGAAGGGTGAACCCAGAAGCCGAGGCCCAGGGACCACGGGGTCGGAGAGGGGGACCGGGAAAGTTCGCGAACAGGGAGAGGGAAACACCAAACCCGGGGCCCCAGAAAAGCTTATTCTAAGATCAACAATACTTTACCAAAAATGAGCGAATCAGAAGATCCACAACAGCCCCACTTCCAGATTCCCCCCAACACCGCAAAAAAAGCTATAAAAGCGATCAAGCATGAGCAGATGAGAGAAAAACCAGAAACACTTTTTGCTGACTGTTACAACAATGGGACAAAAAGTAACCTCATTTTCTACTCAGATCAGCCAGTGGCTTGGATCACAGCAATAAAATCACACTATACCAATGTTAAGCTAGATAATACCGCAAATGGGTCCATAATGAAAATTAACACACCAGGAGACAGTTCAACTACGACGGTCAACGCGTACAATACCGGAACAATATTAGTGCAAGGCAACCTCGACAAATTTGCAACGGCCTTCAGGACACTGAAAAAATTAACTAAGGGGGGAAGGAACAGCCCCAGAGTGGCCCGCACTCCCCCCAACATTGACAACCTACCAGAAGAAAATCTGCCTGGTCAGCAGGTGAACGAGCCACACAGTTCAAACCAGACACTAACCCCGGGGAACCACAGCCACACGATACAACTGACAAACCCCAGCATAACTACCAGGGAGGAAGCCACACATAGTCCCCCTACCATTCCCAGCTCACCAAGAGAAGAGCAGCATAGCCAGGAAGTGAGTGAGCCCTCCAGGGCCGACCAGCCTAGCCAGGAATTGAGTGAGCCTTCCAGGGCCGACCAGACACATACCCCGGGATCACACAGCCAGATACAACCAAAAGATAAATTTAATCAATTAGAGATAGAGATGGTTAAACTTAGAGAGGACTTCCTCAAAATGAATGACGATCAAAATCAGGAGAGGGAGAGACACAAGAGAAAGCTGAAGCTACTTGAGAACCAGGTGAATCTACTTAGGAATCAGGTGAAAGAGCTGCAGGAAAAAGAAGAGAGCCATAGAGGAGAGATAACACCATTAGACCAGCAACCAGAGGCTAGAGATAAGACAAGACAGAGCCGGACGGAACAGCTGCACTCCCACACGGAACAAAAGCAACAGACACACAATACAAGGGGTGCCACACAGACCGACCAGCATACTGATTCGCAATCTTCCCCCACCACCGTGGAACCACAAGCGGGCCGCTCACAAGAGGTACGCACACACCAGACACCCCAGCCCAGCACACACACTATGAGTCCAAGCGAAAGCCACCAGACAGTAAACACAAACAAGGCTGACGTCGTAATACTCATAGACTCAAATGGGAAATTTCTATGGGAGAAAAAGCTATTCCCTAGAAGTAAAGTAGAAAAGATCTGGTGCCCAACAACAAACAGAGCCATGGGATGGCTGACCAAAGCCAGATTAGGCTCCCCCCAACACATAATAATACACACGGGCACAAATGACCTAAAGACCCAACAGAAAGAAGTAGCAACATCGCTCAGAGCAATGATTAGGAAAGCAAGCAGTACATTTACAAACACTAGAATCACTGTTTCCACAATATTGCCGAGAACAGACTTCAACAACAACACAATTCATGAGATAAATGCCAGCATAGCAAGAGACTGCGAATCAAACCACAACGTACACCTGGCCCAACACCCCACCCTCGATGAGGAATGTCTTTACGACCACGTCCACATCCAAAGGCAAAGAATATCGATCTTTGCTAAAGCCCTGAAGGACGTCGCTTTTAACCGGGTCCATACCCAGACTCCAAGAGGACCCCCCCCCGACCACCAGAGATCAGCGGGGTACATATCAGGAACACTACAAGGACCACCAACACACCAACCGAGACCAGAGAGGATCCCCATGCAAAACAACAATATCAGACCTGCACCACTCCTGTCCCACAGGGGAATAGGACTGCTCCCAGCCAGACAGAGGGAGAGATGCACAGGACGTACGCAATACCTCAGACAGAAACAATCCATTAAGAGACAATAAGCAGATGTGCAGCAGCATCTACTTCCGCCTTATGGATCAAGGACTAATTAATAGAAAGAACTGTAACCAAATTGTATTAACTTTTGTAGACAACTGATGTGATCTTTTTTTTCCCACACTTAGACACGACAAACACGTACCACTCTTTAACCTATCATAGTAAAAGATCAAACTTAACATGAAATCCTTATATATTTCGACCTGGAATATCCAAGGTCTACGCTCTTCACTGCGAGAAGTGAAAAGTAGGACCCCAGAGTTCATAGATGAAACTAAAGACCTAGATATTATCATTTTACAGGAAACTTGGTATAAAGGAAAAGGACACACTGGCTGTCCCCAAGGGTACACTGAGCTAGTGGTCCCCTCCAATGAATTACCAAGTGTAACCCAAGGCAGAGACTCCGGAGGCATACTGATCTGGTTTAAAACAGAACTTAAGAATTACATCAAATTTATAAAAAAGGGCGAAAACCATATGTGGCTCAAACTTGAGAGGGAGATTATCTCAAACACCCAAGATGTTTACATTTGCGCACTTTATATCCCTCCAATCGATTCCCCGTACTTTAAAGAGGACACCTTCTCCAACATGGAGGGGGAAATTATCCAATACCAGGCCCAGGGGAACGTGTTGATCTGTGGGGACCTCAATTCAAGAACGGGCGAAGAACCAGACTTCACCAATAATCAGGGAAACAATTACGTTTTCGGGAATAACCACTTTGACATCCCTTCCCTTCCATACAGGCATAACTGCGACAAGCAGTCAAATACCAACGGAAAACAGCTACTACAGCTCTGTCGAAACCTGGGTCTGTACATTGTCAATGGTAGGTTCATAGGAGACCTCCTAGGAAGATCGACCTATTGCTCACCTCTTGGCTGCAGCACAGTAGACTATATGATTACAGAGTTAGACCCATCCTCTTTCAGAGCATTCACAGTCAAACCACAAACAACACTGTCAGATCACAGTCAAATTACTATGTTCCTCAAAAAGACAGAAACAAACAACATAGAAACACAACCCAGTAAACTGTACAACACCAAAAAATCGTACAGATGGGCCAAAAACGACACGGAAAAATACCAGAAAACAATTAGCAATGCATCAACTCAAGCTCTCTTAGACACCTTTCTGGATAACATATACACTCACAATAAAGAAGGCGTAAACCGGGCAGTTAGTAAACTAAACAATATTTTTGATAATTTGGCAACAAATGCAAACTTGAAAGCTCGCAAGAACAAACCCAAAACAAAAAACTATGAAAAATGGTTTGACCGAGATTGCCATAACATGAGGAAAAAACTTAGAAAAATATCAAACCAAAAACACAGACATCCAGAAAACGAGGAACTACGCCTTACTTATTGTCAGACACTAACACAATACAGAAACACACTCAGAACCAAAAAAGAGCAATATATTAAGAATACACTCAGCTCCATGGAGGAATCCATTGATTCCAATTGTTTCTGGGAAAACTTGAAAACACTACACAAAAAACAACACGACGATTTGGCCATTCAAAATGGGGACACATGGGTAAACCACTTTGAAAAATTATACCAGAAAAACACACTAAGACCAGAGCAACACCAAATATGCAAAAAACTGGAAAAGCTAGAAATGGCCATAAAAGATAACCAAAACCCGCTGGACGCCATAATAACAGAAAAAGAACTTCTTGAAAAACTCAAGGACCTGCGACCAGGAAAAGCCTGCGGGACAGACGGCATACTAAACGAGATGATTAAACACACAGACAACAAAATGAAACTGGCTATCCTAAAACTCTTCAACTTGGTTCTGAGTGTCGGTTATTTCCCTGATATCTGGAACAAAGGACTCATAACGCCCATATACAAAAGTGGGGACAAAATCGACCCAAACAACTATCGAGGCATCTGTGTAAACAGTGACCTGGGGAAGGTATTCTGTAGCATCATAAACAAAAGACTTATAAACTTCCTTGAGGAGCACAATGTCTTGAGTAAAAGCCAAATTGGATTCCTGCCAAACTATAGAACATCCGATCATATCTTCACCCTACAGACCCTAATTGACAAACACGTTCACCATAACAAAAGCAAAATCTACGCATGCTTTGTAGATTTCCAGAAGGCTTTCGACTCCATCTGGCATGACAGTTTATTCCTGAAACTTATCGAAAGTGGGGTAGGAGGGAAAACATATGATGTAATTAAATCAATGTATACAAACAACAAATGTGCAGTTAAAATTGGAGACAAACAAACAAAATACTTCCCACAGGGGCGGGGGGTGACGCAGGGCTCGCCAATCTCACCGACACTCTTTAATATTTACATAAATGGATTGGCAAAACTACTTGAACAATCTACAGCACCCGGCCTCACCCTATATGAATCCAAGGTTAAATTCCTCCTCTATGCAGACGACCTGGTTCTGCTGTCACCTACTAAAGAGGGGCTACAGCAAAACCTGGACCTGCTGGAGTCGTACTGCCAGACTTGGGCCCTGACAATAAATCCCCAAAAAACCAAAGTCCTTGTGTTCCAGCAAAGATCCAAACATCAGGGACCCAAAATAAATTTCACAGTAGGAACAACCAAAATTGAACAAACCACCAACTACACATACTTGGGCTTAAAAATCAGTTCTACGGGAAACTTCAAACTGGCTGTGAATGAACTGAAAGAGAAAGCAAGAAGGGCTTTCTATGCCATCAAAAAATCAATCCAAATAGAAATCCCAATTAGCATTTGGCTCAAAATTTTCAAATCAGTAATTGAACCAATTGCACTCTATGGCAGTGAGGTATGGGGACCGCTAACTCAACAAGAATTTGCAAAATGGGACAAACACCCAATTGAGATCCTACATGCAGAATTCTGTAAAAGTATCCTCCAGACTCAAAGGAAAACAGTAAACAATGCATGCAGGGCGGAACTAGGCCAATATCCATTAATAATCACTATCCAAAAAAGAGCCACCAAATTTTGGAATCACCTACAAATGAGCAATCCCCAATGCTATCACTACGACGCCCTGAAATGCCAAGAGCTGACCATAAAGAAGAATACCCTCAGTCAACTAGTCCTGGGACTCAGTGAAGTAACTACTAACAATACTAACAATAACCAGCCCCAGGACAGTGACAGGGTAACACAAAGAATTCGACCCAACACAATCGTCGCTAAGCAATAGGAAAAATATCTGACATATTGGGCAGAAACAACAAAAACCCAAAGCAAACTCAATTGCTACTTGGCCCTAAACAGACAATACAACATAGCTGATTACCTGACCATGGTAAAGGATAACAAACTGAGAAGAACCTTGACAAGGTACAGACTTAGCGAACATAGCCTAGTGATCGAAAAAGGCAGACACAGGCAGACCAGGCTGCCAAGAGAGGACAGGATATGCTCTCACTGCAGTCAGGGAGTGGTGGAGACAGAGATGCACTTCCTCACAGCTTGTGGAAAATATCAGGGCATCAGGGAGAATTTCTACCAAAAATTCTCACAAATATGCCCTGATTTCAGAAATCTGAATGACAACCAAAAACTCCCATTCCTACTGGGAGAGGAGAGAAGCTGTATAACACTGGCGGCACACTATGTTACAGCTTGCCATGAACAGAGGGACAACCAGTAAACTAAGAAAAGAATATATATAAACAATGCAAATGTATATTTATACACTCAGGGATATACCTGTTTATACACTGTATGAATAGAACTGCGTTTATGTGCTAAACCATAAATGTATTTTGATGCTTTGGCAACATAAGATGTAACTTATCATGCCAATAAAGCGATTTGAATTGTGAATTGTGAAATTGTGTTTCAGTTGCACAATCTCTTTCTTATTTTGAACTAATTGGCCTAGAAATTCAGTAGCGTGCGCCAGCCGTTAGCGCCTTAGGAGGAGTAGATCTCGAGCGCTAGGCGCTTAGCGCCCGGGCGCAGCGCGATCTGCGCCTCGCCCCAACTTCAGTAGACATTTAGCGCCGGCGCAAAGTCTTTGCGCGCGCCCTGCTGCGCGCGCAGATTATGACGTCATTTCCTCGTGCAACGCCCTTTGTGCGCCCCAAACCAGAACTTCAGTCGCGCCAGGCCATTGTGCGCCGGGCGGCCCTAACGACTGTGGAGTGGAACGGTACACAGCCGAAGCGGGCCACGGGGAGCGCAAATTAAAGGGCACTTACCCTGCACTATAAAGGGCTGCCATTTTGCAGCAATCACTCTTGTGCAACGGATTTTTTGAAAAAAACCAAGGAAGGGAGCTCACTGCTTTGGGCCAACTCTAGGACTGGTATTTTTGGCTTCAGGCCAGAGCTTGGCAATTCGCCTTCACTGATATCTCATTGTTTGCCAGCATATTATGGGGGCTGCATGGGGTGCCAATGCTGAGTTTCAGGATTATGTCGGAAGGGCTCACAGACGCTGGGTTAGAGGGGCAGCCCTGCCTAGACGCAGAGGGGGCAACAGGTGTCGGCAACGTGGGCCTTACCCACTCAGGCAATACCGCCAGCAGGTCTCGTATCTCAACATGACTGGCGCGCGATGTGTTAGGAGGCTGCGATTCAGAAGGGAGGTGGTTGCAGAGATCTGCCATCTGCTTCACAGAGATCTGCGTCCACAGCTGAGTTACAGGACGTCTCTGTCGGTGGAAGTGAAGGCGACGGTGGCTCTGAACTTCTATGCCACCGGCTCCTTCCAATCAGCTGCTGGGGACATTGCTAACATATCCCAGTTCGCCGTGCATTGCTGCATCCACCGGGTCACCAATGCCCTTTTCAGAAGGAGACGCCAATTCATCTCCTTCCCCATGACCCTGGAGAGGCAGCAGCAGCGTGCAGTGAGATTTGCAAGAATCGCGGAATTCCCCATGGTGCAGGGCGCCATTGACTGCACGCATGTGGCTTTGCGGGCACCTGTGGACCATCCCGAGGATTACCGCAACCGGAAGGGCTACCATTCCCTCAACGTACAGCTGGTGTGTGACCACAGGCAGCGCATCCTAGCTGTCAATGCCCGCTTTCCAGGCAGCAGCCACGATGCCTTTATCCTGCGACAGACTACTGTGGCTGACATGTTCCAGGCACAGCCTCACCCAAGAGGATGGCTTATCGGGGACAAAGGCTATCCTTTGTGTACCTGGCTCATGACCCCGCTCCGCGCGCCCAGGACCCCTGCTGAAGAGGCATACAACGAGAGCCATCAAGCGACTAGGAACATCATAGAACAAACAATTGGCGTCCTCAAACAACGGTTCCGCTGCCTGGATCGTTCCGGCGGATCTCTGCAGTATTCGCCGGAGCGAGTTTCCCAGTTCGTGGTCGTTTGCTGCATGCTGCACAACCTGGCTATCCGCAGAACTCAGGCACTGCCACCTCACGCTGGAGCACCACCTCAGCAGGAGGAGCATGAGGAGGAGGAGGAGGAGGAGGAGGAGCACCAGGCCAGGAGGGAGGCACAAGGTCCAAGGGCTGCCCGTCGGCGGCTTATTGAACGTCACTTCTAGGCCCCCTGTCAGGGCATGGCTTGTGCCAATGAAAGAACATGAATGCAGCTGCTCCGCAAGCCCTCAGCCGCTTAAGGCAACAAACACTTCAAAGATCAAACATGGACAATATGAATAAATAAAATGCTTTATTGAACAAACTCAGGGCCCTTCCCACATGAAACCCCAAAACAGACAAGACCCCCCAAAAAACAGTCACAAACATGACTCACTCCCACAACCTGGGGAGGAATAACAAAACATTTGAACAAAAATGGCCTTCAATCTCGGCCTTAACAGAACAACCATCCCCAGAAACAAAACAACCATCCCCAGAAACAAGACAACCATCCCCAGAAACAAAACAACCATCCCAATATAAACAAACATTTGTCCACACCCTCTACTTTGTGGCCCGCGAGGGCGATTCCTTGTCCAGCCTTTGGCGGCCCCTGGCTGCCCTGCTGCTCCTCCTGAAAGCGTAGCCAGTGGCTGCTGCAAGGCTGGGGGAAGGCTCCTGAGGGGCACATGTCGTCACGGCAGATGCCCTTGGGGGTCGCCCTAGACGAGGTCTGGGCCTCGAGGGGCCGGCTGGTGAATGCTGCAGCTGTGGCTGGCCAGCATCAGTCGAACCAGCATCTCGTGGCAGCTCCACTAGGGGAGTGACAGTGGCGGCTGGAGCAATGGGGGCAAGCTGGCGTCTGGCAGGCCGCCGCTGGTCAAGTGACACACTGGCACTCGCCCGGGCCCGCACTGCAGCATGCGCTGCCATGTGCCGAACGACAGACCGCTGTGCTGCTACAGCGCGGCGGGTGTCCTGGCGATGCCTGGCTGACGCAGCGAGTGTGGCAGCAGTGAGTGCCCGTGCTGCCCTGGTCTGTGACCGCATCAGACCAGCCAGCGACTGCACGGCACCACTGATCAGCTGCCCACTCGCTGCCTGTGCTGCCACGAATTCGGCACGACTCGCATCCTGTGCTGCCCCGAATAGCTCCAAACTCCTGGCCTGTGAGGCCCCGAACTCGGCCACACTATGAGCCAGGGACTCGATGGCCTCAGGCATCCGTGCCACAACCCCCATGAGCTCGGTGTGCCGGCGCTCCGAGTCCACGGACATTTGATCGAGGAGGCGCAGCTCCTCGGAGTTGACCGTCGGCGGACTGGAGGCCGGACTCTCCCTCTGGGGAGAAGGCCGCCGAGCTGGCCGACCCTTCCCGCATTGCTGGATGCCACTGGGCCCAGCAACTACACCCCTCTGGGAAGAAGGCCGCTGAGCAACCGCACACCCCCTGCGTTGCTGCACGCCACTGGTCCCAGGAGCGACACTCCCCTCCGACACTTCCCCCACGCTCTCCTCCAGGGAAGACGTGTCCCCTACATTGGCATCCCCTGGTGCGGGTGAGGGTTCCCCTGATGGGCCGCCTTCCTCTTCCTCTTCCTCCTCCTCCTCCTCCTCCTCTTCCGAGGGGCCTCCTCCTCACCATCTGAAAGCAGGAAGGGACAAGAGTAGCTTTAGATTGAGGAGAGGGTGTCAGCGAGGGAGGCATGAGTGGTGGCATTCAGCGCATTGGTCAGACAGTGGCAAAGGATGTAGATCTGATGCGCAAGTGGGACGAGAGAGGTCCAAAAGGTGATGTCCTTACCATTGGTGCCCAGAACAGGGTCGGCATCTCCACTGGCAACGGGGCCAATCACCCGGGCTCCCATGAGGCGACCCACGCGCTCTTCCAGGTCAGTGAGCTGCTGGATCTGGGGACCGCCTCCCCCGGTCTCAGTCCGGCTCTTCTGATTGTGGGCCAGCTTGGCCTGCAAGAGAAAGGACGGCCTCTAAGTACAGTGTGTAGCCCTGATCTGGTGTGCACTGCCTCCCATGGTCGAATAGCTTGGCCAGTGTGTAGCCCTGATCTGGTGTGCACCGCCTCCCATGGTCGAATAGCTTGGCCAGTGTGGAGCCCTGATCTGGTGTGCACTGCCTCCCATGGTCGAATAGCTTGGCCAGTGTGGAGCCCTGATCTGGTGTGCACTGCCTCCCATGGTCGAATAGCTTGGCCAGTGTGTCAAGTGCAGAATGTGCAATTGATGTTCATGCCAGTCCCATTGCTGCTGGATGAGGGCTGGCCATTAGGGCTTTCAGGTCCCTTTGCCCATAATGTGAGGTGCACATGCAAGGATGAGGAGGACACTGGAAAGGCTACTCACCCTGACAATCCTCGTGAGGTCATTGAACTTTTTCCTGCATTGGATACAGTTCCTGGGGACCTCGCTGTTGGCTGTCACCCTGATGGCGACCTCCCTCCAGGCTTTCCTGTAGACGCTGGTCGCAGGCTTCTTCCCACTGTCCGGGAACAGGTGTTTGCGTCTCCTCTCCAAAGCCCTAACCAGCACCCTCAAATCATGGCCAGTGAAACGCTGCGCTCGTTCACGGGCCTTCTGCATCTTTCCCGGCGCTATTTCTGTTCAGCAGCAGTGTTTAGGCCTAGCTGGAGGGCTGCAGTGTCCAGGGCGTGGCAGCAGACGAACTCGACCCTTCCCCCTTTAAGAGCTGGCCGGCGCCAGGGTGTCTGCTGTCAATCAAGAAATGACCGCACCTGCGCTGCGCCCGGCCTCGGCAGTTTAGCTCAGCACCGCCGGCTTTGCGCCTAAAGATAGTTGTGTAACGCCAGTTTTAGTGCTCGAGCAAACTCTTAGGGCGAAGCTACTGAATATCGGCGAAGTGGCCTCGACTTTGCGCCAGGCGCAAACTTTAGCGGCCGCCCGACTTTTCCGCCCCAAAAGTGGCTATACTGAATTTCTAGGCCATTGTCTTTGATAGGCTAAGAGCCATATCGCTTTATACCATGGCACCTTTCCAAACGGACATTCCTTTGCTTTTTGTACGGGGTCATCTTTCTGCACAATATCTCTAACACATAGGGGGAGAAATTCAGTTGGTCGCGCCACCGATTAACGCCTAAAGAGGCCGAGAAGTGGGGCGTTAGCCAATTTCCGGGTGGGCGCAAGGCGCCTAGCGCCTCACCCCATATTGAGCATGCATTTAGCGCCGGCGCTAAATCTTAGCGCCCGCTCATGGGCGCAGGCTGATTATGATGTCATTTGAGTGTGCAATGCCTTTTGGGCGCCCCGGACTGGAAATTCAGCGGCACCCCCCTCCGTAGCACCTGGCGCTAATAGTGACAGCTTACCTGGGCCTTACCAAGTTACTCTCGGGCTGGAGGAGCGTTATTTAAAGGGGACTGGTGTGGTTTAAAAGCGGCAGCAATTTTTGGAGCACAACTTCCTCGAGAGCTACAAAGAGTTGTTGAGCTGCACACTGAGAGCCATTTGACCACTGAGCCAGTGCAGGCAGACGATCTTCAGCCTTCTGACCATCATAAGAACATAAGAACATAAGAAATAGGAGCAGGAGTAGGCCAATCGGCCCCTCGAGCCTGCTCCACCATTCAATAAGATCATGGCTGATCTGATCCTAACCTCAAATCTTCTATCACTCTGCATCCACCCGAACCCATGTGATCTCCCGGGAGAGGCGAAAAACCAGATAAAGACCCAATGGCCAATTTGGGAGAAAAAAATCTGGGATATTCCTCTCCGACCCATCTAGGCGATCGAAATTCTTCCAGGAGATCACTCTGTCCCTATATTTTCTACAGTACTTACCTTCTGTAAAGGCAATCTCCACCCCAGCCAGGAACAGGAATAAAACCATCTCCTGAAATCTAACACAGAATTAGAACACAGTAGGAGCAGAACCAGGCTACACAGCCCCTGGGCCCACTCCACTACCCACAGGGCCATGACCATTCCGAACCGAGACTCATGTCCAATTTCTTGCCCGCTCCCCGTAACCCTTAATTCCCTTTACTTCCAGGAAACTATCTATTTCTGTTTTAAATTTATTTAATGATGTAGCTTCCACAGCCTTCTGGGGCAGCAAATTCCACAAACCCACCACCCTCTGAGTGAAGAAGTTTCTCCTCATCTCAGTTTTGAAAGAGCAGCCCCTTATTTTAAGATTATGCCCCCTAGTTCTAGTTTCACCCTTCATTGGGAACATCCTCACCGCATCCACCCGATCAAGCCCCTTCACAATCTTATATGTTTCAATAAGATCGCCTCTCATTCTTCTGAACTCCAATGAGTAGAGTCCCAATCTACTCAACCTCTCCTCATATGACCACCCCCTCATCCCCGGGATTAACCGAGTGAACCTTCTTTGTACTGACTCGAGAGCAAGTATGACTTTTCTTAAGTATGGACACCAAAACTGTATGCAGTATTCCAGGTGCGGTCTCACCAATACCTTGTACAACTGCAGCAATACCTCCCTGTTTTTATATTCCATCCCCCTAGCAATAAAAGCCAACATTCCATTGGCCTTCTTGATCACTTGCTGCACCTGCATACTAACTTTTTGAGTTTCGTGCACCAGGACCCCCAGATCCCTTTGTACTACAGTACTTTCCAGCTTCTTGCCATTAAGATAATAACTTGCTCTATGATTTTTCCTGCCAAAGTGCATAACCTCACACTTTCCAGTATTGTATTCCATCTGCCAAATCTCTGCCCACGTACTTAGCCTGTCTATGTCCCTTTGCAGGTTTTTTATTTCCTCTTCACTCACTACTTTCCGTCCCATCTTTGTATCATCTGCAAACTTTGATATATTACACTCGGTCCCCTCCTCCAAATCGTTAATATAGATTGTAAAGAGTTGGGGACCCAGCACTGACCCCTGCGGAACACCACTAGTTACTGGTTGCCAATCTGAGAACGAACCATTTATCCCAACTCTCTGCTTTCTGTTAGAGAGTCAATCCTCCACCCACGCCAGAATATTACCCCCAATCCCGTGATTTTTTATCTTGAGCAATACTCTTTTGTGTGGCACCTTGTCAAATGCCTTTTGGAAGTCTAAATACACTTTGTCCACTGGTTCCCCTTTGTTTGATCGGGTAATTAATTTCAGTGGACCACACTGATCTGAGGTCAGCACACTAAAATAAAAGTTTGCGAGTCCGGTGGTAAGTTTTAAATAGTTGATTTATTGCATCACTTGATTTACACTGTTTGACTTCCTTCATCCGACTAACATCATATTCAAAATGGCTGGTTTTTATACAGCAGCAGATGTACCCACCCCCTTTATTACCATTGGCTCAGCAGCATGCATGCAGAGCTATGGTTGGTTCAACTACATCACACTGATTGGATCTCTGATACATCAATCATTCCTTTGTTCTCTAGTTAAGCAGAATCATCACTTTCAGTCTTAAGCTAAGATCAGCACTTTCACAGTTTAAGCTAAATCAGCATTTTCATTGTTCTCAGTTTTTACACACCAGCTTAACATAAATTATTTCAAAGGTTTTTTTTCAATTCTTGGGGCACAATCTTATTCGCACATTCTTAAAACTTCCAAAATCCAAGACAAGACAAAAGATTTAAACACTTTTAACACAGAGAAGTGGGTGGAGCTAAAGCACACATAACAGAATCTTTCTTTTAAAGAACATCTAATCAGACAAAAGAAATACTGTAACTTCTTAAACATTCATAGTCATTTTTCAAGGTTCCTTTCACTCAGCAAATCTTGTGTTTTATTTGTCTCAGCACAGATGTTAATAACTTCCATGTCAGTAAAATTTTAAGTTTCTCTTTTTTTCCTCGTTTTCCATCGGCGTCTCAGCATTTCCTGGCTTTCCAAATCCCTGGTTTTTTTCTTCCTTTGCTGAGTTTTCAGATTGGTTAGCCTGCAAATTAGATCTTTTTCCTTCTTTATCTCTCCTGTGTTCAGCCCCGAGTGTCCCAACCAGTTATCTCTAAATCGCCCGTCGTACTCTAACACTTCCTCCGTCCCTTTCTGTTGACAGGCTATGATCTTTCCCCAATCCGTTTTTGCAGGGCTAATCACTTGTAACCACTGTTGGATCGCATCCCATCCGGCATCTAATTCTTGCTCATCATTTCCCAGGCCAGTCTTTACTTTGCTGTGTAACTTATTTCCCTCTCTCCTGGGTATCATTACAATCAGAATTTGGACTCCGTCACACGGGGGGAGTTGGTACTTCACCCTTTCTTCCCCATTTTCTTTCTTCTCATACTCCTTTTCTACTCTTTTCCTTTTCTGTCTCAATGGGGCCAAATGGGGTCCTGTTTTCTCTTCTTCACTTTCACTGACATTACTAAAGGATCCCAAGTCAGTCTCTTGACCTGCTTCTTGTCTTTGTCTCCCACGACCTTCCTCCTTTATTTCATTTAGATCTGGGTAACCCTTCCAGGTCCCGACACATTTTCCCTTTTCTTCAACTACCGGGACTATCGGTTGTTTATCCAATTGTTTTTTACAGTCCTTAACTTCATCTTTAAGTTTTTTAACTTCCACTTTTGACTTTTCAAGCTCATCTTTACGTTTTTTAACTTCCACTTCTGACTTTTCAAGCTCATTTGTTTTCTTTTACAATTGTTCATAAATCGCATCTTTCTGCTCTTTTGCATTGGTCAAGTCGTGATCATGTTGGGAGTTTGTCTTACTCTCATTTCGCCGTCGGATCTGACTCATAACTGCCATGGACCATCTGATCCGTCTTTTATCTTTCATACGGGTCGTTTTTCCCCAGACCCTCTTTATGTCATCCAAAGACCACTGTTCAGAGGAGGTACTGTACTTTTGTTCGATTTCGAACCAAGTTTTAGGTAAGTCAAACTGTAATTCTATATAGTCATACAACTGCTGGAGAATTTCATCTTCTGAAATCTCAGGTGGGGCACGCCCACCCTTAATAGTTGTAGGTTTATCGAGTGGTGCCATAATATCGATTTCTTTACTTGGGGGTCTCGAGTCGTAGGCTTTTCAGCCGAGTCAGTAAGTTAGAGCTCTATATTGGACCTCGAGCCATCTTACCACTCGGAGGGTTCGCTACCCGGGAGGTTTGCGGAGTCGCGTGGAGGGGAGATGACTAGACAACTGACCGAGGACTTTTATAACGAGGAGTCCTTACCTCCAAAAATAGATCCAGTGTCCCAGATCCAATCTCTTCCTTCAGCAACCCTGCTCGCAGCGCCAAATTGTTAGATCGGGTAATTAATTTCAGTGGACCACACTGATCTGAGGTCAACACACTAAAATAAAAGTTTGCAAGTCCGGTGGTAAGTTTTAAATAGTCGATTTATTGCATCACTTGATTTACACTGTTTGACTTCCTTCATCCGACTAACATCATATTCAAAATGGCTGGTTTTTATACAGCAGCAGATGTACCCACCCCCTTTATTACCATTGGCTCAGCAGCATGCATGCAGAGCTATGGTTGGTTCAACTACATCACACTGATTGGTTCTCTGATACATCAATCATTCCTTTGTTCTCTAGTTAAGCAGAATCATCACTTTCAGTCTTAAGCTAAGATCAGCACTTTCACAGTTTAAGCTAAATCAGCATTTTCATTGTTCTCAGTTTTTAAGTCAGCCGATGTGACGTTACCAGTTGTGATTGGATCTGATACATCACACCATCCTTTGGCATGTGGTCAGCTTAAGCATAATCTGATTTCTTTAAATCATTAGATTTTAATCATATTAAAATCTATGTTATTAAAATAGATATATATATATATTCCCTAACACCCTTTATCCACCCTGTATGTTACTTCCTCAAAGAACTCAAGCAAATTTGTCAAACATGACTTCCCCTTCATGATACCATGCTGAGTTTGTCCTATTAAATGATGTTTATCCAAATGTCCCGTTACTGTCTCCTTAATAATGGACTCTAACATTTTACCAACCACAGATGTTAGGCTAACAGGTCTATAGTTTCCAGCCTTCTGCCTACTACCCTTTTTAAATAAGGGTTTTACATTAGCAGTTTCCAATCTGCCGGGACCTTTGCTGAGTCCAGTGAGTTTTGGAAAATTATTACCAATGCATCCACAATCCCTACCGCCACTTCCCTCAAGACCCTAGGATGCAAGCCATCAGGTCCAGGGGATTTATCCGCCTTGAGTCCCATTATTTTACCAAGTACCACTTCCTTAGTGATTTTAATCGTATTTAGTTCCTCTCCCCCTAGAGCCCCCTGTTTGTCCAGTGTTGGGATATTCTTAGTGTCCTCTACTGTAAAGACTGATACAAAATATTTGTTCAGCGTTTTTGCCATCTCCATGTTTCCCACCATTAATTTCCCGGTCTCATCCTCTAAGCGACCAACATTTACTTTAGCCACCCTTTTTCTTTTTATATAACTATAGAAACTTTTGCTGTCTGTTTTTATATTTTTTGCTAATTTACTTTCATAATCTATATTCCCTTTCTTAATCAATCTTTTAGTTATTTTTTGCTGTCTTTTAAAGACTTCCCAATCTTCCATCCTCCCACTAGATTTGGCTACCTTATATGCCCTTGTTTTTATTCGGATACTATCCTTAATTACTTTACTTAGCCACGGATGGCTATCTTTTCTTTTACACCCTTTTTTCCTCAGTGAAATATATATTTTTTGGAAGTTGTAAATTAACTCCTTAAATGTACACCACTGATCATGTACCGTCTTACCCTTTAATCTATTTTCCCAGTCCACTCTAATCAATTCCGCTCTCATACCTTCATAGTCTCCTTTATTCAAGCTCAGCACGGTTGTCTGAGATCCAACCTTCTCACCCTCTAATTGAATATGGAATTCAACCATGTTATGGTCACTCATTCCAAGGGGATCCTTTACTAGGACATTTTTAATTAATCCTGTCTCATTACACAGGACCAAATCTAAGGTTGCTTGCCCCTTGGTTGATTCAGTTACATACTGCTCAAGAAACCCATCCCTAATACACTCAATGAACTCATCCTCAAGGCTGCTCTGCCGAATTTGATTTGTCCAGTTAATATGATAATTAAAATCCCCCATAATTATAGCTGTTCCCTTATTACAAGCCTCAACTATTTCCTGATTAATACTCCGTCCAACAGAGTTGCAACTGTTCGGAGGCCTATAGACTACACCCACAAGTGTTTTTTTCCCCTTATTATTCCTTATCTCCACCCAAACTGTTTCACTATCCTGCTCCTTTGACCCAATATCATTTCTCTGTATTATAGTGATTCCTTCCTTTATTAACATAGCCACCCCACCTCCTCTCCCTTCCTGCCTTTCCTTCCTGATTGTTAAATAACCTTGCTGTTGGTGAGCCTTGACAACGGGGGACCTTCCTGTGGGCACTTATTATGGGGGCTGCATTGGAGGGGAACGACCTGCTGCTGAATCATCTGGAAAGGGCACTGAGACGCTGGGAGAGTGGGGCGGGCATGGCCAGACGGAGGAGGGCCAACAGACGTCGCCACAGCAGACCTTACGCTGGCAGGGTTTTCCGACAGCAGTTTTCCTACATGAACATGCCGGAGGGGCAGTGTGTCAGAAGGCTGCGATTTAGAAAGGAGGTGGTGACTGAGCTGTGCCAGCTGCTTCAGCCAGATCTGCAGCCTCAGATAAAGTGCAGGACAACTCTGTCGGTGGCTGAGAAGATGCCTGCTGGCCTGAACTTCTACGCGAGCGGCTCTTCTCAGGCTGCGCGTCAGAGGCTGATCAGAAGTAGCTTCTCGGCCCCTCTCACGGAATGCTTGCTGCCATTCCAAGAACAGGAATGGAACCGGTCTGATATCCCCAAGCCTGTGAAGGTCAAGATGCATGTAAATAGCAGGCATGGCCATTGTAAATGAAGAAAGTGTTTCATTACACAAAATGTGGTTCCTTCAAACATGAGAAAGCTGTGGCAGCAGAAAGCAAAACTAATACACTGACACATAACTGGCTCTCACACCCGGGAGACTGACCAAAACATAAATCACATTCCGACCATCTTCCTTGGCCTTGATTCCACTGCGCCAACCAAAGCATCCAATGCCCCATCAGTGAGGCATTCCACCCTCTGCCCTGCGAGGCTGGTGCGCCACAGGTAGGCTCCCACCGCTTTGAAGGCCTACAAGGCAGTGAGTGTGTCTGGTGATGCCAATTGACCTGCCCCTTTAAGAGCTGGCCGGCGCCAGTGTGTCTCAGGGAAATTGATTATTGACAGCACCCTCACTGTGCCCCGCCGCCACGAAATTGGGTTGCACCGCCGGGTTAGCACCTTAAGAGTAGCGTGCAGTGCCTGATTTAGCGCTGCAATCACCTTTAGGGGTGCTGCAACCCAATATCGCGCTAGGTGGCGCTAAATTGTGGCTGGCGCTAAACTTTGCGCATCGCCAGGACTTGCGCCCCAAACGCGGCTATACCGAATTTCTAGGCCATGGTTTATTTGTATCAAATTTTAATATATTTTGCTACCAAATCCTCATACTTCTCACTTTCTTGTCCAGCATTGTTATAAAAATGTTTTTTCCCCTCGCGGTCCCTTCATGGTCGCAAATTATGTAAGTCTTTATCTTACTACTGTTCGGACTTCGAGAATTACAAATTAGCTTAACAATGACAGACAAGCATGTGATCAATAAAATTGGTCTTTATTCACACTGTAGTTGAAAATTCGAGTGTGCATACAAGCACCTTTGGCAATAAATTCAAGGAACTCCCAGCAATGAATATGCCTGCAACTTATTAATTTAAATGTACATAAAAGTACCCCCTTAACAATTCAAATGTACATAAAAGTACCCCTTTAATAACATCTAAGCTTATGTCCGACTTTCATACATACTCCTTTACCTCTAGGTGATCGTTCCAGGAAAATTGTAAGTCGAAACATATACTGGTCAGCTTTCTCAGTTCATTCTTCCTCCTGCTCTGTCTTCTGTGCTTCTTCTGAATCCTTCTTGGTTCCTTCGGTGTTCCTTCTGAATCTTGGCTCTCCCGCCCCTGGGTTACTTGTGTTATCGTACTCTCTGCCTGCCTCTGATAGGTCAGTTTCACTCCAAACCTTCCCCGATTGGAGTTCCTTCTGCATGACATGTTCCTGTTCCTGTGAGATGTGTGGGGGCAGGACTTCCTTGTCAATCATGTTCTTCCTTCTTGTCCATGTGGCCTCTCAAACAAAGGACCATGCTGACTGTAATGATCAATAACATGTCATTCTATAGTGGACACTAGGTGGAGCCATAGAGCTGTGTAGAGCTGTATATAGCTGTATGTATAAGACTACACTACCCAGCTATATATATATATTAAGACTACATTACCCATGAGGCTAGGCTACCCACAAGGCAGCAGTCAAGATGGAAGCCTCTACAGATACTGTACCTAGTCCACATGTGCTCAATAAAAGTGTCTAGCAAAAGCTAGCTGTGTTCATAATAAGAATGTCTATTTATTAATGAACATAAGATGGTACCAGGATGGTGAAGATCTGCTAAAAATTGTGAAAAGCGACATGGAGAATTTGAAGCCACCAGAGCGTTTGAAACTCACAGGAAATCTTGACTACAATTGGCAGACTCTTAAACAACAATTCGAACTCTACATTGCAGCCATCGGATTCGGTACGAAGCCAGACGCAAGGAAGATAGTGTTGCTGCTTATGGTTGCAGGCCCACAGGCGATAGAGGTATTTAAACATTTGTATTTAATCCAGAGGAGAACAGAGAAAAATTAGAAGATGTGCTAAAAAAATTTGATGCACATTGCTCTCCCAAAAAGAATGAGACCTACGAAAGATACATCTTCCGTTCTCAGACACAGCAGCAAAATGAGACTTTTGATAGCTTTATAACTGATCTGAAACTGAAAGCACAGACATGTAATTTCTCTGAGCTCAAAGCATCCATGATTCGTGACCAGATTGTGTTTGGTATTCATGATAAAAAAGTCAGGGAACGTCTGTTGAGAGAAACCGAACTAAATTTGGAAAATGCGGTGAAAATATGCCAAGCCAGCGGTCTAGCTCGAAAGCACGCAAAGACTTTCAGTGAAATCAATAATGATGCGATTGTAATGAGTGATAATGCTGCTGTCGGTGCTGTGTCCTACAAGGGGAAGAAACGTGGGCAGAACAGAAATGAAAAGCAATCGGAGGATGAAATTTTTAATTGTAAACGTTGTGGTTACAAACACCAGTTAAGCCAATGCCCAGCGTTTGGAAAAATGTGCACAAAGTGTAATGGAAAGAATCACTTTGCCAAACAATGCTTTTCAAAAGTAAAAACGACTAAAGGGCAACAAGTTAATGTGATTGAGGACACTGATTTAAGTGAGACATTTTTTGTAGGAATGGTGTCATGTGACGATATCAAAAAAGATACAGAAAATGTGCAGCCCTCAGAAATGGACAATGCTGAACATAAAGTCAATGCAGTAAAAGTGGACAAATGGATGATCCCACTGCAGATAAATGGAGCATTAGCTACATTGAAACTGGACACTGGGGCAAAAGCAAACTTAATCAGTACGAGTGACATAAAAAATATGAAAGAAAAGCCCAAAATACAGAAAAAGTCAGTACTACTGAAGAGCTATAATGGACAGAAAATAGATAGCTTAGGTGTATGCAGACTTAAAGTGACAGTCAAAGACAAAGTGCATCATCTCATGTTTTCTGTTGTGGCTGAAAGACTTGATTCGATACAAGGTGACAAAGCTTGTGAAGACTTAGAACTGGTCAAGAGAGTCTACCATATAAACTGTGCCATAAGCAGACCAGATGACTCAGTATTTCCAGCATTTTCTGTTGTTATTTCAGATTTCCAGCATCCGCAGTATTTTGCTATTGTACTAAATACCCTTGTTAGGTATGTGTTGCTTTAGTTCTGTGATAACACTGTAGAGGTAGCTAAACTGGTACTTTACCTAAGGCATCTTTATATATTTACAAAAGCAAAATACTGCTGACGCTGGAAATCTGAACTAAAAACTGAAAATTTGGGAAACACTCAGCAGGCCAGGCAGCATCTGTGGAGAGAGAAAATCAGACTTGGGTGATTTTGCCAGCCCTGGGGAGGCCGGTTTGGAGGCGAGACTGCCGGGAAAATGGCAGAATCTGGGGGCGGGTACCCATCCCGCCCCCAACTCGCCTCCGTGCCATCTTCCCAGGAGGCGGGTAGCCAACCTGTGCCAGGTCCCGTCTCCTGGAGGCGGGAAGGGGATTACAGCCACTTAACTGCCTGTTAAAAAGCAGCAATCCCGCCTCCAACGCACCCCCTTTGGCAAAATCATTCAGGTCAATAACCTTTCATCAGAACCTTTACATCTTACTTGGAATAATGGTCTAAGGGAGTCCTGCTACTTTGCTACACAGCTTCTTCCTACTGAGCCCAGTTGGAGGGGATTGTTTTAACGAACATACATGATTTGTGCATATCTGGGATTTGGTCAATGTACTTTGATAAGTTGAAGGAGATAGAAACATAATGTAATTTAGCAAGCATTGGTTGCATCACCCTGTAAAGTAGCACATCAGGGGAACAGTGAGTTGGCACTCTCAAGAGTCTTTATGATGCCCAGACTTTGACCAAACAACATTCCCTCTAACTGATTTACTTGACCAGATTGTCTTCAACTACAACTTCATTGACATTCATACAAGTCATATAGCAAAGTTATTGATAGATACAACTCATCCTGGAGCTTCAGATAATCTTTGGAGGCTGTTTGAACTTTTCTCTCAATTTATGGCAGTATGATACATTGCAGCTTCTCAGTGTTGTTAATATGTGATGGAAAAAAGGTACTGACCTACATTGGCTCCCAGTCCAGCAACGCCTCGATTTTAAAATTCTCATCCTCATGTTCAAATCCCTCCATGGCCATACCCCTCCATATCTCTATAACCTCCTACAACCCTCCGGGATCTCTGCGCTCCTCCAATTCTGGCCTCTTGTGCATCCCTGATTTCCTTTGCTTCACCATTGGTGGAGTTGCCTTTAACTGCCTGAAATAAAGAATAGATTTGCCTTTCTAATCTAGGCTTTATTAACTTAAAAATCCTGTAGCACATCTTTCAACACCCAGTCCCAACTAAAGGCTGGAAAGAACTGAATTCAAGATGGCCACCACAAATCACATGACATCAACTACCAATGAGATTACAGCATATATCCCAAGGCAGGAAACAAACAACCAATCACAATACTTCTTACTAAACATAAAGAATAATCACCACATTCACCCCTCCTTATTTACAACTAAAACTATGCACAGACAAAATAAAACTATTCAACATGACACAATACTAAGTGAGCAACAACAAATAGTAACATTGCACATAAGTATTAAGTATCTCTCAACTAAAACAATATAATATAATATTTCAACAATTTTAAAACATTACTATCAATTTATAAGTCCATTTTCAATCGGTCGACCGGATATCTTGTTCATGTCGACCTTCTTAACCTTGGTGAAATTCCTTGCCCTCCCACACCAGGAGACACAGAAGTATCTTCTGCAGGAAGGCTATCCATATCCCGATTTTCAACGGTTTCCGGATTAGAAATCCCATCAGGAGGTAAACTGGGACGGTCATGAACATCCATCGAGGGTTGACTAATAGAAGTATAATTATCTGCAGTCGGATTGGAAATATTCGTAGTATCTGTAACAGCATCCACATTATCTGAATCATGACTATTGTTAATATCCTCAGAAGAGGGCTGGCCACCACAAGGAGCCAAGTCTTTAATTGAAATGGTACTTTCTTTCCCATCTTGGAATCGAATATGAGCATATTGGGAATTTGCCTCCAACAGCTCCACCTCCTCCACTAAAGGATCATATTTTGACAATCTAACATGGCGTCGAAGCAGCACAGGTCCCTGCCTAGTAAGCCATGAAGGTACCGAATATCCCGTAGTAGATCTCCGCGGATAGTTAAAGAGCCTTTCATGGGGGGTCACATTAGTAGCCGTTGAAAGCAATGATCTAATGGAATGCAGGGCATCAGGCAGTACCATTTCCCACTGTGTATTCTTAAGGTTCCGGGATGTCAAAGCCAACATAACTGCCTTCCAGATCACCCCATTGTATCATTCGCACTGTCCATTACCCTGGGGATTATACGGGGTAGTTCTGCTAGTAGAAATTCCCCGACTCTGAAGGTATTCCTTCAACTGGGAAGACATAAAAGAACTTCCCTGATCCGAATGGATATACGCAGGCATCCCAAAGATGACAAAAAGTTGAGTCAGACATTTGATAACTGTAGCAGCTGATATATCTGCGCAAGGAAAAGCAAAAGGGAACCTTGAAAACTCATCCACAACAGTAAATATATATCGGTTTTGAGTAGTTGAAGGAAGAGGCCCCTTAAAATCGACGCTCAAACGTTCAAAAGGAGAAGTAGCCTTTATAAGATGAGCTCGTTGAGGCTTAAAGAAATTCAGTTTACACCGAGCACAGATAGAACATGATGAAGTCATCGGCTTGACGTCTTCAACTGAAAAGGGCAAATTCTTACTGCGTACGAAGTGTATCATCCTCGTAACCCCAGGATGGCATAAGGCATTGTGAAGATTAATAAGCGTATCTCCATGAATCACAGAACAATAAGCCCTCGACAGCGCATCAGCAGCAACATTATCCTTCCCCGGACGATAAACTATATCAAAATGGTAACATGCCAACTCAATCCTCCACCTCATTATTTTATCATTCTTAATCTTTCCAAAATGTTTGACATCAAACATAAAGGACACAGACTTTTGATCAGTTACCAACGTAAAATGTCGCCCCGATAAATAATGTCTCCATTTACGCAGTGCTTCTACTATTGCATACGCCTCTTTCTCTATTGAAGAATGCCTTTTTTCACTATTGTTCAAGGTACGTGAGAAAAAGGCCACAGGTCTTCCATTTTGGTTCAGAGTAGCCCCAATTGCAAAATCAGAAGCGTCCGTCTCAATCACAAAAGGAACCTGCTCATCAATAGAATGCACAACTGCTCCAAGGATATCCTTTTTAAAATGATCAAAACATGTCCTGGCCTCCCATGATAGAGGATATGTCGTAACCCGAATAAGAGGCCGGATCTTCTGTGAAAAATTTGCAATCCAATTAGAATAGTAAGAAAACAGTCCAACAACTCGTTGCAAAGCCTTAGAATTAGTAGGACAAGGTAAATCAATCAATGGTCGCAGACGTTCTGGGTCTGGTTTAATCTTGTTTCCCGAGATAATGTACCCCAGTAGATTTACCTCAGTGGTCGAAAAGGTACACTTCTCTTTATTGAAAGTTAAACCAACTTTTTCCGCAGCTTGAAGGAATCTTTCTAAATTAGAATCATGCTCCACCCTTGATTTGCCACACACCGTGATGTCATCTAAGTATGAAAAGGTGTCAGAGAGAGAGTTATCACTTATAAAAGCATCCATTGCCCGTTGAAAACAAGCAACACCATTAGTAACACCAAATGGTATTCGGCAAAACTGATACAGCTTTCCACCAGCCTCAAAGGCCGTATATGGTTGATCCTTCTTAACAATAGGAATCTGATGATAAGCACTCTTTAGGTCAATAGTGCTAAAAACCTTATACTGAGATACTTTATTGATAAGCTCAGCAATCTTAGGCAAAGGGTACGCATCTAATTGAGTATACCTATTAATAGTTTGGGAATAGTCTATCACCATTTGTTTCTTATGTCTCTCGTTAGTCGTGACAACTACCTGTGCCCGCCAAGGCGAACAACTAGGTTCAATGATTCCTTCCAATAAGAGACGTTGAACTTCAGAATTAATAAATTCTCTATCCTGACTGCTATACCTTCTTGACTTGGTAGCAATTGGCTTACAATCCGGCATCAAATTGGAAAAAAGTGATAATGGAGAAATGGATAAAGAGGTTAATCCACAAATAGATAAAGGTGGCTTAGTCCCTCCAAATGAAAGACTGAGAGACTCGTGTAACTGAAGCACATCATGACCAATGAAAATATCTGCACAGAGATTAGGCAAAACAGATAGGCGTATATCAGTATACGTATTACCTAGAAGAATCAATTTCACAAGGCAACAACCAGCTACTTGTGAAGTGAGAGTCGTCTGAGCCATACACACCTGATACGAAACAGGCGAAATTTTCAAATGCTTCTCCTTTGCAAACTGAAGACTTATAAAACTCTCGGTACTGCCCGTATCTATAAGGGCCTTCACTTCCAACCCATTAACTTGGGCCGTAACTATAGCTTTGTTTAGACCATGAGCAAATGCAGCAGAAATTGATGCAATAAACGCCCTAGCTAAAGGCTGAATAGTCACAGAGGAGGTAATTGAACCTGATGATTTACACACACGTGCGTAATGACCTCTCTTGCCGCATTTACTACACACAGCCTCCCGAGCAGGACACTTTAGACGAGGGTGCCGGACGTTCCCACAAAAATAACACTTCTGAATCCTAGAGGCAACAGCCACTGGAGTAGAAACTGTTTCAGAATCTAGTAAACCACTCCTATTAAGTCCACATAATTCCTTTTCATCCGGAACTACCGAAACCACAGTCACAGGCCGATTAAAAAGAGCATAAGAATCCGAACTTCTCTGAGCCACATCCAATGTAGAAGCTTGCTCAAAAGCACTCTTAAGATCCAAAGTCTTATTTTCTAACAACCGCTGACGAATTGATCCAGACAGTAATCCATTAATAAAAGCATCCCGTACCGATTCTTCCTTATATTCTTCAGCCGTCACGGCCTTATAATTACAGTTAACACTAAGGCACCGAAGTGCTTGTAAATAAGTATCCAAAGATTCTCCCACCTGCTGCCTACGGGCAGATAGAAGGTGACGTGCAAATACCTCATTCTTTGGTTTAACAAAAATCTTTTCCAATGTAGAAATAGCCACTTCGTAAGTTTTACAGTCCAAAATATACTTATACACATCCGGAGCAATGTAGTTGATCAGCATATTCAGCTTATTTAGAGACTCTTGATCCAACACGCCCAAAAAGTTTTTAAATGTACAATACCAGTGTTTCCATTTATCATCCACTCCTGCAGAATTAGGGTCAGCATTGAATCGTTCTGGTTGAAGATATCGCTCCATTCTGACATAAAGTTAATAAATTGAAATAAAGAATAGATTTGCCTTTCTAATCTAGGCTTTATTAACTTAAAAATCCTGTAGCACATCTTTCAACACCCAGTCCCAACTAAAGGCTGGAAAGAACTGAATTTAAGATGGCCACCACAAATCACATGACATCAACTACCAATGAGATTACAGCATATATCCCAAGGCAGGAAACAAACAACCAATCACAATACTTCTTACTAAACATAAAGAATAATCACCACACTGCCTAATCCCTAAACTCTGGAATTCCCTCCCTAAACCTCTCTGCCTCTCTACCTCTCTCTCCTCCTTTAAGGCGCTTCTTAAAACCTACCTCTTTGACTGAGCTTTTGGCCACCTGTTCTAATATCTATTTATGAAGTTCAGTGTCAAATTTTGTCTGATAACACTCCTGTGATGCACCTTGGGATGTTTTACTGTGTTAAAGATGCTACGTAAATGCAATGTTATGTTGTTGTTCTTGTATGTCAACTCCTTATAATGACAGAATCCTATTTGCTGGAGATCTCCTGTCATTAGGCGGCCTTGTGGTTGGAGTTGCTGAGGTCCACCAACCATTGTTGTTTTTTCATTTATTTTTAGATGTGTTTTCCACAATTTTCAGGTACGTTAAACTGATTTTGTATTTTTTTACCCGATTTTCAAGACACCTGGAACTCTCCCCCCCGCCCCCCCCCCCCCCACCCAGCTGTTGTCGTGTGACATTTGCAGCTGCCCCTATGTCATGTATACTTACTTTTAATGGAAAATAAATCATTTTTTCAGTTAGAAAGGAAGAAAGACTTGCATTTATATAGTGCCTTTTATGACCTTAGGACATCCCAAAGCACTTTACAGCCAATGAAGTACTTTTGAAGTGTAGTCACTGTTGTAATGTAGGAAATGCAGCAGCCAGTTTGCACACTGCAAGCTCCCACAAACAGCAATGTGGTATGGCTGACACTTTGGTATTAACCTGATCTGAAAATTAATTATTCCAAGTCTGTGCTGTACTGCCACAAGCTTGTTTGTCAGCTGCTGAGAGTTTTAAATCATATATTGTATATCTTTTAGTTTGTCAGGAAATTACTTCTGGGACTGCATAATAAGTAATTAATTCGTTCCAGCCTGACCTTAAAAAATATTTAATTTAAGTTTATGCTGCAGTTCCCCAAGCTGATTTAACAGCTACTGAGGTGAATTATATCTACTTATTTAGTGATGACATGACATTTCAGCACTTACCATATAAATGGTATATAAATTGCTCAGTTCATGGTGTTTCCCCATGTTTACCTGCTGGCAATCTACTTCTGTGCTTTTGCTGGTAAGGCAACAAGTTCTTAATAACATTTGCAAGAATTGTTATTTGAGGAGGTAACAAGGTGGGTAGATGAGGGTAGAGCATTTGATGTAGTGTATGTGGATTATAGCAAGGCTTTTGATAAGGTTCCACATGGCAGACTGGTCACAAAGTTAAAAGCCCATGGGATCCAGGGCAAAGTGTCAAGTTGGATTCAAAACTGGCTCGGAGACAGGAAGCAGAGGGTAATGGTTGATGGATGTTTTTGTGACTGGAAGGCTGTTTCCAGTGGGGTTCCACAGGGCTCAGTACTAGGTCCCTTGCTTTTTGTGGTATATATCAATGATCTAGACTTGAATATAGGGGGTATGATTAACAAGTTTGCTAATGATACTAAAATCGGCTGTGTGGTTGATACTGAAGAAGGAAGCTGTAGACTGCAGGAAGATATCATTAAATTGGTCAGGTGGGCAGAACAGTGGCAAATGGAATTCAATCTGGAGAAGTGTGAGGCAATGCATTTGGGGAGGGCTAACAAGGAAATGGAATACACATTAAATGGTAGGACAGTGAGTAGTGTAGAGGAACAAAGGGACCTTGGAGTGCATGTCCACAGATCTCTGAAGATAGCAGGCCAGGTAGATAAGGTGGTTAAGAAGGCATACGGAATGCTTGCCTTTATTAGCCGTGGCTTAGAATACAAGAGATGGGGGGTTATGCTTCAACTATATAAAACACTAGTTAGGCCTCAGCTAGAGTATCGCGTGCAGTTCTGGCCATCACATTACAGGAAAGTCGTGATTGCACTAGAGAGGGTACAGAGGAGATTTACACGGATGTTGCCGGGAGTAGAGAATCTTAGCTATGAGGAAAGACTGGATAGGCTGGGTTTGTATTCCTTGGAACAGAGGAGGCTGAGGGGAGACCTTATTGAGGTGTATAAAATTATGAGGGGCCTAGATAAAGTGGATAGAAAGGACCTATTTCCCTTAGCAGAGGGGTCAAAAACCAGGGGGCACAGATTTAAAATAATTGGTGGAAGGTTTAGAGGGGATTTGAGGGGAAATGTCTTCACCCAGAGGGTTGTGGGGGTCTGGAGCTCCCTGCTTGGAAGGGTGGTAGAGGCAGGAACCCTAACCACATTTAAAAAGTACTTGGACGTGCACTTGGGATGCTCTAACCTGCAGGGCTACAGACCAAGAGCTGGGACGTGGGATTAGGCTGGATAGCTCTTTGTTGGCCGGCGTGGACACGATGGGCTGAAATGGCCTCCTTCCGTGCTGTAACTTTCTATGATTCTATGGTTAACGCCACAAAGGGGGCGCCACTGACTTTCTCCCCCAAAGGATGTAGGAAACGCAATTATTCTTGCGTATCTAGGCAGGTCTAGTGGGATACCAATCCTTGTCCATACAGTTGACAAATGGTGTGGGCCAGATAATTCTTCTTTGTCTACTGCTACCTCCAATTTCTCCTCCTCACTTGTGACTTGTGATATGCCTTCTTCAAACTCACTGCCAAAACTCTCAATGGTGCTCGTACCTGGGGTGTGGGCAGGGGGTGTGCTTGACTCGATGTGCTGTGATGCTCTAAAGTCGGTGGAGCCACTTGCTGCCACCTCATCTTTGGACAAACCTATAGAAAGAGAAAAGGTATAAGTTGAGGGCACAATGCATACTCAAGATAGTGCCCTCAAAGAGAGGTAAGATCAGGAGACATTTTGTGCCTCATATACCTGCCTAACAAGTATAACACCAGCAGGGAGGATTTAGAAAGTGAATCTGGGAAGCATACAATAAATGCTATTAGTGATACCACAGTTCCAAACTCATTCTTGCCGATTCCTTCTGCACCTCATTTGCCAAAAACACGAATGCTATCTCATGTTCTGTGAGCTGATTAAGCTCAGGCAGTGTACTAGAGCATGGAACACAGGAAGATGATAGAAAACTTTGAAAACTGCTTTAGGTCCACCCAGCTACTACACTACTGAGCTCCCTTTTAATGGCAACCAGAAGCCCTATAGGACCTGCTAGTTCACCCAGTTTTGCACCTATTGGGCAAATAGCATTGAAACCTTCTGCCTGCAAATATTTTCCAAATACAACAAGCATTTATTTAGCACCTTTAATGTAGTGAAATGCCCCAAGGTGCTTCACAGGAGCGTTATCAAACAAAATTTGATACTGAGCCAATAAAAAGAGGTTTTAAGGGATGTCTTAAAGGAGGAGAGAGAGGTAGAGAGGCGGAGAGGTTTAGGGAGGGAATTCCAGAATTTAGGGCCTTGGCAGAGGAAGGCACAGTGGAGTGATAAAAATCAGGGAGAATTGGAGGAGCGCAGATATCTCAGAGGGTTGTAGGGTTAGAGGAGGTTACAGAGATAGGGAGGGGTGAGGCCATGGAGGGATTTGAAAACAAGGATGAGCATTTTAAAATCGAGGGGTTACCGGACCGGGAACCAATGTAGGTCAGCAACACAGGGGTGATGAGTGAACGAGACTTGGTGTGAGTGAGGATTCGGGCAACAGAGTTTGCTTATGCAGGAAGCTTATTCAAATTAAAGAGAGGTTCTTTCCATGCAAAATTCAGCCAGGCTAGTCTTCCCAGTTGCCATTGCGGGCACAACTGCTTCTTCAAGATTGTTGACACTCTTTCATGGGGAGCCTCGGTCATCGTTCTGTTGACCTGTGGTTTGGTTACCTACTATCTAGAGAATCGTGGTGTGGAGGATTCTCAGGTGATGTGTTATTCCAAAGCTCAGCAGCCCACAGTCTGTTGATGTGCAAATAGAGCACGTTCTATGCTTTTAGAATCTTTACGCTAAATTGTCATGATTTGATATGGTACTTTTTAAATCACTCTTTTACTGTGCACACATTCTTGCAGTAGTGAATAGAAAATTTACACATTGCAAATATTAAGCAGAAAACCTTATTTTCTTGATATTCTGTACTCATTTATAAATACAAAATAAGGCTGTAATTGTTTCATTGTACATAGTAATTTTGATTACCTGTAATATTTATCTTGTCCTTGAATCAAAAGATGTTTCTTTTTCTCACTTAATTCTCCAGTGTATTCTCCTTCTTGTATGACATTTTTTCAGTCCTGTTTTATACATAGATTTGGACCCTTCAAATAGCTGCCAGTGTGTGCAAGCTGTGTGATGTGGGAGTGAGGCTTGCAGCAGTGATAAGTGTGTGAGGGTGAGGTGAAGCTATGAATGTGAGGTACGACTCATGATTGCCAGAAATTGTTGATAGGTGAGTGATGGGGGCATGGTGCATTCAGCAGTGTGTGATGCTTGTGGTCCAGATGCTGGGATATGGCATTTGAAGATTAATTCACTGACCTTGACCACTCGTGTGAGGTCATTAAAATTCTTCATCCATGTCCTCGGGGCTTCACTGCTGGCATTCACCACAGCGGCTATCTGCTCCCACTGCACTTTACACTGTTGTTTGGAAGGCCTCCTGAGGAAACAGCACCTCTCTCCTCCTATCCATCTTCTGCACCAAGGCCTCCAGTGTTGCATCCGAGAACCTTGGTGCACGCTCTCTTCCCTGTTGTGCCATCATTAACTGTTATTTACTGCCTTCCCCAGCGCGTTCAATGAGCTGATGCAGACAGAATGCAGCTCCCCTTAAGAGACGCAAACTGCCTTTAAGAACAGCAGTCTAGCATTAAGTGGTGCTAGCCTCCCACGAAATTGGACCCCCTGCTGAGCGTTCAGCAACTCAGCAGCGCGTTCAGTGCTGGGCTGAACGCCACAATCATTGAAGTGAGCAGGCAGTACTAAGTTCGTGTGCTGCCTGCATCTCTCTGAATGGGCGCATCACCATCCCCGCGCCTGTTTTTGGGGGCAAACCAATTTCTAGGCCTTTGCCTTTATGGATGTATCTGTTCCAGGCATGTGGTGCTGTTTTGTACCGTCTATTTTGTTAGTATGATATTCATTAGAGGCTGCAGAAAATCAACTATTCCCTCCATGTTAGTGTCACACTTGCATCTATTTCCAATATGCCCTTGCAGAACAAGGTACTAATGTAATGCATTGCAAAATGGAGTTGTTGCACATATTGTACCATGCAACAATGTGGGAGAATCTCTTCAGTATTACTACATCATGCTTCTACATATATCAGTACTGCATTTATATGTGCTTTGTATTACAAATTCTGACTGATAATCAAAACAAGAACATGAACTGTTTTGACTCAAGTCAATCACGATAAACAAATCTGGCACAAATGTGAGTTTATAATTGTTGTGTATTTTGAATGTGTATTAGAATTGTCCCACATGGGATACCGTAGTGGTGATTTGCAATGCACTATGGCAAATGTAGTGCATTGAGTGAAGAAGCACATTGTAAATAAAATGGCCGTTAACTAAACTCTCCACCCCGGAGTCCTTCTTAATTGTTATATAGGTAAGGGTATAAAACCCCTTGAGACACAACAAAACTGGCGACGAGGACGACGGACTTGCGCATCACTTCGCACTGGAATCGGCGATGTTTAAAGTAAGAAGCTCCTGTCTTTTCTTAATGGCGCGCCCGCAGTTTAGTGCTGATGCAATCGCCTCGTAAAGGTGGCGGTTCGTGTGTTACACAAATAAGAAGGGGGAGAGTAACGATACAGTGAAACGAAGTGGAGGAAAAGGACTGTAAAAATTAAAAAAAAAGTGGAGGAAAAGGACTGTAAAGAAAAAAAAAGAAAACAAAATGGCTATGCTAACCGGAGCGTTTGGACCATTTGATGAAATGGCGGAGCAATGGAGTGCTTATACAGAGCGTTTCGGATTTTTCATGACTGCAAATGGCATTAAAGATGACGTGAAAGTGGCGACGTTCCTCAGTGTGATTGGAGCAAAAACATTTGGCTTGTTACGGAGTTTGATACACCCAGATAAGCCCGGTGCTAAGACATATGATCAGATTGTGGAAGTTTTGGAAACACATTTCGCACCCAAGCCGCTGCTGATTGCCGAGAGGTTCAGGTTTCACAAACGAAACCAAGGGGAGGGTGAGTCCATAGCCGAATATGTTGCAGTGCTAAAGAAGCTAACTGAGCATTGTGAGTTTGGTGAAACCCTAAATGACACTGTCCGTGATAGGTTTGTGTGTGGATTAAGATGTGAAGCAACACAGAAGCGCTTGCTCATGACTGATAAACTGAGGCTTAAATCAGCAGTGGAGCTCGCTGTGTCTATGGAGTTAGCAGCTAAAGATGCACAGCTGTTGGGGGCTGCAACAAGAGTGCACAGGGTAGCAGCTACACCGGATAAGCATGCAAGGGGCGCCAGAGAGTGTTACAGATGTGGAAGGTCAGGTCATCAGCCATCTGACTGTTGGTTTAAAGACCTGACCTGTCGGAAATGTGAAAAGAAAGGACACATTGAACGTGTGTGTAAAGGGCAAAGCAAACAATCGTACACAGAGACACACAAAAACACACAAGGAAACACATCCAACTGGCGTTCTAAAAAGAAAAACCTACACATGGTGAAACAAGAACAGGAAGACAGTGACACAGACTCTGATGGGGAGCTGAATCTCCATGTGTTAACGGTGAATGGAGGCTCATCAGGCTATGGAGTCACTCCACTACTAGAGGGAAGACCGGTCAAAATGCAGCTGGATACGGGGGCCGCTGTCTCCTTGATTTCAGAGAAGCTATTCAAAGAAAAACTGAACCACCTATCGCTGACGCCGGCCAAGCTCATCTTAAAGACCTACACTGGGGAAACAGTCCCAATGCTGGGTAAGACGGAGGTCAAGGTGGAGCTTAATGGACAAACCGTGATCCTGCCAGTTTACGTGGTCAAGGGTGACTATCCATCCCTGATGGGCAGGCCATGGTTGGAGAAAATTCATCTGGATTGGAAAAAAGTGAATGCAGTGTCAGTCAAAGAGGCGGGGCTAGCGGCAGTGTTGACAAAGCATGCAGCTGTCTTTGATGGAGAATTGGGGAGTGTGAAGGGGATTACGGTCAAACTCAAGGTGAAGCCTGATAACCAGCCACGATTCCTGAAGGCCAGGAACGTTCCCTACGCCCTCAGACCAAAGGTGGAGGCTGACCTGGAGCGTCTGGTCAAGATAGGGGTCCTGGTGCCGGTTTCGCACAGTGAGTGGGCCACGCCCGTGGTACCAGTGATGAAGAGTGACGGCGCGGTTCGCTTATGTGGAGATTTCAAAGTAAGAGTGAATCCTGTGCTCTCAGCTGAACAGTACCCCCTCCCCATCATTGAAGATCTTTTCACGGGTCTAGCAGGCGGTCAGAAGTTTAGCAAGATTGATCTATGCCAAGCCTACTTGCAGATGCATGTAGAAGAGGACTCACAGAAGTACCTCACCATCACCACCCACAAGGGCCTCTACAGGTACTGCCGCCTACCCTTTGGTATAACGTCAGCACCAGCATTGTTTCAGCGGGCTATGGACCAGGTCTTAAGCGGCATTCCAGGGGTACAATGTTATCTCGACGATATCCTTGTCACAGGAAAGGACGACAACGCGCATCTGCAGAACCTGACGAAGAGACTGGGAAGACTTGAAGAATATGGCTTACGCGTTCGCAAGGACAAAAGCAAATTTTTCAAGCCATCAGTGGAGTACCTAGGCCATGTCATCGATGCGGACGGCCTACACACAGCACCGTCGAAAGTGAAAGCCATTGCCGACGCTCCTGCACCTACAAATGTCGGCCAGCTGCGGTCATTCTTAGGTCTCCTGAACTATTATGGAAAGTTTATTCCACAGCTGGCATCACTGTTGAAGCCATTACATGAGTTGCTGTGTCAGGGCAAGGCCTGGGCGTGGACGAAGGAGTGCGAAGCTGCATTCAAGAAAGCCAAAGCAGCTTTGACTGACCCCAGAGTGTTGACGCACTTTGACCCGTCGTTGCAGATTCAGCTGGTCTGTGACGCGTCGCCTTATGGCGTCGGCACGGTCATGTCCCATCTTTCCCTCAGGCGAAGAGAAGCCGATTGCATTCGCGTCAAGGTCCCTGAGCAAGGCGGAGGTGAAATACCCGCAGATCGAAAAAGAGCCTTTGGGCATCATCTTTGGAATCAAAAAGTTCCATCACTACTTGTTCGGAAGGAAATTCACCTTGCTGACGGATCATCGTCCTCTGACATCGATCTTTGGTCCACACACAGGAATACCCTCCCTGGCAGCGTGCAGGATGCAGCGCTGGGTGCTGATGTTAAGCGCTCACAATTACAACATCAAATACCGGAGGTCAGCAGCACATGGCAATGCGGACGGATTGTCAAGACTTCCGCTGCCTGTGCCCTCTGAAGGCTGTGAGCAGAAGATTTTCTACTTTGACATGGTGAGCAATGCCCCTGTCACAGCCCGGCAGGTCAAGAAAGAGACCAGAGTGGACCCTACGCTATCCAAGGTGCTGGATCGGGTGATGCGAGGAGATGGATCACGGGTGTCAGACGCACCACCTGAGCTCCTACCTTACCTGTCAAGAGGGAAGGAGTTGTCTGTCACGTCAGGATGCCTCCTTTGGGGCATGCGAGTGATCATACCACCAAAGCTGCGGAAACATGTCCTCAACGAGCTGCACTCAGGACATTGTGGTATTGTCCGGAAGAAGGAGCTGGCACGAAGCTACTTCTGGTGGCCCAGTCTGGATCATGAAATTGAAGTTGAAGCAAAATCATGCCCATCATGCGAGACAACTGCACCTCTGCATCCATGGGAATGGCCGGCGACACCGTGGCAACGGATCCATCTGGACTTCGCGGGACCAGTGGAAGGAGCGATGTTCCTGGTCGCGGTGGACTCCCATTCCAAATGGCCGGAGGTTGCAGTAATGTCCACTACCACTACGGAGAAAACCATCGAGACTCTGAGAGAGATGTTCAGGCGATTTGGTCTGCCGGAGCAGATCGTAACCGACAATGGAACACAGTTAACATCCCAGGAGATGGAGGAGTTCCTCAAGAGCAATGGAATCCAGCACACATTCTCCACGCCTTATCATCCATCCACGAATGGATTGGCGGAGAGATTTGTCAGAATGCTGAAACGCGCGTTGAAAGCGGCAAGAAGTGATGCTCCTCTAGAGCAGCGCCTGAATGCTTTCTTGCTGAAATACCGAAACACGCCTCATGCTACGACTGGAGCATCTCCTGCTTACCTCCTCATGGGAAGGCAGATACGGACACGCCTTGACCTGCTGAGGCCAACGTCCACAGAAGCAGTGGTGCACGCCAATCAGCAGGATCAAGTCAGCAGACGAGCTCAGAGGTCCAAAGAACGACACTTTGTGGTGGGGGGCAAAGTCCTCGCGCGTAACTACACCACCCCGGAGTGGTGGGTCCCGGCTACGGTCATTCAAAAGACGGGCCCCGTTTCATACCGAGTCCGCACCGGAGACGACCGATCATGGAGACGGCATGTAGACCAGTTACTGCCAAGACAGTCGCCACAGGTAACCCAAGAAACAGAGGATCAGGGACCTGCTGGGGGCTCCAGCAGGGACTGGTCGTCCAACCCTGAGACGGTGGCACCATCCACTCTTGTGCCATCGAGGGAGGAAGCCATGCCTGCAGGGTCATGGGAGAGCCAGCCAGAGCCTGCTCCTGAGACTAGGCGTTACCCCCAAAGAGAAAGGCAGCCTCCAGAGCACCTTAGTTACAGTTAGTGCTAACCTGTGTGCATGGGGCAGAATAATCCCCAGGGTTAGCGGAATGTAGAGGCAGTCTACCCTCTCTTCCAAAGTTATAGCCATTTTCAGTTATTCTGTTTTGTGGACATTCTATTTTAAGGGGGAGGAAATATATTGTGTATTTTGAATGTGTATTAGAATTGTCCCACATGGGATACCGTAGTGGTGATTTGCAATGCACTATGGGAAATGTAGTGCATTGTGTGAAGAAGCACATTGTAAATAAAATGGCCGTTAACTAAACTCTCCACCCCGGAGTCCTTCTTAATTGTTATATAGGTAAGGGTATAAAACCACTTGCGACACAACAAAAATGTTATCATCTGAAAGCCCACCTTTTCTCCAAAGCCTTCAATCATCCCTAATTTCCCATCCCTCACTTTGGCCGTGATTTTACTAACCTCGGCGGTTCCGTGGCGAGCGACATTGGTGGCGGGTCCTGACCCAGCTGCTGTCTCCATCCTGGCCTCTGAAATGACTTTCCCTTGATTGGGCTTGTTAAGCCCGCCCAGCATGGTTTCTGGCCAATTAGAGGAAGCGGATCTGGTGACATCATTTGATGACGCGTCATCGGTCGGTTTCCTTAAATTGACCATGGCCAACTTTATTTTGACATTTGTGCTGTCAGTGTTCTACAACATTGAGGTGCTGCAAACCCTGACAAGCACTGCACAGAGGTGCAGGGCTGTACCCAGGCTCTCCCATGACTCCCTCCATATGCTTATGGAGGGAGTCACAGCACGCAGGGAGATCCTCTATCCTTCCCATGGGCAGACGAGACCTCCCCAGGAGATCAACACAGCGTGGTTGCACATTACACAGGAGGGCACAAGCAGGGATGTGGTCAGGAGGACCTGAGTACAGTGCTGCAAACGTTTCAATTATCTCAGTAGACCACGAAACGTTAGTACAAAGCCACACTCAACCTCATGCTGCTGTGCCACTCATCACATCCCCTTCCCTACCCTACTCCTGCACATCCTTCCACCAACTTACCTTGGATTGCTACCCATCCCTCTCTATCTACATTATCACATCCCCATCTCACTAGCCACCCCTCACACTCACCCTCATCCTAGTCCAATCATTCCAACTAACAAAACACAATGCACTTGGGTGTTTTATGCAATGTTCATGTAATGTTTCTGTTAATGTGGTGTCAACCATTGAAGCCTTTATTTTCAACACTTTGCGTTCTTGGACAGATTTGTGTGCACCTTTGGAAGTGGCTTAATGAGTTGCAGTGAATGGTGAGACATAACGTTACCCCCCGCAATGGTGATGTGTGTGAAAGGAATGGCTTTGGCATTGTAGGGATGCTTTATGGTGTTGGTGTGGGGTGGTGCCAACCTGGCGCATCATGTGGCAGCCAGGGTGTACAGCGTCAAGTGAAGTAAATCTGGCCACGGTGAGGCTATTCCTGGCCTCCTGGCAGCAATGTTGTAGGGTGCTGATGCCCTCTGTCCTGTGCAGTATCAGTTGATTGCGGAGAAGGTTGGTGGTGTTGGTGTTGGTGCTGCTGGTGTGCCTGGTGCTGCTGGTGTTGGGGCTGATCGTGGTGGGATTCCGAGGACCAAGATGAGAGTGTATAAAAGGCACCCATGCTGATGGAATAGATGGCAGGGGAAGTAAGAAAGAAAGAAAATAAGGTCTTGCATTTCTATAGCACCTTTCACGACCACCAGACGTCTCAAAGCACTTTATAGCCAATGAAGTACTTTTGGAGTGTAGTCACTATTGCAATGTAGGAAACGCGGCAGCCAATTTGCGTACAGCAATCTCCCACAAACAGCAATTTGATAATGACCAAATAATCTGTTTTCGTTATGTTGATTGAAGGATAAATATTGGCCAGGGCACCGGGCTAAACTCCCCTACTGTTCTTAGAAATAGTGCCAATAGATCTTTTAATTCCACCTGAGAGGGCAGATGAGGCCTCGGTTTTAACGTCTCATCCGAAAGATGACACCCACAACAGAACAGCACTCCCTCAGTACTGCACTGGAGTGTCAGCCTAGATTTTTATGCTCAAGTCCCTGGAGTGGGACTATGAACCCACAACCTTCATGACTCAGAGAAGAGAGTGCTACCCACTAAGCCACAGCGGACAAGTAGAGATGATAGAAGTGATCTATCAATGGTGAGAGAAGGTAATGAGGTCAGACTGGATGGAGACTTGTGTAAAGACTTGCAGCATGGTGAATCTGTTGTGGAAATGCAGTGAGGAAGAGTTTGTGGCTTAGGGAAGATATCTCTGTTAGGTGGGAGCTTTTACTCTACATTTGAAGCTGTCAACTCAACAGCTGATTCAATGGCCACTCAACTCCCGCCTCAGCTTGGCAGATGTGATCCATGACCAGCGTGGACCCCATGGGTGAGCTGTCAAATGCAGAAGTTGAGCTGAAATTCATTCTGAAGTGGCTCTAAACAAGCCTGAATTGGGTCCCCCACTGTGAACCCACTGCTGCGTGTCGGGTCTGCTCAGCGCTGACAGACCTGACATCGGAGAAAGGCACGTGGCGGCAGGTTCACAGTGGGGTCCCAACCCGCTGGGGGAAAAAAAACACTTTCCTACCTGACTCGCCACCGATCACGCCCGGTGACCCCCCGCGAAATTCAGCTCTCTATGTTCTGTTTCTCTTGTTACTCTTGTGTAAAGTGTTTTGAGATGTTTTGTACATGACAGACGATGTGTCTGTGCACATTATTGCTGTTGTCGTGCTGGTGGATTGTACCATTTTAAAGTGAATAATATGCCCCTTGCCCCAATAATTGGTTCCTCTTGGTTATTTCTAAGTGTACTAGTGTTACCTGAAAAGCAAGGGGAGTAATTCTGATTCAAATGAAATTTTTTGGGCAGGAATGCATCATTTCAAGTACTATTGGTGTTGGACATGTTAGATAGCTGAAAGTTCACCAGTTGTAGATTACTGTTAAATATGTTCACACAACTAAAGATTCCTGATATTCTCATATTTGGGGGTGGATAGTTGTTTGCCCTGTAAAAGCCCTTAAATCGCCCAGATCATGAGCAAAAGTGCAAATCATCTGTAATATGGGCAATGAATAATGGTTATTAGCATTATCTATCCAAAGGCCACAGTCACTTCCTTCCCATTATCCATAGGCTGTACAGCCAGTGATTGGACATAATACCCCTTGCATTGGCTCCTGTAAACATCTTTCTGGGCTTCTGAATGTATATGTTGGAAATGGGTAATGGTGATGTTGGGGAAGGAAACAGCGGATAACAGTAAGTAGTTGTTGGAACCTGTCTAGGGTTCGAAAATCCACAACCACGTTTTACCAAAAATTGGATTGCCCTATACAGTTTAAAACCAACATTTTCGGCCAAGGCAGAGGTCCCGACAAGTAGGCTGGGATATGCCTGGGACATCCGAATACAGGGGACTGTGGCTCAGAGGCGAGCCATAGATGTCGGCCAATCGAAGCAGAGTGCATTCTCAAAGGCCAATCAGGGGACCGAGTCAGACCTGAAGCAAGGAAACCCCCGGCCAATGGGGACCACCCAGTCCGGGTTTGAATATGTGACTCACCCCTAATCGGGCTATGAATACAAGCCATCATCACCTTAATCAACTCGGACTAGGGACAATAGTCTTGGGATCACTACAGTTAAGAGGTGGCCCAAACTAATCAAGTCCCAGGACTGACACAATGGGGCAGCAGACTTGGAGTAGCCGATGTGCACTCAAAACAATACCCCTGTCCTCACACCTACCTGTATAAATATGGAACACAAGAAGGACCAACGCTGAGAGAGAACTATTACCAGAAGAACAAACAGGAAAGTGAGTTAAGACGCTGAGGGAAAAGACGAGCCCAAGAGGGACGAGCTGGGGCGAACTAACATCTAAAGAACTCCAACCGCGCTGAGGAGAAGATCCACCATCAGGCCCCAGGCTCAATCGGTATACTGAAGGTTTACTCCGCTACCAGACGGCGCAACATCACCGCAAGAAGCCGTACCGTATACCGACTCCCGTTCCGTTGACCTCGACAAGAAGACACCAACGACCGAAGTGGCTGTGGAAGATGGCATTCACTCCAGTCATTTCGGGAACCTTTTCCATCAAGCACAAACCAACCAACGACAACCGTCCGAAAGCGCAATCAACAAAACCAAACTTCGAGAAAACCCGACCAGACGCAACAAGGTCCTCTCCGAGGTTCGGGGTACGGCGAACCCCGTGGCACAGGTCGAATTCCGACGACGACAGCAACAGCAACAACCCAACAACTGCACTCAAAATTCCATCTGTCAAGGGAGGAGGCTGTGAGTGTAATCCAAGGGCCTGCAACTGTCAGCCTAGTTTAGGTAGGAAAGTGGGTTGGTGGGATTGGACTTGGTAAAGATAAAACTGTGTAAACATTCTCGTTGTGTCCGTTCTCTCTCATGTTTTATTTATAGTTATAAATGTGTGTGTGTGTGTTTATTACGTTTGTGGTAGAACTTACCTTGGCAAATAAAATTGGTTGTCACCTGTGCTTTTCCAAGGACTACTTGTCTCCGAGTGTCTATTTAAAGTGCATCGTTCTCCACCCAAATTCTGGAGTTAGAACCAGATAGGGGCATTAGGGCGCTTCGAACCCGCCAAACAAGGGAACAGCAGACTAGGGAAAAGAGAGAGGACTCCAGGAGCACTTGGGCTCAGGAGTACCCCACAGATTAGGTATAAACTGTGTGGGTCGCCACCGTATTTTAGTCCTCCTCTATAAGCTGTTGTTTTCTATCTCCTTAGAGGGTGTTTAGTGACACCCGACCTGCAGGCTAACATAAGGAGACCGAGGCCCAATACATCAATAGGCACTAAAGACCCCTGCAATTGGGCAGAGCAGAGCCCCATCCCCTTACACCTGGTGCATGGACAAACCTGGCTTAGTTGGTAGCTCTCTATTTTCTGAGTCAGAAATTTGTGAACTCAAACCCCACTGCAGGCATATATACCAGACTGTGACTTTAATACAGAACTGAGGGAGTGATGCATTGTCAGAGGTGTTGTCCTTTGGATGGTCTGCCTGTTCAGGTGGTTTTGGGGAAAATATAAACCCCATGGCACTATTGGAAGAAGGGCAAGGAGTTTTCCGGATGTCCTGACCAACATTCTTTCCTCGAAACAATATCACCAACAACAGATTGGTTATTCATTTCATTGCTATTTGTGGGACTTTGCTGTGCACAAAAAGGCTGTCACGCTTGCCCACACAACATCAGAGACTGCAGAATAATTCAATACTTATGAAGTGCTTTCTGAGAGATGTCATTCAATGCCGCATTAACTAAGTTCATTTAAATGCCTCAAGAAGTACTGGAGAAATATTCAGCACATTTCATCAAATTGGTTCAGTTCATTTGTAATAGAAATCATTTATAGTGAATAATTTTTGCAAAGCAACTTTCTGATGTCAAGCTAAATATTCTTACTTCTTGGTTCTCACTATTCACAATAAAATATGAGGAAAATTTGAAAAAGCATCTCTATGATGTTGCTTTTGAATTGTGATTACTTATAAGTTTGAGTAAATCAGAAGGTCAGTTGCTGAATACTCCATGTTTAATTATATTTTCTAGATGCATAGCTCTGCTACTTGTAATTTGAGGGATATAAACTATTGCGACTGCATAATTAACATTTTACATATTTTATATTACAAGTTCTATAAGTGGCAGTTCAAGCCTATCAACTGGAATTGCCATAGAAGAAGAAATATGAGCTACGTATTTCCAAAGCAATTTATTTATAAAACGTTTATGAACATAATAAGGACAATTGACTTTGCATTTCTTCATAAGGGGCACTGTTTTTGTGCTAAAAAAAACTTTATGACAAACCATTTTTGGTTTGGCCAGAAGGAAAACCCAGGAGAGCTCTGCATTCGTTTCATCATGATAGTGACATGTGTGACAAGCCAGTGATCTTTTTTGATGTTACATGGAATTACATCGAAATTACTACACAGAAATAGGTCATTTAGCCCAACCAGTCGTGTTGGTGTTTATCTTCCATATAAGCAGTAGCTCAGATCCCATGTCCCAAATCTCTTACATTTAATCTGCTAGCTATGCCACCTTGTTTTAGATCCCTTAATCACTAGAAACAGTCTGGCTCTATCTACTCTGTCCCATCCCGTTTTATTTTGATTACGCCTCTATAAAGCACCTTGGGACATTTTTCTATGTCATAGGCGCTGTATAAATGCTGATTGTTGTTGTTATCACTTCATTATTTTAAACACCTCTATCAAACGACCCCCTGTTGTAATGAAGACATGATTGATGGCATTATGCTGTGTGTCCATATAGAAAAAAATGTTTGCCATGTGGATTTTCATCAAGAAGATACCCCAGTGGTAGGCAACCATAGGATATTGGGCAGTGCGGTGGATTAGGGCACTCTCTGTGCAGCTCCAGGACCTGGGTTCAAATCCAGCTCCAACAAATAAAAAGAAAAGCTCCTCTCTCCAATCACTTCAAAAGTCTGAACCGACATTTGTCTGGGTCGTCGCAGCACAGGTCCACAGCATCAAATTTCTCAGTTAGAATTCTGCACTTTGTATCAAAACATTCAGATGCAGAGATAACTATTACTAGTAGGCCAGGGGTTGTTGGAGCCTCCATTCAGCCAAAGCAGGACTCTGGAATTACTCCTTTGTCAATCATGTTAAATCTTCCAGTTTTATTTGCTGTCACTCAATGTTGTGAGATACATATCCTGGTTATAGTTAAAATTGGTTATACCCTGTCATAATGGTACCTAATAAACACAAATAAGGATGACTAGTGTGGGAAACAATTGTCACATTGGTGCACGGGGCTATTTTCCAACATTTCGATTGAGGTGCTTTCTGGGAGCAATGTAAAACAACTGCATTCTTCAAGTAATCAATGGTATGCCTAACCAATGATATACTTGGTGTTGCTCCATTTTCCAACCTTGAGGAGTGTGCAGTCTATAAAAACTTATTTATTTTTTGCTTAATTAATACAGAGCAGAACATTCTAAGATTTGGATAAATGTATCTTTTTCACTGAAATCTATCTTGATGCTTTAAGCGTAAGGGTTTTAATTTAGCATAATGATTTGAACATTGGATTGTAAATGGAGTTTTTGTAATAGATTTTTCTGCCATGTGTGTCAGAGAAGATGAGTTCGATATATTTAGACAGCTTGGGTGGGGCACTGCTTTTGTCACTGTCTTTGGCAGGCAATACAATGTGATGGCACAATTCATATCAAAACACATTGGAGTAAATTTTCATCTTCACCTCATGGGCAGTAACCTGGCGATCTGATTGCCCATCCTTTATAGAAACCACAAATATTCGGCCCTTCGAGCCTGCTCCACCTTTCAATAAGATCATGGCTGATCTTCTGCTTCAACTCCACTTTCCCACCCTATCCCCATATCCCTTGATTCCCTTAGCATCCGTAAATCTATTGATCTCTGTCGTGAATATACTCAATGACTGAACATCCACAGCCCTTATGGGGTAGAGAATTCCAAAGATTCACAACCCTTTGAGTGAAGACATTTCTCCTCATCTCAGTCCTAAATGGCTGGCCCCTTATTCTGAGATGGTGACCTCTAGTTCTAGACTCTCCAGCCAGGGGAAACATCCTTCCAGCATTTACCCTGTCAAACCCCTTAAGAATTTTATATGTTTCATTGAGATCACCTTACATTCATCTAAAATCTAGGGAATATAGGCCGAGTCTACTCAATCTCTCCTCACAGGACAATCCTCACAGGGCAGCACGGTGGCATAGCGGTTAGCACTGTTGCCTCACAGCGCCAGAGACCCGGGTTCGAATCCGGCCTCGGGCGACTGTCTGTGTGGAGTTTGCACATTTTCCCCGTGTTTGCGTGGGTTTTCTCCGGGTGCTCCGGTTTCCTCCCACAGTCCAAAGATGTGCGGGTTAGGTTGATTGGCTATGATAAATTGACCCTTAGTGTTAGGGGATTAAATACGTGGGGTTACAGGGATAGGGTGGGATATGTGTTGGTGTAGGGGTTACGGGGATCGGGTGGGATATGTGTCGGTGTAGGGGTTACGGGGATCAGGTGGGATATGTGTCGGTGCAGGCTCGATGGGCCGAAATGGCCTCTATCTGCACTGTGGGGTTTCTGTGATTCTGTGAATCCCTTCATTCCAGGAATCAGTCTGGTGAACCTTTGTTGCACTCCCTTGAAGACAAGTATATCCTTTCTTAGGTAAGGAAATCAAAACTGTACAGAGTACTCCAGGTATGGTCTCACCAAGGCCGTATAAAATTGCAGTAAGACTTCTTTACTCTTATACTGCAATCCCTTTGTAATAAAGGCTAACATGCCATTTGCTTTCCTAATTGCTTGCTGTACCTGCATGTTAACTTTCTGTAATTAACTGTCTGTGTACTAGGATGCCCAGATCCCTCAAATTCCAACATTTACCTGTCTTTAAGCTTTGAAAAAAATGTTTGCTTTTCTATTTTTCCTACCAAAGTGAATAACCCAAATCTCAATCCATGCTAATATATTACCCTCAATTGCATGAGCCCTAATTTTGTATAACAACCTCTTGTATGGGACCTTATCGAATGTTTTTTGAAAATCTAAAAACACTATGGGGGAAAAATTCAGTTGTTTGCACCTCCCGTTAGCGCCTTAAGATGGTGCCAAGTGGGGCGCAAAGCAACTAGCGCCCTGGCACAGTGATGTTTGCGCCGCTCATGAAATTAACTAGACATTTTGCGGCGGCGCTAAACACTACCGTCACGAACTCCTGCATCGGCAGATTGTGACGTCAGTCGAGTGCGCAATGCCCCGTTAGCGCCCCGAACCGGGAATTGAGTGGCGCCCCCTGCCTTACCGCCTACCGCTAGCAACGACAGGTTGAGGGGAGCGTTCTGCTGTTAGAAAGGGACTGGGGGAGCGCTATTTAAAGGTGACCACTTCCTGCCTTTTTTTGTCGGTGACATTTTTGCACCACACATTCTGAGAGAGAGAGAGACTTCTGGAGAGATTCAACGCTGTGTGAAGGAGTTTTGGGAACTGAGCAGCACTTTGCAGGTTGGTTTTGATTTGCCCTTTCTTGTATAGATTTAGAAGAGACTATGGGGTCTGCACTCTGAGCTCTTCCCCTGGTTCTCTCCAGTGTTCTTTCCAGCAGATTTGATGTACAGGTCTCTCCAGGCTGAGATTCAGGCTGAGATTCAAGGCTGCAATGAGCAGGATGTGGATGCAGAGCAAGATCAACCCTCCCCTTTAAGATAAAAACAGAAAATGCAGGAGAAACTCAGCAGGTCAAGCAGCATCTGTGAAGAGAGAAACAGATTTAACGTTTCAGGTCGATGACCATTCATCAGAACTCCCCTTTAAGAATTGAACGGTGCCAGTGTGTCTGTGTTCCATTGCTGACTGAAATCACATGAGCTTCACCAGCGCTGTGAGGTAGCACCTCGCTCCTCGGCCTTAGCGCCTTAAGAGAGGTGTGTAGCGCCTGATTTAGCGCTCCAATCACCTCCAGGGGCGATAAAAGCCAAGTATGCTGTCGGAGGCGATAATTAACGCCAGGCGCTAAACTTTGCGCTCCGCCAATAATAGTGCCCCAAACGGGGCGATACTGAATTTTTCCCCCTATATCTACTGGTTCCCCCTTATCTATCCTGCTAGTTATAACCTCAAAAGACTCTTGCCAAACACGACTTCGCTTTCATACATCTGTGTTGACTCTGTCCAATCCTATTATGATTTTCTAAGTGCCCTGTTACCACGTCCCTAATAATAGATTCTAATATTTTCCCTACTACTGATGTCAGGTTAAGTGCCTATAGTTCCCTGTTTGCTCCCAATCCTCAGGCTTACTACTCTTCTTGGCAACATATTAAGCCTCTTCCTTTAACATAATACTGTTGGGGTCGCTAGAAATCAACAGGCTCTGAGACTTTTGCTGCAGCAAAGGCAAAACGCGTGTTACTTTATTCACTCTCCATGAGGACTGAGGGTCTCAGCCTCGTTGCAGGGATATGACATCATCACGCTACCGACGCATGACGTCATCACGCTACCGATGCTCTTAAAAGGACCCTGCCCCGATAACCCAACCAAGTACGTACATATAACAACATTGGCTACACATCGTGAATTGTGTTTAGGTACATATAACAACATTGGCTATACATTGTGAATTGTGTTATTATCCCTATGTGGTCTCCGCCACATACGTCCCCCCAGAATTAATTAGCACTGGAAATGTCAGTCGCTGGGGGGGCCGGATCACACGGTTGAAACGGCTCCTCAATTCCAGGGTGGGGACCGGGGGGTTCGTCGGAGGGACCTCGGGCGCTCGGTGGTGGACTGAGGGTGCAGAAACCGGAGGTCGGCCCCGCCTCGGGGGCTGTGCCAACTCAGCGGGTCGGTCCAGATCCAGGTGGGCCGGCTTAAGACGGTCCACGGAAATGCAGTCCGGCTTACCACCGACATCCACTACGAAGGTCTTGTCCCCGGTTTCCAGGACGCAGAATGGACCATCGTAGGGTGGCTGAAGAGGTCCCCGGTGGGTGTCGTGGGGGACGAAAAAGTACTCTGCCGCACGAAGGTCGAGCGGAACGTGGGACTGCGGGAGGCCGTGCTGCGACGTGGGCACCGGCGCGAATACCTTGGCATTGTCCAGAAGGTTGGACCGCTGACGGGCTGCGGACCAAGGTTCCGTTGCGTTGGGGACGAAATCCCCGGGAACCCGCAGTGGCTGTCCGTAGACGAGCTCGGCGGACGAGGACTGGAGGTCCTCCTTGGGGGCGGTCCTGAGTCCCAGCATGACCCACGGGAGCCTGTCGATCCAACCGTTGTCCCGGAGGCTGGCCCAGAGCGCGGCCTTCATGGAGCGATGAAACCGTTCGCACAGTCCGTTAGCCTGAGGGTGGTATGCTGTGGTGCACTGGAGTCTCAACCCGAGGCCTCGGGCGACAGCGTTCCAGAGCTCCGACGTGAACTGGGACCCCCGGTCGGAGGAAATGTCCGATGGGGCACCGAACCGGGCGACCCAAGTGCTGATGAACGCCCGAGCCACATCGGCGGACGTCGTTGAAGACAGTGGGATGGCTTCCGGCCATCGGGTGGTTCTGTCGACCATTGTGAGGAGGTGGGTGAATCCGCGGGAGGGCAGCAGGGCCGCCACCAGGTCCACGTTAACATGGTCAAACCGCCTCTCGGGCACCGCGAAAGGCGCTGACAGGGCCTTAGTATGGCGATGCACTTTCGAGCGTTGGCATACCACGCAGGTGCTGGCCCAGTCACGAACGTCTTTCCTGAGCCCGTGCCAGACGAACTTAGCCGACACCAGCTTCTGTGACGGCTTCCTGCCCGGGTGGGAAAGATTATGGACGGCGTCGAAAACTTGCCGTCTCTACCCGTTGGGCACGACGGGACGTGGCTGCCCAACGGAGACGTCGCACAGGAGTGTGGTGCCGGCATCGTCGAACGGGACGTCCGCTAGTTGAAGGCCCGTGACCGCCGTCCCGTAGGCCTGGACATCCGGGTCGGAGGCCTGGTCGGCCACCATGCGGGTGTAGTCGATGCCGAGGTGTACGGCGCTGGCGATGGCTCGGGAGAGACAGTCGGCAACGGGGTTGTCTTTCCCAGCCACATGCTGGATGTCCGTTGTGAACTCTGAGATGAAGGCCAGCTGGCGTTGCTGATGGGCCGACCACGGCTCGGAAGCTTTGGCCATGGTGAAGGTCAACGGTTTGTGGTCGACGAACGCTGTGAACGGGCGAGCCTCCAGTAGGAACGGAAGTGTTGGACGGTGAGGTAGAGGCCGAGAAGCTCGCGATCGAAGGTGCTGTACTTCCGCTCGTTGGGGCGGAGCTGCCGGCTGAAGAAGGCGAGCGGCTGCCAGGTGCCGTTGACCCACTGTTCATGGACGGTTCCCCCCTTGCATGTCTATGGCTGATGCGGGCAGGACGCTCACCTGGGCACCCGTGTCGCAAACAAAACGACGTCCGGAGTCAGTGTCCGTAATAAATAACAAACTGCCTGAACAGCCGACAGCCATAGCAGCCGACGAGTGGTCTTTCGTTTGTTTCGACGCAGGAAAACTGCACGGGGGCTGGCACTTCCTGGCCTTGGGGCCGAACTGCACGTGGTAGAAGCAGAGGCTCGGGGGCTGCCGCCGTTGGGCTGTGGCAGTGGGGGCAGGGCTCCGCATGGCCTCGCAGTACTGTTGCCCGGCGGAGAAAAATTTGTCGGCCTCCTTGGCCAGGTCGCGGAAATCGGTACTGGAAGAGTTGGCTAAAGCCGACCGTACCTGACCTGGCAGCTGTTGAAGGAACAGTTCCTTGAAGAGGAAGCACGGCCTGTGTGTGCCCAGGAGGGCCAGCATGTGGTCCATCAGCTCCAAGGGCTTGGAGTCGCCAATCCTGGGTAGAGAGAGAAGCCGGCGTGCGCGCTCGGCTTCGGTGAGTTCAAAAGTTTCTAAGAGGTGCGTTTTCAGCGTTTCAAATTTGTTGAGCTCCGGGGGGTTCTCGAGCAGGCTCACAACTCTGGCCGCGGTGGAGTTGCCGAGAGCAGAGACGACGTAGTAGCACCTCGTGTCGTCCGCGGTGATGTCCCGGAGTGCAAATTGAGCCTCGGCCTGGCCGAACCAAGCGGCAGCCTGTCGTTCCCAAAACTCGGGTAATTTGATGGAAACGGCGTTCGTCGCCATTTCGGATGAGGTCTTTGGAATCGTCCAAAAGAGCAGCGGGGTCACCAATGTTGGGGTCACTAGAAATCAACAGGCTCTGAGACTTTTGCTGCAGCAAAGGCAAAACGCGTGTTACTTTGTTCACTCTCCATGAGGACTGAGGGTCTCAGCCTTGTTGCAGGGATATGATGTCATCACGCTACCGACGCATGACATCATCACGCTACCGATGCTCTTAAAGGGACCTTGCCCCAATAACCCAACCAAGTACGTACATATAACAACATTGGCTATACATAGTGAATTGTGTTTAGGTACATATAACAACATTGGCTATACATTGTGAATTGTGTTATTGTGCCTATGGTCTCCACCACAATACTATCTTTAACTTCTCTTGTTAGCCACGGTTGGACTACTTTTCTCGTGGAGTTTTATTCCTTAAGGGAATGCATATTCGTTGTGAATTCTGAATTATTTCTTTAACTGTTTGCCATTGCCTATCTACTGTCATATCTTTTAATCTAGTTTCCCAATCTATCTTAGCCAACTTTCCCCTCATACGTACGTAGTGTGCTTTGGCCAGTTTTAAGACCCTAGTTTTGGACTTAACTAAATCACTCTGAAACTCAGTATAAAATTATATCACATCATGATCACTGTTCCTCAGAGGCTCCTTTACTACAAGGTTCTTAATTAACCCTGCCTCATTGCACAATACTAGATCTAAAATAGCCTGTTCCCTAGTGGGTTCCTCGACATACTGATCTCGAAATCTATCTTGAATGCATTCCACACTATTACTGCAAATTTGGTTTACTCAGGCTATATGAAGATTAAAGTCCCCCATGATTACTGTATTACCCTTGTTACATGCACCTCTAATTTTCTGATTTATACTCTGCCTGACACTACAACTACTGTTAGGGGGCCTGCAAACTAATCCCACCAGTGCTTTCTGCCCCTTGTTTCTTAGCTCCACCTAAACTGATTCTACATCTTGATTTCACGAGCTAAGATCCTTTCTCTCTACTGTCTTAATCACATCCTTTATTATCAGGGCTACCCCCCTCCCCTCCTCCTTTTCCATTCTGCCTATCTCATCTAAAAGTCAAGTATCCTGGAATATTTAGTTCCCAACCTTAGTCACTCTGCAACCACGTCTCCATAATGGTTAACTTTGTTTCTATGTTTCCCTGATGCCCTATTACTTTTGTTAAGCTCTCTGTTCCTTCCTCACTTACTCTGCTTATTTTTACCCAGATCTCTACTCTGTTCTACAGCCTTGACTTTTCTCTGACTGCTACTGAATTTACCCTTTCCTGAATCCTCCCACCCCCACTTCATTTGTTTAAAGCCCTATCTGCCAACCTAGTTATTTGATTCGCCAGGACACTGACCTCAGCCCAGTTTAAGTGGACCCTGCCCCAACGGAACAGCTCCCTCTTTTCCCTGAACCACTGCCGGTGCCCCATAAATCGAAACCCCTGCCTCCCACATCACTCTTTTTACCTTCTATTTAATCTTCTAATCTATTTGTCCCTGCCAATTTGCATGTGACTCAGGTAACAATCCAGAGATTATTACCAGTGAGGTTCTGTATTTTAATTTGAACCCTAGTTCCTCAAACTCTTGCAACAGAACCTCATTCCTAGTTCTACCTATGTTGACGGTTCCTATGTGGACCCTGGAGCAACTAGACAACTGGAACCTCCCCCTCACACTCCAAGTTTTTCTCCAGCCATGAGGAGATGTCCTTAACTCTGGCACCGGATGGGTAACACAACCTTCGGAACTCCGGTTGTGGCTGCAGAGAACAGTATCTATCCCCCTGACTATACTGTCCCCTATCACAAATACATTCCCTTTCACTCCCCCCACTTGAATGGCTTCCTGTACCATAGTGCCTTTGTCAGTTTGCTCATCCACCTTGCAGACTTTGCCCTTATCCACACAGGCACAACAACCTCGTACCTGTTGGATAAGGGCAAAGGCCGTGACTCCTCCAGCACTACACCCAGGGTACCCTTACCAGCTTGACTCGCAGTCACACCCTCCTGTCCCTGACCATTAACCAGACCTGTACCACTATCTAACCTAACTCAAACTCCCACATGCTGCGGCACACCTCTTGCACTGCCATCCCTTTCTAACCTTATTTAATTTATTTAATTTATTCAAGTTTAGGGCATAGAAATTCGTTAGCCCCTGAAATCGGGCATGTGGATCGTGATGCGCGATCAACCCGTGCCCGTTCAGAGGAATGCAGACAGCACACGAACTTCATGCTACCTGCTCATTTCCATACGGCATTCAACCCAGCGCTCAACGTGCTGCTGAGTGACTGAACACTCAGCAGGGGCCCAAGTTCGTGCAAGGCCAGCACCAATTAATGCTAGCTTACACTACTTAAAGGCAGTCTGCACCTCTTAAAGTGGAGGTGCCTTCTGCCTTCAGCAGCTCATTGAACTAGCTGAGGAAGAGAGTGAGAGGAGAAAAGAAATAAATGTTACACCAGGGGAGAGAGCGTATGCCTAGCTTCTCCAATGCAGCACTAGAGGCCTTGGTGCAGGAGGTCAGCTCGAGGAGAGAGGTGCTGTTTCCACAGGGGCCAGGAGGCCCTCCAGGCAACAGTGTAAAGTCCAATAGGAGCAGAGAGCAGCTGTGGTGAATGCCATCAGTTTAGCCCTGAGGACGTCGACTCAGTGCAGGAAGAACTTTAATGACCTCACACAAGTGGTCAAGGTAATGAATTCATCTTCAAATGCCATAACCCACCATCTGCATCACAAGCCTCAAACACTGCTCAATGCACCACACCCTCACTCACCTACCAACAATCTCAACTAACCACGACTGATACCTCACATTCCTAGCTTCACCTCACCTTCACACACTTACCACTGCTGCAAGCCTCACACCCACATCTGACAACTTGCTCACACTGTCAGCTATTTAACCGTGACAGGCATATCGCTCAAACGCATTGCACCACATTGGGTTAAGTATATCTCCTCATGGTTGGAGAAGAACTTGGAGTGGGAGGGAGAGGTTCCAGTTGTTGTGGTCCATGTAAGAACCACCGACATAGGTAAAACTCGGAATGAGGTTTTACTGAGAGAGTTTGAGGAGCTGGGGTTGAAATTAAAGCACAGAACCTCACAGGTAATAATCTCTGGATTGTTACCTGAGCCACGCGCAAATTGGCAAAGGACAAGCAGATTAAAAGGTTAACTGCATGGCTGAAAGATTGGTGTTGGAGGCAGGGGTTTCGATTCATGGGGCACTGGCATCAGTATTGAGGAAAGAGGGAGCTGTTCCGTTGGGATGGGCTCCACGTAAACAGGGTTGGGATCAGTTTTATGGCAAATCGAATAACTAGGGCGGTAAATATGGCTTAAAGCTAATGAAGCAGGGTAGGAGGATTCAGGAAAGGGTAAATTCAAAAGCAGTAAGAGAAATGTCAAGGCTGTAGCACAGAGAAGTGATTTGGGTTAAAATAAGCAAAGTGGGTCAGGAAGGGACAGAGGCCTAGAAATTCGGTGGAGCCCCAAATGGGGCGCCAAGCTCGCCTGGGCGCCGGAATTACCGCTGCGAACGGAGCAGTTGTGCCCACCGGAAATTCAGTTGGAGCGCCCCAAGAGGGATGCGGGGCGCTGCTCGAGGTGCCCCGCGTCCCTCTTGGGGCGCTCCAACTGAATATCGCAGCGCAATGTGCCGCAGCGCCACACACTGCAGCACGGCGCACTGCGGTACTGCAGGCCCTCCTCCCCTTCTTAAGGGGGAGGGGCCTGCACCAGCACGATGGCCGATCGTGAGTGCCGGCAAAAGAGCCCGGCACCAAGGAGAAGTGCCGGGCACTCGGGACACAGCCGGCACTGCCCGGGGGGGGGGGGGGGATCAGGAGGCTGGGGATGGAGGTGCTGGCAGGCGGCCACCGAAAAAATGGCCGCTCCGCACCTCCACCTTAATTTGCGCCACTACCGCCACAGGTAGGCCCCGTGAACCGGGCGCGATTTGCGATCGGCGTTACAGAGGCGGGCGCGACCAAATATCGTGATCGGGGCGGTAGCGGGGCACTGCGCACACCGATGACGTCATCGGTGGTGGCGCAGCGCAACAGGCTAACGCCGCCATTAGCGCCCCGCTAAATATCGCGGGAGGCACGGCCAGCGGCGCTAAAGCCACTGAGTGCCCTCTTTAGGCGCTAACTGGTGGCGCAGCCCACCGAATTTCTAGGCCAGAGGGCTTAACAAAGGTCATAAAGCATCAGTGACTAAGGGAAAAATAGAAAAAAGTTAAAGCTAAAGGCACTATATCTGAATGTGCGCAGCATTTGCAACAAAATAGATGAATTAATAGCACAGATAGAAATAAATGGGTTTGACCTAATAGCCATTATGGAGACGTGGCTGCAGAGTGACCAAGGCTGGGAACTAAATCTTCCAGGATACTTGACTTTTAGAAGAGATAGGCAGAATGGAAAAGGGGGGAGGTAGCCCTGATAATAAAGGATAGGACAAGGACAATAGAGAGAAAGGATCTTAGCTCGGAAAAACAAGATGTGGAATCAGTTTGGGTGGAGCAAAGAAACAACACGGGGCAGAAAACACCAGTGGGAGTAGTTTATAGGCCCCCTAACAGTAGTTGTAGTGTCGGGCAGAGTATAAATCAGGAAATTAGAGATGCATGTAACAAGGATAATACAGTAATCATGGGGGCTTTAATTTTCATATAGACTGGGCAAACCAAATTTGCAGTATTAGTGCAGAGGATGAGTTCATGGAATGCATTCAAGGTAGATTTCTAGATTAGTATGTCGAGGAACCAAAGGTAATAGGGCATCTGTTAAAATAGCCTGTTAGGGAACAGGCTATTTTAGACCTAGTATTGGGCAATGAGACAGTTAATTAATAACCTTGTTGTAAAGGAGCCTCTGGGGAGCAGTGATCACAATATGATAGAATTTGATGTTGAGTTTGAGTGTCATAGAGTTTTACAGAGTCATAGAGTTTTACAGCACAGAAAGAGGCCCTTCGGCCCATCGTGTCTGCGCCGCCCATCCATCCCTGTCCAGTCTAATCCCATTTTCCAGCATTTGGTCCATAGCCTTGTATGCAATGGCATTTCAAGTGCTCATCCAAATGCTTCTTGAATGTTGTGAGGGTTCCTGCCTCTACCACCCTTTCAGGCATTGAATTCCACATTCCAACCACCCTCTGGGTGAAGAAGTTCCTCCTCAAATCCCCTCTAAATCTCCTGCCCCTTACCCTGAATCTATGCCCCCTAGTTATTGACCCCCCCACTAAGGGGAAAAGTTCCTCTTTATCTACCCTATCTATGCCCCTCATTATTTTGTACACCTCAATCAGGTCCCCCCTCAGCCTTCTCTGCTCCAAGGAAAACAACCCCAGCCTGTCCAGCCTCTCTTCATAGCTGAGGCGCTCCATCCCGGGTAACATCCTGGTGAATCTTCTCTGCACCCTCTCCAAAGCAATCACATCCTTCCTATAGTGAGGCGACCAGAACTGCACACAGTACTCCAGCTGTGGCCTCACCAGCGTTTTGTACAGCTCCATCATAACCTCCCTGCTCTTATATTCTGTGCCTCGGCTAATGAAGGCAAGTATCCCATATGCCTTTTTAACCACCTTATCTACCTGCTCCGCTGCCTTCAGGGATCTATGTACATGTACACCAAGGTCCCTCTGACCCTCTGTACTTCCTAGGGTCCTACCACTCATTGTGTATTCCCTTGCCTTATTTGTCCGTCCAAAATGCATCACCTCGCACTTTTCAGGGTTAAATTCCATTTGCCACTTTTCCGCCCATCTGACCAACCCATTTATATCGTCCTGTAGCCTGAGGCTTTCCTCCTCGCAATTTACCACCCCACCAATTTTCGTGTCATCTGCGAACTTACTGATCATACCTTTTACATTCTCATCCAAATCATTTATGTAGATCACAAACAACAAGGGACCCAGCACCGATCCCTGAGGTACCCCACTGGACACAGGCTTCCAGTCACAAAAGCAACCTTCGACCATCACCCTCTGCCTCCTGCCACTCAGCCAGTTTAGGATCCAACGCGCCAAGGCACCCTGGATCCCATGGGCTCTTACCTTCTTGACCAGTCTCCTATGCGGAGTCACCTAGTGTGATTTAGTTAAGTCCGAAACTAGGGTCATAAGACGGAACAAAGCAAACTACATAGGTATGAGAGGCAAGTTGGCTCAGGTAGATTGGGAAACTAGATTAAAAGCCATGAGGGTAGATAAGCAATGGCAAACAATTAAAGAAATAATTCATAAAGTGCAACAAATATACATTCCTGTAAGGAACAAAAACCCCATGGGAAAAATGGTCCAGCCGCGGCCAACAAGAAAAGTTAAAGATAGTATTAGATTAAAGGAAGAGGCTTATAATGTTCCCAGAAACAGTAGTAAGAAAGAGTTTAAATGAGGTCGCTACAGAGATAGTGGATGCATTGGTTTTGATCTTCTGGTATTCCCTAGATTCTAGAATGGCCCCCGCTATTCAAGAAAGGAAGGAGAGAGAAAACAGGGAACTATAGACCAGTTAGGCTGACATCAGTAGTAGGGAAAATGCTAGAATCTGTTATTAGGGACGTGGTAACAGGGCACTTAGAAAATCATAATATGATTGTGCAGAGTCAACACTGATTTATGAAAGGGAAATCATGTTTGACAAATCTAATAGATTTTTTTGAGGTTTTAACTAGCAGGGTATTTTCAGCAAGCATTCGATAACGTGCCACACAAGAGGTTATTACACAAAATTAGGACTCATGGGATGGGGGTACCATATTAGCATGGATTGAGGATTGGTTAAGGGCCAGAAAACAGAGAGTAGGAATAAATGGGTCATTTTCAGGTTGGCAGGCTGTAACTAGTGGGGTACCGCAAGGATCAGTGCTTGGGCCTCAGTTATTTACAATCATTGGGCCAGAAATTCGGGTCCCCACGGGTGAGTACGCGCTGGGTACTCACGTGTAGGCCCAATGAAAGTGCCGGTTTCGTGCATGCACTGCGCATGCGCGGGAAACCGGAACTTCAGTTCCCTTAAAGGAAGGGGTTCACAGGTCGAACGTGTGCGCTGGAGAGGCAGCGCATACGCCTGGAACTTCCGGTTTTTTTACAGGTTTCTCCGGGAGGGTAAGTCTCCAGCAGCTACACTTTTAAAAAGCAGTCGCAAGGCACAGGTTTATTATTTTTAAATACTTTAAAGAAAGGTAAGTTTATTTTTGGCCCCGTTAAAAACTGTAATTAATTTTTTCAAAAATTTAAATTATTGTTTAAAAGTTATTTTATGTAATTTATAGTTATTTTAAAATTTAAAAAAAAAACTTTATTTGAAGTTTTAGTTATTTTTGGGGCTGAACTCTATTCATAGATTTGACTCCACTCACTTCCTCCAAATTAAAGGTGTTGCTATGGGAACCCGCATGGGCCCTAGCTATGCCTGCCTGTTCATGGGATATGTGGAACATTCTTTGTTCCAGTCCCACTCAGGTCCCCTCCCTCACCTCTTTTTCCGGTACATCGATGACTGTATTGGTGCCGTTTCCTGCTCTCGCCCTGAACTGGATAAGTTCATTCACTTTACTTCCAATTTCCACCCTTCCCTCACCTTCACATGGTCAATTTCTGACTCTTCCCTTCCCTTCCTTGACTTCTCCATCTCCATTTCTGGCGATCGGCTTTCAACAAACATCCACTACAAGCCCACCGACTCCCACAGCTACCTGGACTACACTTCCTTCCACCCCGCTTCCTGTAAGGACTCTATTCCATTCTCCCAGTTTCTCCGTCTCCGCCGCGTCTGTTCTGACGATGCCACCTTCCATACTAGTGCTTCTGACATGTCTTCCTTTTTCCTCAACCGAGGATTCCCCTCTACTGTGGTTGACACGGCCCTTGACCGTGTCTGTTCTATTTCCCGCACTTCTGCCCTCACCCCTGCCCCTCCCTCCCAGAACCACGATAGGGTTCCCCTTGTCCTCACCTTTCACCCCACCAGCCTCCACATTCAACGGATCATCCTCCGCCATTTCCGCCACCTCCAACGTGATCCCACCACCAAACACATCTTCCCCTCACCTCCCCTTTCAGCATTCCGAAGGGACCGCTCCCTCCGTGACACCCTGGTCCACTCCTCAATCACCCCCAACAGCCCTGCTCCTTCACCTGGCACCTTCCCGTGCAAGCGCAGGAGATGCAACACATGCCCTTTTACCTCCTCCCTTCCCACTGTCCAGGGCCCCAAACACCCCTTCCAGGTGAAACAGCGATTTACTTGTACTTCTCGCAATCTAGTATACTGTATTCGCTGCTCACGATGTGGTCTCCTCTACATTGGGGAGACCAAACGCAGATTGGGCGACCGCTTTGCGGAACACCTCCGTTCAGTCCGTACGGGTGACCCTGAGCTTCCGGTCGCCTGTCACTTTAATTCACCACTTTACTCCCACTCTGATCTCGCTGTCCTCGGGCTATTGCATTGTTCCAATGAAGCTCAACGTAAGCTCGAGGAACAGCACCTCATCTTTCGATTGGGCACTTTGCAGCCTGCCGGACTCAACATTGAGTTCAACAATTTCAGATAATTATCCCTGCCCCCATTTTTCATGCAGTGTGATTTTTGCCATTCCCATTTGCAACATTTTATCTTTCCTGCCTCTTACAAAAGTACAGGATGTTCTTTCTACTCCTTCCTCCCCTCCTAACCACCCCCCCCCCCCGCCCCCGTCTCTGCACCTGCTTAATATCTGTTACATCTCCAGCTTTTTCCAGTTCTGATGAAGGGTCCCAGACCTGAAACGTTAACTCTGTTTCTCTCTCCATGGATGCTGCCTGGCCTGCTGAGTATTTCCAGCATTTTCTGTTGTTATTTCAGATTTCCAGCATCCGCAGTATTGTGCAATTATATGAATAGAGATTCCCTGCTACCATTGGCTTTCCCTGGCCCACGTGATCCCAGGGGCCGCTTCGAACTAACTGCGCCCCTGGGATACGCAGGCACTGTGCGCCGGCTGTTGGAGCAGGCCCAGGATCAGAATCCCACGCGGGCCCACAGCACAACGGCCGGCGCGTCATGTAAGTGCAGGTTGGGGGCTTGCACCCGCGGGAAGCCTCCGACCCAAATTTCCGGCCCATTATGTCAATGACATGGATGAGGGGACTGAGTGTAATGTATCCAAGTTTGCTGACAATACAAAGCTAGGTGGGAAAGTAAGTTGTGAGGAGGATGCAAAGAGGCTGCAAAGGGATATGGACAGGTGAAGTGAGTAGCCAAGAACATGGCAGATGGAATATAATGTGGAGAAATGTGAAGTTATCCACTTTGGTAGTGAAAATAGAAAAGTAGAGTATTTTTGAAATGGTGATAGATTGGGAAATGTTGGTGTTCAGAGGGACCTGGGTGTCTTTGTACACAAATCACTGAAAGTTAACATGCAGGTACAGCAAGCAATTAGGAAAACAAACAGTATGTTGGCCTTTATTACAAAACGATTGGCGTATAAGAGTAAAGATGTCTTATTGCAATTATATAAGACGTTGATGAGACCACACCTGGACTACTTTCTACAGTTTTGGTCTCCTTACCTAAGGAAGGATATACTTGCCGTGGAGGGAGTGCCACGGAAGTTCACCAGACTGGTTCCTGGGATGGGGGGATTGTCCTATGAGGAGAGATTGAGTAGACTAGACCTATATTCCCTAGAGCTTAGAAGAATGAGAGGTGATCTCATTGAAACATATACAAATCTTACAGGGTTTGACAGGGTAGATACTGGGAGGACATTTGCCCTGGCTGGAGAGTCTAGAACTAGCGTCACAATCAGCCATTTAGGACTGAGATGAGGAGAAATTTCTGCACTTAGAGGGTTGTGAATTTTTGGAATTCTCCCTTCTGTTTCCTCCTCTTCCTCTTCCTCCTCTTCCACTTCCTCCCCTTCCTCCTCCTCATCCTCCTCCTCCTCCTCTTCTTCCTCCTCATCCACCTCCTCCTCCTCCTCCTCAGCTGGCCGCCGTATGCCTGGTAGGGCTGTGCCTTCAAGATGATGAGGTTATGGAGCATGTAGCAGACCATGACAAATGTTGCGACATGATCTGATGAGTACTGCAGGGCTCCTCCAGGGCAGTGCAGGCAGTGGAAGTGTTGTTTAAGGATGCCAATGATCTGCTCTACCAGATTCCATGTAGCAGCATGGTTCTCATTGTACGCATGCTGCCCATGTGTGGTTGGGTTGCGGAGCGGAGTCATGAGGCACGCGGTCAGCAAATAGAACTTGTCACCCAGCAGCTACTTCTGGTTTGTCTTGGTGTCTCAAAGACTGAGGGAACAGCGGAATGGCGCAGAATAAAAGCATCATGACTGCTGCCAGGATACCGGGCATTCACCATCATGATGTGCTGAACATGGTCAGGAACCAACTGCACATTCAGCGAGCGGTAACCTTTGCGGTTGCAGTACATCTCAGTATTTTTACCGCTCCGCTCTCGGTCTCGCCCTTTTCTCCCGCTCTGCTCTGGGCCTCGCCCTTTTCAACCGCTCCTCTCTCGGCCTCGCACTTCTCTCCTGCTCCGCTCTGGGCCTCGCACTTCTCTCCCGCTCCGCTCTCGGCCTCGCCCTTTTCTCCCGCTCCGCTCTCGGCCTCGCCCTTTTCTCCCGCTCCGCTCTCGGCCTCGCCCTTTTCTCCCGCTCCGCTCTCGGCCTCGCCCTTTTCTCCCGCTCCGCTCTCAGCCTCGCCCTTTTCTCCCGCTCCTCTCTCGGCCTCGCCCTTTTCTCCCACTCCGCTCTCGGCCTCGCCCTTTTCTCCCGCTCCGCTCTCGGCCTCGCCCTTTTCTCCCACTCCTCTCTCGGCCTCGCCCTTTTCTCCCGCTCCTCTCTCGGCCTCGCCCTTTTCTCCCGCTCCTCTCTCGGCCTCGCCCTTTTCAATCGCTCCTCTCTCGGCCTCGCCCTTTTTAATCGCTCCGCTCTGGGCCTCGCCCTTTTCTCCCGCTCCTCTCTGGGCCTTGCCCTTTTCAATCGCTCCTCTCTCGGCCTCGCCCTTTTCAATCGCTCCGCTCTGGGCCTCGCCCTTTTCTCCCGCTCCTCTCTCGGCCTTGCCCTTTTCAATCGCTCCTCTCTCGGCCTCGCCCTTTTCAATCGCTCCGCTCTGGGCCTCGCCCTTTTCAATCGCTCCGCTCTGGGCCTCGTCCTTTTCTCCCGCTCCGCTCTGGGCCTCGCCCTTTTCTCCCGCTCCTCTCTCGGCCTCGCCCTTTTCAACCGCTCCGCTCTGGGCCTCGCCCTTTTCAATCACTCCTCTCTCGGCCTCGCCCTTTTCTCCCGCTCCGCTCTGGGCCTCGCCCTTTTCAACTGCTCCGCTCTGGGCCTCGCCCTTTTCAATCGCTCCTCTCTCGGCCTCGCCCTTTTCTCCCGCTCCGCTCTGGGCCTCGCCCTTTTCAATCGCTCCTCTCTCGGCCTCGCCCTTTTCAACCGCTCCACTCTTGGCCTCGCCCTTTTCAATCGCTCCTCTCTCAGCCTCGCCCTTTTCTCCCGCTCCTCTCTCGGCCTCGCCTTTTTCAATCGCTCCGCTCTCGGCCTCGCCCTTTTCTCCCGCTCCTCTCTCGGCCTCGCCCTTTTCAACCGCTCCGCTCTGGGCCTCGCCCTTTTCTCCCGCTCCACTCTCGGCCTCGCCCTTTTCAATCGCTCCGCTCTCGGCCTCGCCCTTTTCTCCCGCTCCTCTCTCGGCCTCGCCCTTTTCAACCGCTCCGCTCTGGGCCTCGCCCTTTTCAATCGCTCCTCTCTCGGCCTCGCCCTTTTCAACCGCTCCTCTCGCGGCCTCGCCCTTTTCAATCGCTCCGCTCTGGGCCTCGCCCTTTTCTCCCGCTCCACTCTCGGCCTCGCCCTTTTCAATCGCTCCTCTCTCGGCCTCGCCCTTTTCAATCGCTCCGCTCTGGGCCTCACCCTTTTCAATCGCTCCTCTCTCGGCCTCGCCCTTTTCAATCGCTCCGCTCTGGGCCTTGCCCTTTTCAATCGCTCCGCTCTCAGCCTCGCCCTTTTCAATCGCTCCTCTCTCAGCCTCGCCCTTTTCAACCGCTCTGCTCTGGGCCTCGCCCTTTTCTAGTGCTTTGTTCTCGGCCTCACCCTTTTGTTGTGAAGGTCTGTCAGAATCTGAAAAGAGCAAAGATAGATTAATGCTCAGGGTACGGAATTTTCAGCAGCTTGCTCTGCACCAACTGCACAATGATTTTTTCTGTTTGGATTAGCGTGTTTATTAAAGCTGGGCCCAATCAGACAGGATGTCTTAGACTTTGATTTTTGAACTATACTAGTGCACAAACAGCCACATTCCTCAGTGCAATTTAGAGACATAGCCAATCAGAGCTTCTTTGATAGAGAGGGAATAGTGCAGTTTCACTAGAATGATACCAGGGCTTACAGGTTAACTTAAGAGAACAGGTTACATAAACATGATTTGTATTCCCTTGAGTTTAGAACGCTGAGGGGAGACCTAATCAAGGTCTTTAAAATGATTCACTAGGGTAGATACAGAGAAACTATTTCCTCTGATGGCAAAGTCCAAACAAGGGGCCATAATCTTAAAATTAGAGCTAGGCCATTTATGAGTGAAATCAGGAAACACTTTTTCACCAAAAGCTAGTAGAAATCTAGAACACTCCTCCCAAAAGGCTGTGGATACTGGGTCAATTGACATTTTCAAGACTTGAGATCGATATATTTTTGTTCGGTAAGTATCAAGCGGTATGGAACAAGGGCGAGGAAATGGAGTTGAGATATAAATCAGCCATAACCGAATTGAAAGGCGGAAGAGGCTAGAGGGGCTGAATGGCCTACTCTTGTTCCCATCAATTATTTGAAGGCCAGCTTGGCAGAATTGAGGGGATAGTTCTGAGTGTCACTACTGTCAAAGGTTGATCCAGTGGAGATGTCCTTCCACAGATTTTGAATCAAATATTCATTTAACTTGTAGTGCTTGGATTGTGTTTCTAATATATTATTTTGTATTCACTTTATTGTGTAAGAAAGTAAATTTAAGTAACTTATTTTCTTTTTGTTGAAGATAAGGGCCAGAACTTGCTGGAGCAGGGCACCTCACGGCGTAAGCCGTTAGTTAGACTTTTTCTTGCACCCTTCAGCTCAAAAAATCTTTGTGCCCTAACTTGCTGGAAGTGCGAGCTGGTAACAGCACAGTGGTAACAGAGCATCTGGGACCTTAGTGAACGGCAGGACCAACAGTTTATCATTGAGAAGGAGGCTGAATTAGAGACAAATCAGGTACAGAAAGAGAAATAAAGAGAGGGAAAGAAAGATTGGATTAAGAGAGTAAGAAAAAAGAGACAGTAAGGAAAAGTAAGAAACAAATTAAATTTAAAACTTGACATTTTAAAAATCTCCAACAATTCACAACTCCACAGCTTAAATTGGTCATTTTTTACAAATTCGTTCCTGGGATGAGGGCATCGCTGGCAAGGCCAGCATTTAATCCCCATCCCTAATTGCCCTTGAGAAGGTGGTGGTGAGCCACCTTCTTCAACCGCTGCAGTCCTTGTGGTGAAGGTAGTCCCACAGTGCTGTTAGGTAGGGAGTTCCAGGATTTTGACCAAATGACGATGAAGGAACGGCGATATATTTCCAAGTCAGGATGGTGTGTAACTTGGAGGGGAACTTGCAGGTGATGGCGTTCCCATGCACCTGCTGCTCTTGTCCTTCTAGGTGGTAGAGGTCGTGGGTTTGGGAGGTGCTGCCGAAGAAGCCTTGGCGAGTTGCTGCAGTGCATCTTGTAGATGGTACACACTGCAGACACGGTACGCCAGTGGTGGATGAGGTGCCAATCAAGCGAGCTGCTTTGTCCTGGATGGTGTCGAGCTTCTTGAGTGTTGTTGGAGCTGCACTCATCCAGGCAAGTGGAGAGTATTCCATTACACTTCTGACTTGTGCCTTGTAGATGGTGGAAAGGCTTTGGGAAGTCAGGAGTGAGACACTCGCCGCAGAATACCTAGCCTCTGACCCGCTCTTGTTGCCACAGTATTTACGTGGCTGGTCCAGTTAAGTTTCTGGTCAATGGTGACCCCCATGACATTGATGGTGGGGGACTCGGCAAAGGTAATGCCGTTGAATGTCAAGGCGTGGTGGTTGGACTGTCGCTTGTTGGAGATAGTCATCGCCTGGCACTTGTGTGGTGTGAATGTTACTTGCCACTTATTAGCCCAAGCCTGAATGTCGTCCAAGTCTTGCTGCATGTGGGCATGGACTGCTTCATTATCTGAGGAGTTGCAAATGGAACTGAATACTGTGCAATCATGAGCAAAAATCCCCACTTCTGACCTTATGATGGAGGGAAGGTCATTGATGAAGCAGCTGAAAATGGTTGGGCCTAGGACACTGCCCTGAGGAACTCCTGCAGCAATGTCCTGGGGCTGTGAATATTGACCTCCAACAACCACAACCATCTTCCTTTGTGCTAGTTGTGACTCCAGCCAGTGGAGAGCTATCCCCCTGATTCCCAATGACTTCAATTTTACGAGGGCTCCTTGATGCCACACTCGGTCAAATGCTGCCTTGACGTCAAGGGCAGTCACTCTCACCTCACCTCTGGAATTCAGCTCTTTTGTCCATGTTTGGAAAGTATTAGCAAAAGTAAATGTGGGTCTCTTACAGACTGAGACAGGAGAAATTATAATGGGGAATAAGGAAATGGCAGAGAAATTAAGCAAATACTTTGGGGGTGATTTTCCCAGCCCTGAGGAAGCGGGTTTGGAGGCGGGACAGTTGGCAAAATGGCAAAACTGAAGGCGGGTTCAGAACCCGCTTCCAATCCACCTCCGTGCAATTTTGCCGGAGGCGGGTTTGATGGGTGCGATTCGGTCCCGTCTCCATCAGTCGGGAGAGGCACTTAAGACCCTTAAATAGTAGTTAAGGACCTTTATAATCCTATTTTGACAGGCCTTTGTTATTTTACCACACTTTGTGTGTGTTGCACGACCGTCCTAAACCACACCAGCTAATCCTGGCGGGTTGACAAGTGGGTGGCCTCCTCACAGCTGCAGCTCCACCATTAAAACAGAGCTTTCATCAGGGATCAGTTGCAGGTGGCAGAACTTTTGTTTCACAGGTCTTTCAGCACTTTTAGCAGGCCTACCAAAGTCGGAGGTGCGGCAGCTTCTACATCTGAACTGTGAGACCTCCTCAGAAGACCCTCTCCCCACTTAGACTGAGCGTTTCCCCAGTGGAGGTATCTGCCAGCAGCATGGGAACCATTCATTTCCTTTCACCATGGACCTCTGATTCGGATGAGGAGCAGCCAAGGCAGCAACAGAACCAGGCAGCTCAGCAGCAACAGCAGCAGGAGTGCCAACCTCCTGCTCACCCACCTGATGCTGCACAGGGCAGAAGGCGCCAGCACATGGAAGCATGTCGCCGCATGAGATACCCCCCTCTCAGGGTTTACAGACAGAGGATGAGCTACCTGAATATGAGTGAGCAGCAGTGCCAAAGGAACTTTCGCGACAGGTTGTCGGAGACATCTGCGCATTGCTGCAGCAAGACCTGGAGCCCAGAGGAGCGGGTGGACCCCTTACCAGTGGCTGTCAAAATCACCACTGCACTCAACTTTTTTGCTTCAGGCTCCTTCCAGGGATCATCAGCAGACATCAGCAGCATCTCCCAGTCGGCCGCCCACAGTTGTATCACGCAGGTTACTGATGCCCTTTTCGCAAAGGCGCACAATTACATCCACTTCTCAAGGGATCAAGCAAGTGTAACCGCGCATTCAGTTGGCTTTGCAAATATGGCAGACTTACCAATGGTGCAGGGTGTCATGGACTGCACACATGTGGCCCTTAGGATGCCCCATCAAAACCCAGCTATCTTTGTCAACTGTAAGGGTTTCCACTCCCTCAACGTACAGCTGGTGTGTAACCAAAAGAAGGAGATTTTGCATGTTTCCGCCAAGTTCTGTGGTAGTTGCCATGACTGTTTCATCCTGCGGAATTCTAGTGTTCCTCCACTCTTCAATCCGCCAAACCAACTTAATGGATGGCTCCTTGGTGTCAAGGGCTACCCACTGAAGAAGTGGCTAATGACGGTGATCAGGAGGCCAGCTAATGAGGCTGAGGAGCGTTACAACATTTCGGCCAGGTCCATCATCGAGCAAACCATTGGCTTGCTGAAGATGCGATTCAGATGCCTTGACAGATCAGGTGGAGCCCTCCAGTATTCAGCAGCCAGGGTATCCAGAATGGTCATGGTCTGCTGTGCACTGCACAACGTGGCACAGCGTCGTGGCTTGCAGCTTCCTGATGAGCAAATGGCTCAGTTCATAGCCTCCTCAGATGAGGAGGAAGAGGAGGAGGAGGAGGACCGAGCGGCGGCGTATTGACCAGCAGCAACGGCAGCACGCGTGCACATGGCTGCCCGTGATGCAAGGGATGTACTCATCCTGGCTAGATTTGCAAAGGTTGCCCATTGTGGCACATGTGCTTCGCTCCTTCTTAACACATGATAGATAATGGACTTGACTCTGTGGCCTCCTTTCACTCTGACCACCAACCTGACTACGCAAGTGTCGCAGAGCCTGCAATGTGGAGCTGCCTAAGCCGAAATAACAGATGCCATCACCCCAACATTTTGCCATCACCTCATTTTAATACATTCACACAGGAATGGCATTTCATCAATAAACAGAAACAATCACCCAATCTGCACACAGATCTGGAGGTTATATCCCTTGCCAGCTGGACCCACATAGCCTTGGTTTCTTTGGGAGGCCTCTTCCTCCCAGATGAGGGGAAGAGCACTTCCCTGCTAGCTCTCATCTCCTCAACCAGCATACCCAGCGCCTCATCCGAGAACCTCGGGGAGACCCTTGTCTTGGAGCTGGCCATTCTTCAAGGAGATAAAAGTTTGGAGGTAATGCAGCATCGACTAAAAACGAGTGGAAGAGCCAAGGCAGCAAGCAGCCCTTAAATGAAGCTGGATAAGTGACATCAGCAGAGACGAGTTTCAGTCCCAAAAAACTAATTGGGCCAGGGAAAATCGCAATTTTTTCCCACCTCACAGTGGAGGCAGGTTTGGAACCTACCCAAACCAAAACCCGCCTCCAACCCGCCTCCATTGGGAAAATCGCGCCCTTTGTGTCTATCTTCACGGAAGAAGACGCAAAAAACTTCCCGGAAATAGTGAACAGCCAAGGGTCCAGTGAGAATGAGGAACTGAGAGATATTAATATTAGTAAAAAAGTAGTATTGGCAAAATTAATGGGACTGAAAGCCGATAAATCCCCAGGACCTGATGGCCTACATCCTAGGGTTTTGAAAGAGGTGGCTATAGAGATAGTGGATGCATTGGTTGTCTTTTTCCAAAATTCCATAGATTCTAGAACGGTTCCCGCGGATTGGAAGGTAGAAAATGTAATGGGGAAAACGGGGAACTACAGACCAGTTAGCCTGACATCAGTAGTAGGGAAAATGCTAGAATCTATTATTAAGGACGTGGTAACGGGGCACTTAGAAAATAAAAATACGATTGGGCAGAGTCAACACGGATTTATGAAAGGGAAATCGTGCTTGACAAGAGTTTTTTGAGATTGTAACTAGCAGAATAAATAAGCGGGAACCAGTGGATGTGATGTATTTGGATTTTCAGAAGGCATTCGATAAGGTGTCACACAAGAGGTTATTAAAAAAAATTAGGGCTCATGGGATTGGGGTAATATACTAGCATGGATTGAGGGTTGGTTAATGGATAGAAAACAGAGAGTAGCAATAAACGGGTCATTTTCGGGTTGGCGGGCTGTAACTAGTGGGGTACCACAAGAATCAGCGCTGGGGCCTCAGCTATTCACAAGCTACATCAATGATTTGGATGAGAGGACCAAATATATCCAAGTTTGCTGATGATACAAAGCTAGCTGGGAATGTAAGTTGTGAGGAGGATGCAAGGAGGCTTCAAGGGGATATAGACAGGCTAAGTGAGTGGCAAATGGAATATAATGTGGAGAAATGTGAAGTTATCCACTTTGGTAGGAAAAATAGGAAAGCAGAATATTTTTTAAATGGTGAGAGATTGGGAAATGGAGAATAGACAACATAACATCTTTCTTCAGAGGGACCTGGCTGTCCTTGTACATGAATCACTGAAAGTTAACATGCAGGTACAGCAAGCAATTAGGAAAGCAAATGGTATGTTGGCCTTTATTACAAGAGGATTTGAGTATAAGAGTTTAGATGTCCTACTGCAATTATATGGGGCCCTGGTGCAACCACACCTGGCATATTGTGTACAGTTTTGGTCTCCTTACCTAAGGAAGGATATACTTGCCATAGAGGAAGTGCAACGAAGGTTTACCAGGCTGGTTCCTGGGATGGGGGAATTGTCCTATGAGGACAGATTGAGTAGACTAGGCCTATATTCCCTAGAGTTTAGAAGAATGAGAGGTGATCTCATTGAAACATACAGAATTCTTACAGGGCTTGACAGGGTAGATGCAGGGAGAATGTTTCCCCTGGCTGGGGAGTCTAGAACCAGGGGTCAAAGTCTCAGAATAAGGGGTCGGCCATTTAGGACTGAGATGAGGAGAAATTTCTTCGCTCAGAGGGTGGTGAATCTTTGGAATTCTCTACCCCAGAGGGCTGTGGAGGCTCAGTCGTGAGTATATTCAAGACAGAGATCGATAGATTTTTGAATATTAATGGAATCAAAGGATATGGGGATAGGTCAGGAAAGTGGAGGTAAGAACAGCACCGTGGGAGTACTTTCACCACATGGACTGCAGCGGTTCAAGAAGGCGGCTCACCACCACCTTCTCAAGGGCAATTAGGGATGGGCAATAAATGCTGGCCTTGCCAGCGACGCCTACATCCCAGAAAAAAAACAAGTAAAAAAAAAGGTAGAAGATCAGCCATGATCTTGTTGAATGGCGGAGCAGGCTCAAACGGCCAAATGGCCTACTCCTGCTCTTATTTCTTATGTTCTTATGGACCAAGGCTGTAATGAGGTCTGGAGCAGGGTGGTCCTGGCTGAACCCAAACTTTCTGGGCCAGAGAGGTTGATGGGTGGTCATTACCAATTATCACATCCTTAAAAAGGTAATTACGATATTTATTAGAAGACTTAAATTTCTCAAGCACATTTAATGGGCAATTAATGTGCAAATCCAGCAAGTTCTTAAAAATAATAGGAAGGCTAAGGGCTAGATGCTGTTTGTGCGGAGCGGTGTAAATCAACTAGCAAGATCTGGAGATTCGCAAGTCAGGCCGTATCTCTTAATCCCCTGCATTTGCTGGCCGATTTGCGCATTAATAACAGCGGGCAATTTTCTCTCCTGGAGTCACAGACTCATGATGAGGTGTGATTTCCCCAGGTACCAGTAGTTTTCTAGTATTCTCTCCAAATGACCATTCTTCATCTGTGAGCCTAGCTGGTAAAGCTGACAGGCTTTCAACTATGGCCAGGGGAGAGGGGGAGAAGAGGGGTCTATATGGCTGAGGCCAATCCTCTCTTTATCCGACATCCAGATGTGGACACTTTAGTCATAGAGTCACAGAGTTATACAGCACAGAAAGAGACCCTTCGGCCCATCGTGTCCTCGCCAGCCATCAAGCCCTGTCTATTCTAATCCCATTTTCCAGCACTTGGTCCGTAGCCTTGTATGCTATGCCATTTCAAGTGCTCATCTAAATACTTCTTGAATGTTGTGAGGGTTCCTGCCTCTGACCCTCTGTCCTTCCTAGGATCCTACCATTCATTGTGTATTCCCTTGCCTTTTTAGTCCTCTCAAAATGCATCTCCTCACACTTTTCAGGGTTAAATTCCATTTGCCACTGTTCTGCCCATCTGACCAACCTGTCTATGTCGTCCTGTAGCCTGAGGCTTCCGTCCTCGCTCCTTATCACACCACCAATTTTCGTGTCATCTGCGAACTTACTGATCATACCTCCTACATTCATATCTAAATCATTAATGTACACTACAAACAACAAAGGACCCAGCACCGATCCCTGCGGTACACCACTGGACACAGGCTTCCAGACTCTAAAACAACCTTCGACCATCACCCTCTGCCTCCTGCCACTAAGCCAATTTTGGATCCAATGTGCCAAATTGCCCTGGACCCCATGGGTTCTTACCTTCTTGACCAGTCTCCCATGTGGGACTTTGTCAAAAGCCTTACTGAAGTTCATGTAGACTACATCAACTGCACTACCCTCATCCACACACCTAGTCACCCCCTCGAAAAATTGAATCAAATTGGTTAGACATGATCTCCCCCTGACAAAGCCATGCTGACTATCCTTGATTAATCCTTGCCTCTCCAAGTGGAGACTAATTCTGTCCCTCAGAATTTTTCCCAATAATTTCCCTACCACTGATGTTAGGCTCACTGGCCTGTAATTCCCTGGTTTATCTCTACTAACCTTCCTGAATAATGGTACTATGTTAGCTATCCTCCAGTCCTCTGGCACCTCCCCTGTGGCCAGAGAGATTCAGAAAATTTGTGTCTGAGCCCCTGCAATCTCTTCACTTGCCTCACACAGCAGCCTCATCAGGGCCTGGGGATTTATCCACTTTTAAGCCTGCTAAAACCGCTAGTATCTCCTCCCTCTCAATACTAATTTGTTCAAGTATATCACAGTCCCCCTGCCAGATTTCTATGCCTACATCGTCATTCTTCATAGTGAACACAGATGCAAAATATTCATTTAAAATCTCACCTACATCTTCCCGCTCTACACACAGATTGCCACTTTGGTCCCTAATGGGCCCTACTCTTTCCCTGGTTATCCTCTTGTCCTTAATATATTTATAAAACACCTTGGGATTTTCCTTTATTTTGCCCGCCAGTGTTTTTTCATGCCCCCTCTTTGCTCTCCTAATTTCTTTTTTAAATACCCCCCTGCACTTTCTATACTCCTCTAGGGCTTCCACTGTTTTTAGTCCTTTGTATCTGCCAACAGCTTCCTTTTTTTTCCTAATCCATTCTTGTATATCCCTTGACATCCAGGGTTCCCTGGGTTTGTTGGTCCCACCCTTGACCTTTACGGGAACATGTTGGGGTTGTACTCTCTCTCGATTTCCTTTCTGAAAGACTCCCACTGCTCTGATGTAGATTTTCCTACAAGTAGCTGATCCCAGTCCACTTTGGCCAGATCCTGCCTTTTCATATTAAAATTGGCCTTCCCCCAATTTAGAACCTTTATTTCCGGTCCATCTTTGTCCTTTTCCATGACTATCTTAAATCTCACCGAATTATGGTCACTGTCACCAAAATGCTCTCCTGCTGACACTTCTACCACTTGCCTGGCTACATTCCCTAGAATTAGGTCCAGTACCGTCCCCTCTCTTGTAGGACTTTCTACATGCTGGATCAAAAAGCTCTTCTGGATGCACTTTAAGAATTCCGCACCCTCTAAGCCTTTTACACTCTGACTATCCCAGTTAATATTGGGGAAGCTGAAATCCCCTACTATTATTACTCTATTATTTGCACACTTCTCTGAGATTTGCCTACGTATCTGTTCCTCTATCTCCCCCTGACTGTTTGGGGGCCGATAGTACACTCCCAGCAAAGTGCTTGCCCCCTTTTTGTTTTTAAGTTCTACCCATATGGCCTCATTAGAGGAACCTGCTAAGATATCATCCCTCCTTGCTGCATTAATTGACTCCTTGATTAATACTGCGACACTCCCTCTTTTACACCCTCCTCTGTCTCGCCTGAAGATTCTATACCCCGGAATATTGAGCTGCCAGTCCTGCCCCCCGCTCAACCGTGTCTCTGTCATAGCAACAATATCATACTCCCATGTGTTCATCAACACCTTCAATTCATCTGCCTTACTCGCAAGACTCCTTGCATTAAAATAAATGCCATCCAGCCTTGCCATACTCCCTTGTGCCATTACATATTTGCTCTGCCTTCCAGGCTGACTTGTTTTTTCCTCTATATTTGGCTGTGCATCACCCCCTACTATAGCTCCACTCCGTATCCCATCCACCTGCCAAGTTAGTTTAAACACCCCCCAACAGCACTAGCAAACCTCCCCGCAAGGATGTTGGTCCTGTTCTGGTTCAGGTGCAACCCGTCCGACTTGTACAGGTCCCACCTTCCCCAGAAGCAGACGCAGTAATCCAGGAAACTAAAGCCCTCCCTCCTGCACCAACTCTTTAGCCACTTTGAAATACAGGGCTGGATTTTGTCAATGGGTCGTGTTGGGGGGCGGGACTGCTGGTTGTCGGGTTTCAGTCCTGCCCCGAACGACGTCCGGCCAACCCACGTTATTTTCCCTTGATTGACCTTGTTAAGCCCACCCTGCGGGCTTAGCCGGCCAATTAAGGGAAAGCCGGTGACAGAGGATGTCACTGTATGACATTTCAGCTGTTGAAAATTTTTGACAGATGAAATGTCAGCCTTTGACAGCTTTGAGAAGCTGTCAAACACTGACAATCTCTTTTCTATGGTGAGCCCTTGCACAAAGACTCACCAAAACGTCTTTCCTCAGCAGAAATCAAATGGCTGCAGCATCTGAGAATGCAGCAGCCATTCTGTCATCTCTGCCGTTGAGATGAGGCACCTCCACCGTTGAGATGAGGCACCTCCGGATCCCCAAGGGTTGAAACCTGCAGGAAGAAGCAAAGGTAAGTAAACTTTTTCTAACACTTTACACTCACCTCTCATACTTACCTCTCCACACTTGCACCCATCGCTCACCTCCACAGCGGACCTCTCAATCCCTCTCACCCCCGCAGACCCACTGCTCACCTCGCTGACCCTGGCAAGGTTCGCAGCAGTCGGAAAGCCCGCACTTGCAGGTTCAAAATGGGGATAAGCCTCAAAACTGCCGGTTAACTACCTGTTAACAGGCAGTTAATTGGCTCTAATTCCCTCTCGAGGAGACGGGTCCCTGCGTGAGTTGGGGACTGTCCTTCCAGGAAGATGGCACGGAGGCAGGTTGGCAGCGGGTTCGGTACCCGCTCCCAGTTTCTGCCATTTTCCCAGCAGTTCTGCCTCCATACCTGCCTCCCCAGGGCTGGCAAAATTCCCCCACAGTCACTGGATAATTGAAATAGTCACTGGATAACAATCAGGAGTGGAATCTTGGTTGATATTTCTCTTCCTTTACCCATAAAACCATCAAAAAAAGATTGCTCAAAATATTTAAAATGCAACAGGAACTGCATGATGAGCACAATGAGCTTGTATAATTTTACAGCTCCTTACAGATTCATATTTATTTACGATTCGTATGCTGTCCAACTGATCTCATTTAGCTGCACATCCACAAGCCTTTAAAGTTTAAAACACCCATTGAGGACATTGATCAGAAAGTCAATTATTAATTCTCAATTCACTCTTAAGCCTTATGATACTGACTCAATATGCCGGGATGTCAAATTTACCAACCTTTAACAGAAAGCCTTTTATTGTAAATTGTGAAGATAAGTTCAAACAGCATGAAGTCAGGCTATTAAGAACATAAGAACATAAGAAATAGGAGCAGGAGTAGGCCAATCGGCCCCTCGAGCCTGCTCCACCATTCAATAAGATCATGGCTGATCTGATCCTAACCTCAAATCTTCTATCACTCTGCATCCCACCCGAATCCATGTGATCTCCCGGGAGAGGCGAAAAACGAGATAAAAAACCCAATGACCAATTTGGGAGAAAAAATCTGGGAAATTCCTCTCCGACCCATCTAGGCGATCGAAACTCTTCCAGGAGATCACTCTGTCCTTATATTTTCTACAGTACTTACCTTCTGTAAAGGCGATCTCCACCCCAGCCAGGAACAGGAATAAAACCATCTCCTGAAATCTAACACAGAATTAGAACACAAGAAGTAGGAGCAGAACCAGGCTACACGGCCCCTGGGCCCGCTCCACTACCCACAGGGCCATGACCATTCCGAACCTAGACTCATGTCCAATTTCCTGCCCGCTCCCCGTAACCCTTAATTCCCTTTACTTCTAGTAAACTATCTATTTCTGTTTTAAATTTATTTAATGATGTAGCTTCCACAGCTTTCTGGGGCAGCAAATTCCACAAACCTACCACCCTCTGAGTGAAGAAGTTTCTCCTCATCTCAGTTTTGAAAGAGTAGCCCCTTATTTTAAGATTATGCCCCCTAGTTCTAGTTTCACCCATCATTGGGAACATCCTCACCGCATCCACCCGATCAAGCCCCTTCACAATCTTATATGTTTCAATAAGATCGCCTCTCATTCTTCTCAACTCCAATGAGTAGAGTCCCAATCTACTCAACCTCTTTTCATATGACCACCCCCTCATCCCCGGGATTAACCGAGTGAACCTTCTTTGTACTGACTCGAGAGCAAGTATGTCTTTTCTTAAGTATGGACACCAAAACTGTATGCAGTATTCCAGGTGTGGTCTCACCAATACCTTGTATAACTGCAGCAATACCTCCCTGTTTTTATATTCTATCCCCCTAGCAATAAAAGCCAACATTCCATTGGCCTTCTTGATCACTTGCTGCACCTGCATACTAACTTTTTGAATTTCGTGCACCAGGACCCCCAGATCCCTTTGTACTACAGTACTTTCCAGTTTCTTGCCATTAAGATAATAACTGCTCTATGATTTTTCCTGCCAAAGTGCATAACCTCACACTTTCCAGTATTGTATTCCATCTGCCAAATCTCTGCCCACTTACTTAGCCTGTCTATGTCACTTTGCAGGTTTTTTATGTCCTCCTCACTCACTACTTTCCCTCCCATCTTTGTATCATCTGCAAACTTTGATATGTTACACTCGGTCCCCTCCTCCAAATCGTTAATATAGATTGTAAAGAGTTGGGGACCCAGCACTGACCCCTGCGGAACACCACTAGTTACTGATTGCCAGTCTGAGAATGAACCATTTATCCCAACTCTCTGCTTTCTGTTAGAGAGCCAATCCTCCACCCACGCCAGAATATTACCCCCAATCCCGTGATTTTTTATCTTGAGCAATAATCTTTTGTGTGGCACCTTGTCAAATGCCTTTTGGAAGTCTAAATACACTACGTCCACTGGTTCTCCTTTATCCACCCTGTATGTTACTTCCTCAAAGAACTCAAACAAATTTGTCTAACATGACTTCCCCTTCATGAAACCATGCTGAGTTTGTCCTATTAAATTATGTTTATCCAAATGTCCCGTTACTGTCTCCTTAATAATGGACTCTAACATTTTACCAACCACAGATGTTAGGCTAACAGGTCTATTGTTTCCAGCCTTCTGCCTACTACCCTTTTTAAATAAGGGTGTTACATTAGCAGTTTTCCAATCTGCCGGGACCTTTGCTGAGTCCAGGGAGTTTGGAAAATTATTACCAATGCATCCACAATCCCTACCGCCACTTCCCTTAAGACCCTAGGATGTAACCCATCAGGTCCAGGGGATTTATCCGGCTTGAGTCCCATTATTTTACCAAGTACCACTTCCTTAGTGATTTTAATTGTATTTAGCTCCTCTCCCCCTAGAGCCCCCTGTTTGTCCAGTGTTGGGATATTCTTAGTGTCCTCTATCGTAAAGACTGATACAAAATATTTGTTCAGCATTTTTGCCATCTCCATGTTTCCCACCATTAATTTCCTGGTCTCATCCTCTAAGGGACCAACATTTACTTTAGCCACCCTTTTTCTTTTTATAGCTATATTATAACTATAGAATCTTTTGCTATCTGTTTTTATATTTTTTGCTAATTTACTTTCATAATCTATCTTCCCTTTCTTAATCAATCTTTTAGTTATTTTTTGCTGCCTTTTAAAGACTTCCCAATCTTCTATCCTCCCACTAGATTTGGCTACCTTATATGCCCTTGTTTTTAGTTGGATACTATCCTTAATTACTTTACTTAGCCACGGATAGCTATCTTTTCTTTTACACCCTTTTTTCCTCAGTGGAATATATTTTTTTTGGAAGTTGTAAAATAACTCCTTAAATGTACACCACTGATCATGTACCGTCTTACCCTTTAATCTATTTTCCCAGTCCACTCTATTCAATTCTGCTCTCATACCTTCATAGTCTCCTTTATTCAAGCTCAGCAGGCTTGTTTGAGATCCAACCTTCTCACCCTCTACTTGAATATGGAATTCAACCATGTTGTGGTCACTCATTCCAAGGGGATCCTTTACTAGGACATTTTTAATTAATCCTGTCTCATTACACAGGACCAAATCTAAGGTTGCTTGCCCCCTGGTCGGTTCAGTTACATACTGCTCAAGAAACCCGTCCCTAATACACTCAATGAACTCACCCTCAAGGCTGTTCTGCCCAATTTGATTTGTCCAGTTAATATGATAGTTAAAATCCCCCATAATTATAGCTGTTCCCTTATTACAAGCCTCAACTATTTCCTGATTAATACTCCGTCCAACAGAGTTGCAACTGTTTGGAGGCCTATAGACTACGCCCACTAGTGTTTTTTTTCCCCTTATTATTCCTTATCTCTACCCAAACTGTTTCACTATCCTGCTCCTTTGACCCAATATCATTTCTCTGTATTATAGTGATTCCTTACTTTATTAACATAGCCACCCCACCTCCCCTCCCTTCCTGCCTGTCCTTCCTGATTGTTAAATAACCTGGTATGTTTAATTCCCAGTCATGGTCACCCTGCAGCCATGTTTCTGTAATGGCCACAAGATCATACCCATATGTAGTTATTTGTGCCGTTAACTCATTCATTTTGTTACGAATGCTATGTGCATTCAGATAAAGAACTTTCAAATATTGCAATTTGGAGATAGATAGAAAAACCACCAATGTTGGAAATCTGAAATAAAAATCTGGAATTGCACAGCAGGCATTCAGAATCTGAAAGAGTAATATTTTGGTTGGGACCCTTCATCAGCAGTACAAAATAAATATATTCCTACAGGCGCAAAAGAGGTGCATCAAATCAAAGAGCTAGAAATTCGTTATAGCCAAGGAATGGACGATGTTTAGACTAAAAACGGTTAATTAGCGCCAGTTGAAAATTGCCTAGACTGCACGCAAAATTTGTCCTCACTCCTCATTAAAATGATTGCAGTCATGATACTCGTCTAAAAATCCAAGCTCTTTGGCGTTACACTGAAAAGTTGGACCAATATGCTGCAGCACCTCATTCTCAGCATTGTTGGGTGTGCAGCTGCCTCAACAACCATAAGAAGGACAAAGAGAAGGAGCACTTATTTACAAATGCTGATGGCAGATCACCGCCCAAGGGAGAGAGCCCAGAGGTTTTCCGATAAAGCTTTGGAGGCATTGGTTTTAGTGGTGGAGAGAAGGTGGGTGGTCCTGTACCCGTCAACTGGCAGGAGGCCCTCGCCACAAGTCTGCCGGGCTATGTGGAAATGTGGAAGGAGGTGACCCACCACGCCATGGGCAGCACTGTGGTCCCCAGGACCCACACCCAGTGCAGGAGGAAGTTTAACGAGCTCACACGGGTGGCCAGAGTGAGTGAAGGCTTCAACAAATGCACATACTGCCATCTGTACAACAAGCTTCACACACTGCTCAATGTAACACATCCTCAGCACTCACCCACCAACAATCTTTACCTAGCAACACTCACACCCACATCTCACACCTTGCACACAATGACAGTTATTCAACTATGGCAGACACAAGGATTAATAGTTATTAGAATTCATGTGATATGTGTGATATGCTTAAAGATAAATGTATTAATGGTGTTTGGAATATTTTGTAGTCTCTCTCATTTCACATTTGCGCCCAGGAGGACGCTGTGATATGGCGTGAGACAGGGATGGTATGATGGGGATGTGATGAGCAATGGGGATCTGGGGTTTCATTCATTCGAAGTGCAGTCTGATGAGCTGGTCACAGACAGCCTGTCCGGAAAGCCGATTGTCTCGCTGCCTCCTCCCTCCTCATTCTCCTCCTTGTCCTTTTCCTCCTTGTCCTCCTCCTCATCCTTCTCTCCCTTGTCCTCCTCCTGTGGTGCTCCCACAATCCTTGCTGGCAAGGGCTGCGCCCTCATGATGTCCAAGTTGTGGAGGATGCAGCAGACCACCACGAAATGGGACACCCGCTCAGCCGAGTACTGGAGAGCTCCTACCGAGCAGTCAAGGCAGGGGAACCATTGCTTCAATAAGGCGATGGTCTGCTCGATGATGTTCCTGGTGGCAGCATGGCTCTCATTATATGAGTGCTGGGCACGAGTGTTGGGGTTGCGGAGGGGAGTCATCAGCCAGGTGGAGAGTGGATAGCACTTGTCTCCGAGCAGCCACCCTCGAGCTTGATGTGGTGGCCGGAAGAGTGCTGGCACACCAGTCTGGCGCAGGATGAAAGCATCGTGGCTGCTGCCAGGATAGCAGGTATTGACGGTGATGATTTGCTGTGTGTGGTCACACACCAACTGCACATTAAGTGAGTGGTAGCCTTTGCGGTTATGGAACATCTCAGGATTGTTATGCGGTGCCTGCAAAGCCACATGGGTGCAGTTGATGGCGCCCTGCACCATGGGGAATCCCGCTATCCTGGAAAAGCCACATGCACACTCGTCCTGCTTCTCTCTGGTGATGGGGAAGCCAATGTAGTCACTTCTCCTACTGGAGAGAGCGTCAGTGACCTCCCGGATGCAACGATAGACGGCGAACTGCGGGATGTTAGATATGTCTCCTGCTGCAGACTGGAAGGATCCGCTGGTGAAGAAATTGAGGGCCACGGTGACCTTGACTGCCACTGGGAGAGCCGTGGTCACCCTGGTCTGAGACTGGAGGTCTGGTTGCAGGAGGTGACAGAGTTCCGTGACCACCTCCTTGGTGAAGCGAAGCTTTCTAATACACTGCTCCTCACTTAATTGAAGGTTGGAGAAGTGATGTCGGAATACCCTCAGAGGGTAAGGCCTCCTGTTGAGAGCCCTGATGTCCCTCCTCCACTCACTGCGCACATGTTCCCATCTTTTTGCTGCCTCCGCTCCCTCCATTGTAGATCCTGGAGGGCGAGGTCGACTGCCAGCACAGCCCCCATTAATCATAGCAAATTATGTAGTTTGAATCTTTCCAGAAATAATTATGCAGTTTTGTACTTGCCAGAACACTCCTGACACCAAAGAACCTTGACATTTCTAAAGAAAACTGTTGCAGTGGCAGGAACTAACACACAGCCACTCAAACTTCACAAACCTGTCAGGTGCGAGCGATTGGTGATGATCCCTTTAAATAGCATTGCAGGAGCTGGCTTCCTGCACTGCACGCCACCTCAACCTGTTGTTAACTCCAGCCATTGAGTGCATTGGCTATAAGGAAGTTGGGAGATCGGGCGTCCAGTGAGCATTGCACACTCACTGACGTCACGATCTCCATGATAGCGAGGTCCCTGGCGAGCGAGTTTACCAGCAGCGCTACCGATAAGACCAATATGGTGTGCGGCGCTGGAACCAGCATCAGCTGTCGTTATAGCTGTCAATGCTATTTTAGCGCCATCTTGTGGTGCTAACGCCACATGACTTTTTCCCCCGTAGAGTTCTGTGGATAAATAATGAGATTAAAGCTAAACTGAAACTTAAAAGGGAGAGACATGATAAAATAAGCAGATAATATAAAGGAAATAGTAAGGGCTTTTATAATTATATAATAAGTAAAAGAATAGCTAAAGTGAGGGTAGGAGCTGTCCTGGCTGAAGGAAGGAGTCCAGTTGTGGAGGATGAAGGCATGGCCGAGATATGAAACAAATATATTACATTGTTTTTTTACAAATGATAGTGGAAGTATTAGTACTAGAGGAGGATATGAAGCAGTTGTTAGGGATACAGTAGAAATCATGAGCAAAACGCAAGATGGATCAGTCACGGGCTCTGATGGAATGAACCTGGGCTGTTGAAAGAAGAGACAAGACAGCATAGGCTTTCGCCAAAATTTTTCAATCCTCCTTCAATATGAAAACTGTGCCAGTAGAATGGAGAATAGACAACATAACATCTTTCTTCAATGAAGTATAGAAGGATAAACTGGGGAACTATGGTTCCAGTTCATTTAACGTCAACTCTGGCAAATTCTTAAAATTCATAATTTCAGGTAAAATTAGTGACCATTTAGAAATGCGTTGTTAAATCAAGGACAGCAGCACAGATTTGTTAAAGGATCAGGACAAATTTTATAGAGTTTCTTTGAAGATATGACTGGTTAGATAAGAGGAATGCATAGTTGATGTAATATATATGGATATTCAGAAGATGATTGATAAGGTGTCACATAAGAAGTTTGTTAGAAAGGTTCAGGCAAATGGTATTTCCACTGGAGCAGAGAAAGAGCAGATTTAATAGCAGTTTTTTTAAATATTAAGGGGGCAAAATTCGCCTCCTTTGTGCCCGCCGTTAGCGCCTCCGGGGGGGGCGCTAACAGGGTGCAAAGGACTTATCGCCCAGGCAGGGTGCTAATAGCGCCTGCTGAGAAATTCGGTGGGGCACTACTGAGGCACTAGCTGGTAGCGCCCCGGGCCACTGCACCGCCGGTGATAACGTCATCATTGAGCGATGTGACCCCTTAGTGCCCCGCCACGGCAGAAATTTGGCTGCGCCCCACGAGGCTGCCGCAGGCGATATCAGCGACAGCCTCACGGGTGGTGAACCGGGCCGCACACCGCTGGTGGGGCAGTAATTAAGGGGGAGGTCCGGCTGTGCCCCGCGCCGCCATTTTATTATTTTGGCTGACCTCCAGGTTGGCCCCTCTTGGCGGCCCTTGGCGTGGTCTATGGCCGCCATTGTGCCATGCGGCACCGCATCTCGGTGCTGGACTGCAGCCATGACATCACGCCACCCTGGTGGGCTAGTGGAGGCCATCAAACCATCTGCAGAGTGCGCAGCAGCCCTTCCCTTTAACGAAAGGGGTGGGGCGCTGAAACGAGTCAGCGCTACGCAGAGCAGCCTCATAGCGCTCTGGCATTACTGCGCTTTGTGCCCACAACACCGCTCCAAGAGGAAGTGGAGCGCCCGAGATAGCGCTCCGCTTCCTCGCTGGGCCGGTAAGTCCAATTTGGCAGCCAGGGTGGTACTCTTGCATCGGGCGCTAAATGTCTGGCATTAAGTCAGCTACCGCCCCCAAATGGGATGTAACCGAATTTCGCCCACTAGGGGGCGTTGATAGAATGGTTAGGGAAACATTTGCTGAGAAATTGAATGTGGCCCGAAAACGGGCAGGCGCACGGGCCAGTGGTATTTGCCTCTGCCTATTCAAAGTGGTGCAGGCAACACGCAAAATTCGTGCTGCCTGCTCATTATAATGATTGGAGTGCTGATCTCAGCGCTAAATGCGCTGCTGATGACTTAGCACACAACGAACCGGGGGGGGAGGGGGGGTGATGGGGGGCGTGGAGGTGTGGTAATATCGGGTGCAGTCTAATGGCCAATAAAGTTTGGCCTAGGCTCTCTGCACTACTTAAAGGGGAGGTGCTTCATTGCAGAAACACTTCATTATCAGTCTGGAGACCCAATGGCCCAACAACCGAGAGAGAGCCAGATGACTTTCCGATGCTGCACTGGAGACCTTGGTCCAACAAGGCGCGCTGTCCTTTACTCACAGGGAAGCAGGAGGCCATTTAAGGTCATCAGCAGAAGGATTTGGGAAGAGATTGCACAATCTGTCAAGGCCACTAGTGTTGTCCCTAGGACGTGGATCCAGTACCGCAAAAAGTTTAATGACCTCACATGGGTGGTCAAGGTGGGTGAAAGCTACAGCAAATGCCATATTGCATCACAAGCCTCACACACTGCCCAATGCACCACACCCCCAGCACTCACCTACCAACAATCTTTAGTTATCACCACTCATACCTCACAATTATGGCTTCACTTCACCCTCACACACTTACCACTCCTGCAACACTTACACCCACATGTCACACCTTGCACACACTAACAGCTATTGAACCATGACAGGCACATCACCCAAACAGATTGCACCACACTCATTGACACAGTTCCCTTTCTCTTGCAGGCAAAGGTGGCACACAACATATGTGAGGCGGCCAAGCCAGGATTGAGACCCTGCCTGACCTCGAGGAATCTATCTTTGGAATTATTGGAGGGGCAGTAACAGAGCCCGTGGCCAGCAGAGAAGTTGAAACCATTGCTGATGATGACGGTATGGTTATACCTAAACCTTCTTCTCAAATCCCACTTTCCCCTCATCCCAAAATCTCTTCTCACTTACAAGCTGATAATGGTGTATGCATGGATATCTTGCTTTTCCTCCTCCCCTCACCACAACCTGACCCTTGTGCCTTTCTGCTTTCAGGTACCCAAGAAGTGCCACCAGCACTGCCTGTCCCTCATCATCATCAGCAAACTGACGGAGAAGAAGAAAAAGCTGAGACATCAGCTCTGTATTTGACACACGCAGATGTCAGCTCAGAAAATGGCACTGCGTGTACTTTAGAGGGTAATATAAAGGCGGGATCTGCACGTGATGAGTCACCGGGCATGAATGGGCTGCAGCCAGGCCAGGGGAAAAGGGTAGCTCATGTGCCAGCACCCTGGAGGGCGAGTTCATGCACGAGGACGCAGATGATGACCTTGATGGGGCGGCCTTCAGAAGAAGGGAGATGGGCATGGACAGAGAAATGCTAGGTGCAATGGCAAGCCTGCCAAAGGCCCTCTTGTCAGTGTCAAGGAGCATGGAGGAGTCCGGCTCCAACATTGGACGGGGCTTTGCGCAGAGCTTGAAGCCCATGATTTCCAGTATGGAAATCATGGACAACTTCTGGAGAGACTTTGTGGACCCATGGATAATGCTCGGCGTGATGGGTGATCTTGCAGCTTCCATTGCAGCACAGGCGGAAGCCACCCAACGTCTCATTGCTGCAGTGGAAGCTCAGACTGCTGCCATCATCGCTGTGCTTACGAGTCTCAAAAGAGGCTTACAGGGTGTCATAGCAAGCCAGGAATCTGTCCTCCAACAGATTTGTAGGAATGCTGATGCGCCGCCCCGGGGGAGTGGCAGTGGGTCTGTGGTGCAAGAACCTGCCGTCCTTTCTCAGGATGACAGCATTCCTACTCCCACCGCTGCCACTCCGCCAGTGCCCTTGGCACTACCTGTCAGCCAGCAAGCCCAGACTGCTGCTGCTCAAGCCGAGGTGGTGCAGTCTACAGCCGGGCCTTCTAGGTCCACAGCTGGTCGAGGTCCTTGTGCAAGGCCACCTGTAGTTTCCCCCACGGAAACTCAGCAGCCTTCCACCAGCCATGCTGCAGCCACTGGGGTAGCAGTGCGTAAGAAGCACTAGAGTAGGTAAAGGCACACAAAAGATAGACACTAAGGAAATGCACCAGGGTGAATAGTTGATATTGTCATTGTGATTGGATTCGGGTAAATTTATGAACTATGTTTGGAATGTGTGTTTTGTGGTGGCTCTCATTTCAGCTTTGTGCCCAGGAGGATGCTGTGATGTTCTGTGACAGAGGGCTGGTACGATGGGGATGTGGGGAGCTATGGGGATCTGGGGTTTCAATTAGTCGATTCGGAGTTTGATGAGGCACTCGCGGACAGGCCGTCCAGAATGGGGATTTGCTGCCTGCGTCCTCCCTCCCTCCCTCCCTCTCCCCCTCTTCCTCTTCCTCCTCTTCCTCCTCCTCCTCCTCCTGAGGTGGTCCCATAGACCCTGGTGGCAAGGGCTGTGCCTTCATGATGGCCCAGTTGTGGAGCATGCAGCAGACCACCATGAAATGGGACACCCGCTCTGGCTCCTCCCGAGTGGCCAAGGCAGCGGAACCGTTGCTCAATGATATTCCACGTGGCAGCATGGCTGTCATGATATGAGTTCTGAGCACAAGTGGTGGAGTTGCTGAGGGGAGTCATCAGCCAGGAGCAGAGCGGATAGCCCTTGTCTCCGAGCAGCCACCTTCGGGTTTGACGTGGTGGCTGGAAGATTGCTTACACACCGAACTGGCACAGGATGAAGGCATTATGACTGCTGCCAGGGTACTGGGCATTTACCATCATGATGCGCTGGGCGTGGTCGCACAACAACTGCACATTCAGTGAGTGGTTGCCTTTGCAGTTACAGAACATCTCATCATTGTTACACGGTTCTCACAAAGCCACGTGGGTGCAGTCGATGGTGCCCTGAACCATGGGGAAGCCCACTATCCTGGCAAAGCCACATGCACGCTCGTCCTGCTTCTCGCTGTTCAGAGAGAAGGCAATTAAATCCCTTCTTCTGGAGTAGAGAGTCTCTCTGACCTCCCAGATGCAGCGATGGACGGTGAACTGGGAGATGTTAGCTGTGTCTCCTGCTCCGGACTGGAAGGATCAGCTGGCGAAAATTTGTGGGCTACGGTGACCTTCAGGGCCATTGGCAGAGCCATGATTGCCTGCTGTGAGGCTGCAGGTCTGTTTGCAGAGTTATGTGACCACCTCCTTGGTGAAGTGGAGCCTTCTAATACACTGTGGAGGTAAGAGAAGTGCTCTCGGGAGACCCTAGGTGGGGAAGACCTCCTGCTGAGAGCCCTCCTGCCCCTCCTCCTTCTTCCTCTGCGAGCATCTTGTCCTCTTCTTCGCTGCCTCAGCTCCATCTCCCTATGATACTCGAGCACGAGGGGGACTGGAAGTAGAACCCCCATGACTGTGAGCAAGTGGTGTGAGCAGAAGCCTTTAAATGAGAATCAAGGCATTTTCCACTTGCAGCAACTCTCCTTGCGATCTCAGCAACTTAGAAGCTGCAAGAGTTGCAGAAACTTAGACAAAGCCAGTAGAACTGAAAAAGCCAGTCAGCTGCAAGTTGCTGATGATCCCTTTAAATAGCGCTGCTGGGGGGTCCTTCCTGCTGCTGAACGCTTGCTCAGCTGGTCATGATTAGGAGCGGGCGGTAAGTGGAGTGGCGACATTCAAAATGGCAGATTGTGCGTCAATTCAGCGTTGCACACTCATTGATGTCACGATCTGCCTCATTTTCATTACTGCAGCGAGCGCAGGCAATGGCAGCACTGCCGACTTGCCCAAAATTACGGCCGTTGGGTAAACCGGCAGAAGTGGGCGGAAGCAAATCAGCTGCCATTTTTTCTTCAAAACAGGCCTTAATGGCTGACGCTAAGCTCCCGAATTTCTAGGTCACAATGTTTTTGAGAGCCAAAGAAGGATATATCACTGAAGAAGGCCATTCAGCCTATCAAATTTGTGCCAGTTCTTTGCTGCAGCAATCCAAAACTAATCCCACTGCCCCATTCACTCCCCATAGCCTTTAACCTCCTCTGCTTCAAATATTTAACTCGTTTTTCCTTAAAGGATACAATGGTCTCTGCCTCAACCACTGTGGCAAAGCATTCCATGCTCCAGTAATCCTCTGTGTGAAGATTTTTTTCCTAACCTCTCCCCTCATTCTTTTAATCACAAATTTAAATTGATGACCCTTCTTCACTGACTCCCCAACCAGTGGAAATAGTGGCCTAGAAATTCAGCGGCTTAGCGCCGGCCGTTAAGGCCTGCTTTGCTGAAGAAATGGCAGCCGACTTGTTTCCGCCTGCTTCCAGGGGTTCCCGCAGCGGCCGCCATTTTCAGCAGGTCAGCAACGCTGCCATCGACTGCGTTCGCTAGAGAAATGGAAATGAGGCAGATCATGACGTCAATGAGTGTGCAACGCTCATTTGACGCACGGTCTGCCATTGACGACGCGCAGCTCCACTTACTGCCCTCTCTTAATCACAACCAGCTGATCAAGCATTCAGCAGCAGGAAGGAGCCTCCAGCAGCGCGATTTAAAGGGATCATCAATGACAACTTGCAGCTGGCTTGCTTTTTCAGTTCTATTGGCTCTGTCTAAGCTTCTGCAACTCTTGCAGTTTCTAAACTTGCTGAGGTTACAGGGAGTGTTGCTGCAAATGGAGAAAGCATTGCTTCTCATTTAAAGGCTTCTGCTCACACCACACGCTCGAGTATCTTTGGGAAATGGAATGGAGGCAGAAAAAAAGAGGAGGAGGAGGGCCAGGAGGGCTTTCAGCAGGAGGCCTTCCCCACCTAGGGTCTTCAGAGAGCAAATCTCCTACCTCCACTTAAGCCCGGAGCAGTGTATTAGGAGGCTCCGCTTCACCAAAGAGGTGGTCACAGAACTCTGCCATCTCCAGCAACCAGACCTGCAGCCTCAGAGCAGGGTGACCACGGCCCTCCCAGTGGCCCTCAAGGTCACCGTGGTCCGCAATTTCTTTGCCACTGGATCCTTCCAGTCAGCAGCAGGAGACATAGCTGACATGTCTCAGTTCGCCATCCATCGCTGCATCCGGGAGGTCACAGAGGCTCTCTGCACCAGGAGAAGGGACTTCAATGTCCTCTATCTGAACACAGAGACCAGGACAAATGTGCATGTGGCTTTGTCAGGATAGCGGGCTTCCTCATGGTGCAGGGCGCCATCGACTGCACACACGTTGCTTTGTGAACACCGTACACCAATGCTGAGATGTTCCGTAACCACAAAGGCTACCACTCGCTTAATGTGCAGTTGGTGTGCGACCGCGCCCGGCGCATCATGATGATGAATGCCCGCTATCCTGGCAGCAGCCATAATGCTTTCATCCTGCGCCAGTCGGATGTGTCAGCAATCTTCCAGCCACCACATCAAACTCGAGGGTGCCTGCTCGGAGACAAGGGCTATCCGCTCTGCACCTGGCTGATAACTCCCCTCCACAACCCCACCGCTACTACCCAGCAATCATACAATGACAGCCATGCCGCCACCAGGAACCTCATTGAGCAGACCATCAGGGTGCTCAATAAACGGTTCCGCTGTGTTGACTGCTCGGGAGGAGCTCTCCAGTACTCGGCTGAGTGGGTGCCCCATTTCGTGCTGGTCTGCTGCATGCTCCACAACTTGGCCATCATGAGGGCACAGCCTTTGCTAGCAGGGATTGCAGGAGCACCTCAGGAAGAGGAGGAGGAAGAGGATGAGGAAGAGTAAGCGCTGAGAGGGAGGAGGCAGGCAGCAAATCCCAGTTTCGGACGGGCTGTCCGTGAGCGCCTCATCAGACTCTGATTCGAGTGAATGAAACCCCAGATCCCCTTTTTTCACCACGTCCCCATCGTACCATCCCTCTGTCACAGAACATCACACCGTCCTCCTGGGCACAAAGCTGAAACGAGAGCCACCACAAAACACACATTCCAAACATAATTCATAAATTTATTCAAATGCAATCAAAATGACAATCTCAACTAATCACCCGTGTGCATTTCCTTAGTGTCTGTCTTTCATGTGCCTTTACCTACTCTAGTGCTTCTACACAGTGCTCCCTCAGTGGCTGCAGCATGGCTGGTGGAAGGTTGCTGTGTTTCCGTGGGGGAGTTGCCCCGGGGCGGCGCCTCAACATTCCTAGAAATCTGTTGGAGGACAGACCACTGGCCTGCTACGACTCGCTGCAAGCCCCTTTCGAGACTTGTAAACCCAGCAATGATGACAGCAGTCTGAGCTTGCTTGCCAGCAAGCTGAGCCTAGAGGAGACCAGTTGCGCTTCCACTGCAGAACTGAGACATTGGGTCGCTTCCGCCTTTGCTGCAAAGCAAGCTGCAAGATCGCCCATCACACCTAGCATCAACTGTGGATCCACATGGTCTCATGGAGTTGTCCATCATTTCCATCCTGGAAATCATGGGCTCGAAGCTCCGTGCAAAGCCCTGTCCAATGTTTGAGCCGGACTCCTCCATGCTCCTTGACAAGAGGCTCTCTGGCAGCCTTGCCATTGCACCTAGCATTTCCATGTGCATGCCCATTACCCTTCCTCTGAAGGCTGCCCCATAGAGGTCATCATCTGAGTGGAGCAGAACACGTGTGCTAACTCGCCTTCTGGGGATCCGAACTCAATCTACCCTTTCCCCCTGGCCTGGCTGCAGCCCACTCATGCCCAGTGACTCACCATGTGCAGATCCCGCATCTATACTACCCTTTAAAGTCCGCGCAGTGCCCTTTTCTGAGCTGGTGTCTGCGAGTTTCAAATGCATTGCCGGTATCTCTTCTTCTTGTTTGTCTCCTCCTTCAGTTTGCTCAACATGAGGGTCAGGCTGGCCTGCTGGCAGTTCTTGGGTATCTGACAGCAGAAAGGCACAAAGGTCGGGTTGTGGTGAGGGGAGGGGGCGATAGCAAGATATCAGTGCATACACCGTCAGCAGCTTGTAAGTGGTAAGAGATTGTGGGATGAGGGGGAAGTGGGATGTGAGAAGGATTAGGTATAACCATACCATCACCATCAGCAATGGCTTCAACATCTCCACTGGCCACGGACTCCGCCATTGCCCCTCCAATAATTTCAAGCACTGATTTCTCCAGGTTGGTCAGGTTCTTTATTGTGGCTTGGCCGCCTCCCGTCTGCTGTTGCACCCTCCTGTTATGTGCCACCTTTTCCTGAAAGTGAAAGGGAAGTGAGTGTGGTGCAATGTGTTTGGGTGATGTTCCTGCCATAGTTGAATAGCTGTCAGTGTGTGCAAGGTGTGAGATGTGGGTGTGAGTGTTGCAGCAATGGTAAGGTTATATGGGTGAAGTAAAGCTATGATTGTGAGGTATGAGTGGTGATAGATAGAGATTGTTGGCAGGTGAGTGCTGGGGGTGTGGTGCATTGGGCAGTGTGTGAGGCTTGTGGTGCAGTTGATGCATCATGGCATTTGCTGTAGCCTTCACTCATCTTGACCACCCGTGTGAGGTCATTAAACTTTTTGCGGCACTGGATCCACGTCCTTGGGGCAACACTGGTGGCAGTGACGGATAGTGCAATCTCTTCCCAATTCCTTTTGCAAATGGCCTTAGATGGCCTTCTGCCTCCCTGCGGGTAAAGGACAGCCAGCCTTGCTGGACCCCCAGGACCAAGGTCACCAGTGCAACATCTGAAAACCTTTTTGCTCTTTCCCTTGGTTGCTGTGCCATGGCATGCTCTGCAACGTCAATGAGGTGCTTCTACAACAAAGCACCTCCCCTTTAAGAAGTAGGCCAAACTTTATTGGCCAATAGACTGCACCCGATATTGACCCCCCCACCCCCCATTGTGCGTTAAGGCAACCAGCAGCGTGTTTAGCGCTGAGATCAGCGCTCCAATCATGTTAATGAGCAGGCAGCATGAATTTTGCATGCTGCCTTCACCACTTAGAAGAGGTGCAGGAAGATATCGCTGTGCGGTGCCCCTGCCCGATTTCAGGGCTCATCCAATGTCTAGGCCAATTATCCAATTTCTAAGTTATTTCACCTCAGTGTTTTATAAATGTCACAGTTAAGTAAAGCAAAGGTAGCAAGGGGTAAAGTTGGTGTTGTGTCATAAATAATTTTGTAATAAATATATTTAGTGTTTATTTGTCTGGTTTTCATTTATATTTTAATTCCGATTCTGGGACTGTTCCTCTGAGAGTTGCAGGTATATTGTCCTGGGCCAAGAAACTCTGTTGGGAGGGAAATGATTCCTGTGGGCATGTCTCCTTCTCTTTGCTCTCCTTGCAGCTGCAGCTCTGTTTGCTACTTCTTTCTGTTGCTGCTCCTTCTCCTCCTCCTTCTCTTGCCTGGGTGGAATTGTCAGAAGGAACCCCATGAAGAAAAAGGTGCTTTGGCAGAGGCTCCTTAAGAGTTCAGAACATTCCACATGATCTGCAAGCCATTTCGAATGATCTAAGTAGTCAAAAACCACACTGTAATGCTAGCAAAAGTTCTCCCAAAACTTTTCTTTGCTTCCCCTCGGAGCACTTACCTGAGAGCAGCTGAGACACTTTCAGTACTGCTGGAACTTGCTGCCCCCCAAGGTGTACCTCCCATGGTTTGTTGGCAGGATGAGGAACTGGTGGTAGTAATGAGTGCAGAGTTAAAAGTTATGTCAAGGGTCTTGAAAATATCATTCTTTGCAATGCCATTGGACCCCAATTTTCATTAGGCCCCTACCTTTTTTCGGCAGGAGCTCTGGCTGCCTAAATCGAGATCTGCTCAAAAATCAGAACGGTTGGGGGGGGGGGGGTGGGCACGGGGTGGGGGTAGGGTGGGTGCGACAACCAGTGTCAAGTTTCCAGTCCTTCCCATGCGATATTCATCTCATTACCACCCCGATTTTAAGCATAAATGGGTTGTTAACGACACAAAAGTCGGGACCATTGGTGTCTTGCCAGGATTTCTCCCTCAACCGACACCAGCATAAAAATATAGAACTGTTATTTGTCGGATCGTGCACAGAATGATTGCTGTGTTCACATACATAACACAGTCACTGAATTTCAAAATAATACTTTGTATGTGGAGTGCTTTAAGATATTCCTGAGAGATGGAATATGCCTCAGACATTTCTTCCATATTTCAAATAATAGCCTTGAGTGACATGCAGACTCACGTATCCTCATTGGGTCGGTTTTGCCAGTTCTTGGCTCGACTTCTAGATTAAGCACTTTATGGAACTTGTTGTCTGTTAAGCAGGTGAGACTGGCTGTCCTCCCATCAGTTACATTGTAAGAATTTCAGTCAGGAGAAGACCTTCAGTCTATCCAGCCCACCTATCTGCAGTATTCCCATCATGCATTTCTAACAGCTCTGAAACAAGAACTTGCCTAATTTCTTCGTGAAATCGCTAAGGCTTTGTCTTGCTGGTAATCTGTTAACATACCACACTTTTAATTTAAAAAATGTTCCTCCAGCATGCAAGATTTTCTTTTATTGCCTTTAATTTGTAAATATGACCCCTTGTGCTGACTTACAGAGTGACACAGATAATTGTGTGGCCACAATGTCCTGTTTTCCTGGCTCAAGGTGGTACAGTTGGTAGCACTGAAGGCTTAAAAGAGAACCAATATAAATAAATCATTTCTTTGGTGGTAGGCTGCTTTCAGACTTATCTTAAAGTAAATGCTGCAGTGAAATGAAGGATATGCTGTAGGATTCACAAAATTGAACTTTATATTATAAAGGGTCTATGGCAGAAGGAGCCATGATTTTAAAGACTGTTTTAAAAGAAGCCCAGGAAAAAGGGGCATACAAAATGGCCACCAGACCCCGAGACCAACTTGTTGGGACACTTTAAAATGGTTCCTGCAGTCCTCAGACAGCTTTGCGGACTCAACCCACAGTAGGTTCTGGAAGCCGTTTCTGAGAAAACGAAACCAGACACCCACTTATACATATAGATTGGATGCAGATCCAGTCAAGATCGGCCTGTAGATAAAGGCCATCTAAATGTTTACCCAGACAAAGGGGAACAGTTTCATTCATGAGGAACGCATCAAGGACCCGTTAAGGACATCACCAGGACATTAAAAGCAATGAAGTTCATTCCAGACCAGAGATGGCCCTTTACCGGCCATCCCAAAGTATTTTAAAATATAATAACTACCCCGCTGTGTTCCCAGCCTGCCTAAAGTTAAACAAAGACTAACCTGATTTGGGCAGGAGAAAGAGGTTTCTCCTGAGAAGTATAATTGAAGTCCCGGGTGTAGTGTATGTACCTTTAAGAGCAACTATGTTTTTGAAGCCCCTGTATACTGTAGTACCAGTAGTGACCACTCGGGTATATAAGCCTGTGTAGCGTCTTGTGTTGTTAGTTCACCTCCAGACTTTGTTCAGTAAACACTTGTTAAATCAACTCCTGCATTCCGTGTCTCCATTAACACACGGATCTAACAGTGGCGACGAGTTAGAAACGAACTTACCTGCAATTCGGCAGCACCTCAAGTGGATCGATTCCTCAGACGAAGGTCGAAGCCAGAAGCAAGAAAAAAAAAAATAACTCGAAGAAACTCGAAAACGAGGGCCAGGCTTGGTCTCCAGTCTGTGGTTTCCCCAGCTAAACGGGCTGGTGGCAGGTAGTGCACTGATCCTTCCTGGGCTGCGGCGGGCTAGAGCTCGATCGGTTGGCTCTGCAACGGGGCCGGGCAGCGAGTCGGGAAGCAGAAGCAAAGAGAGAGAGAGGGTGGAGCACTCAGGGCGCGGCCGGTGCTGCAAAGCAGGTCGGCGTTTGGACTGAGCAGAGGGTGGGGAAAGTCCCAGAGGGTCCGCTCCACGCTGGGAACGGTTCTCCAAGTAATGGAGAAACTATTGAAGCGATATATAAAAAAAATAGAAATACCGCGAAAAGCTGCAGGTCGCAACGGGAACCGCGGAGAACAGCGTTGGCAGCAGCGATTCGGGAGGCACAAAGACCATAGTGCGTCGCCATTAAAAAAAAAAGAAAATTAATCGCCAGCAACAGCGTTGGCAGCAGCGGCAGCGGCGGGAAAGCACGGCAGTCACCATCTTAACTCGGCGGGGAAGAAAGAAAAGCGCGGGAAGCGCCATTTTAGATTTTCAAGATGCCAAAGACTGGCAATATTACTGCTTTCGATAGTGATATAGAAGATTGGACCACATATGTGGAAAGATTGGAGGTATATTGCAAGGCAAATGAAGTAGCGGATGATACAAAGGCATCGGTACTTCTAAATCTGATGGGCGCAAAGACATACGGGCTGTTATGAAACTTGATCACTCCAGCCAAACCAATGGACAAGAATTTTAAGGAGATTGTTGATACCTTACAGGAGCACTTAAACCCAACACTGCTGCTGATAGTGGAACGATTCAAATTCTTCAGGAGGAATCAGCACAAGAATGAAAGTAACGCTGATTACCTCACCGAATTATGAAAGCTATCAAAGCACTGCCAATTCGGGGCAGGACTGGCAGATTCTCTACGAGACAAATTCGTCTGCGGTCTCCTAAGCGAAGGAACACAGAAAAGACTACTTTCTGAGAAAGATTTGACACTGGACAAGGCTTTCAGTGTGGCTGTATCATACGAAGCAGCAGCAAGAGGAGCTGCAGAGATACAGCAAAAGCCACAGGACTTCGGCACCCATGAAATGACATGGGGTTTCGAGAGATGTTATCGCTGCGGCAGATCCACCCATGACCAGAAGGACTGCTGGTTCAAGGACAAAGCGTGCAGGCAATGCGGAAAGATGGGACACATTGCACGTGTATGCAGATCTGGAAAGCAATCCGCTGACAGTAAAAAGGTGAATAAGGAAAAGTACAGAAAGGTACAAATGATGACGGACAGTAGCTCCGAAGACCAGAAGAGCGATAGCGACTCCGGAAACAAGAGACTAAGCTGTCTCAAATTACATAATGTAATTGCCAAAGAAGATTACCAGACCATTTGGGTTACCCTCACGATAGCGGGGTCCCCAGTCAAAATGGAGCAAGATACAGGATCAGCTCTGACCGTCATGAGTTGACGGGATTATGAGCGGCTATTTCCGCATATACCTTTGAAAGACACATCCATTGTCTTGAAGAAATATACGGGGCAGAAAGTATACCCCAGAGGGAAAATAAGGGTGCCTGTTGTATACAACGGCAAGGAAATACAGAAGTTGTATTTATACGTTCTGCCAGATGGTGGTCCACCGTTGTTGGGACGTGAATGGATCAGAAAGATACGTTTAGACTGGCACTCCATTCAAGCACTGACGGTGACCAGTAAGGAAAAAAACGATGATGACGTCATACCTGGACGATTATAAGAAATCTTGGCTAACGCCAAAGAAGTGTTTCAACAGGAACTAGAAACCCTGAAAGGCGCCACCGCCTCAATAAAAGTGGAAGATGCGGCAATTCCCAAGTTTTTTAAGGCAAGGCCGGTGCCATACGCAATTCGTCCAGCCGTCGAGGCAGAGCTGGAGGATTTGGAAAAAGCAGGCATGTTATCCAAGGTAGATTGGAGCGAGTGGGCAACACCCATCGTCCCGGTCATGAAGAAAACGTTGAATAATGATAAATCTGAAGAACAGAGAAAAGTCCGCATCTGTGGAGACTTCAAGGTCACTATAAACCCGGTTCTTCACACGGTACAGTATCCTCTTCCAAGGATAGAAGATATTTTCGCCTCACTATCCGGAGGGAAACGTTTCACCAAAATTGACTTAGCACAGGCATATCTACAGATGGAGGTTGAGGAGGCCTCTAAAAGGTATCTCACGATAAACACACACAAAGGCCTGTACCAGTACAATCGACTGGTTTTCGGAGTGGCATCAGCTCCGGCTATCTGGCAAAGAGCTATGGAGCAAGTCCTGCAAGGGATTCCGGGGACTCAATGCTACCTAGACGACATCCTTGTAACAGGAGAAAACGACAACGAGCACCTTGCCAACTTGGAGCAGATGCTCACGAGGCTGAGAGAACGGGGCCTACGAGCAAATCGCCCCAAATGCGAATTTTTCCAGAAACAAATATCATATTGTGGCCATGTCATTAATGAAGAAGGGTTGCATAAGTCACCTGAAAAAATTGAAGCGGTCGTAAAGGCCCCAGCACCTGAAAATGTCTCACAATTAACGTCGTTCCTGGGATTAGTAAATTACTATCATAAAGTTTTACCAAACTTGTCGACGGTTCTGCACCCGCTTAATGCATTGCTGCAAACGGGAGTAGTTTGGAAATGAAGCGAAGACTGTAAACGTGCCTTCCATAAATGCAAAGGCTTGATCATGTCCAGGGAAGTGTTGGCTCATTACAACCCATCACTGCCAATAAGACTGGCGTGCGATGCATCCCCTTACGGCGTGGGAGCGGTATTATCGCATAGATTCCCTGATGGCTCGGAGCGGCCGATAGCTTTTGCGTCACGCTCATTAAACTCAGCTGAGCGTAACTATGCCCAGATCGACAGGGAGGCACTCAGCCTGGTGTGGGGGGTGAAGAAATTCAACCATTACCTACACGGACAAAAGTTTACCTTGTTGACTGACCATCAACCCCTCGTCTCCATATTCAACCCTAAAAAGGGCGTTCCCATTATGACAGCGCAAAGGCTGCAGAGGTGGTCCCTTTTCCTAGGGGCACACCAATATGACATAGAGTACAAAGGAACAAAACAGCATGGGAATGCTGACGGGTTATCGCGCCGACCGTTGCCAACGGTGGAAGAGGCGCCTACAGTGGACCCAGTGGAGATATTCCACTCGACCATAGTGGAATGTCTACCGGTGACAAATTCTACCATTGAAAAGGAAACGCGAAATGACCCGACTCTCTCACGAGTCTACGATTTAACGGTGAAGGGATGGCCAGCACATGGCGAACCACTGTTGCCAGCATTCTCGCAAAGAAGAGAACAGCTGTTAGTGTGCCGAGGAACCTTGATGTGTGGATCCAGAGTGGTGATTCCACACAAACTCAAGGATAGAGTGCTAAAGGAGCTTCACGAGGGGCATCTGGGTGGAGTGAAAATGAAGAACTTAGCCATAGCGTTTGTGTGGTGGCCAGGTATCGATGGAGACATCGAAGAAATGACCAAGAGCTGTCTAGGATGCCAGAAGGTCCAAAACGCCCCACCACAAGCCCCTCTACATCTATAATTATGGGGGATTTTAACTATCATATAAATTGGACGAATCAAATTGGGCAGGGCTGCCTTGAGGATGAGTTCATTGAGTGTATTAGGGATGGGTTTCTTGAGCAGTATGTAACTGAACCAACCAGGGGGCAAGCAACCTTAGATCTGGTCCTGTGTAACGAGACAGGATTAATTAAAAATGTCCTAGTAAAGGATCCCCTTGGAATGAGTGACCATAACATGGTTGAATTCCATATTCAGTTAGAGGGTGAGGAGGCTGTATCTCAAACAAGCGTGCTAAGCTTGAATAAAGGAGACTATGAAGGTATGAGAGCGGAATTGAGTAAAGTGGATTGGGAAAATAGGTTAAAGGATAAGATGATACATGATCAGTGGTGTACATTTAAGGAGTTATTTTACAAATTCCAAAAAAAGTATATTCCACTGAGAAAAAAAGGGTGTAAAAGAAAAGACAGCCATCCGTGGCTAAGTAAAGAAATTAAGGATAGTATTCGACTAAAAACAAGGGCATATAAGGTAGCCAAATCTAGTGGGAGGATAGAGGATTGGGAAAACTTTAAAAGACAGCAAAAAATAACAAAAAGATTGATTAAGAAAGGGAAGATACATTATGAAAGTAAATTAGCAAAAAATATAAAGACAGATAGTAAGAGTTTTTATAGTTATATAAAAAGAAAAAGGGTGGCTAAAGTAAATGTTGGTCCCTTAGAGGATGAGACCGGGAAATTAATGGTGGGAAATATGGAGATGGCAAAAACACTGAATGAATATTTTACATCAGTCTTTACAGTAGAGGACACCAAGAATATCCCAACACTTGACAAGCAGGGGGCTATAGGGGGGGAGGAGCTAAATACGATTAAAATCACTAAGGAAGTAGTACTTGGTAAAATAATGGGACTCAAGGCGGATAAATCACCTGGACCTGATGGCTTACATCCCAGGGTTTTGAGGGAAGTGGCGGTAGGGATTGTGGATGCATTGGTAATAATCTTCCAAAACTCCCTGGACTCGGCAAAGGTCCCGGCAGACTGGAAAACTGCTAATGTAACACCCTTATTTAAAAAGGGCAGTAGGCAGAAGGCTGGAAACTATAGACCGGTTAGCCTAACATCTGTGGTAGGTAAAATTTTGGAGTCCATTATTAAGGAGACAGTAACAGGACATTTGGATAATCATAATTTAATAAGACAAAGTCAGCATGGTTTTATGAAGGGGAAGTCATGTTTGACAAATTTGCTGGAGTTCTTTGAGGAATTAACATATAGGGTGGATAAAGGTGAACCAGTGGACGTAGTGTATTTAGACTTCCAAAAGGCATTTGACAAGGTGCCACACAAAAGATTATTGCTTAAGATAAAAAATCACGGGATTGGGGGTAATATTCTGGCATGGATAGAGGATTGGCTATCTAACAGAAGGCAGAGAGTTGGGATAAATGGTTCATATTCAGACTGGCAATCAGTAACCAGTGGTGTTCCGCAGGGGTCAGTGCTGGGTCCCCAACTCTTTACAATCTATATTAACGATTTGGAGGAGGGGACCGAGTGTAACACGTCAAAGTTTGCAGATGATACTAAGATGGGAGGGAAAGTAGTGAGTGAGGAGGACATAAAAAACCTGCAAGGGGACATAGACAGGCTAAGTAAGTGGGCAGAGATTTGGCAGATGGAATACAATACTGGAAAGTGTGAGGTTATGCACTTTGGCAGGAAAAATCGTAGAGCAAGTTATTATCTTAATGGCAAGAAACTTGAAAGTACTGAAGTACAAAGGGATCTGGGGGTCCTGGTGCACGAAACTCAAAAGGTTAGTATGCAGGTGCAGCAAGTGATTAAGAAGGCCAATGGAATGTTGGCTTTCATTGCTAGGGGGATAGAATATAAAAATAGGGAGGTATTGCTTCAGTTGTACAAGGTATTGGTGAGACCGCACCTGGAATACTGCATACAGTTTTGGTGTCCATACTTAAGAAAGGACATACTTGCTCTCGAGTCAGTACAAAGAAGGTTCACTCGATTAATCCCGGGGATGAGGGGATGGACATATGAGGAGAGGTTGAGTAGATTGGGACTCTACTCATTGGAGTTCAGAAGAATGAGAGGCGATCTTATTGAAACATATAAGATTATGAAGGGGTTGGATCGGGTGGATGCAGGGAGGATGTTCCAGATGATGGGTGAAACTAGAACTAGGGGGCATAGTCTTAGAATAAGGGGCTGCTCTTTCAAAACTGAGATGAGGAGGAACTACTTCACTCAGAGGGTGGTAGGTCCATGGAATATGCTGCCCCAAAAAGCTGTCGAAGCTACATCATTACATAAATTTAAAACAGAAATAGACAGTTTCCTAGTAGAAAAGGGAATGAAGGGTTACGGGGAGCGGGCAGGAATTTTGGACATAAGTCTAGGTTCGGATAGGTCAGGGCCCTGTGGGTAGCGGAGCGGGCCCAGGGGCTGTGTAGCCTGATCCTGCTCCTGTTTTCGTGTGTCTAATGCTGTTAGATTCAGGAGATAGTCCTGTCATAGTGGATTGGCGGTTAGGATCAGATCAGCCATGATCTTATTGAATGGCGGAGCAGGCTCGAGGGGCCAATTGGCCTACTCCTGCTCCTATTTCTTATGTTCTTATGTTCTTATGTTCTTATGGGAGTGGCCCTCATCTCCATGGCAAAGGGTACATATCAACTTTGCTGGTCCATTTATGGACTCAATGTTCTTAATCGCGGTGGATGCACACTCCAAGTGGCCGGAGGTAATAAAGATGTCCTCCACCACCACGGAAAAAATTATCACAGTATTAAGGACCATATTCACCAGGAATGGGCTGCCTGAACAGATCTGTTCTGATAATGGACCGCAATTTGTATCCGAAGAACTCAGGAAGTTCTTAAAAAACAATGGGGTTAAGCACTACACGTCCGCCCCATACCATCCCGCCACCAATGGATTGGCTGAAAGGTTTGTCCAGACCTTCAAGAAGGCCATAAAGGCCATGGGTAATGAAGACATAAATCTACAACATAAGGTAGATAACTTCTTGTTTGCATACAGGAATGCAACACATGTGGTTACAAACCAAACGCCCGCCATGATGTTTTTCAATAGAAGACTAAGATGCCGGCTGGATTTGGTCAAGCCAAACGTCAGAAGGGACGTAGAGAACCGGCAATTTCAAAGCATGAATGAAAGGCCAACTAGAACCTTCCAGATAGGTCAACCAGTTTTGGCCCGGGACTTCCGTACCGAGAAATGGCAGCCTGGAACTATTTGCACACGACTAGGACCGCTGATGTATACCGTGGACATTGGAGAAAGCACAATAAGGCGCCATGCTGACCAGGTCATAGAGTCATCCGAAAAAGGACAACCTACACCACAACTCTATACGCCTAGTGATGAAGCAGAGATACCCATAGTATCTACCTCCGATCCGGTGATACTGGAACCAGATAAACCCGACTCTAGCATTGAAGCTGAATCGACCTTGCCAAAAGAACCTACTACACCAACGAGGCGTTATCCGGACTGTAAAGTCTGTGGGTTATATGGTGAATTAATACACAGACTACAAGAGTAACTTTAACAGGACTTTACTATTCGAAGGTCAGGGCGAATCTGCCCAATCAATCCTTACACAGCACTTATATACCGGTGTGGTCACCACCGGTATCACAGTATACAGTAGGCTAGACAAAGTAGTGCAACCCTTAAAATAGTTCTCTTAAAGGTGGAACATTACATACACTACAATCCTCCCTTTTTAGGTTAACAATATATACATATTCCCATTAATATAACATCTTAACATATATACAACTTTATGTGAAACAGTTCACAGATTCAGTCTCTCTGGAGGCTTCCGGACTCTGTCCGGATAACGCCTCGGTGGTGTAGTCGTTTTCGGTGGTGTAGTAGGTTCTTCTGGCAAGGTCGATTTGGCTTGAAGGACCGTTTCAGGTTCATCGGATTCCAGTATTACCGGATCAGAGGTAGATGCTCTGGGTATCTCTGCTTCAACATTAGACGTATAGAGTTGTGGAGTAGGTTGGGCCTTTGTGGATGATTCTATGATCTGGTCAACATGGCGCCTTATTATGCTTTCACCAATGTCCACGGTATACATCAACGGTCCTAGCCTTTTTCCAATAGTTCCAGGCTGCCATTTCTCGGTACGGTAGTCCCGGGCCAAAACTTGTTGACCTATCTGAAAGGATCTAGTTGGCCTTTCATTCATGCCTTGAAATTGCCGGTTCTCTACGTCCCTTCTGACATTTAGCTTAATCAAATCCAGCCGGCATCTTATTCTTCTATTGAAAAACATCATGGCGGGAGTTTGGTTTGTGACCGCATGTGTTGCATTCCTGTACGCCAACAAGAAGTTATCTACCTTATGTTGTAGATTTATGTCTTCATTACGCATGGCCTTTATGGCCTTCTTGAAGGTCTGGACAAACCTTTCAGCTAATCCATTGGTGGCAGGATGGTATGGGGCGGACGTATAGTGCTTAACCCCATTGCTTTTTAAGAACTTCCTGAATTCTTCGGACACAAATTGCGGTCCATTATCAGAACAGATCTGTTCCGGCAGCCCATTCCTGGCAAATATGGTCCTTAATACTGTGATGGTTTTTTCCGTGGTGGTGGAGGACATTTTTATTACCTCCGGCCACTTGGAGTGTGCAGCCACCGCGATTAAAAACATTGAGTCCATAAATGGACCAGCAAAGTCGATATGTACCCTTTGCCATGGAGATGAGGGCCACTCCCATGGATGCAGAGGAGCTCGTGGTGGCGCGTTTTGGACCTTCTGGCATCCTAGACAGCTCTTGGTTATTTCTTCGATGTCTCCATCAATACCTGGCCACCACACAAACGCTCTGGCTAGGTTCTTCATTTTCACTCCACCCAGATGCCCCTCGTGAAGCTCCTTTAGTACTTTCTGCTGGAGTTTGGGTGGAATCACCACTCTAGATCCACACATCAAGGTTCCTCGGCACACTGACAGCTGTTCTCTTCTGTGCGAAAATGCTGGCAGCATTGGTTCGCCATGTACTGGCCATCCCTCCACCGTTAAATCGTAGACTCGTGAGAGAGTCGGGTCATTTCTTGTTTCCTTTTCGATCATGGAATTTGTTACTGGTAGACATTCCATTATGGTTGAGTGGAACATCTCCACTGGGTCCACTGTAGTTGCCTCTTCTTCCACTGGCAACGGTAGGCGCGATTACCCATCAGCATTTCCATGCTGTTTGGACCTTTTGTATTCGATGTCATATTGGTGTGTCCCTAGTAGAACGGACCACCTCTGTAGCCTTTGTGCTGTCATAGTGGAAACGGCCTTGTTAGGGTTGAATATGGACACCAACGGCTGGTGGTCTGTCAGCAATGTAAACTTCTTGCCCTGCAGGTAATGATTGAATTTCTTTACTCCCCACACAAGGCTGAGAGCCTCCCTATCTATCTGAGCATAATTTCGCTCAGCGGAGGTCAATGATCGGGACGCAAATGCTACTGGCCTTTCCGAGCCATTTGGTAACTTGTGTGAGAGTACAGCTCCAATACCATAAGGGGAAGCATCACAAGCTAGACGAAGAGGTAGCGTTGGGTTGAAGTGAGCCAACACTTCCTCAGAGGTAATCAACGCCTTGCTTCTGCGAAAGGCCTTCTTACAGTCCTCGCTCCACTTCCATGGTACTTCTTTCCGCAACAGAGCATTCAGCGGATGCAGCACCGTGGATAGATTTGGCAGAAACTTATGGTAATAATTAATCAACCCCAGAAACGACCTCAACTGTGATACATTTTCCGGAGCGGGGGCCTTCACGACCGCTTCGATCTTGTCAGGTGACTTGTGCAGCCCCTCTTGGTCAATGACATGACCGCAGTACGAGATCCGTTTCTGGAAGAACTCACATTTCTGGCGATTAACTCGAAGGCCATATTCCTTCAACCTGGTGAGCACCAGTTTCAAATTTGTGAGGTGTTCCTCCTCGTCTTCTCCCGTAATCAGGATATCGTCCAAGTAACACTGAGTGCTTGGAATACCCTGTAAGACCTGCTCCATGGCCCTCTGCCAAATTGCTGGAGCCGAAGCTACTCCAAAAACCAGTCTATTATATCGATACAAGCCTCTGTGCGTGTTGATTGTGAGATACTGGCGTGGCTCTTCCTCGACCTCCATCTGTAAATATGCTTGTGCCAGGTCTATCTTGGTGAAGTGTTTCCCGCCAGACAATGAAGCAAAGATATCCTCAATCCGCGGAAGCGGGTATTGTACCGTGTGAAGCACCGGATTAACTGTGATCTTGAAGTCTCCGCAGATGCGGACCTTCCCCGGTCCCCCTGGCTTGTTACTTGATGAAGACTTCATGACAGGAACAATGGGCGTGACCCACTCACTCCAGTCCACCTTCGACAGTACCCCTGCACGTTCAAGCTCTTCCAGTTCTGCCTCCACAGCAGGTCGTATCGCGTAAGGTACCGATCTGGCTTTGAAAAATTTTGGGCTTGCATATTCTGCAATCTTGATTTTTGCCTTAATTCCTCTCAGTGTTCCCAGTCCCTGCTGGAATACCTCTTTAGCCTCGTCCAATATTCTGGACAACCGTTCAGGTTTGACATCTTTCTTTCCGAAATCTACCGTCATTGTGTTTAGTGAGTGCCAGTCTATCTTTATTTTCCTGATCCACTCCCGTCCCAGAAGTGGTGGACCTCCCTTGGGTAGTACATATAAGTCCATTCCTTGGTGATCTTTGCCCTTGTGTCTCACCTTGACTTTTATCTTTCTGATGGGGTATACTTTATGCCCCGTGTATGTCTGCAATACTATCTCCGTATCCCGTAGGGGAATATGTTTGAATAACTTTTTGTAATCTTGTTTATTCATGACCGTCAACGCCGATCTGGTGTCCACTTCCATCTTCACTTGGACTTTTGCAATCTGCAGTGTGACCCAGATAGTTTGTCGGTCAGCTTCTTTACTCACATTGTGAATCCTCCGACTACCCAGTTCCTTGCTGTTGGGGTCTGAATCCGAATTCAGTTCATCTGGGCTCTTCACAGTCACCTTATGTACCTTTCTGTCCTTCTTCTGCGGTGACTTATTGTTGCTGGTCTTCTTTCCTGACCGGCATACTTTAGCTATGTGACCAAGTTTGCCACATTTTCTACATTCCTGGTTTTTAAACCAGCATTGGTTCTGGTCGTGTGTTGTCTTCCCACAACGGTAACATTTCGTTGTACCCGAAGTCATTTGATCCACACTGAGTACCGCTGTCTTCAGCTGCATTTCCGCCGTGCCTCTCGCTGCGGCTTCGTGCGATGCTGCAATAAGGACAGCCTTATCAAGTGTAAGATCGTTCTCTTCGAGCAGTCGCTTTTGTGTTCCTTCCTTTGACATCCCGCACACGAACTTGTCTCTCAGTGCCTCTGTCAGATTTACCCCAAACTGACAGTATTTTGCTAGCCTACGCAGTTCAACCAGGTACTCCGCATTGCTTTCCTCCTTTAGTTGCGTTCTCCCGTAAAATTTAGCTCGTTCCGCTAACATCAGCGGTGTGGGGTTCACATGATCCTTCAGGACAGCAACAATATTAGCGAAAGACTGATCCGCCGGTTTAGCTGGTGATAGAAGATGCTTCAATAACCCGTATGTCTTCGCACCCTTTGAGTTTAGTAAGGTTAGAGCTTTATCATAATTTGCTATCTTATTGACCTTACAATATATCTCGATGCGTTCTACATACGTGGTCCAATCTTCCACATCAGAATCGAATTCGTTGATGTTGCCACGCTTAGGCATCTTCACAATCTTCCTGAGAAACAACAACGAAATCTTTCTTTAACTCTTTTTTTCCAAAAATGGCGGTTTCCCGCGCTTGTCTTCTTCCCCGCCCACTTTCAAAAAGGCTGTTTCCCGCTCCTGTCTTCTTCTCCGCCTACTGGCGGGAGGGGTAAGCTTTTCCCTCGGGCGACGACCGCTGGCTTTCGGGGTTCGCAGCCTGCGCGCCGGTTTCAGTGCGTTCTTTGTTCCCTTTTCTCGGCAGGGCAACCGGCGCTGGGGACAACCCGTTGACGGCGAACAGTTCCAGCCGCTGGCTGAATCTCCTCGGTAACTTCAGCAAATGTGTATATTATTGTTCTTGTAAAAATGTTATTTAATGATTACTTAAAATGTTATGTACTATTTATCTAAAAGGGGAGGAATTGTAGTGTATGTACCTTTAAGAGGAACTATGTTTTTGAAGCCCCTGTATACTGTAGTACCAGTAGTGACCACTCGGGTATATAAGCCTGTGTAGCGTCTTGTGTTGTTAGTTCACCTCCAGACTTTGTTCAGTAAACACTTGTTAAATCAACTCCTGCATTCCGTGTCTCCATTAACACACGGATCTAACACCGGTGTAGCCATCAGGGTTGTTCGCCATGCTTGTGATAGCTAATGGCCGTTGAAGAAGAAGGACCTTCGATAGCAGCTGGAGTTTGGAGAAGAAGACAGTCGGCGTCCCGCCCCGGGGTAAAACATCAGGAGATCATCGACCTACCCCAGGCCGTTTGACGAGTCCAAGGACCGTAGCCCTAAGAAACCTATATGAAAATGGTCAAACAGATCATCGTCCTCCACACTGGTGTCCAGGCCCGCTGAGATTCGGCCTGCTCGTGACCTTCACATCGAGGAAGAGAGCAGTGTGGCGGAGCTCACAGCGCCCACCACGAGGAGACAGGATGCCTGAAGGGATCAAAACGCAGACCTGTTTCAAAACCTTGCACTTCCTAGTTGGATTGGTGAGCATGTTTCTGGCCCTTCATAATCAGATCTAGATAGGTTTAAGGGGGTGGACATTTAAGGGTATAATTAACAAGAGTTGTTGTCCTTCGATGTTCCGTGTGTTTCCCCATTTCATGATGATCTTTGTAGAGTATAATATGCCTGTATTTGCTTTAGTTAGTATTGTGTCGTTATGATTTGTTTGTGTTTTGCAATAAAATTTCATTTCGTTTCATTAAATGTGGTCTATAAGAGTTTTCTCTACATTGTAGTTCCTGTCCCAAAGTCCAGAGTACAGAATCTAAGGGGCGAGTGGGTCGAATCACTCACGGTTTTACTGTGCAAGAGAGAGAGGCCTCTAGAGAGAGAAACCTCTGCGATCAAAAACCCCTTACAGAAAATGGCGACCGCGGCAGGACTCTGGCAGCAGGATTGCAATGTACTAGATCCAAGTTTGAATGGACGAAATGTAATGGATGAGAGGATAGCGGATTATGTCTTTGGCAAGGCAAATCTCACTAAGCAGTGGATTTCCGATCTCTTACTGGATGGGCGTCCGGTGGATGCAGCCATCAGGTGGACAGAGAGCAAAGAGCATAAGAAGCCAGTGGAGAAGGCAGTGTGGCTGATGTGTTACAAAAAGCAAGTCCAGATTTTGGACCGGGTTGTTGCAGCACAGGCAGCCAGGATCACAACCCAGGCAGCAGAGATAGAGGAAAAGGCCATGGGTGGGGAAAAAACTCATCACAGCGCTTCACGCGCTGAATCAGGAACGCCAAGTGGTAGCTAGTCAACATCAGGCTAGGATAGAGTACCTGGAGTGCCAGGTTACTGAGGCAAAGATCCATGAAACGAGGATCCGGGAGAAAAACGCCCGCCTCGCACAACAGCTAAGAGTGCAGTAGGAGAGAGTAGTGGAGGTTAAGGCAGCTTACAAGCTAGCCCTCGAGCACGGGTTTGAGAGCACAGACCACGGCCCCTGCCAAAAGACCATAGAGGACCTAAGAACAGCCCTGGTTAAGGCAAAAGGCATGGTGTGCCTCGTCAGCCCGAAAGCCAGTCACATGGACTTTTTAAAGGAATCAAAGCAACCGATCCCAGCCGAAGTAGTTGTGGCACCAGCCACCGAGCCCTCAGCACCGCCGAGCTATAGTGAGACTTGGCCGGAAAAACAGGGGGTGGTAAAAGAGGAGTTAGCCGAGGTGGAATGTGAGGAAGAACAGCCACTGGTAGCAAAGCCGGGACCGGCACCAATGTGTCCCGCTCGGCACCAGAGGTTCAGTCCCAACGCCGACAATGGCGATGTCGGACAACACATGAACCAGCTCATGGTGCCCAACAGTGCCCAACAAACAAGATCCATGGTGACCCACCTCCCAAGACTCACAGTAAAGGCAGATCCCTCAGTTCATTTCAGGGAGATAGAGGAGACAGCCGCCATTAATGATTGTGACGATCAGGAACAGGCGAAAATGTTGCTCTTCTCCCTGGATTGCACAATCCTTCAGTGCCTCTCAGATGAGAGTAAGAGGGGACGGAAAGGGTATGTGGATCTCAGGGAGGAAGTTTTAGAAGTAATGGGAGTGGACGACGGTAGTCTGTTTGACCGTGTGGAAGGGACCGTGCAGCTATCTGGAGAACCCCCATGGGTTTTCGCAGAAAGGCTGTGGCCAGTGTATCGACGCAGTTGTCCGGGTGTGCCTGAACAGGTTGCAATGAGCGCCGAACAGCGGGTTCATTGGCTCCGTTGCTTGGTTACCAACAGCTTGCCACAGATACGGGCCCTAGCCAGATCTTGGTTTGATCCCCAAGGTCCCGCTGTCATGGAGGAGACGGTGCTCCGCCAGCTCAACGTTGCGTATAAGAATTGTAGAGGTCAGGAAACACCTCCCCAGAAGGGAAAGGTGCATGAGGCAAAACCCGCAGCCCCAAGCAAGAAGGAGTGGCGTCAGGAGGGGAATCGCCCTGCCCAAGCCAAGCTCAATTGCTACGGGTGTGGGAAGGATGGACATTGGCGCAAGGACTGTAGAAATCCGTGGAAGGATAATAAGGGAAAATTTCCCGCAGCCCAAGCCCAATCCCAGACCGCCGCCCCAGCACCAGCCCAAACCCAAGCCATAGCTCCTGCCCCAGCACAAGGAGTTGGTGCAGCTATGAACCCCGTTGCGATTGAATCAATTTTAGAGACAATGCGGTCTCTTATGATTTCGCAGGGGAAGATAGCCGTCACCACTGGTCTTGTCGTTCCTGAATCCCCGACCGCTGTGCCCAAATGACTAGAGCCAGCGCAGCCCATTTACCTGTGTGCGCTGCGATACGATATATGGAGGCGACCCCTCGTGGAGATGGAGGTGGAGAAGGTAAAAGGGATCTATTTGTTGGATACGGGGGCATCATGCACCGTGATCCACGCAGATAACCCTACCGCATCGCCTCCGTCCACCGGGGTCCCATACCTTCTGTCGGGCTTCACGGGCGAAGAACAGGCTGGCGCACATTCCATACCCCTCTCCATTTATTTAGGACCACTCCGCACCACATGGAAGTGTACACTAATGAAGTGGGAGGGGGTGGTGGAACAGGAGTCCTTGGGTCTGATTTCTTGGTAGCCCACGGGATCCTCGTGGACCTGAGAAATCACTGTCTCTGGGGAGCGGGTGCAGGCGTGAAAGGGATAGAGGATGCCAAGGCCAACCCAATGAAAGCACGGGTCGGCCGGCGGAAAGTAAAATTCTTGGGTCTGACCCTCCGCGCTGGCAAGAGAGACATGGACCAGGATAAACAGGAATCGGTGCAGGATCCACCGGTCCCTGCCAGTCGCGTAGCGAACTTACCCTGACACAATAAGTGGTTTCACTTCAATCAGTGCAAACTGTTTAAGCCGGGTGCAAAAGAGCCAGCAACTGAAGCAAGGTCTGAGGGTGAAAATCTTCAGCCGGAGGCGTGTGATGAGTCACAGACCACACAAGCTGGAACAGTAGCCTGCTTGGAGGGAGAAGCTGTCCCGCCCACCTGGGAGGTTTCCCCTATGGCCTGGGACTCGGACGAGGAGGAGCCCGAAGATCAAGGCCCTCTCCCTTTTCCGAACGCCATCGGGAGGGAGCCCGAACAGCTAGTCCACGCCCTTGATACGATTCTGGAGCAGGTGGAGTCGGAGGATGGAGGTCCCGCCCTCGACTCAAGTTTGGGGGAGGTAGAAATTGGGGGCGGAGATCCTCCACCTGTAGGGACAGGTGAGGAGGAGTCGTCTGCCACAGACCCAAATCCCAAAGGGGCAGAGCCTGAGGGAAGGGAGCCAAAGCTGGCAGTCGTGAAGGAGCCACGGGCTGTGAGAGCTAAGGTCCCACCCAAAGGTCCACTCGCCAAGGGAGGCTCACCAAAGGTACCCCCTCGCAGGTTGCCTCGGGCGCCCCAGCCAAGGAAGCTCTGGCCCGATTCCCCTCACCTCAGTAAACACCAACTTGGGAAATCCCTGACAGAACGCAGCCCCCAATTGACAGCAAAAGGCTGCAAGGAACCCAAGCCACAGGTCACTGCAGCCCCACCACAGGGAGCGGCAAGCTGCGGCCCAAACAGGGATTAGGCAAGCCGCCCGGGGACAGGCGGCGCTGTACATAAGTTTAAGTTTTAAGTTTAAGGTGTATATACATTAAAGTGTTCAGAGTCATAAGTAGTTTTGAGATCTGCTCAGTACGTGTATTCGTTTGGATCGAGGTCGAAAGACCCGATCATGCCTTCACCTAAGCCAGAATCTCTCGGGAGCCTGGCTATATCGTTTAGTCTTGTTTCAGGAGCCAGAGAGATGAGAGGGATCCTCGTCGCGTTCACGGTGATCGGGTGGAGCTGGGACTATCGGGGCTGCACCAAGGACTCCACAATCTATGGGTGCTCTGGCAACAGAGGCCCCATCGCGACTGACGGAACCGGCCCACGGGATGCTGAAGAGACTGCCGTATACTTCCATGAAGGGAGATGGCCAGGCTGGCTGGAGTCGAACTCTACAGAATACTCCAGCCAGATGGGGTTTGCATACAGAGAAACGTCTCTGATGTGCCCCAGGGTGCGGATCATTGCGCCCAGAATCAGCGTCACCATCGGGAAAAGGATTTGCCTTGTATGCTATGGACATGTACCTTTGGATCGCTGGTGGTGGCTGCGCAAGTTAAGCAAAACCATGAAGAACTCTACGGTCGAGTGGGAGAGACTGGGTAACAATACCCGTCGGACTATTATGGGAACTCATGGGGGGTTGAGTGCCTGTTGGGACAAATGGTGGGAACCAGATGAGGGGATCTACATCTGCATGTGGGGTTCAGAACGCGCTTGCCCCACAGGCGTCGCCATCTTTTTCCAAAGGCAGTGGCAGGATGCTGGACAAGGAATGAGGTGGGACGTCAGCACACGGGCATGCGGAGTCCCATACTCTCAGATCCCAGTAAATGCCACTGAGCTCATCACCCGACCCCGCAAGCCCCTGCCCACAATTCCGGTAGCTACAGCCCTCAAGGAAGGGTGCCCCACCACAACAAAGGGACCCGGGAATGGACTGGTATTGGTACCCACAGGTCAGGTGCTGTACCAAGGGGTGCACTACGCGGTGGCTTCGGTGATTTAAACCTCACCGAGGTGCGATTGCCAGAGTGGTGCCCCAGGGAAACGGAGCAATTATACCAGGTCCTGTTAACAAACATGTTCAGACAGTTTTACGAATTCGGCTTTGCTGATGTAGACAGAGCCGGATTGTACACCACACCACATGAGGTCTTGGACAGGATAGGGAGGCAAAGAAGGGGTGCAGTAAATGATATTTTTACAGCTTTTAACACAAGGACTTCTGTCATCAACACTCTGGATGACGTGGAGCTACAGACCCAGATTAATGGTTTGAAAACACCGTTACGAAAGATACTGACTGACGAGAATAAGGTAGTGGGTTCTGAGTTGCATGAGGACCAGGCCATGACACTACACTTAAAGAAATTATAGCTGAGCTGGAGAAATATGCTAAAACGGTAAATGCTCTCATCAGGGAGGATCAAAATGCGTCCGATCAGGCTGCGCAGAACGAAGCTTGCATGCTGTACGGGGCGTGGTTACTGGGCGAGGGCCGCAGTAACCTGGAGGATTTGAAACAAGGTTTAGTCCCCTCCTGGATCAGCAACAAGCACCTCGCAGCCCTCCACCCTTTTGAGAATGCATTGAGTCCATGCCAGCTCAGACTAGCTTCAGAGGCCTTCCCAGTCCCAGTGGCCTGTGTACGGTCTAACCACACCATTATTGGTATAGTGGTAAGAATGCCGGTGATGGGAAAGACAGCTAAACCCGCCCCGGTATACAGGGTGGAGAACATTGGAGTCATTCAGCGGGGTGCGCACATTCGCTACACAGGGGTCCCACCTTACGTCATTCGATGGGAGCATGCAATGATGGGTACCAACCTCTCGGCGTGCCGGAGCCGGGGAGCACACATCATCCTGTGTCCCCAGCACTTGAATGCCCATTCAAAACCACAGTGCGGGTTCAGAACAGCTGGCGCGAAGCTTATAAATTGCACCATGGAGGCAATGGCACAAGGCCATGTGCCCCCGCAGGTGGCGTATATAGGAGGTGGGACATACTGTGTCACCACTGCAGCGCCCCACTGCCAACATGGACAGCACGGTTGGTGTCCGGTTAGTGACAGCAGCTTCTGTCTCAAGCCCAGGGCAGAAGTTCAAGTGGCCCAAGAGCGAATTGTCCCCATTCCTGAACCTTCCACTGTTCACATCACTGTTAAAGAGAATTTCACCGATCTGCAGCGATTCATTGCACATTTTGGATATATCATTCCCCCTCTCCCTGAACACCTCACCAAGATATTAAAAGCCGTTGTTGTTTCACAGAAACATTTCTATACACTGGAGCAGAAGACTTTAGAGATAGAGGCAGACATATTGGATATATTGACCCCACCGTGGTGGGACCTGTTCACTAATGTAGAAGTCCCTTCTTGGATTAGGATAGCCTCCCACATTCTTGTAGTGTGCCAGGTTATCATTGTAGTTTATTTACTGTTTGTACACTGTAAAGGGGTCAAACATTCGCAAAAGTACGAGAATAGAGGGAAATGGAGGGAGCATTATGTGCGGGTAGAAGAAGAGACACCCATTTAGTTCTGCTGCTATTGTATAAAGTTAAAGTTTTCCCTCCCTCCTCTGTAATTGGTATGTGCATTTAATTTTTGTGTGTGTACTTTATGTTTTATTATTGAAGTTTATTAGATGTGTTGTTATTATTAAAAGATAGTGTGTATGCACCAGGTGATGTAAGGGTAATAGGCCCCCCTCCACGCCTGGAAGTGAGTATGTCAACTTTCACATCTGAAGTATTGCCATTTATAGATGCTTAATGTACACTCGGTTTTCTGAAATGGGAAATGCATGTGTCGTGGGGTCATAGATAGGTAAATACTGGGGATGGTTTGATTATGGAAGGTCAGAAAATTTTGCTCACCCAGAATTATGATACTTCAAGCAAGTTACAGTATCATCAGGGGGAGTGTAGGATTCGCAAAATTGAACTTTATATTATAAAGGGCCTATGGCAGAAGGGGCCATGATTTTAAAGACTGTTTTAAAAGAAGCCCAGGAAAAAGGGGCATACAAAATGGCTGCCAGACCCCGTGACCAACTTATTGGGACACTTTAAAATGGTTCCTGCAGTCCTCAGACAGCTTTGTGGATTCAACCCACAGTAGGTTCTGGAAGCCGTGTCATACACCTACACCCAAAGCACTGATTTTAACACTGTGGAGAAAACGCTTTCTGAGGCCTTGGAGGGACTAAAATCCTACTATGAAGAAAACCACCTTCGCACAAACCCGTCAAAGACGCAAGTTTGTGCATTCCACCTCAGAAACCGTGAAGCCAAACGCCAGCTGAAAGTAACCTGGTGTGGAGCAACACTGACGCATTGCGAGCACCCTATCTACTTAGGAGTCACCCTTGACCGATGCCTCACCTTCAAGAACCACATCGAGAAGACAAAGGCAAAAGTGAGCGTACGAAACAACATCCTGAATAAGCTCACTAACACAAGATTGGGAACAAGCCCGAAAACATTGCGAACCAGTGCACTTGCTCTTTGCTATTCCACTGCCGAATACGCCTGCCCTGCATGGGAAAGGTCTACTCATGCCAAGAAGATGGATGCCATTCTGAATGCAAGCTGCCGATTTATCACAGGCTGCTTAAAACCAACAAACACCAACAGCCTATATATCCTGGCGGGTACCGCTCCCCCTGATATAAGAAGAATGGTAGCCAGCAAGAAAGAACGACTCCGTCAAACATCAGATGAGAGACACCCTCTGCATTGTCATACACCTACACCCAGCCGCCTAAAGTCAAGAAAGAGCTTCATGAACAGTGTTGTTCGATTACAGTCAACCTCATCTGAAGCCCGCATCGCCTTGCGGAAAGACCGGCTCGCCAGTTTTGAACAACCCCCAGCGATGGAAATTTTACTTGATGAAAGCCTTCCCCCAGGAGCTAATTGCAACTGGGCAACCTGGAAGTGCCTTAACAGACTTAGGACCGGTGTAGGTTGCTCAAAGGTGTCACTGAGCAAATGGGGATATTCAACCAGCCCGACAACTTGTGAATGTGGAACTGAGGCACAGACTATGCAACATCTCCTGCAATGCCCATCATTAGAGGAACCCTGCACTGTTGCAGATCTTGCCGAATTCAACAACAAGGCACAAAAATGTGTCCAGTTCTGGCTGGGCTATGTATAGACTGTCCGTGGACACGATAAGAAGAAGAAGCATGTTGGGGAATAGATTGAGACAGCCCATAATGTAGAACTTCAGCAAACACACTGCTGCCTAGTGCCTGCTCCCATTCTGAGGAATTAACCAGTAGTAGGGGAATGGCAGGAGTTGGCACAAATGATGAAGGTGCTTCTCAAGACAATCCCATGTCAGTACCTCCAAGCCATGCCGAACAAATGAATACAAAACTACCACATGTCATCCAGGCCCAAACAACCTCTGCATCAATGCCCATAGTGCCTGTCATTGCAGGGCTATTTACAGACCCAGCACAAGGAGGTACTGGGCTACCTCCATCATTCTCAGAATATGGAAACACTTTGAAAGAGTACACAATTAGGAAGTAGTAGCAATCCGGAGAGCGTGAGTTCAAATCCCACCATGGGAATGTTGGAGAATTTAAATTCAGTTTAAAAGAAAAATCTGGAAATAAAAAGCTAGCATCAGTAAAAGTAAATCATGAAGCTGTCTGATTGTTGTAAAAACCCAACTGGTTCACTAATGTCCTTTAGGGAAGGAAATCTGCCGTCCTTACCCAGTCTGGTGTACATATAACTCCAGTCCCACACCAGCATGGTTGACCCTTAACTGCCCTCAGTTGTATCAAACCACAATAAATGCCAGCTTTGCCAAAAATGTCCACATCCCAAGAACTAAGGGCAAAACAAACTGAACTTAACTGAGCCACACACTCTAAAAGTTAATAAAAATTCTGTTTACTGATACTGGAATGTGTCTTAATAGTTCTTTTGGTATGAGCCACATTAAGGTTGTTGGGGAGAAATTACGTGGCAAGGATCTTGTATTGCTAATGGAAGCAGTGCTTTGTCTGGCAAAGGTATTGGGAACATTGGAAGTGACTGTTCTGAATTGGAAGTATAAAGTATTTCATTAAAGGTTTAATCTATTAGACTATGCCTGATGGCTATTGCTGATGAAACTCTTTGTTGCATAGACAAGTCTAATGTTTTATGGTCCTCCTCCAGTTGTTGCTGCCTTTTGCCTCCTGCCCGCTTCATGGCGAAGTCCTTTTGCAAGGCAAATTTGTGCAGGAGACAGCAGGCTAAAATAATTCTGGAGTCCTTGGTTAGGCTGTACTGTAGAATTCTCCCTGATTTGTCCAGGGCTCTGAATTGCTGCTTGAAGATGTGGAACGTGCACTGAACTAACACCCACTTTTAAGCATTGGACCTCTCCTCCGGTCTTGTTCTTGCATTACGTAGCGGTGTCATAAGCCACTTACTAAATTCACTACATGTGGGGCACTTACCAGCCAACAGGCAGAAGAAAAGTAAGTGGTGCATAATGTTAATCGAAAAACTGCCAGGAATAGACCATTGATTGCCCCAGAGTAATTAAATAAACATGTATTCAATACAATTGATTGTAGGAATTTAGCAGATTTCGCAATTTGAATGCCCCAGCTTTGGCATAATTTTACTGTAAAGCAAATGTTATCCTGTTTCAGTCTTGTTGCATCTGATCCTGATTTACTAATGCTCATCACAATGCAGAACAACTGTTCAAAAATATTAATACAATTTATAATGCCATCATTATAAATCAGCGGCATGTGCATCCACTGATTACAGCACATTCCAGCTGCCTTGAGGAGTATGCACTTAGACACCAAAAATAAACAGCAACACATTCAAGTTAAGTTTGCTGGTTCCTTATTTGTAAGAAGGTAGATGTGATGCTGTTAGTTTTTCAAAAGATGCAGGCTATATCACAATAATGTTAGTGTGAAAATTAAGCAGATCTGAACCTTGAGAACTGAATGAGCTTCACAGGACAAGCTTCAGAACACTGCAATTTAGGTAGTTGGACTTTAAGGGGGGAATTTTTCGGGGGGTCAGCAGGTGCGATCGGTGGCGGGTCATGTGGGAAAGTGTTTTTTTTATAGTGGGGCAGGACCCCACTGTCAACCCGCTGCCATGCGCCTTTCCCAAATGTTGGATCTGTCAGCACTGAACAGACCCGACACGCATCGGCGGGGAGGTAATTGAGCCAATTATTGGCTTGTTTAGAAGCCCTTAACAGTGATATTTTACCCTCCTTTTAACTTTACCAGGTCGCCCACGGAATTCACGCTGCTCCTGGACCCCGTCTGTTCATCTCAGGTGGAGGTTGAGTGGCCATTGAAGCAGATGATTGGTGACAGCGTTAAAACTTATATAAAACCTCACAATTTTCACCTACACACTTTCCAAACTCAGAGGCCTAGAAATTCAGTAGGCTTAGCGCCCCATTTGGGGCGCTGGAGGGCCTAGCGCCGGAGTTATGGCCAGTTGGCAAATTCAGTGGGGCCCTTCCGTCGGCGTTACACCGGTTGCGCTGCGCCGGCACCGATGACGTCATCGGTGTGCGCAGCGTCCCGGTTGCCGTGGTGACGGGCCCCAGCGCCGAAATTGAGTTGCGGCCGCCTCGCCCTTGGCAGCCGCAACTAAGACTTTGGCAACCGAGTCTTGCAGGAGTTAGCGCCGGCGCATTAAGGTCGCGTGGCGGCCGGCCGCTTTCCCGCCGGCCGCCTGCCCGCACCTCCCTCCCCGGACTCCTCCACCCCCCCCCCCGCGGAACAGATGCGTCTGGCCTGCAAGCCTGGCACTTGTCCGAGGTGCCGGGCTCATTTTTCTGAACATTTGAACGGCCAGCGGGCGGGTGCAGGCAGCTCCTCCTTAACTGAAGGAGGAGGCCTGCACTTCCCCAGCCTGCCGCACCGCATCGGGTGCCGCAGCGCCGGAATTGCGCCGCAATGCGGCACTCAGCGCCCATTTCGAGGCGCTGACACCCTCTAGTAGCGCCGGCAGCCGTTTGGGCGCGGCGCTACTGAATTTTTGGCGCGCGCAGGGGGACTTAGCGCCGGTGCTAAATTTCCGGCGCTAAAGCCCTGGCGAACCCACAACCGAATTTCTAGGCCAGAGACTCTTTGGTTTCTCCCCCTGGAAGACAGATTGTGCTTTAGGCAGGCTTCAAGTCTTTGTAGCAAAGTCTCCAGCTGGGCTCACCTCATGCAGCAACCTCTCTCACCTTTGACAGAGTACTGCTGTCATCTCACCTTCAACTGGTATCTACTCCATCAGGATGGGAACCATTTACACTCTGTCATCTTGGCCCTCAGAATCTGACCACGATGAACCCCAACACCAGCATCACCAGGCACACCAGCATCACCAACAACAACACCAACCTTCTCCACAATCAACTGATGCTGCATAGGACACAGGGCATCGGCACCCAACCACATTGCTACCCTGGACACCAAGGATGGCCTCACCATGGCCACATTTACTTCACTTGACACTGCAGACCCTGGCTGCCACATGATGCGCCAGGTTGCACCTCCCCACACCAGCCCCAAAAAGCATCCCTACAATGTCCAAGCCATTCCTTTCACACTCATCACCATTGTGGGGGGAGGGTGGGGGGTACTGTTATGTCTCACCATTCACTGCAACTCACTAAACCACTTCCAAAGGTGCACACAAATCTGTCCAAGAACGCAAAGTGTTGAAAATAAAGGTTTCAATGTTTGACACCACATTAACAGAAACTTTACATGAACATTACGTAAAACACCCAAGTGCCTACCCTTGTGTGTTGTTAGGGATGACTAGTGAGATGGGGAAACGATAATATAGATAGAGAGGGATGGGTGGAGGTGCAAGGTAAGTTGGTGTAAGGATGTGCAGAAGTAGGGTAGGGAAGGCAGAGTGATGAGGATGTGGTGAGTGGCACAGCAGGATGAGGTTGAGTGTGGCTTTGCAGTAACATTTCATGATCTACTGAGATCATTGAAAGGTTTGCGCCACTGCAGCCTGGTCCTCCTGATGACATCCCTGCTTGTGCCCTCCTGTGCAATGTGCAACCAGGCTGTGTTGGTGTCCTGGGGAGGTCTCTTCTGCCCATGGGAAGGGAAGAGGACCGCCCTTCGTGCTGTGATTCCCTCCATAAGCATATGGAGGGAGTCATGGGTGAGCCTGGGTGCAGCCCTGCACCTTTGTGCATTGATTGCCAGTGTTTGCAGCACCTCAGTGCTGTAGAACACTGACAGCACAACTGTCAAACTCAACTTATGCATGGTCCCTTTAAGGAAACCGGCTGATGATGCGTCATCGAATGATGTCACCAGACCCGCTTCCTTCAATTGGCCGGGAATCGCGCAGGGCGGGCTTAACAAGCCCAATCAGCATAAATAATTCTACACAGCAGGCGGGACCCGCCACGGACCCACCGGGGTAGGAGAAATCATGGCCTAAAAGTTTAAAGGGGACATGGAACTCTGTGAAGGCATCTTAAAACTGTTTTGATTTTATGTGAAACATACTGAATTATATGTATATAATAATCTACTTAACTGAACAATTTTACGAGGCTACATCCTATGTCTCACGGATGCCTGAAATACGTCTGATGCCATACAGGCCTCGAACAATATTAGGCGTCCTGGGCAACCACCTTAAGCAGGTGTTAGGCACTATTGCGGGTCATTGCCAGCTGTGTTGGGCCCCCTCCCTCTCCTCCCCTCTTCTAGGACTTACCTAAGGGCTACTGCTGGCGAGGCAAATGGCCCAAATTGGATCGGGCCACACAGGCGAGCTGCCACTGTAAGCATGACAGGCGCTGGCAGCTCACCTCAGTTATTCAGAGGAGGCCTGAGGCCCAATTTCGAACAGGCTTTGGGCCTACCTGTTTTGCCGCAGGGATCATATCCACATTAACAGAAAATTTACATGAACATTACACGAATAGCCCCAATGAGTTTCTACCACAGTGTCAGTTCCCAGGTTCTTTATCCAGCTGTTGCAAAAGTATGAAGCACAATAAAAAAGAGGCGACTGAGATACCAGTAAGTCTACACATCTCACTTTATCTTATCTATATAAATAAAGCGGTCGATCTGTCTGTCTGTCCTTCCGTCTGTCTGTCTGTCCGGCTATACACTCTAAAGTTATAGAGCGTACCTACACGTGCGTTACATCAAAAGAAAGCTTACGATTCCATAACGGTCATAAGCATATTTACATTTCGGCCAGACAACAATTGCGCCCGCGGTATCCAAAGAATGTTCAAAATTCCACTCATTATCCGCTCATTAGCATAGAGTGACGTTAAGGTCGACCAATCGTACGGTCGAGCGACCCGACGGTCGACCAATCACTGCGTGGCGGGGGCGGGTTCGTCGCGCATGCGGGCGGGCCCTCCTAGAGTCGAGTGACAGGACGATTGACCAATCCTACGCTGCGGTGACATGACGGTCGACCTGTGGGCGGGCCTAATCGTTTTGAACCAAGGTGAGTGTCAGCCATCTTGATTCCATTCTCTTTCCCGCTTTCTGTGTGTTTCTTTTCAAATCTACATTTCCAGCCAAAAAAAATTGCTTTTATTAAATTGTTTTAAAAAAAAGTTAATTCATTTGTAAATATTTTCTCTAACCTGATGATTCTTTTTCCTACCTTTCCCCATTTTTGTAAGGCCTCAAAGCCTAGGCCTCAAAGCCTGGGCCTCTCCTGCCCAGCCACCCCTGAGCTAGGTAATTGTCCCACGGCTTCTGGTAAGCTCCTCCCCCCCCATTCCCCCCCCGTCACGTTACCCGGGGCAACGGCATCGGCCGCGAGGGTCACGTGACATGCACAAGGTGCGCGCGCAGCAGGAGCAGCTGAGATGCGGCGTCTCTATTCCCCGCTCGGTGGTCTTGAAGCCGGCTCGGGGGTGGGGCGGGGCTCGGAGAGCGGAGCTCTCGGGAGTGCGGGGCGGGGTGGCCGGGGCTCGGAGAGCGGGGCTCTCGGGAGTGCGGGGCGGGGCGGCCAGGGCTGGGAGAGCGGGGCTCTCGGGAGTGCGGGGCGGCGCGGCCGGTGCTTGGGAGGACGGGGCTCGGAAGGGGGCTCAGCTGATCAGGCGCTCATCAGGGGTCGGCCCGCAACACATCGACCGGAGGAGTGGCGGCTCTCTCTCCTTCCCCCCCCGCGGCCCGAGAGCCCGACCCAAAGCCACCAAGTGATTGGCCGCAGCGGTCCGTACCGGGAGCCGCCGTGCACAAAACTTCCCCGCGGCATCAACAGCCCCGCCCCAGAGCCCGACCCAAAGCCACCAGGTGACCAGCCGTGGCGGTCCGTAGCGGCCCACTCTCTCTCTCTCTCACACACTCCCAGTCAGCACCAACCAGATCGCTCGCCGCCATCTTTGATCATGGCAGCACTTCAATGTTGGGAAACAACAGCGCCATATTTGATCCTGGCGGCACGGCAATTTCCTCGTGACGCCATCTTTGATCACGGCGGCACTTCAATGTGGGCCTGAACAGCGCCATCTTTGATCATGGCAGCACTTCAATGTGGGGAAACAACAGCGCCATCTTTAGTCTGGGCTGCCCGGTTTCTTCTTCCTTCCCTCACTCTCTCCTTCCCCCTCCCCCCTCTTCCCTCCTCCCCCTCCCCTCTCCCTCCCCTCCCCCCCTCCCCTCACTCCCCTACCCCTCCTCCACCCCCTCGCCTCTCCCCCTCCTCCCCCCTCCCCCTCCCTCCCCTCTCCCGCCCCCCCCTCCCCTCCCCCCCTCTCCCACCCACCCCTCCCCTCCCCTTCCTCCCCTCCCCTCCCCTTCCTCCCCCTCCCCCTCCCCTTCCCTCCCCCCTCCCTTTCCTCCCCCTCCCTTTCCTCCCCCTCCCCTTCCTCCCCCCTCCCCTTCCCCCCCCTTCCCCCCACCCTCCCCTTCCTCCCCCTTCCCCCCAGTCGCTCTCTCTCTTCCCCCCAGTCGCTCTCTCTCTTCCCCCCAGTCGCTCTCTCTCTTCCCCCCAGTCACTCTCTCTCTTCCCCCCAGCCACTCTCTCTCTTCCCCCCGTCGCTTTCTCTCTTCCCCCGTCGCTCTCTCTCTTCCCCCCAGTCGCTCTCTCTCTTCCCCCCAGTCGCTATCTCTCTTACCCCCAGTCGCTCTCTCTCTTCCCCCCAGTCGCTCTCTCTCTTCCCCCCAGTCGCTCTCTCTCTTCCCCCCAGTTGCTCTCTCTTCCCCCCAGTCGCTCTCTCTCTCTCTCCCAACAACAACATGCCCTCAAAAAAGCCTCGGCACCGCCGGGCACTTGAGCTAGTTATAATAATATAAGTGCTTCACAGTCAATCATTAGAATGCCCTTTCACCTTTTAGTAATTGCCATGATGCAGTGATTTCAAGATTGATTTTAATAAAGGTACTGTAGAGTACTATAATGACCAAACATAAGCCTAATGGGCACTTAGCAGTTACCAGCTTTGAACCCAAAATTAACTTTGGCAGTTATGGGGCATTTCTGTCTTGACTCTGCACTGCACATAACTTATTAGTGCAGCATTGATACTAGAATTTCAATTAAGTGTAATGGTGTTATTGTTAAATGTTCCCAAAGCTGTTCTATAATATTTTATTTTACTACTAAGATTGTAATAAAGTATAATGGTCTGTGGTCCTTCACCAGTACTGCTCCCGTGTCTCCACTGTATCATTCTGAACACTTATGCCAGAAATGTTCTTTACCTGGGCGGGTCAGGTGGGGCAGTTGGTGTGGCGGTTTGTGACCCTGTTCTTGCTTCCATCCCCACTGCAGAATTGACTTTGTGCTAATGGGGCCTATTAAGCCTGCCCTGTGGGTTACCCAGCCCTATTAATTGGTGCGGGTCTGATGACATCATCGATGACACGTTTTCAGACTGGATATTTAAAGGAGCCATGGCCACATTGCATTTGAAGATTCATCTAGGAGTGTGCAGTCACTGCACTGGAGGATTTGATTGCTACAAACACTTGGAGACATGACTGCACAGACGCAGAGGGCTGCACCCAGATTCTCTGATGACTCCCTCCATATGATTGTGCAGGGAGTCAGAGCATGCAGGGAGGTCCTCTTCCTTTCGAATGGGCAGAAGAGACCTCCCCAGGAAAAAAAAAGAGCCTGGCTCCAAATTGCAGAGGAGGTGAACAGCAGGGATGTTGTCAAGAGGACCTGGATGCAGTGCCGGAAACATTTCAATGATCTCATTAGATCAAGAAAGGTGAGTACAAAGCCACACTCACCTTCATCCTGCTGTGCCTCTCATCACATCCCCATCACTCTGCCTTCCCTACTCCTGCACATCCTTACACCAACATACCTTGCACGTCTACCCATCCCTCTCTATCTACATTATCACATCCCCATCTCACTAGCCACCCCTCACTGTCACGCTCATTCTAATGGAATCATATCAACTAACAACATGCAAGGAGGCCACTTAGCATTTCCACCCCAATCCATCATAGTCTCCCTCTAAAGATGTAACCCATTCATTCCTTACACTCATACCATCACTCTCACTCAACCTTCTCTTCTTTCCCTTCTTGCAGGAAAAGAGATAACACAATAAGAGGGAGAGAACTGGAGGTGAGCATCCATCATTTGCCACCCTCACAACAGCTTAATCATAATCATAATCATAATCAACTTTATTGTAATTGTTAGTGCACAAGTGCAGTACAATGAAATGTAGGCTTGCGGCTCCCGAGAGTGTACATTTAGATTAAGACATTTAAACATTCAACATTCATTTGGCTTGTAATACATTAACATAAACATAATAAAGTGAATTGGCATATGTGCAGGCTTTAGAGTTTATTTGTGGAGTTCAGTAGGATGACAGCCCTGGGAAAGAAGCTGTTCCTAAATCTGGTCGTTCGGGTGTAAATGCATCTGTAGCATCTCCCAGATGGCAGGAGGGCGAACAGACTGTGGCTGGGGTGGGTAGGGTCTTTGATGATGGTCGGTGACCTCCGTAAACAGCGTTTCTGGTAGATGTTCTCTATGGTCGGTAGCCGGGTGCCGGTAATCCGTTGGGCAGTTTTGACTACCCGCTGCAGGGCTTTCCGGTCATAGTAGCTACAGCTGCCATACCATACTGTGATACAGTTCATCAGGATGCCCTCTATTGTGCAGTGGTAAAAGTTAGAGAGGATCAGGGTGTTATGTTCATTAATAAATAGACATTCTTATTATGAACACAGCTAGCTTTTGCTAGTTACTTTATTGAGCACATGTGGACTAGGTACTGTATCTGTAGAGGCTTCCATCTTGACTGCTGCCTTGTGGGTAGCCTAGTGCCTCATGGGTAATGTAGTCTTGATATCTATACAGCTGGGTAGTGTAGTCTTATACATTCAGCTATATACAGCTCGACACAGCTCTACGGCTCTGCCTAGTGTCCACTATAGAATGACATGTTATTGATCATTACACAGGGGTGACAGGTTACATCCCTTCAGCCTCCTTAGGAAATATAGGCGCTGCTGGGCCTTCTTCACCAAAGAGGAGGTAGGGACCAGGACAGGTCTTCCGTGATGTGGACTCCGAGGAACTTAAAGCTGCCCACCCTTTCCACCACAGCCCCATGGATGTGGATGGGGGTGTGACTTCCGCCTTTAGACTTCCTGAAGTCCACAATGATTTCCTTGGTTTTCTTGATGTTAAGGGCCAGGTTGTTATCGGCGCACCACTTCACGAGATGCTGGACCTCCTCCCTGTAGGCTGACTCATCGTTGTTGGTGATCTGGCCTACCACCGTGGTATCATCCGCAAACTTGATGATGGTGTTGGAACCATTAACAGCCACACAGTCGTGGGTGAAGAGGGAGTAGAGGAGGGGGCTCAGCACACATACTTGTGGGGCCCCCGTGTTCAGGGTCAGGAGACTGCGTTAGAAGTATCGGGATTAGCCGAGCAGCTGGAGGTGGGAGACGAAGAGAGGAGATCATCTCAGCAATCTGGTGACAGAATTACATATCATACAGCTACATGGCATACATAAGTCACTCATGTGGGTACTGATGTCATCAGCCACTGAATGGTCATTATGTGTATAATGTTATCTGTACCCATTCTTCATATGGCATATCTAACTCATCTCTTTACTCTCCCACAGGACCATCAAGAGCCACCCCTCCCCCCCCCACTGTCCAGGAGGACGAGGAAGACGACTCCTCAGAGGAACCTCCAGCCTCTGAGGGTGCAGCGTTACCAGACATAAGCGCACCCAGCACCAGCGCAGAGATGCACACCTCGGTGGGTCCCACGCAAGATAGAGTAGTGTTGTCATTGGGTCTGTCACAAGTCACAACCGAGCAAGAGAAGATGGTGGAGATAGCGAAAGCAATGGAGACTCCTTGCCGGAGGGCGCAGGACGCTCCCAGCTCTGCTCAGCTGCATGCAGACGCTGAGCCTTGGGGGCCATCCAGAAAGAGGTGAACCTGGAGGTACAGGAAGAAGTACAGGGGGCTCTGACAGGTTTTGCAAGCACAATGTCTGCAAATGTTCAGAGAATGGATGAGTCCATCTCCAACATGAGCACCACCGTGTCACAGCCGATGGCGACTGTAGGTTCTTCCATTGATAGGATGGCCACCTGCATGTTGCAGCTATTGCGCCACTCACAGGGGCACATGGTCTCTATGGAGAATAAATAGCAATCTATGGAGGATAGATGGCAGAGGCTCATAGACCTCCTGTCTAGGAGGGATATCAACGTAGACGTGGGTCCTCATGGCCCCACAGATGTGCAGCAAGGTGATCTCCAGCTGCTTGCTAGCAGGGAAGCCTTATGTTCATTAATAAATAGACATTCTTATTATGAACACAGCTAGCTTTTGCTAGTTACTTTATTGAGCACATGTGGACTAGGTACAGTATCTGTAGAGGCTTCCATCTTGACTGCTGCCTTGTGGGTAGCCTAGTGCCTCATGGGTAATGTCATCTTAATATACATACAGCTGGGTAGTGTAGTCTTATTATATACAGCTATATACAGCTCTACGGCTCCACCTAGTGTCCACTATAGAATGACATGTTATTGATCATTACATCCTCCTTTCTTTGAGGTATAACAAAATCAATATCAATCAACTTTCAAGAAAACAATAAAGATAATATCAGTAACACTTTTGTTAGTGCTCTATAAACATAAACATTTTCAAAACAGTCAACACATTTTCAAAGCTTTACATTGTACTCAAAGATTAAGGCTATCAGGCTCTTTTACTTCACGTGTGGATCTTCTCAACACGGGTAAGTCTGATGTGTCTTCATGAGATTGTTCTGGCGGTGAATGACAAGATGCAGTTGCGGCATTGTCATCAATCTGCTCTTGAATAGTCTCTTGTGTTTTTAGGAGGGAATGGCGGTTCCTCCTGAGAATCTGTCCTTCCTCAGTTCTAACAGTATATGACCTTGGTCCTACTTCCTCAAGAACTGGAACTTTCCTGTTCCATGCATCTGGATCCTCAATCCTGACAACATCATCCCTTGTCAATGGATTTAGAGTTTTGGATGACTTGTCATAGTATGATTTCTGTTTCAGCTTTAACAGTTGAAGTCTCTGTCTCAGTTCCTCACTTTGCTGTTCTTTTGCACAGCAGGGTAGCAAGTTGCGCAACTTGCGACCCATTAGTAGTTCAGCAGGTGAAGAACCACAGTCTAAAGGTGAGGCTCGGTAGCTCAGCAGGGCGAGATAAGGATCAGACTTGCTTTCTGTCGCTTTCTTCAGTAGCTGCTTGAGAACTTGAACACCTTTCTCTGCCTTACCATTTGACTGAGCATACAAAGGACTGGATGTGATGTGCTGAAAGTCATAATGTGCTGCAAACTGCTGCCACTCCTTACAGTTGAAGCACGGACCATTGTCGCTAACGGCAATCCTGGGAATTCCATGTCTGGCGAAGATGGATTTCACATGCATTATGACACTGCTTGCTGATGTGCTTGAGAGCAGTGCCATCTCAGGATAGTTAGAATAGTAGTAAATCACTATTAGATATTCTTTACCATTTAAATGAAAGAGGTCCATACCAACCTTTTGCCACGGTGCTGTTGGTAAGTCAGCTACTATCATTGGTTCCTTTGTTTGTTTGTTCTGGTGTTTCTGACATGTCTCACATTTGCCTATCATGTTCTCAATGTCCTTATTTATGCCAGGCCAATAAACAGTGTCTCTTGCTCTCCTTTTGCATTTTACAATTCCGAGGTGTCCCTCATGAATCCTTTTGAGCATGTCTTGACGTAGAGCCTGTGGAATGACTATTCTGTTCTGTTTTAGTAATAGTCCACTTGCGACACTCAATTCTGACCTTATGTGAAAATATTTTGGACAGGAACCTTTTGACCAACCATGATGAATGCCCTCTATTACTGTTTGTAATACTGTATCTTTTACTGTTTCTTCTGCTATTTGCTTTGATTTTGTGTCTGACACGGGCAGCGCAGCAGTGACCATACTCACATGAACATCCACGTCTTCCTCAGTAGAGCTCACATGACTCATTGTGGGTGCTCGGGATAGTGCATCTGCTAACACTATGGGCTAAAAATTCAGTTTGGGGCGCCAAGCTCGCCTGGGCGCCGGAATTACCGCTGCACGCGGAGCCACTTGCGCCATCAGGATATTCAGTTTCTGTGCCCCAAATGGAAGCCGGCCGCTAAACGAGGCTTCCCGCGCCCCGCTTGGGGCGCTGAAACTGAATATCTGCGCGCAAAGTGCCGCAGCGCCACCCGCTGCGGCACGGCACGCTGCGGTACTGCAGGCCTTCCTCCCACTGTTAAGGGGGAGGTGGCTGCAACAGCGCGATCCCCGCTCGCGAGTGCCGGCAAATGAGCCCGGCACCAAGGAGAAGTGCCGGGCTCTCGGGAAACAGCCGGCAATGCCGCGGTGGGGGGGTGGTGTATGAGGCCGGGGACGGAGGTGCAGGCAGGCGGCCGCCGAAAAAGCGGCCGGCCGCACCTCCACCTTAACTCGCGCCACTACCGCCACAGGTTGGCCCCTGTGTACCGGTCGCTATTTGCGGCCAGCGCGGAAGAGGCGGGCGCGACCTAATATGGCGTTCGGGGCGGTAGCAGGGCGCTGCGCACACCGATGATGTCATCGGTGGTGGCGCAGCGCTACAGGCTAACGCCGCCATTAGCGCCCCGCTAAATATCGCGGTGGTTGTGGCCAGTGGCGCTAAAGCCTCTGAGTGGCCTCTTTGGGCGCAAACTGGTGGCGCAAGCAACTGAATTTCTAGGCCTATGTATTTGCCTGGTGTGGATCAGTTCAAAGTCATATCTTTGCAGCTTCATCATGAGTCGTTGAATCCTTGGAGACATCTCATTCAGGTTCTTTTTTATGATGGCAACCAGAGGGCTGTGGTCTGTCTCAACTGTGAAGGTGGGAAGTCCATATATGTAGCCATGAAACTTTTCTAGTCCAACTACCAAGCCTAGACATTCCTTTTCAATCTGGGCGTATCGACACTCAGTATCAGTCATAGACCTGGAGGCATAGGCAACAGGCTTCCAATCTTCACCCTCTGCTTGTAGCAAGACCGCACCTCGGCCATCTTTTGATGCATCCGTTGACACTTTGATTCTTTTTGTTGGGTCAAAGAAGGTGAGTACAGGTGTGGTTGTCAGCACTGTTTTGAGGTTTATTCACTCTTGTTCATGTCTTTCTGTCCATGCGAACTCATTTGTTTTATGTAGCAGGTCTCGCAGACAGGCTGTCTTGGCTGACAAGTTAGGAATGAACTTTCCAATGAAGTTTATCATCCCCATGATGCGTAGCACTCCTTTTTTGTCAGTGGGTCGGGGCATTTTGAGTATGGCGTTTACTTTTTCCATATCTGGCTCTATTCCTTTACCAGATAGATTATCTCCTAGGAAAGTGACTTCCTGGATGCCAAACTGACACTTGGCTTTGTTGAGCTTCAGTCCATTCCGGCGTATGCTCTGTAGCACTTTAGTCAGTCTCTCATTGTGTTCTTTCAGTGTGGAGCCCCAGATGACGATGTCATCAACATAGACCCGAACTCCTTCCAGACCTTCAATTATGTGTTCCATCGCTCTATGAAAGATTTCAGATGCAGATATTATCCTGAAAGGCATTCTGAGGAAACAATACCTGCCAAATGGTGTGTTGAAGGTGCAGTATTTGGTGCTCTCTTCATCCAGTTTTAGTTGCCAAAATTCTTGTGAGGAATCGAGCTTCGTAAAGTATCTGGCACCTGACATTTCACTGGTGATTTCTTCTCGCTTGGGAATCTGGTAGTGTTCACGTTTTATGTTTGCATTTAAGTCCTTTGGATCCATGCATATTCTTAGAGCATTGTTCTTTTTCTTTACACATACCATGGAGTTAACCCAGTCTGTTGGCTCTTCGACTTTCCTGATGACTCCTAGTGTGGTCATTCTTTCTAGTTCATTCTTGAGCCAGTCACGCAGGGGTGCTGGAACTCTTCGTGGAGCATGTACCACTGGCTGAGCATCCTCCTTTAGCTGGATCTTGTAAGTGAATGGTAGAACTCCAAATCCTTTGAACACATCCTGGAAATTATTCACTACAGAATCCACCGAGTCATCTGGTCTGCTTATGGCACAGTTTATACGGTAGACTGTTTTGACCAGTTCCAAGTCCTCACAAGCTTTGTCACCCAGTAGTGAATCAAGTCTTTCAGCCTCAACAGAAAACATGAGATGATGCACTTCGTCTTTGACTGTCACTTTAAGTCTCCATACACCTAATCTATCTATTTTCTGTCCATTATAGTCCCTCAGTAGTACTGACTTTTTCTGTATTTTGGGCTTTTCTTTCATATTGTTAATGTCACTCATACTGATTAAGTTTGCTTTTGCCCCAGTGTCTAGTTTCAAGGTAACTAATGCTCCATTTACCTGCAGTGGGATCATCCATTTGTCCTCTTTTACTGCATTAACTTTATGTTCAGCATTGTCCATTTCTGATGGCTGCACATTTTCTGTATCCTTTTTGATATTGCCACATGACACCATTCCTACAAAAAATGTCTCACTTAAATCAGTGTCCTCAATTACATTAACTCGTTGCCCTTTCTTAGTTTTTACTTTTGAAAAGCATTGTTTGGCAAAGTGATTCTTTCCATTACACTTTGTGCACATTTTTCCAAACGCTGGGCATTGTCTTAACTGGTGTTTGTAACCACAGCGTTTACAATTAAAAATTTCATCCTCCGATTGCTTTTCATTTCTGTTCTGCCCACGTTTCTTCCCCTTGTAGGACACAGCACCGACAGCAGCATTATCACTCATTACAATCGCATCATTATTGATTTCACTGAAAGTCTTCGCGTACTTTCGAGCTAGCTCGCTGGCTTGGCATATTTTCACTGCATTTTCCAAATTTAGTTTGGTTTCTCTCAACAGACGTTCCCTGACTTTTTTATCATGAATATCAAACACAATCTGGTCACGAATCATGGATGATTTCAGCTCAGAGAAATTACATGTCTATGCTTTCAGTTTCAGATCAGTTATAAAGCTATCAAAAGTCTCATTTTGCTGCTGTGTCCTTGAACAGAACATGTATCTTTCATAGGTCTCATTCTTTTTGGGAGAGCAATGTGCATCAAATTTTTTTAGCACATCTTCTAATTTTTCTCTGTTCTCCTCTGGATTAAATACAAATGTATTAAATACCTCTATCGCCTGTGGGCCTGCAACCGTAAGCAGCAACGCTATCTTCCTTGCGTCTGGCTTCGTACCGAATCCGATGGCTGCAATGTAGAGTTCGAATTGTTGTTTAAGAGTCTGCCAATTGTAGTCGATGTTTCCTGTGAGTTTCAAATGCCCTGGTGGCTTCAAATTCTCCATGTCACTTTTCACAATTTTCAGCAGAGCTTCACCATCCTGGTACCATGTTATGTTCATTAATAAATAGACATTCTTATTATGAACACAGCTAGCTTTTGCTAGTTACTTTATTGAGCACATGTGGACTAGGTACAGTATCTGTAGAGGCTTCCATCTTGACTGCTGCCTTGTGGGTAGCCTAGTGCCTCATGGGTAATGTAGTCTTAATATACATACAGCTGGGTAGTGTAGTCTTATTATATACAGCTGTATACAGCTCTACGGCTCCACCTAGTGTCCACTATAGAATGACATGTTATTGATCATTACAGGAAGTACAGGTGGCCCATGAGAGGGATGACAGTGAGAGGGGACATGGAAGTATGGGCTCTTCTCAAAGCACTCTCACTTCACCCCCATTGCCACCCCCTCAGTCAGAGCCCCACATGCCTCACAGACAGAATCACACAGAAACACCACAGTGCAGATAGAGGCCATTTCGGCCCATCGAGCCTGCACCGACACATATCCCACCCGATCCCCGTAACCCCTACACCAACACATATCCCACCCTATCCCTGTAACCCCACGTATTTAATCCCCCTAACACTAAGGGTCAATTTATCATAGCCAATCAACCTAACCTGCACATCTTTGGACTGTGGGAGGAAACCGGAGCACCCGGAGGAAACCCACGCAAACACAGGGAGAATGTGCAAACTCCACACAGACAGTCACCCGAGGCCGGATTCGAACCCAGGTCCCTGGCGCTGTGAGGCAACAGTGCTAACCACTATGCCACCTCGGACAGCGATGGCCGAGTCTGCCTCTGCATAGTTGCAGGAGGAGCAGACTTTGGCGGGGTCATCACAGGCTTCAAAACCCAGAGGACATCCACCAGGAGTGTCTAAGCAGTCGCAGCAGGCTGCCTCTAACTCTGCTGAAGCCACAGGGGTAGCACCCCATAGAAGCACTCATAAGAGAAAGATGCCACACAAGTAGATTCACAAGGGTAGCCACTTTGGTGTTTTATTCAATGTTAATGTCAAGTTTCCATTAATCTGATGTCAACCATAAAAATCTTTATTTTCACCACTTTGTGGTCTTGGACAAATTTGTGTGCACTATTGGAAGTGGCTTAGTGAGTTGCAGTGAATGGTGGGACATAACAGTACCTCCAGCAATGGTGGTAAGTGTGAAAGGAATGGCTTGGTCATTGTAGGGATCCTCTATGGTGTTGCTGTGGGGTGCTGCTAACCTGGTGCAGCATGTGGCAGCCATATGGGTGTAATGCCTGAAGCTAAGTAAATCTGGCCATGATGAGGCCACCCCTGGTCTCCCGGGTAGCAATGTGCTCGGGTGCTGGTGGGATGTGGCCTGCAGGTTTCTCCAGTTCCTACTCCTCATCTTCCAGCGGATGCTCCTCCTCCTGCTCCTCCTCCTCTGAAGAGGCTGTGCGCTCAGTGCCTTGCTCCTCATGCAGTGTTAATCCTCGCTGCTGCGTTATGTTGCGCAGAGCACAGCAGACCACGATGATTCTGGAGACCCTGGCTGGTGCGTACTGAAAGACTCCTCTAGATTTGTCAAGGCATCTGGAGCACATTTTGAGCATGCCTATTGTCTGCTCTATGACACATCAAGTGGAAATGTGGCTTTCATTATATCTCTCCTGGGCCTTAGTACTTGGCCTACTCAAGGGTGTCATGAGCCACGTCTTCAGTAGAGAGCCCTTGTCTCCAAGCAGCCAGCCAGAAAGTCTGTTTGGAGGAACGAAGAGCTGAGGGAGGGTGGACTGGTGAAGGACGAAAGAGTCATGGCAGCAGCCAGGGAATTTGGCACACACATGCATGATGATCTTCCTATGGTTGCAGACCAGCTGCACATTGAGGGAGTGGAAGCCCTTGCAGTTGACAAAGACTCCTGGGTTATGATGGGGTGCCCTGTTGGCCACATGTATGCAGTCGATGACGCCCTGCACCCATGGGAAGCCAGCCAGAGTGGCAAAGCCGAGCGCCCGCTCAGTAACATCGGCTTCATCAATGGCAAAGTTGATATAATTGGCTGACTTGTCAAAGAGGGTATCGGTGACCTGTGTGCTGCATCTGTGGGTGGCCGACTGCGAGATGGCGCAAATATCTGCCGCAGATACCTGGAAGGAGCCTGAGGTGAAGAATTTGAGGGCACTGGTGACTTCGACAGCCACTGGTAAGTGTGTCCACCTGCTCCTCTGGGCTGCAGGTCTTGCTCCAACAATCTGCAAATGTCTGCTGCAGATCCCTGGAAGGAGCCTGAGGCAAAGAATTTGAAGGCACGGGTGACTTTGGCAGCCACTGGTAAGGAGTGTCCACCCGCTCCTCTGGGCTGCAGGTCTTGCTTGAGCAATATGCAAATGTCTGTGACGAACTGGTGCGATAGCCTGAGCCTCCTTTGGCACTGCTGCTCAGTCATGTTGAGGAAGCTCATCCTCTGCCTGTATGCCCTGTGTTGGGGGTATCGCCTCCGGCACGGTGCAGCCCTACGCTGATGTCCTTTGTCCCGTGTAGCATCAGGTGGTTGAGGATAAGGTTGGTGGTGTTGTTGATGCTGCTGGTGTGCCTGGTGCTGCTGGTGTTGGGGCTTATTGCGGTCCGATTCTGAGGACCAAGATCAGACAATATAAACCGCACCCATGCTGATGGAATAGATTAAGTAGAGATGACAGAAGCAATCTGTCAATGGAGTAATACGTTGTACCAATGAGTTCAGACTGGATGGAGACTTTGCTGCAAACACTTGCAGCCCATAGAAAGCTAAATGGGTGGTGAGGATGCAGTCAGCAACAGCTTCTGCCTGAGGAAAGTGATCAGCTGTGAGCTGGGAGCTTTTATATTACATTTCATGCTGTCATCTAATCAGCTGGTGCAATGGCCACTCAAGTCCCGTCTCAGGCTGACAGACGTGGTTCCCAAGCTGCGTGAATCCCGTGGGCAGCCATGGAAATTTGAAAGTTAGGCTGAAAAAGGCGCTTACGGGTCTGACAACAAGGTGGTAATGATGTGAATTAGGTCGCCCGCCTCTGCTGGTCGGGTTGCTGCCACACCGGCAAACACACCCGAGGGAAAGGCATGTGGGGGGCGGGTGATGGCGTGTTCCCAACCTGCTCCAACTTATTTCAAAGTTCCCACCTGACCTGCCTCTGATCGCACCCACACGGACCCCAGAAAATTCTGGCCTTAATTACTGTTCTGCCATCTGCAGCCCTTTAATAGCTTTTGCCTCGTCAGATTTTCCACTCTAGGTGATAGGTTAATATTTTGGGTGCCGACTCTTCATCAGAACTGGAAAATCATTAAGCGCCTTCACAGGTCTAAACAACAGCACCTCCCAAACCTGTGACCTCTACCACCTAGAAGGACAAGGGCAGCAGTCACATGGGAACACCATCATCTCCAAGTTTCCCTCCAAGTCACACACCATCCTGACTTGGAAATATATCGCCATTCCTTCATTGTCACTAGGTCAAAATCCTGGAACTCCCTCCCTAACAGCACTGTGGGAGTACCTTCACCACACGGACTGCAGCGGTTCAAGAAGGCAGCTCGCCACCACCTTCTCCAGGGCAATTAGGGATGGGCAATAAATGCTGCCCTTGCCAGCGACACCCGCATCCCGTGAGCAAATAAAAAAGAAACTAAAGAGCAGGTGAAAGCAAAAGATAAGAGTCAATGCTACTAACAGTTTTAATAACCTGTGGTTTTGTACAAAGCTGTATAAAGAGATAAAAGTAAAGTGTTATATAATGTTCAAAAATCAGCAGTGAAAAAGCATTAGCCAGACAAATAACAGTAAGAACAGGAAATTAAGTGGAATGTAGATTGGAGAAACTGTTGAGAAAATATGCACTTAAAAAAATGCTGATGAGACCTGACTTCCAAACATGACCTATTTAAGTATTTCTTTAAATCTTTTTTTTCTGTGCAATTTTCTCTGCCAGTTTTTCTTCCCTCCACGAGTAGGATGGCCTGCCCCATGCTGAAGTCTATCTTCTACAACCAGGCCATCAGTTCGCTGACTGAAACAGCACCACAGACACGTTACAAAGATTTCTATTTTTTATGCCAGGAAGACAAGAGCTGCTGCAACTATGTCTTAACTTGATGTATCGATCCAAATTTCTGCATGGAATTCCAATATTAAAGCTTCACACACTGCTGCCTGGCCTGTGGAACTCTGTTGCAGGCAGTGTTCTCACATCTAATTTTGTCCCTTGTGTGCAGAAGCTCAAATGAAGAGACAGCTAACCGTTGCTGAATCAAGGTTATTAGAGAATGGATTGTGCTGTGAGAAACTTCTGACTTGCCCATTGGCACCTAGTACAATTTCTCCAAACCATTTTGTGCCCCTAGCCCCCATTGGGATGAAGTTCAAGAGATATGTTGCAATGTTATGTTGTAGGAATTGACGAATTCCTAACTAATAACTGAGGTCGACTCAGGAGATCAATCAAACAAGTCTTTAACGTAAATCTAAACGAGTTCAAACAGTTTGATGAGATCGATACAGGAGAGCCACAAAAACAGGTCTGAACAAGATAGAGATTCCACGAGGACTGCCTGTGCAGTCACGTGGTTTGCGACGTGACATCATCACGTTTGCCCACGTTTTCCCGTGCTCTTAAAGGGGCCATGCCCCGTGCATACAAACACACTGTTCGAGTACAAGAACAAGGATGTCTTGCTGCAGTTGTGCAGGGCCTTGGTGAGAGCACACCTTGAGTATTGTGTGCAGTTTTGGTCACCTTACCTGAGGAAGGACGTTCTTGCCATGGAGGGAGTGCAGCGAAGATTCACCAGGCTGATACCTGGGATGGCAGGAATGACGTACGAGGAGAGATTGTGTCAATTGGGCTTATACTCACTGGAGTTTAGAAGATTGAGAGGGGATCTCATCGAAACCTATAAAATTCTGTCAGGTCTGGACAGACTAGATGCAGAAAGGATGCTTCTGATGGCCGGGGAGTCCAGAACCAGGGGTCATAGTCTAAGGATAAGGGGTAAGCCATTTAGGACTGAAATGAGGAGGAATTTCTTCACCCAGAGAGTGGTGAACCTGTGGAATTCTCTGCCACAGAGGGCGGTGGAGGCTAGTTCATTAAATATATTCAAGAAAGAGTTGGATATATTTCTTGAGGCTAAAGGGATCAAGGGATATGTAGAGAAGGCAGGGACAGGGTACTGAATTTGGATGATCAGCCATGATCTCATTGAATGGCGGAGCAGGCTCGAAGGGCCGAATGGCCTACTCCTGCTCCTATCTTCTATGTTTCTATGTTTCTATGTTTACTATATACAAAACAAAGTAATGTCTAACACAATGGTACAGGCTTAGGCTGGTGTTAGAACATCGTTAAAGGGAATTGTGTACAGTTGCCCAGAGTCATTCAGTGGCTCCGCCACATGCGCCCCCCCAGAATTCACTTTTAATGGACAAAGTCAAACGGTGAGGGGGTCTGATGAGCCTGTCGGAACGACTCCTGTACTCCTGAGGTGGAGGCTGCTGGGCGGTCTGGCGGGCGGTTGCGCTTGGTCTGCCCTTACGGCGATGGGCGGCCGACCTCGTCTCGGCAGTTGTGCTGTCTCGACGGGGCGGTCGAGGTCCAGATGTGCCGGCTTTAATCAATCGACTGAAATGTGGTCCAGTTTACCACCGACATCTACCTTGAAGGTTTTGTCCCCTGCCTCCAACACGCGGAAGGGACCAGTATATGGGGCCTTGAGTGGATCCCTATGAGCATCGTGGCGAATAAAGATGTAATCTGCCTTGTGAAGCTCCGTTGGAACGTGCAAACTCTGCAGCCCATGGTGCGAAGTGGGCACCGGCGCGAAGCATCTGGCCGCCTCTTGGTGACTAGTAAGCTGGTCAGACTCGGACCAAGGCTTTGTCGATTCTGGCAGGAAATCCCCTGGGACTCGCAGTGGTTGACCGTGCACCAGCTCCGCGGATGAAGAGTGAAGGTCTTCTTTGGGGGCTGTGCGAAGGCCCAAAAGGACCCACGGTAGCTTGTCTGCCCATCCAGCGTCCTGGAGGCTGGCCCTCAGGGCAGCTGGCTTTCAGTGACCGGTGGAAATGTTCACAAAGACCATTCACCTGTGGGTGGTAGGCTGTGGTGCGGTGTAATTTGACACCGAGTCCTTGGGCCACTGCATTCCAGAGTTCAGAGGAAAACTGTGGTCCCCTGTCTGAAGAAATATCAGCAGGCACTCCGAAACGGGTGACCCAGGTGGAAATGAACGCCCTGGCCACATCCGCCGAAGTAGTGGATGATGGCCTCTGGCCATCTGGTGGTGCGGTCAACCATGGTCAGGATGTGTGAAAAACCATGGGAGGGTGGGAGTGGACCCACCAGGTCCACATTGTCATGGTCAAACCGTCGCTCCGGAACTGTGAAGGTGGCCAACGGAGCTTTGATGTGACGCTGTACTTTGGCTTTTTGGCAGACCACGCAGGTGTTGGTCCAGTCGCGGACATCCTTGTGCATGCCGTGCCATACGAATTTCGCTGACATCAGCTTCTGAGAGGCCTTCATTCCTGGGTGTGACAACCCATGTATGGCGTCGAACACTTTGCGGTGCCAGACGGCCGGTACAACAGGGCGAGGGTCCCGTACAGAGACGTCACACAAGAGCATGGTACCTGCCGCATGGAACTTGACATCGGCCAACTGGAGGCCAGTGGCGGTGGTTCTGTAGGCCTGGACTTCTGGGTCCGAGGCTTGATCCGCTGCCATGAGGGCGTAATCGATGCCTAAATGAACCGTATTGACGGTCGCGCGGGAGAGGCAGTCGGCCACCAGGTTGTCCTTACCGGCCACGTGCTGTGTATCCGTGGTGAACTCGGATATGTAGGTCAGTTGACATTGCTGTCGGGATGACTACGGTTCGGCGGTCTTGGCCATGGCGAAGGTGAGCGGCTTATGGTCCACGAAGGCGGTGAAGGGACGTCCTTCCAGGAGGAAGCGAAAATGGCGGATGGCCAGAAAAAGAGCGAGCAACTCCCGGTCGAACGTGCTATACGCTCCCTCGTTCCGCCGTAGTTGACGGCTGAAGAATGCCAACGGCTGCCACGTCCCGTTCACCCACTGCTCTTGCACGGCACCAATTGCGTCGTCTGACACGTCGGTAGTGAGGGTGATGGTGGCTCCTGGCAGCGGGTGCGCCAGCATAGTTGCATTGGCCAAGGCGCTTTTGGTGTCGGCGAACACCCGGTCCATGTCAACCGTCCAGTCTACCGTATCTTTGCTAGTCTTGCCCTTGAGGGCCTCGTACAGGGGCTGCATGAGTAGTGCTGCCTTAGGCACGAAATGGTGGTAAAAGTTTACCATGCCTAGGAATTCCTGCAGGGCCTTAATGGTTTGCGGGCGTGGAAAGGACGTCACCGCCTCTACCTTCGCTTGTAAAGGAACCGCTCCCTCCGAAGTGATGCGATGTCCCAGGAAATCAATTTGCTGCAGGCCAAACTGACACGGCCGGGTTGATAATCAGGCCGTGTTGGCTGAGACGTCGAAAAAGGGTGCGAAGGTGACAGATGTGTTCTTCTTTAGTGGGACTGGCAATGAGAATATCGTCCAGGTAGACAAAGAGGAACTTAAGGTCCCGCAGCACGGAGTCCATCAGGCGTTGGAAAGCCTGGGCGGCGTTCTTTAACCCAAACGGCGTTCTTAAAAACTCAAAAAGGCCGAATGGGGTGATGACTGCAGTCTTCTGGACGTCTTGGGGATGAACGGGAACCTGGTGGTAGCCCCGGACGAGGTTGACTTTCGAGAAGACAGTGTTCCCTGCCAAATGGGCGGAGAAATCCTGGATGTGGGGGATCGGGTACCGATCAGGAGTGGTGGCGTCGTTTAGGCGTCGATAGTCGCCGCATGGCGGCCATCCACCGCCAGGCTTCGGGACGATGTGGAGGGGTGAAGACCAGGAACTATTCGACTGGCGAATAATCCCTAGCTGTTCCATGGTCACGAACTCCGCTTTAGCGACCGCCAGGTTCCAGGCGCCGGGCCCATGCGTAGACCGGGGGGCCGTTGGTGGTGATGTGGTGTTCCACACTATGTTTCATGGTTGTGGAGGAGAATGTGGGTCTTGTCAGGTCGGGGAATTCGCCGAGCAGGCGAGCGAACTCATCCGGAGCCGGAAAAGCACAGGCGACGGTGCGCGACGTAGTGTTACTGCGGTAACAAGGGATAGAATGAAAAGTTGCCGTGTTGATCAACCGCTGGTTCCTCACGTCAACCAGGAGGCTGTTGGTGCACAGGAAATCCACTCCGAGAATGGGTTGCGAAACCTTGGCCGTCACAAACTCCCAGTAAAAACGTTGGCCCCCGAAACACAACTGCACCCGCTGTCTGCCAAAGGTCCGAATGGCTCCGCCATTGGCCGCTTCAAGGGCGAGGCCATGAATCCCAGTCTGCACATCGAGGGCGGACGCGGTTAATATGCTGCACTGCGCCCCGGTGTCACGCAGAAAACGACGACCGGAGAGAGTATCGGTGATAAACAGCAACTTGCCCGCATTGCCGATCGCCATCGCGGCCGCGGGGTGCCCGTTAGACCCGTTCCTCGGTGGTCGTTTTTTGGGGGGGGAAGCTGCAGGGAGGATGGCAACATCTCGCTTTCACGCCGAACTGCGCGTGGTAGAAACACAGCCCAGCAGACTGACGAGCTGGGGCGGTGTCTGTGGGGGATGGGCGCCTTGTGGCAACGCAGCACTGCTGAGTAACCGTGAAAATTTTGTCCGCCTCTGCCGTGAGTGCTGCGCAGTCCTCAACTTCGGATCTGGCCAGGGCAGCTTGCACCTGTTCCGGTAGCTGGCTGAGGAATATTTCACGGAATAGGAAGCATTCCGGTTCGGAGCCAAGGAGTGTGAGCATTTGGCTCATTAACTCCGAAGGCTTGGAGTCCCCGAGCCCGGGCACAGCGAGCAATCGACGGGCGCGCTCCGCTTTAGTGAGCCCGAAAACTTGCAGCAACCGCGCCTTGAAGGTTTCATACTTGCACTCCGTTGGAGGGTTCTTGAGGAGGCTGACGATCCGCGAGGTGGTAGAGCTGTCGAGTGTGGAGACCACATAGAGATATTTGGTCTGATCCGCAGCGATGTCCTTCAGGGCGAATTGGGCCTCGACCTGAATGAACCACGAGGTCACTTGCTGCTCCCAGAACTGCGGTGGCTTCAGCGAAATGGCGTTGGCCTCCATGTTGTGTCCTTTTTGTGAAAAACGTTCACAAAAAACGGGGTCACCAATGTAGGAATTAATAACTGAGGTCGACTCAGGAGATCATTCAAACAGGTCTTTAATGTAAGACTAAACAAGTTCAAACAGTTTGATGAGATCGATACAGGAGAGCCACGAAAACAGGTCTTAACAAGATGGAGATTCCACGAGGACTGCCTGTGCAGTCACATGGTTTGCGACGTGGCGTCATCGCGTTTGCCCGCGTTTTTCCATGCTCTTAAAGGGGCCACGCCCTGTGCATACAAACACTATATACAAAACAAAGTAATGTCTAACACAATGGTACAGGCTTAGGCTGGTGTTAGAACATCGTTAAAGGGAATTATGTACAGTTTCCCAGAGTTATTCAGTGGCTCCGCCACAATGTCACAGAATGTACAAAAAAGGCCACGCCATCAGAGGGAGCCAGAGGCTTGCCACTTCCGCATAGGAAGAAAAGGACAACTGTCACTGTTTTCCTGTCCACTGATGATTGTCCCTTAATGTCATTCTCAAGAGTGACATAGACAGAGACTCAGGTGGAAGCTGCTTGCCCAGCCTCTCTGCTGGGGTACAGTATGTGACCTAAGTTGACCTAAAGAAAAGAGCAAAAACAAAATCAATTCCAAATGGGGGGAAAAAATACATTTTGTACCTTATTGGTATCTAATAAAAATATTGTGGGCTTGAATTGCTTCGAATGTTCTTCCGGACTCCTGCGGTAGCTCTGGTGGGAGGCCATTGGAAAGGCTCAGTAAAGGACCAGGATCTGGACAAACCAGGACCCAACTGTAGCTGGGAAATTCCAGTCGACCTTGTGATAGCCACAACCTGCTCCTTACAAGGCTGACCACATCAGGGGCCGGGCTGAGGCGGCAGGAACTCCTTACACTGGGAGTTTCCATTTCCAGGCGCTTAAGGGACCCAACCATGTTAGATGAGGCATACTGGCCTCCAGAAGGGCGGAAGTGGACCTCACTAAGGCAGAGATCCCTAATGATGGGGAAATCTTTTTTTTTTAATTGAACATCAGCCTCCTTACATGGCGTGCTGAGGAGGGAAACTGCATGCGGTCTGTGATGAAGTCAAAGTACTGCTGGCAACTGCTGGACAAAAACCTAAACTTTGGTGAAAGAGAAATGCTGCAAAGTTTCACACTGAATGGTAATAGATGTTTGTTAGTACATATGCACGTGAAGCACATTTGCCTGTATTATGTGTAGGGCTTTTTCTACTAAAATTAGTACAGGTGACTAAAACGGTGTCACTGTAGCCACGCCTGCGGTTAGCGATTTCTATTGGACAGCACTAGAGTAGAGAGGTCAATGGGAGATGGAGAGGCTGGAGGTGTGACCATGAGTATGGGTAGAAACATTTATATGGAGAGACAGGTTTTGGGAGGGCAGGGAATTCAGAGGCGAGAAGGCAAGGGGGTGGAGATTGAAAGCAGAGTGAAACTAAACTCCATCAGCAAGAATATTTCTCACTGAAACAACCTTCTTTTAATAATCTACTGCAAACAAGCAGGGAGCACATTGCCTTGCCAACACTGCTCCCCTGTTTAGTTTTACAGAATGAACCATAAATCCAGTGTGATAAAGAAGTATTTCCTTTCCAGTACATTTTATATAACTAAGTTCGATATGACCAGCTATGATACCATTTGTACCAACAGAAAGGAAAATTTACAGCTCATTGGGTACCATTCTAAGAAAAAAAGAAATAGCACTGTAAATCTTTTTTTATTTTATTTGTTAAGATTTAACGGAAACATTAGCTGTAAATTTGAGCTTCTCCTTTGGTGTAAAATTAGTCATGGAGGGAACAGCATCCTGGTCAGGCCAGGTGTCAAAACTCACCTGCAGTGTAAATAAGGCAGCCTGTCAGCCGTGAAGAAAAGCACATCCTTTTCATCTGTCGGTGTCCTTTATAACACAGTAGAGAGGCTTTCCACTTGCAACTTAACTCCTGGCAGCGTTTTATAAATCACTCAAATGCTCTCCCAAAGCAATTGATCCCTTTGAGGAAGTCACACATCAAAATTGTCAAATATTTTGACTGATCAAATACAAAAGCACTCACAGCAATATGAAAGTAACTATTCCTCACAAATTCTCGATATAGTTATAATCTGACAAATCGCATTCATGCTCTAGACTCAATAGGAACAATACTGAGTATATTATCCAACAGTTAACAGCTTTATATCGACTCACAAAACAGGAAAATAAGTTTTGTATTGCATTGTAAGGATGATCGGAGAGTGGATACACTATATGAGTGAAATTAAGTAATAGCAAAGGATGCTAAACTCTGGTAGAAGTTGTCTGCAGACCTCCTGATCAATGGTCCTTGTGAGCTGCGCTTTGTTCTGCGCGGCCTGTTCTTTCAGTGCACGGTCCCTTTAAATTTCTGCTCATGCACGGTATTTCCAATGTAAAAGCTTGTGAGCGACCTGCGCGGGACTTTGCAGATTACTTCGCGGCTACACACGCGCACAGCTTAGAGGGAACATTGCTCCTGATAGTAGTGATGTCGTTGCGGGGGGGGGATGTATAAATACGGAAATCAGGGAAACGTAGCAATAACAACGTGGTTACAATGGGAAATGTATTTTTCACATAGACTGGGAGAAGCAGAAAAGCTGAAGTAGTAATGGTAATGAATTTCTAGAATATGTTCAGGACAATTTTCTAGAACAATATGCTTTAGAACCAACAAGGGAACAGGCCATTCTGGACTTAGTGATGAGTCACAATCCAGTTAACAATCTGCCGGTAAGGGAACATCTTGAAAATAGTGACCATAATATGATTGAATTCATATTAAGTTTGAGTGGGAGAAAGAAGAGTCACAAACCAAGGTTTCAAATTGAAGTAAGGCAAACTTCGAAGTGATGAGTAATGAATTGACCACAGTAAACTGGGATGAACTGTTAATGGGTAAACCTACAAACAAGCAGTGGGAAGTTTTCACTTGGTACGATACACAGCTAATAGGTATCCCTAAAGGCAAAGACTCCACTTGTGTAATTAAGAGATAGTATCAAGCTAAAAGCTTACACAAATGCAAGGAAAAGTGGGAATCCAGCAGATTAGGAGAGCTCTAAAAAGTAACAAAGGGATACAAAGAAAGTAATAAAAGGTACAAAAAGGTAAAATGGAAAAAAACTTGCAAGGGATATCAAAGCTAACAGCAAACCTTGTTTTAAATATATTAAGAAAAACAGAGTGGTATAGGAGAATGTGAGTACATTCAAGATGGATGCAGTTGAGTCTATATTGGATATTAAGGAAGTTCCAGACTTGCTATGTGAGCACTTTGCATCCATTTTCACCGTGTGTAAAGAGGACAAAATACTAGTGGTACAAGGAAACCTAAAAAGAAGTCAAGGGGGGAAATTAGTGGATTTAATACAAGTAAAAAAAATGGTAATGGAAAAAGTAGTGGGACTTAAGATAGACAAATCTTCAGTGTTTCATAGTTTCCACCCCAGACTTTTAAAAGAAATAAGTGAGGAAATTGCAGATGTGTTACTCCGAATTTTTCAAAGCTCTAGATTCAGGAATTCTGCCTTTGGATTGTAAAATTTCAAATATGACTTCATTATTGAAGAAGGGAGGTAGAAACCAGGAAACTACAGACCTGTCAGTTTAACATTGATTTGGGGGACATTACTGGAATCTATCATCAGAGGGGAATTTTAACCCACAAAAATGGGTGGGGTTGGGTCGGGTGCGATGTAAAAAATTTTGAAACCTCAAATCCGTTCCCAACCCGCCCACTTCCGGTTTTAATGGAGGTGGTACAGGGGAGCGGGCGGCCAACCTGCTCACAGGAGGCGGGTTTCTCATTTAAATATTTTACTGAGTCTGCGTGTCTCAAATTCTATCTCCATTTTAAATTTAAGCCCGGCCGACTGCGTTTGCCGGGACTTGGGCAACCCGGCACATAAAGGGAGCCGAGGACTGCCGTGTGGAAGAGCCTTTCCAATACTTCCTGACATGAATCTTGCCATTCATGTAGAAATGACTTATGAAATAATACTGGGCAGCCTGCTGGTGGCGCTGTCCAGGGAGAGTATAAATACTCGGGCACGGGCCCAGCTTGCTCAGGACATTTTGTAAACGGGAACTAGTGAAGGCCAACTAGACCTCCATGTTGTGAAACAGTTGATTAAAGCCTTGTTTAATACTCAGACCAAGTGCCTAGCAGTTTTCTTAAGTCAATTTAATCAACTGAACCTGCTCCACGCTCTGAGTGGTTTTGGGAACGGATGGCTATGACTCAAACGGTAGAAGGGAACCAGAGGTAGTAATCAATCCATCATGGAGAAACTACTCCGACCCGCCTGTCTTGACCTGGATCCGAATTAGAGCATAAGAACATAAGAAATAGGAGCAGGAGTAGGCCAATCGGCCCCTCGAGCCTGCTCCACCATTCAATAAGATCATGGCTGATCTGATCCTAACCTCAAATCTACTATCACTCTCCATCCCACCCAAACCAAACCCATGTGATCTCCCGGGAGAGGCGCAAAACCAGATAAAAAAACCCAATGGCCAATTTGGGAGAAAAAATCCTGGAAATTCCTCTCCGACCCATCTAGGCGATCGAAACTCGTCCAGGAGATCACTCTGTCCCTATATTTTCTACAGTACTTACCTTCTGTAAAGGCGATCTCCACCCCAGCCAGGAACAGGAATAAAACCATCTCCTGAAATCTAACAGAATTAGAACACAAGAAGTAGGAGCAGAACCAGGCTACACGGCCCCTGGGCCCGCTCCACTACCCACAGGGCCACGACCATTCCGAACCTAGACTCATGTCCAATTTCCTGCCCGCTCCCCATAAACCTTAATTCCCTTTACTTCTAGGAAACTATCTATTTCTGTTTTAAATTTAAATAATGATGTAGCTTCCACAGCTTTTTGGGGCAGCAAATTCCACAAACCTACCACCCTCTGAGTGAAGAAGTTTCTCCTCATCTCAGTTTTGAAGGAGCAGCCCCTTATTCTAAGATTATGCCCCCTAGTTCTAGTTTCACCCATCATTGGGAACATCCTCACCGCATCCACCCAATCAAGCCCCTTCACAATCTTATATGTTTCAATAAGATCGCCTCTCATTCTTCTGAACTCCAATGAGTAGAGTCCCAATCTACTCAACCTCTCATCATATGTCCACCCCCTCATCCCCAGAATTAACCGAGTGAACCTTCTTTGGACTGACTCGAGCGCAAGTATGTCTTTTCTTAAGTATGGACACCAAAACTGTATGCAGTATTCCAGGTGCGGTCTCACCAATACCTTGTACAACTGCAGCAATACCTCCCTGTTTTTATATTCTATCCCCCTAGCAATAAAAGCCAACATTCCATTGGCCTTCTTGATCACTTGCTGCACCTGCATAATAACTTTTTGAGTTTCGTGCACCAGGACCCCCAGATCCCTTTGTATTACAGTACTTTCCAGTTTCTTGCCATTAAGATAATAACTTGCTCTATGATTTTTCCTGCCAAAGTGCATAACCTCACACTTTCCAGTATTGTATTCCATCTGCCAAATCTCTGCCCACTTACTTAGCCTGTCTATGTCCCTTTGCAGGTTTTTAATGTCCTCCTCACTCACTGCTTTCCCTCCCATCTTTGTATCATCTGCAAACTTTGATATGTTACACTTGGTCCCCTCCTCCAAATCGTTAATATAGATTGTAAAGAGTTGGGGACCCAGCACTGACCCCTTTGGAACACCACTAGTTACTGATTGCCAGTCTGAGAATGAACCATTTATCCCAACTCTCTGCTTTCTGTTAGAGAGCCAATCCTCCACCCATGCCAGAATATTACCCCCAATCCCGTGCTTTTTTATCTTGAGCAATAATCTTTTGTGTGGCACCTTGTCAAATGCCTTTTGGAAGTCTAAATACACTACGTCCACTGGTTCCCCTTTATCCACCCTGTATGTTACTTCCTCAAAGAACTCAAGCAAATTTGTCAAACATGACTTCCCCTTCATGAAACCATGCTGAGTTTGTCCTATTAAATTATGTTTATCCAAATGTCCCGTTCCTGTCTCCTTAATAATGGACTCTAAAATTTTACTAACCACAGATGTTAGGCTAACAGGTCTATAGTTTCCAGCCTTCTGCCTACTACCCTTTTTAAATAAGGGTGTTACATTAGCAGTTTTCCAATCTGCCGGGACCTTTGCTGAGTCCAGGGAGTTTTGGAAAATTATTACTAATGCATCCACAATCCCTATCGCCACTTCCCTCAAGACCCTAGGATGTAAGCCATCAGGTCCAGGGGATTTATCCGCCTTGAGTCCCATTATTTTACCAAGTACCACTTCCTTAGTGATTTTAATCGTATTTAGCTCCTCCCCTCCTAGAGCCCTCTATTTGTCCAGTGTTGGGATATTCTTAGTATCCTCTACCGTAAAGACTGATACAAAATATTTGTTCAGCGTTTTTGCCATCTCCATGTTTCCCACCATTAATTTCCCGGTCTCATCCTCTAAGGGACCAACATTTACTTTAGCCACCCTTTTTCTTTTTATATAACTATAGAAACTTTTGCTCTCTGTTTTTATATTTTTTGCTAATCTACTTTCATAATCTATCTTCCCTTTCTTAATCAATCTTTCAGTTATTTTTTGCTGTCTTTTAAAGACTTCCCAATCTTCTATCCTCCCACTAGATTTGGTACCTTATATGCCCTTGTTTTTAGTCGGATACTATCCTTAATTACTTTACTTAGCCACGGATGGCTATCTTTTCTTTTACACCCTTTTTTCCTCAGTGGAATATATATTTTTTGGAAGTTGTAAAATAACTCCTTAAATTTACACCTCTGATCATGTACCGTCTTACCCTTTAATCTATTTTCCCAGTCCACTCTAATCAATTCCGCTCTCATACCTTCATAGTCTCCTTTATTCAAGCTCAGCATGCTTGTTTGAGATCCAATCTTCTCTCCCTCTAATTGAATATGGAATTCAACCATGTTATGGTCACTCATTCCAAGGGGATCCTTTACTAGGACATTTTTAATTAATCCTGTCTCATTACACAGGACCAAATCTAAGGTTGCTTGCCCCCTGGTCGGTTTAGTTACATACTGCTCAAGAAACCCATCCCTAATACACTCAATGAACTCATCCTCAAGGCTGCCCTGCCCAATTTGATTTGTCCAATTAATATGATAGTTAAATTCCTCCAAAATTATAGCTGTTCCCTTATTACAAGCCTCAACTATTTCCTGATGAATACTCTGTCCAACAGAGTTGCAACTGTTCAGAGGCCTATAGACTATGCCCACTAGTGTTTTTTTCCCCTTATTATTCCTTATCTCCACCCAAACTGTTTCACTATCCTGCTCCTTTGACCCAATATCATTTCTCTGTATTATAGTGATTCCTTCCTTTATTAACATAGCCACCCCACCTCCTCTTCCTTCCTGCCTGTCCTTCCTGATTGTTAAATAACCTGGTATGTTTAATTCCCAGTCATGGTCACCCTGCAGCCATGTTTCTGTAATGGCCACAAGATCATATCCATATGTAGTTATTTGTGCCGTTAACTCATCCATTTTGTTACAAATGCTACGTGGATTCAGATAAAGAACTTTCAAATATGTTTTGTGACACTTAGTTCCTGTTTTTTCCCTTTTTACTACTTTACCTTTTACTCCATACCTTCTGTCCCTTCCTGACATGTTCTGTTTTTTAATTCCCCCACTGCTACCTAAGTCTATGACCTTCTCCGTTGTCATTTTTATTATTTGCTCTCTAGAAACCTCCCCCCCCACTAATTAGTTTAAAGCCCTCTCTACAGCCCTAGTTACATGATTCATCAGGACTCTAGTCCCAGCACTGGCCAAGTGAAGTCCCTCCCAACGGAACAGTTCCCTCCTGTCCCAGTACTGGTGCCAGTGTCCCAAGAAGCAAAACCCATTTCTCCCACACCAGTCTTTGAGCCACGCATTTAACTCTTTAATTTTATTTATCCTAGCCAAATTCGCTCGTGGCTCAGGTAATAATCCAGAGATTATTACCCTTGAGGTTCTGTTTTTTAATTTGAGCCCTAGCTACTCATACTCCTTTAAAGAACCTTCTTCCTTGTCGTTTGTACCAACATGGACCACGACAACTGGATCCTCCCCCTCCCACTCCAAGTTTCTTTCCAGCCCACAAGAGAGGTCCTTAACCCTGGCACCGGGCAGGCAACACAGCCTTCGGGACTCCCGCTCTTGACTGCAAAGAACCCTATCCCCCTTATGATACTATCCCCTACCACTACAACATTTCTTTTTACACCCTCCACTTGAATGGCCCCCTGTTCCACGGTGCTGTGGCCAGGATGCTCATCATCCCTGCAGTCCCCGCTCCCGCCCTCACAGGGAGTAAGAACCTCGAACCTCCTTCAACACTACCTCCTGGATCCCCGTACCTGCCTCACTCGTAGTCACACTGTCCTGTCCCTGACCACGGACTACATCTGCATTAATTAATTTCATAGGTGTGACTACCTCTTGAAACATAGTGTCCAGGAACTTCTCCCCCTCCCTGATGTGTCGCAGTGTCTGAAGCTCGGTCTCAAGCTCTTTAACACGGAGCCTGAGTTCCTCTAGCAGCAAACACTTATCGCAAATGTAATCACCGTGAGCCTCAATGGGGTCCACCAGCTCCCACATTTCACAACAGTAACACATCATCTGTTCACCCATAACTATGTAATTAATTAAATTTCTTATTATTAGTTATGAAGACCCTCTGCCCCGATATAGATGATAATATTACACCACTATTTAATAGGACTTATCAACTTAAAGGTATAGAAGAGAAGGAAAAGGACCTACCAACCAGCTGATTACCAACCTCCCTTTTGAATGCTGTCTGTGGGGCCATCCGGTTGAATTGTCTCGCTGCTCCACTTCTGCAGTGCTGGATTAGCCTGAGAGTGGGAAGCAAAACAGAGCAAAAACAGCCCCTCACCTCCCACTTGCCCGAACTCTGCCGCTTACCAAACTCTGCTTACACTCAATGCACCGCAATCAGAGCTGCCGCACTAAGCCCACCCCTTTTTATACCCGGATTCTACTTCCGGTTTAAACTCCCCAACAGCTTACTTTACTCTAAAAAATTAAACTTACATCAAATAATTAACTTTTTCACTCACTAAAATTCAGTAAATACACTTAAATGACTTTGTCTGCCACTTACCAAACTCTGCTTACACTCAATGCACCGCACTCCTACAACTGCTAAGGTATGGAAACACTGGTATTGTACCTTCAGCAACTTCCTCAGGGTATGTGGTGAGAATGTTCCTGATAAGTTAGAGATACTTGCCAGTTATGTATCCCCTCATGTGTTTGACTATATCGAAGACTGTGTAGACTATGACTCGGCTATTCAAATACTACAGCAACTATATGTTAAGGCCCCAAATGAAATTTTTGCTCGGCATCTACTGGCCACAACTCAACAACAACCCGGGGTATCACTTGACGAATTCCTTCAAAAGCTTCGCAGGCTCAGCAAGGATTGTAATCTCAAAGCTGTCTCAGCTGAGCAGTACCAGGAGGAGTTAATTCGTGATTCTTTTATTAATGGAATTGCTTCTCCCTTCATACGCCAGCATCTGTTGGAGAATAAAACCCTCAAGTTACAAGCTGCCTATGACCAGGCATGTTCTCTGGACTTAGCAAAAAAAAAATGCAGACGCCTATCTTTTACCACGTGCACGGACTGCTGCTATCACTTTTGATGACTCCTCCAATGGGCCTCAGGCGGAAGCCCTCACTGATGTCAACTCTATCCTAGCTGATGACGACCCTATCCTAGAAACCCTCACTGATGACAACCCTGCACTAGCGGCATCTTGGCAATCTGGAAGGAAGTGTTTCTTCTGTGGAGGTGCATTCCACTATAGGAAATTTTGTCCTGCTTGTAATGCAATCTGCAACCATTGCAGTAAGAAAGGTCACTTTTCAATGGTATGCCAGTCAAGAGCCTCTGTTAGTAAGAAAGGTCACTTTTCTAAGGTATACCGGTCAAGAGCTCCTGTTAGTTTTGCAGCTGCTATCTATAAAACTGCTCCTCCCCCAAGAACCACGACTAAGGTTATAGCTGCTATCTATAAAACTGCTCCTCCCCCAAGAGGCACTACTAAGGTTACAGCTGTCAAGGGTAAAACTGCTCTTCCTCCCATCACAGCGTTTTTCCCCAAAGCCTGTCCCATGCAGCCACAAAGGTTTCAGTAAATGGACACATTTTGAGTGCACTAATCGACTCATGCAGCTCTGACAGCTTCATCAGTGAGCAGGCTGTCAGTAAGTTAAAACTGCGTATTTACCCTTCGGACAGGGAAATTGCAATGGCTCTGATGACACTGACCACCAACTCTTACAGCTTTTGTCTTGTCGACCTTATTCTCAATGGCTACACTTATTTCTCCACCCGGCTCGGGGTGCTCAAAAACCTATGCAGTGATGTGCTCCTGGGACAGGATTTCCAGAAACAACACAAAAGACTCACTTTTGAGTTTGGAGGGTCAAAGCCGGAGCTTACTATTTCCAAAGTACCATTTTGTGCGCTTTCGGCGGCTTTGCTCGACGAGCCCTCCTTGTTTGCCAATCTTTCCCCCCGATGTAAGCCCATAGTCACTAAATCACGACGTTTCAGCCAAGATGATCTATCCTTTATCGAGGCAGAGATCTCTCGCCTTCTAGCTGACGGTATCATTGAGCCATGTTCATCTTCCTGGCGGGCTCAAGTCGTCGTTAAAAATCCTCTGAAGCAACACAAGAAACGTCTTTGCATCGATTACTCGCAAACTATTAACCAGTATACCGACCTGGCACGCATCGATGACATGGTTAATAACCTTGCCAACTACAAGGTATTTTCAACTTTTGACTTAAAGAGCGCATACCATCAAGTACCGTTGAAGGACTCTGACAAAAAGTATACAGCCTTTGAGGCCAATGGTCGGCTTTACCAGTTTTGTCGCCTTCCATTTGGGGTCACCAATGGGGTGGCCGTCTTCCAACAGGCAATGGATAGCCTAGTCAAACAGGAGAACTTAACGGACACTTTTCCATATCTGGATAATATCACCATTACTGGTCATGACCAGAAGGAGCATGATGCCAACCTCCAGAAATTTCTTGACGTTCTCCGTCATCACAACTTAACATTAAATGAGTCCAAATCTGTGAAATCAGTACCATCAGTCAACATCCTTGGCTACTGGGTGGGCAATGGTGTCATCAAACCGGACGGAGCGACTTTGACCGCTTCAGGAGCTCCCTCCTCCTACGAATCTCAGCTCTCTTCAGCGGGCCCTCGGCATGTTCGCCTATTATGCAAAGTGGATACCCCACTTTTCCGACAAGATCCAGCCCCTGCTTCACGCGAAGTCATTTCCGTTGGAGGCAATGGCTATTTCAGCTTTCGACCTCCTCAAGCAACAACTGGAAAAAGCCATGCTTCGGTCCATCGATGAAAATCTCCCTTTCGTGGTCGAGTGCGATGTATCAGAGGTGGCGATCTCGGCTACCTTGAATCAAGGTGGTCGACCCGTTGCATTTCTGTCCAGAACTTTGCAGGGTAGCGAGCTCCATTATCCTCCTGTCGAGAAGGAGGCTACGGCTATCATTGAAGCAGTACATAAATGGAGTCATTTTCTCGCTCGTCGCCAATTCACGCTTATAACTGATTAGCGCTCCGTGGCCTTTATGCTGGATAACCGGAAACGCACTAAGATCAAGAATAACAAAACACAGCTCTGGAGGATGGAATTGGCCGCCTTTGGCTACACCATACATTATCGACCCGGCAAAGAGAATGTGGCCACGGATACCCTCATGCGTGCATTCTGCACTTCCATGTCAACTTCGACTCTTGCGGATCTTCATACTGACTTATGCCATCCTGGCGTTACCCGTATGTTACACTTTGTGCGATCTAAAAATATCCCATTTTCTATGGAAGACGTGAAAAGAACATGCTCCACTTGTAGAATTTGCGCGGAATTAAAACCGCAATTCTTCCGTCCGTCGGATGGCTCGCTCATGCACGCTACACAGCCTATGCAGCAACTCAGCATTGACTTTAAAGGGCCACTGCCTTCCTCAATGCGAAACACCTCCTTGCTTACTATGGTGGACGAATATTCATGCTTTCCCTTTGCTTTCCCCTGTCCCAATATGTTTACTTCCACAGTGATCAAATGTCTCGATCAGGTCTTTTCCCTTTGTGGTACACCAATTTCATCCACTCTGATCGAGGTCCCTGCTTCATGTCAAGCAAACTCAAAAGTTATCTTTCCCAACGGGGAATCGCCACAAGCAGAATGACAACGTATCATCCTATTGGAAACGGACAGGTTGAGAGATACAACTCTATCATTTGGAACGCAGTTCGTCTTGCACTGAGGTCACACAACCTATCAGACCAGCAGTGGGAAACTATGCTCCCTGATGCATTGCATTCCATCAGGTCTCTTCTTTCTGCATCCACCAACGCTACTCCTCACGAACGATTCTTCGGGTTCCAGCGTCGCTCCCCTTATGGGACGTCCCTACCATCATGGTTGGCAGCTCCTGGCCCTATGCTGCTCTAAAGATTCGTCCGATCCTCTAAGAGTGATCCCCTCATCGACAAAATGGAACTGACGGATGTCAATCCCACGTACGCGTACTTGCGGTTCCCTGATGGCCGGAAGTCCGCAGTATCACTTTGGGATCTGGCTCCCTGCCCAACCGGTCCCACGGATCCAATCGAAGGTGGGATCCGTATTAATGACGCCGATACCCTACACTCCTCTGAGGATGACGCCCTACCCGGGACATCAAGGGATAGAGTCATAGAGTCATAGAGTTATACAGCACAGAAAAAGGCCCTTCGGCCCATCGCGTCCGCGCCGGCCATCAATTCCTGTCTAATCTAATCCCATTTTCCAGCATTTGGTCCATAGCCCTGTATGCTATGGCATTTCAAGTGCTCATCCAAATGCTTCTTGAATGTTGTGAGGGTTCCTGCCTCTACCACCCTTTCAGGCAGTGAGTTCCAGATTCCAACCACCCTCTGGGTGAAAAAGTTCTTCCACAAATCCCCTCTAAACCTCCTGCCCCTTACCTTGAATCTATGCCCCCTTGTTATTGACCCCTCTACTAAGGGGAAAAGTTCCTTTCTATCTACCCTATCTATGCCCCTCATAATTTTGTACACCTCAATCAGGTCCCCCCTCAGCCTTCTCTGCTCCAAGGAAAACAACCCCAGCCTGTCCAGTCTTTCTTCATAGCTGAAGCGCTCCAGCCCAGGTAACATCCTGGTGAATCTCCTCTGCACCCTCTCCAAAGCAATCACATCCTTCCTATAGTGTGGTGACCAGAACTGCACACAGTATTCCAGCTGAGGCCTAACCAGCGTTTTGTACAGCTCCATCATAACCTCCCTGCTCTTGTATTCTATGCCTCGGCTAATGAAGGCAAGTATCCCATATGCCTTTTTAACTACCTTATCCACCTGTTCTGCTGCCTTCAGGGATCTATGTACATGCACACCAAGCTCCCTCTGATCCTCTGTCTTTCCGAGGGTCTTACCATTCATTGTGTATTCCCTTGCCTTGTTAGTCCCTCCAAAATGCATCACCTCACACTTTTCAGGGTTAAATTCCATTTGCCACTGTTCCGCCCATCTGACCAACCCATCTATATCGTCCTGCAGACTGAGGCTACCCTCCTCACTATTTACCACCCCAACAATTTTCGTGTCATCTACGAACTTACTGATCATACCTTTTACATTGACATCCAAATCATTAATGTAGACCACAAACAGCAAGGGACCCAGCACCGATCCCTGCGGTACCCCACTGGACACAGGCTTCCAGTCACAAAAACAACCTTCAACCAGCCACTAAGCCAGTTTTGGGTCCAATGTGCCAAGGCACCCTGGATCCCATGGGCTCTTACCTTCTTGATCAGTCTCCTATGCGGGACTTTATCGAAAGCCTTACTGAAATCCATGTATACCACATCCACTGCACTACCCTCATCCACACACCTAGTCACCCCCTCGAAAAATTCAATCAAATTGGTCAGACATGATCTTCCCATGACAAAGCCATGCTGACTATCCCTGATTAATCCCTGCCTCTCCAAGTGGAGACTAATTCTGTCCCTCAGAATTTTTTCCAATAATTTCCCTACCACTGACGTTAGACTCACTGGCCTGTAATTCCCTGGTTTATCCCTACTACCCTTCTTGAATAATGGTACTACGTTAGCTGTTCCCCAGTCCTCTGGCACATCCCCTGTGGCCAGAGAGGTTCTGAAAATTTGTGTCAGAGCCCCTGCAATCTCCTCCTTTGCCTCACAGAGCAGCCTGTGATACATCTCGTCCGGGCCTGGGGATTTATCCACTTTTAAGCCTGCTAAAACCGCTAGTACCTCCTCCCTCTCGATGCTAATATGTTCAAGTATATCACAGTCCATTTGCCCGATTTCTATGTCTACATCGTCCTTCTCCATAGTGAACACAGATACAAAAAATTCATTTAAAACCCCACCTACATCTTCTGGCTCCACACACACATTGCCACTTTGGGCCCTACTCTTTCCCTAGTTATTCTCTTGCCCTTAATATACTTATAAAACACCTTAGGATTTTCCTTTATTTTGCTCGCCAGTGTTATTTCATGGCCGCTCCTCGCTCTCCTAATTTCTTTTTTAAGTATCCCCCTGCACTTTTTATACTCCTCTAGGGCTTCCTCTGTCTTTAATCCCTTGTATCTGCCAAAAGCCCCCCTTTTTTTCCTAATGCATTCTCATATATCCTTTGACATCCAAGGTTCCCTTGGCTTGTTGGTCCCACCCTTGACCTTTACGGGAACATGTTGCCATTGTACTCTCTCAATTTCCTTTCTCAAAGACTCCCATTGCTCTGATGTGGATTTTCCTACAAGTAGCTGATCCCAGTCCACTTTGGCCAGATCCTGCTTATCATAGTAAAATCGGCCGTCCCCCAATTTAGAACCTTTATTTCCGGTCCATCTCTGTCCTTTTCCATGACTACCTTAAATCTCACCGAATTATGGTCACTGTCACCAAAGTGCTCACCTACTAACACTTCTACCACTTGCCCGGCCACATTCCCTAGAATTAGGTCCAGTACCGCCCCCTCTCTTGTAGGACTTTCTACATGTTGGCTCAAAAAGCTCTCCTGGATGCACTTTAAGAATTCTGCACCCTCTAAGCCTTTCACACTCTGACTATCCCAGTTAATATTGGGGAAGTTGAAATCCCCCACTATTATTACCCTATTATTTGCACACTTCTCTGAGATTTGCCTACATATCTGTTCCTCTATCTCCCCCTGACTGTTTGGGGGCCTATAGTACACTCCCAGCAAAGTGCTTGCTCCCTTTTTGTTTTTAAGTTCTACCCATATGGCCTCATTAGAGGAACCTCTTAATATATCATCCCTCCACACAGCAGTAATTGACTCCTTAATTAATATTGCAACACCCACTCCTCTTTTACCCCCCCCCCCCTGTCTCGCCTGAAGATTCTATACCCCGGAATATTGAGCTGCCAGTCTTGCACCTCCCTCAACCATGTCTCCGTGATAGCAACAATATCATACTCCCATGTGTTCATCAACACCTTCAGTTCATCCACCTTATTCGCAAGACTCCTTGCATTAAAATAAATGCCATCCAGCCTTGCCCTACTCCCTTGTGCCGTTACATATTTGCTCTGCCTTCCAAGCTGACTTGTTTTTTCCTCTATATTTGGCTGTACATCACCCCCTATTATAGCTCCACTCTGTATCCCATCCCCCTGCCAAGTTAGTTTAAACCCCCCCCCAACAGTGCTAGCAAACCTCCCCGCAAGGATATTTGTCCCGTTCTGGTTCAGGTGCAACCCGTCCGACCTGTACAAGTCCCACCTTCCCCAGAAGCAGACCTAGTGATCCAGGATATGCCAGCTATTCCGCCGGATCAACCTGGGGAACAGAGCGCTCCCCGCGGGATGGCCACCCGAAGCCAGGACGCCGGTCAGTCACTGACTACTGGGTAGGGTGAAGCCAGCTCTGCGCCTGTGGGTGCCCCCACCCGGAGCCATGATCTCCCCAGTCCCCCTCAGGTCGATCAAGGTGACACGAACTCTGCCAGCCCGCCGGTACGAACTAAGCGACCCAGGGACCAAAACACGGTCCGAGGAGACATGCCTTCCGGCCAACAACGGAGATACAAACGCATCCGGAGCCATGATCTCCCCAGTCCCCCTCAGGTTGACCAAGGCGACACAGACTCTGCCAGCCCACTGGTACGAACTAAGTGACCCAGAGACCAAAACACGGTCCGAGGAGACGTGCCTTTCGGCCACTGATGGAGATCCAAATGACTGCGCCTATTCTCAGTCCGATTAATTTGGTAAAAAGAAGCCGCCGGACTTCCAATCTTTAAGGCGGGAAGAATGACATGAATTTTGCCATTCATGTAGAAATTACTTTATGAAATAATACGGGGCAGCCTGCTGGTGGCGCTGTCCAGGGAGAGTATAAATACTCGGGCACGGGCCCAGCTTGCTCAGGACATTTTGTAAACAGGAACTAGTGAAGGACAACTAGACCTCCATGTTGTGAAACAGTTGATTAAAGCCTTGTTTAATAATCTGACCAAGTGCCTAGCAGTTTTCTTGCATCCCTTCCTGTGGGCCAGCTGGAGCAGGAGTGTTTCCTCCCAGCCCCCCAAGCTAACCTGCTTCCCTCCCTACGATCAGACCCCCCCCGCTACAATCCCGCAATCGGACGCTCCACACGATCAGATCCCCGCAGAATTACTGACCCCCCCTCTCCATGATCACCGACCCCCCCCGATATGATCATATCAGTCCATGATCACCAACCGCCCCATCTCTGCCCCCTGATCTGTCTCCAACCCCCCACCCCCCGTGATCAATCTCTAACCCTACAAGCCACTCTGTACCCATTCCCCCCCCTCCGCGATCTCTAAGCAGCACGACTTTACCTGCTCCTGGGCTGCAGCCTCTACTGTATCCTTCCCCATCCGACAGGGAGCCAACCCTGTCAATCAGGTTAGTTTCCAGGTGGGGATCCTGTTTAAGTTGTGAAAGTCACCACCACCCTCAATTTCTTTGTTTCCAGCTCCGTTCAGAGACATAACGAGGGTGTCACAATTGACTATACTAAAATGCATAAGGCAGGTGATGGATGGATTGTTTGACAGGGCTGAGACGTATTTAAGCTTCTCCTGTGATGACAATAGCCAGAATGAGTAGGAACTCGAATTTGTGTCTCTGGCTGGATTCCCACGTGGCAATTCAAGCACCTCCAGACAAACCAGGAGCATTCATCGAACATAAGGGTTTTCATTCCATCAATGTGCAGCTGGTGTGCAAGTGCAAGAAAAGGTTCATACAGGTCTGTGCCAGATTCTCTGGGAGCTGCCATGATGCATTCATACTGCAGCAATCCAACATCCCCAACATGAACCGGAATGAACCTTAAAGGGTGGCTGCTAGGTGACAAAGGATACCCCCTTCAAACCTGACTGATGATATCTCTGATGATACCTCTGAGCACCAGCAGCAATACAACTCCAGCCACATGACAACCAGATGTGTCATTGAGCAAGCCACCTGCATGCTGACATTGAGCTTCAGGTGCCTGGACCGGTCTGGAGGCACCCTTCAGTACACACCAGTGAGGGTCACGAGGATAATTGTGGTCTGCTGTGTGGCGGCAGCAGGTTTCTTTTTCCCATTGGTTGGAAACAGGACCTCCCTCATGGCCCTTACTGCACCTAGAAGGACTTCCAGGGCACAGCCTTTGCTCTCCTTCCAGCCACCTCAATAACCTTTATCCTTCCAATCCACTATGTTCCAACCTACAAATCTCCTGCTCCGTTTCATCTCTGAGCTGGGCCTTTAAGGGGGAATCACGTCACGCGGATCCGCGTTATGCCCACCCATGTGTATTGGAGACGTGAAACCCGGAAGTAAAATGATCATCAGTATCCCTGTTGAAATTGGATATTATTTTCCATCCTGCGATGTTATGCGTTTGTCGCCCGCTGTTGCTCCCCCCGCCATTAGGTTCTCGTCTCTGCATTAATTTTGGAGCCAGTCTCTTTCTGATTGTAAAACTGGGACATTATGCATTATATATATGAAATAGCACATCCGAATATTGCTTGGACATGTAAGCAGGCATCACAAACTGGCAGTTTCAAGCACGTAGAGCTTGTGCATTAATAAAGTTTTGCAGTTTCAACTAAATGTAATTGTTGTATTCCTTTGTTACTCAACAAAATACAGTTATACTTTTATAGATCAGTAATGTTCAATTTCATTGTTTGCACTCATGGAAAGTAACCAGGAAAATACATATGAATGTGCAGTCTACAATCATAATGTGGGAAGGCTATCTGCATCTTAATAAATCAGGACTTTCCTAGATCTGTATGTACCATGTGTGCAAAAATCAGTAAATCACATATAATTGGTATCTGCATGTGTTTTGTAAAGATGGTTAGCAACTGTCCTTTCTCTGTGGGATGTAACCTTTAGCAGTTTTATCATTTAGCTTTACTCTATTCATTGAACTTTTTTTGCATCTTTGTTGTGTGTCGGCCGTGGCTCAGTTGGTAGCACCTTTCCGTTGTCTCAGAAGGTTGTGGGTTCATAGTCCCAACTCCAGAGACTTAAACATGTAAACTAGGCTGACACTGTAGTGCAGTACTGAGAGAGTGCTGCACTGTCAGAGGTGCTGTCTTTCAGATGAGATGTTAAACTGAGGCCCCGTCTGCTCTCTTAGGTGGATGTAAAAGATTCCAAGGCACTATTTCAAAGGAGAGCAGGGGAGTTATCCCTGGTGTCCTGGCCAATATATATCCCTCAATAAAACAGATTATCTGGTCATTATCACATTGCTGTTTGTGGGAGCTTCCTGTGTGCGAATTGGCTGCTGTGTTTCCAACATTACAACAGTGACTACACTTCAAAAGTACTTCATTGGCTCTAAAGCACTTTAGGATGTCTGGTGGTTGTGAAAGATGTGACATAAATGTCAGTCTTTCCTTTTTTCAATATCTTACAATGGGTGAATAAAAATCTGAGGGCCATTTTGCCTGTGCTTTTGTGCCCAGGGCAAATCACAAGGAAAGGAGCTAATGCTCTGGGACTTCTGCGGGGGCAGGAGAGATGGTTGGAGAGAGATGGAGTGCCAGAACCCATAGTAGGCCCAAGCTAAGGGCTACCATGGTGCTGATCTAAACCCCTCTGTATTTCCAGGTTCATGTCATTTACAAAGGCCAGACAATCCTTCGGGCGCAAGTCTCTCTCCTGGCCCGAGAGACCTGCAACAGCAGGAATCCCAGAAGGCCTTCGGTGCCAACCCCTGCCCCGGAAGAAAAAAAGAGATTTAACATTGGATTCTCTAGTGTTTGCTGTCTGCCCCTATCCAATCCTCCGAGTGCATTCCTGGTGCTTTCTCCTCATTTACTTCATCCAACGGCAAAAGGGCACCCGTTTTGAGAGGTGCCCACAAGAAGGGGTCCTCAGCCCTAGACTCGGAGCATCAGAAAGGCGTAGAGAACAAACACTAGAGAACCCAAGGTTAAATCTCTTGTTTCTTCCAGAAATTGGTACTGATGGTCTTCTGGCTGGTGTTTTTTGATAATGGACAGAAGGCCCTGAGGCCAACGACAATTTCCACTTTTGCAGACCTGTGTCAGAGCATGTGTCTGGCCTTTGTAAATGACCTGAAACTGACAATGACAAAGGGGCTCAGGTCATTGCAAGTACAGCGCACTTTGGGTGTCTAAACCCTTACATTTCTTCTTTCTCTCCAGGTTTAAAAAGCTTCTCAAAATCCATCTTTACAGCCATGTTTTCAGTCACCCTTATTAATTTCTCCCTCAGTTGTTTCACATCCATTCCATTATCATCTATTTTTGTTCTCCTGTGTGAAATTCCTTGGGAAATAGTTGATGTCCGGCTCCGTGGACTTAGTTTCATTTTTAAGGAGAACATTTATAAGAAGTCCCATTCAGTGTAACTGGCACCAGTCTGGGTCCCCACCAAACTGCAACTGGACCTGCCCTGTTGGTTACCAACCATAACTAACAACAATACCAACCAGTCGCTGTAAATCAGTGGCCCTGCTAATACATTATGTGTTACAAGGTGTAACAGTCCTATAGTCATTAAGTGTATTCTCCAATTCTCACCACAATTAGGTGACAGCGTGTCTCAGTGGTAGCACTCTTTCCTCTTGAATCAGGAGGTTGTGGGTTTAAATCCCTCCCCAGAAACTCAAGCACATAATCCAGGCAGATATTCCATTGCAGTACTGTCGAAGGTGCCGTCTTTTGGATGAGACGTTAAACTGAGGCCCCGTCTGTCCTCTCAGGTGGATGTAAAAGATCCCGCGGGTCTATATCAAAGGAGAGCTGGGGAGTTCTTCCTGGTGTCCTGGCTAATATTTATCCCTCAACCAACATCACTAAAACACATTTTCTAGTCATTATCACAGTGCTATTTGTGGGACCTTGCTTTGCACAAATTGGCTGCCGTGTTTCCTACATTACAACACTACAAAAGTACAGCACACAAGGAAGCCATTTGGCCCATCAATTCAGCGCTGGCTCTTTTGAAGGGCAATCCAGTTGGTCCCACTTCCCTGTTCTTTCCCCATATTCCTGCAATTTTTTCTCCTTCAGGTATTTATCCAATTCCCTTTTGAAAGCTACTATTGAATCTATACACCACCCTATCAGGCAGTGCATTCCAAATCCTAACCACTCATTGTATTAAAAAGTTTTCCCTCATGTCACCTCTGGTTCTTTTGCCTCTGGCTCTCCTTTATTAGTCAATGCTTGTCCAAGGATTATTGTTTCTTAAAGCATCCCCACCACTGACGTTAAACTGACTGGACTGTGATTGCCAGGTTTATCCTTCTCCGCATTTTTGAACAAAGCTGCAACATTTGCAATTCTCCAATCCTTTCGCAGCCCTGTATCTAAGGAGAAGTGGAAGATTATGGCCAGAGCCTCCGCAATTTCTACCCTTACTTTTCTCGGCAACCTAGGATGCATCCCATCTGGACTGGGTGATTTATCCACTTTAATTACTCGAGATGCTCCCACACTGAGACAATCTACACTTGACCCACTTCATTCCCCAGGACTAGGTCCAACAATGCCTCGTTCCTCGTTGGGCAGGAAACATGCTGATCAAGAAAGTTCTCTTGAACACACTTCTGTAGGGGGTTTTGGTTTGGGGTTTGTGTCTGGTCAGTCAGTCATGTGTCTGAGCTGCTCCAGCCCCATGCGGTTCGAATCGCTTCCCCTTTGGTTCTGACCACCGGACTTATTTACAAGTAGCGATACAGACAAACGAGACCAGTGGTTCGGTGCAAAGAAAACCAATGTTTGTTAAAATAGAGAACAATTACTATACAGAGAAAATCACTATGGATGCAGCACAATTACACTTAACGGGGGAGGAGAAACGGACACATCGAGGGAAAATGACTAAAATGACACTTTAGCAATTCCCCTTAACTCCCACCCTTTACACCTATCTAGATTATCTTGTGATGGGCCAGAAAATTGATGCTTACCAGTCTAGGATGTTGAAACGCCTGCTCCGTGCCCTGTTGCCTGCCGATGTCTTAGGTTTTCATTGTCGACGAACCTCTTGCTGGGTTGATGGTAAGGCAGGGCACCGGAGGCGAGGCGGGAGAGAGAGAGAGAAATGGCCTCCCGAGGGACTAGTTATACCCTTCCCGGTAGCCCTTATCTCCCTCCAGATCAGCTAATTTCTTCTGTCTAATCTGGACGTATTGAAACTCATACAAAAGGTACCGATCTGGGCCCATCGATCTGGATGGCCGGTAATCGGTTTTACTGGTCTAATCAGTGTTCCCCTTTGTCCAGCTGGTTTCGTGATGGGGCCATTCCAGTCTGAATGCCCCGTTGATCGTTTTGAAGTACTTTGGTAAACAATGTTGACGTTCTCTAAACGAAGGCCTGAATGCAGCTGAGCTTGTCCCACTACATATTCCATAGGCCCTGTCTGCTCTTGATTGTGCAAACAACCTTGATGGCTTTTAATCAGAGGCCCGAATGCCACTGGGTTTGCTTCTAATGCATAAATGCAGAAGGTCTGTCTGCATTCAAGTTCTGGAAAGTTCCTTCTCACAGTCATCAGAATACAAGCTGTCAGTCCAAACTGAAATTTACAGGCTTTGGCCATGAGGCTGACCGCAGCCATCTTGTTGTGCCCTGGATTTTAAACTCAATCCAACCAGGGTTTCTTTAATAAACCAAAAGTAAATCCTTGGGGGAGACATGAAATTTGCGAATCCTTTCAGTCCCGCCTAGGATACTGAAACTTGCTTGAAGTGTCCAATCAAGGTGAGCAAAATTTCTGACCCCCCACAAACAACCTTCCCCTATATTTATCCATCCACGATCCCCTGACACATACATTCCCTTTACTTAGAGAAAATCACAGTGCACGGCAGGCATCTATCGATAGAAAATATGATCTGTTACAATAATCCAAGCACGGAGGGTTCCAATACCCCTGCACTACTTGGGACATCATAAAACTTTATTACAACACACAATCTTTAAGAAAATTAACATCAGGCCAAAACCATACTTATTAAAAATAACGAAGGGAAGGTATGAGCTTTATTCAAAAATAACAAATGAATCTGCCATCACTCGGTAGTGATACGACACAAAGCTCACACGGGTGTTTATTCTTCCACCCGGGCATACTGGTCCTTCCACAACCTTTTCGCTTTAAATTCTACCCCGGGACCCTTTCTCCTACACTGGACACAAACCAGGTAGAGGACGATCCCTAGCTGACAGACTACTAAGATGTGGGATGTCATACGAATCCAGGAGTGGACCTCTATACTTTCAAAAATGTCCCACCAGGATGGGGTCGTAATATCTAAAATGTCGGCCCCTATCTGTACAGTCTTCTGTTCCAAAGTGTAGAAGTGCTTTTGTGATACTAGAACAGCTTTTATACAATTCGGTCTTATCAACCTTGGAAAAGTCAAATTCATGGAATTTTCGAAACATCTCTGTTAATAGGGCTTGATACAATTTGGCAGTCTCTGCGGGGCACCACGCGGGTAAGTGTACCTCATTGAGGTTTAAAATCACCGAGGCCACCGCGTAATGCACCCCTTGATACAGCACCTGGTCTGTGGGTACTAGCACCAGGCTGTTCCCTGGTCCTTTGGTGGTGGCGGGGCATCCCTCTGCTACTGTCCGTGATGTCGGGGTTGTGGGCAGGGGCTGTCGGGGGTGGGTCACTAGTTCAGTGGCATTAACCGAGATTGGGGAGTACGGGATCGCACATGCGTCCAGGCGGGACTCCCAATCCATCCCCCTCCCGTTATTTTGCCACTGGCTGCGGAAAATGATGGAAATGCCTGTGGGGCAGACTTTCTCTGATCCCCACATACAGACGTCGATCCCCTGATCCGGTTCCCACCATTTATCCCAGCACACACTTAACCCTCCCTGGGTCCCTGTAATGGTCCTGTGAGTGTCATTCCCTAGCCTTTACCACTCTACCCTGGGGTTCCCCATGTCTTTGCTTAACTTTCTGAGCCACCACCACCTATCCAGGGGAACGTTCCCTTTACACGTCAAATATATTCTTTTGCCCACGGTGACGCTAATCCTTGGGGTGACGATTTGTATCCTCGGGCACTGGAGGAAGGCCTCCCCATACGTGAAGCCGGTCTCACTAGAATACTGGGTCGAATTGGATCCCAACCATCCTGGCCAGCTCCCCTCGTGGACGTACGAGGTGATTTCATCCGCCTCCCGTAGACCACTTCCATCGTGTGTTAGGGGCGCTCTCTTCCCCGAGCATCCGAAGATATGATGGTCCTCAACATCACCCCTTCTCGTGAGGCTCAGCCCGAACAGGGCGAGCAGGATTAGACTCCACACATTTCGAAATTCTGAAAAAGACATAAAAGCATCTAGCCAGGTCCCCTGGAGGCTCCCTGGCTCAGGGGAAGTGTGATCGGGTCCCACGACCTTGGCTCACGTAGACAGCACTCTGGAACGGTTCCATACTTAAAACTTATAGACTACCGGTTCCTTACATAGAATTAAATTAAAACACCCTAACTTAACCTTATACACATTACAAAACTTAAACAAAGCTATGTACATCTGCCGCCCGTCTCCGAGCAGCCAGCCTAATCTCTGTTAGGACTGTTGCAGGCTACTACCTGCGGCGAAGCTGGACTGATCTCCACTTCTGGTCCCTTGCAGCTTATGGCTGCTGGCTGGGGACCTCTGTCTTTCGGCTTCTCCCTGACTCGGGAGGCCGCCCTTTTGAACTGAAGAGCCGGTGACGATACTTTTCTGGGCTGGGGTGGCCGAGGAGACCTCCTAGGGAGTGCTACTGGTGGGGCTACCCTGGCGAGCGGACCCTTGGCTCGGGTCACAGTCCTCGCTGGCTGAGGGCCTTCTCCCTCGGGTCCCTCCCCTCCCAAACCTGAACTGGGGATGGGCAATCCTTCGCCACCGGCTGCCGGTGGCTGAGGGTCTTCCCCTCCAGGTTCAAAACCTGGTTCAGGGGCAGGGCCATCTGGTTCGGGCTCCTCCTCCTCGGAATCCCATAAGAGAGCGGGAGTGGACTGGACAAAGTGCTGGGGAACTTCTCCCTTGACGCACGCGACTGCGCCTGCGTGTGCAGCCTGCGTGCGCGTACCCGCTGCGGGCTGAGGATTTCTAACCTCAGGTTGAATCCCAGCTGCCTCTTTCCCTGCATCCGGCTTAAACAACTTACATTGATTCACATGGAACCATTTTGTGCGCCGGGGCATTTTTACTGCGCAAACCATGGGGCTGGCTTTATCGACTATGCTATAAGGTCCCATGTACAGTGGCTCTAAACTCCCCACTCGGCCGTAGTTCCTAACTATCACTTGGTACCCTATCTCCCACTGGTGACTCTTGCTAGGCTCGAGCAGCAACCGGTTATTCCGATGCTGCTTCCCCATGCTACCTGCTGCCTGTTCATAAATCTGTTTCAGGCGCTCGAGAAGTGTTCAGGCGAATTTATCCCGATTTACCTCCCGAAGCTGCCCTTCAGTAAGAACTGGGGCTAGGACATGGGTGGGGGTCCTCATAACCCTACCGGTCATGAGTTCGTGCGGGGAATACCCTGTACGCATGGACTGGCTGGCCCGGATCCCCATGAGGACTAGAGGCAGGACCTCCGCCCATTTTTGGGGCAATCCCACTGTTTCCTTCCTCAACTTTTCATGCGCTCCACAATCCCTGAGGACTGTGGGTTGTGGGCTACGTGCCACTTCCCCTGAATACCGAGCAGCGTAAGGGTGTTCTGCATGACCTGGTCGGTGAAGTGGCTTCCCTGGTCGGACTCCACAAACTGGGGTAGTCCCCACCGCGAGAACACCTCTCGCACCAAGATCCTTGCAGTCCCCAATGCTGTGGCCGTTTTGCAGGGGAAGGCTTCCACCCACTTGGAAAACACGTCTACCAGGACGAGGCAGTATTTGTAGCCTCCCTGGGCGGTGGGCATGGGCCCGATGTAGTTGATCTGGGTCGACTGCCATGGTCCCTCTACCCTTCTAATGTGTCCCATGGGTACCTTCCTTCTGTGGGGGTCGGGGTTGTTTGCAGCGCACACAAGACAGCTAGCACAGAACTCGCGGACGTCTTCCCGGAGTCCTGGCCACCATCCCGCCTGTTCCACCCGTTGCCAGGTGGTCTCAGGCCCGGGGTGTCCCGCTCCCGGACCCTCATGGGCCAGTTGAAGGAACTCCCTCCGGTGTTGCTGGGGTATTACCCACTGTTCTTGTTTGAACAGCATGCCTTCCCTTATGGAGAGGTCCGCTGCACTGTAAGGGCCTTCTACCTTCCTGCCCTCCACTACTGCGCTAATGACGGTTTTCAGGACAGGGTCCTGGGCTTGGACCATTTTAAGGTCCGGGACTAACACTACTCCTAAGCTCCCTTGGGTCCCATCCCTGCTTCTAACTGCCGCCACGGGCCCGGACTCATACGGGTCCCAGAAAGTGCCTGCGCATGCACCCTCCTTGGCCAGCATGTCGGCTTGCTGGTTACCCTGGATGCGGGGTTCTGTGGAGGAATGGGCCTTCACTTTGTGGATGAAGACCTCGCCTTCCTCCCCCACAGCTGCCAGGATTTTCTCCAGCAGGGGCTTTACTGTTAAGGGCCTCCCGTCGGCGGAGGTATACCTGCGACGGGACCAGATGGCCAGGTATTCCGTACACGAGTTGCAAGTGAACATGCTGTCCGAGCAAATCGTGTATGGGGTGGGGAAGATTTCGGGGTGGGTAACCACGTACACCACCGCGGACAGTTCAGCCTGTTAGGTGCTCATGGTGCTGGGGAGCTTGATCGCCAGGGCAATGTTTGCCGTTGGGTCATAAACTCCACAACCCGTGAGTCGTTCACTAGCAGATACCATGCTGGAACCATCTATATAGATTTCGTGGTCTGAGGGGTGTATCCCGGCCCATAAACCTACGTTTACCTCCCATACCCCTTCTATGGAACACCGATGGGCTGTTCCAGGATGTACCATATTGGCTGCGAGCTTTGGCTCGCAAAGGCCCCTCACCTTCAGATCCATCTGCGAGAGGAGGAGGCTCCAGCATGCAATGCGTGCACTGCTGGCTGTCCCATCTTTAATCCTCCCGTCCAGAAGCATCTGGGTGTGTGTGTGGTGTGTGAGGAGGGTGATGAGAGAGGTGCCTGTGAAGATCAAGGATCTTTTCACAGCCCAATACGTGGCCAAAAGGTGCCGTTCGCAAATTGAGTAGCTCCTCTCCACATCAGTGAGTGCTCTGGAGGAGTAGACCACAGGCCTTAGCCTACCGTGCCGCTCTTGGAGCAGCACAGCACTCAGGTTATCCCCGCTAGCCGCTGCCTCCAGAAAGAACTCTTTCCCCCCATCTATGGCTCTTAGGGCTGGTGCAGTCTGCAAGTCTCCCTTGAGCTTGACAAATGCTGCCTGGCAACCCTCATCCCAAGACCACTCCACTCCTCTGTGTAGGAGTCAGAGCAAAGGGGCTGCTGTGGCTGCATAGTCTTCAATGAAGTCCCTGCAGTACCCCGTTAACCCTAGGAATGACCTCACACCTCTCACTGTGTTGGGGACCGGCAACTCTTGGACCGCTTCCCTCCTAGCCTTGTCTATGGCTCTCTCTCCTGCGTGGACGGTTAGGCCCAGGAATTTAACTTCCCGCTGGCCGATCTGCGCCTTTTTCGGGTTGACTTTGAACCCCTTACTCTGTAGCAGCTCCAGCAGTTCGGCCAGTAGCGGGCCATGCTACCCAACTGAGTCGGTAAACAAGAGCAGGTCATCCACATACTGCAGCAACTGGGTGGGCTGACTAAATTCCTTTAAGCTATCCGCCATACACTGGTGGAAGATGCTGGGGCTATTATGAAAGCCTTGTGGCAAGCAGTTCCAAGTATACTGCTGCCTTTTAAAAGTAAAAGCGAACTTATACTGGTCCTCCCTCCTCAAGGGGATGGACCAAAACCCATTTGAAATATCCAGCACCGTGAACGTTGTCGCGGATGCTGGAATACTCCCGATGAGGTCGGCCACTGCTGCCACTGTGGGGGCGCACGCGGGGATATTTCTGTTGAGCACCCGATAGTCCACCGTGGCTCTCCATGAATTGTCCGGTTTTCTGACCGGCCAAATCGGAGAGTTAACATGTGTGGCTATGGGCCTCAACACTCCCTGCTGTACTAAAGAGGACATGGCTGCCTCCATGTCGGGCATTGCTTCGCTGGGGAAGTTATACTGCTTCTGGGGCCGGGCCATGGGGTCCCCATCCACTCTGACCTCAAACCCGGTGACCCTCCCACAGTCGTGTTTGTGCGTGGCAAACGCAGCTAGGTTAGCCTGCAGGAATGCCTGAAATTCCCCCGGGACACCGTCGACCATGAGCCCGAGGTTATAACCTTCTTTCGGCTTCACAGTGCACAGGGTCCCCTTCCCTTCCTTGCTTGGGATGACTACTACACCTCCCTCTTTACCCGTGTTGGCTCCTCAAAGGCAATGATTGCGGAGATCCACGAGGATCCCGTGGCCCACAATGAAGTCGGCCCCTAGGATCCCCTTTCCTCCCTCCACTTCCCACCTCGCCAGAATGCACGTCCACTTGGTCCGGAGCGTGCCCAGGCGGATTGAGAGGGGCTTGGAGAGTGCTCCCGCCTGTTCCTTACCGGTGAACCCAGATAGAAGGTATGGAACCCCGCTAGACAGAGGTGAGGTGGTGGGATTAGCTGCGTGGATCACGGTGCATGATGCTCCCGTATCCAGCAGATAAGTCCCTTTAACCTTCTCTACCTCCATCTGCACGAGCGGTCTCTTCCATCCGTCATACCGGAGAGCACACAGGTAGACAGGCTGTGCGGGCTCCAGTCATTGTGGGGCGTCAGAGGGGGCAGAGGGAACCACCACACTGGTGGTGGCTGCTATTCTCCCCTGGCTGGTCATAAGAGATCGCATGGTCTCTAAAAATGACTCGATCGCAGCGGGAGCAATTTCCGTCTCTGCCTTCTGGGCTGGGGCTGTGGAGTTCTTTACCTTATTGTCTTTCCATGGATTTTTACAATCCTTGCGCCAGTGGCCGTCCTTCCCGCACCCATAACAGTTTAACTTAGTCTGGGAGGGACGGTTCCCCTCCTGGTGCCACTCTTTCTTATTCTGTCCCCCAGGTTTAACCTCATGGACTTTTCCCTTGGGGTGGGGCATCTCAATACCCCTCATATTCCTAAACGCTACCATGAGCTGGCGGATCACCGTTTCTTCGGTGGTCTGGGAGCTTCGGGGGTCAAACCAGGCCGCAGCCTGGGCTCGGATTTGGGGCAGGCAGTTTGTCATCAGACAACGGAGCCAGTGGGGTCAATTAGACTTGGTTCAGTAATGTCCGCGCTGGCATTCCTGGGCATGCGCTCCGGTAGACTGGCCACAGCCTGTCTGCGAATGCCTGCGGGGACTCCCCTGGGAGCTGTACCGTTTTTACCGCCCGGGCGAACGGACTACCGTCATTGAGTCCCATGGCCTCCAATATCTCATTCCTCAAATCCTCATAATCTTTCTGCCCCTTTTTACATTCATCAGATAGGGTCTGGAGGAGATCACTCCCCAGAGAAAACAGCAGCATCTTAGCTTGCTCTGCGTCATCGCAGTCATTAACGCACGCTGCCTGTTCTATGTCCCTGAAATGCAGAGAGGGGTCTCCCTTTTTGGTGAGCTTGGGGATGTGACTAACCATGGCCCTGAGCTGTTGGGTGCCATGCGGCACCACAAACTGATTTTGGATGGCCCCTGGGTCCTGGTCATCAACGGGCGGGCTGTGCCTCCGTTGTCGGAGGGGGTACACCGGTCCTGGTCCCGGCCTATCTAGCGGGGCCTGCTGTGCTTCCCCTACCACTTCATCCTCCACGCCCCCCTTGCTGCCAGAACTCCTGAAAGCTCGGAGCTATGGGTGGCGGCCATGGGACCTCTGATTTCCTAGCCAACTTTGTTCTGGGTGCTGCCTGTGGGACGGTTCTGTTTGGGTTGCCGGTAAAGTCCGACTGGCCCGCCTTCGGGCTGATGAGGCATACCATGCCCTTCGCCCTCGATAAGGCCATGCCCAAGCTTTCTACCTCCTCCCTACAGGGCCCGTGATCTGCCTCCTCGAACCCCCGGTCGCAGACTAGCTTGTATGCTGCCTTTCCCTCCCTTACTTTCTCCTCCTGCTCTTTTAATTCTTCGGTGAGGTCGCAAATCGTGTCCTGCAGCCTTATCTCGCTGCCCCTCACCTCTCTGACCTGGTATTCCAAGTGCTCCATCTTGTGCCTAGCGCTGGCTTTAATTTCAGCGGTCTGGTATTCCAGGCGCTCTACCCTTGCCTGATGTTCCCGTTGCACTTCGACGGCCCGGGCCTCCAGGCACTCTACCTTTGCCCGGTGTTCCTTTGCCGTCTGCGCTCTTTCTTGGCTTAACGCCTGAAGCGTCACTAGCACTTTCTCTTCCTCTAAAACCTTATCCTGCATTTCTAGGGCCAATTTCTTCAGCTTGGCAGCCTGTGCTGCTACAACACTGTCCAGCACCAGGACTTGTTTCTTGTAACACATTAACCAGACTGCCTTTTCAATTGCCCTCTTATGCTGTTTACTCGCCGTCCACTGGGCGGCGGCGTCTATGGGATGCTCGGCCTTTAACATAGCGCCCACCCATTTCTTGGCGATATTGACCTTTCTGCACACATAAGTGGACAACCTCTCTTCCATTGCGGTTTCTCCCTCCGCACCACTGTCTGTCATATCGCATACTGTCGCCGATGGTCCTGCCACGGTCGCCATTTCCGTAGGGGGTTTTGGTTTGGGGTTTGTGTCTGGTCAGTCAGTCAGTCTGCTCCAGCCCTGTGCGGTTCGAATCACTTCCCCTTTGGTTCTGACCACCGGACTTATTTAAAAGTAGCGATATAGACAAACGAGACCAGTGGTTCGGTGCAAAGAAAACCAATGTTTATTAAAATAGAGAACAATTACTATACAGAGAAAATCACTATGGATGCAGCACAATTTCACTTAACGGGGGAGGAGAAATGGACACATCAAGGGAAAATTACTAAAATGACACTTTAGCAATTCCCCTTAACTCCCACCCTTTACATCTATCTAGATTATCTTGTGATGCGCCAGAAAATTTATGCTCACCAGTCTAGGATGTTGAAACGCCTGCTCCGTGCCCTGTTGCCTGCCGATGTCTTAGGTTTTCACCGCCCAAAGCGGAGATACCCCAGTAATTTAAACGTAACTGTGGGTATTCTACTTCCCTGGACAGGCTCTTCGTCGATGATCCTCTTGCTGGGTTGATGGTAAGGCAGGGCACCGGAGGTGAGGCGGGAGAGAGAGAGAGAAATGGCCTCCCGAGGGACTAGTTATACTCTTCCCGGTAGCCCTTATCTCCCGCCAGATCAGCTCATTTCTTTTGTCTAATCTGGACGTATTGAAACTCATACAAAAGGTACCGATCTGGGCCCATCGACCTGGATGGCCGGTAATCGGTTTTACTGGTCTAATCAGTGTTCCCCTTTGTCCAACTGGTTTCATGATGGGGCCATTCCAGTCTGAATGCCCCGTTGAGCGTTTCGAAGTACTTAGGTAAACAATGTTGATGTTCTCTAAATGAAGGCCTGATGCAGCTGAGCTTGTCCCACTACATATTCCATAGGCCCTGTCTGCTCTTGATTGTTTGTGCAAACAACCTTGATGGCTTTTAATCAGAGGCCCGAATGCCACTGGGTTTGCTTCGAATGCATAAATGCAGAAGGTCTGTCTGCATTCAAGTTCTGGAAAGTGCCTTCTCACAGTCATCAGAATACAAGCTGTCAGTCCAAACTGAAACTTACAGGCTTTGGCCATGAGGCTGACCGCAGCCATCTTGTTGTGCCCTGGATTTTAAACTCAGTCCAACCAGGGTTTCTTTAATAAACCAAAAGTAAATCCTCAGGGGAGACATGAAATTTGCGAATCCTTTCACTTCAGAAATTCCTCCCCCTCTCTGCTCTTAATACTATCACTGCCCCATTCAAAATTGGGTTAGTTAAAGTCTCCCATTATTACTATAGTTCATGCACCTCTCAGTAATTTCCCTGCAAATCTGTTCCACTATTTAGAGGCCTATAAAATTCACCAAGTAATGTAATAGCTCCTCTATTGTTTCTTAACTCCAACCAAATAGAATTTGTGTTTGAATTTCAAGGACATTCTCTCTTTCTAGCACATGTGCACTCCAAACCTAACTTAGACCACTTTGGGGGAAAAATTTGGTTGCTTTGCGCCTCCCGACCAGGGATGCTATGTCCGACAGGGTCAGGGTGCCGTGTTTGCGGCCGGGGCGGCGCAAATTAAAGGGCAGGTGCCGAGCAGCCATTTTTTGGGGCCACCTGCCAGCATCTGCCCCTGCCGGCCACAAGTTCTGATGAAAGGTCATCGACCTGAAACGTTAACTCTGTTTCTCTCTCCACAGATGCTGCCTAACCTGCTGAGTATTTCCAGCATTTTCTGTTTTTATATCAAAGGCTAATTAAGCTTAACAAGAACCACTGAGATCACTAAACACAAGGGAGCTAAATATTATGTATCTAGGCACTTAACCTAGATACTTAGCTTAGAATCCTCGGGTTCTGCGGCTCCATTCCTTCTTTTGAGTTGGGCGTGAGAAACTGCCTTCCTCCTCTCCACCAAATTCCTACTATCACAAAATTCTCAGCTTCCACTCTTTCTTTCTTTCTTTCTTTCTTTCTTTCTTTCTTTCTTTCTTTCTTTCTTTCTTTCTTTCTTTCTTTCTTTCTTTCTTTCTTTCGTCCTTTCTTTCTTTCTTTCTTTCTTTATCACCACTAACATATCAGAATTTGTACGGGATGTTGAGGTTGGAACAGCAGATTGATGCACTTAAGCAGAGCTACATAGAATGGCGAATTGCAGGTGCGTCTCCATGGTTTTTCATGCCTTAAGTTCCTGATCTCAGCCTGGGCCACCAAGGTGAGGGGCGGGGGCATGCTGTCCCAACTGGGACATAGGGGAATGTTGCACATGGATCTAATGAGAGGGAGAAAGAACTGTTAAATTTACAGCAGACAGGGCAAGGTAGCTAATCAGAGATTGCTACGCACTGTTATAAATTTCTATGATAGCATGATCATATTGAAGGGTTGAATGGCCTACACCTGCTCCTATTTTTCTATGTTTCTATGAAAGAAAGGTACTTGAATTTATACAGCGCCTTTCGCAACCTTGGGACAACCGAAAGCGCCTCACAGCCAATGACATACTTTTGGAAGTGTAGTCACTGCTGTAATGTAGGAACCTGATTGTTGCAGCCTCATTATTTCCTGCATGTCATTAAATGAACATTTGTTATTTTGTTGCATGCTTATTTCAAATCACTGTCACTGCTATATTGTGAAAGTTCTTTCAAAATCCCAAATCACTTAAGTATCATTGTGAAATAATGTACTCTGGTAATTACAATGACCCATTGCTCTCCTTTCTTTTCAGTCTCTAAATAATGTGCAACTAAGTTCCAGAGCCAGTACCAGTACCAGTAAAACTGTCAAACCTAGAAATATTGGGCTGGACTTTTACTTGGAGGTGGGGAGGGAGCGGCTGGGGGGTGGTGAGGTGGGGGCTGCATTGAGGTCAGGGAATCGGGACGAAGGTGTTTCCCTCAGGCCCTGCCAAATTTGTCAGGACCTGATTTACTTTTTCTTGCTCTGCTTCCCAACCGCAGTCAGCCAGATTGAGAGGCTAGCTGGCTGTCGGGCGGGTAGGTCATCAGCACCAGGACGCAGCCGGGGAGTGAAGTGGAGGGAGGGGTGATCGGAGACCGGGGTGGGGGGTTGGAGATCAGAGTCCTGAGGGATCAGACACCGATGGGTGGTTGGAGTGTGGACGGGGCTGGGGTCAGAGGCCGGTGTGGGAGGTGGGAGATCGGAGGCTGTGGGGGGAGGGGGTGGGGTGGTTGTGGTGGGAGATCAGAGGCGGGGGGATGTGAGATCAGAGGCCGGCGGGGGGTGGGGGGGAGATGGGAGGCCGGGGAAGGTGAGATCAGAGATCGGGGGGGTGGTGTGAGATCAGGGGCCAGCGGGGAGTAGGGGGAGATGGGAGCCCTGGGGAGATCAGAAGGGACGGGGGGGTGTCCAATTGCGAGGGGTGGGTGAGGCAGGGACGCTGGATCCAGGAGGTAAGTGTAAAGGATCCAGCAGTTCTCACCTCCCTTTAGCTGGCGGGTTCCCCAAGGCCTGGGAAACCCAACCAGCCTGAGTTAAATTTGAAACCATGGATCAATGTGAGGCACACAGCCTCATTATAATATTTAAATTGCCAACCCAACTCCTGGGACCGGGTTGGTTGCCCGCCCCCCTCCGGGCCTTGCCTCCGTTAGAACAGGAAGTGGGCAGGTTGGGGTCAGGACTCAGATTTTTATCGCTTTAACCTCCCACCCGATCCAAATCTGCCTGTTTTTTGGGGGTAAAATCCCCCCCCCCCTGTCCCATAGGTCTGTGTACAGTCAAAATATTAAAAGCGTTGCATACAACCCTGACATTTTCCTAATTTGTGTTGCATATCTCTGTTTTTGTCTTGTCCATTTCAAATCAAATAAACATCATTCAAGTGTTTCATGTGTTTATCTGCTTAGTTTCAGGAGCAGGAGTTGTTGGCCGAGCTTCTCATCATACTCGGACAATGCCCATCATTCAGCACTCAAGTTTTTGCCAATCTTCTCTCAGGAATTAATCGTTTCATAGATTATCTCTGGCAGATACGTCAGGTACTTAATTCACATTATTGCTCTGATTAATGAACATTCTAGTGCATTGCCATTTAAACCATTTGGCACTCAAATCAAAGCTATCCACTTGATTTAAATTAGATATCTGCTAAACCAGGAATATTCCCACGCAGCAATTTGCCTGAGGGCCAAAAACTAATTCCGTGGCCCGATTATAACTCCGGCAGATTTTGTGCGGGTGAGTAGCAGGATGAATGCGAAACTCACCTACTCCCTAGAAAACAGGCCCGGGGAATTTTAATTCCCATGCCACATTAAAATCTCACAGGCAATTTTCACAGCCGATTCGCTGACCCACCAGGAAAGCCCTCTCCCCCATTTCCAGAGCACAATTTCTGGTGGGTCTGTTTAAACTAAGAATTCACCTCTCAAAGTGAGGGAAAGTAAGCTGTGAGGAGGATGCAGAGGCCAGAATTTTCTATGAGGGCGCGATCGGAGGCGGGTCAGGTGGGAAAGTTGACGTTTCTTGGAGCGGGTTGGGAACCCGCAGTCATCCTGCCCCCATGCAGCTTTCCCTCGGATAAGAGGATTGAAGAGATCACTGAAAATGCTGCTCTATCAACTGCTCCCTGGCCTGTCTAGCTGCAATGCTAGCCTTCCTTCTTGTGCTTCTTCCTTGCCTTCATCTAATTCTTCCTCACCTGATGATGCCTCTTCTTGTTGCTGCGCCACCTCCAACTACAGTGCTCTTTGAATTGCTAGGTTGTGCGGAATGTAGAAATCTACAATGATATGGCCCACTTTGTCAGGGCCATCTGATAGGGAGCCTTTGGTGCAATTGAGGCATCTTCGCTTCAATATGCCAATGGTATGCTCTGTGATGTTCCTGGTGGTCCCATATCTCTCGTTATACCTATGTTTCTTAGGCATGGTGGGGTTGCAGATGGGGATCATTAGCCAAGTGTCCCCCAGTAGCCATCCTCTAACATTGCTGGATGGGTGGAAAAGTGGGGGGGGGGGGATGGATGAGTGTTGCAGAATAAAGATATAGTAGCAGCTGCCAGTGAAACTGACACACATTTTCATTCTCCTTCTGCGGTGATCACACACCAGTTAAAGATTGCTGACGTGGAAGCCCTTCTTGATCTTATAGGTTGCTGGCTCATCTTCTGGTGGCCTGACAGCTACATGAGTGCAGTCTAATATGCCCTGGACACAAGGGAAGCTGGCCACTGTTGCAAATCCCAGAGCTCTCTCATTCCCTCTGCTGGGGGGCATTAGTGACCCTTCGTCAGACCTGCCTAACCTGCTGAGTATTTCCAGCATTTTCTGTTTTTATTTCTGCCTTACCCAGCCACAGGGTCTATAGGATAAGAAATAAAAACAGAAAATGCTGGAAATACTCAGCAGGTTAGGCAGGTCTGACGAAGGGTCATGAACCTGAAACGTTAACTCTGTTCCTCTCTCCACAGATGCTGCCTGACCTGCTGAGTATTTCCAGCATTTTCTGTTTTTATTTCTTATCCTATAGACCCTGTGGCTGGGTAAGGCCTTTCAGGAGCAGTCCCCTTCACCTGCTGTCTTCTAGCAGACCCGCTGCTGCTTGTCCTAGTTCTTCAGGCTGCTGCTGCTACTCTGCTTCCTTCAACTGTTTATCCATCCAAAGGAGTGAAGCAAAAGCAACACCCATGATAAATAGTGAGTGCTTAATGAGGGTAGGCAAGGGGAGAAATATCAGAACAAAGCAAACTAAAAGCTCAGAGTTCACTTAGAAATTCAGTACTCACAATGGCACACTGATCCAAATGAGCGAAATGCATGCAGGTGAGTGCCCCTTTAAATTCAGCTTCCAGTCATGTCAGTCAGTTTGTGAAGCCAAGTTTTACTCAGCTGGTTTGCTGCTGGGTGGGACTTCTGACCTCCCCATTTAAAATTGTGTTTGGGGTCCAAATTACGTCATCGGACTCCTATCTGTTTCTGGTGGGTACTATTCTGATCTGAGTTAAAATGGCAGTTGGCAGGTTTCTGGCAGAAATAGGCTGTAAATCCATTTTCACAATATTCATCTCTTACCCCTCCTATTCCGTTTGGCCGGGTTGTGTTAAAATCGGGGACCATGTGCTTAACAACAAAAACAATTTGTCTTTAATGTAGTGAAACATCCCATGGAACTTCATGGGGTAGTGGAAGGGTAATGGACATGGTGAACAGAGTGTTAGAGGAAGTGATGGTCGAAGAGATAGACTTGAGGAGGCTTTTGAACATGAGAAGAGATTGAGCAAGAGAAAGCAATTGAGGAAGAATTTAGGGATGTGGCAGCTATTGTTCTGCCTCTAATGGTAAAGGGGGAGGGATTTGCACAGTAGATCAGAGGTGTAGGAGTAGAGAGTACAGGCTGAAACTCAGGACTTGAGCAAGTTGTAGAGGTAGGCAAGGCCATGTGAGATTTGTAGATAATGATGAAGATCTTGAAATTAATATGCTAAGGAATGACAGCCAATGAAGCTTGACGAGGATAGGGGAGATAGGTGAGCAGGCGTAGTTTGCATCACAGAGAGGCTGTATGTAGAGGAGGAAAAGCAGACGGCCAATGATAGAACTTTGGGGCACACCAGCGATGTCTTTGTGGATGTGAGGTGGGAGAGAACCTGTTGCAGGAGTTGTGCTGGATATGTTGGAACTGGTAGGAGTAGAACCATGAGAGGACAGTCCAATAAAGGTGGACCACAGCGGAAAGAAAGCAGAGGAGGATGGATTCTCCTGGCCCTTAGTTTTTGAGAATACACCAGTCAAAGGGTGTGGCGAGGAAAAGGAGTATTGCAAACAGAAAGGATGTTGTTAGTTATTTTGACCAAAGCAATCTCAGTGTTGTTAGTGGGACAGAAACCAGACTGAAGCATTCCAGCAGGGAATATGAGAAGCGAGTACGGAGCTGGGTGACAAAGATACATTTGAGAACCTTAGAGAAGAAGAGGAGGTTAGATAAGGGATAGTATTATGGAGGATGGAGGGGTTGAGCTATGGCTTTTTAAAACTGAGTGACTGCAGCCAACGTTCTGCGCATAAAACTGGTTTAAGTATTAACGTATAATGTTGTAGTTTTGCTATCGCTGCTGTTTCTGCTTTGTTTCCCCAGTTCCCGTGTGTCCTGAAGACCCGCTCTGTTCCCGGTCAATGTCACTGCTGTTTCCCCAGTGACCGTGTGTCCCGAAGACCCGCTCTGTCCCCGGTCAATGTCACTGCTGTTTCCCCAGTGACCGTGTGTCCCGAAGACCCGCTCTGTCCCCGGTCAATGTCACTGCTGTTTCCCCAGTTCCCGTGTGTCCCGAAGACCCGCTCTGTCCCCGGTCAATGTCACTGCTGTTTCCCAAGTTCCCGTGTGTCCCGAAGACCCGCTCTGTTCCCGGTCAATGTCACTGCTGTTTCCCCAGTGTCCGTGTGTCCCGAAGACCCGCTCTGTTCCCGGTCAATGGCACTGCTGTTTCCCCAGTGCCTGTTGTGTCCCAAACACCCGCTCTGTTCCTGGTCAATGTCGAAGCCAGGAACCTCTGCATTTGGGTCAGTGATGAGGTGTTGGTTCTTTATGTTGCATGCTCCCACGATTCCGTCCATCTGGATTCTGGGTCGATACCAGCTGAATGAATATTGGTTGTTGTTTGCCAGAATTTGAGGGGTGAGGACCTGAAGTGGGAGGGGGTCGAGGGAGCTGGTAGCGGCTCTCATAGAGGAGATGGATTTGATACGGTCAGAGCGAAGATTGGGTAAGAAACTACAGAGTATTGCAGGGGGTCAGTAGTGGGGAGGAGGAAGAGGCTATGGCAGCTAAGCAGATATACCCATTCTTAAAAACAAAGACATTCTGGGATTCTTCACATCGGGTGCTACAAGTGAGGATGGAGGGGGCAGGTTAGGAGATAGGAAGGGGTAGATTCTGGTGGTGAATTTGTTAACAATGTTATATGTGAAAACAGATACTTAAAAAGAAAATGTGTTGCAGCTCATTAAATGCCTTTCATTTTAGTTGCATTCATTTCTATTGTAAAATGAGTTACCAGTGATTCCATAAATTCAAGTTTTGCAAATCTGAAGGGATAAGATTTTAATTGCTTTTTTATCTGAAGGATTTATGATAGTGTGGTACATTTCAAACTCCAGTGAAAATCTAGCAGACGTAGCTACCGTGGCAAAATGGGGAGATTTTTGCATTATATTTTTATTGGACTATAGACAGACTGAGTAAGCATGTTTTAAATAGAACCAAAGTTAACACAGCAGCTGTCTTTCTGGTCAGATTTAAAATAGAGAACAGAGTCTAGTTGTCAGTGAGATATCGGCCACGTGATTTGGCCTAGTGTCAGTGTGGTTCAGTGGGTAGCACCCTTGCCTCTGAGTCAGAAGCTTGTTGGTTCAAGTTCACTCCAGATACATGAGCACAAAAATCTAGGCTGACGCTCCAGTGCAGTGCTCAGGGAGCGCTGCACTGTTGGAGGTGCTGTCTTTCGGATGAACATTAAACCGATGCCCCATCTGCTTTCTCAGGTGGACCTAAGAGATCCCATGGCACTATTTCGAAAAAGAGCAGGTGAGTTCTCCCCGGTATCCTGGCCAATATTAATCCCACAATCAATATCACTAAAAACAGATTGTTTGATAATTATCACATTGCTGTTTGTGGGACCTTGCTGTGCACAAATTGACTGCTGCGTTTCCTACATTACAACAGTGACTACATTTCAAAAGTACTTAATTGGCTGTGAAGCGCTTTGGGACGAGCGGTGGTTGTGAAAGGCGCTATATAAATGCAAGTCTTTCTTTTCTATAAATAATCAAGATGCAGAGGTATTGCCCTTCGTGCTAATTAAGTTTTACTTCAAAGATTAACAGGGCCTTAGAAAACAAACAATATGCAGACAGCTGCTCGTCAATCATTTTATACACGGTAAGCGCCATGGTGTCTTTGATCTTGGTTAATTGGCAGCTCTGTGCCCATGGGGCTGAAAATCCATGACCATTCTGGCAGACTCCCACTGCAACTTTGGAGGGAGTCCACTGGAACAGCCAGGACTGGATATACCAGGTCCTAGCCTTATGCTGACATTATGGGCTGGATTTTGCTTACCGAGATGAGTTGGGGGCGGGGCTGCTGCCTTCTGGATTCTAGTCCCGCTACCAGCGACATCCGACGCACAGATGCTTTTTTCCCCTGATTGGCCTTGTTAAGACCGTCCTGCGGGCTTGCTGGCCAATTAAGGGAAAGCCGGTGTCAGATGACGTCAGTTGATGACGCTTCATGTGCCGGTTTTTTTAAAGGGACATGAACCATTAACTTTTGACAGATGATTTGACAGTGTTTGACAGCATTGAGGTGCTGTCAAATGCTGACAATCACTGTACAAAGGTGAACCCTTGCACCCAGTCTCTCCAATGACTCTCTCCTTAGAATGAAGCAGATGGCAGCTGCAGATGAGGGTACAGAAGCGATCTGTCACTTCTCTCATTGAAGTGGGACCACACACACACTTCAAAGCTTGTAACCTACAGAAAAATCTAAACACATTAAACATGATTTTCCAAATGTTTCCTTACCTCTGATACTCACCAGTGTCCCATTGCATCCTGCACGCCACTCCTTTAGCTGTCATCTGGACACAAATATTACAACAGACCCACAGCACACCTCACTTACCCTGGCAGGATTCCCCAACGTCGGGAAGCCCGCAGCAGGAATCGCATAATTGGAAAAAGCCTCTTAACTTCCAGTTAACTACCTGTTAACAGGCAGTTAAGTGGCTATAACCCTCTTCCCGCCGCTAGGAGGTGGGTCCCTGCACAAATCAGGGACCCGACTCCCGGGAAGATTGGTTGGACGCGGGTTGGGAGCGGGCTCGGGACCTGCTCCCATTCTTTTTGACTTTCCCAGCAGTCCCGCCTCCAAACCCGCCTCCTCAGGGCTGGTAAAATCCAGCCCTTTGTGTATAGTCTTGTAGGGCCAAATCCCCTGCCCGGCCTTTAAAGGCCGTCATTGTAAAGGGGAAGGGGTGGGCATTCCTGCAATCCAGCCCTCTGTCAGGCCCCTGTGTCAGGTGATCAAAGGTGTACCTGTCCTCACCAGGTATACCTCACCAGCAAGGGTAGATGTGTGGGCCCCTGCTGGAGGTCCAAATAGGGATCAGGGCCTGGATCCCTGAAGATAAGGGGCTGTTTCATTTGTGAAAGTATCCCTGTTAAGAAGCTGGGGGCACCAATGACCTTTTTCTAGGAGCGACCCGGCATCCTTTCCGGGCCAGCAGACTTCTGGTGGACTGTCTGGCCACTTTGGTGTGGTGACGCCTTAGATACAACTCAACTTGGCAAAGCCACTCTCCCACTCCCACAAACCTCGGCAAGGTCAGTGGGTAGGCTGCAGAAAGGTGCATCCCAGCACTTACGTCCAATATGCCCCCCATCCCACACTGAAATTTGTGGTCTGACTTTCTGTTGTGATAATAGATAAAAGATTTAGGAGAAAGCCCAAAGCATGACAGTACAATTGACTTATGCGGCAACAGGACTGGATTGTGTCCCTGTTCCTGTATGTGTGTGTGTGTGTATATCTGTGTGTATGCTGATTTATAATACCACTGTACAAATGTAATCTGTACAAATTAGTTCTTTGTTTGCAGTTATTAAAATGACTGGATGGAAAAACTTGCTGTGAACACCGATTTCTGCATCTGAATCCATTCCATCATGCTGAGCTCTGCAGCAGAGAGTTATTCTGTCTATGTTGTAATTTAATACAGTAAATTCAAATGTTTGAGAGAGGGTTATCCAAAGAATGTCAAGGCAAGAAATAACTAACTTGCATTCTCAAAAACTGAGGGACAGAAGAATTCAACTTTCTGGAAAGTTAAAGACCTAGCCTTATATGTATGACAATATAGTCTTAACATTGAGTATTTTAGGTTTGTGCCTCTGGGTAAAATAAAATAATTTTTATGCTTAGTTGTCCAGTGCAAAGATCCATGTGTGAATTATATTCCGATTTATATGCAAATTGAGCTGGCCACCAGGAGGTGCCGAGGTAAGCATTCTGAAAACTATCAGCGCATTTTTCTTTCTCCTTGGAACATTTCTAAAATGCTCAGGTAACTTGTGCCACAATAACAGTTCATCTCACTTTTTTTTGCCAATTTAAGGAAATAGCATTCTTTTGAGCTGTTGCTGCCGCTATAGCCCATGCAATCCAACCGGGGTGGGGGAGAGAGGGTTCGGTAGCGTGCTCCCTGCACATTGTGGAGATTTAACTGCACAGTGTGCGTCTGATGTCATTGACAGGTTCCCCGCCTGGAAGTCAGCCTGATTGACAGTCGGGCGGGGAACACTCGAGAGGAAGCTGTCGGACCAGCTAGCTCCGATCCCCGATCCGAGGGGAGTCTGATCCCAAGGGGAGTCCGATCCCTGACCCCGGGGGTGGGGGTGTCCGATCCCAGGGGGTCTGATCCCTGACCCCGGGGGTGGGGGTGTCCGATCCCAGGGGGTCCGATCCCAGGGGGGGTCCGATCCCTGACCCCGGGGGTGGGGGTGTCCGATCCCAGGGGGTCTGATCCCTGACCCCGGGGGTGGGGGTGTCCGATCCCAGGGGGTCCTATCCCAGGGGGGGTCCGATCCCTGACCCCTGGGGTGGGGCTGTCCGATCCCAGGGGGAGTCCGATCCCTGACCCCGGGGGAGGGGGTGACCGATCCCAGGGGGAGTCCGATCCCTGACCCCGGGGGTGGGGGTGTCCGATCCCAGGGGGAGTCCGATCCCTGACCCCGGGGGTGGGGGTGTCCGATCCCAAGGGGAGACCGATCCCTGACCCCGGGGGTGGGGGTGACCGATCCCAGGGGGTCCGATCCCTGACCCCGGGGTGTGGGTGTCCGATCCCAGGGGGTCCGATCCCTGACCCCGGGGATGGGGGTTCGATCCTGGGGAGTCCGTTCCCTGGCACCCAGGGGTTCGATCCCAAGGGGAGTCCAATCCCTGGCCCCGGGGGTGGGTGTGCGATCCCGGGGAGTCCGATCCCGGACCTGGCGGGGGGGGGGGGGAGACCAATTAAATACATATTTTGTGTTATATCAGAGTAGTAAGGTCCAATTAATTGATATAAGTGAAACTTCAGGAACTCAAAACTTTACTTTTAATTTACACATAATAAGGAGAGAACAGAGTTCTTACAAGCTACAGGTATGCACTTCTAATTCTACTGCACGATGCATCCAAAATGGATGATCCTATGAGTCATTCTACCCATAATGCAACATTGCCTTAAAACACTGGTAAATGAACCCTTAATATTTGTCTCCCTCTGGTGGATAACTTAAGCATTACATCTGAGATTACTATATTCCCCCCCCCCCCCTTAAGTTACAGCAATTCTTAACAACAGTCTTAAAAAGTCCATAAGGAAACTCCTTTAACGATAGTCCATCCTGAACAATCTAGCAGGTTGTGATCAATCGCTCTGGCGGCTTGTGAGACCTTGTTGAACGTCTTACAGTCAAGTCCCTGCTTGGTTGTGGTAAAGCCACCGGCTGCTCCTGAGCAGTACTCAGAGTATCTGACTCTGCTACGATGGTTTCCTCTTGATTAAGGGGTCCAGGTGTAACTGTCTCTGTTCGTGGTGGTGGGACCACCAATGCATTTGGATAACTGGGGACCAACTTGTCCTCCAACCTTTCCTCTGGAACCTCCAGTTCGATTTCCCATTGTCTGGTCAGTATCTGATCCACATGTCTGCGTACTACCTTACCAGTTCCCAACATGACCCTATATGAAACTGGACCAGTCATTGAATCTATGACGCCAGGAATCCATTTTGGACCATAACTGAAATTTCTGGTAAGGACCGCATCTCCTTCTCCAAAACTACGGCTCTTTGTCCTTCTGTCATGGTTCTCCTTTTGTTTGAACTGTCGGTTTTCCACCTTCCTTTTTAGATCTGGGTGAACCAGGTCAAGAGTGGAGTGTAGTCGACGTCCTAACAATAACTCAGCAGGAGAGAGTCCTGTGGTAGATTGAGGTGTTATTCTGTAGCTGAACAGAACTCGTGACACCTTTGCTGTCAAACTCCCTTCTGCACTTTTTTTCATCATCTCCTTAAATGTTTGTATGGCTCTCTCCGCAAGTCCATTTGAAGATGGATGATATGGAGCTGAAGTCATGTGTACTATGCCATTGTTTCTCATGAACTCTTTTGTTTCTGTACTCACAAAACACGTGGCATTGTCACTACGATCTCCGGTATCCCTTGATTACTAAAACTCCTACGCAGGCAGTCTATAGTAACTGTAGATGAAGCAGAAGTTACAGGATACACATCCATCCATTTGGAATGTGCATCAATGATTATGAGGAACATCTTTCCCATGAATGGACCCGCATAATCAACATGTAATCTCCTCCATGGTTTATCCGGCCACTCCCAGGGGTGGAGTGGAGCCACTGCCGGTGCCTTCCTGTGTTCTTGACAAGTGCTGCATGTCTTGACAAGTGCTGCATGTCTTGACAAGATTTTCTATCTCCTCATCTAGCTTTGGCCACCACAAGTAACTCCTTGCCAAGGCTTTCATGCGCGAAACTCCAGGATGACACTGATGTAGTTGCACTAGGATAGACTGTCGTGCTGGCTGTGGAATAATCACTCAAGCTCCCCACAACACGCAACCATCCTGCACACTCAGCTCTGTTTTCCTGACACTGTAAGGTGTGAAATCAGTCCCTTCCGGATGTTGTGGCCAACCCCTCATTACATATTCCCGGACTCTAGACAGTACTGGATCCTTACCAGTCCAAGTCCTTACTTGTTCTGCGGTCACAATTCCCGTGTCCGTGTCCTCCAACATCAAAACTCTGTCCTCTGGAGCTGCACGGATAGGTGTACCTGGTAGTGGAAGATGGCTCAAGGCATCTGCGTTCCCATGGTACTTGCCCGCTTTGTAAACAATGACATACTTATATGCCCTCAACGTCACTGCCCATCTCTGGATTCGGGGTGACACCATCTGTGGTACTGCTTTCATCTCATTAAAAAGAGATAGAAGAGGTTTATGATCGGTGCATATGGTGAATTTCCTGCCATATATGTACTTATGAAACCTCTGTAACCCAAACATTACTGCTAATCCCTCTTTATCCAACTGGGAATAGTTTTTTTCCGCTGGGGTCAGAGTTCACGACATAAACCCGATCGGTCTTTCTGTTCCATCTTCCATACAGTGTGAAAGAACTGCCCCCACCCCGTAAGGTGAAGTGTCACAAGAGAGAATGATGTCTTTCTCTGCATTGTAGTGAACCAGCACATCCGAGGACAGCATCAGTGTCTTGGACTGTTCAAATGAAACCCTCTGTTCCTCTTCCCGCTGCCACTGTGTCTCCTTGCACAGTAGTTTGTGAAGAGGTGCTAACACTGTTGACAAGTTTGGCAAAAACCTGTTATAATAGTTTAGCAGTCCCAGGTAAGCTTTTAACTCAGTCACATTTGTAGGAACTGGTGCCTCCTTGATTGGATGGAGCCCTGTGGCATCCACTCTGTGTCCCAGGAACACAGCCTCATTCCCCATGAAAGTACACTTACTCCTCTTGAGCCATAACCCAGCCTTATCCAATCTTTGCAGTACCTCTCTCAGAGTGCTCAGATGCTCCTGGTCGGTTCTTCCCGTCACCAGAATGTCATCCAGATAGATTGAAACATGTGGAATCCCTTGCAGTACACCCTCGATTGTTCTCTGGAAGATAGCTGGACTAGATGAGACACCAAATGGCAAGCGGTTATAGGTAAACAAACCCTTGTGTGTGTTTATGGTTACATACTTCTTGGATTCCTCATCTAGCGTAATCTGCAAGTATGCATGACTCATATCCAGCTTCGTGAATTTCTTCCCTCCAGCCAGGTTTGCAAAAAGATCCTCAGTTTTAGGAATAGGATACTGTTCTAGTTTAGACACCCTATTTACAGTCAATTTATAATCTCCACAGACTCGTACCGAATTGTCTGGTTTTAAAACAGGTACAATTGGAGCTGCCCATTCTGAACATTTCACGGGTTCCAGAATGTTCTCCCACAAAAGACGATCAAGCTCAGCCTCTACCTTCGGTTTCATGGCATAAGGCACAGGTCGTTGTTTAAAAAATCTTGGCAGTGCCTCCTTGTCTACATAAATCTTAGCTGGGGGGCCATTAAATGTTCCAAGTTCTTCCTTGAACACATTCTCATGTTCAATCAACACGTCTTGCAAAGACAACTGTTTGCCTCTCTCCATTTGATTTATTGCTCCCCAATCTAATTTAAGTTCTCGTATCCAGCCCCGACCTAACAAATTTGGTCCAGAACCCGATACTACAACTACAGGTAGCTGTTCCACGGTGTCCCTGTGTTTCACAGTTACAGTAGCTGTACCCAAGTTTGCCACTCGTTCACCAGTATATGTTTTAAGCTTCATAGAGCAAGACTTCAACTCTGGAACTTTTGCACGGTTCCACAATTTTGAATACTCTTCCCTGTTCAATATGGTTACACCACATCCAGTATCCACCTCAAAGTTGACCTTAGTGTCATTTACTATCAGTTGCAAAGTGATAGGATCCACTTTTGGAATGTCCTCTACCATACTATGCAATATGAACACGTTGTCTTCTTTCTCAGCTTCTCCACTGATGTGATGTGCTCCCTGTTTTTTCACTTCTCTTACTAGGTTTTGCTTTTCTCCCCCTTTTGGTTTGTATTCCTTTTCAGGGGCTTTTGCCCTGCATGCACGTTTAATATGTCCTTTTTTCCCACACTTGTGGCACTTTTCCTCCAGAAACCTGCATTCCCTTGCCAGGTGATCTCCATTGCATCTATAACATGCTTTTATATGCTCACGTTGTGATTTCAGACCCATATTTAACTTGTGCACGATAAACTGACTTCCAACTTGCTTTGTAGTAGACCAGTCTGAACCTTGTATTTCTTGTACATCACGGTTAGCTGTCTCTATTAATTGAGCAAGTTCCAACGCTTTTTCATACGTAAGCCCAGTCTCGGACAATAATCTCCTCTGCATTCAAGCATCCATTATCCCGCAAACCAGCCTATTTCGCAGCATGTCTTTCAAGCTGTTCCCGTAATTGCAATCATGTGCCAGTTTTCTCAACACCGCTACATAATCCAACACAGACTCTCCCGGTATCCTGTTCCGTGAATTAAATTTGAAACGCTGTACAATCTCACTCGGTCTGGGATTGAAATGTTCCTTTAGCAAGTCCACTAATTCAGTAAATGATTTATCTCCAGGCTTATTAGGACTGCATAATTTTCTCAATAAACTATATGTCAGACTTCCCACTGAAGTTAGCAAAATAGCTCTCCTTTTTCCAACATCGACAATATCATTTGCTACAAAGAAATGCTCCAATAACTCACAGTACTCTTCCCAAGTTTGATTTTGAACATCAAAAGCAGAAATCTCTCCTACTCGAGTAGCCATGATTCAGATGCAGTGTTCTTGTATTTTCCCTTCTTCAAGTTGATATCTGTTAATCCTCGTCGCCAAATGTTATATCCGAGTAGTAAGGTCCAATTAATTGATATAAGTGAGACTTCAGGACTCAAAACTTTACTTTTAATTTACACAAAATAAGGAGAGAACAGAGCTCTTACAAGCTACAGGCATGCACTTCTAATTCTACTGCACGATGCATCCAAAATGGATGATCCTATGAGTCATTCTACCCATAATGCAACATTACCTTAAAACACTGGTAAATGAACCCTTAATATTTGTCTCCTTCTGGTGGATAACTTAAGCATTACATCCGAGATTACTATATTTTGGTTCTGTCTTCACAAAGGAGGACACAAATAACCTCCCAGAGATGTTGGGGAACATAGGGTCTGATGAAAGGGAGGAACTGAAAGAAATCAGTATTTGCAGGGAAATGGTGTTAGGGAAATTGACGGGATTGAAGGCCGATAAATCCCCAGGGCCTGATAATCTACATCCTAGGTGTAGCGTTCGTGTGTAGATAAAGACACTGAAGACAGGAGTTGGTTCATAGGTATTTACTAAGCAAGTCTGGGGGGGGTTTCTAAAGGATATACACAATACACAGGCTTATATAGCCCAAGTGGCAATTACCGACATTACGCACACCTGGGGCTCTTAAAGGCACATACACCATAATTGCTCTTAAAGGCACATACACCATAATTCCTCCCCTTCTAGCTAACTAGTACATCATATTTTAAGTAATTATTAATTACATCTTATATGCAAAATAATATACATTGCTGTATTAATTAATTATAAGTTAGTCTCTCAGGAGGCTTCCTGACTCGGTCCGGATAACGCCTCGGGGGTGTAGTAGTTTCTGGTGGTGTAGTAGGTTCTTCTGGCAAGGCTGATTCGGCTTGAAGGCCAGTGTCCGGTTCATCGGGCTCCAGTATCACCGGATCGGAGGTAGATATGGGTATCTCTACTTCATCGTTAGATGTATAGAGTGGTGGTGTAGGTTGTCCCTTTTCGGATGACTTGATGATTTGGTCAGCATGGCGCCTTATTATGCTGTCTCCGATGTCCACGGTATACATCAGTGGTCCTAATCGTGTGCAGATAGTTCCAGGCTGCCATTTCTCGGTACGGTAGTCCCGGGCCAAAACCGGTTGGCCTATCTGGAAGGCCCTAGTTGGCCTTTCATTCATGCCCTGAAACTGCCGGTTCTCCACGTCCCTTCGGATGTTGGGCTTGACCAAATCCAGCCGGCATCTTAGGTTTCTATTGTAGAACATCATGGCGGGAGTTTGGTTAGTAACCATATGCGTTGCATTCCTATATGCAAATAAGAAGTTATCCACCTTGTGCTGAAGTTTTATGTCTTCATTACCCATGGCCTTGATGGCCTTCTTGAAGGTCTGGACAAACCTTTCAGCCAATCCATTGGTGGCGGGATGGTATGGGGCGGACGTGTAGTGCTTTACCCCATTGTTCTTTAAGAACTTTCTGAATTCTTCGGACACAAATTGCGGTCCATTATCAGAACATATCTGCTCCGGCAGCCCATTCCTGGCAAATATGGTCCTTAATACTGTGATGGTTTTTTCCGTGGTGGTGGAGGACATCTTTATTACCTCCGGCCACTTGGAGTGTGCATCAACTGCGATTAAGAACATTGAGTCCATAAATGGACCAGCAAAGTCGATGTGCACCCTTTGCCAGGGAGATGAGGGCCACTCCCATGGATGTAGAGGGGCCTGTGGCGGAGCATTTTGGACCTTCTGGCATCCTAGGCAGCTCTTGGTCATGTCTTCGATGTCTCCATCGATACCTGGCCACCATACAAACACCCTAGCTAGGTTCTTCATTTTCACTCCACCCAGATGCCCCTCGTGAAGCTCCTTTAGCACTTTATCCTGGAGTTTGGGTGGAATCACCACTCTGGATCCACACATCAAGGTTCCTCGGCACACTGACAGCTGTTCTCTTCTTTGCGAGAATGCTGGCAACAGTGGTTCGCCATGTGCTGGCCATCCCTTCACTGTTAAATTGTAGACCCGTGAGAGAATAGGGTCATTTCTTGTCTCCCTTTCAATGGCAGAATTTGTCACCGGTAGACATTCCACTATGGTAGAGTGGAATATCTCTACTGGGTCTACTGTAGGTGCCTCTTCTATCGTTGGCAATGGTAGGCGTGATAAACCGTCAGCATTCCCATGCTGTTTTGACCCTTTGTATTCAATGTTGTATTGGTGTGCCCCTAGAAAAAGGGACCACCTCTGTTGTCTTTGTGCCGTCATAATGGGGACACCTTTTTTAGGGTTGAATATGGAGATGAGGGGTTGATGGTCAGTCAGCAAGGTAAATTTTTGTCCGTGTAGGTAATGGTTGAATTTCTTCACTCCCCATACCAGGCTGAGTGCTTCCCTGTCTATCTGGGCATAGTTACGCTCAGCTGAGTTCAATGAGCGTGACGCAAAAGCTATCGGCCATTCCGAGCCATCAGGGAATCTATGGGACAATACCGCTCCTATGCCATAAGGGGATGCATCGCACGCCGGTCTGATTGGTAATGATGGGTTGTAATGAGCCAAAATTTTCTCGGATGTGATTAAGTCTTTACATTTATGGAAGGCACGTTTACAGTCTTCGTTCCATTTCCAAATCACTCCTGTCTGTAGAAGATCATTAAGAGGGTGTAGAATAGTTGATAAGTTCTGTAAAAATATATGATAGTAATTTATTAATCCCAGGAATGACCTTAATTGTGAAACATTTTCAGGTGCTGGGGCTTTTATAACTGCTTCAATTTTTTCAGGTGACTTATGCAACCCTTCCTTATTAATTATGTGGCCACAATATGATATCTGATTTTGGAAAAATTCGCACTTGGGGCGATTTGCTCGTAGGCCCCGTTCTTTCAGCCTAGTGAGCACCTGCTCCAAATTGGCAAGGTGCTTGTTGTCGTTTTCTCCTGTTATAAGGATGTCATCTAGGTAGCATTGAGTCCCCGGAATCCCTTGCAGGACTTGCTCCATAGCTCTTTGCCAGATAGCTGGAGCTGATGCTATTCCAAAAACCAGTCGATTGTACTGGTACAGGCCTTTGTGTGTGTTTATTGTGAGATACTTTTTAGAGGTCTCCTCAACCTCCATCTGTAGATATGCCTGTGCCAAGTCAATTTTTGTGAAATGTTTCCCTCCGGATAGTGAGGCGAAAATATCTTCTATCCTCGGAAGAGGATACTGTACCGTGTGAAGGACCGGGTTTACAGTCACCTTAAAGTCCCCACAGATGCGAATTTTTTTCTGTTCCTCAGAGTTATTTTTCAATGTTTTTTTCATGACTGGAACGATGGGTGTTGCCCATTCGCTCCAATCTATTTTGGATAATACGCCTGCCTTTTCCAAATTCTTCAGCTCTGCCTCGACTGCCGGACGTATTGCGTATGGCACTGGCCTTGCCTTAAAAAATTTTGGAATTGCTGTATCTTCCACTTTTATTGAGGCGGTGATGCCTTTCAAGGTTCCTAGTTTCTCTTGAAACACTTCTTTGGCGTTGGCCAAGATGTCTTTTAATCGTTCAGGTATGATGTCATCATTGTTTTTTTCCTTACTGGTCACCGTCAGTGCCTGAATGGAGTGCCAGTCTAAATGTATCTTCCTTATCCATTCACGTCCCAACAACGGTGGACCACCATCTTGTAGAATGTATAAATACAACTTTTGTATTTCTTTGCCGTTGTATACCACAGGCACCCTTATTTTTCCTTTGGGGTAGACTTTCTGCCCTGTAAATGTTTTTAAGGTAATGGATGTGTCTTTTAGAGGTATATGCGAAAATAGCCTCTCGTAATCTCGTCGATTTATTACTGTTAGAGCTGATCCTGTATCTAGCTCCATTTTAACTGGGGACCCTGCTATTGTGAGGGTAACCCAAATGGTTTGGTAATCCTCTTTGGCAAGTACATTATGTAATTTGAGACAGCTTAGTCTCTTGTTTCCGGAGTCGCTATCGCTATTCTGGTCTTCGGAGCTATTGTCCGTCATCATTTGTACCTTCCTGTACTTTTCTTTATTGATTTTTTATTTTCTGTCAGTGGATTTATTTTGTCCAGATTGGCATACCCGTGCAATGTGTCCAATCTTACCACATTGTCTGCATGCTTTGCCCTTGAACCAGCAGTCCCTCTGGTTATGGGTGGATCTGCCGCAGCGATAACATCTTCCGAACTCCTGTGTCATTTTATGGGTGCCGAAGTCCTGTGTCTCTTGTTGTATCTCTGCAGCTCCTTTTGCTGCTGCTTCGTATGATACAGCCATACTGAAAGCTTTGTCCAATGTTAAATCTTTTTCAGAAAGCAGTCTTTTTTGTGTTCCTTCACTTAAGAGGCCGCAAACAGGTTTGTCTCGAAGATAATCTGATAGTCCTGCTCCGAATTGGCAGTACTTTGATAGCATTCTTAATTCGGTTAGGTAATCAGCGTTACTTTCATTCTTGTGTTGATTTCTCTTGAAGAACTTGAATCATTCCGCTATCAGCAGCGGTGTTGGGTTTAAATGCTCCTGCAGGGTATCAACAATTTCTTTAAAAGTCTTGTCCTTTGGTTTGGCTGGAGTGATTAAATTTCGTAACAGCCCGTATGTCTTCGCGCCCATTAAGTTCAGAAGTACTGAAGCTTTTTTTTCATCTGTTATTCCATTTGCAGTGCAATAAACCTCTACTCTTTCCACGTATGTGGTCCAATCTTCTATTTCGCCATCAAAAGCTTCAATATTACCAGATTTAGGCATTTCAGAAAAGATATGGCGCTTCCCGCGCTTTTTTTTTCTCTCTCTGTAGCAACGATATGGCGCTTCCCGCGCTTTCCCGCCGCTGCTACCGATAACAACGCTGTTTTACTGTGGTTTCCGTTTATTCACTGTTGGAGACTCGTTCCCGACGGAGGTCTAAACGCTGACCTGCTTGCCGCGCCGGCCATCTCTCGAGTGCACCCTCCCAGTCCGTTATTGCTTGCCTCCGATTTCGCTGCCTGTCTCAGCTGTAGAGCCCGCCGTTGGAGCTCCAGCCTGACGCCCAGGAAGGATTAGCGCAGTACCTGTCACCAGCTTGGCCAGCTGGTGAAACCACAGTTTCTCTTACTTCCTTGAGTCTTCTGGACGTTGGAGGAATCGATGTCCTTGAGGTGTTGCCGAATTGCAGGTAAGTCCGTTTCCACTTCGTCGCCACTGTAGTGTTCGTGTGTAGATAAGGACACTGAAGACAGGAGTTGGTTCATAGGTATTTACTAAGCAAGTCTGGGGGGGGGTTTCTAAAGGATATACACAATACACAGGCTTATATAGCCCAAGTGGCAATTACCGACATTACGCACACCTGGGGCTCTTAAAGGCACATACACCATAATTGCTCTTAAAGGCACATACACCACACTAGGGTACTTAAGGAAGTGGCCCTGGAAATAGTAGATGCATTGCTGATCATCTTCCAACATTCGATGGAATCTGGAACAGTACCCATGGATTGGAGGGTAGCTAATGTTACCCCACTTTTCAAAAAAGGTGGTAGAGAGAAAACGGGGAATTAAGCCTGACATCTGTAGTGGGGAAAATGCTAGAGTCCATTATATAGGATGTAATAGCAGAACACTTGGAAAACAGTGACAGGATCGGACAAAGTCAACATGGATACAGAAAAGGCAAATCGTGCTTGACTAATCTACTGTAATTTTTTGAGGATGTAACTGGTAGAATAGATAAGGGAGAACCAGTGGATGTGGTGTATTTGGACTTTCAGAAGGCTTTCGATAAGGTCCTGCATAAGAGATTAGCGTGTAAAGTTAAGGCACATGGGATTGGGGGCAAGGTATTGACTTGGATAGAGAACTGGTTGGCAGACAGAAAGCAAAGAGTTGGAATAAACGGGTCTTTTTCTGAGTGGCAGGCAGTGACTAGTGGGGTACCGACAGGGATCGGCCCTTGGACCCCAGCTATTCACAATATATATTAATGATCTAGACAAGCAAACTAGATGTAATATCTCCAAGTTTGCAGATGACACAAAGCTGGGTGGGCGTATGAGCTGTGAGGAGGATGTCAAGAAACTCCAGGATGATTTGGACAGGTTGGGTGATTGGGCAGAAGCATGGCAGATGCAATGGAACATGGATAAATGTGAGGTTATCCACTTTGGTGTCAAAAACAGGAAGGCAGATTATTATCTGAATGAAAATAGATTGGGAGAAAAGGAAGTGCAACGAGACCTGGGTGTCCTTGTGCACCAGTCGCTGAAGGTAAGCATGCAGGTGCAGCAGGCGGTTAAGAAGGCAACTGGTATGTTGGCCTTCGTAGCGAGAGGGTTTGAGTACAGGAACAAGGATGTCTTGCTGCAGTTGTACAGGGCCTTGGTGAGACCACATCTTGAGTATTGTGTGCAGTTTTGGTCACCTTATCTGAGGAAGGATGTTCTTGCCATGGAAGGAGTTCAGCGACGATTCACCAGGTTGATACCTGGGATGGCAGGAATGACGTATGAGGAGAGATTGGATCGATTGGGCTTATACTCGCTGGAGTTTAGAAGAATGAGAGGGGATCTCATTGAAACTTATAAAATTCTGACAGGACTGGAGAGACTAGATGCAGGAAGGATGTTCCCGATGGTCGGGGAGCCCAGAACCAGGGGTCACAGTCTAAGGATAAGGAGTAAGCCATTTAGGACAGAAATTAGGAGGAATTTCTTCACCCAGAGAGTGGTGAACCTGTGGAATTCTCTTCCACAGAAGGCCGTAGAGGCCAATTCATTAAATATCTTCAAGAAGGAGTTGGATATATTTCTTAAGGCTAAAGGGATCAAGGGGTATGGGGTGAAAGCAGGGACAGGGTACTGAATTTGGATGATCAGCCATGATCGCATTGAGTGGCGGAGCAGGCTCGAGGGGCCGAATAGCCTACTCCTGCTCCTATCTTCTATGTTTCTATGAGTCCGTTCACTGACACCCGGGGGTCCGATCCCAAAGGGAGTCCAATCCCTGTCCCCGGGGGTGGGGGTCCGATCCCGGGGAGTCCGATCCCTGACCCTGGGGCGTTGGGGGGGGTGTCCAATTCCAGGGGGTCCAATCCTGGGTAGTCTGATCCCTGACCCCGGGGGGGGGGGTCCGATTCCAGGGGGTCCAATTCCGGGGAGTCTGTTCCCTGACCCTGGGGCGGGGTGGGGTATCCGATCCCAGGGGGTCCGATTCCTGGGAGTCTGATCCCTGACCCCACGGGGGTGGGGTGGGGTCTGATCCCACGGGATCCGATCCCTGACCCCGAAGCAGGGCAGTGGTGTCCGATCCCAGGGGGTCCAATCCTGGGGAGTCTGATCCCTGACCCCGTCGTGTGGGTTGGGTCCAATCTCGGGGAGTCTGATCCATGACCCAGAGGGCGGAGGGGTGCCCGATCCCAGGGGATTCAATCCCTGACGCCGGTGGGTGTCCGATAAAAGGGGGTCCGAACCCCGACACCGGGGTGGCGTGGGCTGATGATGGCTGAGTTTGGGGCGCCGTGGGAAGCACTCCTGCTTTTCCCAGCCCACAAGGAGTGCTCCCTGAGGCTGGCCTTGCCTCGTTGCAGCTGCCGGGATTCCCGAGTCCTAGTAAGCCAGGCCGATCACAGCGAAACCTGCATAGCAGGTTAAGTCGGAGGCTTCCAGTCTCATTATCATATTTAAAGTGCCAACCCTACTTCAGGGAGCGGGTTGGCTTCCCGCCTCTTGTCCCGCCTGAGTAAAAGCCAGAAGTCGGCGGATTGGAGCTGGCTTCCTGACACGCTTCCAATTTTTCCCCATTAACCACCCCTGTAGTGTATGTGCGTTTAGGAGCCCCCTGTGTACTGTAATGCCGGTAATGGCCACTCGGGCTATATAAGCCTGTATATTGTGTTGTATCAGTTAGTTCACCTCCAGACTTTGTTCAGTAAACAAACACCTGTGAAACCAACTCCTGCCTTCAGTGTCTCTATTAACACATGGACACAACAGTGGCGACGAATTGGAAACGGACTCACCTGCAATTCGGCAGCACCTCAAGGACATCGATTCCTCAGACGTCCAAAGTCGAAGAAAAGCAAGAAAAAGAAAAGCTGTGGTTTCACCAGCTAGCCGAGCTGGTGGCAGGTACTGCAATAATCCTTCCTTGGTGGCGGGCTGGGGCTCCAGCGGCTGGCTCTGCAGCGAGGCCAAGCAGCGAAGGCGGAGGCAAGCAGAAACAGATGGGGGGGAGCACTCGGGAGACGGCCGGCGCTGCAAAGCAGGTCGGCGTTCGGACCTAGCAGAGAGGGTCCGGCGGGAGCGAGTCTCCACCTGTAAATAAATTTTTTTTTAAACCGCAGAAAACAGCGTTGTCAGCAACAGCAGCGGCGGGAAAGCGCGGGAAGCGCCATATCTTTTCTGCAGGAAAGAAAGAAAAGCGCGGCAAGCGCCATTTTTTTTCCAGGATGCCTAAGGCTGGCAATATTGATGCTTTTGATAACGATATAGAGGATTGGACCACATATGTGGAAAAAGTGGCGGTATATTGCACCGCAAATGGAATAGAAAATGATAAAAAGGCATCAGTACTTCTAAATCAAATGGGCGCAAAGACATACGGGCTGTTACGAAACTTAATCACTCCAGCCAAACTAAAGGACAAGAATTTTAAGGAAATTGTTGATACCCTACAGGAGCACTTAAACCCAACACCGCTGCTGATAGCGGAACGATTCAAATTCTTCAAGAGGAATCAACACAAGAATGAAAGTAACGCTGATTACCTCACGGAATTAAGAAAGCTATCAAAGCACTGCCAATTCGGGGCAGGACTGGCAGATTATCTTCGAGACAAATTCGTCTGCGGTCTCCTAAGTGAAGGAACACAGAAAAGGCTGCTTTCTGAGAAAGATTTGACACTGGACAAGGCTTTCAGTATGGCTGTATCATACGAAGCAGCCGCAAGAGGAGCTGCAGAGATACAGCAAAAGACACAGGACTTCGGCACCCATGAAATGACACAGGGTTTAGAGAGATGTTATCGCTGCGGCAGATCCACCCATGACCAGAGGGACTGCTGGTTCAAGGACAAAGCATGCAGGCAATGCGGAAAGATTGGACACATTGCACGGGTATGCCGATCTGGACAAAAAAAGTCCACGGACAGGAAAAAAAAAATCAATAAAGAAAAGTACAGAAAGGTACAAATGATGACGGACAGTAGCTCCGAAGACCAGAAGAGCGATAGCGACTCCGGAAACAAGAGACTAAGCTGTCTCAAATTACATAATGTAATTGCCAAAGAAGATTACCAGACCATTTGGGTTACCCTCACGATAGCAGGGTCCCCAGTTAAAATGGAGCTAGATACAGGATCAGCTCTGACCGTCATAAATCGACGGGATTACGAACGCCTATTTCCGCATATACCTTTAAAAGACACATCCATTATCTTGAAAACATATACGGGGCAGAAAGTATACCCCAAAGGAAAAATAAGGGTGCCTGTTGTATACAACGGCAAGGAAATACAGAAGTTGTATTTATACGTTCTACAAGATGGTGGTCCACCGCTGTTGTGACGTGAATGGATCAGGAAGATACGTTTAGACTGGCACTCCATTCAGGCACTGACGGTGACCAGTAAGGAAAAAAATGATGGTGACGTCATACCTGAACGATTAAAAGGCATCTTGGCCAACGCCAAGGAAGTGTTTCAAGAGAAACTCGGAACCTTGAAAGGCATCACCGCCTCAATAAAAGTGGAAGATGCGGTAATTCCCAAGTTTTTTAAGGCAAGGCCGGTGCCATACGCAATTCGTCCAGCAGTCGAGACAGAGCTGGAGAATTTGGAATAGGCAGGCGTATTATCCAAGATAGATTGGAGCGAGTGGGCAACACCCATCGTCCCGGTCATGAAGAAAACGTTGAATAATGATAAATCTGAAGAACAGAGAAATATTTGCATCTGTGGAGACTTCAAGGAGACTGTAAACCCGGTCCTTCACACGGCACAGTATCCTCTTCCGAGGATAGAAGATATTTTTGCCTCACTATCCGGAGGGAAACGTTTCACCAAAATTGACTTGGCACAGGCATATCTACAGATGGATGGAGGTTGAAGAGGCCTCTAAAAAGTATCTCACGATAAATACACACAAAGGCCTGTACCAGTACAATCGACTGGTTTTCGGAGTAGCATCAGCTCCAGCTATCTAGCAAAGAGCTATGGAGCAAGTCCTCCAAGGGATTCCAGGGACTCAATGCTACCTAGACGACATCCTTGTAACAGGAGAAAATGACAACGAGCACCTTGCCAATTTGGAGCAGGTGCTCACTAGGCTGAGAGAACGGGGCCTATGAGCAAATCGCCCCAAGTGCGAATTTTTCCAGAATCAAATATCATATTGTGGCCACATAATTAATAAGGAAGGGTTGCATAAGTCACCTGAAAAAATTGAAGCGGTCATAAAAGCCCCAGCACCTGAAAATGTTTCACAATTAAGGTCGTTCCTGGGATTAATAAATTACTATCATACATTTTGACCGAACTTATCAACTCTTCTGCACCCTCTTAATGAACTGCTACAAACAGGAGTAATTTGGAAATGGAGCGAAGGCTGTAAACGTGCCTTCCATAAATGCAAAGACTTAATCACGTCCAAGGAAGTTTTGGCTCATTACAACCCATCACTGCCAATCAGACTGGCGTGCGATGCATCCCCTTACGGCGTAGGAGCGGTATTATCGCATAGATTCCCTGATGGCTCGGAACGGCCGATAGGTTTTGCGTCACGCTCACTGAACTCAGCTGAGCGTAACTATGCCCAAATCGACAGGGAAGCACTCAGCCTGCTATGGGGAGTGAAGAAATTCAACCATTACCTACACGGACAAAAATTTACCTTGTTGACTGACCATCAACCCCTCATCTCCATATTCAACCCTCAAAAGGGTGTTCCCATTATGACAGCGCAAAGGCTACAGAGGCGGTCCCTTTTTCTAGGGGCACACCAATATAACATAGAATACAAAGGATCAAAACAGCATGGGAATGCTGACGGTTTATCACGCCTACCATTGCCAATGGTAGAAGAGGCACCTACAGTAGACAAAGTGGAAATGTTCCACTCTACCATAGTCGAATGTCTACCAGTAACAAATTCTGCCATTGAAAGGGAAATGAGAAATGACCGGACTCTCTCACGAGTCTACGATTTAACAGTGAAGGGATGGCCAGCACATGGCGAACCACTGTTGCCAGCATTCTCGCAAAGAAGAGAACAGCTGTCAGTGTGCCGAGGAACCTTGATGTGTGGATCCAGAGTGGTGATTCCACCCAAACTCCAGGATAAAGTTCTAAAGGAGCTTCACGAGGGGCATCTGGGTGGAGTGAAAATGAAGAACCTAGCCAGGGCATTTGTATGGTGGCCAGGTATCGATGGAGACATCGAAGAAATGACCAAGAGCTGCCTAGGATGCCAGAAGGTCCAAAACACTCCACCACAAGCCCCTCTACATTCATGGGAGTGGCCCTCATCTCCATGGCAAAGGGTACACATCGACTTTGCTGGTCCATTTATGGACTCAATGTTCTTAATCGCGGTTGATGCACAATCCAAGTGGCCGGAGGTAATAAAGATGTCCTCCACCACCACGGAAAAAACCATCACAGTATTAAGGACCATATTTGCCAGGAATGGGCTGCCTGAACAGATCTGTTCTGATAATGGACCGCAATTTGTGTCCGAAGAATTTAGGAAGTTCTTATAAAACAATAGGGTTAAGCACTACACGTCCGCCCCATACCATCCCGCCACCAATGGATTGGCTGAAAGGTTTGTCCAGACCTTCAAGAAGGCCATAAAGGCCATGGGTAATGAAGACATAAAACTTCAGCATAAGGTAGATAACTTCTTGTTTGCATACAGGAATGCAACACATATGGTTACAAACCAAACTCCCGCCATGATGTTCTTCAATAGAAACCTAAGATGCCGGCTGGATTTGATCAAGCCAAACATCAGAAGGGACGTGGAGAACCAGCAATTTCAAGGCATGAATGAAAGGCCAACTAGAACCTTCCAGATAGGTCAACAAGTTTTGGCCCGGGACTACCGTACCGAGAAATGGCAGCCTGGAACTATTTGCACACGACTAGGACCGCTGATGTATACCGTGGACATTGGAGAAAGCATAATAAGGCGCCATGCTGACCAAATCATAGAGTCATCCAAAAAGGGACAACCTACACCACAACTCTATACGCCTAATGATGAAGTAGAGATACCCATAGTATCTACCTCCGATCCGGTGATACTGGAACCAGATGAACCCGACACTGGCATTCAAGCCGAATCAGCCTTGCCAAAAGAACCTACTACACCACCAGAAACTACTACACCACCGAGGCGTTATCCGGACCGAGTCCGGAAGCCTCCAGAGAGACTGACTTATAATTGATTAACTGCAGCAATGTGTAGATTATTGTTCTTGTAACATGTAATTAATGATTACTTAAAATATTATGTACTGGTTGGCTAAAAGGGGAGGAATTGTAGTGTATGTGCCTTTAAGAGCCCCCTGTGTACTGTAATGCCGGTAATGGCCACTCGGGCTATATAAGCCTGTATATTGTGTTGTATCAGTTAGTTCACCTCCAGACTTTGTTCAGTAAACACCTGTGAAACCAACTCCTGCCTTCAGTGTCTCTATTAACACACGGACACAACAACCCCCCCCCTGCAGCCACTCTGACCCGTTCACCTATGTTAAAATTCTCTCCTTAGATTCCCTGTAGCACTTAACTGAAATAATAACTATCATGATAAGTGGCACTACTGTCAATCACCAACACATTGTGAATTTAAAGAGCAGTCTGGGTTTTAACTGGCTAACAGAGACTGCAGGAAACGTTAATGCAGCAATAATGAGAGATTTCAAGGGATTTCGAAATTCTGTAGGTAATGTCGACCTTCAGTAGTATACTGAAGCATTAGAGCTTGAAGAATGACAAGGATCATTCTGGGGCTTAGGGCTCTAACTTGTAAAGAGAGTTCAGTGAAGTATAAATATATTGAAAGGACATGATTCATGCACTTATAATGCTGAGAGACAAAGTTAATGTAGATGGAAGCAGACTCCCTCAACTTAATTATGATTGCAAAATTAGAAGCCTTAACTGAAACAAGTGATTGGTAGAAGTTATTTTCTGACATGTGAATATGTAGAATAGAGTTCCATTAAATGTAGCTAATGCTATGTTGATTAACCCTTTGAAACAGATTTGGCTAAGCATCTGAGATTGAAGAATACAGATATACGTAAATCTGGAAATAACTGTCTGCATTACTATGGATGTCTACACTATTCATGCATTAGGTAGCAACAATTTCAGGAGTGCAGAACAATTTGGCATGAAAGTTCCTTGAATGTGCCCGATGGTGCCCTCCAACACTGACCCTGCCAGAGCTTACAACTGCATGGGACAGGCAGGCACAAGTGCCACTTCAGGTGCATAAGGGGGTTGATTACGCAGGGCCCCCGCTGACCCTGGCACTGGTCCCATCAGCTCCCTGAGCAATGGGGCCGATCTGGCTGGATTGCTAATATAAATTTTTATTCTTCTGGGATTCAGGCTGCTTGCCTGGTTTGGATCTAACTGATGGGGCTCACATAGGCCCCTGTGAATGCTGGTACACCTTACCTCACTTGGTGTAGTGACCATCATGGTTATACTGGGTCTCTTCGGTGAATCAGGACCAGGAATATCGGCGCAGGGAATCCTGCCCGAGCCCGGGCCCCATCCTGCCATTTGCCTTATAAGGGCAGACAGAAGCTATACCCCTTACATGTCAATGCGGAGATTCCTGGAAAGAATTCAGACCTGGCATAGTCAAGTCTCAGCTGTTTCCCTGAGACTCCATCAATCTCCCATCGGAGATACGGTAGGAGACTGGCAGAACCCCCGTGGAATTTCAGGAACTCTATATTTAATCCGTAATTGTCGCATGCTGCAAAATTACTAGTGGGATGAAATTGTCAAATGGATCCATGCACCAGCTTGTTGAGTTTGTTAATATTGACATAATTGATCTTTCAAATTGAATCATTTTACAAGGCTCCCACTTTCTGCGTGTGGTCAGTTTCTTCCCTTAATTAAAACCTGTATTGCAGTAGTCCCTGCAGACAGCTTTGATCTACTTACTGACTATCTGCTACGGAATACAGCTACAAATTTAGAATACTTGGCATATCATGGGTAATGCTTTCAGTGTGCCAATTGCACTGCACTGCAATTGGCTGAGGAGAAAATGGAAGTTTGCCCCTGATGTAATGTGGCACACAATGGTATGCAACTCATGGGTCTGCCAGCCCAGGCATAGCTACCTGACAATGGCTAAGGAGCTGTGTCTGAAAAAGCTAAGGCTCAGCAGGAAGGTTGCGATAGAACTGTAATTTCTTCAACTGAAGCCCTACAGAGAGAATCAGATAGGCCAATGGTGCTGACAGTGACTCTGAAAGTCACCACAGATCTGGGGGGAGAAAGAAACAAATAGATACAAGGAATGAAGGAATGCATCTCCAGCAATAATGCTATGCGATTTAGGAGAGATGATTAAAAACATGGTCAAAAATAAGCTTTTGAAAGGCTGCGAGATGAATGCAGGGGTTTAGGCAGGGAGCTCCAGAAAGTACGGCTGAAATAGCTGCAGGCTCAGCGACTAATGGTGGGGCTAAGACAGGTGGGATACACAAAAAGCCAGAGTTAGAAGACAACCATAGAATTAGGAAGGGGATGTAAGGCTGGAGGAGGTTGCTGAGGTATGTAGCAGTGAGGCCATGAAGACAAGGACAGCGATTTTAAATTCAATGCAGTAGGCACCTAAAGCAAACATAGATCAGGGAGGAAAGGAGTGGTGCATGAGGAACAGGATACTGGAAAATTGGTGTTTATGGAAGGTGAAGAATGCATGGCCAACTAGGAGGATTTTAGAATAATCAAGTCTAGAGGTGACAAAACATATACAGGGGTGCGGGGCTGAGGTTGGGTTGGAGCTGGCGGTGTTCAGGAAGTGAAAGCGAGCAGTCTCGATGATGGCTATGATGTGTGGTTTGAAACTCAGTTCTGGGTTGAATAGGACACCAAGGTTTTGTATTGTATAGTTGAGCTGGAGTAAATGGTCGTAGGGAGGGAATGGAGTCACTGGCACTGGAACAGATTTTACGGCAAGGGATGAAAATGATCATTTTGGTCATCTCAATGACTCATCCGTGACTTGATGTTGGACAGACTGACAGTGGAAAAATGGTCAACAGGTTGAAGGAAGTAGTAGAGAAGTAGAGCTGGGTGTCATCAGCATATATATGACCTTGTACTGCAGCTGATGTCACCGAGGAGCAGCATGTAGATGAGGATCGATCCTTGGGGGACTCTAGAGGTGACTTTGCATGGATGAAAGAGAAACTATTGCTGGAGATGCGCTCCCTGTATTCAGACGAGTTAGAGGGGAATCAAACAATGGCGGTCCCATGGGGCTGGACAGTGGAAGAGAGACAGTGAAGGAGAATGGGGTAGTCAACTGTATTGAATACCTTGGAGAGGTCAAGGAGAGTTAATGCACTGTGGTCATAATCAAAGAGCATGTCAGTCATATAAATTTTCACACTTTAAATTTAAAATGTGTTTTGGATTGAGCAATCGTTACGAAGTGAATTAAGATTAAAATGCAGTAAAAATATCTACATTAAGATGGAATATTCATATTTCGGTGGGTATGCTGCCCAATAGGCATCAGGTACGGAGACTACGGGCTAAAAATTCGGGGGCTTTACGCCACCCGTTACCGGCAAAAAATTAGTGAAAAGAGGGCAGCCTCCGTTCTTTTGCCAGCTGGTGGCGGGTCCCGCGGTGACCTCCATTTTCCCAGACACGGCAGTGTTGCTGGTAAGATCCATCGCCCTGCAAATTAAAATGAGGGAGAGATGACGTCAGCCAGCATGTAACGCCAACTTAACGTCACCACAGCAAACTTGGACCTTTGCACTGAGTTCAGCGCTGGGTCTTAAACTCGTTATGTAAATCTAGAGTACAGCAGATGACAGAGGTGCTGTCAGCACCTCTTAAAGGGACACACACATCTTTCAGGTAAGTTTGCATTTAAGCTTTTGAACTGTTTTTTTTTAATTTTACTGATGTAGTGGCTTGCTGCATTTGATGGTAAAAGTTTTTTAGGTGTGTAAGGAGTGCTGCAAGGCCTTTGATGGTAAAGGAAGGCCTCTGAGAAGACAGAAAATGCTGCAAATACTCAGCTGGCCAGGCAACACCCGTGGCGAGAGAAACAGGTCTCAAGGCAAGATGCTGCCTGACCTGCTGAGTATTTCCTGCACTTTATGCTGTCATTTCAGATTTACAGCATCCGCTTGCAGAGGAAAGGGGAAGACGCAGAAGACGTAGAAACAAAAGAGGAGGAAGCCGAAGAGAAGGAAGCAGAAGAGAAGGAAGCTGAAGGAAGGATGCAACCCAGACAGCCCCTTTCTGGCCGGGATATCCGGGATGGAATCATCCGCCTGTGGTACCAGTGACACAACCCCAATTCCCCTTTCAATATTTGTCTCACACCTTACCTTTCCTCTGTTACTGACCATCACAGTGTCCTCCTGGCCACGATGCTGAAATAAAAGCCACCACAAAGCAAACTTTCCAATCCAACTTTATACATCTATCCACCCAATATGACATCAAGAAATCAACTCTTCACCCTTATGCATTCTCTTAGTGACTGTCTTGTGTGTGCCTTTGCCTATCCTACTGATGTCACGCAGTGCTACCCCAGTGGCTGCAGCATGGCTGGTGAAAGGCTGCTGACTTTCAGTGGGGGAGACTGCAAATGGCCTTGCTGGTCGTCCTTGAGGAGCTGGTGGCTGGGAGTGTCAAATCGAGTGATGGTGTTTCTTCTTCTTCTTCTTCTTCTGCTTCTTCATTGTACTTCATTGGCTGTAAAGCGCTTTGAGACGTCCGGTGGTCGTGAAAGGCGCTATGTAAATGCAATTCTTTCTTTCTTTCTCTCTCCTCTCCTTCTTCTTGGCCAACCACTGGCTGGGCAGGCTGCATTTCTTGGGTGTGTGAAATGAGGAAGGCACAAGGGTGGAGTTGTGGTGAGGGGAGGGCGGGAAAGCAAGAGGTGCATGTGCGAAGGAGGATAACATATGAGGATACCAGCATCTTGTATCCTTTCTGGCCCACCGCTGGCCAAGGGCTCAGCCATGTCCGTGCCAACGATGGCCAGCACCGTCTCCTCCAAGGGGGTGAGGTGAAGCTAGGAATGGGAGATGTGTCTCGTGTTTGGTACAGATTGTTGGTAGGTGAGTGATTTTGGGGTGGGTGGGGAGTTGTGCATTGAGCAGTGAGTGAGGCTAGTGCTGCAGTTGGTAGCAGATGGCTTTTGAAGATGCATTCACTGACCTTGTCCAGTGGTCTGAGGTCATGAAGCTTCTTTGGGCACTGGGGCCAGGTGGTAGGGGCGACACTGCTGGCAGCGATGGCCTCGGTGATGTGGTCCCACATCGTTCTTTCTGGAGGGTCTCCTGGCCCCTGTGGGTAGAGGACCTCTCTTGCAGTGTTGACCCCCTGCACAAAGCTGGAGTGCTGCGTGCGAGACCTTGGGTGCCCCTTCTCTGGCTTGCTGAGCCATTTGTGTTAGTGCTGATGTAGGAATAGGCGGTTTCCTAACCAAATCACTGAGGTCGACTCAGGAGAAACAATCCAACAGGTCTTTAATGAAGGATTTGACGAAGTACAGAAAACAACAAGGATCGATGCAGGAGAGCCTTGGAACAGGTCTTACCCGAACGGGGACGCCACAAGGACTGACTTGGCAGTCCCGTGGATTGCGTCGTGACGTCATCGTGTTTTTCCGTGCTTGGGGCGGTCACGTGATGTGCGGTGTGACGTCATCGCGTTTGCCCGCGCTTGGGGCGGTCACGTGATGTGCGACGTGACGTCATCGCATTTGCCCGCGCTTGGGGCGGTCACGTGATGTGCGACATGACATCATCGCGTTTGCCCGCACTTAGGGCGGTCACGTGATGTGTGACGTGACGTCATCGCGTTAGGTCACGTTCTTAAAGGGGCAACGCCCCGTACATGCAAACTCTATATTTCTTAAAGGGGCAACGCCCCGTACATGCAAACTCTATACAAACATAGTTAAAGGGAATTATGTACAATAAGTAAGAGACACTTGGTGGTACCACTACATATGCCCCCCCAGAATTCACTTTAACAGACGACGTCAAACGATGAGATGGTCTGACGAGCCTGTCCGAACAACTCCTGTAGTCTTGAGACGGAGACTGCTGGGTGGCTGGCGGTCTGGCGGGCGGTCATAATTGGGTTGGCGTAACGATGATGGGTAGCTGCTGGTCAGGCGGACGATCGGACCTGGTGTGCCGTAACGACGATGGGCGGCTGATGGTCAGGCGGGCGGTCGTGCTGTCTCGATGTGGCGGGCGAGGTCGAAATATGCTGGCCGACTCGTGGTGGCTTGCCAGCTGGGCAGGCATGGACTATGGCTCTGTCGATGTTGGAGAAAAAAAAAACAAAGTCCCCAGTCTGATGAAATCTGCAGGAACGCCGAACGGGCGATCCAGGAGGAAATGAACGTGGGTCTAGGCAGGTCAGTGAACTCGCCGACAGGCGAGCGAACTCTTTGGCAGTCGGGAATGCACGGAACGGTGCGTGCCGTAGTGCTACTACGGTACCACAGAAGAGAGTGAACCATTGCTGCGTTGATCAGCGAACTCTTCGGCAGTCGGGAACACAGACGAGAGTGACCCGATGCTGCATTGATCGGTGATCAGTGGTGACAGCAATGTTCACGTGGCCGATCGCGGCCACGGGAGGCCCGTTGGACCCGTCCTCGATGGTCGCAGCATCAGTAGATGTTTGCTTTTGTTGAGGGGAAAACTGTAGAGAGGGTGGCAATGCTTCTAGTTGTTGTTGATTTAGGGGGAAAATTGCCGGGAGGGCGGCAACGCTTCTAGTTGTTGTTGATTTAGGGGGAAAACTGCCGGGAGGGCGGCAACGCTTCGCCTTCCCGGCGAAAAGCGTGGTAGAAGAAACAGACCAGCAGGCTGACGGGCTGGTGCGGCGTCGACGGGGGATGGGTCCTCGTGGTTTGTGAGGGGCGAACCTTCGTGGTTTGCGAGGGATGGGTCCTCGTGGTTCGCGAGGGAGGAATCCTCATGGTTTGCGAGGGAGGAATCCTCGTGGTTTGTGAGGGGTGGGTCCTCGTGGGTTGCGAGGAGCGAATCCTCGTGGATTGCGAGGGGCGAGTCCTCGTGGGTTGCGAGGGGTGAGGCCTCGTGGGTTGCGAGGGGTGGTTTGCGAGGACTGAGTCCTCATGGCCTCTCTGCCGGGGCACGCTCCGATCTTGTGGGCCCGAAAACCTGCAGAACCCACGCTTGGAGGGGTTTCATACTTGCTGTTCTGTTGGGAGATGTCGAGGAGGCGGACGATCCGTGAGGCGGTAGAGCTGTCGAATACGGAGACCTCGTTGGTCTGTGCCGCATCGATGTTCTTGGCGAACGGGGCTTCTACCTGAATAAAGCATGAGGGCAGTTGCTGCTCCCTGAATTGCGGTAGCAACAGCGAAACGGCTGGTGCTTCCATGGCGTGCTTCTTTTGTGAAAATCGTTCACAAAAATCGGAGTCCGGCTGCGCTTCTTTCATGAAAAACGTTCACGAAACTCGGGGTCACCAATGTAGGAATTGGTGTTCGTCGGTTGTTGTTCGTCGGTTGTTGTTCGTCGGTTGTTGTTCGTCGTGCCGTTCTTCTGTGAAAACGTTCACAGAGACGGGGTTCAGGCTGCGCGCTTCTTCTGTGAAAAACGTTCACGGAGACGGGGTCACCAATGTAGAAATAGGCGTATTCCTAACCAAATCACTGAGGTCGACTCAGGAGAAACAATCCGACAGGTCTTTAATGAAGGATTTGACGAAGTACAGAAAACAACAAGGATCGATGCAGGAGAGCCTTGGAACAGGTCTTACCCGAATGGAGATGCCACGAGGACTGACTCGGCAGTCCCGTGGATTGCATCGTGATGTCATCGCGTTTTCCCGCGCTTGGGGCGGTCACGTGATGTGCGGCGTGACGTCATTGCGTTTGCCCGCGCTTGGGGCGGTCACGTGATGTGCGACATGACGTCATCGCGTTTGCCCACGCTTAGTGCGGTCATGTGATGTGCAACGTGACGTCATCGCGTTAGGTCACGTTCTTAAAGGGGCAACGCCCCGTACATGCAAACTCTATATTTCTTAAAGGGGCAACGCCCCGTACATGCAAACTCTATACAAACATAGTTAAAGGGAATTATGTACAATAAGTAAGAGACACTCGGTGGTACCGCTACACTGAAGCACTTTTCCCATTTTTTGAGGTTCAGAAGGGAATTCAGCTTTAAGAGCTGAAGATGTTTTTTATGTTTTTTTTTAAACGGCAGTAAGGGCTGAAAACTGCATTTTTTTCACTTTATTTTTATTTTTATTAGTTCAGAAGGCATTACCCCTTTAATGCATTGCCGTTTAAATTTCCCACAATGCCTAGCGAACTCTATTGCCTCGCTTCCAGAGGCTGTTGGCAGATGGAACGCTGCTCCTGAATGCCACAGTCGACTCCCAGGTCTGCACCAACACCACCAGGAGAGCGTTACATGGTAAGTTAGCGCTGGGCTAAAATTTTCTCTGGTAGTGCTTCATCCATTTTCAGCGGTCGTTAACCCGAGGCCACAATGACACCGGCAACTCTCGTGGCGGCCACGAATTTTTAGCCCTATTTTCTAACGCTATGTGAAAAAATGTGCATTGGGATTGTATTTTTATCACATCTCTCAGAATTATCCCCGTGCGCTTCACATACAATGAACTACTTTGAAATGCAGCCACTTGTTATCTGGATGAAAACAGCAGCCATTTAGTATGTAGCAAGGTCTTGTAAACGGCAGGGGGTGAATTTCCTGAGGGGTTCTCTTGCTTGTTCACTATAACTTAGGACACAGAAACCCTTGAAAAACAGCTTAAAAGATGTTTTTCTGTGGGGACAGGGGTGTTTCCATGACTCTTCCACCAAAGTTACAGAGGTGGTATGTGATCATGTCCTCTGGCAAGGTGGCACCAGTGGTGTCCTATCCCCTGCCCTAGATCCTCCACACTTGCAGCTAGTGATTCACCATGTGAAGACCTCTCCTCTCACACACATGCACATACACAAAACAGCCTCTCTGTTTAACAAATTACACACAACCTTTTTAAAAAAAAACATACTCAACATGAACTTTACGAGAATAAAGTTTTTGAAATTTGACATCTTGCTTTTCTTTGAATTATTTTGGCGAACAACTGAGCAGGAGGTTCAGAAGCTAACTATTCCAGCAGTTCATCTACTGAATGGCACCCATGAAATTGGATGCACTGCACGTACTCAGCCTGCACTTCCTCCATTTACCTCACAGTATCATAGCTCTGGGAACAAATATGAATTCCAAGGGCTGGATTTTCGCAATGGAGACGTGCTGGAGGCGGGACTGCTGCTTGCCTGGTTTTAGTCCCGCCTCCATCAGCCTCTGGCCAGCAAGCGAGATCTTCCCCTGATTGACCTTGTTAAGCCCACCCGGCGGGCTCAGCAGGCTAATTAGCTGGAAGTCAGTGACAGAGCACGTCAACGTATGATGTGTCATCTGTCAAGAATTTTTGAAAGAAGAAATGTCATCGTTTGACAGATCTGTGAAGCTGTCAAACACTGACATTCTGTGTAGTTTGATGAGACCTTGTGTTCAGGACTCATCAAACCTTTCTACTTTGCAGAAATCAGATGACTGTTGGGTTGGAGGATCCAACAGCCAGTCTGTGATCTCTACAATGAAGAGGTCGGGACTGCGGCTCCACAGCGGCTGAGGGCTGTAGGCAGTAGGCAGAAACAATGGTAAGAGAACATTTTCTAACACTTTACACTCACCTCACCACTCCACACTTGCACCCGTCACTCACCTCTACATCGCACTTTCAGACCCCTCCGATCCCCGCAGACCTCCTACTCGGCTCCTACACCCTGGTGGCGTTCCTTGAGGTTGGGAAGCCCGCACTTTGGAATGAAAAATGGGGATAATCCTATTTTCTGCCTGTTAACTACCTGTTAACAGGAAGTTAATAGGCTTTAATCCCTTTCCCGCCTTGAGGAGACGGGACCCGGGGCAGGACGACTTCCTGCCTCCTGGCAAGAGGGCATGGAGGCGGGTTGGGGGCGGGTTTGCCACCCGCCCCCAAATTCTGCAACTTTGCTGGCAGTCCCGCCTCCATACCCGCTTCCTCGGGGCTGAGAAAATCCAGCCCCAAGTGTTTAAGTGTGGCTGATACCTTCAAGTAAAACTTTTAAATAAGGAATTACAGGACACAAAGGAAGATTCATTGGATAAATATAATCATGTTATTGTGAAACATGTAAATTTTTTGAAACTTTATTTTGTTGAATTTAAAATTTCAGTTACTGATAAAACATGAAAGATTTTCAGAACACATTTTACGTGATTTGTGGGAAAATGTAAAACAGCACTTTGCCATGGGCAGAGTGTGCGTTTACATGGTGACGAGAGTACATAGGCAGTTACAAATAAAAATGTGGACATAAAAATTTATAATCGATAAGTTGACCCAAAAATGTGCCAAAAACTCTGACAACAGGAAGCAAGGTTTTGTAGGCAGGAGGCAGACACAGATGGATGACACGATATGTTGCATTAAATATGTTCAAATGAGAACATCTGTTTCAGCCTCTATGAAGCATGGTTTTGGAATAGTTTTGTTCCTTGCTGTTTTCAACCAGCTGAAGTAATGTCAGGCACATTGAAAAAGGCCAAGTGGGCCATTTCCAAATTGTTAAGCTGATTCATTTTGAGAACTTATTTGTATGACTTACACCTAGAGGTATTAATATGAAATATACTGAATTAACATTTTAATACTAACAATTGATTACCAAAGCACCAATAACAATCCTGCCCATAACATTGTAAAACATCAGCATAACCTCTGTAGGATGGTACTATACTGTTCTGGCTGTATATCTCAATACTTTTTTAACATTTACTTTGCCATATTGTCTAGATATTGAAAGTGATAATTCTATTACTCTCAATAACCTGCTTACCGACGCTCAGTTTGGGTTCTGCTGGGACCACTCAGTTCCAGACCTCATTACAGCCTTGGTCTAAACATGGACAAAAGAGCTGAATTCCAGAGGTGAGGTGAGAGAGATTGCCCTTGACATCAAGACAGCATTTGACCGAGTGTAGCATCAAGGAACCCTAGTAAAACTGAAGTCAATGGGAATTGGAGAAAACTCACCTCTGGCTGGAGTCATACCTAGCACAAAGGAAGATGGTTGTGGTTGTTGGAGGTCAATCATCTCAGCCCCAGGACATCGCTGCAGGAGTTCCTCAGGGCAGTGTCCTAGGCTGCTTCATCAATGACCTTCCCTCCATCATAAGGTCAGAAGTGGGGATGTTCACTGATGATTGCACAGTGTTCAGTTCCAATCGCAACTCTTCAGATAATGAAGCACTCTATGCCCGCATGCAGCAAGATCTGGCCAACATTCAGGCTTGGGCTGATAAGTGTCAAGTAACATTCGCGCCACACAGTCTAACCACCGTCCCTTGATATTCAATGGTATTACCATCACTGAATCCCCCACCATCAACATCCTGGGGGGGGTCACCATTGACCAGAAACTTAACTGGACCAGCCACATAAATACTGTAGCCACAAGAGCAGGTCAGAGGCTGGGTATTCTGCAGCGAGTGTCTTACCTGACTCACATGTCAGCAGTGTGATGGAATACTCTCCACTTGATGAGTGCAGCTCCAACAACACTCAAGAAGCTCAACACCATCCAGGACGAAGCAGCCCACTTGATTGGTGCCCCATCCATCACCTTAAACATTCACTCCCTCCACCACTGGTGCACCATGGCTGCAGTGTGTACCATCTACAAGATGCACTGCAGCAACTTGACAAGGCTTCTTCGACAGCACCTCCCAAACCCGCGACCTCTACCAGCTAGAAGGGCAAGGGCAGCAGGTGCACAGGAACACCATCACCTGCAAGTTCCCCTCCAAGTCACACACCATCCTGACTTGGAATTATATCACCGTTCCTTCATCGTCACTGGGTCAAAATCCTGGAACTCCCTCCCTAACAGCACTGTGGGAGTTACTTCACCCCACGGACTGCAGCGGTTCAAGAAGGCGGCTCACCACCAGATTCTCAAGGGCAGTTAGGAATGAGCAATAAATGCTGGCCTTGCCAGCGACGCCCACATCCCAGGAACGAATAAAAAAGAAGTTTTCAAAATTCTAAAACATCGATGGCTGAATCTTCCACTTTTGTTGCAAATAACATGATTGGCAGGTTGTTAGGTTTTGGACAGAACACTACACAAGCTGGAAGCAGACTTCTCCATATTCTCGGACATGGTGCGACAGTTCTTGGGCAATCTTTCCAATACCTCATATAAATGCATGTGTGCGCAAAGCAGTTTTCTTTTCAAGGTTGGTCCCTAAAGTTGGCATCTCTGTCCTCAGCAGAACCAGGAGCCAAGCTTGCCCTCTGGTGAGCCATCACATGGGCTGTCCTTTTCACTAGCCCCTGCTCCTGCTCAGTTGTGCTCTTTGATTCACTAGGTACAGACCCTCTCTAACACTGTCTATCCCACGCAGAGTGCCAATTCCTATGCTGGTGCTTGGGAGAGGTCAAGCAAGTGCTGGTACAACGTCGGGAAGAGTGTCCCTCTCTGAGACATGTTCTGCAGGTTCCAGTCTTTAGATGGACCTAGAAAAGGTGGTGAGTGTAATGATCAATAACATGTCATTCTATAGTGGACACTAGCTGGAGCCGTAGAGCTGTGTATAGCTGTATGTATATAAGACTACACTACCCAGCTGTATAGATATTAAGACTACATTACCCATGAGGCACTAGGCTACCCACAAGGCAACAGTCAAGATGGCAGCCTGCACACAGGAGCACACATGCTGCATCTCTACAGATACTGTACCTAGAGAACGTGTACTGAATAAATGACTAGCTAGAAGCTAGCTGTGTTCATAATAAGAATGTCTAGCTATAAATGAACATAAGATGGTACCAGGGTGGTGAAGATCTGCTGAAAATTGTGAAAAGCGACATGGAGAATTTGAAGCCACCAGAGCGTTTGAAACTCACAGAAAAAATCGACTACTATTGGCAGACTTTTAAACAACAATTCGAACTCTACATTGCAGCCACCGGATTCGGTACAAAGCCAGATGCAAGGAAGATAGCGTTGCTGCTCACGGTTGCAGGTCCACAGGCGATAGAGGTATTTAATACATTTGTATTTAATCCAGCGGAGAACAGAGAAAAATTAGAAGATGTGCTAAAAAAATTTGATGCACATTGCTCTCCCAAAAAGAATGAGACGTATGAAAGATACATCTTCCGTTCTCGGACACAGCAACAAAATGAGACTTTTGATAGCTTTATAACTGATCTGAAACTGAAAGCACAGACATGTAATTTCTCTGAGCTGAAATCATCCATGATTCGTGACCAGATTGTGTTTGGTATTCATGATAAAAAACTCAGGGAACGTCTGTTGAGAGAAACCGAACTAAATTTGGAAAATGCGGTGAAAATATGCCAAGCCAGCGAGCTAGCTCGAAAGCACGCGAAGACTTTCAATGAAATCAATAATGATGCGATTGTAATGAGTGATAATGCTGCTGTCGGTGCTGTGTCCTACAAGGGGAAGAAACGTGGGCAGAACAGAAATGAAAAGCAATCGGAGGATGAAATTTTTAATTGTAAACGCTGTGGTTACAAACACCAGTTAAGACAATGCCCAGCGTTTGGAAAAATGTGCACAAAGTGTAATGGAAAGAATCACTTTGCCAAACAATGCTTTTCAAAAGTAAAAACAACGAAAGGGCAACAAGTTAATGTGATTGAGGACACTGATTTAAGTGAGACATTTTTTGTAGGAATGGTGTCATGTGACGATATCAAAAAAGATACAGAAAATGAGCAGCCCTCAGAAATGGACAATGCTGAACATAAAGTCAATGCAGTAAAAGTGGACAAATGGATGATCCCACTGCAGATAAATGGAGCATTAGTTACATTGAAACTGGACACTGGGGCAAAAGCAAACTTAATCAGTATGAGTGACATAAAAAATATGAAAGAAAAGCCCAAAATACAGAAAAAGTCAGTACTACTGAAGAGCTATAATGGACAGAAAATAGATAGCTTAGGTGTATGCAGACTTAAAGTGACAGTCAAAGACAAAGTGCATCATCTCATGTTTTCTGTTGTGGCTGAAAGACTTGATTCGATACTAGGTGACAAAGCTTGTGAAGACTTAGAACTGGTCAAGAGAGTCTGCCATATAAACTGTGCCATAAGCAGACCAGATGACTCAGGTGATGAAGCAGAGAGCCCATCAAGGATGAAAAGGCCAAAGGGTATCCATGTCTTCAAAAAGCCTAGTTTCTCCAAGAAGAAAGAAAAAGACTTTAAGGTCAAAGAGAAGCCAAAGGAAGAAAAGCACAAAGAGGAAAAACACAAGGAGAAAAAGTCCAAAGATATAACCGCAGCAGATGTTGTTAAGCAGTGGAAAGAGAAAAAGAAAAAAAAGAAGCCTGCACCAGAGCAGGCAGCAGTTCCGGTGGATACTCCTTCTTCCCTCAGGCCAATCTTTGGTGTTCCATTAGCCGAGGCTGCTGAGAGGACTATGCTGTATGATGGGATCCAGCTGCCAGCAGTTTTTCGAGAGTGCATTGACTACATTGAGAGTTATGGCATGAAGAGTGAAGGAAACACTGAAACCCTCTCCAATCAAAGATCGCAAGGAGACCTCGATCTATTCAAGACCAGATTGATGACAATGCCGCAACTGCATCCTGTCATTCACCGCCAGAACAATCTCATGAAGACACATCAGACTTACCCGTGTTGAGAAGATCCACACGTGAAGTAAAAAAGCCTGATAGACTTAATCTTTGAGTACAATGTAAAGCTTTGAAAATGTGTTGACTGTTTTGAAAATGTTTATGTTTATAGAGCACTAACAAAAGTGTTACTGATATTATCTTTATTGTTTTCTTGAAAGTTGATTGATATTGATTTTGTTAAACCTCAAAGAAAGGGGGATGTAACGATCAATAACATGTCATTCTGTGGTGGACACTAGTTGGAGCCGTAGAGCTGTATATAGCTGTATGTATATAAGACTACACTACCCAGCTGTATAGATATTAAGACTACATTACCCATGAGGCACTAGGCTACCCACAAGGCAACAGTCAAGATGGCAGCCTGCACATAGGAGCACACATGCTGCATCTCTACAGATACTGTACCTAGAGAACGTGTACTGGATAAATGACTAGCTAGAAGCTAGCTGTGTTCATAATAAGAATGTCTAGTTATAAATGAACTTAAGAGTGAGCACCAGGGTCAGCACGGCACGATTAGGTGACCGCTTTGTGGAGCACCTCCATTCAGTCCATAAGCGTGACCCTGAGCTGCCGGTCGCCTGTCACTTTAATTCCCCGCTCCACTCCTACTCTGACCCCTCCGTCCTCGGCCTCTTACACTGTTCCAACGAAGCTTAACGTAAGCTCGAGGAATAACATCTCATCTTTCGATTAGGCACTTTACAGCCCTCTGGACTCAACATCGAGTTCAACAATTTCAGACTATGACTTCGGCCCCCATGTTTTCTTTTCTCTCTCACATGGCAGCTGTTCATGAATCTGCCAGTGCCATTTACACCTCATCTAGAGTCATCTTTTGTTTCTTAAATTGTCTCATTACCATCTCCCTTTGCCTTGCACCATCAGCCCTTTTGTCTTTTAATTTCTCCTGCCTTCCATCCTATCAGACCATCCCTTTGTTCATTCCTCCCCTCCCCCCTTTCCCTGCCCCTACACTTGCTTAAATATCTGCTACTTCTCCAACTTTTTCCAGTTCGGACGAAGGGTCATCGACCTGAAACGTTAGCTCTGTTTCTCTCTCTACGGTGATGCCTGACCTGCTGATTGTTTCCAGCATTTTCTGTTGTTGTTTCAGAATAGAATGCAGGCCGGATACATCCCATTTTGTATTCCAATGAAGCACCCAGCTGTTTAAGACTGTGGGTTCCACCCATGTAACTATGCGTTGGAATGCAAACCCAACACATTTCCAGCAGGGCGGCCCTGCACCCAATTTCCCACCCATTACCATCAGATAACCAATGGCAAAGGCAGTGGATAATCCCAGCTAAAAATTCTCAGATTTTCTGGTTATAATAATTGCAAGCATAGTTTCATACGTCAGTGATTCACATTTGTACATGTCTGGTACACCCAACTTCTGTTGAAGGTATTGAAGCACAGCCCCATAATAATATTCAGCACTTAATCATATTTATTTAATGGATTTTATCTCCTTTTGAAGGTATTTTGGCTATTTGCAGATGGTTGCTGAGGATACTGGAAGCATGCAACAAAGAAGCATTTCAGAGTACATTTTGTGATGCCCCATGCTGTCGAAGGGTCATGCGCATATTCAGACAGTATTAGATAATTGTGGGAAAGATCTTCCACAAAAGCTAACCTAACTTTTCTCGGTGTGTCAGTTTTTCCCCAAATTTGTTTGACCCATTCATGCAGTTTTTGTATTTTTATGATTCAGATTTTTCTCAAGCTCTATCCATAATCCATGATAGATTATGCATTAGATTGTGAAGAAGCGGTATAGTTTAATCTATAATGACACAGTATAGTGTAGAATCTGATGATACAGTATATTGTGGATTCTGAAGATACAATATGGTGTACATTGTGATGATGCAGTATGGTGTAGATTCTGATGATGCAGTATGGTGTAGATTCTGATGATACAATATGGTGTAGATTCTGATGATACCGTATATTGTGGATTCTGATGATACAGTATGGTGTAGATTCTAATGATACAGTATGGTGTAGATTCTGATGATACAGTATAGTGTTGATTCTGATGATGCAGTATGGTCTGGATTCTGATGATGCAGTATGGTGTAGATTCTGATGATGCAGTTTGGTGTAGATTCTGATGATGCACTATGGTGTAGATTCTGATGATGTAGTATGGTGTAGATTCTGATGATACAGTATGGTGTAGATTCTGATGATGCAGTACGGTGTAGATTCTGATGATACTGAATATTGTGGATTCTGATGATACAGTATGGAGTAGATTCTGATGATGCAGTATGGTGTAGATTCTGATGATGCAGTATGGTGTAGATTCTGATGATGCAGTTGGTGTTGATTCTGATGATAAAGTATGGTGTAGATTCTGAGGATACAGTTAGTTGTCGATTCTGATGATACACTATGGTGTAGATTCTGATGATACAATATGGTGGGGATTCTGATGATACAGTATGGTGTAGATTCTGATGGTGCATTAGGGAGTAGATTCTGATGATACAGTATGGTGTAGATGCTGATGATACACTATGTTGTAGATTCTGATGATACATATGGTGTGGATTCTGATGATACAGTATGGTGTAGATTCTGATGATGCTGTATGGTGTAGATTCTGATACAGTACGGTGTAGATTCTGATGATACAGTATGGAGTAGATTCTGATGATACAATATGGAGTAGATTCTGATGATGCAGTATGGTGTAAATTCTGATGGTGTAGTATGGTGTAGATTCCGATGATGCAGTATGGTGTAGATTCTGATGATGCAATATGGTGTAGATTCTGATGATACAGTACGGTGTAGATTCTGATGATGTGGTATAGTTTAGATTCTGATTATGTAGTATGGTGTAGATTCTGATGATCTAGTATGGTGTAGATTCCTATGATGCAGTACGGGGCAGCACGGTGGCATAGTGGTTAGCACTGTTCCCTCACAGCGCCAGGGACCCGGGTTCGAATCCAGCCTCGGGTGACTGTCTGTGTGGAGTTTGCACATTCTCCCCGTGTTTGCGTGGGTTTTCTCCGGGTGCTCCGGTTTCCTCCCACAGTCCAAAGATGTGCGGGTTAGGTTGATTGGCTATGATAAATTGACCCTTAGTCTTAGGGGGATTACATACGCGGAGTTACGGGGATAGGGTGGGATATGTGTTGGTGTAGGGGTTACGGGGATCGGGTGGGATATGTGTCGGTGCAGGCTCGATGGGCCGAAATGGCCTCTATCTGCACTGTGGGGTTTCTGTGATTCTGTGATGGTGTAGATTCTGATGATACAGTATGGTGTAGATTCAGATGATACAGTATGGTGTAGATTCTGATGATGCAGTATGGTGTAGATTCTGATGATGTAGTATGGTGTAGATTCTGATGATACAGTATGGTGTAGATTCTGATGATGTAGTATGGTGTAGATTCTGATGATGTAGTATGGTGTAGATTCTGATGATACAGTATGGTGTAGATTCTGATGATATAGTATGGTGTAGATTCTGATGATGCAATATGGTATAGATTCTGATGATGCAATACGGTGTAGATTCTGATGATACAGTACGGTGTAGATTCTGATGTTGTAGCATAGTTTAGATTCTGATGGTGTAGTATGGTGTAGTTTCTGATGAGCTAGTATGGTGTAGATTCCTATGATGCAGTATGGTGCAGATTCTGATGACACAGTATGGTGTAGATTCAGATGATACAGTATGGTGTAGATTCTGATGATGTAGTTGTAGTGTATGTGCCTTTAACAGCCCCATGTGTACTGTAATGCCGGTAATGGCCACTCGGGCTATATAAGCCTGTATATTGTGTTGTATCAGTTAGTTCCCCTCCAGACTGTGTTTAGTAAACACCTGTGAAACCAACTCCTGTCTTCAGTGTCTCTATCAACACACGGACACAACAGTGGCGACAAATTGGAAACGGACTTACCTGCAATTCGGCAGCACCTCAAGGACATCGATTCCTCTTGCGTCCAAAGTTGAAAAGAAATCAAGAAAAAGAAAAAGCTGTGGTTTCACCAGCTAGCCAAGCTGGTGGCAGGTACTGCAATAATCCTTCCTGGGCGTCGGGCTGGGGCTCCAGCGGCTGGCTCTGCAGCTAGGCCAAGCAGCGAAAGCAGAGGCAAGCAGTAACAGACGGGGAGGGAGCACTCAGGAGACGGCCGGCGCTGCAAGCAGGTCGGCGTTCAGACCTTGAGAGAGAGTCCGGCGGGAACGAGTCTCCAACGGTAAATAAATAAATAAAAAGAACGGAAACCGCGGGAAACAGCGTTGTCATCGGCAGCAGCGGCGGGGAAGCGCGGGAAGCACCATATCTTTTCTGCAGAAAAGAAAGAAATGCGCGGGAAGTGCCATTTTTTTTCTAGGATGCCTAAGTCTGGCAATATTGATGCTTTTGATAACAAGATAGAGGATTGGACCACATATGTGGAAAGAGTGGAGGTATATTGCACCGCAAATGGTATAGAAGATGAAAAAAAAGCTTCAGTACTTCTAAATCTAATGGACGCAAAGACATACAAGCTGTTACGAAACTTAATCACTCCAGCTGAACCGAGGGACAAGAATTTTAAGGAGATTGTTGATACCCTACACTGCCAATTCGGGGCAGGACTGGCAGATTCTCCACGAGACAAATTCGTCTGCGGTCTCCTAAGTGAAGGAACACAAAAAAGGCTACTTTCTGAGAAAGATTTGACACTGGAGAAGGCTTTCAGTGCAAGAGGAGCTGCAGAGATACAGCAGAAGCCACAGGACTTCGGCACCCATGAAATGACACGGGGTTTTGAGAGATGTTATCGCTGCGGCAGATCCACCCATGACCAGAGGGACTGCTGGTTCAAGGACAAAGCATGCAGGCAATGCGGAAAGATGGGACACATTACACGTGTATGCCGATCTGGAAACAAAAAATCCACTAACAGAAAAAAAATCAATAAGGAAAAGCACAGAAAGGTACAAATGATGACGGACAGTAGCTCCGAAGACCAGAAGGGCGATAGCGACTCCGGAAACAAGAGACTAAGCTCTCTCAAATTACATAATGTAATTGCCAAAGAAGATTACCAGACCATTTGGGTTACCCTCACAATAGCAGGGTCCCCAGTTAAAATGGAGCTAGATACAGGATCAGCTCTGACTGTCATAAATCGACGGGATTATGAGCGGCTATTTCCGCATATACCTTTAAAAGACACATCCATTATCTTGAAAACATATACGGGGCAGAAAGTATACCCCAAAGGAAAAATAAGGGTGCCTGTTGTATACAACGGCAAGGAAATACAGAAGTTGTATTTATACGTTCTACAAGATGGTGGTCCACCACTGTTGGGACGTGAATGGATCAGGAAAATACGTTTAGACAGGCACTCCATTCAGGCACTGACGGTGACCAGTAAGGAAAAAAATGATGATGACATCATACCTGAACGATTAAGAGGCATCTTGGCCAACGCCAAGGAAGTGTTTCAAGAGAAACTAGGAACCTTGAATGGCATTAGCGCCTCAATAAAAGTGGAAGATGCGGCAATTCCCAAGTTTTTTAAGGCAAGACCGGTGCCATACGCAATTCGTCCAGCAGTCGAGGCAGAGCTGGAGAATTTGGAAAAGGCAGGCGTATTATCCAAAATAGATTGGAGCGAGTGGGCAACACCCATCGTCCCGGTCATGAAGAAAACGTTGAATAATGATAAATCTGAAGAACAGAGAAAAATTCGCATCTGTGGAGACTTCAAGGTGACTGTAAACCCGGTCCTTCACACGGTACAGTATCCTCTTCCGAGGATAGAAGATATTTTCGCCTCACTATCCGGAGGGAAACTTTTCACCAAAATTGACTTGGCACAGGCATATTTACAGATGGAGGTTGAAGAGGCCTCTAAAAAGTATCTCACGATAAATACACACAAAGGCCTGTACCAGTACAATCGACTGGTTTTCGGAGTAGCATCCGCTCCAGCTATCTGGCAAAGAGCTATGGAGCAAGTCCTCCAAGGGATTCCGGGGACTCAATGCTACCTAGACGACATCCTTGTAACAGGAGAAAACGACAACGAGCACCTTGCCAATTTGGAGCAGGTGCTCACTAGGCTGAGAGAACGGAGCCTACGAGCAAATCGCCCAAGTGCGAATTTTTCCAGAATCAAATATCATATTGTGGCCACATAATTAATAAGGAAGGGTTGCATAAGTCACCTGAAAAAATTGAAGCGGTCATAAAAGCCCCAGCACCTGAAAATGTTTCACAATTAAGGTCGTTCCTGGGATTAATAAATTAATATCATAAATTTTTACCGAACTTATCAACTCTTCTACACCCTCTTAATGAACTGCTACAAACAGGAGTAATTTGTAAATGGAGCGAAGACTGTAAATGTGCCTTCCATAAATGCAAAGACTTAATCACGTCCAAAGAAGTTTTGGCTCATTACAACCCATCACTGCCAATCAGACTGGCATGCGATGCATCCCCTTACGGCGTAGGAGCAGTATTATCGCATAAATTCCCTGATGGCTCGGAACGGCCGATAGCTTTTGCGTCACGCTCATTGAACTCAGCTGAGTGTAACTATGCCCAAATCGACAGGGAAGCACTCAGCCTGGTATGGGGAGTGAAGAAATTCAACCATTACCTACACGGACAAAAATTTACATTGTTGACTGACCATCAGCCACTCATCTCCATATTCAACCCTAAAAAGGGTGTTCCCATTATGACAGCGCAAAGGCTACAGAGGTGGTCCCTTTTTATAGGGGCACACCAATACAACATAGAATACAAAGGATCAAAAAAACATGGGATTGCTGACGGGTTATCGCGCCTACCGTTGCCAACGGTAGAAGAAGCACCTACCGTAGACCCAGTGGAGATTTTCCACTCTACCATAGTCGAATGTCTACCAGTAACAAATTCTGCCATTGAAAGGGAAACTAGAAATGACCCGACTCTCTCACGAGTCTGCGATTTAACAGTGAAGGGATGGCCAGCACATGGCGAACCACTGTTGCCAGCATTCTCGCAAAGAAGGGAACAGCTGTCAGTGTGCCGAGGAACCTTGATGTGTGGATCCAGAGTGGTGATTCCACCCAAACTCCAGGATAAAGTTCTAAAGGAGCTTCACGAGGGGCATCTGGGTGGAGTGAAAATGAAGAACCTAGCCAGGGCGTTTGTATGTTGGCCAGGTATCGATGGAGACATCGAAGAAATGACCAAGAGCTGCCTAGGATGCCAGAAGGTCCAAAACGCTCCACCACAAGCCTCTCTACATCCATGGGAGTTGCGCTCATCCCCCTGGCAAAGGGTACACATCAACTTTGCTGGTCCATTTATGGACTCAATGTTCTTAATCGCGGTTGATGTACACTCCAAGTGGCCGGAGGTAATAAAGATGTCCTCCACCACCACGGAAAAAACCATCACAGTATTAAGGACCATATTTGCCAGGAATGGCCTGCCGGAGCAGATCTGTTCTGATAATGGACCGCAATTTGTGTCCGAAGAATTCAGGAAGTTCTTAAAAAACAATGGGGTTAAGCACTACACGTCCGCCCCATACCATCCCGCCACCAATGGATTGGCTGAAAGGTTTGTCCAGACCTTCAAGAAGGCCATAAAGGCCATGGGTAATGAAGACATAAAACTTCAGCACAAGGTGGATAACTTCTTGTTTGCATGCAGGAATGCAACACATATGGTTTCAAACGAAACTCCCGCCATGATGTTCTTCAATAGAAACCTAAGATGCCGGCTGGATTTGATCAAGCCAAACATCAGAAGGGACGTGGAGAACCGGAAATTTCAAGGCATGAATGAAAGGCCAACTAGAACCTTCCAGATAGGTCAACAAGTTTTGGCCCGGGACTGCCGTACCGAGAAATGGCAGCCTGGAACTATCTGCACACGACTAGGACCGCTGATGTATACTGTAGACATCGGAGAAAGCATAATAAGGCGCCATGCTGACCAGATCATAGAGTCATCCGAAAAGGGACAACCTACACCACAACTCTATATGCCTAATGATGAAGTAGAGATACCCATATCTACCACCGATCCGGTGATACTGGAACCCGATGAACCCGACACTGGCATTCAAGCCGAATCAGCCTTGCCAAAAGAACCTACTACACCACCAGAAACTACTACACCACCGAGGCGTTATCCGGACCGAGTCAGGAAGCCTCCAGAGAGACTGACTTACAATTAATTAATTATAGATTATTTTTCTTGTAACATGTAATTAATGATTACTTGAAATATTATGTACTGGTTGGCTAAAAGGGGAGGAATTGTAGTGTATGTGCCTTTAAGAGCCCCATGTGTACTGTAATGCCGGTAATGGCCACTCGGGCTATATAAGCCTGTATATTGTGTTGTATCAGTTCGTTCCCCTCCAGACTGTGTTTAGTAAACACCTGTGAAACCAACTCCTGTCTTCAGTGTCTCTATCAACACACGGACACAACAGCAGTATGGTGTAGATTCTGATGAAACAGTATAGTGTTGATTCTGACGATGTAGTATGGTGTAGATTCTGATGATGTAATATGGTGTAGATTCGATGATGCCGTATGGTGTAGATTCTGATGATGCAGTATGGTGCAGATTCTGATGATATAGTATGGTGTAGATTCTGAAGATGTAGCATGGTGTAGATTCTGATTGTGCAGTATGGTGCAGGTTCTGATGACACAGTATGTTGTAGATTCTGATGATACACTATGGTGTAGATTCTGATGATACAATATGGTGTAGATTCTGATGATGCAGTATGATGTAGATTCTGATGAGACAGTATGGAGTAGATTCTGATGATACAGTATGGAGTAGATTCTGATGATGCAGTACGGTGTAGATTCTGATGATACAGTATGGAGTAGATTCTGATGATGCAGTACGGTGTAGATTCTGATGATACAGTATGGAGTAGATTCTGATGATGCAGTACGGTGTAGATTCTGATGAGACAGTATGGAGTAGATTCTGATGATACAGTATGGAGTAGATTCTGATGATGCAGTACGGTGTAGATTCTGATGATACAGTATGGAGTAGGTTCTGATGATACAGTATGGAGGAGATTCTGATGATACAGTATGGTGTAGATTCTGATGATATAGTATGGTGTAGATTCTGATGAAGCAGTATGGTGTAGATTCTGATGATACAGTATGGTGTAGATTCTGATGATGCAGTAGGGTGTAGATTCTGATGATGTAATATGGTGTAGATTCTGATGATGCAGTTTGGTGTAGATTTTGATGATACAGTGTGGTGTAGATTCTGATCATGCACTTTGGTGTGGATTCTGATAATACTGTATGGTGTTGATTCTGATCATGCAGTATGGTGTAGATTCTGATCATGCAGTATGGTGTAGATTCTGATCATGCAGTTTGGTGTAGATTTTGATGATGCAGTGTGGGGTAGATTCTAATCATGCACTTTGGTGTAGATTCTGATAATACAGTATGGTGTTGATTCTGATCATGCAGTATGGTGTAGATTCTGATGATGCAGTTTGGTGTTGATTCTGATCATGCAGTATGGTGTAGATTCTGATGATGCAGTTTGGTGTAGATTCTGATGATGTAGTATGGAGTAGATTCTGATGATGCAGTAGGGTGTAGATTCTGATGATGTAATATGGTGTAGATTCCTATGATACAGTATGGTGTAGATTCTGATGATGTAGTATGGAGTAGATTCTGATGATGTAGTATGGTGTAGATTCTGATGATATAATATGGTGTAGATTCCTATGATACAGTATGGTGCAGATTCTGATGACACAGTATGGTGTAGATTCTGATGATGTAGTATGGAGTAGATTCTGATGACACAGCATGGTGTAGATTCTGATGATGCAGTATGGTGCAGATTCTGATGATATAATATGGTGTAGATTCCTATGATACAGTATGGTGCAGATTCTGATGACACAGTATGGTGTAGATTCTGATGATGCAGTATGGTGTAGATTCTGATGATGTAGTATGGTGCAGATTCTGATGATATAATATGGTGTAGATTCCTATGATACAGTATGGTGCAGATTCTGATGACACAGTATGGTGTAGATTCTGATGATGTAGTATGGAGTAGATTCTGATGATGTAGTATGGTGTAGATTCTGATGATATAATATGGTGTAGATTCTGATGATACAGTATGGTGCAGATTCTGATGACACAGTATGGTGTAGATTCTGATGATGCAGTATGGTGTAGATTCTGATGATGCAGTATGGTGTAGATTCTGATGATGCAGTATGGTGTAGATTCTGATGACACAGTATGGTGTAGATTCTGATGATGCAGTATGGTGTAGATTCTGATGATGTAGTATGGTGTAGATTCTGATGATACAGTGTGGTGTAGATTCTGATGATACAGTATGGTGTAGATTCTGATGATGCAGTATGGTGTAGATTCTAATGATGCAGTATGGTGTAGATTCTGATGATGCAGTATGGTGTAGATTCTGATGATGCAGTATGGTGTAGATTCTGATGATGCAGTATGGTGTAGATTCTGATGATACAGTATGGTGTAGATTCTGATGATGCAGTATGGTGTAGATTCTGATGGTGCAGCTTGGTGTAGATTCTGATGACACAGTATGGTGTAGATTCTGATGACACAGTATGGTGTAGATTCTGATGGTGCAGCTTGGTGTAGATTCTGATGATACAATATGGTGTAGATTCTGATGATGCAGTATGGTGTAGATTCTGATGATGCAGTATGGTGTAGATTGTCATGATACAGTACGCTGTAGATTCTGATGATGCAGTATGGTGTAGATTCTGATGGTGCAGTATTGTGTAGATTCTGATGATACAGTATGGTGTAGATTCTGATGATATAGTATGGTGTAGATTCTGATGATACAATATGGTGTAGATTCTGATGATGCAGTATGGAGTAGGTTCTGATGATACAGTATGGAGGAGATTCTGATGATACAGTATGGTGTAGATTCTGATGATATAGTATGGTGTAGATTCTGATGAAGCAGTATGGTGTAGATTCTGATGATACAGTATGGTGTAGATTCTGATGATGCAGTATGGTGTAGATTCTGATCATGCAGTATGGTGTAGATTCTGATCATGCAGTTTGGTGTAGATTTTGATGATGCAGTGTGGGGTAGATTCTGATCATGCACTTTGGTGTAGATTCTGATAATACAGTATGGTGTTGATTCTGATCATGCAGTATGGTGTAGATTCTGATGATGCAGTTTGGTGTTGATTCTGATCATGCAGTATGGTGTAGATTCTGATGATGCAGTTTGGTGTAGATTCTGATGATGTAGTATGGAGTAGATTCTGATGATGCAGTAGGGTGTAGATTCTGATGATGTAATATGGTGTAGATTCCTATGATACAGTATGGTGTAGATTCTGATGATGTAGTATGGAGTAGATTCTGATGATGTAGTATGGTGTAGATTCTGATGATATAATATGGTGTAGATTCCTATGATACAGTATGGTGCAGATTCTGATGACACAGTATGGTGTAGATTCTGATGATGTAGTATGGAGTAGATTCTGATGACACAGCATGGTGTAGATTCTGATGATGCAGTATGGTGCAGATTCTGATGATATAATATGGTGTAGATTCCTATGATACAGTATGGTGCAGTTTCTGAAGACACAGTATGGTGTAGATTCTGATGATGCAGTATGGTGTAGATTCTGATGATGTAGTATGGTGCAGATTCTGATGATATAATATGGTGTAGATTCCTATGATACAGTATGGTGCAGATTCTGATGACACAGTATGGTGTAGATTCTGATGATGTAGTATGGAGTAGATTCTGATGATGTAGTATGGTGTAGATTCTGATGATATAATATGGTGTAGATTCTGATTATACAGTATGGTGCAGATTCTGATGACACAGTATGGTGTAGATTCTGATGATGCAGTATGGTGTAGATTCTGATGATGCAGTATGGTGTAGATTCTGATGATGCAGTATGGTGTAGATTCTGATGACACAGTATGGTGTAGATTCTGATGATGCAGTATGGTGTAGATTCTGATGATGTAGTATGGTGTAGATTCTGATGATACAGTGTGGTGTAGATTCTGATGATACAGTATGGTGTAGATTCTGATGATGCAGTATGGTGTAGATTCTGATGATGCAGTATGGTGTAGATTCTGATGATGCAGTATGGTGTAGATTCTGATGATGCAGTATGGTGTAGATTCTGATGATGCAGTATGGTGTAGATTCTGATGATACAGTATGGTGCAGATTCTGATGATACAGTATGGTGTAGATTCTGATGGTGCAGCTTGGTGTAGATTCTGATGACACAGTATGGTGTAGATTCTGATGACACAGTATGGTGTAGATTCTGATGGTGCAGCTTGGTGTAGATTCTGATGATACAATATGGTGTAGATTCTGATGATGCAGTATGGTGTAGATTCTGATGATGCAGTATGGTGTAGATTGTCATGATACAGTACGCTGTAGATTCTGATGATGCAGTATGGTGTAGATTCTGATGGTGCAGTATTGTGTAGATTCTGATGATACAGTATGGTGTAGATTCTGATGATATAGTATGGTGTAGATTCTGATGATACAATATGGTGTAGATTCTGATGATGCAGTATGATGTAGATTCTGATGATGCAGTATGGTGTAGATTCTGATGATGCAGTATGGATTAGATTCTGATGATGCAGTATGATGTCGATTCTGATCATGCAGTAGGGTGTAGATTCTGATGATGTAGTATGGAGTAGATTCTGATGATGCAGTATGGTGTAGGTTCTGATGATGTAGTATGATGTAGATTCTGATGATACAATATGGTGTAGATTCTGATCATGCAGTAGGGTGTAGATTCTGATGATGTATGGAGTAGATTCTGATGATGCAGTATGGTGTAGATTCTGATGATACAGTATGGTGTAGATGCTATTGATACAGCATGGTGTAGATTCTGATGAGGCAGTTTGGTGTAGATTCTGATGATAATGTATGGTGTAGATTCTGATGATACAGTATGGTGTAGATGCTATTCATACAGTATGGTGTAGATTCATATGATGCAGTATGGTGTAGATTCTGATGATACATTATGGTGTAGATTCTGATGATACAGTATGGTGTAGATTCTGATGATGCAGTATGGTGTAGATTCTGATGATACAGTATGGTGTAGATTCTGATGATACATTATGGTGTAGATTCTGATGATACAGTTTGTTGTAGATTCTGATGATACATTATGGTGTAGATTCTGATGATGCAGTATGGTGTAGATTCTGATGCTACAGTATGGAGTAGATTCTGAAGATAATGTATGGAGTAGATTCTGATGATGCAGTATGGTGTAGATTCTGCTGATACAGTATGGTGTAGATTCTGATGATACAGTATGGTGTAGATTCTGATGATGCAGTATGGTGTAGATTCTGATGCTACAGTATGGAGTAGATTCTGATGATAATGTATGGTGTAGATTCCGATGATGCAGTATGGTTTAGATTCTGATGATGTAGTATGGTGTAGATTCTGATGATACAGTATGGTGTAGATTCAGATGACACAGTATGGTGTAGATTCTGATGGTGCAGTATGGTGTAGATTCTGATCATGCAGTTTGGTGTAGATTCTGATAACGTAGTATGGTGTAGATTCTGATGATGCAGTTTGGTGTAGATCCTGATGATGTAGTATGGTGCAGATTCTGATGATACAGTATGGTGTAGATTCTGATTATGTAGTATGGTGCAGATTCTGATGATGTTGTATGGTGTAGATTCTGATGATGCAGTATGGTTTAGATTCTGATGATATAGTATGGTGTAGATTCTGATGATACAGTATGGTGTAGATTCAGATGATACAGTATGGTGTAGATTCTGATGATGCAGTATGGTGCAGATTCTGATGATACAGTATGGTGTAGATTCTGATGATAGATTATGGAGTAGATTCTGATGATAAGAGTATGGTGTAGATTCTGATGATAGATTATGGAGTAGATTCTGATGATCGATTATGGAGTAGATTCTGATGATAACAGTATTGTGCAGATTCTGATGATAGATTATGGAGTAGATTCTGATGATAAGAGTATGGTGTAGATTCTGATGATGCAGTATGGAGTAGATTCTGATGATAATGTATGGAGTAGATTCTGATGCAGTCGGGTGCAGATTCTGATGATGTAGGAGGGTGCAGATTCTGATGATGCAGTATGGTGTAGATTCTGATGATGCAGTATGGTGTAGATTCCGATGATGCAATACGGTGTAGATTCTGATGATACAGTACGGTGTAGATTCTGATGATGCAGTATGGTGTAGATTCTGATGCCACAGTATGGAGTAGATTCTGATGATAATGTATGGAGTAGATTCTGATGATGCAGTATGGTGTAGATTCTGATGATACAGTTTGGTGTAGATTCTGATGATACATTATGGTGTAGATTCTGATGATACAGTATGGTGTAGATTCTGATGATACAGTATGGTGTAGATTCTGATGATGCAGTATGGTGTAGATTCTGATGCCACAGTATGGAGTAGATTCTGATGATAATGTATGGAGTAGATTCTGATGATGCAGTATGGTGTAGATTCTGATGATACAGTATGGTGTAGATTCCGATGATGCAGTATGGTGTAGATTCTGATGATGTAGTATGGTGTAGATTCTGATGATACAGTATGGTGTAGATTCAGATGACACAGTATGGTGTAGATTCTGATGGTGCAGTATGGTGTAGATTCTGATCATGCATTATGGTGTAGATTCTGATGATGCAGTATGGTGTAGATTCTGATGATGCAGTTTGGTGTAGATTCTGATAACGTAGTATGGTGTAGATTCTGATGATGCAGCTTGGTGTAGATCCTGATGATGTAGTATGGTGCAGATTCTGATGATACAGTATGGTGTAGATTCTGATGATGTAGTATGGTGTAGATTCTGATGATGTAGTATGGTGTAGATTCTGATGATGCAGTATGGTTTCGATTCTGATGATATAGTATGGTGTAGATTCTGATGATACAGTATGGTGTAGATTCAGATGATACAGTATGGTGTAGATTCTGATGATGCAGTATGGTGCAGATTCTGATGATACAGTATGGTGTAGATTCTGATGATAAATTATGGAGTAGATTCTGATGATAGATTTTGGAGTAGATTCTGATGGTAACAGTATGGTGCAGATTCTGATGATAGATTATGGAGTAGATTCTGATGATAAGAGTATGGTGTAGATTCTGATGATGCAGTATGGAGTAGATTCTGATGATAATGTATGGAGTAGATTCTTATGATGCAGTCGGGTGCAGATTCTGATGATGTAGTAGGGTGCAGATTCTGATGATATAGTATGGTGTAGATTCTGATGATGCAGTATGGTGTAGATTCTGATGATGCAGTATGGTGTAGATTCCGATGATGCAATACGGTGTCAATTCTGATGATACAGTACGGTGTAGATTCTCATGATGTAGTATAGTTTAGATTCTGATGATGTAGTATGGTGTAGATTCAGATGATACAGTATAGTGTAGTTTTTGACGATATAGTATGGTGTACATTCTGATGATGTAGTATGGTGTAGATTCCGATGATGCAGTATGGTGTAGATTCTGATGATGTAGTATGGTGTAGATTCTGATGATGTAGTATGGTGTAGATTCAGATGATACAGTATAGTGTAGTTTTTGACGATATAGTATGGTGTACATTCTGATGATGTAGTATGGTGTAGATTCCGATGATGCAGTATGGTGTAGATTCTGATGATGTAGTATGGTGTAGATTCCGATGATGCAGTATGGTGTAGATTCTGATCATGCATTATGGTGTAGATTCTGATCATGCAGTATGGTGTAGATTCTGATGATGTGGTATGGTGTAGATTCTGATGATGCAGTATGGTGCAGATTCTGATGATACTGTATGGTGTAGATTCTGCTGAAGCAATAGGTGTAGATTCTGATGATACATTATGGTGCAGATACTGATGATGCAGTATGGTGTAGATTCTGATGATACAATATGGTGTAGATTCTGATGATACAGCATGGAATAGATTCTGATGAAACAGCATGGAATAGATTCTGATGATACAGTGTGGTGTAGATTCTGCTGATGTAGTATGGTGCAGATTCTGATGATACAGTATGGTGTAGATTCTGATCATGTAGTATGGTGTATATTCTAATGATCCAGTATGGTGTAGATTCTGATGTAACAATATGGTGTAGATTCTGATGATGCAGTATGGTGTAGATTCTGATGATGTGGTATGGTGTAGATTCTGATGATGCAGTATGGTGTAGATTCTGATGATGTGGTATGGTGTAGATTCTGATGATGCAGCATGGTGTAGATTCTGATGATGTGGTATGGTGTAGATTCTGATGATGCAGTATGGTGTAGATTCTGATGATGTGGTATGGTGTAGATTCTGATGATGCAGTATGGTGCAGATTCTGATGATACTGTATGGTGTAGATTCTGCTGAAGCAATAGGTGTAGATTCTGATGATACATTATGGTGCAGATACTGATGATGCAGTATGGTGTAGATTCTGATGATACAATATGGTGTAGATTCTGATGATAGTGTGGTGTAGATTCTGATGATACAGCATGGAATAGATTCTGATGAAACAGCATGGAATAGATTCTGATGATACAGTGTGGTGTAGATTCTGATGATCCACTATGGTGTAGATTCTGTTGATACAATATGGTGTGGATTCTGGTTGTAATGTATGTTCCTTTAAGGGGAGAACTACTTTTTACAGCTCCTGTATACTGTATTACCGACAGTGACCACACCTGCATATAAACCCTGAGTAGTGATCTGTAAAGTTAGTTCTAGAGTAACCCTCATTCAGTAAACACCTGTTGAACCGTTCCCTGCAGTCTTGTTGTCTAATTGTTGAAGGACACAACATCAAGATACACGGATCTAACATTGGTGATGAGGATGGGATTCGAACCTGCCTGCAACTCTGCATCACCTCCCAGGGATTCGCTCCTGGAGAACAGTGAAAGAAGGCCAAGTCCAGAAGCACGGGCGTCGACCACGGGCAACCCCCCAGTCATCCAGCGGAGATTTGAGCATTGCAGGGGAGGCTGTTGAGAGCCAGGCTTGGCTTTCCAGTCACGGTGGTGCAGCGAAACGGGCTGGCAACAGGTACTGCGCAGGCCCTTCCCGGACAGCGGCGGCTAGAGCCGACTGAGCGGCACAGAAAAAGGCCGACCAGCGTCGACGGGGGAGAGAGAGAGGGTAGAGCGCACAGGGCGCAGCCGGTGTTCAGGACCGAGCGGCGTCAATGGGGGAGAGAGGCGAGAGAGAGCAGAGCGCAGCTGGTGTTCAAGGGCCGAGGAGCGTCAATGGGGGAGAGAGGCACGCAGGAAAACGCGCAGAGCACAGCCGGTGTTCAAGGGCCGAGCAGCGTCAACGGGGGAGAGAGGCGCGCAGGAAAACGCGAGGCGCTGCCATTGCCACGAGGACCGCAGAGAGCGGCATTGGCAGCAGCGCAGGAGCAGCGCACAAAACCCACAGGGCGTCGCCATTTGCCATGAAGACTGCCGAGAGCGGTGTTGGCAGCAGCGCGGGAGACGCCATTTTAAGCCGCAGCGGGGAAGAAAGGAAAGCGCGGGAGACGCCATTTTAATCCGCAGCAGGGAAGAAAGGAAAGCGCGGGAGACGCCACTTTAAGCCAGTCTAACCACACCCAAAAATGCCGAAGAGTGGCAGTATCACAGCGTTCGACAATGAAGTCGAAGATTGGACGACATATGTCGAACGCATAGAAGTATACTGCAAGGCGAATGAAGTGTCAAATGACAAGAAAGCGCTGGTATTGTTGAGTTCAATGGGTGCAAAAACGTATGGCTTACTATGAAACCTAGTAACCCCAGAGAAGCCAGTAGAAAAGGGTTTTGAAAACATAGTGTCAATCCTACAGGACCATTTAAACCCCACACCGCTGCTGATAGCAGAAAGATTTAAGTTTCACAAAAGGAACCAGCATAAAGATGAAAGTAATGCTGAGCATTTAACGGAACTGCGCAAGCTATCGAAACACTGCCAGTTTGGAACGGGACTAGCAGATACTTTAAGGGACAAGTTCGTGTGTGGGCTTCAAAGTGAAGGAACCCAGAAACGGCTTCTATCAGAAAAGGATCTTACGCTGGACAAGGCTTTCAGCATTGCAATATCACACGAAGCAGCAGCACGGGGCATGGCAGAGATACAACGGAGACCGCAAGAATATGGCACAAATGAAATGTCATACGGAACAGTGAAGTGCTATCGCTGCAGCAGAACAACACATGACCATAATGATTGCTGGTTCAAGGTCAAAGTGTGCAGACAGTGTGGAAAAGTAGGACACATAGCAAGAGTCTGCAGGTCGGGAAAGAAAACCAGCAGCAAGAAATCTCCACAGGAGAAGTACAAGAAGGTACATAAGGTGACGGAGAGTAGTTCAGACAAACAGAAAAGTGATACAGACTCCGGAAGCAAGGAGCTGGGTTGTCTGAAACTACATAATGTGATCAAAACGGAGGATCACCAAACTATCTGGGTCATGCTCAAGATAGCAGGAGTCCAAGTGAAAATGGAATTGGACACAGGATCAGCCCTAACAGTCATAAACCGAAGGGACTACAAGCGGCTATTCTCACATATACCCTTGAGAGATACAAAGATTGTCTTGAAGACGTACACGGGGCAAAAAGTCTACCCCAAAGGAAAAATAAGGGTGAACGTTATATATAACGGGAAGGAAACACCAAAAATGGACCTGTATGTATTGCCAGATGGAGGACCACCACTACTAGGACGTGAATGGATCCGGAAGATACAGCTAGATTGGCATTCCATACAAGCACTGACTGTAGATGCCAAAAAGGATGACGACGTCACACCTGGACAACTGTCAAAAATGTTAACTGACGCACAAGAAGTGTTCCAGCAGGGACTCGGAACACTAAAAGGCATAACAGCGACGATCAAAATAGAGGAAAATGCAAGCCCAAAGTTTTTTAAGGCCAGACCGGTACCTTATGCGATCCGCCCAGCCGTCGAAGCAGAGCTGGAAGGTTTGGAACGTTCAGGAGTACTGTCCAAAGTGGACTGGAGCGAGTGGGCTACACCCATCGTTCCTGTAATGAAGAGGTCGTTGAGTAATACGCCTGGGGAACCAAAGAAGGTTCGCATCTGTGGGGACTTTAAGGTGACAGTGAACCCAATCCTTCACACTGTACAATATCCGCTTCCGCGGATTGAAGGTATTTTCGCCTCGCTATCTGGAGGGAAACGCTTCGCTAAGATTGATCTGGCCCAGGCGTACCTGCAAATGGAGGTAGAAGAAGGCTCGAAACAGTACCTCACAATCAACACTTATAAAGGTCTCTACCAATACAACCGGCTGGTGTTCGGGGTAGCATCAGCTCCGGCTATTTGGCAAAGGGCAATGGAACAAGTCCTGCAAGGGATTCCAGGGACCCAGTGTTATTTGGACGACATCCTGGTCATGGGTGAAAATGACAGTGATCACCTCGCCAATCTGGAGCAGGTGCTCACTAGATTGAAGGAATATGGGCTCCGAGCTAATCGCCACAAATGCGAGTTTTTCCAGAAGCAGATCTCGTATTGTGGCCACGTTATTGATAAAGAGGGGTTACATAAGTCCCCTGAAAAGATTGAGGCAGTAGTCAAGGCTCCAGCACCGGAAAATGTGTCACAACTGAGGTCGTTCCTTGGGCTGGTGAACTACTACCATAAGTTCTTGCCGAATTTGTCTACCATACTACACCCACTGAACACCCTACTGCAAACGGGGGTACCATGGAAGTGGAGTGAGGAATGTAAACGAGCTTTCCAGAAGAGCAAAGCATTGATCACATCAAAGGAGGTGTTGGCTCACTTCAACCCAGCACTACCAATTCGGTTGGCGTGTGATCCATCACCCTATGGCATTGGAGCGGTGCTGTCGCACAAATTCCCGGATGGCTTGGAGAGGCCAGTAGCCTTTGCGTCTCGGTCACTAACCTCAGCCGAGCGTAACTACGCCCAGATTGACAGGGAGGCCCTCAGCCTAGTGTGGGGAGTGAAAAAGTTCAATCACTATCTGCACGGGCAGAAGCTCACCTTGCTGACTGACCACCAACCACTTGTCTCCATCTTTAATCCAAAGAAGGGTGTTCCGTTGATGACTGCGCAACGGCTACAAAGATATTCCCTTTTTCTAGGGGCGAACCAATATGAAATCGAGTATAAGGGCATGAAACAGCATGGAAACGCTGATGGGCTATCACGCCTGCCACTGCCTACTGCGGAGGAAGCACCAGCAGTGGATCCTGTCGAAATATTTCATTCGACTATAATTGAATGCTTGCCAGTAACTAATGCTGGTACAGAGAAGGAGACCCGAAATGACCCGACACTGTCTCGGGTATATGATTTGACAGTGAAGGGATGGCCAGCACATGGCGACTCACTGTTGCAAGCATTCTCATCCAGAAGAGAACAGCTGTCAGTATGCCAGGGGACCTTGATGTGTGGATCCCGAGTGGTAATTCCACCCAAGTTAAGGGAGAGAGTGCTCAATGAGCTTCATGAAGGTCATCTGGGAGGGGTGAAAATGAAAAGCCTTGCTAGGGCTTATGTGTGGTGGCCAGGGATCGATCAGCAAATCGAAGACCTGACAAAGAGCTGCTCAGGATGCCAGAAGGTCCAAAATGCACCACCACATGCCCCTCTACACCCATGGGAGTGGCCCTCATCTCCATGGCAACGGGTGCATATTGATTTTGCTGGTCCATTCATGGACTCAATGTTTTTAATAGCCGTGGATGCACACTCAAAATGGCCTGAGGTGATCAAAATGTCCTCCACCACCACGGAGAAAACTATTGCAGTTCTATGGACCATTTTTGCCAGGAACGGCTTGCCAGAGCAGATTTGCTCTGATAACGGACCACAGTTTGTGTCCGAAGAGTTTCGAAGATTTATGAAAAGGAATGGGGTAAGGCATTACACATCCGCCCCGTATCATCCAGCCACAAATGGATTGGCTGAGAGGTTCGTACAAACCTTTAAGAAGGCAATAAAGGCTATGTACAATGATAACATTCCGCTGCAGCACAAGGTGGAAAATTTCCTGTTCGCCTACCGGAATGCGACACATGCAGTCACCAACCAGGCCCCGGCCATGATGTTCTTTAACCGAAGGTTGAGAACTCGTCTGGATTTGCTCAGACCAAATGTACGAAGAGATGTTGAGAGTAAGCAATTCCAGCAAATCAATGAGAAGCCGACAAGGAGCATCAATGTAGGGCAACCAGTCTTGGCCCGCGACTACCGAACAGAGAAATGGCAACCAGGAACGATATGCACACGGCAGGGGCCACTAATGTACACAGTGGATGTTGGGGAGAACATTGTGAGACGCCATGCTGACCAGATCCTAGAGTCACAGGAACGAGTCAACCCCATGTCTCGGTCATACGTACCTGGTGAGGAACCCGATGTACAGGTCACACCTACCTCAGAAACAATAGCATTGGAAGCTGATGAATCAACTGACGACAGGGTGTTAGAATCACCTCCGCACCAAGAGCGAGACACTCGGGAAAGACGTTATCCAGAAAGAATCAGGAAGCCTCCCCAAAGACTGAATTTATAAATAGACTATTTTCAGTTAATGTTGCATGTTAAATGTGTTAATTGTAATTAGTTTGATATTTAATTGTTAAATGAGTGTTATGGTACTGTTAACCTAAAAGGGGAGGAATTGTAATGTATGTACCTTTAAGGGGAGAACTACTTTTTACAGCTCCTGTACACTGTAGTACCGGCAGTGACCACACGTGTATATAAACCCTGAGTAGTGATCTGCAAAGTTAGTTCTAAAGTAACCCTCATTCAGTAAACACCTGTTGAATCGTTCCCTGCAGTCTTGTTGTCTAATTATTGAAGGACACAACATCAAGATACATGGATCTAACACTGGTGATACAGTATGGTGTAGATTCTGATGGTGCAGTGTGGTGCAGGTTCTGATGATACAGTATTGTGCAGATTCTGATGATGCAGTATGGTGTAGATTCTGATGATACAGTTTTGTGTAGATTTTGATGATGCAGTATGGTGTAGATTATGATGATACACTATGGTGTAGATTCTGATGATACAGTGTGGTTTAGATTCTGATGATGCAATATGGTGTAGATTCTGATGATACCCTATGGTGTAGATTCTGATGATACAGTATGGTGTAGATTCTGATGATACAGTATGCAGTAGGTTCTGATACAGTATGGTGTAGATTCTGATGATGCAGTATGGTGTAGATTCTGATGATACAGTCTGGAGTAGATTCTGATGATACAGTATGGAGTAGATTCTGATGATGCAGTATGGTGTAGATTGTAATGATACAGTATGGTGTAGATTCTGATGATGCAATATGGTGTAGATTATGATGATACCCTATGGTGTAGATTCTGATGATGCAGTATGGTGTAGATTCTAATGATACCCTATGGTGTAGATTCTGATGATACAGTATGGTGTAGATTCTGATGATGCAATATGGTGTAGATTCTGATGATACCCTATGGTGTAGATTCTGATGATACAGTATGGTGTGGATTCTGATGATACAGTATGCAGTAGGTTCTGATACAGTATGGTGTAGATTCTGATGATGCAGTATGGTGTAGATTCTGATGATACAGTGTGGTGTTGATTCTGATCATGCAGTATGGTGTAGATTCTGATGATGTATGGTGTAGATTCTGATGATGCAGTTTGGTGTAGATTCTGATGATGTAGTATGGTGTAGATTCTGATGATGTAGTAAGGTGTAGATTCTGATTATACAGTATGGTGTAGATTCAGATGATACAGTATGGTGTAGATTTTGATCATGCAGTATGGTGTAGATTCTGATGATGTAGTATGGTGTAGATTCCGATGATGCAGTATGGTGTAGATTCTGATGATACAGTATGGTGTAGATTCAGATGATACAGTATGGTGTAGATTCTGATCATGCAGTATGGTGCAGATTCCGATGATGTAGTATGGTGTAGATTCTGATGATGCAGTACGGTGTAGATTCTGATGATACAGTATGGTGTAGATTCTGATGATACAGTATGGTGTAGATGCTGATGATGCACTATGGTGTAGATTCTGATGATGCAGTATGATGTAGATTCTGTTGATGTAGTATGGTGCAGATTCTGATGATACAGTATGGTGCAGATTCTGATGGTGCAGTATGGTGCAGCTTCTGATGATGCAGTATGGTGTAGATTCTGATGATGCAGTATGGTGTAGATTCTGATGACGCAGTATGGTGTAGATTCTAATTATCCAGTATGGTGTAGATTCTGATGATTCAGTATGATGTAGATTCTGATGATACAGTATGGTGTAGATTCTGATGATACAGTATGGTGTCCATTCTGATCATGCAGTATGGTGTAGATTCTGATGATACAGTATGGTGTAGATTCTGATGATGCAGTTTGGTGTAGATTCTGATGCTGTAGTATGGTGTAGATCCTGATGATATAGTGTGGTGTAGATTCTGATGATGTAGTATGGTGTAGATTCTGATGATGCAGTATGGTGTAGATTCTGATGATGTAGTATGGTGTAGATGCTGATGATACAGTATGGTGTAGATTTCGATGATGCAGTATGGTGTAGATTCTGATGATGCAGTATGGTGTAGATTCTGATGATGCAGTTTGGTGTAGATTCTGATGATGCCCTATGGTGTAGATTCCGATGATGCAGTATGGTGTAGATTCTGATGATGTAGTATGGTGTAGATTCGTATGATGTAGATTCCGAAGATGCAGTATGGTGTAGATTCTGATGCTACAGTGTAGTGTAGATTCTGATGATGTAGTATGATGTAGATTCCGAAGATGCAGCATGGTGCAGATTCTGATGATGCAGTATGGTGTAGATTCTGATGATGTAGTATGGTGCAGATTCTGATGATGCAGTATGGTGTAGATTCTGATGATACAGTCTGGTGTAGATTCTGATGATGCAGTATGGTGTAGATTCCGATGATGCAGTATGGTGCAGATTCTGATGATGCATTATGGTGTAGATTCTGATGATGCAGTATGGTGCAGATTCTGATGATGCAGTATGGTGTAGATTCTGATGATGCAGTATGGTATAGATTCTGATGATGCAGTATGGTGTAGATTCTAATGATCCAGTATGGTGTAGATTCTGATGATTCAGTATGATGTCGATTCTGATGATACAGTATGGTGTAGATTCTGATGATACAGTATGGAGTAGATTCTGATGATTCAGTATGGTGTAGATTCTGATGATACAGTATGGTGTAGATGCTGATGATGCAGTTTGGTGTCGATTCTGATGATGCAGTATGGTGTAGATTCTGATGATACGGTATGGTGTAGATTCTGATGATGCAGTTTGGTGTAGATTCTGATGATGCAGTATGGTGTAGATTCTGATGATACAGTATGGTGTAGATTCTGATGATACAGTATGGAGTAGATTCTGATGATGCAGTATGGTGTAGATTCTGATGATGTAGGATGGTGCAGATTCTGATGATGCAGTATGGTGCAGATTCTGATGATGCAGTATGGTGCAGATTCTGATGATGCAGTATGGTGTAGATTCTGATGATGTAGTATGGTGCAGATTCTGATGATGCAGTATGGTGTAGATTCTGATGATGCAGTATGGTGTAGATTCTGATGATGCAGTATGGTGCAGATTCTGATGATGCCGTATGGTGTAGATTCTGATGATGCAGTATGGTGTAGATTCTGATGTAGCAGTATGGTGCAGATTCTGATGATGCAGTATGGTGTAGATTCTGAGGATGCAGTATGGTGCAGATTCTGATGATGCAGTATGGTGTAGATTCTGATGATGCAGTATGGTGTAGATTCTGATGACGCTGTATGGTGTAGATTCTGATGATGCAGTATGGTGTAGATTCTGATGATGCTGTATGGTGTAGATTCTGATGATGCAGTATGGTGTAGATTCTGATGATACAGTATGGTGTAGATTCTGATGATGCAGTATTGTGTAGATTCCGATGATGCAGTATGGTGCAGATTCTGATGATGCGGTATGGTGTAGATTCAGATGATGCAGTATGGTGCAGATTCTGATGATGCAGTATGGTGTAGATTCTGATGATGCAGTATGGTGTAGGTTCTAATGATCCAGTACGGTGTAGATTCTGATGATTCAGTATGATGTAGATTCTGATGATACAGTATGGTGTAGATTCTGGTGATACAGTATGGTGTCCATTCTGATCATGCAGTATAGTGTAGATTCTGATGACACAGTATGGTGTAGATTCTGATGATCCAGTTTGGTTTAGATTCTGATGATGCAGTATGGTGTAGATTCTGATGATACGGTATGGTGCAGATTCTGATGATACAGTATGGTGTAGATGCTGATGAGGTAGTATGGTGTAGATTCTGATGATACAGTATGGAGTAGATTCTGATGATGCAGTATGGTGTAAATTCTGATGAGGTAGTATGGTGTAGATTCTGATGATGTAGTATCGAGTAGATTCTGATGATGCAGTATGGTGCAAATTCTGATGATGCAGTATGGTGTAGATTCTGATGATGTAGTATGGTGCAGATTCTGATGATGCAGTATGGTGTAGATTCTGATGATGCACTATGGTTAAGATTCTGATGATGCAGTATGGTGTAGATTCTGTTGATGTAGTATGGTGCAGATTCTGATGATGCAGTATGGTGCAGATTCTGATGATGCAGTATGGTGTAGATTCTGATGATGCAGGATGGTGTAGATTCTGATGATGCAGTATGGTGTAGATTCTAATGATCCAGTATGGTGTAGATTCTGATGATACAGTATGGTGTAGATTCTGATGATGCAGTTTGGTGTAGATTCTGATGATGTAGTATGGTGTAGATCCTGATGATACAGTGTGGTGTAGATTCTGATGATGTAGTATTGTGTAGATTCTGATGATACAGTGTGGTGTAGATTCTGATGATGTAGTATGGTGTAGATTCCGATGATGCAGTATGGTGTAGATTCTGATGATGCAGTATGGTGTAGATTCTGCTGATGCAGTATGGTGTAGATTCTGAGGATGCAGTTTGGTGTAGATTCTGATGATGCCCTATGGTGTAGATTCTGATGATGTAGTATGATGTAGATTCCGAAGATGCAGTATGGTGTAGATTCTGATGAAGTAGTATGGTGTAGATTCTGATGCTACAGTGTAGTGTAGATTCTGATGATGCAGTTTGGTGTAGATTGTGATGATGTAGTATGGTGTAGATTCTGATGATGCAGTATGGTGTAGATTCTGATGATACAGTATGGTGTAGATTCTAATGACACAGTATGGTGTAGATTCTGATGATGCAGTTTGGTGTAGATTCTGATGATTCAGTATGGTGTAGATTCTGATGATGCAGTATGGTGTAGATTCTGATGATGCAGTTTGGTGTAGATTCTGATGATGCAGTATGGTGTAGATTCTGATGATACGGTATGGTGTAGATTCTGATGATGCAGTTTGGTGTAGATTCTGATGATGCAGTATGGTGTAGATTCTGATGATACAGTATGGTGTAGATTCTGATGATACAGTATGGAGTAGATTCTGATGATGTAGTATGGTGCAGATTCTGATGATGCAGTATGGTGCAGATTCTGATGTTGCAGTATGGTGCAGATTCTGATGATGCAGTATGGTGTAGATTCTGATGATGCAGTATGGTGTAGATTCTGATGATGCAGTATGGTGTAGATTCTGATGATGCAGTATGGTGCAGATTCTGATGATGCAGTATGGTGTAGATTCTGATGATGCAGTATGGTGAAGTTTCTGATGATGCAGTATGGTGTAGATTCTGATGATGCAGTATGGTGTAGATTCTGATGATGCAGTAAGGTGCAGATTCTGATGATGCAGTATGGTGTAGATTCTGATGATGCAGTATGGTGTAGATTCTGATGTCGCAGTATGGTGCAGATTCTGATGATGCAGTATGGTGTAGATTCTGAGGATGCAGTATGGTGGAAATTCTGATGATGCAGTATGGTGTAGATTCTGATGATGCAGTATGGTGTAGATTCTGATGATGCAGTTTGGTGTAGATTCTGATGATGCATTATGGTGTAGATTCTGATGATGCAGTATGGTGTAGATTCTGATGATACAGTATGGTGTAGATTCTGATGATGCAGTATTGTGTAGATTCCGATGATGCAGTATGGTGCAGATTCTGATGATGCGGTATGGTGTAGATTCAGATGATGCAGTATGATGCAGTATGGTGTAGATTCTGATGATGCAGTATGGTGTAGATTCTGATGATGCAGTATGGTGTAGATTCTAATGATCCAGTACGGTGTAGATTCTGATGATTCAGTACGATGTAGATTCTGATGATACAGTATGGTGTAGATTCTGATGATACAGTATGGTGTCCATTCTGATCATGCAGTATAGTGTAGATTCTGATGATACAGTATGGTGTAGATTCTGATGATCCAGTTTGGTGTAGATTCTGATCATGCAGTATGGTATAGATTCTGATGATACGGTATGGTGTAGATTCTGATGATGCAGTTTGGTGTAGATTCTGATGATGCAGTATGGTGTAGATTTTGATGATACAGTATGGTGTAGATTCTGATGATACAGTATGGTGTAGATTCTGATGATGCAGTTTGGTGTAGATTCTGATGATGCAGTATGGTGTAGATTCTGATGAGGTAGTATGGTGTAGATTCTGATGATACAGTATGGTGTAGATGCTGATGAGGTAGTATGGTGTAGATTCTGATGATACAGTATGGAGTAGATTCTGATGATGCAGTATGGTGTAAATTCTGATGAGGTCGTATGGTGTAGATTCTGATGAGGTAGTATGTTGTAGATTCTGATGATCCAGTATGGAGTAGATTCTGATGATACAGTACGGTGTAGATTCTGTTGAGGTAGTATGGAGTAGATTCTGATGATGCAGTATAGTGTAGATTCTGATGATGTAGTATCGAGTAGATTCTGATGATGCAGTATGGTGCAAATTCTGATGATGCAGTATGGTGTAGATTCTGATGATGTAGTATGATGCAGATTCTGATGATGCAGTATGGTGTAGATTCTGATGATGCAGTATGGTGCAGATTCTGATGATGCAGTATGGTGTAGATTCTGATGATGCTGTATGGTGTAGATTCTGATGATGCAGTATGGTGTAGATTCTGATGATGCTGTACGGTGTAGATTCTGATGATGCAGTATGGTGTAGATTCTGATGATACAGTATGGTGTAGATTCTGATGATGCAGTATTGTGTAGATTCCGATGATGCAGTATGGTGCAGATTCTGATGATGCAGTATGGTGTAGATTCTGATGATGTAGTATGATGCAGATTCTGATGATGCAGCATGGTGTAGATTCTGATGATGCAGTATGGTGCAGATTCTGATGATGCAGTATAGTGTAGATTCTGATGATGCAGTATGGTGCAGATTCTAATGATGCAGTATCGTGTAGATTCTGATGATGCAGTATGGTGCAGATTCTGATGATGCAGTATGGTGTAGATTCTGATGATGCAGTATGGTGTAGATTCTGATGATGCAGTATGGTGTAGACTCTGATGACACAGTATGGTGTAGATTCTGATGATGCTGTATGGTGTAGATTCCGATGATACAGTATGGTGTAGATTCTGATGATGTAGTATGGTGTAGATTCTGATGATACAGCATGGTGTAGATTCTGATGATGCAGTTTGGTGCAGATTCTGATGATGTAGTATGGTGCAGATTCTGATGATGCAGTATGGTGTAGATTCTGATGATGTAGTATGGTGCTGATTCTGATGATGCAGTATGGTGTAGATTCTGATGATGTAGTATGGTGCAGATTCTGATGATGCAGTATGGTGTAGATTCTGATGATGCAGTATTGTGTAGATTCTGTTGATACAGTATGGTGTAGATTCTGATGATGCAGTATGGTGTAGATTCTGATGATGCAGTATGGTGCAGATTCTGATGATGCAGTATGGTGTAGATTCTGATGATACAGTATGGTGTAGATTCTGATGATGCAGTATGGTGTAGATTCTAATGATCCAGTATGGTGTAGATTCTGATGATTCAGAATGATGTAGATTCTGATGATACAGTATGGTGCAGATTCTGATGATACAGTATGGTGTCCATTCTGATCATGCAGTATGGTGTAGATTCTGATGATACAGTATGGTGTAGATTCTGATGGTGCAGTTTGGTGTAGATTCTGATGATTCAGTATGGTGTAGATTCTGATGATGCAGTTTGGTGTAGATTCTGATAATGCAGTACGGTGTAGATTCTGATGATACAGTATGGAGTGGATCTCATGATGCAGTATGGTGTAGATTCTGATGATATAGTATGGTGCAGATTCTGATGGTGCAGTATGGTGTAGATTCTGATGATGCAGTATTGTGCAGATTCTGATGATGCAGTATGGTGTAGATTATGATGATGCAGTATGGTGTAGATTCTGATGATGCAGTATGGTGTAGATTCTGATGATATAGTATGGTGCAGATTCTGATGATGCAGTATGGTGTAGATTATGATGATGCAGTATGGTGTAGATTCTGATGATGCAGTATGGTGCAGATTCTGATGATGCAGTATGGTGTAGATTCTGATGATGTAGTATGGTGCAGATTCTGATGATGCAGTATGGTGTAGATTCTGATGATGCAGTATGGTGCAGATTCTGATGATGTAGTGTGGTATAGATTCTGATGATGCAGTATTGTGTAGATTCTCATGTCGCAGTATGGTGCAGATTCTGATGATGCAGTATGGTGCAGATTCTGATGATACAGTATGGTGTAGATGCTGATGAGGTAGTATTGTGCAGATTCTGATGATGCAGTATGGTGTAGATTCTGATGATGCAGTATGGTGCAGATTCTGATGATGCAGTATAGTGTAGATTCTGATGATGCAGTATGGTGTAGATTCTGATGATGTAGTATGGTGCAGATTCTGATGATGCAGTATGGTGTAGATTCTGATGGTGTAGTATGGTGCAGATTCTGATGATGCAGTATCGTGTAGATTCTGATGATGCAGTATGGTGCAGATTCTGATGATGCAGTATGGTGTAGATTCTGATGATGCAGTATGGTGTAGATTCTGATGATGCAGTATTGTGTAGATTCTGATGATGCAGTATGGTGCAGATTCTAATGATGCAGTATGGTGTAGGTTCTGATGATGCAGTATGGTGTAGATTCTGATGATACAGTATGGTGTAGATTCCGATGATGCAGTATGGTGTAGATTCCGATGATGCAGTATGGTGCAGATTCTGATGATGCAGTATGGTGTAGATTCTGATGATGCAGTATGGTGCAGATTCTGATGATGCAGTATGGTGTAGATTCTGATGATTCAGTATGATGTAGATTCTGATCATACAGTATGGTGTAGATTCTGATGATACAGTATGGTGTCCATTCTGATCATGCAGTATGGTGTAGATTCTGATGATACAGTATGGTGTAGATTCTGATGATGCAGTTTGGTGCAGATTCTGATGATGTAGTATGGTGTAGATCCTGATGATACAGTGTGGTGTAGATTCTGATGATGTAGTATGGTGTAAATTCTGATGATACAGTGTGGTGTAGATTCTGATGATGTCGTATGGTGTAAATTCCGATGATGCAGTATGATGTAGATTCTGATGATGCAGTATGGTGTAGATTTCGATGATGCAGTATGGTGTAGATTCTGATGATGCAGTATGGTGTAGATGCTGATGATGCAGTTTGGTGTAGATTCTGATGGTGCCGTATGGTGTAGATTCCGATGATGCCGTCTGGTGTAGATTCCGATGAGGCAGTATGGTGTAGATTCTGATGATGCAGTATGGTGTAGATTCTGATGATGTAGTCTGATGTAGATTCCGATGATGCAGTATGGTGTAGATTCTGATGATATAGTATGGTGTAGATTCTGATGATGTAGTATGATATAGATTCCGAAGATGCAGTATGGTGTAGATTCTGATGATGTAGTATGGTGTTGATTCTGATGCTACAGTGTAGTGTAGATTCTGATGATGCAGTTTGGTGTAGATTCTGATGATGCCGTATGGTGTAGATTCCGATGATGCCGTATGGTGTAGATTCTGATGATACAGTATGGTGTAGATTCTGATGATGTAGTATGGTGTAGATTCTGATGATGCAGGATGGTGTAGATTCTGATGATACAGTCTGGTGTAGATTCTGATGATGCAGTATGGTGTAGATTCCGATGATGCAGTATGGTGCAGATTCTGATGATGCATTATGGTGTAGATTCTGATGATGCAGTATTCTGCAGATTCTGATGATGCAGTATGGTGTAGATTCTGATGATGCAGTATGGTGTAGATTCTGATGATGCAGTATGGTGTAGATTCTAATGATCCAGTATGGTGTAGATTCTGATGATTCAGTATGATGTCGATTCTGATGATACAGTATGGTGTAGATTCTGATGATACAGTATGGAGTAGATTCTGATGATTCAGTATGGTGTAGATTCTGATGATACAGTATGGTGTAGATTCTGATGATGCAGTTTGGTGTCGATTCTGATGATGCAGTATGGTGTAGATTCTAATGATACGGTATGGTGTAGATTCTGATGATGCTGTTTGGTGTAGATTCTGATGATGCAGTATGGTGTAGATTCTGATGATACAGTATGGTGTAGATTCTGATGATACAGTATGGAGTAGATTCTGATGATACAGTATGGAGTAGATTCTGATGATGCAGTATGGTGTAGATTCTGATGATGTAGGATGGTGCAGATTCTGATGATGCAGTATGGTGCAGCTTCTGATGATGCAGTATGGTGCAGATTCTGATGATGCAGTATGGTGTAGATTCTGATGATGTAGTATGGTGCAGATTCTGATGATGCAGTATGGTGTAGATTCTGATGATGCAGTATGGTGTAGATTCTGATGAGGCAGTATGGTGCAGATTCTGATGATGGCGTATGGTGTAGATTCTGATGATGCAGTATGGTGTAGATTCTGATGTAGCAGTATGGTGCAGATTCTGATGATGCAGTATGGTGTAGATTCTGAGGATGTAGTATGGTGCAGATTCTGATGATGCAGTATGGTGTAGATTCTGATGATGCAGTATGGTGTAGATTCTGATGACGCTGTATGGTGTAGATTCTGATGATGCAGTATGGTGTAGATTCTGATGATGCTGTATGGTGTAGATTCTGATGATGCAGTATGGTGTAGATTCTGATGATACAGTATGGTGTAGATTCTGATGATGCAGTATTGTGTAGATTCCGATGATGCAGTATGGTGCATATTCTGATGATGCGGTATGGTGTAGATTCAGATGATGCAGTATGGTGCAGATTCTGATGATGCAGTATGGTGTAGATTCTGATGATACAGTATGGTGTAGATTCTGATGATACAGTATGGTGTCCATTCTGATCATGCAGTATAGTGTAGATTCTGATGACACAGTATGGTGTAGATTCTGATGATCCAGTTTGGTTTAGATTCTGATGATGCAGTATGGTGTAGATTCTGATGATACGGTATGGTGCAGATTCTGATGATGCAGTTTGGTGCAGATTCTGATGATGCAGTATGGTGTAGATTCTGATGATACAGTATGGTGTAGATGCTGATGAGGTAGTATGGTGTAGATTCTGATGATACAGTATGGAGTAGATTCTGATGATGCAGTATGGTGTAAATTCTGATGAGGTAGTATGGTGTAGATTCTGATGATGTAGTATCGAGTAGATTCTCATGATGCAGTATGGTGCAAATTCTGATGATGCAGTATGGTGTAGATTCTGATGATGTAGTATGGTGCAGATTCTGATGATGCAGTATGGTGTAGATTCTGATGATGCACTATGGTTAAGATTCTGATGATGCAGTATGGTGTAGATTCTGATGATGTAGTATGGTGCAGATTCTGATGATGCAGTATGGTGTAGATTCTGATGATGCACTATGGTTAAGATTCTGATGATGCAGTATGGTGTAGATTCTGTTGATGTAGTATGGTGCACATTCTGATGATGCAGTATGGTGCAGATTCTGATGATGCAGTATGGTGTAGATTCTGATGATGCAGTATGGTGTAGATTCTGATGATGCAGTATGGTGTAGATTCTAATGATCCAGTATGGTGTAGATTCTGATGATTCAGTATGATGTAGATTCTGATAATACAGTATGGTGTAGATTCTGATGATACAGTATGGTGTCCATTCTGATCATGCAGTATGGTGTAGATTCTGATGATACAGTATGGTGTAGATTCTGATGATGCAGTTTGGTGTAGATTCTGATGATGTAGTATGGTGTAGATCCTGATGATACAGTGTGGTGTAGATTCTGATGATGTAGTATTGTGTAGATTCTGATGATACAGTGTGGTGTAGATTCTGATGATGTAGTATGGTGTAGATTCCGATGATGCAGTATGGTGTAGATTCTGATGATGCAGTATGGTGTAGATTCTGCTGATGCAGTGTGGTGTAGATTCTGATGATGCAGTTTGGTGTAGATTCTGATGATGCCCTATGGTGTAGATTCCGATGATGTAGTATGATGTAGATTCCGAAGATGCAGTATGGTGTAGATTCTGATGAAGTAGTATGGTGTAGATTCTGATGCTACAGTGTAGTGTAGATTCTGATGATGCAGTTTGGTGTAGATTGTGATGATGTAGTATGGTGTAGATTCTGATGATGCAGTATGGTGTAGATTCTGATGATACAGTATGGTGTAGATTCTAATGACACAGTATGGTGTAGATTCTGATGATGCAGTTTGGTGTAGATTCTGATGATTCAGTATGGTGTAGATTCTGATGATGCAGTATGGTGTAGATTCTGATGATGCAGTTTGGTGTAGATTCTGATGATGCAGTATGGTGTAGATTCTGATGATACGGTATGGTGTAGATTCTGATGATGCAGTTTGGTGTAGATTCTGATGATGCAGTATGGTGTAGATTCTGATGATACAGTATGGTGTAGATTCTGATGATACAGTATGGAGTAGATTCTGATGATGTAGTATGGTGCAGATTCTGATGATGCAGTATGGTGCAGATTCTGATGTTGCAGTATGGTGTAGATTCTGATGATGCAGTATGGTGCAGATTCTGATGATGCAGTATGGTGTAGATTCTGATGATGCAGTATGGTGAAGTTTCTGATGATGCAGTATGGTGTAGATTCTGATGATTCAGTATGGTGTAGATTCTGATGATGCAGTATGGTGTAGATTCTAATGATCCAGTACGGTGTAGATTCTGATGATTCAGTACGATGTAGATTCTGATGATACAGTATGGTGTAGATTCTGATGATACAGTATGGTGTAGATTCTAATGATGCAGTGTAGTGTAGATTCTGATGATGCAGTATGGTGCAGATTCTAATGATGCAGTATCGTGTAGATTCTGATGATGCAGTATGGTGCAGATTCTGATGATGCAGTATGGTGTAGATTCTGATGATGCAGTATGGTGTAGATTCTGATGATGCAGTATGGTGTAGACTCTGATGACACAGTATGGTGTAGATTCTGATGATGCCGTATGGTGTAGATTCCGATGATACAGTATGGTGTAGATTCTGATGATGTAGTATGGTGTAGATTCTGATGATGCAGTGTGGTGTAGATTCTGATGATACAGCATGGTGTAGATTCTGATGATGCAGTTTGGTGCAGATTCTGATGATATAGTATGGTGTAGACTCTGATGATTCAGTATGGTGTAGATTCTGATGATGCAGTATGGTGCAGATTCTGATGATGCAGTATGGTGTAGATTCTGATGATGTAGTATGGTGCAGATTCTGATGATGCAGTATGGTGTAGATTCTGATGATGTAGTATGGTGCTGATTCTGATGATGCAGTATGGTGTAGATTCTGATGATGTAGTATGGTGCAGATTCTGATGATGCAGTATGGTGTAGATTCTGATGATGCAGTATTGTGTAGATTCTGTTGATACAGCATGGTGTAGATTCTGATGATGCAGTATGGTGTAGATTCTGATGATGCAGTATTGTGCAGATTCTGATGATGCAGTATGGTGTAGATTCTGATGATGCAGTATGGTGTAGATTCTGATGATACAGTATGGTGTAGATTCTGATGATGCAGTATGGTGTAGATTCTAATGATCCAGTATGGTGCAGATTCTGATGATTCAGAATGATGTAGATTCTGATGATACAGTATGGTGTAGATTCTGATGATACAGTATGGTGTCCATTCTGATCATGCAGTATGGTGTAGATTCTGATGATACAGTATGGTGTAGATTCTGATGATGCAGTACGGTGTAGATTCTGATGATACAGTATGGAGTGGATCTCATGATGCAGTATGGTGTAGATTCTGATGATATAGTATGGTGCAGATTCTGATGGTGCAGTATGGTGTAGATTCTGATGATGCAGTATTGTGCAGATTCTGATGATGCAGTATGGTGTAGATTATGATGATGCAGTATGGTGTAGATTCTGATGATGCAGTATGGTGTAGATTCTGATGATATAGTATGGTGCAGATTCTGATGATGCAGTATGGTGTAGATTATGATGATGCAGTATGGTGTAGATTCTGATGATGCAGTATGGTGCAGATTCTGATGATGCAGTATGGTGTAGATTCTGATGATCTAGTATGGTGCAGATTCTGATGATGCAGTATGGTGTAGATTCTGATGATGCAGTATGGTGCAGATTCTGATGATGTAGTATGGTGCAGATTCTGATGATGCAGTATGGTGCAGATTCTGATGATACAGTATGGTGTAGATGCTGATGAGGTAGTATGGTGCAGATTCTGATGATGCAGTATGGTGTAGATTCTGATGATGCAGTATGGTGCAGATTCTGATGATGCAGTATAGTGTAGATTCTGATGATGCAGTATGGTGCAGATTCTAATGATGCAGTATGGTGTAGATTCTGATGATGTAGTATGGTGCAGATTCTGATGATGCAGTATCGTGTAGATTCTGATGATGCAGTATGGTGCAGATTCTGATGATGCAGTATGGTGTAGATTCTGATGATGCAGTATGGTGTAGATTCTGATGATGCAGTATTGTGTAGATTCTGATGATGCAGTATGGTGCAGATTCTAATGATGCAGTATGGTGTAGGTTCTGATGATGCAGTATGGTGTAGATTCTGATGATACAGTATGGTGTAGATTCCGATGATGCAGTATGGTGTAGATTCCGATGATGCAGTATGGTGCAGATTCTGATGATGCAGTATGGTGTAGATTCTGATGATGCAGTATGGTGCAGATTCTGATGATGCAGTATGGTGTAGATTCTGATGATTCAGTATGATGTAGATTCTGATCATACAGTATGGTGTAGATTCTGATGATACAGTATGGTGTCCATTCTGATCATGCAGTATGGTGTAGATTCTGATGATACAGTATGGTGTAGATTCTGATGATGCAGTTTGTTGCAGATTCTGATGATGTAGTATGGTGTAGATCCTGATGATACAGTGTGGTGTAGATTCTGATGATGTAGTATGGTGTACATTCTGATGATACAGTGTGGTGTAGATTCTGATGATGTCGTATGTGTAAATTCCGATGATGCAGTATGATGTAGATTCTGATGATGCAGTATGGTGTAGATTTCGATGATGCAGTATGGTGTAGATTCTGATGATGCAGTATGGTGTAGATGCTGATGATGCAGTTTGGTGTAGATTCTGATGGTGCCGTATGGTGTAGATTCCGATGATGCCGTCTGGTGTAGATTCCGATGAGGCAGTATGGTGTAGATTCTGATGATGCAGTATGGTGTAGATTCTGATGATGTAGTCTGATGTAGATTCCGATGATGCAGTATGGTGTAGATTCTGATGATATAGTATGGTGTAGATTCTGATGATGTAGTATGATATAGATTCCGAAGATGCAGTATGGTGTAGATTCTGATGATGTAGTATGGTGTTGATTCTGATGCTACAGTGTAGTGTAGATTCTGAAGATGCAGTTTGGTGTAGATTCTGATGATGCCGTATGGTGTAGATTCCGATGATGCCGTATGGTGTAGATTCCGATGATACAGTATGGTGTAGATTCTGATGATGTAGTATGGTGTAGATTCTGATGATGCAGTATGGTGTAGATTCTGATGATGCAGTATGGTGTAGATTCTGATGATACAGCATGGTGTAGATTCTAATTATACAGTATGGTGTAGATTCTGATGATGCAGTTTGGTGCAGATTCTGATGATGTAGTATGGTGTAGTTTCTGATGATGCAGTATGGTGTAGATTCTGATGATGCAGTATGGTGTAGATTCTGATGATGCAGTATGGTGTAGATTCTGATGATACAGCATGGTGTAGATTCTAATTATACAGTATGGTGTAGATTCTGATGATGCAGTTTGGTGCAGATTCTGATGATGTAGTATGGTGTAGACTCTGATGATTCAGTATGGTGTAGATTCTGATGATGCAGCATGGTGCAGATTCTGATGATGCAGTATGGTGTAGATTCTGATGATGTAGTATGGTGCAGATTCTGATGATGCAGTATGGTGTAGATTCTGATGTAGTATGGTGCTGATTCTGATGATGCAGTATGGTGTAGATTCTGATGATGTAGTATGGTGCAGATTCTGATGATGCAGTATGGTGTAGATTCTGATGATGCAGTATTGTGTAGATTCTGATGATACAGTATGGTGTAGATTCTGATGATGCAGTATGGTGTAGATTCTGATGATGCAGTATGGTGCAGATTCTTATGATGCAGTCTGGTGTAGATTCTGATGATGCAGTATGGTGTAGATTCTGATGATACAGTATGGTGTAGATTCTGATGATGCAGTATGGTGTAGATTCCGATGATGCAGTATGGTGCAGATTCTGATGGTGCAGTATGGTGTAGATTCTGATGATGCATTATGGTACAGATTCTGATGATAAAGTATGGTGTAGGTTCTGATGATTCAGTATGGTGTAGATTCTAATGATCCAGTATAGTGTAGATTCTGATGATTCAGAATGATGTAGATTCTGATGATACAGTATGGTGTAGATTCTGATGATACAGTATGGTGTCCATTCTGATCATGCAGCATGGTGTAGATTCTGATGATACAGTATGGTGTAGATTCTGATGGTGCAGTTTGGTGTAGATTCTGATGATTCAGTATGGTGTAGATTCTGATGATGCAGTTTGGTGTAGATTCTGATGATGCAGTACGGTGTAGATTCTGATGATACAGTATGGAGTGGATCTCATGATGCAGTATGGTGTAGATTCTGATATAGTATGGTGCAGATTCTGATGGTGCAGTATGGTGTAGATTCTGATGATGCAGTATTGTGCAGATTCTGATGATGCAGTATGGTGTAGATTCTGATGATGCAGTATGGTGTAGATTCTGATGATGCAGTGTGGTGCAGATTCTGATGATGCAGTATGGTGTAGATTCTGATGATGTAGTATGGTGCAGATTCTGATGATGCAGTATGGTGTAGATTCTGATGATGCAGTATGGTGCAGATTCTGATGATGCAGTGTGGTATAGATTCTGATGATGCAGTATGGTGTAGATTCTGATGATACAGTATGGTGTAGATTCTGATGATGCAGTATGGTGTAGATTCTGATGATGCAGTATGGTGCAGATTCTGATGATGCAGTATGGTGTAGATTCTGATGATGCAGTATGGTGCAGATTCTGATGATACAGTATGGTGTAGATTCTGATGATGCAGTATGGTGTAGATTCCGATGATGCAGTATGGTGTAGATTCTGATGATGCAGTATGGTGTAGATTCTGATGATGCAGTATGGTGCAGATTCTGATGATGCAGTGTGGCGTAGATTCTGATGATGCAGTAAGGTGTAGATTCTGATGATGCAGTATGGTGTAGATTCTGATGATGCAGTATGGTGTAGATTCTGATGATGCAGTATGGTGTAGATTCTAATGATCCAGTACGGTGTAGATTCTGATGATTCAGTATGATGTAGATTCTGATGATACAGTATGGTGTAGATTCTGATGATACAGTATGGTGTCCATTCTGATCATGCAGTATAGTGTAGATTCTGATGATACAGTATGGTGTAGATTCTGATGATGCAGTTTGGTGTAGTTTCTGATGATGCAGTATGGTGTAGATTCTGATGATACGGTATGGTGTAGATTCTGATGATGCAGTTTGGTGTAGATTCTGATGATGCAGTATGGTGTAGATTCTGATGATGCAGTATGGTGTAGATTCTGATGATACAGTATGGTGTAGATTCTGATGATGCAGTTTGGTGTAGATTCTGATGATGCAGTATGGTGCAGATTCTGATGAGGTAGTATGGTGTAGATTCTGCTGATACTGTATGGTGTAGATGCTGATGAGGTAGTATGGTGTAGATTCTGATGACACAGTATGGAGTAGATTCTGATGCTGCAGTATGGTGTAGATTCTGATGATGTAGTATGGTGCAGATTCTGATGATGCAGTATGGTGTAGATTCTGATGATGCAGTATGGTGCAGATTCTGATGATGCAGTGTGCTGTAGATTCTGATGATGCAGTATGGTGTAGATTCTGATGATGCAGTATGGTGCAGATTCTGATGATGCAGTATGGTGTCGATTCTGATGATGCAGTATGGTGCAGATTCTGATGATGCAGTATCGTGTAGATTCTGATGATGCAGTATGATGCAGATTCTGATGATGCAGAATGGTGTAGATTCTGATGATGCAGTATGGTGTAGATTCTGATGTAGCAGTATGGTGAAGATTCTGATGATGCAGTATGGTGTAGATAATGATGATGCAGTATGGTGTAGACTCTGATGACACAGTATGGTGTAGATTCTGATGATGCAGTATTTTGTGTAGATTCTGATGATGCAGTATGGTGCAGATTCTGATGATGCAGTATGGTGTAGATTCTGATGATGCAGTATGGTGTAGATTCTGATGATGCAGTGTGGTGTAGATTCTCATAATCCAGTATGGTGCAGATTCTGATGATTCAGTATGATGTAGATTCTGATGATACAGTATGGTGTAGATTCTGATGATACAGTATGGTGTCCATTCTGATCATGCAGTATGGTATAGATTCTGATGATACAGTATGGTGTAGATTCTGATGATGCAGTTTGGTGCAGATTCTGATGATGTAGTATGGTGTAGATCCTGATGATACAGTATGGTGTAGATCCTGATGATGTAGTATGGTGTAGATTCTGATGGTACAGTGTGGTGTAGATTCTGATGATGTAGTATGGTGCAAATTCCGATGATGCAGTTTGGTGCAGATTCTGATGATGCAGTATGGTGTAGATTCTGATGATACAGTATGGTGTAGATTCTGATGATACAGTATGGTGTAGATTCTGATGATGCAGTTTGGTGTAGATTCTGATGATGCAGTATGGTGTAGATTCTGATGAGGTAGTATGGTGTAGATTCAGATGATACGGTATGGTGTAGATTCTGATGATGCAGTTTGGTGTAGATTCTGATGATGCAGTATGGTGTAGATTCTGATGATACAGTATGGTGTAGATTCTGATGATACAGTATGGTGTAGATTCTGATGATGCAGTTTGGTGTAGATTCTGATGATGCAGTATGGTGTAGATTCTGATGAGGTAGTATGGTGTAGATTCTGATGATACAATATGGCGTAGATGCTGATGAGGTAGCATGGTGTAGATTCTGATGATACAGTATGGAGTAGATTCTGATGATGCAGTATGGTGTAGATTCTGTTGAGGTAGTATGGAGTAGATTCTGATGATGCAGTATGGTGTAGATTCTGATGATGTAGTATCGAGTAGATTCTGATGATGCAGAATGGTGCAAATTCTGATGATGCAGTATGGTGTAGATTCTGATGATGTAGTATGGTGCAGATTCTGATGATGCAGTCTGGTGTAGATTCTGATGATGCAGTATGGTGCAGATTCTGATGATGCAGTATGGTGTAGATTCTGATGATGCAGTATGGTGCAGATTCTAATGATGCAGTATGGTGTAGATTCTGATGATGTAGTATGGTGCAGATTCTGATGATGCAGTATCGTGTCGATTCTGATGATGCAGTATGGTGCAGATTCTGATGATGCAGTATGGTGTAGATTCTGAGGATGCAGTATGGTGTAGATTCTGATGATGCAGTATGGTGTAGATTCTGATGATGCAGTATGGTGTAGATTCTGATGATGCAGTATGGTGTAGATTCTGATGATGCAGTATGGTGTAGATTCTGATGATACAGTATGGTGTAGATTCTGATGATGCAGTATTGTGTAGATTCCGATGATGCAGTATGGTGCAGATTCTGATGATGCGGAATGGTGTAGATTCAGATGATGCAGTATGGTGCAGATTCTGATGATGCAGTTTGGTGTAGATACTGATGATGCAGTATGGTGTAGATTCTGATGATGCAGTATGGTGTAGATTCTAATGATCCAGTACGGTGTAGATTCTGATGATTCAGTATGATGTAGATTCTGATGATACAGTATGGTGTAGATTCTGATGATACAGTATGGTGTCCATTCTGATCATGCAGTATAGTGTAGATTCTGATGATACAGTATGGTGTAGATTCTGATGATGCAGCTTGGTGTAGATTCTGATGATGCAGTATGGTGTCGATTCTGATGATACGGTATGGTGTAGATTCTGATGATGCAGTGTGGTGTAGATTCTGATGATGCAGTATGGTGTAGATTCTGATGATGCAGTATGGTGTAGATTCTGATGATGCAGTATGGTGTAGATTCTAATGATCCAGTACGGTGTAGATTCTGATGATTCAGTATGATGTAGATTCTGATGATACAGTATGGTGTAGATTCTGATGATACAGTATGGTGTCCATTCTGATCATGCAGTATAGTGTAGATTCTGATGATACAGTATGGTGTAGATTCTGATGATGCAGTTTGGTGTAGATTCTGATGATGCAGTATGGTGTAGATTCTGATGATACGGTATGGTGTAGATTCTGATGATGCAGTTTGGTGTAGATTCTGATGATGCAGTATGGTGTAGATTCTGATGATGCAGTATGGTGTAGATTCTGATGATACAGTATGGTGTAGATTCTGATGATGCAGTTTGGTGTAGATTCTGATGATGCAGTATGGTGCAGATTCTGATGAGGTAGTATGGTGTAGATTCTGCTGATACTGTATGGTGTAGATGCTGATGAGGTAGTATGGTGTAGATTCTGATGACACAGTATGGAGTAGATTCTGATGCTGCAGTATGGTGTAGATTCTGATGATGTAGTATGGTGCAGATTCTGATGATGCAGTATGGTGTAGATTCTGATGATGCAGTATGGTGCAGATTCTGATGATGCAGTGTGGTGTAGATTCTGATGATGCAGTATGGTGTAGATTCTGATGATGCAGTATGGTGCAGATTCTGATGATGCAGTATGGTGTCGATTCTGATGATGTAGTATGGTGCAGATTCTGATGATGCAGTATCGTGTAGATTCTGATGATGCAGTATGATGCAGATTCTGATGATGCAGAATGGTGTAGATTCTGATGATGCAGTATGGTGTAGATTCTGATGTAGCAGTATGGTGAAGATTCTGATGATGCAGTATGGTGTAGATTCTGATGATGCAGTATGGTGTAGACTCTGATGACACAGTATGGTGTAGATTCTGATGATGCAGTATTTTGTGTAGATTCTGATGATGCAGTATGGTGCAGATTCTGATGATGCAGTATGGTGTAGATTCTGATGATGCAGTATGGTGTAGATTCTGATGATGCAGTGTGGTGTAGATTCTCATAATCCAGTATGGTGCAGATTCTGATGATTCAGTATGATGTAGATTCTGATGATACAGTATGGTGTAGATTCTGATGATACAGTATGGTGTCCATTCTGATGATGCAGTATGGTGTAGATTCTGATGATACAGTATGGTGTAGATTCTGATGATACAGTATGGTGTAGATTCTGATGATGCAGTTTGGTGTAGATTCTGATGATGCAGTATGGTGTCGATTCTGATGAGGTAGTATGGTGTAGATTCAGATGATACGGTATGGTGTAGATTCTGATGATGCAGTTTGGTGTAGATTCTGATGATGCAGTATGGTGTAGATTCTGATGATACAGTATGGTGTAGATTCTGATGATACAGTATGGTGTAGATTCTGATGATGCAGTTTGGTGTAGATTCTGATGATGCAGTATGGTGTAGATTCTGATGAGGTAGTATGGTGTAGATTCTGATGATACAGTATGGAGTAGATTCTGATGATGCAGTATGGTGTAGATTCTGTTGAGGTAGTATGGAGTAGATTCTGATGATGCAGTATGGTGTAGATTCTGATGATGTAGTATCGAGTAGATTCTGATGATGCAGAATGGTGCAAATTCTGATGATGCAGTATGGTGTAGATTCTGATGATGTAGTATGGTGCAGATTCTGATGATGCAGTCTGGTGTAGATTCTGATGATGCAGTATGGTGCAGATTCTGATGATGCAGTATGGTGTAGATTCTGATGATGCAGTATGGTGCAGATTCTAATGATGCAGTATGGTGTAGATTCTGATGATGTAGTATGGTGCAGATTCTGATGATGCAGTATCGTGTCGATTCTGATGATGCAGTATGGTGCAGATTCTGATGATGCAGTATGGTGTAGATTCTGAGGATGCAGTATGGTGTAGATTCTGATGATGCAGTATGGTGTAGATTCTGATGATGCAGTATGGTGTAGATTCTGATGATGCAGTATGGTGTAGATTCTGATGATGCAGTATGGTGTAGATTCTGATGATACAGTATGGTGTAGATTCTGATGATGCAGTATTGTGTAGATTCCGATGATGCAGTATGGTGCAGATTCTGATGATGCGGAATGGTGTAGATTCAGATGATGCAGTATGGTGCAGATTCTGATGATGCAGTTTGGTGTAGATACTGATGATGCAGTATGGTGTAGATTCTGATGATGCAGTATGGTGTAGATTCTAATGATCCAGTACGGTGTAGATTCTGATGATTCAGTATGATGTAGATTCTGATGATACAGTATGGTGTAGATTCTGATGATACAGTATGGTGTCCATTCTGATCATGCAGTATAGTGTAGATTCTGATGATACAGTATGGTGTAGATTCTGATGATGCAGTTTGGTGTAGATTCTGATGATGCAGTATGGTGTCGATTCTGATGATACGGTATGGTGGAGATTCTGATGATGCAGTTTGGTGTCGATTCTGATGATGCAGTATGGTGTAGATTCTGATGATACAGTATGGTGTAGATTCTGATGATACAGTATGGTGTAGATTCTGATGATGCAGTTTGGTGTAGATTCTGATGATGCAGTATGGTGTAGATTCTGATGAGATAGTATGGTGTAGATTCTGATGATACAGTATGGTGCAGATTCTGATGATGCAGTGTGGTGTAGATTCTGATGATGCAGTATGGTGTAGATTCTGATGATGCAGTATGGTGCAGATTCTGATGATGCAGTATGGTGTAGATTCTGATGATGTAGTATGGTGCAGATTCTGATGATGCAGTATCGTGTAGATTCTGATGATGCAGTATGATGCAGATTCTGATGATGCAGTATGGTGTAGATTCTGATGATGCAGTATGGTGCAGATTCTGATGATGCAGTATGGTGTAGATTCTGATGATGTAGTATGGTGCAGATTCTGATGATGCAGTATCGTGTAGATTCTGATGATGCAGTATGATGCAGATTCTGATGATGCAGTATGGTGTAGATTCTGATGATGCAGTATGGTGTAGATTCTGATGAAGCAGTATGGTGAAGATTCTGATGATGCAGTATGGTGTAGATTCTGATGATGCAGTATGGTGTAGACTCTGATGACACAGTATGGTGTAGATTCTGATGATGCAGTATTGTGTAGATTCTGATGATGCAGTATGGTGCAGATTCTAATGATGCAGTATGGTGCAGATTCTGATGATGCAGTATGGTGTAGATTCTGATGATGCAGTATGGTGCAGATTCTGATGATGCAGTATGGTGTGGATTCTGATGATGCAGTATGGTGTAGATTCTGATGATGCAGTGTGGTGTAGATTCTAATAATCCAGTATGGTGCAGATTCTGATGATTCAGTATGATGTAGATTCTGATGATACAGTATGGTGTAGATTCTGATGATACAGTATGGTGTCCATTCTGATCATGCAGTATTGTGTAAATTCTGATGATACAGTATGGTGTAGATTCTGATGATGCAGTTTGGTGCAGATTCTGATGATGTAGTATGGTGTAGATCCTGATGATACAGTGTGGTGTAGATTCTGATGATGTAGTATGGTGTAGATTCTGATGATACAGTGTGGTGTAGATTCTGATGATGTAGTATGGTGTAAATTCCGATGATGCAGTTTGGTGTAGATTCTGATGATGCAGTATGGTGTAGATTCTGATGATACAGTATGGTGTAGATTCTGATGATACAGTATGGTGCAGATTCTGATGATGCAGTTTGGTGTAGATTCTGATGATGCAGTATGGTGTAGATTCTGATGAGGTAGTATGGTGTAGATTCTGATGATACGGTATGGTGTAGATTCTGATGATGCAGTTTGGTGTAGATTCTGATGATGCAGTATGGTGTAGATTCTGATGATACAGTATGGTGTAGATTCTGATGATACAGTATGGTGTAGATTCTGATGATGCAGTTTGGTGTAGATTCTGATGATGCAGTATGGTGTAGATTCTGATGAGGTAGTATGGTGTAGATTCTGATGATACAGTATGGTGTAGATGCTGATGAGGTAGTATGGTGTAGATTCTGATGATACAGTATGGAGTAGATTCTGATGATACAGTATGGTGTAGATTCTGTTGAGGTAGTATGGAGTAGATTCTGATGATGCAGTATGGTGTAGATTCTGATGATGCAGTATGGTGTAGACTCTGATGACACAGTATGGTGTAGATTCTGATGATGCCGTATGGTGTAGATTCCGATGATACAGTATGGTGTAGATTCTGATGATGTAGTATGGTGTAGATTCTGATGATGCAGTGTGGTGTAGATTCTGATGATACAGCATGGTGTAGATTCTGATGATGCAGTTTGGTGCAGATTCTGATGATGTAGTATATTGTAGACTCTGATGATTCAGTATGGTGTAGATTCTGATGATGCAGTATGGTGCAGATTCTGATGATGCAGTATGGTGTAGATTCTGATGATGTAGTATGGTGCAGATTCTGATGATGCAGTATGGTGTAGATTCTGATGATGTAGTATGGTGCTGATTCTGATGATGCAGTATGGTGTAGATTCTGATGATGCAGTATTGTGTAGATTCTGTTGATACAGTATGGTGTAGATTCTGATGATGCAGTATGGTGTAGATTCTGATGATGCAGTATGGTGCAGATTCTGATGATGCAGTATGGTGTAGATTCTGATGATGCAGTATGGTGTAGATTCTGATGATACAGTATGGTGTAGATTCTGATGATGCAGTATGGTGTAGATTCTAATGATCCAGTATGGTGTAGATTCTGATGATTCAGAATGATGTAGATTCTGATGATACAGTATGGTGTAGATTCTGATGATACAGTATGGTGTCCATTCTGATCATGCAGTATGGTGTAGATTCTGATGATACAGTATGGTGTAGATTCTGATGATGCAGTACGGTGTAGATTCTGATGATACAGTATGGAGTGGATCTCATGATGCAGTATGGTGTAGATTCTGATGATATAGTATGGTGCAGATTCTGATGGTGCAGTATGGTGTAGATTCTGATGATGCAGTATTTTGCAGATTCTGATGATGCAGTATGGTGTAGATTATGATGATGCAGTATGGTGTAGATTCTGATGATGCAGTATGGTGTAGATTCTGATGATGAAGTATGGTGCAGATTCTGATGATGCAGTATGGTGTAGATTCTGATGATGTAGTATGGTGCAGATTCTGATGATGCAGTATGGTGTAGATTCTGATGATGCAGTATGGTGCAGATTCTGATGATGTAGTGTGGTATAGATTCTGATGATGCAGTATGGTGTAGATTCTCATGTCGCAGTATGGTGCAGATTCTGATGATGCAGTATGGTGCAGATTCTGATGATACAGTATGGTGTAGATGCTGATGAGGTAGTATGGTGCAGATTCTGATGATGCAGTATGGTGTAGATTCTGATGATGCAGTATGGTGCAGATTCTGATGATGCAGTATAGTGTAGATTCTGATGATGCAGTATGGTGCAGATTCTAATGATGCAGTATGGTGTAGATTCTGATGATGTAGTATGGTGCAGATTCTGATGATGCAGTATCGTGTAGATTCTGATGATGCAGTATGGTGCAGATTCTGATGATGCAGTATGGTGTAGATTCTGATGATGCAGTATGGTGTAGATTCTGATGATGCAGTATTGTGTAGATTCTGATGATGCAGTATGGTGCAGATTCTAATGATGCAGTATGGTGTAGGTTCTGATGATGCAGTATGGTGTAGATTCTGATGATACAGTATGGTGTAGATTCCGATGATGCAGTATGGTGTAGATTCCGATGATGCAGTATGGTGCAGATTCTGATGATGCAGTATGGTGTAGATTCTGATGATGCAGTATGGTGCAGATTCTGATGGTGCAGTATGGTGTAGATTCTGATGATTCAGTATGATGTAGATTCTGATCATACAGTATGGTGTAGATTCTGATGATACAGTATGGTGTCCATTCTGATCATGCAGTATGGTGTAGATTCTGATGATACAGTATGGTGTAGATTCTGATGATGCAGTTTGGTGCAGATTCTGATGATGCAGTATGGTGCAGATTCTGATGGTGCAGTATGGTGTAGATTCTGATGATTCAGTATGATGTAGATTCTGATCATACAGTATGGTGTAGATTCTGATGATACAGTATGGTGTCCATTCTGATCATGCAGTATGGTGTAGATCCTGATGATACAGTGTGGTGTAGATTCTGATGATGTAGTATGGTGTACATTCTGATGATACAGTGTGGTGTAGATTCTGATGATGTCGTATGGTGTAAATTCCGATGATGCAGTATGATGTAGATTTCGATGATGCAGTATGGTGTAGATTTCGATGATGCAGTATGGTGTAGATTCTGATGATGCAGTATGGTGTAGATGCTGATGATGCAGTTTGGTGTAGATTCTGATGGTGCCGTATGGTGTAGATTCCGATGATGCCGTCTGGTGTAGATTCCGATGAGGCAGTATGGTGTAGATTCTGATGATGCAGTATGGTGTAGATTCTGATGATGTAGTCTGATGTAGATTCCGATGATGCAGTATGGTGTAGATTCTGATGATATAGTATGGTGTAGATTCTGATGATGTAGTGTGATATAGATTCCGAAGATGCAGTATGGTGTAGATTCTGATGATGTAGTATGGTGTTGATTCTGATGCTACAGTGTAGTGTAGATTCTGAAGATGCAGTTTGGTGTAGATTCTGATGATGCCGTATGGTGTAGATTCCGATGATGCCGTATGGTGTAGATTCCGATGATACAGTATGGTGTAGATTCTGATGATGTAGTATGGTGTAGATTCTGATGATGCAGTATGGTGTAGATTCTGATGATACAGCATGGTGTAGATTCTAATTATACAGTATGGTGTAGATTCTGATGATGCAGTTTGGTGCAGATTCTGATGATGTAGTATGGTGTAGACTCTGATGATTCAGTATGGTGTAGATTCTGATGATGCAGCATGGTGCAGATTCTGATGATGTAGTATGGTGCAGATTCTGATGATGCAGTATGGTGTAGATTCTGATGATGCAGTATTGTGTAGATTCTGATGATACAGTATGGTGTAGATTCTGATGATGCAGTATGGTGTAGATTCTGATGATGCAGTATGGTGCAGATTCTTATGATGCAGTATGGTGTAGATTCTGATGATGCAGTATGGTGTAGATTCTGATGATACAGTATGGTGTAGATTCTGATGATGCAGTATGGTGTAGATTCCGATGATGCAGTATGGTGCAGATTCTGATGATGCAGTATGGTGTAGATTCTGATGATGCATTATGGTACAGATTCTGATGATGCAGTTTGGTGTAGATTCTGATGATGCAGTACGGTGTAGATTCTGATGATACAGTATGGAGTGGATCTCATGATGCAGTATGGTGTAGATTCTGATATAGTATGGTGCAGATTCTGATGGTGCAGTATGGTGTAGATTCTGATGATCCAGTACGGTGTAGATTCTGATGATTCAGTATGATGTAGATTCTGATGATACAGTATGGTGTAGATTCTGATGATACAGTATGGTGTCCATTCTGATCATGCAGTATAGTGTAGATTCTGATGATACAGTATGGTGTAGATTCTGATGATGCAGTTTGGTGTAGATTCTGATGATGCAGTATGGTGTCGATTCTGATGATACGGTATGGTGTAGATTCTGATGATGCAGTTTGGTGTCGATTCTGATGATGCAGTATGGTGTAGATTCTGATGATACAGTATGGTGTAGATTCTGATGATACAGTATGGTGTAGATTCTGATGATGCAGTTTGGTGTAGATTCTGATGATGCAGTATGGTGTAGATTCTGATGAGATAGTATGGTGTAGATTCTGATGATACAGTATGGTGCAGATTCTGATGATGCAGTTTGGTGTAGATTCTGATGATGCAGTATGGTGTAGATTCTGATGATACAGTATGGTGTAGATTCTGATGATACAGTATGGTGTAGATTCTGATGATGCAGTATGGTGCAGATTCTGATGGTGCAGTATGGTGTAGATTCTGATGATTCAGTATGATGTAGATTCTGATCATACAGTATGGTGTAGATTCTGATGATACAGTATGGTGTCCATTCTGATCATGCAGTATGGTGTAGATTCTGATGATACAGTATGGTGTAGATTCTGATGATGCAGTTTGGTGCAGATTCTGATGATGCAGTATGGTGCAGATTCTGATGGTGCAGTATGGTGTAGATTCTGATGATTCAGTATGATGTAGATTCTGATCATACAGTATGGTGTAGATTCTGATGATACAGTATGGTGTCCATTCTGATCATGCAGTATGGTGTAGATCCTGATGATACAGTGTGGTGTAGATTCTGATGATGTAGTATGGTGTACATTCTGATGATACAGTGTGGTGTAGATTCTGATGATGTCGTATGGTGTAAATTCCGATGATGCAGTATGATGTAGATTTCGATGATGCAGTATGGTGTAGATTTCGATGATGCAGTATGGTGTAGATTCTGATGATGCAGTATGGTGTAGATGCTGATGATGCAGTTTGGTGTAGATTCTGATGGTGCCGTATGGTGTAGATTCCGATGATGCCGTCTGGTGTAGATTCCGATGAGGCAGTATGGTGTAGATTCTGATGATGCAGTATGGTGTAGATTCTGATGATGTAGTCTGATGTAGATTCCGATGATGCAGTATGGTGTAGATTCTGATGATATAGTATGGTGTAGATTCTGATGATGTAGTATGATATAGATTCCGAAGATGCAGTATGGTGTAGATTCTGATGATGTAGTATGGTGTTGATTCTGATGCTACAGTGTAGTGTAGATTCTGAAGATGCAGTTTGGTGTAGATTCTGATGATGCCGTATGGTGTAGATTCCGATGATGCCGTATGGTGTAGATTCCGATGATACAGTATGGTGTAGATTCTGATGATGTAGTATGGTGTAGATTCTGATGATGCAGTATGGTGTAGATTCTGATGATACAGCATGGTGTAGATTCTAATTATACAGTATGGTGTAGATTCTGATGATGCAGTTTGGTGCAGATTCTGATGATGTAGTATGGTGTAGACTCTGATGATTCAGTATGGTGTAGATTCTGATGATGCAGCATGGTGCAGATTCTGATGATGTAGTATGGTGCAGATTCTGATGATGCAGTATGGTGTAGATTCTGATGATGCAGTATTGTGTAGATTCTGATGATACAGTATGGTGTAGATTCTGATGATGCAGTATGGTGTAGATTCTGATGATGCAGTATGGTGCAGATTCTTATGATGCAGTATGGTGTAGATTCTGATGATGCAGTATGGTGTAGATTCTGATGATACAGTATGGTGTAGATTCTGATGATGCAGTATGGTGTAGATTCCGATGATGCAGTATGGTGCAGATTCTGATGATGCAGTATGGTGTAGATTCTGATGATGCATTATGGTACAGATTCTGATGATGCAGTTTGGTGTAGATTCTGATGATGCAGTACGGTGTAGATTCTGATGATACAGTATGGAGTGGATCTCATGATGCAGTATGGTGTAGATTCTGATATAGTATGGTGCAGATTCTGATGGTGCAGTATGGTGTAGATTCTGATGATGCAGTATTGTGCAGATTCTGATGATGCAGTATGGTGTAGATTCTGATGATGCAGTATGGTGTAGATTCTGATGATGCAGTGTGGTGCAGATTCTGATGATGCAGTATGGTGTAGATTCTGATGATGTAGTATGGTGCAGATTCTGATGATGCAGTATGGTGTAGATTCTGATGATGCAGTATGGTGCAGATTCTGATGATGCAGTGTGGTATAGATTCTGATGATGCAGTATGGTGTAGATTCTGATGATACAGTATGGTGTAGATTCTGATGATGCAGTATGGTGTAGATTCTGATGATGCAGTATGATGCAGATTCTGATGATGCAGTATGGTGTAGATTCTGATGATGCAGTATGGTGCAGATTCTGATGATACAGTATGGTGTAGATTCTGATGATGCAGTATGGTGTAGATTCTGATGATGCAGTATGGTGTAGATTCTGATGATGCAGTATGGTGTAGATTCTGATGATGCAGTATGGTGCAGATTCTGATGATGCAGTGTGGCGTAGATTCTGATGATGCAGTAAGGTGTAGATTCTGATGATGCAGTATGGTGTAGATTCTGATGATGCAGTATGGTGTAGATTCTGATGATGCAGTATGGTGTAGATTCTAATGATCCAGTACGGTGTAGATTCTGATGATTCAGTATGATGTAGATTCTGATGATACAGTATGGTGTAGATTCTGATGATACAGTATGGTGTCCATTCTGATCATGCAGTATAGTGTAGATTCTGATGATAAAGTATGGTGTAGATTCTGATGATGCAGTTTGGTGTAGATTCTGATGATGCAGTATGGTGTAGATTCTGATGATACGGTATGGTGTAGATTCTGATGATGCAGTTTGGTGTAGATTCTGATGATGCAGTATGGTGTAGATTCTGATGATGCAGTATGGTGTAGATTCTGATGATACAGTATGGTGTAGATTCTGATGATGCAGTTTGGTGTAGATTCTGATGATGCAGTATGGTGCAGATTCTGATGAGGTAGTATGGTGTAGATTCTGCTGATACTGTATGGTGTAGATGCTGATGAGGTAGTATGGTGTAGATTCTGATGACACAGTATGGAGTAGATTCTGATGCTGCAGTATGGTGTAGATTCTGATGATGTAGTATGGTGCAGATTCTGATGATGCAGTATGGTGTAGATTCTGATGATGCAGTATGGTGCAGATTCTGATGATGCAGTGTGGTGTAGATTCTGATGATGCAGTATGGTGTAGATTCTGATGATGCAGTATGGTGCAGATTCTGATGATGCAGTATGGTGTCGATTCTGATGATGTAGTATGGTGCAGATTCTGATGATGCAGTATCGTGTAGATTCTGATGATGCAGTATGATGCAGATTCTGATGATGCAAAATGGTGTAGATTCTGATGATGCAGTATGGTGTAGATTCTGATGTAGCAGTATGGTGAAGATTCTGATGATGCAGTATGGTGTAGATTCTGATGATGCAGTATGGTGTAGACTCTGATGACACAGTATGGTGTAGATTCTGATGATGCAGTATTTTGTGTAGATTCTGATGATGCAGTATGGTGCAGATTCTGATGATGCAGTATGGTGTATATTCTGATGATGCAGTATGGTGTAGATTCTGATGATGCAGTGTGGTGTAGATTCTCATAATCCAGTATGGTGCAGATTCTGATGATTCAGTATGATGTAGATTCTGATGATACAGTATGGTGTAGATTCTGATGATACAGTATGGTGTCCATTCTGATCATGCAGTATGGTATAGATTCTGATGATACAGTATGGTGTAGATTCTGATGATGCAGTTTGGTGCAGATTCTGATGATGTAGTATGGTGTAGATCCTGATGATACAGTGTGGTGTAGATTCTGATGATGTAGTATGGTGTAGATTCTGATGGTACAGTGTGGTGTAGATTCTGATGATGTAGTATGGTGTAAATTCCGATGATGCAGTTTGGTGCAGATTCTGATGATGCAGTATGGTGTAGATTCTGATGATACAGTATGGTGTAGATTCTGATGATACAGTATGGTGTAGATTCTGATGATGCAGTTTGGTGTAGATTCTGATGATGCAGTATGGTGTAGATTCTGATGAGGTAGTATGGTGTAGATTCAGATGATACGGTATGGTGAAGATTCTGATGATGCAGTTTGGTGTAGATTCTGATGATGCAGTATGGTGTAGATTCTGATGATACAGTATGGTGTAGATTCTGATGATACAGTATGGTGTAGATTCTGATGATGCAGTTTGGTGTAGATTCTGATGATGCAGTATGGTGTAGATTCTGATGAGGTAGTATGGTGTAGATTCTGATGATACAGTATGGCGTAGATGCTGATGAGGTAGCATGGTGTAGATTCTGATGATACAGTATGGAGTAGATTCTGATGATGCAGTATGGTGTAGATTCTGTTGAGGTAGTATGGAGTAGATTCTGATGATGCAGTATGGTGTAGATTCTGATGATGTAGTATCGAGTAGATTCTGATGATGCAGAATGGTGCAAATTCTGATGATGCAGTATGGTGTAGATTCTGATGATGTAGTATGGTGCAGATTCTGATGATGCAGTCTGGTGTAGATTCTGATGATGCAGTATGGTGCAGATTCTGATGATGCAGTATGGTGTAGATTCTGATGATGCAGTATGGTGCAGATTCTAATGATGCAGTATGGTGTAGATTCTGATGATGTAGTATGGTGCAGATTCTGATGATGCAGCATCGTGTCGATTCTGATGATGCAGTATGGTGCAGATTCTGATGATGCAGTATGGTGTAGATTCTGAGGATGCAGCATGGTGTAGATTCTGATGATGCAGTATGGTGTAGATTCTGATGATGCAGTATGGTGTAGATTCTGATGATGCAGTATGGTGTAGATTCTGATGATGCAGTATGGTGTAGATTCTGATGATACAGTATGGTGTAGATTCTGATGATGCAGTATTGTGTAGATTCCGAAGATGCAGTATGGTGCAGATTCTGATGATGCGGAATGGTGTAGATTCAGATGATGCAGTATGGTGCAGATTCTGATGATGCAGTTTGGTGTAGATACTGATGATTTAGTATGGTGTAGATTCTGATGATTCAGTATGGTGTAGATTCTGATGATGCAGTATGGTGTAGATTATAATGATACAGTATGGTGTAGATTCTGATGAGACAGTATGGTGTCCATTCTGATGACAGAGTATGCAGTAGATTCTGATGATACAGTGAGGTGTAGATTCTGATGAGGCAGTTTGGTGTAGATTCTGATGACACAGTATGGAGTACATTCTGATGATACAGTATGGTGTAGATTCTGATGATACAGTATAGTGTAGATTCTGATGATGCAGTATGGTGTAGATTCTGATGATGCAGTATGGTGTAGATTCTGATGACACAGTATGGTGTAGATTCTGATGACACAGTATGGTGTAGATTCTGATGATACAGTATGGTGCAGATGCTGATGATGTAGTATGGTGTAGATTCTGATGATGCAGTATGGTGTATATTCTGATGATACAGTATGGTGTAGATTCTGATGATACAGTATGGTGTAGATTCTGATGAAGCAGTATGGTGTAGATTCTGATGATACAGTATGGTGTAGATTCTGATGATGCAGTATGGTGTAGATTTTGATGATGCAGTATGGTGTAGATGCTCATGATGTAGTATGGTGTAGATTCTGATGATGCATTATGGTGTAGATTCTGATGATGCAGTATGGTGTAGATTCTGATGAAGCAGTATGGTGTAGATTCTGATGATACAGTATGGTGTAGATTCTGATGATGCAGTATGGTGTAGATTCTGATGATGCAGTATGGTGTAGATTCTGATGAAGCAGTATGGTGTAGATTCTGATGATACAGTATGGTGTAGATTCTGATGATGCATTATGGTGTAGATTCTGATGATGCAGTATGGTGTAGATTCTGATGATGCAGTATGGTGTAGATTCTGATGATGCAGTATGGTGTCGATGCTGATGATGTAGTATGGTGTAGATTCTGATGATGCAGTATGGTGTAGATTTTGATGATGCAGTATGGTGTAGATTCTGATGATGCAGTATGGTGCAGATTCTGATAATGCAGTATGGTGTAGATGCTGATGATGTAGTATGGTGTAGATTCTGATGATGCAGTATGGTTTAGATTCTGATGATGTTGTATGGTGTAGATTCTGATGATGCAGTATGGTGTAGATGCTGATGATGTAGTATGGTGTAGATTCTGATGAAGCAGTATGGTGTAGGTTCTGATGATGCAGTATGGTGTAGATTCTGATGATACAGTATGGTGTAGATTCTGATGATGCAGTATGGTGTAGATTCTGATGATGCAGTATGGTGTAGATTCTGATGATGCAGTATGGTGTAGATTCTGATGATGCAGTATGGTGTAGATTCTGATGATGCAGTATGGTGTAGATTCTGATGATGCAGTATGGTGTAGATTCTGATGATGCAGTATGGTGCAGACTCTGATGATACAGTATGGTGTAGATGCTGATGATGCAGTATGGTGTAGATTCTGATGATGCAGTATGATGTAGATTCTGATGATGCAGTATGGTGTAGATTCTGATGATGCAGTATAGTGCAGATTCTGATGATACAGTATGGTGTAGATTCGAATGATGCAGTATGGTGTAGAATGTGATGATGCAGTATGTTGTAGAATCTGATGGTGCAGTATGGCGTAGATTCTGATGATACAGTATGGTGTAGATGCTGATGATGCAGTATGGTGTAGATTCTGATGATGCAGTATGGTGTAGATTCTGATGATGCAGTATGGTGTAGAATCTGATGATGCAGTATGTTGTAGAATCTGATGGTGCAGTATGGTGTAGATTCTGATGATGCAGTATGATGTAGATTCTGATGATGCAGTATGGTGTAGATTCTGATGATGCAGTATAGTGCAGATTCTGATGATACAGTATGGTGTAGATTCGAATGATGCAGTATGGTGTAGAATGTGATGATGCAGTATGTTGTAGAATCTGATGGTGCAGTATGGCGTAGATTCTGATGATACAGTATGGTGTAGATGCTCATGATGCAGTATGGTGTAGATTCTGATGATGCAGTATGGTGTAGATTCTGATGATGCAGTATGGTGTAGAATCTGATGATGCAGTATGTTGTAGAATCTGATGGTGCAGTATGGCGTAGATTCTGATGATACAGTATGGTGTAGATTCTGATGATACAGTATGGTGTAGATTCTGATGATGCAGTATGGTGTGGAATCTGATGATGCAGTATGGTGTAGATTCTGATGATGCAGTATGGTGTAGACTCTGATGACACAGTATGGTGTAGATTCTGATGATGCAGTATTTTGTGTAGATTCTGATGATGCAGTATGGTGCAGATTCTGATGATGCAGTATGGTGTATATTCTGATGATGCAGTATGGTGTAGATTCTGATGATGCAGTGTGGTGTAGATTCTCATAATCCAGTATGGTGCAGATTCTGATGATTCAGTATGATGTAGATTCTGATGATACAGTATGGTGTAGATTCTGATGATACAGTATGGTGTCCATTCTGATCATGCAGTATGGTATAGATTCTGATGATACAGTATGGTGTAGATTCTGATGATGCAGTTTGGTGCAGATTCTGATGATGTAGTATGGTGTAGATCCTGATGATACAGTGTGGTGTAGATTCTGATGATGTAGTATGGTGTAGATTCTGATGGTACAGTGTGGTGTAGATTCTGATGATGTAGTATGGTGTAAATTCCGATGATGCAGTTTGGTGCAGATTCTGATGATGCAGTATGGTGTAGATTCTGATGATACAGTATGGTGTAGATTCTGATGATACAGTATGGTGTAGATTCTGATGATGCAGTTTGGTGTAGATTCTGATGATGCAGTATGGTGTAGATTCTGATGAGGTAGTATGGTGTAGATTCAGATGATACGGTATGGTGAAGATTCTGATGATGCAGTTTGGTGTAGATTCTGATGATGCAGTATGGTGTAGATTCTGATGATACAGTATGGTGTAGATTCTGATGATACAGTATGGTGTAGATTCTGATGATGCAGTTTGGTGTAGATTCTGATGATGCAGTATGGTGTAGATTCTGATGAGGTAGTATGGTGTAGATTCTGATGATACAGTATGGCGTAGATGCTGATGAGGTAGCATGGTGTAGATTCTGATGATACAGTATGGAGTAGATTCTGATGATGCAGTATGGTGTAGATTCTGTTGAGGTAGTATGGAGTAGATTCTGATGATGCAGTATGGTGTAGATTCTGATGATGTAGTATCGAGTAGATTCTGATGATGCAGAATGGTGCAAATTCTGATGATGCAGTATGGTGTAGATTCTGATGATGTAGTATGGTGCAGATTCTGATGATGCAGTCTGGTGTAGATTCTGATGATGCAGTATGGTGCAGATTCTGATGATGCAGTATGGTGTAGATTCTGATGATGCAGTATGGTGCAGATTCTAATGATGCAGTATGGTGTAGATTCTGATGATGTAGTATGGTGCAGATTCTGATGATGCAGCATCGTGTCGATTCTGATGATGCAGTATGGTGCAGATTCTGATGATGCAGTATGGTGTAGATTCTGAGGATGCAGTATGGTGTAGATTCTGATGATGCAGTATGGTGTAGATTCTGATGATGCAGTATGGTGTAGATTCTGATGATGCAGTATGGTGTAGATTCTGATGATGCAGTATGGTGTAGATTCTGATGATACAGTATGGTGTAGATTCTGATGATGCAGTATTGTGTAGATTCCGAAGATGCAGTATGGTGCAGATTCTGATGATGCGGAATGGTGTAGATTCAGATGATGCAGTATGGTGCAGATTCTGATGATGCAGTTTGGTGTAGATACTGATGATTTAGTATGGTGTAGATTCTGATGATTCAGTATGGTGTAGATTCTGATGATGCAGTATGGTGTAGATTATAATGATACAGTATGGTGTAGATTCTGATGAGACAGTATGGTGTCCATTCTGATGACAGAGTATGCAGTAGATTCTGATGATACAGTGAGGTGTAGATTCTGATGAGGCAGTTTGGTGTAGATTCTGATGACACAGTATGGAGTACATTCTGATGATACAGTATGGTGTAGATTCTGATGATACAGTATAGTGTAGATTCTGATGATGCAGTATGGTGTAGATTCTGATGATGCAGTATGGTGTAGATTCTGATGACACAGTATGGTGTAGATTCTGATGACACAGTATGGTGTAGATTCTGATGATACAGTATGGTGCAGATGCTGATGATGTAGTATGGTGTAGATTCTGATGATGCAGTATGGTGTATATTCTGATGATACAGTATGGTGTAGATTCTGATGATACAGTATGGTGTAGATTCTGATGAAGCAGTATGGTGTAGATTCTGATGATACAGTATGGTGTAGATTCTGATGATGCAGTATGGTGTAGATTTTGATGATGCAGTATGGTGTAGATGCTCATGATGTAGTATGGTGTAGATTCTGATGATGCATTATGGTGTAGATTCTGATGATGCAGTATGGTGTAGATTCTGATGAAGCAGTATGGTGTAGATTCTGATGATACAGTATGGTGTAGATTCTGATGATGCAGTATGGTGTAGATTCTGATGATGCAGTATGGTGTAGATTCTGATGAAGCAGTATGGTGTAGATTCTGATGATACAGTATGGTGTAGATTCTGATGATGCATTATGGTGTAGATTCTGATGATGCAGTATGGTGTAGATTCTGATGATGCAGTATGGTGTAGATTCTGATGATGCAGTATGGTGTCGATGCTGATGATGTAGTATGGTGTAGATTCTGATGATGCAGTATGGTGTAGATTTTGATGATGCAGTATGGTGTAGATTCTGATGATGCAGTATGGTGCAGATTCTGATAATGCAGTATGGTGTAGATGCTGATGATGTAGTATGGTGTAGATTCTGATGATGCAGTATGGTTTAGATTCTGATGATGTTGTATGGTGTAGATTCTGATGATGCAGTATGGTGTAGATGCTGATGATGTAGTATGGTGTAGATTCTGATGAAGCAGTATGGTGTAGGTTCTGATGATGCAGTATGGTGTAGATTCTGATGATACAGTATGGTGTAGATTCTGATGATGCAGTATGGTGTAGATTCTGATGATGCAGTATGGTGTAGATTCTGATGATGCAGTATGGTGTAGATTCTGATGATGCAGTATGGTGTAGATTCTGATGATGCAGTATGGTGTAGATTCTGATGATGCAGTATGGTGTAGATTCTGATGATGCAGTATGGTGCAGACTCTGATGATACAGTATGGTGTAGATGCTGATGATGCAGTATGGTGTAGATTCTGATGATGCAGTATGATGTAGATTCTGATGATGCAGTATGGTGTAGATTCTGATGATGCAGTATAGTGCAGATTCTGATGATACAGTATGGTGTAGATTCGAATGATGCAGTATGGTGTAGAATGTGATGATGCAGTATGTTGTAGAATCTGATGGTGCAGTATGGCGTAGATTCTGATGATACAGTATGGTGTAGATGCTGATGATGCAGTATGGTGTAGATTCTGATGATGCAGTATGGTGTAGATTCTGATGATGCAGTATGGTGTAGAATCTGATGATGCAGTATGTTGTAGAATCTGATGGTGCAGTATGGTGTAGATTCTGATGATGCAGTATGATGTAGATTCTGATGATGCAGTATGGTGTAGATTCTGATGATGCAGTATAGTGCAGATTCTGATGATACAGTATGGTGTAGATTCGAATGATGCAGTATGGTGTAGAATGTGATGATGCAGTATGTTGTAGAATCTGATGGTGCAGTATGGCGTAGATTCTGATGATACAGTATGGTGTAGATGCTCATGATGCAGTATGGTGTAGATTCTGATGATGCAGTATGGTGTAGATTCTGATGATGCAGTATGGTGTAGAATCTGATGATGCAGTATGTTGTAGAATCTGATGGTGCAGTATGGCGTAGATTCTGATGATACAGTATGGTGTAGATTCTGATGATACAGTATGGTGTAGATTCTGATGATGCAGTATGGTGTGGAATCTGATGGTGCAGTGTGGTGTAGATTCTGATGATACAGTGTGGTATAGATTCTCATGATGCAGTTTGGTGTAGAATCTGATGGTGCAGCATTGCGTAGATGCTGATGATGTAGTATGGTGTAGATTCTGATGATACAGTATGGTGTAGATTCTGATGATGCAGTATGGTGTAGATTCTGATGATGTAGTATGGTGTAGATTCTGATGATATAGTATGGTGTAGATTCTGATGATGCAGTATGGTGTAGATTCTGATGATACAGTATGGTGTAGATTCTGATGAGACAGTATGGTGTCCATTCTGATGACAGAGTATGCAGTAGATTCTGATGATACAGTGAGGTGTAGATTCTGATGAGGCAGTTTGGTGTAGATTCTGATGACACAGTATGGAGTACATTCTGATGATACAGTATGGTGTAGATTCTGATGATACAGTATAGTGTAGATTCTGATGATGCAGTATGGTGTAGATTCTGATGATGCAGTATGGTGTAGATTCTGATGACACAGTATGGTGTAGATTCTGATGACACAGTATGGTGTAGATTCTGATGATACAGTATGGTGTAGATTCTGATGATGCAGTATGGTGTAGATTCTGATGACACAGTATGGTGTAGATTCTGATGACACAGTATGGTGTAGATTCTGATGATACAGTATGGTGTAGATGCTGATGATGCAGTATGGTGTAGATTCTGATGATGCAGTATGGTGTATATTCTGATGATACAGTATGGTGTAGATTCTGATGATGTAGTATGGTGTAGATTCTGATGATGCAGTATGGTGTAAATGCTGATGATGTAGTATGGTGTAGATTCTGATGATGCATTATGGTGTAGATTCTGATGATGCAGTATGGTGTAGATTCTGATGAAGCAGTATGGTGTAGATTCTGATGATACAGTATGGTGTAGATTCTGATGATGCAGTATGGTGTAGATTTTGATGATGCAGTATGGTGTAGATGCTCATGATGTAGTATGGTGTAGATTCTGATGATGCATTATGGTGTAGATTCTGATGATGCAGTATGGTGTAGATTCTGATGAAGCAGTATGGTGTAGATTCTGATGAAGCAGTATGGTGTAGATTCTGATGATACAGTATGGTGTAGATTCTGATGATGCAGTATGGTGTAGATTTTGATGATGCAGTATGGTGTAGATGCTCATGATGTAGTATGGTGTAGATTATGATGATGCAGTTTGGTGTAGATTCTGATGATGCAGTATGGTGTAGATTCTGATGATGCAGTATGGTGTAGATTCTGATGATGCAGTATAGTGCAGATTCTGATGATACAGTATGGTGTAGATTCGAATGATGCAGTATGGTGTAGAATGTGATGATGCAGTATGTTGTAGAATCTGATGGTGCAGTATGGCGTAGATTCTGATGATACAGTATGGTGTAGATGCTCATGATGCAGTATGGTGTAGATTCTGATGATGCAGTATGGTGTAGATTCTGATGATGCAGTATGGTGTAGAATCTGATGATGCAGTATGTTGTAGAATCTGATGGTGCAGTATGGCGTAGATTCTGATGATACAGTATGGTGTAGATTCTGATGATACAGTATGGTGTAGATTCTGATGATGCAGTATGGTGTGGAATCTGATGGTGCAGTGTGGTGTAGATTCTGATGATACAGTGTGGTATAGATTCTCATGATGCAGTTTGGTGTAGAATCTGATGGTGCAGCATTGCGTAGATGCTGATGATGTAGTATGGTGTAGATTCTGATGATACAGTATGGTGTAGATTCTGATGATGCAGTATGGTGTAGATTCTGATGATGTAGTATGGTGTAGATTCTGATGATATAGTATGGTGTAGATTCTGATGATGCAGTATGGTGTAGATTCTGATGATACAGTATGGTGTAGATTCTGATGAGACAGTATGGTGTCCATTCTGATGACAGAGTATGCAGTAGATTCTGATGATACAGTGAGGTGTAGATTCTGATGAGGCAGTTTGGTGTAGATTCTGATGACACAGTATGGAGTACATTCTGATGATACAGTATGGTGTAGATTCTGATGATACAGTATAGTGTAGATTCTGATGATGCAGTATGGTGTAGATTCTGATGATGCAGTATGGTGTAGATTCTGATGACACAGTATGGTGTAGATTCTGATGACACAGTATGGTGTAGATTCTGATGATACAGTATGGTGTAGATTCTGATGATGCAGTATGGTGTAGATTCTGATGACACAGTATGGTGTAGATTCTGATGACACAGTATGGTGTAGATTCTGATGATACAGTATGGTGTAGATGCTGATGATGCAGTATGGTGTAGATTCTGATGATGCAGTATGGTGTATATTCTGATGATACAGTATGGTGTAGATTCTGATGATGTAGTATGGTGTAGATTCTGATGATGCAGTATGGTGTAAATGCTGATGATGTAGTATGGTGTAGATTCTGATGATGCATTATGGTGTAGATTCTGATGATGCAGTATGGTGTAGATTCTGATGAAGCAGTATGGTGTAGATTCTGATGATACAGTATGGTGTAGATTCTGATGATGCAGTATGGTGTAGATTTTGATGATGCAGTATGGTGTAGATGCTCATGATGTAGTATGGTGTAGATTCTGATGATGCATTATGGTGTAGATTCTGATGATGCAGTATGGTGTAGATTCTGATGAAGCAGTATGGTGTAGATTCTGATGAAGCAGTATGGTGTAGATTCTGATGATACAGTATGGTGTAGATTCTGATGATGCAGTATGGTGTAGATTTTGATGATGCAGTATGGTGTAGATGCTCATGATGTAGTATGGTGTAGATTATGATGATGCAGTTTGGTGTAGATTCTGATGATGCAGTATGGTGTAGATTCTGATGATGCAGTATGGTGTAGATTCTGATGATGTAGTATGGTGTAGATTATGATGATGCAGTGTGGTGTAGATTCTGATGATGCAGTATGGTGTAGATTCTGATGATGCAGTATGGTGTAGATTCTGATGATGCAGTATGGTGCAGACTCTGATGATACAGTATGGTGTAGATGCTGATGATGCAGTATGGTGTAGATTCTGATGATGCAGTATGATGTAGATTCTGATGATGCAGTATGGTGTAGATTCTGATGATGCAGTATAGTGCAGATTCTGATGATACAGTATGGTGTAGATTCGAATGATGCAGTATGGTGTAGATTCTGATGGTGCAGTATGGCGTAGATTCTGATGATACAGTATGGTGTAGATTCTGATGATGTAGTATGGTGTAGATTCTGATGATGCAGTATGGTGTAAATGCTGATGATGTAGTATGGTGTAGATTCTGATGATGCATTATGGTGTAGATTCTGATGATGCAGTATGGTGTAGATTCTGATGAAGCAGTATGGTGTAGATTCTGATGATACAGTATGGTGTAGATTCTGATGATGCAGTATGGTGTAGATTTTGATGATGCAGTATGGTGTAGATGCTCATGATGTAGTATGGTGTAGATTCTGATGATGCATTATGGTGTAGATTCTGATGATGCAGTATGGTGTAGATTCTGATGAAGCAGTATGGTGTAGATTCTGATGAAGCAGTATGGTGTAGATTCTGATGATACAGTATGGTGTAGATTCTGATGATGCAGTATGGTGTAGATTTTGATGATGCAGTATGGTGTAGATGCTCATGATGTAGTATGGTGTAGATTATGATGATGCAGTTTGGTGTAGATTCTGATGATGCAGTATGGTGTAGATTCTGATGATGCAGTATGGTGTAGATTCTGATGATGCAGTATAGTGCAGATTCTGATGATACAGTATGGTGTAGATTCGAATGATGCAGTATGGTGTAGAATGTGATGATGCAGTATGTTGTAGAATCTGATGGTGCAGTATGGCGTAGATTCTGATGATACAGTATGGTGTAGATGCTCATGATGCAGTATGGTGTAGATTCTGATGATGCAGTATGGTGTAGATTCTGATGATGCAGTATGGTGTAGAATCTGATGATGCAGTATGTTGTAGAATCTGATGGTGCAGTATGGCGTAGATTCTGATGATACAGTATGGTGTAGATTCTGATGATACAGTATGGTGTAGATTCTGATGATGCAGTATGGTGTGGAATCTGATGGTGCAGTGTGGTGTAGATTCTGATGATACAGTGTGGTATAGATTCTCATGATGCAGTTTGGTGTAGAATCTGATGGTGCAGCATTGCGTAGATGCTGATGATGTAGTATGGTGTAGATTCTGATGATACAGTATGGTGTAGATTCTGATGATGCAGTATGGTGTAGATTCTGATGATGTAGTATGGTGTAGATTCTGATGATATAGTATGGTGTAGATTCTGATGATGCAGTATGGTGTAGATTCTGATGATACAGTATGGTGTAGATTCTGATGAGACAGTATGGTGTCCATTCTGATGACAGAGTATGCAGTAGATTCTGATGATACAGTGAGGTGTAGATTCTGATGAGGCAGTTTGGTGTAGATTCTGATGACACAGTATGGAGTACATTCTGATGATACAGTATGGTGTAGATTCTGATGATACAGTATAGTGTAGATTCTGATGATGCAGTATGGTGTAGATTCTGATGATGCAGTATGGTGTAGATTCTGATGACACAGTATGGTGTAGATTCTGATGACACAGTATGGTGTAGATTCTGATGATACAGTATGGTGTAGATTCTGATGATGCAGTATGGTGTAGATTCTGATGACACAGTATGGTGTAGATTCTGATGACACAGTATGGTGTAGATTCTGATGATACAGTATGGTGTAGATGCTGATGATGCAGTATGGTGTAGATTCTGATGATGCAGTATGGTGTATATTCTGATGATACAGTATGGTGTAGATTCTGATGATGTAGTATGGTGTAGATTCTGATGATGCAGTATGGTGTAAATGCTGATGATGTAGTATGGTGTAGATTCTGATGATGCATTATGGTGTAGATTCTGATGATGCAGTATGGTGTAGATTCTGATGAAGCAGTATGGTGTAGATTCTGATGATACAGTATGGTGTAGATTCTGATGATGCAGTATGGTGTAGATTTTGATGATGCAGTATGGTGTAGATGCTCATGATGTAGTATGGTGTAGATTCTGATGATGCATTATGGTGTAGATTCTGATGATGCAGTATGGTGTAGATTCTGATGAAGCAGTATGGTGTAGATTCTGATGAAGCAGTATGGTGTAGATTCTGATGATACAGTATGGTGTAGATTCTGATGATGCAGTATGGTGTAGATTTTGATGATGCAGTATGGTGTAGATGCTCATGATGTAGTATGGTGTAGATTATGATGATGCAGTTTGGTGTAGATTCTGATGATGCAGTATGGTGTAGATTCTGATGATGCAGTATGGTGTAGATTCTGATGATGTAGTATGGTGTAGATTATGATGATGCAGTGTGGTGTAGATTCTGATGATGCAGTATGGTGTAGATTCTGATGATGCAGTATGGTGTAGATTCTGATGATGCAGTATGGTGTAGATTCTGATGATACAGTATGGTGTAGATTCTGATGATGCAGTATGGTGTAGATTCTGATGATGCAGTATGGTGTAGATTCTGATGATGCAGTATGGTGTCGATGCTGATGATGTAGTATGGTGTAGATTCTGATGATGCAGTATGGTGTAGATTTTGATGATGCAGTATGGTGTAGATTCTGATGATGCAGTATGGTGCAGATTCTGATAATGCAGTATGGTGTAGATGCTGATGATGTAGTATGGTGTAGATTCTGATGATGCAGTATGGTGTAGATTCTGATGATGTTGTATGGTGTAGATTCTGATGATGCAGTATGGTGTAGATGCTGATGATGTAGTATGGTGTAGGTTCTGATGATGCAGTATGGTGTAGATTCTGATGATACAGTATGGTGTAGATTCTGATGATGCAGTATGGTGTAGATTCTGATGATGCAGTATGGTGTAGATTCTGATGATGCAGTATGGTGCAGACTCTGATGATACAGTATGGTGTAGATGCTGATGATGCAGTATGGTGTAGATTCTGATGATGCAGTATGATGTAGATTCTGATGATGCAGTATGGTGTAGATTCTGATGATGCAGTATAGTGCAGATTCTGATGATACAGTATGGTGTAGATTCGAATGATGCAGTATGGTGTAGATTCTGATGGTGCAGTATGGCGTAGATTCTGATGATACAGTATGGTGTAGATGCTGATGATGCAGTGTGGTGTAGATTCTGATGATGCAGTATGGTGTAGATTCTGATGATGCAGTATGTTGTAGAATCTGATGGTGCAGTATGGTGTAGATTCTGATGATGCAGTATGATGTAGATTCTGATGATGCAGTATGGTGTAGATTCTGATGATGCAGTATAGTGCAGATTCTGATGATACAGTATGGTGTAGATTCGAATGATGCAGTATGGTGTAGAATGTGATGATGCAGTATGTTGTAGAATCTGATGGTGCAGTATGGCGTAGATTCTGATGATACAGTATGGTGTAGATGCTCATGATGCAGTATGGTGTAGATTCTGATGATACAGTATGGTGTAGATTCTGATGATGCAGTATGGTGTAGATTCTGATGATGCAGTATGGTGTAGAATCTGATGATGCAGTATGTTGTAGAATCTGATGGTGCAGTATGGCGTAGATTCTGATGATACAGTATGGTGTAGATTCTGATGATACAGTATGGTGTAGATTCTGATGTTGCAGTATGGTGTGGAATCTGATGGTGCAGTGTGGTGTAGATTCTGATGATACAGTGTGGTGTAGATTCTCATGATGCAGTATGGTGTAGAATCTGATGGTGCAGTATGGTGTAGATTCTGATGATACAGTATGGTGTAGATTCTGATGATGCAGTGTGGTGTAGAATCTGATGGTGCAGTATGGTGTAGATTCTGATGATACAGTATGGTGTAGGATCTGATGATGCAGTATGGTGTAGAATCTGATGGTGCAGCATTGCGTAGATGCTGATGATGTAGTATGGTGTAGATTCTGATGATACAGTATGGTGTAGATTCTGATGCTGCAGTATGGTGTAGATTCTGATGATGTAGTATGGTGTAGATTCTGATGATGTAGTATGGTGTAGATTCTGATGATGCAGTATGGTGTAGATTCTGATGATGCAGTATGGTGTAGATTCTGATGATACAGTATGGTGTAGATTCTGATGATGCTGTATGGTGTAGATTATGATGATGCAGTATGGTGTAGATTCTGATGATACAGTATGGTGTAGATTCTGATGATACAGTATGGTGTAGATTCTGATGATGTAGTATGGTGTAGATTCTGATGATGCAGTATGGTGTAGATTCTGATGATGCAGTATGGTGTAGATTCTGATGATACAGTATGGTGCAGATTCTGATGATGCTGTATGGTGTAGATTATGATGATGCAGTATGGTGTAGATTCTGATGATACAGTATGGTGTAGATTCTGATGATACAGTATGGTGTAGATTCTGATGATGCAGTATGGTGTAGATTCTGATGATGCAGGATGGTGTAGATTCTGATGATGCAGTATGGTGTAGATTCTGATGATACACTATGGTGTAGATTCTGATGATGCTGTACGGTGTAGATTATGATGATGCAGTATGGTGTAGATTCTGATGATACAGTATGGTGTAGATTCTGATGATACAGTATGGTGTAGATTCTGATGATGCAGTGTGTTGTAGATTCTGATGATACAGTATGGTGTAGATTCTGATGATACAGTATGGTGTAGATTCTGATGATGCAGTATGGTGTAGATTCTGATGATGCAGTGTGGTGTAGATTCTGATGATGCAGTGTAGTGTAAATTCTGATGATGGAGCATATTTTTATTTCTGATGATACAGTGTGGTTTAAATTCTGATGATGCAACAAGGAGATGATTTGATCCCAGTGCATTCCATGTAGAGTACTGCACTCATTCCACTGATCCTATTTGGTAGATTCTTACTCCTGGCACTGTTGAAAACAGGAATGCACATTTTTTTTGTTTTACCTTTGGCTATAATTACCTTCATCCCTACTACAGATATTTTCGTGCAATTGCATTAGGGTGAAAATGAGCTCTGTTGTGCCTGTAATTCAATCCTGAAGGTGTTTGTTGCAGACAGGTTTCTCCGTGCTGCAAATTTCTTTTAATATCAATCCAGCAACACATCGTACATTGACTCTATAGTTGCTCGCTTTCAGTACATAGCTCATCATTCTGCCACCATGTCTGGCTTCTCAGGCTTGCCATTTCTGGGCCAATTTATTTTCCTCATACATCAGTTTTACAGTCTTTTTGGCAGCTAATTGATAAACGCAACAATGCATTTTCATTGGTCATTTATTCAACCTCTCTTCATTCACTGAACTATGCCCTAAAAGACAATTAGGCCTAGAAATTCATTGACGCCACTTTTGGGGCGCTAAAGTGGGGCGTCCGCTAAAGTTTGCGGCCGCCGCCAAATCTAGGTCACTTCTCCGATATTCTTTAGCTTCGCCCTACTAGTTCGGGCGAGCGCTAAAACTGCTGCTGGACGCCTCTCTTTGGGCGCTAAGCCGGAGGTGGTGATCGATAGCGCCGAGGCCGGGCGCAGCGCAGGTGCGGCCATCTCGTGATTGACAGCAGACACCCTGGCGCCGGCCTGCTCTTAAGGGGGAAGGGTCGACTGTGTCTGCTGCCACGCCCTGGATAGTGGAGCCCTCCAGCTAGGCCTGAACACTGCTGCTGGACCCAAATAGCGCCTGAAGACATGGAGAAGGCCCGTGAACATCCGCAGCGCTTCTCAGAGTGTGATCTGAGTGTGCTGCTTGCTGCTGTGGAGAAGAGGCGCCATGTTTTGTACCCGGACAATGGCAAGAAGGCGACAGTCCGCGTCTACAGGAGAGCCTGGAGGCATGTCGCCAGCAAGCTGTCAGCCAACAGCGACATCCCCAGGACCGGTGCCCAATGCCGCAAAAAGTTAAATGACCTCACACGCATTGTCAGGGTGAGTACCCTTTCCAATGACATCCTCATCCTTGCATGTGCACCTCATATTATGGGCAAAGGGACCTGAAAGCTTTAATGGCCAGCCTTCATCCAGCAGCTATGGGACAGGCATGAGCATCAATTGCACATTCTGCACTTAACACACTGGCCAAGCTATTCCACCATGGGAGGCATTGCACACCAGATCATGGCGACACACTGGCCAGGCTATTCCACCATGGGAGGCAGTGCGCACCAGATCATGGCGACACACTGGCCAGGCTATTCCACCATGGGAGGCAGTGCACACCAGATCATGGCGACACACTGGCCAAGCTATTCCACCATGGGAGGCATTGCACACCAGATCATGGCGACACACTGGCCAGGCTATTCCACCATGGGAGGCAGTGCACACCAGATCATGGCGACACACTGGCCAGGCTATTCCACCATGGGAGGCAGTGCACACCAGATCATGGCGACACACTGGCCAGGCTATTCCACCATGGGAGGCAGTGCACACCAGATCATGGCGACACACTGGCCAGGCTATTCCACCATGGGAGGCAGTGCACACATGATCACGGCGACACACTGTACTTAGAGGCCGTCCTTTCTCTTGCAGGCCAAGCTGGCGAATAATCGCAAGAGCCGGACTGCGACCGGGGGAGGACGACCCCATATCCAGCCACTCACCGACCTGCAACATCGCGTGGAGCGCCTCATGGGTGGCCGGGTGATTGGGCCCGTTGCATGTGGAGATGCCGACCCTGTTCTGGGCAGCAATGGTGAGGACATCACCTTTTGCACCTCTCTCGTCCCACTTGCGCATCAGATCTACATCCTTTGCCACTGTCCGACCAATGCGCTGAATGCCACCACTCATGCATCCCGCACTGACGCCCTCTCCTCACTCTAAAGCTACTCTTGTGCCTTCCTGCTTTCAGATGGTCAAGAGGAGGTCCCTCAACTTGCCAGTGACAGACCCTCCGAGGAGGAGCAGGAGGAGGAGCAAGAGGAAGGCGGCCCATCAGGGGAACCCTCAGCCGCGGCCACCCAGGCCAATGTAGGGGACACGTCTTCCCTGGAGGGCAGCGTGGCGGAAGTGTCGAAGGGGGGGGAGCTCCTGGGACCTGCGTGCTGCAGAAAGGCGGGAGGGGGGTGGAAGCTCGGCGGCCTTCTCCCCAGAGGGGGGATGCGTCGGAGGGGAGTCCAATTGCTGGGCCCAGCGGCCTCCAGCAACGCAGGAAGGGTCGGCCAGCTCGGCGGCCTTCTCCCCAGAGGGAGAGTCCGGCCTCCAGTCAGGAGATGCTCTTCGCCGAGGAGATGGAACGCCTCGAAGACTTGTCCGCGGACTCGGAGCGCCGGCACATGGAGCTCATGGCGACAGTGGCACGGTTGCCTGAGTCCATCGATTCCCTCTCTCGGAGTGTGGCCGAGTTCGGGCCCTTAGAGGCCACCAGTCAGGCGGAATACCGGGCAGATCTGTCAGCGACTGGCCAGGTGATTAGTGGTGCCATCCAGTCACTGGCTGCTCTGCTGCGGTCAGTGAACAGGTCAACACGGGCACTCACTGCTGCCACACTCGCTGTGTCAGCCAGGCATCGCCAGGGCACCCGGCGCGCTGCAGCAGCACAGCGGTCTGTCCCTCGGCAGATTGGTGCGCATGCTGCAGTGCTGGCCCGGGCGAGTGCCAGTGTCTCAGCCAACCAGCGAGCGCCTGCCATCCGCCAGCTTGCCGCCATTCCTCCAGCCGCCACTGCCACTCCCCCAGTGGAGCTGCCAGGAGCTGCTGCAGCGACTGATGCTGGCCAGCCACAGCTGCAGCAATCAACAGCCGACGGCCAGACCTCGACTAGGCCGACCCCCAAGGGCATCTGCTGTCACGACATGTGCCCCTCAGGAGCCTGCCCCCAGCCTTGCAGCAGCCAATGGCCTCACTTTGAGGCGGAGCAGCAGGGCGGGCAGGGGCCACCCAAAGATGGCCAAGGCATCGCCCTAGCGGGCCAAATAGTCGAATGTGTGGCCATTTGTGTTTGTTTCTTGAGGCCGAGAATTGGATGTTTGTTGTTTGAAGGCCGATGATGTGATGTTTGTTTTGGACGAAGGCCGAGAATGACGGCCATTTTAGTTGCCCTATTTTGTTAATCCTCCCCAGGTTGTGGGAGCGAGTAATGTGTTTGAGTGTTTTTTGGGGGTTTCATCTGTTTTTGGTTTTCATGTGGGAAGGGCCCAGAGTTTGTACAATAAAGCATTTTATTTATTCACATTGTCCATGTTTGATCTTTGAAGTGTTTGTTGCCTTAACAGGCTGAGGGCTTGCGGAGCGGCTGCAATCATGTTCTATCATTGGCACAAGCCATTCCCTGACAGGGGGCCTGGAAGTGACGTTCAATAAGCCGACGACGGGCGGCCCTTGGACCTTGTGCGTCCCTCCTGGGCTGGTACTCCTCGTCCTCGTTGTCCTCATGCTCCTCCTGCTCCTCCTCCTGAGGTGGTGGTCCAACGTGAGGTGGCAGTGCCTGAGTCCTGCGGATAGCCAGGTTGTGCAGCATGCAGCAAACGACGACGAATTGGGAGACTCGATCCTGCGAATACTGGAGGGCTCCCCCAGAGCGATCGAGACAGCGGAACCGTTGCTTGAGCACGCCGACTGTTTGTTCTATGAGGTTCCTCGTCGCTTGATGGCTCTCATTGTATGCCTCTTCAGCAGGGGTCGTGGGCGCGTGGAGCGGGGTCATGAGCCAGCTACACAAAGGATAGCCTTTGTCCCCGATAAGCCATCCTCTTGGGGGAGGCTGTGCCTGGAACATGTCAGCCACAGTTGTCTGTCGCAGGATAAAGGCATCGTGGCTGCTGCCTGGAAAGCGGGCATTGACAGCTAGGATGCGCTGCCTGTGGTCACACACCAGCTGTACATTGAGGGAATGGTAGCCCTTCCGGTTGTGGTACTCCTCGGCATGCTCAAGAGGTGCCCGCAAAGCCACATGCGTGCAGTCAATGGCGCCCTGCACCATGGGGAAGCCCGCTATTCTTGCAAACCCCACTGCACGCTGCTGCTGCTTGTCCAGGGTCATGGGGAAGGAGATGAATTGATGTCTCCTTCTGAAAAGGGCTTCGGTCACCTGGCGGATGCAGCAATGCACGGCGAACTGGGAGATGTTAGCGATGTCCCCAGTAGCGGATTGGAAGGAGCCGGAGGCATAGAAGTTGAGAGCCACCGTCACCTTCACTGCCACCGACAGAGACGTCCTGTGCATCAGCTGTGGCTGCAGATCTCTCTGAAGCAGCCGGCAGATGTCTGCAACCACCTCCCTTCGGAATCGCAGCCTCCTAACACACATCGCGGCAGACATGGTCAGATAGGAGGTCTGCTGGCGGTATACTCTGCGTGGGTAAGGCCTCAGTTGGCGACGCCTGTTGCCCCCTCTGTGTTTAGCCAGGGCTGCCACTCTCTCACGGCGTCTGTAAGCCCTTCTGGCATAAGGCTGAAATTCAGCGTTGCCACCCAATGCAGCCCCCATTATATGCTGGCAAACACTGAGCTCTGAATGAAGGCAAAGATAATTGGTAAGCTCTGGCCTGAGCCAAAAATACCTGTCCAAGTGTTGGTCCAAACCAGTAAACTCTCCTCCTTGGTCTCTGTCCAAAAAACCGTTGCACAAGAGTGAATGCTGCAAAATGGCTGGCCTTTATACTGCTGGGTAAGTGCCCTTTCATTAGCGCTCCCCCCGGCCCGGCTGGCCTGTGTACCGTTCCACTTCACAGTCGCTCGGGACGCCCGGCGCACAATGGGCCGGCGCGAGTGAAGTTCCGGTTTGGGGCGCACAAAGGGCGTTGCACTAGTAAATGACGTCATGATCTGCGCGCGCAGCAGGGCGCGCGCTAAGACTTTGCGCCGGCGCTAAATGTGCCCTGAAGTTGGGGAGAGGCGCAGATCGCGCTGCGCCCGGGCGATAAGCGCCTAGCGCTCGAGATCTACTCCCCCTAAGGCGCTAACAGCTGGCGCACCCAACTGAATTTCTGCACCATTGGAACTGCCTACTCTGCTTCTTGACTGCCGAAGGAGCATTGTTGTATTTATGCAGTTCATATGTTTAAGTGATACATTTTAAATTCTCATTATAACCTATTTGCAGCGACAGGCAAAGTAATTACACCTAAGGATTATATCTATTGATGTCGATGCTCTTTTGCTGACCTCAAATGGAATTTTCATCTTTACTGGGGGAAAATTTGTTAGAGCATTGGCCCAGAATTTTCTGCCAGAATAATGGCATGTTTAACAGCACTCGCTGTTATTAATAGGTAAGTCATCCAGCAACTTCTGGCGATAAAGAGATAGCCCATTAATTGCGAATCGGCACAAGTTGCTGGATTATTTGCCGTTAGCCTTGTGAAAATGTCAGCTCACCCCCCACCCCCCCAAGCTCCCAGAGTTTCATGAAATGGCTGGATTTGCACTTTAATTGCCCATTAAACTCACCACAGAAAGTTAGGACTGGTAATTAACAGCGTAAGTACCTTTATAATGAGGAGATTTATGTTCCTGCTGTGCCAATCAACCTCTCTGAACCAGAAAGGAAACATTTGAAACTGTAGAGTCTTATTCATACAGGTAGTAAATTTTTGTTAGAGATTTTTAAAAATCTAAATTTCAAAATATTTTCTTATTTTTCCTTACCGTCACTTTTTTCTTGCTCTTAATCCAATTTTTCTTCCCTCTCTTTGGCCGGAATTTTTTGTACCTGGGTGGATCGGGTGCGGGCGGTTGACTTGGCGGGTCGCAAGCCTGTTCTTGCTTCCATCCTGCTGCTGTGGACGGGTCACATTGTCTGCATGCCCGATACGAGACTCCTAAAACAAGCGCTCTACTCGGAGCTCCGGCACGGCGGGAGAGCCCCAAGTGGGCAGAGGAAGCTCTTCAAGGACATGTCAAAGCCTCCTTGAAAAAGTGCAACATCCCCACCGACACCTGGGAATCCCTGGCCCAAGACCACACAAAGTGGAGGAGAAGCATCCGGGAAGGCACCGAACACCTCGAGTCTCTTCGCCGGGAGCAAGCTGAAGCCAAGCGCAGGCAGCGCAAGGGGCGCACATCAACTCAAGCGCCCCACCCACCCACCCCTTCAACCACCGTCTGCCCCACCTGTGACAGAGACTGTAGGTCCTGCATTGGCCTCTTCAGTCACCTGCGAACTCATTTTTAACGTGGAAGCAAGTCATCCTCGGTTCCAAGGGACTGCCTAAGAAGGAAGATACAGCTACATGGCACACATCAGTCACTCATATGGGGACTGATGTCATCAGCCACTGAATAGCCATCATGTTCATACTGGTATGTGTACCCATTCTTCATATGACATATCTAACTCATCTCTTTACTCTCCCACAGGACCATCAAGAGCCACCCCTCCCCCCCCCCACTGTCCAGGAGGAAGAGGAAGATGACTCCTCAGAGGAGCCTCCAGCCTCTGAATGTGCAGCGTCACCAGACATAAGCGCACCCAGCACCAGCACAGACACGCACACCTCGATGGGTCCCACGCGAGATAGAGTGGTGTTGTCACCAGAACCGTCACAAGTGAGCAAGAGTAGATGGTGGAGACAGGGATTGCAGTGGAGACTCCTTGCCAGAGGGTGCAGGACGCTCCCAGCTCTGCTCAACTGTATGCAGACACTGAGCCTCTGGGGCCATCCAGAAAGAGGGCGATCCTGGAAGTGCAGGAAAAAATGCTGGAAGCTCTGACAGGTTTTGCAAGCACGATGTCTGCAAATGTTCAGAGAATGGAGGAGTCCATTTCCAACATCAGTACCACCATGTTGCAGGTGATGGTGACTGTAGGTTCTTCCATGGATAGGATGGGCACCTGCATGGAGCAGCTAATGCGCCACTCACAGGGGCATATGGTCTCTTTGGAGAATAGATGGCTTTGTATGGAGCATAGATGGCAGAGGCTCATAGACCTCCTGTCTAGGAGGGATGTCAGTGTAGATGTGGGTCCTCATGGCCCCACTGATGTGCAGCCAGGTGTTCTCCAGCTCCTTGCTAGCACGAATTGTGGGTGGCCTATGAGAGGGATGACGGTGAGTGGGGAGAGTGAAATGTGGGCTCCTCTCAAAGCGTTTACACTTCTCCCTCCTTGCCATCCCCTCAGTCAGAGCCCCAGATGCCTCCTAAGATCGCAATGACCAAGTCTACCTCTGCACAGTTGCAGGAGGAGCAGACTTTGGCAGGGCCATTCCAGGCTCCAAAACCTAGAGGACGTTCTCCAAGCGTGTCTAAGCAGTCGCAGCAGGGAAGTGAGCAGGCTGCCTCTACCTCTGCTGAAGCCACTGGGGTAGCACCTCGTAGAAGCACAAGGAAGAGAAAGATAACACACAAGTAGATTCACAAGGGTATCCACTTGGATGTTTTAGTCAATGTTAATGGCAAGTTTCCGTTAATGTATTGTCAACCATTAAAATCTTTGATGGGGAAATTCATTATCGCCCCTTTTGGGGCGCTTAAACTTCAGAAGCGGAAAAATTATTGGCAGGCGCTAATGATGAGAGCCTCCCGCGAAATTCAGTTGTAGCCCTCCAAGAGGGATGTGGAGCTAAATCAAGCGCTACCACTTCCCTTAGAACGCTAAAGGGAGTGAGGCGACAATATCGGCCGAGCGCTGAGCAATGTTCGGAGCAACGCTGCCAGATTCGCAGGCTCCTTGCCTCCTTTAAAGGGAAGGGCCAATGCTCACAGCAGTTAAAGGGAAGGCTGAGGATGGGTCAGCGACGGCACCTACGATCGCGAGGAGCAGCCCCAAGCTCTCTAAGGGAGTGCAGGGCCGAGCAATCACGGCAATGAAAATTTTTTAAGAACAGCACAAATGGGTGAGAACATTTTTTTGGCCTACCTGACCACCAATCCCTTTAATTACTGCTCCCCAAGCAGCTGGTTTGGTCACAACGCCTCCTGCAATAGCCGTTGCTGATGCAGGGCGAAGCTGCAGGGGGCAAAAGTGAATTTAGGGCATGGGGCGATGCGCACCGGATGACATCATGATCTCCAGGGCATAGGAGATCGAGATAGTAGGTTTTACCACTGGCACTACCCCCCTTTGAATTTCGCGGGAGTCGTTTCTTTTACCGCGCCTGGCCTAAAGTCGTTAGCGATAAAGGGAGGTGCAAAGGAGGCCAATTTCTAGCCCTTTATTTTCACCACTTTCCTGTCTTGGACACATTGGTGTGCACCTTTGGAAGTGGCTTAGTGAGTTGCAGTGAATGGTGAGACATAACAGTACCCCCAGTAATGGTGGTCAGTGTGAAAGGAATGGCTTGGTTATTGTAGCAATCCTTTGTGCTGTTGCTGTGGGTTGGTGCCAACCTGGCACAGCATTTGGTAGCCATATAGGTGTGCTGCGTAAAGTTAAGTAAACCTGGCCATAATGAGGCCATCCCTGGGCTCCCAGGCAGCAATGCTCGGGTGCTGATGGGATCTGGGCCGCAGGTTCCTCCTGCTCCTGCTCCTCCTCGTCTTCCAGCTGATGTTCCTCATCCTCTGAAGAGGCTGTGGGCTCAGTGCCTTGCTCCTCATGCAGCACTACTCTTTGCTACTGTGCTACATTGTGCAGGGCGCAGCATGCCACGATGATTCTGGAGACCCTGGCTGGTGCATACTGAGGGGCTCCTCCGGATCTGTCAAGGCATCTGAAGCGCATTTTCAGCATGCCTATTGTCTGCTCTGTGATGCATCTTGTGGAAATGTGGCTTTCATTATATCTCTCCTGGGCCTCAGTACTTGAGCCACGTGTTCAGTGGATAGCCCTTGTCTCCAAGCAGCCAGCCGGAAAATCTGTTTGGAGGAGCGAAGAGCTGAGGGAGGGTGGACTGGCGAAGTACGAAAGAGTCATGACAGCTGCCAGGGAATTTGGCACACACATGCATGATGATCTTCCTATGGTTGCAGACGAGCTGCACATTGAGGGAGTGGAAGCCCTTGCGGTTGACAAAGACTCCTGGGTTATGATGGGGTGCCCTGATCGCCACATGTGTGCAGTCGATGATGTCCTGCACCTGTGGGAAGTCAGCCAGAGTGGCAAAGCCGAACACCCACTCAATAACATTGGCTTCATCAGTGACAAAGTTGATATAATTGGCTGATTTGTCAAAGAGGACAAGTATGATGCTTCTGTGAGCGGCCGACTGTGAGATGCCACAAATGTCTGCTGCAGATCCCTGGAAGGAGCCTGAGGTGAAGAAGTTGAGGGCATTGGTGACTTTGACAGCCACGGGTAAGTCATATCCACCCGCTCCTCTGGGCTGCAGGTCTTGCTCCAGCAATATGCAAATGTCTGTGATGAACTGATGCGGTGGCCTGATCCTCCTTTGGCACTGCTGCTCAGTCATGTTGAGGAAGCTCATCCTCTGCCTGTATACCCTGTGTTGGGAGTATCGCCTCCAGCATGGTGCAGCCCTGCGCTGATGCCCTCTGTACTGTGCAGCATCAGGTGGTTGAGGAGAAGGCTGGTGGTGTTGTTTTGGTGCTGATGGAAAATCTGGTGCTGTTGGTGCTGGGCCTCATTCTGAGGACGAAGGTGAGACAGTATAAATGGCACCCATGCTGATGGAATAGATGGCAGGTCAAGTAGAGATCAGAGGAGCAAGCTGTCAACGGTGTGATAGGTTGTAACAATGAGGTGAGACTGGATGGCGACTTGGCTGGAAGCACTTGCAGCCTGTGGAAAGCTAAATCTGTGCTGGGAATACTGTCATCAACAGCTTCTGCCTGAGGAAAGTGATCAGCTGTGAGGTGGGAGGTTTTATAGTACATTTCATGCTGTCATCCAATCAGCTGGAGCAATGGTCACTCAGCTTCCTCCTCAGGTTGACAGATATGATTCCCAAGCTGCATGAATCCCGTGGGCAGCCAGGGAAATGGGAAATTTGAAAGGTAGGCTGAAAAAGGATCATAAGGGTCTGTCAACTACCTGTTAATGGTTTGAATTAGATTGCCCGCCTCTGCCGGTCGGGTCGCTGCTGCACCGGCAAACGCGTCCGAGGGAAATCCATTGTAGGGGTGGGACGATGGCGGGTTTCTGACCCGCTCCAACTATTTTCAAATTTCCCACCCGACACGCCTCCAATCGCACGCGCACGGACCCCAGAAAATTCCGGCTTTTATTTCTCTTTCTATATCTGATTTGACTCTAATTCACCCTATATCCTTCTCTATTATTCCTCTGTTTCTTTTTCAATCCTTAAATCTCATTGGTTAAGGAGATACACTGTTGGTCCCGTCATTCGCCAAGGTCCCAGATGCCCTGTTGCCCTCGCCATGTCGTTATCAGTTCACACTTCCACCAATTTACAGGGCAAAATATTTTCAAGATGAAGGGTAAGGGAAAAAATCTAACCAATGAGATATTGTTGATATGCAGATTTATGACATGTAAATTAAGAATTGTGACAATTCAATGGAATATGCTTCCTCTTTAAGGCTATTAAAACCATTATTCATTTTATATTTGCTGTTGAGTATTGGCTGTGTGCATCCTGGAAACTAGGCTTTCCAATAAATTTTTAAGTAGTACTATTGCATTATTGCCAAGGTAACACGATATTGATCTTTGCACTGTAAAACAACACTAAAGTACTATCTGTCACATGGATATGTCTTGTAATGTCAAAGGTGTTACATTGTAACTGTAAATATCATCTTGTATCAAAGGGGTTACATTCATCCTGTAAATACCATCCCACATTAGAGGAGTTACATTGTTACTGTGGATACCATCCCACATTAGAGGAGTTACATTGTTACTGTGGATACCATCCCATGTTAGAGGAGTTACATTGTTGCTGTGGATACCATCCCATGTTGGAGGTGTTACATTGTTACTGTGGATACCATCCCACATTAGAGGTGTTATGTTGTTACTGTGGATACCATCCCATGTTGGAGGTGTTACATTGTTACCGTGGATACCATCCCACATTAGAGGTGTTACATTGTTACTGTGGATACCATCCCACTTTAGAGGTGTTACATTGTTACTGTGGATACCATCCCATGTTGGAGGTGTTACATTGTTACTGTGGATACCATCCCACTTTAGAGGTGTTACATTGTTACTGTGGATAACATCCCATGTTAGAGGTGTTACATTGTTACTGTGGATACCATCCCATGTTGGAGGTGTTACATTGTTACCATGGATACCATCCCACTTTAGAGGTGTTACATTGTTACTGTGGATACCATCCCATGTTGGAGGTGTTACATTGTTACTGTGGATACCATCCCACATTAGAGGTGTTATGTTGTTACTGTGGATACCACCCCATGTTGGAGGTGTTACATTGTTACTGTGGATACCATCCCATGTTGGAGGTGTTACATTGTTACCGTGGATACCATACCACATTAGAGGTGTTACATTGTTACTGTGGATACCATCCCATGTTGGAGGTGTTACACTGTTACCATGGATACCATCCCACTTTAGAGGTGTTACATTGTTACTGTGGATACCATCCCATGTTGGAGGTGTTACATTGTTACTGTGGATACCATCCCACTTTAGAGGTGTTACATTGTTACTGTGGATACCATCCCATGTTAGAGGTGTTACATTGTTACCGTGGATACCATCCCATGTTAGAGGAGTTACATTGTTACCGTAGATACCATCCCACATTAGAGGTGTTACATTGTTACTGTAGATACCATCCCATGTTAGAGGTGTTACATTGTTACCGTGGATACCATACCACATTAGAGGTGTTACATTGTTACTGTGGATACCATCCCATGTTGGAGGTGTTACACTGTTACCATGGATACCATCCCACTTTAGAGGTGTTACATTGTTACTGTGGATACCATCCCATGTTGGAGGTGTTACACTGTTACCATGGATACCATCCCACTTTAGAGGTGTTACATTGTTACTGTGGATACCATCCCATGTTGGAGGTGTTACATTGTTACCATGGATACCATCCCACTTTAGAGGTGTTACATTGTTACTGTGGATACCATCCCATGTTGGAGGTGTTACATTGTTACTGTGGATACCATCCCACTTTAGAGGTGTTACATTGTTACTGTGGATACCATCCCATGTTAGAGGTGTTACATTGTTACCGTGGATACCATCCCATGTTAGAGGAGTTACATTGTTACCGTAGATACCATCCCACATTAGAGGTGTTACATTGTTACTGTAGATACCATCCCATGTTAGAGGTGTTACATTGTTACCGTGGATACCATACCACATTAGAGGTGTTACATTGTTACTGTGGATACCATCCCATGTTGGAGGTGTTACACTGTTACCATGGATACCATCCCACTTTAGAGGTGTTACATTGTTACTGTGGATACCATCCCATGTTGGAGGTGTTACACTGTTACCATGGATACCATCCCACTTTAGAGGTGTTACATTGTTACTGTGGATACCATCCCATGTTGGAGGTGTTACATTGTTACCGTGGATACCATACCACATTAGAGGTGTTACATTGTTACTGTGGATACCATCCCATGTTGGAGGTGTTACACTGTTACCATGGATACCATCCCACTTTAGAGGTGTTACATTGTTACTGTGGATACCATCCCATGTTGGAGGTGTTACATTGTTACTGTGGATACCATCCCACTTTAGAGGTGTTACATTGTTACTGTGGATACCATCCCATGTTAGAGGTGTTACATTGTTACCGTGGATACCATCCCATGTTAGAGGAGTTACATTGTTACCGTAGATACCATCCCACATTAGAGGTGTTACATTGTTACTGTAGATACCATCCCATGTTAGAGGAGTTACATTGTTACCGTAGATACCATCCCACATTAGAGGTGTTACATTGTTACTGTAGATACCATCCCACATTAGAGGTGTTACATTGTTACTGTGGATACCATCCCATGTTAGAGGTGTTACATTGTTACTGTGGATACCATCCCACTTTAGAGGTGTTACATTGTTACCGTGGATACCATCCCATGTTAGAGGTGTTACATTGTTACTGTGGATACCATCCCATGTTAGAGGTGTTACATTGTTACTGTGGATACCATCCCATGTTAGAGGTGTTACATTGTTACCGTGGATACCATCCCACTTTAGAGGTGTTACATTGTTACTGTGGATACCATCCCACATTAGAGGTGTTACATTGTTACTGTGGATACCATCCCATGTTAGAGGTGCTACATTGTTACTGTGGATACCATCCCATGTTAGAGGTGTTACATTGTTACTGTGGATACCATCCCACTTTAGAGGTGTTACATTGTTACTGTGGATACCATCCCATGTTAGAGGAGTTACATTGTTACTGTGGATACCATCCCATGTTAGAGATGTTACATTGTTACTGTGGATACCATCCCATGTTAGAGGTGTTACATTGTTACTGTGGACACCATCCCATGTTAGAGGTGTTACATTGTTACCGTGGATACCATCCCACATTAGAGGTGTTACATTGTTACTGTGGATACCATCCCACATTAGAGGTGTTACATTGTTACTGTGGATACCATCCCATGTTAGAGGTGTTACATTGTTACTGTGGATACCATCCCATGTTAGAGGTGTTACATTGTTACCGTAGATACCATCCCACATTAGAGGTGTTACATTGTTACTGTAGATACCATCCCATGTTGGAGGTGTTACATTGTTACTGTGGATACCATCCCATGTTAGAGGTGTTACATTGTTACTGTGGATACCATCCCACATTAGAGGTGTTACATTGTTACTGTGGATACCATCCCACATTAGAGGTGTTACATTGTTACTGTGGATACCATCCCATGTTAGAGGTGTTACATTGTTACTGTGGATACCATCCCACATTAGAGGTGTTACATTGTTACTGTGGATACCATCCCATGTTGGAGGTGTTACATTGTTACTGTAGATACCATCCCATGTTGGAGGTGTTACATTGTTACCGTGGATACCATCCCACATTAGAGGTGTTACATTGTTACTGTGGATACCATCCCACTTTAGAGGTGTTACATTGTTACCGTGGATACCATCCCATGTTAGAGGTGTTACATTGTTACTGTGGATACCATACCATGTTAGAGGAGTTACATTGTTACTGTGGATACCATCCCATGTTAGAGGTGTTACATTGTTACTGTGGATAGCATCCCATGTTAGAGGTGTTACATTGTTACTGTAGATACCATCCCACATTAGAGGTGTTACATTGTTACTGTGGATACCATCCCCCATTAGAGGTGTTACATTGTTACTGTGGATACCATCCCATGTTGGAGGTGTTACATTGTTACTGTGGATACCATCCCATGTTAGAGGTGTTACATTGTTACTGTGGATACCATCCCATGTTAGAGGTGTTACATTGTTACTGTGGATACCATCCCATGTTAGAGGTGTTACATTGCTACTGTGCATACCATCCCATGTTAGAGGTGTTACATTGTTACCGTGGATACCATCCCACATTAGAGGTGTTACATTGTTACTGTGGATACCATCCCATGTTAGAGGAGTTACATTGTTACTGTGGATACCATCCCATGTTAGAGGTGTTACATTGTTACTGTGGATACCATCCCATGTTAGAGGTGTTACATTGTTACCGTAGATACCATCCCACATTAGAGGTGTTACATTGTTACTGTGGATACCATCCCACTTTAGAGGTGTTACATTGTTACTGTAGATACCATCCCATGTTAGAGGTGTTACATTGTTACCGTGGATACCATCCCATGTTAGAGGTGTTACATTGTTACTGTGGATACCATCCCATTTTAGAGGTGTTACATTGTTACCGTGGATACCATCCCACATTAGAGGTGTTACATTGTTACTGTGGATACCATCCCACATTAGAGGTGTTACATTGTTACTGTGGATACCATCCCATGTTAGAGGTGTTACATTGTTACTGTGGATACCATCCCACATTAGGGGTGTTACATTGTTACTGTGGATACCATCCCATGTTAGAGGAGTTACATTGTTACTGTGGATACCATCACACGTTAGAGGTGTTACATTGTTACTGTGGAGACCATCCCACATTAGAGGTGTTACATTGTTACTGTGGATACCATCCCACTTTAGAGGTGTTACATTGTTACTGTAGATACCATCCCATGTTAGAGGTGTTACACTGTTACTGTGGATACCATCCCACATTAGAGGTGTTACATTGTTACTGTGGATACCATCCCATGTTAGAGGTGTTACATTGTTACTGTAGATACCATCCCATGTTAGAGGTGTTACATTGTTACTGTGGATACCATCCCATGTTAGAGGTGTTACATTGTTACTGTGGATACCATCCCATGTTAGAGGTGTTACATTGTTACTGTGGATACCATCCCACTTTAGAGGTGTTACATTGTTACTGTGGATACCATCCCATGTTAGAGGAGTTACATTGTTACTGTGGATACCATCCCATGTTAGAGGTGTTACATTGTTACTGTGGATACCATCCCACATTAGAGGTGTTACATTGTTACTGTGGATACCATCACATGTTAGAGGAGTTACATTGTTACTGTGGATACCATCCCACATTAGAGGTGTTACATTGTTACCGTGGATACCATCACACGTTAGAGGTGTTACATTGTTACTGTAGATACCATCCCATGTTGGAGGTGTTACATTGTTACTGTGGATACCATCCCATGTTAGAGGAGTTACATTGTTACTGTGGATACCATCACACGTTAGAGGTGTTACATTGTTACTGTGGATACCATCCCACATTAGAGGTGTTACATTGTTACCGTGGATACCATCACACGTTAGAGGTGTTACATTGTTACTGTAGATACCATCCCATGTTAGAGGTGTTACATTGTTACTGTGGATACCATCACACGTTAGAGGTGTTACATTGTTACCGTGGATACCATCACACGTTAGAGGTGTTACATTGTTAATGTGGATACCATCCCATGTTGGAGGTGTTACATTGTTACTGTGGATACCATCCCACATTAGAGGTGTTACATTGTTACTGTGGATACCATCCCATATTAGAGGTGTTACATTGTTACCGTGGATACCATCACACGTTAGAGGTGTTACATTGTTACTGTGGATACCATCCCACATTAGAGGTGTTACATTGTTACTGTGGATACCATCCCACATTAGGGGTGTTACATTGTTACTGTGGATACCATCCCATGTTAGAGGAGTTACATTGTTACTGTGGATACCATCACACGTTAGAGGTGTTACATTGTTACTGTGGAGACCATCCCACATTAGAGGTGTTACATTGTTACTGTGGATACCATCCCACTTTAGAGGTGTTACATTGTTACTGTGGATACCATCCCATGTTAGAGGTGTTACATTGTTACTGTAGATACCATCCCATGTTAGAGGTGTTACACTGTTACTGTGGATACCATCCCACATTAGAGGTGTTACATTGTTACTGTGGATACCATCCCATGTTAGAGGTGTTACATTGTTACTGTAGATACCATCCCATGTTAGAGGTGTTACATTGTTACTGTGGATACCATCCCATGTTAGAGGTGTTACATTGTTACTGTGGATACCATCCCATGTTAGAGGTGTTACATTGTTACTGTGGATACCATCCCACTTTAGAGGTGTTACATTGTTACTGTGGATACCATCCCATGTTAGAGGAGTTACATTGTTACTGTGGATACCATCCCATGTTAGAGGAGTTACATTGTTACTGTGGATACCATCCCACATTAGAGGTGTTACATTGTTACTGTGGATACCATCCCATGTTAGAGGAGTTACATTGTTACTGTGGATACCATCCCATGTTGGAGGTGTTACATTGTTACTGTGGATACCATCCCACATTAGAGGTGTTACATTGTTACTGTGGATACCATCCCATGTTAGAGGAGTTACATTGTTACTGTGGATACCATCCCATGTTGGAGGTGTTACATTGTTACTGTGGATACCATCCCACATTAGAGGTGTTACATTGTTACCGTGGATACCATCACACGTTAGAGGTGTTACATTGTTACTGTAGATACCATCCCATGTTGGAGGTGTTACATTGTTACTGTGGATACCATCCCACATTAGAGGTGTTACATTGTTACTGTGGATACCATCCCATGTTAGAGGAGTTACATTGTTACTGTGGATACCATCACACGTTAGAGGTGTTACATTGTTACTGTGGATACCATCCCATGTTAGAGGTGTTACATTGTTACTGTGGATACCATCACACGTTAGAGGTGTTACATTGTTACCGTGGATACCATCACACGTTAGAGGTGTTACATTGTTAATGTGGATACCATCCCATGTTGGAGGTGTTACATTGTTACTGTGGATACCATCCCACATTAGAGGTGTTACATTGTTACTGTGGATACCATCCCATATTAGAGGTGTTACATTGTTACCGTGGATACCATCACACGTTAGAGGTGTTACATTGTTACTGTGGATACCATCCCACATTAGAGGTGTTACATTGTTACTGTGGATACCATCCCACATTAGAGGTGTTACATTGTTACTGTGGATACCATCCCATGTTGGAGGTGTTACATTGTTACTGTGGATACCATCCCACATTAGAGGTGTTGCATTGTTACCGTGGATACCATCCCACATTAGAGGTGTTACATTGTTACTGTGGATACCATCCCATGTTGGAGGTGTTACATTGTTACTGTGGATACCATCCCACATTAGAGGTGTTACATTGTTACTGTGGATACCATCCCACATTAGAGGTGTTACATTGTTACCGTGGATACCATCCCATGTTAGAGGAGTTATATTGTTACTGTGAATACCATCCCACATTAGAGGAATTATATTGTTACTGTGAATACCATCCCAAGTTAGAGGTGTTAAATTGTTATTGTGAATACCATTCCATGTTAGATGAGTTACATTGTTTCTTATGGGGGATGCTTATATTGGGGGATAATAGCAGGTTGGCTTCACCCTTCCTTGATGTAGCCCCACTCTCCATTGCTCTCTCCCTTCTCCTCCTCCACTGAGATAGCAAACAAGGGAATCCCCATAGGTAAACCCATGCTTCTCTGTGGTATTCCTTACTGTGGGTGAGGGTGAACAATGTGCCAGCGACCATAGAGTCCCGCACTCTGGCAGCTTCAAGTGTAGCTCAGTAGCTCCCCACAACAGGACATAAATTCTCAAAAGATGCAGGCAAATGTGAGATATAGACAAACATAAGAATTAGAAGCAGGAGCAGGCCATACGGCCCCTCAAGCCTGCTCCGCCATTCAATAAGATCATGGCTGATCTTCGACCTCAACGCCACTTTCCCGCCCGATCCCCATATCCCTTGATTCCCCTGGAGTCCAAGAATCTATTTATCTCAGCCTTGAACATACTCAAAGACTCAGCATCCACAGCCCTCTGGGACAGAGAATTCCAAAGATCCACAACCCTCTGAGTGTCATAGAGTCATACAGCACAGAAAGAGGCCCTTCAGCCCATCGCGTCCGCACCAGCCATCAAGCCTTGTCTAATCTAATCCCATTTTCCAGCATTTGGTCTGTAGCTTTGTATGCTATGGCATTTCAAGTGCTCATCCGAATGCTTCTTGAATGTTGTGAGGGTTCCTGCCTCTACCACCCTTTCAGGCAGTGAGTTCCAGATGCCAACCACCCCCTGGGTGAAAAAGTTTTTCCTCAAATCCCCTCTAAACCTCCTGCCCCTTACCTTGAATCTATGCCCCCTTGTTATTGACCCCTCTACTAAGGGGAAAAGTTCCTTTCTATCGACCCTATCTATGCCCCTCATAATTTTGTACACCTCAATCAGGTCCCCCCTCAGCCTTCTCTGCTCCAAGGAAAACAACCCCAGCCTGTCCAGTCTTTCTTCATAGCTGAAGCGCTCCAGCCCAGGTAACATCCTGGTGAATCTCCTCTGCACCCTCTCCAAAGCAATCACATCCTTCCTATAGTGTGGTGACCAGAACTGCACACAGTATTCCAGCTGTGGCCTTACCAGCGTTTTGTACAGCTCCATCATAACCTCCCTGCTCTTATATTCTATGCCTCGGCTAATGAACGCAAGTATCCCATATGCCTTTTTAACCACCTTATCCACCTGTTCTGCTGCCTTCAGGGATCTATGTACATGCACACCAAGCTCCCTCTGATCCTCTGTCTTTCCTAGGGTCCTACCATTCATTGTGTATTCCCTTGCCCTGTTAGTCCCTCCAAAATGCATCACCTCACACTTTTCAGGGTTAAATTCCATTTGCCACTGTTCCGCCCATCTGACCAACCCATCTATATTGTCCTGCAGACTGAGGCTACCCTCCTCGCTATTTACCACCCCACCAATTTTCGTGTCATCTGCGAACTTACTGATCATACCTTTTACATTCACATCCAAATCATTAATGTAGACCACAAACAGCAAGGGACCCAGCACCGATCCCTGTGGTACCCCACTGGACACAGGCTTCCAGTCACTAAAACAACCTTCGACCATCACCCTCTGCCTTCTGCCACTAAGCCAGTTTTGGATCCAATGTGCCAAGGCACCCTGGATCCCATGGGCTCTTACCTTCTTGATCAGTCTCCTATGTGGGACTTTATCGAAAGCCTTACTGAAATCCATGTATACCACATCCACTGTACTACCCTCAACCACACACCTAGTCACCCCCTCGAAAAATTCAATCAAATTGGTCAGACATGATCTTCCCACGACAAAGCCATGCTGACTATCCCTGATTAATCCGTGCCTCTCCAAGTGGAGACTAATTCTGTCCCTCAGAATTTTTTCCAATAATTTCCCTACCACTGATGTTAGGCTCACTGGCCTGTAATTCCCTGGTTTATCCCTACTACCCTTCTTGAATAATGGTACTACGTTAGCTGTTCTCCAGTCCTCTGGCACTCCCCCTGTGGCCAGAGAGGTTCTGAAAATTTGTGTCAGAGCCTCTGCAATCTCCTCCTTTGCCTCACACAGCAGCCTGGGATACATCTCGTCCGGGCCTGGGGCTTTATCCACTTTTAAGCCTGCTAAAACCGCTAGTACCTCCTCCCTCTCAATGCTAATATGTTCAAGTATATCACAGTCCACTTGCCCGATTTCTATGTCTACATCGTCCTTCTCCATAGTGAACACAGATGCAAAAAATTCATTTAAAACCCCACCTACATCTTCTGGCTCCACACACAGCTTGCCACTTTGGTCCCTAATGGGCCCTACTCTTTCCCTAGTTATCCTCTTGCCCTTAATATACTTATAAAACACCTTAGGATTTTCCTTTATTTTGCTCGCCAGTGTTATTTCATGGCCCCTCCTCGCTCTCCTAATTTCTTTTTTAAGTATCCCCCTGCACTTTTTATACTCCTCTAGGGCTTCCTCTGCCTTTAATCCCTTGTATCTGCCAAAAGCCCCCCTTTTTTTCCTAATCCATTCTCGTATATCCCTTGACATCCAAGGTTCCCTGGGCTTGTTGGTCCCACCCTTGACCTTTAAGGGAACATGTTGCCATTGTACTCTCTCAATTTCCTTTCTGAAAGACTCCCATTGCTTCGATGTGCATTTTCCTACAAGTAGCTGATCCCAGTCCACTTTGGCCAGATCCTTCCTTATCATAGTAAAATCGGCCATCCCCCAATTTAGAACCTTTATTTCCGGTCCATCTCTGTCCTTTTCCATGACTACCTTAAATCTCACCGAATTATGGTCACTGTCACCAAAGTGCTCACCTACTAACACTTCTACCACTTGCCCGGCGACATTCCCTAGAATTAGGTCCAGTACCGCCCCCTCTCTTGTAGGACTTTCTACATGCTGGATCAAAAAGCTCTCCTGGATGCACTTTAAGAATTCTGCACCCTCTAAGCCTTTCGCACTCTGACTATCCCAGTTAATATTGGGGAAGTTGAAATCCCCCACTATTATTACCCTATTATTTGCACACTTCTCTGAGATTTGCCTACATATCTGTTCCTCTATCTCCCCCTGACTGTTTGGGGGCCTATAGTACGCTCCCAGCAAAGTGCTTGCCCCCTTTTTTTTTAAGTTCTACCCATATGGCCTCATTAGAGGAACCTGTTAATATATCATCCCTCCTTACAGCAGTAATTGACTCAATTAATATTGCGACACCCCCTCCTCTTTTACCACCCCCCCCCCTCTGTCTCGCCTGAAGATTCTATACCCCGGAATATTGAGCTGCCAGTCTTGCCCCTCCCTCAACCATGTCTCCGTGATAGCAACAATATCATACTCCCATGTGTTCATCAACACCTTCAGTTCATCCACCTTATTCGCAAGACTCCTTGCATTAAAATAAATGCCATGCAGCCTTGCCCTACTCCCTTGTGCCGTTACATATTTGCTCTGCCTTCTAAGCTGACTTGTTTTTTCCTCTATATTTGGCTGTACATCACCCCCTATTATAGCTCCACTCTGTATCCCATCCCCCTGCCAAGTTAGTTTAAACCCCCCCCCCCCAACAGTGCTCGCAAACCTCCCCGCAAGGATATTTGTCCCGTTCTGGTTCAGGTGCAACCCGTCCGACTTGTACAAGTCCCACCTTCCCCAGAAGCAGACCCAGTGATCCAGGAAACTAAAACCCTCCCTCTTGCACCAACTCTTTAGCCACGCATTCATCTGCTCTATCCTCCTATTCCTATACTCACTAGCACGTGACACCGGGAGTAATCCAGAGATTACAACCTTTGAGGTCCTGCTCTTTAATCTGCTACCTAGCTCCCTAAATTCTTGCTGCAGGACCTCATCCCTCTTCCTACCCATGTTGTTGGTCCCAATGTGAACCACGACCTCTGACTGTTCACCCTCCCCCTTCAGAATGCCCTGCAGCCGTTCAGTGACATCCTTGACCCTGGCACCAGGGAGGCAACAAACCATCCTGGAGTCACGTCTATGGCTACAGAAATGCCTATCTGTTCCCCTTACGATAGAATCCCCTACCACTATTGCTCTCCCACTCTTTTTCCTCCCTTCCTGAGCAGCAGAAGCACCCCTGGTGCCAGGAAGTTGGCTGCTGCTGCCTTCCCCTGGTAAGTCATCCCCCTCAACAGTATCCAAATCGGTATACCTGTTTGAGAGGGGGATGGCCACAGTGGTCCCCTGCACTACTTGCCTGCTTCTACTGCTCCGCCTGATGGTCACCCATTTCCCTTCTGCCTGTGCAGCCCTTACCTGCGGTGTGACCAACTCACTAAACGTGTTATCCACGTCCCTCTCAGCATCGCGAATACTCCAAAACTCATCCATCCGCAGCTCCAGCGCCTCAATGCGGTCTGCTAGTAGCTGCAGCTGGATACATTTCCGGCACACATGGTCGTCAGGGACACCGGCAGCGTCCCTGATTTCCCACAGAGCGCAGGAGGAGCATAACATGGGGCTGGGCTGTCCTGACATGACTTCCCCTTTAATTAATTGCAATTAAATTAAACAAATGAATCCCACCAATTTCACTACAGTTAAATGATATAATTAAGGGCCCTGGTTTACAAACTGTCCCCGCTACACCACAGAGACCTTAAAAACTATAAATCACAGACTTAAAGTTTTAAAAAGAAATACTCCAACTAATCACTTACCTGTTTTGTGGTGACGTCACACCTCGATTACTTTTTACTTCTCTCCTTCCCTGAGATTGGAGATTGGTGAGGCCTACCTGAGCCTCTGGGGCCTTTTGTAGTCGCTCCACCGCTCCGAGACTCCTCCCGCCGCCGCCGCCGCTGACGCACTAAGACCTACCTGAGCCTCTGGGGCCTTTTGTAGTCGCTCCTCCGCTCCGAGACTCCTCCCGCCGCCGCCACTGACGCACTGAGGCCTACCGGAGCCTCTGGGGCCTTTTGTAGTCACTCCTCCGCTCCGAGACTCCTCCCACCGCCGCCGCTGATGCTGAGTGAAGAAATTCCTCCTCATCTCAGTCTTAAAAGACCTACCCCTTATCCTGAGACTATGCCCACTAGTTCTAGACACTCCAGCCAGGGAAAACAACCTCTCAGCGTCTACCTTGTCAATCCCCCTCAGAATCTTATATGTTACAATGAGATCACCTCTCATTCTTCTAAACTCCAGAGAGTATAGGCCAATCTACTTAATCTCTCCTCATAGGCGAAACTCTCTCACCCCAGTGAGCAATCTAGTGAACCTTCGCTGCACTGCCTCTAAGGCAAGTATATTCTTCCTTAACTAAGGAGGCCAAAATTGTACACAGTACTCCAGGTGTGATTTCACCAAGGCCCTATATAATTGGAGTAAGACTTCTATACTCCTGTACTCAAATCCTCTTGTATTGAAGGCCAGCATACCATTTGCCTTCCTAATGGCTTGCTGCACCTGCACATTCACTTTCAGTGACTCATGTACAAGGACACCCAGGTCCCTTTGAGCATCTGCATTCCCCAATCTTTCACCATTTAGGAAATACTCTGCCTTTCTGTTTTTTCTACCAAAGTGGATAACTTCACATTTATCCACATTATATTCCATCTGCCATGTTCTCGCCCACTCACTGAGCCTGTCAAGATCCCCTTGAAGACGCTTCACATCCACTTCACAACTGACACTGCCACCTGGCTTTGTATCATCAGCAAATTTGGAAATGTTACATTTAGTCCCCTCATCCAAATCATTGATACAGATTGTGAATAGCTGGGGCCAAGCACTGATCCTTGCAGTACCCCACTAGTCACAGCCTGCCATCCTGAAAAAGACCCATTTATCCCTACTCTTTGTTTTCTGTCTGTTAACCAATTCTCAATCCATGCTAGTATATTACCCCCAATTCCATGTGCCCTAATTTTGTTCACCAACCTCTTGTGTGGGACCTTATCGAAGGCTACCTGAAAATCCAGATACACCAAATCTACCAGTTCCCCTTTGTCTACTCCACTAGATATATCCTCAAAGAACTCCAATAGGTTTGTCAAACAGGATTTCCCTTTCATAATTCCATGTTGACTCTGCCCAATCTTACTATTAGTTTCTAAGTGCCCAGTTATTGCATCCTCTTTAATAGATTCCAGCATTTTCCCAAGTACTGATGTGAGGCTAATAGGTCTGTAGTTCCCCGTATTCCCTCTCCCTCCTTTCTTAAATAGCAGGATTACATTTGCTATCCTCCAATCTGCAGGAACTGTTCCAGAATCTATAGAATTTTGGAAGATGACAACCAATGCGTCCACTATTCCAATGGCCACCTCTTTCAAAACCCTAGGATGTAGGTCATCCGGTCCTTGGCATTTGTTGACTTTTAGTCCCATTAATTTTGCTAGTGCTGTTTTTTTACTAATAATAATTTCTTAAAGTTCCTCATTCTCGTCACACCCTTGGATTTCTCATATTTCTGGGAGGTTTTTTGTGTCTTCCTCCGTGAAGACAGAAACAAAGTATTTATTTAATTTCTGTGCCATTTCCTTATTCCCCATTATAAATTCTCCCGTCTCTGACTGTAAAGGACCTTCATTTACCTTCACCAGTCTTTTCCTTTTCACATACCTATAGAAGCTTTTACAATCCATTTTTATATTTTTCGCTAGTTTGTGCTCATATTCCATTTTCCCTTTCTTTATCAATTTCATGGTCCCCTTTTTTTGATTTCTAAAATGATCCCAATCCTCAGGATGACCGATTTTTCTGGCAACTTTATAAGCTACCTCCTTTGACTTAATACTAGCTTTAATTTCTTTTGTTAGCCATGGTTGGATCACTTTTCCTTTGGGTTTTTATGCCCTAGAGGAATATATGTTTGTTGCAAATTATGCATTATTTCCTTGACTGTTAGCCATTGTATGCCCACCTTCATACCTTTTAGTGTAGTCTCCCAGTCTACCATGGCCAACTTGTCCCCCATACCCTTGTAGTTTCCTCTGTTTAGACTGAAGACCTTAGTTTCAGATTGGACTACATCACTCTCAAACTTAATGTAAAATTCAATTATACTGGACTAATCTACTGGAATTTTTGAGGATGTAACTGGTAGAATAGATAAGGGAGAACCAGTGGATGTGGTGTATTTGGACATTCAGAAGGCTTTCGATAAGGTCCCGCATAAGAGATTAGCATGTAAAGTTAAAGCACAAGGGATTAGGGGCAAGGTAGTGACTTGGATAGAGAACTGGTTGGCAGACAGGAAGCAAAGAGTTGGAATAAACGGGTCTTTTTCTGAGTGGCAGGCAGTGACTAGTGGGGTACCGCAGGGATCGGTGCTAGGACCCAAGCTATTCACAATATATATTAATGATCTAGACGAGGGAACTAGATGTAATAGCTCCAAGTTTGCAGACGACACAAAGCTGGGTGGGCATGTGTGCTGTGAGGAGGATGCCGAGAAACTCCAGTATGATTTGGACAGGTTGGGTGATTGGGCAGATGTATGGCAGATGCAGTATAATGTGGATAAATGCGAGGTTATCCACTTTGGTGGCAAAAACAGGAAGGCAGATTATTATCTGAACGGCAATAGATTTGGAGAAGGGGAAGTGCAACGAGACCTGGGTGTCCTTGTGCACCAGTCGCTGAAGGTAAGCATGCAGGTGCAGCAGACGGTTAAGAAGGCAAATGGTATGTTGGCCTTCGTAGCGAGAGGATTCGAGTACAGGAACAAGGATGTCTTGCTGCAGTTGTACAGGGCCTTGGTGAGACCACACCTTGAGTATTTTGGTCGCCTTATCTGTGGAAGGATGTTCTTGCCATGGAGGGAGTGCAGCGAAGATTCACCAGACTGATACCTGGGATGGCAGGAATGACGTATGAGGAGAGATTGGGTCGTTTGGGTTTATACTCGCTGGAGTTTAGAAGAATGAGAGGGGATCTCATTGAAACTTATAAAATTCTAACAGGACTAGACAGACTAGATGCAGGAAGGATGTTCCCGATGGCCGGGGAGTCCAGAACCAGGGGTCACAGTCTGAAGATAAGGGGTAAGCCATTTAGGATAGAGATGAGGAGGAATTTCTTCACCCAGAGCGTGGTGAACCTGTGGAATTCTCTACCACAGAAGGCAGTTGAGGCCAATTCATTAAATATATTCAAGAATGAGTTATATATATTTCTTAAGGCTAAAGGGATATGGGGAGAAGGCAGGGACAGGCTACTGAGTTTGAATGATCAGCCATGATCTCATTGAATGGCGGAGCAGGCTCGAGGGCTGAATGGCCTACTCCTGCTCCTATCTTCTATGTTTCTATGTTTCTATATTATGGTCACTTGTCCCTAAAGGCCTCTTTACCACAAGATTATTGATTAGCCCTTTCTCATTACACAGTACCAGATCCAGAATAGCCCGTTCCCTGGTTGGTTCCTCCACATACTGATCCAGGAAACCATCTCGCATGCATTCCAAGAATTCATCCTCCACACCATTAGTGGTCATTTGATTTGCCCAGTCAATATGTAGATTAAAGTCCCCCATGATTACCGTATTTCCCTTGTTACATGCACTTCTAATCTCTTGATTGATACTGTGCCCTACATTGCCATTACTGTTTGGTGGCCTATACACAACTCCCACCAATGTTTTCCGCCCTTTGCTGTTCCTTAGTTCCACCCAAACTGATTCCAGTCCTACATCACGATATGCCAAGCCAAGGTCTTTTATCTCTACCATACCAATTTCATCCCTTATTAATAGCGCTACACCACCTCCTTTTCCTTTTTGTCTGTCCTTCCTAAATATTGAGTACCCCCATTTACTTCTATTAGTGCCATTAATTCATCCACCTTGTTGCGAATGCTACGTGCATTTAGATAAAGTGCCTTCAACTTTGCCTGTTTAATATTTTTCTGCACTTTGACCCACTTTACTGTTGTCCTTTGTTTCTGCTCCCTACTAGTTTTGCTGACTACTTTTCTAACTTGCACTTCCAGCTTTATTTCTCTCCGTTCTGGGCCCAGACTTAGGTTCCCAGCCCCCTGACAAACTAGTTTAAATCCTTCCCAACAGCACTAGCAAACCCCCCTTTACTTATTGTTCTCACCTTCCATTGTTGTTTCAATCAATCCTATAAAAGAAGGGACATTCATTTATATAGCACCTTTCACAGCCTCAGTGCGTTTCACATCCAAATAAATACTTCTGAAATTATGTTTTAGGCACATGTGGTAGCCAGTTTGTGCACAGCAAGGTTCCACAAGCTGCAATGAAAGAAATGAACAGTTAATTGTGTTGGTAGAGGGATAATACTGTCCAGAACCAGGGTACTTAAGGAAGTGGCCCTAGAAATAGTAGATGCATTGCTGGTCAACTTCCAAAATTCGATAGACTCTGGAACAGTTCCCATGGATTGGTGGGTAGCTAATGTTACCCCATTATTCAAAAAAAGTGGTAGAGAGAAAACGGGGAATTATAAGCCTGACATCGGTAGTGGGGAAAATGCTAGAGTCCATTATAAAAGATGTAATAGCAGAGCACTTGGAAAACAGTGACAGGATCGGACAAAGTCAACATGGATTTACAAAAGGTAAATCGTGCTTGGCTAATCTACTGGAATTTTTTGAGGATGTAACTGGTAGAATAGATAAGGGAGAACCAGTGGATGTGGTGTATTTGGACTATCAGAAGGCTTTCGATAACATCCCGCATAAGAGATTCGCATGTAAAGTTAAGGCATATTGGATTTGGGGCAAGGTACTGACTTGGATAGAGAACTGGTTGGCAGACAGGAAGCAAAGAGTTGGAATAAACGGGTCTTTTTCCGAGTGGCAGGCAGTGACTAGTGGGGTACCGCAGGGATCGGTCCTAGGACCCTAGCTATTCACAATATATATAAATGATCTAGACGAGGGAACTAGGTGTAATATCTCCAAGTTTGCAGACGACACAAAGCTGGGTGGGCGTGTGTGCTGTGAGGAGGATGCCGAGAAACTCCAGTATGATTTGGACAGGTTGGGTGATTGGGCAGAAGCATGGCAGATGCAGTATAATGTGGATAAATGCGAGGTTATCCACTTTGGTGGCAAAAACAGGAAGGCAGATTATTATCTGAACGGCAATAGGTTGGGAGAAGGGGAAGTGCAACGAGACCTGGGTGTCCTTGTGCACCAGTCGCTGAAGGTAAGCATGCAGGTGCAGCAGGCGGTTAAGAAGGCAAATGGTATGTTGGCCTTCGTAGCGAGAGGGTTCGAGTACAGGAACAAGGATGTCTTGCTGCAGTTGTACAGGACCTTGGTGAGAACACACCCTGAGTATTGTGTGCAGTTTTGGTCGCCTTATCTGAGGAAGGATGTTCTTGCCATGGAGGGAGTGCAGCGAAGATTCATCAGACTGATACCTGGGATGGCAGGAATGACGTATGAGGAGAGATTGGGTCGATTGGGCTTATACTCGTTGGAGTTTAGAAGAATGAGAGGGGATCTCATTGAAACTTATAAAATTCTAACAGGACTAGACAGACTAGATGCAGGAAGGATGCTCCCGATGGCCGGGGAGTCCAGAACCAGGGGCCACAGTCTAAAGATAAAGGGTAAGCCATTTAGGACAGAGATGAGGAGGAATTTCTTCACCCAGAGAGTGGTGAACCTGTGGAATTCTCTACCACAGAAGGCAGTGGAGGCCAATTCATTAAATATATTCAAGAAGGAGTTAGATATATTTCTTAAGGCTAAAGGAATCAAGGGATATGGGGAGAAAGCAGGGACAGGGTACTGAATTTGGATGATCAGCCATGATCTCATTGAATGGCGGAGCAGGCTCGAGGGGCCGAATGGCCTACTCCTGCTCCTATCTTCTATGTTTCTATGTTTCTAGAACACCTCCCTGCTCTTTAAATAGTGCCATAGGATCTTTAACATCTGCCTGAACCAACAGATGGGGCTTTGATTTAACCTTTCATCTGAAAGATGTTGCTTCGAGCAATGCAGCTCTCCATCAGTACTGTACTGAAGTGTCAGCCTAGATTACATGTTCAAGTCCTGTAGTGGGGCCTGAAGATATGACCTGATTCAGAGGCAAAAGTGTTCCTGCTGACACACTGACACTTTAAAGGGCCTCAGCTGGCTTCCTTTATCAGTTCTGACATTAAATTTTAACTATACTGTCTCTTTTAAGATGCTGATTGACTCGCTCAGTATTTCCACATTTTCTTCAGATTTGCAGTTTTTAATCAGGACTAGAAATTAAACTGATAACCCCATAATGACCTGAGACATTAAGGTTCTCCGAGAGCTTCCAACAGAGTGTCACACCTTCATTCTTACTGCTTACTTCAGTGGTAGAGACCAACAAAGCCCCATAGTTACTTTCCACTCATAAAACTCACTGTGCTGAATCTCATTAGTGCAGAATCAGTTTGTAAATCCTATTTATTGCTGCGGCACATTCCTGCTGTAACTCCAACAGGAGAATGGCCACAAATTAGGCCAGGAACAGATATACGGAGCGCTGGCCTCCCTGGCTGTTTCTGTGGCCGTTGTTGAAGGTGGTGCTTCCGCCCACTCCTAAACAAGGTCACTGGGATAAGAAGGGTCATGACCAGAGGCAGGCGGTTCCTAGGCCAGGGGTTCCTGCTAAAGCATCGGCAGGCCCAGACTAGCAGATGGGTGACCCACTGCAGGGTCCAGGCCTAGGCCCTGGCCTGCACCTCCAAAGTTAGGTAAGATGACCTTAGTTTATTTAGGCCCCCTTATACAGAGGCCGATATGGCAATGTCGCCATCATTCCGGAGTGGAGCTGGAGCGCGCACGCACCACTGCATTTTGTATCCTGCTGAGGGGAGGCTGGCATAGGCACCTACCCTGTTTATTTAAATTAAGGGATCTGCCCCAACTCTGCCAGTGAGTGAATCCCAACATTTTATATCTATCTTCACAGCTTTCGCTTCTGCCAGAGTTATGAAAGGACTCGGGCTTTCCGCCCTATTTTCCCTTGATTCTTCTCCTGCTTTGCCTTTCCCTCCTCTCCTGAAGATGGTGACGTATGTGGGCCCCAATTCTGTCTCTTCCCATTGGCGACGGGACCCTGCACATATTGCTTACCACTAGCACACTGAAGTGTGTAACCTCAGGTAATTGAGCGTGTGGCAGCCATTAGTGACCCCCGTAGACTGATGTAGTAGTACACAGAAATTGGATAGCCATGAAAAAAACTCTTGCATTTATATCGCACCTTTCACTGTCACCGTTGTAATGTAGGAAATGCACCAGCCAATCTGCGCACAGCAAGCTCCCACAAACAGCAATATGATAACGACCAGATAATCTGTTTTTTAGTGATGTTGGTTGAGGGCTAAGTATTGGCCAGGACACTGGGAGAACTACCCTGCTTTTCTTCAAATAATGCCATATGTCCACCTGAGAGGGTAGATGTGGCCTTGGTTTAATGTCTCATTCGAAAGACGGCACCTCCAACAGTGTAGCACTCCCTCAGTATGCATTGGAGAATCAGCCTGGATTTTCTACTCAAGTTTCATGGAGTCGGATTTGAACCCATGACCTACCAATGAGCCACGGCTGACGATTCATGTCATGCAATTCAGCAGGAAAGGAGATAAATGTGCTGGTCATGCTGATAAAATTTATATAGTGACATATCACAACCTCAGGATATCCCAAAGTGCTGTACAGCCTATGAATTATTTTTTGAAGTGTATTCTATGCTATGCAGGTAAATGTGGCAGCAAAATTCTGTACATCAGGGTCCTTCAAACAGGAACAAAATGACCAGTTAATTTGCTCAGGTGGTGTTGGTTGAGGAGAACTCACACACCCCTCTTTAAATAGTGTCACAAAATCTTATACATCCATCTAAGCAGGCACACAAACCCAGTTGAACATCTCATCTGAAAGACGACACATTCGATAATTCAGCACTCCCTCCATACTGCACTAAATTGTCACCTTGATTATGTGCTCAAGATCTGGACTGGGGCTTAAACCTTCTGACTCAGGCCAGAGTGCTACCACTGAGCCAAGCTGGCACGAAGGCATCACCTGTTTGATACACGTGTGGGCAGCCCATTAACTAATAGCCATGGGCATAATAGTTGTGACAGTGGTGGCCTTTGAATCACTGACTTTGCTGACCCTATGTTACAACATGACTGCAGCTTGCTTGCTGTATGTAGATAGCAAACTTCTGCACTAGCCTCCTGTATTTGAGGTATTTTAAAAACAAATTTACCGTAAGGTTTAAAAAAAGGTCCCATAAATGTCAGAAATATAAAAACGTCTAATAAAAATAAACGCAGTATGAAAAGATACTGTAAATTTTGCAAAAAAAAAATTTCAAAGTCTCTTGCACTTTAAGACCGCCTTTGTCCACGGAGCTTCCCTTGTTCCCATTCCAAATGAACATGGGCACATGAGCAAACCAGGGTAGTACCGAAGATAAAAATAGAAAATGCTGGTAATACTCAGGTCAGGCAGCATCTGTTCAGAGAGAAACAGAGTTAAAGTTTCAGGTCAGTGACCTTTCATCAGAGCTGGAAAATGTTACAGATGTAACAGGTTTTAAGCAAGTAGAGGCAGGGAAAGGGGGCATGGGAGGAAAGAACAAAAGGGAAGGTCTGTGATAGGGTGGAAGGCTGGAGAGATTAAATGACAAAAGGGATGATGGTGCAAGGCAAAAGGAGATGGTAATGGGACAAGTAAAGAAACAATAGATAGTCTAGAAGAGGTGTAAATGACAATGGCAGATTCATCAACAGCTACCGCCCAAAGAAATGGGGGCAGAGGTTATGATCTGAAATTGTTGAACTCAGTGTTGAGGCCGAAAGGCTGTAAAGTCCCTAATCGAAACATAAGGTGCTGTTCCTCGAGCTTAAGTTGAGCTTCATTGGAACAGTTTAGGAGGCAGAGGTCAGAGTGGGAGTGGAGAATTAAAGTGACAAGCAACCGGAAGCTCAGGGTCATGCTTGTGGACTGAACGGAAGTGTTCCGCAAAAAGGTCACCCAATCTTTTGTAGTAGTTCTTGTCTAGTACTGAAAATGCTCATTTAGATATATTTTGAATGAAATCTAGGGACTGTCTGAGGCTAAAGCATAAACTGGGCGCCAGCACAGAATGCAGAAGACTGCAGACGTGCAGCAAGGTGGAAATGGGTACAGGGTCTGCTCTGTTAATGCCAGTGATTCCTTTGCACGCGTGGCATAGCTCCAGTGCCCTGACGCCGCGCACTGCAGAATTGGCCCCATGGTTCTACCGCATCGGAATCCCTCAGTACCTTGCTCAAGATGCCATTCTTCCGATGTGCGTAGTGAGTGTCAGGAAGTTATTCAGCAATGGAAGGCATAGCAACTGAGCCCAATCCTGTCCGCACAAAAATTGGGGGTAATTTTAATCTGGAGGAGCGTGTGAGTTTGGGTGCGGGGTTAAAACCGGCAAAAATTTTAGCGCGTCGGGAAGCCAGCTCAACCCGTCGACAGGTCCTCATCACACCTGCTGCCACGGATTGGACGCCAAACCCGGAAGTAAAATGCTAATGAGATGGCTGAGTTAAAAAGCCATTGACAGACGCTGAACTCATTTCCAGGTTTCCTGGGCGATATCGGACCCGCTCCTAGCGCGTCTCCGGGTTAATATCGAGGTCATATTTTTCTGTATGGATCACAAGCTAGCCATCAGAAGTGGAAACTGTGGCAGAGGCTAATTGTGATGTCCTGCTAGCTCCCGTGCTGTGGTCAGCTAACTCAGCACAAGCCTGGCAGTTTTCTGGTCTGTCAGGTACGGCGGCACATCTGGCAGTGCATTCACCTGTTGAGTCATTGGAGAGACTCCAAAACCCCAGTCTTTAATGGATGGTTAACCATGTAGTTTGTATCTGAGGTGCACCATTAATTCTACTGTGTGGTTACTGGGACGCTTTTACTATATAAATAGAAATATACCTCCATGAAACTAGGCAGTATTTGTGCCCTGTAGAATAGGTATATTTGAGGCTCCTATTTTAAATTAAAACTAGTTAATAGAATACACTGACACATTTGCACAGCATTCTGCCTCAATGAAACAGAACAAAGCCAGATGCCTATGGTAGAGGAGACAGTTAACTAGTGATTTAAGCTGCAGTGTGAAATTGAGAGGTATTAGGAGAAAATGGGGTAGGTTTTCACCTTCACCGCCTGGGCAATAATCGAGCGGGATGATTGCACATGCTAATCAAGTACAGATATCATTTTGCAGTCAGGTGGAGCTGTTGAGTCTTTCATGGCCAATCTTGAAAAGCAGCAATAAAAAGCACATAAGCAAATTTCCTACTTCAAAAAAACAAAGTTGAGAAGCTTTTTATAGGAACATTGGAATTTTTTGATCTTCTACTAGTTTTATTAGAACTTTGACAAATCTGATCTAACGAAAACAATTTTGAGAGTGTGTACTGTGTCATATCTGAGAAACTATATTAAAGTATCACATCTACCATTCCCAAAATGTACAATTATTAATTAGATCACTTAGATATTACTATCACATTGGAATTTATTGATAATAAATCTTTTCTTTGACTTTTTCTTGCTGATTTTCTTCACTCCTGGAGGCATTGACTCCTGGATAAAGTATGATGCCATGACACCGTACAACCTCTTATCGTCTCACCCATTATTCATGTGCTCATCACATTTTAGGATTTCATGACCATTTTGCCAAATCCTTTCAGTGACACCAATTTTTCCTAGGAACATAAGAACAGGTATAGGCCATTCAGCTCCTTGAACCTGTTTTGCTGTTCAATTAGATAATGGCTGATCTGCATTTTAACTCCATCTACCCACCTTGGCTCTGTACCCCTTGATACCCTTGCCTAACAAAAATGACCCCCAGCCTCAACAGCTTTTTGGGGGAAGAAAGTTCCAGATTTCCACTTCCCTTTGTTTTTTTTTAATTTGCTCACGGGATGCGGGTGTCGCTGGCAAGGCCAACATTTATTGCCCATCCCTAATTGCCCTTGAACCGCTGCAGTCCGTGTGGTGAAGGTACTCACACAGTGCTGTTAGGGAGGGAGCTCCAGGATTTTGACCCAGCGACAATGAAGGATCGGTGATATATTTCCAAGTCAGGATGGTGTGTGACTTGAAGGGGGAACTTGGAGGTGGTGGTGTTCCCATGCACCTGCTGCCCTTGTCCTTCTAGGTGGAAGAGGTCGCGGGTTTGGGAGGTGCTGCCGAAGAAGCCTTGGCGAGTTGCTGCAGTGCATCTTGTGGATGGTACACACTGCAACCACGGTGCACCGGTGGTGGAGGGAGTGAATGAGGTGCCAATCAAGCGGGCTGCTTTGTCTTGGATGGTGTCGAGCTTCTTGAGTGTTGTTGGAGCTGCACTCATCCAGGCAAGTGGAGAGTATTCCATCACACTCCTGACTTGTGCCTTGTAGATGGTGGAAAGACTTTGCGGAGTCAGGAGGTGAGACACTCACCGCAGAATACCCAGCCTCTGACCTGCTCTTGTTGCCACAGTATTTACGTGGCTGGTCCAGTTCAGTTTCTGGTCAAGGGTTACCTACAGGATGTTGATGGTGGGGGATTCAGCGATGGTAATGCCGTTAAATGTCAATGGACGGTGGTTAGACTCTCACTTGTTGGAGATAGTCATTGCCTGGCACTTGTGTGGTGCGAATGTTACTTGCCACTTATCAGCTCAAGCCTGAATGTTGTCCAGGTCTTGCTGCATGCGAACATGGACTGCTTCATTATCTGAGGAGTTGTGAATGGAACTGAACACTGTGCAATCATCAGCGAACATCCCCACTTCTGACCTTATGATGGAGGGAAGGTCATTGATGAAGCTGCTGAAGATGGTTTGGCCTAGGACAATGCCCTGAGGAACTCCTGCAGTGATAAGTGACCTCCAACAGCCATAACCATCTTCCTTTGCACTAGGTATGACTCCAGCCACCTGTTTCCCATTGACTTCAATTTTACTTGGGCTCCTTGATGCCACACTCTGTCAAATTCTGCCTTGATGTCAAGGGCAGCAACTCTCACCTCACCTCTGAAATTCAGCTCTTTTGTCCATGTTTGGACCAAAGCAGTAATGAGGTCTGGAGCCAAATGATCCTGGCGGAACCCAAACTGAGCATCGGCAAGAAGGATGTTGGTGAGTAAGTACCGCTTGATAGCACTGTCGACGACACCTTCCATCACTTTGCTGATGATTGAGATAAGACTGATGGGGCGGTAATTGGCTGGATTGGATTTGTCCTGCTTTTTGTGGACAGGACATACCTGGGCAGTTTTCCACATTGTCGGATAGATGCCAGTGTTGTAGTTGTACTGGAACAGCTTGGCTGGAGGCGTGGCTAGTTCTGGCGCACATGTCTTCAGCATGACAGGCGGGTTGTTGTCGGGGCCCATAGCCTTTGCTGTATCCAGTGCGCTCAGCCATTCCATGATATCACGTGGAGTGAATTGAATTGGCTGAAAACTGGCTGATGTGATGATGTGACCTCAGGAGAAGGCCAATATGGATCATCCACTCGGCACTTCTGGCTGAAGCTGGTTGCAAACGCTTCAGCCTTGTCTTTTGTGTAAAGAAGTGCTTTGTGACATCACCACTGAATGGCCTAGCTCTAATTTTATGGTCCTGTACGCTGTCTGAACATCTTACTCTTATGGGAGTTAACTCTCACTACGTCTGACTATAAATTGTACGCACCTACTCAAAAACAGAAAAATACTGTTTCAAATGCTCCAGCCATCTGCACATTATATTCAGAGACGAGGCTACAGCAAGTATTCGCTGGGTTCAGGGAGAAAACATAGGGTTGGTCGTCCTTCCATCCAGTATAGGCATTTGGTGCCTTAATAAAGCTGTTGTCCCTTTCTGTATCGTCAGTTACCCATGATTACATCAAACTGTTCCCTGAACAGTAAATGTAGAAGGGTGTTGCAGATTTTGCAGCTTTATGTACTGTGGTATCTTGTGGGAATTAACTGTTATAACTGAATTTAAATTAGCTGCAATAAGTCCAAGATCATTCTAGTTATATGAGAGCAAGTACTCGAATATTAATTTTACATTTTGACGGTACTGCAGGGACCAGAGTTATGAAAAATGTCACTAATTTAAATAAGCCTGAATATATAATAAGGCGAGATATTTTCTTCATTCCATTAATTTTAAAATAAAAGGAAAGTGAGTAAACTGGTAAGCAGGACTGGCAAAAAGTGATAAAGCAATTTTTGTCTGTTTTTGCTGCCACTCAGACTTCTTCCTTTGCTAAAATATGATTGCAAAAGTTACACAGAATCGTTGTTAAAGGGTAGACAAAAGAGACTCAAGTAATTTTGTTTTCATGGATGGAGGAATAGGAAAATTGGAGTTCCCTACTTACAGTCAGACTTGTAATAAGCAAGCATAAGAGGGGTGATTTTCTCAGTAAACAGCAGTGGCAAGATCCCTCGACCTTCTCCAGTATATCATAAAATAGACGACTTCCAGATAGTATGAGCAGTGATCAGCTTTATCTGCCGCCAGCACGTACTAAGATTTTAACAGAGGACTGAGAGAAACAGTGCGGCCGATTTGAACTGACTGTCCAGCATAAACTGGGCATTAGTAGCTTGAAAATGGTGTTGGGTCACTTAAAATTCCGATTACGCTGGCGCGCCAACCCCTGTCATCCTGAGTAGAGTCTTGAGAAGGGTCTGCGTGTTTCAGGCGGGAGGCCATTTTTAACATGCAAATAGTGGTTCCATGATGTATACAGGACTGCTAATTGCAATTTTGAGGTACAAGTATGCGTTGAGCAGCATAATCAAGGTACCTTAAAGGGACAACTGGAGACTGCTCAAAGAACAGCCTAAAGAAATTTTTAACTTTCAATTTTGTAGGGCCAAGAGGAGCATTCCCACTCCTTCTGGTCCCACAAAAATACTCCAGCCCAAAGTTGGCCTGTGCATGCACCCCACGCCCTGAGTGTTGCCTACCCCCGTCCAGGCTCCAATTGTCAGCTGCCTCCTTTGCAGAGCCAGCCGATTTCCTGTTCTCCCCAATCAGCAAGCTGCCACGGAGCACTGATTTGGTTGGTGCAGTTTGATGAAAGGGGGTAAGAATTGGGTAGCGCCCCAAAAAAGTTAGCGCCCCACGGCCGAATTTCCCAGGTAGCGTCCCAAGAGGGAGGAGGGGCGCTACTGGAAGTGCACCGCGTCCCTCTTTCAGCACTGCGAGCCAATATCGTGGCGCAACGTGCCGCAGCGCCACGGTACTGCAGGCCTTCCTCCTCTTATAAAAGGTGAGGAGCCTGACGCAGAGCGTCCCGTCGCCCAGCTGGGCCACCAGGGATCGGGAGTGTCTGCAAACAAGCCCGGCACTCAAGAAGAGTGCCGGGCTCATGGAGAGCAGCCAGCACCCCGCGAGAGGGCTTCACGGGGGCCGGGGACAGCAACGGCGGCAGGTGCTGGCAGGCGGCCAGCAACAAAAATGGCCGCCCTCCACCTCCCCTTTAACTAGTGCTGCCCCGCCCGCAGGTAGGCCCCCCCTGACCCCGGCGGACATAGCGTCCAGCGGTAATTTGGGGGGCGCCACCCAATATTACAGCTGGGGTGCGAGCGGGGTGCTGCACACAGCAGTGATGTTATCGTCGGTGGCGCAGCACCGCTGCTAACCTCCCACTGAATTTCTTGAATAGTGGCGTTACATTTGCCACCTTCCAATCCGTGGGAACCGTTCTAGAATCAATGGAATTTTGGAAGATGACAACCAATGCATCACTATCTCGATAGCCACCTCTTTCAAAACCCAGGTGTCCCCAGGAAACTTAAAACTTGGTAAATTATAAGTGCAAGTTGTTTCTTCTTCTCTTCGTTGTCATTTGATTCATCGGTTGATACTGTGCGTCTTTTCTTTTTGTGCTTGGTTGATGCCAAGTTATCCTTATAATTTTTTCATTACTACATCTTCATGGTATCGGATGGCATTCATCAGTATCAACTTAGTAATCTTGGCTTCATTCTCAATAGGGACTGATATTTCTCATCTGTTCCTTACTCCTAGACAATTTATTCATCTTGTTGTGGCAAAGCCACCAAAGGACTCCTGTATAACTGCCTTTAACAAGAGTGCTACAGCACCTAAGTTGTTTACTGTATGTAAATAGCCAGTTCTGGGTAGGTCCCAGAATCAGCGCGATGACGTCATCACGTTGGTCATGTGACATCCCGAACGGCGGGAAACGTGATGACGTCATGACGTCAGACTGGGAGGTTCCCAGTTCAGACCTCGTGAATCCAGCATTAAGAAAAGACCTGTTGATTGTTTCTCCTGCATACCATTGTTTGTTCTCTAGTTTACATTGAACTTCATTTTATTATTGGACTGACTCGATCTCAGTACTTCAGTTAGGGATCTGTCGATTCCTACATTGGTGACCCCGAAGCTTCGCGGACGATTTTCGCGGAGGATGCGCAGAAAACAACGATGGATGTCAATGCAGCGACCTTGAAGCTCCCTCAATTTTGGGAACAACAGGCGGCCTCCTGGTTCGTCCAAGCGGAGGCTCAGTTCCAGCTTCGGAACATCGTGCTGCTGGATCAGACCCGTTATCTTTACGTGGTCTCCGCACTGGACAGCTCGACGGCTTCAAGGATCATCAGCCTGCTGGAGACCCCGCCCGTGGATAACAAGTATGATACGCTTAAGGCGTGACTAATGCAGGTTTTTGGCCTCACGAAAGCGGAGCGCGCGCGATGTTTACTCACACTGCTCGGGTTAGGCGACGCCAAGCCATTCGAGTTGATGAGCCAGATGCTCACGCTCCTCAGTTCCGAGCCGCAGTGTTTCCTGTTTCGGGAACTCTTCCTGAGCCAGCTCCCCGAGCAGGTGCAAGCAGCCCTCGCCAGGTCGGACGCTGCGGATGGTGTAGCGCTCGCGGCCGAAGCCGACACCATTTATGCGGTGATGCAGCAATACTGCGCAACCTCGAAGCGTCGCGCCCCGAAGAACCCCGCCTTGGCACCTCCACCATCCGGGCTCTGTTACTATCACGCCCGTTTCGGTCCAAAAGCCAGATGCTGCCGTCCTCCCTGTAGTTTCGTGCCTCATGCACCGAGAAAGCAACAGCACTGGCTGCGCGAGCCGAAGGACGACCCCGAGGTCAGTTTCGCACCTACGATGGCGGTTGGAGATTCCGGGAATATCGGAGTCGTTCGAACAGGCTCGTCCGACCTCCTCTGCGATTTACTTTTGCGGTTAAAGACACTTCTGGGGGGGCGCATGTGGCAAAGCCACCAAAGGACTCCTGTATAACTGCCTTTAACAAGAGTGCTACAGCACCTAAGTTGTTTACTGTATGTAAACAGCCAGTTCTGGGTAGGTCCCAGAATCAGCGCGATGACGTCATCATGTTGGTCACGTGACATCCCGAACGGCGGGAAACGTGATGACGTCATGACGTCAGACTGGGAGGTTCCCAGCTCAGAGCTCATGAAGCCAGCATTAAGAAAAGACCTGTTGATTGTTTCTCCTGCATACCATTGTTTGTTCTCTAGTTTACATTAAACTTCGTTTTATTATCGGACTGACTCGACCTCAGTACTTCAGTTCGGGATCTGTCGATTCCTACATCATCTTAATTCATTGTCAACACTGAGTTCTTTACGCCTTTATCGGTTTATATTGGGTTACTCATATCATCTTTATGTGTCATTCCATGCCCACAGAATGGGGTGAGACTGAGCTGTAAGGTTCCATATTCAATTTCAAATCTTTATGAAATTACTTGATATCAGGCAGGTCCCAGCTGGAGGTGCTACAGTTGGTCTGAGCAACCAAGGCCGGGGAGTCATAGAGTCATAGATTCATAACGCCACAGAAGGAGGCCATTCGGCCCATTGAGTCCATGCCAGCTCTCTGCGGAACAATACAGTCAGTCCCATTCCCCTGCTCTATCCCCGTAGCCCTGCAAGTTTATTTCCCTTAAGTGCCTATCCAGTCTCCCCTTGAAAACATTGAGTGTGTCCGCTTCCATCACTTCCGTTGGCAGAGAATTCCAGGCTATCACCACTCGCTGTGTAAATTTTTTTTCCTCACATCCCCCCTGTATCTCTTGCCCAAAACCTTAAGTCCCCTAGTCCTTGTACCATCAACTAGTGGGAACAGCCTTTCCCTGTCTAGCCTATCCAACCCCATCATAATCTTGTACACCTCTATCAACTCACCCCTCAACCTCCTTTGCTCCAATGAAAAGAAATCCAGCTTCTCCAACCTGTCCTTGTAGCTAAGATCCCCCATCCCCGGAACCATTCTGGTAAATCTCCTCTGCACCCTCTCAAGGGCCTTCACATCCTTCGTAAAGTGTGGTGACCAGAACTGGACGCAGTATTCTAGTTGTGGCCTAACCAGCGCTTTATAAAGGTTCAGCATATGTTCTCTACTTTTGTATTCAGTGTATTGATTTCTTTGTGGGTTCAATGATGAGACATTTATGAAAGAGAATGAGTTTTAATCTAAAGTCTGTTCAACTCTTTATACAGCATTTACAGGAGACATTATGCTAGTGATGCATCTAGAATGAAACTGAAACTAAACTGAACTGCCTTGCTTGTCTCGGTCACATGACCTCTGCTGGTCAGGCATAAGTAATCAATACCTGCAAACAAGCTGGTAAGGCATCATAATCGAACAGGCAAATACCATCTCTATTTGCTGATGTAAGAAGTCACACAACACCAGGTTATAGTCCAACAGCTTTATTTGAAATCACAAGCTTTCGGAGCGCTGCTCCTTCTTCAGGTGAAGTGGAGAAATGCATAAAGACACAGCTTATATAGTCAGAGAATCATGTCAGATGTTTACAGGTAACCTTTCCAACTGCCATTTATCGCACCTCGGCAGAGAGATAATCACAGCAGTCAAAGGTGTGAATGGTGTCCAAACAGGTCAGTCAGGGAAACATTACATCAAAGAACAATGAGGTGGGGTCACAAGGGGTCAAATATTGCAGATGCTGGGGTCTGTATGAAAAACAAAAAAACAGACAAAAAACATTTTTTTTGGCTGGAAATCACAGCAGGTCCGGCCGCATCTGTGTAGAGAGAACAAGCCAATGTCGACTCGAGTCTGGATGACGCTGCATCAGGTGGGGTTACATGTAGCGTGACATGAACCCAAGATCTCGGTTGAGGCCGTCCTCATGAGTGCGGAACTTGGCTATCAGTTTCTGATATCTATTTGCTGATATCATTACATCTCCTTTTCTTAAAACAAAAGTATTTTACTTTTAACTAACAACATGTTTTCTTTGTATTAATCTGCATTTTAACTGCAACACTTAATGAACTTACATTATCATTATCATGATCAAGGTTTTTTAACCTTGCTTTGTGTGTTCACATGAAATATGTAAATACACTAGAACTTGAAGAAAGAATAAGATAACATTACTTCCTTCTATAACAATAGTCCTTAAATTTGCTCAATGAGTCTCTCAGGAGGCTTCATGTGTCTCGAGGATTTTCTGATTGATTGTCCTTGAATCTGAGTTGTTGCCTCAGATGATGTGTTCTCAGCTGTGTGATCAGGTTGTTCAACAGTATCAGTCTCTTGACCTGCTGTGGCTGGTCCCATGAGAAGATCTCAACGATTTCTTCTCAGAACAGCACCCTCATCTCTCTGAATGGTGTATGATCTTGGTTGGACTTCACTCAGGACAGTTCCCTTCTGAGTCCATGTGTTTGTTTTGTCTTTGAACCTTACTTGGTCACCAGTGTGGAGTTCATGTAGGTTTTGTGTTCCTCTGTCATAGTAGTACTTTTGCTTTTCTTTCTGTTGCTCTTTGAACTTCCTCACTTTCTCCCCCTCTTTTGTTTTCAGGAGGTTCTCCGGGATGGGTAGGTTTGACCTTAGCCGACGTCCCATAAGGAGTTGGGCTGCTGACATAGCACACTCGAGCGGCGTTGTGCGGTATACAAGCATGCTCTGGTAGAAGTCAGTTCCACTGTCTTTTGCCTTGTACATCAGTCTTTTCACTGTCTGGACCGATTTTTCCACTAGACCATTGGACTGTGGAAAGTGAGGACTTGACGTTGTGTGGACAAAGTCCCACTCTTTGGCAAAGTGTCGGAAACTTGCATTGTAAAACTGAGGTCCGTTGTCTGTGAAGACCTCGCTTGCCACGCCATGTCTGGAGAATATGGCTTTCATACATGTTATCACAGCATCTGCAGTGGTGGTGTGCAGTCTACAAACCTCTGGATACAGGAGTAATAGTCTGTGACTACAAGATAGTCCTTCCCTTGACATACGAATAGGTCAGCGCCTACCTTCTGGTAAGGTCTGTCTGGTGCTGGGTGTGGCTTTAGTGGTTCTACCGATTGCTTGCTCGATATTTCAGGCATATTGTGCAGTTTGACACCTCATTTGTCACATCTTGGTTGATTCGTGGCCAGTACATCACCTCTCATGCTCTTTTCTTACACTTTTCGATTCCCAGATGTCCTCCATGGATCCTTTTTAGCATCTCTTTTCTCAGACTCTTTGGGATAACTATTTTACTTCCTTTGTAGATGATGTCTTCGACCACTGATAGCAGAGTACTGGAACTGCAGGGCGCAACTATGTCAGGTGAGCAGTCTTGCTTCATGTTGGGCCATCCATCCAAGATGCTTTTCCTCAGTCATCTCATTGTTTCATCTTTGTTTGTCTCAGTCTTTATGAGCTCCATTTTTGCATCTGCTATGGGCAGTGCACTTGTGATCATGTCCACATAGGCGTTCACTTTTTCATCCATTGTGGTGTTTGCGGGCTCACTTGGTCTACAGCTCTGGACAACGTGTCTGCTGTATACATCAGCTTACCCGGTGTGTACGCAACATTCAGTGTATAGCGTTGCAGCCTGATCATCATTCTTTGTATTCTAAGCGGACAGCTATTTAGTGGCTTTTGGAACAATGCAATCAAGGGCTTATGGTCAGTCTCTACACTGATTGCTTGTCCTGCCACAAACTAGTGAAATCTTTCACAGGCGTATGTGATGCTGAGCAGCTCCTTTTCTATTTGAGCATATCGCGTCTCCGCGTCTGTCATTGAGCGTGATGCATATGCAATAGGTTGCCAGTAGTCATATTTTTGCAGAAGAACGGCACCGAGCCCACTCTGTGATGCATCTGATGATATCTTGATGGGTCTCGCTGGGTCATAAAACCTCAGAACTGGTTCCTCTGTGAGCAGTTTCTTTAGATCGCTCATGACTTCTCATGCTCATGATTCCATTCCCATTCTATGTTCTTTTCAGTTAGTCTTCTTAGTGGCGCCATCTTTTCTGAGAGGTTGGATATGAATTTACCCATGTCGTTGATCATTCCATTAAACCTCTGCACGTCCTTTTTGCATTGTGGCTTTGGCATATTCTCAATGGCGGACACCTTTCTGGGATCTGGTCTGATGCCCTCACTGCTAAGGATATCTCCCACGAATGTCAGTTCTGTCACCCCGAGCTGGCATTTCTCTCTATTCAGCTTCAGGTTTGTTTTCCTTGTTGCTTCCAGCACTTTTTTCAGTCTCTCGTCATGCTCAGTTCTCGTGGTTCCCCATACTATGATGTCATCCGTTGATGTATCAACTCCCTCCAGGTGCTCATAGATCATATGGATAGTCTTGTGATACACTTCAGGAGCTGAGGCAATGCCAAATGGTAACCTTAGGAATCTGTATCTGCCAAATGGACTGTTGAACATGCACAGTCTTGAACTTGCTTCGTCCAGCTTCATCTGCCAAAATCCTGATGATGCATCTAACTTGCTGAAATATTTTGCATTTGCAAACTGTGCCATGATTTCCTCACGTGTAGGAAGCTTGAAGTGCTCTCTCTTTATTGCTCTGTTTAGATCTCTTGGATCCAGGCAAATTCTGAGCTTTCCATTCTTTTTGTCCACTACGACGAGGCAACTCACCCACTCAGTTGGCTCATCTATCTTCTGAATCACGTTCAGGCTTTCCATCCTGTCCAACTCTGCCTTCAGTTGCTTTTGAAGAGCAAACGGAACTTTTCTGCATGGATGTATGACCGGTGTCATACTTTTACCTACTCTGATCGTGTGTTCTCCTGGAATGCAGCCTAGACCCTTAAATAGGTCTTTGTACTCTTTCATGAGTTCATCATAGACTGTCTCTCCTTCGCTTTCCACAACGAGGACTCTCTTTACCAGGTTCAGTCTCTCACAGGCTTTTAAACCTAGTATGGCTTGCACCTCCTTTGGCACCACGATTAATGCTAACGTGTGCTCTCTGTCCTTGTGTGTCACTTTGACAATGCATCTTCCTTTCACTGGTATTTCAGTACCTGAGTATCCTGTCACTTTCACTTAGATTCCATGTATCTTTGGTCTGGGTCTAATTTTCTTAAAATCAGTCTCTGATATCACATTAACTTGTGCTCCAGTATCCAATTTAAATGGAATGTGTATGTCATTCACTTTTAGTGTCAACATCCAGTCTCTTTCTTCTTTTTTGTTTTCAGACACAACATCTACATAGAACTCCTCTATGTCGCTTTCATCTACTGCATGGACCTTGCTTTGTTGCGCTTGGTTCTTACAGCAACGGGCATAATGGTTGTTCTTGTTGCAACTATTGCATGTTTTACCATATGCTGGACACTTTTTTGGTGGATGCTGTGTACCGCATCGACTACATGACTTTCGATTGTCCCTTTCATTTTCGTTCGCTGGCCACGCCTCTTTTTTCACATTGGCGCTCGTTTTGTTAAATGGTTTGTATCCATTCTTTCTCACTGCATCCACATTGCAGCTATTGTCACTGAACAGCTCCTTTGCCTGCAACTTCACAGTCTCTGTAGCCCTACACAGTGCTATGGCTTTTCCCAGGTCTAGATCTTGCTCTCTTAGCAGTCTTTCCCTTAGACCATTATCCGGAATACCACACACCAGTCTGTCTTTTATCAGCGAGTCTGTCAGTCCCCCAAATTCACATGATTTGCTTCTGTTTCTCAGTTCAGTCACATACTGATCAATAGTCTCACCCGTTTTCTGCACACATGTGAAAAATCTGTGCCTCTCAAACATCACGTTACGTTTAGGTATGCAGTAGGCCTCAAACTGTTCCATTATTTTATCTAGCTTCATTTTGTCTCCATTAGCAGCGAATGTGAAGTTATTATACACCTCCAGCGCTTCATCACCCACGACATGTAAGAACAGTGACAATTTCCTTTTATTACTTTTCTCGTCAGCTCCGATTGCTGATAAATACAACCCCACACGTTGTTTGAACCTCCTCCAATTTTCAGCCACATTACCTGTCAACTGAAGCGTCGCCGGTGGGAGTCAACCTTCCATTTTTCACTTCGTTAGCTATTCTCTAATGGTAAGTAACGATGTTCTCTTTTGGCTTGCTAATCTGTGGAGAGCTGATTTAACTTCAGATTTTTTCTCTTCATCTCTTTCAATCACTTCTGACACCATGTATTGATTTCTTTGTGGGTTCAATGATGAGACATTTATGAAAGAGAATGAGTTTTAATCTAAAGTCTGTTCAACTCTTTATACAGCATTTACAGGAGACATTATGCTCGTGATGCATCTAGAATGAAACTGAAACTAAACTGAACTGCCTTGCTTGTCTCGGTCACATGACCTCTGCTGGTCAGGCATAAGTAATCAATACCTGCAAACAAGCTAGTAAGGCATCATAATCGAACAGGCAAATACCATCTCTATTTGCTGATATCATTACATTCAGAACCTCTATTTATGAAGCCCAAGATCCCATATGCTTTGTTAACCACTCTCTCAATATGCCCTGCCACCTTCAGGGACCTATGCATATTGTGGTAAACCACTGTTATTGTTGTTCACCGTTGTTGTTGTTGTTGCACACTGTTGTATCTATGCATGCCTCAGCTGGCTCCGCCCCTGGCTCCACCCACATGCCCAGGTATAAAGGTGACTGCTCTGCAGCTCCCCCTGCCTTCTTGGAAACCAGTCAACCACGAGAGGCATGCTCTGTTCTTTGTTAATAAAAGCCTTTTAGTTACTCTCCTAACTCTCCGTCTTTTATGAGTAATTGGTAGCGCATCAATTTTATTAACAAAAACAAAATGTCGGCACCAAACGCTGAGCAGCAGGCGCTGCAGCAAATGACGGCACCAAACGCTGAGCAGCAGGCGCTGCTGCATGCCCTCAGACCAACATGACTGGACCTAGACCCTCAAGAGGCGGGTTCGTCTACCAAGTTCGCACAATGGCTGCGTTGCTTCGAAGCTTACCTGGAAGCCTCAGCCGTGACACTGGATGGAAACAAACTAAAAATCCTGGCCTCCAAGGTGGGCCACCAAGTCTACATGCTCATCCAGGACGCGACTACCTACGCGGCGGCTATCGATCTGCTAAAAGGACAATACACACGCCCGGTAAATACGGTTTATGCCAGACACCTCCTGAGATCCCGCAAACAGCAGACCGGGGAATCGGTGGAGGCATTCCTACGGGCACTACAGATACTCGGCCGAGCCTGCGATTGTAAAGAGGTATCGGCCGCGACACACACGGAGGGACTTATCCGAGATGCTTTCGTTGCGGGCCTCAAGTCCGACTACTCCCGGCAGAGACTGCTGGAGAAGGGCGAAATCGACCTGAAGGAGGCAGTGTCCCTCGCGCTCTCGCTAGATGTGGCCCACCGGAATATGGACGCATTCTCCCCTAACCGCTCCGCACCATGGACGCCGCAACCTTGGGTCATGGGACCGCCACCCCCGGCACCAACTGCTGCAGCGATGTCCAAGGGCCCGAAATGTTACTTTTGTGGCCAGGCAAAACACCCCAGAGCACGCTGCCCGGCGAAAAACGCTACCTGCTCTGGCTGCGGGAAGAAAGGACACTACGTCAGCACCTGCAAAGGTAAAACCGCTAACGCCAGCAGCGCTGCCTGTGAACCGTGGGGGCAGCCATCTTGTCCGCCATCTTGGACACCCCCAGCTGCGTGGGGATCGGGATCATGGGCGCAGCCATTTTGTCCGCCATCTTGGACGCCTCCAACTCCAATCGTGGGTGACCCGGACTCAACCACCGCCTCGTCTGACGACCACAGCGACTCGCTCGAACATACGCTGGCCTCCGTGACGCTGGACCAATCTCTCCCTCACCAACTGTCCAGGTCCATGATGGACATTACGGTAAACGGCCGCGCCACTACCTGCCTTTTCGACAGCGGGAGCACGGAGAGCTTTATCCACCCCGACACGGTGCGCAGTTACTCTCTCCCGGTCCTGCCAACGCACCATCGGATCTCTATGGCTTCTAAATCCCATTCAGCAGACGTCGGTGGCTACTGTGTAGTGACCCTTTCAGTAAGGGGCACAGAATACAAACATTTTAAACTTCTTGTCCTGCCCCATCTCTGCGCTGCCGTTTTACTGGGGTTGGATTTTCAGTGCCACCTTAAAAGTGTCACATTAGCGTACGGCGGACCCCTCCCCCCACTCACAGTCTGCAGCCAGCAGCTTTTAAATTGCCCGCCGCACACCATTTGCAGCCTCTCCACGCTTAAAGTCCCCCCCCCTTGTTCGCTAACCTCACCCGCGACTGTAAGCCCATCGCTACCAAAAGCAGGCGGTACAGTGCCGGGGATAGGAGCTTCATTAAATCCGAAGTAGCAAGACTCCTGAAGGAAGGGATTATTGAGGGTAGCACTAGCCCATGGCGAGCACAAGTGGTGGCGAAAAACAGCGCCTAGTTATTGACTACAGCCAGACGATCAATCGCTACACCCAGTTAGATGCATACCCACTCCCCCGCACATCTGACATGGTCAATCAGATAGCACAATACCGGGTGTTCTCGACGATTGATCTGAAGTCAGCATACCACCAGCTCCCCATCAGGGCTGAGGACCGCCAGTACACAGCTTTTGAAGCTGACGGTCATCTCTACCACTTCCTCCGAGTCCCCTTCGGCGTCACCAACGGGGTTTCGGTCTTCCAAAGGGAGATGGACCGAATGGTTGACCAGAACGCGCTGCAGGCCACCTTCCCCTATCTAGACAACGTCACCATCTGCGGCCACGACCAGCAGGACCATGACGTTAACCTAGAGAAATTCCTCCGTACGGCCCAGCGGCTGAATCTAACATACAACAAGGACAAATGTATGTTTCGCACCATGCGCCTCGCCATTCTTGGCTGCGTAGTGGAGAACGGAGTCATCGGCCCCGACCCCGACAGAATGCGCCCCCTTATGGAGCTCCCCCTCCCCCACTGCCAAAAAGCACTGAAGAGATGCCTAGGGTTTTTCTCTTACTATGCTCAGTGGGTGCCCAACTATACGGACAAAGCCAGACCCCTCATCAAGTCCACCTCCTTCCCCCTGACAGCAGAGGCATGTGCAGCCTTCACTCTCATAAAAAGAGATATTGCGAAGGCCACAATGCACACAGTGGATGAGTCCATCCCTTTCCAAGTGGAGAGCGACGCATCCGACTTCGCCCTAGCTGCAACCCTTAACCAGGCGGGGAGACCCGTGGCCTTTTTCTCAAGGACCCTCCAGGGCCCCGAGATTCAACACTCCTCTGTCGAAAAGGAGGCCCAGGCCATTGTGGAAGCGGTGCGACATTGGAGGCATTACCTGGCCGGAAAACGATTTACCCTGCTCACTGACCAGCGTTCAGTAGCTTTTATGTTTAACAATAAGCAGAGGGGCAAAATCAAGAACGACAAGATCTTGAGGTGGAGAATTGAACTCTCCACCTACAATTACGATATCTTATACCGGCCCGGGAAACTCAATGAGCCCCCAGATGCCCTGTCACATGGTACATGCGCCAACGCGCAGGTTGATAGACTGCAGACCCTCCACAATGACCTCTGCCACCCGGGGGTCACCAGGTTCTTCCATTTCATCAAATCCTGTAACCTGCCCTACTCCATCGAGGAGGTCAGGACCATGACCAGGAACTGCCAAATCTGTGCCGAGTGCAAACCGCATTTTTATAGGCCAGACAGAGCAAGCCTGATCAAGGCCACTCGCCCCTTCGAGCGCCTGAGCGTCGATTTTAAAGGGCCCCTCCCCTCCTCTGACCGCAAGGTGTACTTCCTCAACATAATTGATGAGTACTCCCGTTTCCCGTTTGCCATCCCTTGCCCAGACATGACCAGTACCACGATCATTAAAGGTCTGAACGACCTTTTCGCCTTGTTCGGCTTCCCTAGCTATATCCATAGCGACCGGGGCTCATCCTTTATGAGCGACGAACTCCATCAGTACCTGCTCACGAGAGGTATTGCTACAAGCAGAACCACCAGCTACAACCCCCGGGGGAACGGCCAGGTGGAAAGAGAGAACGCGACGGTTTGGAAGGCCGTCCTCTTAAACTTAAAATCTAAGGGCCTTCCGACCTCTCGCTGGCAGGAGGTCCTCCCTGCAGCGCTCCACTCCATTCAGTCACTGCTTTGTACGGCCACCAATGCCATCCCCCATGAAAAAATGTTCACTTTCCCCAGGAAGTCCACATCGGGGACCTCGCTACTGACATGGCTGATGTCTCCAGGACCCGTCCTACTGCGGAAGCACGTGAGGTCCCATAAAACAGACCCCCTGATCGAGAGGGTGAGCCTCCTCCACGCCAACCCCCAGTATGCTTACGTGGCGTACCCGGACGGGCGGGAGGACACAGTCTCCATACGAGACCTCGCACCTTCGGGTGCCCCTGAAACACTACCATTGCCATCCACCACTACCCACAACCCAACCCTTGTAGACGGCATGCCGCAGCCCCAGGACCCGTCATTGACCACCCAACCACTCAATGAGACGCCAGATTCAACGTTGGATGCTGCACCATCACCGCCGCCACCACGACGATCAGGACGGCATACAAGGCCACCTGATAGACTTACTTACACGAACCTTTAGTACACTTCACCCCGCCGGACTCAATTTTAAACAAGGGGTGAATGTGGTAAACCACTGTTATTGTTGTTCACCGTTGTTGTTGTTGTTGCACACTGTTGTATCGATGCATGCCTCAGCTGGCTCCGCCCCTGGCTCCACCCACATGCCCAGGTATAAAGGTGACTGCTCTGCAGCCCCCCCTGCCTTCTTGGAAACCAGTCAACCACGAGAGGCATGCTCTGTTCTTTGTTAATAAAAGCCTTTTAGTTACTCTCCTAACTCTCTGTCTTTTATGAGTAATTGGTAGCGCATCACATATTAACTCCCAGGTCCCTCTGTCCCTGCACACTCTTTAAAACTGTGCCTTTACGTGTACATTGCTTCTCCCTGTTCCTTCTGCCAAAATGCATCACCTCACACTTCTCTGTATTAAATTCCATCTGCCACTTGTCTGCCCATTCTGTTAGCCTTTCTATGTCCTATTCAGTCGATTGGTATCATCATCACTGTTTGCCACACCCCCAAGTTTGGTGTCATCGGCAAATTTAGAAAGACTCTGTATTCTAATATCCAGGTCATTTATATATATCAAAAAAAGCAGTGGCCCCAGCACTGACTCTTGGGGAACACCACTGTCTACCATCCTCCAGTCTGAAAAACATCCATTACCACAACTCGCTGTTTTCTGTCCTTAAGCCAATTCCTTATCCAAGCTGCCACTGACCCACCTATTCCATGAGCCTCAATTTTGTTAACCAGCCTTCTATGTGGTACTTTGTCAAGCGCCTTCCGAAAATCCATGTAGACAACATCCATTGCCTTTCCTTCATCGATCCTCTCTGTTACTTCATCAAAAAATTCAATTAGATTAATCAAACACGATCTGCCTTTTACAAATCCGTGTTGACTTTTCTTAATTAGCTTAAACCTCTCCAAGTGCCCGTTAATTTTTTCCTTGATTACTGTTTCTAAAACTTTACCCACCACTGATGTTAAACTGACCGGCCTGCAGTTACTAGGATTGTCTTTACATGCTTTCTTGAACAATGGTGTCACATTTGCCACTTTCCAATCCTCCAGCACCTCCCCTGCATCTAGGGAAGATTGGAATATTATGGCAAGCCCTTCCGCTATCTCCTCCCCCAATTCCCTTAGTAACCTGGGATGCAAGCCATCTGGACCAGGCGACTAAGCAAACCCAGCCTTTCTAGTACATCCTGTCTATCAATTTTCACCCCTTCCACTGCTTCTACCTTTTCCACTTCTACCGATATTTTGTCAGCATCCACCTCCTTAGTAAACACCGATACAAAGTACTCAGAGTATTCTAGCCTTGCCCTGCACCTCTAAGCATATATCACCTTCTTTGTCTCTCATAGGCCCCACCCCGCCTCTTAATACCCGCTTACTGTTTACATGCCGGTAGAAGACTTTTGTGAGGTGTAACCCGTCCGGCTTGTACAGGTCCCACCTTCCCCAGAAACGGTCCCACTGCCTCAGGAATCTAAAGTCCTCCCTCCTGCACCATCTCTCCAGCCACGCATTCATCTGTTCTATCCTCCTATTCCTGTACTCACTAGCACGTGGCACTGGGAGTAATCTGGTGATTACTACCTTTGAGGTCCTGCTTTTTAATCTCTCTCCTAGCTCCCTAAACTCTATCTGCAGGACCTCATCCCTCTTTCTGCCTATGTCGTTGGTACCGATATGGACAACGACCTCTGACTGTTCACCCTCCCCCCCCTCAGAGTGTCCTGCAGCCGCTCAGTGACATCCTTGACCCTGGCACCAGGGAGGCAACATACCATCCTGGAGTCACGTCTACCGCTGCAGAAACGCCTGTCTGTTCCCCTAACTATTGAATCCCCTACCACTATTGCTCTTCCACTCTTTTTCCTCCCTCCCTGTGCAGCTGAGCCATCTGTGGTGCTGTGGACTTGACTCTGGCTGCACTTGCCAGAGGAACCATCGCCGTCACCAGTACCCAGAACAGAATACTGGTTGGAGAGCGCGATGCTCTCTGGGGACTCCTGCACTGCCTGCCTGGTCCTCCTCTTCTGCCTGGCAGTCATCCATTCCCTCTCTGCCTGCATACTCTTAAGCTGCGGGGTGACCACCTCTAGAAACGTAACTCTCAGCCTCGCGGATGCACCGCAGTGACTCCAGCCGCCGCTCAGGCTCCGAAACCCGGAGCTTAAGTTGCTGTAACTGGCGACATGTGGTTACGCAAAGTGTCCAGGACTTCCCACATGGCACAGGATGTGCACTCCACGGGACTGAGCTGCCCTGCCATGCCTGTATTAATAGACTAAGAACTAACCCAGCAGAAATAAACTTAAAACTTAACAAAAAACACTCCCCAGCTACTCACCAATCAGCTCTTTCCCTCTATTTAATAGGCTATTAACTAACTTCGCAGAAATAAACTTACAAATTTTTAAACTATAAAAAATTTAACAGGCTATTAAGTAACTTAGCAGAAATAAACTTATAAACTTATAAACTATAAAAAATACAATCACCAGCTACTCACCAATCAGCTCCTTCCCTTGTGCCGATGTCACTTTTTTTACTCTGATGTCACTTTTTCAAAAACTGCCTCTGTTGAGTTGCAGCCATTCCTTTTATCTGCTCCGCTCTCGCTGTGCTCCCTCCAGGTCCGCTCCTTCTGGTCTCAGGTCTCAGTGGAAAAAGTCACACCATCGTTGCCCTGCCTCTCACCCATTGACTATAATGGAACTGAGTATCAGGTACTGCGTATAACAAGCAGCCAATCCGATACCGCCCGCTTTGCGCCACCGCCCAAGACAAATTTCTAGGCCTTTCTGTCGCAATTTTGATGATATGCTGTTTAGCAGTGTTCGCAGATTTCCCGGCGGTTACCATCACAACAAAGGGTTGTTAGTCCGGCGACAATATGCTCATGATTCACGCTCGAGTGGTTTTTATAACAAGTTTTAATACATTGACTGATAATGGTCTGCCATATTTATATAAAATGACATGCAAATAATACAACCTGTTTCCCAGGCTCCGACTACCTCGAGAGCGGTCTGCCTTGGGAGAAAACAGGTTCTGTTCTTGATACTGGTTGTACAATGTTAAAGGTTTGCCTGAGATTGCTTTGTTTTGGTATGTTAGAGTTTCCCCTGTATATAATGTGGTGGTCCTTTTCTTCATATTGTGCATATTAATGTACCTTCAGAATAGGGACTTTGAGAGTAAAAGATCTTAAGCATTCAGGGAAATAAAACATGCATCTCTAAAAGTCAAGAGGGTAAGTTTTGCAGAGAGCAGTGAGCTTGATGCTCATCAGTGTAACGCTGGGCAGACTTGCCAGCTTTTTCAAGGTCAGCCTCATTAAGTATTGACACTGAGCTCTTAAAGGCTGAAGCTGCTATTGGAAGCAGCTGCTTGATTGTTGCTGGTCAGAAAACTGGAAATAGCTGACCAGTAAAACAGAGCTGCTCCATTTTCAGAGCTTTGGAGGACTCTCTGTTTGGGACTTCCAAGGCACAAGGAAATGGGAAGCTCAACAAATGCTGTGTCAAACAGCCAAAGGACATGGAATCAGATGGGAAAAACAGATTTGTAGCCTGAGGAAATTTGTCATGATAAGGCTGTTTAATATTTCACTTTACCAAATAGATTGACAAATTATGCACGGCACAAAGAGTTTCCTCCCACCCTGTTAAACATGGCTGAGGCTGCATGCTCAGTCCTCAAACAGCTCTTTCCAAGCTTCACATGCCTTTTCATTCTGCACCAGCACAGATAGATGCACCCTGAGTGATTTAGATAGTCAGTTTGAGGAAAGTGCTCCAGTCAAGATGCAGAGCACACGGGAGCAGGAACAATTTTTTCACTTGTTCTCAGGATGTGGGCAATGCCCGCCAGTTCACATCTATTGCCCATCCCTTGTTGTTGTCATTGTGCTGATAGTGCTCACAATAGTGTTTGGTAGGGAATTCCAGGATCACTCGTCACAGAGTGCCCAACTTCTGTCCTCTTGTAGCCACAGTGGTAATATGGCTGGTCCAGTTAAGCTTCTGGTCAGTGGTGACCAGGAGGTTGATGGTGGGAGACTTGGCAATGCTGGGGTCATTGAAGGTCAGGGAGAGGCCAGGCTTGCCTGGTACACATATAATGTGAATGCTACTTGTCGCTTGTTAGTCCAATGCTGCATGTCATCCAGGCCCTGCTGTAGGCTGGTATAGTTGCTCCATTATTGGAGTTGTGAATGGAACTGAAGAATCATCAATGAAAAGCCACACTCCTGACCTTATGACAGAAGGCAGTTCATTGATGAAGCAGCTGAAGAAGGTCACTACCCTCTCAGCAGTGATGTCCTAGGCTTTTGAGCCTAGCTCTGACACAACCACCTTCCTTTGTGTAAGGTATGACTCCAGCCACTCATGGGTTTTCCCTCTAACCCCCCTCTTTGGTGCATTAATGTCAGGGGAGGTTACTCTCACCTCTCCTCTTGCATTTAACTCTTGCTCCCATGTCTGTATCAAGGCTGCAACAAGATCTGGAGCCGAGTAATTCTGGTCAGAACTGAGCATCGGTGAGCGGGTTATTGGTGTGCAGGTATCACTTGATAACTCCTTCCATCACATTGCTGATGGCTGAGAGGAGGTTGATGGGGTGGTAACTGACTGGGTTAGAATTTTCCATCTTTTTGTGGATAGGACACACCTGGGCAATTCTGCACATTGTTCGGTAGATGCCAGTGTCATAGCTGCACTGGATTAGCTTGGCTGGGGCGTGGGTAGGTTACTTCTGGTGAATAGCTCTTCAATCGGGATGTTGTCAGAGCTGATAGGCGGTGGTAGCAGAGGAGGAGCAGGAGCCTCATGATCAGAAGACTAGCTTGCACCCTTTCTCATCTGAAAGGCTTCACAGTGCCTGCATTTTAAAGAAGAATGCTGTCTTAAGTATCAACATTTCTTGTCATCATTAGTGTGCCAAACACCCTGCAAGGTCAGGCATGGACAGTGGAGGAGCCCACTAGTATCTATGCAGTCATGCATGACTGCTTAACAAAACTGCAGTCTACCATGGAGCATGTGACAACTCTAAGGGAAGCTCCAGCAGAAGCCCCAGTAGCAGAGGACCTAAGAGAAAGCAAGCAGGAGCAGCCAGCCGCTTCAGCATGGGACATGGCCGCACCAGTTGTAAGACCATGCCAAGATCCAGTATAAGGACCTGCAAAGCCATCTCAAGCCCAAGAGGCTCCCATTGACACTCAGCAGCCAGCCACTACACTTACTCCTGTCACTGGAGAAGTACCTAGATGGAGCACAAGATTAGGATGTAGAACACAGAAAACATACACTATCACAGGGGCAAAAAATCATGAGCTTCATACACTAGGCAGGTTTAAGAATTAATTTTGGTTGCACCATATTTCAACTGTGTCCAGCATCCTAGGTGAGTTAGTGCAGAAGCCAATATTGGTGAAGATCTACTGAACCACTGCATTATGCACATCTGGAAAAGGCTACATTGCATGAATGAGACACTTACCTTAAGGTCTCATCTATGTAAGCTTGCTGTATGACTTGCTATCTGCAATGATGTTTTAGCGGAGATACCTTCTGGCCCAATTATCAGTGACTTGTACTATCGTTGGCTGCAGGTGAATATTCTCCTCCACTTGTTCCATTGTTCAGCCTCTCTCAAGGGCAGCCTTTTGCAGCATGCAGCTGGCTACAATAATCTTGGAGCCTCAGGCAGGGCTGGATGCCCCCAATCTGTCCACATATCTGAAGTGCAGCTTTGGGATGCTTTTGGTGTGTTCCATAATGATCCCGGTGGCTGTATGGGTCATGTTGTTTCTTTCCTCAGCTGCTGTTTGTTGCTGTCTCACTGTTGTCATGAGCCAGGCTGATCTCCTAAAAACTATGCTTAATGTCTGCCTTCTTCAAATTACCCAGGCACTGAAGATTGTCTTAAAATGAAGAAGTGTCTGTCTTGGCTCAGTGGCAGCATTCTCACCTCTGAGTCAGAAGGTTTTGGGTTCAAGACTTGAGCACATTATCGAGGCTGAGAGTTCAGTACAGTACTGATGGAGTGCTGCTCTGTCAGAGGTGCCATCTATTTGGATGAGACATTAAACTGAGGCCCCATGTGTATGTTCAGGTGGGCATAAAGAATTATTCAAAAATGGCTGGGGAGTTCGCCCTGGCCACCACCTATCCTTCAACCACTAAAATAGATCACCTGGTCATTTATCTCATTGCTGTTTTTGGGACATGGCTGTGTGCAAATTGGCTGTTGTGTTTCAACAGTGACTAATGCAACAACAACATGCACTTATATAGCGGCTTTAATGTAGTGAAACGTCCCAAGGTGCTTCACAGTGTAGAAGTGCCTTACTTCTTAGCTCTGGGTAATGACTCAATACACACTTGGATTCGTCAGACGGACAGGCCTTTTATTTCACTTCTTGCAAGGGGAATCAGCACCTCCACTCAAGGGGTGAGGCTACTATTCCAATGATACAGCGTAAGCGTTCCATATTTATACAGTGTAACAAACAAGTTTAATTGACATTCCTTTGTTCCTCAATCAGGATACATTTTAGATTAATCATTAGGTCTTATGACATATTGACAGAAGGATCCTGGACACATAAGTCAACGGTTAAGATATAACAGGATATGAATCGCGTAACCGGAGGTCCTCCTTAATCTTAATCATGTATCTGGAGACTAGATCTAACAAATTATTAGGTCACTGGGTATTTCAGAAACGAAACCCATTATTTCACTTCTACATTCTCATTAGGTGGGCAGACATCTGTTCTTGGCTGTAATCCAGGTACGTGCAATAGCTCTAGTTACACATCGACTCTTTACCTGTGTCAAGTCTGAAAACTTTTACCAAGCAAGCACTTGAAATTAACCCCTTATATCATGTAGATTTCCTCATTCCCCCCTTTTGTCCTTTCTAAGGACAATCTATTTCGCTAAGTTTAAGAAATTCCACATCAAAGGTTTCACCCTTAATATCCTCATATTCAGACATCATGGGTACTGGGGGAGTTGATGTTAATGAGGAAAGGACTTTTGTGCACAATAATTTTAAACAACCAATCAATAAACTAATTAGAATTATTATCATCACAATTGCAATTAAGACTTCCAAAATTTGCTTTCCTAGTGCTCTTCCCCACCCTGAAATCCAATCCCACGTGAACCACTGTTCAGGTTGACGTAGTTTCTTTATGGCCTAAAAGAAATCACTGTTTAAAAGTACACATTCTTCTATGCATGGTTTGCCCTTCAGGGGATCTGGGTAAATCAATATGGCAGTTTCAATTATCGTTAACAAAGGGAACAGTCTTATTAGAGTCCAAATCCAGTTCAACTTGGCAGTGTATCGTCTTCAACTGATGCCTTCTTACAATGGGACGCGTGTATCCATGTTGGTCGCTCCTTTACTTTTACAGCGGTGTTTGTGGTCAGGAGTACTTGGAAGGGTCCCTCAAATCTGGGTTGAAGGCCATTCTTTCGCTTGAAGATTTTTATGTAGACCTTATCTCCGGGCTCGAAAGCATGGCACTTTCCTTCAGCGGGATCGACCTGGGCTTCCTTCACCTGTTGATGGAAGCTAGAAATGCATTTGGTTAGTGCAATGCAATAACTCAACATATCTTCCTCCATTTTATGAATGTCCATTTGTTTAGCTGTTAAAGGTGCCGAAAAGGGCAATCTCTGTGGTCTTCCCATGACGATCTCGTAAGGCGACAATCCTGTAGTTCTGTTGGTAGCAGACCGCATTATCATTAAAGCTATGGGCAACAAATCAACCCATTTAAGTCCAGTTTCTTTACACAGTTTTGCAAGCTTGTTTTTCAGCATCCCGTTATATCTTTCCACTAGTCCAGCCGACTGTGGATGATAATTGCAATGGAGGTGCTGGTTAATCTGTAAGGCTTTGCATAGTTCCTTAATCACTGTTCCCGTAAAATGGGACCCATTGTCACTTGACAGTTTTGCTGGTATCCCAAAGCGAGGCACAATGTCCTTCAATAAACATTTAGCAACAGTGGTGGCGTCACTCTTTCTACAAGGAAACGCTTCAATCCATCTTGAAAACATATCAACAATAACTAATACATATTTAAAGCTCATGCACACAGGTAGTTCAATAAAATCCATTTGCAAGTGTACAAAAGGGCCCATGGGGTTTGGGTGGGATGCGGGCTGTACCTTATTTATTTTCCCTGCATTCATTGTCTGGCAGATAATACAATTTTCACAAATTTGTTTTGCCAATTTTGAGATTCCTGGTGCATACCAGGTTTTGAGGATATAGTCCGCTATCCCCACTTTGCCCGCATGGGTGAATTTATGAACACATCGGGCAATTGGTGATAGTAATGATTTGGGTGCTACCATGCGGCCGTCATGATGAACCCATAAGCCGTCAGTGTTTTTAAAACAATGATTAACAACCCATTCCTTTACTTCATCAGAACTGGCCCTATCTTGATGGGTCAGCACATCATCTAAGGACGGGGGCTGCGGTATCTCTGGCTTTTCCCTAACAGGGAAGGCTGAAACTTGTCGTTCAGTACTTGATATAGCTACTGACTTAGCAGCGCTATCTGCAGCAGCATTTCCAAGCGCAACCTCGTCTAAATGCCCCGTGTGCACTTGGCACTTAATAATTGCAATCTGTTTAGGTCTCTGAATAGCTAGTAAAAGATTTTGCACCTCTTGTGCATTTTTAATCTGGGTTCCCGATGAAGTCAGGTAACTGCGAATCTTCCAAATTTGTCCATAATCGTGAGCTACTCCAAAAGCATATCGAGAGTCAGTATAGATATTTACAGACTGCCACATAAATTCATAGAGACATCTCCTGATAACAGAAAGGAGTGTTCTTCCTCAAATTCTTCTACTTTTACTGTGAGGGGAGTTGATTGATTCAAGCGTTGTAGTATTCCAGCCAATCCAGCTATCGGGGTCTTTTTCGCATTAATAGGCATTCCTTCAGAATATCCTTTCCCTAACACCGAAAAGGTTGCTCCTGTATCTACTAAAATGAAACAACGGGCATTTGGTGGTCTGTTGCGCCTGGGGCTGCTGGTGTCAGTCAGTAATTCTGATCTCTATTTCTCCTAAATCCCTGTCCGTTTCTAGGGTAACCTCCTGGCTGGTCCAAAAAAGGGTTATGCACAGTGAAATTAGGACCTTTATTCTCTAACGGAGGTCCATTATTGGAGGTTTGGTTCTGACGATTTTTCGCAGGGCATTGGTTTGCCCAATGTCCGGGTTGTCCGCAATTGTAACAATTACCAGATCGTCCATACCCTCTTACTCTACCACGTCTTCCTCTATATTCCCCTCTATTCATCCTTCTATAGTTACCTTATTATCCTACCATAATAGAGAGAGGTGTTTCTTCGGGGTAATTTTTTTTTTCTCTTCTGACTCAACAAACATAGAGGCAGTCTTTTTATCTGGCTGTTCTCTATTTCTCTCTTGTCCGTTAAACATTCCTCAAGGCAAGTAATTCTTTCTATGTTAAATGAACCATCTGAGGGAAAGGGTCTAGTCTTATTTACAGTCCATTTGGACCAGTTCGGTAGGTGATCAATGGATGATTGACCACAGTTCTTTAACATAAAGGCTGCTGGCGTGCCTTTCTCGGGTGGCTTACTGGTGCTAGCACCCATTTCAGCAGCTTAAATGGTTCACTTAAAACAATCTAAACTCCCGTGACAATCCGTGATCTGCGTTGTACGCCCCCTAGAAATTCAGTTGCGTCCACCAGCCGTTAGCGCCATAAGAGGGGTAGATTTCCAGCGCTAGGCACTTAGCGCCCGGGCGCAGGCCGATCTGCGCCTACGCCCAACTTCAGTTGACATTTAGTGCCGGCGCAAAGTGTTTGCGCCCGCTCAGCTGCGCGCGCAGCTTATGACGTCATTTCGTCGTGCAACGCTGTTTGTGCGCCCCAAACCGGAAATTCAGTGGCGCCCGCCCAATGTGGGCGTGGCGCCATTAAGAACTGTGAAGTGGAACGCAGCAGAGGCCCTGCGGGGCTCGGGGAGCGCTAATTAAAGGGCACTTAGACTGAACTATAAAGGCCAGCCATTTTGCTGGAATGACTTGTGCTTTGGATTTCTGGACAGAGACCAAGGAACAGACCTTCCTGATTTGGGACAACATAGGAGAGGTATTTTTGGCTTCTGGCCAGAGCTTGGAAATTTCACTCATTGTGATTTCACTGTTTGCAAGTTTATTATGGGGGCTGCATGGGGTTCCAACCCTCAGTTCCAGCATTATGTGCGAAGGGCTCGCAGACGCTGTGTGAGAGGGCCAGCCATGCCTAGACGCAGAGGGGCCATCAGGCGTCGGCAACGTAGGCCTTACCCACTCAGGGAATACCGGCAGCAGGTGTCCTATCTCACCATGACTGCCGCGCATTGTGTTAAGAGGCTGCGCTTCAGAAGGGAGGTGGTTGCAGAGATCTGCCAGCTGCTTCACAGAGATCTGTGTCCACAGCTGATGTGCAGGATGTCTCTGTCAGTGGAAGTGAAGGTCACGGTGGCTCTGAACTTTTATCCTGCGCCAGACTACTGTGGCTGACATGTTCGAGGCACAGCCTCCACCAAGGGGATGGCTTATTGGGGACAAGGGCTACCCTTTGTGTACATGGCTCATGACCCCGCTCCGCGCGCCCAGGACCCCTGCGGAGGAGGCATACAACGAAAGCCATCAAGCCACAAGGAACATCATAGAGCAAACGATTGGCGTCCTCAAGCAACGGTTCCGCTGCCTGGATCGATCCGGCGGATCTCTACAGTATTCGCCGGATAGAGTCTCCCAGTTCATCGTCGTTTGCTGCATGCTGCACAACCTGGCTATCCGCAGGACTCAGGCACTGCCACCTCACGTTGGACCACCACCTCAGGAGGACGAGCAGGAGGACCATGAGGAGGAGGAGTACCAGCCTAGGAGGGAGCCACAAGGTCCAAGGGCCGTCCGCCGGCGGCTTATTGAACGACACTTCTAGGCCCCCTGTCAGGGAATGGCTTGTGGCAATGAACGCACCTGAATGCAGCCGCTCCGCAAGCCCTCAGCCGGTTAACGCAACAACCACTTGAAACATGACACCTGGACAAGCTGAATAAATAAAAAGCTTTATTTAACAAACTCAGGGCCCTTCCCACATGAAACAGAAAAACAGACAACACCCCCAAAAAACAGTCAAAAACATATCTCACTCCCACAACCTGGGGAGGAATAACAAAACTTGTCCATCCAATTGGCCTTCATCCTCGGCCTAACCAAGACAAACCCCCCCATACAGAACACAAACACCCCCATATAAAAAAACAGTTGCCTTCATTTTTGGCGTTAGCAAAATAAGCCCCCCCCCATACAGAACACAAACACCCCCATATAAAAAAACAGTTGGCAACACACTCTACTTGGTGTGCCGAGAGGGCGAGTCCTTGTGCAGGCTTCTCCGGCCCCTGCCTGACCTGTTGCTCCGCCTCAACCTGGGCCCTGTGGGTGTTGCAAGGCTGGGGGAAGGCTCCTGAGGGGCACAATGCGTGACGGCAGATGCCCTTGGGGGTCGGCCTAGACGAGGTCCGGCCCTGGAGGGGCCGGCTGCTGACTGCTGCAGCTGTGGCTGGGCAGCATCAGTCTCTCCAGCAGCTCGTCGCAGCTTGGCTGGGGGAGTGGCAGTGGCGGCTGCATCAATGGGGGCAAGCTGGCTGATGCCAGGCGCTCGCTGGTCGCCAGAGACACTAGCACTCGGCCGGGCTGGCACTGCAGCAAGCGCAGCAATCTGGTGAAGGCCAGACCGCTGTGCTGCAGCAGGGCGGCGGGTGCCCTGGCGATGCTTCCGTGACACAGCGAGTGTGGCAGAAGTGAGTGCCCGAACTGCCCTGGTCTGTGCCCGCATCAGATCAGCCAGTGTCTGCACGGCACCACTCATGAACTCTCGACTCGCGTCCTGTGCTGCCGCGAGTTGGTCGACACCCCTGGCCTGTGAGTCCCCGAAATCGGCCACACTATGAGCCAGGGACTCAATGGCCTGAGGCAACTGTCCCACAACCCCCATGAACTCGTTGTGGCACCGCTCCGAGGCCGCGGACATTTCATCAAGGAGGCGCACCTCTTGGGCGAGGACCGTCTCCGGACTGGAGGCCGGACTCTCCCTCTGGGGAGAAGGCCGCCGAGCTGCCCGACCCTTCCCGCGTGCCTGGACACCACTGGGCCCAGCAACTGCCCTCCCCTGCAACACTTCCCCCCTCTGGGGAGAAGGCCGCCGTGTTGCCCGACCCTTCCCGCGTGCCTGGACGCCACTGGGCCCAGCAACTACACCCCCCTGCAACACTTCCCCCCTCTGGGGAGAAGGCAGCCGTGCTGCCCAACCCTTCCCGCGTGCCTGGACGCCACTGGGCCCAGGAGCTACACCCCCCTGCAACACTTCCCCCTGGCTCTCCTCCAGGCAAGACGTGTCCCCTCCATTGCCATCCCCTGGCGCGGATGAGGGTTCCCCCGATGTGCCGCCTTCCTCTTGGTCCTCGTCGTCCTCCTCTTCCGAGGGACTGGCACGCTCAGCTTCAGGGACCTCCTCCTCACCAGCTGAAAGCAGGAAGGCACAAGAGTAGCTTTAGAGTGAGGACAGGGCGTCAGCGAGGGAGGCATGATTGGTGGCATTATGCGCATTGGTTGGACAGTGGCAAAGGATGTAGATCTGAAGCGCAAGGGGAACGAGAGTGGTGCAAACGGTCATGTCCTTACCATTGGGGCCCAGCACAGGGTCGGCATCTCCAATAGCAACGGGGCCAACCACCCGGGCACGCATGAGTCGAGCCACACGCTCCTCCAGGTCACTGAGCTCCTGGAACTGGGCACGACCTCCCCCGGTGACAGTCCGGCTCCTCAGATTCTGCGCCAGCTTGGCCTGCAAGAGAAAGGATGGCCTCTAAGTACAGTGTGGTGCCCTGTTGTTGTGTGCACTGCCTCCCATGGTCGAATAGCTTGGCCAGTGTGGTGCCCTGTTGTGTGCACTGCCTCCCATGGTCGAATAGCTTGGCCAGTGTGGTGCCCTGTTGTTGTGTGCACTGCCTCCCATGGTCGAATAGCTTGGCCAGTGTGTGATGTGCAGAAAGTGCTATTGATGATCATGCCAGTGCCATAGCTGTGGGAGGAGGGCTGGCCATTAGGCCTTTGAGGTCCCTTTGCCCATAATGTGAGGTGCACATGCAAGGATGAGGAGGACACTGGAAAGGGTACTCACCCTGACCAACCGAGTGAGGTCGTTGTACTTCTTGCGGCATTGGCCACCAGTCCTGGGGACATCGCTGTTGGCTGACACCCTCAGGGCGATTTCCCTCCAGGCTCTCCTGTACTGCCTCCTGGGAGCCTTCTTGCCACTGTCCGGGCACAAGATCTCTCTGTTCTTTTCCAACCCCCTAAGCAGTAACCTCAAAGCATGCTCTGAGAAGCGCTGCGCTCGTTCACGGGCCTTCTGCATGGCTTCAGGCGCTATTTGGGTCCACCAGCAGTGTTCAGGCCTAGCTGCAGGGCTCCACTATCCAGGGTGTGGCAGCAGACAAAGTCGACCCTTCCCCCTTTAAGAGCTGGCCGGTGTCAGGGTGTCTGCTGTCAATCAAAACATGACCGCACCTGCGCTGCGCCCGGCCTCGGCTTTATCAGTCAGCACCGCCGGCTTAGCACCTAAAGATAGGAGTGCAACGCCAGTTTCAGCGCTCGCCCAAACTCCTTGGCCAAAGCTACTGAATTTTGGCGAAGTGGCCTCCACTTTCCGGCGGGCGCTAACTTCACCGCCCGCCTGACTTTACCGCCCCAAAAGTGGCTAGACTGAATTTCTAGGCCCAGATTAATAAACTATACATACGTAACAAAATTACAGTCACATCCAATCTTCTTGGTCTTTACTTCAAATCAGTGTCACAAAGTCCTTGACCATTTGTCACTCCGAGTGCCTTTAGAGTTTCGGCGCCTACTTTATGGTCCCGGCCTTCACGTGGGGCATTTGCCTTCTTGATAACCGGCCTGAGGCTAGGCGACTGAAACTCAGCACTTCCCGACTGAATTTAGTCAACTGACTGCAACAAGGTTTTTTTAAAAAATATTTACAACACATTAAGACATATCCTTATGCTTTAAAACTCAAGGGTTCTCAACCCTCGTGGAAGGTATTTCTAACTGGGGAAAATACTGAATCCACAATAGCTTAGTGGATCATGTAAAAGACATCACTATTTTCTCAACCATACATTCCGCCGCGGGACTCACTTCCCCGGCTTGGGTCTTTTCCAACCCCTTCTGCAGTTTTTTTTTCAGCTTAAATGTTTTAGTTAAAACACACAACAATTTCGTAACACTCTATGATCTGCGTGGGACGCCTCTACAGATCAGACATGACTAAACATTAATACATATAACAATAAACAATAAACAATACACTTGTTAAACAATAACCAAAGTGTTACTAAATCCCCAACCTATGCAGCCTTACTGGACAAAGCTGCAAAGTTGATTGATAATAACAAGTAGTTAAATACTCACTCTCATAAACATTAAACATTGACACTGTGTTTCAGACAATCGCCCACTCTTCTCTCCTTTTACCCTATTCCCTTTAGCCAAATCTTTAGCAAAAAGGGCCTTCAATTTGTCCCAGCTAACTTCACCCACTCGCTCTCCCTCTACCCTACTCCCTTTAGCCAAATCTTTGGCAAAAAAGGGCCTTCAATTTGTCCCAACTAACTTCAAGCTGGAACCTTGCTAGTTCAATTTCCAGTAAATCGCTAGCTCCTTAGTTAATCAAATTCCTGACTTAACCTTCTCTCTCTGGTACCTTTATACAGTCCTTTTCTGCACGATCCTGTTCGCGGGGCATCAGCGCCTCATGGCTGGTCCTCTGTTCCATTTCTGAAAGGGAAGCAGTCACAACGGCAGTTTAACCTCCGAACCTTGAGAGTCAATTACCCGATGGCAGTACTGTCCAATGGAATAAACAGACTATGTGCAGCTATGCTTCTGGCAGGGAAAGTCCCAAAAATGTGGCAAAACACCACCTTTGGCCGATGGGATTTTCCCAACCGAGCAACGTACTCGGCGTCTGTTGACTCACCAATTGGTACAGCAAGCCATCTCGGTGGAACCTCCAAATTGTAGAAGTGCCTTACTTCTTAGCTCTGGGTAATGACTCAATACACACTTGGATTTGTCAGATGGACAGGCCTTTTATTTTCTCTTGCAAGGGGAATCAGCACCTCTACTCAAGGGGTGAGGCTACTATTCCAATGATACAGCGTAAGCGTTCCATATTTATACAGTGTAACAAACAAGTTTAATTGACATTCCTTTGTTCCTCAATCAGGATACATTTTAGATTAATCATTAGGTCTTATGACATTGACAGAAGGATCCTGGACACATAAGTCAACGGTTAAGATATAACAGGATATGAATCGTGTAACCGGAGGTCCTCCTTAATCTTAATCATGTATCTGGAGACTAGATCTAACAAATTATTAGGTCACTGGGTATTTCAGAAACGAAACCCATTGTTTCACTTCTACATTCTCATTAGGTGGGCAGACATCTGTTCTTGGCTGTAATCCAGGTATGTGCAATAGCTCTAGTTACACATCGACTCTTTACCTGTGTCAAGTCTGAAAACTTTTACCAAGCAAGCACTTGAAATTAACCCCTTATATCATGTAGATTTCCTCAACAGAAGCATTATCAAACAAAATGTGACACCGAGCCACATAAGGAGATAGGACAGCTTGAACAAATATGTAAGTTTTAAGGAGCGCCATAAAGGAGAAGAAAGAGGTAGAGAGGTGGAGAGGCTTAGGGAGGGAATTTCAGAGCTTAGGGCCTTGGCACAGCTGCGAATGGTGGAGCGATTAAAATCAGGGATGCACAAGAGGCCAGAATTGGAGGAGCACAGGGATCTCGAAGGCTTATAGGACTGGAGGAGGCTACAGAGATAGGGAGGAGCGAGGCCATGGAGGGAATAGAAAACAAGGATGAGAATTTGTAAATGTAGGTCAGTGAGCACTGGGGTGATGGGTGAATGGGGCTTGGTGTGAGTTAGGATACAGGCAGTGATGTAAGAAAAAGGAGTCTCACACATTAAGTAACTTTAAAGTAAGCTTTAAGCAACTTATAATCACACTAGATACAGGAGAGGTCTTCACCATGCCTCTGGTAGAAGCCCCTTACAATACTGAGCAGTTCAGTATTTATACCAGTCCAACAGGAAGTGATGTATGACAGGAAGTGATGTATGTACAAAGTTCACAGTTCATAGTTTCACAGTTCACAGTTCACAGGAAGTGACACATAACTTCCCGGAAGTTATCATTATTATCACATTCTTCCCTCCTGGAGGATTAGAAGGCTGTGGTCTTCCTTTTGTTCCGCAGCCGCCAAACGAGGAAGAGTCGCACCCGTTTGGGTTCCCGTCGTAGAGGGTCGCTGGTCCGCTTACATGCGGTTGGCCATTGGTCAGAGTCTGTGTGGCCTGGATTACCCTGTGAAGGGTCGGGGAGGTCATGGCTTCGCGTATGAGCCCCAATAGGTTCAAAGTCGGTCTGCCTCTGTTCAGAGGGAGGTGCAGAGCTGGTCTGTGGTGGATCAGTACTTTCGTGCGCGGTACTGGGAGGATCGCAACTTTGAGTACGTGGTTCTACCGGCACCAAGCTAGTTGGTGTCCGATCAGGATCCTGGAGAGGGGTACCCGATAGGTTCCAAGAGTTTCCTGGTGAAATACCATCACCCGATGTCCCACTAGGTCCTGGTGGGCAGGGAGCCAGATCCCGTAATGATACGGTAGATTCTCGGCCGTCGGGATATCGTATGTTTGCATAGGTGGGGTTGGCATCGGTTAGTTCGACCTCGTCTACGAGAGGGTCATTTTTAGACGTCCGAACGTATCTTCGGAGTAGAACAGGTGCAGCAGTAGTTAGCCATGACGGGAGTGATGTCCCATGAGATGAGCGACGCTGGAATCCAAAGAACCGCTCATGAGGTGTAGTATTTGTGGCTGTAGAAAGAAGGGACCGTATAGAGTGCAATGCATCCGGAAGCACTGCTTCCCATTGCTGGTCTGATAGGCCCCAAGATCTTAAAGCAAGACGTACGGAATTCCAGATGATACCGTTATACCTCTCTACTTGCCCATTTCCGATGGGATGGTATGGTGTTGTTTTGCTTGTAGCAACTCCCCGTTCTGAGAGGTAGTCCTTGAGTTCCTTTGACATAAAGGATGGACCCCGATCTGAGTGAATATAAGCCGGCATGCCACAGAGAGAAAATACCTGCTCAAGGCAGCAGATTACTGTGGACGCCAGCATATTGGAGCAGGGGAAGGCAAACGGAAAACGTGAATATTCATCAATCATGGTGAGCAAATATGTGTTCCGAGTGGAAGAGTGCACTGGGCCCTTAAAATCGATGCTAAGTCATTGCATCGGTTGGGTTGCGTGTATGAGCACACCATCTGAGGGGCGGAAGAACTGAGGTTTTAATTCCGCACAAAGCCGGCATTCTGAGCATATTTTCTTTACATCTCCAGTAGAAAAAGGGAGATTCCGTGATCGTACGAAGTGTAGCATGCGCGTAATGCCAGGATGACACAATCCATTATGGACATCTATAAGATTAGAGGACGACATAGCAGAGCAGAATGCCCGTGTGAGGGTGTCTGGGGCCACATTCTCCTTGCCAGGTTGATAGTGAATGATATAACCAAAAGAGGCCAGTTCCATCCTCCAAAGTTGTATTTTATTATTCTTAATTTTGGTTCGTTTTCGATTATCGAGCATGAAGGCGACTGATCGCTGGTCCGTGATTAATGTAAAGTGCTGGCGAGCTAGAAAATGGTTCCACTTCCGTACTGCCTCTATGATGGCTGTGGCTTCCTTCTCAACCGGAGGATAATGTAGCTCGGCACCTTGTAAGGTCCTGGACATAAATGCTACAGGACGACCTTCCTGATTTAGAGTAGCCGAGATCGCCACCTCCGCGGCATCACATTCGACTATGAAAGGGAGATTCTCATCGATGGAGTGAAGAGCCGCTTTCTCCAACTGTTTTTTGAGAAGGTTAAAGGCTGCAACAGCCGCTGTTTCCAATGGAAATGATCTAGCATGCAGCAAGGGTTGGATTTTGTCTGAAAAATGAGGAATCCATTTAGCGTAGTATGCAAACAGACCGAGAGCCCGACGTAAAGAAGCCGGATTCTTAGGTGACGGGAGCTCTTGGAGCGGGCGAAGTCTTTCTGGGTCTGGCTTAATGATACCATTGTCTACGCAGTAGCCAAGGATGTTGATGGTCGGTTGCGACTCAACAGACTTAGATTCATTCAAGGTTAAGTTACGGCGATGGAGGGCATCCCGAAATTTTTGGAGGTTGGCGTCGTGTTCCTGTTGATCGTGACCTGCAATAGTAATGTTATCAAGATAGGGAAAAGTGTCCCTTAGGTTTTCCTGTTTAACCAGGCCATCCATTGCCCGTTGGAAGACAGCCACTCCATTAGTAACCCCGAATGGGAGGCGACGAAATTGGTACAGCCGTCCATTAGCCTCAAAAGCCGTGTACTGCTTATCTGAGACCTTCTAGGGTACCTGATGATAGGCACTTTTTAAATCGTAAGTTGAGAACACTTTGTATTCGGCCAGTTTATTAACCATATCATCAATGCGTGGCAATGGGTAGGCGTCCAAGTCAGTATATTGATTGATGGTTTGCGAATAATCAATGCATAGTCGTTGTTTGTGAGGTTTTAGAGGGTTCTTGACAATGACGACTTGAGCCCGCCAGGGCGACGAACATGGTTCAATGATATCCTCTGCTAGAAGTTGAGAGATTTCAGCCTCAATAAAAGATTGGTCTTCCTGATTAAAGTGCCGCGATTTCGTTATTATTGGTTTGCATCGAGGCGGAATACTGGCAAATAATGAGGGTTCATCAAGTGAAGCTGCTGACAATGCACAAAACGGTAATTTAGACGGTATATTAGAAATAGTAAGTCCAGGTTTGGATCCGCCAAACTCAATGGTGAGTTTCTTATGCTGTTTTTGGAAATCCAGCCCTAAGAGGAGATCACTACATAAGTCCTTGAGCACCGAAAGTCAGGTGGAGGGATACAGGCGACCATTAAGTGTCATATCAACAACACAAAAGCCGGAGGTTCTGGTATTAAGTGATGACTGAGCCATCGCAATTGCCTGGTCCGATGGGAAGACATGTAGTTTCAATTTTGCAACAATCTGTTCTGTAATGAAACTATCAGTACTTCCTGAGTCAATTAAGGCATCTAAGGTATGCCCTTTAATTGAAACTTTTGTAGCTGCATGAAACAGGTTCTGTGGGCAAGCAGCTGTAATTGGTGTCGTTGCACAGAGAGTGGCTGAAACTCTCGGTGTGCTTCTTCGGGAGAGAGCTCGAGGGGAAGCTTGATAGGTCCTAGCTGGAGCATCTCGATAGGCCCTAATTGGGGCAGTTCGGTAGGCCTTAGCTGGATAGGCCCTCGTAGAGGCTTTTGATTGGCAAACTTTAGCAAAGTGTCCTTTTTTTTGCAATAACTGCAGATTGCATTGCGAGCAGGGAAGAATTTCCTAGGGTGAAAAGCATCTCCACAAAAGAAGCATTCCTTCCTAGATTGCCAAGAGGCTGCTAAAGTGGGGTCATCCTCCTCTTCTTCATCAGAATTATCAGAATTAGATTCCTCCATGATAGGGTTCACCTGAGACCACTTGAATTGTCTGGTTGCAGTTACAGCAGCAGATCGAGATCTGGGCAGCTGATAGAGGTCTGCATTTCTCTTTGCCAAATCCAGAGAACAGGCTAGGTCAAAAGCTTTTTGTAGCTCATGTGTTTTACTTTCTAGTAGACGCTGGCGTATAAATGGAGAGGCAATCCCGCAGATGAAAGCATCACGAATCATTCCTTCGCGGTACAGCTCAGCTGAGGCTGCCTGAAAGTTACAATCTATGCTGAGCCTGCGAAGTTCTTGAAGGAATTCGTTAATCGATTCCCCTGGCCCTTGTCGGGCTGTGGCCAGTAGATGTCTAGCATTGACCTCATTTGGAGTCTTGGCATACAGTTTCTTAAGTGCCCGAATCACCTCATCGTAATTATCCCATTCATCAACATATTCAAACACTGTTGGGGTCACATAGTTGATAAGCATCCTCAGTTTAGTAGGAGCAGTCGCTTTACATTCATCAAGGAAATTCTCAAAAGTACGGTACCAATGCTTCCATACCTTGCCAGCTGCTGGTGTGTTTGGGTCCAAGTCCAGACGAGTAGGTTTAAGGAGGTCTTCCATGATGGGTGGTTCCCTGGATCCTTAACTCCGAGTTTGTCCTAAGGTCTAGTATTTGTGAGTGTAAATACTAAGTTGCTTAAATTGATGTAAGAAAAAGGAGTCTCACACATTAAGTAACTTTAAAGCAAGCTTTAAGCAACTTATAATCACACTATATACAGGAGAGGTCTTCACCATGCCTCTAGTAGAAGCCCCTTACAATACTGAGCAGTTCAGTATTTATACCAGTCCAACAGGAAGTGATGTATGACAGGAAGTGATGTATGTACAAAGTTCACAGTTCATAGTTTCACAGTTCACAGTTCACAGGAAGTGACACATAACTTCCCGGAAGTTATCATTATTATCACAGGCAGCAAAGTTTTGGATGACCTCAAATTTATGTAGGGTGGAAATTGGGAGGCCAGCCAGGAGAGCAGTGGAATAGTCGAGTCTAGAGGTGACAGAGGCCTGGAGGAGGGGTTCAGCAGCAGAGGAGCTGAGGCAGGGGTGAAATCGGGCAATGTTATGGCGTTCTTGGTTGATGAAGCAGATATGTAGTCGGAAGCTCATCTCGGAGTCAAATACGACATTGTGGGAGACTACAGTCTCCCGCGTAAAGAATTAGGCAACACAGCGAGCTACAAGAAATAGGTCTTTACTCCAACTCTCACAATACAGTACAGAATTCGTACAGCCCGCGAATCTGTGATGACTCACGGATTGGTCACCTGCTGGAACCTGATTGGTTTTCCTTCTCTCAGCAGCAGGCAAGTCTGAACATGCCTTATTCCTCTCAGCTTGCAACTGTCTTGCGGGGGGAAGGGAATACAGCAGTTAAAAGGAGATTATACAGGTTTATCTACATACACACAGTGTTTCCCCAATACGCCCCCCCAGAATCCTCGTTAACTGTAAAAGTCAGTCTCTGCGGTGGTTTGACCAAACGGCCGTAGCGGCTGTAGTAGCCATCTGGCGTGTGAGGAGGGCTGTCTGGGAGGTCGGCCGGTTGGTTCGTCGGCTGGTCTGGCGGCTGGTCTGCCGGTGGGCTGGCTGGATGGGCTGCCGGCGAAGGTGGGGCGGCGGCCGGGAAGTAAGGTTCTGGCGTGTCTTGATCCTCTTGTGGGGCCGCCGCCAACGCAGGAGGTCTGCCCCGCCGTGGGGGGAGAGCCGGATGAAACGGGAAGCTGAGGTCCAGGTGCGCCGGTTTGAGGCGGTCTACTGAAATAAGGTCCGGCTTCCCGCCAACGTCGATAAGAAAAGCTTTGTCCCCCGTCTCCAATACTGAGAAGGGGCCGGTGTATGGTGCCTGCAACGGGCCTCTGTGCGCATCCCGGCACACGAAGACGAACTCCGCATGTCGTAAGTGTCGAGGCACGTAGGACGGCTGCGGGCCGTGTTGCGAAGTGGGCACTGGACGGAATTGCTGGGCCGCGTCCTGGTGCAGGGAAAGCTGTCTGAGCGGTTGGCCGTAGACCATCTCGGCCGCGGAGGCGCGGAGGTCCTCTTTGGGCGCGGTGCACAATCCCAGGAGGACCCAGGGTAGTTTGTCGATCCAGCTGGTGTCGGCCAGGCTGGCGCGGAGGGAGGCTTTCAAGGAACGATGAAAGCGCTCGCAGAGCCCGTTGGCCTGCGGGTGGTAGGCTGTTGTCCTGTGCAACTTGGTGCCGAGGCCGGCGGTGATGGCATTCCACAAGTGGGAGGTGAACTGGGGGCCTCTGTCCGAGGATATGTCGGTCGGCACGCCGAACCGGGCCACCCATGTCGAGACGAATGCTCGCGCGACATCGGTCGTGGTGGTGGAGGCGAGGGGAACCGCCTTGGGCCATCTGGTGGTGCGGTCGACGATCATGAGCAGGTGTGTGAAACCGTGCGACGGCGGCAAGGGGCCTACCAGATCGACGTGGACGTGGTCAAAACGCCTCTCGGGCACCGGGAAACACTCCAATGGCGCCTTGGTGTGCTGCTGGACCTTAGCGTGCTGACACGCCACGCATGTGTTGGTCCAGTCTCTCACATCCTTGTGGAGTCCAGTCCAGGCCAGACGAACTTGGCGGACATGAGTTTCTGAGACGCACGCATCCCTGGATGTGAGAGGTCGTGGATGATGTCGAAAACTCGCTTGCGCCAGGCGGATGGGATGACCGGCCTAGGCGAGGGGACTAAGACGTCGCACAGGAGGGTTGTGCCGGCTGCGTGGAAGTGGATGTCGGCCAGAGTGAGGCTGGTGGTTGACGTCCTGAGGGCCTGGATCTCCGCGTCGGCGGCCTGGTCTCTCGCCATGCTGGCGTAGTCGACGCCCAGGTGCACTGCGTGGAGCGAGGGTCTTGAGAGGCAGTCGGCCAACAAATTGTCCTTGCCGGCGACGTGGCGGATGTCCGTAGTGAACTCCGAGATGAAGTTGAGTTGGCGCTGTTGGCGCGCGGACCAGGGTTCAGTTACTTTGGCCATGGCGAAAGTGAGCGGCTTGTGGTCCACGAATGCGGTGAACGGCCGGCCTTCCAGGAGGAAACGGAAGTGCCGGATTGCCAGGAACAGGGCCAGGAGCTCTCTGTCGAACGTGCTGTAGGCCTGCTCGTTCTTGCGCAGCTGTCGGCTGAAAAATGCCAGTGGCTGCCACGCGCCTTCGACCCACTGTTGCTGGACAGCGCCGACGGCGTAATCTGAGGCGTCCGTGGTGAGGGCGGTCTTGGCGCCCGTCATGGGGTGGGCCAGTAGTGTGGCTTTGGCCAAGGCGCTTTTGGTCTGGTGGAAGGCTGTCGCCATCTCGCTGGACCAGGTGAGTTGCTCTTTGCCCGTTTTGCCCCTGGTGGCTTCGTAGAGGGGGCGCATGAGTGAGGCGGCCTTAGGCACGAAACGGTGATAGAAATTGACCATCCCCAAAAATTCCTGCAGCGCCTTGACCGAGGTGGGCTGGGGAAAGTCCGCCACCGCCTGCACCTTGGAAGGTAGGGGAATGGCTCCCCTTGGCGAGATTCTGTAGCCGAGAAAGTCAATTTGGGCTGCTCCAAACTGGCATTTGGCCGGGTTGACGATTAGCCCGTGTTGGCTGAGGCGCTGGAAAAGCGAGCGCAAATGCGCGATGTGCTCGGCATTGCTAGTGCTGGCCATGAGGATATCGTCCAGATAGATGAACAGGAAGCTCAGGTCCCGTAGGACGGAATCCATGAGCCGTTGGAAGGCCTGTGCGGCGTTCTTGAGCCCGAAGGGCATGCGCAGGAACTCGAACAGTCCGAAGGGGGTGATGAACGCCGTCTTCTGGACGTCTGCGTGGTGGACGGGGACCTGATGGTAGCCGCGAATCAGGTCGACCTTGGAAAAGATGGAGTTTCCTGCTAGGTGCGCCGAGAAGTCTTGGATGTGCGGAATGGGGTATCTATTGGGCGTGGTGGCGTCGTTGAGCCGTCTGTAGTCACCGCAGGGGCGCCAGCCACCGCCCGGCTTGGGCACAATGTGGAGGGGGGACGACCAGGGGCTGTTCGAGCGGCGGATGATGCCCAGTTTCTCCATCGTGGCGAACTCTTCCTTGGCCACTGCCATCTTGGCTGGGTCCAGGCGTCTGGCTCGGGCGAACACTGGTGGTCCCGTAGTGGCGATGTGGTGCTCGACACCATGCTTGGCTGCCGCGGCTGAGAAGGTCGGTTGTGTGAGCCTCGGGAAATCTGCGAGTAGGCAGGCGTAGTCGTCATCCGCCGGGGCAGAGCAGGACCCGACGAGGGCCGGGCTGTTGCTCTGCTGGCAGGCCAGTGAAGCGAAAGTTGCTGCGTCGATCAGGCGCCTGTCGCGGACGTCGACCAGGAGTCCGTGGGCGCAAAGAAAATCGGCGCCCAGCAAGGGATGTGCCACCAAGGCCGTCACGAAATCCCACGTAAATCGCTGGCCGTTGAAACAAACCTCGGCCCGTCGCTTTCCAAAAGTAGCGATGGCTGCGCCATTTGCCGCCACGAGGGGTGGGCCACTGCAGCCTGCCTGAATGTCGAGCTGGGAGGCAGGAATTATGCTGCATTGGGCTCTGGTGTCGCAAAGGAATCTGCGCCCTGAAAGGGAGTCGGTTATGTACAGCAGTTTACCTGCGGTGCCGATGGCCATCGTGGCGGCGGGGGTGCGGTCGCGCGGGCCTAGACGGCGGCGCGGGGCTGGCGCGTTGGGCCGGGCGGCCATCTTGGTTTGATCGAAAGAGCAGGGTGCTCTGCAGCGTTGGGCCTTGTGGCCGAAACGCGCGTGGTAGTAGCATAGTTCTGTGGCCTGGCGTGGCGGCGCGCGCTCGGTGGTGTCGGGGAGCCTCGCGGCTGCACAGCCGAGTTGGGCGACGGCGAAGACTTTGTCCGCGGCGGCTGCCAGTTGTACACAGTCCGTGATCGGGGACCCCGCGAGGGCAGTCTGTACCTGCTGAGGAAGCAGGCTGAGGAAAAGGGCCCGAAACAAGAAGCACTGCGGTTCAGAGCCCAGGAGCGCAAGCATCCGGCTCATCAACTGGGTCGGGGTAGAGTCGCCGAGGCCTGGTAGTGAAAGAAGCCTGCGGGCCCTCTCGTCCCCGGACAGGCCGTAAGCCTGCAGCAAGCGGCCCTTAATGGTTGAGTACTTGCCGGTCTGTGGTGGGTTCCCCAGCAGGTCGAGAACTTCGGCGGCGGTGGAGCTTGCTAGTGCTGAGACTACGTGGAGGTACCTTTCTTCTTCGTCTTGAACCCTGCGAAGGGTGAATTGGGCCTCCGTGTGCGCGAACCAAGCTGATGCTTGGTGTTCCCAGAAGGTGGGGAGCTTCAAGGACGCGGCGCCGGCCGACATCGGGCTGCTGCTGGTTGCCGTCGGGTCGTTGCTGGCCTCTGTAGGGCTACGTGAGTCGGGGGCTTCGGCCGCCGACATTCGGGGTCACCAATGTGGGAGACTACAGTCTCCCGCGTAAAAAATTAGGCAACACAGTCTACAAGAAATAGGTCTTTACTCCAACTCTCACAATACAGTACTGAATTCGTACAGCCCGCGAACCTGTGATGACTCACGGATTGGTCACCTGCTGGAACCTGATTGGTTTTCCTTCTCTCAGCAGCAGGCAAGTCTGAACATGCCTTATTCCTCTCAGCTTGCAACTGTCTTGCGGGGGGAGGGGAATACAGCAGTTAAAAGGGGATTATACAGGTTTATCTACATACACACAGTGTTTCCCCAATCAACATTGCGAATGGTCTGCTTCAGCCTCAGACAGTTGCCAGGGAGAGGAATGGAGTTGGTGGCTAGGTAACGGATTTCGTGACAGGGACCGAAGACAATGGCTTTGACCTTCCCAGTATTTAATTGGAGAAAATTTCTGCTCATCCAGGACTGGATGTCGGACAAGCAGTGTGACAAATCAGAGACAGTAGAGGGTCAAGAGAGGCGGTGGTTGTCATCGGCGTCAATGTTCCCCCTAATTTCTTTTTGGGTGTGCAGTCCCTTTAACAGGCTGTACAGCCAATTCAAAATTTCACACGCAAAATCTCACATTTGAAAAGCTGGTCCCAGGCTGCACAGGATCTCCAGACAGCCGCACAGCTTAGCGGAAACGTTGGTCAGCGTACATGTGGAACCTGTCGTTATAATTTTCAGATGATGTCGCCGAGGTGCAGCATGTAGATAAGAAATAGTAGGGGACCAAAGACAGATGTTTGGAGGACTCCAGAGGTAATAGCGCAGGAGCGGGAAGAGAAGCCATTGCAGGAGATTCTCTGTCTATGACTAGATAGATAAGAATGGAACCAGGTGAGGTCAATCCCACCCAGCTGGACGACAGGGGAGAGGTGTTGGAGGAGGATGGTGTGGTCAACCGTGTCAAAGGCGGCAGACAGGTTGAGGAGTATGAGGAGGGATAGTTTACCATGGTCACAGACATATAGGATGTCATTTGTGACTTTGATAAGGGCTGTTTTGGTACTGTGGCAGTGGCGGAAACTGGAGGGATTCTAATAAGGAGTTCCGGGAAAGGTGGGCACAGATTTGGGAAGCGACAACACGTTCAAGGACTTTGGATTGGAAAGGAGGTTGGAGATGGAGGTGATACTTTGCAAGAACAGAGGAGTCAAAGTTGTTTTTTTTGAGGAGAGGGGTGGCGACGGCAGATTTGAAAGGAATGGGGACAGTGCCTGAGGGGAAAAAACCGTTATCAATATCAACTAACATGGGAGCCAGGAAGGGAAGTTGGGTGGTCAGCAGTTTGGTGGGAATAAGGTCGAGGGAGCAGGAGGTGGGTCTCATGGACAAGCTGAGCTCGGAGAGGGTATGAGGGGAGATAGGAGAGAAACTAGCGAAAGATGTTGAGTTCAGGGCTAGAGCAGAGGGGGAACCTTAGGAGAAGATTGGCCCAGTGTGCTAGGGGAAGGGAGGGAAGCAGCAGAGGCCACTAAATGGATGATCTCAATCTTTGTGACAAAGAAGTCCATGAGCTCATTGCACTTGATGTTGGAGGTGAGGGTGGAGGAGGCAGTTTAAGAAGACGGTTTGTAGTGGAGAAGAGAAGCCGGGGGTTATCTTTGCAGCCCAGGATGATCCTGGAATAGTGAGCAGTTTTGGCAGAGGTGAGCAGAACCCGATAGTGCTTTATGTGGTCCAGCCAGATCAGACAATGAATGGTTAAACCAGTCATCTGCTGTAGACTTTCAAGTCTGCAGCCCTTGGACTTAAGGGAGCGGAGATGAGGGTCATACCGGGGGAGCACACCAGGGTGAGAGAGAGAAATGGTTTTAATGGGGACAAGGCATCAAAGGTGGAGGTGAGGGTGTGACTGAGCAGATCGGTAGCTGCAGAAATGTCATGGTGAATGGAGGGGGCCATAGGCTGGACAGTTGGGAATTTGAAAGTGCAGTTGTAAGTGACTTGGGATCAGCCAAAGAAGCCCGTTTAAAAAAATGTAAAGTGCTTTGGAACGTCATGCGGACGTGAAAGGCACGATATAAACGCAAGTTCTTTTTTTTTAAATGAAAGCGTCATGACTGCCTAGGAAGTGGACCTATTAGTGCATGATTCTGTGTCATTGGTCACTAAGCACCTGCTCACTGATGGAGTGGTACTGCTTGCAATTCATGAAATACATGCAGAGGCTTGGGTGACCTCATGGATTACGCTCATCACCGACTAGTGAATCCTTTGATACAAAGAAATTGCAGGGCCTTCTCATCCTGATGCTGGGTTTCCAGAGGAACAAGTGATAAAGTTGTTTGCTCTGTCAAACAATGCACAAGTGACCTGTTTGATGTATCTGTGCACTGCAGATTAATTGATATTTCTGATGTCTCCTGTGGGAGCTTGGAATGAGTCTGATGCACAAAAGTTCAACACTGTGATGATGTTGACTGTCACTGGCATTGTCATCTTTATGGTGGTGATTAACAGATTTGAGCAGATGGTCCAGCTATGTAATTATCTCTGTGGTGCAGTTTTCCTCTTACCTTCCCAGATAGGTGCGTCTGGGTCTAAAGACACAGCTGCGTGGGTAAGGGCAGGTGCGGGCAGTCTGCCTCTAGTGCAATTGAAACTGCCTCATTGCCCTTTCTTTCATCCGTTCTCCCTGCTCCGAAACAGACAAAAAGAGAGGTACGCTCGTTGCAATTCTCATTTATAGATTTTTAATTCTATCAATGATGAATCTTACTGCCAAATATCTGGGCAAACTCCTCCGAAGACAAAAGTTGAAGAATTCAGCTCTCACAGAGTTAAATTTCACTTTCATATATGCTCCAAATAAAAACATAGCTGGCTCCAATACAGCTGCCCCTCCCTTTAAACACTGACTTCCTGTCAGCCCAGAATGTGCCTGACACTGATTGCCTATTATGTATGAGTGTGAGAAAATCAGGGAATTGCACCTACGCTGGTTTGTATCTCATTGCCATTCATTGCATTATTAAAATGAAGTTCTCTGACAGTTTACTGCCCCTCAGTCACACTTTCCATTCTGACGCCTTAGGGGACTCAGAAACTGCTGTGATTATTAGCTACTTAGCTGTAGATGCATCTCATCTATTTTTTTGACAGCATAAAATTAATCAAAATTTCAAGGCTCCTCCCTGGAGCCCTGTTGATTGTTTGCTGAATGAAAGGAACGTGCTTCAATGATGCCAGTCCACTCGAAAGTCATCGACGTGCTATCTTCTGTGTATGACTCATTTTCAACTCCATTCGAACCGTCTCTTTTCCTCAGTGTCTGCTGAGATTTCAAAGAGGCTGATGCTAAATAAAAGGCTCCCAATGAAATTGTAATTCACTTTATACCCACTGCAGGAGGAAAAAAACATTATAAATGAGTTCCCATAACGGTGAACTTTTTGAATTGACGCAGAATGCTAAGCTGCAACTGCAGCATAAACATGGGGGCTCTGTCTTCTCAACACTTGTCATGCTGCTCCGGCTCTGATCTTGTAAGGGAGTGAAAGGCCGGTTTAACCAGTTCAGTGTTGACGAGGATGGGTTGTGGTTTAGAGTAAGACACCCTCATCAGAGGGTTTAGTTTGCTTTGTGTGTTCGAGCTAACATACATGTTATTTCTGTGTTAAGGAGCTGTTAAAGATACAGTATTAATTGAGCAGGCAGTAACTTGTACCCTTGCTCCTATAATTAAAGACTTTAAACACAAGAAAGAAAGGAAGACTTGCATTTTTACAGTGCCTTGCACAACCCCAGGATGTCCTTACAGCCAATGAAGTACTTTTGAAGTGTAGTCACTGTTATAATGTAGCTCACATAGCCAGCATTACTGCTTCTTTCACTTGTTAATTGTTATTGAGCAGAAAATAGCGTAACGTGCAAATTTATTCAGGATTCACATAATTTCTGCCATCGAAAGCACTAAAGGGAGCTGGCAGAGTTCCAGTAGAAAGCGGAGCAGAAGTTAATGCTTTTGCTGGATGGATGTTGCATCAAATCTGCCCATGCTAGATAGAGGAGGAGCAGCAGCAGGAGACAGTGATCACAGAAGGTAGTCTTACAGGACTTAGTACAAACTGATGCAGCTGCGTACTGCTGACATGTCACTTACCCAGACTTCAGTGAAGAACTTCAGTGAGGAGACTGCACTTTGACAGGGTTGTATCTTAGACCTAAGTTGCTCCTGAATTAGATCTGCAGTCATGGACCTACATCCAACCAACACTCTTATTTGAAGTGAATGTGACCGCAACACTTAAATTCCACCCTACTGGGTGCTTCCAGGAGATACCAATCAGATCAGTCACCACTGAAGTAACAAAAGCTCTCTTTTGCTACATGTTAATATACATCAAGTTTATCTGTGACATGCAATACCAGGTGTAGAGGCTGCCCCAACTTAACCAGTTGACTGGCATTTCCTGATCACAAAGATACCATTGATTATGGTCATGCTGCCATTGATGCGCCCACTGGCAATGCCCATCCATTTATTAACAGACAGGGTTACAGCTCCCAAAATGTACAGTTAGTATGCAACCACCAGCAAAAAAATATGCTGCTTTTCTGGGAGTTCTTACAATGCACACATCTGGAGAGAATTTATCAAATAATGTCTCATGATCGGAAGGCTCTGCTGATGCCTTACAGTATGACCTGGATTGAGTTGGCAGAATAAGTGCAATATGTTGCATGGAAAGGGGCATACTCGTGCTTTCCAAAAAAACAGATGCAGAAAGGTAGACCCCAGTAAGACAAGAGGTCCACACAGTCCTTTTTGCAAACAGAGGGACAGAACCCAGAACTTTGCTGTTTTTTTCTGTCCGGTGTATTGGCCATCAGTGCTGAACCAAGTTGCTCTCACTGGGGGTACAGTATTGATCTCTCAGTTGCTCTCAGTGGGGGCATTTATCTCACCCAATTGCTCAGGAGAATTTCTGAAATTGCCACCTTCTTGAAAGTGTTTCCAAGGTGATGCGCTGTCAGCAATGGCCTAGATTTTGTGGTCAGCAGCAAACGAATGATGCTAGTCGTTCATTGCAATTACACTTGCCCACAGACTTTCTGTGGACTTTTACTCAGTGATTTGTGGTAATTAGTGCCTTCTACAGGGGACCTGGGACCTGTGTGAACAGGGCAAGCAATGGCGAGATTCCTCAACCAATCAGATTAAAGAATACATACTGAGAAACGCAGCAGGTAATTTTAACCCCCAAAAACGGGTGGGTTTGGTTCGAGTGGGAGATTAACAAGTTGGATATCTGAAACAGGAACCCAACCCGCCTCGAACCCTCCTACTTCCGGTTTTAACGGAGGCGGGACAAGGGGCAGGCGACCACAGGTGCTCGTAGGAGGTTGTTGAAACCTTTTAAGGAGGCGGCGTGTTCATTTTAACAATGTTTCTATTTTTAACTTCAGTCGGCCGGGTTTCCCTGGCCTCAAGAAACCTAACAGATAAAAGGAGACGAGAAGGGCCGGGTCCATGAGGTAAGTGCCTTTACAGCACTGCTTGTGGGCCAGGAGGAGCATGAGTGTTTCCTCCAGGCCCCACAAGCTACTCTGTAAATCACCCCCCCACCGCGATCTCGATTCCCTCTCTTCCCCCCCCACCTGCGATCGGACCCCCTCAACAACCATCTCCCCCCTGACCACAATCTACCCCCCGACCACCACTAGACCCCAGACCGCAATCTCTCTATGCCTCCCTATCTACTTTTTGCTTGCTCGGGTCCTTGTGCTGCAGGCTTTCTTTTATTTTTTTTAAATCGCCAACACTAATTAAAGTCTGATGGAATGAGATTCTACATTTGTAAAAGTAAACCTTCAGGGCCAGAGTGGTTGTTTCACAGTAATTAAGACTTGCCACGCTGTTAAAAATTCATTTACACTTCAATGGACAAGTGCTAGTGGGTAAGTATAGCAACTTCATGCGTTTTAATGCCGAGTCCATCAGCGAGGTACCGGTGTGGACGAGCAGGGCAACTGGGACAGCAATTTCCGCATTTAACTGCACATGTGCAGATGCTGAAAGTTGCTGTCTGATTTATTCCATAACGTTGACCGCTGATAGCCTCGCCGTTATTCATAACACAAAGTCTGAACCAATGAGTTTCAGCCTGAACCGGGAGGGAGAGTCTGCGCTCCGGCGCTGATTCCAGGTAAACCGGGCAAGTCAGTGACGGGTATAAAAAATTCCCCAAACGAGAGAAAACCAACCAGCTCCCAGCAACCTCCCGACCACAGGAATCTGTAGTGCTGGCATCAGTCATTGGCTTACTTCCCAATATAACACTGGCCTCCAGCTGTTTCTGCCCAAAATAAACAGAGCTTAAAGATACAAATGATTAATGGTTTTCACTTTTTGGCCAATATAAGTGATTGCCTGTTTTAAACGTGGACATTTTAAGTGGTGGGGTCTTTACTTCTAGACATATGCAGCTGGGATGATCACACGACACACTCAAGTGCTAGAAACAGTGAAGATGTATCAGCAGGCCAGTAAGCAATGGCATAACATATAGGTAGCTGTTGGGATGCCTTTTTGTATTATGGAGTTTGCTGTTTATTATTCCAATGAAGTGCTTCTGGCAGATTGACTTCTCAAAGGCAAGAGTGTATTTCAGATATATTTTGGGATATAAAAATGAGCCACATTTGCTATTAGAATTTTTGACTTGGCCATAGCAGGCACAATGTACCTCAGTAGTTAAGAACAGCTGTGTAATTGAAAGAAAAGCATATAACCGGTAAGGATCAGGCATCAACTTTTTTTCTGAGGAGTGTTTGCCTGTTCATTGTTTGAAAAATTTGCAAAGAAACTGATTCTCAGCTGACTATCCTGTAATGAACTGGTTCCAGCTATGTTGTGTTCTTTGGACTGACTTCCACAACTTCCCATTGTTGCTGTAAATGACTTGACTTGTGACTCAGCTTATTATGAAAGTCAGATATTACTGATTTTAATTGTCTTCTAAGGTGATCGACGTATGTAGAGGAACTCTGTGTAATCCAGAATTGTTAACAACAAAAGAGAAAATAAATGCCACGGCACTTCACAGAGGCATGAGGCAAAAATAGATGCCGAGCCAGATATTAAGAGGGATGAGCAAAAGTTTGGGTGAGGAGGTGAGTTTTAAGGAGGGTCATAAGGAAAGAATCACAGAGGGAGGTGAAGAGATGGAGGGATTTAAGAAGGGAATTCCAGAGCATGAGTCCTAGGTGGCTGAAGACATAGCTGCTAATGGATTGCGTGAAGGGAGGGGGAATGCACAAGAGGCCGGAGTCATAAGAGAAGTCGGAAGGGGGTATTTGGGCTGGAGTAGGTTACAGAGATAGGGAGAGGTGAGGCCATCCCATGAAGAGATTTAAACATTAGGATGAGTATTTTAAATTGGATGAGTTGGGAGACTGGGAGCCAATGTAATTCAGCGAGGACAGGAGCAATGGATGAGAAAGACTACAAGCTATGGTGCTAGATAGGATACAGGCAGCAGAAGGTTGACCTGAATTTAATAGAAGGTGGATTTTGGGATCCCACCCAGGAAAGCATTGGAGTAGTCAGGTCTGGATGTAACAAACACATGGATGAGGGTTTTGGCAGCGTTTGAGGTTGGGGCAGAGGTGGGCAATTTTATGGAGCTGGAACTAGGTGGTCTTTGTGATGGAGAGCATATGGGGTAGGAAGTTCAACTTAGGGTTGAATAGGGAACTGAGTTTATGAACAGTCTGGATCAGCCTGAGATAGTGACCATGGAATTGCTGGCAAGAGTACAGTTTGTGGCAGAGATTAAAGATGATGGCTTCGCTCTTTCCATTGTTTAGTTGGACAAAATTGTGGCTTATTCAAGACTGACAACACGGAGACAGTGGAGGGGTCAAGAGAGGTGATAGAGGTACAGTTGGTTGTTGTCAGCATACATGTGGAAGCTGACCTTGTCTGTGGATGTCACCAAAGGGCAGCATGTAGATGAGGAAGAGGAGGGGGCCAAGAATGCATCCTTGGAGGAATTCTAGAGGTAACAATGCAGGGCAGGATGGAAAGCCTGGTAATTCTCTGGCTGTGATCAGATAGGTAGAGTGGAACTGAGTGAGAACAGTCGTACTCAGCTGGACACCGGAGGAAAGTGTTGGAGGAGAATGTTATGGTCGACCATGTCAAAGGTTGCAGAGAAGTCGAGGAGGATAAGGAGGGATAATGCACCAAGGTCACAGTCACAGAGGATGTAATTTATGACTTTGATTTAGAGCCATTTTCGTGCTGTGGCAGGGACAGAAACCTAGCTGGAGAGATTGAAACATTGAGTTACAGGAAAGACCAGCACGGATTTGAGATGCAACAACACACTCATGGACTTTGAAGAAAAAAGGGAGATTAGAGTTGGGGCAGTAGTTTGCAAGCACAGAGGGTTGAGGGTGCTTTTTTGAGGAGGGGATAATAATGATGATTTTGAAAGGAAAAGGCAAAGTATCTGAGAATAGGGAACCATTTATAATGTCAGGAAGAGAATAGTAGCCGCTAGTCAGGGCGAGGAAGAGAAGTTGGGTAGTCAGCAGGTTATGGAAATGCAGTGAAGGGAGCAGGAGGTAGGTCTCAAGGATAGGATGAGCTCGGGGAGGGAATATGGGGAGATGGGAGAGAAACTCAAGTAGAGACTCAGGTTCATGGCTGGGGCAAGGATGGTGGGGCTGGGGTGAGATTTGGCTTAATGGACAAGGGGAAATGGGCGAAGCAGCAGAGGAAGTTGTAAAGAAGGTCTCAACCTTAGTGACAAGAAGTCCCTGAGCTCCTTGCACTTGTTATTGGGGTTAAGGATAGATGGGGGCGGGGGAAAGCAGTTTAAGGAGATGGTTGGTATTGGAGAAAAGAAGCTTTGCACTCCAGGATGATCCTGGAGTAGTGGGTGGTTGTGGTGAACCACTAATCTGCCTGTACAGAACATGTCTGGGCATGCCTCAGCTGGCTCCGCCCCTGGCTACACCCCTAAGCCCAGGTATAAAGGTGATTGACCTCCAGTCCCCCTGGCTTTAAGGATCGGTCTACCAGCAGAGGCATGCTCGTATTCTTTTGTTAATAAAAGCCTACTTGTTATAAGTTTAACTCTTAGTCTTCTGGAGTTATTGATGGCGCATCAGTGGTTTTGGCAGCAGAACGTGAGGCCCAATAGCTCTTGATGTGGTTCTGCCAGATCTAGTGTTGGATGGCTAAACCAGTTGTGTGCTAGATACACTCAAGTCTACGCCCCTTGGAGTTGAGGGAGTTAAGATGCGAAAGAAATGAGCAGATTAAGAGTGAGTAGGTTTTGCTGCGGTTAAAGGTGGAGGTGAAAGAATGATTAAACAAATCAACAGCAGCAGAAGTCTTGTTGCAATGGAAATCCAAAGACTAGTCAGTTGGGGGTTTGAAAAGACAACTATAAATGACTTAGGGGAGAATTTTTTTCAGGGATAAACACAGAAGAAACTGGGGTTGGAAGGGAGAGGGGTTGTGGGTGGTAAGGAATCCAAGGAAGTGGTTGGAGATGGTCTTGTCAGTGAACAAGAGCAATGAAGTTGAGAGACCATAGGAGATGGCAATCTGGTCTATTACTGCCCCAGGACACACTTTCCCAGATTACCTGTACATGAGGTCTTGCTTCAGTTCATAGGAAACACAAGTTTACCTTCTGTATTGGGCAAGATAAAAAGTATTTGGAGAAACCTGAATCATAACAGGATTCTTTTTTTGAGATCAAAATCATGAAACTATTCAGCAAGGCTTGTAGTCATGCTGCTAACGACAAGCACCCCTTCTTCAACAAGAATCTCTGTTGAAATGGATGAACACAGCAACCATTTTGCACTAAGCAATGGGATGGATGACAACAACAACTTATATTTATATAGCGCCTTTAACATAGTAAAATGTCCCAAGACGCCGCACAGGAGCATTTTAAGACAAAAAATTTGACACTGAGCCACATAAGGAAAAATTAGGGCAGGTCAAAGAGGTAGGTTTTAAGGACCATCTTAAAGGAGGAAAGTGAGGTGGAGAGGTTTAGGCAGGGAATTCCAGAGCTTAGGGCTTAGGCAACAGAAGGCAAGGCCACCAATGGTTGAGCGATTATAATCAGGGATGCTCAAAAGGGCAGAATTAGAGGAGCGCAGATATCTCGGGGGGGGGGGGGGTTGTGGGGCTGAAGGAGATTACAGAGATAGGGAGAGGTGAGGCCATAGAGGGATTTGAAAACAAGGATGACATTTTTGAAATCGAGTCGCTGCTTAACCGGGAGCCAGTGTAGGTCAGCAAGCACAGGGATGATGAGCAAATGGGACTTGTTGCGAGTTAGGACACGGGCAGCCGAGTTTTGGATGACATCAAGTTTAACGTAGGGTGACACGTGGGAGGCCAGCCAAGAGTGCGTTGGAATAGTCAAGTCTAGAGGTAACAAAGGCATGGATGAGGCTTTCAGCAGCGGATGAGCTGAGGCAAGGGTGGAAACGGGCGATGTTACGGAGGTGTGGTCGGAAGCTAATTTCAGGTCAAGCATGACACCAAGGTTGCGAACAGTGTGGTTCAGCCTCAGACATTTGTTAGGGAGAGGGATGGAGTCAGTAGCTAGGGAACGGAGTTTGTGGCAGGGACAGAAAACAATGGCTTTGGTCTTCCCAATATTTAAATTGGAGAAAATTGCTGCTCATCCAGAACTGTATGTCGGACAAGCAGCCTAACAATTTAGAGACCGTGGAGGGGCCGAGAGAAGTGGTGGTGAGGTAGAGCTGGGTGTCATCAGTGTACTTCTGGAAACAGACGCTGTGTTTTCAGATGATGTCGCCAAGGGGCAACATGTAGATGAGAAATAGGAGGGCCAAGGTTAGATACTTGGGGAGCACCAGAGGTAACGATGCGGGAGCGGGAAGAAAAGGCGTTGCAGGTGATTCTCTGGCTATGAACCTGTGATGACTCACGGATTGGTCACCTGCTGGAACCTGATTGGTTTTCCTTCTCTCAGCAGCAGACAAGTCTGAACATGCCTTATTCCTCTCAGCTTGCAACTGTCTTGCGGGGGGAGGGGAATACAGCAGTTAAAAGGGGATTATACAGGTTTATCTACATACACACAGTGTTTCCCCAATGTGGCAACGCCACATACGCCCCCCAGAATCCTTGTTAACTGTAAAAGTCAGTCTCTGCGGAGGTTTGACCAAACGGCCGTAGCGGCTGTAGTAGCCATCTGGCGTGTGAGGAGGGCTGTCTGGGACGTTGGCCGGTTGGTTCGTCGGCTGGTCTGGCGGCTGGTCTGCCGGTGGGCTGGCTGGACGGGCTGCCGGCGAAGGTGGGGCGGCGGCCGGAAGTAAGGTTCTGGCGTGTCTTGATCCTCTTGTGGGGCCGCCGCCAACATGGGAGGTCTGCCCCACCGTGGGGGGAGAGCCGGACGAAACGGGAAGCTGAGGTCCAGGTGGGCCGGTTTGAGGCGGTCTACTGAAATAAGGTCCGGCTTCCCGCCGACGTCGATAAGAAAAGCTTTGTCCCCCGTCTCCAATACTGAGAAGGGGCCGGTGTATGGTGCTTGTAGCGGGCCTCTGTGCGCATCCCGGAGACGAACTCCGCATGTCGTAAGTCTCAAGGCTCGTAGGACGGCTGCGGGCCATGTTGCGAAGTGGGCACTGGACGGAATTGCTGGGCCGCGTCCTGCTGCAGGGAAAGCTGTCTGGCGGCCGACCACGGCTCCATTGTCAGGGGGAGGAAGTCGCCTGGTACTCTGAGCGGTTGGCCGTAGACCATCTCGGGCGCGGAGGTCCTCTTTGGGCGTGGTGCGCAATCCCAGGAGGACCCAGGGTAGTTTGTCGATCCAGCTGGTGTCGGCCAGTCTGGCGCGGAGGGAGGCTTTCAAGGAACGATGAAAGCGCTCGCAGAGCCCGTTGGCCTGCGGGTGGTAGGCTGTTCTGTGCAACTTGGTGCCGAGGCCGGCGGTGATGGCATTCCACAAGTGGGAGGTTAACTGGGGGTCTCTGTCCGAGGATATGTCGGTCGGCACGCTGAACCGGGCCACCCATGTCGAGACGAATGCTCGCGCGACGTCGGTCGTGGTGGTGGAGGCGAGGGGAACCGCCTCGGGCCATCTGGTGGTGCGGTCGACGATCATGAGCAGGTGTATGAAACCGTGCGATGGCGGCAAGGGGCCTACCAGATCAACGTCGACGTGGTCGAAACGCCTCTCAGGCACCAGGAAACACTCCAGTGGCGCCTTGGTGTGCTGCTGGACCTTAGCGCGCTGACATGCCACGCATGTGTTGGTCTAGTCTCTCACATCCTTGTGGAGTCCAGGCCAGACGAACTTGGCGGACATGAGTTTCTGAGACGCACGCATCCCTGGATGTGAGAGGCCGTGGATGATGTCGAAAACTCACTTGCGCCAGGCGGATGGGACGACCGGCCTAGGCGAGGGGACTGAGACGTCGCACAGGAGGGTTGTGCCGGCTGCGTGGAAGTGGATGTCGGCCAGAGTGAGGCTGGTGGTTGACGTCCTTAGGGCCTGGATCTCCGCGTCGGCAGCCTGGTCTCTCGCCATGCTGACGTAGTCGACGCCCAGGTGCACTGCGTGGAGCGAGGGTCTTGAGAGGCAGTTGGCCACCAAATTGTCCTTGCTGGCGACGTGGCGGATGTCCGTGGTGAACTCCGAGATGAAGTTGAGTTGGCGCTGTTGACGCACGGACCAGGGTTCGGTTACTTTGGCCATGGCGAAAGTGAGCGGCTTGTGGTCCACGAATGCGGTGAATGGCCGGCCTTCCAGGAGGAAACGGATTGCCAGGAACAGGGCCAGGAGCTCTCTGTCGAACGTGCTGTAGGCCTGCTCGTTCTTGCGCAGCTGTCGGCTGAAAAATGCCAGTGGCTGCCACGCGCCTTCGACCCACTGTTGCTGGACAGCGCCGACGGCGTAATCCGAGGCATCCATGGTGAGTGCGGTCTTGCCGCCCGGGATGGGGTGGGCCAGTAGTGTGGCGTTGGCCAAGGCGCTTTTGGTCTGGTGGAAGGCTGTCGCCATCTCGCTGGACCAGGTGAGTTGCTCTTTGCCCGTTTTGCCCCTGGTGGCTTCGTAGAGGGGGCGCATGAGTGAGGCGGCCTTGGGCACGAAACAGTGATAGAAATTGACCATCCCCAAAAATTCCTGCAGCGCCTTGACCGAGGTGGGCTGGGGAAAGTCTGCCACCGCCTGCACCTTGGAAGGTAGGGGAATGGCTCCCCTTGGAGAGATTCTGTGGCCGAGAAAGTCAATTTGGGCTGCTCCGAACTGGCATTTGGCCGGGTTGACGATTAGCCCGTGTTGGCTGAGGCGCTGGAAAAGAGAGCGCAAATGCGCGATGTGCTCGACCTTGCTAGTGCTGATCACGAGGATATCGTCCAGATAGACGAACAGGAAGCTCAGGTCCCGTAGGACGGAATCCATGAGCCGTTGGAAGGCCTGTGCGGCGTTCTTGAGTCCGAAGGGCATGCGCAGGAACTCGAACAGTCCGAAGGGGGTGATGACCGCCGTCTTCTGGACGTCTGCGTGGTGGACGGGGACCTGATGGTAGCCGCGAATCAGGTCAACCTTGGAAAAGACGGACTTTCCTGCTAGGTGTGCCGAGAAGTCTTGGATATGTGGAATGGGGTATCTATCGGGCGTGGTGGCGTCGTTGAGCCGTCTGTAGTCGCCGCAGGGGCGCCAGCCACCGCCCGGTTTGGGCACAATGTTGAGGGGGGACGACCAGGGGCTGTTGGAGCGGCGGATGATGCCCAGTTTCTCCATCGTGGCGAATTCTTCCTTGGCCACCGCCATCTTGGCTGGGTCCAAGCGTCTGGCTCGGGCGAACACTGGTGGTCCCGTAGTGGCGATGTGGTGCTCGACACCATGCTTGCCTGCTGCGGCTGAGAAGGTCGGTTGTGTGAGCCTCGGGAAATCTGCGAGTAGGCGGGCGTAGTCGTCATCCGCCGGGGCAGAGCAGGACCCGACGAGGGCAGAGCAGGACCCGACGAGGGCCGGGCTGTTGCTCTGCTGGCAGGCCAGTGAAGCGAAAGTTGCTGCGTCGATCAGGCGCCTGTCACGGACGTCGACCAGGAGTCCGTGGGCGCAAAGAAAATTGGCGCCCAGCAAGGGATATGCCACCGAGGCCGTCACGAAATCCCACGTAAATCGCTGGCCGTTGAAACAAACCTCGGCCCGTCACTTTCCAAAAGTAGCGATGGCTGCGCCATTTGCCGCCACGAGGGGTGGGCCGCTGCAGCCTGCCTGGATGTCGAGCTGGGAGGCAGGAATTATGCTGCATTGGGCTCCGGTGTCGCAAAGGAATCTGCGCCCTGAAAGGGAGTCGGTTATGTACAGCAGTTCACCTGCGGTGCCGATGGCCATCGTGGCGGCGGGGGTGCGGTCGAGCGGGCCTAGACGGCGGCGCGGGGCTGGCGTGTTGGGCCGGGTGGCCATCTTGGTTTGATCGAAAGAGCAGGGTGCTCTGCAGCGTTGGGATTTGTGGCCAAAACGCGCATGGTAGTAGCATAGTTCTGTGGCCTGGCGTGGCGGCGCGCGCTCGGTGGTGCCGGGGAGCCTCGCGGCTGCACAGCCGAGTTGGGCGACGGCGAAGACTTTGTCCGCGGCGGCTGCCAGTTGTACGCAGTCCGTGATCGGGGACCCCGCGAGGGCAGTCTGTACCTGCTGAGGAAAAGGGCCCGAAACAAGAAGCACTGCGGTTCAGAGCCCAGGAGCGCAAGCATCCGGCTCATCAACTGGGTCGGGGTAGAGTCGTCGAGGCCTGGTAGTGAAAGAAGCCTGCGGGCCCTCTCCTCCCCGGACAGGCTGTAAGCCTGCAGCAAGCGGCCCTTAATGGTTGAGTACTTGCCTGTCTGTGGTGGGTTCCCCAGCAGGTCGAGAACTTCGGCGGCGGTGGAGCTTGCTAGTGCTGAGACTACGTGGAGGTACCTTTCTTCATCGTCTTGAACCCTGCGAAGGGTGAATTGGGCCTCCGTGTGCGCGAACCAAGCCGGTGCTTGGGGTTCCCAGAAGTTGGGGAGCTTCAAGGACACGGCGCCGGCTGACAGCGGGCTGCTGCTGGTTGCCGTCGGGCCGTTGTTGGCCTCTGTAGGGCTACGTGAGTCGGGGGTTTCGGCCGCCGACATTCGGGGTCAGCAATGTGGGAGACTACAGTCTCCCGCGTAAAGAAATAGGCAACACAGCAAGCTACAAGAAATAGGCCTTTACTCCAACTCTCACAATACAGTACTGAATTCGTACAGCCTGCAAACCTGTGATGACTCACGGATTGGTCACCTGCTGGAACCTGATTGGTTTTCCTTCTCTCAGCAGCAGGCAAGTCTGAACATGCCTTATTCCTCTCAGCTTGCAACTGTCTTGCGGGGGGAGGGGAATACAGCAGTTAAAGGGGATATACAGGTTTATCTACATACACACAGTGTTTCCCCAATGTGACAATGCCACAACGGCAGATTTGAGGGAGAGGGGGACAGTACCTGAGGAGAGAGAACCGTTAACAATGTCAGCTAGCATGGGAGCCAGTAAAAGAAGTTGGGTGGTCAGCAGTAAGATGAATGCAGAGAGGTCATGAGGGGAGATTGGAGAGAAACTGGAGAAAGATCTTGGGCTCGATTTTTAATTCCCGAGGCGGGTTGGAGTCGGGTTGCGGGGTGGGCGGGTTCGGGAGCCGCTTCTGGCAGAATCAGCTGCTGATGTCCGATTTTGATTCAATGAGCTTGTTAATTTCAAGGAGGTGTGCTGGCTGGTCCAATGAGTGTGATCGGGTCGGCTGGCCGCCTTTGATGATGTCATAACAGCAGCTGCTTTTATAGCTGCCATCCAGCCTGAGCTTTTCTGTTGTGGTTTCCTGGACTTGATTTAAACGCTATGGCTTCTTCCAGAAGCAAGGCAGCTCCTTATTTTAATGACGAGTCCTTCCAAGTTCTTGTGGATGCTGTCAGAGGGCGCAGGGAGATTCTCTTCCCTCCTGATGGCCGGAGGAAGCCTCCTCAGCAGATCAAGGCAGCCTGGCTGCACATTGCTCAGGAGATGAGCGCAAGGTCATTTATGCAAGGTCCTGGATCCAGGGCCGAAAAAGGTTTAATGATCTTGTGCGAACATCAAAAGTGAGTATCCCATCTCACTTTCCTTCACTCTGCTTCCCTTCTCTTCTCATCACCAGCACTCTGCGTTGTAAGCCTCCTCCTGCACATCCCACCTTACTCTTACTTCCCTTGCTCCCTTTCCTATCCGTCTCTGCACTGAATTACTTCAGCATCCTGCCTATGCACCCCTTAGACTCGCTCTCACTGTCATGCAGTGACAACTAACAACGCACAGGGAGCTAGTTTCCTCTTGGCACCTTACCCCATCTTCGGCTCCCTGAAAGCTTCTATGGTAGGGATTATTCACACTCACTCCATCACTGTGGCTGAAACACCACTTGTGTCCCTCATTGCAGGAAAAGATAGCTCACAATAAGAGGATAGAACAATGACTGGAGGAGGAACACTGACCAATGCTGAGGAGGCTGCAAACGAGATTGTTGTAGGTGGCAAGGACCTGGAAGTGGGTGATGGAGAGACAGTCACACTAGAGGAAGCTGGTGACATAATAGAGTTTCATCCCTCTCAGAAAGCAATGGCATATGATGTTCATAGAAAATCACATTGTATCATCTGCTCAAAAGGATGTGTCTGCTACATCAGTATCAGATGTCTAAATCATGCCTTTACTCTCACACAGGACCATCGAGCCCCCCTCCTCACAATCCAGGATGAAGACCTGGACAACTCAGAGGAACCTGAAGCCTCTGAGGGAGCAGTGTCACCAGGACTCAGCGCACCCAGCACCAGCGCAGCAACACACACCTCCGTGGGACCATCGTGAGTTAGAGTAGTGTTGCCACCTGATCTATCACAGCGCACAAGTGAGCATCAGCAGATGGTGGAGACAGCGACGGCAGTGGAGAGTCCTCGGTGGAGGTCGCAGGACCTTCCTAGCCCTGCTGAGCTGCATGCAAATGCTGTGCCTCTGGGGGCCATCCAGAAAAATAGCTGTTCATGAAATACAGGAACAAGTGCAGGTGTCTCAGGAAGGGTTTGCCTCCAGGGTTAATGCGAGTGCGAAGAGAATGGAGGAGTCCATCTCTAACATCAGCACTGCCGTGGTGGAGGCAATGGCGCATGAATGCACCACCATGGATAAGATGGCAACCTCTGTGGAAAGGATGGCTACCTCAGTGGAAAGGATGGCTATGGCCATGGAGAAAATAAGTCGCCAGAGTCAGGAAAACATGGTGACTGTTCAGAATAGAATGACATCTCTGGAGGAACGATGGGCAGCTATTGAGCAGAGAGACCAGACCAGTCCTCCTCATGGATGTCCTTTTGAGGTGGACTGCCAGTGCAGATACGGGTCCTCGTGGTCCCCCTGAAGTGCAACAAGGTGCTCTCCAGTCACTTGCCAGCACTGAGGTGCGGCTGACCCATGAGAGGGATATTGTTGGCAGGACACAAGGAAGTGTGGGCTCCTCTCAAAGCGCTCACATGACCATACCACTGCGGAGCCCTGGGTCAGAGACCCACTTTGCAGAGACAACTGAGATGGCTTTTTCATCCCCGGCACAGCCGCAGGAATAGCAGACTATTGAAGATCCCTCCCAGGCTCCCAAACCCAGAGGACGCCCGCCAAAGGTGTCTAAGCAGGCGCAGCACCCTAGTCAGCAAGGTGCCTTTACATCTGCTGCAGCCACAGGGGAAGCACCACGTAGAAGCACGCGTAAGAGAAAGATTAAGCACCTATAGTCACAAGGGGAGTCACTTGGGTGATGTTTCTTTTTTTCTGACTCTTGCTGGTTTATTATCCTTTTGTCATGTGTTAAAGATAAATTATGTTAAACAGTTGATTGTGTGGCCTATGTGTTATGGGAAATGGCAAAAGCGCATTGTGGACTCGGGGCGATTTGCTTTTGTAATGCTGATGGTGAAAGTGATAGGAAATAACAGGTTATAGCAGAGATGAAGTATGACGTTGGACAAGTGTCGCCTATAATTAAAGAGCCATATGGTAGACACCTATGGTTGAAGTGTAAGCTTATGCTATTGTGGCATGGCAGTGTGCATACCCTGCTTGATGGGCAGCAGTGAACTGGAGGGATGCTGCATTGGTCACAACAGGGCATGCAAGGTGCCCCTCGTCCTCCTCCTACTCCTTCCCAGGAAGATCTGCGCTGAGCCACGCGGCTGCTACTCCTCCAATTATGAGGACCAGGATGAGAGTGCATAAATGTTTCCCATCCCCTAGCTATAGATTTTATGTAAGGCAACAATCTTGCAAGCGCACAGTCGAAGTGGCCTGAAATTATTCCATTCATGTCACACTGCAGATGGGTGTCAGCTTGAGAAGTCAGAAGGTCAGTATATGTGCAAAATCTTATCCCATACCTACAAAAGCAAAGTTGTTGCATTTGAATGTCAACCATGTTTCAGGGGTGCTTTTAAAGTGCTCCACCAATGACTACAAGTCATGTTCTCCAGCAACTCGTCTCCTTGAACCTGGCCTGTTTCTGACAAGTCGGGAAACAGGAGCCAGAAGCACAAAAATGGGAAACCACTATCAAAATAGGATTAATAAGGCAGTTATCAGGCTGTTAACTGCCTTAACTACCTGTCCCACCGGTTCCAGACAGGTCAGTTTGGGAGCGGCTAAACAGACACTCACGAAAATCGGGTGGGGGCGGGATGGAGGCGGGTTGGGTGTCTGAGGCCAATTTTTCTGATTTTCACAACAGACCCGCCTCCAGTTCAGGGCTAGGGCAGGGGGAACCTTAGAGGAAGTTTGGTTCAGTGGGCTAGGGGAAGGAAGGGAAGTGGCAGAGGCAGTTGAGCGGATGGTCTCAATCTTAGAGACAAAGAAGTCCATGAGCTCCTCACACTTGTTATCAGAGGTGAGGGTGGAGGAGACAGGGGAGAGGGGTTTAAGAAGACCAGTTAATCAATTTCTTTAGGTGGTGTTAGTTGAGGAAAGAATGGCCATTAGGCCGAGTTCCTGGAGGGTGCCAAGTGCCATAGAACAGTGAATGCTTCAAGAGATGAGTAGGGTGAAAATCAGTAACAAAATAAGAGTGGGGCCAAGCATGTCTCCCTCAGTCTCACATCTAGATACTGCAACACCAATTCAAACATTGATTGACTGTATCTTCCCATAAAATCCTATATCCGTTTAACTGCTCAATAAATCTTCACAGCAGGCCAGCTTCTCAATGGGACTAAAATGTCTTGCTATGTCCCAGGCTCTAGAAATGCTGCGAGTTAACCCTCTGACAGTATGCTCATCATCAAGAGAATTATTGGCTTCTGGATCAAGAGCATCACAAATCAATTGATTTTCGGTAAATCTAAATGGTTTTACTCTGATTAAGCTGTGGTTTCCATCAGCTTGCCCACAATTGACCAAAAGTCTGTCTGTTGTTGAGGGGTCTGATTTTTATTCCCTTTTGTGGATACTTTTTATTACGATGGGACTGGTTCACCAGGACAACTAAAGCCGATGAACCATGAATTGACATAGTTCCTTAGACAGTCTTTTGAGAATGCAAGTTTGTGAAATATGTTTCACGATTAGTCAGTTTATAGGGCACCATTTCTACTGTGGAGATTCAGCTGTCATCATTAAAATACTTCAGGGGAAAAATTTGGTACCTTAGTGCCTCCCGTTAGCGCCAGCAGATGGTGGTAATGGGGAGCTAGTGCATTATCGTTGGGGCGAGGCGAATCCAACGCCGCTTGCCAAATCGCACCCCCCCACCCCACAGCGCCGCTGCTAACAGTTATCGATGGGAGCCTCAACGCCAGGTGGATCGTGACATCAGTGAGTGTGCAACGCTCACTAAGCACCCGATCTGCGAAATTGATTGTCGCCACCTACCTTAGCGCCTGGAGTAAACAACGACGGAGAGCAGGTATGAAGCAGCAGGAAGGCGGCTCCAGCGACGTTATTTAAAGGGATCATCAGTAATGACTTGCAGTTGTCAGGTTAGTGGAGTTTCAGTGGTTTCTTGTCAGTTTCATGGTTATTTTGTATGAGGAGTGTTGTGGCAACTAAAAAGAAGCTACACTTATTCTTTAAAAATTCAAACTGCTACAATTGGTTACATTAATGGGGGCTGTACTGGCAGTCAACCTCACCCTCCAGGATCTACGGCGGAGGGAGTGGAGGCAGCGAGAAAGATTGGAACATGTGGCCAGAGGGTGGAGGTGGGCCATCAGAGTTTTCAACAGGAGGCCTTACCCTCTGAGGGTAATATGAGAGCACATCTCCTACCTCCAATTAAGCAAGGATCAGTGTATTAGAAGGCTCCGCTTCACCAAGGATGTGGTCACAGAACTCTGCCACCTCCTGCAACCAGACCTCCAGCCTCAGATCAGGGTGACCACGGCTCTCACAGTAGCAGTAAAGGTCACCGTCACCCTCCATTTCTTCACCAGTGGATCCTTCCAATCTGCAACAGGAGACGTAGCTAACATCTCGCAGTTCGCCGTCCATCACTGCATCCAGGAGGTCACAACGGCTTTCTACAGTAGGAGAAGGGACTACATTTCCTTCCCCCTCACCAGAGAGAATCAGGACGAGTGTGCATGTGGCTTTGCCAGGATAGCCAGATTTCCCATGGTGCAGGGCACCATTGACTGCACCCATCTGGCTTTGCGGGCACTGCATAATGCTCCTGAGATCTTCTGTAACCGCAAAGGCTACCACTCACTTAATGTGCAGTTGGTGTGTGACCACAGACAGCGAATCCTCAATGTCAATGCCCGCTATCCTGGCAGCAGCCATGATGCCTTCATCCTGCGCCAGACCGGTGTGGCAGCTCTCTTCCAGCCACCACGTCAAGCTCATGGCTGGCTGTTCAGAGACAAGGGCTATCCGCTCTCCACCTGGCTCATGACTCCCCTCCTCAACCCCAACACTCCTGCCTAGCACTCATATAATGAGAGCCATGCCGCCACCAGGAACATCATCGAGCAGACCATCGGGGTGCTCAAGCAATGGTTCCGTGGCATTGACCGCTCGGGAGGAGCCCTCCAGTACTCACTGAGTGGGTGTCCCATTTCGTAGTGGTCTGCTGCATGCTGCACAACTTGGCCATCATGAGGGCAAAGCCCTTGCCACCAGGGACTGTGGGACCACCCCAGGAGGAGGAAGAGGGAGAGGAAAAGGATGGGGAGGAAGAAAAAGATGAGGAGGAGGAACAGGAGCGAGGGAGGAGGCAGCCATTCAATCGGCCTTCCGGAAGGGCAGTCTGTAATCGCCTCATCAGACTGCGGTTTGAATGAATTAAATGCCAGATCACCGTTGCTCACCACATCCCCATCATTCCATCCCTGTCGTAGGCCATATCACAATGCAAAGCTGAAATGAGACATACCACAAAAGGAATCCAAACTGAATTAATAAATTTGTCAACAATCAGTGAACACATATTTAAATCAAAAATATTAACTATGTGCAATCGCTTAATGCTTCTCATTACTGTGCCTTTGCCTACTCCAGTGCTCCTACAAAGTGTTGACCCAGTGGCTGCAGCAGGGCTGGTGGAAGGCTGCAGAGTGTCCATGCAGGAGACTTCAGATGGCTGTAGACTGCACCACCTCAGCATGGGTGACAGCAGTCTCAGCTGGCTGGAAGACAGGCAGCGACAAGGGCAATGGCGGAGTGGCGGTGGTGGGAGCAGGAATGCTGTCATCCTGAGAGAGGATAGCAGGTTCCTGCTCCACTGACCCACTGCCACTCCCCCAGGGCAGCACCTCATGCCAATCCTGCTACTATACTAGCCTCTAAAGACGTGTAGTGCCGGTATCTGAGCTGGTGCCTGCGGGTAAGACGTGTTGTTCCTCCTCCTCTTCTCCCACCTCGCTCTCGACAATGCCCTCAGGGACAGGCTGCTCAAGTGCTTGCTCATTATCTGAAAGCATAAAGACACGGGAGTTAATGTGCGTAGGTCCCTGAAGGTGGCAGGACATATTAAGAGAGTGGTTAACAAAGCATATGGGATCTTGGGCTTCATAAATAGAGGTATTGAGCACAAAAGTAGAGGAGTTATGCTGAACTTTTAGAAAGCGCTGGTTAGGCCACAACTGGTGTATTATGTCCAGTTCTGGTCACCACACTTTAGGAAGGATGTGAAGCCCCTTGAGAGGATGCAGAGGACATTTACCAGAATGGTTCCGGTGATGGCGGATCTTAGCTACAAGGACAGGTGGGAGAAGCTGGTACGATAGCAAAATACTGCGGATGTTGGAAATCCGAAATAACAACAGAAAATGCTGGAAAAACTCAGCAGGTCAGGCAACACCCGTGGACAGAAATTTGAGTTGACGTTTCGGGTCGAACCCTTCTTCAAAACTGGAAAGAAAAGATAGATCGGAGGCAGGGCTGCGATCGGACAAAAGAATAAAAGAAACAAAAGAAGTAAAAAAGAGAATAAAAGGTATTAGAAGCTAGACGAGATGGTAATAGGCTGAGATTGGGTGTAAAGTGTACTGGGGAGGGGAGGGGCTGATCCACATTCAACGGATCATCCTCTGGCATTTCCGCTACCTCCAAAGTGATCCCACCACCAAACGTATCTTCCCCTCCCCTCCCCTTTCAGCATTCCGCAGGGACCGCTCCCTCCGAGACAGCCTAGTCCACTCCTCTATCACCCCAAACAGCCCTTCCCCTTCACCTGGCACCTTCCCGTGCAAGCGGAGGAGATGTAACACCTGCCCCTATAACTCCCGCCCCTATACCTCCCCCCTTCCCACTGTCCAGGGCCCCAAACACCCCTTCTAGGTGAAACAGCGATTTACTTGTACTTCTCGCAATCTAGTATACTGTATTCACTGCTCACGATGCGGTCTCCTCTACATTGGGGAGACCAAACGCAGATTGGGTGACCGCTTTGCGGAACACCTCCGTTCAGTCCGTAAGGGTGACCCCGAGCTTCCGGTCGCCTGTCATTTTAATTCAACGCTCCATTCCCACTCGGACCTGACCGTCCTTGGCCTCTTGTATTGTTCCACGGAAGCTCAACGTAAACTCGAGGAACAGCACCTCATCTTCCGATTAGGCACTCTGCAGCCTTCCGGACTCAATATCGAGTTCAACAATTTCAGATCATAACCTCGGCCCCTATTTCATTTTTTCTTGTAATTTTTCCACTCCTTTCCACCCACCCCGCCTTCCCTTTTTGTTTCTCTCTCACACCTGGCAGCTATCTCTTGCCCTGCCAGTACACTTCACACCCAATCTCAGCCTATTACCATCTCGTCTAGCTTCTAATACCTTTTATTGTCTCTTTTTTACTTCTTTTGTTACTTTTATTCTTTTGTCCGATCACAGCCCTGCCTCCGATCTATCTTTTCTTTCCAGTTTTGAAGAAGAGTTCGACCCGAAACGTCAACTCAAATTTCTGCCCACGGATGTTGCCTGACCTCCTGAGTTTTTCCAGCATTTTCTGTTGTTATTTTGGAGAAGCTGGATTTGTTTTCATTAGAGCAAAGGAGGGGTGATTTGTTAGAAGTGTACAAGATTATGACGGGTTTGGATAGGCTCGACGGGGAAAGGCTGTTCCCACTAGTTGATGGTACAAGGACAAGGGGACACAGATTTAAGGTTTTGGGCAAGAGATACAGGGGGACATGAGGAAAAACTTTTTTACGCAGCGAGTGGTGAGGACCTGGAACTCGCTGCCGACGGAAGTGGTGGAAGCGGAGACATTCAATGTTTTCAAGGGAAGACTGGATAGGCACTTGAGGGAAATAAACTTGCAGGGCTATGGGGATAGAGCGGGGGAAAGGGACTGACTGAATTGCTCTATAGAGAGCTGGCACAGACTCAATGGGCCAAATGGCCTCCTTCTGTGCCATTATGACTCTATGGCCTAAAAATTCGGTTGCTTTGCACCTCCCGTTAGCGCACTACAGGGCGCAAAGCAGCTAGCGCCTGAGCACAGCGCCGCCAACACCTACCACGAAATTCAGCGGGAGGTTAGCGGTGGCGGTAACTGTTAACGCCCCGAGGCGCTGCACCACCGGCGATGACATCATCGGCTTGCGCAGCGCCCCGCTTACACCCCGGTCGCGATCTTCGATACCTCCCCCTGACTTACCACCGGACGCTATGTCCGACGGGGTCAGGGGGGCCTACCTGCAGCCAGGGCAGCCCAAATTAAAGGGGAGGTGCCGGGCGGTCATTTTTGTTGCTGGCCACCTGCCAGCACCTACCCCCTCTGCCATCCCCAGCCTCCTCTGCAGCCCCCACCCCCACCGCGGAATGCCGGCTGCGCTCCATGAGCCCGGCACTTCTCTTGAGTGCTGGGCTCTTTTACCGGCACTCCGATCCCTGGTGGCCCAGTTGGGCCCCGGTTCGCGCTGGGCCCCTCCCCTTTAATAAGGGGAGGAAGGCCTGCAGTACCACGGCCCGATGTGCCGCAGAGCGTGGCACGTAACACCACAATATTCACTCGCAGCGCCCCAAGAGGGAGGCGGGGCACTTCCCTCTTGGGGCATTACCGGTGAATTTCGGCCGCTGGGGCACTAAAAGCAGTGCCCCAGCAAAGTTAGCGCCCAAAAGGGGGAGCGACTCAATTTTTCCCCCTATGAGAGTCAGGCTAAGGAGTGGGGAGTGGGGCAGGAAGGGAGAAATGCATGCATACAGCATGATTAGCTGGAAAGTCCGAAATGCTTGTGGAGTGAGGGGGAAGTGGGATGTGAGAAGAAGGAGTAGGGATGAACTTACCGTTCTTGTCCCCAAGGGGTTCAATGTTGCCAGCAGCCATGGTGCCCACCACATGGCACCCAATAATCTCCAGCACTCTATTCTCCAGCGCAGACAGTGGTTGGGTGTTGGCTTGTCTCCCGCCTGTGCATTCCTGCTCACTCCTGTTGTGAGCCCCCTTGGCCTGCAAGAGAAAGGAAAGTGTGTGAGTGAGTGTGGAGCAATGTGTTTGGGTGATGTGCCTGCCATAGTTGATTAGCTGTCATTGTGTGCAAGGTGTGAGATGTGGGTGTGAGTGTTGCTAGGTAGAATTCTGTAAATTCTGTAAAAGTATCCTCCGGACTCAAAGGAAAACCGTAAACAATGCATGCAGGGCAGAACTAGGCCAATATCCATTAATAATCACTATCCAAGAAAGAGCGACCAAATTTTGGAAACACCTAAAAATGAGCAACCCCCACTGCTATCAGTACGAAGCCCTGAAATGCCAAGAGAGGACCATAAAGAAGAATACCCTCAGTCAACTAGTCCTGGGACTCAGTGAAGTAACTACTAACAATAACCAGCCCCAGGACAGTGACAGCGTAACACAAAGAATTCGACCCAACACAATCGTCACTAAGCAAAAGGAAAAATATCTGTCATATTGGGCAGAAACAACAAAAACCCAAAACAAACTCAATTGCTACTTGGCCCTAAACAGACAATACAACATGGCTGATTACCTGACCATGGTAAAGGATAGCAAACTGAGAAAAACCTTGACAATGTACAGACTTAGTGAACATAGCCTGGCGATCGAAAAAGGTAGACACAGGCAGACCCGGCTACCAAGAGAGGACAGGATATGCTCTCACTGCAGTCAGGGAGTGGTGGAGACAGAGATGCACTTCCTCACAGCTTGTAGAAAATATCAGGGCATAAGGGAGAATTTCTACCCAAAATTCACAAAAATATGCCCGGAATTCAGAAATTTGAATGACGACCAAAAATTCCCATACCTACTAGGGGAAGAGAGAAATTGTGTAACCTTAGCGGCACACTATGTTACAGCTTGCCATAAACAGAGGGACAACCACTAAATATAAGAAAAGAGTATATACAAATTATATGAATGTATATTTATACACTCAGGGATATATCTGTTTATACACTGTATGGATAGATCTGTATTTATGTGTTCAACCATGAATGTTTTTTGATGCTTTGGCAACATAAGATGTACCTTGTCATGCCAATAAAGCGATTTGAATTGAATTGAATTGAATTGGTGGGTGAGTGATGGGGGGGTGTGGTGCTTTGGCCAGTGTGTGAAGATTGTGGTTCATATGGTGGTATGTAGCATTTGTTGAAACATTCACTCACCCAGACCACCCGAGTGAGGTCGTTAAATTTCATCCTGCACTTTGTGTGGGTCCTGGGGACCACAGTGCTGCCCGAGACATGCTACGCTACCTCTCTCCACATGATTTGGAAGACTTGCGGTGAGGGTCTCCTGCCACTTGTTGGGTAGAGCACTGCCCTCCGTCTCTCTACAGCGAACACCAATGCCTCCAATACTTGATCGCATGTAATTACAGAGAACTATGGAGCATGGTTTATATTTCATTGTTTAGACTAAAGTTATATTCAGTGAGAGACATTGCTATTACTGTTTCTAATGGTCTGTTTTCGTGTAATTAAGAGCTGGTTGGTTGTGCAATATATATTTTAAATTATATATGCATTTTCTAGCTTTCAGATATGGGAAACCATTAGGGTTCTTTCCCTGGGGCGTGGATCTGCCTTGAGTACAGCTGCTTCAGTCCTCTGGCTCCTTCTCCTTGACCTGCTGCTGCTTGCTGAGGCAGCTGCACAGCCAGCAATGCTGACAATGAGGTTCTGCAGCTTCAACGAACCTCCCCTTTAAAAACTGAAAAATGCCTGTGGCAATCATGACTTGTGATTAGACTGTACTTGATATTGGTCCACCCTTTGAGTGTAACGCCAATGAGTTTGGGCTTAAAGACTTGAATTAGCGCTCCAATCATTTCTTTGAGCAGTGAGCACAAATTTTGCGTGCAGTCTAAAGCATTAGCGCCTGGCGCTAATTCTCCAACTTTTCTAATTTTACCGCCCATTCTTGGGCTATAATTAATTTCTTACCCTACTTGTCCATTTAAGCAGTACAACAGGACAATCGGGGATTGTGTAGGATTAAGGCTGATCACATATTTGATGGTTTCTATACCCTGCAGGAAAGAGTACACCTATTGTTCACTGCATCTTCCTATTGATTTACATTCAGCGCCCCAGGCATTGTGAAGCAACACATACTTCAAAGCCCACATACTCAATTCGGACAGTGTTCAAGTAACTCTTCGCTCTATGGGGTACAATTTCCACAGGGCATCTCCCAATCGACTGCTGTAACTGTGGCCGACTGAAAGGAAGAAAGAACTTGCATTTATATAGCATCTTTCATGACCTCAGGACATCCCAAAGTGCTTTACAGCCAATTAAGTACTTTTGAAGTGTAATGTAGGAAACGTGACAACCAATTTGTGCACAGCAAGGTCCCACAAAAAGCAATGTGATAATGACCAGGTCATCTGTTTTAAGGTGTTGTTGAGGGATAAACATTGTCCAAGACACCAGGGAGATCTCCCTGCTCTTCTTCAAAATAATGGCATGGGATTTTTTACATCCACCTGAGAGGCCATCCGAAAGACGGCACCTCCAACAGTGTAGCATTCCCTTAATACTGCACTGGTGATCGGCAGAAATTCTGAAGATAGGGCATAAGCATCCTGGCACCAATAGGAGACATGGGATCAATCATTATTGTAGCTCGCCATTGTATCAGAGGTGATAGATGTATTCTTTCGCCATGCAATAACCTACATAATGTTCAACGCCAGCTTGCCGCACCAGCTGAGGAAGAGCTCATTTTTGACCTGTACGTCATCCCCTAAGTGTCAGGCCTCATTGATTGTACCCACGATGCCATTCAGGCATGGTTGGCAATGCACAATTATGTTATCCCCTGTGCTTCATGTACTTTCTCATGTACCACTCTTAAGTTACAGGTTTAGGTGTGGAACCTTCCTGAATTGTCTTCTGAGGACATGCTTGTGGTTCCACTGACCACCTACCACTAAGTGATGCAGACCCAGATTGTGTGGTAGGAATTGTCTATCCTAATCCAGCAATGGGGGCCTGGCATACTTAGGTGTCACTTACAGGCAGCTGCCCAGGGACTGGCAGATACTTAAAATCCATCCTCCTGTTCTTGTGCTTCTTCAGACAAGCAGCTGTTGGAGGTTTTGCCCTGGTGAGCAGAGATTTTGATAATCGTGGGGCAGTACTGTGTAGCAGGGGCAGGTTGGTAGAGGACCTTTGTCTTACGGATGTTTAGTGTAAGGCCCATGCTCTCGTACGCTTCGGTGAAGGTGTTAACGATGGTTTGGAATTCGACCTCCGAGTGAGCGCAGATGCAAGCGTCGTCTGCATACTGTAATTCGACGACAGAGGATGGGATGATCTTGGACCTGGACTGGAGGCGACGGAGGTTGAACAGTTTCCCGTTTGTTCTGTAAATTAGCTCCACTCCAGCTGCACATCAATTACAAGAGAAATGCAGGGAACAGCACCAACCACTGTACATGGCCTTCTTTGATCCCACAAAGGCCTTCGACACTGTCAACCGTGAGAGATTATAGGGTGTCCTCCTCAAATTCGGCAACCCTCAAAAGTTTGTCACCATCCTCCGCCTGCTTCATGACGACATGCAAGCCGTGATCCTGATCAACGGTTCCACCACAGACCCAATTAACGTATGGTCCGGGGTCAAGCAAGGCTGTGTCATCGCACCAATGCTCTTCTCGATTTTTCTTGCTGCAATGCTCCATCTCACCCTCTCTACACTCACTCCTTTATTCTCACTCAAACTCCACTTGTCTCCCTTATTGCAGGAAAAGAGAGCCCACAATAAGAGGGAAAGGGCGAGGACAGGAGGAGGGCCACCCTCAATAGCCAAGCTCACCAATGCAGAGGAGGCGACCCTGGTGATCGTGGGAGTGGAGGACGATGCGCAAGTGGGGGACGGACAGATGGGCGCATCAAAGCAAGCTGGTGACAGAATAGTTTTACATCTCTCATTGACATTGCATGAGTGACTGATAATGATTCTGCTGTGCTAACAGATTGACTTATGATCATCTACACAATTCAGTGTGCATACAACCTTTATCCCACATCTCTAACTCTTTCCTTTACTCCCCTACAGGACCATCGAGAGCCCCCGTCCCCACTGTCCAGGAGGAACAGCCTGAGCCTGAAGACTCCTCAGAGGAAGTTGCAACCTCTGAGGGCCAGCATCAGCAGAATTCAGCACACCCAGCACCAGCGCAGACACTCACACCTCAGAGGGAACATCACGAGATAGAGTAGTGTTGTCACCTGGTGTATCACAGATCACAAGTGAGCATCAACAGATGGTGGAGACATGGACAGCAGTGCAGAGTCCTTGTCGGAGGGCGCAGGACTCTGCCAGCTCGGCTCAGCTGCATGTCGACCCTCTGCCTCCAGGTCCATCCAGAAGGAGAGCGGTGCTGGATCTCCAGGAACAGGTGCAGGAGTCTATGGCAGGTTTTGTTGCCAGGGTCGCTGCGAGTGTGGAGTGAATGGAGGAGCCATCGCGAACATGAGCAGAGCCTTTGTGGAGGCATTGGCACATGAGCGCATCACCACGGAAAGGATGGCAACCTCCGTGGGAAGGATGGTTATCTCCATGGTAAGGCTGGCTACCGTAGAGGAAAGGATGGCTACGGTAGAGGAGAGGATGGCTACGGCCATGGAGGAGCTTAGTCACCAGGCTATTGAAAACATGGTAATTGTTCAGAATAGAATAACCTCTCTTGAGGAGCGATGGTCAGCCATTGAGCATAGAAACCAGACCTTCATGGAAGTCCTCTGGAATAGGACTTCCAGTGCAGAAACGGGTCCTCATGGCCCCCATAAAGTGCAGCAAGGTGCTGTCAAGCTACTTGCTACCTATGAAGTGGGGCTGACCCATGAGTGGGATGCTGGTGGCAGAGAACAAGGAAGTGGGGGCTCCTCTCCAAGTGCTCACACGACCATGCCACTGCAAACCCACCAGAGTCCTCACCCAACTGAGATGGTCGTCTTAGCCCCTGCACAGCCGCAGGAGCAGCAGACTGTTGCCGAGCCCTCACAGGCTCACAACCACAGAGGATGCCCGCCAAAGTTGTCGAGACAGGAGCAACAAGAAAGTGAGCAAGGCACCTCCATATCTGCTGAAGCCACAGGGGAAGCACCACATAGGAGCACGCATAAGAGGAAGATAAAGCACAAGTAGTCACAAGAGTAGTCACTTGAGAGTTCTGGTGTGTTTATTTTTGAAAAGCCATCCGTGAATTGTGATGATAAGCAAATTCGATGGCAAACTGTTGAAGTTCTGGCCTGTGTCATTTTGCAAATGAGACTTCCACATTGAGACCTTAGGGCGACTTGCAATTGTCAGTATAGAGGTCAGAGTGATAGGAATCCGTAGGTTCTTGTCCATTGTCGATGCTCTGGTAAGAAGGTGTGAGGCAAAAGTGTTTGATTGTGCAGGCGAAGCATATCTAGCCAAGATGAGTGTGTCCCTTGCATCCCGGGCAGCAATTTGCTCGTGTGCTGGTGCTACTGGTTGATGCGCCTCTGCAACCTGTTCATTGTCAGTCTCCTCCTCCTCCTCCTCATCTGAGGAGGCTATGCGATCAGCCACTTGTACCTCAGGCTGCTGCAAGCCACAATGCTGTGCCATGTTGTGAAGTACACAGCAGACCACGATGATTCTGGAGACCCTGGCTGCTGAGTACTGCAGGGCTCTACCTGATCTATCAAGGCATCTGAATCGCATCTTCAGCAAGCCGATGGTTTGCTCGATTATGGATCTGGTCGAAATGTGGCTGGAGTTGTAGCGCTCCTCAGCGTCGTTGAAAGGCCTCCTCAATGGCATCATTAACCATGTCTTCAGGAGATAGCCCTTGTCTCCAAGTAGCCATCCGAAAAGTTGATCTGGCGGACTGAAGAGCGGAGGCACACGATGAAACATTCATGGCAACTGCCAGGGTACTTGGCACAAACATGCAAAATTTCCTTCTTATGGTCACACACCAGCTGCATGTTGAGGGCGTGGAAGCTCTTGCAGTTGACAAAAATACCTGGATTGTGATGGGGTGCCTTAAGGGCAACATGTGTGCAGTCAACGACGCCCTGCACCCTTGGAAAGCCTACCAGATTGGCAAACCCAACTGCACGCACGGTTACACTGGCTTGATCCTTGGAGAAATTGATGTAATTGTGCGCGATGCCAAAGAGGGCATCGGTTACCTGCGTGATACAAGTGTGTGCGGCCGCCTGGGAGACGCCGCTGATGCCTGCTGTTGATCCCTGGAATGAACCTGAAGCTAAGAAGCTGAGTGCGGTGGTGACTTTGATGATCCCCTGGGCTCCAGGTCTTGCTGCAGCATTGCGCAGATTTCACCCACTGCCTCTCGCGAAAGTCTGAGCCTCCTTTGGCACTGCTGCTCAGTCATGTTGAGGTAGCTGATCCTCTGTCTGTCGACCCTGTGTTGGGGGTATCTCCTGCGCCGACATGCTTCCATGCACTGACGCCTTCTGGCCTGTGCAGATTCAGGTGGGAGAGCAGCAGCTTGGCGCTCCTGCTGTTGCCCCTGCTGTTGGTGGTGCTGTTGTTCAGGGTTCTGCTGCTGCCACGGCTGGTCTTCATCCGAATCTGAAGTCCAGGAGGAAAGGAAATAAATGGTCCCATGCTTCTGGTATATACCTCAGTTGAGGAAGCGCTCAGTCAATGTGGGGAGAGGGGTTTCCCAGGAGGTCCTGGAGATGGGTGTCAGGCTCCAAACTTTCACAAAGTGAGTAGGCCTGCTAAAAGTTCCCCCAGCCATGAGACAACAAAGTTCTGCCACGTGTAAATGATCATCGGTGAAAACTTATTTTTAATGGTGGAGCTGCAGCTGTTAGTAAGCCATCCACTTGTGAGGCTGCCAGAATTAACTGGCGTGTTCCAGAGGAGATGTGCAGCACGGGGGAAATGTCTTAAACTCGGAAAGGCCTCTCAAAATGGGGTAATAGAGGCAATTAACTGGTAGTTAAGGGCCTTAAGGGTCTATCCGCCTCTTGGAAGCGAGATGGAAACGGGGTCTGAAACCACGAATGTGGAAAAATTGGTCGGAGGCGGGATGGAGGTGGGATCAGAGCCACCCGCCCTTTTTTTACGATTTTTACTACTCACACCTCCAATCCCGCCTCCTCGGGCCTGGCAAAATCGAGCCCATTGAAACCGACCTTTTTCACATCTTATTTTCACGCTTACTTCTTGGAGTCATAATTCTTCAGAGACATTCCAAATAAAATATTCCTTGCTTATGAGATGCTCATGATATTTCCTGTGGTCTATTGGTGGCTCCGTGAAGCACAACGTCATTTAGCAGGCCCCTTAGCTGGAGCTCCTCTCAGCAACAACCACCACTTACATCCTGTGTTCACCTGTGATCAGTGACTCATCCCGTGGTCCTGCTGAAGCTCAATAAGACACTCTGAATTGTCAATGTTTGAAGTGACATCGGTGATATGACAACGTTTTACTGCCTTAAAAGGTGCTATACAAATGTAAATTTTTGTTGCTGGAATTGCAGAGTACTGAAGTGAACATGATGGTCCCTTAGTGCTGGCTTCTTCCTTCAGGTTATGGCCTATCTGTAAAAAGAAAACAAGCCACAGTATGAACACACAGACATTGTTGTGTACACTCTTGTTGTAATGATAGTGCAATGCAATAATTTGTAGCACAGTACAAACAGGGTTTTTAAGCTGACAAAAGTCAGAACATTGCCGCAGTCAGTGCTTACCATTATCATTGCACTAGCAGAAGCATCATAATCTCCACAAGCTCTACAGATCCTCTACAGCTTCCCAGCCTATGATATCATCTGTTCAGGAAGTAGTTTTCTTTGCTAAGTGCCACCATCAGTCCTCACATGTTGGCCCTTCTTATAAGGGGCTGGATTTTGCCAGCTGAAGTGGGTTCGTAGCAGAAGAGGTAGTTGGCGGGTTCTGGACCCGCTCCCGGCTCCAGTTGCTCTGTGCAAACAATTTTGCGTTGATTGAGCTTGTTAAGTCCTCCATGCGCGAGACCCAGCCCAATTACAAGGTGTGGGTCTGTTGAGGTCCTGTGATGATGCATTTGCTGCCGGTCTATTTAAGGGGGCCATGTCCCCATTTGCTCTCACTTCAGATTTCATACTCCTGAGCGCTGGTTGTTTTAAAAATGAGTGCTGAGAGACAAAGGGCTGCGCCACGCTTCAACGAAAACTCCATCCATGATCTTGTGGAGGGAGTCAGAGGACGCAGGGAGGTTCTGTTCCCTAGAGATGGAAGGAGGAGACCTCCTCACCAGACAAAAGCAACCTGGCTGCAAATAGCAAATCGCACGGTCTGTTGTTGCTCGCACCTGGGTGCAATGCAGGAAGAGGTTTAATGATCTGCGTTCAGGAATAGTGTGTATAAAAGCACAAATGCCTTCATTCTGCTGTGCCTGTCATCACATCCCCATCACTCTGCATTGACAACCCTACCCCTGTACATCCTAACTCACCCCAACATCCCTTGCGCCATCACTCATCCATCTCTCCCTAAGTACAGAATCACATCCCCATCTTACTATGCACCCCTCACACTCACCCTCAACATTATGCAATGACAGCAACTAACAACGTAAAAGGAGGCAACTTGGTATTGGCACCCCACTCCATCATAGTCTCCCTCTAAACATCTGTCCTATCCATTCTTTACACTCATTCCATCACTCTCACTAAAACTGTACTTCTTTCCCTCATTGCAGGAAAAGAGAGCCACCAATAAGAGGGAGAGGGAGAGAACAGGAGGAGGACCACCATCGTTGGCTGAACTCACCAACACAAAGGATGCAGCTCTGGATATTGCAAGAGTAGTTGAGCAGCCTGAAGTGGGGGACGGAGAGAGGGGCTCATTTGAACAGCCTGGTGACAGAATTATTCTCCATTTATTTGGCATTCATGAGTGAATCAATTTGGATCTGATGTCAATAGAAATTGAATGCTCCTCATCTGCATAATGCAATCTGTGTGAAATCTACATATCACATGTCTAACTCATGTCTTTACTCTCCCACAGGACCATCAAGAGCCCCTCCCCCCGCCCCCCACTGTCCAGAAGGAAGAACAGGAGCACTCCTCAGAGGATCTTCCAGCCTCTGAGGGAGCAGTGTCAGCAGAAATGAGCACACCAAGCACCAGCGCAGAGACGCACACCTCGGTGGGTATAATGCATAGAAACATAGAAGATAGGAGCAGGAGTAGGCCATTTGGCCCCTCGAGCCTGCTCCTCCATTCAATGAGATCATGGCTGATCATCCAAACTCAGTATCCTGTTCCTGCCTTCTCCCCGTATCCCTTGATCCCTTTAGCCTTAAGAAATATATCTAACTCCTTCTTGAGCTCCTTGAACTTGGAGGTAACTTTAAAAATAGGACCTCAAAGGTAGTAATCTCAGGACTGCTGCCAGTGCCACGTGCTAATCAGAGTAGAAATAGAAGGATATTTCAGATGAATACGTGGCTAGAGGACTGGTGCAAGGGGGAGGGATTCAAATTCCTGGGACATTGGAACTGGTTCTGGGGGGCGGCTTGCACCTGGGCAGGGCTGGAATCGATGTCCTAGGGGGACTGTTTGCTAGTGCTCTGGGGGAGGGTTTAAACTAAAATGGCAGGGGGTTGGGAACCTGAGCAAGGAGACAGAGGAAAGGGAAACAAGGATAAAAGCAAAAGATAGGAAGGAGAAAAACAAAAGTGGCAGTCAGAGAAATCAACGGTTTAAATCAAACATGGCCACAGTAAATAATAATTCTAATAGGTCTAAGAGCGTTAAAAAAACAAGCCTGAAGGCTTTGTGTCTTAATGCGAGGAGCATTCGTAATAAGGTGGATGAATTAGCTGCGCAAATAGAGGTAAACGAACATGATTTGATTGGTATTATGGAAACATGGCTCCAGGGTGGCCAAGGCTGGGAACTCAACATCCAGGGGTATTCAATATTCAGGAAAGATAAGCAAAAAGGAAAGGGAGGTGGGGTAGCATTGCTGGTTAAAGAGGGGAATTAACACAATTGTAAGGAAGGATATTAGCTCTGATGATGTGGAATCTGTATGGGTAGAACTGAGAAATACCAAGGGGCAGAAAACGTTAGTGGGAGTGGTATATAGACCTCCAAACGGTAATGTGGAGGTTGGGGATGGCATTAAAAGGGAAATTAGAGAAGCGTGCAATAAGGGCACAGTAGTCATCATGGGTGACTTTAATCTAAATATAGATTGGGCTAACCAAATTAGTAACAATACTGTGGAAGAGGAATTCCTGGAGTGTTTACAGGATGGTTTCCTGGACAAATATGTCGAGGAACCAACTAGAGATCAGGCCATCTTAGACTGGGTATTATGTAATGAGAAAGGATTAATTAGCAATCTTGTGCGAGGCCCCTTGGGTCAGAGCGATCATAATATGATAGCATTCTTCATTAAGATGGAGAGTGAAGTAGTTGACTCAGAGACTAGGGTCCTGAATTTAAATAAAGGAAACTACGATGGTATGAGGTGCGAGTTGGGTAGGATTGATTGGGGAATGTCACTCAAAGGGTTGACGGTGGATAGGCAATGGCAAACATTCAAAGACTGCATGGATGAACTACAGAATTTGTTCATCCCAGTTTGGCATAAAAATAAAACAAGAAAGGTGACTCAACCGTGGCTAACAAGGGAAATTAGGGATAGCATAAGATCCAAGGAGAGGACATATAAATTGGTCATAAAAAGCAGTAAACCTGAGGATTGGGAGCAGTTTAGGATTCAACAAAGGAGGACAAAGGGATTAATTAAGAAGGGAAAAATAGAATATGAGAGTAAGCTTTCAGCGAACATAAAAACTGACTGTAAAAGCTTTTATAGATATGTGAAGAGAAAAAGATTGGTGAAGTCAAGCGTAGGTTCCTTGCAGTCAGAATCAGATGAATTTATAATGGGGAACAAAGAAATGGCAGACCAATTAAATACATATTTTGGTTCTGTCTTCACAAAGTAGGACACAAATAATCTCCCAGAGATGTCGGGGAACATAGGGCCTGATGAAAGGGAGGAAGTGAAAGAAAGCAGTATTTGTAGGGAAATGGTGTTAGGGAAATTGATGGGATTGAAGGCCGATAAATCCCCAGAGCCTGATAATCTACATCCTAGGGTACTGAAGGAAGTGGCCCTAGAAATACTAGATGCATTGCTGATCATCTTCCAAAATTCGATGGAATCTGGAACAGTACCCATGGATTGGAGGGTAGCTAATGTTAGCCCACTATTCAAAATGGGGAATTACAGACCGGTAAGCCTGACATCGGTAGTGGGGAAAATGCTAGAGTCCACTATAAAAGATGTAATAGCAGTGCACTTGGAAAACAGTGACAGCATCGGACAAAGTCAACATAGATTTACAAAAGGTAAATCATGCTTGACTAATCTACTGGAATTTTTTGAGGATGTAACTGGTAAAATAGATAAGGGAGAACAAGTGGATGTGGTGTATTTGGACTTTCAAAAGGCTTTCGATAAGGTCCCGCATAAGAGATTAGCATGTAAAGTTAAGGCACATGGGATTGGGGGCAAGGTATTGACTTGGATAGAGGACTGGTTGGCAGACAGAAAGCAAAGAGTTGGAATAAACGGGTCTTTTTCCGAGTGGCAGGCAGTGACTAGTGGGGTACCGCAGGGATCGGTCCTTGGACCCCAGCTATTTATAATATATATTAATGATCTAGACAAGGGAATTAGATGTAATATCCTCAAGTTTGCAGACGACACAAAGCTGGGTGGGCGTGTGTGCTGTGAGGAGGATGCCGAGAAACTCCAGGATGATTTGGACAGGTTGGGTGATTGGGCAGAAGCATGGCAGATGCAATATAATGTGGATAAATGCGAGGTTATTCACTTTGGTGTCAAAAACAGGAAGGCAGATTATTATCTGACTGACAATAGATTGGGAGAAGGGGAAGTGCAACGAGACCTGGGTGTCCTTGTGCACCAGTCACTGAAGGTAAGCATGCAGGTGCAGCAGGCGGTTAAGAAGGCAAATGGTATGTTGGCCTTCGTAGCGAGAGGGTTTGAGTACAGGAACAAGGATGTCTTGCTGCAGTTGTACAGGGCCTTGGTGAGACCACATCTTGAGTATTGTGTGCAGTTTTGGTCGCCTTATCTGAGGAAGGATGTTCTTGCCATGGAGGGAGTTCAGTGAAGATTCACCTGGCTGATACCTGGGATGGCAGGATTAACGTATGAGGAGAGATTGGGTCAATTGCGCTCATACTCGCTGGAGTTTAGAAGAATGAGAGGGGATCTCATTGAAACTTATAAAATTCTGACAGGACTGGACAGACTAGATGCAGGAAGGATGTTCCCGATGGTCGGGGAGTCCAGAACCAGGGGTCACAGTCTAAGGATAAGGGGTAAGCCATTTAGGACAGAAATGAGGAGGAATTTCTTCACCCAGAGAGTGGTAAACCTGTGGAATTCTCTACCACAAAAGGCAGTAGAGGCCAATTCATTAAATATATTCAAGAAGGAGTTGGATATATTTCTTAAGGCTTAAGGGATCAAGGGAAATGGGGAGAAAGCAGGGACAGGGTACTGAATTTGGATGATCAGCCATGATCGCATTGAATGGTGGTGCAGGCTCGAGGGGCCAAATGGCCTACTCCTGCTCCTATCTTCTATGTTTAATGAATTGGCCCCAACTACCTTCTGTGGTAGAAAATTCCACAGGTTCACCACTCTCTGAGTGAAGAAATTCCTCCTCATCTCTGTCCTAAATGGCTTACCCCTTATCTTTAGACTGTGACCCCTCGTTCTGGACTCCCCCGCCATCGGGAACATCCTTCCTGCATCTAGTCTGTCTAGTCATGTTAGAATTTTATCAGTTTCAATGAGATCCCCTCTCATTCTTCTAAACTCCAGCGAGTATGAGCCCAATTGACCCAATCTCTCCTCATACGTCAATCCTGCCATCCCAGGTATCAGCCAGGTGAATCTTCACTGAACTCCCTCCATGGCAAGAACATCCTTCCTCAGATAAGGTGACCAAAACTGCACACAATACTCAAGGTGTGGTCTCACCAAGGCCCTGTACAACTGCAGCAAGACATCCTTGTTCCTGTACTCGAATCCTCTCGCTATGAAAGCCAACATACCATTTGCCTTCTTAACCACCTGCTGCACCTGCATGCTTACCTTCAGTGACTGGTGCACCAGGACACCCAGGTCTCGTTGCACTTCCCCTTCTCCCAATCTATTGCCGTTCAGATAATAACCTGCCTTTTTTTTTTGCCACCAAAGTGGATAACCTTGCATTTATCCACATTATACTGCATCTGCCATACATCTGCCGAATTACCCAACCTGTCCAAATCATCCTGGAGTTTCTCGGCATCCTCCTCACAGCACACATGCCCACCCAGCTTTGTGTCATCTGCAAACTTGGAGATATTACATCTATTTCCCTCGTCTAGATCATTAATATATACAGGAAACTTTGTGCTCTCCGGCACCCACGGGACCGAGCTGCTGCCGTTGCCACAAAACTTCCGGATAGACCACCGTCAATGTTATCAGATAGGAGCTTTTCATCTCCGTATCTGACAAGAAAGACTGTTGCTCAGCAACAGCTTGTAAACACTCGGCCCAGTAGCTTGGAAGCATCTCTGAAGCTGTTGCTAAGCTACAAAGACGCTTTCCAGAGCCTGCCTGTGAAAAGAATGCTAGGAGAAGAAAAAAAACCTAACCAAAACGGCTGCTGATTTCTGCCGTTAAATCGAAGCTGCCGGACATTCAACCTCCGGATAGCACAAAGTTTCCTGTATTGTGAATAGCTGGGGTCCTAGCACTGATCCCTGCGGTACTCCACTAGTCACTGCCTGCCACTCGAAAAAAGAGCCGTTTATTCCAACTCTTTGCGTCCTGTCTGCCAGCCAGTTCTCTATCCAAGTCAGTACCTTGCCCCCAATCCCATGTGCTTTAACTTTACACGCTAATCTCTTATGCGGGACCTTATGCGGGAAATTAAGGATAGTATTCGATTAAAAACAAGGGCATATAAGGTAGCGAAATCTAGTGGGAGGATAGAGGATTGGGAAAACTTTAAAAGACAGCAAAAAATAACAAAAAGATTGATTAAGAAAGGGAAGATAGATTATGAAAGTAAATTAGCAAAAAATATAAAAACAGATAGTAAGAGCTTTTATAGTTATATAAAAAGAAAAAGGGTGGCTAAAGTAAATGTTGGTCCCTTAGAGGATGAGACTGGGAAATTAATGGTGGGAAATATGGAGATGGCAAAAACACTGAAAGAATATTTTATATCAGTCTTTACAGTAGAAGACACTAAGAATATCCCAACACTGGACAAACAGGGGGCTAGAGGAGGGGAGGAGCTAAACACGATCAAAATCACTAAGGAAGTGGTACTCAGTAAAATAATGGGACTCAAGGCGGATAAATCACCTGGACCTGATGGCTTACATCCTAGGGTCTTGAGGGAAGTGGCGGTACGGATTGTGGATGCATTGGTAATAATTTTCCAAAACTCCCTGGACTCGGCAAAGGTCCCGGCAGACTGGAAAACTGCTAATGTAACACCCTTATTTAAAAAGGGCAGTAGACAGAAGGCTGGAAACTATAGACCGGTTAGCCTAACATCTGTGGTAGGTAAAATTTTGGAGTCCATTATTAAGGAGACAGTAACAGGACATTTGGATAATCATAATTTAATAGGACAAAGTCAGCATGGTTTTATGAAGAGGAAGTCATGTTTGACAAATTTGCTGGAGTTCTTTGGGGAAGTAACATCTAGGGTGGATAAAGGGGAACCAGTGGACGTAGTGTATTTAGACTTCCAAAAGGCATTTCACAAGGTGCCACACAAAAGATTATTGCTTAAGATAAAAAATCACGGGATTGGGGGTAATATTCTGGCGTGGATAGAGGATTGGCTATCTAACAGAAGGCAGAGAGTTGGGGTAAATGGTTCATTCTCAGACTGGCAATCAGTAACTAGTGGTGTTCCGCAGGGGTCAGTGCTGGGTCCCCAACTCATTACAATCTACATTAACGATTTGGAGGAGGGGACCGAGTGTAACATATCAAAGTTTGCAGATGATACTAAGATGGGAGGGAAAGTAGTGAGTGAGGAGGACATAAAAAACCTGCAAGGGGACATAGACAGGCTAAGTAAGTGGGCAGAGATTTGGCAGATGGAATACAATACTGGAAAGTGTGAGGTTATGCACTTTGGCAGGAAAAATCGTAGAGCAAGTTATTATCTTAATGGCAAGAAACTGGAAAGTACTGAAGTACAAAGGGATCTGGGGGTCCTGGTGCACGAAACTCAACAGGTTAGTATACAGGTGCAGCAAGTGATTAAGAAGGCCAATGGAATGTTGGCTTTCATTGCTAGGGGGATAGAATATAAAAATAGGGAGGTATTGCTTCAGTTGTACAAGGTATTGGTGAGACCGCACCTGGAATACTGTGTACAGTTTTGGTGTCCATACTTAAGAAAGGACATACTTGCTCTCGAGTCAGTACAAAGAAGGTTCACTCGGTTAATCCCGGGGATGAGGGGATGGACATATGAGGAGAGGTTGAGTAGATTGGGACTCTACTCAGTGTCGTCCAGAAGAATGAGAGGCGATCTTATTGAAACATATAAGATTGTGAAGGGGTTGGATCGGGTGGATGCGGGGAGGATGTTCCCGATGATGGGTGAAACTAGAACTAGGGGGCATAGTCTTAGAATAAGGGGCTGCTCTTTCAAAACTGAGATGAGGAGGAACTACTTCACTCAGAGGGTGGTAAGTCCATGGAATATGCTGCCCCAAAAAGCTGTAGAAGCTACATCATTACATAAATTTAAAACAGAAATAGACAGTTTCCTAGAAGCAAAGGGAATTAAGGGTTACGGGGAGCGGGCAGGAATTTGGACATGAGTCTAGGTTCGGATCGGTCATGGCCCTGTGGGTAGCGGAACGGGCCCAGGGGCCGTGTAGCCTGATCCTGCTCCTATTTTGTGTGTCTAATTCTGTTAGATTCAGGAGATGGTTCTGTGATTGTGGATTGGCGGTTAGGATCAGATCAGCCATGATCTTATTGAATGGCGGAGCAGGCTCGAGGGGCCGATTGGCCTACTCCTGCTCCTATTTCTTATGTTCTTATGTTATCGAAAGCCTTCTGAACGTCCAAATACACCACATCCCCTGGTTCTCCCATATCTATTCTACCAGTTACATCCTCAAATAATTCCAGTAGATTAGTCAAGCACGATTTACCTTTTGTAAATCCATGTTGACTTTGTCCTATCCTGTCATTGTTTTCCAAGTGCTCTGCTGTTACATCTTTTATAATGGACTCTAGCATTTTCCCCACAACCAATGTCAGGCTTACCGGTCTAAAGTTCCCCGTTTTCTCTCTACCACCTTTTTTGAATAGTGGGGTAACATTAGCTACCCTCCAATCCATGGGAACTGTTCCAGAATCTATAGAATTTTGGAAGATGACCAGCAATGCATCTACTATTTCTAGGGCCACTTCCTTAAGTATCCTAGGATGTAGTTTATCAGGCTCTGGGGATTTATCGACCTTCAATCCCGTCAATTTTCTTTAACACCATTTCCCAACAAATACTGATTTCATTGAGTTCCTCCCTCTCATTAGACCCTATGTTCCCCAACATCTTTGGGAGGTTATTTGTGTCCTCCTTTGTGAAGGCAGAACCAAAGTATGTATTTAATTGGTCAGCCATTTCTTGTTCCCCATTATAAATTCCCCTGATTCTGACTGCAAGGAACCTGCACTTGACTTCACCAATCTTTTTCTCTTCACATATCTATAGAAGCTTTTACAGTCAGTTTTTATGTTCCCTGCAAGCTTACTCTCATACTCTATTTCCCCCCTCTTAATTAATCCCTTTGTCCTCCTTTGCTGAATCCTAAACTGCTCCCAATCCTCAGGTTTGCTGCTTTTTCTGGCCAATTTATATGTCCTCTCCTTGGATTTTATGCTATCCCTAATTTCCCTTGTTAGCCACGGTTGAGTCACCTTTTTTGTTTTATTTTTATGCCAAACAGGGATGAACAAATTCTGTAGTTCATCTCTGCGATCTTTAAATGTTTGCCATTGCCTATCCACCGTCAACCCTTTAAGTAACATTCCCCAATCCATCCTACCCAACTCACGCCTTATACCATCGTAGTTTCCTTTATTTAAATTCAGGACCCTAGTCTCTGAGTCAACTACTTCACTCTGCATCTGAATGAAGAATTCGATCATATTATGATCGCTCCGCCCCAAGGGGCCTCGCACAACAAGATTACTAATTAATCCTTTCTTATTACATAATACCCAGTCTAAGATGGTCTGATCTCTAGTTGGTTCCTCAACGTATTGGTCCAGGAAACCTCCCCGTATGCACTCCAGCAATTCCTCCTCCACAGTATTGTTACTAATTTGGTTAGCCCAATCTATATGTACATTTAAGTCACCCATGATAACTGCTGTGCCCTTATTGCACGCGTCTCTAATTTCCCGTTTAATGCCATCCCCAACCTCAGCATTACTGTTCGGGGGTCTGTATACAACTCCCACTAACGTTTTCTGCCCCTTGGTATTTCTCAGCTCTACCCATACAGATTCCACATCATCAGAGCTAATATCCTTCCTTACTATTGTGTTAATCTCCTCTTTAACCAGCAATGCTACCCCTCCTTCTTTTCCTTTTTGCCTGTCTTTCCTGAATATTGAATACCCCTGGATGTTGAGACCCCTGGATGTTGAGTTCCCAGTCTTGGTCACCCTGGAGCCATGTTTCCGTAATCCCAATCATATCATATCCATTTACATCTATTTGTGCAGCTAATTCATCCACCTTATTACGAATGCTCCTCGCATTAAGACACAAAGTCTTCAGGCTTGTTTTTTTAACACTCTTAGACCTTTTAGAAGTATTATTTACTGTGGCCATGTTTGATTTAAACCCTTGACTTCTCTGCCTGCCACTTTTGCTTTTCTCCTTCCTGTCTTTTGCTTCTATCCTTGTTTCCCGTTCCCCTGTCTCCCTGCACAGGTTCCCAACCACCCGGCCATTTTAGTTTAAACCCTCCCCAACAGCACTAGCAAACACTCTCCCTAGGACATTGGTCCCGGTCCTGCCCAGGTGCAAACCGTCCAGTTTGTACTGGTCCCACCTCCCCCAGAACCGGTTCCAATATCCCAGGAATTTGAACCCTCCCCCTTGCACCATTCATCTAGCCATGTATTCATCTGAAATATCTTTCTATTTCTACTCTGACTAGCACATGGCACTGGTAGCAATCCTGAGATTAATACCTTTGAGGTCCTATTTTTTAATTTACCTCCTAACTCCCTATATTCAGCTTTTAGGACCTTGTCCTGGTTTTTACCTATATCGTTGGTACCTATGTGCACCATGACAACTGGCTGCTCACCCTCCCCCTCCAAAATGCTCTGCAGCAGCTCCGAGACATCCTTGACACTTGCACCAGGGAGGCAACATACCATCCTGGAGTCTTGTTTGCGGCCGCAGAAACGCCTATCTATTCCCCTTACAATAGAATCCCCTATTACGATGGCTCTCCCACTCTTTTTCCTCCTGTCCTGTGCAGCAGAACCACCCACGGTACCAGGAAGTTGGCTGCTGCTGTCTTCCCCCGATAAGCCATCCCCCCCAACAATATCCAAAGCAGTATATCTGTTTGAGAGGGGGACGGCCACAGGGGACCCCTGCACTACCTGCCTGTGCCTACTACACTGCCTGGCGGTCACCCATTCCCTTCCTGCCTGTGCAGCCTTTACCTGCGGTGTGACCAGCTCCCTAAACATGCTATCCGCGACGTCCTCAGCATTGCGAATGCTCCAGTATGTATCCATTCACAGCTCCAGTGCCGCAATGCGGTCTCCCAGTAGCTGCAGCTGGATACACTTCCCGCACACATGGTCGTCAGAGACACAGGAAGTGTCCCTCATTTCCCACATAGTACAGGAGGAGCATACCATGGCACCGAGCTGCCCTGCCATGACTTACCCTTCAATTAATTTAAATTAACTTAAATCAAATCAATACCACCAATTACACTACAGTTAAATGATATACTCAAGGGCCCTTGGTTACTCGCACTAGAAACTATAACCACAAAAAAATTCAGACCTTCTAAACTTTATAAACCATGAACCTTAACTGTCAAACTATAGAGCAGTATAAATACTCCCTGGCCGTACTCACCCAATCAGCTGCTCCCTCCTGCCCGCGTAATGTTTTGAATCATGTTGTGGCTCTGGAACGCTGCTGCCGGTCTGCGATTGGTAAGAAAGCCCACAAAAGTGAGTTTCAATACTCACTGGGTCTCCGGCCTCACCGCTCCCTACACCAGCCTCTGTAAAGAAAGCCCGCGAAAGTGAGTTTAAATACTCACTGGGTCTCCGGTCTCACTGCTCCTGACACCAGCCTCTGTAAAGAAAGCCCGCAAAAGTGAGTTTAAATACTCACTGGGTCTCCCGTCTCACTGCTCCCGACACCAGCCTCTGTAAAGAAAGCCCGCAAAAGTGAGTTCAAATACTCACTGGGTCTCCGGCCTCACTGCTCCCGACACCAGCCTCTGTAAAGAAAGCCCGCGAAAGTGAGTTTAAATACTCACTGGGTCTCAACACTCCCGAGACCAGCCTCTGCAAAGAAAGCCCGCGAAAGTGAGTTTAAATACTCACTGGGTCTCCGGTCTCACTGCTCCTGGCACCAGCCTCTGCGAGATAGAGTAGCATTGTCACCTGGTGTATCACAAGTGAGCAAGATCAGATGGTGGACACAGGGGCAGCAGGGAGACTCCTCGTCAGAGGCCACAGGACGCTCCTAGCTGTGCTCAGCTGCATGTAGACGCTGAGCCTCAGCGGCCATCCAGGAAGAGGCTGGAGCTTCAGGAACAAGTGCAGGAGGCTCTGACTGGGTTTGCAACCACGGTGACTGCGAGTGTGCAGACAATGGAGCGGTCCATCTCAAATATGAGCAAAACCATGGTGCACGCATTGGCAACTGTAGGTACCACCATGGAAAGGATGGCAACCTCCATGGAGGACATAAATCGCCGGACTCAGGAGAGCATGGTAACACTTCTAAATAGATGGTCATCTATGGAGGATAGATGGGTATCTATCGAGGAACGAAACCAAAGGTTCATGAGTGTCCTTGTTGTGAGGAATCTTAGTACAGACGTGGGTCCTCATGGCCCCACTGATGAGCAGCAAGGTGCTCTCCAGCTATTTGCTAACAGAGAAGTGCAGGTGGCCCATGAGAGGGATGATGATGGGAAGGGACATGGAAGTGGGGGCTCTTTTCCAAGCGCTCAAACTTCCCCCTCCTTGCCAACCCCTCAGTCAGAGCCCCAGATGCCTCCCCGAACACCAATGGCTGAGTCTGCCCCTGCACAGCCGCAGAAGGAGCAGACTTTGGCGGGGCCCTCAAAGTCTTCAAAACCCAGAGGACGACCACCAAAGGCATCTAAGCAGGTGCAACAGGGAAGTGAGCAGCCTGCCTCTACATCTGGTGAAGCCACAGGGGTAGAAGCACGTGTAAAAGAAAGCTCACACATAAATAGTCACTAGGGTAGTCACTTGGGTGATTTGCTATTAATGAATGTTAAGTTTCAGTTCTTTTATTTTGTTGTAATAAAGTAATATTTTCTGAAGTTTGAATTTGTTGCCATATGTGTGGTCACAATTTGAAGTGGCACAGTGAAAGGTAAGGCCGCCTTTTATGTCCAGCAATGGTGGTGACAGTGCAAGGAATGCACAGTTCATTGTAGAGATGCTCTATGGTGTTGAAGTGTGGTCATGCCAATCTTCATGTGCATGTGACAGCCACATGTCTGTGCTGCATAAAGTTAGATGAATCTGGCATGGATTGGGCCATTCCTGGCATCATGGGCAGCAATGTGCTCATGTGCTGATCGCACTGGGCCAGCCGCCTCCTCCAGGTCTTCCTCATGCTCAGCCTCATTCTGCTCCTCACCCTCTGAAGAGGCTGTGCGCTCTGCGCTTTGTTCCTCCTGCAACGCTAATCCTCGCTGCAGTGTGATGTTATAGAGGGCACAGCAGATAACGATGATTCTCGAGACCCTGGCCGGTGTGTACTGAAGGGCTCCACCAGATCTGTCCAGGCATCTGAAGCGCATTTTGAGCAACCCTATTGTTTGCTCTATGAGACTTCTGGTGGAAATATGTCTTTGATTGTAACGCTCCTGAGACTTGTTTGATGAGCTCCTCAATGGTGTCATTAGCCACGTCTTCAGGGACTTGTCTCCAAGGAGCCAGCCAGAAAGTTTGTTTGATGGTACGAAGAGCTGAGGAACAGTGGACTGGCGCAGGATGTAAGAGTCGTGGCAGCTGCCAGGGAACTTGGCGCGCACATGCATGATGCTCTTCCTATGGTTGCAGACCAGTTGCACGTTAAGGGAGTGAAAGCCTTTACGGTTTACAAATGCTGCTGGTTTCTGGTGGTGTGCCCTGATGGCCACATGTGTGCAGTCGATGACGCCCTGCACCCGTGGGAAGCCAGCCAGATTGACAAAGCCGAGTGCCCGCTCAATGACACTGGCTTCATCAGTGGAAAAGTGGATGTAATTGGCAGACTTGTGAAAGAGGGCATTGGTGACCTGCGTGATGCATCTGTGGGCGGCCGACTGGGAATTGCTGCTAATGTCTGCTGCTGATCCCTGGAAGGAGCCTGACGCAAAGAAGTTGAGGGCAGTGGTGACTTTGACAGCCACTGATAAGGATTGTTCACCCGCTCCTCTGAGCTGCAGATCTTGGTCCAGCATTGTGCAGATGTCTGCGACTACCTCTCGCGAAAGTCTCAGCCTCCTTTGGTATTGCTGCTCAGTCATGTTGAGGAAGCTCATCCTCTGCCTGTAATCCCTGTGTTGGAGGTATCTCCTCTGGCGCGGTGCAACCCTGTGCTGATGGCCTCTGTCCTGTGCAGCATCAAGTGGTTGAGGAGAAGGTTGGCGCTCTTGTTGGTGATGCTGATGAGCCTGGTTCTGCTGCTGCTGCGGCTGATCGTCTTCTGATTCTGAGGGCCAGGGTGAGAGAGTATAAAGCGTCCCCATTCCGCTGGTATATGTGGCAGTTGAGTATGAGATGTTAGATGCAATCAGTCAATGGGGAGAGCGGTTATTCCAAGGATGTGACAGTGCATACAGAGTTTACACCACATACTTACAGCCTCAATACAGATCAAATGTGTCTTTCCAATCCTGAAATCTGCAACTTCTGACATTGGAAACTGAACAGATTTGAAAGGTTAGATTTTATACTGCAGCTGCAGCTGTGATCTATTCAGCTTGCTTGAACACCCGACATACTTACCTGATGTGATCTCCGAACAATGTGAAACCCATTAAAAATGTGAGAAAATACAAAAAGGCTGCCAAAATAATATTTAACAAGCACTTAATGAGCAGTTAACTATCCTAACTGCCTCCCCCGCCGCTTGGTGTCGGGCGTGCTCTGAAATCGCAGACCCAACACTTTGGAAAATTACATGGAGGCGGGTTCGCAGCGGTCTCCAAACCCGTCGTCAATCATTGCGATTTTGACAGCGGACCCGCCTCCAATCCTGCTCTCTGGGTGCTGGCAAAATCGCGGCCAAGGAGTTTCTGTTAAGTCTGTGTGTCCCAGTTATGCTTATTATAAATCACTGGACACAGACCACAAGAATAACTTTAACAGGTCTTTACTATTCGGAGGTCAGGGCTGAACTGCCCAGCAAATCCCTACACAACGTTTATATACCGGTGTGGTCACCACCGGTATTACAGTATACAGCAGCCAAGAGAAAGTAGTACATCTCTTAAGGTAGTTCTCTTAAGGTGGAACAGGTTACATACACCACAATCCTCCCTTTTTAGCTTAACAGTTATATCCCCATTTAACATAACATAATAACATATAGATATATATATATACAACTTCATGCAAAACAGTTCAAAGATTCAGTCTCTGAGGAGGCCTCCTGATTCGAGTTGGATAACGCCTTTCAGGGGTCTCTGATTCTCGTTGCTGGGGTGACTCGTCTAGTTGATCTCTTATGGATTGGACATCATCCTCAGGTACATTCACTTCTGAGGTAGATGCTTCAGGTTCACTAACTTCTTCCACGGTTGTCTCTGCCGTAACCCTGGGTTCGACCCTTGTTCTCGATTCTACCAGTTGGTCAGCATGACGCCGTATTACATTTTCACCAATATCTACCGTGTACATCAGGGGTCCTTGTCTGGCCCGAATTGTTCCAGATTGCCATTTCTCGTTTTTATAGTCCCGGGCTAACACTGGTTGTCCTATTTCGAAACTCCGAGTGGTCTTGTTATTTATATGCTGGAACTGTTTGTTTTCAACTTCCCTCCGCACATTTGGTTTTAACAAGTCCAACCTGGACTGCAACCTCCTGTTATAGAACATCATGGCAGGACTTTGGTTTGTCACTGCATGAGTGGCGTTTCGATATGCCAGTAGGAATTTGTCCACCTTGTGTTGTAGTGGAATCTGATCTTCGCTCATGGCCTTTATTGCTTTTTTGAACGTTTGTACAAATCTCTCGGCCAACCCGTTTGTAGCCGGATGATATGGGGCAGAGGTATAATGTTTCACCCCATTCTTCTTCATGAATTTCTGGAATTCTTCTGACACGAACTGTGGTCCGTTGTCTGAACATATTTGTTCTGGCAATCCATTTCTTGCAAATATCGTTCTTAGCACCGCGATCATCTTTTCCGAGGTAGTGGTAGTCATCTTAATCACTTCTGGCCATTTAGAATGTGCGTCCACCGCAATTAAAAACATGGAGTCCATGAATGGACCCGCAAAGTCAATATGTACATGCTGCCATGGGGTTGAAGGCCATTCCCATGGATGCAGCGGTGCAATCGGAGGTGCATTTTGCACTTTTTGGCACCCTGAGCAGCTTTTCGTCAGCTCCTCTATCTGTTGGTCGATACCCAGCCACCACACATAAGCCCTAGCAAGGCTTTTCATCTTGACTCCCCCCAGATGACCTTCATGCAGTTCCTTTAGAACTCTCTCTCTTAACTTAGGAGGAATAATCACCCTTGTTCCATACATCAATGTTCCTTGACAGACGGACAGCTGTTCTCGTCTTGCTGAGAATGCCGGTAACAGTGGATCACCATGTGCTGGCCATCCCTTCACTGTCACTTCGTAGACCCGGGACAGTGTCGGGTCGTTCCTGGTTTCTCTTTCAATACTTGCATTGGTGACTGGTAAACATTCGATGATGGTCGAGTGAAATAACTCAACAGGGTCAACCATCGGTGCCTCCTCCTCTGTAGGTAGTGGCAGGCGCGACAGCCCATCAGCATTACCATGCTGCTTTGTACCTTTGAATTCGATCTGATATTGATGTGCCCCTAGGAAAAGGGACCATCTCTGGAGTCTCTGTGCTGTCATCACCGAAACACCCTTCTTAGGGTTAAAAATGGATACCAACGGCTGGTGGTCTGTCAGAAGCGTAAACTTTTGGCCCTGCAGGTAATGATTAAACTTCTTTACTCCCCACACAAGGCTGAGAGCCTCCCTATCTATCTGAGCATAGTTGCGCTCAGCGGAGGTCAATGATCTGGATGCGAATGCAACTGGCCTCTCCAGGCCATTTGGCAACTTGTGTGAGAGTACTGCCCCAATACCATATGGAGAAGCATCACAAGCCAAACAAATAGGCAGCGTTGGGTTGAAGTGAGCCAACAATTCCTCTGAGCTGATCAATGCCTTGCTTTTGCGAAAGGCCCTCTTACAGTCCTCGCTCCACTTCCATGGTACTCCCTTCTGCAAAAGAGCGTTCAGTGGGTGCAGCACCGTGGATAAATTTGGCAGAAACTTATGGTAATAGTTAATCAAACCTAGGAACGACCTCAACTGGGATACATTATCCGGCGCGGGAGCCTTCACAACAGCTTCGATCTTGTCAGGAGACTTATGAAGCCCCTCCTGGTCAATGACATGACCACAGTACGAGATCCGCTTCTGAAAGAACTCACATTTCTGGCGATTAACTCGAAGTCCTTATTCTTTCAATCTGGTGAGCACCAGTTCCAAATTTGCAAGGTGTTCCTCGTCATCATCTCCTGTAATCAGAATATCATCCAGGTAACATTGTGTGCCTGGAATTCCCTGTAATACTTGCTCCATGGCCCTCTGCCAAATTGCTGGAGCCAATGCCACTCCAAAAACCAGTCTATTATACCGGTACAAGCCTCTATGCGTGTTGATCGTGAGATACTGGCGTGACTCTTCCTCAACTTCCATCTGTAAGTACACCTGCGCCAGGTCTATCTTGGTGAAGTGTTTCCCGCCAGACAACGAAGCGAAGATATCCTCAATCCGCGGAAGCGGATACTGCACTGTGTGAAGCACCGGATTAACAGTGATCTTGAAATCTCCACAGATGCGAACCTTCCCCGGTTCCCCTGGCTTTTTGCTCGATGAACGCTTCATGACGGGGACAATGGGCATGGCCCACTCACTCCAGTCTACCTTAGACAGTACGCCTGAACATTCTAGCCCTTCCAGCTCAGCTTCCACAGCAGGTCGTATCGCATAAGGTACCGGTCTGGCTTTGAAAAATTTCGGGTTCGCATGTTCTTCAACCTTGATGTTTGCCGTAATTCCTCTCAGTGTTCCCAGTCCCTGTTGGAACACCTCTATAGCATCGTCCAATATTCTGGACAATCGTTTAGGTTTGACATCTTTTTTACCGGAATCTACCGTTAGTGCTTTTAAGGAATGCCAGTCCATATTTATTTTCCTAATCCACTCCCATCCCAGTAGTGGTGGACCTCCCTCAGGTAGCACATATAAGTCCATTCCTCGGCTTTCTTTGCCCTTGTGGACCACCTTTACCTCTATCTTCCCGATGGGGTATACTCTTTGCCCCGTGTATGTTTTCAATACAATTTCCGTATCCCGTAGGGGAATATGTGGGAATAACCTTTTGTAATCTTGCTTATTCATGACCGTCAATGCCGATCCAGTGTCCAATTCCATCTTCACTTGGACTCCTGCTATCTGAAGTGTGACCCAGATTGTTTGGAGGTCTGCTTCATTACCAACATTGTGTACTCTTAGACTACCCAGTTCATTACTGCTGGAGTCTGAATTTGACTTCTGTTCGTTCGAACTGTTCTCTGTCACCTTGTGTACCTTTCTGTACTTTTCCTGCGGTGACTTTTTGTTGCTGGTCTTCTTTCCTGACTGGCATACTTTAGCTATGTGACCAAGCCGGCCACATTTTCTGCATTCCTGATTTTTGAACCAGCACTGGTTCTGATCATGCGTTGTCTTTCCACAACGATAACATTTTACTGTACCCAAGACCATTTGATTGGTGCTGAGTTCCGGTGACCGTAGCTGCATTTCCGCAGTGCCTCTCGCTGTGGCTTCGTGCGATGGTGCAATAGTGACAGCTTTATCAAGCATAAGATCATTCTCCTCAAGCAGTCGCTTTTGTGTTCCTTCTTTTAACAATCCACATACAAATGTATCTCTCAGCGCATCTGCTAGTCCTGTTCCAAACTGACAGTACTTTGATAGCTTACGCAGTTCAATTAAAAATTCAGCGTTGCTTTCGTCTTTCAGCTGCATTCTTCTGTAAAATTTAAATCGTTCTGCTATCATCAGCGGCGTGGGGTTTAAATGATTTTTCAGGACAGTAACAATATTCGCGAAAGTCTGATCCGCCGGTTTATTTGGTGATAGAAGGTGCTTCAATAGCCCGTATGTCTTCGCACCCATTGAGCTTAATAAGGTTAGTGCTTTCTCATCATCTGGTACCTTATTTGCTTTACAATAAACTTCCATGCGTTCTACATACGCGGTCCAATCTTCGATATCGCTATCAAAGGTATTAATGTTCCCATGTTTAGGCATCCTTGCAAGTTTTTAAATTTTTCTTTTTCTCAAAATGGCGGCTTCCCGCGCTTGTCTTCTTCCCCCGCCTACTAAAATGGCGGCTTCCCACGCTTGGCGGTCTTTCCCGCGCTCGTCTTCTTCCCCCGCCGACTACAATGGCGGATTCCCGCGTTTGCCTTCTTCCCCCGCTGGCTGCAATGGCGATTGCCGTGCTGCTGCCGTTCTCGCCTCCCCAGCGGTTCTCAATTCCCCGACGCTGCTTTTACTCCCCCGCGGTTCCCGTGGGCATTCACGCTTCCCCTGCTGTTGCGCCTCTCAGCCCCGCATGCAGGCCGGTCCTTTACACCGGCTGCGTTTGAGTTCTCCGCGGCTCTCGTGCCTTAAGCTGCCCCAGTCGCTGCGCCGCTCGGCCTCGATTGCAGCCCGGCCCTTTTCACCGGCCGTGGTCGAGTTCTCCGCCCTTTTTCCTCAGTTTTCCCTCCCCCACTCCACAGTCAACGCGGCCGACTTTCTGCTCGTGTCGCTGATTGGCTTACCCACCAGTGTGGTAGAAGGGATGATCACTGCCTGTCGCTGATGGAGGGCTTCGTGGTCAGAATTTTTCTTTTTAATCCGGGTTCTCGATGCCTCCCGTGCGATGGTGCTCAGCAGGATGATGAGGGCGGATGCCTCTTCTCGACGCCCGTTCTGAGGACGAAGCTGCCTTGGATGTAAAACTGCCACAGGGTAAGATCGGACTCGTCGCCACTGTTAAGTCTGTGTGTCCCAGTTATGCTTATTATAAATCACTGGACACAGACCACAAGAATAACTTTAACAGGTCTTTACTATTCGGAGGTCAGGGCTGAACTGCCCAGCAAATCCCTACACAACGTTTATATACCGGTGTGGTCACCACCGGTATTACAATATACAGCAGCCAAGAGAAAGTAGTACATCTCTTAAGGTAGTTCTCTTAAGGTGGAACAGGTTACATACACCACAGTTTCCTTCTGCAAAAAAAGTATAGCGTGGCATAGCAAGGTCTCATAAACAGCAAATGAGTTAAGTGACCATATCATTTGTAGTGGTGAGATTGGCTGAGGGATAAAGGTTGGCCGGGACACTGACACTCCCCTGCTCTCCTTCAAATAATGCCGTGTGATCTTTTACATCCACCTGAACAGGCAAACGGAGCCTTTGTTTTAATGTTTTATCTGAAAGACCACTGACAAGGCAGCAGTGCCTTAGTAGTAAAGTGTCAGCCTAGGTTACCTGTCCAAGTTCTGGAGTTGGGCTGGAATCAAGAATGCTACCACTGAGCCAAGCAGGTACATGTTGCTATTTACATAGAAACATAGAAAATAGGAGCAGGAGTAGGCCATTCGACCCCTCGAGCCTGCTCCGCCATTTAATGAGATCATGGCTGATCATCCAAATTCAGTACCCTGTCCCTGCTTTCTCCCCATATCCCTTGATCCCTTTCGCCTTAAGAAATATATCTAACTCCTTCTTGAATATATTTAATGAATTGGCCTCAACTGCCTTCTGTGGTAGAGAATTCCACAGGTTCACCACTCTCTAGGTGAAGAAATTCCTCCTCATCTCTGTCCTAAATGGCTTACCCCTTATCTTTAGACTTTTACTAGCGCTATTTCCGCTGAAAACTAACCCCTGTTAAAATCGGGACCGTAGTATTTATTTTGTTACAGCAGCAGAGCCTATAGATGTAGAGTAGTGGGATTGGCTTTCTGTCCACAGCAACAAATAGTGACATATTGATGAATAACAGCAATTAGAACTCACTGAGAGAAGCTAAAAAAGATTAAAAGGTAGCAGCGTTTAAAACTAGTTCTCTTTAGGTTTAAAAGGAAAATTGCTGTAAACCTTGAATAAAATAGAAAAGTGATGGAAATACATTTGTAGATTCATTAGCATCTGAAAGGTGAAAACAGTTTAATGCTTTTGGGTAGGCACTCTTCATCAGAAGCCTTTTTAAACTCTCCAGGCTTGTTTATTAGACTGTTGATGTTGTCTTTCACACGGCATTCAGTTGTCAGGTCAAGATGGACAATAAAAGCCTAACATTTAGCTATCACTTGTGCATTGAAAGAGAAACTTTGATTAAAAGTCATATGTTTTTGTATTGCATTAAAATTAAATGCATCAGAAGTGATAATATGTATGATCATGTAAAGGCACAGTCGAACGAGGATTGTAGTGCATCACTTATAAAGTGAAAGTATTCAGCAGAGTGTCAGTGATTAAGCATTCAGTTAACACAGCTTTCCAGGTTAAAATCTTAACTATATCCCAAGGATTTATTGTTTTGTAGACATTAATCAGACCCGGTGTTACAATGTATGCTGACTGGGAACACAAAAGCCAGAGAAAATAATGGCAATAAAACAGAATTATTTAAAATAAAAACAAAATGCTGGAAACACTGAGCAGGTCAGGCAACACCTGTGGAGCGAGAAATGTTTCAGGTCGATGATCTTTCATCAGAACTGGAAGATATTAGAGATCAACAGCTTTTAAACAAGTGCAAAGCCAGGGAAAGGGGGGCAGGGAAAGAACAAAAGTCTGTGATAGGGTGAAAGACACGAGTGATTGAATAACAAAAGTGAGGAATGATTGATTGATTTATTCATTGCACTCCAGCCCAATTTATGTGAGGTTTAGAACATGATATGAAGGATGATGCTTAAAATGTATATTTACAAGTCAATCTGCTTTTTCAGGCTCAGCCCAGGGTGATTCCCACATGTACCAGTGAGGGAGGAAAATGCCAGGACACATCCACTGACTGTTCTGGCAAAGGGGATGTCCTATTGGTACATAGCCGGTGGGGTGATTCCCACCCTGGGGTCTACCTGGCTTTCTTCTGCCACATTCCTGTGCTACAGGAGCCTTCTCTTTGCCAGATTGCTATGCAAATATTTCCATTTATTTCAGGTCATCGACCTGGAATGTTAACTCTGTTTCCCTCTCCACACATGCTGCCTGACCTACTGAATGTATCCAGCACTTTCTGTTTTTATTTTGGATTTCCAGCATCCACAGTATTTTGTTTCTGTTTTAAAGAAATTTAAAATGCTTGGAATAGTACAGTCGGACCTGACAATTATATTACCAAGTCCCTCAATGAAAGGATAACCTTTAAACTTCTACAAGATTTTTTTCTCAATGCAAAATTACTGTAAACTTTAGCTCAGATTGTGTGTATAGCAATGTAAATGGAGTAGTGTGTGCTACAATATATGGAAATCCTCAATAATGGGCATGAAGATAAAGTTGAAAATGCTCAACAGTAGCACAGGCCATATTTTCCACTTTGCCAAAAATACATTGTGCTTCCTACTGCTGCTGTTGATGTTCTAGGAGCAACAATCCAACACAGTACTGATAGGGTCAACTCAATGAATTCAAAGTGGCCTGTCTGTTCATCAATTGAAAACATCGTCAATCAGAGCCTGATCAACTAACCTCCCCACCCAGCGTGGCATATCTACTGGAGGTTGCTTTTACACAACCTCATCTTCCTCCTCATCCATTCGTTACATCTGTTCCTCTTCAAATTCCACGATTACACCTTTATCGATTGTGATGTTGTACAATATCCAGCACACCACTATTAGTCTGCGGCACCTTGCAAGGACCCTCTGAATATTGTAAGTATCAGAAACGTCGCTTTAACTTTGCAAACATTAGCTCGATGAGCTGCATTGTGATAACCTGTTTTCTGTTGATGTTTGAGCTGATGTGCAGGTGTTGGTAGCCGGGGCTGCACTGTCTCCTGGAGGCCAAACTTGCAAGCTGTCCGCTCCTTGAGACACTTGTGGCACGCCATAAAAGTTGGGCCACTTGAGCACTACCAGCGAAGTACACATCTACCTCGCCTCCTCGTGCTACATTATGAGATAGCCAGAGATGTCTGCAGCACCCAAGTTCTGAGTGAAAAACTCCTGCCTATTATTCACTTCTGTCACTGTGGTGATATTCTGGAATTTTCCCTTTTGTTAAGCTCTTGAACACCAGCTCTGACTTAGAGTTTTACTTTTTGATTATCCTTGACAGTTGTACAATTCTAGTCCAGCTTTGCATGATTGGCCTTTAACAAGGCCTTAACATCTTACCTCACTGTTTGCTAATTTTTATGATTTGATGTTGGAGCAGTAGAAATCCTCGGAGCTGCACCAAACACAGACAAATAGTCTGTTAGTGCTTTCTACCAACATTACACAAACACCATTTCTTATTCACATCTACTTTTCACTATTAGCGTCGAAGACAGGAAATGTGACATATGAGGTGCATGACTGTGAATTCTGATGATTAAGTAAAACTATCACAGAGAGTAGAGCACTTTGAAAATAAATAACTCAATAATATCAGAAAAATAGCGAACATAAAATATCAAGGTCACATCACAAATAAAAAATAAGCTAAAGAAATAATCTATGCATTTTATACTATTGATCTTGAAGCTGAACACACGAAGAGAACCACAATGTCTCAACAATGAGGAGGATCAAAATAACAAAGTAACTGACATCATCCGAAACATGTCAGGTTCCACATGTACGCTGACGACACCCAGCTCTACCTCACCACCACCTCTTTCAACCCCTCCACTGCCTCTGATTTGTCATGCTGCTTGTCCAACATCCAGTATTGGGTGAGCAGGAATTTCCTCCAACTAAATATTGGGAAGACTGAAGCCATTGTCTTTGGCCCTCACCATTAATTCTGTTCCCTAGCCACCCACTCCATCCCTCTCCCTGGCCAGTGTCTGAGGCTGAACCAGACTGTTTGCAACCTTGGCATCCTATTTGACCCTGACCTCAGCTTCCGACCCCATATCCCCTCCATCACCAAGACTGCCTATTTCCACCTCTGTAACATCGCCAGTCTCCGCCCCTACCTCAGCTCACCTGCTGCTGAAACCCTCATCCAGGCCCTTGTTACCTCCAGACTCAACTATTCCAATGCTCCCCTGGCCAGCTTCCAACCTTGCACCCTCCACAAACTTGAACTCATCCAAAACTCGGCTGCCCATGTCCTAACTCGCATCAAGTCCCGTTCATACATCATCCCTATCCTCGCTGACTTGCATCGGCTCCCAGCCCTGCAACACCTCAATTTTAAAATTCTCATCCTTGTTTTCAAATCTCTTCATGGCCTCACTCCTCCCTATCTCTGTAGCTTCCTCCAATGCTACAAACCTATGAAATCTCTACGCTCCTCCAATTCTGGCCTTCTGCACATCTCTGATTTTCTTCGCTCCACCATTGGTGGCCATGTCTTCAGCTGCCTAGGCCCTAAGCTCTGGAATTCCCTCTCTAAACCTCTCCGCCTCTCTACCTCTCTCTCCTCTTTCAAGACACTCCCTAGAACCTACCTTTTTGACCAAGCTTTTGGTCATCTCTCCTAATACTTCAGTTTGTGGCTCGGTGTCAAATCTTGTTTGATAATCGCTCCCGTGAAGTTTTTAGGACGTTTTACTATGTTAAAGGCGCTATATAAATGCAAGTTGTTGTTGTTGTTGTTCATACAGTGACTGGATGAAAGGTATAAAACGAAGGGCCCTAAGATAGGAAAGGACAAAAATGAAAGGAAATGAATGAAATCAGCTTAGATTGAGAGAGGTAACAGACTGAAATTAGCAGACAGTGAATTGATGACCCTTTTATCCTTGTGACTTTGGCGAATAATGATGAGTTATTTCTTTTAGGAACTACTTGCTACTCACGGTGAAATTCAGAGGCTGTGAACTGCACACTGTCTGAGTAGAATTTGATGGCCCAAAATTTTAAATTGAAAGTAGCCTTCTGCAGATTGTCTATTAGCATGGCTGTCTACTGCATATTTACTATAAGCTGCTTCGACTCAATCATAACTGTGACAAAAAAAGCAATTTCTGTGTTGATTTTAAAATAGAGACTAGTCTTTTACTTCACGAAAGGCAAAATGGAAGGTAAATACACTTAAGGCCCGATTTTACGAGTTTGTGCAGCTGGTTGGCAGCCTTGCCAGTGTATCCAGAAAGCATCACTGTCCTTGTTTTCTTTCCAAACAACAGAAAATCGTGAGCAGCACATCCACGATTTCCTGATAGAATTTTGTTTGGTAAGGGTATCAAGGAATATGGAACAAAGGCGGGTAAGTGGAGTTGAGATACAGATCAGCCATGGTCTAACTGAATGGGGGAGCAGGCTCAAGGGGTTGGAAGGCCTACTCCTGTTCTGTGGCCGGGATTTTGCTCACCTCGACGGGTTTGCTATGGGCGTTGTCAGTGGCGGGTCATGGCCCCGCTGCTGGCTCCATCCCACTGCCTAAAATGAATTTACGTTGTTTCCCGGTCCAATTAGAGGAAGCGGGTCTGGTGACGTCATTCATGACGCATCATCAGCCGGTTTCCTTAAAGGGACCATGGCCACCTTACTTTTGATGTTTGTGCTGTCAGTGTTCTACAGCATTGAAGTGCACGGCTGCACCCAGGCTCTCCCATGACTCCCTCCATATGATTATGGAGGGAGTCACAGCTCGCAGCGAGGTCCTCTTCCCTTCCCATGGGCAGAAGAGACCTCCCCAGGAGACCAACACAGCCTGGTTGCACATTGCAGAGAAGGTCACAAGCAGGGATGTGGTCAGGAGGACCTGGGTGCGGTGCCGCAAACCTTTCAATGATTTCAGTCGATAACGAAACGTTAGTACAAAGAGTTAGAACATCTTCATCCTCCTGTGCCTCTCATCACATCCCCATCACTCTGCCTTCCCTACCCTACTCCTGCACATCATTACTCACACCAACTTTCCTTGGACCTCCACCCATCCCTCTCTATCTACACTATCACTTCCCCATCTCACTAGCCACCCCTCATACTAACACTCATCCTAGTGCAATCATACCAACTAACAACACACAAGGGTAGGCACTTGCGTGTTTTATGCAATGTTTATGTAAAGTTTCTGTTAATGTGCTGTCAAACATTTAAACCTTTATTTTCAGCACTTTGCATTCTTGGACAGATTTGTGTGCACCTTTGGAAGTGGCTTAGTGAGTTGCAGTGAATGTTGAGACATAACGGTACCCCCGCCCCCCAAAATGGTGGTGAGTGTGAAAGGAATGGCTTGGGCACTGTAGGGATGCCTTATGGTGTTGGTGTGGGGTGGTGCCAACCTGACGCATCATGTGGCAGCCAGAGTGTACAGTGTCAAGTGAAGTAAATCTGGCCATGGTGTGGCCATCCCTGGTCTCCCAGGAAGCAATGTGGTCGGGTGCTGATGTCCTGTGTCCTGTGCAGTATCAGTTGATTGCGGAGAAGGTTGGTGGTGTTGGTGTTGGTGCTGCTGGTGTGCCTGGTGCTGCTGGTGTTGGGGCTGATCGTGGTGGGATTCCGAGGACCAAGATGAGAGAGTATAAAGGGCACCCATGCTGATGGCAGGTGAAGTAGTGATGACAGAAGTGATCTGTCAATGGTGATGTAGGGGGTGGTGTGTGTGGTCAGCTTTGCCTCTGACTCCTGAGCAGTTCGAATCGCTCCCACTCCCTTGGTTCTAGACCTCGGACTTACTTAGCGGTTGTAATGAAATTGCAGCAGACAACTGAGTTGGTGAAAGAACTTGGATTTTATTTGAGACAAGAAATATACACAACACAACAATCTTATCACTCTAAAAGGGGGAAACACTTCGGAATATACGAGGGAGAATAACAATAGACAGAATACTTCACCTCTCCCAATCCCACTACACTAACTGAGTTGGACTCCAGAAGACCAGGAATAATGCTCACCAAACGAATTCTTTTGACAGTTGTAGAGGTTCGCGATTTCGGGGTTCTCTAGGTGTGGTGGTTGAGGCCTGCCATGCCCCAGACGCGGTAGAAGACTTCACCTGCGTTGCTGTTTCAGTCTCCGCGTGTCCGCTGATGCGGTCGGGTGCGTATTGGATCTATCGGGTAAGTACCCAATTTCATTTGGTCAGATATAGGGTCTAGAGTCTATTCGTCAAATCTTATCCAGGGGTAAGTCAGAATAGTTTGTAGAGTGGAAACAAACTTGCGAATCTTCGGTTTCTTCCAGGTTGGCTTCTTGTCGGTCGCGGTGGCCCAATATTACCTAGTTGCTGATAATATTTTTGGTTGTTTGTTTCTTGGGGCCTTTGGTTCCCGCGAGGCGTTCGATGATGTCTTCTCCTGGCTCGGACTCCGGATACTTTTGTGACTTGACGTGGATTTTGAAGTCCTCTTCTCTTCTACACGAGCCGTGCTGTATCGAACGGGCCGAAACCGAACTGCTCTCTTCTTCCGGACTGTACTGAACTGAACTCCTTGACCGAACGAACTGACTCACTCACCAACTGAAAAAGCAGGCCCCAATTATACCGTTTGAGGCCTTGCTTATCTGCCCGCCAAATCTTCCTTGGCCCATTGTCAATTTTGGCAGGCTCATTAACATTAATAGTTTTTGAATTCTTTAACGGGTTTCGAGCTGGTCCCATCTATCTTAATCGGTTTAAGTTGGTGTGAACTAGTTTCGGGATGGTCCATCGAAACCTAAATTGGCTTTTAATGACTGTTTAATCTCTGGTTTGATTAGTAAGATTTGTCTTTTCCTGCTGGGGTCAGGGTCCCTTTTGTTGGTCAGTGGCATGTTCTGCATTATGCATACTTTGGCTGGCTCTGTTGTTTTTGGCGGGAATGGCTCTTCTGCTGGCCTTTCATCATTATGTAAATGACTGAGACAGTCCAGAATGTTCCCAGACAGTTTCGCTTATGCCAAATATCCAAACTGCTCGTCTAACAGAGGCCCATCCCAACCCCTTTTGTCGCAGCCTTTCACAGGCCTGGACATGCCTTTTAAAATAACCAAAATCCTGGGGTTTTGACTTTAAGCCCCTTTTAGGCCCAATATTCTTTTACCATTCTGACATGGTTTTTAAACAGTCCAAAAATCTCTTCTTTTGGGGTAATCTTGGTTTGGGGGATCTGCAGAATTATGCGAATCTTACAGTGAGAGAGGTAATGAGGTCAGACTGGGTGGAGAGTTGTGTAAAATCTGTGTGGAAATACAGCGAGGAAGAGTTTGTGGCTGAGGGAAGATATCTCTAAGGTGGGAGCTTTTACTGTATATTTGAAGCTGTCAACTCAACAGCAGATTCAATGGCCACTGAACTCCCGCCTCAGCTTGACAGACATGGTCCACGAACAGCGTGGACCCCGTGGGCGAGCTGTCAAATGCAAAATGTAAGCTGAAAATCATTCTTAAGTGGCTCTAAACAAGCCACTAATTACCTGAATTGGGTCCCCTGCCGCTGCATGTCGGGGTCTGCTCAGCGCTGACAGACCCGAGATTGGGAAAGGCGCGTGACAGCGAGTTCCCCGCTGTGAAAAAAAAACATTCCCACCCAACACGCCACCGATCGTGCCAGCTGACCCCCCGCAAAATCCTGGCCAAAGCTTTTTCTTGTTAATCATCCATACATAGACGATAGGATAGGAGCAGGAGTAGGCCATTCGGCCCCTCGCGCCTGCTCCACCATTTAATGAGATCATGGCTGATCATCCAAATTCAGTACCCTGTCCCTGCTTTCTCCCCATATCCCTTGATCCCTTTAGCCTTAAGAAATATATCTAACTCCTTCTTGAATATATTTAATGAATTGGCCTTAACCGCCTTTGTGGTAGAGAATTTCATAGGTTCACCATTCTCTGGGTGAAGAAATTCCTCCTCATCTCAGTCCTAAATGGCTTACCCTTTATCCTTAGCCTGTGACCCCTGGTTCTGGACTCTCCCGCCATTGGGAACATCCTTCCTGCATCTAGTCTGTCCAGTACTGTTAGAATTTTATAAGTTTCAATGAGATCCCCTCTCATTCTTCTAAACTCTAGCGAATAGAAGCCTAATCGGCCCAATCTCTCTTCAAAAGTCATTCCTGCCATCCCAGGTATCTGGTGAATCTTCGCTGAACTCCTTCCATGGCAAGAACATCCTTCCTCAGATAAGGCGACTAAAACTGCACACAAAAATCAAGGTGTGGTCTCACCAAGGCCCTGTACAACTGCAGCAAGACATCCTTGCTCCTGTACTCGAATCCTCTCGCTATGAAGGCCAACATACCATTTGCCTTCTTAGCCGCCTGCTGCACCTGCACGCTTATCTTCAGCGACTGGTGCACAAGGACACCCAGATCTCGTTGCACCTGCCTTTTTACCAATCTATTGCCATTCAGATAATAATCTGCCTTCCTGTTTTTGCCACCAAAGTGGATAACCTCGCATTTATCCACATTATACTGCATCTGCCATGCATCTGCCCAATCACACAACCTGTCCAAATCATACAGGAATTTCTCGGCATCCTCCTCACAGCACACACGCCCACCCAGCTTTGTGTCGTCTGCAAACTTGGAGATATTACATCTAGTTCCCTTGTCTAGATCATTAATATATATTGTGAATAGCTGGGGTCCTAGCACCAATCCCTGCAGTACTCCACGAGTCACTGCCTGCCACTCGGAAAAAGACCCGTTTATTCCAACTCTTTGCTTCCTGTCTGCCAACCAGTTCTCTATCCAAGTCAGTACCTTCCCCCAGTCCCATGTGCTTTAACTTTGCACGCTAATTTTTATGCGGGACCTTGTCAAAAACCTTCTGAAAGTCCAAATACACCACATCCACTGGTTCTCCCTTATCTATTCTACCAGTCACCTCCTCAAAAAATTCCTGTAGATTAGTCAAGCATGATTTACCTTTTGTAATCCATGTTGACTTTGTCCGATCCTGTCGCTGTTTCCCAAGTGCTCTGCTATTACATCTTTGATAATGGACTCTAGCATTTTCCCCACTACCAATGTCAGTCTTACCGGTCTATAATTCCCCGTTTACTCTACCACCTTTTTAAAATAGTGGGGTTACATTAGCTACCCTCCATTCCAGGGGAACTGTTCCAGAGTCTTTAGAATTTTGGAAGATGACCAGCAATGCATCTACCATTTCTAGGGGCACTTCCTTAAGTACCCTAGTGATGCGCCATCAATAACTCCAGAAGACTAAGAGTCAAACTTATAATAAGTAGGCTTTTATTAACAAAAGAATACGAGCATGCCTCTGCTGGTAGACCAATCCTTAAAGCCAGGGGGACTGGAGGTCAATCACCTTTATACCTGGGCTCAGGGGTGGAGCCAGGGGCGGAGCCAGCTGAGGCATGCCCAGACATGTTCTGTACAGGCAGATCAGTGGTTTACCACATTCACCCCTTGTTTAAAATGAGTCCGGCGGGGTGAAGTGTCTCAGAAGTTCGTATAGGCAAGTCTCTCCGGGGGTCTTGTCTGCCGTAGTGATCGTCTTGGTGCCGGCTGCGGCGGTTCTTTTCCCGCGGCCGTTTCCCGCGTGGGCCGGAGCACCGGCGTGTCGTCTTCGTGGGTGCGGGGTCGGTGGGTGTATAAGGGTGGGTCACAGGGCCCTGGCGTGCCGTCTACTTGGGTTAGATGTGGATTCCCTTCTAGGGGTGTGTCGTGGGCAATGGTAATGGGTAGTGGGTAATGGTGTTTTCGGTGGCACCTGAGGGTGCGAGGTCTCGTATGGAGACCGTGTCCTCCCGCCCGTCAGGATACGCCACGTATGCATATTGTGGGTTGGCGTGGAGGAAGTGGACCATTTCGACCAGGGGGTCTGTTTTATGGCTCCTCACGTGCTTCCTGAGCAAGACGGGCTCTGGAGACGTCAGCCATGGTGGTAGCGATGTCCCCGAGGTGGATTTCCTAAGGAAGACGAACATTTTCTCGTGAGGGGTGGCGTTCGTGGCGGTACAGAGTAGTGACCGTATGGAGTGAAGCGCATCGGGGAGGACTCCTTGCCAGCGGGAGGTTGGGAGGCCTCTGGACTTTAAGGCTAGCATGGCGGTTTTCCACACTGTCGTGTTCTCCCTTTCTACTTGTCCGTTACCCCGGGAGTTGTAGCTGGTGGTCCTGCTCGTGGCTATCCCTTTTTCGAGCAGGTACTGGCGCAGCTCGTCGCTCATGAACGACGAGCCCCTGTCACTATGGATGTAGCTGGGAAAACCGAATATGGCGAAGAGGTCATTGAGACATTTGATGACTGTGGCGCTGGTCATGTCCGGGCAGGGGATAGCGAACGGGAAACGGGAGTACTCGTCAATGATGTTGAGGAAGTACGTGTTGCGGTCAGAGGAGGGGAGGGGCCCTTTAAAATCTACGCTTAGGCGTTTGAAGGGGCGGGTGGCTTTTATCAGGTGCGCCCTGTCTGGCCTATAAAAGTGCGGTTTGCATTCGGCACAGACTTGGCAGTTCCTGGTCATGGTCCTGACCTCCTCGATGGAGTAAGGCAGGTTGCGGGCCTTAATGAAGTGGAAAACCTGGTGACCCCCGGTTGGCAGAGATCGTTGTGGAGGGCCCGTAGCCTATCGACCTGTGCATTGGCACATGTCCCACGGGATAGGGCGTCCGGGGGCTCATTAAGTTTCCCGGGCCGGTATAAGATATCATAATTGTAGGTGGATAATTCGATCCTCCACCGCAATATCTTGTCGGTTTTGATTTTGCCCCTCTGCTTGTTATTGAACATAAATGCTACTGATCGTTGGTCAGTGAGCAGGGTGAAGCGTTTACCGGCCAGGTCATAGAGTCATAGAGTTTTACAGCACAGAAAGAGGCCCTTCGGCCCATCGTGTCTGCGCCGCCCATCCATCCCTGTCCAGTCTAATCCCATTTTCCAGCATTTGGTCCATAGCCTTGTATGCAATGGCATTTCAAGTGCTCATCCAAATGCTTCTTGAATGTTGTGAGGGTTCCTGCCTCTACCACCCTTTTAGGCATTGAGTTCCACATTCCAACCACCCTCTGGGTGAAAAAGTTCCTCCTCAAATCCCCTCTAAATCTCCTGCCCCTTACCCTGAATCTATGCCCCCTTGTTATTGACCCCCCTACTAAGGGGAAAAGTTCCTCTTTGTCTACCCTATCTATGCCCCTCATCATTTTGTACACCTCAATCAGGTCCCCCCTCAGCCTTCTTTGCTCCAAGGAAAACAACCCCAGCCTGTTTAGTCTTTCTTCATAGCTGAGGCGCTCCATCCCAGGTAACATCCTGGTGAATCTTCTCTGCACCCTCTCCAAAGCAATCACATCCTTCCTATAGTGAGGCGACCAGAACTGCACACAGTACTCCAGCTGTGGCCTCACCAGCATTTTGTACAGCTCCATCATAACCTCCCTGCTCTTATATTCTATGCCTCGGCTAATGAAGGCAAGTATCCCATATGCCTTTTTAACCACCTTATCTACTTGTTCCGCTGCCTTCAGAGATCTATGTACATGTACACCGAGGTCCCTCTGACCCTCTGTACTTCCTAGGGTCCTACCACTCATTGTGTATTCCCTTGCCTTATTTGTCCGTCCAAAATGCATCACCTCGCACTTTTCAGGGTTAAATTCCATTTGCCACTTTTCCGCCCATCTGACCAACCCGTCTATATCGTCCTGTAGCCTGAGGCTTTCCCCCTTGCAATTTACCACCCCACCAATTTTCGTGTCATCTGCAAACTTACTGATCATCCCTTTTACATTCTCATCCAAATCATTTATGTAGATCACAAACAACAAGGGACCCAGCACCGATCCCTGAGGTACCCCACTGGACACAGGCTTCCAGTCACAAAAGCAACCTTCGACCATCACCCTCTGCCTCCTGCCACTCAGCCAGTTTAGGATCCAACGCGCCAAGGCACCCTGGATCCCATGGGCTCTTACCTTCTTGACCAGTCTCCTATGCGGGACTTTGTCAAAAGCTTTACTGAAGTCCATGTAAACCACATCCACAGCATTTCCCTCATCCACCTCCCTAGTCACCCCCTCGAAAAATTCAATCAGATTTGTCAGACATGATTTACCCTTGACAAAGCCATGCTGACTATCCCCGATTAATCCTTGCCTCTCCAAGTGGAGACTAATTTTGTCCCTCAGAATTTTTTCCAATAATTTCCCTACCACAGATGTTAGGCTCACTGGCCTGTAATTCCCTGGTTTATCCCTGCTACCCTTCTTGTATAATGGTACTACATTAGCTGTTCTCCAGTCCTCTGGTACATCCCCTGTGGCCAGAGAGGTTCTGAAAATTTGTGTCAGAGCCCCTGCAATCTCCTCCTTTGCCTCCCACAGCAACCTGGGATACATCTCGTCCGGGCCTGGGGATTTATCGACTTTTTGGCCTGCTAAAACCGCTAGCACCTCCTCCCTCTCGATGCTAATATGTTCAAGTATGTCACGATCCCCTTGCCCGATTTCTATGTCTGCATGGTCTTTCTCCATAGTGAACACAGATGCAAAAAATTCATTTAAAACCCCGCCTACATCATCTGGTTCTACACACAGATTGCCACTTTGGTCCCTAATGGGCCCTACCCTTTCCCTGGTTATCCTCTTGCCCTTAATATACTTATAAAACATCTTAGGATTTTCCTTTATTTTGCTCGCCAGTGTTATTTCATGGCCCCTCCTCGCCCTCCTAATTTCTTTTTTAAGTATGCCCCTGCACTTTTTATACTCCTCTAGGGCTTCTTCCGTCTTTAGTCTTTTGTAACTGCCAAAAGCCCCCCTTTTATTTCTAATGCATTTTTGTATCTCCCTTGTCATCCAAGGTTCCCTTTGCTTGTTGGTCCCACCCTTGACCTTTACAGGAACATGTTGGCGCTGTACTCTCTCTATTTCCCTTCTGAAAGTCTCCCACTGTTTTGATGTGGATTTTCCTATAAGTAGCTGCTCCCAGTCCACTTTGGCCAGATCCTGCCTTATCATATTAAAATCGGCCTTCCCCCAATTTAGAACCCTTATTTCCGGGCCGTCTTTGTCTTTTTCCATGACCACCTTAAATTTCACCGAATTATGGTCACTGTCGCCAAAATGCTCTCCTACTGATACTTCCACCACTTGCCCGGCTACATTCCCCAGAATTAGGTCCAGTACCGCCCCCTCTCTTGTAGGACTTTCTACATGTTGGCTCAAAAAGCTCTCCTGGATGCACTTTAAGAATTCTGCACCCTCTAAGCCTTTCACACTCTGACTATCCCAATTTATATTGGGGAAGTTGAAATCCCCCACTATTATTACCCTATTATTTTCACACTTCTCTGAGATTTGCCTACATATCTGTTCCTCTATCTCCCCCTGACTGTTTGGGGGCCTATAGTACACTCCCAGCAAAGTGCTTGCCCCCTTTTTGTTTTTAAGTTCTACCCATATGGCCTCATTAGAGGAACCTGCTAATATATCATCCCTCCTTACAGCAGTAATTGACTCCTTAATTAATATCGCAACACCCCCTCCCCTTTTACACCCCCCTCTGTCTCGCCTGAAGATTCTATACCCCGGAATATTGAGCTGCCAGTCCTGACCCTCCCTCAACCATGTCTCCGTGATGGCAACAATATCGTACTCCCATGTGTTCAACAACAACTTCAGTTCATCCACCTTATTTGCAAGACTCCTTGCATTAAAATAAATGCCTTCCAGCCCTGCCATATTCCCTTTTGCCTTCACATATTTGCTCTGCCTTCCCAGCTGACTTGTTTTTTCCTCTGTATTTGGCTGTAAATCACCCCCTACTATAGCTCCACTCTGTACCCCATCCCCCTGCCAAGTTAGTTTAAACCCCCCCCAGCAGTGCTAGCAAACCTCCCCGCAAGGATATTGGTTCCCCTCTGGTTCAGGTGTAAACCGTCCGACTTGTACAAGTCCCACCTTTCCCAGAAGCAGACCCAGTGATCCAGGAAACTAAAGCCCTCCCTCCTGCACCATCCCTTTAGCCACGCATTCATCTGTTCTATCTTCCTATTTCTATACTCACTAGCACGTGGCACCGGGAGTAATCCAGAGATTACAACCTTTGAGGTCCTGCTCTTTAATCCTTCACCTAGCTCCCTAAATTCTTGCTGCAGGACCTCATCCCTCTTTTTACCTATGTCGTTGGTACCAATGTGGACCACGACCTCTGGCTGTTCACCCTCCCCCTCCAGAATGCCCTGCAGCCGCTCAGTGATATCCTTGACCCTGGCACCAGGGAGGCAACAAACCATCCTGGATTCACGTCTACGGCCACAGAAACGCCTATCTGTTCCCCTTACTATAGAATCCCCTACCACTATTGCTCTCCCACTCTTTTTCCCCCCTTCCTGGGCAGCAGGAGCACCCCCAGTGCCAGGAAGTTGGCTGCTGCTGCCTTCCCCTGGTGAGTCATCCCCCTCAACAGTATCCAAAGCGGTATACTTGTTTGAGAGGGGAATGGTCACAGGGGTCTCCTGCACTACCTGCCTGCTTCTATTGCTCCGCCTGGTGGTCACCCATTTCCTGTCTTCCTGTGCATCCCTTCCCTGCGGTGTGACCAACTCACTAAACGTGCTATCCACGACCCTCTCAGCATCGTGAATGCTCAACAACCCATCCACCCGCAGCTCCAGCGCCTCAATGCGGTCTGCTAGTAGCTGCAGATGGATGCATCTCTGGCACACGTGGTCATCAGGGGCACCGGGGTCCCTGAATTCCCACATAGAGCAAGAGGAGCATATCACGGGGCTGGGCTCACCTGGCATGACCTTCCCTTTACTTAATTTAAATTAATTTACTATCACCAATTAAAATTATCTCTAAGGCGCTTGTATAGTCTACCAACAGTCCCTGCTACACCAGAAAAGACCCTAGTAACTCTAAACTACAGAGTTAAAGTTTAAAAAAGAGAAAGAGAAATACTCACCAACCAATCACTTACCTGCTCCCTGGTGACGTCACACACTGATTACTTTTTACCTCTCTCCCCGCTGCTGAGTTGGTAAGCCTCTGCTGGTCGCCGGTTTTTATACCGGGCTCCTCCTCTGCTGCTCCCGCTGCTCCGACTGGTCTCGGGCCTCTGCCTCCAATGCCGTACAGCCTCCACTATAGCCTGGGCCTCCTTTTCGACTGAGGAGTGTCTAATTTCGGGGCCCTGGAGGGTTCGTGAAAAGAAGGCCACGGGTCTCCCCGCCTGGTTAAGGGTTGCGGCCAGGGCGAAGTCAGACGCATCGCTCTCCACTTGGAAAGGGATGGACTCGTCCACGGCGTGCATTGTAGCCTTTGCAATGTCCTCTTTTATGCGGGTGAAGGCTGCACGGGCCTCTGCCGCCAGGGGGAAGGAGGTTGACTTGATAAGGGGCCGGGCTTTGTCCGCGTAATTGGGCACCCATTGGGCGTAATAAGAGAAAAACCCCAGACATCTCTTCAGGGCTTTGAGGCAGTGAGGCAGGGGTAGTTCCAGAAGGGGGCACATTCGGTCGGGTTCGGGGCCGATGACTCCGTTTTCCACTACACAGCCAAGGATAGCGAGGTGGGTGGTGCGAAACATACACTTTTCTTTGTTGTATGTCAAATTTAAGTGCTGGGCTGTTCGGAGGAATTTTTCTAGATTGGCGTCATGGCCCTGCTGGTCATGGCCGCAGATGGTGACATTGTCCAGGTAGGGAAAAGTGGCCTACAGCGCGTTCTGGTCAACCATCCGGTCCATCTCCCTTTGGAAGACTGAGACCCCGTTGGTGACGCCGAAGGGGACTCTGAGGAAGTGGTAGAGGCGGCCATTTGCCTCGAAGGCAGTATACTGGCGGTCTTCAGGCCTGATAGGGAGTTGGTGGTATGCCGACTTCAGGTCAATGGTAGAGAATACCCGGTACTGTGCAATCTGATTGACCATATCAGATATGCGGGGAAGGGGGTATGCGTCTAATTGGGTATACCTATTGATTGTTTGACTGTAGTCAATGACCAGGCGCTGTTTCTCGCCGGTCTTCACGACCACTACTTGGGCTCGCCATGGGCTGGTGCTGCCCTCGATAACCCTCTCCCGCAGGAGTCTCTCTACTTCTATTTTAATGAAGCTTCTATCCCCGGCACTGTACCGCCTGCTTTTTGTTGCGATGGGCTTGCAGTCGTGGGCGAGATTAGCAAACAACGGGGGGTGGCTGACTTTCAGGGTGGATAGGCTGCATATTGTGCGCGGCGGTTGTTTTAAATTTTGCCGGCTGCAGACTGTAAGTGGGGGCAGGGGCCCGCCGTACGCCATCGTGACACTCTCTAGGTGGCACTGGAAATCCAGTCCCAGTAGCACAGCAGCGCAGAGCTGTGGCAGGACAAGGAGTTTAAAGTCTTTGTACTCTGTGCCCATTACTGTCAGGGTCGCTACACAGTAGCCGCCGACGTCCGCCGTATGGGACTTGGAGGCCATAGAGACCCGGTGGCGCGTGGGCATGACTAATAGGGAGTAGCACCGCACCGTGTCAGGGTGGATAAAGCTCTCTGTGCTCCCGCAGTCAAATAGGCAGTTTGTTGCGTGACCGTTTACCTTGATGTCCATCGTGGACCTGGCCAGTTGGTGAGGCCTGGATTGGTCCAGGATGATGGAGGCCATCGTTGAGGTCGGTGGGTCGCTGTTGTACTCGCGCGAGGCAGTGGGGGAGTCAGGGGCCTGGTCCAAAGTGACGTCCAAGATGGCGGCCCGCACCGCTCACACGCGGCTGGTGATGTCCAAGATGGCGGCCCGCACGGCTCACACGCGGCTGGTGGCATCCAAGATGGCGACCTGCACGGCTCACACGCGGCGCTGCTGGAGTTGGTCGGTTTCGCCCTGCACACGTTGGCATAGTGCCCCTTCTTTCCGCATTTCGAGCAGATCGCGTCCTTCGCCGGGCAGTGTTGTCTGGGGTGCTTGGCCTGGCCACAGAAATAGCACTTTGAGCCTCTGGACATCGCAGCTGTAGTTGGGCTGCAGGTGGGCCGTGGCAGTGGTGGCATGGCGCAGGCCTGTGGCCTTACCGTGTCCCAAGATGGCGGCCCCCGCGACATCCACGGGGCGGGGAGGGTAGGCATCCATGTTTCGGAGGGCCACGTCCAGCGAGTTAGCAAGGGCCACAGCCTTCTGCAGGTTGAGCCCACTTTGCTCTAGCAGTCTCTGTCGAGTGTAGCTGGACCTGATGCCGGCGACGTAGGCGTCTCTGATTAGGTCATCAGTATTTTCCACGGCCGTCACCGATTTGCATTTGCAGTCCCGGCCGAGGACTCTCAGTGCCCGTAGGTATTCGTCACCCGATTCCCCGGGTCGCTGTTTGCTGGTAGCCAGGAGGTGTCTAGCGTAGACCTCGTTGACTGGCTTAGTATATTGTTCTTTAAGTATCATGATAGCGGCCGTGTAGGATACAGCATCTCGGATAATCGAATATACTTGGTGGCTCACCCGTGAGTTCAGTACTAGCAGCTTGTCGGCTTCGGTCCTGACGGTAGTGCTGGAGGCCTGCAGGAATGCTTCGAAGCAGCTCAGCCAGTGCTCGAAGTTATTTGATGCATCCGCCGTTTGAGGGTCCAGTTCCAGGCGTTCCGGTTTCAGGATTTGCTCCATTTCAAAACCTTTTGTTAATAAAATTGATGCGCCATCAATAACTCCAGAAGACTAAGAGTCAAACTTATAACAAGTAGGCTTTTATTAACAAAAGAATACGAGCATGCCTCTGCTGGTAGACCGATCCTTAAGGCCAGGGGGACTGGAGATCAATCATCTTTATACCTGGGCTTAGGGGTGGAGCCAGGGGCGGAGCCAGCTGAGGCATGCCCAGACATGTTCTGTACAGGCAGATTAGTGGTTTACCACGCCTAGGATGTAGATTATCAGGCCCTGGGGATTTATCGGCCTTCAATACCATCAATTTCCCTAACACCATTTCCATACAAATACTGATTTCACTCAGTTCCTCCCTCTCATTAGACCCTCTGTTCCCTGACATCTCTGGGAGGTTATTTGTGTCCTCCTTTGTGAAGACAGAACCAAAGTATGTATTTAATTGGTCTGCCATTTCTTTGTTCCCCATTATAAATTCCCCTGATTCTGAATGCAAGGGACCTACGCTTGACTTCACCAATCTTTTTCTCCTCACATATCTATAGATGCTTTTACAGTCTGTTTTTATGTTCCCTGCAAGCTTACTCCCATACTCTATTTTCCCTCTCTTAATTAATCCCTTTGTCCTCCTTTGCTGAATCCTAAACTGCTCCCAATCCTCAGGTTTGCTGCTTTTTCTGCCCAATTTATAAGTCCTCTCCTTGGCTCTTATGCTAGCCCTAATTTCCCTTGTTAGCCACGGTTAAGTCACCTTGTTTGTTTTATTTTTTGCCAAACAGGGATGAACAAATTCTGTAATTCATCCATGTGATCTTTAAATGTTGACATTGCCTATCCACCGTCAACCCTTTAAGTAATATTCTCCAATCCATCCCAGACAACTCACACCTCATACCATCATAGTTTCCTTTATTTAAATTCAGGACCCTAGTCTCTGAGTCAACTACTTCACTCTCCATCTTAATGAAGAATTCGATCATATTATGATCGCTCCCCCCCCAAGGGGCCTAGCACAACAAGATTGCGAATTAATCCTTTCTCATTACATATTACCCAGTCTAAGATGGCCTGATCTCCAGTTGGTTCCTCGACATATTGCTCCAGGAATCCATCCCGTATATACTCTAGGAATTCCTCCTCCACGGTATTGTTACTAATTTGGTTAGCCCAATCTATATGTAGATTAAAGTCACCCATGATAACTGCTGTGCCCTTATTGCACACGTCTCTAATTTCCCGTTTAATGCCATCCCCAACCTCAGCATTACTATTTGGGGGTCTGTATACAACTGCCACTAACGTTTTCTGCCCCTTGGTATTTCTCAGCTCTACCCATACAGATTCCACATCATCAGAGCTAATATCCTTCCTAATATTGTGTTAATCTCCTCTTTAACTAGCAATGCTACCCCAACTCCTTTTCCTTTTTTGCCTGTCCTTCCTGAATATTGAATACTCCTGGACGTTGAATTCCCAGCCTTGATCCCCCTGGAGCCATATCTCCGTAATCCCAATTATATCATATCCATTTACATCTATTTGCGCAGCTAGTTCATCCACCTTATTGTGAATGCTCCTCGCATTAAGACACAAAGCCTTCAGGCTTGTTTTTTTAACACTCTTGGCCCTTTTAGAATTATTATTTACTGTGGCCCTGATTGATTTACACACTTGATTTCTCTGCCTTCCACTTTTGCTTTTCTCCTTCCTGTCTTTTGCTTCTATCCTTGCTTCCCTTTCCTCTGTCTCCCTGCATAGGTTCCCAACCCCTGCCATTTTAGTTTAAACCCTCCCTAACAGCACTAGCAAACACTCCCCCTAGAACAGCGGTCCCAGTCCTGCCCAGGTGCAAACCATCCAGTTGGTACTGGTCCCACCTCCCCCAGAACCAGTTACAATGTCCCAGGAATTTGAATCCCTCCCCCTTGCACCATTCCTCTAGCCACGTATTCATAAGAACATAAGAAATAGGAGCAGGAGTAGGCCAATCGGCCCCTCGAGCCCGCTCCGCCATTCAATAAGATCATGGCTGATCTGATCCTAACCTCAAATCTACTATCACTCTCCATCCCACCCGAACCCATGTGATCTCCCGGGAGAGGCGAAAAACCAGTTTAAAAAAAAACCAATGGATAATTTGAGAGAAAAAAATCTGGGAAATTACTCTCCGACCCATCTAGGCAATCGAAACTCATCCAGGAGATCACTCTGTCCCTATATTTTCTACAGTACTTACCTTCTGTAAAGGCGATCTCCACCCTAGCCAGGAACAGGAATAAAACCATCTCCTGAAACCTAACACAGAATTAGAACACAAGAAGTAGGAGCAGAACCAGGCTACACGGCCCCTGGGCCCGCTCCACTACCCACAGGGCCATGTGCATTCCGAACCTAGACTCATGTCCAATTTCCTGCCCGCTCCCCATAAACCTTAATTCCCTTTACTTCTAGGAAACTATCTATTTCTGCTTTAAATTTATTTAATGATGTAGCTTCCACAGCTTTCTGGGGCAGCAAATTCCACAAACCTACCACCCCCTGAGTGAAGAAGTTTCTCCTCATCTCAGTTTTGAAAGAGCAGCCCCTTATTCGAAGATTATGCCCCCTAGTTCTAGTTTCACCCATCATTGGGAACATCCTCACCGCATCCACTCGATCAAGCCCCTTCACAATCTTATATGTTTCAATAAGATCGCCTCTCATTCTTCTGAACTCCAATGAGTAGAGTCCCAATCTACTCAACCTCTCCTCATATGACCACCCCCTAATCCCCGGGATTAACCGAGTGAACCTTCTTTGTACTGACTCGAGAGCAAGTATGTCTTTTCTTAAGTATGGACACCAAAACTGTACGCAGTATTCCAGGTGTGGTCTCACCAATACCTTGTACAACTGCAGCAACACCTCCCTGTTTTTATATTCTATCCCCCTAGCAATAAAAGCCAACATTCCATTGGCCTTCTTGATCACTTGCTGCACCTGCATACTAACTTTTTGAATTTCGTGCACCAGGACCTCCAGATCCCTTTGTACTACAGTACTTCCCAGTTTCTTGCCATTAAGATAATAACTTGCTCTATGATTTTTCCTGCCAAAGTGCATAACCTCACACTTTCCAGTATTGTATTCCATCTGCCAAACCTCTGCCCACTTACTTAGCCTGTCTATGTCCCTTTGCAGGTTTTTTAAGTCCTCCTCACTCACTACTTTCCCTCCCATCTTTGTATCATCTGCATACTTTGATATGTTACACTCGGTCCCCTCCTCCAAATCGTTAATATAGATTGTAAAGAGTTGGGGACCCAGCACTGACCCCTGCGGAACACCACCAGTTACTGATTGCCAGTCTGAGAACGAACCATTTATCCCAACTCTCTACTTTCTGTTAGAGAGCCAATCCTCCACCCACGCCAGAATATTACCCCCAATCCCATGATTTTTTATCTTGAGCAATAATCTTTTGTGTGGCACCTTGTCAAATGCCTTTTGGAAGTCTAAATATACTACGTCCACTGGTTCCCCTTTATCCACCCTGTATGTTACTTCCTCAAAGAACTCAAGCAAATTTGTCAAACATGACTTCCCCTTCATGAAACCATGCTGAGTTTGTCCGATTAAATTATGTTTATCCAAAAGTCCCGTTACTGTCTCCTTAATAATGGACTCTAACATTTTACCAACCACAGATGTTAGGCTAACAGGTCTATAGTTTCCAGCCTTCTGCCTACTACCCTTTTTAAATAAGGGTGTTACATTAGCACTTTTCCAATCTGCCGGGACCTTTGCTGAGTCCAGGGAGTTTGGAAAATTATTACCAATGCATCCACAATCCCTAACGCCACTTCCCTCAAGACCCTAGGATGTAAGCCATCAGGTCCAGGGGATTTATCCGCCTTGAGTCCCATTATTTTACCAAGTGCCACTTCCTTAGTGATTTTAATCGTATTTAGCTCCTCCCCCCCCTCGAGCCCCCTGTTTGTCCACTGTTGGGATACTCTTAGTGTCCTCTACCGTAAAGACTGATACAAAATATTTGTTCAGCGTTTTTGCCATCTCCATGTTTCCCACCATTAATTTCCCAGTCTCATCCTCTAAGGGACCAACATTTACTTTAGCCACCCTTTTTCTTTTTATATAACTATAGAAACTTTTGCTATCTGTTTTTATATTTTTTGCTAATTTACTTTCATAATCTATCTTTCCTTTCTTAATCAATCTTTTAGTTATTTTTTGCTGTCTTTTAAAGACTTCCCAATCTTCTATCCTCCCACTAGATTTGGCTACCTTATATGCCCTTGTTTTTAGTCGGATACTATCCTTAATTACTTTACTTAGCCACGGATGGCTATCTTTTCTTTTACACCCTTTTTTCCTCAGTGGAATATTTTTTTTTGGAAGTTGTAAAATAACTCCATAAATGTACACCACTGATCATGTACCATCTTACCCTTTAATCTATTTTCCCAGCTCACTGTAATCAATTCCGCTCTCATACCTTCATAGTCTCCTTTATTCAAGCTGAGCATGCTTGTTTGAGATCCAACCATCTCACCCTCTAATTGAATATGGAATTCAACCATGTTATGGTCACTCATTCCAATGGGCTCCTTTACTAGGACATTTTTAATTAATCCTGTCTCATTACACAGGACCAAATCTAAGGTTGCTTGCCCCCTGGTCGGTTCAGTTACATACTGCTCAAGAAACCCATCCCTAATACACTCAATGAACTCATCCTCAAGGCTGTTCTGCCCAATTTGATTTGTCCAGTTAATATGATAGTTAAAATCCCCCATAATTATAGCTGTTCCCTTATTACAAGCCTCAACTATTTCCTGATTGATACTCCGTCCAACAGAGTTGCAACTGTTCGGAGGCCTATAGACTACACCCACTAGTGTTTTTTTCCCCTTATTATTCCTTATCTCCACCCAAACTGTTTCACTATCCTGCTCCTTTGACCCAATATCATTTCTCTGTATTATAGTAATTCCTTCTTTTATTAACATAGCCACCCCACCTCCCCTCCCTTCCTGCCTGTCCTTCCTGATTGTTAAATAACCTGGTATGTTTAATTCCAAGTCATGGTCACCCTGCAGCCATGTTTCTGTAATGGCTACAAGATCATACCCATATGTAGTTATTTGTGCCGTTAACTCATTCATTTTGTTACGAATGCTACGTGCATTCAGATAAAGAACTTTCAAATATGTTTTGTGACACTTAGTTCCTGTTTTTTCCCCTTTTACTACTTACCTTTTACTCCATAACTTCTGCCCCTTCCTGACATGTTCTTTTTTTTTATTCCCCCACTGTTACCAAGTCTATGACCTTCTCCGTTGTCATTTCTATTATTTGCTCTCTAGAAACCTCCCCCCCACTAATTAGTTTAAAGCCCGCTCTACAACCCTAGTTATATGATTCGCCAGGACTCTAGTCCCAGCACTGGCCAAGTGGAGTCCGTCCCAACGGAACAGCTCCTTCCTGTCCCAGTACTGGTGCCAGTGTCCCAAGAAGCAAATCCAATTTCTCCCACACCAGTCTTTGAGCCATGCATTTAACTCTTTAATTTGATTTATCCTAGCCAAACTCGTGGCTCAGGTAATAACCCAGAGATTATTACCCTTGAGGTTCTGTTTTTTAATTTGACCCCTAGCTGCTCATACTCCTTTAACAGAACCTTCTTCCTTGTCCTATCTAAGTCGTTTGTACCAACATGGAATATGACAACTGGATCCTCCCCCTCCCACTCCAAGTTTCTTTCCAGCCCAGAAGAGATGTCCTTAACCCTGGCACCGGGCAGGCAACACAGCCTTTGGGACTCCCGCTCTTGACTGCAGAGAACCCAACTATCCCCCTAATGATACTATCCCCTACCACTACAACATTTCTTTTTACTCCCTCCACTTGAATGGCCCCCTGTACCACGGTGCTTTGGCCAGGTTGCTCATCCTCCCTGCAGCCCCCGCTCCCGCCCTCACAGGGAGTAAGAACCTCGATCCTGCTTGACAAGAGCAAGGGCTGCGGCTCCTTCAACACTTCCTCCTGGATCCCTGTACCTGCCTCACTCATAGTCACCCCGTCCTGTCCCTGGCCACGGACTACATCTGCATTATTTAATTTCATAGGTGTGACCACCTCCTGAAACATAGAGTCCAGGAACTTCTCCCCCTCCCTGATGTGTCGCAGTGTCTGAAGCTCGGTCTCAAGCTCTTTAACATGGAGCTTGAGTTCCTCTAGCAGCAAACACTTATCACAAATGTAATCACCGTGAGCCTCAATGTGGTCCACCGGCTCCCACATTTCGCAACAGTGACACATCACCTGTTCACCCATATCTATGTAATTAATTAAATTTCTTATTAGTTATGAAAACCCTCTGCCCCGATATAGATAATATTACACCACTTATCAATAGGACTTACCAACTTAAAGGTATAAAAGAGAAGGAAGAAAACCAACCAACCAGCTGATCACCAACCTCCTCCTTGAATACTGTCTGTAGGGCCTGTTTGGTTGACTCGTCTCGCTGCTCCGCTTCCGCAGTGCTGTCTGAGCCTGGGAGCGGGGAACAAAACAGAGCAAAAAAACATACCCTCACCTCCCACTTGCCCGAACTCTCCACTTACCAAACTCTCGCAGCACTCAAAGCCACAGCACTCTGTGCAGAGCACTAGTCCCACCCCTTTTATACCCGGATTCTACTTCCGGTTTAAACTCCCCAGCAGTCTAATATACACTTAAAAAATTGAACTCACTTCAAATAATTAACTTTTTAACACACTAAAATTCACAAAGTACACTTAAATGAATTTTCTCCCACTTACCAAACTCTCGCAGCACTCAATGCCACAGCACTCTCATCTGAAATATCCTTCTATTTCTACTCTGATTAGCGTGTGGCACTGGTAGCAATCCTGAGACTACTACCTTTGAGGTCCTATTTTTTAATTTACCTCCTAACTCCCTATATTCAGCTTTTAGGACCTCATCCGGTTTTTTACCTATATCGTTGGTACCTATATGCACCACGACAACTGGCTGTTCACCCTCCCCCTCCAGAATGCCCTGCAGCCACTCCAAGACATCCTTGACCCTTGCACCAGGCAGGCAACATACCGTCCTGGAGTCTTGTTTGCGGCCGCAGAATTGCTCATCTATTCCCCTTACTATAGAATCCCCTAACACTATAGCTCTCCCGCTCTTTTTCCTCCCATCCTGTGCAGCAGAACCACCCATGGTGCCAGGAAGTTGGCTGCTGCTGACTTCCGCCGATAAGCCATCTCCCTCAACAATATCCAAAGCGGTATATCTGTTTGAGAGGGGGATGGCCACAGGGGACCCCTGCACTACTTGCCTGCACCTACTACTCTTCCTGGTGGTCACCCATTCCATTCCTGCCTGTGCAGCCTTTACCTGCGGTGTGACCAACTCCCTAAACGTGCTATCCACGACGTCCTCAGCATCGCGAAAGCTCCAGTATGTATCAATTCGCAACTCCAGTGCCGCAATGCGGTCTGCCAGTAGCTGCAGCTGGATACACTTCCCGCACACATGGTCGTCGGGGACACAGAAAGTGTCCCTGATTTCCCCATAGTGCAGGAGGAGCATGCCATGGGGCGAGTTGTGCTGCCATGACTTACCCTTTAATTAATTTAAATTAAATTAAATCAAATCAATACCACTAATTACACGACAATTAAATGATATACTCCAGGGCCCTTGTTTACTAACACTCCCCGCTACACAACAGAGATCTTAGAAACTATAAACCACAAAAATTAAGACCTTCTAAACTTTACAAACTATTAACCTTAACTGTCAAACTATAGAGTAGTATAATACTCACCTGTCCGTACTTTCCCAATCAGCTGCTTCCTCTTGCCCGCGTCACTTTTTGAATCGTGCCGTGGCTCTGGAACGCTGCCGTCGGTCTGCGAGATTGGTAAGCCTCTGAAAAAAAGCCCGCGAAAGTGAGTTTAAATACTGACTGTAACGCCGCTCTCCTGCTGCTCCCGACAGCGGCCTCTGGAAAAAAAGCCCGCGAAAGTGAGTTTAAATACTCACTGTAACGCCGCTCTCCTGCTGCTCCCGATATCTTTAAGCATTCTGGTAATGAGCAACATGACCATTTTATTATTGGACTATTTTTACTCCTGGGCCTCAGTTAAATGGCGGGGAATAGGCTAGAAGCAACTTCCCCACTCAGGTAGGGTTCCCAACCCTCCCGCTTTCGGCGAGTTTACCAGAATGGGCGAGTTGTCTCCCAAATGCTGCTGCTGTAAAAAAAAATCATGAAATTGTCTGAAAACTTTAGTTAGAAGTTACTTACATCGATAATTTTTCTGTTGAATCATTGGTATTTATTTGGTGTTTCTCATTACAGTTGATATCGTAGAAACATCGCAGAAGTAGTTTTAATTTAAACATTTCTTATCCTTAAATATTTCTATTTTTTGTGTACTTTGATTTATTAATGATGTTATTCATCTAACTAAAAAACAAAAAGTCAAATATTTTATTCAGGGCTTAGTGATATTAAGACACTCAACTATTTTAGCAAGGCTTTTGACAAAGTCCCATGTGGCAGGTTGGTCAAAAAAGTAAAAGCCCAACGGAAAGTGGCAAGTTTGATCCAAAATTGTCTCAGTGGCAGGAAGCAAAGGGTAATGGTCAACAGATGTTTTTGTGACTGGAAAGCTGTTTCCAGTGGGGTTCCACAGTGCTCAGTACTTTTGTCCCTTGCTTTTTGTGGTATATATCAATAATTTAGACTTCAATGTAGGGGGCATGATTAAGAAGTTTGCAGATGACACAAAAATTGGCTGTGTGGTTGATAGTGACGAAGAAAGCTGTAGACTGCAGCAAGATATCAATGGACTGGTCAGGTGGACAGAAAAGTGGCAAATGGAATTAAATCCGGAGAAGTGTGAGGTACTGCATTTGGGGAGGGCTAACAAGGCAAGGGAATACACAATAAATGGTAGGATACTGAAAAATATAGAAGAACAGAGGGACCTTGGAGTGCATGTCCACAGATCCCTGAAGGTAGCAGGACTGGTAGATAAGGTGGTTGAGAAAGCATACGGGATAATTTCCTTTTTTAGCCTTTATAGAATATAAGAGCAGAGAAGTTATATAAAACTGTATAAAACACTATTTACGCCACAGCTACAGTACTGCGTACAGTTCAAGTCTCCACATTATAGGAAAGATGTGACTGCACTCGAGAGAGTATAGAGGAGATTGACGAGGATGTTGCCTGGGCTGGAGAATTTTAGCTATGAGGAAAGATTGGATAGGCTGGGATTGTTTTCTTTGGAACAGAGAAGACTGAGGGGAGATTTAATTGAGGTGTATAAAATTATGAGGGGCCTAAATAGAGTGGATAGGAAGCACCTATTTCCCTTAGCAGAGAGGTCAATAACCAGGGGACATAGATTTAAAGTAATTGGTAGAAGGATTAGAGGGGAGTTGAAGAGAGCTTTTTTCACCCAGAGGGCGGTGGGGGTCTGGAACTCATTGACTGAAAGGGTGGTAGAGGCAGGAACTCTCATCACATTTAGAAAGTACTTGGATATGCACTTGAAGTGCCATAAACTGCAAGGCTATGGACCAAAAGCTGGAAAGTGGGATTAGGCTGGATAGTTTTTTTTGACCGGTGATGGGTCGAATGGCCTCCTTCTGTGCCGTAAATTTCTATGATTCTGTGAACTAAGGTAAATGCAGTAACATTTTCAAACATTGGGTAAATGTTACATAATCAAAATGTCATAGAGCAGTGTCACGTGATTGAATGCCATGTGATCAAATGTTGCATGATCAAATCTCCAGGAATATGTCAAACCAGGGTTGGCAACCCTACTCTCAGGCCAGAGTTAAAATTGCAGTCAGGTCCCGATTACACCATCAGAACCCAACATGCATATGTAAACAAGGACCCCGTCGGCTTAAGACAGGTGCCCTTCCCGCCTGCTCAGTGCTGTAAAGTGTTGTAAAATGCTTTGGGACGCCCTGAGGTCGTGAAAGACGCTATAGAATTGCAAGTCTTTTCTTTCTGCTCGGGAGAGCAAGTTAAAATCGAGGACAGTGCGATCCTGGCGCTTTCTGGTGAGTAAGTAACTTAGGTGACTTGAACTGCCCACCCACCCATTTTCTGCCAGGGGTAGAGTTATAATTGCCCCTCTAGGATCTAGTTTGTGATACTATATTCTGCAGTTCTAGGAATGAATAATAGCCTTAATAATTGACTGAGACATGTAAATATAGCTCAGATCAGTAACTGAGAGTGTATAACACATTCTAACATTAGCACTTTAGGCTCTTGTACACAGCTTCTTCTGTACAATTTTTCAGACTGCTTCCAACAGACATCTGTGTGAACTATCAGTCAACCTTTGTCTGTCATGTTGCTAACTACTATTTTGTTTTACTGTAGGCTACATATGTCAGATAGTGGATCCAGTGGGATTTTTTGTTAAATAATTATTTTTGATCATCAAGTGGAGTTGGTGTTGGCGAATGGAACATTTTTCAATTCCAACTTTAGGTTGCCAACACTTCCACGTCAGATATAGCAAGGGTCAGAGGCAAAATAAAGCTCTTGTTCCTCATGGGCCTCAACCCTGATGTTTGAAGAGCATCCCTTGCAGCACCAGTATGAAGTTTTATGTTTCCACATCAGCCATCCTTTTTAACAATTTGGTACCAGCTTGTGCTGAATTATGAACAAGTTTTCTGCTCTAGGTCAATACACATGAGGATATTCTATTGAGGCGCTCAAAGTCACTTCACTCAATTATCTTACAGTTGGCAGAGAGAGGGAGCTTTGCATATCATCAGTCTGCAATGAATTGGAACCCAGGCCTCAGGAAGCATTCTGCTCCACTGTGGCATTCAGTCCTCCTGTGATCTTAAGTTTGAATCCTTCCAATCCCTGTGTGCAGATTCTATTCAACACGAGTGGTACAATTCACCGTTAAACCAAACATCATCACTAAAATATCTAACTAAGGGCTATGTTTTCCTCCATTGACTAATTTTAACAAAAAAATTGTCTGGATTATGAAGTGGGGAACACTGCTTCAGAGTCATGTCTGCTTTACAAGGTTACAACATAATGATTTATTCCAGCATTACAGTAAAGTAATACAGTTTCATATTAATGTTTAATTCTGTAGTTAACATCCAGCATTATATAATACATTAGGATTAATTATTTTAAAAAGATTTACTGTAGGAAACCAGTGCATATTTTCATAGCTGCCAAGTGGGTTCAGTATTCAAAAGGACTTTCTTCCCATCAAATATTCTGACAGGAAAGAGCGGAGCAATTTGAGTGAGCTTACCATGAGTGTTTTTTTTAATTAATAATGCTTATTAAGTTTTTGACTTTGTCAGCCTTGTCAACAGTCTCATGCCATGCTAATGTGTTACATATGATATGTGCGTGTACGGAACAATTCTCCTCCTACTCTTAGTACAGCTACTTCACTGAGGGACATGATTTTATGTTTGCCATTAGCTCAACACTAATACCATACTTTGCTGGATTATAAACAAGGAAACAGTGAGGCTTCACAGTGCTAATTAGCTATTTTAAATGACGCTCTTCTGCATCGATGAACACCACTGTGTGAGTATTTACTTCCTCGTGATCTGAATATTCTGGGCTCAGCTCAGGACAGCAATGGTTGAGCGCAGGAAATTTAAGTCCTGGATCATTTCCCAGTGGTATTAAAAATAATTTAAAATGCCACTGCTGGGAAATTCCCTTGGGGGCATCTCCTGATCGGCCGCCATAACGTTGGTGGATCTCCCGCCAAAATTACGGGGATCACTGTAACTGAAAAAAAGGCTTACATTTCTATAACACCTTTCACACCACCAGACTTCCCAAAGAGCTTTACAGCCAATGAAGTAATTTTTTTTTGAAGTGTAGTCACTGTTGTAATGTAGGAAATGCTGCAGCCATTTTGTGCACAGCAAGCTCCCACAAACAACAATGAGATAAATGACCAGGTCAATTTTTTTAGTGATGTTGGTTGAGATATCTGCGATCCTCTAATTCTGCCCTCTTGAGCATCCCTGATTATAATCGCTGAACCTTTGATGGCCGTGCCTTCTGTTGCCTAGGCTCTAAGCTCTGGAATTCCCTGCCTAAACCTCTCTGCCTCGCTACCTCTCTTTCCTCCTTTAAGACGCTCCTTAAAACCTACCTCTTTGACCAAGCTTTTGGTCACCAGCCCTAATGTATTAAGTGGCTTGGTGTCAAATTTTTTGCCTTAAAATACTCCTGTGCAGCGCCTTGGAATATTTTACTATGTTAAAGGCGCTATATAAATACAAGTTGTTGTTGAGACTATGAAGGTATGAGAGCAGAGTTGACTAAAGTGGACTGGGAAAATAGATTAAGGTGTAAGACGGTACATGAGCAGTGGTGTACATTCAAGGAGATATTTCACAACTTTCAAGAAAAATATATTCCACTGAGGAAAAAGGGGCGTAAAAGAAAAGACAGCCATCCGTGGCTAAGTAAAGTAATAAAGGACAGTATCCGACTGAAAACAAGGGCATATAAAGTAGCCAAATCTAGTGGGAGGTTAGAAGATTGGGAAGCATTTAAAAGCCAGCAAAGAATAACTAAAAGATTAATTAAGAAAGGGAAGATAGATTATGAAAGTAAACTAGCAAAAAATATAAAAACAGATAGCAAGAGTTTCTACAGTTATATAAAAAGAAAAAGGGTAGCTAAAGTGAATGTTGGTCCCTTAGAGGACGAGACCGGGAAATTAGTGGTGGGGAACATGGAGATGGCAAAAACGCTGAACAAATATTTTGTATCAGTCTTTACAGTAGAGGACACTAATAATATCCCAACACTGGACAAACAGGGGGCTACAGGGGGGGAGGAGCTAAACATGATTAAAATCACTAAGGAGGTGGTACTCAGTAAGATAATGGGACTAAAGGCGGATAAATCCCCTGGTCCTGATGGCTTACATCCTAGGGTCTTGAGAGAAGTAGCGGTAGGGATTGTGGCTGCATTAGTGGTAATTTTCCAAAACTCCCTGGATTGAGGAAAGGTCCCAGCAGATTGGAAAACTGCTAATGTAACTCCCTTATTTAAAAAGGGAAGTAGACAAAAGGCTGGAAACTATAGACCAGTTAGCCTAACATCTGTGGTTGGTAAAATGTTGGAGTCCATTATTAGGGAAGCAGTAACAGGACATTTGGATAAGCATAATTTAATCGGACAGAGTCAGCATGGTTTTATGAAGGGGAAGTCATGTTTGACAAATTTGCTCGAATTCTTTGAGGATGTAACAAACAGGGTGGATAAAGGGGAACCAGTGGATGTGGTGTATTTGGACTTCCAAAAGGCATTTGACAAGGTGCCACACAAAAGATTACTGCACAAGATAAAAAATCACGGGATTGGGGTAATATACTGGCATGGGTGGAAGATTGGCTATCTAACAGAAAACAGAGAGTTGGGATAAATGGTTTATTCTCGGGTTGGCAATCAGTGACTAGTGGTGTTCCGCAGGGGTCAGTGCTGGGATCCCAACTCTTTACAATCTATATTAACGATTTGGAGGAAGGGACCGAGTGCAACGTATCCAAGTTTGCCGACGATACAAAGATGGGAGGGAAAGCAGTGAGTGAGGAGGACATAAAAAATCTGCAAAAGGACATAGACAGGCTAAGTGAGTGGGCAGAAATTTGGCAGATGGAATATAATGTTGGAAAGTGTGAGGTTATGCACTTTGGCAGAAAAAATCAAAGAGCAAGTTATTATCTAAACGGAGAGAAACTGCAAAGTGCTACAGTACAAAGGGATCTGGGGGTCCTGGTGCATGAAACACAGAAGGTTAGTATGCAGCTACAGCAGGTGATCAGGAAGGCCAATGGAATCTTGGCTTTTATTGCAAGGGGGATGGAGTATAAAAAGCAGGGAAGTCTTGCTTCAGTTATATAGGGTACTGGTGAGGCCACACCTGGAATACTGCGTACAGTTTTGGTTTCCATATTTAAGAAAAGATATACTTGCTCTCGAGGCAGTTCAGAGAAGGTTCACTCGGTTGATTCTGGAGATGAGGGGGTTGACTTATGAGGAGAGGTTGAGTAGGTTGGGCCTCTACTCATTGGAATTCAGAAGAATGAGAGGCGTTCTTATCGAAACATATAAGATTGTGAGGGGGCTTGATCGGGTGGATGCGGTGAGGATGTTTCCACTGATGGGTGAGACTAGAACTAGGGGGCATAATCTTAGAATAACGGGCTGCCCTTTCAAAACTGAGATGAGGAGAAACTTCTTCACTCAGAGGGTAGTAAATCTATGGAATTTGCTACCTCAGAGAGCTGTGGAAGCTGCGACATTAAATAAATTTATAACGGAGATAGATAGTTTCCTGGCTGATAAGGAAATTAGGGGTTACGGGGAGCGGGCAGAGAAGTGGAGGTGAGTCTAGGTTCAGATCAGCCATGATCCTATTGAATGGCGGAGCAGGCCCGAGGGGCCGTATGGCCTACTCCTCCTCCTACTTCTTATGTTGGTTGAGGGGTAGATATTGGCCAGGACACTGGGGATAACTCCCCTGCTCATCTTCGAAACAGTGCCATGGGATCTTTTACATCCACCTGAGAGAGTAGACAGGGCCTCGGTTTAATTTCTCATCCAAAAGACAGCACCTCCAACAGTGCAGCACTCTCTCAGTACTACACTAGAGTGTCAGCCTAGATTTTTGTGCTCAAGTATCAAGTGGGATTTGAACCCAAAACCGTCTGAGTGCTACCAACTGAGCCACTGGCTGACACTATGGGCTGGATTTTCATTGAGGAGGCGGGACTACAACTTTCGGGGTTGTAGTCTCGCCTCCATCGAGTTGTAGCCAACCCACGTGATTTTGACTTGATTGACCTTGTTGAGCCCGCTGGGCTCAGCAGGCCAATTAAGGGCCACCCGGCAACAGGTGACATCACAGATTGATATTTCACCTGTCAAGACCTTTTGACAGATGAAATACCAGCGTTTGACAGCTGTTTGAAGCTGTCAAACATGACAATCTGTACTCTAAGTTAATTCCTTCCTCTCAGGATGATTTAGAGATCTCTCCAGAACAGAAAGCTGAATACTGCAATTTTTGACAGATCGCGGCCACTCTGCTTTCTGTGCCGGTGAGATGAGGGACTCCCGAGACCTGGAGGAAGGAAGGCTGTAAAGGTAAGTAAAACTTCTTTAAACACACCTACCTCTGCACTCATGCACCCATCACTCACCTGAACACCGGACATCTCGACCCCTCCAAGCCCTTCAGCCCGACGGCCCACCTCACTAACTTGGCGTGGTTTGCAGCTGTCGGGAATCCCACACTTCAAGAATGAAAATAGGGATTAGACTAAAAACTGCCTGTTAACTACCTGTTAACAGGCAGTTAATTGGCACTAATCCCCTTTTCGCCTCGGGGAGGCGGGTCCCAGTGCGGGTCGGGTACCCACCTTCTTTGAAACTGGCATGGAGGCGGGTTGGGGGCGGGATGGGTTCGTGCCCCCCGATTTCGGGATTTTAACGCCCCACACGTCTCCAATCCCACCTCCACGGCCCAATGAAAATCCTGCCCTATAAATTTACGTTTGAAAAAGAGGAATATCAAAGGGAATGGGGACAGAGCAGGATAATGGCTCCTGGTAGGAAGGAGGAGAAGAGGCAATCTAAACTAAATGGTACAATTTTAAAGGGGGTGCAGGAACAGAAAGACCTGGGGGTGTATGTACACAAATCTCTCAAGGTGGCAGGACAAGTTGAGAAGGCTGTTAAAAAGGTATACAGGATCCATGGATTTATAAATAGAAGAATAGAGTACAAAAGCAAGGAAGTTGTTTACTAGAATGGTACCAGGGATGAAAGACTTCAATTATATGGAGAGACTAGAGATACAGGGTTTGTTCTCCTTAGAGTAGAGAAGGTTAAGGGGAGATTTGACAGAGGTGTTCAAAATCATGAACGATTTTGATAGAGTAAATAAGGAGATACTGTTTCCAGTGGAAGATGGGTCAGTAACCAGAAGACACAGATTTAAGGTAATTGGCAAAAGAACCAGAGGTGAAATGTGGAAAAAAAATGTACGCAGCAAATTGTTATAATCTGGAATGCACTGCCTGAAAGGGTGGTAGATGCAGATACAATACTTACCTTCAAAAGGGAATTGGATAAATACTTGAAGGGAAAAAATTGCAGGACTAAGGGGAAGGAGTAGGGGAATGGGACTAATTCGATAACAAGTAGAGTATGGACAAATAAAAGAGAGCTGGCACAAATTTTTTAAGGGCAAATCGTGTTTGACTAACTTGATTGAGTTTTTTGATGAGGTACCAGAGAGGGTGGATGAGGGCAGTGCGGTTAAAGGTATCACATATTAGGCGTGTAAAATTGAAACCCATGGGACAAATGGGCAATGGCAGCATGGATACAAAATAGTCTAAGGGACAGAAAACAGTGCGTTGTAGTGAATGGCTGTTTTTTGGACTGAAGGGAGTTCGGACTGCAGTGGAGTTCCAGTACAGCTACTGCACTAGTATCTACCCGCCAAAGTGGAAAAATGCCCAGGTATGTCCTGTCCACAAAAAACAGGACAAATCCAATCTGGGCAATTACCGCCACATCATCTTACTCTCAATTATCAGCAAAGTGATGGAAGGTGTCATCAACAGTGCTATCAAGCGGTACTTACTCATCAATAACCTGCTAACCGATGCCCGGTTTGGGTTCTGCCAGGCTCCACATGGACAAAAGATCTGAATTCCAGAGGTGAAGTGAGAGTATTGTCTTCGATCCCCACCACAAACTCTGTACCCGAGCCATCGACTCCATCCCTCTCCCTGGCAACTGTCTGAGGCTGAACCAGACAGTTCACAACCTTGGTGTCATATTTAACCCCAAAATGAGCTTCTGACCACATATCCGCGCCATCACTAAGACCACATCCATAACATCACCCGACTCTGCTCCTGCCTCAGTTCATTTGAAGTTGAAACCATCATCCACACCTTTGTTACCTTTAGGCTTGACTATTCCAACGCACTCCTGGCTGGCCTCACACGTCCTATCCTCTGTAAACTTGAAGTCATCCAAAACTCTGTCCGTGTTCCAACTCGCACCAAGTCCCGTTCACCCATCACCCCCTCTGCTCGTTGACCTACATTGGCTCCTGGTTAAGCAATGCCTCAATTTTAAAATTCGCATCCTTGTTTTCAAATACCTCCAGGGACTCGCCCCTCCCTATCTCTGTAATCTCCTCTAGCACCACAGCCCTACGAGATATCTGCACTCCTTTAATTCTGGTCTCTTGAGCATCCCTCATTTTAATTGCTCAACCATTGCTGGCCGTGCCTTCAGCTGCCAAGGCCCTAAACTCTGGAATTCCCTCCCTAAACCTCTCCACCTCTCTATAGCTCTTTCCTCCTTTAACACACTCCTTAACCAAGCTTTTGGTCATCTAAGTTGTCTCAGCTCATCTGCTGCTGAAACCCTCATCCATGCCTTTGTTACCTCTAGACTTTACTATTCCAATACTCTCCTGGCCGGCCTCCCACATTCTACCCTCCGTAAACTTGAAGTCATCCAAAACTCTGCTGCCTGTGTCCTAACATGCGCCAAGTCCCATTCACCCCTGTGCTCACTGACCTACGTTGGCTCCCGGTTAAGCAATGCCTGGATTTTAAAATTCTCATCCTTGTTTTCAAATCCCTCCATGGCCTCGCCCCTCCCCATCTCTGTAATCTCCTCCAATCACTACAACCCTCTGAGATATCTGCGCTTCTCCAATTCTGGCCTCTTGAGCATACCCGATTTTCATCACTCCACCATTGGCGACCGTGCCTTCAGCTGCCTAGGCCCTAACCTCTGGAATTCCCTCCCTAACCCTCTCCGCCTCTCTACCTTTCTTTCTTGCTTCATGGCGCTCCTTATAACCCACCTCTTTGACCTCTGCCCTAATATCTCCTTATGTGGTTCAGTGTCAAATTTTTTTGATAACGCTCCTGTGAAGCGTTTGGGATGTTTTACTACGTTAAAGGCGCTATATAAGTAAAAGTTGTTGTCAGTCGAGCGTACAATGCCCCGGTAGCGCCCCGGACTGGGTATTTAGTGGCACCCCCTGCCTTTCCGCCTGCCGCTAGCAACAACAGGTTGAGGGGAGCGTTTTGCAGTCGGGAAGTTGACTGGGGGAGCACGATTTAAAAGCGACCGCTTCCTGCCTTTTTTTGTCGGCGACATTTTTGCACCACGCATTCTGAGAGAGAGAGAGACTTCTGGAGAGATTCAACGCTGTGTGAAGGAGTTTTGGGTACTGAGCAGCACTTTGCAGGTTCATTATGATTTGATCTTCCTTTCATTGATTTAGAAGAGACTATGGGCGCTGCACTCTGAGCTCTTTCCCTGGGCCTCTCCGTTGTTCTTTCCAGCAGATTTGATGTACGGGTCTCTCCAAGCCGAGATTCAAGGCTGCAATGAGCAGGGTGTGGATGAGAGCAAGATCAACCCTCCCCTTTAAGAACTAGCCGGCGCCAGTGTGTCTGTGTTCCATTGCTGACTGACATCACATGAGCTTCGCCAGCGCCTCGCTCCTCGGTGTTAGCACCTTAAGAGAGGTGTGTAGTACCTGATTTAGTGCTCCAATCATCTCTAGGGGTGATAGAAGCCAAGTTTGCAGTCAGAGGCGATAATTAGCGCCAGGTGCTAAACTTTGCGCCTGGCTGATAATTGCACCCCAAACGGAGCGATACCGAATTTCTCCCCCTTAGTGTTATAAGTTAGATTGTTAGCATCTATACCACATATTATTATGGTGTTGGACTAAGAAGGTTACTAATTTCTCACTCAGTGGGGGTATTCTAACTTGACTTGACTTGACTTTCTGCACCATCACTAAGACTGCCTACTTCCACCTCTGTAACATCGTCCAACTCCGCCACTGCCTCAGCTCATCCGCTACTGAAACCCTCATCCGTGCTTTTGTTACCTCTAGACTTGACTATTCCAACGCACTCCTGGCCGGCCTCCCACGTTCTACCCTCTGTAAATTTGATGGACAGTGGCAGAAATAGGCAGCCACATGACCAATGAAATTTAACATAGAGAAGTGTGAAGTGATTAATTTTGATAAGAAGAATGAGGAGAGCCAATATAAACTAAATGTTACAATTTTAAAGGGGGTGCAGGAACAGAGAGGCCTGGGGGTGTATGTACACAAACTTTGAAGGTGGCAGGACTGTAGTGTATGTACCTTTAAGAGGAACTATGTTTTTTTGAAGCCCCTGTGTACTGTAGTACCGGTAGTGACCACTCGGGTATATAAGCCTGTATAGCGTCTTGTATAGTTAGTTCACCTCCAGACTTTGTTCAGTAAACACTTGTTAAATCAACTCCTACATTCCGTGTCTCCATTAACACACGGATTCAACAGTGGTGACGAGTTAGAAACGAACTTACCTGCAATTCGGCAGCACCTCAAGGGGATCGATTCCTCAGACGAAGGTAGAAAAAAAAACCCTGTGGTTTCACCAGCTAAACGGGCTGGTGGCAGGTAGTGCACTGATCCTTCCTGGGCGGCGGGCTGGGGCTCGATCGGGTGGCTCTGCAGCGGGGCCGGGCAGCGAGTCGGAAAGCAGAAGCAAACAGAGTCAGAGGGTGGAGCACTCAGGAGACAGACGGCTGCAAAGCAGGTCGGCGTTCGGACCGAGCAGAGGGAGGGGAAAGTCCCAGAGGGTCCGACGGGAACGATTCTGCAAGTGACGGAGAAACTGTTTAAAATATATGTGCAAATAAAAAATTTTAAAAAAATAGAAATACCATGAAAAGCTGCAGGTCGCAACGGGAACCGCGGAGAACAGCGTTGGCAGCAGCGGCAGCGGCTGGAAAGCGCGGGAGGCGCCATCTTGACTCGGCAGGGAAGAAGGAAAAGCGCGGGAGGCGCCATTTTTGATTTTCAGGATGCCTAAGACTGGCAATATTACTGCTTTCGATAGTGATATAGAGGATTGGACCATATATGTGGAAAGAGTGGAGGTATATTGCAAGGCGAATGAAGTAGCGGATGATAAAAAGGCATCGGTACTTCTCAATCTGATGGGCACAAGGACATACGGGCTGTTACGAAACTTGACCACTCCAGCCAAACCGATGGACAAGAATTTTAAGGAGATTGTTGATACCCTACAGGAGCACTTAAACCCAACACCGCTGCTGATAGTGGAATGATTCAAATTCTTCAGGAGGAATCAGCACAAGAATGAAAGTAACGCTGATTACCTCACCGAATTACGAAAGCTGTAAAAGCACTGCCAATTCGGGGCAGGACTGGCAGATTCTCTACGAGACAAATTCGTCTGCGGTCTCCTAAGCGAAGGAACACAGAAAAGACTACTTTCTGAGAAAGATTTGACATTGGACAAGGCTTTCAGTGTGGCTGTATCATACGAAGCAGCAGCAAGAGGAGCTGCAGAGATACAGCAAAAGCCACAGGACTTCGGCACCCATGAAATGAGACGGGGTTTCGAAAGATGTTATCGCTGCGGCAGATCCACCCATGACCAGAGGGACTGCTGGTTCAAGAACAAAGCATGCAGGCAATGCGGAAAGATGGGACACATTGCACGTGTATGCAGATCTGGAAAAAAATCCGCTGACAGTAAAAAGGTCAATAAGGAAAAGTACAGAAAGGTACAAATGATGACGGGACAGTAGCTCCGAAGACCAGAAGAGCGATAGCGACTCCGGAAACAAGAGACTAAGCTGTCTCAAATTACATAATGTAATTGCCAAAGAAGATTACCAGACCATTTGGGTTACCCTCACGATAGCGGGGTCCCCAGTTAAAATGGAGCTAGATACAGGATCAGCTCTGACCGTCATAAGTCGACGGGATTACGAGCGGCTATTTCCGCATATACCTTTTGAAAGACACATCCATTATCTTGAAGACATATACGGGGCAGAAAGTATACCCCAGAGGGAAAATAAGGGTGCCTGTTGTATACAACGGCAAGGAAATACAGAAGCTGTATTTATACGTTCTGCAAGATGGTGGTCCATCGTTGTTGGGATGTGAATGGATCAGAAAGATACGTTTAGATTGGCACTCCATTCAGGCACTGACGGTGACCAGTAAGAAAAAAAATGATGATGACGTCATACCTGAACGATTAAAAGAAATCTTGGCTAACGCCAAAGAAGTGTTTCAACAGGAACTAGGAACCCTGAAAGGCGCCACCGCCTCAATAAAAGTGGAAGATGCGGCAATTCCCAAGTTTTTTAAGGCAAGGCCGGTGCCGTACGCAATTTGTCCAGCAGTCGAGGCAGAGCTGGAGAATTTGGAAAAAGCAGGCGTGTTATCCAAGGTAGATTGGAACGAGTGGGTAACACCCATCGTCCCGGTCATGAAGATAACATTGAATAATGATAAATCTGAAGAACAGAGAAAATTCGCATCTGTGGGGACTTCAAGGTGACTGTAAACCCGGTTCTTCACATGGTACAGTATCCTCTTCCGAGGATAGAAGATATTTTTGCCTCACTATCCGGAGGGAAACGTTTCACCAAAATTGACTTGGCACAGGCATATCTACAGATGGAGGTTGAGGAGGCCTCTAAAAAGTATCTCACGATAAACACACATAAAGGCCTGTACCAGTACAATCGACTGGTTTTCGGAGTAGCATCAGCTCCAGCTATCTGGCAAAGAGCTATGGAGCAAGTCCTGCAAGGGATTCCGGGGACTCAATGCTACCTAGACGACATCCTTGTAACAGGAGAAAACGACAACAAGCACCTTGCCAATTTGGAGCAGGTGCTCACGAGGCTGAGAGAACGGGGCCTACGAGCAAATCGCCCCAAGTGCGAATTTTTCCAGAAACAAATATCATATTGTGGCCATGTCATTAACGAAGAAGGGCTGCATAAGTCACCTGAAAAAGTTGAAGCGGTCGTAAAAGCCCCCGCGCCTGAAAATGTCTCACAATTAAGGTTGTTCCTGGGATTAATGAATTACTATCATAAATTTTTACCGAACTTGTCAACGGTTCTGCACCCTCTTAATGCACTGCTACAAACGGGAGTAATTTGGAAATGGAGCGAAGACTGTAAACGTACCTTCCATAAATGTAAAGGCTTGATCACGTCCAAGGAAGTGTTGGCTCATTACAACCCATCACTGCCAATCAGACTGGCGTGCGATGCATCCCCTTACGGCATGGGAGCGGTATTATCGCATAGATTCCCTGATGGCTCGGAGCGGCCGATAGCTTTTGCATCACACTCATTGAACTCAGCTGAGCGAAACTATGCCCAGATTGACAGGGAGGCACTCAGCCTGGTGTGGGGGTGAAGAAATTCAACCATTACCTACACGGACAAAAATTTACCTTGTTGACTGACCATCAACCCCTCGTCTCCATATTCAACCCTAAAAAGGGCGTTCCCATTATGACAGTGCAAAGGCTACAGAGGTGGTCCCTTTTCCTAGGGGCACACCAATATGACATAGAATACAAAGGAACAAAACACCATGGGAATGCTGACGGGCTATCGCGCCTACCATTGCCAACGGTAGAAGAGGCGCCTACAGTGGACCCAGTGGAGATGTTCCACTCGACCATTGTGGAATGTCTACCAGTGACAAATTCTACCATTGAAAAGGAAACGAGAAATGACCCGACTCTCAAGAGTCTACGATTTAGCGGTGAAGGGATGGCCAGCACATGGCGAACCACTGTTGCCAGCATTCTCGCAAAGAAGAGAACAGCTGTCAGTGTGCCGAGGAACCTTGATGTGTGGATCCAGAGTGGTGATTCCACCCAAACTCCAGGATAATGTGCTAAAGGAGCTTCACGAGGGGCATCTGGGTGGAGTGAAAATGAAGAACTTAGCCAGAGCGTTTGTGTGGTGGCCAGGTATCGATGGAGACATCGAAGAAATGACCAAGAGCTGTCTAGGATGCCAGAAGGTCCAAAACGCCCCACCACAAGCCCCTCTACATCCATGGGAGTGGCCCTCATCTCCATGGCAAAGGGTACATATCGACTTTGCTGGTCCATTTATGGACTCAATGTTCTTAATCGCGGTGGATGCACACTCCAAGTGGCCGGAGGTAATAAAGATGTCCTCCACCACCACGGAAAAAACCATCACAGTATTAAGGACCATATTCGCCAGGAATGGGCTGCCTGAACAGATCTGTTCTGATAATGGACCGCAATTTGTATCCGAAGAATTCAGGAAGTTCTTATAAAGCAATGGGGTTAAGCACTACACGTCCGCCCCATACCATCCCGCCACCAATGGATTAGTTGAAAGGTTTGTCCAGACCTTCAAGAAGGCCATAAAGGCCATGGGTAATGAAGACATAAATCTACAACATACGGTAGATAACTTCTTGTTTGTGTACAGGAATGCAACACATGTGGTTACAAACCAAACCCCCGCCATGATGTTTTTCAATAGAAGACTAAGATGCCGGCTGGCTTTGATCAAGCCAAACATCAGAAGGGACGTCGAGAACCGGCAATTTCAAAGCATGAATGAAAGGCCAACTAGAACCTTCCAGATAGGTGAACAAGTTTTGGCCCGGGACTACCGTGCCGAGAAATGGCAGCCTGGAATTATTTGCACACGACTAGGACCGCTGATGTATACCGTGGACATTAGAGAAAGCATAATAAGGCGCCATGCTGACCAGATCATAGAGTCATCCGAAAAGGGACAACCTACACCACAACTCTATACGCCTAGTGATGAAGCAGAGATACCCATAGTATCTACCTCCGATCCGGTGATACTGGAACCAGATGAACCCGAAACTGGCATTCAAGCCGAATCGACCTTGCCAAAAGAACCTACTACACCACCGAAACCTACTACACCACTGAGGCGTTATCCGGACCGAGTCAGGAAGCCTCCAGAGAGACTGAATTTGTAATTGATTAACTTCAGCAAATGTGTAGATTATTGTTCTTGTAAAAATGTTATTTAATGATTACTTATAATGTTATGTACTATTTATCTAAAAGGGGAGGAATTGTAGTGTATGTACCTTTAAGAGGAACTATGTTTTTTTGAAGCCCCTGTGTACTGTAGTACCGGTAGTGACCACTCGGGTATATAAGCCTGTATAGCGTCTTGTATAGTTAGTTCACCTCCAGACTTTGTTCAGTAAACACTTGTTAAATCAACTCCTGCATTCCGTGTCTCCATTAACACATGGATTCAACAAGGACAAGTTGAGAAAGCTGCTAATAAAGCATACGGGGTCCTTGGCTTTATTAATAGAGGCGTAGAGTACAAAAGCAAGAAAGTTATTTACTAGAATGGTACCAGGGATGAAAGACTTAACTTACGTCGAGAGACTAGAGAAACTGGTGTTGTTCTCCTTAGAGCAGATTTGAGGTGTTCGAAATCATGAATGATTTTGATCGAGTAAATAAGGAGAAACCATTTCCAGTGGTAGAAGGGTAGGTAACCAGAGGACACAGATTTAAGGTAATTGGCAAAAGAACCAGAGGTGACATGGGAAAACATTTTTTATCCAACGAGTTGTTATGCTCTGGAATGCACTGCCTGAAAGGGTGGTGAAAGCAGATTGAATAGCAACCTTCAAAAGGAAATCGGATAAATATTTGAAGGGGAAAAATTTGCAGGTCTATGGGGAAAGTGGGACTAATTCGATAACTCTTCCAAAGAGCCGGCACAGACATGATGGGCTAAATGGCCTCTTTCTGTGCTGCATCATTCTATGAGACATCCTGAGATCATGATATAAATGTAAGTTCTTCTTAAAATGGATATAAACTAGCAGCATATTTACAATCCTGGAAATGCATTTTAAAAATAGACAAGCTATTTTTTGGGGGTGTGCTGCCCCTTTAAGGAGCTGTGTAGCTCATTCAAAATACCGCACATGTGCGGTTTTTCCCATTTAACAGCCGGTGAGCCGGCTGCGTGGGAGCTCCAGAGTGCCGCGTGGTCACGCAGCTTAAAGGGAACATTGCTCACAACTCTCTCCAAGGCCTTGACATCCTTCCTAAAATGTGGTGCCAAGAAATGTACAGGAAACTTCATGATATCCGGCACCGACGGGACCGAGCTGCTGCCGATCTATCAAACTTCCGGATAGACCAGCGCTAATGTTGAAGGATACGGAGGTTTTCATCTCCGTATCTGACAACAAACACTGTTGCTTAGCAACAGCTTGTAAACACTCGGCCCGCACCTTGGAAGCGCCTCTGAAGCTGTTGCTAAGCTACAGAGATGCTTTCCAGAGCCTGACTGTTAAAAAAAAATGCTAGGAGAAGAAAAAAAACCTAACCAAAACGACTGCTGATTTCTGCCGTTTGATCGAGGTTTCCGGACATACAACCTCCGGATAAACCAAAGTTTCCTGTATGCAATACTTTAGCTGAGGTCTAACCAGTGATTTGTAAAAGTTTAGCATGATTTCCTTGTTTTTGTATTCAGTGCCCCTATTTCCACTTTCTTACCCACCTGGTAACTTGATTCTAAGCAAAGCCAGCTTATAAGAACAAAGCCATTTAAGATTCAATATCCAATTCTTACATAATTCATTTTCATATACCACCCCTGGATGTAAATTGTTACGAAACCAATTACCATTAGGCTGTCTTGTTAATATACATGCTTGCATTTATATTCACTGCATCAATAGCTTTATGCAGGAGCCTATGGGGATGAAATTCGATTAAGCTCAAAAACAGGCGCAGGGAGGGCCGGTTCGAAGTGGTGCAGGCAGCACGCAAAATTCGTGCTGCCTGCTCATTTACATGATTGGCGCGCTGATCTCAGTGCTGAACGCGCTGCTGCTTGGCTTATCACTCAACAGGGGGGCCAATATCAGATGCAGTCTACTGGCTAATAACATTTTGCCTAGGCTCTCTGCACTACTTAAGGAGAATGCACTTTATTGCAGAAGCACCTCATTGGCACTCTGAAGCCATAGCTCAACAGGGAAGAGAGAGGGCAAGGAGGTTTTCTGATGCAGCACTGGAGGCCTTGGTCCTGCGGGTGCACACAAGACAGCAAGTCCTCTAACCGCAGGTGGGCAGGAGGTCTTCCAGGCAGCACACCAGAAGGCAGCGGGGGGAGATAACAGAAGTCGTCAGTGCCACATGTGTTGCCCTCAGGACCTGGATCCAGTGCTGCAAAAAGTTTAATGACCTTACACAAGTGGTCATGGTCAATGAAGGCATCTTCAAATGCCATATCCCACCAACTGCACCACTAGCCTCACACACTGCTCAATGCACCACACCCCCATCACTCACCTACCAACAATCTCAATCAATCACGACTCATACCTTACAATACAAAAGCAAAATACTGTGGATGCTGGAAGTCTGAACTATAAACAGAAAATACTGGAAATACTCAGCAGGTCAGGCAGCATCTGTGGAGAGAGAATCAGGGTTAACGTTTCAGGTCGATGACCTTTCGTCAGAACTTGTGAATGCGACAGTACCTCTTTGAAAATAAGATTAAAATTAAGATTAACGTTAAGTATTGAAATTAACTTCCACGTCCTTCAGTTTATTGTTTTGTGGGTATGGAATATTTTTGTTCAAAGGGGCAATTTCTTCATAGAAATGCTTTTATTAACTTAGTTTCACATGTGATGGCATCACATTGAAACACACCGTAATGCCACTTGTGAATGATATAATGATAATGGCACACTGCCGCAGCTGTTTGTCGTCTCCAGACATCAGCAAGAGATATGCTAAATGCTTTATTATGAAGAAAGTACCTCTTTAAGCACTGAATACAGGTGACATTGTTCTAATTGACTGGTAAGAGTTACTAAGTGTGATAGTGTGAAGGAAATGAATTAACATGTATAGTTGAAGTGCCAAGCTCACTGAAGCACCATGGGTTATTAACTGTGCCTGCCAGTGCTAATTTTGCATTCCCACTGTACTCATTATGTATAATTGTGATTCTGTCTTTAAATTTGAGGCAAGACAGACAATGTTATTACTGTTATTTCTACCCACTAATGTATTCACCTGCAGACTTGTTTTCTTGTTAATTAAAACCGATTATGTACTTAACAATGCATAGTAATAAATCTGCTAATTATACTTATACATACATACATTCTTCCAAATTCCCTTCTAATGTTTTCTTCTTGAGTGGGTATAGATGGTGTCAGGCAGATGAAAGTGGTTTTAATGGGTTCTGCACATGGTCTGTATTGACTGAGAAAACTAGATGAGCTTAACATATATTGTGTTGGAAGTGCCAACAAGTCCAATTCTTCTGAATCATAAGTGAAACTTTCAAGCACCTATTCTATGAGACTTCATTGCACATGTCACAATCCGATCCTGCAACTATTATATGAGCATCCCAAGTATTACCAGTTCTCTTTTCTCCCATCATTGGCATCTGTCACATCAGCAGCACTACTGGATGTGACAAAATTCCCCCCTCCCCGCCCCCCCAAACGGGCAGGAAAGGGTCGGCCGCGGGGTTACAATCGCAGAAATGCCGATTATACACCCGGCGAGAATCAGGGTCAACAAGTCTCCTGCTGCAAATTGGTGGGAGGCTTATGATTAAATGCAAATCGGGATCCTATGATGCAATTTAGCCCTGATGTGATTTTAACATGTGCAGCATGTGTGTCACACAGGTCAACATTATTTACATCATGGTCCCTTTAGTTTCAGCACACTGCTCAGTCAGCACCCAATCCCATCAGGGTTCCCCAGCAACCTTAAAATCACAGAAATGCCGATTCCACCCCCAACCCGCCGCCAATGATCACTTCATTGCGGGCTGTGATTCTGTGATCACTGTTGGCTTGGGGTTGTATTTTGGAAAGTCTTTGGAAAAAATTAGGAGAAGCTAATGATGGGTGCTGCTCTAGTTTTACCCTATTGGAGTGAAGAGGAGGAGGAAGAGGAGCACCAGCAGCAAGGGTGTGCTGAGGAGGGAGTTGTAGGCGGGCAGGAGAAGGCAGCAACAGAGGGGGAATGCTCACTGAAGGCGTTACCCACCTCACAGGGGACCTCTGCAGCCTCCTCACGGAAGACCTGTCTGCTGGACCGGGTGACAATGTCATGCTAGTGGCAGTGAAAGTGACCACCGCTCTCAACTTTTATGCTGCTGGAGTCTTCCATGCTGCCACAAAGGACAGATCGAGGGTGTTGCAGTCAGCCACCCACAAATGCATCAGGCAGGTGACCAATGCGTTATTTGCAATGTCATCTTCTTTCTAACTGTTAACATCAGTTAGACAGAAAGCACGATGGGGTTTGCAGATTTGACTGGCTTTCCACAAGTGCAGGATGCCACAGACTGCACACCCGTAGCTATCACGGCACCCTCCAACCAGCCAGGAGCCTTTATTAACCGCAAGGGCTTCCACTCCATCAACGTGATAAAATTGAAGTCAATGGGAGTCAGGGGGAAAACTCTCCACTGGCTGGAGTCACAATTAGCACAAAGGAAGATGGTTATGGTTGTTGGACGTCAATCACCTCAGCCATAGAGTCATCGGGGGAGAAATTGGGTGAGTAGCACCACCTGTTAGCGCCTAAAGAGGCAGACAGTGGCTGTAGCGCCACTGGCTGTGCCTCCCGCGATATTCAGGAGGGGCGCTAATGGTGGCGTTAGCCTGTTGTGCTGCGCCGCCACCGATGACGTCACCGGTGTGCGCAGCGCCCCATTCGTGATATTTGGTAGCGAACGGCGCAGTTGCGCCGTTCGCTACCCGCGCCCGGTTCACGGGGCCTTACTGTGCCGGCAGCGGCGCAAGTTAAGGTGGAGGTGCAGGGCGGCCGCTTTTTCGGCGGCCGCCTGCCAGCCTCTCCGTCCCCAGCCTCCTAACCACCCCCCCCCCACCCCACCCGCGGCATTGCCGGCTGTTTCCCAAGAGCCCAGCACTTCTCCTTGGTGCCGGGCTCATTTGCCGGCACTCGCGAGCGGGGATCGCGCTGTTGCAGGCATCTCCCCCTTAACAGTGGGAGGAAGGCCTGCAGTACCGCAGCGTGCCGTGCCACAGCGTGTGGCGCTGCGGCACGTTGCACTGTGATAATCAGTTTCAGCGCCCTAAGAGGGACGCGGAGCGCCTCGAGCCTCGCTCCGTGTCCCTCGAGGGGCACTGAAACTGAATTTCTGGCGATCAGTATTACTCCGATCGCTGTGCTAAATCCTGCGCTCAGGCGACTTTTGCGCCACTTTGACGCCCCAACCCAATTTCTAGGCCATAGACTCATAGGCCTAGAAATTCAGTGGCCTGCGCCACCAGTTTGCGCCCAAAGAGGGCTTTTGCGCCACTGTGCAAACCTACCGCGATATTTAGCGGGGCGCTAATGGCGGCGTTAGCCAGTAGCGCTGCGCTGCCACCGATGACGTCATTGGTGTGCGCAGCGCCCCGCTGTCGCCCCGCTGGCCATATTTGGTCGCTGCCGCCTCCCCCGCGCCGGCCGCAAACAGCGACCGGTACACGGGGCCTACCTGTGCCGGTAGTGGGGCGAGTTAAGGTGGAGGTGCGGCCGGCCGCTTTTTCGGCGGCCGCCTGCCCGCACCTCCATCCCCGGCCTCCTACACCGCCCCCCCACGGCATTGCCGGCTGTTTCCAGAGAGCCCGGCGCTTCTCCTTGGTGCTGGGCTCATTTGCCGGCACTCGCGAGCGGGGATCGCGCTGTTGCAGGCACCTCCCCCTTAAGAGTGAGAGGAAGGCCTGCAGTACCGCAGGCTGCCGTGCCGCAGCGGGTGGTGCTGCGGCACTTTGCACGCCGATATTCAGTTTCAGCGCCCCAAGCGGGGCGCCGAAACCCTTGTTTAGCGGCCGGCTTCCACTTGGGGCGCTGAAACTGAATATCCCGCTGGCGCAAGTGGCTCCGCGCGCAGCGGTAATTCCGGCGCCCAGGCGAGCTGGGTGCCCCTAACTGAATTTCTAGGCCATAGAGTTATACAGCACAGAAAGAGGCCCTTCGGCCCATCGCGTCCGCGCTGGCCATCAAGCCCTGTTAAATCTAATCCCATTTTCCAGCATTTGGTCTGGAGCCTTGTATGCTATGGCATTTCAGTGCTCATCCAAATGCTTCTTGAATGTTGTGAGGGTTCCTGCCTCTACCACCCTTTCAGGCAGTGAGTTCCAGATTCCAACCACCCTCTGGGTGAAAAAGTTATTCCTCAAATCCCCTCTAAACCTCCTGCCCCTTACCTTGAATCTATGCCCACTTGTTATTGACCCCTCTACTAAGGGAAAAAGTTCCTTTCTATCTACCCTATCTATGCCCCTCATAATTTTGTACACCTCATTCAGGTCCCTCCTCAGCCTTCTCTGCTCCAAGGAAAACAACCCCAGCCTGTCCAGTCTTTCTTCATTGCTGAAGCGCTCCAGCCCAGGTAACATCCTGGTGAATCTCCTCTGCACCCTCTCCAAAGCAATCACATCCTTCCTATAGTGTGGCGACCAGAACTGCACACAGTATTCCAGCTGTGGCCTAACCAGCATTTTGTACAGCTCCATCATAACCTCCCTGCTCTTACATTCTATGCCTCGGCTAATGAAGGCAAGTATCCCATATGCCTTTTTAACCACCTTATCCACCTGTTCTGCTGCCTTCAAGGATCTATGTACATGCACACCAAGGTCCCTCTGATCCTCTGTCTTTCCTAGGGTCTTACCATTCATTGTGTATTCCCTTGCCTTGTTAGTCCCTCCAAAATGCATCACCTCACACTTTTCAGGGTTAAATTCCATTAGCCACTGTTCCGCCCATCTGACCAACCCATCTATATAGTCCTGCAGACTGAGGCTACCCTCCTTCCTATTTACCACCCCACCAATTTTCGTGTCATCTGCGAACTTACTGATCATACCTTTTACATTCACATCCAAATCATTAATGTAGACCACAAACAGCAAGGGACCCAGCACCGATCCCTGCGGTACCCCACTGGACACAGGCTTCCAGTCACAAAAACAACCTTCGACCATCACCCTCTGCCTTCTGCCACTAAGCCAGTTTTGGATCCAATGTGCCAAGGCACCCTGGATCCCATGGGCTCTTAACGTTCTTGACCAGTCTCCTGTGCGGGACTTTATCGAAAGCCTCACTGAAATCCATGTATACCACATCCACTGCACTACCCTCATCCACACACCTAGTCACCCCCTCGAAAAAATTCAATCAAATTGGTCAGACATGATCTTCCCTTGACAAAGCCATGCTGACTATCCCTGATTAATCCTTGCCTCTCCAAGTGGAGACTAATTCTGTCCCTCAGAATTTTTTCCAATAATTTCCCTACCACTGATATTAGGCTCACTGGCCTGTAATTCCCTGGTTTATCCCTACTACCCTTCATGTATAATGGTACTGTACTACATTAGCTGTTCTCCAGTCCTCTGGCACATCCCCTGTGGCCAGAGAGGTTTCGAAAATTTGTCTCAGAGCCCCTGCAATCTCCTCCTTTGCCTCACACAGCAGCCTGGGATACATCTCGTCCGGGCCTGGGGATTTATCCACTTTTAAGCCTGCTAAAACCGCTAGTACCTCCTCCCTCTCGATGCTAATATGTTCAAGTATATCACAGTCCCCCTGCCCAATTTCTATGTCTACATCGTCCTTCTCCATAGTGAACATAGATGCAAAAAATTCATTTAAAACCCCACCTACATCTTCTGGCTCCACACACAGATTGCCACTTTGGTCCCTAATGGGCCCTACTCTTTCCCTAGTTATCCTCTTGCCCTTAATATACTTATAAAACACCTTAGGATTTTCCTTTATTTTGCTCACCAGTGTTATTTCATGGCCCCTCCTCGCTCTCCTAATTTCTTTTTTAAGTATCCCCCTGCACTTTTTATACTCCTCTAGGGCTTCCTCTGTCTTTAGTCCTTTGTATCTGCCAAAAGCCCCCCTTTTTTTCCTAATCCATTCTCGTATATCCCTTGACATCCAAGGTTCCCTGGGCTTGTAGGTCCCACCCTTGACCTTTACGGGAACATGTTGCCATTGTACTCTCTCTATTTCCTTTCTGAAAGACTCCCATTGCTCCGATGTGGATTTTCCTACAAGTAGCTGATCCCAGTCCACTTTGGCCAGATCCTGCCTTATCATATTAAAATTGGCCTTCCCCAATTTGGAACATTTATTTCCGGTCCATCTCTGTCCTTTTCCATGACTACCTTAAATCTCACCGAATTATGGTCACTGTCACCAAAGTGCTCACCTACTAACGCTTCTACCACTTGCCCGGCCTCATTCCCTAGAATTAGGTCCAGTACTGCCCCCTCTCTTGTAGGACTTTCGACATGCTGGCTCAAAAAGCTCTCCTGGATGCACTTTAAGAATTCTGCACCCTCTAAGCCTTTCAGTCTCTGACTATCCCAGTTAATATTGGGGAAGTTGAAATCTCCCACTATTATTACCCTATTATTTGCACATTTCTCTGAGATTTGCCTACATATCTGTTCCTCTATCTCCCCCTGACTGTTTGGGGGCCTATAGTACACTCCCAGCAAAGTGCTTACCCCCCTTTTGTTTTTAATTCTACCCATATGACCTCATTAGATGAACCTGTTAATATATCATCCCTCCTTACAGCAGTAATTGACTCCTTAATTAATATTGCGACACCCCCTCCTCTTTTATCCCCCCCCCCTCTGTCTCGCCTGAAGATTCTATACCCCGGAATATTGAGCTGCCAGTCTTGCCCCTCCCTCAACCATGTCTCCGTGATAGCAACAATATCATACTCACATCTGTTCATCAACACCTTCAGTTCATCCACCTTATTCGCAAGACTCCTTGCATTAAAATAAATGCCATCCAGCCTTGCCCTACTCCCTTGTGCCGTTACATATTTGCTCTGCCTTCTAAGCTGACTTGTTTTCTCCTCTATATTTGGCTGTACATCACCCCCTATTTTAGCTCCACTCTGTTTCCCATCCCCCTGCCAAGTTAGTTTAAACCCCCCCCCCCCCACCAACAGTGCTAGCAAACCTCCCCGCAAGGATATTTGTCCCGTTCTGGTTCAGGTGCAACCCGTCTGACTTGTACAAGTCCCACCTTTCCCAGAAGCAGACCCAGTGATCCAGTAAACTAAAGCCCTCCCTCCTGCACCAACTCTTTAGCCACGCATTCATCTGCTCTATCCTCCTATTCTTATACTCACTAGCACGTGGCACCAGGAGTAATCCAGAGATTACAACCTTTGAGGTCCTGCTCTTTAATCTGCTACCTAGCTCCCTAAATTCTTGCTGCAGGACCTCATCCCTCTTCCTACCCATGTCGTTGGTCCCAATGTGAACCGCGACCTCTGACTGTTCACCCTCCCCCTTCAGAAAGCCCTGCAGCCGTTCAGTGACATCCTTGACCCTGGCACCAGGGAGGCAACAAACCATCCTGGAGTCACGTCTACGGCCACAGAAATGCCTATCTGTTCCCCTTACGATAGAATCCCCTACCACTATTGCTTTCCCACTCTTTTTCCTCCCTTCCTGAGCAGCAGAAGCACCCCTGGTGCCAGGAAGTTGGCATCTGCTGCCTTCCCCTGGTAAGTCATCCCCCTCAACAGTATCCAAATCGGTATACCTATTTGAGAGGGGGATGTCCACAGGGGTCCCCTGCACTACCTGCCTGCTTCTACTGCTCCGCCTGATGGTCACCCATTTCCCTTCTGCCTGTGCAGCCCTTACCTGCGGTGTGACCAACTCACTAAACGTGTTATCCACGTCCCTCTCAGCATCGCGAATGCTCCAAAACTCATCCATCCGCAGCTCCAGCGCCTCAATGCAGTCTGCTAGTAGCTGCAGCTGGATACATTTCCAGCACACATGGTCGTCAGGGACACCGGCAGTGTCCCTGAATTCCCACATAGTGCAGGTGGAGCATAACACGGGGCTGGGCTGTCCTGACATGACTTACCCTTTAATTAATTTAAATTAATTCAATACCACCAATTAAAGATATACTCTAGGGCGCTTGTATGGCAGAAGTCCCTGCTACACCAGAGAGACCCTAGAAAATATAAACCGCAGAATTGAAGTTACCTTACAGCTAAATGATATATTTAAGGGCTCTGGTTTACAAACAAACTAGATGATGAATATCACACCTTAGAAACTATAAACCACAGAGTTTAAGTTTAAAAAGAGAGAAATACTCACCAACCAATCACTTACCTGCTTTCTGGTGACGTCACACTTCGATTTCTTTTTACCTCTCTCCTTCCCTTTGAGTTCCGAGTTCGGAGATTAGTGAGGCCTTACCTGGTCTCTGGAGCCTTACCTGGTCTCTGGAGCCTTACCTGGTCTCTGGAGCCTTACCTGGTCTCTGGAGCCTTACCTGGTCTCTGGAGCCTTACCTGGTCTCTGGAGCCTTACCTGGTCTCTGGAGCCTTACCTGGTCTCTGGAGCCTTACCTGGTCTCTGGAGCCTTACCTGGTCTCTGGAGCCTTTTATAGCCCCGCTCTGCCGCTCGAGTTTCCCGCCGATGCTCTGAGGCCTTACCTGGTCTCTGGAGCCTTTTATAGCCCCGCTCTGCCGCTCGAGTTTCCCGCCGATGCTCTGAGGCCTTACCTGGTCTCTGGAGCCTTTTATAGCCCCGCTCTGCCGCTCGAGTTTCCCGCCGATGCTCTGAGGCCTTACCTGGTCTCTGGAGCCTTTTATAGCCCCGCTGCCGCTCGAGTTTCCCGCCGATGCTCTGAGGCCTTACCTGGTCTCTGGAGCCTTTTATAGCCCCGCTGCCGCTCGAGTTTCCCGCCGACGCTCTGAGGCCTTACCTGGTCTCTGGAGCCTTTTATAGCCCCGCTGCCGCTCGAGTTTCCCGCCGATGCTCTGAGGCCTTACCTGGTCTCTGGAGCCTTTTATAGCCCCGCTGCTGCTCGAGTTTCCCGCCGACGCTCTGAGGCCTTACCTGGTCTCTGGAGCCTTTTATAGCCCCGCTGCTGCTCGAGTTTCCCGCCGATGCTCTGAGGCCTTACCTGGTCTCTGGAGCCTTTTATAGCCCCGCTCTGCCGCTCGAGTTTCCCGCCGATGCTCTGAGGCCTTACCTGGTCTCTGGAGCCTTTTATAGCCCCGCTCTGCCGCTCGAGTTTCCCGCCGACGCTCTGAGGCCTTACCTGGTCTCTGGAGCCTTTTATAGCCCCGCTGCCGCTCGAGTTTCCCACCGACGCTCTGAGGCCTTACCTGGTCTCTGGAGCCTTTTATAGCCCCGCTGCCGCTCGAGTTTCCCACCGACGCTCTGAGGCCTTACCTGGTCTCTGGAGCCTTTTATAGCCCCGCTGCTGCTCGAGTTTCCTGCTGACGCTCTGACATTACTGCAGGAGTTCATCAGGGCAGTGTCCTAGGCCCAACCATCTTCAGCTGCTTCATCAATGACCTTCCCTCCATCATAAAGTCAGAAGTGGGGATGTTCGTTGATGATTGCACAGTGTTCAGTTCCATTCGCAACTCCTCAGATAATGAAGCAGTCCATGCCCGCATGGAGCAAGACCTGGACAACATTCAGGCTTGGGCTGATAAGTGGCAGGTAACATTCACACCACACAAGTGCGAGGCAATGACTATCTCCAACAAGAGAGAGTCAAACTACCACCCCTTGACATTCAATGGCATTACCATCACCGAATCCCCCACCATCAACATCCTGGGGGGTCATCATTGACCAGAAACTCAATTGGACCAGCCACATAAATACTGTGGCTACAAGAGCAGGTCAGAGGCTGGGTATGCTGTGGTGAGTTTCTCACCTCCTGACTCCCCAAAGCTTTTCCACCATCTACAAGGCGTAAGTCAGGATGAGTGCAGCTCCAACAACACTCAAGGTGCTCAAACTATCCAGGACAAAGCAGCCCACTTGATCGGCACCTCATCCACCACCTTAAACATTAATTCCTTCCACCACCGGTGCACCATGGCTGCCGTGTGTACCATCTACAAGATGCACTGCAGCAACTCGCCAAGGCTTCTTCAACAGCACCTCCCAAACCCGCGATTTCTATCATCTAGAAGGACAAGGGCAGCAGGTGCATGGGAACACCATCACCTGCAAGTTCCCCTCCAAGTCACACACCATCCTGATTTGGAAATATATCGCTGTTCCTTCATTGTCACTGGGTCAAAATCCTGGAACTCCCTCCCTAACAGCACTGTGGGAGTACCTTCACCAAACGGACTGCAGCGGTTCAAAAAGGCGGCTTACCACTACCTTCTCAAGGGCAATTAGGGATGGGCAATAAATGCTGGTCTTGCCAGCGACGCCCACATCCCAGGAGCAAATAAAAAAAACGTGCAATTTATGTGCAACCACAAGATGATGTTCATGCAGGTATGTGCCCGATACCCAAGGAGCTGCAATGATGTCTTCATCTTAGCCAGTCCAATATTTCCCCATCCATGTTTCAACCTCGCACCTGTGTTAGAGAATGGCTGCTTGGGGACAAGGCATACCCCCTTCTACCATAGCTGATGACACCTCTTCAGAACCCCACCACTCCACAGCAGAACAGGTACAACATCACCACAAGGTGCATTATAGAATAGGCCATTGGGATGCTCAAGATGAAGTTCAGTTGCCTTGACTGGTCTGGAGGCTCCCTGCAGTACTCACCAGGCAGAGTCCAAAATAATAGTGGAATTCTGCGTTCTACATCACATCGCTCAACAAAGAGGACTGGAGGTATAGGAGGAAGAAGGCCTGCAGGACTCATCATCTGATGAGGAAGAGAATGGTGAGGAGGAAGCTGGAGGACATGACGCACAGCGTGTGGATCACCTTGCGGCCTGGGATGCAAGGGATTCTCTCATAGCCCAGTGCTTCACCTGGATACCTGTTACTTCTGCCGCTCTTATGTGACCAGACCCTTTTCCACTAACAGTCCTGCAATCGTCACACCATTGCTTTACAATTCTCCAACTTGTCATCTTGAAAACATTGAACCAATTTCCACACCCATGACATAATGAAAAAGCAGACACAGAAATAGTGTTGAAAACAAAGGGCACACAAAAGTGACAGAAGTGAGAAAGGTTTTAATGTACACCAGAAAGCAAATATTAACAAATCAATTAGTGCAACACCCAAATGTGAATCCTAAGTGCTCTTTTTAGCCAATGGCTTCCTGAGTCTACCACTTCTATGAGGTGCTACACCAGTGGATTGAGCAGAGCTGATGGCTGGCTGCTGTGCATCTTCCTGGGACTGCTGAGATGCTTGCGGCCGATGACCTCTGACTACTGGAGCTCATGAGGGCCCTGCTATTGACTGCTGCGCCTGGACTCATGCTGGGGCAGCTAGAGTTCAGACACTCTGTTGGATATTGGTTGGGGGGTGCCATTGGATGAGGCGTACTGATATCCTGAGGGGTCTGCACTTACTACTCCCGTTCCGCCAACCCTGCTCCCTTGGGGCAATGACACATCTGTTCTGCTGGTCTGCGGGAGAGCAGACTGAAGGAGATGAGTGATGCCTTGGAAGTCCCAATCTACTCTGTTTTCCAATTTCTCTGAGCTGGAGCAGACGTTGGAGCCCGGAATCTGTATAGCAGCCGCCTGAGCCTCTATTAAGGCTGTAAAGGCTGGTAACATACACTCCTGCTGTGAGGGCCCAGTTGCAGTGTCCCTGGAGGTGGCCAGAGACTCTGGGGTAGACATCAGAGTGTAAAACCTCTGCGAGAGTATCCCACAGATGGGAGAAGTGGACTCCTCCATCCTTCCTGTCAGGAGTCCACTAATGATTCAGTTAGTCACTCACACTGGACCAAAGTCGCTACACCCATGTGCTTGTGTGTTTTGATGATTATTCCAGCCACTTCCCTGGTTAGCATATTCATGAAGGAAAAGGAGTCGTGTCTGTGGTTCTTATCCTGTTTAATCCAGAGCGTGTAATGCAAATTCCTTTTAAAAGTCTCGTTGGTTTCTCATGCTGTGCTGGGATACGAAGTTTGGTCAGTTTCTTATGATTGGTCAGTATCACAAAACTGCCCTTACAGTACAGCCGTTTGACCCTTTAATGTTGGTATCATTTAAGTTGAATGCATTCTTGCTGCAGGAACTGGCTACAAGAATCCACCCCCAAGTGGCTGATGTACTGACTCCTCAGGGAATCAGCCACTTTTAAACCAACCTCTCCTGTTTTTGCTGAGCCAAGACCTCACGCATCAACTTTTGTTGTCTCTTCTTCCACCGTCTTTTCTCCGCCATCGCCAGACCTAGCAAGATTCTTATCCAAGGATTTATCTCGACTGTAGTTCCCCAATTCCATAATTGTTTCCACCATGGGATAATTTCAATGTTTTGTATGTCTTTACCCACTTCACATTATCTTTGTTTTAAGTTCCACAATACATGCTGGGTTACATCAAGATCATTCAGTAATTTAGTTATTTTGACCTGAACTTCGGGTTCAAGTAAATCTATATCATAGCCAAATTTACTAATGAATTCTTTCATGTTTGAATTAGAGAGTGGGTCTGATACATCGATAGCAGTTTCCTTTCCTATGTGTAGGATCCTAGGTTCCTATCAGTACCACATGAGCAGACTCAATACAAAAGGTTGGTTGCATGTCGAATTATTTCCATAAATAAAAGATTTTACAGTACCGGTTACACAATACATTCCATTCCCTCTATAAGCAGAGTTAACAACTCCATGTCTTCCTGATGTAGATTGCATGGTACAATTTGCCCTCTTCCCAGAGAATCCACATGCTGATCCTTCATGGTCATGTAGTCTATAGGGACAAATTACTGTCTCTCTCACTTGCTGACATCCCACCAGGCCTGTGGGAATCCACCTATTGGCTCCACTCGTGGAGGCGTTATAGGCTACCAGGTTTCACCAGGAAGGAATGTTTGGGGCCCTGGACAGTGGGAAGGGAGGAGGTAAAAGGGCATGTGTTGCATCTCCTGTGCTTGCACGTGAAGGTGCCAGGCGAAAGGGAAGGGTTGTTGAAGGGTGATAATGGAGTGGACCAGGGTGTCGCGGAGGGAGCTGTCCCTTTCGCTGTGCTCTGCACAACATTGTGGCTTGGACCTGCAGGAGGAATAAGGCAAAGAGCTCAGATTTGGAGGGGGCGGAGGAAGAAGAGGAGGAGGAGGTTGATGAGGGCAATTTGAGGAATGTGTTGCCAGTGCCATTTGAAGGCGTGTGCTGAGAATCGGGAGAGCTGACTGAGGTGTTATCAAATTGCATGAGGATTAGGATGACTGGCAGTGGTGGATGGAGCAAGGGGGAGCTGAAGATCTGCATTAAAACAGAATGATGTGTGCTGATGAAAGTGAAGTGGGTGTGAGGAGTGCTGTGAATGGCATATGTTTGACAAGACAGAGTGAGAGAATGTAGGTAAATCTGTGACTTTGCTCATCTTTCCTGACCTGGTTAGGTCATTGAAACGCTTCCTGTGCTGGATCCAGGTCCTCAAGGTCATGCTCCTGCTGCTTACCTCATGGGCCACCTCCAGCCATGCCTTCTTTGTGGTGGCAGTAGGTTACTTTTTCCCATTGCTGAGAAAGAATATCTTCTTCCTGGTTCGTCAAATTTTTTTCTCTCAATCTCCAGATGTGCTCCTCCATTGCGTCTGTGAACTGGGTCTTTAAATAGTCAAGATGAAATCGCGTCATACGGGTCCACGTCACGCCCTCTCACCCGCAGTGGAGACTCGAAACTCGAAAGTAAAATGATAATGAGGCATCCCCATTAACATCTCACATTTCCACCCGTCCCGCAATGTTGCACCTACGTCGCCCGCAATCAATAACCCCCCCCCCCCGCCATTCCGTTCCCATCCTCACGTCAATGTTGGGACCCATGACTCCGGTCTTGCCAATATTTAATTGGAATAAATTTCTGCTCATCCAGTGCTGGGTATCGGACAAGCAGGAGGAAGTTATGCTTCAGTTTTACAGAGCCTTGGTTAGACCCCATCTGGAGTACTGCGTCCAGTTCTGGGCACCGCACCTCAGGAAGGATGTATTGGCCTTGGAGGGGGGGTGGTGCAGCACAGATTAAACAGAATAATACTGGGGCTTAGAGGGTTAAACTATGAGGACAGGTTGCATAAACTTGGCTTGTATTCCCTTGAGTATAGGGGGTTGAGAATGATCTGACTGGGGTGTTTAAAATGTTTAAAGGATTTGATAGGGTAGGTATGAAGAAATTATTTCCTCTGGTGGGGAATGTTGCGTCCGTGTATAATAAGACACAGACTGCGGAGAACGGTACAACAGGTGTTTACTCAACGTGGCTCACACTGCTACTGATCTGTACAGATTACTACTCAGTGCTATATACAGGTGTGGTCACTGCCGGTACTGCAGTATACATGAGCTGTAAAACATAGTTCCCCCCTTAAAGGTATATACATTACAATTCCTCCCCTTTTAGATTAACAGTACCATAACACTCATTTAACAATTAAATATCAAACTAATTACAATTAACACTTTTAACATGCAACATTAGCTGAAAATAGTCTATTTATATATTCAGTCTTTGGGGAGGCTTCCTGATCCTTTCTGGATAGCGCCTTTCCCGAGTGTCTTGCTCTTGGTGCGGAGGCAATTCTGGCCCCCTGTCGTCGGTTGGTTCATCAGCTTCCGATGCTACTGTTTCTGGGGTAGATGCGACCTGTACGTCGGGTCCATCACCAGGTACGTATGGGCGAGGCATGGGGTTGACTTGTTCCTGTGATTCTAGGATCTGGTCAGCATGGCGTCTCATGATGCTCTCCCCAATGTCCACTGTGTACATTAGTGGGCCCTGCCGTGTGCATATCGTTCTGGGCTGCCATTTTTCTGTTCGGTAGTCGCGGGCCAAGACTGGCTACCCTACATTGAAGCTCCTTGTTGGCTTCTCATGGATGTGCTGGAATTGCTTACTCTCAACATCTCTTCGTACATTTGGTCTGAGCAAATCCAGGCGAGATCTTAACCTTCGGTTAAAGAACATCATGGCTGGGGCCTGGTTGGTGACTGCATGTGTCGCATTCCGGTAGGCGAACAGGAAATTGTCCACCTTGTGCTGCAGCGGAATGTTGTCATTGTACATAGCCTTTATTGCCTTCTTAAAGGTTTATACGAACCTCTCAGCCAATCCATTTGTGGCTGGATGATACAGGGAGGATGTGTAATGCCTTACCCCATTCTTTTTCAAGAACCTCCGGAACTCTTCGGACACAAACTGTGGTCCGTGTCGGAGCAAGTCTGTTCTGGCAAGCCATTCCTGGCAAAAATGGTCCGTAGGACTGCAATAGCTTTCTCCGTGGTGGTGGAGGACATTTTGATGACCTCAGGCCATTTCGAGTGCGCATCCACGGCTATTAAAAACATTGAGTCCATGAATGGCCCAGCAAAATAAATATGCACCCGTTGCCATGGAGATGAGGGCCACTCCCATTGGTGTAGAGGGGCCTGTGGTGGTGCATTTTGGACTTTCTGGCATCCTGAGCAGCTCTTGGTCAGGTTCTCGATTTGTTTATCGATTCCCGGCCACCACACATAAGCCCTGGCTAGGCTTTTCATTTTTACCCCTCCCAGATGACCCTCATGAAGCTCATTGAGCACTCTATCCCTTAACTTGGGTGGAATTACCACTCGGGATCCACACATCAAGGTCCCCCGGCACACTGACAGCTGTTCTCTCCTTGTCGAGAATGCTGGCAACAGTGAGTCGCCATGTGCTGGCCATCCCTTCTCCGTCAAATCATATACCTGAGACAGTGTCGGCTCATTTCGGGTTTCCTTTTCGATACTAGCGTTAGTTACCGGTAGGTATTCAACTATAGTTGAATGGAATATTTCGACAGGATCCACTGCTGGTGCTTCCTCCGCAGTAGGCAGTGGCAGGCATGATAGCCCATCAGCATTTCCATGCCGTTTCGTGCCCTTATATTCAATCTCATAATGGTGCGCCCCTAGAAAAAGTGACCATCTTTGTAGTCGTTGTGCAGTTATCACCGGAACGCCCTTCTTCGGATTAAAAATGGAGACAAGAGGCTGGTGATCAGTCAGCAAGGTGAATTTCTGCCTGTGCAGATAGTGATTGAACTTTTTCTCTCCCCACACTAGGCTGAGGGCCTCCCTGTCAATCTGGGCGTAGTTACGCTCGGCTGAGGTTAGTGATCGTGACGCAAAGGCTATTGGCCTCTCTGAGCCATCCGAGAATTTGTGCGACAGCACCGCTCAAATGTCGTAGGGTGACGCATCACATGCCAACCGAATTGGTAATGCCGGGTTGTAATGGGCCAATACCTCTTTCGATGTGATTAGTGTTTTGCTCTTCTGGAAAGCTCGTCTACATTCGTCACTCCACTTCCATGGCACCCCAGTTTGCAGTAGGATGTTCTCAGTGGGTGTAGTATTGTAGACAAATTTGGCAAGAACTTATGGTAGTAGTTTACCAGCCCGAGGAACGACCTCAGTTGTGACACATTTTCCGGTGCTGGAGCCTTGACTACTGCCTCAATCTTCTCTGGGGACTTATGTAACCCCTCTTTATCGATAACGTGGCCACAATACGAGATCTGTTTTCCAAAAAACTCGCATTTGAGGCGGTTAGCTCGGAGCCCATATTCCTGCAATCTAGTGAGCACCCGCTCCAGGTTGGCAAGGTGATCACTGTCATTTTCGCCCGTGACCAGGATGTCGTCCAAATAACACTGGGTCCCTGGGATCCCTTGCAGGACTTGTTCCATTGCCCTCTGCCACATAGCCAGAGCTGATGCTACCCCGAATGCCAGCCGGTTGTATTGGTAGAGACCTTTATGGGTGTTGATTGTGAGGTATTTTTTTGATGCTTCTTCTACCTCCATTTGCAGATACGCCTGGGCCAGATCAATCTTAGTGAAGCGTTTCCCGCCAGATAGCGAGGCGAAAATATCTTCAATCCGCGGAAGTGGATATTGTACGGTGTGAAGGACCAGGTTCACTGTTACCTTAAAGTCCCCACAGATGCGAACCTTCCTTGGTTCCCCAGGCGTGCTGCTCAATGACTTTTTCATCACAGGGACGATGGGTGTAGCCCACTCGCTCCAGTCTACCTTGGACAGTACACCTGAACGTTCCAGACTCTCCAGCTCTGCTTCGACGGCTGGGCAGATCGCATAAGGTGACGGTCTGGCCTTAAAAAATTTTGGGCTTGCGTTTTCTTCAATTTTAATCATCGCTGTCATGCCTTTTAGTGTTCCGAGTCCTTGCTGGAACACTTCTTTCGCGTCAGTTAGGATCTTTGACAGCCACCCAGGTGTGACATCGTCATCCTTTTTGTCAGCCACAGACAGTGCCTGTATGGAATGCCAATCCAGTTGTATTTTCCGGATCCATTCACGTCCCAGTAATGGTGGTCCTCCATCTTGCAATACATACAGGTCTAGTTTTGGTGTTTCCTTACCGTTATATATAACGGTCACCCTTATTTTTCCTTTGGGGTAGACTTTTTGCCCCGTGTACGTCTTCAAAATAATTTTTGTGTCTCTCAAGCGTATGTGTGAGAATAGCCGCTCATCGTCCCGTCGGTTTATGACTGTTAGGGCTGATCCTGTGTCCAATTCCATCTTTACCTGGACTCCTGCTAACTTGAGAGTGACCCAAATGGTTCGGTGATCCTCCGTTGTGATCACATTATGTAGTTTGAGACAACTCAGTTCCCTGCTTTCGGAGTCGTTATCACTCTTTTGTTCGTCTGAACTATTCTCCGTCATCTTATGTACCTTCTTGTACTTTCCTTTGGTAGGTTTCTTATTGCTGGTTTTCTTTCCCGACCTGCAGACTCGTGCTATGTGTCCTACTTTTCCACACTGCACACTTTGTCTTTGAACCAGCAATCATTCTGGCCATGTGTTGTTCTGCCGCAGCGATAGCACTTCTCTGTTCCATATGACATTTCGTTTGTGCCATATTCTTGCGGTCTCTGTTGTATCTCTGCAGCGCCCCGTGCTGCTGCTTCATATGATACCGCAATGCTGAAAGCCTTTTCCAGCGTAAGGTCCTTTTCAGATAAAAGCCGTTTCTGGGTTCCTTCATTTTGAAGCCCACACACAAACTTGTCCCTTAAGGTATCTGCCAGTCCCGCTCCAAACTGGCAGTGTTTTGATAGTTTGCGCAGTTCTGTTAAATAATCAGCATTGCTTTCATCCTTATGCTGGTTCCGTTTGTGAAACTTGAATCTTTCTGCTATCAGCAGCGGTGTGGGGTTTAAATGTTCCTTTAGTATCGTTACTATGTCTTCAAAACTCTTTTCCATTGGCTTCGTTGGGGTTACTAGATTTCGTAATAAACCATACGTCTTTGCACCCATTAAATTTAACAATACCGACGCTTTCTTGTCATCTGACACCTCATTTGCCTTGCAGTACACCTCTATTCATTCGACATATGTAGTCCAATCTTCAACTTCATTGTCAAATGCGGTGATACTGCCACTCTTTGGCATTTTGGGTGTGGTTTAAAATGGCGTCTCCCAATGGCTTAAAATGGCGTCTCCCGCGCTTTCCTTCCTCCCCCGCTGCTGCCAACGCCGCTCCCGGCGGTTCTCGCAGCAATGGCGGTGCCCTGTAGGTTTCGCGCACTTCTCCTGTACTGCTGCCAACGCCGCTCTCGGCGGTCCTCGTGGCAATGGCGGTGCCTCGCGGGTTTCTGTGCGTCTCTCTCTCCCTCTCTCCGACGCTGCTCGGCACCTGAACACCGGCTGCGCCCTTTGCGCTCTGCCCTCTCTCTCTCTCCCCCGTCGATGCTGCTTGGCCCTTTGCTGTTCCGCTCGGTCGGGCTCTAGCCCGCCGCTGTCCGGGAAGGGTCTGCGCACTACCTGTTGCCAGCCCGTTTCACTGGACCACCTCGACCGGAAAGCCAAACCTGGCTCTTGACAGCCTCCCCCGCAATTCTCGAGTCTCTGCTGGATGACTGGGCGGTTGCCCGTGGTCGATGCCCGAGTCTCTGGCCTTGACCTCCAATCCACTGATCTCCAGGAACGAATCCCCGGGAGGTGATGCAGAGTTGCAGGTAGGTTCGAACCTGCCTCGTCGCCAATGTTGTGTCCGTGTCTAATAAGACACAGACTGCGGAGAACGGTACAACAGGTGTTTACTCAACGTGGCTCACACTGCAACTGATCTGTACAGATTACTACTCAGTGCTATATACAGGTGTGGTCACTGCCGGTACTGCAGTATACATGAGCTATAAAACATAGTTCCCCCCTTAAAGGTATATACATTACAGGGAACCTTAAAATTATAGCTAGGCTAGTTAGGAGGGGAATCAGGAACCCATTTTTCACACAGGATAGTAGAAATCAGGAATTCTCTCCTTCAAAAGTCTATTGATGCTGGGACAATTGTAGCTTTCAAGACTGAGGTCGATAATTTTTTTGTTAGGTAAGGGTATGGAGCTAAGGCAGATAATTGGAGTTGAGCTACAGATCAGCCATGATCTAATTGAATGGCGGAACATGCTCGAGGGGCTGAATAGCCTACTCCTGTTTCTAATGTCCGTAAGTTACTGTGTGATCAGTGGGAATTAAATGTCATGGCCAGCACTTGCCTACCAATCTCAATATAGTGCAGACTTTCCAATTGGTTCTAAATAAGGTCAACACATTGGCCCAGAAATTCGGGCCGGGGGCTTCCCGCGGGTGTAAGCCCCCGACCTGCACTTACCATGCGCACCGGCCGTTGAGCTGTGGGCCCCCGTGGAATTCCGATCCTGGGCCTGCTCCAACTGCCGGCGCGCAGTGCTTGCATATCCCAGGGGCGCAGTTAGTTCGATGCATCCCCTGGGATCACGTGGGCCATAGGGAGCCAATCAGAGCAGGGAATGCCCATTCATAAGTTTGACAGGAAGACGGGCCCCAAAACATCACTAAATCTTCAAATAATTTTTTTTTAAATCATCACATTTTTTAAATAAACTATAAATTACATGAAATAACTATTTTAAACAATAATAAAAAATTTTGAAAAAAATAATTTTATTTTCTAACGGGGCTAAAAATAAACTTACCTTGCTTTAAAGTATTTAAAAATAATAAACCTGTGGAAAAAATGTTTTAATTTTAATTAATTCACCACTTACCTTGTAAAAAGCAGGCCTTACGGCTGCTTTTTATATGTGTAACTTCTGGAGACTTAGAACATAAGAACATAAGAAATAGGAGCAGGAGTAGGCCAATCGGCCCCTCGAGCCTGCTCCGCCATTCAATAAGATCATGGCTGATCTGATCCTAACCGCCAATCTACTATCACAGAACCATCTCCTGAATCTAACAGAATTAGACACACGAAATAGGAGCAGGATCAGGCTACATGGCCCCTGGGCCCGCTCCGCTACCCACAGGGCCATGACCAATCCGAACCTAGACTCATGTCCAAATTCCTGCCCGCTCCCCGTAACCCTTAATTCCCTTTACTTCTAGGAAACTGTCTATTTCTGTTTTATGATGAGGGGAAAAAGATGAGTAAGATGGCTACAGACCAATTCTTCAGCCATCTTAGCCCTAATTTTTTCACTCAGAGGGTTATGAATCTTTGGAATTCTCTACCTCAAATGGCTGCAGATGCTGAATCATTGTCTACATTCAAGGCTGAGATAGATAGATTTTTGGACTCTATGGCTGATCTTCAACCTCAACTCCACTTTCCTGCCTGATCCTCATATCCCTTGATTCCCCTAGAGTCCAAAAATCTATCTATCTCAGCCTTGAATATAGACAATGATTCAGCATCCGCAGCCGTTTGAGGTAGAGAATTCCAAAGATTCATAACCCTCTGAGTGAAAAAATTAGGGCTAAGATGGCTGAAGAATTGGTCTGTAGCCATCTTACTCATCTTTTTCCCCTCGTCATTTGCATTCTTATAATGAAAACTTCCCTGCCAAATCAGGTGTCATCAAAGGTCACATAGGTAGAAATTTCTATTTTAATCCACATTTGTCGAGTTGCCTCATGACAAGTAAAGGGCAATGAATGTCCATTGCAGAATTCATTGTACTGAAATCCAAATGCCTCACAAATATGTCAAGCTCCATAAATCTATTCCAGCCTGCTTTTGGAAAATTAAAGAGAGGTCGCTTACTGTAGACAAGGTGACTGGTCGTTAAATCAGCATACTTGCTCAAAGAAAGAACTCTGGGCTTTCGGGGCAAAATACAGGTAGAAATTCATCTCGGGGGGTGGCACAAAACTGATGGTATTGTTTTGGCCGCCTGTTAGACGCAGTGCCTGATATTTAATTCCACTGACTGCAATGGAGCTGACTATCAGATGCTACGTATACGGGCGGCTGATCCGATACTGCCCGCTTTGCGCCACCGCCCAAGATGAATTTCTACCCCCAAGAGTTCCGGAGGATCATGAACATCAAACTAAGTGTCAGCTCTAGGATTTGACTCTCCTGAGCTGCAGTGATATTAGCAACCAAACACAGTGCTTACCCAGTACTACTGAAGAACAGACAGTAGCTTTACCATGGAGGGAATTCTAATTAGTTACACTATGCCACTTGCTCCCTAGTTGCTTTGATAATATGCTAGATGAATAAAGATGCACATTAAGGACATTGGCTGAACCTAAATCTACTTCCAGAGCTGGGCGAGCCCACCCAAGAACTGAGGAGCTCACCTTAGGCATTTGCATAAATGTCTTAGTTCTAATACTAAGATATTTAACATTTACATTCCAGAATCTGTCCCTGTGCTGGTAGGATCTCTTGTTGAACAAACTAAATGAAGTGTCATGATTACAACAGTGACTACACTCCAAAGCACGATATTGGCTGTAAAGCGCTTTGAGACGTCCAATGGTCGTGAAAGGCGTATATAAATGCGAGTCTTTCTTTCTTTCTTTCTTTCTTTCTTTCTTTCTTTCTTTCTGTCTACAAGGTTTAAGAGTAACCCCATCATATTTTAGAGCCCTCTTTACCAACTCCTAAAAAGAGTTACTTTTCTGAACTACACTAGAAAACAGGGGAAGAAATGCAATCAAATCCTTGTATGATTCTTGATATGGAGTTCTATGTGGGGTTTTCCTCCTATCCACCCCAAATCGAGCAGTATAGTGATGGACAATTGATCGCTAACCAACTGCCACATTCCTGGCTCGACCTCTATTTCCCTACATCTGCAGTAACATAACCACTATGCTACCATACCCCTGGTTACATCCTCAAAAAACTCTTAATAGATTTGTCAAACACAATTTCCCTTTCATAAAACCATGTTGACTCTGCCAAATCATATTGTGATTATGTAAGTGCCCTGTTACCACATCCCTAATAATAGATTCTAGCATTTCTCCTACTACTGATGTTAGGCTAACTGGTCTATAGTTCCCTGTTTTCTCTCTCCCTCCTTTCTTGAATAGCAGGGTTGCATTTGCTACCTTCCAATGTGAGGACCATTCTAAAATCTACAAAATTCTGGAAGATCAAAACCAATGCATCCACTATCTCTGTAGCCACCTCTTTTAAAACCCTAGTACTGTATGTAGGCCATCATGTCCAGGGAATTTGTCAGCTTTTAGTCCCATTAATTTCTCCAGTACTTTTTCTTTATGAATATTAATTACTTTAAATTCCTCACTCTCTATAGACCCTTGGTTCCCTATTTCCAGTATGTTCTTTGTGTCTTCTTCTGTGAAGACAGATACATAATATTTGTCTCTGCCATTTCCTTATTCCCCATTATAATTTCTCCTGTCTCTGCTTGTAAGGGACCCACGTTTACTTTCGATAATCTCTTCCAAGCTCTAACAATCTGTTTTTATATCTCTTGTTATTTTCTCCTTCTTTATCAATTTCTTGGTCATCCTTTGCTGATTTTTAAAACCCCCACAATCCTCAGATTTACTACTCTTTTTGGCAGCATTGTAAGCTTTTTCTTTTATTTCAGTACTATCTTTAATGTCTCTAGTTAGCCATGATTGCACCACTTTTCCAGTGGAGTTCTTATTCCTCAAGGGAATGTATATTCATTGAGAATTATGAATTATTTCTTTAAATGTTTGCACTGCTTATCTATCATCGTATCTTTTAATCTAAATTCCCAATCTAGCTTAGCCAACTCACCCATTATACCTCCGTAATTGGCTTTGTTTAAATTTAGGACCCTAGTTTCTGACTTAAACACATCACTCTCAAACTTAATATGAAATTCTATCATATTATGATCACTTTTCCCTAGAGGATCCTTTACTATGGGATTTACTATGGGATTACTAACTAACCCTGTTTCAGGGGCGAAAAACATTAATAGGAGTGGTATATAGGCCTCCAAATAGTAAAATAGAGGTTAGGGAGGGCATCACGAGGGAAATTAGAGAAGCGTGCAATAAGAGCACAGCTGTCATCATAGGTGACTTTAACTTACATATAGATTGGACTAGCCTAATCAGTAAAAATAATGAGGAGGAGGAATTCCTTGAGTGTTTGAGGGATGGTTATCTGGATCAATATGTCGAGGAACCAACTCGGGAACAGGCTATATTGGACTGGGTACTGTGCAATGAGAAGGGACTAATCAGTAATCTTGTTGTACGGGGACCCTTGGGTCAGAGCGATCATAACATGATCGATTTCTCACTCGAAATGGAGAGCGAAGAAATTGACTCAGAGACTAAGGTCCTGAATTTAAACAAGGGGAATTATGATGCCATGAGACGGGAACTGAGTAGGTCTGATTGGACAACGTTCCTGGGAGGACTGGAGGTAGATAAACAATGGCAAACATTTAAAGATAGAATGACAAAATTGCAAAAATTGTTTATACCAATCTGGCATAAAAGGAAATCTAAAAAGGTGACTCAACCGTGGATAACAGGGGAAATTAGAGACAGCATAAAATCCAAAGATAGGGCGTATAAAATAGCCAAAAAAAGCGCCAGAGCGGAAGATTGGGAACAGTTTAAGATAGAGCAAAGGAGGGCAAAGGGCATAATCAAGAGGGGCAAAATAGCTTACGAAAACAAGCTGGCGGAAAATATAAAAACTAACTCCAAAAGCTTTTATAAGTATATCAAAAGGAAAAGACTGGTGAAAACCAAAGTTGGTCCATTGCAGTCAGATACGGGGGAATATATAATGGGAAATAAGGAAATGGCAGATCAACTAAATGCATACTTTGGGTCAGTCTTTACGAAGGAAGACACAAAAAACCTCCCTGGGATATCGGGAAAAATAGGGACATTGGCAAAGGAGGAACTGACGCAAATCAATATCTCTAAGGATATGGTGTTAAGGAAGCTAAAGGGATTGAAGGTGGACAAATCCCCAGGGCCTGATAACATGCATCCTAGGGTACTGAAGGAGGTGGCCCTAGAGATAGCGGATGCACTAAGGATGATTTTTCAGAATTCATTAGACTCGGGAACAGTGCCCATGGATTGGAGGGTAGCTAACGTTACCCCACTATTCAAAAAGGGGGGTAGGGAAAAAGCAGGTAATTACAGACCTGTAAGCCTTACATCAGTTGTGGGCAAAATGCTGGAGTCCATCATTAAGGATGAAATAGCGGAGCACTTAGCAAATGGGGACAGGATAGGACAGAGTCAACATGGATTTACAAAGGGTAAATCGTGCTTGACTAATCTATTGGAATTTTTTGAGGGAGTAACTGGTAGAATAGATGGGGGAGAGCCAGTAGATGTGGTGTACCTGGACTTCCAAAAGGCCTTCGATAAGGTCCCACATAAAAGATTAGCATGGAAAATTGAGGCTCATGGGATAAAGGGGAAAGTTTTGGCGTGGATAGGGAACTGGCTGTCAGATAGAAAACAGAGAGTTGGAATAAACGGCTCATTTTCTGAATGGCAGGCAGTAACAAGTGGGGTACCACAGGGATCTGTCCTGGGCCCCCAGCTGTTCACAATTTACATTAATGACCTGGATCAGGGAGTCGGATGCAGCATTTCCAAATTTGCAGACGACACTAAACTAGGAGGGGGGGTGGGCTCAGAGGAAGAGACCAGGAAGCTCCAGAGCGATTTGGACAGACTGGGCGATTGGGCGGATAAATGGCAGATGCACTATAATGTGGACAAGTGCGAAGTTATCCACCTTGGGTGCAGGAACGGGAGGGCAAATTATTATTTAAATGGCAATAGATTGGGAGAGGGGGAAGTACAGAGAGACCTGGGTGTTCTTGTACACCAGTCACTGAAGGCGAGCATGCAGGTGCAACAGGCGGTCAAGAAGGCAAACGGTATGCTGGCCTTCATAGCAAAAGGGTTAGAATACAGGAACAGGGATACCTTGCTGCAGCTGTACAGGGCACTGGTGAGACCACACCTCGAGTACTGTGTACAGTTTTGGTCGCCTCATCTGAGGAAGGATGTTCTTGCCATGGAGGGGGTGCAGCGGCGATTCACCAGGCTGATACCAGGAATGGCGGGAATGACCTATGAGGAGAGACTATGTAGTTTAGGGATGTACACACTGGAGTTTAGAAGATTGAGAGGGGACCTCATAGAAGTGTATAAAATTCTGACAGGTCTAGACAGACTGGATGCAGAAGGAATGTTTCCCTTGGCGGGTGAGAACAGAACTAGAGGACATAATTTAAGGATAAGGGCTAAACCATTTAGGACAGAGATGAGGGGGAATTTCTTCACTCAGAGAGTGGTGAACCTGTGGAACTCATTGCCACAGAGGGCAGTGTACGCCAGCTCATTAAATATATTTAAGAGGGAATTAGATATATTTCTACGGGCAAAAGGGGTTAAGGGTTACGGAGAGAAGGCGGGGACGGGATACTGAATTAAAGGATCAGCCATGATCTCATCGAATGGCGGAGCAGGCACGAAGGGCCGAATGGCCTACTCCTGCTCCTATCTTCTATGTATCTATGTATAACACTATACTCGATCTAAAATAGCTGGTTCCCTAGTTGGTCCATCTACATATTGTTCTAGAAAACTGTTTCAAAAACATTCCATGAACTTGTCCCCCAAGCTACCTTTGCTAATTTGGTTTGCCCAGTCTATGTGAAGATTGAAGTCCCCCATGATTATTGCATTACCCTTGTTACATGTTCCTCTAATTTCCTGATTTATACTCTGTCCAATACCATGATTACTGTTAAACTACCCACAAGTTTTTCTGCCTTTTGTTATTTCTTAGCTCCTCCTGTGCTGATTCTCATCCTGATTTTCTGGGCTAAGATCTTTTCTCACTGCTGCCGTTATCTCATCCTTTATTATCAAAAGTCAAGTTCCCTGGAATATTTAGTTCCCAACCTTGGTCACCCCGCATCACCTGCAACCACGTCTCAGCAATGGCTACTAGATCAAACCCATTGATATCTATTTGTGCCATTAATTCATCTATCTTGTTAAAAATGTTTCATGCATTCAGATATCCTTTTATTATTTTCTCTCTCATGTGCTTATCTAGCTTCCTCTTAAATGCATCCATGCTATTTGCCTCAACTACCCCTTGTGGTAGTGAGCTCCACATTCTAACCACTCTTTGGATAAAGAAGTTTCTCCTGAATTCCCTATTGGATTTATTAGTGACTACCTTATATTTATGACCTCTAGTTTTGACTCCCCACAAGTGGAAAAATTTTATCTACGTCTACTCTATCAAGCCCTTTTATTATCCTAATGACCTCTATCAGGTCAACCCTCAGCCTTCTCTTTTATAGAGAAAAGAGCCCCAGCCTTTCCTCTCAGTTCTGGCATCAACCGTGACAATTTTTTTTGCACCTTTTCCAGTGCCTCTATATTCTTTTTATAATGTGGAGACCAGAATTGTGCACTGTACTCCAAGTATGGTCTAACCAAGGATCAATACAAGTCTAGCATAACCACTCTGCTTTCCAATTTCATCCCTCTAGAAATTAATCTCAGTGCTTGTTTTTTGTTTTTTATGGCCTTATTAATCTGTGTCACTACTTTTAGTGATCTGTGAACGTGTAACAACAACAACTTGCATTTATATAGCACCTTTAATGTCGTATGGCTGGAGGAAGTTACAGAGATAAGGAGGGGTGAGGCCATGGAGGGATTTGAAAATAAGGATGAGAATTTTAAAATTGAGGCCTTGCCAGACCAGAAACCAATGTAAGTCAGCGAGCACAGGGGGTGATGGGGGAACGGGACTTGGTGTGAGTTAGGAAATGAGCAGTAAAGTTTTGGATGAGCTCAAGTTTATCAAATGTGGAAGATGGGAGACTGGCCAGGAAAGCATTGGAAGAGTCAAGTCTAGAGGTAACAAAGGCATGGATGGGGGTTGCAGCAGCAGATAAGCTGTGGCGGGGTGGTATCAGGCAATGTTATGGAGGTGGAAGTAGGTGGTCTTGGTGATGCCATGGATATGTGGTCGGGAGCTCATCTTGGGGTAAAATATGACACCAAGGTTGTGAACGGTCTGCAGTTGCCAGGAAGAGGGATGAAGTCAGTGGCTACTGAATGGAGCTTTTGGCGGGGACCGAAGACAATAGCTTCAGTCTTCCCAAGTTAGTTGGAGTAAATTTCTGCTCATCCAGTACTGGATTTCGGACAAGCAGTGTGACAAATTGGAGACAGTAGAGGGGTCGAGAGAGGTGGTGTCATCAGCGTACATGTGGAACCTGATGTTGTGTCTTTGGATGATGTTGCTGAGGGAAAGCATATAGATGAGTAATACGAAGGTGCCAAAGATAGATCCTTGTGGGACTCCAGAGGTCACAGTGTAGGAGCGGGATGAGAAGTCAGTGCAGGTGATTCTCTGGCTACGATTAGATAGATAAGATTGGAACCAGGCAGACCCACCCAGCTAGACGATGGAGGAGAGGTGTTGGAGGAGGATGGTGTGGTCATCCATGTCAAAGGTTTCAGACAGGTTGAGAAAGACGAGGAGGGATTGTTTACCACAGCCACATAGGATGTAATTTGTGATTTTGATAAGGGCCATTTCAGTACTATGGCAGGGGCGGTAACCTGATTAGAAGGATTCAAACATGGAGTTCCGGGAAAGATGGGCATGGATTTGGGAGGTGACAGCACTTTCAAAGATTTTGGAGAGGAAAGGAAGGTTGGATATGGGGCAGTAGTTTGCAAGGGCGGAAGGGTCAAGGGTTGGTTTTTTGAGGAGAGGGGTGATGACGTCAGATTTGAAGAAGAGGGGGACAGTACCTGAGGAGAGAGAACTGTTAACAATATCAGCTAACATGGGGACCAGAAAGGGAAGTTGGGTGGTCAGCAGTTTGGTGCGAATAAGAGGGGACATAGGAGAGAAACTAGAGAAAGATGCGAGTTTGGGGCTAGAGCAGGGGGAACGTTAGAGACAGTTTTACCCGGTGGGCTAGGGGAAGGGCAGGATGTGGCAGAGGCAGCTGAACAGATGGTCTCAATGTTAGTGACAAAGAAGTCAATGAGCTCCTCACACTTGTTGTTGGAGGTGAGGGTGGAGGAGGCAGGGGAGAGGGGTTTAAGAAGACTGTTTGTAGTGGTGAAGAGAAGCCGGGGGTTATCTTTGCATTCCAGGAAGATCCTGGAATCGTGAGCAGTTCTGGAAGATTTTGATCTCTTTGCTCCTCTACTCCACTTAGTCTCCTATTATCCAATCACAATGTGTCCTCTTTATTCTTCAAACCAAAATGCACCACCTCACACTTACCTATATTGAAATTAATTTGCCAATTACACACCCATTCTGCAAGTTTATTAATGTCCTCTTGTACTTCCAGTTCTCGAGTCCAAATCAATAACATAAATTGTGAAAAACAGTGGTCTCAGCATCGATCTCTGTGGAACACCAGATCCCATCTTTTGCCAGTCTGAGTAGCTAGCCTTAACCCCTACTCTCAGTTTTCTGATTTGTAGGCAGCTTGCTATCCATTCTACTATCTGTCCTTTGACTCCAGAAGCTCTGACGTTAGTCATGAGTCTATTATGCGGTACATTATTGAAGGCCTTTTGAAAATCCAAATATATTACATCTACTATATTACCCTTATCTATTCTTTCTGTTACTTCTTCAAATAATTCAGTAAGATTGGTCAAGCATTACCATCCCTTTTGAAATTCATAGCCTTGTAGGTTACGGCACTTCAAGTGCATATCCAAGTACTTTTTAAAAGCGATGAGAGTTTCTGCCTCTACCACCCTTTCAGTCAATGAGTTCCAGACCCCCAGCACCCTCTGGGTGAAAACAGTTCTCTTCAACTCCCCTCTGATCCTTCTACCAATTACTTTAAATCTATGCCCCCTGGTTATTGACCTCTCTGCTAAGGGAAATAGATCCTTCCTATCCACTCTATCTGGGCCCCTCATAATTTTATACACCTCAATTAAGTCTCCCCACAGCCTCCTCTGTTCCAAAGCAAACAACCCCAGCCTATCCAATCTTTCCTCATAGCTAAAATTCTCCAGTCCTGGCAACATCCTCGTAAATCGCCTCTGTACCCTCTTTATTGCAGTCACATTTTTCCTATAATGTGGTGACCAGTATGCAGTACTCTAGCTGTGGCTTAAATAATGTTTTATACAGTTCAAGCATAACCCCCCCTAATCTTATATTCTATGCCTCGGCTAATAAAGGAAAGTATCCCGTATGCCTTCATAACCAACTTATCTACCTGTCCTGCTACATTCAGGGATCTGTGGACATGCACTCCAAGATCCCTCTGTTCCTCTACACTTCTCAGTATCCTACCATTTATTGTGTATTCCCTTGCCTTGTTAACCCTCCCCAAATGCATTACCTCACACTTCTCCGGATTGAATTCCATTTGCCCCTTTTCTGCCCACCTGACCTGTCCATTTCATAGATTTGCCTACATATTTCTGCCTTCACTTCCCTTCCACTATTAGGTGGTCTGTAGGATACCCCTATTAATGTGTTCTATCCCTTCTTATCCTTTGTCTCAATCCATATTGATCCGTTTCTATCTTATTGTTAGTTATGTCCCTTTTTCTACTGCCATTACCTTGTCTCTAATTAGTACAGGTACCCCATTCCCTTCTTCCTTCCTTATCCTTTCTAAATACTGTACGTTAGATTCTGCAATATTTAGTTGCCGGTCCTGTTCTCTATGTAACCATGTTTCAGTTATTCCCTATTACATTTGGCTCCTCACTACGAATTACTGCCTCCAGTTCCCCTGTTTAGTTTCGAATGCTGTACACATTGCTGTACAGGCAATTTAATTTGTTGATATTAATTGTTGCCCTCACTTTATTTATCCCCTCACTTATTTTATAGCTGTAATTGTTCTTTGACCATTACTCTCATCCCCATCGTTTTTATCTTCAGACTTGCGCTGTTTTCACCAGATCCCACCAGATCTTGCTAGTTTAATGTCCTTTCGATAGCCCTATTCATCCTTTCTGCTAGGACACTGGCCCCACTTGAGTTTAGGTGGAGCCTGTCCCAGTGATACAGCTCCTTCCTGTCCCAGTACTGAAGCCAGTATCCCATGAAATTAAACCCCTCTTTCCTACTCCGATGTATTCACCTTCCTGATCTGGCTGTCTCTATGCCAATTGGCATGTGGCTCGGGTAGTAATCCCGAGATTACCATCTGAGAGGTGCTGTTTTTTAAATTTAGTTCCTAACTACTGCTTTTCCCTTAGCAGGACATCCTCTCTCTTATTCCCTATGTCATTGGTCCTAACATTGACCACGACAACTGGATTTCCTTCCTTCCTTTCCAAGTTCCTCTCCATTCGCTCCAAGATATTCTTTACCTTTGCACCAGGTAGGCAATACACCCTCCTGGACTCTCAGTCGTGACTGCAGAGGACACTATCTATCGAATCCACTTCTTCCAGTTCTGATGAAAGGCCATTGATCTGCAACGTTAACTCTGTTTCTCTCTCCACAGATGCTGCCTGACCAGCTGAGTGTTTCCAGCATTTTCTGTTTTTATTTCACCTTACTTCACTCTTAAAATTGGGCCCAATTGTATCTTGCCTGGCAGAAACAACTAAGATCACCAGGAAATTATTTCTTGTGCTCTGCTGTTGCTCCCAGTAAGACTGGTCTTCTGCTCAATAAAATATATGGCTTTGATAGTATGAGGAGGAGAAAGAATTCAGTAGAAAGCTACATTACTTATTGGCGGTGAAAGACTACAGTCTTCACTATTCACATGAACGAATAGCTATGCTAATTTAGCTATGCGAAATTACAATGCTGTTATTTACCTTTTTCCCAGTTTCCTCTCTCTGGACAAGGAAGAAATTTTCTTGCACTTAAAAAACATTTATTTACAAAAAAGTTTTTGATGCTAATGGCTTCCATTAAACTCGTAAAAAGATGTTAGAAACATAGAAACATAGAAGATAGGAGCAGGAGTAGGCCATTCGGCCCTCGAGTCTGCTCCGCCATTCAATGAGATCATGGCTGATCGCCCAAAATAAGTACCCTGTTCTTGCCTTCTCTCCATATCCCTTGATCCCCCTAGCCTTAAGAAATATATCCAACTCCTTCTTGAACATATTTAATGAATTGGCCTCCACTGCCTTCTTTGGTAGAGAATTCCACAGGTTCACCACTCTCTGGGTGAAGAAATTCCTCCTCATCTCTGTCCTAAATGGCTTACCCCTTATCCTTAGACTGTGACCCCTGGTTCTGGACTCCCCGACCATCGGGAACATCCTTCCAGCATCTAGTCTGTCTAGTCCTGTTAGAATTTTATGTTTCGATGAGATCCCCTCTCATTCTTCTAAACTCCAGCGAGGACAAGCCCAATCGACCCAATCTCTCCTCATACGTCATTCCTGCCATCCCAGGTATCAGCCTGGTGAATCTTCGCTGCACTCCTTCTGTAATGTATGTACCTTTAAGGGGAGAACTACTTTTTACAGCTCCTGTATACTGTAGTACCGGCAGTGACCACACCTATCTATAAACCCTGAGTAGTGATCTGTACAGTTAGTTCTAGAGTAACCCTCATTCAGTAAACACCTGTTGATCGTTCCCTGCAGTCCTTTGTCTGACTATTGAAAGACACAACATTACGATACACGGATCTAACATTGGCGACGAGGCAGATTCGAACCTACCTGCAACTCTGCATCACCTCCCAGGGATTCGCTCCTGGAGAACAGTGGAAGGAGGTCGAGTCCAGAAGCACGGGCGTCGACCACGGGCAACCGCCCAGTCATCCAGCGGAGATTTGAGCATCGCAGGGGAGGCTGTCGAGAGCCAGGCTTGGCTTTCCAGTCACGGTGGTCCAGCGAAACGGGCTGGCAACAGGTACTGCGCAGGCCCTTCCAGGACAGCGGTGGCTAGAGCTGACCGAGCGGCACAGAAAAAGGCCGAGCAGCGTCGACGGGGGGGGGGAGAGAGAGGGCAGAGCGTACAGGGCGCAGCCAGTGTTCAGGACCGAGCGGCATCAATGGGGAGAGAGACGAGAGAGAGCAGAGCGCAGCCGGTGTTCAAGGGCCGAGCAGCGTCAATGGGGGAGAGAGGCGAGAGAGAGCAGAGCGCAGCCGGTGCTCAAGGGCCAAGCAGCATCAACGGGGGAGAGAGGCGAGAGAGAGCAGAGCGCAGCCGGTGTTCAAGGGCCGAGCAGCATCAACGGGGGAGAGAGGCGCGCAGGAAAATGTGAGGCGCTGCCATTGCCATGAGGACCGCAGAGAGCGGCATTGGCAGCAGCACAGGAGCAGTGCACGAAACCCACAGGGCGTCGCCATTTGCCACAAGGACCGCCGAGAGCGGCGTTGGCAGCAGCGCGGGAGACGCCATTTTAAGCCGCAGCAGGGAAGAAAGGAAAGTGCGGGAGACGCCATTTTAAGCCAGTCTAACCACACCCAAAAATGCCGAAGAGTGGCAGTATCACAGCGTTCGACAACGAAGTCGAAGATTGGATGACATATGTCGAACCCATAGAAGTATACTGCAAGGCGAATGAATTGCCAGATGACAAGAAAGCGCTGGTATTGTTGAATTCAATGGGTGCAAAAACGTTTGGCTTACTACGAAACCTAGTAACCCCAGAGAAGCCAGTAGAAAAGGATTTTGAAAACATAGTGTCAATCCTACAGGACCACTTAAACCCCACACCGCTGCTGATAGCAGAAAGATTTAAGTTTCACAAAAGGAACCAGCATAAAGATGAAAGTAATGCTGAGTATTTAACGGAACTGCGCAAGCTATCGAAACACTGCCAGTTTGGAACGGGACTAGCAGATACTTTAAGGGACAAGTTTGTGTGTGGGCTTCAAAGTGAAGGAACCCAGAAACGGCTTCTATCAGAAAAGGATCTTACGCTGGACAAGGCTTTCAGCATTGCAATATCACATGAAGCAGCCGCACGGGGCGCTGCAGAGATACAATGGAGACCGCAAGAATATGGCACAAATGAAATGTCATACGGAACAGTGAAGTGCTATCGCTGCGGCAGAACAACACGTGACCATAATGATTGCTGGTTCAAGGACAAAGTGTGCAGACAGTGTGGAAAAGTAGGACACATAGCAAGAGTCTGCAGGTCAGGAAAGAAAACCAGCAGCAAGAAATCTCCACAGGAGAAGTACAAGAAGGTACATAAGGTGACGGAGAGTAGTTCTGCTGAACAGAAAAGTGATACAGATTCCGGAAGCAAGGAGCTGGGTTGTCTGAAACTACATAATGTGATCAAAATGGAGGATCACCAAACTATCTGGGTCACGCTTAAGATAGCAGGAGTCCAAGTGAAAATGGAATTGGACACAGGATCAGCCCTAACAGTCATAAACCGAAGGGACTACAAGCGGCTATTCTCACATATACCCTTGAGAGATACAAAGATTGTCTTGAAGGCGTACACGGGGCAAAAAGTCTACCCCAAAGGAAAAATAAGGGTGAACGTTATATATAACGGCAAGGAAACACCAAAAATGGACCTATATGTATTGCCAGATGGAGGATCACCACTACTAGGACGTGAATGGATCCGGAAGATACAGCTAGATTGGCATTCCATACAAGCACTGACTGTAGATGCCAAAAAGGATGATGACGTCACACCTGGTCGACTGTCAAAAATGCTAACTGAAGCACAAGAAGTGTTCCAGCAGGGACTCGGAACACTAAAAGGCATAATAGCGATGATCAAAATAGAGGAAAATGCAAGCCCAAAGATTTTTAAGGCCAGACCGGTACCTTATGCAATCCGCTCAGCCGTCGAAGCAGAGCTGGAAGTTTTGGAACGTTCAGGAGTACTGTCCAAAGTGGACTGGAGCAAGTGGGCTACACCCACCATTCCTGTAATGAAGAGGTCGTTGAGTAATATGCCTGGGGAACCAAAGAAGGTTCGCATCTGTGGGGACTTTAAGGTGACAGTGAACCCAGTCCTTCACACTGTACAATATCCGCTTCCGTGGATTGAAGATATTTTTGCCTCACTATCTGGAGGGAAACGCTTCACTAAGATTGATCTGGCCCAGGCGTACCTGCAAATGGAGGTAGAAGAAGCCTCGAAACAGTACCTCACGATCAACACTCATAAAGTCTCTACCAATACAACCGGCTGGTGTTCGGGGTAGCATCAGCTCCGGCTATTTGGCAAAGGGCAATGGAACAAGTCCTGCAAGGGATTCCAGGGACCCAGTGTTATTTGGACGACATCCTGGTCACGGGAGAAAATGACAGTGATCACCTCGCCAACCTGGAGCAGGTGCTCACTAGATTGAAGGAATATGGGTTCCGAGCTAATCGCCACAAATGCGAGTTTTTCCAGAAGCAGATCTCGTATTGTGGCCACGTTATTGATAAAGAGGGGTTACATAATTCCCCTGAAAAGATTGAGGCAGTAGTCAAGGCTCCAGCACCGGAAAATGTGTCACAACTGAGGTCGTTCCTCGGGCTGGTGAACTACTACCATAAGTTCTTGCCGAATTTGTCTACCGTACTACACCCACTGAACACCCTACTGCAAACGGGGGTACCATGGAAGTGGAGTGAGGAATGTAAATGAGCTTTCCAGAAGAGCAAAGCATTGATCACATCAAAAGAGGTGTTGGCTCATTTCAACCCAGCGCTACCAATTCGGTTGGCGTGTGAAGCATCACCCTATGGCATTGGAGTGGTGCTGTCGCACAAATTCCCGGACGGCTCGGAGAGGCCAGTAGCCTTTGCGTCTCGGTCACTAACCTCAGCCGAGTGTAACTACGCTCAGATTGACAGGGAGGCCCTCAGCCTAGTGTGGGGAGTGAAAAAGTTCAATCACTATCTGCACGGGCAGAAGTTCACCTTGCTGACTGACCACCAACCACTTGTCTCCATCTTTAATCCAAAGAAGGGCGTTCCGGTGATGACTGCGCAACGGCTACAAAGATGGTCCCTTTTTCTAGGGGCGCACCAATATGAAATCGAGTATAAGGGCACGAAACAGCATGGAAACGCTGATGGGCTATCACACCTGCCACTGCCTACTGCGGAGGATGCACCAGCAGTGGATCCTGTCGAAATATTTCATTCGACTATAATTGAATGCTTGCCAGTAACTAACGCTGGTATAGAGAAGGAGACCCGAAATGACCCGACGCTGTCTCGGGTATATGATTTGACGGTGAAGGGATGGCCAGCACATGGTGACTCACTGTTGCCAGCATTCTCATCCAGAAGAGAACAGCTGTCAGTCTGCCAGGGGACCTTGATGTGTGGATCCCGAGTGGTAATTCCACCCAAGTTAAGGGAGAGAGTGCTCAATGAGCTTCACGAAGGTCATCTGGGAGGGGTGAAAATGAAAAGCCTTGCTAGGGCTTATGTGTGGTGGCCGGGGATCGATCAGCAAATCGAGGACCTGACAAAGAGCTGCTCAGGATGCCAGAAGGTCCAAAATGCACCACCACATGCCCCTCTACACCCATGGGAGTGGCCCTCATCTGCATGGCAACGGGTGCATATTGATTTTGCTGGTCCATTCATGGACTCAATGTTTTTAATAGCCGTGGATGCGCACTCGAAATGGCCTGAGGTGATCAAAATGTCATCCACCACCACGGAGAAAGCTATTGCAGTCCTACGGACCATTTTTGCCAGGAACGGCTTGCCAGAGCAGATTTGCTCTGATAATGGACCACAGTTTGTGTCCGAAGAGTTTCGAAGGTTTGTGAAAAGGAATGGGTAAGGCATTATACATCCGCCCCGTATCATCCAGCCACAAATGGATTGGCTGAGAGGTTCGTACAAACCTTTAAAAAAGCAGTAAAGGCCATGTGCGATGACGACATTCCACTGCAGCATAAGGTGGACAATTTCCTGTTAGCCTACAGAAATGCGACACATGCAGTCACCAACCAGGCCCCGGACATGATGTTCTTTAACCGAAGGTTGAGATCTCGTCTGGATTTGCTCAGACCAAATGTACGAAGAGATGTTGAGAGTAAGCAATTCCAGCACATCAATGAGAAGCCGACAAGGAGCTTCAATGTAGAGCAACCAGTCTTGGCCCACGACTACCGAACAGAGAAATCGCAAACAGGAACGATATGCACACGGCAGGGGCCACTAATGTACACAGTGGATGTTGGGGAGATCATTGTGAGACGCCATGCTGACCAGATCCTAGAGTCACAGGAACAAGTCAACCCCATGCCTCGCCCATACGTACCTGGTGATGAACCCGACGTACAGGTCACATCTACCTCAGAAACAGTCGCATCGGAAGCTGATGAACCAACCGACGACAGGGGGCCAGAATCGCCTCCGCACCAAGAGCAAGACACTCGGGAAAGGCGCTCTCCAGAAAGGATCAGGAAGCCTCCCCAAAGACTGAATTTATAAATAGACTATTTTCAGCTAATGTTGCATGTTAAAAGTGTTAATTGTAATTAGTTTGATATTTAATTGTTAAATGAGTGTTATGGTACTGTTAATCTAAAAGGGGAGGAATTGTAATGTATGTACCTTTAAGGGGAGAACTACTTTTTACAGCTCCTGTATACTGTAGTACCGGCAGTGACCACACCTGTATATAAACCCTGATTAGTGATCTGTACAGTTAGTTCTAGAGTAACCCTCATTCAGTAAACACCTGTTGATCGTTCCCTGCAGTCTTTTGTCTGATTATTGAAAGACACAACATTAAGATACACGGATCTAACACCTTCCATGGCAAGAACATCCTTCCTCAGATAAGGCGACCAAAACTGCACACAATACTCCAGATTTGGTCTCACCAAGGCCCTGTACAACTGCAGCAAGACATCCTTGTTCCTGTACTCAAACCCTCTCGCTATGAAGGCCAACATACCATTTGCCTTCTTAACCACCTCCTGCACCTGCATACTTACTTTCAGCGACTGGTGCACAAGGACGCCCAGGTCTCGTTGCACTTCCCCTTCTCCCAATCTATTGCTATTCAGATAATAATCTGCCTTCCTGTTTTTGACACCAAAGTGGATAACCTCGCATTTATCCACGTTATATTGCATCTGCCATGCTTCTGCCCAATCACCCAACCTGTCCAAATCATACTGGAGTTTCTCGGTATCCTCCTCATAGCACACACGCCCACCCAGCTTTGTGTCGTTTGCAAACTTGAAGATATTACATCTAGTTCCCTCATCCAGATCATTAATATATATTGTGAATAGCTGGGGTCCAAGGACCGATCCATGCGGTACCCCACTAGTCACTGCCTGCCACTCGGAAAAAGAGCCGTTTATTCCAATTCTTTGCTTTCTGTCTGCCAATCAGTTCTCTATCCAAGTCAATACCTTGCCCCCAATCCTATGTGCATTAATTTTACACGCTAATCTCTTATGCGGGACCTTATCGAAAGCCTTTTGAAAATCCAAATACACCACATCCACGGGTTCTCCCTTATCTATTTTACCAGTTACACCCTCAAAAAATTCCAGTAGATTAGTCAAGCATGATTTACCTTTTGTAAATCCATGTTGACTTTGTCCGATCCAGTCACTTTTTTCCAAGTGCTCTGCTATTACATCCTTTATAATGGACTCTAGCATTTTCCCCACTACCGATGTCAGGCTTACCGGTCTGTAATTCCCCGTTTTCTCTCTACCACCCTTTTTGAACAGTGGGGTAACATTAGCTACCCGCCAATCCATGGGTACTAATCCAGAGTCTATCGAATTTTGGAAGATGACCCGCAATGCATCTACTATTTCTAGGGCCACTTACTTAAGTACCCTAGGATGTAGATTATCAGGCCCTGTGGTGCTGTGCTGCTAGAGGAACTTATGAGAAATGGGATATGCTGTCATTTGTGGAAGATTACAGGTACAGTGCTCGGCAGTTAGACAAGTGGACATTGGCCCAGTAGGATCTGATGACAATGGATTTATGTAGGGTATTTGAAGGTTAGTTTAATTCAAAGAATGAGGACTACTAAACCTCTGGGAAATATACTGTAATTCTATGGTTATAGAAGTAACTTTCCATTAAATAAATCATAGCAATCTGTTTCCCTCTGTATATACAGATGAGCAATTGGGGAATAATAAGTTATCTCAAATCTTGTGAGACTAGCTGATTTATTCAGTATCTCATCCTGTGTGAGTTATATCTGGTTGTGAATTGTTAGCAACAGTATCGCATTGGGAAATTCTAGCAGCTAGTGCCCACTGTGTAAAGTGGTCCTTCAACCCTTCAGTATGTTGCTTATATTAAAGGAACGTAGTAGAGTGCCTTTCAATTCTACAGGTCTGTCAAGTGTATAAGATTCAATCAGTTTGCTTTAAAAATGTAGTCTATTTTAATTCATCTTGTTTTGAAAAGTAAACATCAGTGCATATCTTGAAAATTAACTCGCAATTGGTTTCACTTTTGGATTATTTATCCCACTCCTGATATCGCCCTGAAGTTTACAGCAATGAGCAGAGATGATGTTAATTAGTTCAGACTTTAATTAAGAAATGAATATTAAAAAAAAATCCCACTGGTTTAAGCTACAGAATCTGCTTTGTTGTAGTACAGACGGAATCTGGCAGCCATGGCAACACAGAGGCCCCGATTTTAAAGGGGGGACAGGCACACTGAGTGTGTGTCCCACAAGGGGCGGTATGCCCGGAGGGAGTCCAGGGACCTGGGAAGCTAGCCGATTTTAACGGCAGGGCCTCAATTACATAAAAGTTCATGGAGTCCCACCCAAACCTGGGCAGATCCACTAACCGGCCAGCTGGTGGGTGCAGGAATTTGGCGGCAGCATGCCACAAGCGGGGACCCGCAGGAACAGTTCCTGACAGTTAGTGGGGGGAGACATCTGGAGGCAATTGGGGGTGGTTCCACTGCGATGGGGGGGGAGGCTGTGGGGGAAGCACTCATCCTCCTCCTGGCCCACACGGAGTTCTCACACAAGTCATTTTTTAACACTCACTTGCCCTCTTCCGGCCAGTTGGCACCTCCCGCCATGGTTTGGCTGTCGGGTTCCACGCAGACACGACATTAAAATTGCGGCACGGTACCAATGACATCAGCAGCCAATGCCTTTTACGTTCAAAATAGACCCCCGCCTGCCTGTAGTTGAAAGTCAGCGAAGATGAAATGGCGCCGGGTGGGAACGGAATGACCTCAGGCCAGTAAGATGACGCAGTCTAAGGTTAACCACTCCCACGTTCTGAGCGAGGAGACTAAAATCAAGAGCATAGTTTCTGATCAGTTTTTGGACAAACTGGGTGTAATTTTACACAGGATATTTGGCACAGAATCAGTCCATTCAGCCCAGCAGTCCATGCCGGCGTTTATGCTCCACTCGAGCCTCCTCCCGTCTTTCCTCATCTAAATCAATCAGCATAACCCTCTATTCTCTTTTCCCTCATATGCTTGTCTAGCCTCCTCTTAAATGCTTCTATAACTATTCACTTCAACCACTCCCTGTGGTAGCGAATTCCACATTCTCACCATTCTCTGGGTAAAGAAGATTCTTCTGAATTCCCTATTTGATTTCTTATATTGATGGCCTCTAGCTTTGCTCTTCCCCACAAGTGGAAACACTCTCTCTGTATCCACTCTATCAAAACCTTTCATAATTTTATTGACTTCTATTAGGTCACCCCTCATCCTTCTCTTTTCAAGAGAAAAAAGGACCTAGCCTGTTCGTCTTTTCCTGATGGGATCGGATTGGATGCTTGTTTTCCATCCTGCCCAATTTTACTTTCTATTGAGGTCCATGCCATGTAAAATCAGGTGGGGTGTAAAATGAGTGGCCAATCTGACCCTGTCAGTTCTCCGCTGGGTGGGTTTGGGTAAAATGAGACCCACTGTTTTAGAAATTTAGATTGCCCAGACACAGCCTTCTAAATAAAGGCTGCAACAGAGTAATCTTTACAGAGAATTACATAAAAATTACAACCTGGAAACAAGTCGTTCGGCCTGACCAATCCATGTTGGTGTTTATTCTTCACACAAACAGCAACCTAATCCAATGTCTCCACTCTGTTCTAAATCACTTTATTCCCCTTTACTTCTGTAATGATATCAGCAAATAGAGATGGTATTTGCCTGTTTGATTATGATGCCTTATCAGCATGTTTGCAAGTATTGATTGCTTGTGCCTGACCAGCAGAGGGCATGTGACCGAGACAAGCAAGGCAGTTGAGTTTGGTTTCAGTTTCGTTCTAGATGCATCACAAGCCTCATGCCTCCTGTAAAGCTGTATAAAGTGTTGAACATACTTTAGATAAAAAGTCATTCCCTTTCATAAATGTCTCGTCATTGAACCCACAAAGAAATCAATACGTGGTGTCAGAAGTGACTGAAAGAGATGAAGAGAAAAAATCTGAAGTTAAATCAGCTCTCCACAGATTAGCAAGCCAAAAGAGAACATCGTTACTTACCATTAGAGAATAGCTAACGAAGTGAAAAATGGAAGGTTTACTCCCACCGGCGACACTTCAGTTGACAGGTAATGTGGCTGAAAATTGGAGGAGATTCAAACAACGTGTAGAGTTGTATTTAGCGCCAATCGGAACTGACGAGAAAAGTGATAATAAGAAATCGTCAGTGTTCTTACATGTCGTGGGTGATGAAGCGCTGGAGGTGTATAATAACTTCACATTCGCTGCTGATGGAGACAAAATGAAGCTAGATAAAATAATGGAACAGTTTGAGGCCTACTGCATACCTAAACGTAACGTGACGTTTGAGAGGCACAGATTTTTCACATGTGTACAGAAAACGGGTGAGACTATTGATCAGTATGTGACTGAACTGAGAAACAGAAGCAAATCGTGTGAATTTGGGGGACTGACAGACTCGCTGATAAAAGACAGACTGGTGTGTGGTATTCCGAATAATGGTCTAAGGGAAAGACTGCTAAGAGAGCAAGATCTAGACCTGGGAAAAGCCATAGCACTGTGTAGGGCTACAGAGACTGTGAAGTTGCAGGCAAAGGAGCTGTTCAGTGACAATAGCTGCAACGTGGATGCAGTGAGAAAGAACAGATACAAACCGTTTAACAAAACGAGCGCCAATGTGAAAAAAGAGGCGTGGCCAGCGAACGAAAATGAAAGGGACAATCGAAAGTCATGTAGTCGATGCGGTACACAGTATTCACCAAGAAAGTGTCCAGCATATGGTAAAAAATGCAATAGTTGCAACAAAAACAACCATTATGTCCGTTGATGCAAGAACCAAGTGCAACAAAGCAAGGTCCATGCAGTAGATGAAAGCGACATAGAGGAGTTCTATGTAGATGTGGTGTCTGAAAACAAAAAAGAAGAAAGAGACTGGATGTTGACACTAAAAGTGAATGACATACACATTCCATTTAAATTGGATACTGGAGCACAAGTTAATGTGATATCAGAGACTGATTTTAAGAAAATTAGACCCAGACCAAAAATACATGGAATAAAAGTGAAAGTGACAGGATACTCAGGTAGTGATATACCAGTGAAAGGAAGATGCATTGTCAAAGTAACACACAAGGACAGAGAGCACACGCTAGCATTAATCGTGGTGCCAAAGGATGTGCAAGCCATACTAGGTTTAAAAGCCTGTGAGAGACTGAACCTGGTAAAGAGAGTCCTCGTTGTGGAAAGCAAAGGAGAGACAGTCTATGATGAACTGAATGTTGCGTACACACTGGGTAAGCTGATGTATACAGCAGACACGTTGTCCAGAGCTGTTGACCCAGGAGAGCCCGCAAACACAGTGAAAAGACGGATGTACAAGGCAAAAGACAGTGGAACTGACTTCTACCAGAGCATGCTTGTATACCGCACAACGCCGCTCGAGTGTGGTATGTCACCAGCCCAACTCCTGATGGGACGTCGGCTAGGGTCAAACCTACCCATCCCGGAGAACCTCCTGAAAACAAAAGAGGGGGAGAAAGTGAGGAAGTTCAAAGAACAACAGAAAGAAAAGCAAAAGTACTACTATGACAGAGGAACACAAAACCTACCTGAACTCCACACTGGTGACCAAGTAAGGTTCAAAGACAAAACAAACACATGGACTCAGAAGGGAACTGTCCTGAGTGAAGTTCAACCAAGATCATACACCATTCAGACAGATGAGGGTGCTGTTCTGAGAAGAAATCGTAGGGATCTTCTCATGGGACCAGCCACAGCAGGTCAAGAGACTGATACTGTTGAACAACCTGATCACACAGCTGAGAAACCATCATCTGAGGCAACAACTCAGATTCAAGGACAATCAATCAGAAAATCCTCAAGACACGTGAAGCCTCCTGAGAGACTCATTAAACAAATTTAAGGACTATTGTTATAGAAGGAAGTAATGTTATCTTATTCTTTCTTCAAGTTCTAGGCCTAGAAATTCAGTTGAGCGCGCCAGCCGTTAGCGCCTTAGGGGGAGTAGATCTCGAGCGCTAGGCGCTTATCGCCCGGGTGCAGCGCGATCTGCGCCTCTCCCCAACTTCAGGACACATTTAGCGCCGGCGCAAAGTCTTAGCGCGCGCCCTGCTGCGCGCGCAGGTCATGACGTCATTTAATAGTGCAACGCCCTTTGTGCGCCCCAAACCGGAACTTCACTCGCGCCGGCCCATTGTGCGCCGGGCGTCCCGAGCGACTGTGAAGTGGAACGGTACACAGGCCAGCCGGGCCGGGGGGAGCGCTAATTAAAGGGCACTTACCCAGCAGTATAAAGGCCAGCCATTTTGCAGCATTCACTCTTGTGCAACGGTTTTTTAGACAGAGACCAAGGAGGAGAGTTTACTGGTTTGGACCAACACTTGGACAGGTATTTTTGGCTCAGGCCAGAGCTTACCAATTATCTTTGCCTTCATTCAGAGCTCAGTGTTTGCCAGCATATAATGGGGGCTGCATTGGGTGGCAACGTTGAATTTCAGCCTTATGCCAGAAGGGCTTACAGACGCCGTGAGAGAGTGGCAGCCCTGGCTAGACGCAGAGGGGGCAACAGGCGTTGCCAACTGAGGCCTTACCCACGCAGGGTATACCGCCAGCAGACCTCCTATCTGACCATGTCTGCCGCGATGTGTGTTAGGAGGCTGCGATTCCGAAGGGAGGTGGTTGCAGACATCTGCCGGCTGCTTCAGAGAGATCTGCAGCCACAGCTGATGCACAGGACGTCTCTGTCGGTGGCAGTGAAGGTGACGGTGGCTCTCAAATTCTATGCCTCCGGCTCCTTCCAATCCGCTACTGGGGACATCGCTAACATCTCCCAGTTCACCGTGCATTGCTGCATCCGCCAGGTGACTGAAGCCCTTTTCAGAAGGAGACATCAATTCATCTCCTTCCCCATGACCCTGGACAAGCAGCAGCAGCGTGCAGTGGGGTTTGCAAGAATAGCGGGCTTCCCCATGGTGCAGGGCGCCATTGACTGCACGCATGTGGCTTTGCGGGCACCTCTTGAGCATGCCGAGGAGTACCGCAACCTGAAGGGCTACCATTCCCTCAATGTACAGCTGGTGTGTGACCACAGGCAGCGCATCCTAGCTGTCATTGCCCGCTTTCCAGGCAGCAGCCACGATGCCTTTATCCTGCGACAGACAACTGTGGCTGACATGTTCCAGGCACAGCCTCCCCCAAGAGGATGGCTTATCGGGGACAAAGGCTATCCTTTGTGTACCTGGCTCATGACCCCGCTCCGCGCGCCCACGACCCCTGCTGAAGAGGCATACAACGAGAGCCATCAAGCGACGAGGAACCTCATAGAACAAACAATCGGCGTGCTCAAGCAATGGTTCCGCTGTCTCGACCGCTCCGGGGGAGCCCTCCAGTATTCGCAGGATCGAGTCTCCCAATTCATCGTCGTTTGCTGCATGCTGCACAGCCTGGCTATCCGCAGGACTCAGGCACTGCCACCTCACGTTGGACCACCACCTCAGGAGGAGGAGCAGGAGGAGCATGAGGACGACGAGGACAAGGAGTACCAGCCCAGGAGGGACGCACAAGGTCCAAGGGCCGCCCGTCGTCGGCTTATTGAACGTCACTTCTAGGCCCCCTGTCAGGGAATGGCTTGTGCCAATGATAGAACATGATTGCAGCCGCTCCGCAAGCCCTCAGCCGGTTAAGGCAACAAACACTTCAAAGATCAAACATGGACAATGTGAATAAATAAAATGCTTTATTGTACAAACTCTGGGCCCTTCCCACATGAAAACCAAAAACAGATGAAACCCCCAAAAAACACTCAAACACATTACTCGCTCCCACAACCTGGGGAGGATTAACAAAATAGGGCATCTAAAATGGCTGTCATTCTCGGCCTTCGTCCAAAACAAACATCACATCATCGGCCTTCAAAAAACAAACGTCCAATTCTCGGCCTCAAGAAACAAACACAAATGGCCACACATTCGACTATTTGGCCCACTAGGGCGATGCCTTGCCCATCTTTGGGTGGCCCCTGCCCGCCCTGCTGCTCCACCTCAAAGTAAGGCCATTGGCTGCTGCAAGGCTGGGGGCAGGCTCCTGAGGGGCACATGTCGTGACGGCAGATGCCCTTGGGGGTCGGCCTAGTCGAGGTCTGGCCGTCGAGCGGCCGGCTATTGATTGCTGCAGCTGTGGCTGGCCAGCATCAGTCGCTGCAGCAGCTCCTGGCAGCTCCACTGGGGGAGTGGCAGTGGCGGCTGGAGGAATGGCGGCAAGCTGGCGGATGGCAGGCGCTCGTTGGTCGCCTGAGACACTGGCACTCGCCCGGGCCAGCACTGCAGCACGCGCACCAATCTGCCGAGGGACAGACCGATGTGCTGCTGCAGCGCGCCGGGTGCCCTGGCGATGCCTGGCTGACACAGCGAGTGTGGCAGCAGTGAGTGCCCGTGTTGACCTGTTCAATGACCGCAGCAGAGCAGCCAGTGACTGGACGGCACCACTAACCACCTGGCCAGTCGCTGACAGATCTGCCCGGTATTCCGCCCAACTGGTGGCCTCTAAGGGCCCGAACTCGGCCACACTCCGAGAGAGGGAATCGATGGACTCAGGCAACCGTGCCACTGCCGCCATGTGCTCCGTGTGCAGGCGCTCCGAGTCCGCAGACAAGTCTTCGAGGCGTTCCATCTCCTCGGCGAAGAGCATCTCCTGACTGGAGGCCGGACTCTCCCTCTGGGGAGAAGGCCATCGAGCTGGCCGACCCTTCCTGCGTTGCTGGAGGCCGCTGGGCCCAGCAATTGGACTCCACTCCGACGCATCCCCCCTCTGGGGAGAAGGCCGCCGAGCTTCCACCCCCCTCCCGCCTTTCTGCAGCACACAGGTCCCAGGAGCTCCCCTCCCCTTCGACACTTCCGCCACGCTGCCCTCCAGGGAAGACGTGTCCCCTACATTGGCCTGGGTGGCCGCGGCTGAGGGTTCCCCTGATGGGCCGCCTTCCTCTTGCTCCTCCTCCTGCTCCTCCTCGGAGGGTCTGTCACTGGCAAGTTGATGGACCTCCTCTTGACCATCTGAAAGCAGGAAGGCACAAGAGTAGCTTTAGAGTGAGGAGAGGGCGTCAGTGCGGGATGCATGAGTGGTGGCATTCAGCGCATTGGTCGGACAGTGGCAAAGGATGTAGATCTGATGCGCAAGTGGGATGAGAGAGGTGCAAAAGGTGATGTCCTTACCATTGCTGCCCAGAACAGGGTCGGCATCTCCACATGCAACGGGCCCAATCACCCGGCCAACCATGAGGCGCTCCACGCGATGTTGCAGGTCGGTGAGTGGCTGGATATGGGGTCATCCTCCCCCGGTTGCAGTCCGGCTCTTGCGATTATTCGCCAGCTTGGCCTGCAAGAGAAAGGACGGCCTCTAAGTACAGTGTGTCGCCGTGATCTTGTGTGCAATGCCTCCCATGGTGGAATAGCCTGGCCAGTGTGTCGCCATGATCTGGTGTGCAATGCCTCCCATGGTGGAATAGTTTGGCCAGTGTGTCGCCATGATCTGGTGTGCAATGCCTCCCATGGTGGAATAGCTTTGCCAGTGTGTTCAGTGCAGAATGTGCAATTGATGCTCATGCCTGTGCCATAGCTGCTGGATGAGGGCTGGCCATTAGAGCTTTCAGGTCCCTTTGCCCATAATGTGAGGTGCACATGCAAGGATGAGGAGGTCATTGGAAAGGGTACTCACCCTGACAATGCGTGTGAGGTCATTTAACTTTTTGCGGCATTGGGCACCGGTCCTGGGGACGTCGCTGTTGGCTGACAGCTTGCTGGCGACATGCCTCCAGGCTCTCCTGTAGACGCAGACCGTCGCCTTCTTGCCATTGTCCGGGTACAAAACATGGCGCCTCTTCTCCACAGCAGCAAGTAGCACACTCAGATCACGCTCTGAGAAGCGCTGCACACGTTCACAGGCCTTCTCCATGTCTTCAGGCGCTATTTGGGTCCAGCAGCAGTGTTCAGGCCTAGCTGGAGGGCTCCACTATCCAGGGCGTGGCAGCAGACACAGTCGACCCTTCCCCCTTAAGAGCTGGCCGGCGCCAGGGTGTCTGCTGTCAATCACGAGATGGCCGCACCTGCACTGCGCCCAGCCTCGGCGCTATCGATCACCACCTCCGGCTTAGCGCCCAAAGAGAGGCATCCAGCAGCAGTTTTAGCGCTCGCCCGAACTAGTAGGGCGAAGCTAATGAATATCGGAGAAGTGACCTAGATTTGGCGGCCGCCGCAAACTTTAGCGGACGCCCCACTTTAGCGCCCCAAAAGTGGCGTCAATGAATTTCTAGGCCCTAGTGTATTGACATATTTCATGTGAACACACAAAGCAAGGTTAAAAAACCTTGATCATGATAATGATAATGTAAGTTCATTAAGTGTTACAGTTAAAATGCAGATTAATACAAAGAAAACATGTTGTCAGTTAAAAGTAAAATACTTTTGTTTTAAGAAAAGGAGATGTAATGATATCAGCAAATAGAGATGGTATTTGCCTGTTTGATTATGATACCTTATCAGCATGTTTGCATGTATTGATTGCTTGTGCCTGACCAGCAGAGGGCATGTGGCCGAGACAAGCAAGGCAGTTCAGTTTGGTTTCAGTTTCATTCTAGATGCAACCTCAAGCATCGTGTCTCCTGTAAAGCTGTATAAAGAGTTGAACATACTTTAGATAAAAAGTCATTCTCTTTCATAAATGTCTCGTCATTGAACCCACAAAGAAATCAATACAACTTCAACCACCTGTTTAACCTAGTCTTAAATGTTGAGATGGTCTCTGCCTCAGTCAGTAACTCCAGTGCTGCATTCCACAGCCTTACGATCCTCTCTGTAAAAAGTTTTCCCCTGCTCTAGGAACATAGGAGCAGGAGGAGGCCATTCAACCCCTCCTGCCTGCTCCGCCATTCAATGAGATCATGGCTGATCTGCGACCCAACTCCATTGGCCTTTGGCCAAATCTCTTACATTTAATCTTCCATTTATGACCACTCCTTCTGGACCTCTCAGCCACTGAATTTGAGGTACCGTGACAGCCCAAACAGCTATTTTTGACGGTTAAGTATTTTCAATTCTGTTTTTTTCAAGTATAATATATTGGGCCAGAAATTCGTGACCAAATGCGTGAGTACGGTCGGGGTACTCACGCATCTGGCCATTGGAAATGCCGGCGTTCAGCATGCACAGCGCATGCGGGGAACGCCGGTATTTCCAGTCCTCGGAACAAAGGGGTTCATAGGCACAGCGCGTGCGACTGCACAGGCAGCGCTTGCGCAGTGAACTTCGTAGATTTCATTCATGGATTCAGTGAGGGTAAGTCCTTACAAGTTACACTTGAAAAAAGCAGGTGTAAAGTTGTTCCAAGGCTGCGGAGGAAGATATATTTTATCGTGGAGCTTCTGAAAGGCAATATTTTTGTTTGGGAAAGGGAGGGAAGTTATTTTAAGAAATTTTAAGTAAGTTTTAAAGTTTAAATTTTTTTTTTTAAATGGGTTTTCAGAACGGTAGGTAGAAGGAGCAATTGTGGCTGTGTGAATGGAATGTGAAAATGAGTGTTCTAAAATGAGTAATGTAACATTTCCAGCACTTTTAAGAAAGAAACTTTTCATCAGTAATAAGTAATTATGTATGTATGTCCGCATATATTCCTTTACGTATATGTATGTATGTTTTATATTCCTTTACTTATGTGTATGAATGTATGTTTTTAATTATGATTTTCCAATAAGTTACTTTCTCTGAAAGTCATAATTAAATAATACATTCATACACATAAGTAAAGGAATATATACATAACACGCAAAGGAATATATACAGACATAAATACTTTCAGAAGCTCCACGATAAGAAATATCTTCCTCCGCAGCCTCTGGAGCAACTGTACCCATGCTTTTTTCATGTGTAAGTTGTAAGGACTTGACCTCACTGAAAGCATGAATGAAAGCGGCGAATTTTACTGCGCACGCGTTCTGCCTCTGAACCCCTTCGTTCAGAGGACAGGAAATGCCGGTTTTCCCCGCATGCGCTGTGCATGCTGAAAACCGGCATTTCCTCCGGCCAGACGCGTAAGTACCCCGACCGTACTCGCGCATTTGGAAGGGAATTACTGGGCCAACATTTTACATGTCAATAAAATGAAAAATTTAACAATTGCATGATTTGCCCCCTCGCATCTGCGACTGAGGGTCCAAGGAGGTGCATTGCGCAAGAGGTCATCATCGTACATATCCTCACACTGTTCCCTTTCGGGAACTGTATGAAGTGGTGGAAGGATTTATGGCCGTGATTAACGCTCATTCCGTGACCGTAACCATCTTTGAACCAGCCATTCGGGTGGTTAGTCCTATGGCGTGAGGGTTTTACGGGCTCCCACAACCCATCTGAGGGGGGGGGCCACCCACACCCACGGACGCAAGTATCCCGCTGGATGTCCACCCAGAATTTATAGTTGGAGCTCTGACTCCACTTGCCGGGACTGTCTGGAGTGGGGTTCGAAACCCTACTCCTTCTGGCCCAGCGGCGGGGATGCTTACTGCTACGTAAAAGGCCCACTCCGCACAAAAGGTGACACCCATACGTTTCCTGCGCCTTTTCCCTCCCCGTGACTGGAGCCCTATGCTGCCACTTGAAAGACCAAGCTATCATCTGCCCTTTTTGCGGCGCCTTTGACTTCTCATTACCAATGATGAGCAGGCGCTGCGCCTCCACCTCCTTGAGGAGATTGCTGAGGTCATCATCAGTTCAATTGTGAGTTCTTTTAATGCCGTGAATTGTGCTCATTCCAGCCATTTCACGTTGCTAATCGGATTGGGCCTTTGGCATAGCGGTAGGATCCCCGCCGCTGGGCCAGATCAGGGTAGGGTTGCGAACCCCGCTCCAGACAGTCCCGGCAAGTGGAGTCGGAGCTCCGGCTCTAAATTCTGGGTTGACATCCAGTGGGATATTTGCGTCCGCGGGTATGGGTGGCCCCCCCTCCTTGTATAGCTTGTGGGAGCCTGTAAAACCCTCCCGCCATAGGACTAACCGCCCTAATAGCTGGTTCAAAGATGGTTACGGTCACGGAATGAGCGTTAATCATGGCCATAAATCCTTCCACCACTTCATACAGTTCCCCAAAGGGAACAGTGTGAAGACACGTATGACGACGACATTGCTAAATAAATAATTGGAATTAAAAAAATTCTTTTAGGGCTTTTAAAAGTCTTTAAATTGCTTTAATTCTGTTTAAAACTACTTCAGATTCTTCAAAATAATGTAAACATTTTTAAAAGTTTATAAAAGTTACCAAAATCTTCAAAAAACTTCCAAAAACCTATTTAAACTGCTGCTTTGCATGTAAAAATGCTTAGCAGCTTGGCAGAAACATTGGGGGCGTGTCCTGTGAAACTGAGACCTCAAGGGGCGTGTCTCAGTTGCACAGCGCGCTCCTGGCTTCGCGCTGGCTGCACTCCTGGGCGGCGTGACGTCATACGCTGCCCGGGATTCTTCTTTTTGAAACACGAATTCCAGGCGTCCCTGGAGGTGATCGGCAGGCGCGTCGGGTAAGTGCAAATCGGGACCTTGCACGCGCGGCAAGCCCCGTTCATGAATTTCTGGCCCCTTATGTACTCATGAACCTTTGATTGCTTCCAATAAGTTCCTCCAATCAGTAGCATGGCGGAAACAGGTCCCGCCCAAAAATCTGATCCTCAAAATTTGCTTGCACCAGCATTAGACTCTGACCACTCCAAAACCAGTGCAGATTATCAACCTTTTTATTCCTTAGTGCAGGGGTCTGAGATTGAAACAACTTGCATTTATAAAGCATCTTTCTTGACCTCAGGATACACTAAAAATGACACAAAGGTGAGATGTTAAACCCCGTCTGCATATTTAAGTTGTCATAATAGATTTCATGGCACTTTTTGAAGAAGAGCAGGGGATTTCTGGCCAGCATTTATCTCATAACCAACACCACTAAACAGATTATCTAGTCATTATCTTATTGCTGTTTGTGGGGTCTTGCTGTGTGCAAATTGGCTGCCGCGTTTCCCTACGTTACAACAGTGACTACACTTCAAAAGTACTTCATTGGCTGTTAAGCTCTTTGGGATGTCCCAAGGATGTGAAAAGTTCGATATAAATGCAAGTCCTATCTTTCTGGCTGCAATGGTCATCTGCATTTAGTGACAAGAGGTGCTTGAGCCCATTTTCTGCATTAGCTTTATTAAGGGCCCAGATTTGATAACAGATTACTTAAATGAACACAGTTTTTTAGTATTTGCATCAGGTTTGCTCATTTTACGTTATGTATCCATTTTGAAAGGGAGTAAAGAAAACTCCAGAAGCAAAGATGCTCTTAAATTGTCACAGACTTTGTATGTTTTTTTTTGGCCAGTTTACAGAACTCTTTTAGTATTGTGTGGTTTTTATTAGTTTTTTATTTATAATATATTTTTGTGAAACAATTTTGGAGGCTTTTTTTAACTCTTTAAAATAAGTTTCTTTTTAAAGTGCTTAAAATACCGAGTGAAGGAAGGTATGCCAGGGAGAGCCGAAGAGGAAGGAAGGTGTGCGAGGGAGATCAGGAAGATGAAGGAAGGTGTGCGAGGGAGATCAGGAGATGAAGGAAGGTGTGCCAGGGAGATCCGGAGATGAAGGAAGGTGTGCGAGGGAGATCAGGAGATGAAGGAAGGTGTGCGAGGGAGATCAGGAGATGAAGGAAGGTGTGCCAGGGAGATCAGGAGATGAAGGAAGGTGTGCCAGGGAGATCCGGAGATGACGGAAGGTGTGCGAGGGAGATCAGGAGATGAAGGAAGGTGTGCCAGGGAGATCAGGAGACGAAGGAAGGTGTGCCAGGGAGGTCCGGAGATGAAGGAAGGTGTACGAGGGAGATCAGGAAGATGAAGGAAGGTGTGCCAGGGAGATCAGGAGATGAAGGAAGGTGTGCCAGGGAGATCAGAAGATGAAGGAAGGTGTGCGAGGGAGATCAGGAAGATGAAGGAAGGTGTGCCAGGGAGATCAGGAGATGAAGGAAGGTGTACGAGGGAGATCAGGTAGATGAAGGAAGGTGTACCAGGGAGATCAGGAGACGAAGGAAGGTGGGCCAGGGAGATGCGGAGATGAAGGAAGGTGTGCGAGGGAGATCAGGAAGATGATGGAAGGTGTGCCAGGGAGATCAGGATATGAAGGAAGGTGTGCAAGGGAGATCAGGATATGAAGGAAGGTGTGCGAGGGAGATCAGGAGATGAAGGAAGGTGTGCCAGGGAGATCAGGAAAATGAAGGAAGGTGTGCCAGGGAGATCAGGAGATGAAGGAAGGTGTGCGAGGGAGATCAGGAAGATGAAGGGAGGTGTGCCAGTGAGATCAGGAAGATTAAGGAAGGTGTGCGAGGGAGATCCGGAAGATGAAGGAAGGTATGCCAGGGAGATCAGGAAGATGAAGGAAGGTGTGTGAGGGAGATCAGGAAGATGAAGGAAGGTTTGCGAGGGAGATCAGGAAGATGAAAGAAGGTATGCCAGGAAGATCAGGAAGATGAGGGAAGGTGTGCCAGGGAGACCAGGAAGATGAAGGAAGGTGTGCCAGGGAGACCAGGAAGATGAAGGAACGTGTGCGAGGAAGATCAGCAAGATGAAGGAAGGTGAGCGAGGCAGATCAGCAAGATGAAGGAAGGTGTGCGAGGGAGAGCAGGAAGATGAAGGATGGTGTGCCAGGGAGATCAGGAAGATGAAGGAAGGTGTGCGAGGGAGAGCAGGAAGATGAAGGATGGTGCGCCAGGGAGATCAGGAAGATGAAGGATGGTGTGCCAGGGAGATCAGGAAGATGAAGGATGGTGTGCCAGGGAGATCAGGAAGATGAAGGAAGGTGTGCGAGGGAGAGCAGGAAGATGAAGGATGGTGCGCCAGGGAGATCAGGAAGATGAAGGATGGTGTGCGAGGGAGATCGGGAAGATGAAGGAAGGTGTGCGAGGGAGATCAGGAAGATGAAGGAAGGTGTGCGAGGGAGAGCAGGAAGCTGAAGGATGGTGTGCCAGGGAGATCAGGAAGATGAAGGATGGTGTGCCAGGGAGATCAGGAAGATGAAGGATGGTGTGCCAGGGAGATCAGGAAGATTAAGGAAGGTGTGCGAGGGAGATCAGGAAGATTAAGGGAGGTGTGCCAGGAAGATCAGGAAGATGGAATGTTGGCTTTTATTGCTAGGGGGTTGGAATATAAAAACAGGGAGGTATTGCTGCAGTTGTACAAGGTATTGGTGAGGCCGCACCTGGAATACTGCATACAGTTTTGGTGTCCATACTTAAGAAAAGTCATACTTGCTCTCGAGTCAGTACAAAGAAGGTTCACTCGGTTAATCCCGGGGATGAGGGGGTGGTCATATGAGGAGAGGTTGAGTAGATTGGGACTCTACTCATTGGAGTTCAGAAGAATGAGAGGCGATCTTATTGAAACATATAAGATTGTGAAGGGGCTTGATCGGGTGGATGCGGTGAGGATGTTCCCAATGATGGGTGAAACTAGAACTAGGGGGCATAATCTTAAAATAAGGGGCTGCTCATTCAAAACTGAGATGAGGAGAAACTTCTTCACTCAGAGGGTGGTAGGTTTGTGGAATTTGCTGCCCCAGAAAGCTGTGGAAGCTACATCATTAAATAAATTTAAAACAGAAATAGATAGTTTCCTAGAAGTAAAGGGAATAAAGGGTTACGGGGAGCAGGCAGGAAATTGGACATGAGTCTGGGTTCGGAATGGTCATGGCCCTGTGGGTAGTGGAGCGGGCCCAGGGGCCGTGTAGCCTTGTTCTGCTCCTACTGTGTTCTAATTCTGTTAGATTTCAGGAGATGGTTTTATTCCTGTTCCTGGCTGGGGTGGAGATCGCCTTTACAGAAGGTAAGTACTGTAGAAAATATAGGGACAGAGTGATCTCCTGGAAGAATTTCGATCGCCTAGATGGGTCGGAGAGGAATTTCCCAGATTTTTTTCTCCCAAATTGGCCATTGGGTCTTTATCTGGTTTTTCGCCTCTCCCGGGAGATCACATGGGTTCGGGTGGATGCAGAGTGATAGAAGATTTGAGGTTAGGATCAGATCAGCCATGATCTTATTGAATGGTGGAGCAGGCTCGAGGGGCCGATTGGCCTACTCTTGCTCCTATTTCTTATGTTCTTATGTATGGCATGGAGATCCGGAAGATGAAGGGAGGTATGCGAGGAAGATCAGGAAGATGAAGGAAGCTTTCTGAGGGAGATCAGGAAGATGAAGGGAGGTGTGCCAGGGAGTTCAGGGAGATGAAGGGAGGTATGCGAGGAAGATCAGGAAGATGAAGGAAGGTTTGTGAGGGAGATCAGGGAGATGAAGGGAGGTGTGCCAGGGAGATCAGGAAGATTAAGGGAGGTTTGCGAGGGAGATCTGGAAGATGAAGGAATGTTTGTGAGGGAGATCGACAGATGAAGTTAGGTATGCGAGGCAGATCAGGAAGATTAAGGGCGGTTTGCGAGGGAGATCAAGAAGATGAAGGAAGGTTTGCCAGGGAGATTAGGAAGATGAAGTGAGATGTGCCAGGGAGCACAGGAGATGAAGGAAGGTGTGCGAGGGAGATCAGGAGATGAAGGAAGGTGTGCCAGGGAGATCAGGAAGATGAAGGAAGGTGTGCCAGGGAGATCAGGAGATGAAGGAAGGTGTGCGAGGGAGATCAGGAAGATGAAGGGAGGTGTGCCAGGGAGATCAGGAAGATTAAGGAAGGTGTGCGAGGGAGATCCGGAAGATGAAGGAAGGTATACCAGGGAGATCAGGAAGATGAAGGAAGGTGTGCGAGGGAGATCAGGAAGATGAAGCAAGGTTTGCGAGGGAGATCAGCAAGATGAAAGAAGGTATGCCAGGAAGATCAGGAAAAAGAGGGAAGGTGTGCCAGGGAGACCAGGAAGATGAAGGAAGGTGTGCGAGGGAGATCAGCAAGATGAAGGAAGGTGTGCCAGGGAGATCAGGAAGATTAAGGAAGGTGTGCGAGGGAGATCAGGAAGATGAAGGAAGGTGTGCGAGGGAGATCAGGAAGATGAAGGAAGGTGTGCGAGGGAGAGCAGGAAGATGAAGGATGGTGTGCCAGGGAGATCAGGAAGATGAAGGAATGTGTGCCAGGGAGATCAGGAAGATGAAGGATAGTCTGCCAGGGAGATCAGGAAGATGAAGGAAGGTGTGCGAGGGAGATCAGGAAGATGAAGGGAGGTGTGCCAGGAAGATCAGGAAGATGAACGAAGGTATGGCATGGAGATCCGGAAGATGAAGGGAGGTATGCGAGGAAGATCAGGAAGATGAAGGAAGGTTTCTGAGGGAGATCAGGAAGATGAAGGGAGGTGTGCCAGGGAGTTCAGGGAGATGAAGGGAGGTATGCGAGGAAGATCAGGAAGATGAAGGAAGGTTTGTGAGGGAGATCAGGGAGATGAAGGGAGGTGTGCCAGGGAGATCAGGAAGATTAAGGGAGGTTTGCGAGGGAGATCTGGAAGATGAAAGAATGTTTGTGAGGGAGATCGGTAGATGAAGGTAGGTATGCGAGGGAGATCAGGAAGATTAAGGGCGGTTTGCGAGGGAGATCAAGAAGATGAAGGAAGGTTTGCCAGGGAGATTAGGATGATGAAGGAAGGTGTGCGAGGGAGATCAGGAGATGAAGGAAGGTGTGCCAGGGAGATCAGGAAGATGAAGGAAGGTGTGCCAGGGAGATCAGGAAGATGAAGGGAGGTGTGCCAGGGAGATCAGGAAGATTAAGGAAGGTGTGCGAGGGAGATCCGGAAGATGAAGGAAGGTATGCCAGGGAGATCAGGAAGATGAAGGAAGGTGTGCGAGGGAGATCAGGAAGATGAAGGAAGGTTTGCGAGGGAGATCAGGAAGATGAAAGACGGTATGCCAGGAAGGTCAGGAAGATGAGGGAAGGTGTGCCAGGGAGACCAGGAAGATGAAGAAAGGTGTGCAAGGGAGATCAGCAAGATGAAGGAAGGTGTGCGAGGGAGATCAGGACGATTAAGGCAGGTGTGCCAGGGAGATCAGAAAGATTAAGGATGGTGTGCCAGGGAGATCAGGAAGATGAAGGAAGGTGTGCGAGGGAGCGCAGGAAGATGAAGGATGGTGCTCCAGGGAGATGAGGAAGATGAAGGATGGTGTGCCAGGGAGATCAGGAGATGAAGGAAGGTGTGCGAGGGAGATCAGGAAGATGAAGGAAGGTGTGCGAGGGAGAGCAGGAAGATGAAGGATGGTGTGCCAGGGAGATCAGGATATGAAGGAAGGTGTGCAAGGGAGATCAGGATATGAAGGAAGGTGTGCGAGGGAGATCAGGAGATGAAGGAAGGTGTGCCAGGGAGATCAGGAAGATGAAGGAAGGTGTGCCAGGGAGATCAGGAGATGAAGGAAGGTGTGCGAGGGAGATCAGGAAGATGAAGGGAGGTGTGCCAGTGAGATCAGGAAGATTAAGGAAGGTGTGCGAGGGAGATCCGGAAGATGAAGGAAGGTATGCCAGGGAGATCAGGAAGATGAAGGAAGGTGTGCGAGGGAGATCAGGAAGATGAAGGAAGGTTTGCGAGGGAGATCAGGAAGATGAAAGAAGGTATGCCAGGAAGATCAGGAAGATGAGGGAAGGTGTGCCAGGGAGACCAGGAAGATGAAGGAAGGTGTGCCAGGGAGACCAGGAAGATGAAGGAACGTGTGCGAGGAAGATAAGCAAGATGAAGGAAGGTGAGCGAGGCAGATCAGCAAGATGAAGGAAGCTGTGCGAGGGAGAGCAGGAAGATGAAGGATGGTGTGCCAGGGAGATCAGGAAGATGAAGGAAGGTGTGCGAGGGAGAGCAGGAAGATGAAGGATGGTGCGCCAGGGAGATCAGGAAGATGAAGGATGGTGTGCCAGGGAGATCAGGAAGATGAAGGATGGTGTGCCAGGGAGATCAGGAAGATGAAGGAAGGTGTGCGAGGGAGAGCAGGAAGATGAAGGATGGTGCGCCAGGGAGATCAGGAAGATGAAGGATGGTGTGCGAGGGAGATCGGGAAGATGAAGGAAGGTGTGCGAGGGAGATCAGGAAGATGAAGGAAGGTGTGCGAGGGAGAGCAGGAAGCTGAAGGATGGTGTGCCAGGGAGATCAGGAAGATGAAGGATGGTGTGCCAGGGAGATCAGGAAGATGAAGGATGGTGTGCCAGGGAGATCAGGAAGATTAAGGAAGGTGTGCGAGGGAGATCAGGAAGATTAAGGGAGGTGTGCCAGGAAGATCAGGAAGATGGAATGTTGGCTTTTATTGCTAGGGGGTTGGAATATAAAAACAGGGAGGTATTGCTGCAGTTGTACAAGGTATTGGTGAGGCCGCACCTGGAATACTGCATACAGTTTTGGTGTCCATACTTAAGAAAAGGCATACTTGCTCTCGAGTCAGTACAAAGAAGGTTCACTCGGTTAATCCCGGGGATGAGGGGGTGGTCATATGAGGAGAGGTTGAGTAGATTGGGACTCTACTCATTGGAGTTCAGAAGAATGAGAGGCGATCTTATTGAAACATATAAGATTGTGAAGGGGCTTGATCGGGTGGATGCGGTGAGGATGTTCCCAATGATGGGTGAAACTAGAACTAGGGGGCATAATCTTAAAATAAGGGGCTGCTCATTCAAAACTGAGATGAGGAGAAACTTCTTCACTCAGAGGGTGGTAGGTTTGTGGAATTTGCTGCCCCAGAAAGCTGTGGAAGCTACATCATTAAATAAATTTAAAACAGAAATAGATAGTTTCCTAGAAGTAAAGGGAATAAAGGGTTACGGGGAGCAGGCAGGAAATTGGACATGAGTCTGGGTTCGGAATGGTCATGGCCCTGTGGGTAGTGGAGCGGGCCCAGGGGCCGTGTAGCCTTGTTCTGCTCCTACTGTGTTCTAATTCTGTTAGATTTCAGGAGATGGTTTTATTCCTGTTCCTGGCTGGGGTGGAGATCGCCTTTACAGAAGGTAAGTACTGTAGAAAATATAGGGACAGAGTGATCTCCTGGAAGAATTTCGATCGCCTAGATGGGTCGGAGAGGAATTTCCCAGATTTTTTTCTCCCAAATTGGCCATTGCGTCTTTATCTGGTTTTTCGCCTCTCCCGGGAGATCACATGGGTTCGGGTGGATGCAGAGTGATAGAAGATTTGAGGTTAGGATCAGATCAGCCATGATCTTATTGAATGGTGGAGCAGGCTCGAGGGGCCGATTGGCCTACTCTTGCTCCTATTTCTTATGTTCTTATGTATGGCATGGAGATCCGGAAGATGAAGGGAGGTATGCGAGGAAGATCAGGAAGATGAAGGAAGCTTTCTGAGGGAGATCAGGAAGATGAAGGGAGGTGTGCCAGGGAGTTCAGGGAGATGAAGGGAGGTATGCGAGGAAGATCAGGAAGATGAAGGAAGGTGTGCGAGGGAGATCAGGAAGATGAAGCAAGGTTTGCGAGGGAGATCAGCAAGATGAAAGAAGGTATGCCAGGAAGATCAGGAAAAAGAGGGAAGGTGTGCCAGGGAGATCAGGAAGATTAAGGAAGGTGTGCGAGGGAGATCCGGAAGATGAAGGAAGGTATACCAGGGAGATCAGGAAGATGAAGGAAGGTGTGCGAGGGAGATCAGGAAGATGAAGCAAGGTTTGCGAGGGAGATCAGCAAGATGAAAGAAGGTATGCCAGGAAGATCAGGAAAAAGAGGGAAGGTGTGCCAGGGAGACCAGGAAGATGAAGGAAGGTGTGCGAGGGAGATCAGCAAGATGAAGGAAGGTGTGCCAGGGAGATCAGGAAGATTAAGGAAGGTGTGCGAGGGAGATCAGGAAGATGAAGGAAGGTGTGCGAGGGAGATCAGGAAGATGAAGGAAGGTGTGCGAGGGAGAGCAGGAAGATGAAGGATGGTGTGCCAGGGAGATCAGGAAGATGAAGGAATGTGTGCCAGGGAGATCAGGAAGATGAAGGATGGTCTGCCAGGGAGATCAGGAAGATGAAGGAAGGTGTGCGAGGGAGATCAGGAAGATGAAGGGAGGTGTGCCAGGAAGATCAGGAAGATGAACGAAGGTATGGCATGGAGATCCGGAAGATGAAGGGAGGTATGCGAGGAAGATCAGGAAGATGAAGGAAGGTTTCTGAGGGAGATCAGGAAGATGAAGGGAGGTGTGCCAGGGAGTTCAAGGAGATGAAGGGAGGTATGCGAGGAAGATCAGGAAGATGAAGGAAGGTTTGTCAGGGAGATCAGGGAGATGAAGGGAGGTGTGCCAGGGAGATCAGGAAGATTAAGGGAGGTTTGCGAGGGAGATCTGGAAGATGAAAGAATGTTTGTGAGGGAGATCGGTAGATGAAGGTAGGTATGCGAGGGAGATCAGGAAGATTAAGGGCGGTTTGCGAGGGAGATCAAGAAGATGAAGGAAGGTTTGCCAGGGAGATTAGGATGATGAAGGAAGGTGTGCGAGGGAGATCAGGAGATGAAGGAAGGTGTGCCAGGGAGATCAGGAAGATGAAGGAAGGTGTGCCAGGGAGATCAGGAAGATGAAGGGAGGTGTGCCAGGGAGATCAGGAAGATTAAGGAAGGTGTGCGAGGGAGATCCGGAAGATGAAGGAAGGTATGCCAGGGAGATCAGGAAGATGAAGGAAGGTGTGCGAGGGAGATCAGGAAGATGAAGGAAGGTTTGCGAGGGAGATCAGGAAGATGAAAGACGGTATGCCAGGAAGGTCAGGAAGATGAGGGAAGGTGTGCCAGGGAGACCAGGAAGATGAAGAAAGGTGTGCAAGGGAGATCAGCAAGATGAAGGAAGGTGTGCGAGGGAGATCAGGACGATTAAGGCAGGTGTGCCAGGGAGATCAGAAAGATTAAGGATGGTGTGCCAGGGAGATCAGGAAGATGAAGGAAGGTGTGCGAGGGAGCGCAGGAAGATGAAGGATGGTGCTCCAGGGAGATGAGGAAGATGAAGGATGGTGTGCCAGGGAGATCAGGAGATGAAGGAAGGTGTGCGAGGGAGATCAGGAAGATGAAGGAAGGTGTGCGAGGGAGAGCAGGAAGATGAAGGATGGTGTGCCAGGGAGATCAGGAAGATGAAGGATGGTGTGCCAGGGAGATGAGGAAGATGAAGGATGGTGTGCCAGGGAGATCAGGAAGATTAAGGAAGGTGTGCGAGGGAGATCAGGAAGATGAAGGGAGGTGTGCCAGGAAGATCAGGAAGAGGAAGGAAGGTATGGCGTGGAGATCCGGAAGATGAAGGGATGTATGCGAGGAAGATCAGGAAGATGAAGGAAGGTTTCTGAGGGAGATCAGGAAGATGAAGGGAGGTGTGCCAGGGAGATCAGGAAGATTAAGGGAGGTTTGCGAGGGAGATCTGAAAGATGAAGGAATGTTTGTGAGGGAGATCGGTAGATGAAGGTAGGTATGCGAGGGAGATCAGGAAGATTAAGGGCGGTTTGCGAGGGAGATCAAGAAGATGAAGGAAGGTTTGCCAGGGAGATTAGGAAGATGAAGGGAGGTGTGCCAGGGAGATCAGGAGATGAAGGAAGGTGTGCGAGGGAGATCAGGAAGATTAAGGAAGGTGTGCGAGGGAGATCAGGAAGATGAAGGAAGGTGTGCGAGGGAGAGCAGGAAGATGATGGATGGTGTGCCAGGGAGATGAGGAAGATGAAGAATGGTGTGCCAGGGAGATCAGGAAGATGAAGGGTGGTGTGCCAGGGAGATCAGGAAGATTAAGGAAGGTGTGCGAGGGAGATCAGGAAGATGAAAGAAGGTATGCCAGGAAGATCAGGAAAATGAGGGAAGGTGTGCCAGGGAGACCAGGAAGATGAAGGAAGGTGTGCGAGGGAGATCAGCAAGATGAAGGAAGGTGTGCCAGGGAGATCAGGAAGATTAAGGAAGGTGTGCGAGGGAGATCAGGAAGATGAAGGAAGGTGAGCGAGGGAGATCAGGAAGATGAAGGAAGGTGTGCGAGGGAGAGCAGGAAGATGATGGATGGTGTGCCAGGGAGATGAGGAAGATGAAGAATGGTGTGCCAGGGAGATCAGGAAGATGAAGGGTGGTGTGCCAGGGAGATCAGGAAGATTAAGGAAGGTGTGCGAGGGAGATCAGGAAGATGAAGGGAGGTGTGCCAGGAAGATCAGGAAAATGAAGGAAGGTATGGCATGGAGATCCGGAAGATGAAGGGAGGTATGCGAGGAAGATCAGGAAGATGAAGGAAGGTTTCTGAGGGAGATCAGGAAGATGAAGGGAGGTGTGCCAGGGAGATCAGGAAGATTAAGGGAGGTTTGCGAGGGAGATCTGGAAGATGAAGGAATGTTTGTGAGGGAGATCGGTAGATGAAGGTAGGTATGCGAGGGAGATCAGGAAGATTAAGGGCGGTTTGCGAGGGAGATCAAGAAGATGAAGGAAGGTTTGCCAGGGAGATTAGGAAGATGAAGGGAGGTGTGCCAGGGAGATCAGGAGATGAAGGAAGGTGTGCGAGGCAGATCAGGAGATGAAGGAAGGTGTGCCAGGGAGATCAGGAAGATGAAGGAAGAGGAAGGTGTGCCAGGGAGATCAGGAGATGAAGGAAGGTGTGCGAGGGAGATCAGGAAGATGAAGGGAGGTGTGCCAGGGAGATGAGGAAGATTAAGGAAGGTGTGCGAGGGAGATCCGGAAGATGAAGGAACGTATGCCAGGGAGATCAGGAAGATGAAGGAAGGTGTGCGAGGGAGATCAGGAAGATGAAAGAAGGTATGCCAGGAAGATCAGGAAGATGAGGGAAGGTGTGACAGGGAGACCAGGAAGATGAAGGAAGGTGTGCGAGGGAGATCAGCAAGATGAAGGAAGGTGTGCGAGGGAGATCAGCAAGATGAAGGAAGGTGTGCCAGGGAGATCAGGAAGATTAAAGAAGGTGTGCGAGGGAGAGCAGGAAGATGAAGGATGGTGTGCCAGGGAGATCAGGAAGATGACGGAAGGTGTGCGAGGGAGATCAGGAAGATGAAGGAACGTGTGCGAGGGAGATCAGGAAGATGAAGGAAGGTTTGCGAGGGAGATCAGGAAGATGAAAGAAGGTATATCAGGAAGATCAGGAAGATGAGGGAAGGTGTGCCAGGGAGACCAGGAAGATGAAGGAAGGTGTGCGAGGGAGATCAGCAAGATGAAGGAAGGTGTGCGAGGGAGATCAGCAAGATGAAGGATGGTGTGCGAGGGAGAGCAGGAAGATGAAGGAAGGTGTGCGAGGGAGAGCAGGAAGATGAAGGATGGTGCGCCAGGGAGATCAGGAAGATGAAGGAAGGTGGGCGAGGGAGATCAGGAAGATGAAGGAAGGTATGCGAGGGAGAGCAGGAAGATGAAGGATGGTGTGCCAGGGAGATCAGGAAGATGAAGGAAGCTGTGCGAGGGAGATCAGGAAGATGAAGGAAGTTGTGCGAGGGAGAGCAGGAATATGAAGGATGGTGTGCCAGGGAGATCAAGAAGATGAAGGATGGTGTGCCAGGGAGATCAGGAAGATGAAGGATGGTGTGCCAGGGAGATCAGGAAGATTAAGGAAGGTGTGCGAGGGAGATCAGGAAGATGAAGGGAGGTGTGCCAGGAAGATCAGGAAGATGAAGGAAGGTATGGCATGGAGATCCGGAAGATGAAGGGAGGTATGCGAGGAAGATCAGGAAGATGAAGGAAGGTTTCTGAGGGAGATCAGGAAGATGAAGGGAGGTGTGCCAGGGTGTTCAGGGAGATGAAGGGAGGTATGCGAGGAAGATCAGGAAGATGAAGGAAGGTTTGTGAGGGAGATCAGGGAGATGAAGGGAGGTGTGCCAGGGAGATCAGGAAGATTAAGGGAGGTTTGCGAGGGAGATCTGGAAGATGAAGGAATGTTTGTGAGGGAGATCGGTAGATGAAGGTAGGTATGCGAGGGAGATCAGGAAGATTAAGGGCGGTTTGCGAGGGAGATCAAGAAGATGAAGGAAGGTTTGCCAGGGAGATTAGGAAGATGAAGGGAGGTGTGCCAGGGAGATCAGGAGATGAAGGAAGGTGTGCGAGGGAGATCAGGAGATGAAGGAAGGTGTGCCAGGGAGATCAGGAAGATGAAGGAAGGTGTGCCAGGGAGATCAGGAGATGAAGGAAGGTGTGCGAGGGAGAACAGGAAGATGAAGGGAGGTGTGCCAGGGAGATCAGGAAGATTATGGAAGGTTTGCGAGGGAGATCAGGAAGATGAAAGAAGGTATGCCAGGAAGATCAGGAAAATGAGGGAAGGTGTGCCAGGGAGACCAGGAAGATGAAGGAAGGTGTGCGAGGGAGATCAGCAAGATGAAGGAAGGTGTGCCAGGGAGATCAGGAAGATTAAGGAAGGTGTGCGAGCGAGATCAGGAAGATGAAGGAAGGTGTGCGAGGGAGAGCAGGAAGATGAAGGATGGTGTGCCAGGGAGATCAGGAAGATGAAGGATGGTGTGCCAGGGAGATCAGGAAGATGAAGGGTGGTGTGCCAGGGAAATCAGGAAGATTAAGGAAGGTGTGCGAGGGAGATCAGGAAGATGAAGGGAAGTGTGTCAGGAAGATCAGGAAGATGAAGGAAGGTATGGCATGGAGATCCGGAAGATGAAGGGAGGTATGCGAGGAAGATCAGGAAGATGAAGGAAGTTTTCTGAGGGAGATCAGGAAGATGAAGGGAGGTGTGCCAGGGAGTTCAGGGAGATGAAGGGAGGTATGCGAGGAAGATCAGGAAGATGAAGGAAGGTTTGTGAGGGAGATCAGGGAGATGATGGGAGGTGTGCCAGGGAGATCAGGAAGATTAAGGGAGGTTTGCGAGGGAGATCTGGAAGATGAAGGAATGTTTGTGAGTGAGATCTGTAGATGAAGGTAGGTATGCGAGGGAGATCAGGAAGATTAAGGGCGGTTTGCGAGGGAGATCAAGAAGATGAAGGAAGGTTTGCCAGGGAGATTAGGAAGATGAAGGGAGGTGTGCCAGGGAGATCAGGAGATGAAGGAAGGTGTGCGAGGGAGATCAGGAGATGAAGGAAGGTGTGCCAGGGAGATCAGGAAGATGACGGAAAGTGTGCCAGGGAGATCAGGAGATGAAGGAAGGTGTGCGAGGGAGATCAGGAAGATGAAGGGAGGTGTGCCAGGGAGATCAGGAAGATTAAGAGAGGTTTGCGAGGGAGATCTGGAAGATGAAGGAATGTTTGTGAGGGAGATCGGCAGATGAAGGTAGGTATGCCAGGGAGATCAGGAAGAAGAAGTAAGGTGTGCCATGGAGATCAGGAAGATGAAGGGAGGTGTGCGAGGGAGATCAGGAAGATGAAGGAAGGTTTACGAGGGAGATCAGGAAGATGAAGGAAGGTGTGCCAGGGAGATCAGGAAGATGAAGGAAGGTATGCCAGGGAGATCAGGAAGATGAAGGAAAGTGTGCGAGGGAGATCAGGAAGATGAAGGAAGGTTTGTGAGGGAGATCAGGAAGATGAAAGAAGGTATTCCAGGAAGATCAGGAAGATGAGGGAAGGTGTGCCAGGGAGACCAGGAAGATGAAGGAAGGTGTGCGAGGGAGATCAGCAAGATGAAGTAAGGTGTGCGAGGGAGATCAGCAAGATGAAGGAAGGTGTGCCAGGGAGATCAGGAAGATTAAAGAAGGTGTGCGAGGGAGAGCAGGAAGATGAAGGATGGTGTGCCAGGGAGATCAGGAAGATGAAGGAAGGTGTGCGAGGGAGAGCAGGAAGATGAAGGATGGTGTGCCAGGGAGATCAGGAAGATGATGGATGGTGTGCCAGGGAGATCAGGAAGATGAAGGAAGGTGTGCGAGGGAGATCAGGAAGATGAAGGAAGGTATGCGAGGGAGAGCAGGAAGATGAAGGATGGTGTGCCAGGGAGATCAGGAAGATGAAGGATGGTGTGCCAGGGAGAGCAGGAAGATGAAGGATGGTGTGCCAGGGAGATCAGGAAGATTAAGGAAGGTGTGCGAGGGAGATCAAGAAGATGAAGGAAGGTTTGCCAGGGATATTAGGAAGATGAAGGGAGGTGTGCCAGGGAGATCAGGAGATGAAGGAAGGTGTGCGAGGGAGATCAGGAGATGAAGGAAGGTGTGCCAGGGAGATCAGGAAGATGACGGAAAGTGTGCCAGGGAGATCAGGAGATGAAGGAAGGTGTGCGAGGGAGATCAGGAAGATGAAGGGAGGTGTGCCAGGGAGATCAGGAAGATTAAGAGAGGTTTGCGAGGGAGATCTGGAAGATGAAGGAATGTTTGTGAGGGAGATCGGCAGATGAAGGTAGGTATGCCAGGGAGATCAGGAAGAAGAAGTAAGGTGTGCCATGGAGATCAGGAAGATGAAGGGAGGTGTGCGAGGGAGATCAGGAAGATGAAGGAAGGTTTACGAGGGAGATCAGGAAGATGAAGGAAGGTGTGCCAGGGAGATCAGGAAGATGAAGGAAGGTATGCCAGGGAGATCAGGAAGATGAAGGAAAGTGTGCGAGGGAGATCAGGAAGATAAAGGAAGGTTTGTGAGGGAGATCAGGAAGATGAAAGAAGGTATTCCAGGAAGATCAGGAAGATGAGGGAAGGTGTGCCAGGGAGACCAGGAAGATGAAGGAAGGTGTGCGAGGGAGATCAGCAAGATGAAGTAAGGTGTGCGAGGGAGATCAGCAAGATGAAGGAAGGTGTGCCAGGGAGATCAGGAAGATTAAAGAAGGTGTGCGAGGGAGAGCAGGAAGATGAAGGATGGTGTGCCAGGGAGATCAGGAAGATGAAGGAAGGTGTGCGAGGGAGAGCAGGAAGATGAAGGATGGTGTGCCAGGGAGATCAGGAAGATGATGGATGGTGTGCCAGGGAGATCAGGAAGATGAAGGAAGGTGTGCGAGGGAGATCAGGAAGATGAAGGAAGGTATGCGAGGGAGAGCAGGAAGATGAAGGATGGTGTGCCAGGGAGATCAGGAAGATGAAGGATGGTGTGCCAGGGAGAGCAGGAAGATGAAGGATGGTGTGCCAGGGAGATCAGGAAGATTAAGGAAGGTGTGCGAGGGAGATCAGGAAGATGAAGGGAGGTGTGCCAGGAAGATCAGGAAGATGAAGGAAGGTGTGGCATGGAGATCCGGAAGATGAAGGGAGGTATGCGAGGAAGATCAGGAAGATGAAGGAAGGTTTCTGAGGGAGATCAGGAAGATGAAGGGAGGTGTGCCAGCGAGTTCAGGGAGATGAAGGGAGGTTTGCGAGGGAGATCAGGAAGATGAAGGAAGGTTTGTGAGGGAGATCAGGGAGATGAAGGGAGGTGTGCCAGGGAGATCAGGAAGATTAAGGGAGGTTTGCGAGGGAGATCTGGAAGATGAAGGAATGTTTGTGAGGGAGATCGGCAGATGAAGGTAGGTATGCGAGGGAGATCAGGAAGAAGAAGTAAGGTGTGCCATGGAGATCAGGAAGATGAAGGAAGGTTTGCGAGGGAGATCAGGAAGATGAAGGAGGGTGTGCCAGGGAGATCAGGAAGATGAAGGGAGGTGTGCCAGGCGTCGTGTCCATGCATCAATAACACACGGACTGCAGGAGAACGATAATAAGAGATGTTTACTGCACAGAGAGTATGCTGGAACTAAAAGTACAGAAGCCTGCTACTGCGTTATATACAGGTGTGGTCACTGCCGGTACTGCAGCATAAAAGCAGTTCTCTCTTAAAGGTACATACACAACAATTCCTCCCCTTTTAGATAACCAGTACATAACATTCATTTAACAATTGAATAATAACTCATTACAATTACAATTTTCTTTATACTATATACATCAGCTGAAAGTAAACATTTATAAATTGAGTCTTTTGGGAGGCTTCCTGATTCTGTCTGGATAGCGCCTTTCTCGAGCATCCTGTTCTTGCGGCGGAGTCAATTCTGGCTCATTGTCACTGGTTGGTTCGTCAGCTTCCAATACCACTGATTCTGAGGTAGACGCAACCTGTGCTTCGGGTTCATCACCAGGTGCGCATGCTCGTGGTATGGGTTTGGCTTGTTCCTGTGACTCTTGAATCTGGTCAGCATGGCATCTCACGATGCTCTCTCCAACATCCACTGTGTACATTAGTGGTCCCTGCCGTGTGCATATAGTTCCTGGCTGCCATAGTTTCTGTTCGGTAGTCGCGGGCCAAGACTGGTTGCCCTATCTTGAAGCTCCTGGTTGGCCTTTCATTGATGTGCTGGAATTGCTTATTCTCAACATCTCGTCTTATGTTTGGTTTGAGCAAGTCCAGGCGACATCGTAAACCGCGGTTAAAAAACATCATGGCTGGAGATTGGTTGGTGACTGCATGTGTCTCATTTCGGTAAGCGAACAAGAAATTATCCACCTTGTGTTGCAGTGGTATGTTGTCGTTATACATCGCCTTTATTGCTTTTTTAAAGGTTTGAACAAACCTCTCGGCCAATCCATTTGTGGCTGGATGATATGGGGCGGATGTGTAATGCTTTACCCCATTATTCCTCAAAAACCTCCTGAAATCCTCGGACACAAACTGTGGTCCATTGTCGGAGCAAATCTGTTCTCGCAAGCCAGTTCTGGCAAGCCATTCCTGGCGAAGATGGTCCATAGGACTGCAATAGTTTTCTCCGTGGTAGTGGAGGACATTTTGATGACCTCTGGCCATTTCGAATGTGCATCCACGGCGATTAAAAACATTGAGTCCATAAATGGACCAGCAAAATCAATGTGTACCCGTTGCCATGGAAATGAGGGCCACTCCTATGGGTGTAGCGGGGCCTGTGGTGGAGCGTTTTGGACTTTCTGGCATCCTGTGCATCTCTTGGTCATTTCCTCGATTTCTTTATCGATTCCCGGCCACCACACAAACGCCCTGGCTAGGCTTTTCATTTTTACCCCTCCCAGATGACCCTCATGAAGCTCATTGAGCACTCTATCTCTCAACTTGGGTGGAATTACCACTCGGGATCCGCACATCAAGGTCCCACGGCACACTGACAGCTGTTCTCTCTTTGGCGAGAATGCTGGCAACAGTGAGTCGCCATGTGCTGGCCATCCCTTCACCGTCAAATCTTAGACCCGAGAGAGTGTCGGGTCATTTCGGGTTTCCTTCTCTATACTTGAGTTTGTAACAGGTAGACATTCGATTATGGTCGAATGGAATATCTCAACAGGGTCCACTGCAGGTGCATCCTCCACCGTAGGCAGCGGCAGGCGCGACAGCCCATCAGCGTTTCCATGCTGTTTCGTGCCCTTATACTCTATGTCATATTGATGTGCTCCTAGAAAAAGGGACCATCTTTGCAGCCGTTGCGCCGTCATCACCGGAATGCCCTTCTTTGGGTTAAAAATGGAGACAAGAGGCTGGTGATCAGTCAGTAAGGTGAATTTCTGCCCGTGCAGGTAGTGATTGAACTTATTCAGCCCCCACACCAGGTTGAGGGCCTCCCTGTCAATCTGGGCATAGTTACGCTCGGCTGATATTAACGAGCGTGACGCAAAGGCTATTGGCCTCTCTGAACTGTCAAGGAATTTGTGCGACAGCACCGCTCCAATGCCGTAGGGAGACGCATCACATGCCAACCGAATCGGTAGTGATGGATTGTAGTGAGCCAATACTTCTTTTGAAGTGATTAGGCATTTACATTTCTGAAAGGCACACTTACACTCATCACTCCACTTCCATGCTACTCCAGTTTGCAGCAGGGCGTTCAGCGGGTGCAGAATTGTAGACAAATTTGGCAAGAACTTATGGTAGTAGTTCACCAACCCGAGGAACGACCTCAGTTGTGACACATTTTCCGGTGCTGGAGCCTTGACTACTGCCTCAATCTTGTCTGGGGACTTATGCAACCCCCCTTCATCAATCACGTGGCCACAATACGAGATTTGTTTCCTGAAAAACTCGCATTTGGGGCGGTTGGCTCGTAGTCCATATTCTTGTAATCTAGTGAACACCTGCTCCAGGTTGGCAAGGTGTTCACTGTCATTTCCGCCCAAATAACACTGGGTCCCTGAGATCCCTTGCAGGACTTGCTCCATCGCCTTCTGCCAAATAGCCGGAGCTGATGCTACCCCGAATACCAATTGATTGTACTGGTAAAGACCTTTGTGAGTGTTTATCATGAGGTATTTTCTAGATGATTCATCTACCTCCATTTGTAGATACGCTTGGGCCAGATCAATCTTCGTAAAGCGTTTCCCCCCAGATAGTGAGGCGAAAATATCCTCTATCCGCGGAAGTGGATAATGTACCGTGTGAACGACTGGGTTCACAGTAACCTTAAAGTCCCCACAGATGCGAACCTTCTTCGGTTCCCCAGGCGTGCTGCTCAATGATTTCTTCATTACCGGGACGATGGGTGTGGCCCACTCGCTCCAGTCCACCTTGGACAGCACACCCGAACGCTCCAGACTCTCCAGCTCTGCTTCAACGGCTGGGCGGATCGCATACGGTACTGGTCTGGCCTTAAAAAATTTTGGGTTTGCGTTATCTTCAATTTTTATCGTTGCCGTTACGCCTTTTAGAGTCCCAAGTCCTTGCTGGCACACCTCTTTTGCGTCAGTTAGAATTTTTGACAGTCGTCCAGGTGTGGCATCGTCAACTTTTTTGTTAGCCACAGTTAGTGCCTGAATGGAATGCCAATCCAATTGTATTTTTCGGATCCATTCACGCCCCAATAATGGTGGTCCTCCATCTTGCAGTATATATAGATACAGTTCCTGTGTTTCCTTGCCGTTGTATTTAACGGGCACCCTTATTTTTCTTCTGGGGTAGACTTTTTGCCCCGTATATGTCTTCAAGACAATGGACGTATCCTTCAAAGGAATGTGTGAGAATAGCCGCTCATAGTCTCATCGACTCATGACTGTTAGGGCTGATCCTGTGTCCAATTCCATCTTTACTTGGGACCCTGCTATCACGAGGGTGACCCAAATGGTTCGGTGATCCTCCTTTGTGATCACGTTGTGTAGCTTTAGACAACTTAGTCCCCTGCTCCCAGAGTCATTGTCACTACTCTGGTCTTCTGAACTACTGTCCGTCATCTTTTGTACTTTCTTGTACTTTTCCTTAGTTGTTCTTTTAGTGTTGGTTTTCTTTCCCGACCTGCAGACTCGTGCTATGTGTCCCATTTTTCCACATTGCCTGCATATTTTGTCCTTAGCCCAGCAATCCTTCTGGTCATGGGTTGTTCTGCCACAGCGATAGCACTTTTCTGCTCCATATGCCATTTCATTAGTGCTATATTCTTGCGGTTTCTGTTGTATTTCCGCAGCTCCCCGTGCTGCTGCTTCGTAGGATACTGCAACGCTGAAAGCCTTTTCTAGCGTAAGGTCCTTTTCCGAAAGTAGTCGTTTCTGGGTTCCTTCACTCTGGAGCCCACAGACAAACTTATCCCTTAAGGTATCTGCCAGTCCTGTTCCGAACTGGCAGTGTGTCGATAACTTGCGTAGTTCCGTAAGATAGTCAGCATTACTCTCGTCTTTGTGCTGGTTTCGTTTATGGAACTTGAATCTTTCTGCTATCAGCAGCGATGTAGGGTTTAGATGTTCCTGTAAGATATTGACAATCTCTTCAAAATTTTTCTCCATTGGTTTAGCTGGGGTAATTAAATTTTGCAATAGGCCGTACGTTCTTGCGCCCATCAAATTTAATAATATCGACGCCTTCTTTTCAGCGGCCACCTCATTTGCCCTGCAGTACACTTCAATTCTTTCCACATACGTGGGCCAGTCTTCTATTTCGTTATCGAAAACAGTGATGCTGCCACTCTTTGGCATCTTGGGTGGTTTAAAATGGCGCCTCCCGTGCTTTTCCTTCTTCCCCAATGGATTGAAATGGCGCCTCCCGCGCTTTTCCTTCTTCCCCAAAGGATTAAAATGGTGCCTCCCGCGCTTTTTCTTCTTCCCCCTGCTGCCAATGCTGCTCCTCGCGTTCTAACAGGTAATGGCAGCACCCCGCGGCTTTCTGCGCGTCTCTTTTTCAACGTTGCCCGACTCTTGAGCACCAGCCGCGCCCTGTGCGCTCCACCCTCTCTCTCTCTTTGTCTTCCCGACGACGCTGCTCGGCCCCCTTACAGAGCCGCTTGCCCGAGCTCTAGCCCGCCACAGTCCGGGAAGGGTCAGCGCACTACCTGCTACCAGCCCGATTTGCTGGGACACCTTGATTGGAGAACCAGGCCCAGCACTCCACAGCTTCCCCTGCAACTCTCTGGACTCCGATGGATCACTGGGCGGTTGCCCCCAGTCGACGGCCGTTGCTCTGGCTTCGACCTCCAAGAAGCTTCTTCCCAGGGATGGATCCCCATGAGGTGATGCAGTACTGCAGGTGAGTTCGAACCTGCTCGTTGCCAGTGTAGTGTCCGCACATCAATAACACACGGACTGCAGGAGAACGATAATAAGAGATGTTTACTGCACAGAGAGTATGCTGGAACTGAAAGTACAGAAGCCTGCTACTGCTTTATATACAGGTGTGGTCACTGCCGGTACTACAGCATAAAAGCAGTTGGGCTAGATTTTCAGTATAGACAGTTTTGGGGCGCTAACCTTAACGCCCGCCCGAAGTTAGCGCCCGCCCCAAAGTAGCGCCCCGTTGCCGGAAATTCAGTGGCTTCGCCCTAAGAGGTTGGTGGAGCGCTAAAAGAGGCGTTCCACTACTATCTTTAGGCGCTAAGCCGGCGGTGCAGAGCGCAACACCCGAGCTCGGGCGCAGCGCACGGCAGACACTCTGGTGCCAGTGAGCTCTTAAAGGGGAAGGGTGCATGTGTGTTTTTCAAAGGCAGAGTCTGGGGGGGAAAACAGGAGGAGGAGGAGGAGGAGGAGGTGGAGGTGGTGGTGGTGGTGGTGGTCGGAAACATAAATACACCGTTCACAACAACACACTGGATCCTTCCACACAACACATGCAGACTGCCTTTTATAGTGCAGGAGGAGTGCCCTTTAATTTGCGCTCCCCAGGGTGTGTTGCGTTCCATTTTACAAACGCTCTGGACGCCAGCCGCACAATGGCGCGGTCCGACTGAAGTTTGGATTCGGGGCGGCCAAAGGGCGTTGCACGAGGATGTGACATCATTTTCTGCGCGCGCATCCGGGCGGCCGCTAAACTTTGCGCCGGCGCTAACGGGCAACTTAATTTGGGGCGGGGCGCAAACTGCGCTGCACCCGGGCGCTACACGCATAGCACCCGAAAATCACTTCTCTTAAGGCGCTAACTGCTGGCGCAAGCAACTGAAAATCTAGCCCGTTCTCTCTTAAAGGTACATACACAACACCAGGGAGATCAGGAAGATGAAGGAAGTTATGCCAGGGAGATCAGGAAGATGAAGGAAGGTGTGCGAGGGAGAGCAGGAAGATGAAGAAAGGTGTGCCAGGGAGATCAGGAAGATGAAGGGCGATGTGCGAGGGAGATCAGGAAGATGAAGGAAGGTATGCCAGGGAGATCAGCAAATAGAAGACCAGATCTACAGATCATGGCAAACTACCTGACTAAGGAAAAATGTCTCAGCTTGCTCCAGGCTATCAAAGTAGAGCCTAGCCATCTACAGCAAGGATATCGGCAGCTAACTTGCATCATAGGCATGGAAAATGTTTGGCAAGGTCACGACTGTTGCCATTTTTTATGCCCGTGGTTCTTTTCTGCCACTGTAAACACTGCAGTATCAGCTGCTGTGCTGCCCATAGATAGGTGACTGGTCACTGATGACTGCCATGTGCAGAACCTGGTTGTTAGTAAATGACCAAATTTGCACTTCAGTACTTTGGTGTCAGAAGCACATGGAAGATGCGAACATGGCAAGGTTTTCAGTTGTATATTGAGTCCCAGTTGTGTGCTCTGATGAGATATAGGTACGCGTGGTATGCTGCCAGAGAACTGTAAGGTTGTGAGGGTTTAACATGAGTGAGCAGTAAATGTGGAACAAAATGGTCAACCTTTTCCTTCATCTTCTCCCAAGTCCTGTAGGTACTGTAGACTCCACTGAGCTTGGCTGCCACCTCCTGGCAAGCATTACACTGTTGTCCACTATTCATCTTGCTCCCAGCACAATGCACAAGATGTACTGGGATTGTATAATAATGATATTCATGACCTGGCCTCACAACATCCAATGAGATAAGCTCATAATCCATTTGACACTTAATTTGGGTCTCACGCGGTGGCCCCAGTGGCTTTTTAGCTACGATCACTGAATTGGCCGGAAAACGTATAAATGAATATAGATTGTCGTCTGGACTTTGATGGCCAGATTGTCAGGGTTTGGGCAGCATATGGCCTCTGGGTTGCAGTTTGGGATCAAGGGATATGGGGAGAAAGCAGGGACAGGGTACTGAATTTGGATGATCAGCCATGATCTCATTAAATGGCAGAACAGGCTCGAGGGGCTGAATGGCCTACTCCTGCTCCTATCTTCTATGTTTCTATGATATCCTTACCTTGGTGCCTGATATCTAAATTCAGTAAAAGCATGTTTGTAACTCTAACAACAAATTTATGACTTTCCAAAAAGATATGCACCTCTATTAAGTTCCTAATTTCATCACCAAATAGCAGATACCCTTGCACAGCTGTTTCATCATCAGCTTGTGTCCAAATATGTGGACACAAATGTTAACTTTAGTTGTCTCTCAACCTTTCTTTCCATCCATCGATTTTAGTGGACCGATAATCAGGGGCTGCTCACATGTGATTTCCTGATCTGCCCCCACTATGGGCAAGACTTTGCACTGGGAGTGCAAAAGTGGAAAATTTACCTTATAATTTATACTATACAGCATCACTACATTCATGGCTTTGTTATGTCTCATTCTGGACAAACCCCAGTCATGTAGGAATAATGAGTTGGGGTTTAGGTTTATATGTAGGAGTATGTGTGATACCTAAATTGGGTCTCAATTCTTCACATATAAATAGTCTTTTGATCTCTAAACATCTGCAGGCAGTAATTTTATAATGCCAGGTTTGATACAACTCCACCGACAATATCAAATAGTTGTTTACAACACTGATTGAAACAAGTAGACCAACTTTGGTGGCGTGTTGTGCTGCAGGTCTGAGTAATTATTTATTTTTCATAAACAGGATGTTAAATAGATTTGGAACAGACACCTCCTGCAGTTGGCTTAAGGGACATCTGACAAGTTTACAGGAATTTGGTGTTTTTGGAGTAAAAATGCACAGTATCATGAAAAAGTTGACCATCCACCATGTTGTGTTGGTGACTGTTCTACAGGCATAGCAAATAAACAACATTTTTGGTAGCTGTTGTATGTGCATCATGATACTTGCTCTCTTTCCGCTGTTTATATTATATCAAATGGATTCCAAGCTGTTTCAGTTTAGACCACAGTTCACAGATTTTTAAAAGGTAGATTCTTGGGATTACTTCATTTAAATTGGAGGTTGTCTTATGGGAACTACGAGGTTAAAAAATAAATGTGGTGAGGAAGCCTATTTGGCCTATCTTACATCATATGTCTAGAAAAGATCTGAAGACTCCTCATCACGGCATCCATTATCCCTTAAACAATTCCAAGAGTTTTCTATCTACTCGTTGATCCCATGTGTTATGTGAAGAATAATTTCCTGATATCAGTTCTAATTACCTTTCTCTAGTTTGGACATGTGCCCCTTCATCCAACTAGCGTGATTTAACTTGAAGTGATTTATCTTTTCTATACCATTTACTATTGACAATCCAGCCATCAAAGTCTATTTAAATACCTTTATAAGGTCCCTTTCCAATCTCCTTTTAAGGATAAATAGCCCAATTTGTTCCAGTCTTTCCTCATAACTCAAGTCCTCTGGCACGAGCGATCAGCCTTGTAACTATTCTCTACACTGCCTCTTGGACTTAAATGTCTCCCTTTGAGTCTTGGTGAGAAAAACTGAATAATGTACATAGGGTGGTGTGACCAGAGCGCTGTACAGTTTTAGCATCACATCCTCTGACTTGTACTCTATTGATTTAACAATATAATTAAGCATTCCATTTGCTTAGTTTATTGCTACTCTACAGTGATTTGACAACATTAGATCACTTTCAACTTTACCTTTGAATATGCACCATTCATAGAGTATATGTGCTGTCCATTTTTTCTTCCAGCATGCAATACCTTACACATAACATACCCGTATATTACTTGATCTGTACTGTAAGACATTTCCTTTCAGGGCATCACAGGTTTAAGATTCTGACCCGAGAATTATAAGTGAGTAATTGACACAAATGCGGATTCTGACTTAACTCAACTTTATTGAGACGTCAGAGATCAAAGGGTACAATACAATGTCAAAACTAAACTTGTTGCAATACAATGCCCGTCACCACTAACATATATTGCAGATAGGATATACATACGATCACCCAAGGATGGTCAGTTCATGTTGATTGTAGGTTCTTTGGGCCGACCGACCAAGTCACACCCCTCTTCCGACTGCAACCTTATCCTCATAGGTGAGATGACTGGCCAGGCCACCTCTTCCGACTGCAGTCTGATCCTCATAGGCAAGATGGCTGGCCAAACCACCTCCTTTCGACTGCAGTGAAGTTATCTTTTTGGGCGTTGTCTTTTATTTTTCTCGGTAACCCACTCTGTGCTGCAAAGTGGCGTTCCTTCCTTTCTCCGGTATGTGGGAGGAGTTGGTTGAGTTGGCATTCTTCCATTGTGTCCTGAGTCCACTGGCTATTGTCAGCTATTAACATCTTTATCTCCTTATCAGACTCAGGTCACTTAAACAATGTCTGAGAGGATTGCAAAGTTTGCAGAGGTGATCAGCAACACAATAAACATTGTACAAAGGTCATTGACTTGTGTTCTGTCTTGTATGCCTCCTTCAGGATGTCTTGGTTGTAGCTTCGTAACACCTCACTGTGTACTTCCTTATCTGTAAGTAGCTTGTAGCTGCAAAAGTTTGATTGTTGATTTTTTTTAAATTATTCGCTTATGGGATGTGGGCGTCGCTGGCAAGGCCAGCATTTATTGCCCATCCCTAGTTGCCCTTGAGAAGGTGGTGGTGAGCGGCCTTCTTGAACCGCTGCAGTCCATGTGGTGAAGGTACTCCCACAGTGTTGTTAGGGAGGGAGTTCCAGGATTTTGACCCAGCGACGATGAAGGATCGGCGATATACTTCTAAGTCAGGATGGTGTGTCACTTGGAGGGGAACTTGGAGTTGTTGGTGTTCCCATGCGCCTGCTGCCCTTGTCCTTCTAGGTGGAAGAAGTCGCAGTTTTGGGAGGTGCTGCCGAAGAAGCCTTTACGGAATTTGCCCAGCAACACGGCCTTCGGTCAAGCATAATGACAGCCAATCTTAATCAGCAAAATACTTTTTGCTACAGTACATTAAACTGACAGCCAAGGGTCGGAAACTGTTCTGGTAAGACAGCTAGCTATTGTCTTGTGCAAGACAGCACGGCAGGAAATGATTTGTCTGATGTGTTGGGCTAGAGTGACTCACTATGATGGTAGAACAGCTGTCCAGTCATTGTTGGTCTCATAATCAACGCCAATAAACAGAATTAAAACAGATGAGACAACAAACTTTAAGCATGGCATGTTGGTAATAAATGGTAGTGTATTACATATTTGTTTGGGTGGAGCTAAGAAACAGCAAGGGGCAGAAAACATTGGTGGGAGTTCTTTATAGGCCCCCAAACAGTAGTTGTAATGTAGGGCAGAGTATAAATCAGGAAATTAGAGGCGCATGTAACAAGGGTAATACAGTGATCAAGGGGGACTTTAATCTACATATAGACTGGGCAAACCAACTTTGCAGTAATAGTGTGGAGGACGAATTCATGGAATGTATGCAAGATAGTTTTCTGGATCAGTATGTTGAGGAACCAACTAGGGAACAGGCTATTTTAGATCTAGTGTTGTGCAATGAGAAAGAGTTAATTAATAACCTTGTCGTAAAGGGGCCTTTAGGGAAGAGTGACCATAATATGATAGAATTTTATATTCAGTTTGAAAGTGATTTAGTGAAATCCGAAACTAGGGTCTTAAATCTAAACAAAGCAAACTGCGTAGGTATGAGGGGCGAGTTGGCTAAGGTAGATTGGGAAACTACATTAAAAGTTATGATGGTAGACAAGCAATGGCTAGCATTTAAAGAATTAATACATAATTTACAACGAATATACATTCCTTTAAGGCACAAAAACCCCACAGGGAAAGTGGTCCAACCGTGGCTAACAAGAGAAGTTAAAGATGGTATTAGATCAAAGGAAGAGGCTTATAATCTTGCCATAAACAGTAGTAAGCCTGAGGATTGGGAGGATATTAGAATTCACCGATCAACTCAGCCCTTCAACAATCATATATTGCATTTAAATGAATGAAGCAAAGGAAAGGAGCTCATATTGCTCCAAAAAGCCTACTGAGTACTTTAAACAGAGCGGGAGCAGAGAGCCAGAATGGCAGAGTACTTTAAACAGAGCGGGAGCAGAGAGCCAGAGCGGCAGAGTACATTAAACAGCGTGGGAGCAGAGAGCCAGAATGGCAGAGTATTTAAACAGAGCGGGAGCAGAGAGCCAGAATGGCAGAGTACATTAAACAGCGTGGGAGCAGAGAGCCAGAATGGCAGAGTATTTAAACAGAGCGGGAGCAGAGAGCCAGAATGGCAGAGTACTTTAAACAGAGCGGGAGCAGAGAGCCAGAGCGGCAGGGTAAGCGGGAGCGGAGAGCCAAAGCGGCAGAGTACTTTAAACAGAGCGGGAGCGGAGAGCCAGAGCGGCAGGGTAAGCGGGAGCGGAGAGCCAAAGCGGCAGAGTACTTTAAACAGAGCGGGAGCGGAGAGCCAGAGCGGCAGAGTACTTTAAACAGCGAGGACCTGATTGGAGACACCAGCGGCGGTGGCGGGACCTTCCACGATTTCCCAAAAATAAGGTGTGATGTCACAGGGCAGCAGTACAGTCTGAGTGAGCGGACCTGTGAGAGGAATGGAGTCAGAGACTGGGGATAAATGCAGCGCGGAGCAGAGGCCTGGTCATCTGAGTAAGCGGAGTACCTGTGAGGAAGACAGTTGGCAAGCGACACAACAAAGGAATTACGTCAGAATTCAAAGGTGTCGCTGGCACAAGGAAGCTGAGAGGCGAGTATCGGGTGAGTATTTGTGGTAAGTTTTTTTTGTTCTGTTTTGAGTATATTTCTGCTAAGTAGTTCATAACTTATCTAATAGAGGGAAGTGCTGATTGGTGGGTAGCTGTTGTGTGTTTCTTGTTAAGTTTTAAGTTTATTTCTGCTAAATTACCTCCATAGTCTGCTAAATAGAGGCATGGGCAGGGCAGCTCAGTCCCGTGATTTGCACTAACTGTGCCATGTGGGAAATCCTGGAGGCTTCTTACGGCCTGGATGACCACGTGTGCAGGAAGTGTCGCCAACTGCAGCAACTCAAGCTTGAGCGGCAGCTGGAGTCACTACAGTGCATCCGCGAGGCTGAGAAATACCTGGAAACCACGTTTCTAGAAGTGGTCACCCCGCAGCCTCAGAATGTGCAGGCAGAGAGGGAATGGGTGACCACCAGACAGAGAAGGAGGACCAGGCAGCTAGGGCAGGAATCCCCAGAGTGCATCTTGCTCGCTAACTGGTTCACTGGAAACTGGTGGGCGTGATGGTTCCTCTGGGGAGAACAGCCAGAGCCAAGGCCACGGTACCACAGGTGGCTCAGCTGCACAGGGGGGGGGGAGGAAGAAGTGTGGAAGAGCAATAGTGATAGGGGATTCATTGGTTAGGGGAACAGATAGGCGTTTCTGTGGACGCAGACGTGACTCCAGGATGGTATGTTGCCTCCCTGGTGCCAGGGTCTCAAGGATGTCACTGAGCGGCTGCAGGACACTCTGAGGGGGGAGGATGAACAGCCAGAGGTCGTTTTCCATAGCGGTACCAACGACATAGGCAGAAGGAGGGATGAGGACCTGCAGGCGGACTATAGGGAGCTAGGAAAGAGATTAAAAAGCAGGACCTCAAAGGTAGTTCTCCAGATTACTCCCAGTGCCACATGCTAGTGAGTACAGGAATAGGAGGATAGAATAGATGAATGTGTGGCTGGAGAGATGGTGCAGGAGGGAGGGCTTTATATTCCTGAGGTATTGGGACCATTTCTGGGCAAGTTGGGAGCTGTACAAGCTGGACGGGTTACACCTCAACAGATCCGGGACCAATATTCTTGTGGGGAGGTTTGCTAGTGCTGTTGGGGAGGGTTTAAGCTAACTTGGCAGGGGGATGGGCACCAGTATATAGGAGTAGAAAAGAGGAATAAGGTGCATAAAAGAGTGAGTGTGTTGGATAGTACTAGAGAAGAAAGTAGTACCATAATAGATAGGAGCAGACTAAGAAAGACTACGAAAAATTCAAAAATGGGTTTAGAATGTATGTATGTAAATGCACAAAGTGTGGTGAATAAGGTTGGTGAGCTACAAGCACAATTAGCCATGTGGCAATATGATGTTGTGGCAATAACGGAAACATGGCTTAAAATCGGTGAGGACCGGGCACTTAATATTCAAGGGTACAAGGTGTTCAGAAAAGATAGAGAAGGAAAAAAGGGATGTGGGGTGGCAGTGCTGATTAAGGAAGACATTGTAGTGTTGGAAAGGGAGGATGTTCTTGATGGGACAAGGACAGAATCCATTTGGTTAGAGTTGCGCAGCAAAAAGGGTATGATCATGCTATTGGGGTTATTCTACAGGCTTCCAAATAGTGAGAGGGAGGTAGAGGAGTAAATCTGCAGGGAAATCGCAGAGATATGCAAAGCTATAGTGTGTTGATATTGGGGGACTTTAATTACCCAAATATCAATTGGGATAATGCTAGGGTAAAGGGAAAGGAGGGGGAGCAGCTTCTGAAATGATAAATGACTAGAGATAATTGGCTTACATCAGCAGAAAACTTCAAAGGAAATACCACTGAGAAAGGATATATTGAACTTTCAAATGGGATGATAGATTCACTGTAAAGGGGCAAAGCGATCCTCAGGCTTCAGAGGCAGGCTCTGTAAGTCTACAACTCTTTGTATCTCAGGGATCAAGGTACTGTATTTGATTTTGGTGGATATCCTGAATAAAACTAAGAACTGTAAAACTGTAGCGAAGTTAAGATTTGAGAATAAGGATGTCTGATAATAAGATTGAAATGCTTTCTCTTTTTGTAACTGTTAATGTTGCGATTGACTCACCAATTGTAAAATACATGTCGGTTCTTTAATAAATCTATATATTTTTAGAATTGTCTCACATAGTACTTCTGTATCAAACTCGCAAACTCAATCTCTGTACACTCTTTGGTGAGGAGTTGCAGAATTCTGGGGGAGTTTTCCGGACCCTCATAATAGCCGGAATGTTGCAGTCTAGCTAAACTTATTAAAAGTGCTATCTGGAGGACGGTAACATTTTCAGGTTGTTCCTTTCCTTTTAGGGAGAGATAGTCCGGAACTTTAGATCCAATTAAGTGTCTTTAGGATTCGGCTACCTCAAAATTTAGTTGAAAGTGAACGTCTGAGGAATATGCCTGATCTGGGGTAGCCCTAAAGGGGCTAGGACTAGTAATTATCCTTTGAAGTGAAGGTGAAAATAAGATTGGCAAAGAGAGAATATGAGAGTAGAATGGTGGTTAACATAAAAGGGAACCCAAAAATCTTCTCCCGGCATGTAAACAGTAAGCGGGTAGTAAGAGGTGGGTTGGGGCCTATTAGGGACAAAGAAGGTGATGTATGCTTAGAGGCGCAAGGCAATGCTAGAATACTCAATGAGTACTTTGTATCGGTATTTACTAAGGAGGTGGATGCTGACAAAATATCGGTAGACGTGGAAAAGGTAGAAGCAATGGAAGGGGTGAAAATTCATAGACAGGATGTCCTAGAAAGACTGGGTATGCTTAGAGTGGATAAATCACCTGGTCCAGATGGTTTGCATCCCAGGTTGCTAAGGGAATTGGGGGAGGAGATAGCTGAAGGGCTTGCCATAATTTTCCAATCTTCCCTAGATGCGGGGGAGGTGCCTGAGGATTGGAAAGTGGCAAATGTGACAACATTGTTCAAGAAAGGGTGTAAGGACAATCCTAGTAACTACAGGCCAGTCAGTTCAATATCAGTGGTGGGTAAAGTTTTTAGAAACAATAATCCAGGAAAAAATTATCAGGCACTTGGAGAGGTTTAAGCTCATTAAGGAGAGCCAACATGGATTTGTAAAAGGCTGATCGCGTTTGACTAATCTAATTGAATTTTTTGATGAAGTAACAGGGAGGATTGATGAAGGGAATGCAATGGATGTTGTCTACATGGATTTTAGAAAGGTGTTTGACAAAGTACCACATAGAAGGCTGGTTTACAAAATTGAGGCTCATGGAATAGGTGGGTCAGTGGCAGCTTGGATAAGGAATTGGCTTAAGGACAGAAAACGGCGAGTTCTGGTAAATGGCTGTTTTTCAGACTGGAGGATGGCAGACAGTGGTGTTCCCTAAGGGTCAGTGCTGGGGCCACTGCTTCTTTTGATATATATAAATGACCTGGATATTGGAATACAGACTAGAATTTCTAAATTTGCCAATGACACCAAACTTGAGGGTATGGCAAACTGTGAGGATGATACCAAACGACTGCAACAGGACATAGAAAGGCTAGCAGAATGGGCAGACAAGTGGCAGATGGAATTTACCACAGAGAAGTGTGAGGTGATGCATTTTGGCAGAAGGAACAGGGAGAGGCAATATACACTTAATGACACAGTTTTAAAGAGTGCAGGGACAGGGGGTTAATGTGCATAGGTCCCTGAAGGTGGCGGGACATATTGAGAGAGTGATTAGCAAAGCATATGGGATCTTGGGCTTCATAAATAGAGGTATGAGTACAAAAGTAGAGAAGTTATGCTGAACCTTTCTTCTTCTTCTTCTTCTTCTTCTTCTTCTTCTTCTAGAGTTTAGAAGAATGAGAGGGGATCTCATTGAAACTTATAAAATTCTAACAGGACTAGACAGACTAGATGCAGGAAGGATGTTCCCGATGGCGGGGGAGTCCAGAACCAGGGGTCACACTCTAACGATAAGGGGTAAGAAATTTAGGACTGAGATGAGGAGGAATTTCTTCACCCAGAGAGTGGTGAACCTGTGGAATTCTCTACCACAGAAGGCAGTTGAGGCCAACTTATTAAATATCTTCAAGAATGAGTTAGATTTATTTCTTAAGGCTAAAGCGATCAAGGGATATGGGGAGAAAGCAGGGACAGGGTACTGAATTTGGATGATCAGCCATGATCTCATTAAATGGCGGAGCAGGCTCGGGGGGCCGAATGGCCTACTCCTGCTCCTATCTTCTATGTTTCTATGTTTAAAGTACTCTGCCGCTCTGGCTCGGAATCGAGGATGACTTGCTTCCGCACCAAAAATGAGTTCACAGGTGACTGATGAGTTCAATGCGGGACCTACAGTCTCTGTCACAGGTCGGGCAGACGGTGGTTGAAGGGGCGGGTGGGTGGGGTGCTTGGGTTGACGTGCGCGCCTTCCACTCTTTACGCTTGGCTTCTGCTTGCTCCCGACGAAGAGACTCGAGGTGTTCGGCGCCTTCTCGGATGCTTCTCCTCCACTTTGTGTGGTCTTGGGCCAGGGCCAAGTGTCGGTGGGGATATTACACTTTTTCAAGGAGGCTGTGAGGGTGTCCTTGAAGTGTTTCCTCTGCCCACCTGGGGCTGTCTTGCCATGTCGGAGCTCCGAGTAGAGCGCTTGTTTTAGGAGTCTCGTATCAGGCATGCGGAGGATGTGGCCCGTCCATCAGAGCTGATCGAGGTGGTCAAAGCTTCGATGCTGGATTGTTGGCCTGAGCGAGAACACTGATGTTGGTGCACCTATCCTACCAATGGATTTGCAAGATCTTGCGGAGGCAGCGTTGGTGGTACCTCTCCAGTGCTTTGAGGTGCCAGTGCCTGCTGTACATGGTCCATGTCTCTGAAGCATACAGGAGTGCGGGTATCACTACAGCTCTCTAGACCATGAGTTTCGTGCTGGGTTTGAGGTCCTGGTTTTCAAACACGCTCTTCCTCAGGCGACCAAAGGCTGCACTGGCACACTGAAGGCGGTGTTGGACTTCGTCATCGACGTCTGCCCTTGTTGACAGTAGGCTCCCGAGGTATGGAAAGTGGTCCATGTTGTCAAAGGCCTCGTCATAGATTTTGATAATCAGGGAGCAGTACTGTGTGGCGGGGGCAGGTTGGTAGAGGACCATTGTCTTACGGATGTTTAGTATAAGGCCTATGCCCTCGTATGCTTCGGTGAAGGTGTTGACGCTGGTTTGGAGGTCTACCTCCGAGTGTGCACAGACGCAAGTGTCGTCTGCATACTGTAATTCGATGACAGAGGATGGGATGACCTTGGATCTGGACTGGAGGCGACGGAGGCTGAACAGTTTCCCGTTTGTTCTGTAGATTAGCTCCACTCCAGTGGGGAGCTTGCTGAGGGTGAGATGGAGCATTGCAGCCAGGAAGATCGAGAAGAGTGTTGGTGCGATGACACAGCCTTGCTTGACCCCGGTCCATACATGAATTGGGTCTGTGGTGTAGGAATTAATGGGGATGGGGTTATTGCCTCTGGCCAGTCAGAAGTATCTGAGCTGCTCCAGAGCCCCGTGCGGTTTCGAAACGCTCCCCTTTCCTGGTTCTGACCGCCGGACTTATTCAGCAGCGATGTTGACAAAACGAGACTCGTGGTTGGATGCAAAACAGACCAGTATTTATTGAAATCAAAAGAAATAAATTGAAAATAATCAATACAATACCCCTATGCTTAATACAGCACTTTTACTTAACACAGTACACTTATTGTCTACTACAGCAGTCTTTTGCTTTGTGAAACACTCTTTTACTTAAATACAGCATTTTTAACTAGTGCAGCACACTTTTAATACAGTACACTTTGCTTACTACAGCACCTTTGCTTAATACAACACTCTTTCTTAAATACAGCACTTTTAACTAGTGCAGCACACTTTTAATACAGTACACTTTGCTTATAACAGCACCTTTGCTTAGTACAACACTCTTTTACTTAAATACTGCACTTTTAGTCTACTACAGCACTCTTTTGCTTAGTACAACACTCTTTTACTTAAAATAATACTTCTACCTAGTGCAGCTCACTTTTGCTTAGTAGGGGAGGAGAAAACGGACACATCGAGGGAAAATTGATTAAAATCACAATTGAACAATAATTCCCCTTACTTCCCACCCCTAAATACCTATCTAAGTTGCCTTGTAATGGTTCAGAAAATCTATGCTCACCAGTGAAATGCCTACTCCGTGCCCCTGCGGTCTTTAGTCTTCACCACCCCGAAATGGAGATACCCCAGTGTTTAAAAGTAACTGCTGGTATTCCACTCCTTTGGGCGGGCTTGTTGAGCTGTTCTTCTGTAGGCAGAGCACGGGGGCGAGGCGGCAGAGAGAGCGAGAGAGATGGCTTCCTCAAAAGCTATCTTTATACCCCATTTGGAGCCGAAATCTTCGCGCCAAAATCCGGATGTATCGGGGCTATACAAAAGGGAATCGATCTGTCCCCATTCATTGTGATGGGCTTTTGAATGTATCCCCATTCATTTTGATGGGTTTTTGAATGTATCCCCATTCATTGTGATGGGTTTTTGAATGTATCCCCATTCATTGTGATGGGTTTTTGAATGTATCCCCATTCATTGTCTGGTTTGGATAAAGCTGTCTCAGTTTGAAAAAAACATGTCTGTTTCCTTAATTGCTGGGTAAACAGCCCTTGGAGGTTAGTGCAAACATCTGATTGTCCTGCAGTCATGCCCAACCGCAATTGATTGACAGCTTTAAGTGTTTAAGCCTTTGAGTAAACAAACATCCATTGTCCTGTGGTGAAACTGCCTAAACTGCAATTGATTGACAGTTTTATGTACTTCATGCATTCACACAGGCTGGTGATTTCAAGTCGTTTTTGTCAGCCTGTGCTTGAAGAGATACAGGCAGACTGTCTTTTGTCTTCTGCCATGAGGTCTGATGGCCATTTTGATCCCTGGATTTTTAAAGGTATCTTCTACCCAGGTTTTTCTTTAATCAAAAAAATAGTCTTCGGAGCTGTAGAGATTTTCGAAATTCTTGCGAAACCCTACAGTCCCCCATTGGATACTAAAACTTGCTTGTAGTATCCTGTCCAAAGGTGAGCAATAATTTCAGACCCCCCACAAACAACCTTCCCTTATACTTATCTAGATCTATCTTTGATCCCCTGACACCTCCATCTCCCCTATCCAGAGAGAATCGCAGTACACGGTAGGCATCTATTGACAGAAAAACAAGATTAGTTAAATAATCAATACACTGAGGGGTCCAATGCCCCTGCACCACTTGCATTCACAATAATTCACGCATGGAGGGGTCCAATGACCCTGCACCACTTGTATTCACAATAATTCAAGCATGGAGGGGGCCCAATGCCCCTGCACCACTTGCAACATAGTTTTTAACATGATATGAAATCTTCAATGGGATTACCACCAAGCCAAAACATATCTGTTAAAAATATAAATGGAAGAAAATGAGCTTCTGTAGGAATCGACAGATCCCTAATTGAAGTACTGAGGTTGAGTCAGTCTGATAATAAAACGAAGTTTAATGTAAACTAGAGAACAAACAATGGCATGCAGGAGAAACAATCAACAGGTCTTTTCTTAATGCTGGATTGATGAGGTCTGAACTGGGAACCTCCAAGTCTGACGTTATGACGTCATCACGTTTCCCGCCATTCAGGACGTCACATGACCAATGTGATGACGTCATCACGCTGGTTCTGGAACTTACCCAGAACGGGCTATTTACATACAGTAAACAAACCTACGTGCTGTAGCACTCTGTTAAAGGCAGTTATACAGGAGTCCCTTGGTGGCTTTGCCACATGCGCCCCCCCAGAAGTGTCTTTGACCTCAAAAGTCAATCGCAGAGGAGGTCGGACAAGCCTGTTCGAATGACTCCGATATTCCCGGAGAGGAATGGGCTGGGTAGACGATGAGCTGGTCTGTGGAAGAGTCTGGTCAGGCATGGCGGCCACGGGCAGCCACCCACGACGCGGTGGCTGCGCTGCCTCGACCGGTCGCTCGAGATCCAGGTGTGCGGCCTTGAGGCGGTCCACGGAAATGTGGTCAGGCTTGCCCCCGACGTCCACTAAAAAACTTTTGGCGCCCGCCTGCAGTACCTGGAAAGGGCCTGTATATGGAGGCGTGAGAGGACTACGGTGGGCGTCATGCCTGACAAAAACGAATTTAGCCCGCATAAGCTCCGGCGGAACGCGTGACGCGGGCAACCCGTGATGTGACGTCGGAATGGGCCGAAAAGATTGAGCTGCGTCCCGGTGAGCCTCCAGTTGTTCGGCCGCCGACCAAGGACGCGTTGGTGACGGAAGAAACTCGCCGGGCACCCGGAGCGGTTGGCCATAAACCAGTTCAGTGGCCGATGCCTGCAGGTCCTCTTTAGGAGCTGTGCATAAGCCGAGCATCACCCAAGGCAGCTTGTCCATCCATGCGGTCCCCTGGAGGCTGGCCCGCAGCGACGCCTTCAAGGACCGATGAAAACGCTCACATAATCCATTGGCCTGCGGATAGTAAGCCGTGGTCCAATGGAGCTTCGTGCCCAAACCCAAGGCTACGGCGTTCCACAAAGCAGACGAGAATTGCGGCCCGCGATCCGACGAAATATCAGACGGAACGCCGAAACGTGCAACCCAGGATGAAAGAAAAGCCCGGGAAACATCCGCGGAGGTGGTGGACGTCAAAGGAATGGCCTCCGGCCACCTGGTGGTACGGTCGACTATAGTCAAAAGATGTGTGAAACCTTGTGACGGCGGTAGTGGGCCAACGAGGTCGACATGGACGTGATCGAAACGCTGCTCCGGTACTTCGAAAACGGCGACGGGAGCTTTGACGTGCCGCTGCACCTTAGCCTGCTGGCACACGACGCAGGTGTTGGCCCAGTCACGGACATCTTTTCGCATTCCTCTCCAGACGAACTTGGACGCCAGTAATTTTTGTGAAGCCCTCACGCCAGGGTGCGCAAGCCCGTGAATGGCATCGAAAACGTTCCTATGCCAGGACAGTGGAACGATCGGGTGGGGGTCCCCCAAGGAGACGTCACAGAGCAGGGAGGTGCCAGCCGAGTGGAAAAGCACTTCTGCTGGCTGAAGGCAGGAGGAGTCGGTGCGGAAAGCTTGCGTTTCCGGATCGGCCGCTTGGTCAGCAGCCATGAGTGAATAATCGAGTCCCAGCTGGATGGCCTGGACAGTCGCATGCAAGAGGCAATTGGCGACCATGTTCTCCTTGCCGGCCACATGCCGGATGTCGGTGGTGAACTCGGAAATAAAGGTGAGCTGTCGTTGCTGTCGAGCTGACCACGGCTCAGCCGTCTTGGCCATGGCAAATGTCAGGGGCTTGTGATCCACAAACGCGGTGAATTGGCGTCCTTCCAATAGAAAATGAAAATGGCGGATGGCCAGAAACAACGGCAACAACTCCCTGTCGAACGTGCTGTAGCTACGCTCATTACGACGCAATTGGCGACTAAAAAACGCCAGCGGTTGCCACGTCCCATCGACCCTTTGCTCCTTCACGGCGCCTATAGCGTAGTCTGAAGCGTCAGTCATAAGCGCGATGGTGGCGCCAGGCAGCAGGTGCACCAACATCGTTGCATTTGCGAGAGCATCCTTCTTGTCCACAAAACCGCAATCCATCTCCGGTGTCCAGGCCACAGGTTCCTTCCCCGTCTTCCCTCTGAGTGCCTCGTAGAGCGGCCGCATTAGCTGGCCAGCCCGGGGAACAAACCGATGGTAAAAATTTACCATACCAAGGAACTCCTGGAGCGCTTTAACGGATTGCGGGTGCGGGAAAGCAGCAATGGCCGCCATCTTCAACCGAAGCGGCAGTGCTCCTGCCGCAGTGATGCGGTGGCACAAAAAGTCGATCTGCCACAGTCCGAATTGACATTTGTTCGGGTTAATTATGAGGCCATGCTAATGGAGGCGGCGAAAAAGGAGGCGCAGGTGTTTGAGATGTTCCTCTTTCAAAGTACTGGCGACCAGGATGGCATCGAGATACACAAACAGAAACTTAAGATCCCGCAACACTGAATCCATAAGGCGCTGGAATGCCTGCGCCGCATTTTTGAGTCCGAACGGCATTCGGAGGAATTCGAAAAGTCCGAAAGGGGTAATGACCGCCGTCTTCTGGACGCCCTGGGGGTGGACGGGCACTTGATGGTACCCCCGGATGAGGTCGATTTTGGAAAAAAACGAATTGCCAGCCAAATGTGTGGAGAAATCTTGGATGTACGGTATAGGGTACCGGTCGGGAGTCGTGACCTCATTGAGGCGCCGATCATCGCCGCAGGGCCGCCAACCACCGCCGGGCTTAGGGATGATATAAGCAGCGAAGACCAGGGACTATCCGACCGGTGAACAATTCCCAGTCGCTCCATGGTGGCGAACTCCGCCTTCGTGGCCTCGAGTTTACTGGGCTCCAGCCGTCGAGCCCGGGCATAAACCGGGGGGCCGGTCGTTGCGATGTGGTGTTCTACACCATGTTTAGCGATTGTTGCCGAGAAGGTGGGTCGAGTGAGATCCAGAAATTCCCCGAGAAGGCGGGTGAAGTCGTCGGGCGCCGGCACGGTGCAGGAACCCGTGTGAGGTGCGCCTGAGCCCTGAAAACATGGGATGGAGGCAAACGTGGCGGCGTGAATCAGACGGCGATTTCATAAATCAACCAATAGGCCATTGGTACAGAAGAAGTCAGCGCCGAGGATTGCCGGTGCGATTTTGGCGGTTATAAACTCCCATTGGAAAAGTTGCCCGCCGAAACACACCTGGATCCGTCGCTTCCTGAACGTACGAATAGCACTGCCATTGGCGGCCTGGAGTGGAGAACCGTGCCTCCCTGCCCTGACGTCGAGGAGCGAAGCGGGGAGGATGCTGCACTGAGCGCCCGTGTCACACAAAAACCGCCAGCCCGAAATGGAGTCGGTGATATACAATAACTTCCCGGAAACTCCAACCACCATCGTAGATGCAAAACCGACCTCGGGGTCGTTCTTCCGTTCACGCAGTCGGTGCTGTTGCTTTCTCAGTGCATTTGGCACGAAACTACATGGAGGACGGGAGCATCTGGCTTTTGGACCAAAACGGGCGTGGTAGTAGCAGAGACTGGATGGTGGAGGCACTGAGATGGGGTTCTTCGGGGCAGGACGCTTCGAGGTGGCGCAGTCCTGCTGCATCACCGCATAAATGGTGTCGGCTTCGGCCGTGAGCGCTGCACCGTCCGTAGCCTCCGACCTGGCGAGGGCTGCTTGCACCTGCTCGGGGAGCTGGCTCAGGAACAGTTCCCAAAACAGAAAACACTGCGGCTCAGAACCGAGGAGCGTGAGCACCTGGCTCATCAACTCAGACGGCTTGGCGTCGCCTAACCCGGGCAGTGTGAGTAAACATCGCTCGCGCCCCGCTTTCGTGAGGCCGAAAACCTGCATTAGTCGCGCCTTAAGCGTATCATACTTGTTATCTACGGGCGGGGTCTCCAGCAGACTGATGATCCTCAAAGCCGTCGAGCTGTCCAGTGCAGAGACCACATAAAGATAACGGGTCTGATCCAGCACGATGTTCCGAAGCTGGAACTGAGCCTCCGCTTAGATGAACCAGGAGGCCGCCTGTTGTTCCCAAAATTGAGGGAGCTTCAAGGTCACTGCGATAACATCCATCGTTTTGTTCTGCGCGTCCTCCGCGAAAATCATCCGCGAAGCTTCGGGGTCACCAATGTAGGAATCGACAGATCCCTAACTGAAGTACTGAGGTCGAGTCAGTCCAATAATAAAACGAAGTTTAATGTAAACTAGAGAACAAACAATGGCATGCAGGAGAAACAATCAACAGGTATTTTCTTAATGCTGGATTCACGAGGTCTGAACTGGGAACCTCCCAGTCTGACGTCATGACGTTTCCCGCCGTTCGGGACGTCACGTGACCAACATGATGACGTCATCGCGCTGGTTCTGGGACTTACCCAGAACAGGCTATTTACATACAGTAAACAAACCTAGGTGCTGTAGCACTCTGTTAAAGGCAGTTATACAGGAGTCCATTGGTGGCTTTGCCACACTTCCCCCTTTTTTAAAATTAAAATGCAATTGACTGACACTTTATTAAATGGCACCATTCTTCAGCCATAAATGTATTTTAATTTTCACAATCTGCAAACACAACAATTCATAGGCATATGCAATTTGTTCCAATTAACTCCAAACAAGTAGTACAATCTCACAGTTAGGAACTAAATTCACACATTATTTCCTTTGGAGTTGGGACCAGTACATAATACAAGATATAAAATAATTAACAAGCTTTTTGTAAACTCTTAATCTTAATCGAATTTCCAATAACAGTTTAAATGTTGTGGGCATCTGCCTCCTGCAGACCCTTTCCTTCGTGGGATAGGGGTGCTTCCTTTCCCGAATCACCCAAAACACGATGGTCCTCTGTACCTTCCGGAACTCTGAAAAAGACTAAAAAAAAACATCTAGCCAGGTCCCCTGGCTCGGGGGAGTGTGATCAGGTCCCGCGACCTCGACTCACATAGACACTCTGGAACGGTTCCATACTTAAAACTTATACACTAATAATTACCACTACTGAATTGCAATATAAAATTACAATTAACACGTTCTACCTTAATCCTTTATACACATTACTTGAACAAGCTATATACAAGCGCCGCCCATCTCCGGGCGGCCAGCCTAATCCCTGTTTGGGCTGCCACAGGCTGCTCCCTGCGGCGTGGCTGGACTGATTCCAACTGCTAGTCCCTTGCAGCTTATGGCTGCTGGTTGGGGACTTCTGCCTTTTGGCTTCTCCCTGACTCCCTGCCCTATTCCACTGGAAAGTGGGGGACCATACTTTCCTGGGCTGGGGTACCCGAAGAGATCTCCTAGGGAGTGTCGCTGGTGGGGCTACCCCAGTGAGCAGACCCTTAACTCGGGTCACACTCCTTGCTAGCTGGGGACGTCCTCCTTCGGGTCCCTCCCTTCCCAAACCTGGGCTGGGGACAGGCAATCCCTTGCCACCAGCTGCCGGTGGCTGAGAGCCTTCCCCTTCAGGTCTAAAACCTGGTTCAGGCTCCTCCCCGGAGTCCCACAAGAGAGGGGGAATCGCTCGGGCCAAGTGCTGGGGAACTTCTCCACTCACGCACGCGACTGTGCCTGCGTGTGCAGTCTGTGTGTGTGTACGCGCCGCAGGCTGAGGCTTTCTAATCTCAGGTACAATCGCAGCTGCCTGCTTCCCTGCCCCCGGCTCAAATGACCTGCATTGCTTAATATAACTGGCAGCCTGCCAGTAATCCTGTTAAAAATCCTTTTCCCTCACCAGGGCGGCCTTAAATGTGGAATCTTGGGCCTGGACCTGCTTTTGGTCCGGGGCCAAAGCTATCCCCTGTGTGCCTCCCTTGTCCCGGATTGTTGCTACCGGGCCGGCTCTACAGGGGTCCCAGAACTCTCCTTTGCTGTCCCCCTGCTTGAACAACTTACACTGGTCATGAATGGCTCCTCCCCCAGCACAAGCCACAGTGCCTGCCTGTGTAGCCTGTGAGCTTGTACCCGCTGCGGGCTGGGGATTTCTGACCTCAGGTTCACTCCCAGCTGCCTGTTTCCCTGTGGGTCCCATTAAGCTAAATGGGACCTTGTTAGACCGGGACGAATTGGTCAGGTCTTCCGAGTGGACCACCGTGCTGGAGGCTCTGGTGTCCACCGAATATCTCCTCTGCCCCGTATTCACCCCCATCTTAACATAGGGCCTGCTCCCCTCAGCATTTTCGCGGGGACACAGGTCAACAGGTTGCGTTGGCTCTAGTCATTGCTGGGAGAGAGATGGGGCAGATGGGGTCAAAGCACCGGTGGTGGCTGCTACTCTTCCCTGGCCAGTCAGAAGAGACCGTAGGGACTGTAAAAATGACTCAATCGCTGCGGGAGGGATGTCCGGCCCTGCCTTTTGGGCTGGGGCTGTGGGATCCTTTCCCTTGTTCTCCTTCCAGGGATTCTTAGTCTTTTCTCCAGTGACCGTCTTTCCCGCACCCATAACAATTTAACCTAGCCTGGGAGGGATGGTTTCCCTCCTGGTGCCACTCTTTCTTACTCTGGCTCCCAGGTTTAACCTCATGGACTTTTCCCTTGGGTTGGGGAGCCTCGATACACCTCATGTTTCATAAGGCTACTGTGAGCCGGCAGAGCACCGCTTCTTCGGTGGTCTGGGGGTTTCGGGGGTCAAACCAAGCCACGACCTGGGCTTGGATCTGGGGTAGGCTGTTTGTCATGAGACAACGGAGCCAGTGAATCAATTGGACTGGGTCCAGTGCTGCCCGCACTGGCATTCCCGGGCACGTGCTCTGGTAGACTGGCCACAGCCTGTCTGCGAACGCCTGCGGGGACGCCCCTGGGAGCTGCACCGTTCTTTCTACCCGGGTGAACGGGCTACCATCATCGAGTCCCATGGCCTCCAATATCTCATTCTTCAGACCCTCATAATCCCTCTGCCCCCTTTTGCACTCGCCAGATAGGGCCTGGAGGAGATCACCTGCCAGGGAAAACAGCAGCATTTTTGCTTGTTCTGCGTCATCGCAGTCATTTACACAAGCTGCTTGCTCTATCTCCCTGAAGTGTAGAGAGGGGTCTCCCTTTTTAGTGAGCTTGGGGATGTGGCTAACCATGTCCCTGAGCTGGTGGGTGCCATACGGCACCAGAAACTGATTCTGGATGGCCCCTGGGTCATCATCATCAACGGGTGGACTGTACCTCCATTGTCGGAGGGGGTACACTGGTCCTGGTCCCGGCCTATCTAGCGGGACCTGCTGTGCTTCCTCTACCACCTCATCCTCCACCCCCCTTTACTGCCAGAGCTCCTGAAAGCTCGGAGCCGTGGGTGGCGGTCGTGGGACCTCTGATTCCCTGACCAGCCTTTTCCTGGGTGTTGCCTGTGGGACGGTTTTATTTGGGTTGCCGGTAAAATCCGGCTGACCTGCCTTCGGGCTGATCAGACATATCATCCCCTTTGCCCTCTTTAAAGCCATATTCAAGCTTTCTATCTCTTCCCTACAGGGACCATGATCTGCTTCCTCAAACCCTTGCTCGCAGGCCAGCTTATATGCTGCCTTTACCTCCCTAACCTTTTCCTCCTGCTCTTTTATTTCTTGTATGAGGCGGGCGTTCTCCTCCCGCACCCTCATCACATTGCTCTTGGCCTCTGCAACTAGGCACTTCAAGTACTCTGACTAGTGCCTCGTGTGGCTTTTGCCCTCACTAAACTGGACCACCAGGCGCTCTATCTTGGCCTGGTATTCTTCAACCTCCCTTTCCCTATCCCAACTCTCTGCTCTAGGTTCCCTAAGCCTGCGGGTAACTTCCCCAAGCCTGCGGGCACCTAACCACAAACAGACCAGTGGGATAAAAAGAAACCCAATAACTGCTGCTCTCTCCAGACCCAAACCACCGTCTGCTACATTGCATACCGTTGCCGACGGTCCTGCCATGGTCGCCATTTTGTAGGAATTAATGGGGATGGGGTTATTGCCTCTGGCCAGTCAGAAGTATCTGAGCTGCTCCAGAGCACCGTGCAGTGTCAAATCGCTCCCCGTTCCTGGTTCTGACCGCCGGACCTATTCAGCAGCGATGTTGACAAAACGAGACTCGTGGTTGGGTGCAAAACAGACCAGTATTTATTGAAATAAAAAGAAATAAATTGAAAGTAATCAATACAACACCCCTATGCTTAATACAGCACTTTTACTTAACACAGTACACTTTTGTCTACTACAGCACTCTTTTGCTTAGTGAAACACTCTTTTACTTAAATACAGCACTTTTAACTAGTGCAGCACACTTTTAATACAGTACACTTTGCTTACTACAGCACCTTTGCTTAGTACAACACACTTTTAGTTAAAATAGTACTTCTACCTAGTGCAGCTCATTTTTGCTTAGTAGGGGAGGAGAAAATGGACACATCGAGGGAAAATTGACTAAAATCACAATTTAACAATAATTCCCCTTACTTCCCACCCCTAAATACCTATCTAAGTTGCCTTGTAATGGGTCAGAAAATCTATGCTCACCAGTGAAATGCCTGCTCCATGCCCCTGCGGTCTGTAGTCTTCACCGTCCCAAAATGGAGATACCCCAGTGTTTAAAAGTAACTGCTGGTATTCCACTCCTTTGGGCGGGCTTGTTGAGCTGTTCTTCTGTAGGCAGAGCACGGAGGTGAGGCGGCAGAGAGAGAGAGAGATGGCTTCCTGAGAAGCTATCTTTATACCCCATTTGGAGCCAAAATCTTTGCGCCCAAATTCGGATGTATCTGGGCTATACAAAAGGGAATTGATCTGTCCCCATTCATTGTGATGGGTTTTTGAATGTATCCCCATTCATGGTGATGGGTTTTTGAATGTATCCCCATTCATTGTGATGGGTTTTTGAATGTATCCCCATTCATTGTCTGGTTTGGATAAAGCTGTCTCAGTTTGAAAAAAACATGTCTGTTTCCTTAATTGCTGGGTAAACAGCCCTTGGAGGTTAGTGTAAACATCCGATTGTCCTGAGGTCATGCCCAACCGCAATTGATTGATGGCTTTAAGTGTTTAAGCCTTTGAGTAAACAAACATCCATTGTCCTTTGGTAAAACTGCCTAAACTGCAATTGATTGACAGTTTTATGTGCTTCATGCATTCACACAGGCTGGTGATTTCAAGTCCTTTTTGTCAGCCCGTGCTTGAAGAGATACAGGCAGACTGTCTTTTGTCTTCTGCCATGAGGTCTGATGGCCATTTTGATCCCTGGATTTTTAAAGGTATATTCTACCCAGGTTTTTCTTTAATCAACAAAATAGTCTTCGGAGCTGTAGAGATTTTCAAAATTCTTGCGAAACCCTACAGTGGTGGATCCGTTGGTCAGGATCACGGCTTGCATGTCGTCGTGAAGCAGGCGGAGGATGGTGACAAACTCTTGAGGGCAGCCGAATTTGAGGAGGACACTCCATATTCCTTCATGGTTGCCACTGTCAAAGGCCTTTGTGAGGTCAAAGAAGGCCATGTACAGCAGTTGGTGCAATTCCCTGCATTTCTCTTGTATTTGATGCACAGTGAAGATCATGTCCATTGTGCCCCTTAGTGGGTGGAATCCGCATTGCAACTCTGGGAAGAGCTCTTCAGCCTCTGGGAGAAGGCGATTGAGCAGGATTCTTGTGATGACTTTCCCTGTGGCAGACAGCAGGGAGACTCCTCTGTAATTACCACAGTCAGACTTGTCACCTTTCTTGAAGATGGTCACGATTACGGCATCTCTGAGATCCCCTTGCATGCTCTCCTCCTTCCAAATAAGAGAAATTAGTTCATGTATTCGCACCAATAGTGCTTCTCCACCATGCTTTAGTGCCTCAGCAGGGATTCCATCTGCTCCAGAGGACTTGTTGTTCTTCAGTTTTCAGATGGCCTTTTCAACCTCATGCCGGGCAGAGGTTTGGCTGAGTTGGTGGCGGGTAGCATGCTGCGGGATGGAGTTGAGGACACTCGCATCGAAGACAGAGGCTCCGTTAAGGAGATCTTCAAAGTGCTCCTTCCAGCAGGCACTGACTGCCTCTCTGTCCTTGATGAATACCTCTCCGTTTTTGGCCTGCAATGGGGTAGGACCTTGAGTGCTTGGGCCATATGTGGTCTTGACTGCGCTAAAGAATCCACGCACATCGTGGCTGTCAGCTAGCTGCTGGATCTCCTGCGCTTTCTCCACCCACCATCTGTTCTTTAGGTCGTGAATTTTTTGTTGGACCTCGGCCTTCAGGCATCTATAGAGTTGCTTTCTTGCTCTCGAGTCTGTTGCTGTTTCCAGATCAGGAATGACTTGCGCTTGTGGCTTATTAGCTTCTGGATCTCCTGGTCATTCTCTTCGAACCAGTCTTGGTGTTTCCTGGTCGAGTGACCGAGCGTCTCTTCACAGGTGCTGATTATAGAGGCCTTGAGTGCAGACCAGCTGCTGTGGACACTCTGTGTCTCTGAATCACTGGGAGTCGTCAGGTTGGTTGTGAGGCGCAGGCTGAATAGGGCTTTCTTAGCAGGGTCTTTGAGTGCTCCAGCGTTGATTTTCCTGCGGCATTGCTTCTGTTGCCGCCGCTGTTTTGGGGCTACGTTAATGGAGATGACGGAGCGGATTAGGCGGTGGTCTGTCCAGCAGTCATCAGCTCCTGTCATGGCGCGGGTGATGTGGATGTCCTTGCGGTCCCTCGCTCGGACGATGACGTAGTCCAGCAGATGCCAGTGCTTAGAGCGAGGGTGTTGCCATGAAGCCTTGTACTTGTCTCTCTGATGGAACAAGGTGTTGGTTATGACAAGGCCATGTTCTAAGCATTTCGTCAGGAGTGTACCGTTGGAGTTGGCTTTCCCTACCCTCTCTCTGCCGATCACACCTCCCCAGAGGTCTGTGTCCTTTGTAACTCTGGCGTTAAAGTCGCCAAGGAGGATTACTTTGTCGCCCGTTGGGACTCGAGACAGGGATTGTTCAAAGCTGGAGTAGAATTCCTCTTTGGTCTTGTCTGTGGCTTCCAGTGTTGGGGCGTATGCACTGATGACTGTAGCGCACTGGTTCCGGGCTATGGTGAGCCATAGAGTCATGAGGCATTCCTTGGGCTTCATAAATGGAGGTATTGAGTACAAAAGTAGAGAAGTTATGCTGGACCTTTATAAAGCGCTGGTTAGGCCACAACTGGAGTATTGCGTCCAGTTCTGGTCACCACACTTTAGGAAGGATGTGAAGGCGCTTGAGAGGGTGCAGAGGAGATTTACCAGAATGGTTCCGGGGATGGGGGATCTTAGCTACAAGGACAGGTTGAAGAAGCTGGATTTGTTTTCATTAGAGCAAAGGCGGTTGAGGAGTGATTTGATAGAGGTGTACAAGATTATGACGGGTTTGGATAGCCTAGATGGGGAAAGGCTGTTCCCACTAGTTGATGGTACAAGGACTAGGGGACACAGGTTAACGGTTTTGGGCAAGAGATACAGGAGGGATGTGAGGAAAATCTTTTTTACGCAGCGAGTGATGAGGACCTGGAATTCGCTTCCGACGGAAGTGGTGGAAGTGGAGACACTCAATCTTTTCAAGGGGAGACTGGATAGGCACTTGAGGGAAATAAACTTGCAGGGCTACGGGGATAGAGTGGGGGAATGGGACTGACTGGATTGCTCTACAGAGAGCTGGCAAGGACTCGATGGGCTGAATGGCCACCTTGTGTGTCGTTATGGCTCAATGAACCTGGTCAAGTGTCAAATGTTGGCAAAAATGTAGGCCCGGATTTTGCGGTAACCACAGCAGTGAGGCTATCGGCGCTCACTATTATTATGGAGTAAATCGGACAGCAACTTCCAGCACCCGCAGATGCACATTAAAACACAGAAATTCGGAAGTTACTGTCTGAGTTGCCCTGATCATCCACAAGCTTCACTACACCGGTACCTTGCCGATAGACTCAGCATTAAACTAAATGTAAGGGCATGAAGTTGCGGTACTAGATACCCAATATCTAGTTGGTTCATTCAAGTGTAAGTGAATTTTTAACAGTGTGGTAAGTCTTAATTGCGGCCAAACAATCTCTCTGGCCCTGACAATTAACTTTTACAAGTATATAGCCTCATTCCTTCAGATTTTAATTATTGTTGGAGGCTTTTTTAAACTTTTTCTTTCTGTCTTTTTTTATCTCTCTCTCTTAATCACATCTTTCTTCCCCTCTTTATTTTGCTTTCTGTACATGATTTTACATTGAATTAAATATTCTAACTTATACTTCCTGGTTTAGACTCTGCGAGCTAAAAATTGAGTAGCGCCCCATTTGTGGCGCTAACTTCGCCGGACCCAGAAAAATTAGTGCCCCCGCGCCGGAAATTGAGTGGTTGTGCCCCAAGTGGGAAGCGGGGCGCTACTGGAGGCGCCCCGCATCCCTCTTGGGGTGTTGCGAGTCAATAGGCGCAGCGTGACCCGGGGCCCAGCTGGGCCCCCGGGAATCGGGAGTGCCAGCAAAAGAGCTCCAAGAGCCCGACACTTCTCTTGAGTGCCAGGCTCTTGGAGCGTAGCTGGCACTCCGCGGGGGGGGGGGGTTCAGGAGGCTGGGGACAGGAGTGCAGGCAGGTGCTGGCAGGCGGCCAGCAACAAAAATGGCCGCCCCGCACCTCGCCTTTAAATAGCGCCTCCCCAGTTGCAGGTAGCCCCCCCTGACCCCGTCGGACATAGTGTCCGGCGATAAGTCAGGGGGCGCTCCCGAAGATCGCGGCGGGGGTGCTAGCGGGGCGCTACCGGTTAGCACCACCGCTAACCTCCCACTGAATTTTGCGGGAGGCATGAGCGGTGCCGCGCCCAGGTGCTAGTTGCTTTTACCGTGCTAACGGGAGGCGCAAAGCAACCCAATTTCCCACCCCCCCCCCGGTGTGTCTCAGTAAGGATTCTTCAATCTGATTGGTTGAAGAGACATGCTGTTGCTTGCTCTGTTCACACAGGTCCAAGATCCCCCATAGAAGGTGCTGCGCTGTTTCAGACACTTGATAACTATAAATTGCCGCTCAAAAGCCTCGGAAAAGTCTAAGCGTAATGAACAGCGAGCATGTTCCTTCGCCACTGAGCGCAATATCCACGCCATTCTCTTAATCTTTTGAAATTATTCAATGAGATACAGCTTTATGGTTGTTTTAACTACCTTTTAAATTATTTAAAGAACATTAACAGTAGATTTATATACTCAAATGTAAGCAGGTTGCACTGCAATGGGCGATATTAAACTGTCTGTTGCACTAGTCTCAGTTAGAGGCCAATCGGTTAAATTGCTATCCATGCTATATTTGCTATTCTTTTTTCATTGTTTCTGCAATATATTATGAACAAAAGTCAATGAATTCATTGCAGTTGATTTAATTTCCTGTGAATACGTTTGTGGAAATAGACTAGAGCAAGATGATGGAATAGTATTATTCGGCATAATGAGAATCTGTCACTGACAACTTGTGAATGCTACATATCATAGCTATTGGGGAAACAACAGAAAATAATTAAATTCTAACCACTCGGGGTGTCTCTATTAATGTCAGAACACACAATCAGATGCATAGTCCTTGTCCAACAAACTTTTTAACATTTTCTTTGCTTTGTGACCTTCTTTATCTACTGTGGATTATGAGCTGGCAAGCAAAATTCAGCTGCAATGAAAAACAGTCTGGCAGTGAGTCATTGTAATCAAACTGTTAAGAGTAACTACCAAGCAGATAATGGAGCAAGGCAGGATATGACAGACAGACTTGTTGCACAGAGCCACACAAAGACTTCCAAAGAAAACCTTCAAAAACAGACAGTATCATACTGCACAAACAGCATTAATTGCTATCATTTTCCCCCCCATAGGAGAAAAAAGCAAAAGCAGTAATGGATTCAGAGATAACAGAAACTTTGCAGAGAGTTCTAATGCCTTATATACTTTTCAACTTTACAAAGCAATTGCAGGAATATCTGATATTTCCAGCAGGGATTTGCAGGCACTTTTGGATTTTCTTTTATAGAGGGCAGGCAGCAGGGTTGAAGGGGTTTAATCATGTATAGTTTACCATTTTAGCTTTGTTGCCTATGGAACTTATTTAGTAGTTGCACCACCAAAAGTGAGGTCAGTCAGAACCTATAACGAGAAATAAACATTGGCCCTGAATTTCCTCCACGTCTGTTGCATCAGTGTTGAGCCAAAAAGTTACACCATCCACCAGCAGAGGGAGTTGTGTGCAAGTTTCCTTGGTAAGCTAATTTGCATACGATGTGGTGCACATTCTGACGTAATTGTGTTGTAAAAGCACAGTGAGAAGCCTAGGCCCCAGGAAACCTCAGTTTAGAAATGGTGCAGTCTCTATAAAGACTACTGTCTTCATTAGAACGCTCGGGGACAGCAAGGGGAAGCAGAGAATTCCTTGACCCGTCTGCATTTTGTCCACTCACGGTACCTGCCACTCTCATCTGAAGCGCATCTTCCCAGAACCATGGGCAGTCACATGCCAGCTACGCCCATAGCTGTGCACCATGACAGGGCAGCCTCTCACCAAACGGCTGTGAATTGCTCACAGGAAGTCCTGCAAGTGTTCCTGGAAGAGGTGGAAGACAGAAGGTACAGTCTCCCAGTTGATGTTGTACAGATCCTCTGTGGTACTTTGAAAGGGTCCAGTACCAAACAAATTCAAGACAGTGGTCACTTTCATGGCAACAGACAGGGCCATTCTGACAGTGGAGTGAGGCTGAAGATCTTCACAAAGAAGGTTGCACAGATGTGTAATGGCAGCCTTGGACAATCGCACCGTTTGAACACAGAGCTCCTCCGAGATACCCTTGAAGGACCTATGCTGACTATAGATATGCTGTGCAGGATAGTACATGGTGGGCTTGTGCCTTGTGCAATGCTGGCTGATTCTCCTCACCTCCATTTGCTGCTGTTCCTCCTCCTCCCTAAGGATGGCAGAGAGATCTATTCCCATTGGGAATGCCATACCTTTCCCAAAGTCGTTCCGAGTATGTGGAGAGGCTGGGGGTAAGGTGGAGGGGTGATTGAAAATTAAAGGGGCAGGGAGTGACTGTAGTGCTGTCGGGGGATCAAGTGCAAGTCCCAGTGAGCAAAAATGTGAAGCAAAGGGTTGAATAAACACCCGTGAAGACAGAAATCAGGAAGCAAAGTCTGTAGACCTTTCAAAGCTCTCACTCCTCACTTCTGCCTGAATCAGGTGCCTGGAGGGAGCAGCTGCATCTGTTTTTTAAATGGGTCTAACTTTCTCAGCGTGCAGTGGTGGCGTAAAACCAGGAAATTCTCAGGCATAGCACCACCAGGCGAGCGGTGCTCCTATGCAAAGGAGCCCCACAGTGATTGGGTGAGCAGAACATCAAGGCTGCCAAAAAGACCAAGGGAACTCAGATTTATCGCATTAAAGATGCATAAGCAGCATAATGCACTAGATGTGAGTCTGTTTCAGCGTAATAACAGCATCTTAGCTTCAGTCCATTGGACAGTGCTAGAAGTGAAAAGCATTAGTCAAATATTGATTTTCCAAGATGACCTGGGAGCTGTAGCAGTGGGGCATTCAGGGAGGTGATTGACTATGCAGTCGTAGATTGGATGGCACAGCTCAGCTGAAGTTGCCTTATTTCATTTCTATTCAATGTAAATTACGGCGTTGGGACCTTGCCTTCCAGATTGCATTTCAGTGAGATGATGAATCACTAGAAACGTTGATGGTTCACTCCATGCCCTTGAAGTATTAAACTTGCTGGACTGCCTGCCCTGTTTTAATGTCCCAATGATTTTTCTCCAGGACTGCTGGCAGCAGTGCCCTGGAGATCAATCTTCAATTCCTGGAGACTCCAGGATAACCCTGGAGGGTTGGCAACCCTACTTATGAGCCCAGGTTGTATGATCAAATAGGATGCAAATTAGTTAATGATAGTCATTTACCAAACAAAACTTTTCAAACTCAAATGTTAATAGTTTGTGGTACTATAGGATAGTTAGTAACAAATGGGAGTTTAATTGCAAAAAAGAAACACTGACCAGACTTGGATGTTGTTTGTCATTTCATTTTAGTTTTGTGTTTGTTTTAAGCCTATCTTTGTTCCTAGCTTTCCTTCTCAGAGATTAAATTATCAGAAAGTCAGGGAAACGTCTCAAGTATAAGGCAGACAGAGAGAGAGGGCACAGTTGGGAAAGCAATTATTGTGCTTATAGAAAATATATGGTTGTGTCTTTTACAAGGGGGAGTCATGATTCAGCCAAGCTTAAAACTCAAAGTGGATGCCAAGTTTTTTTTGAGGTAGTCTCAGAGAATGTACATATGCATGCAGAAGAATTTTCTAGTGTATTTTTTCCCCTATTGGTTCTGTTTTTTTTCTGTTTTTTTGCCTCTTGTAGGAGATTACATGGCTACAGGAGAGGGTGGAGGAAGTGTTTAATCATAATGCTCCAGCCATCATGAGGTATGGGGCAGGCTTGATGGATCAGCTGGTCTTTTCCTGCCCGTGATTTTGTATGTTCGTTTGTCATTGACCATTTTTTAAGTTTTCAGCTTGGTTGAATCATCCATCTTCATGGAAGCCATTTTGAAATCGGAGAGGATTGAACACCAAAACAAAACCCACTACAATGCTAGAGTATCCCGTTTCCCTGATGTATGTGGAGACTCTGTTTATCTATCAAAGGGGAATTTACCTTGAGAACTATGCAGAGAGACAGTGAAAGGCAGATAGTGCGGAATCGTTTAAGAGAGAATTGGACAGATAATTGCAGAAGTGGGAAATGGAGAGGTATTCGTTTTTGGAAATCCCCAGATGGAGTGCAGAGTCTTTTCCAATCTCTATGACTGTCTGGCACAAACAAGTTAATTTTATTATAGAGAAATAACTATCCTTGCTCAGGTGAATCAATCAGGGAGACAAATAACAAATCAAACACTGAAAAATGTAAAGTATTTCACATTGGTCGAAAAAAGATGGAATGCATTGCACACAATGAAAGGGATTGAATCAGCAGTGGGAGACTTCGGCTGCAATTTCACCTACCGAGGCAGGTCCGGGCAGCAGGGGCCAGTAGCGCAGTCCCAGCCTGCTCCAACCCACTCTGTTGAAGTGATTTTACGATGATTAGGCTTGTTAAGCCCGCCCAGCGAGGTTCCCGGCCAATTAAAAGGAAGTAGGTATGACGTCATTTAATGACGTATCATCAGCCAATTTCCTTAAAGGGGCCATGTCCAAATTTACTTTGACAGTGGTGCTGTCAGTGTTCTATAGCATTCAGGTGCTGCAAACACTGACAAGGTGCACGGCTGCACCCAGGCTCTCCCATGACTCCCTTCCCATGGGCGGAAGAGACCTCCCCAGGAGACCCGACACCTGGGAGACTAGCGTTGACATTGTCAATCATTTCAAATTTCACAGCTGACCCGCCTCTGATCCCGTCCTCTCAGCGCCGGTAAAATTCCGGCCTTAGAAAGAGACCAGGGAGTGAGAGGAAACTCAGCATTTTCAATATTCTGAACAATGCAAGAATGCAATTACAAAAGCAAGTTGAAACATCAGCTCATCCTCTGCGACCTTGGGTATCAAGGCCACAGTCCATAACACAACTAATGATGTACTTCAAGTCTGTGCCTAAGAGAATTTATCACGGGCAGGATCTGTCTATGTGAGGGGCCTGGGTGAGCAACAAGATTGCATGTCGAGGCCCGAAGAGATTTTAACTCCTGGGCTTGTTTTAATAATCAGGCTCCAACTCCCACCCAAACTCGGCAGAAATCACTGGCTGGCAGGTGGGTGGGAATCGGGAATTTGGGCAGCAGCCGGCCGCCGCCGGGGACTCACGGAAATGATCCCCAATAGTCAGGTAAGTGGATCAGGGTGGGGAGGCTCCAGACGCGATTGGGAAAGGGGGGAAACCTGGGGCAAGGGAGGCCCAAGGTTTCCTTGTGGGACCCAGATGTGCACTCTTGCTCCTCCTGGTCCAGAAGGAAACTTTTTTTTAAAAACTTACTTTACTGGGGCTCCTCTTCTTGGCCCTCAATCCAGCTCCTGGCACATTTGACCTAACAGGGAAGCCATCACTCATCCCCCCTCCGGTTAAAATGGCAGAGTGGGCCCCGGTAACGGCATCAGATCCCGATTTGCATATTTAAAGAGGAACCTGCTAGTTTGGGGCAGGTGTCCTTGCCGCCTGCAATTTAAAATTGTAGTCGGCCGAGGTGGGAAAGGATTGAGTATATCCCCAGCTCCATTGTAACTGCCTCCCAACCCCAGCTCCCCAGCCTGATTTCCACTAGGCAGGGGAGTTAAAATTGGGGCCATTGTGTCCAGCAGCAGTTGATAAGATTAGGCACATTTAATCCTGTTGGTGTTTCTATTAATTAGTGTTCTATATTTCTTCCCATAATCAGACAGAGCTTGATGTATCTGCCTATGAAAATGTCTACTACCTATTTTGGATGCTGGAACAGCTTCTGCAACTCAAGAAACCAGCAGAGAGTGGAGCCGCCGCTGTGAATTGTGTGGAGCTGGAGAAAGTTCAGCAGAGATTAGATGAGACAGTCCTTCATCTGTCAGATGATTTCCCGTTGTTTACAGTGTACCTGTGGAGACTGGGAGCTTTGTTCAATGCCGCTTCACAGCAGAAGGACAGCTAAAGCACAGTTCCATATTTTAACAAAGAGCTTCATCTCTTTCAAACCATTAATGTGCTCGTAAGTTTCTCTGCATTCTCCATTTTCTATTATTTATGCTTTGTGGCTTATAACATTCTTTAAGTATGCACTGATGTACAAAACAAAATCAGGAAGAGTGTCCATGTGTTCAAAAGAACAATAAAGAATTTTGCAAAACCTTACCACAAACCAGCAGTGAACAACACTTCTAAATCTGAAAAGTTGAGCTGTTAATGTTTTGATGAGTGATGTTACCTGCTGATATAAACCAATTTCATTTCAATCCCAATGAATTTAATAGAAAAGAAAGGAAGTTCATATAAGTCACAGGAAATTAACTTTTTCGCAGTACGACAAATGAATTTGGCACAACTACAGATAGAAAGCAAAACTTATATTTTGTCCCACTACATAATGAACACTTGCTTAGAAACACAGGACCACAAGGGAAATAATTATTTTAGAGTGTCCATGGTAACTTTAAAGGGGCAGTGTCTTAATGAACATGTTAGTGGCAAAATATTTCTCATTTGTTCAGACATGTGACACAATAACTGAAATTAGACCACTTTTTTTGGTCAGCCTGACATGAACAGAACCCCACACCGTGTTTAAGATTGCATTAACACTGCATGTCATAAATCACAACTTCTACAAGAAGTAACTCAGGAAGTACTACTGAACGGCCAGCTGAGGGCGCCGTCCGAGGAGTATAAATACTCGGGCGTGGGCCCACCTTGGCAGAGACAATCTGGAAACCGGAAGCTAGTGACTACTAACTAGACCTCCATGTTTTGTTACAATTCGATTAAAGCCTTGCTTTATGTACAACCAAGTGCGCAGTGAGTCTTTATTACGTCAATTTAATCGACTTGTTATCGTCTCCACGCCTTGGGTGATTCGGAACAAGCAGCTGCAACTCGAACCACAGAAAGAGACTTGGGCAAGAAACTGATCCATCATGGAAATACTCCTTAGACCCGCTCGTCTCGACCTGGGCCCGAATGCACCTGTGGCAGCGAAGGTATGGAAGCATTGGTTTCGTACCTTTAGCAACTTTCTTGAAGAATATGGGGTGGGTGCCTCTAATAAGTTACGAATGCTTATTAACTACGTATCCCCTCATGTGTATGATTATATTGAGGACTGTATAGACTACGACGCTGCTATCGAAATTTTACAGCAGCTATATGTTAAGTCCCCGAATGAAATCTTTGCTCGACACCTACTGGCCACAACTCGGCAGCAGCCTGGGGAATCACTCGATGAATTCCTCCAGAAACTTCGCAGGCTCAGCAAAGATTGTAACCTTAAAGCAGTTACAGCTGAACAGTATCAAGAGGAACTAATCCGCGATTCCTTTATCAATGGGATTGCGTCCCCTTTTATACGTCAGCGCCTGCTGGAAAATAAAACCCTCAATTTACGGGCTGCTTATGACCAGGCGTGTTCCCTGGACTTGGCCAAGAAGAATGCAGACACTTATCTCCCACCACGTGCACGGGCGGCGGCTATCACCCTTAATAAGTCTTTCGATAGGTCTCTGGTGGATGACCCCGCTGATGATGACTCTACTCTAACGGCCGATGACCCTACCCTAGAGGCCTTTGCTGATGACGACCCCACCCTAGCAGCATCCTGGCAATCAGGAAGAAAGTGTTTCTTTTGTGGAGGTATGTTCCATTACAGAAAATTTTGCCCAGCTCGTAATGCGACCTGCAATCATTGCAGCAAGAAAGGACACTTTTCCAATGTATGCCAGTCACGGGCCTCTGCTAACAAGAAAGGCCGCTCCTCTAAAGTATACCGGTCGAGAGCTCCTGTTAGCTTCACAGCTGCTATCTATGGAGCTGCTCCTCCCCCAAGAACCACTGCTAAGGCTACAGCTGCCGAAGGAAAAATTACCCCTCCTCCCATCACAGCTGTTTTTCCCCAAAGTTTGTCCCATGCAGCCACGAAGGTTTCAGTAAATGGGCACACTCTAAGCGCGCTAATCGACTCCTGCAGCTTCATTAGTAAGCGGGCTGTCAGCAGGTTAAAACTGCGCATTTATCCCTCGGACAGGGAGATTGCAATGGCTCTAACGACTCTGACCACCAATTCTTCTGGCTTCTGTCTTGTCAACCTCATCCTCAATGGTCGCACGTATCCCTCCACCCGGCTCGGAGTACTCGAAAACTTATGTAGCGATGTGCTTCTGGGACAGGACTTCCAGAAGCAGCACAAAAGACTCACTTTTGAGTTTGGAGGGTCGAAGCCGGAGCTTACCATTTCTAAGGTGCCGTTTTGTGCGCTCTCGGCGGCCTTACTCGGTGAGCCCTCCCTGTTTGCCAATCTCTCCCCCAGCTGTAAACCCATAGTCACCAAATCACGGCGCTTTAGCCAAGACGACCGAGCATTTATCGAGGCAGAAATCTCTCGCCTTTTAGCTGACGGTATTATCGAGCCGTGTTCATCCCCCTGGCGGGCTCAAGTCGTCATTGTGAAAAACCCCTTAAAACAACGTAAGAAACGTCTGTGTATTGTTTATTCACAGACTATTAATCAATATACCGATCTGGATGCCTACCCGTTACCATGCATAGATGACATGGTCAACAACCTTGCCAAATACAAGGTGTTTTCAACCTTCGATTTAAAGAGCGTGTACCATCAGGTACCGCTGAAAGACTCTGACAAAAAGTATACGGCCTTTGAGGCCAATGGTCGGCCTTATCAGTTTTGTCGCCTTCCATTTGGGGTCACCAATGGGGTGGCCGTCTTCCAACGGGCAATGGATGGCCTAGTCCGGCAAGAGAACTTGACGGATACCTTTCCGTATTTAGACAATATCACTATTGCCGGCCATGATCAAAAGGAGCATGACGCCAATCTTCAGAGATTTTTTGACGTTCTCTGTCGTCGCCACTTAACGTTAAACGAATCCAAATCGGTGAAATCGGTGCCATCAGTGAACATTCTTGGCTATTGGGTGGGCAACGGTGTTATTAAACCGGACCCAGAGCAACTTCGTCCACTTCAGGAGCTCCCTCCCCCTACAAATCTCGGCTCTCTTCGTCGGGCACTTGGCATGTTTGCTTATTACGCAAAGTGGATACCTCACTTCTCCGATAAAATACAGCCCCTGCTTCATGCGAAGTCTCTTCCATTAGAAGCAATGGCTATTTCTGCCTTCAACCTCCTCAAACGACAGCTGGAGAAAGCCACGCCTCGCTCCATTGACGAAAACCTTCCTTTTGTGGTCGAATGCGATGCATCGGAGGTGGCGATCTCGGCTACCTTGAATCAAGGTGGTCGGCCCGTGGCATTCCTATCCAGAACCTTACAGGGTAACGCGCTCCATTACCGCCCCCCCCCGGTCGAGAAGGAGGCGACAGCCATCATCGAGGCTGTACGCCAATGGAGTCATTTTCTTGCTCGGCGTCATTTCACGCTCATAACTGACCAGCGCTCCGAGGCCTTCATGTTGGATTACCAGAAGCGCATGAAAATCAAAAATAATGGCCCAGTAATTCCGGGCACAACGCGTGAGTACGGATGGTGTACTCACGCGTGTGCCCGGAGGAATTGCCGGTTTTCAACATGCACAGCGTATGCGCTGAAAACCGGCATTTCCTGTCCTCTGACCCAAGGGGTTAAGAGGCAGAATGCGCGCGACTGCACAGGCAGCGCGTGCGTAGTGAAATTCCTTTTCTTTTTCAGAGTTGCGCGTGTGTAAAGGCCTCCGGTCTTTACGCATTGAAAAACCACACGTAAGTACTTAGTTTTTCAGGTAAGTGGGCTTTTAGTACAATTGAGACATTTTTTTCCCACAGGTTTGTTATTTTTAAAGAATTTACAGTAAGGTAAGTTTAGTTTTAGCCCCGATTTTTTTATATAATTTTTTTTTTCAAATTTTAAAATTATTGTTTAAAATAGTTTTTCAGAGTTCTTTATTGTTCATTTAAGTAGTGCAATGTTTTTTTTAATTTTCTTTCAGGTTTAAGTAGTGTTTTGGGGCCAGGAGTTTCATGAGTTTGACAGCTCTTACTGTCAAACTCATGAATGAGTTTCCCCTCCCCTGATTGGCTGCACAGTGCTCACCTGATCCCAGCCGGCACATCGCACTAACTACGCCGCTGGATCAGGTAAGCACATCGCGCCGACATCTGAACCGGGCCAGTGGCAGGAAATGCAAGCAGGCCCGGGCTTCAGATGTCAGCGCGCAGGGTGAGTGCACATCGGGGGCTTGCACGCGCGGCAAGCTCCCGATCCTAATTTCAGGGCCATTAAAATTCAACTCTGGAGGATGGAGCTGGCCGCCTTTGGATATACTATCCGTTACCGACCCGGCAAACAGAATGTGGCCCCAGATACCTTCACACGGGTATTTTGCTCTTCAATGCCAACGTCGACTCTGGCGGATCTGCATATGGACTTATGCCATCCTGGCGTTACCCGTATGTTGCACTTTGTGCGCTCCAAAATCTACCATTCTCAACAGAGGACGTAAAGAAAACATGCTCCTCCTGTAGGATTTGTGCTGAATTAAAACCACAATTCTTCCGCCCATCAGATGACTTATTCATACATGCAATGCAGCCTATGCAGAGGCTCAGCTTAGACTTTAAAGGGCCATTGCCTTCGTTGACACGGAACACCTACCTACTTACGATGGTAGACGAGTATTCACGCTTTCCCTTTGCCTTCCCCTGTCCTAATATGCTTACCTCTACGGTAATTAAATGCCTCGATCAGGTCTTTTCCCTTTGCGGGATGGCCAATTTTATCCACACGGATCGGGGTCCCTCCTTTATGTCACATGAACTTAAAAGTTATCTCTCCCAACAGGAAATCACCTCGAGTAGGATGACACCATATCACCCAATCGGCAATGGACAGGTTGAACGATACAATGCCATCATCTGGAACGCTGTCCGTCTGGCACTGAGGTCACGTAACCTACCAGACCAGCAGTGGGAAACTGTGCTCCCCGACGTGTTATACTCTATCAGGTCTCTTCTCTCCACATCCACTAATGTCACACCTCATGAGCGAGCCTTCAAGTTCCGGCGTCGCTCTACACATGGGACATCTCTACCATCATGGTTGGTGGCTCCAGGCCCTGTGCTACTCCGGAGGTTCGTCCGGTCGGCCAAGAACGACCCTCTCGTTGGCGAGGTGGAGTTAACAGAGGTAAACCCCACGTATGCGCACGTGCGGTACCCCGAAGGCCGGGAGTCCACCATCTCGCTCAGAGATCTGGCTCCCTGCCCAACCGGTCACACAGGCCCGAATGATGAAGGATCCCACGACAATGATGTCAACACTCCGCACCCCTATGAAGATGACGCCCTACTTGGGACATCGAGGGATCTGCCGGCAGTGCTACCGGATCAACTCAGGGAGCCGAACGCTCCCCGTAGGATGGCCACCCGAAATCAGGACGCTGGACAATCTCCGGCTATGACCCAGGATGAGACCAGCTCTGTGCCCGTGGGGACCTGCACCCGGAGTCATGATATTCCCAGGCCTCCACAGGATGATCAAGATGACGCAGACTCTACCGACTTACCAGTACGGACCAAGCGACCCAGGGACCAGGACACGGTCCGGGGAGACGTGCCTTCCGGTCACAAGCAGAAAGCTAAACGACTACGGCTATTTTTTGGTCCGCCTAGTCCGTTAAAGGAAGACTGAACTTCCAAACCTTTTAGGGAGGAAGAATGTCATAAATCACAACTTCTACAAGAAGTAACTCAGGAAGTACTACTGAACGGCCAGCTGAGGGCGCCGTCCGAGGAGTATAAATACTCAGGCGTGGGCCCACCTTGGCAGCGACAATCTGGAAACAGGAAGCTAGTGACTACTAACTAGACCTCCATGTTTTGTTACAAGTCGATTAAAGCCTTGCTTTATGTACAACCAAGTGCGTAGTGAATGGATTGGCGGGTAGCTAATGTTACCCCACTATTCAAAAAAGGTGGTGGAGAAAAGGCGGGGAATTATAGACCGGTAAGCTTGACATCAGTAGTGGGGAAAATGCTAGAGTTCATTATAAAAGATGTAATAGCAGAGCACTTGGAAAGCAATGACTGGATCGGACAAAGCCAACATGGATTTACAAAAGGTAAATCATGCTTGACTAATCTACTGGAATTTTTTGAGGATGTAACTGGTAAAATAGATAAGGGAGAACCAGTGGATGTGGTGTATTTGGACTTTCAGAAGGCTTTTGATAAGGTCCCGCATAAGAGATTAGCGTGAAAAATTAAGGCACATGAGATTGGGGGCAAGGTATTGACTTGGATAGAGAACTGGTTGGCGGACAGAAAGCAAAGAGTTGGAATAAACGGGTCTTTTTCCGAGTGGCAGGCAGTGACTAGTGGGGTATCGCAGGGATCGGTGCTAGGGCCCCAGCTATTCACAATATATATTAATGATCTAGACGAGGGAACTAGATGTAATATCTCCAAGTTTGCAGATGACACAAAGCTGGGTGGGCGTGTGTGCTATGAGGAGGATGCCGAAAAACTCCAGTATGATTGGGACAGGTTGGGTGATTGGACAGATGCATGGCAGATGCAGTATAATATGGATAAATGCGAGGTTATCAACTTTGGTGGCAAAAACAAGAAGACAAATTATTATCTGAACGGCAATAGATTGGGAAAAGGGGAAGTGCAGTAAGACCTGGGTGTTATTGTGCACCAGTCGCTGAAGGTAAGCATGCAGGTGCAGCAGGCGGTTAAGAAGGCAAATGGTATGTTGGCCTTCATAGTGAGAGGATTCAAGTACAAAAACAAGGATGTCTTGCTGCAGTTGTAAAGGGCCTTGGTGAGCCCACACCTTGAGTATTGTGTGCAGTTTTGGTCGCCTTATCTGAGGAAGGATGTTCTTGCCATGGAGGGAGTGCAGCGAAGATTCACCAGACTGATATCTGGGATGGCAGGAATGACGTATGAGGAGAGATTGGGTCGATTAGGCTTATATTCGCTAGAGTTTAGAAGAATGAGATGGGGTCTCATTGAAACTTATAAAATTCTAACTGGCTAGACAGACTAGATGCAGGAAGGATGTTCCTGATGGCGGGGGAGTCCAGAACCAGGGGTCACAGCCTAAGGATAAGGGGTAAGCCATTTAGGACTGAGATGAGGAGGAATTTCTTCACCCAGAGAGTGGTGAACCTATGAAATTCTCTGCCACAGAAGGCAGTTGAGGCCAGCTTATTAAATATATTGAAGAAGGAGTTAGATATATTTCTTAAGGCTAAAGGGATCAAGGGATATGGGGAGAAAGCAAGGACAGGGTACTGAATTTGGATGAACAGCCATGATCTCATTTAATGGCGGAACAGTCTTGAGGGGCCGAATGGCCTACTCCTGCTCCTATCTTCTATGTTTCTATGTTGTGGAAGTTTGGAGTCTGACACCCATCTCCAGTGTGACCTCCTGGGAAACCCCTCTCCCCACCTTGACTGAGCGCTTCCTCAACTGAGGTATATACCAGATGCATGGGAACCCTTTATTTCCTTTCCTCCTGGACATCAGATTCAGACGAAGACTAACCGCAGCAGCAGCAGAACCCTGAACAACAGCACCACCAACAGCAGGGGCAACAGCAGGAGCGCCAAGCTGTTGCTCACCCAGCTGAAGCTGCACAGGCCAGAAAGTGCCAGCAAGCGACCACATTGCTGCCCGGGATGCAAGGGACGTACTCAGGTTGGCCAGATTTGCTTAGCCTGCACAATTAAACACTTTTGCCTGACAGCTTCTTACCGGAGCATCGACAATGGACAAGAACCTACGGATTCCTATCATTCTGACCACCAGATTGACATTGCAAGTTGCCTTAAGCCCTCAATGTGGAAGTCCCATTTGTGAAATGACTCAGGCCAGAACTTCAACAGTTTGGCATCAAACCTGTTCATCATAACAATTCAAGGATGGCTTGTCAAAAATCAATACAACAGAACACCCAAGTGACTGCCCTTGTGACTACTTGTGCTTTATCTTCCTCTTACGCATGCTCCTACGTGGTGCTTCCCATTTGGCTTCAGCAGATGTGGAGGCCCCTTGCTCACTTTCTTGCTGCTTCTGTCTTGACAGCTTTGGCGGCCGTCCTCTGGGGTTGCGAACCTGTGAGGGCTCTGCAACAGTCTGCTGCTCCTGCGGCTGTGCAGGAGCTGAGACGCACATCTCAGTTGAGTGAGGACTCCGGTGGGGCTTTGACCGAGGGCTTTGCAGTGGCATGGTCATGTGAGTGCTTGGAGAGGAGCCCCCAGTTCCTTGTTGTCTGCCACCAACATCCCTCTCATAGGTCAGCCCCACTTCAGAGCTAGCAAGTGGCTTGACGGCACCTTGCTGTACTTCAGGGGGCATGAGGACCCGTTTCTGCACTGGAAGTCCTACTCCAGAGAACTTCCATGAAGGTCTGGTTTCTATGCTCAATAGCTGACCATCGCTCCTCAAGAGATGTCAGTCTATTCTGAACAATGACCATGTGTTCAATACCCTGGTGACTAAGCTCCGCCATGGCCGTAGCCATCATCTCCTTTACCGTAGCCATCCTCTCCTCTACAGTAGCCAGCCTTACCATGGAGGTAGCCATCCTTTCCACGGAGGTTGCCATCCTTTCCGTGGTGATGCGTGCATGCAACAATGCCTCCATAAAGGCTCTGCTGATGTTCGCGATGGACTCCTCCATTCACTCCACACTTGCAGAGACCCTGGAGACAAAATCTGCCAAAGACTCCTGCACCTGTTCCTGGAGTTCCAGCACACTCTCCTTCTGGATGGTCCCGGAGGCACAGGGTCGACGTGCAGCTGAGCCGAGCTGGCAGAGTACTGCGCCCTCTGACGAGGACTCTCCACTGCTGTCCCTGTCTCCACCATCTGCTGATGCTCACTTGTGATCTGTGATAAACCAGGTGACAACTCTACTATAACACAAAATACAAAAGCAAAATACTGTGGATGCTGGAAATCTGAAATAAAAACAGAATATGCTAGAAAGACTCAGCAGGTCAGGCAGCATCTGTGGAGAGAGAAAGAGAGTTAACATTTCAGGTCGATGACCCTTCATCAGAACTGGAAAAAGCTGGAGATTGAACAGGTTTTTAAGCAAGTGCAGGGGCAGGGAGAGGGTGGAGGGGAGGAAAGAACAAAAGGGAAGGTCTGTGATAGGATAGAAGGCAGGAGAGATTAAGAGACATTAAGAAATGGTGCAAGGCAAAAGGAGATGGTAATGGGACAATTTAAGAAACAAAAGATGGCTCTAGATGAAGTGTACATGACACTGGCAGAATGAAAGACAGCTGCCATGCGAGAGGGAGAAAAATAAATAAATAAATAAAAGAAATGGAATAAAAAGATAGGGCAAGAGGTTATGATCTGAAATTGTTGAACTCAGTCCAGAACACTGTAAAGTGCCTAATTGAAAGATAAGGTGTTGTTCCTTGAGCTTACGTTGCACCTCATTGGAACAGTGTAAGAGGCCGAGGACAGTGAGGTCTGAGTGGGAGTGGAGTGGAGAATTAAAGTGACAGGCGACCGGAAGTTCAGGGTCACCCTTACGGACTGAACGGAGGTGTTCCGCAAAGCGGTCACCCAATCTGCGTTTGGTCTTCCCAATGTAGAGGAGACTGTAGTGATCAATAACATGTCATTCTGTGGTGGACACTAGGTGGAGCAGTAGAGCTGTATATAGCTGTATGTATAAACTGCACTACCCAGCTATATATACATTAAGACTACATTACCCATGAGGCTAGCTACCCACAAGGCATCAGTCAAGATGGCAGCCTGCACACAGGAGCGCACATGGAAGCCTCAACAGATACTGTACCTAGAGAACGTGTACTGAATAAATAATTAGCTAGAAGCTAGCTGTGTTCATAATAAGAATGTCTAGTTATTAATGAACATAACATGGTACCAGGGTGGTGAAGATCTGCTGAAAATTGTGAAAAGCGACATGGAGAATTTGAAGCCACCAGGAGGTTTGAATCTCGAGGGAAATGTCGACTACAATTGGCGCATTTTTAAACAACAATTCGAACTCTAAATTGCAGACATCAGATTCGGTACGAAGCCAGACGCAAGGAAGATAGCGTTGCTGCTTACGGTTGCAGGCCCACAGGCAATAGAGGTATTTAATACATTTGTATTTAATCCAGCGGAGAACAGAGAAAAATTAGAAGATGTGCTAAAAAAAATTGATGCATATTGCTCCCCCAAAAAGAATGAGACGTATGAAAGATACATCTTCCGTTCTCGGACACAGCAACAAAATGAGACTTTTGTTAGCTTTATAACTGATCTGAAACTGAAAGCACAGACATGTAATTTCTCTGAGCTCAAAGCATCCATGATTCGTGACCAGATTGTGTTTGGTATTCATGATAAAAAAGTCAGGGAACGTCTGTTGAGAGAAACCGAACTAAATTTGGAAAATGCAGTGAAAATATGCAAAGCCAGCGAGCTAGCTCGAAAGCACACGAAGACTTTCAGTGCAATCAATAATGATGCAAATGTAATGAGTGATAATGCTGCTGTCGGTGCTGTGTCCTACAAGGGGAAGAAACGTGGGCAGAACAGAAATGAAAAGCAATCGGAGGATGAAATTTTTAATTGTAAGCGCTGTGGTTACAAACACCAGTTAAGACAATGCCCAGCGTTTGGAAAAATGTGCACAAAGTGTCATGGAAAGAATCACTTTGCCAAACAATGCTTTTCAAAAGTAAAAACGACGAAAGGGCAACGAGTTAATGTGATTGAGGACACTGATTTAAGTGAGACATTTTTTGTAGGAATGGTGTCATGTGACGATATCAAAAAAGATACAGAAAATGTGCAGCCCTCAGAAATAGACAATGCTGAACATAAAGTTAATGCAGTAAAAGAGGACAAATGGATGATCCCACTGCAGATAAATGGAGCATTAGTTACATTGAAACTGGACACTGGGGCAAAAGCAAACTTAATCAGTATGAGTGACATTAACAATATGAAAGAAAAGCCCAAAATACAGAAAAAGTCAGTACTACTGAAGGACTATAATGGACAGAAAATAGATAGCTTAGGTGTATGCAGACTTAAAGTGACAGTCAAAGACAAAGTGCATCATCTCATGTTTTCTGTTGTGGCTGAAAGACTTGATTCGATACTAGGTGACAAAGCTTGTGAAGACTTAGAACTGGTCAAGAGAGTCTACCGTATAAAAGGCAGATTATTATTTGAATGGCAATAGATTGGGAGAAGGGGAAGTGTAAAGAGACCTGGGTGTTCTTGTGCACCAGTCGCTGAAGGTAAGCATGCAGGTGCAGCAGGCGGTTAAGAAGGCAAATTGTATGTTGGCCTTCGTAGCAAGAGGGTTCGAGTACAAGAACAAGGATGTCTTGCTGCAGTTGTACAGGGCCTTGGTGAGACCGCACCTTGAGTATTGTGTGCAGTTTTGGTCGCCTTACCTGAGGAAGGACGTTCTTGCCATGGAAGGAGTGCAGCGAAGATTCACCAGGCTGATACCTGGGATGGCAGGAATGACGTATGAGGAGAGATTGTGTCGATTGGGCTTATACTCACTGGAGTTTAGAAGATTGAGAGGGGATCTCATTGAAACCTATAAAATTCTGTCAGGCCTGGACAGACTAGATGCAGGAAGGATGTTTCTGATGGCCGGGGAGTCCAGAACCAGGAGTCATAGTCTAAGGATAAGGGGTAAGCCATTTATGACTGAAATGAGGAGGAATTTCTTCACCCAGAGAGTGGTGAACCTGTGGAATTCTCTGCCAGAGGATGGTGGAGGCCAGTTCATTAAGTATATTCAAGTAAGAGTTGTATATATTTCTTAAGGCTAAAGGGATCAAGGGATATGGGAAGACGGCAGGGACAGGGTACTGAATTTGGATAATCAGCCATGATCTCATTGACTGGCGGAGCAGGCTCGAAGGGCCGAATGGCCTACTCCTGCTCCTATCTTCTATGTTTCTATGTGAGTCTTTATTACGTCACTGCAATTTTAGTAATGGTGGAAAGCAATTGCCGCTTCACATTAATGCTAAACTTGCACCGTAAATCCAGAGTCAGGGGCCAATCTGATGCCGGAGTGAAGCAGACTGAGACTACGTGGAAGCTCTCGTCTCATACAGCTTCGGTTTGACACTGCACTGGATTTAAATCATATGCTATGTCAAACATGTGGAGAGAACAAACTAGTTAACGTTTCAGGTGGAGACCCTTTATCAGAACCTGAGCATCACAGCTCACCAAATAATGTCCTGCTGACCACAGCATGGACACACATCAAACCCCAACAAATGGTGGTTTAACTTACAGATCTTCATCAGTAGCTGCTTGCCTCTCTGCAATCTTATCATCGTAAGCACCCTTGGTACATGAGCAGGTGTTCACATCCCTGGCCTCGGGTAGCATCTCCCAGCAGCACTTGCAAGTGGCGTCATATGATGGAAATAAACAAATAGCTTTTCCTGTAGACACTTGCACCTTTAGAACACTCAGCTAACCACACAATGTCCATCACCAAGAGTGGCTCGGTAGCACCACTGCTGACCGAGCTGACCAAGTCCGGAAGGACATAGCTGCCAGACTGGGCCTGCGGCTGGTGGTGAGAGAACCAACACGAGGGAAAAGCCAACTTGACCTCATCCTCACCAATCTACTTGTTGCAGATGCATCTGTCCGTGACATTATTGGTCAGAGTGACCAACGCACAGTACTTGTGGAGACGAAGTCCCTTCTTCACACTAAGGACACTCTCCATCATGTTGTGTGGCACTACCACCGTGCTAAATGGGATAGGTTCAAAACAGATCTAGCAGCTCAAAACTGGGCATCCATGAGGCACTGTGGGTCATCAGCAGCAGCAGAATTGTATTCCACCACAATCTGTAACCACATGGCCCGGCATACCCCTCACTCTACCATTACCAGCAAGCCAGGGGACCAGTGGATGATCCATATCGGCCTCCTCCTGAGGTCCCCACCATCACAGGAGCCAGTCTTCAGCCTATTCGATTCACTCCACGTGATATCAAGAAACGGCTGAGCGCACTAGATTCTGTTTTGATTTCTTTTTGGGTTCAATAAAGACTCATTTTCTGAAAGAGAATGTTGTTTAATCTAAAGTCTTGTTCAAGACTTTCTACAGCTTTTTACAGAACACACTATGCTGTGATGCATCTAGAATGAAACCGAAAGTAAAACTCCTCTGGACTGCTAGTCTCTCACATGACCTCTGCTGGTCAGGCACAAGTAATCAAAAACACAGACAAATATGCTGTAAGGCATAAGTAATCAAACACAGACAAATATCATCACTATTTGCAGATATCATTACAGATACAGCAAAGGCTATGGGCCCTGACAGCATCCCAGCTGTAGTGCAGCTGCGGGCCGCTAACGGTTACCACCACCACTAACCTCCCACTGAATTTCGTGGGAGGCATTGGCAGTGCCGCACCCGGGTGCTAGTTGCTTTACGCCCCACTGGCACCCTCTTAGGGCGCTAACGGGAGGCGCAAAGCAACCAAATTTTTCCCCCAAGAAGCTTTACACCATCCAGAACAAAGCAGCCCAATTGATTGGCACCTCATTCACCACCTTAAACATTCACTCCCTCCACCACCGGCATACCATGGCTGCAGTGTGTACCATCTACAAGATGCACTGAAGAAGCTCGCCAAGGCTTCTTTGACAGCACCTCCCAAACCTGTGACATCTGCCACCTAGAAGGACAAGGGCAACAGGTGCATGGGAAAACCACCACCTCCAAGTTCCCCTCCAAGTCACACATCATCCTGACTTGGAAGTATATTGCCGATCCTTCATCGTCGCTGGGTCAAAATGCTGCAACTCCCTACCTAACAGCACTGTGGGAGTATTTTCACCTCATGAACTGCAGCGGTTCAAGAAGGCAGCTCACCAACACCTTTTCTAGGGCAATTAGGGATGGGCAATAACTGCTGGCTTTGCCAGCGACGCCCACATCCCCTGAATGAATAAAATAAATTCTGCTAATCACACCTGTGCCAGCGCTCTGAAAAAGCAATCGACTTAATCCCATTCCCCAAACCTTTTTAAATGTTTTCTTTGTTAAATATTTATCCACTATGATTTTTAAAAGCTGTTATGGATTCTGCTTCCATCACTGTTTCTGGTTGGACATTACCTGTCCTAATGACACGCTGTGTTAAAAAAAGCTCTCATATCCTCTCCTTCTGTTCCTTTGGTGATGATCTTAAACGTAAGCATTCCAGCTGACATTAGGCAATAATATTTCCCAATTTACATTATTGAAACCCTTGTTAACTTTAAAGGGCTCTGTCACATCTTCTGATACTCAAAGGATGAAGCATAGAAGCAACTGCCAGTACTGGCCAGGGTGAATAAATGTTTCTGTTCTGTGTATGCACAAACAAACCCAGCAGGAAATGCACAGCTTGGTGTTCCAGACATTTTGTGAAAAATGGATTGTCACCAGGACAGGTGACCACACTGACTATAGCTGATAGCCCTGCATTCCTCTCAGGTACTGTCCATCTCATTTGTATGTTGCTGTTGCCTCTTCCACTGCGCTTAAATTAACGTCTCTCAGAAATATTTATTTCAATTAGAAGCCTGGGGAGATATGTTTAAAATTTGACAGTGCATATTTGCATCTGGTATTAGAATTACAAACCAGCTGCTTTTTAATCTAAGAAGGCACTCTTTGTACCGGTGGCATTTTTATCACAACAGTGCAACGTAACAGCAAGTGTTTGTCCAACCTTCTTTTCTGGACTCTACCATTTCCTTATTCAATTAAAATCATTCCAGATCTGTTAAGAAGTCATACTACTTGCATTACTTGAAAAGTTATGCAAATTCAGTAAGTGTTTATACTGCAACCAGGGAGGTCAGCTACTGTATTTCATATACTGTAGGAAGCAGGTGTAAAAGGTTTTTACTTCATTGTCATTTCGATGGAGGTTTTATTCTGACTCACTCCTAGCTGGACAAAACAAATTTCAAGAGGAACTCCAGAGAGAATGTTCCAAAACATTGGAAATGGGGAAAGGGGGGAAGGTGGAGTTGAGGTAGAAGATCAGACTTTTAACAAAGTGAAGCAAAGTACAAGGTAGGGAAGGTATTTGTGAATATGGTAAATGCTGCAGCCACTGTACAGCAGGACACTGAAGATCTTAGAGCTCTGTCATGCTGCAGCTGCAAGTTTAACCACTGGCTTTGGAGCAGTGATGCGCTGCACTGCTGGCTCCGAATTGATGCCTGGCCAGGCAAAGCACAGCTTTGTGGATGGCGTGCTCTCACCAGCACCCAGATGCCAACTACATTTTTGACACTGGATGAAAATTGTCAGAACATTACTCTCTTTGTTAACACATGAAGACTGCCTGGGAACTTTCCAAAGTTCACCTCACACTGGTTGCAGTTAGAGTGCAGAGCCTAGGGAGTGTCCAACACCTCTTCCAGGATTTAGTGTCCCCTCAGATCAGTCAGTTTAGCCTATGGTTGTCCTGCAGTTTCTTTGCACTGGTGCAATGTGAAAACTGGGCCATTAAGAAAAATGCTTTGATTTAAAGACACTGGGTGTGAAATTGGATAAACCCAAAAAACAGACGCGGAGAGCGCGATGTGCCTGCGCCCGCTCAAAGTGGTGCAGGCAGCACGCAAAATTCATGCTGCCGCTCATTATAGTGATTGGAGCGCTGATCTCAGCGCTAAACACGCTGCTGGTTTGCTTAGCACTCAACGAGGGGGCAATATCGGGTGCAGTCTAATGGCCAATAAAGTTTGGCATAGGCTCTCTGCACCACTTAAAGGGAAGGTGCTTTGTTGTAGAAGCACCTCATTGTCAGTCTGGATGAAGTCATGGCTCAACAGGCAAGAGAGAGGGTGAGGAGGTTTTCTGATGCAGCTAAAGGCCATGGTCTAAGGGGTTCACAGATGACATGAGGTCCTCTACCCGCAGGGGGGCAGGAGGCCTTCAAGGTGAGCAGAACGCCGGAAGGATGTGGAAGGAAATAGCTCAAGCTGTCAGTGCTACGAGTGTGGAAGCTTGCTGCCACACAAGCTCAGACTGCTGCCATCGTGGCTGGGTTTACGAGTGTGGAAAGGGGCTTGCAGGGTGTCACAGCAGCCCATCAATCTGTGCTCCAACAGATGGCTAGGAATGCTGAGACGCCAGCCCAGGGGAGTGTCGGTGGCTCTGTGAAGCAAGAACCTGCTGTCCTCTCTCAGGATGGCAGCATTCCTACTCCCACCCCTGCCACTCCGCCAGTGTCATCCAGCCAGCCCAGATTTCTGCCATCCATGCCTAGGTGGTGCAGTCTGCAGTTGTGGCTTCTAGGCCCAGAGCTGCTCAAGGTCATCCTGCAAGGCCATCTGCAGTCTCCCACACGGAAAGTCAGCAGCATTCCAACAGCCAAGGAATGCACAAGGGTGATTAGTTGATGTTGTTCTGTAGTATTGAAATGTATACATTTATGAATAATGTTTGAAATGTTGGTTTTGTGGTTGCTCTGATTTCTGCTTTGTGCCCAGGAGACGCTGTGATGTTCGATGACAGAGGGATGGTAAGGTAGGGAAGTGGTGAGCAACGGGGATGTGGGGTTTCACTCATTGGAACCAGAGTCTCATGAGGCGCTCACGGACAACCCTCCAGAATGGGGATCTGCTGCCTGTCTCCTCCCAAGAAGGTCAATCATCACAGCCCCAGAACATTGCTGCAGGAGCTCCCCAGGGCAGTGTCCTCGGCCCAACCATCTTCAGCTGCTTCATCAATGACCTTCCCTCCAGCATAAGGTCAGAAATGGGATTTTCACTGATGACTGCACAGTATTCAGCACCATTCAGAACTCCACAGATAATGAAGCAGTCCATGCCCGCATGCAACAAGACCTGGACGACGTTCAGGCTTGGGCTGATAAGTGGCAGGTAACATTCACGCCACAGGAGTGCCAGGCAATGACTGTTTCCAACAAGCGAGAGTCTAACCATCTCTCCTTGACATTCAATGGCATTACTGTAGTGTATGTACCTTTAAGGGGAGAACTACTTTTACAGCTCCTGTATACTGTAGTACCGGCAGTGACCACACTTGTATATAAACTTGAGTAGGGATCTGTACATTTAGTTTTAGAGTAACCCTCATCCAGTAAACACCTGTTGATTGTTCCCTGCAGTCTCTTGTCTAACTATTGAAGGACACACAACATCAAGATACACGGATCTAACATTGGCAACGAGAAGATTCAAACCTACCTGCAACTCTGCTTCACCTCCCAGGGATTCGCTCCTGGAGAACAGTGAAAGAAAAAGGCCGAGTCCAGAAGCACGGGCGTCGACCATCCAGCGGAGACTCCAGCGAAATGGGTTGGCAACAGGTACGGCGCAGACCCTTCCCGGACAGCGGCGGCTAGAGCCAACCAACGGCACAGAAAAAGGCCGAGCAGCATCGACGGGAGAAGAGAGAGGGTAGAGCGCACAGGGCACAGCCGGTGTTCAGGACCGAGCGGCGTCGACGCGAGAAGAGAGAGAGGCGCGCAGAAAAACGCACAGAGTGCAGCCGGAGTTCAAGGGCTGAGCAGCGTCAGCGGGGAAGAAAGGAAAGCGCGGGAGATGCCATTTTGAGCTGCAATGGAGAAGAAGGGAGAGCGCGGGAGATGCCATTTTGAGCCAGTCTAACCACACCCAGGGATGCCGAAGAGTGGCAGTGTCACAGCGTTTGACAATGAAGTCGAAGATTGGACGACATATGTCGAACGCATAGAAGTGCACTGCAAGGCGAATGAAATGCCAGATGACAGGAAAGCGCTGGTATTGTTGAATTCAATGGGTGCAAAAACGTATGGCTTACTGCAAAACCTAGTAACCCCAGAGAAGCCAGTGGAAAAGGATTTTGAAAACATAGGGCCAGAAATTCCAGGCCAGAAGCGTGAGTACGGTCGGGTTACTCACGCATCTGGCCGTTGGAAATGCCGGCGTTCAGCAGGAACAGCGCATGTGGGGAACGCCGGCATTTCCAGACCCGAGGTCTATTCACAGCGCGTGCGACTGCACAGGCAGCGCTTGCGCAGTGAACTTTGTAGATTTCACTGATGGATTCAGTGAGGGTAAGTCCCTAGAACTTACACGTGAAAAAAGCAAGTGTAAAGTTGTTCATTGGCTGGGGAAGGAGATATATTTTATGGAGGAGCTTATGAAATGCAATATTTAGGTTTGGGAAAGGGAGGGAAGTTATTTTAAGAAATTTTAAGTAAGTTTTAAACTTTAATTTTTTTTTTTTTAAACGGGTTTTCAGAACGGTAGGTAGAAGGAGCAATTGTGGCTGTGTGAATGGAATGTGAGAATGAGTTATGTATGTATGTCCACATATATTCCTTTACGTATATGTATGTATGTTTTATATTCCTTTACTAATGTGTATGAATGTATATTTTTAATTATGATTTTCCAATAAGTTACTTTCTCTGAAAGTCATAATTAAATAATAAATTCATACACATAAGTAAAGGAATATATACATAACACGCAAAGGAATATATACAGACATACATACTTTCAGAAGCTCCACGATAAGAAATATCTTCCTCTGGAGCAACTGTACCCATGCTTTTTTCATGTGTAAGTTGTAATGACTGGACCTCACTGAAAGCATTAATGAAAGCGGCGAATTATACTGCACACGCGCTGCCTGTGCAGTCGCACGCGTTCTGCCTCTGAACCCCTTTCAGAGGACAGGAAATGCCGGTTTTCCCCACATGCACTGTGCATGCTGAAAACTGGCATTTCATCCGGCCAGATGCGTAAGTACCCCGACCGTACTAGCGCATTTGGAACGGAATTACTGGGCCAACATTTTACATGTCAATAAAATAAAAAATTTAACAATTGCACGACTTGCCCCCTCGCATCTGCGACTGAGGGTCCAAGGAGGTGCATTGCGCAAGAGGTCATCATCGTACATATCCTCACACTGTTCCCTTTGGGGAACTGTATGAAGTGGTGGAAGGATTTATGGCCGTGATTAACGCTCATTCCGTGACCGTAACCATCTTTGAACCAGCCATTAGGGTGGTTAGTCCTATGGCGGGAGGGTTTTACAGGCTCCCACAACCCATCTGAGGGGGGGGGGCCACCAACACCCACGGACGCAAGTATCACGCTGGATGTCCACCCAGAATTTAAAGTTAGAGCTCCGACTCCACTTGCCGGGACTGTCTGGAGTGGGGTTCAAAACCCTACTCCTTCTGGCCCAGCGGCGGGGATGCTTACTGCTACGCAAAAGGCCAACTCCGCACAAAAGGTGACACCCATACGTTTCCTGCGCCTTTTCCCTCCCCGTGACTGGAGCCCTATGCTGCCATTTCACGTTGCTAATTGGATTGGGCCTTTGTCATAGCGGTAGGATCCCCGCCGCTGGGCCAGATCAGGGTAGGGTTTCGAACCCCGCTCCAGACAGTCCCGGCAAGTGGAGTTGGAGCTCCGGCTCTAAATTCTGGGTTGACATCCAGTGGGATATTTGCGTCCGTGGGTGTGGGTGGCCCCCCTTCCTTGTATAGCTTGTGGGAGCCCGTAAAACCCTCCCGCCATAGGACTAACCGCCCTAATGGCTGGTTCAAAGATGGTTACGGTCACGGAATGAGCATTAATCATGGCCATAAATCCTTCCACCATTTCATACAGTTCCCCAAAGGGAACAGTGTGAAGACACGTATGACGACGACATTGCTAAATAAATAAATGGAATTAAAAAAATTCTTTTAGGGCTTTTAAAAGTCTTTAAATTGCTTTAATTCTCTTTAAAACTACTTCAGATTACTCAAAATAATGTAAACATTTTAAAAAGTTTATAAAAGTTACCAAAATCCTCAAAAAACTTCCAAAAACCTATTTAAACTGCTGCTTTGCATGTAAAAATCCTTAGCAGCTTGACAGAAACATTGGGGGCGTGTCCAGTGAAACTGAGACCTCAAGGGGCGTGTCTCACTTACACTGCACGCTCCTGGCTTCGCGCTGGCTGCACTCCTGGGTGGCGTGACGTCATACGCTGCCCGGGAATGTGCTTTCTATTTCTGCAAGTTCAGGCGTCCCAGAAGCTGATCGGCACGAGCGCGGGGTAAGTGCAAATATGGGGCTTGCACGCGTTGCAAGCCCCGTTCTGGAATTTCTGGGCCATTGTGTCAATCCTACAGGACCACTTAGACCCCACACCGCTGCTGATAGTGGAAAGATTTAAGTTTCACAAAAGGAACCAGCATAAAGATGAAAGTAATGCTGAGTTTTTAACGGAACTGCGCAAGCTATCGAAACACTGCCAGTTTGGAACGGGACTAGCAGATAAGTTAAGGGACAAGTTTGTGTGTGGGCTTCAAAGTGAAGGAACCCAGAAACGGCTTCTGTCAGAAAAGGATCTTACGCTGGACAAGGCTTTCAGCATGGCAGTATCACACGAAACAGCAGCACGGGGCGCGGCAGAGATACAACGGAGACTGCACGAATATGGCACAAATGAAATGTCATACGGAACAGTGAAGTGCTATCACTGTGGCAGAACAACACACGACCATAAGGATTGCTGGTTCAAGGACCAAGTGTGCAGACAGTGTGGAAAAGTAGGACACATAGCAAGAGTCTGCAGGTCGGAAAAGAAAACCAGCAGCAAGAAATCTCCACAGGAGAAGTACAAGAAGGTACATAAGGTGACGGAGAGTAGTGCAGACGAACAGAAAAGTGATACAGACTCTGGAAGCAAGGTGCTGGGTTGTCTGAAACGACATAATGTGATCACAACGGAGGATCACCAAACTATCTGGGTCACGCTCAAGATAGCCGGAGTCCAAGTGAAAATGGAATTGGACACAGGATCAGCCCTAACAGTCATAAACCGAAGGGACTACAAGTGGCTATTCTCACATATACCCTTGAGAGATACAGAGATTGTCTTGAAGACGTACACGGGACAAAAAGTCTACCCCAAAGGAAAAATAAGGGTGAACATTATATATAACGGCAAGGAAACACCAAAAATGGACCTATATGTATTGCCAGATGGAGGACCACCACTACTAGGACGTGAATGGATCCGGAAGATACAGCTAGATTGGCATTCCATACAAGCACTGGCTGTAGATGCCAAAAAGGATGACGACTGTCAAAAATGCTAACTGACACACAAGAAGTGTTCCAGGAGGGACTCGGAACACTAAAAGGACCCTGTCGAAATATTTTATTCGACTATAATTGAACGCTTGCCAGTAACTAACGCTGATATAGAGAAGGAGACCCGAAGTGACCCGACACTGTCTCGGGTATATGACTTGACGGTGAAGGGATGGCCAACACACGGCGACTCACTGTTGCCAGCATTCTCATCCAGAAGAGAACAGCTGTCAGTATGCCAGGGGACCTTGATGTGTGGATCCCGAGTGGTAATTCCACCCAAGTTAAGGGAGAGGGTGCTCAATGAGCTTCACGAAGGCTATCTGGGAGGGGTGAAAATGAAAAGCCTTGCTAGGGCTTATGTGTGGTGGCTGGTGATCAATCAGCAAATTGAGGACCTGACAAAGAGCTGCTCAGGATGCCAGAAGGTCCAAAATGCACCACCACATGCCCCTCTACACCCATGGGAGTGGCCCTCATCTCCATGGCAACGGGTGCATATTGATTTTGCTGGTCCATTCATGGACTCAATGTTTTTAATAGCCATGAATGCGCACTCGAAATGGCCTGAGGTGATCAAAATGTCCTGCACCACCATGGAGAAAACTATTGCAGTCCTACGGACCAGATTTGCCAGGAACGGCTTGCCAGAGCAGATTTGCTCTGATAACGGACCACAGTTTGTGTCCGAAGAGTTTCGAAGATTTATGAAAAGGAATGGGGTAAGGCAATACACATCCACCCCGTATCATCCAGCCACAAATGGATTGGCTGAGAGGTTCGTACAAACCTTTAAAAAAGCATTAAGGGCCATGTGCGATGACAACATTCCACTGCAGCATAAGGTGGACAATATCCTGTTAATCTACAGAAATGCGACACATGCAGTCACCAACCAGACCCCGGCCATAATGTTCTTTAACCGAAGGTTGAGATCTCGTCTGGATTTGCTCAGACCAAATGTACGAAGAGATGTTGAGAATAAGCAATTCCAGCACATCAATGAGAAGCCGACAAGGAGCTTCAATGTAGTCTTGGCCCGCGACTACCGAACAGAGAAATGGCAACCAGGAACGATATGCACACGGCAGGGGCCACTAATGTACACAATGTTGGGGAGAACATTGTGAGACGCCATGTTGACCAGATCCTAGAGTCACAGGAACGAGTCAACCCCATGTCTCGCATACCTGGTGATGAACCGGACATACAGGTAGCATGTATCCCAGAAACAGTAGCATCGGAAGCTGATGAACCAACCGACAACAGGGGGCCAGAATCGCCTCCACACCAAGAGCAAGACACTCAGGAAAGGTGCTATCCAGAAAGGATCAGGAAACCTCCCCAAAGACTGAATTTATAAATGGACTATTTTCAGTTAATGTTGCATGTTAAAAGTGTTAATTGTAATTGGTTGATATTTAATTGTTAAATGAATGTTATGGTACTGTTAATCTAATAGGGGAGGAATTGTAGTGTATGTACCTTTAAGGGGAGAACTACTTTTTACAGCTCCTGTATACTGTAGTACCGGCAGTGACCACACCTGTATATAACCCTGAGTAGGGATCTGTACAGTTAGTTTTAGAGTAACCCTCATCCAGTAAACACCTGTTGATTGTTCCCTGCAGTCTCTTGTCTAATCATTGAAGGACACACAACATCAAGATACACGGATCTAACAATTACCATCGCCGAATCCCCCACTATCAACATCCTGGGGGTCACCATTAACCAGAAACTTAACTGGACCAGCCACATAAATACTGTGGCAACAAGAGCAGGTCAGAGGCTAGGTATTCTGTGGTGAGTGTCTCACCTCCTGACTCCCCAAAGCCTTTCCACAATCTACAAGGCACAAGTAAGGAGTGTGATGGAATACTCTCCACTTGCCTGGATGAGTGCAGCTCCAACAACACTCAAGAAGCTCAACACCATCCAGGACAAAGCAGCCCGCTTGATTGGCACCCCATCCACCACCTTAAACATTCACTCCCTCCACCACCGGCGTATCGTGGCTGCTGTGTGTACCACCTACAAGATGCACTATAGCAACTCGCCAAGGCTTCTTCGGCTGCACCTCCCAAACCCGCGACCTCTTCCACCTAGATGGACAAGGGCAGCAGGTGCATGGTAACACCGCCACCTCCAAGTTCCCCTCCAAGTCACACACCATCCTGACTTAGAAGTATATCGCCGATCCTTCATCGTCGTTGGGTCAAAATCCTGGAGCTCCCTACCTAACAGCATTGTGGGAGTACCATCACCACACGGACTGCAGCGGTTCAAGAATGTGGCTCACCACCACCTTCTCAAGGGCAACTACAGATGGGCAGTAAATGTTGGCCTTGCCAGCGATGCCCAGATCCCATAAACATATTTTTTTAAAAGGGCTGTGCCCTCATGATGACTAAGTTGTGGAGGATACAGCAGACCACCATGAACTGGGACACCCGCTCCGGCCACTAGGAGAGCTGTTGCCACCCTGCTCTGAGGCTGCAGGTCTGGTTCCAGGGGGTAGCAGAGTTCTGTGACCACCTCCATGGTGAAACGGAGCCTCCTAATACACTGCTCCTGGCTTAAGTGCAGGTAGGAGAAGTGCTCCCTGAAGACCCTGGATGGGTAAGGCCACCTGCTGAGAGCCCTCCTGCCCCTCCTCCTCCTCGCTCTGCGAGCACCTTGTCCTCTTTTTCACTGCCTCCGCTCCAACTCCCTGTCATACTCAGCACGAGGGGGACTGGAAGTAGAGCCTCCATGACTGGGAGCAAGTGGTGTGAGCAGAACCCTTTAAATGAGAAGCAAGGCGTTCTCCACTTGCAGCAACACTCACTGTCACCTCAGCAAGTTTAAATAACTGCAGAAAACTCTAAACAGTTGCACAAATTTACACAGAGCTAGTAGAAATCAAAACCAAGTCAGCTGCAAGTTGTTGCTAATTCCTTTAAATAGTGCTGGTAGGGGGTCCTTGCTGCTGCTGAACGCATGGTCAGCTGGTCATAATTTGGGGAGGGCGTTGATGTTGAAAATGGCAGGTTGTACTTCAAATCAGTGATGCGCACTCATTGACGTCACAATCTGCCTCATTTCCATTTCTCCAGCGAGCGCAGGCAATGGCAGCGCTGCTGTCCTGCCCAAAATGGCAGCCATGGGGGACCTGCCAGAAGTGGGCAGAAACGAGGCGGCCGCCATTTTTTCACCAAAACAGGCCTTATCAGCCAGCGCTAAGGGGCCAAATTTCACGGCTCCTATATCAAGTAAAAACTGTCCAGAAATGTAAAGGGTTGATCTTCTGTAGGGAGGAAATAACCAGCATACATGGTATGGCAGCATTGAAATGCTAAGGAACCAGCAGTCATGTTCAGACCAACAACAACTGCGTATTCTTCGACTGAAGATGTTTCTTGTAGTGATAAACGCCTCAGCAATGCTCAGAATCTATCACTCACAGGACGTCAGGTGAATAGCAACAGGAGTAGACCATTCAGCCCTTGAGCCTGTTCTGCTATTCAGTTAGATCATGGCTGACCTGTATCTCAACTCCATTTGCCTGCCTTGGTTCCATATCCCTTAATACCCTTGCCTAACAAAAATCTATTACTATCAGATTTGACATTTTCAATTGACCTGGCCTCAACAGCTTTTTGGGGAGAGAGTTTCAGATTTCCACTACCCTTTGTGTGAATAAGTGCTTCCTGACATCACCCCTGAACAGCCTAGCTCTAAATGTGAGGTTATGCTTCCTTGTCCTGGATTCCCCCAGAGGAAATAATTTCTCTCTATCTACCCTATCACCTCTTAATCTTCTATACTCATGGGAATACAAGCCTAGTCTATGCACCTTTCCTCATAATTTAACCCTTTTAACCCTGACTTTATGAAGCATGAGTAAAGACATCACGTTTGAGCTGCAGTGGTCGAGATTTTGGGATGCAGTTTTCTGTAATAATATGCACTGCTAAATTCTTAGGCAGTCCCTTGGGAACCGAGGATGACTTGCTTCCACATTAAAAATGAGTTCGCAGGTGACTGATGAGTCCAATGCGGGACCTACAGTCTCTGTGACAGGTGGGGCAGACGGTGGTTGAAGGGGTGGGTGGGTGTGGTGCTTGGGTTGACGTGTGCTCCTTGCGCTGCCTGCGCTTGGCTTCCGCTTGCTCCCGGCGAAGAGACTCGAGATGTTCGGCGCCTTCCCGAATGCTTCTCCTCCACTTTGTGCGGTCTTAGGCCAGGGATTCCCAGGTGTCGGTAGGGATGCTACACTTTTTCAAGGAGGCTTTGAGGGTGTCCTTGAAGCATTTCCTCTGCCCACCTGGGGCTCTCTTGCCATGTTGGAGCTCCGAGTAGAGCGCTTGTTTTGGGATTCTCGTATCGGGCATGCAGATGATGTGACCCGTCCATCGGAGCTGATCGAGCGTGGTCAAAGCATCGATGCTGGGGATGTTGGCCTGAGCGAGAACACTGACGTTGGTGCGCCTATCCTGCCAATGGATTTGCAAGATCTTGCGGAGGCAGCGTTGGTGGTACCTCTCCAGTGCTTTGAGGTGCCTGCTGTACATGGTCCATGTCTCTGAGGCATAAAGCAGGGCGGGTATCACTGCTGCTCTGTAGACCTACAGAGGTCTACTGCTAAATAGCAGTGACCTGACACACACTCAGACAGGAAATCTGTGCCAGATAGGTCAACTGCTGATATTTGTAAGTAGCATAGAAGTTCAGAGCAGTTGCCAGACTGGGAACCGTAGCTACCGTTTGGGACCTGATAAAACCATTTTGTTGCTCCAAGCACAGGTCAACTATTAACTGCTGAATGAGATGACATAATAATGTATGGGAGTGGAGTTTCACAATAACATTTCACCACAAGAAAAGTGCATAATGTTGGGGCCAAAAATACGAGCGGCATGATCCCGGAGGTTACATGAGAACGGTGCCCACTGGTGCCCTCCAGCGCTGACCCTGTAAGTGTTTGTAGGTTTAATAGCTTAGGTCAGGATCCCTAACATCCATCTGCCCTATTCCCATGGAACCTCTGTTGTTCACCCGCCTTTTGGGTGGCAGCTGCCCAGCCCCTGCGCAACACCCTTTCAACGTTCCTTTCAAGACCCTGAGCAAAGGAGCTGGTGTGGTGGTATTTAGGAAAAAAGCATAACACCCTTCAGGGGCCCAGAACACTTGCTTGGTCTCGACCCCACCAATAAGGGTCACATATTCCCCTAGCCACCACTGTTATCCCAGATCCCCTGCCAGCCAGAGGAACAGGAACTAGGAACTGTCACTTTAGGGAGCCCTTGCCCTGGCTCTGCCCTCTGGCCATCATTTGCCTTTGAAAGGGAAAACTCCAGGAAACAGTGGATCTCCATAATTCTTCTGGGGATGCACTGGTCTCCCATTGGAGTTACAGTGGGAGGCTGGCGGGACACCTGAGGAATTTCAAGGCCTTTATGTTTTTAATAATAAACCAGTAATTATGAACATGGATTCCTGCCACAATGCATCTCTAATTGCAATCACATCCTGCACTCTCACCAAGATGTGTTTCTTCACAGGGATAACACTATATTTTTCATGTGAAGTTGTTTTGCTGTGCTTTGGGCAAGCCCAGGGCTTTCTCAGTGTCTTACGAATGTTCCCATTTGAACTTGTGTGTACTAGGTTAGGAGTGCACTTGATCTTAGTCAAAAGTTGGAGGGAGTTCCAGCCAAGAACCATGGGATTCTTTGTGTGGTTTTTGGATCCATACACAATGTTGAGTTGCAACTCTTCTGTTTCTGGAGTGGTCATAGATAGCTAACTGGAGTGTTAGAAATTATTAATAGAAAATGCTGGAAATACTCAGCAGGTCAGGCAGCATCTATGGAGAGAGAAACAGAGTTAACGGGCTGGATTTTATCAATGAGAGCGCATTGGGGGCGGGACTGCTGGTTGTCGGGTTTCAGTCCCGCCCCCAACGACGTCCGGCCAACCCACACTATTTTCCCTTGATTGGCCTTGTTAAGCAGGCCAATTAAGGGAAAGCCGGTGACAGAGAACATCAGCGTATGATGTTTCATCTGTCAAACAGATGAATTGTTAGCGTTTGACAGCTTAGAGAAGCTGTCAAACACTGACAATCTCTGTTTTATGGTGAGCCCTTACTAAAGACTCACCAAAACCTATTTCCTGAGCAGAAATCAGATGGCTGTTGCATATGAGAATGCAGCAGCAATTTTGTCATCTCTGCCGTCGAGATGAGACACCTCCGGATCCCCAAGTGTTGAAGCCTGCAGGAAGAGGCAAAGGTAAGGAAACTTTTTCTAACACTTTACACTCACCTCCCATACTTACCTCTCCACACTTGCACCCATCACTCACCTCCACAGCGCACTTTTCAACTCCTCTGACCCCCGCAGACCCACTGCTCGCCTCGCTGACCCAGCGAGGTTCGCAGCTGTCGGGAAACCTGCACTTGTGTGGGTAAAATGGGGATAAGCCTCTTAACTGCCTGTTAACTACCTGTTAACAGGCAGTTAATTGGCTCTAATCCCCTTCCCGCCTCGAGGAGACGGGTCCCTGTGCGAGTCAGGGACCCGCTTCCCGGGAAGATGGCACGGAGGCGGGTTGGGAGCAGGGTCGGTACCCGCTCCCAGATTCTGCCATTTTCCCGGCAATCCCGCCTCTATACCCGCCTCCCCAGGGCTGGCAAAATTTCCCCCAACATTTCAGGTCGCTGATGTTTCGTCTACACTGGAAAAAGTTAGAGATGTAACAGGTTTTTAAGCAAGTGCAGGGGCAGGGAAAGTTGGAGGATGGGAGGAAAGAACAAAAGGGAAGGTCTGTGATAGGTTGGAAGGCTGGAAAGATTAAACAACAAAAGGGATGATGGTGCAAGGCAAAAGAGGGTGGTAATGGGACAAGTAAAGGAACAAGATAGATCTAGAGGAGGTGTAAATGGAAATATCAGAATCATTACCAACAGCAGCTGTCCGAAAAAAAGAGGGACAGTGATTATGATCTGAAATTATTGAACTCAGTGTTGAGTCCAGAAGGCTGTAAAAGTGCCTAATAGAAAGATGAGGTGCTGTTCTTCGAGCTTACGTTGAGCTTCATTGGAACAGTGTCAGGGGCCGTGAGCAGAGAGCTCAGATTGGGAGTGGGGCGGAAATTAAAATGACTGGAAGTTCATTTACACTTCCACTAGATTCAATCTTTTGTTTCTTTACATCTCTGACTTTTTCCAGTTCTGATGAAAGGTCATCGACCTGAAATGTTAACCCTGTTCCTCTCTCCACAGATGCTGCCTGGCCTACTGAATATTTGCAGCATTTTCTGCTTTTATTTCAAATTTCCAGCATCCGCAGTATTTTGCTTTTGTGCTAGAAATTATTGATAAGTTGCTCCAGTCGACTGCAGTCTGCCAAACAAAACTATCATTGCGTTATTAGGAAAAACATAGAAACATAGAAGATAGGAGCAAGAGTAGGCCATTCGGCCCCTCGAGCCTGCTCAGCCATTCAATGCGATCATGGCTGATCATCCAAATTCAGTAGCCTGTCCCTGCTTTCTCCCCATACCCCTTGATCCCTTTAGCCTTAAGAAATATATCCAACGCCTTCTTGAATATATTTAATGAATTGGCCTCTACTGCCTTCTGTGGTAGAGAATTCCACAGGTTCACCACTCTCTGGGTGAAGAAATTCCTCCTCATTTCTGTCCTAAATGGCCTACCCTTTATCCTTAGACTGTGACCCCTGGTTCTGGACTCCCCGACCATCGGGAACATTCTTCCTGCATCTAGTCTGTCCAGTCCTGTCAGAATTTTATAAGTTTCAATGAGATCCCCTCTCATTCTTCTAAACTCCAGCGAGTACAAGCCCAATCAACCCAATCTCTCCTCATACATCATTCCTGCCATCCCAGGTATCAGCCTGGTGAATCTTCGCTGAACTCCTTCCATGGCAAAAACATCCTTTCTCAGATAAGGCGACCAAAACTGCACACAATACTCAAGGTGTGGTCTCAACAAGGCCCTGTACAACTGCAGCAAGACATCCTTGTTCCTGTACTCAAACATTCTCGCTATGAAGACCAACCTACCATTTACCTTCTTAACCGCCTGCTGCACCTGCATGCTTACCTTCAGCGACTGGTGCACAAGGACAGCCAGGTCTCGTTGCACTTCCCCTTCTCCCAATCTATTGCCATTCAGATAATAATCTGCTTTCCACAGGTACAGCAGCCCCCAGTAACATTCTGCTCGGGTATAGTTCCACAGGTATAGCAGCCCCCAGTAACACCCTGCTCGGGTATAGTTCCACAGGTATAGCAGCCCCCAGTAACAGTCTGCTCGGGTATAGTTACACAGGTATAGCAGCCCCCCAGTAACACCCTGCTCGGGTATAGTTCCACAGGTATAGCAGCCCCCAGTAACACCCTGCTCGGGTATGGTTCCACAGGTATAGCAGCCCCCAGTAACACCCTGCTCGGGTATAGTTCCACAGGTATAGCAGCCCCCTGTAACACTCTGCTCAGCTATAGTTCCACAGGTATAGCAGCCCCCAGTTACACCCTGCTCGGCGTTAGTTCCACAGGTATAGCAGCCCCCAGTAACACCCTGCTCGGGTATAGTTCAGCAGGTATAGCAGCCCCCAGTAACACCATGCTCGGGTATAGTTCAGCAGGTATAGCAGCCCCCAGTAACACTCTGCTCGGGTATAGTTCCACAGGTATAGCAGCCCCCAGTAACACCCTGCTCGGGTATAGTTCCACAGGTATAGAGCAGCCCCCCAGTAACACACTGCTTGGGTATAGTTCCACAGGTGCAGTAGCCCCTAGTAACACTCTGCTCGGGTATAGTTCCACCGGTACGGCAGCCCCCAGTAACACTCTGCTTGGATATAGCTCCACAGATATAGCAGCCCCCAGTAACACTCTGCTCGGGTATAGTCCCACAGGTATAGCAGCCCCCAGTAACACTCTGCTCGGGTATAGTTCCACAGGTTTAGCAGCCCCCCAGTAACACACTGCTCGGGTATAGTTCCACAGGTATAGCAGACCCCCAGTGTAGTGTATGTGCCTTTAAGAGCCCCCTGTGTACTGTAATGCCGGTAATGGCCACTCGGGCTATATAAGCCTGTATATTGTGTTGTATCAGTTAGTTCACCTCCAGACTTTGTTCAGTAAACGCCTGTGAAACCAACTCCTGCCTTCCGTGTCTCTATTAACACACGGATACAACAGTGGCGACGAATTGGAAACGGACTTACCTGCAATTCGGCAGCACCTCAAGGACATCGATTCCTCAGACGTCCAAAGTCGAAGAAAAGCAAGAAAGAAAAAATAAAAAAATAAAAAAACTGTGGTTTCACCAGCTTGCCGAGCTGGTGGCAGGTACTGCAATAATCCTTCCTGGGCGGCGGTCTGGGGCTCCATCGGCTGGCTCTGCGGCGGGGCCGAGCAGCGAAGGCGGAGGCAAACAGAAACAGAGGGGGGGGAGCACTCGGGAGACGGCCGGCACTGCAAAGCAGGTCGGCGTTTGGACCAAAGAGAGGGGGGGAAAAGTCCCAGAGAGTCCGGCGGGAACGAGTCTCCACCTGTAAATAAAAAACCGCGGAAAACAGCGTTGTCAGCAGCAGCAGTGGCCGGAAAGCGCGGGAAACGCCATTTTTTTCTGCAGGGAAGAAAGGAAAGCGCGGGAAGCGCCATTTTTTTCCAGGATTCCTAAGGCTGGCAATATTGATGCTTTCGATAATGATATAGAGGATTGGACCACATATGTGGAAAGGGTGAAGGTATATTGCACAGCAAATGGAATAGAAAATGATAAAAAGGCGTCAGTACTTCTAAATCTAATGGGCGCAAAGACATACGGGCTGTTACGAAACTTAATCACTCCAGCCAAACCAAAGGACAAGAATTTTAAGGAGATTGTTGATACCCTACAGGAGCACTTAAACCCAACACCGCTGCTGATAGCGAAACAATTCAAATTCTTCAAGAGGAATCAGCAGAAGAATGAAAGTAACGCTGATTACCTCACCGAATTAAGAAAGCTATCAAAGCACTGCCAATTCGGGGCAGGACTGGCAGATTCTCTTCGAGACAAATTTGTCTGCGGTCTCCTAAGTGAAGGAACACAGAAAAGGCTGCTTTCTGAGAAAGATTTGACACTGGACAAGGCTTTCAGTATGGCTGTATCATACGAAGCAGCCGCAAGAGGAGCTGCAGAGATACAGCAAAAGACACAGGACTTCGACACCCATGAAATGACACAGGGTTTCGAGAGATGTTATCGCTGCGGCAGATCCACCCATGACCAGAGGGACTGCTGGTTCAAGGACAAAGCATGCAGACAATGCGGAAAGATTGGACACATTGCACGTGTATGCCGTTCTGGAAAAAAAAAATCCACGGACAGGAAAAAAATCAATAAGGAAAAGTACAGAAAGGTACAAATGATGACGGACAGTAGCTCCGAAGACCAGAAGAGCGATAGCGACTCCAGAAACAAGAGACTAAGCTGTCTCAAATTACATAATGTAATTGCCAAAGAAGATTACCAGACCATTTGGGTTACCCTCACGATAGCGGGGTCCCCAGTTAAAATGGAGCTAGATACAGGATCAGCTCTGACCGTCATAAACCGATGGGATTACGAGCGGCTATTTCCGCATATACCTTTAAAAGACACATCCATTATCTTGAAAACATATACGGGGCAGAAAGTATACCCCAAAGGAAAAATAAGGGTGCCTGTTGTATACAACGGCAAGGAAATACAGAAGTTGTATTTATACGTTCTACAAGATGGTGGTCCACCGCTGTTGGGATGTGAATGGATCAGGAAGATACGTTTAGACTGGCACTCCATTCAGGCACTGACGGTGACCAGTAAGGAAATAAATGATGATGACGTCATACCTGAACGATTAAAAGACATCTTGGCCAACGCCAAGGAAGTGTTTCAAGAGAAACTAGGAACCTTGAAAGGCATCACCGCCTCAATAAAAGTGGAAGATGCGGCAATTCCCAAGTTTTTTAAGGCAAGGCCGGTGCCATACGCAATTCGTCCAGCAGTCGAAGCAGAGCTGGAGAATTTGGAAAAGGCAGGCGTATTATCCAAGATAGATTGGAGCGAGTGGGCAACACCCATCGTCCCGGTCATGAAGAAAACGTTGAATAATGATAAATCTGAAGAACAGAGAAAAATTTGCATCTGTGGAGACTTCAAGGTGACTGTAAACCCGGTCCATCACACGGTACAGTATCCTCTTCGGAGGATAGAAGATATTTTCGCCTCACTATCCGGAGGGAAACGTTTCACCAAAATTGACTTGGCACAGGCATATCTACAGATGGAGGTTGAAGAGGCCTCTAAAAAGTATCTCACGATAAATACACACAAAGGCCTGTACCAGTACAATCGGCTAGTTTTCGGAGTAGCATCAGCTCCAGCTATCTGGCAAAGAGCTATGGAGCAAGTCCTCCAAGGGATTCCGGGGACTCAATGCTACCTGGACGACATCCTTGTAACAGGAGAAAACGACAACGAGCACCTTGCCAATTTGGAGCAGGTGCTCACTATGCTGAGAGAACGGGGTCTACGAGCAAATCGCCCCAAGTGCGAATTTTTCCAGAAACAAATATCATATTGTGGCCACATAATTAACAAGGAATGGTTGCATAAGTCACCTGAAAAAATTGAAGCGGTCATAAAAGCCCCAGCACCTGAAAATGTCTCACAATTAAGGTCGTTCCTGGGATTGATAAATTACTATCATAAATTTTTACCGAACTTATCAACTCTTCTGCACCCTCTTAATGAACTGCTACAAACAGGAGTAATTTGGAAATGGAGCGAAGACTGTAAGCGTGCCTTCCATAAATGCAAAGACTTAATCACGTCCAAGGAATGCTTTGGCTCATTACAACCCATCACTGCCAATCAGACTGGCGTGCGATGCATCCCCTTATGGCATAGGAGCGGTATTATCGCATAGATCCCCTGATGGCTCGGAGCGGCCGATAGCTTTTGCGTCACGCTCATTGAACTCAGCTGAGCGTAACTATGCCCAGATCGACAGGGAAGCACTCAGCCTGGTATGGGGAGTGAAGAAATTCAACCATTACCTGCACGGACAAAAATTTACCTTGTTGACTGACCATCAACCCCTCGTCTCCATATTCAACCCTAAAAAGGGTGTTCCCATTATGACAGCGCAAAGGCTACAGAGGTGGTCCCTTTTTCTAGGGGCACACCAATATGACATAGAATACAAAGGATCAAAACGGCATGGGAATGCTGACGGTTTATCGCGCCTACTGTTGCCAACGGTAGAAGAGGCACCTACAGTAGACCCAGTGGAGATGTTCCACTCTACCATAGTGGAATGTCTACCAGTAACAAATTCTGCCATTGAAAAGGAAACGAGAAATGACCCGACTCTCTCACGAGTCTACGATTTAACGGTGAAGGGATGGCCAGCACATGGCGAACCACTGTTGCCAGCATTCTCGCAAAGAAGTGAACAGCTGTCAGTGTGCCGAGGAACCTTGATGTGTGGATCCAGAGTGGTGATTCCACCCAAACTCCAGGATAAAGTGCTAAAGGAGCTTCATGAGGGGCATCTGGGTGGAGTGAAAATGAAGAACCTAGCCAGAGCGTTTGTATGGTGGCCAGGTATCGATGGAGCCATTGAAGAAATGACCAAGAGCTGCCTAGGATGCCAGAAGGTCCAAAACGCTCCACCACAAGCCCCTCTACATCCATGGGAGTGGCCCTCATCTCCATGGCAAAGGGTACACATCGAATTTGCTGGTCCATTTATGGACTCAATGTTCTTAATCGCGGTTGATGCACACTCCAAGTGGCCGGAGGTAATAAAGATGTCCTCCACCACCACGGAAAAAACCATCACAGTATTAAGGACCATATTTGCCAGGAATGGGCTGCCTGAACAGATCTGTTCTGATAATGGACCGCAATTTGTGTCCGAAGAATTCAGGAAGTTCTTAAAAACAATGGGGTTAAGCACTACACGTCCGCCCCATACCATCCCGCCACCAATGGATTGGCTGAAAGGTTTGTCCAGACCTTCAAGAAGGCCATAATGGCCATGGGTAATGAAGACATAATACTTCAGCATAAGGTAGATAACTTCTTGTTTGCATACAGGAATGCAACACATATGGTTACAAACCAAACTCCCGCCATGATGTTCTTCAATAGAAGCCTAAGATGCCGGCTGGATTTGATCAAGCCAAACATCAGAAGGGACGTGGAGAACCGACAATTTGAAGGCATGAATGAAAGGCCAACTAGAACCTTCCAGATAGATCAACAAGTTTTGGCCTGGGACTACCGTACCGAGAAATGGCAGCCTGGAACTATTTGCACACGACTAGGACCGCTGATGTATACCGTGGACATTGGAGAAAGCATAATAAGGCGCCATGCTGACCAGATCATAGAGTCATCCGAAAAGGGACAACCTACACCACAACTCTATACGCCTAATGATGAAGTAGAGATACCCATAGTATCTACCTCCGATCCGGTGATACTGGAACCAGATGAACCCGACACTGGCATTCAAGCTGAATCAGCCTTGCCAAAAGAACCTACTACACCACCAGAAACTACTACACCACCGAGGCGTTATCCGGACCGAGTCAGGAAGCCTCCAGAGAGACTGACTTATAATTGATTAACTGCAGCAATGTGTAGATTATTGTTCTTGTAACATGTAATTAATGATTACTTAAAATATTATGTACTGGTTGGCTAAAAGGGGAGGAACTGTAGTGTATGTGCCTTTAAGAGCCCCCTGTGTACTGTAATGCCGGTAATGGCCACTCGGGCTATATAAGCCTGTATATTGTGTTGTAGCAGTTAGTTCACCTCCAGACTTTGTTCAGTAAACACCTGTGAACCCAATTCCTGCCCTCCGTGTCTCTATTAACACACGGATACAACACCCAGTATCACCCTGCTCGGGTATAGCTCCACAGGTGTAGCAGCCCCCAGTAAAACTCTGCTCGGGTATAGTTCCACAGGTATAGCAGCCCCTCTTATGTTCATTAATAAATAGACATTCTTATTATGAACACAGCTAGCTTTTGCTAGACACTTTTATTGAGCACATGTGGACTAGGTACAGTATCTGTAGAGGCTTCCATCTTGACTGTTGCCTTGTGGGTAGCCTAGTGCCTCATGGGTAATGTAGTCTTATATACATACAGCTGAGTAGTGTAGTCTTATACATACAGCTATATACAGCTCTACACAGCTCTACGGCTCCACCTAGTGTCCACTATAGAATGACATGTTATTGATCGTTACATCCCCCTTTCTTTGAGTTTTAACAAAATCAATATCAATCAACTTTCAAGAAAACAATAAAGATAATATCAGTAACACTTTTGTTACTGCTCTATAAACATAAACATTTTCAAAACAGTCAACACATTTTCAAAGCTTTACATTGTACTCAAAGATTAAGTCGATCAGGCTTTTTTACTTCACGTGTGGATCTTCTCAACACGGGTAAGTCTGATGTGTCTTCATGAGATTGTTCTGGCGGTGAATGACAAGATGCAGTTGCGGCATTGTCATCAATCTGCTCTTGTATAGATCGAGGTCTCCTTGCAATCTTTGCTTGGAGAGGGTTTCAGTGTTTCCTTCACTCTTCATGCCATAACTCTCAATGTAGTCAATGCACTCTCAAAAAACTGCTGGCAGCTGGATCCCATCATACAGCATAGTCCTCTCAGCAGCCTCGGCTAATGGAACACCAAAGATTGGCCTGAGGGAAGAAGGAGTATCCACCGGAACTGCTGCCTGCTCTGGTGCAGGCTTTTTTTTTTCTTTTTCTCTTTCCACTGCTTAACAACATCTGCTGCAGTTATATCTTTGGACTTTTTCTCCTTGTGTTTTTCCTCTTTGTGCTTTTCTTCCTTTGGCTTCTCTTTGACCTTAAAGTCTTTTTCTTTCTTCTTGGAGAAACTAGGCTTTTTGAAGACATGGATACCCTTTGGCCTTTTCATCCTTGATGGGCTCTCTGCTTCATCACCTGAGTCATCTGGTCTGCTTATGGCACAGTTTATATGGCAGACTCTCTTGACCAGTTCTAAGTCTTCACAAGCTTTGTCACCTAGTATCGAATCAAGTCTTTCAGCCACAACAGAAAACATGAGATGATGCACTTTGTCTTTGACTGTCACTTTAAGTCTGCATACACCGAAGCTATCTATTTTCTGTCCATTATAGCTCTTCAGTAGTACTGACTTTTTCTGTATTTTGGGCTTTTCTTTCATATCTTTTATGTCACTCATACTGATTAAGTTTGCTTTTGCCCCAGTGTCCAGTTTCAATGTAACTAATGCTCCATTTATCTGCAGTGGGATCATCCATTTGTCCACTTCTCCTGCATTGACTTTATGTTCAGCATTGTCCATTTCTGAGGGCTGCACATTTTCTGTATCTTTTTTGATATCGTCACATGACACCATTCCTACAAAAAATGTCTCTCTTAAATCAGTGTCCTCAATCACATTAACTTGTTGCCCTTTCGTTGTTTTTACTTTTGAAAAGCATTGTTTGGCAGTGATTCTTTCCATTATACTTTGTGCACATTTTTCCAAACGCTGGGCATTGTCTTAACTGGTGTTTGTAACCATAGCATTTACAATTAAAAATTTCATCCTCCGATTGCTTTTCATTTCTGTTCTGCCCACGTTTCTTCCCCTTGTAGGACACAACACCGACAGCAGCATTATCACTCATTACAATCGCATCATTATTGATTTCACTGAAAGTCTTCACGTGCTTTCGAGCTAGCTCGCTGGCTTGGCATATTTTCACCGCATTTTCCAAATTTAGTTCGCTTTCTCTCAACAGACGTTCCCTGACATTTTTATCATGAATAACAAACACAATCTGGTCACGAATCATGGATGCTTTGAGCTCAGAAAATTACATGTCTGTGCTTTCAGATCAGTTGTAAAGCTATCAAAAGTCTAATTTTGTTGCTGTGTCCGAGAACAGAAGATGTATCTTTCATAGGTCTCATTCTTTTTGAGAGAGCAATGAGCATCAAAATTTTTTAGCACATCTTCTAATTTTTCTCTGTTCTCTGGATTATATACAAATGTATTAAATACCTCTATCGCCTGTGGGCCTGCAATCGTAAGCAGCAATGCTATCTTCCTTGCGTCTGGCTTCGTACCGAATCCGATGGCTGCAATGTAGAGTTCGAATTGTTGTTTAAGAGTCTGCCAATTGTAGTCGATGTTTCCTGTGAGTTTCAAACGCTATGGTGGCTTCAAATTCTCCATGTCGCTTTTCACAATTTTCAGCAGATCTTCACCATCCTGGTACCATCTTATGTTCATTAATAAATAGACATTCTTATTATGAACACAGCTAGCTTTTGTCAGACACTTTTATTGAGCACATGTGGACTAGGTACAGTATCTGTAGAGGCTTCCATCTTGACTGTTGCCTTGTGGGTAGCCTAGTGCCTCATGGGTAATGTAGTCTTATATACATACAGCTGAGTAGTGTAGTCTTATACATACAGCTATATACAGCTCTACACAGCTCTACGGCTCCACCAAGTGTCCACTATAGAATGACATGTTATTGACCATTCCAGCCCCCAGTAACACTCTGCTCGGGTACAGTTCCACAGGTATAGCAGCCCCCCAGTAACACACTGCTTGGGTATAGTTCCACAAGTATAGCAGCCCCCAGTAACACTCTGCTCGGGGATAGTTCCACAGGTATAGCAGCCCCCCAGTAACACTTTGCTCGGGTACACTTCCACAGGTATAGCAGCCCCCAGTAACACTCTGCTCGGGTATAGTTCCACAGGTATAGCAGCCCCCAGTAACACTCTGCTCCGGTATAGTTCCACAGGTATAGCAGACCCCCAGTAACACCCTGCTCGGGTACAGTTCCACAGGTATAGCAGCCCCCAGTAACACTCTGCTCGGGTATAGTTCCACAGGTATAGCAGCCCCCAGTAACACCCTGCTCGGGTACAGTTCCACAGGTGTAGCAGCCCCCAGTAACACACTGCTTGGGTACAGTTCCACAGGTATAGCAGTCCACAGTAACACCCTGCTCGGGTATAGTTCCACAGGTATAACAGCCCCCAGTAACACCCTGCTCGGGTATAGTTCCACAGGTATAACAGCCCCCAGTAACACCCTGCTCGGGTATAGTTCCACAGGTGTAGCAGCCCCCAGTAACACCCTGCTCGGGTATAGTTCCACAGGTATAGCAGCCCCCAGTAACACCCTGCTCGGGGATAGTTCCACAGGTATAGCAGCCCCCAGTAACAATCTGCTCCGGTATAGTTCCACAGGTATAGCAGCCCCCCAGTAACACCCTGCTCGGGTATAGTTCCACAGGTATAGCAGCCCCCAGTAACACTCTCCTCGGGTATAGTTCCACAGGTATAGCAGTCCCCAGTAACACGCTGCTCGGGTATAGTTCCACAGGTGTAGCAGTCCCCAGTAACACTGTGCTCGGGTGTAGTTCCATAGGTATTGCAGCCCCCAGTAACAGTCTGCTCGGGTACAGTTCCACAGGTATAGCAGCCCCCAGTAACACTCTGCTCGGGTACAGTTCCACAGGTATAGCAGCCCCCAGTAACACTCTGCTCGGGTATAGTTCCACAGGTATAGCAGCCCCCAGTAACACCCTGCTCGGGTATAGTTCCATAGGTATTGCAGCCCCCAGTTACACCCTGCTCGGGTATAGTTCCACAGGTATAGCAGCCCCCAGTTACACCCTGCTCGGGTATAGTTCCACAGGTATAGCAGCCCCCAATAACACCCTGCTCGGGTATAGTTCCACAGGTATAGCAGCCCCCAGTTACACTCTGCTCGGGTATAGTTCCACAGGTATAGCAGCCCCCAGTTACACTCTGCTCGGGTATAGTTCCACAGGTATAGCAGCCCCCAGTAACACCCTGCTCGGGTATAGTTCCACAGGTATAGCAGCCCCCAGTAACACCCTGCTCGGGTATAGTTCCACAGGTTTAGCAGCCCCCAGGGAACACCCTGCTCGGGTATAGTTCCACAGGTATAGCAGCCCCCAGGTAACTCTCTGCTCGGGTATTGTTCCACAGGTATAGCAGCCTCCAGTAACTCTCTGCTCGGGTATAGTTCCACATGTATAGCAGACCCCAGTAACACTGTGCTCGGGTATAGTTCCACAGGTACAGCAGCCCCCAGTAACACTCTGCTCAGGTATAGTTACACAGGTACAGCAGCCCCCAGTAACACCCTGCTCGGGTATAGTGCCACAGTGTAATGTCCGTGTGTAATTGAGACACGGACTGCAGAATTTGGTTATAGCAGGTGTTTACTGAATGGAGACAAAACTGGAACTACTATACAAAGTTACTGCACAGGCTTATATACGGGGGTGGCCACTACTGGTACTGCAGTATACAGGGGCTGCAGAATATAGTTCCTTCTTCAAGGTACATACACTACAATTCCTCCCCTTTTAGCTAAACAGTACATAACATTTGATTAATAATTAAATAACATATTTACAATTACAGTTGCTATATACATTAGCTGAAGTTAATCAATTATAAATTCAGTCTTTGAGGAGGCTTCCTGATTCTGTCCGGATAACGCCTCTTTGGGGTATCAGGTTCTTCTGGCAAAGTTGATTCGGGATCAACGTCGTTGTTTGGTTCGTCTGCTTTCAATATCACCGATTCTGAGGTAGATGCAATTGGTACTTCGATTTCATCACCAGGTGTATAGGATCGTGGTGTAGATTCGACGTTTTCCAATGACTCTAGAATCTGGTCAGCATGGCGTCTTACAATGCTCTCTCCAACGTTCACGGTATACATTAGAGGTCCTTGCCGTGTGCAGATCGTTCCTGGCTGCCATATCTCTGTGCGTTAGTCCCGGGCCAAAACTGGTTCACCTGTCTTGAAACTCCTGGTTGGCCTTTCATTCATATTCTGAAACTGCCTGTTCTCCACATCTCTTCTGATGTTTGGCTTAACCAAATCCAAGCAGCATCTTAGTCTTCGATTGAAGAACATCATGGCTGGAGTTTGGTTGGTAACCGCATGTGTCGCATTCCGGTAGGCAAACAAGAAGTTATCCACCTTGTGCTGTAGGGGTATGTCTTCATTACACATTGCCTTGATAGCCTTCTTGAATGTTTGAACGAACCTCTCAGCCAATCCATTGGTGGCTGGATGATATGGGGCGGATGTGTAATGCTTAACATCATTGTTCTTTAAGAACCTCCGGAACTCTTCAGACAAACTGTGGTCCATTGTCGGAGCAAATCTGTTCAGGCAGCCCATTTCTGGCGAATACGGTTCGTAAGACTGTGATAGTTTTTTCTGTGGTGGTTGAGGACATTTTTATTACCTCTGGCCACTTTGAATGTGCATCCACCGCAATTAATAACATCGAGTCCATAAATGGACCAGCAAAATCAATGTGTACCCTTTGCCATGGAGATGAGGGCACTCCCATGGATGTAGAGGGGCTTGTGGTGGGGCGTTTTGGACCTTCTGGCATCCTGTACAGCTCTTGGTCATCTCTTCGATTTCTCTATCGATTCCCGGCCACCACACAAACGCTCTGGCTAAGTTCTTCATTTTTACCCCTCCCAGATGACCCTCATGAAGCTCATTGAGCACTCTATCCTTCAGTTTGGGTGGAATTACTACTCTGGATCCACACATCAAGGTTCCTCGGCACACTGACAGCTGTTCTCTTCTCGGCGAGAATGCTGGCAACAGTGGTTCACCATAGAGTCATAGAGTCATAGAGTAATACAGCACGGATAGAGGCCCTTTGGCCCATCGTGTCCGCGCCGGCCTTCAAGCCCTGTCTAATCTAATCCCATATTCCAGCATTTGGCCCGTAGCCTTGTATGCTATGGCATTTCAAGTGCTCATCCAAATGCTTCTTAAATGTTGTGAGGGTTTCTGCCTCCACAACCCTTTCAGACAGTGAGTTCCAGACTCCAACCACCCTCTGGGTGAAAAAGTTCTTTTTCAAATCCCCTCTAAACCTCCCGCCCTTTACCTTGAATCTATGCCCCCTAGTTATTGACCCCTCTACTAAGGGAAAAAGCTCCTCAGCATCCATCCTATCTATGCCCCTCATAATTTTGTACACCTCAATCATGTCCCCCCTCAGCCTCCTCTGCTCCAAGGAAAACAAACCCAATCTGCCCAGTCTCTCTTCATAGCTGAAGCGCTCCAGCCCTGGTAACATCCTGGTGAACCTCCTCTGCACCCTCTCTAACGCGATCACATCCTTCCTGTAGTGTGGCGGCCAGAACTGCACACAGTATTCCAGCTGTGGCCTAACCAGTGTTTTATACAGCTCCATCATAACCTCCTTGCTCTTATATTCAATGCCTCGGCTAATGAAGGCAAGTATCCCATATGCCTTTTTTACCACCTTATCCACCTGTTCCGCCGCCTTCAGGGATCTGTGTACTTGCACACCCAGATCCCTCTGACCCTCCATCTTGCCTAGGGTCTTTCCATTCATTGTGTATTCCCTTGCCTTGTTAGTCCCCCCAAAGTGCATCACCTCGCACTTTTCCGGGTTAAATTCCATTTGCCACTGTTCCGCCCATCTGACCAACCCATCTATATCGTCCTGCAGACTGAGGCTACCCTCCTCGCTATTTACCACCCTACCAATTTTTGTATCATCCGCGAACTTACTGATCATACCCTTTACATTCATATCCAAGTCATTAATGTAGACCACAAACAGCAAGGGACCCAGCACCGATCCCTGTGGTACCCCACTGGCCACAGGCTTCCAGTCACAAAAACAACCTTCGACCATCACCCTCTGCCTTCTGCCACTAAGCCAGTTTTGTATCCAATGTGCCAAGGCACCCTGGATTCCATGGGCTCTTACCTTCTTGACCAGCCTCCTGTGCGGGACTTTATCGAAGGCCTTACTGAAATCCATGTATACCACATCCACTGCGTTACCCTCATCCACACACCTAGTCACCCCCTCAAAAAATTCAATCAAATTAGTCAGACATGATCTTCCCTTGACAAAGCCATGTTGACTATCCCTGACTAATCCTTGCCTCTCCAAGTGGAGACAAATTTTGTCCCTCAGGACTTTTTCCAATAATTTTCCTACCACTGATGTTAGGCTCACTGGCCTGTAGTTCCCCGGTTTTCCCCTACTACCCTTCTTGAATAATGGTACTACATTAGCGGTTCTCCAGTCCTCTGGCACATCCCCTGTGGCCAGAGAGGTCCTGAATATATGTGTTAGAGCCCCCGCAATCTCCTCCTTTGCCTCACACAGCAGCCTGGGATACATTTCATCCGGGCCTGGGGATTTATCCATTTTTAGGCCAGCTAAAACCGCCAATACCTCCTCCCTCTCAATGTTAATATGTTCGAGCACATCACAGTCCCCCCGCCCTATTTCTATGTCTACATCATCCTCCTCCATAGTGAAAACAGAAGCAAAAAATTCATTTAGAACCCCTCCTACATCTTCCGGCTCCACACACAGATTGCCACTTTTGTCCCTAATGGGCCCTATTTTTTCCCTAATTATCCTCTTACCCTTAATATACTTATAAAACATCTTTGGATTTTCCTTTATTTTGCTCGCCAGTGTTATTTCATGTCCCCTCCTTGATCTCCTAATTTCTTTTTTAAGTATCCCCATGCACTTTTTGTACTCCTCTAGGGCTTCCTCCATCTTTAGCCTTTTGTATCTACCAAAAGCCCTCCTTTTTTTCCTAATCCATTCTCGTATATCCCCTGACATCCACGGTTCCCTGTGGTTTTTGGAACCACTCTTGACCTTTACGGGAACATGTTGCCATTGTATGATCTCAATCTCCCTTCTGAAAGCCTCCCATTGCTCCGATGCGGATTTTCCTACAAGTAGCTGATCCCAGTCCATTTTGGCCAGATCCTGCCTTATCCTATTAAAATCGGCCTTCCCCCAATTTAGAACCTTTATTTCCGGCCCATCCCTGTCCTTTTCCATGAACAACTTAAATCTTACCATATTATGGTCACTATCACCAAAGTGCTCACCTACTAGCACTTTTTCCACTTGGCCGGCCACATTCCCTAGAATTAGGTCCAGTACCGCCCCCTCTCTTGTAGGACTTTCTACATGCTGGTTCAAAAAGCTCTCCTGGATGCACTTTAAGAATTCTACACCCTCTGAGCCTTTCACACTCTGACTATCCCAGTTAATATTGGGGAAGTTGAAATCCCCCATTATTATTACCCTATTATTTGCACATTTCTCTGAGATTTGCCTACATATCTGTTCGTCTATCTCCCCCTTTGGAGGCCTATAGTACACTCCCAGCAAAGTGCTTGCCCCCATGTGCTGGCCATCCCTTCACCGTTAAATCATAGACCCTGGAGAGTGTCGGGTCATTTCGTGTTTCCTTTTCTATGTTTGCATTCGTCACAGGTAGACATTCGACGATGGTCGAGTGGAATATCTCCACAGGATCCACTGCAGGTGCTTCTTCCACCGTCGGCAATGGTAGGCGCGACAATCCATCAGCATTCCCATGCTGTTTAGTTCCTTTGTACTCTATGTCATATTGGTGTGCCCCTCGGAAAAGGGACCACCTCTGTAGCCGTTGTGCTGTCATTATCGGGACGCCCTTGTTAGGGTTGAAAATGGAGACAAGAGGTTGATGATCAGTTAGTAGAGTAAATTTCTGTCCGTGCAGGTACTGATTGAACTTCTTCACCCCCCACACCAGGCTGTTGGCCTCTCTGTCAATCTGGGCAAAGTTATGCTCAGCTGAAGTTAACGAGCGTGACGCAAAAGCTATCGGCCTCTCTGAACCATCAAGGAATTTATGTGACAGTACCGCTCCAATGCCGTAGGGAAATGCATCACACGCCAGACTTTTCGGTAGTGATGGGTTGTAGTGAGCCAATACTTCTCTTGAAGTGATCAGGTCTTTACACTTCTGAAAGGCCCGCTTACATTCATCGCTCCATTTCCATGCTACTCCAGTTTGTAGCAGGGCATTCAGTGGTTGCAGAATTGTGGACAAATTCGGCAAAAACTTATGGTAGTAATTCACCAATCTGAGGAATGACCTCAGTTGCGACACATTTTCAGGCGCTGGAGCCTTAACTACCGCTTCAATTTTGTCAGGGGACTTATGTAACCCCTCTTCATCAATCACGTGGCCACAATACGATATTTGTTTCTTAAAAAACTCGCAATTGGGGCGATTGGCTCGTAGCCCATGTTCTCTTAGTCTAGTGAGCACCTGCTCTAGGTTGGCAAGGTGTTCACTGTCATTTTCACCTGTCACTAGGATGTCATTCAAGTAACACTGAGTCCCCGGAATCCCTTGCAGGACTTGTTCCATCACTCTTTGCCATATAGCCGGAGCTGATGCTACTCCGAATACCAGCCGATTATACTGGTAAAGACCTTTGTGAGTGTTTATCGTGAGATATTTCCTAGAGGATTCTTCAACCTCCATCTGCAAATATGCTTGCGCTAGGTCAATTTTTGTAAAACGTTTCCCTCCAGATAGTGAGGCAAAAATATCTTCTATCCTCGGAAGAGGATACTGTACTGTGTGAAGGACTGGATTCACAGTCACCTTGAAGTCCCCACAGATGCGAACCTTCCTTGGCTCCTCAGACTTATTGTTTAACGTTTTCTTCATGACAGGAACGATGGGTGTCACCCACTCGCTCCAGTCTACCTTAGATAACACGCCTGCATTCTGCAGATTCTCCAGCTCTGCCTCGACGGCTGGGCGAATTGCATACGGTACCGGTCTTGCTTTGAAAAACTTGGGAATTGCATTCTCTTCTATTTTTATCAAGGCGGTTACACCTTTAAGAGTTCCCAGTCCTTGTTGAAATACCTCTTTAGCGTTAGCTAAGATTTTTGACAATCGTCCAGGTGTGACGTCGTCATCCTTTTTACCAGCCACAGTCAGTGTCTGAATGGAGTGCCAGTCTAAACTTATCTTTCTGATCCATTCACTTCCCAATAACGGTGGTCCACCATCTTGCAGTATGTACAGATACAATTTCTGTATTTCCTTGCCGTTGTATTCGACAGGCACCCTTATTTTCCCTCTGGGGTATACTTTGTGCCCCGTATATGTCTTCAAGACAATGTATGTGTGTTTCAAGGGTATGTGTGAGAATAGCCGCTCGTAGTCTCATCGATTCATGATGGTCAGGGCTGATCCTGTATCCAATTCCAGTTTGACTTGGGACCGTGCTACCGTGAGGGTGACCCAAATGGTTCGGTGATCCTCTTTTGCGATTACGTTGTGTAGTTTGAGACAGCTTAGTCTCTTGTTCCCGGATTCACTATCGCTCTTCTGGTCTTCGGAACTACTGCCCGTCATCTTTTGTACTTGCCTGTACTTTTCCTTCGTAGTCTTTTTGTTGTCGTTAGTCTTCTTCCCGGACCTGCAAACTCGTGCAATGTGTCCCATCTTTCCGCATTGCCTGCATGTTTTGTCCTTGAACCAGCAGTCCTTCTGGTCATGGATTGTTCTGCCGCAGCGATAACATTTTTCAAATCCCCGTGTCATTTCATGGGTGCCGTATTCCTGTGGCTTTTGCTGTATTTCCGCAGCTCCCCTTGCTGCTGCTTCGTACGATACTGCCACGCTGAAAGCCTTATCTAGCGTCAGCTCTTTCTCCGAGAGTAACCTCTTCTGGGTTCCTTCACTTAGGAGTCCACAGACAAATTTGTCCCGTAGGGTATCTGCCAGTCCTGCTCCGAACTGGCAGTGCTTTGATAGCTTGCGTAGTTCCGTAAGGTAATCAGCATTGCTCTCATCTTTATGCTGATTTCTCTTGTGGAATTTAAATCTTTCTGCTATCAGCAGCGGTGTAGGATTTAGGTGTTCCTGTAGGATATCAACAATTTCGTTAAAACTCTTCTCCATCGGTTCCACAATAGGCCGTACGTTCTTGCGCCCATTAAGTTTAGTAGTACCGATGCCTTTTTCTCATCGGCTACTTCATTTGCCTTGCAATATACTTCGACTCTTTCCACATACGTGGTCCAGTCTTCTATTGCATTATCGAAGGCAGTGATATTGCCAGTCTTCGGCATCTTGGAGATCTAAGATGGTGCCTCCCGCACTTTGCCTTCTTCCCCGATTGAACAAAATGGCGTCTCCCGCGCTTTGCCTTCTTCCCCGATTGAACAAAATGGCGCCTCCCTCGCTTTTCCTTCTTCCCCGCTGGATTAAAATGGCGCCTCCCACGCTTTCTGTCTTTTCCGCTGCTGCCAACGCTGTTGCTGGCGTTTTTATGCCTTGATGGCGACGCCCTATGGTCTTCGCGCGCTTCCTCCCGCGCTGCTGCCAACGCCGCTCTCCGCGGTCCCCGTGGCAAACTGCAGCTCCTCGCGGCTTTCTGCGCTTCTAATTTCTTTTTCTTTTATTTTAATTACTGTTCCCGTCGTCAGAGCAGACCCTATGGGACACTTTCCTCCCTCTTCTCGGGTCTGTACACTGCCTGGCTTCGTAGCACCGGCCGCGCCCTGTGTGCTCCACCCTCTCTCTCTCTCTCCTCTTCCCGACAACGTTGCTCGGCCCCGTTGAAAAGCCACCCGATCGAGCTCTAGCCCGCCGCAGCCCAGGAAGGATCAGTGTGCTACCTGCCACCAGCCCGATTAGCTGGAACATCATAGACTGGATAACCAAGCCCAGCTCTCGACAGCCTCTCCTGCAAATCTTCGAATTCGATGAATCAGAGGGCGGTTGCCCACGGTCGACGCCCGTTTCTTCTGTTTGTTTTTTTTTCTTTTTGGATTTCTTCCTTCTGGCTTCGACCTCTAATAACTTCGCTTCAGGGATGGATCCCCGTGAGGTGGTGCAGAACTGTAGGTAAGTTCGGATCTGTTCGTCGCCAATGTAATGTCCGTGTGTAATTGAGACACGGGCTTCAGAAGTTGGTTATAACAGGTGTTTACTGAATGGAGACAAAACTGGAACTACTATACAAAGTTACTGCACAGGCTTATATACGGGGGTGGTCACTACTGGTACTGCAGTATACAGGGGCTGCAGAATATAGTTCCTTCTTCAAGGTACATACACTACACACAGGTACAGCAGCCCCCAGTAACACCCTGCTCGGGTATAGTTCCACAGGTATAGCAGCCCCCAGTAACACTCTGCTCGGGTATAGTTCCACAGGTACAGCAGCCCCCAGGTAACACTCTGCTCGGGTATAGTTCCACAAGTATAGCAGCCCCCAGTAACAGTCTGCTCGGGTATAGTTCCACAGGTACAGCAGCCCCCAGGTAACACTCTGCTCGGGTATAGTTACACAGGTATAGCAGCCCCCAGTAACAGTCTGCTCGGGTATAGTTCCACAGGTACAGCAGCCCCCCAGTAACACCCTGCTCGGGGATAGTTCCACAGGTATAGCAGCCCCCAGTAACAGTCTGCTCGGGTATAGTTACACAGGTATAGCAGCCCCCCAGTAACACCCTGCTCGGGTATAGTTCCACAGGTATAGCAGCCCCCAGTAACACTCTGCTCGGGCATAGTTCCACAGGTATAGCAGCCCCCAGGTAAAACTCTGCTCGGGTATAGTTCCACAGGTATAGCAGCCCCCAGGTAACACTCTGCTCGGGTATAGTTCCACAGGTATAGCAGCCCCCCAGTAACACACTGCTCGGGTATAGTTACACAGGTTTAGCATCCCCCAGTAACACTCTGCTTGGGTATAGTTCCACAGGTATAGCAGCCCCCAGTAACACTCTGCTCGGGTACAGTTCCACAGGTGTAGCAGCCTCCAGTAACACACTGCTCGGGTACAGTTCCATAGGTGTAGCAGCCCCCAGTAACACCCATAAGCTCTATGGGATTGCTTCAAACAGGATCATCCAGACGTACATTTATGCAAGGAGCAATGATGTTTGGAATTCACAATATTCTGCCTGCTTTTCCCACTACCTCCTAAATCTACAGCAGTAACATCATGGGAACACGTGACCTGACTTGTTGCCCTCCAAGTCACACAACATCCCAACTGGGCATATATCATTGCTCTCACATAGCAGCTGGAATTTCCTACCAAACATCAGCAGTTTAGAAGGTCCACAATCACTTTTTGTGATGGGCAATAAGTGTGGTCTTATTAGTGTTGCCTGCATCCCATGAATGAATTTTTTAAAAACTGCTTGGCCCTAATGCAAAGAACTAAAAGCTGGAATATGTGACAACTTATTGGTAGTCTGCATGCAAGCGTCAATGATAAGCAATGCTGGACTAGTGCCTACACAGAAAAAACTGAACAGAAAAGCAATAAAGCCTTTCAGCACCTCATTAATTTAAAGTGAGTCTCCCTTGAAATTGTGCACACTATTAGCATTATTCAAATAACGTGAAAAGATTATCATTTCCTCATAAGCTCTATGGGATTGCTTCAAACAGGATCATCCAGACGTACATTTATGCACTTGCAATATCAATTGTCCCCCATGATCATAGCCTTGTAAGAAACAAAGTCCGATCATGGTATTAGTCATAGACTTGAAAAGAAAGTTGTATTAGCTACTGTTATACCCAGAGGAAGACACACATTTATGTATAAATTACCGGGAAAGGATTCATATCAGCAAGATCAATGGTTGGCAGTTACTTTGGAAAATCATTCAAACTAAAGTTAAGTGAGATTCAAGAAATTCACATGTGATGTCTGGCAAACTCAAGTGCCAACAGACTATGGAATGAACAATTAGGGCCTTGGTACAGCTTGTTACTTCACCTACACAGAGGAGCAAGTGGGAATTATGTATTCATACATCGACCTGCTTTATATCTTAATAAAACTGACCAGTCTATCTAAGGAGATATTTTTTACATTTCTTCTATGCGCTCCTGAATATAATGAGCAGTTAGGTACTTTCAAAGAGTGATCATAATTTCAAAGACTGTATTAACTGTACGTTAGTGTAACTTGCACTTAACCAAAAATTAGCTATGAAGAATTGTTTTCAAATCTAAATCTCAAAAATAATCAGTGAACTTTCTGAACGTGCTTCTAGTTTGAAGTATATTGGACAACTTAAATAACATCACTCATTTGTAAAGTATCAAGGTGATGTACTAAGGAACACAGCATTTCCCGTTTACTAATGGTGCAAACACTACATTCTACATTACATCAGCTAGATAAATGGATCTAAATATCAAAGGTTTAACGTTTCTCTTGCGCACACAAATACACAAATCGTAAGGACATTTGAGAACAGGCCATTCACTCACATTCACCAATAAAGCTTATCTTTTTAATGTTCTAACTCTCCACCTAGCATCCAACTAAGTGTGCATTGCCCCTAATGTCTGCATCTCCATTACCTGCCTGGCAGTTTATTCCAGACATTTATCACTCAATGTGTAAAACTTTCTGGTGCGCCCCCCTCCGTTTTGCCTGGCGCTATTTGTGACAGTTGAATGGAATGTTACCAGGTCCATCTTGTACTTGGGGGGCGCTCTTTAAAGGGGACAGCACTACTATAAAACCGGCAACCATTTGGCCTGGCCATTCTGCTCGCTGCTGGAGAGAGTTGCAGACCTTCAGTGGCAAAGACTTGTTGTTGTTGAGCCAGAGGAGCCTTGGAACCTTCAGCCCTGTTCAGAGCAGTTGGATCCAGAAAGCTGACTGCGTCTTATTCGTCGGACAGAATAATGGGAGCTGCTTTGGAGGGGCACGTTATCCTTGCTGAACAGCTGGCAGGGGCACAGAGATGGAGGGAGGGAGGGCCGGAATTGGCCAGAAGGAGGAGGGCCAATGGACGTCGCCAAATCCGACCATACGCTGCCAGGGTTTTCAGGCAGCAGGTCTCCTACCTTACCATGTCGGAGGAGCAGTGTTTGCGACGCCTGAGATTTGGTAAGGATGTTGTCTCTGAGCTGTGCCACCTGCTTGCTGGGGATCTGCAGCCGCGGATACGATGCAGGACCTCTCTGTCGGTGGCCGTGAAAGTGACTGTTGCGCTCAACTTTTACGCCAGCGGATCGTTTCAGGCAGCAGCTGGGGACATTTCTAATATCTCTCAATTTGCGGTGCATTGCTGCATCCAGCAAGTTACAGCTGCCCTCTACAAAAGGAGGCGCGATTTCATCACCTTCCCTCTGACCCTGGAGAAGCAGGGGGAGCATGCACAGGGCTTCGCGGCTATTGCGGACTTCCCCATGGTGCAGGGGGCCATTGATTGTACACACGTGTCTTTGCGGGCGCCATTGCAGAATCCGGAGGAGTTCCGTAACCAAAAGGGCTTCCACTCCCTTAATGTGCAGCTGGTCTGTGATCACCAGCAGATGATCATGGCGGTGAACGCACAATTCCCTGGCAGCAGCCATGATGCCTTCATCCTGTGGCAGACCTCAGTGGCTGACCTTTTTGAGGCCCCGGATCACCCACGAGGCTGGCTTCTGGGCGACAAGGGCTATCCTCTCTGCCCATGGCTCATGACCCCGCTCCGTTTGCCCACCACCCTGGCAGAAGAGCTTTACAACAGCAGCCATCAGGCCACCAGGAACATTGTGGAGCACACAATTGGTGTGCTGAAGCAGCGTTTCTGCTGTCTAGACCATTCGGGGGGCGCCCTACAGTACTCGCCAGAGCATGTGGCGCGCATTGTTGTTGTCTGCTGCATGCTCCACAACCTGGCCATTCGACGCACCCAGCCAATGCCAGCCGACCCTCAAGGTCCAGCAGAGCCGGTGGACGAGGAGGTGGAGGAGGAGGAGGAGGAGGAGGCGGAGGAGGAGGAGGAGGAGGAGCATGCGGGCGAGGAGGATCAGGAGGAGGAGGAGGAGGAAGATGGGAGGGCTCCAGAAACTGGAAGGGTCGTTCGTCAGAGGCTCAAAAGGACTCGGTTCTAGGCCCCTCGGATGGAATGGTGGCTGTGAATCGAACAGCGCCCTCCGGTTTGCTGTAAGCCTATGAAGGCATTGATGATTGTAAATAGTGTACAGCTCGATTGTAAATAAAAAGTTTTCTTTATTTTCAAACAAGTGCTTCCTTCCAGCATGACAACGTAATGGCAACAGAAATCATAACTAACAAACTAACAGATAACTGTGTGGCAACCCAACGAAACTAACCAAACCATAACAAACAAACACAACAGGTGTGGACTGCCTTAAAACCGGAAAAAGAGACGTCTTAGCACCTCCCTCTACTGGTGACCCCTTGATGGAGACCGACTCCTCTTACGAGGTCGGCCCCTTCCCTCCCTGCAGCTCCTCCGTAATTGTACCCAAGTGGCTGGGTCAAGGCTGGGGGACGCCTGCTGAGTGTCTGTAGGCGCTGAAGCCCCTGAGGAACGGCCTGGCCGACCTCTGGGCTTGGAGGTCCCGCAAGCAGGCTGCTCCAACTGGGCATGTCTGCTAGCAGTGTGCCGCGCAGGTGGTGGCAGCTGCTCTGCTGACGTGCCAGAGTTGGCATCAGGACTGGTCACATGCAGAGAGAAGACACCTGCACCGTGGTCGGCCGACACACTGGTACTCTGATGGTGCTGCACCGGATCATCCACCGCTATCGACTGCTCCACAGATTCATGGCCTGCTGTGGTGCTGCAAGGGCCTGGGGTGATCCTGCCTGATGCAGCTACGGTGGCAGCAGTGAGTGTTCGCGTGGCCTCAATCTGCATGTGGACGAGGCCAGCAAGTGACTGCATGGCAGGTGCCACTGCTTCGGACAAGGCCAGAACAGTCCTTTCCACTGCTTCGGACAAGGCCAGAACAGTCCTTTCCACTGCTTCGGACAAGGCCAGAACAGACCTTTCCACTGCTTCGGACAAGGCCAGAACAGTCCTTTCCACTGCTTCGGACAAGGCCGGAACAGTCCTTTCCACTGCTTCGGACAAGGCCGGAACAGTCCTTTCCACTGCTTCGGACAAGGCCAGAACAGTCCTTTCCACTGCTTCGGACAAGGCCGGAACAGTCCTTTCCACTGCTTCGGACAAGGCTGGAACAGTCCTTCCCACTGCTTCGGACAAGGCCGGAACAGTCCTTTCCACTGCTTCGGACAAGCCCTGGACAGACCTTTCCATTGCTGCCCCGAAGCCCTGGACAGACCTTTCCATTGCTGCCCCGAAGCCCTGGACAGACCTTTCCATTGCTGCCCCGAAGCCCTGGACAGTCCTTTCCATTGCTGCCCCAAAGTCCACCACACTCTTTGCCAGAGTGTCAATGGACTCAGGCATCCTCCCCACTGCAGCCATAAGCTCAGTGTGCCTGAGCCGGGCCTGGGCGCTCATTTCCGCAAGGCTACGCACCTCCTCTGCACTCTGTGCAGCAGTCATGGTGGCCTGCCTCGCCCTCCGTGGAGACGGCCCTCGAGCGTCCCTACCCCCCGCGCGTTGCTGCAGGCCGCTGGTCCCTGCAACTGGCTCCTCATCAGAGCCCCCCCCCTCCCCTCAAGGGACTACTACCCCCAGTCTCCACATGCGGTGGCTCCCCTGAGGCTGGCACGGATGGTCCGGCTTCCTCCTGGTCATCGCCTACGGAGGCACTTGCATTGGCAGCTTGAGGGGCCGGCTCCCGAGCTGGTGATGCAGCATCTGAAAGCAGGGAGGTTGAAGAGTGGCTTTAACAAAAGGACAGTTTGGCAGCAAGGGATGCAACAGTGCGGCAATGCTATGACATGGGTCCACATTGAGAAAGCATGCTGGCGGGGGAAACAACTGAAAGGTGACAGCTGTAATAGTTGAGAAACTTACCATCGCTGTGGACAATGGGGTCGGCAGCTGCAGTGGTGACAGGACCACTCAGACGTCCTCCCACAATCTGGTGGACTCTCTCCTCGAGATCCGTCAGAGGCTCCACTTGAGGATGGCCTCCTCCGGTGCGAAGCTGCTCCTTTCGATTCCGCGCCAGCTTGGCCTGCAGGGCAAAGGACGGGAAGTGATGTTACATGATGCCCTGAGTTATCATCTCATGCTCCCCATGGTGGAAGAGCCCTTACATGATGCCCTGAGTGATGTTCTCATGCCCCCCATGGTGGAAGAGCCCTTACATGATGCCCTGAGTGATGTTCTCATGCCCCCCATGGTGGAAGAGCCCTTACATGATGCCCTGAGTGATGTTCTCATGCCCCCCATGGTGGAAGAGCCCTTACATGATGCCCTGAGTCAAATGTGGATGTGTGTGACCAGAAAGGGCCATGGGTGCTTGCTGACAGGTGGCCATTGGGGTATCGCGCACCCTGTAGCCATAAAGTCAGGTGCTCATGGAGGGATGTATAAGTTTACATTAACTCCACTCACCCTGACGACCTGAGTAAGGTCGTTGAATTTCTTCCGGCACTGGACAGGGCTCCTGGTCGCCATGCTGCTGGAGTTGAGCCTCAGAGAAACATCCCTCCAAGCTCGTCGGTAGTCCTTATGATTAGGCCTCCTGCCATTGTCTGGGTATAGGACATCTCGCCGGCGCTCCACTGCGGACACCAATTCCTCCAGAGACTCAGTGCTGAAGCGCTCTGCTCTCTGCCTCACCCTCTCCATAGGATCCAAGTTTGTTGTGCCAGAGAACGGCCTGCGCTGATTTGCAGGCCTACAAGGCGCAGAGTGTGGATGCTGGAGCTGCCTGACCCACCCCTTTAAGAGCTGGCCGGCGCCGGGAAGTCTCGTGGTCATCGGTAATTGAGAGCACCTGCGCTGCGCCCGCCCGCCCCGATATTGAGTAGCGCCGGCATGTTAGCGCCTTAGGTGCCCCGTGTAACGCCTGATTTCGCGTCTCAATCACCTTTGGGGCGCTGCAACCCAATATCGCACGAGGTGTCGATAAGTTGCGCCTGGCTATAAAATTTGCGCTCCGCCAATTCTAACGCCCCAAGCGGGGCTATACCCAATTTCTAGGCCTATATGTTTTAATAAGATCACCTCTTATTCTTCCAAACTCCAATGAGTATAGGCCCAACCTGCTCAACCTTTCTTCATAAGACAACCCCTTCATCTCAGGAATCAACCTCGTGAACCTTCTCTGAACTGCCTCCAATGCAAGTATATCCCTCCTTAAATAAGGAGACCAAAACTGTATGCAGTACTCCAGGTGTGGTCTCACCAACGCCCTGTAAAGTTGTAGCAAGACTTCCCTACTTTTATACTCCATCCCCCTTGCAATAAAGGCCAACATTACATTTGCCTTCCTAATTACTTGCTGTACCTGCATGCTAACTTTTTGTGTTTCATGTATGAGGACACCCTGATCCCTCTGTACTGCAGCATTCTTCAGTCTCTCTCCATTTAAATAATATTTTGCTTTCTATTCTTCCTACCAAAGTGGATAAACTCACATTTTCCCACATTATACGCCATCTGCCAAATTTTTGCCCACGCACTTGGCCTATCTATATTGCTTTGCAGGCTCTTTGGGGGGAATTTTCCCAGCCCTGGGGAGGCGGGTAAGGAGGTGGGACTGCCGGGAAAATGTCAGAAACTGGCAGCGGGTACCGACCCTGCTCCCAACCCACCTCCGTGCCATCTTCCCGGGAGGCAGGTCCTCGAGTCGCGAAAGGGACCCGACTCCTTGAGGCGGGAAGGGGATTAGAGCCAATTAACTGCCTGTTAACAGGTAGTTTTGAGGCTTTTCCCCATTTTACAACTGCAATTGTGGGTTTTCCGACGGCTGTGAACCTCGCCAGAGTCAGCGAAGCGAGCAGTGGGTCTGCGAGGCTGAGAGTGGTCGAAATGTCAGCTGTAAAGTTGAGTGATGGGTGCAAGTGTGGACAGGTATGAGAGGTGAGTGTAACGTGTAGGAAAAAGTTTCCTTACCTTTGCTTCTTTCTGCAGGCTTCAACCTTTCAGGATCCGGAGGTGCCTCATCTCAATGGCAGAGATGACAGAATGGCTGCTGCATTCTCAGATGCAGCAGCCATCTGCTTTCTGCTGAGGAGAGAGGTCTTGGTGAGCCTGTGTGCAAGGGCTCACCTTAGAACAGAGATTGTCAGTGTTTGACAGCTTCTCAAAGCTGTCAAACGCTGACAATTCATCTGTCAAAATCTTTTCGACAGATGAAGCGTCATGCGCTGCCATCATCTGTCACCGGCTTTCCCTTAACAAGGCCAATCAAGGGAAAATAGTCAGATGTCGCTGGGGGTGGGACTGAAACCTGGAAACCAGAAGTACCGCCTCCAGCACGTCTCCATTGAGAAAATCCAGCCCTTTGTGTCCTCCTCACAACTTGCTTTCCCACCTATCTTTGTATCGTCAGCAACGTTGGCTACAGTACACTCGGTCCCTTCATCCAAGTCATTAATATAAATTGTAAATAGTTGAGGCCCCAGCACTGATCCCTGTGACACCCCATTAGTTAAAATTTGCCAACCTGAAAATGACCCATTTATCTCGACTCTCTTTTCTGTTAGTTAGCCATTCCTCTATCCATGCTAATATATTACCCCCAACCCCGTGAGCTCTTATCTTGTGCAGTAACCTTTTATGTGGCACCTTATCGAATGCCTTCTGGAAATCCAAATACACCACATCCACTGGCTCACCTTTATCTACCCTGCTGGTTACATCCTCAAAGAATGCTAATAAATTTGACAAACACAATTTCCCTTTCATAAAACCATGTTGACTGCCTAATCAGAATCTAGGGAATTTTGGAAGATCACAACCAATGCATCCACTATCTCTGCTGTAAGATTTGCAAAATTTCTACATTTCCCCAAAGGTTATTATTAATAAAAGGGACCCTGCGTGGACATTTTAAATCAAAAGGGTACCCAAGATGGCATCTGCGCCTTATGGCAGAAAGCCTGTGAGATTTTAAAAACTTTGACTCTGCGGCACAGGCAGCTCGTGGAGAAATCGAAACCAAAGCTGCAGTTTCTGTGAAGAGAGACTTTGCATTTTGAAAACCAGACAGGACTTTGAATTATGTATTAGATCAAATTGGAGACAAATCAAGACTCAGTTAGGCCTATAGTTAAGGCCATCAAGCAGTTTGCATAAATAATCGGGAACAGATTAAGGAAGCCATCGAGGCTGGACAGGCCCATCAAGTTGTATTCACAACAAAGCAAGTCAATTATCGGGCCAGTAGATGTGATTACCGGCCATCTAAAAACAGTTAGTATAGATTGCTACCATTACTTAAAATAGCCCGCCAAGATTAAGACAAAGAACTAACTTGATTTGGCACGCAGATAAGGGCCATCCGTAGGAGTATAATTGAAGGCCCCGGGTAGCAATCCCTCTCTTCTCTCTGGCCTCTCCTTGCTCCTCGCCCTCATGGCTGCTGCTCTTCCCCCGTCTCGCGCTTACCCCCTGGCCTCTGCCCGTGCCTTTCCCCACTCCATCTGGAAACGCCCAGGCACTGCATCAGGCGGACACGGACAATCCAGGCCAGGCGAGGTGGGACGCAACGAGGCGAGGAGGCAAGATGAATTGAGGAGACGAATTGAGGAGACGAATTGAGGAGACGAATTGAGGAAGACGACTGAAGACAAGCTTCGAATGATTGGGCCTTCAGTCTCAGCCAACCTGCGACTATCTTTATATAAACTAAAACTGTCGGCCGAGGAAGAGGAACCATCGTCCCTGCAAGGCAAAGCACCCAAGCAGAGACTTTAACTTTGGGGTACTCATACCTGGACAACGCCCTTGCAGCACCCGGAGACCACGTGACAATGGCAGGCTCCAGAGAGCACAAAGAGCGAACCCTGAACCACACCGCTGTTTTGAGTTCAGCAGATCTTTTGATTGGTGAGCATAAATTCTGGCCCCTCATAGCTTAATCTAGTTAGGTATAGGGGGTGGGATAAGGATAAGGGGATTGTTAAGATAATTGTTTTCCCTCGATGTGCCGTGTGTTCCCCATTCCCTGTATAAGTATCATTATTTGTATTGGCCTGTAATTTTATACACTGTGGTAACTTCTCATAAGACTGTGTTATTTTTCTGCTTAATAAAATCTTGAGTTTTGCTTACATCCAAACCACCTGTCTACTCGAGTCCTTTCTGTATCACCGCCTGTACCTAAGTCCGGTGTCTAGATCCCAGGGGCGTGGGAGCGATTTGAACTGCTCATAAACAGTCAGAGGCATAACTGACTGGGTGTACACGCCAAACACCACCACACGCCACCCCTTATACTGCAGACACCTCTTTTAGAACCCTAGGATGTAGTCCATCAGGTCCAGGGGGATTTGTCGGCTTTTAGTCCCATTAGTTTCCCAAGTACTTTTTCTTTACCAATATTAATTACTTTACGTTCCTCACTCTCATTAACCCCTTGGTTCCCGACTATTTTTGGTATACATTTTGTGTCTTCTACTGTGAAGATAGACACAAAATATTTATTTAAGGTCACTGCTATTTCATTGTTCCCCAATATTTATTGTTTTTATGAATTGGATTTATGAAAGGGAAACTGTGTTTGACAAACCTACTGGAGTTTTTTGAGGATAGAATAGATAAGGGAGAACCAGTGGATGTGGTGTATTTGGATTTTCAGAAGTATTTGATAAAGTCCCACATAAGACGTTAGTGTGCAAAATTAAAGCACATGGATTGGGGGTAATAAACTGGCATGGATTGAAAATTGGTTAACAGAAAGGAAACAGAGAGTAGGAATAAATGGGTCTTTTTTGGGGTGGCAGGTGGCGGTGACTAGTGGGGTACCACAGGGATCAGTGCTTGGTCCCCAGCTATTCACAGTATATATCAATGATTTGGATGAGGGAACCAAATGTAATATATCCAAGTTTGCTAACGACACGAAATTGGGTGGGATTGTAAGTTGTGAGGAGGATGCAAAGAGACTTCAAGGCAATTTAGACAAGTTGAGTGAGTGGTCAAATTCATGGCAGATGCAGTATAACGTGGATAAATGTGAAGTTATCCACTTCGGTAGGAAAAACAGAAAGGCAGAGTATTATTTCATTGGTGATAGATTGGAAAATGTTGATGTACAAAGGGACCTGGGTGTCCTTGTACACCAGTCACTGAAAGCAGTGCAGCAGGCAGTTAGGAAGGCAAATGGTATGTTGGCCTTCATTGCAAGAGGATTTGAGTACAGGAGCAAGGATGTCTTACTACGGTTATACAGGGCCTTGGTGAGACCACACTTGGAGTACTGTGTGCTGTTTTGGTCTTCTTACCTAAGAAAGGATATACTTGCCATACAGGGAGTGCAGCGAAGTTTCAAAAGACTGATTCCTGGGATGGCAGGACTGTTGTATGAGGAAAGATTGGATTGACTAGGCCTGTATTCACTAGAGTTTAGGAAAATGAGAGGGGATCTCATTGAAATGTCTAAAATTTTGACAGGGCTACTCAGACTGGATGCAGGGAGGATGTTTCCCCTGGCTGAGGAGTCTAGAACGAGGGGTCACAGTCTCAGGATATGGGGTAGGACATTTAGGACTGAGATGAGGAGAAATTTCTTAACTCAGAAGGTGGTGAACCTGTGGAATTCTCTACCACAGAAGGCTGTGGAAGCCAAGTCACTGAATATATTTAAGAAGGAGATAGATAGATTTCTAGACACAAAAGGCATCAAGGGGTATGGGGAGTGTAAGGAATTAGCACAGGCTAGCGGGGTTGGGGTTATTTGTCTCTGGCCAGTCAGAAGCCTCTAAGCTGCTCCAGGGACCCCCTTGCGGTTTCGAAGCGCTCCCCTATTCCTGAGTTCTGACCGCCAGACTTATTCGGTAGCAATGTAGACAGAAAAAAAACCGTGACTCATGGTTTCGGTGCAAAACAGACCAGTATTTATTGAAAACAAAAGAAAGAAACAATTTAGAAAAATCGATATAGCTTTTATGGCTGGTACAACACTTTTGCTTAACGCAATACCCTCAGTGTCCACTAGAGCGCTCCCTGCTCAGTGCAACATTACTTTATTTTAAATACACGCACCTTTTGTTTAAAAACCCTTTGCTCACTACAGCACCTTAGCTTAGTGGCTTTTACTTAAAACAGCACTTTAATACAGCTGTAAAGTGTTCACTGAAGCACTTCTAGCTTAGCGCAACATTCCTTTTAACAGCACTTTTAATATAGAAACACTTTGCTCACTACAGCACCTTAGCTTAGTGGCTTTTACTTAAAAACAGCACTTTAAATACAGTTACTTAAAAAAACAGCTAGCAGCGTTCACCATAGCGCTTCTTTGCTTGGTGCAACACTCCTTTTAATACAGTTTTAAATACAGTACTTTGAAACAGCTACTCCTTTTTAATACAGTTTTAAATACCGAATTCAGTGTTCACTATAGCACTTCTCTGCTAGGTGCAACACTGTCTTACTTAAATAGGGGAGGAGAAACAGACACAACGAGGGAAGATTGACTAAAAACACAGTTCTTAACAAAATTCCCTTTAATTCCCACCCCTATACCTATCCTAAGTTGCCTTGTGGAAGGCCAGAAAAATATATGCTCACCACTGGAAATGCCTGCTCCGTGCCCTGTGAACTTAGATCTTCACTGCCCCGAAGTAAGAAACACCCCAGTGTTTTAAAAGTAGACTGCTGGTGTTCTACCTCCTCAGGCAGGCTCCCACGCTGTAGAGGCACACGGAGGCGAGGCCAGAGAGAGAGAGAACTTCTGGGAAGCTATCTTTTATACCCCCTTTTGGGGCCCACCCAGATCCGGATGTGTCTGGGCTAAAACAAAAGGGATACAACTGCCCCATTGTCTAGTAATGGGTTTGAATGTGTTCTCCCATTCATTTAAACAGTTTCTCCTCAGTTTGGATGTGTCCACTTGATAAACAAACAAATGCTAATAGCATTCAATTTCTTTGTAAACAAAGCATTGTCCTGTTGTCATCTGGAACCGCAATTGATTGACAGTCTTGAGTGCTTAGTAAACAAAGTTCCTTTGTTCATGCTGGCAGTTTCAAGCACTTGATCTTAGAGTCAACATTGTAGAACGTTCTGTAAACAGGCCTCGATTGTCCTGCTGCAGGGCGGGGGGGGGGAATCTCCCCTTTGATTGACAGATTTGACTGCCATTGAACCTTTCTTCACAGACACACACACACAAGCTGTTTTCCAAGTCCGTTTGTCTTCGGCCATGTAGTCTGACGGCCATTTTGATCCCTGGATTTTTTTTAAAGGTAAATCACCCAGGGATTCTTTAATCAAAGAAATTAATCTTCGGCGCTGTAAATTATTGTGAAATCTTACAGGAGAGAGGGGGAATATGATATTGAGATAGAGGATCAGCCATGATCATATTGAATGGTGGAGAGGGCTCAAAGGGCCGAATGGCCTACTCCTGCTCCTACTTTTCTATGTTTCTAATATAAGTTCTCCTGTCCCATCCTCTAAGGGACCAATGCTTGCTTTTGCTACTCTCTTCCTTTTTACATACTTGTAGAAGCTTTTACAATCTTTTCTTATATTTCGTGCTAATTTACTCTCATGTTCCATTTTCTCCATTTTTATCAATTTTTTGGTCATCCTTTGTTGGTTTCTAAAGCTCTCCCAATCATTAGGTTTACTACTATTCTTCGCAGCATTATACGCCTCTTCTTTTAATCTAGTTTTGTTTAATGAGACAGGGTTAATTAGTAATCTCACAGTAAAGGATCCTCTGGGAAAGAGTGATCATAATATGATAGAATATCACATTAAGTTTGAGAGTGGCATTCTTAAGCCCAAAACTAGAGTTTTAAACTTAAATAATGCCAATTACGTAGGTATCATTAACTTCTTTAGTTAGCCACTTTTGATCACCATTCCCATGGATTTTTATTTCTCAATGGAATGTATATTCATTTGAGAATTTTGGAATATTTCTTTAAATGTTGTTCACTGCTTATCTACTGTCATACCTTTTAATCTAGTTTCCCAATCTACCTTAGCCAACTCGCCCCTCATACCTACATAATTGGCTTTATTTAAGTTTAAAACTCTAGTTTTGGACTTAAGAATGCCACTCTCAAACTTAATGTGATATTCTATCATATTATGATCACTCTTCCTGAGAGGACCCTTTACAATGAGATTACTAATTAACCCTGTCTCATTACACAAAACTAGATCTAAAATAACCTGTTTCCTGGTTGGTTCCATGACATATTGTTCTAGGAAACTGTCTCAAATGCATTCTATGAACTCGCCCTCCAGACTACCCTTGCCAGTTTGATTTGCCCAATCTATATGAAGATTAAAGTCCCCCATGATTATTGCATTACCTTTGTTACAAGCTCCTATTATTTCTCAATTAATACTCTGTCCTATGGTTTAGCTACTGTTAGGGAGCCTATAAACTACTCCCACCACTGTTTTTTGCCCCTTGTTATTACTTATCTCCACCCATACTGATTCTACTTCCTGATCTTCCGAGCCAAGATCGTTTCTCGCTACTGTCCGTAAGTTATCCTTAATTATCAGGGCTACCCATCTCCTGTTCTAGCCTGCCTGTCTTGTTGAAGTGTAGGCACTGCTGTAATGTCAGAAACACAGCAGCTAATTTGCACACATCAAGCTCCTCCAAGCAGCAATGTGATAATGACCAGATAATCTGTTTTATTGATGTTGATTGAGGGATAAATATTGGCTAGGACACACAGAGATAACTCCCCTGCTCGTCTTTGAAATAGCGCCGTGGGATCATTTATAGCCACCTGAGAGAGCAGACATCGTCCTCGGTTTAATGTCTCATCCGAAAGACTGCATCTCCAACAGTGCAGCGCTCCCTCAGTACTGCACTGGAGTGTCAGCCTAGATTTTTTTGTGCTCAAGTCCCTGGGACTTGAACCAACAACCTTTTGACTCAGAGGCAAGGGTGCTACCCACTGCGCCACAGCCAACAGTGATTCAAGCATTGATTGAAGCAGATTCAATAGTAACATTCGAAAGGGAATTGGATAAATACTTGAGAAGAAAGAGCAGGGGAGTGGGACTAATTAGGTAGCTCTTTCAAACAGCTGGCATAGGTACAATGACAGAATGGCCTCCTCTGTGCTGTTTGATTCTATGGCCCCGGTATTAATACGGGAACAGGAACAGAGTGAGGCCGATAGTGAGTGATGAACGTGCAACATCATGGGATGCGTGCGAATGTGCGATTTTAATGGGGATGCCTCATAATAATTTTATTTCCATGTTTCGCATTTCTACTGCGCATGAGCGGGCGAGACGTGGATCGGTACGACGCGATTTCACCGTGACTATTTAAAGGGCCAGTTCACAGATGCAATGAAAGAAGAGGTTTGAACATTCGAACATTGAATTTGAGAGACAAAAGTAATAGCTTTGGCTGGAAAGAGAGCAAAGGCTGCACCCAAGTTTACTGGGGCATTCCTGGATGTCCCGATGGGTATAGTAAAGGCCAGGAAGGACATACTCTTTCTCAGCAATGGGAAAAGGCAACCTGCTGCCACCACAAAGAAGGCATGGCTGGAGGTGGTCAATGAGGTGAACAGCAGGAGTGTGACCTTGAGGACCTGGATCCAATATAGGAATTGTTTCAATTACCTAACCAGGTCAGGAAAGGTGAGCAAAATCACAGATGCACTTACATCATGTACAGTACCCCCGTCAATCTGTCTTGTCAAGCATAGTCCATTCGCAGCACCCCTCACACCCACTTCACTTTCAGCAGCACCCATCGTGCTATTTAAATTCACATCCTCACCACCCCCTTCCTCTATCCGCCACTGCCAGTCACCGCAATCCTCATGTAATCTGACACCACCTCAGTCAGCATCCCCGTTTCTTAGCACATGTCCTGAAATGGCAATGTCAACACGTTCCTCAAATGCATGCCAGTGTCACTCATGATGCATCTGCCGGATTGTCACCCACACCAAATGCACTGCATCCATCGGATACACATATGCCTCAGAGCCACACATAGGTCTGTTCCACCCTTGCAAGAGGAGAGAGCGCAGAATATCAGAGGTGGACAGCCACAGGTCATAGAGCTTTATCCGGTGGAGGAGGAGGCTATGGCAGCCTCCCTGAGCATCGGAGATGGCGAGACTGGTTGTGCATTGAACCAAGATGACAGCATTGATCTCTCAGATCCATATCTCCTACAAGACAAAGTCATCTTGAGTTGGCTTCAGCACTGAATCAATTATGATCACTTTAATCATGTTTATTTCAACATAGAGTCCCATGACTAAATCAAATAAAATCAGAATAGTGCAGCACAGAAGGCAGTCATTCGGCCCATCGAGTCTGCACCAGCTCTTTCGAAGAGCAATCCAGTTAGTTTCACTCCCCGCTCTTTCCCCATATCCCTGCAGTTGTTTTCTCTTTCAAGTATTAATCCAATTCCCTTTTGAAGACTACCATTGAATCTGTATCCACCACTCTATCAGACAGTGCATTCCCAATTCCAACAACGCGTTGTGTAAGTTTTTATTCGTCATGTCGCCTCTGGTTCTTTTGCCAACCTGTGCCCTCTGGTAATTGACCCTTCAGCCATTGGAAACAGTTTCTCTTTATTTACTCTGTCTAAATCCTTCATGATTTTAAACATGACTATCAAATCTCCTCTTAAACTTCTCTGCACTAAGGAGAACAACCCCAGCTTCTCCAGTCTATCCACGTAACTGTAATCCCTCATCCCTGGAACCATTCTAGTAAATCTCTTCTGTACCCTCTCCAAAGCCTTCACGTCCTTCCTAAGACTTCCTAAAGTGCGATGTCCAGAATTGGACTCAATACTCCAGCTGGGGCCGAACTCCTGTTTTATACAGGTTTAGCATAACTTCCTGGCTTCTGTATGGGGGAGAAATTCGGTATCGCCCCATTTGGGGCGCAATTATCGGCCGGGCGCAAAGATTAGCGCCTGGCGCTAATTATCGCCTCCGACAGCAAACTTGGCTTTTATCGCCCCTGGAGGTGATTGGAGCTCTAAATCAGGCGCTACACAACTCTCTTAAGGCGCTAAGGCCGAGGAGCGAGGCGCTACCTCAGAGGGCGGGCGCAGCACAGGTGCTGTCAGTTAGCGATTGAACACAGACACACTGGCGCCGGTCAGTTCTTAAAGGGGAGGGTCGATCTTGCTCTGCAGCCACACCCTGCTCACTGGAGCCTTGAATCTCGGCCTGGGCAGACCTGTGGCTAAATCTAGCAGCCAGACACTATGGAAAGGGCCAGGGAGTGAGTACAGCGCTTCTGCGAGCGGGCTTTGGAGGCTCTGGTTCGTGGGGTGGAGCGCAGAGGATACATTCTGTACCCAGAGAGTGGCAGGAGGCCTTTGCCATGCGAGTACAGAAAAGTGTGGCGGGAGGTGGCTCAGAGAGTGTCCTCAAGCAGCATGGTACCTAGGATCCATGTGCAATGTAGGAAAAAGTTCAACGACCTCACTCGGGTCATCAGGGTGAGTGCCTTTTTTTCAAAACCTCTTCATTCCTCCATCTCAACCTCACTTTATGGCCAGAGGGTCTTGAAAGCCCCAATGCCCAACACTCATCCAACACATATGGCCCTTTCATCAAACACACACGCACATTCCACACTTTGCATACAGTAAGGGCTATTCAAACATGGGAGGCATTTCAGGTAAGATCATGGCTGCATACAGTGAGGGCTATTCAACCATGGGAGGCATTTCAGGCAAGATCATGGCTGCATATTTACTCAGACGCCGTCCTTTTTCTTGCAGGCCAAACTGTCTCATAATAGGAGACAGCAGCAACGGACCGGTGGAGGACGGCCTCACCTTCAAGCCCTCAGTGATCTTGAGCAGCGCGTCCACAGGGTTGTGGCAACCGGGTGATTGGTCCCGTCGCCACTGGAGACGCCGACCCCGTTCTGGACAGCAATGGTAAGGTCATCACCTTTTTGTCCTCTCTCCTTCCACTTGTTCCTCACAGCAGCAGCCTTTAACACTTTCTATCCAAGTCACTAAATCGCTGCACTCATGCCTCCCTTGCTGCCACCCTGTCCTCATGCTAAAGCCACTCCTGTACCTCCCTACTTTGAGATGGTGATTCACCAGGTGAGGAGACGGGCCCTCAATCTGCCAGTGAGAGTGAAGCTGAAGGCGAGGAGGAAGAGGAAGCCGGACCATCAGCGCCACCCTCTACCGAGGCAGCCCATGCCCATACTGGGGACATGCCTTCCCTGGAGGGGAGCAGGGGGCAATGGTCTGATGAGGGTGAAGCTCCAGGACCCAGCGGACTGCAGCAACGCGAGAGGGGTAGGGAAGGTCGGGGCCCTTCTCTCCGGAGGGAGAGTATGGCCTCGAGTCCTGCTGCACTGGACGCAGACGAGGAGCGGGTCCTCACTGAAATGAGCGCCCAGGCGGAGCAAAGGCATACTGAGCTCATGGCTGCAGTGGCAAGGATGCCCGAATCCATTGAATCACTGGCAAGGAGTGTGGAGCACTTCGCTGTAGCACAGGCGGCTGCCACGCAAGTGCTAAGTGCTGCAATGCAGTCAGTGGCTGGTCTCATGCAGACGCAGATTGAGGCCACGCGAGCACTGACTGCTGCCACCCTCGCTGGATCGGGCAGATTTCCCCGGGGCTCTCACCACGCCGCAGCAGGCCAGCAATCTGTGCTCCATCAAATTGCTCCAGATGCTGAAGTGCTGCCCCGTGGGAGTGCCAGTGTGTCGGTCGAGCAGGGAGCTGCTGTCCTCTCTCAAGATGACAGCATTCCTGCTACCACCACTGGCACTTCTCCGCTGCAGTTGCCACCACCTGTAGGACAGACTGCTGCCGCCCATGCAGAGTTGGAGCAGTCAGTAGCCAGGCCTGCCAGGCCCAGAGCTGGTCCAGGCCATCCCTCAAGGACATCTGCAGTCTCAGTTTCTGACACTCAACAGCCTTCCCCCAGCCTTGCTCCAGCCACTGGGGTCCCATTACGGAGGAGCTGCAGGGTGGGAAGGGGGGAATTTCGCAAGGGAAGCAGATCACCCTCGAATGGCAAAAAGTAGGAGGTGTGGCAAAATGTTTTTCATTGTTTTATTGAAGGCCGAGGTTCGTGGTCAAATTTTTGTTACTGTTTTGGACATTATCTCCAGGTTGTGAGAGCCAGGTATGTGAATGACTGCTTTTTTTTGTGTTTCTTTCTATTACTTTGTCATGCAGAAATGAGACATAGTTTGTGAAATAAAGAAGTGTCTGTATTCAAAATGTGCCTGTTTGGTCTTTGCAATCATTGATGCCTTGACCGGCTTAGGGGTTGCGGGATGGTTTCATTGAGGTTGTTTGAATGGCAGAAGCCATTCCCTCAGAGGGGGCCTAGAAGTGACTTGCTATGAGCCTTTGATGGACGGCCCTTCCACTTTGTGCCTCCCTCCCGCCTTGGTGCTGCTGATGATCATGCTCCTCATCTTCCTCCTCCTCCTCCTCCTCCTCCTCTGCTGGTGCTCCAATGTCTGGTGGCATTGGCTGGGTCCTGAGGATTGCAAGGTTATGCAGCATGCAGCACACAACAACGAAGTGGGAGACTCGCTCAGGTGAGCACTGCAGGGATCCTCCAGAATGGTCCAAACAGTGGAACCGTTGCTTGAGCACGCCGATTGTGTGCTCAACGATGTTCCTGGTAGCTTGATGGCTCTCGTTGTATCGTAGCTCAGCAGGGGTGCTGGGTGAACGGAGCGGTGCCATCAGCCAGGTGCACAGAGGATATCCCTTGTCCCCAGTAGCTGATTGAAATGAGCTGGTGGCATAAAAGTTGAGAGCCACTGTTATCTTCACTGCCACTGACAGAGACATCCTGCTCCTCAGTTGAGGCTGCAGATCTGGCTGAAGCAGGTGGCAGAGCTCAGTGACAACCTCCTTGCTGAATCGCAGCCTTCGCAAACACTGCTCCTCAGACATATTAATGTAGGAGAACTGTTAGCGAAAAACCCTGAGAGGGTAAAGTCTCCTGTATCGAGGCCTGTTGGCCCTCCTTCGTCTGGCCATGATTGCCACTCTCTCTCTGTGTCTCTGTGCCCTCCGAATGTGATAGAGAAGGGCAACGTTCCCATTCATTGCAGCCCCCATAGTATCTGGGCAATCAAAGTTATGAAGGTCAAAAAGCAAAGTACCTGCAAAGTTATGGTCCGAAGTGAAAACTACCTCAGACAGCGTTGACTCAATGCAGAAGTCTCTCTTTGTCTCTTTGTCTCTCTGCAAATCTCTCTCTCTCTCAGAACGAGTGGTGCAAAAATGGTTACCACACAAAAGCCAGGAAGAGGACCCCTTTAAATAGCGCCCCCCCAGCCCCACAGCGACTGGGAAGCGTTCCAGTCAACCTGTCGTTGGTAGCTCCAGGCGGAAAGGAGGGGGGCGCCACTGAATATTCCGGTCCGGGGCGCCCAAGTGCGTTGCACTCTCGAATGTCATCAAGATCTGCGTGCGCAGGCGATCGGGCGGTATTGTTTAGCGCTGCCGCAAAATGTCCAGTCAATTTCGCGAGAGGCGCAGATATCACTGCGCCCAGGTGCTAGTTGGTTTGCACCCCACTTAGCGCCCTCTTAAGGCGCTAACGGGTGGCGCTACCAACTGAATTTTCCCCCCTATGCCTCTATTTATAAAGCCCAGGATCCCATATGCTTTATTAACTGCTTTGTTAACCTATCCTGCCACCTTCAAATATTTGTGCACAAACACCCCCAGGTCTCTCTCTTCTTGCACCCCCTTTGAAATTGTACCATTTAGTATGTGTGGTCTTTCCTCAATCTTCCTACCAAAATATATCACCTTAGAGTCATAGAGCTCGATTTTGCCATTGGGGGTGGGCTGGGGGTGTGTTAGGTGGTCGTCATGTCAGGATCCCGACTCTGATGTGAAATGTGGGAACCCCTGGCCCAACGAGCCTTTTCATACAGAAAGTCGCCTCCGATGACGTCATCAATGCTGCTGGATTTAAGGCCTGCAAGCAGCCTTGCTTCTTTTTCAGCCTTTAAACTTTATGCCCATTGTTCTGAGCGCTTCCTTCAGCAATTATGTCCACCAGTAGACCAAAGTGTGCTCCAAGATTCGATGAGGCCTCCTTCCAAGCTCTGGTGGATGGAGCAAGTGCAAATAAGGAGGTGCTCTTCCCTTCCTCGGGGAGGAAAAAGCCTCCCAAGCAGACTAAAGCTCTGTGGCTGCAAGTGGCCCAAGAGGTAAAAGCAATTTCTATGTGCAGCAGAACCTGGCTGCAGTGCAGAAATAGGTTTCATGACCTTCTCCACACAGGAAAAGTGAGTATGACATTCCCATCACCCTCAATCTCATCCCCATCAAGTCTCCTCACCAGCACTCTGCTTTGCCAACCTCTTCCTCCACATCCCACTTGACCCATACATCCCTGCACCCTTACCCATTCCCTCTCTCTCTGTGGTCACATTCACTTAACTATTCAACCATGAGCCCTCACACTCCCTATCACTGTGATGCAATGACAACAACTTACAACACACAGGAAGGGCCCTTTGTCTCCTTCTAAGCATCTATGCTATGGATTCTTTACACTCACTCCTTCATTCTCACTCAAGCTCCACTTGTGTCCCTCAATGGAGGAAAAGAGAGCCCACAATAAGAGGGAAAGGGCGAGGACAGGAGGAGGGCCACCCTCAGTAGCCCAGCTCACCACTTTGGAGGAGGCGGCCCTGGAGATCGCCGGAGTGGAGGACGATTCGCAAGTGGGGGACGGACAGATGGGCGCATCACAGCAAGCTGGTGACAGAATAGTTTTGCATCTCTCTCATTGACATTGCATGAGTGACTGATAATGATTCTGATGCTCAAACAGATTGACTTATGATCATCTGCGCAATTCATTGTGCATGCAACCTTTACCTCACATCTCTAACTGTTTCCTTTACTCCCCCACAGGACCATCGAGAGCCCCCGTCCCCACTGTCCAGGAGGAACAGCCTGAGCCTCAAGACTCCTCAGAGGATGCTGCAACATCTGAGGGCGCAGCGTCAGCAGAATTCAGCGCACCCAGCACCAGCACAGACACTCACACCTCGGTGGGATCTTAGCAAAGGCTTGAGCTTCATCCCTTTACGCCCCCATCTCAATGAATTTCGAGCTCAGCACGACGCTGCGCTCTTTTTCCGCTGCCTTCATCTCCGTGCCCACTTCTTTGGCCAAGAGTCTTCCCCCTATACAGCTGGCCCTTTCTCCCATTTTCAGAATTCTCATTCTACCTGGACCCCTCCCTCTGGCCTCTTAACCTCTCTAGATCTTTTCATTGCAAACTGCCAGCGTGACATTGGCCGTCTCAATTACTCTGCTCTCCTCACTCACTCCAACCTAAATCCCTCTGAACTTGCAGCACTCCAATCTCTCAGATCCAACCCCAACATTGTCATTAAACCTGCTGACAAGGGTGGTGCTGTTGTTGTTTGGCGTACCGACCTCTACCAGCCAACTCTCCGACACCTCCTCCTATCTCTGCCTGGACCATGACCCCACTACCAAACATCAAGCTACCGTTTCCAAGCCCGTCACTGACATCATCTCCTCTGAAGATCTTCCCTCCATGGCCGCCAACCTCATAATTCCCCAACCTCGCACAGCCCGCTTCTACCTCCTTCCCAAGATCCACAAACAGGACTGCCCCAGTGGACCCATCGCTTCAGCCTGTTCTTGCCCCAGGAACTTATCTCTTCCTATCTCGACTCTATTTTTTCTCCCCTTGTCCAGTCTCTTCCCACCTACATCCACGACTCTTCCGATGCCCTCCGTCACTTTAACAGTTTCCAGCTTCCTGGCCCCAACCATCTCCTTTTCACTATGGACGTACAATCCCTCTACACCTCCATCCCCCACCAGGATGGCCTGAGGGCACTCCACTTCTTCCTTGAACAGAGGCCCAACCAGTCCCCATCCACCACCACCCTTCTCCACCTAGCTGAACTTGTTCTCACATTGAACAACTTCTCCTTTGACTCCACTCACTTCCTCCAAATTAAAGGTGTTGCTGTGGGAATCCACATGGGTCCCAGCTATGCCTGCCTTTTCATGGGATATGTGGAACATTCTTTGTTCCAGTCTTACTCAGGTCCCCTCCCTCACCTTTTTCTGGCACATTGATGACTGTATCGATGCCGTTTCCTGCTCTCGCTCTGAACTAGACAATTTCATTCGCTTTGCTTCCAATTTCCACCCTTCCCTCACCTTCACATGGTCCATCTCCGCCTCTTCCCTTCCCTTCCTCAACTTCTCTGTCTCCATCTCTGGTGATAGGCTATTGACAAACATTCAGTACAAGCCCACTGACTCCCACAGCTAGCTGGACGACACTTCCTCCCACCCCGCTTCCTGTAAGGACTCTATTCCATTCTCCCAGTTGCTCCGTCTCCACCGCATCTGCTCTGACGATGCCACCTTCCATACCAGTGCTTCCGACATGTCTTCCTTTTTCCTCAACCGAGGATTGCCCTCTACCATGGTTGACACAGCCCTTGACCGTGTCCGTTCTATTTCCCGAATTTCTGCTCTCACCCCTTCCCCTCCCTCCCAGAACAATGATATGGTTCCCCTTGTCCTCACCTTTCACCCCACCAGCCTCCACATTCAACGGATCATTCTCCGCCATTTCCGCCACCTCCAGCATGATCCCACCACCAAACACATCTTCCCCTCATCTCCCCTTTCGTGACACCCTGGTTCACTCCTCTATCACCCCCAACACCCCTTCCCCTTCGCCTGGCATCTTCCCGTGCAAGCACAGGAGATGCAACACATGCTCTTTTACCTCCACCCTTCCCACTGTCCAGGGCCCCAAACACTTCTTCCAGGTGAAACAGCGATTTACCTGTGCTTCTTACAATTTAGTATACTGTATTCGCTGCTCACAATGTGGTCTCTGTTATGTTCATTAATAACTAGACATTCTTATTATGAACACAGCTAGCTTCTAGCTAGCTATTTATTCAGTACACATTCTCTAGGTACAGTATCTGTAGAGGCTTCCATGTGTGCTCCTGTGTGCAGGCTGCCATCTTGACTGTTGCCTTGTGGGTAGCCTAGCCTCATGGGTAATGTAGTCTTAATGTATATATAGCTGGGTAGTGTAGTTTATGCATACAGCTATATACAGCTCTACTGCTCCACCTAGTGTCCACCACAGAATGACATGTTATTGATCACTACATCCCCCTTTCTTTGGAGGTTTAACAAAATCAATATCACTCAACATTCAAGAAAACAATAAAGATAATATCAGTAACATTTTTGTTAGTGCTCTATAAACATAAACATTTTCAAAACAGTCAACACATTTTCAAAGCTTTACATTGTACTCAAAGATTAAGTCTATCGAGCTCTTTTACTTCACGTGTGGATCTTCTCAACATGGGTAAGTCTGATGTGTCTTCATGAGATTGTTCTGGCGGTGAATGACAAGATGCAGTTGCGGCATTGTCATCAATCTGCTCTTGTATAGATCAAGGTCTCCTTGCGATCTTTGCTTGGAGAGGGTTTCAGTGTTTCCTTCACTCTTCATGCCATAACTCTCAATGTAGTCAATGCACTCTCGAAAAACTGCTGGCAGCTGGATCCCATCATACAGCATAGTCCTCTCAGCAGCCTCGGCTAATGGAACACCAAAGATTGGCCTGAGGGAAGAAGGAGTATCCACCGGAACTGCTTCCTGCTCTGGTGCAGGCTTCTTCTTTTTCTTTTTCTCTTTCCACTGCTTAACAACATCTGCTGCGGTTATATCTTAGGACTTTTTCTCCTTGTGTTTTTCCTCTTTGTGCTTTTCTTTGACCTTAAAGTCTTTTTCTTTCTTCTTGGAGAAACTAGGCTTTTTGAAGACATGGATACCCTTTGGCCTTTTCATCCTTGATGGGCTCTCTGCTTCATCACCTGAGTCATCTGGTCTGCTTATGGCACAGTTTATACGGTAGACTCTCTTGACCAGTTCTAAGTCTTCACAAGCTTTGTCACCTAGTATCGAATCAAGTCTTTCAGCCACAACAGAAAACATGAGATGATGCACTTTGTCTTTGACTGTCACTTTAAGTCTGCATACACCTAAGCTATCTATTTTCTGTCCATTATAGTCCTTCAGTAGTACTGACTTTTTCTGTATTTTGGGCTTTTCTTTCATATTGTTAATGTCACTCATACTGATTAAGTTTGCTTTTGCCCCAGTGTCCAGTTTCAATGTAACTAATGCTCCATTTATCTGCAGTGGGATCATCCATTTGTCCTCTTTTACTGCATTAACTTTATGTTCAGCATTGTCTATTTCTGAGGGCTGCACATTTTCTGTATCTTTTTTGATATCGTCACATGACACCATTCCTACAAAAAATGTCTCACTTAAATCAGTGTCCTCAATCACATTAACTCGTTGCCCTTTCGTCGTTTTTACTTTTGAAAAGCATTGTTTGGCAAAGTGATTCTTTCCATGACACTTTGTGCACATTTTTCCAAACGCTGGGCATTGTCTTAACTGGTGTTTGTAACCACAGCGCTTACAATTAAAAATTTCATCCTCCGATTGCTTTTCATTTCTGTTCTGCCCACGTTTCTTCCCCTTGTAGGATACAGCACCGACAGCAGCATTATCACTCATTACATTTGCATCATTATTGATTGCACTGAAAGTCTTCGTGTGCTTTCGAGCTAGCTTGCTGGCTTTGCATATTTTCACTGCATTTTCCAAATTTAGTTCGGTTTCTCTCAACAGACGTTCCCTGACTTTTTTATCATGAATACCAAACACAACCTGGTCACGAATCATGGATGCTTTGAGCTCAGAGAAATTACATGTCTGTGCTTTCAGTTTCAGATCAGTTATAAAGCTAACAAAAGTCTCATTTTGTTGCTGTGTCCGAGAACGGAAGATGTATCTTTCATACGTCTCATTCTTTTTGGGGGAGCAATATGCATCAAATTTTTTTAGCACATCTTCTAATTTTTCTCTGTTCTCCGCTGGATTAAATACAAATGTATTAAATACCTCTATTGCCTGTGGGCCTGCAACCGTAAGCAGCAACGCTATCTTCCTTGCGTCTGGCTTCGTACCGAATCTGATGTCTGCAATTTAGAGTTCGAATTGTTGTTTAAAAATGCGCCAATTGTAGTCGACATTTCCCTCGAGATTCAAACCTCCTGGTGGCTTCAAATTCTCCATGTCGCTTTTCACAATTTTCAGCAGATCTTCACCACCCTGGTACCATGTTATGTTCATTAATAACTAGACATTCTTATTATGAACACAGCTAGCTTCTAGCTAGTTATTTATTCAGTACACGTTCTCTAGGTACAGTATCTGTAGAGGCTTCCATGTGTGCTCCTGTGTGCAGGCTGCCATCTTGACTGTTGCCTTGTGGGTAGCCTAGCCTCATGGGTAATGTAGTCTTAATGTATATATAGCTGGGTAGTGCAGTTTATACATACAGCTATATACAGCTCTACTGCTCCACCTAGTGTCCACCACAGAATGACATGTTATTGATCACTACAGTCTCCTCTACATTGGGAAGACCAAACGCAGATTGGGTGACCGCTTTGCGGAACACCTCCGTTCAGTCCGTAAGGGTGACCCTGAACTTCCGGTCGCCTGTCACTTTAATTCTCCACTCCACTCCCACTCAGACCTCACTGTCCTCGGCCTCTTACACTGTTCCAATGAGGTGCAACGTAAGCTCAAGGAACAACACCTTATCTTTCAATTAGGCACTTTACAGTGTTCTGGACTCAACATAGAGTTCAACAATTTCAGATCATAACCTCTTGCCCTATCTTTTTATTCCATTTCTTTTATTTATTTATTTATTTTTCTCCCTCCCGCATGGCAGCTGTCTTTCATTCTGCCAGTGTCATGTACACTTCATCTAGAGCCATCTTTTGTTTCTTAAATTGTCCCATTACCATCTCCTTTTGCCTTGCACCATTTCTTAATGTCTCTTAATCTCTCCTGCCTTCTATCCTATCACAGACCTTCCCTTTTGTTCTTTCCTCCCCTCCCCCCTCTCCCTGCCCCTGCACTTGCTTAAAAACCTGTTCGATCTCCAGCTTTTTCCAGTTCTGATGAAGGGTCATCGACCTGAAATGTTAACTCTGTTTCTCTCTCCACAGATGCTGCCTGACCTGCTGAGTCTTTCCAGCATATTCTGTTTTTATTTCAGATTTCCAGCATCCACAGTATTTTGCTTTTGTATTTTGTGTTATAGTAGTGTTGTCACCTGGTTTATCACAGATCACAAGTGAGCATCAGCAGATGGTGGAGACAGGGACAGCAGTGGAGAGTCCTCGTCAGAGGGCGCAGTACTCTGCCAGCTCGGCTCAGCTGCATGTCGACCCTATGCCTCCGGGACCATCCAGAAGGAGAGTGTGCTGGAACTCCAGGAACAGGTGCAGGAGTCTTTGGCAGATTTTGTCTCCAGGGTCTCTGCAAGTGTGGAGTGAATGGAGGAGTCCATCGCAAACATCAGCAGAGCCTTTATGGAGGCATTGTTGCATGCACGCATCACCACGGAAAGGATGGCAACCTCCGTGGAAAGGATGGCTACCTCCATGGTAAGGCTGGCTACTGTAGAGGAGAGGATGGCTACGGTAAAGGAGATGATGGCTACGGCCATGGCGGAGCTTAGTCGCCAGGGTATTGAACACATGGTCATTGTTCAGAATAGACTGACATCTCTTGAGGAGCGATGGTCAGCTATTGAGCATAGAAACCAGACCTTCATGGAAGTTCTCTGGAGTAGGACTTCCAGTGCAGAAACGGGTCCTCATGCCCCCTGAAGTACAGCAAGGTGCCGTCAAGCCACTTGCTAGCTCTGAAGTGGGGCTGACCTATGAGAGGGATGTTGGTGGCAGACAACAAGGAACTGGGGGCTCCTCTCCAAGCACTCACATGACCATGCCACTGCAAAGCCCTCGGTCAAAGCCCCACCAGAGTCCTCACCCAACTGAGATGGGCGTCTCAGCTCCTGCACAGCCGAAGGAGCAGCAGACTGTTGCAGAGCCCTCACAGGTTCGCAACCCCAGAGGACGGCCACCAAAGGTGTCAAGACAGAAGCAGCAAGAAAGTGAGCAAGGGGCCTCCACATCTGCTGAAGCCAAATGGGAAGCACCACGTAAGAGCATGCGTAAGAGGAAGATAAAGCACAAGTAGTCACAAGGGCAGTCACTTGGGTGTTCTGTTGTATTGATTTTTGACAAGCCATCCTTGAATTGTTATGATGAACAGGTTTGATGCCAAACTGTTGAAGTTCTGGCCTGAGTCATTTCACAAATGGGACTTCCACATTGAGGGCTTAAGGCGACTTGCAATTGTCAATCTGGTGGTCAGAATGATAGGAATCCGTAGGTTCTTGTCCATTGTCGATGCTCCGGTAAGAAGCTGTCAGGCAAAAGTGTTTAATTGTGCAGGCTAAGCAAATCTGGCCAACCTGAGTACGTCCCTTGCATCCCGGGCAGCAATGTGGTCGCTTGCTGGCACCTTCTGGCCTGTGCAGCTTCAGCTGGGTGAGCAACAGCTTGGCGCTCCTGCTGTTGCCCCTGCTGTTGGTGGTGCTGCTGTTCAGGGTTCTGCTGCTGCTGCGGTTAGTCTTCGTCTGAATCTGATGTCCAGGAGGAAAGGAAATAAAGGGTTCCCATGCATCTGGTATATACCTCAGTTGAGGAAGCGCTCAGTCAAGGTGGGGAGAGGGGTTTCCCAGGAGGTCACACTGGAGATGGGTGTCAGACTCCTAAGTTCCACAACATAGAAACATAGAAGATAGGAGCAGGAGTAGGCCATTCGGCCCCTCAAGCCTGTTCCGCCATTAAATGAGATCATGGCTGTTCATCCAAATTCAGTACCCTGTCCTTGCTTTCTCCCCATATCCCTTGATCCCTTTAGCCTTAAGAAATATATCTAACTCCTTCTTGAATATATTTAATAAGCTGGCCTCAACTGCCTTCTGTGGTAGAGAATTTCATAGGTTCACCACTCTCTGGGTGAAGAAATTCCTCCTCATCTCAGTGCTAAATGGCTTACCCCTTATCCTTAGACTGTGACCCCTGGTTCTGGACTCCCCCGCCATCAGGAACATCCTTCCTGCATCTAGTCTGTCTAGCCAGTTAGAATTTTATAAGTTTCAATGAGACCCCATCTCATTCTTCTAAACTCTAGCGAATATAAGCCTAATCGACCCAATCTCTCCTCATACGTCATTCCTGCCATCCCAGGTATCAGTCTGGTGAATCTTCGCTGCACTCCCTCCATGGCAAGAACATCCTTCCTCAGATAAGGCGACCAAAACTGCACACAATACTCAAGGTGTGGGCTCACCAAGGCCCTGTACAACTGCAGCAAGACATCCTTGTTTTTGTACTTGAATCCTCTCATTATGAAGGCCAACATACCATTTGCCTTCTTAACCGCCTGCTGCACCTGCATGCTTACCTTCAGCGACTGGTGCACAATAACACCCAGGTCTTACTGCACTTCCCCTTTTCCCAATCTATTGCCGTTCAGATAATAATTTGTCTTCTTGTTTTTGCCACCAAAGTTGATAACCTCGCATTTATCCATATTATACTGCATCTGCCATGCATCTGTCCAATCACCCAACCTGTCCCAATCATACTGGAGTTTTTCGGCATCCTCCTCATAGCACACACGCCCACCCAGCTTTGTGTCATCTGCAAACTTGGAGATATTACATCTAGTTCCCTCGTCTAGATCATTAATATATATTGTGAATAGTTGGGGCCCTAGCACCGATCCCTGCGATACCCCACTAGTCACTGCCTGCCACTCGGAAAAAGGCCCGTTTATTCCAACTCTTTGCTTCCTATCTGTCAACCAGTTCTCTATCCAAGTCAGTAACTTACCCCCAATCCCATGTGTTTAACTTTGCATGAAAATCTCTTATGCGGGACCTTATCGAAAGCCTTCTGAAATTCCAAATACACCACATCCACTAGTTCTCCCTTATCTATTCTACCAGTTACATCCTCAAAAAATTCCAGTAGATTCGTCAATCATGATTTACCTTTTGTTGACTTTGTCCAATCCTGTCACTGTTTTCCAAGTGCTCTGCTATTACATCTTTTATAATGGACTCTAGCATTTTCCCCACTACCAATGTCAGGCTTACCGGTCTATAATTCCCCATTTTCTCTCTACCATGTTTTTTAAATGGTGGGATTACATTAGCTACCCTCCAATCCATGGGAACTATTCCAGAGTCTATAGAATTTTGGAAGATGACCAGCAATGTATCTACTATTTCTAGGGCCACTTCCTTAAGTTCCCAAGGATGTAGATTATCAGGCCCTGGGGATTTATCAGCCTTCAATGCCGTCAATTTCCCTAACACCATTTCCCTACAAATAATGATTTCATTAAATTCCTCCCTCTCATTAGACCCTATGTTCCCCGACATCTCTGGAAGGTTATTTGTGTCCTCCTTTGTGAAGACAGAAGCAAAGTATGTATTTAATTGATCTGCCATTTCTTTGTTCCCCATTATAAATTCCCCTGATTCTGACTGCAAGTGACCTACGCTTGACTTCACCAATCTTTTTCTTTTCACATATCTATAGAAGCTTTTACAGTCAGTTTTTATGTTCCCTGCAAGCTTACTCTCATATTCTATTTCCCCCCTCTTAATTAATCAATTTGTCCTCCTTTACTGAACCCTAAACTGCTCCCAATCCTCATGTTTGCTGCTTTTTCTGGCCAATGTATATGTCCTCTCCTTGGACCTTATGCTATCCCTAATTTCCCTTGTTAGCCATGGTTGAGTCACCTTTTTTGTTTTATTTTTATGCCAAACAAGGATGAACAAATTCTGTAATTCATCCATGTGATCTTTAAATGTTGACATTGCCTATCCACCATCAACCCTTTAAGTAACGTTCCCCAATCCATCCCAGCCAACTCGTGCCTCATACCATCATAGTTTCCTTTATTTAAATTCAGGACCCTAGTCTCTGAGTCAACTACTTCACTCTCCATCTTAATGAAGAATTCTATCATGTTATGATCGCTCCTCCCCAAGGGGGCATCGCACAACAAGATTGCTAATTAATCCTTTCTCATTACATAATATGCAGTTTAAGATGGCCTGGTCTCTAGTTGGTTCCTCGACATATTGGTCCAGGAATCCATCCCTAGGAATTCCTCCTCCACGGTATTGTTATTAATTTTGTTAGCCCAATCTATATGTAGATTAAAGTCACCCATGATAACTTCTGTGCCCTGATTGCACACATCTCTAATTTCCCATTTAATGCCAGCCCCAACCTAGTCTCTGAGTCAACTACTTCACTCTCTATCTTAATGAAGAATTCTATCATATTATCTTGGAGGTGGGATGGAAACGGGGTCTCAAACCACGAATGTGGGAAAATTGCTCAGAGGCGGGATGGAGACGGGATCGGACCCACCCGCTGTTTTTTGCTATTTTGCCATCTCACATGCCTCCAAACCCGCCTCCTCACGCCTGGTAACATCGAGCCCTTGAGTCATAACAGCACAGAAGGAGGCCTTTTGGCCCATCGAGTCCATGCCGGCTCTCTGTAGAGCAATCCAGTCAGTCCCATCCCCCCACTCTATCCCCGTAGCCCTGCAAGTTTATTTCCCTCAAGTGCCTATCCAGTCTCCCCTTGAAAACATCGAGTGTCTCTCTTCCATCGGCAGCGAATTCCAGGTCACCACCACTCACTGCTTAAAAAAGTTTTTCCTCACGTCCCCCCTGTATCTCTGCCCAAAACCGTAAACCTGTGTCCCCTAGTCCTTGTACCATCAACTAGTGGGAACAGCCTTTCCCCGTCAAGCCTATCCAAACCCGTCATAATCTTGTACACCTCTATCAAATCACCCCTCAACCTCCTTTGCTCTAATGAAAACAAATCCAGCTTCTCCAACCTGTCCTTGTAGCTAAGATCCCCCATCCTCGGAACCAGTCTGGTAAATCTGCTCTGCACCCTCTCAAGGGCCTTCACATCCTTCTTAAAGTGTGGTGACCAGAACTGGATGCAATACTCCAGTTGTGGCCTAACCAGCGCTTTATAAAGGTTCAGCATAACTTCTCTACTTTTGTACTCAATACTCTATTTATGAAGCCCAAGATCCCATATGCTTTGCTGACCACTCTCTCAATATGTCCTGCCATCTTCAGGGACCTCTGCACATTTACTCCCAGGTCCCTCTGTCCCTGCACACTCTTTAAAACTGTGTCATTAAGTGTATATTGCTTCTCCCTGTTCCTTCTGCCAAAATGCAGCACCTCACACTTCTCTGTATTAAATTCCACCTGCTACTTGTCTGCCCATTCTGTTAGCCTTTCTATGTCCTGTTGCAGTCGATTGGTATCGTCATAACTGTTTGCCACATCCCCAAGTTTGTTGTCATCGGCAAATTTAGAAATTCTACTCTGTTTTCAAGTATCAGGTCGTTTATATATATCAAAAAAAGCAGTGGCCCCAGCATTGATGTTTGGGGAACACCACTGTTTACCATCCTCCAGTCTGAAAAACATGACTCTAGATGAAGAGTAAATGGCCTGACCATAACCTCTGCCTCAATCATTTTTTTTCTCTCTCACAATGCAGCTGTTGATCATTCTGCCATTGCCATTTACACTTCATCTAGAGTCATCTTTTGTTTCTTAATTTGTCCCATTACCATCTCCTTTTGCCTTGGACTATCATCCCTTTTGTCTCTTAATCTCTCCTGCCTCCCATCCTATCACAGACCTTCCCTTTTGTTTTTTCCTCCCCTCCCCCCTCTTCCTGCACCTACACTTGCTTAAAAACCTGTTACATCTCCAACTTTTTCCAGTTCTGACGAAGGGTCATCGACCTGAAATGTTAACTCTGTTTCTCTCTCTACAGACACTGCCTGACCTGCTGAGTATTTCAAGCATTTTCTGTTTTTTTTTCAGATTTCCAGCACCTGCACTATTTTGCTTTTGTAGTTACTGGGATTGTCCTTACACCCTTTCTTGAACAATGGTGTCACATTTGCCACTTTCCAATCCTCAGGCAGCTCCCCCGCATCTAGGAAAGAATGGAAAGTTATGGCAAGCCCTTCCGCTATCTCCTCCCCAAAATCCCTTAGCAACCTGGGATGCAAGCCATCTGGACCAGGTGACTTGTCCACTCTAAGCATACCCAGCCTTTCTAGTACATCCTGTCTATCAATTTTCACCCCTTCCATTGCTTCTACCTTTTCCACTTCTACTGATATTTTGTCAGCATCCACCTCCTTAGTAAATACCGATACAAAGTATTCATTGAGTATTCTAGCCTTGCCCTGCGCCTCTAAGCATATATCACCTTCCTTGTCTCTAATAGGCCCCACCTCTTATTACCCGTTTACTGTTTATATGCCATTAGAAGATTTTTGGGTTCCCTTTTATGTTAACCACCATTCTACTCTCATATTCTCTCTTTGCCAATCTTATTTTCATCTTCACATCCCCTCTCAACTTATTGTATTTGGTCTGGTTCTCCTTTGAAGAATTCACCTGACATGCATCATACACCCTCTTTTTTTGTTTCATCATCTTCTCTATCTCCCTCGTCATCCAAGGAGCCCTTGCTTTGGTTCCCTTACCCTTCCCTCTTGTTGGAATATACCTAGCCTGTACTTGGAACATCTCCTCCTTAAAGATCACCCATTGTTCCATTACAGTTTTTCCTGTCAGTCTTTGGTTACATTTTACCCTGGCTAGATCCTTTCGCATCCCATTGAAATTAGCCCTATTCCAGTTTAGAAGTTCCACTCTAGATTGTTCCTTGCTCCTCTTCATTACTAATCTAAATCTTATGATACAATGATTACTCGTACCCAAGTGTTCTCCCACAGGCACTTGGTCAACCTGGCCCACCTCATTCCCCAGCACCAGATCCACCAGCCCATTCCACCAGCCTGTCAATGTCCTCTTGGAGACCATTACTATCTTCCTCACTGTTTACTACACTTCCAAGTTTTGTGTTATTTGCAAGTTTCAAAATTGTGTCCTGTACCCCCACATCCAAGTCATTACTGTATATTTTTTTATGTATGAATGCATTTTTCTGCAGCCGACTACGAGACCCTTGCTATGTCTCCGCTAGTGCCCTGGAAGGAGCTGGAAGCAAATAAATTGCGGACGGTGGTGACTTTCAGAGCCATTGGTAATGCGTGTCCACCAGGTTGAGCAGGTCTTCTTCTAGAAGGCTGCAGAGGTTCGCAACTACCTGATGTGATAATCTCAGCTTTCAGAAGCACTGCTCCTCCAATAGGTCAAGGAAGCTGGGCCTTTGTCTGTAGACCCTGTTACATGGATAGGACATTCTGCGAGCTTGTTCCTTCCAGTTCTCCCATCTTCGCTAGCCACCTGCAGCTCCCTCCACATCATGTCCTTGCTGCTGTTGATCCTCATGCTCCTCCTCTTCCTCAGCCCAATCGAGAGCAGCCATGGCAATTACCCATCACGAGCCTCTCTATCTGAACAACTTAAAACTCTCCAAATAACTCTCACACCAAGTATTCTCACCAAACCGTGTTCCACAGGGAACTGAGAAAGCAGCTGTGAGCACTGAACCTTTATTGAGATCGGCCCTCCTGGCCTTTAACCATCCCGATAAAGTCCTGAGCAATCTCGCCTCCATTTCACTGCCAGGTTTCCCAACCCCGTGCAGCACCACTTAGTTTCAAATGGGGCTCCCAATTACAATGTATGAGCCCGATTTAAATACGCTAATAAACGTCCTGCCATGCCATGGTAGGTCACTTGGATGCCCCGATATCCACTGCCCGGTGTGTCACAGTGTGTTGGGATCAGGTTACGTGGATTTCACATTATCGAGGCCTATGATTCTATAAAGGGACAGAGAAGCTGCCTTTGCAAATCTTCAGAGTAAAGGAGGTGAAAATATACGCAAAGGATTCACAAAATCTATAAAGTTAGTTTCCTTTCCTATGAAACGAATGAAAGCACATTCAGTTAAAACATTCTCTGCCGCTCACCTCAAAATAAATGAGATCTGGCCCACTCCTTCGGAGCCCCCGCTCACTCTTGTCCAATGTTGCAGAACTCGTCTCAATCCCTGGCAATGAGATCATTTCCATAGCCTTAAAGCGGCACATCAGTGGCAGCCACGCCAGCCAGAGCTGCTCCACCCTTTCGAAGGAGAGTGCAGTCCAAGGAGAGAAGGTAATCCATCTCCTTCAGTCTGGTGCCCTCAGACAGCGTTAAAAGGACTCATAAATAACAACAGAAAATGCTGGAAAAACTCAGCAGGCCAGGCAACATCCGTGCAGAGAGAAACAGAGTCAACGTTTCAGGTCAAAGCGTTTTCTGTTGTTATTTCGGATTTCCAGCATCCGCAGTATTTTGCTATCGTTAAAAGGACTCATGCCTGGTCTCATCTAGCATGAGTTCTGCTGCACCCTTTGAAGGGAGTAAAAGGAAGAATATCGCAGGGAACGCCGTCCTAAGGTAACCCCCTGATGTAGAGGCAATGAGCAGAAGATCTGCCAGTCGGCATCCCCCCAACCGGATTTGAAAGGTTTGGTCCAAATGGAGCAGAATACCAACAGAGCCAGGATCTGGCCCATATTCCAGGCCCCCTCCATCTCCCGGGTGTAAATTAAAAAATGTCCAGCCTGAGACATTTCAGGGTTTATATGCACTGAATATAAGAACATAAGAACATAAGAAATAGGAGCAGGAGTAGGCCAATCGGCCCCTCGAGCCTGCTCCGCCATTCAATAAGATCATGGCTGATCTGATCCTAACCGCCAATCCACTATCACAGAACCATCTCCTGAATCTAACAGCATTAGACACACGAAATAGGAGCAGGATCAGGCTACACGGCCCCTGGGCCCGCTCCGCTACCCACAGGGCCATGACCGATCCGAACCTAGACTCATGTCCAAATTCCTGCCCGCTCCCCGTAACCCTTAATTCCCTTTACTTCTAGGAAACTGTCTATTTCTGTTTTAAATTTATGTAATGATGTAACTTCTACAGCTTTTTGGGGCAGCATATTCCATGGACCTACCACCCTCTGAGTGAAGTAGTTCCTCCTCATCTCAGTTTTGAAAGAGCAGCCCCTTATTCTAAGACTATGCCCCCTAGTTTCACCCATCGGGAACATCTTCCCCGCATCCACCCGATCCAACCCCTTCACAATCTTATATGTTTCAATAAGATCGCCTCTCATTCTTCTGAACTCCAATGAGTAGAGTCCCAATCTACTCAACCTCTCCTCATATGTCCATCCCCTCATCCCCCGGATTAACCGAGTGAACCTTCTTTGTACTGACTCGAGAGCAAGTATGTCCTTTCTTAAGTATGGACACCAAAACTGTACGCAGTTGTATGCACTGAAATACATCATTTTGATCAAAATTCACCATAAATTATAAATTAAACAATAGAATGGAGTCATACAGCACAGAAGGAGGCCATTCAGCCCATCATGCCTTTGAAAGAGCTATCGAATTAGTCCCACTCCCTTGCACTTTCCCCATAGCCCAGCAACATTTTCCTTTTCAAGTATTTATCCAATTGGCTTTTGAATGCTACTACTGAATCTGCTTCCACCACCCTTGGAATGCAGTGCATGCCAGATCACAACTCGCTGTATAAAATGTCACCTCTCCTGTGGTTCTTTTGCCAATTATCTTAAATCTGTGTCCTCTGGTTACCAACCCTCCTGCCAGTGGAAATAGTTTCTCCCTATCTACACTATCAAAACCCCTCATTATTTGGAACACCATCTATTAATCTCCCCATAACAATCCCAGCTTGTCCAATCTCTCAACATGACTGAAGTGCTGGTACCATTCAAGTAAATCTCCTCTGCACCCTCTCCAAGACCTTGATATCCTACCTAAAGTATAGTACCCAGAATTGGACACATGCTCAAAATACATGCCAGGAAATTACCCAAGGTTCTACTGTTCGTCCACCATAACTTCGGTGGAATCCCTGCAGAAATGGCGTAACTGGCGGGTTCTCTGGGGTTCCCGTTGATCTTCTGCCTAAGTTACCAAGGGAGAGCATGGAATTAATTCTACGCAACAGTCACTAAGAGTTATTCAACCATTAAACTCAGGATCCCAAAGGACAAACAATGCAATATGAGTCTTTGGAGATGTAGGAACATTATTCTTCAAATGCCTTTCAACATTTCTAATTTCTGTTTTATGCTCAAAAGTAATCTTTCTTATATTTTGAAAAAATATTTAAAGCTATTTCCAATCTAAAATGTTTTATGAAAAGATGCATGCAACCTATTGTAGTATCATCAGTGGTTTAGTCTATGTAATGATATGAAATCAGTTGGGTGGTCTCAATATACTCCCTAGTGGACACAGCTCCACACACAAAAGTGCCCTGAATTGGCACCAAGTTGGGAATCTCACTTAGGATAACTACATGGGTAGCTGAAGTATGAAATGGAAATGCCACACGAGTGCAGTTTGGATGAAGAAAGAGAAAAAGAAAGAGCTTGCATTTATATGGCATTTTTATAGCATTTCTATGTGCTTTACAGCCAATGAATTATAATCACTGTTGTAATGTAGGAAATGCAGCAAGCAATTTGCGCACAGCAAGCTCCCACAAGCAGCAATGAAATAAATTACCAGATAATCTGTTTTAGTGAAGTTGGTTGAGGGATAAATATTGGCCAGGACACAGGGAGACGTTCTTCTTCGAATAGTGCCATGGGATCTTTTGCATCCACCCAAGAGGACCTTGGATTAATGTCTCATCCGAAAGGTGACACCTCTGAGTGCAGCTTTCCCTCGGCACTGCACTGAAATGTCAGCATAGATTATGTGCTCAAGTCTCTGCAGTGGGGCTTAAACCCATGACCCTCTGACTCAGAGGCGAGAGTGCTACCCACTGAGCCACGGCACATCATTAGAGCAGAGCACAGCTGATATTTTCCTATCAAGCGGAAAAAACAGGAGAAATGTCAATGTTTCTTTCCTACCCTTTGTAGGAATTATTAACAGGATGGGGTTATTGTCTCTGGCCAGTTAGAAGCCTCTGAGCTGCTCCAGAGCCCCGTGCGGTTTCGAAGCGCTCCCCTTTTCCTGGTTCTGACCGCCGGACTTATTCAGTAGCAATGTAGACAGAAACGAGACTTGTGGTTGGGTGCAAAACAGACCAATATTTATTGAAACAAAAAGAAAACAACTTAAAACAATGAATACAACACACCTGTGCTCGATACAGCACTTTTACTTAACACAGTGCACTTAGTGTCCACTACAGCACTCTTTTGCTTAGTGCAACACTGTTACTTAACAGGGGAGGAGAAAACGGACACGACGAGGGAAAATTGACTAAAATCACAATTTTAACAAAATCCCCCTTAATTCCCACCCCTAAATACCTATCTAAGTTGCCTTGTGATGGGCCAGAAAAACTATGCTCACCAGTGAAACGCCTGCTCCGTGCCCCTGCGGTCTTAGATTCTTCACCACCCTGAAATGGAGATACCCCAGTGTTTAAAAGTAACTGCTGGTATTCCACTCCCTTGGGCAGGCTCCTGAGTTGTAGATAGGGCACGAAGGCGAGGCTGCAGAGAGAGAGAGAGATGGCTTCCTGAGAAGCTATCTTATACCCCCATTTGGAGCTGAAATCTTCCCACCCAAATCTGGATGTATCTGGGCTGTACAAAAGGGAATTGATCTGTCCCATTCATTGTGATGGGTTTTGGATGAATTACCCATTTCCCTTGTGATGGGTTTTTGAATGTATCCCCATTCATTGTGATGGGTTAAATAAAGCTGTCTCCGTTTGAAGAAAACATGTCTATTTCCTTAATTGCTGAGTAAGCAGCCCTTGGATGTTAGTGTAAACAATCTGATTGTCCTGTGGTCACGCCCAACCGCAATTGATTGGCAGTCTCAAGTGCTTAATCTCTTAAGTCAATATTGTAAAGCGTTCGTGTAAACAAAGTTCCTTTGTCCATGCTGACAGTCTCAAGCACTTTATCTTTTGAGTCAACATTGTAGCAGTTTCCCAAACCGCATTTGATTGATGGTTTAAATACCTTACTACTTCAGGGGCTGGTTTTTTAAAAAATCCTTTGTCAGCCATCTTTGATTTTCCCTTTTCACAGCACACAGGCTGTGTTGTGTCTTCTACCACGAGGTCGGACAGCCATCTTTGATTTTCCTTTTTCACAGACACACACAGGCTGCCTTTTCTTCTGCCACGAGGTCTGACGGCCATTTTTGATCCCTGGATTTTTAAAGGTGTATTCTACCCAGGTATTCTTTAATCAAAAATAAATCTTCGGAGCTGTAGAAAATTTTGAAATTATTGTGAAATCCTACAGTCCCCCATCGGATACTAAAACTTGCTTGTAGTATCCTGTACAAAGGTGAGCAATAATTTCTGACCCCCCACAAACAACCTTCCCTTATACTTAGCTAGATCTATCTTTGATCCCCCGACACCTCCATCTCCCCTACCCAGAGAGAACCGCAGTACACGGCAGGCATCTATCGACAGAAAAACAAGATTAGTTAAATAATCAATACACGGAGGGGGTACCAATGCCCCTGCACCACTTGCATTCACAATAATTCAAGCATGGATGGGGTCCAATGCCCCTGCACCACTTGTGACATTGTTTTAACATGATACAACCTCTTCAGTGGGATTATCACCAAGCCAACATATCTGTTAAAAATACACATGGAAGAAAACGAGCTTCCTTTTTAAAAAAAATGCAATTGCCTGACACTTTATTAAATGGCACTATTCTTCAGCCATAAATGTATTTCAAATTTTCACACTCTGGAAACACAACAATTCATAGGAATATGCAATTTATTCCAGTAACACCAAACAAGTAGTCCAACCTTATGGTTAGGAACTAAATTCACGCATTATTTCCCTTGGAGTTGGGACCAGTGCATAATACAAAATATAAAATTAACAAGCTTTTGTAAACTCTCCATCTTAATCTGGATTTCCAAATAGCAGCTTAAATGTTGTGGGCATCTGCCTCCTGCAGACCCCTCCCATCGTGGGCTAGGGGTGCTTCTTCCTTGTGCATCCAAAAACACGCTGGTCCTCTGTACCTCCCGGAACTCTGAAAAAAACTTTTAAAAGAAAACATCTGGCTCGGGGGAGTGTGATCAGGTCCCGCGACCGCAACTCACATAGACACTCTGGAACGGTTCCATACTTAAAACTTATACACTAATTATTACCACTGCTGAATTGCAATATAAACATTTTAAAATTAACACATTCTACCTTAATCCTCTATCCATATTACTTGAACAAGCTATACACAAGCACTGCCCGTCTCTGGGCAGCCAGCCTAATCCCTGTTTGGGCTGCCACAGGCTGCTCCCTGCGGCGTGGCTGGACTGATTCCAACTTCTGGTCCCTCGCAGCTGGTTCGGGACTTCTGCCTTTTGGCTTCTCCCTGACTCGGGAGCCTGCCCTGTTCCATTGGAAAGCTGGTGACCATACTTTCTTGGGCTGGGGTACCCGAAGAGACCTAGTGAGTGTCGCTGGTGGGGCTACCCTGGCGAGCAGACCCTTAGCTCGGGTCCCACTCCCTGCTGGCTGGGGACCTCCTCCTTCGGGTCCCTCCCTTCCTAAACCTGGGCTGGGGACAGGCAATCCCTTGCCACCAGCTGCCGGTGGCTGAGAGCCTTCCCCTTCTGGTCTAAAACCTGGTTCAGGCTCCTCCCCGGAGTCCCACAAGAGAGGGGGAATCACTTGGGCCAAGTGCTGGGGAGCTTCTCCTCTCACGCACGCGACTGCGCCTGTGTGTGCAGTCTGTGTGTGTGTACTCACTGCAGGCTGGGGATTTCTAATCTCGGGTACAATCCCAGCTGCCTGTTCCCCTGCTTCGTGCTTAAACAACCCGCATTGTTTAATATAACTGGCAGCCTGCCAGTAATTCTGTTCTAAATCCTTTTCCCTTACCAGGGCGGCCTTAAAGGTGGTGTCTTGGGCTTGGACCTGCTTTTGGTCCGGGGCCAAAGCTATCCCCTGTGTGCCTTCCTTGTCCTGGCTTACTGCTACCGGACCTGCTCTACAGGGGTCCCAGAACTCTCCTTCCCTGTTCCCCTGCTCGAACAACTTACACTGGTCATGAATGGCTCCTCCCCTAACACAAGCCACAGCACCTGCCTGTGTAGCCTGTGAGCTTGTACGCGCTGTGGGCTGGGGATTTCTGACCGCAGGTTTACTCCCAGCTGCCTGTTTCCCTGTGGGTCCCATTAAGCTAAATGGGACCTTGTTAGACCGGGGGGAATTGGTCAGGTCTTCCGAGTGGACCACCATGCTGGAGGCTCCAGTGTCCAACGAATATCTCCCCTGCCCTGTCTTCACCCCCATCTTAACATAGGGCCTGCTCCATTTTTGTGGGGACACAGGTCAACAGGCTGCGCTGGCTCTAGACATAGTGGGGTGGCAGAGGGGGTCAAAGCACCAGTGGTGGCTGCTACTCTCCCCTGGCCAGTCAGAAGAGACTGTAGGGACTGTAAAAATGACTCGATCACAGTGGGAGGGATATCTGGCCCTGCCTTTTGGGCTGAGGCTGTGGGATCCTTTCCCTTGCTACCCTTCCAGGGATTCTTACAGTCTTTCCTCCAGTGACCGTCTTTCCCACACCCATAGCAATTTAACCGAGCCTGAGAGGGACGGTTCCCCTCCTGGTGCCACTCTCTCTTGCTCTGGCTCCCAGGTTTAACCTCATGGACTTTTCCCTTGGGTTGGGGCGTCTCGATACTCCTCATGTACCTGAAGGCTACTGTGAGCCGCTGGATCACCGCTTCTTCGGTGGTCTGGGGGTTTCGGGGGTCAAACCAAGCCATGACCTGGGCTTGGATCTGGGGTAGGCTGTTTGTCATGAGACACCGGAGCCAGTGAGTCAATTGGACTGGGTCCAGTGCTGCCCGCCCTGGCATTCCCGGGCATACGCTCCGGTAGACTGACCACAGCCTGTCTGCGAACGCCTGCGGGGACTCCCCTGGGAGCTGCACCGTTCTTTCTACCCGGGCGAACGGGCTACCATCATTGAGTCCCATGGCCTCCAATACCTCATTCTTCAGCCCCTCATAATCCCTCTGCCCCCTTTTGCACTCGCCAGATAGGGCCTGGAGGAGATCACCTGCCAGGGAAAACAGCAGCATTTTTGCTTGCTCTGTATCATTGCAGTCATTTACACAAGCTGCTTGCTCTATCTCCCTGAAGTTCAGAGAGGGGTCTCCCTTTTTAGTGAGCTTGGGGATGTGGCTAACTATGTCCCTGAGCTGGTGGGTGCCATACGGCACCACAAACTGATTCTGGATGGCCCCTGGTTCATCTTCATCAACGGGCGGACCGTACCTCCATTGTCGGAGGGGGTACACTGGTCCTGGTCCTGGCCTATCTAGTGGGGCCAGCTGTGCTTCCTCTACCACCTCATCCTCCACCCCCCTTTGCTTCCAGAGCTCCTGAAAGCTCAGAGCTGTGGGTGGTGGTCGTGGGACCTCTGATTCCATGACCAACCTTTCCCTGGGTGTTGCCAGTGGGACGGTTTTACTTGGGTTGCTGGTAAAATCCAACTGACCTGCCTTCGGGCTGATCAGACATATCATCCCCTTTGCCCTCTTTAAAGCCATATTCAAGCTTTCTATCTCTTCCCTACAGGGGCCATGATCTGTTTCCTTGAACCCTTGCTCGCAGGCCAACTTATATGATGCCTTTACCTCCCTTACCTTTTCCTCCTGCTCTTTTATTTCTTGTATGAGGCGGGCGTTCTCCTCCCGCACCCTCATCTCATTGCTCTTGGCCTCTGCAACTAGGCACTTCAGGTACTCTGACTCATGCCTCGTGTGGCTTTTGCCCTCACTAAACTGGACCACCAGGCCCTCTATCTTGGCCTGGTGTTCTTCGACCTCCCTTTCCCTATCCCAACTCTCTGCTTTAGATTCCCAAGCCTGCGGGCACCTAACCATAAACAGATCAGGGGCGTGAGAATAAGAAACCCAATAACTACCGCACTCTCCAGACCCAAACCACCGTCTGCTACATCGCACACCGTTGCCGACGCTCCTGCCGTGATCGCCATTTTGTAGGAATTATTAACGGGGATGGGGTTATTGTCTCTGGCCAGTCAGAAGCCTCTGAGCTGCTCCAGAGCCCCGTGCGGTTTCGAAGCGCTCCCCTTTTCCTGGTTCTGACCGCCGGACATTCGGTAGCGATGTAGACAGAAACGAGACTCGTGGTTGGGTGCAAAACAGACCAGTATTTATTGAAACAAAAAGAACACAACTTAAAATAATGAATACAACACACCTGTGTTCGATACAGCACTTTTACTTAACACAGTGCACTTAATGTCCACTACAGCACTCTTTTGCATAGTGCAACACTCCTTTTCTTAAATACTGCACCTTTAATACAGTACACTCTTACTTAAATACAGCACCTTTAACTAGTGCAGCACTTTACTTCTCACAGTACTTAGTATCGACTGCAACACTCTTTTGCTTAGTGCAACACTCTTTTACTTATATACAGCACTTTACTTTTCATGGTACACTTAGTGTCCACTACAGCACTCTTTTGCTTAGTGCAACACTGTAACTTAACAGGGGAGGAGAAAACGGACACGACAAGGGAAAATTAACTAAAATCACAATTTTAACAAAATCCCCCTTAATTCCCACCCCTAAATACCTATCTAAGTTGCCTTGTGATGGGCCAGAAAAACTATGCTCACCGGGGAAACGCCTGCTCTGTGCCCCTGCAGTCTTAGATTCTTCACCACCCTGAAATGGAGATACCCAAGTGTTTAAAAGTAACTGCTGGTATTCCACTCCCTTGGGTGTGCTCCTGAGTTGTAGATAGGGCACGGAGGCGAGGCTGCAGAGAGAGAGAGAGATGGCTTCCTGAGAAGTTATCTTATACCCCATTTGGAGCTGAAATCTTCCCGCCCAAATCCGGGTGTATCTGGGCTATACAAAGGGAATCAATCTGCCTATTCATTGTGATGGGTTTTGGATGAATTACCCATTTCCCTTGTGATGGGTTTTTGAATGTGTCCCCATTCATAAGAACATAAGAACATAAGAAATAGGAGCAGGAGTAGGCCAATCGGCCCCTCGAGCCCACTCCACCATTCAATAAGATCATGGCTGATCTGATCCTAACCTCAAATCTTCTATCACTCTCCATCCCACCCGAACCCATGTGATCTCCCGGGAGAGGTGAAAAACCTGATAAAAAACCCAATGGCCAATTTGGGAGAAAAAAATCTGGGAAATTCCTCTCCGACCGATCTAGGCAATCGAAACTCGTCCAGGAGATCACTCTGCGCCTGTATTTTCTACAGTACTTACCTTCTGTAAAGGCGATCTCCACCCCAGCCAGGAACAGGAATAAAACCATCTCCTGAAATCTAACACAGAATTAGAACACAAGAAGTAGGAGCAGAACCAGGCTACATGGCCCCTGGGCCCGCTCCACTACCCACAGGGCCATGACCATTCCGAACCTAGACTCATGTCCAATTTCCTGCCCGCTCCCCGTAACCCTTAATTCCCTTTACTTCTAGGAAACTATCTATTTCTGCTTTAAATTTATTTAATGATGTAGCTTCCACAGCTTTCTGGGGCAGCAAATTCCACAAACCTACCACCCTCTGAGTGTAGATGTTTCTCCTCATCTCAGTTGTAAAAGAGCAGCCCCTTATTCGAAAATTATGCCCCCTAGTTCTAGTTTCACCCATCATTGGGAACATCCTCACCGCATCCACCCGATCCAGCCCCTTCACAATCTTATATGCTTCAAAATGATCGCCTCTCATTCTTCTGAACTCCAATGAGTAGAGTCCCAATCTACTCAACCTCTCCTCATATGACCACCCCCTCATCCCCGGGATTAACCGAGTGAACCTTCTTTGTACTGACTTGAGAGCAAGTATGTCTTTTCTTAAGTATGGACACCAATACTGTATGCAGTATTCCAGGTGCGGTCTCACCAATACCTTGTACAACTGCAGCAATACCTCCCTGTTTTTATATTCTATCCCCCTAGCAATAAAAGCCAACATTCCATTGGTCTTCTTGATCACTTGCTGCACCTGCATACTAACTTTTTGAGTTTCATGCACCAGGACCCCCAGATCCCTTTGTACTTCATTGTGATGGGTTGAATAAAGCTGTCTCCGTTTGAAGAAAACATGTCTATTTCCTTAATTGCTGAGTAAACAGCCCTTTGATGTTAGTGCAAAAAATCTGATTGTCCTGTGGTCACGCCCAACCGCAATTGATTGGCAGTCTCAAGTGCTTAATCTCTTAAGTCAATATTGTAAAGCGTTCATGTAAACAAAGTTCTTTTATTCATGCTGACAGTCTCAAGCACTTAATCTTTTGAGTCAACATTGTAGCAGTTTCCCAAACCGCATTTGATTGACGGTTTAAATACCTTTCTACTTCAGGGGCTGTTTTTTTTTAAATCCTTTGTCAGCCATCTTTGATTTTTTCCCTTTTCACAGCACACAGGCTGTGTTGTGTCTTCTGCCACAAAGTCGGGCAGCCATCTTTGATTTTCCTTTTTCACAGACACACACAGGCTGCCTTTTCTTCTGCCACAAGGTCTGATGGCCATTTTTGATCCCTGGATTTTTAAAGGTGTATTCTACCCAGGTATTCTTTAATCAAAAATAAATCTTCGGTGCTGTAGAAAATTTCGAAATTATTGCGAAATCCTACACCTTGACCTGGTAACAAAAACAGTTTGGAAATGTACCAATCACAATACACTGGTAATAATTCTTCGACACCCACCAAGCAGCTAAAGAGCCGATTAGCCAGCATAAATATTGGAAAGGTTTTTAATTCAGCTGCTCAAGTGCATAATTTTTCTGCAGTCAGTTGTGAAATTTGCAGTAATAGTGTGGAGGATGAATTAATGGAATGTATGCAAGATAGTTTTCCAGATCAGTATGTTGAGGAACCAACTAGGGAACAGGTTATTTTAGATTGAGTATAGTGCAATGAGAAAGGGTTAATCAATAACCTTGTAGTAAAGGGGTCCTTAGGGAAGAGTGACCATAATATGATAGAATTTTATATTCAGTTTGAAAGTGATTTAGTAAAATCCAAAACTAGGGTCTTAAATCTAAACAAAGCAAACTACGTAGGTTTGAGGGGCGAGTTGGCTAAGGTAGATTGGGAAACTACATTAAAATGTATGATGATGGACAAGCAATGGCTTGCATTTAAAGAATTAATACATAATTTACAACAAATATACATTCCTTTAAGGCACAAAAACCCCACAGGAAAAGTGGTCCAACCGTGGCTAACAAGAGAGGTTAATGAGAGTATTGGATCAAATGAAAAGCTTTATAATGTTGCCAAAAAGAATAGTAAGCCAGAGGATTGGGAGGATTTTAGAATTCACCAAAGGAGGGCCAAGAAATTGATAATGAAAGGGAAAATAGACTATGAGAGTAAACTAGCAAGAGACATAAAAAAAGACTGTAAAAGCTTCTATAGGTATGTAAAAAGGAAAAGATAAGCAAAATTAAATGTGGGTCTCTTACAGGCTGAGACAGGAGAAATTATAATGGGGAATAAGAAAATGGCAACGAAATTAAACAAATACTGTATCTGTCTTCACCGAAGAAGATGCAAAAAACTTCCCGGAAATAATGGAGAACCAAGGATCTAGCTAAGATGAGGAACTGAAAGAAATTATTATTTGTAAAAAAGTAGTACTGGAAAAATTAATGGGACTGAAAGCCAATAAATCCCCTGGACCTGATGGCCTACATCCTAGGGTTTTGAAAGAGGTGGCTATAGAGATAGTGGATGCATTAGTTGTCATTTTCAAAAAATTCCATTGATTTTAGAACAGTTCCCACAGATTGGAAGGTAGCAAATATAACCCCACTATTTAAGAAAGGAGGGAGAGAGAAAACGGGGACCTACAGACCAGTTAGCCTGACATCAATATTAGGGAAAATGCTAGAATCTATTATTAAGGATGTGGTAACAGGGCACTTTGAAAATAATAATAATAGGATTGGGCAGAGTCAACACGAATTTATGAAAGGGAAATCGTGTTTGACAGATCTGTTAGAGTTGTTTGAGGTTGTAACTAACAGAATAGATAAAGGGGTACCAGCGGATGTAGTGTATTTGGATTTCAGAAGGCATTCGGTAAGGTGTCACACAAGAGATTATTAAACAAAATTAGAGCTCCTGGGATTGGGGGTAATATATTAGCATGGATTGAGGGTTGGTTAACGGACAGAAAACAAAGAGTAGGAATAAGCCGTTCATTTTCGGGTTGGCAGGCTGTAACTAGTGGTGTACCGCAAGGATCAGTGCTTGGGCCTCAGCTATTCACAGAGGATTTGAGTATAAGGGTAAAGACGTCTTACTGCAATTATATAGGGCCCTGGTGAGATCACACCTGGTGTATTGTGTACAGTTTTGGTCTCCTTAACTAAGGAAGGATATAGAGGGAGTACAATGTAGGTTAACCAGACTGGTTCCCAGGATGGGGGGATTGTCCAATGAGGAGAGATTGGGTAGACTAGGCCTATATTCTCTAGAGTTTAGAAGGATGAGAGGTGATCTCATTGAAACATGCAAAATTCTTACAGGGCTTGACAGGGTAGATGAAGGGAGGATGTTCCCCCTGGCTGGGGAGTCAAGAACCAGGGGTCACAGTCTCAGAATAAGGGGTAAGCCATTTAGGACAGAGATGAGGAGGAATTTCTTCACCCAGAGAGTGGTGAACCTGTGGAATTCTCCATCACAGAAGGCAGTGGAGGCCAATTCATTAAATATATTCAAGAAGGAGTTGGATATATTTCTTAAGGCTAAAGGGATACGGGGAGAAGTCAGGGACAGGCTACTGAATTTGATGATCAGCCATGATCTCATTGAATGGTAGAGCAGGCTCGAGGGGCTGAATGGCCTACTCCTGCTCCTACCTTCTATGTTTCTATGTTTCTATGTGACGAGGAGAAATTTCTTCGCTCAGAGGGTGGTGAATCTTTGGAATTCTCTACCCCAGAGGGCTGTGGAGGCTCAGTCGTGAGTATATTCAAGACAGAGATCGATAGATTTTTGAATATTAAGGGAATCAAGGGATATGGGGATAGTGCAGGAAAGTGGAGATGAGGTAGAAGATCAGCCATGATCTTATTGAATGGAAAGCAGGCTCGAGGGGCTGAATAGACTACGCCTCCTCCTATTTCTTATGAAAATTTCCAATTTACTCAAGAGCCACTACCAATGTTCCTTGTAAGCTGCGCTTTGCTCTGTGAAGCCTGTTTCTTTTAATGCTTTCTGCGACTGCGCAATATTTACAATGGAAAAGCCGGTGAGCGACCTGCGCGAGTACTTTCAGATTACTGCGTGGCCGCACACCTTAGGGGGAACTTTGGGCACTACATGTTCGGCCTGATATCCATTGTCTTGTAAAACTAGTCAGATGCTTGCTCTTGATGATAAAGGCACTCCTATCAGCACCACCACTTTACTCAGTGAACAGAGTATTTTTTTGAGTTTTTAATAGTAATTTTAGTTCCACATGTGAAATGTGAAGGTCTATCTTTGTAGGAAAGCAGCGTCGTATTTTCCATCCAATGAAAGGAAAGTTTTACAGCTAGTGTTGGAAATTATTCGATGCAAGCTGCATTGGTCCAGATAGTCTAGATTTTCCAACATGTTTGCATGTGTAGACTTGAATGGTAAGAAGCGGGTTTTAGACAGATTTAAATGGAAGTGCCCTATTTAGACACAATAATCTGAGGTCAGCTCATTTTCATAATTCCAGCTGCAAGTTTGGATGGGTTCAGGGAGATTACTAGTGGTGGGGGCAGAACATTGCATGTAGCTGATAAATTAAAGGGTTGATGATAATTAAAAGGAAGTTGCAGAATAGGGTGAAAAAAATTCTGGAAGCCTTCGGAAAGGCTCAAGAGAAAATCTCAAACCATTAATAACTGGAAAAAATGAAGGGAAGGAAATCCAATGTGCAGGCATGAGTCTGCAGGCAAGTGACAATGCATCCCAGCACCCAACCCCATGCTTGCTGCCCGCTGAAATGAAGTGGTGCTGCAGGAGGCAATTCCCCCCTTCATGTCATGATCTCTATAGGTCAGCACAGTTGCATGGCTGTAGGGAAGCTGTGGCTGGTTGGAGACTGCAGCTGGCCGGTACAGTCACTGGCTGTGCCAGTCCTGAGCAGCCATGGCTTGGTGGTACCACCCTCACCTCTGAATTGGTGCCCATCTTATCCACAGCTCCATGTTTGAACCCCTCCAATCAGGTTTCCACCCCTGCCACAGCACTGAAATGACCCACAAATTATTATGTCCGTGAATGATTGAGACACGGACAGCAGGAGTTGAACAAAACAAGTCCTTACTGATTGAAGTCAATCGGGAAACTGAAACTACAGAGGCTCACTAGCGCCTTTTATACAGGGGTGGTCACTGCCGGTACTGCAGTCTGAGACCAGTTATTCTCTTAAAGGTACATACACAACAATTCCTCCCCTTTTAGATAAACAGTACATAACATTCATTTAACAACTAAATGATAACTAATTACAATCACAATTACGGTTGCTAGATACATTGGTTAAGTTTAAGCAATTATAAGTTCAGTCTTTGAGGAGGCTTCCTGATTCTGTCTGGATAACGCCTCTTTGGGGTATCAGGTTTTTCTGGCAAGGTTGAGTCGGGATCAATGTCGTTGTTTGGTTCATCTGCTTCCAATATCACCGATTCTGCGGTAGCTGCAATTGGTACGTCGATTTCATTGCCAGGTGTATCAGATCGTGGTGTGGAGTTGACGTTTTCCAGTGACTCTAGAATCTGGTCAGCATGGCGTCTTACAATGCTCTCTCCAACGTCCACGGTATACATGAGAGGTCTTTGCCGTGTACAAATCGTTCCTGGCTGCCATTCCTCAGTGCGGTAGTCCCGGGCCAAAACTGGTTGACCTATCATAAAACTCCTGGTCAGCCTTTCATTCATATTCTGAAACTGCCTGTTCTCCACATCTCTTCTGACGTTTGGCTTAACCAAATCCAAGCAGCATCATAGTCTTCGATTGAAGAACATCATGGCTGGAGTTTGGTTGGTAACCGCATGTGTCGCATTCCGGTAGGCAAACAAGAAGTTGTCCACCTTGTGTTGTAGGGGTATATCTTCATTACACATTGCCTTGATAGCCTTCTTGAATGTTTGAACAAACCTCTCGGCCAATCCATTAGTGGCTGGATGATATGGGGCAGATGTGTAATGCTTAACACCATTGTTCTTTAAGAACCTCCGGAACTCTTCAGACACAAACTGTGGTCCATTGTCAGAGCAAATCTGTTCAGGCAGCCCATTCCTGGTGAATATGGTTCGTAAAACTGATAGTTTTTTCAGTGGTGGTTGAGGACATTTTTATTACCTCTGGCCACTTTGAATGTGCATCCACCGCAATTAAAAACATCGAGTCCATGAAGGGACCAGCAAAATCAATGTGCACCCTTTGCCATGGAGAAGAGGGCCACTCCCATGGATGCAGAGGAGCTTGTGGTGGGGCGTTTTGGACCTTCTGGCATCCTGCACAGCTCTTGGTCATCTCTTCGATTTCTCTATCGATTCCCGGCCACCACACAAACGCTCTGGCTAAGTTCTTCATTTTTACCCCACCCAGATGACCCTCATGAAGCTCATTGAGCACTCTATCCATCAACTTAGGTGGAATTACTACTCTGGATCCACACATCAAGGTTCCTCTGCACACTGACAGCTGTTCTCTTCTCGGCGAGAATGCTGGCAGCAGTGGTTCGCCATGTGCTGGCCATCCCTTCACCGTTAAATCATAGACCCGTGATAGTGTCGGGTCATTCCGTGTTTCCTTTTCTATGTTTGCATTCGTCACAGGGAGACATTCGACTATGGTCAAGTGGAATAACTCCATTGGATCCACTGCAAGGTCTTCTTCTGCCACCGTCGGCAACGGTAGGTGTGACAATCCATCAGCATTCCCATGCTGTTTAGTTCCTTTGTACTCAATGTCATATTGGTGTGCCCCTAGGAAAAGGGACCACCTCTGCAGCCGTTGTGCTGTCATTATCGGTACGCCCTTCTGAGGGTTGATAATGGAGACAAGAGGTTGATGATCGGTTAGTAGAGTAAATTTTTGACCGTGCAGGTAGTGATTGAACTTCTTCACCCCCCACACTATGCTGAGGGCCTCTCTGTCAATCTGGGCGTCGTTACGCTCGGCAGAAGTTAACGAGCGTGACGCAAAAGCTATCGGCCTCTCTAAACCATCAAGGAATTTATGTGACAGTACCGCCCCAATGCCGTAGGGAGACGCATCACACGCCAGTCTGATCGGCAGTGCTGGGTTGTAGTGAGCCAATACTTCTCTTGAAGTGATTAAGTCCTTACTCTTCTGAAAGGCCCGCTTACAGTCATTGCTCCATTTCCATGCTACTCCCGTTCATAGCAGGGCGTTCAGTGGGTGCAGAATTGTCAACAAATTCGGCAAAAACTTATGGTAGTAATTCACCAATCCGAGGAATGACCTCAGTTGCGACACATTTTCAGGCGCTGGGGCCTTAACAACCGCTTCAATTTTGTCAGGGGAATTATGTAACCCCTCTTCATCAATCACGCGGCCACAATACGATATCTGTTTCTTAAAAAACTCGCACTTGGGGCGGTTAGCTCGTAGCCCATGTTCCTGTAGTCTAGTGAGCACCTGTCCTAGGTTGTTAAGGTGTTCACTGTCATCTTCACCTGTCACAAGGATGTCGTCCAAGTAACACTGAGTCCCCGGAATCCCTTGCAGGACTTGTTCCATCGCTCTTTGCCATATCGTCGGAGCCGATGCTACTCTGAATACCAATCGATGATACTGGTAAAGACCTTTGTGAGTGTTTATCGTGAGATACTTCCTAGAGGATTCTTCAACCTCCATCTGCAAATATGCTTGTGCTAGGTCAATTTTTGTAAAACGCTTCCCTCCAGACAGTGAGGCGAAGATGTCTTCTATCCTTGGAAGAGGATATTGTATTACATAGAAACATAGAAACATAGAAGATAGGAGCAGGAGTAGGCCATTCGGCCCTTTGAGCCTGCTCCGCCATTCAATGTGATCATGGCTGATCATCTAATTCAGTACCCTGCCCCTGCCTTTTCCCCATATCCCTTGATCCCTTTAGCCTCAAGAAATATATCCAACTCTTTCTTGAATATATTTAATGAACTGGCCTCCATCGCCCTCTGTGGCAGAGAACTCCACAGGTTCACCACTCTCTGGGTGAAGAAATTCCTCCTCATTTCAGTCCTAAATGGCTTACCCCTTATCCTTAGACTATGACCACTGGTTCTGGACTCCCCGGCCATCAGAAACATCCTTCCTGCATTTAGTCTGTCCAGACCTGACAGAATTCTATAGGTTTCGGTGAGATCCCCTCTCAATCTTCTAAACTCCAGTGAGTATAAGCCCAATCGACACAATCTCTCCTCATACGTCATTCCTGCCATCCCAGGTATCAGCCTGGTGAATCTTCGCTGCACTCCCTCCATGGCAAGAACGTGTAGGGGGTTTCTCTTGCTCGTTCTGGTCTCCTACCAGGCTTCGTGCAATAATTACCCTTGAGTGGTTCGACCCACTCTTCCCTACGGTTCTAGACCTTGGACTTAGGTGCAGGGAACTGTAGTGCAGAGAAAGACTCAATAGACCAGGTTGAATAACACAAAATGGATGCTTTTATTATTAAACAGTTTGCAGCATTACAAAGTACATATCATAAGCACAAATCAAAGCGACTACAAGCATGCACATATCTATAAACTTGATTCCATGGAAATGGGAAACACACGGCACATCGAAAAAGGGGAAACACATTACGATTACCCTTACCCTCTCCCTCCCCTTATACCTAAACTAAGTTTCGACTTGAGGAACTCGGGATCATGCTCACCACTTTCAAACTCGCGAAAAGGAGGGGTTCGCAGCCTTTTTGGCACAGCTTCCCGTCGTCACGTGGATTTGGAAACTTCTGGCGCAGCTTGTTTTTCTCTCTCTCTCAGGCGATGAGGCAGTGGACACAGCCTCGGTGAGCGCTCGTCATGGCTGAAATCCGCTAAGTCTGTTGTGGATTTGGATTCATGGAGCAGTTTCTGCCACCGATGTGATATTGAATAACTGGATGCACATGGGAGAGTCCAGTGAGGAAAACACCCCAAGAATGGGATGTCGAGGCACGGGAGTGCTAGGCCCGGAATGTCCTTTCCCTCCGGCCTGGATCGTCGGTTTTCCTGAGGGTGTCTTCTTCTTCGGCCTGGGTCGTCGATGATCTCCCGACAACGGTACCCGGGCCACCCTCGTCGTCTTCTCGTCGTGACCGAGCCTTGTCTGGCTGAACACCGACCACGTTGTCCTTTTCCGAAAATGTCCGTCCGAAACGTCCTGATCGAATTCTGAAGCTACCGAGGTAGAAGAGGCGCTGACGGACTTTTCAAAATCCATAGTTATACCCTTTTGGGCCAGCCTTATCTCCCGCCAGATCATAGTCCAGTCTTTGTAATATTTTTGGCGGGCAGAAATCTCTGCAGGGGCGCTTTGTCTTGTAACGGGAGCCGGTGACAGCTTTAACTGGCCTTCCTGGCCGATAATGTCTTTTACTTTGTCACCGTAACTCGGTTCGCATATTGATCGGTCTGGAGATTTCCCTTGATGGCTGTTAAACGGTTTTTCCTTTGTACATTAAATGGGTTTAAGTGTTCATGTATTGTCCGCCCATATCTTGATGGGCCCCATCCTGTTGTCTGAAACTGTCTTGTACTTAGAATCCAATTGAATATGTATGCCCATTTCCCTGAGTTTCGGTTTCCCGATACTGGCTTTTGCGGGCTTACTGTTCTCAATCCACAAGCCTGTCTGGCTTGCAGTAACAGAAATCAAATTGTCCAAGAAACTGATCACGAGGTCCGGCGGCAATTTTGTGTGCCCTTTTATCAAAGGTTTTGTCTGTACAAGCTTCTTTTGGTCAATAAAGCTGTGTTATTAATCCTGTTGTCTCGTGTGATTATATAATGAAAAATTTCGAATCTTACAGTCCCCCCTGTGATACTGATAGCTTGCTTACAGTATCAATAATCCTTGGTGAGCAAATTTTTTTTTTTTTTTCCGATTCCTCACGTCCAAACATTCCTGGTAATTAACTATCCATGACCCCCATGACACATGCAGTTCCCATTTCAGAAAATTACCTTGTGTACAATTGGACAATCATAGGCAGTATTACCTTAAACTATAACACACTAAGGCCTAGAATTTCAGTATAGCCAGTTTTGGGGCGCAAACGTTAGCGCCCGCCCGAAGTTAGCGCCCGCCCCAAAGTTGCGCCCCATTGCCGGAAATTCAGTGGCTTCGCCCTAAGAGGTTGGTGGAGCGCTAAAAGAGGCGTTCCACTACTATCTTTAGGCGCTAAGCCGGCGGTGCAGAGGGATAGCGCCGAGGCGGGGCGCAGCGCGGGTGCGGTCATTTTTTGATTGACAGCAGACCCCGTGGCGCCGACCAGCTCTTAAAGGGGGAAGGGACGATTTGGTCTGCTGCCACGCCCTGCACACTGCAGCTTTGCAAATAGGCCTCAACACTGCTGCTCAGCCCCAGGGAGTCATGGCAATGCCAGAGAAGGCCCGTGAGCGTGCCCTGCGCTTCTCAGAGGGTGATCTGGAAATAATGGTGACAGCTCTGGCGAAGAGGCGCAGGATCTTGTTCCCAGAGACTGGGAGGAATCCGAATCACCAAGAATGTACCAGAGCCTGGAAGCAGATCGCCAACAGGGTGACATTCACCGGCGATGCCCCCAGGACCCACAAACAATGTCGTAAAAAATACAACGACCTGACCAGGATTGTCAGGGTGAGTACCCTTTCCAGTCTCCTCCTCATTCTTGCATGTACACCTGACATGATGGGCAAAGGGAGCTGAAAGTCCTAATGGCCAGCCCTCAGCCAGCAGCTTTGGGACAGTCATGAGCATCAATTGCCCATTCTGCACTCTACACTCTGGCCAAGCTATTCCACCATGGGAGGCAGTGCACAGTACATCAGGGCTACACTCTGGCCAAGCTATTCCACCATGGGAGGCAGTGCACACTACATCAGGGCTACACTTTGGCCAAGCTATTCCACCATGGGAGGCAGTGCACAGTACATCAGGGCTACACTCTGGCCAAGCTATTCCACCATGGGAGGCAGTGCACACTACATCAGGGCTACACTCCGTACTTACAGCCCGTCCTTTCTCTTGCAGGCTAAAGTTGCCTATAATCGCCAGGCCCGTGCCAGGACCAGGGGAGGCCGCGCCAAGCTGCAGAAGCTCACTCGCCTGGAGGAGCACGTGTGTGGGCTCATGGGAGCCCGGCTGATCATGCCCACAGCGTGCGGAGTAGCCGACCCTCCACTGCCCGGCAACGGTAAGGACCTCGCCTTTTGGCCCTCTCGCGTCGCACTTGCGCATCCGAGCTACCTCCTTTGCCACTGTCCCACCAATGCACTGAATGCCACCAGTCCTAACTCCCTCGCTGACGCCGTCTCCTCACTCTGAAGCTACTCTTGTGCATTCCTGCTTTCAGCTGGTGACGACCAGGACCCTGAAGCTGCCAGTGACAGCCCCTCCGAGCAGGAGGAGGAGGAGGAGGAGGAGGAGGAGGAGCAAGAGCAAGCCGGACCATCAGGGGAACACTCAGGTCCCGCAGGAGAGGACGAAATGATTGACACGTCCTCACTGGACGAGTGCCTGGACCAATTGTCGCAGGGGATTGCAGCTTCTGGGACCAGTGGCGTCCAGCCACCCAGGAGCCCTGTGCATGGGCCGCGGCCTTCCCCCCAAAGGGGGGAAGGATCAGAGGGGAGTGCAGTTGATCGGGACACTCGCCGCCACCAACGTGGCAAGGTTCCCCTAGTTCGGTCCCCTGCTCCCCAGCGGGAGAGTCCCGACTCCAGTCCGGACACCTTCACCTCGGAGGAGGCGCGGAAGCTGGACAAGATGGCTGAGGATTCGGACCGGTGCCACACGGAGCTCATGAGCGTGGTGGGGCGCATGCCTGAGGCCATCGAGTCGCTGGCGACCAGTGTGCGCGAGTTCGGGGCATCAACTGCCGCGAGTGGCCGCATGCTCACTGATGCCGTCAAGACACTGGCGGGTGTGATGTGGGCGCACACCAGGACAACAGGGGCACTCACTGCTGCCACACGCGCTGTCTCAGGCAGGCATCGCCAGGGCAGCCGCCGCGCTGGAGCATCCCAGCGAGCCGCCCCTCGGCTGATTGTTGCGGATCCTGCAGTGCGGGCCCGGCCGAGTGCCAGCGCCCCACAGCACCAGCCAGCGCATCCCAGATGCCAGCTTGCCCACATTGCGCCATCCGTCGCCGCCACTCCCCCACTGGGGCATCAAGGGCAAGCGGCTGGAGCTGATGTTGGCCAGGCTCAGGTGCGCCACTCAGCAGCCGGCCCCTCGAGGCCCAAAGGCCGTGTAGGCCGCCCCCCAGCGGCCTCTGGCGGAAGGACATCTGAGCCTCAGGCGCCTTCCCCCAGCCTCGCAGCAGCCACTGGGCAGAGCTTGCGAAGGAGCAGCAGGCCGGGCAGGGGAGGCAAAAGGCTGGACAAGGTCTCGCCCTCGCGGGCCACTCAGTAGAGGGTGTGGCCAGCTTTCGTTTTATATGGCGGTGGCCATCTTTCTTTTGCCCATGGTTGTTTGGTTCGTGGGCTTATTTTTTGTGTTAAGGCCGAGGTTGAGGCCCGGTTTGTACAAATGTGGAGTTACTCCTCCCCAGTTTGTGGGAGTGAGTCGTTTGTTGGGCTTTTTGTGGGGCCCGTTGATTGTTTTTGGGGATTCATGTGGGAAGGGGTTTTCATTTTTGTGTAATAAATAATTATCTTTATTCATACGGTCTCCATGGTTGTTCTTGTTAGTGTTTGGTGGCTTCGCCGGCTGAGGGCTTGTGGAGCGGCTGCATTCATCTTCCCTCATGGCCACAAGGCATTCCCTGACAGGGGGCTTAGAAGTAACGTGTAATAAGGTGGCGTCGCGCGGCCCTTGGCCCTGGTCGCTCCCTCCTGGGAACGTACTCCTGCACCTCCTCCTCCTCCTCATGCTCCTCCTGCTCCTCCTCCTGAGGTGCTGGTCCAACGTCAGGTGGCAGTGCCTGAGTCCTGCGGATAGCCAGGTTGTGTAGCATGCAGCAAACTACCACAAATTGGGAGACCCGGTCCGGCGAATACTGCAGAGCTCCTCTGGAGCGATCAAGGCAGCGGAACCACTGCTTGAGGACCCCAATAGTTTGCTCGATGATGTTGCGGGTGGTTTGATGGCTCTCGTTGTAGGCCTCTTCAGCAGCGGTCCTGGGCGCGCGGAGCGGGGTCATGAGCCAGGTACACAAAGGATAGCCTTTGTCCCCGAGTAGCCATCCTCTTGGGGGAGGCTGTGCCTCGAACATGTCATGCACAGTACTCTGCCGCAGGATAAACGCATCGTGGCTGCTGCCTGGGAAGCTGGCATTGACAGCCATGATGCGCTGCTTGTGGTCACACACCAGCTGCACATTCAGAGAATGGTAGCCCTTCCTGTTGCGATACTGCTCGCCATGCTCCAGAGGGGCCCGCAAAGCCACATGCGTACAGTCAATGGTGCCCTGCACCAAGGGGAAGTCCCCGAGTCTTGCAAATCCCAAGGCGCGCTGATGCTGGCTCTGCAGGGCCATGGGGAAGGAGATGAATTGGCTTCTCCTTCTGAACAGTGCTTCGGTCACCTGGTGGATGCAGCGATGCGCGCCGTACTGGGAGATGTTTGCTATGTCCCCAGCAGCGGATTGGAAGGAGCCGGTGGCATAGAAGTTCAATGCCACCATCACCTTCACTTCCACCGACAGAGACGTCCTGCACCTGAGCTTTGGATGCAGATCTCTGCGAAGCAGGTGGCAGATCTCTGCAACCACCTCCTTTCGGAATCGGAGCCTTCTAACACATCGCGCGTCAGTCATGTTGAGGTAGGAGCGCTGCTGGCGGTATAGCCTGACTGGGTAAGGCCTACGTGGCCGACGCCTGTAGCCCCCTCTGCCTCTAGCCAGGGCTGCCCCTCTCACACTGCATCTGCGAGCCCTACGGACATGGCGCTGCAGCTCCGCGTTGGCACCCAATGCAACCCCCATCAAATCCTGGCAAACAGTCAAATTTCCAAAAGGCCACTTGCAGCGCTCTGGCCTGAGTCCAAAAATACCTGAGCTGTTGCTGCTTGAAACCAGTTAGCTATCCTCCTTGTTGTGTGTCCAGAAATGCGTTGCACAAGAGTGTTTGCTGCAAAATGGCTGGGCTTTATACTGGAGGGTACGTCCCCTTTAATTTGCACCCCCCGGGGCCCGCGCTGGTTGTGTTGCGTTCCTTTTTTCAAACGCTCCAGCCGCCAGCCGCACAATGGGGCGGTCCGACTGAAGTTTGGAATCGGGGCAGCCAAAGGGCGTTGCACGAGGATGTGACGTCATTTTCTGTGCACGCATCCGGGCGGGCGCTAAACTTTGCGCCGGCGCTAACGGCCAACTTAATTTGGGGCGAGGCGCAAACTGCGCTGCGCCCGGGTGCTACATGCATAGCGCCCGAAATTCACTTCTCTTAAGGCGCTAACTGCTGGCGCAAGCAACTGAAAATCCAGCCCTAAATCTTTCAGATGTGAAGGGCCCAATGCTCCTTGCACCACCTGCATACACCTTTTATTAATCAAAAAAACAAACTTCACCAAACGGCTATAACATTACAATATTCACACACTTAAACCCTGCAGTATCTGAAAATCTAAAAATGGAGGGACGCTTTTTAACTTTTAACGCTAGCTGTTTACACAGGGGTGTCCTCCTCCCCCACTCGTACATAGCGTTCTCTCCATTCTCCTGTGTTCTCGTGCCTCTGGAGGCGTTTGCCTCTCTTGCAATGCACGAACAATAAAAATATTACAATTAAAACCTGACACACTACTAGGATGTGGGATGCTATTCTAATCCAGGCTGGGATTTCTATATTGGTGAACAGGTCCCACCATGGTGGGGTGACTATGTCCAATATGTCTTTCCCTATCTCTATTGTCTTCTGCTCCAGTGTGTAGAAATGCTTCTGTGAAACTATAATGGCTTTTAAAATCTTGGTGAAGTGTTCGGGGAGAGGGGGAATGACATAACCAAAATGTGCGACGAATCGCTGAAAGTCCGTGAAATTCTCTTTTACAGTGAGATGAACGGTGGAGGGTGCAGGAATGGGGACAATCCATTGTTGTGCCACTTGAACTTCAGCCCTGGGTTTGAAACAGAAACTGCTGTCACTGACCGGACACCCCTCATGCTGTCCATGGCGGTAGTGAGGCGCTGCAGTGGTGACACAGTATGTCCCACCTCCGATGTATGCCACCTGCAGGGGCACATGGTCCTTTGCCATTGCCTCCATGGTGCAATTTATCGGCTTCGCGCTAGCGGCTCTGAACCCGCACTGTGGTTTCAAAAAGGCATTCAAATGCTGGGGGCACAGGATGATGTGTGCTCCCCGGTTACGACACCCCGAGAGGTCAGTGCCTGTCATCGTATGCTCCCATCTGATGACATAAGGTGGGACCACTGCGTAACGAATGTGCACACCCCCCTGAATGACTCCAATGTTCTCCACCCTGTATACCGGGGCGGGCCTTGCTGCGGGACCCAATACCGGCATCCTTATTACGATACCCATGATAGTGTGATTCGAGCGTCCGCAGTCCACTGGGACTGGGTACGCCTCTGCGGCTAGTCTGAGCTGGCACGGACTTAATGCATTCTCGAAAGGGTGGAGCGCTTGCAAGTGCTTCTTGCTGATCCAGGACGGGACCAAACCTTGTTTTAAATCCTCCAGATTACTGCGGCCCTCGCCCAGTAACCACGCCCCGTATAGCACACAAGCCTCGTTCTGCGCAGCCTGATCGGATGCATTCCGATCCTCCTTAATGAGCGCATTTACTGTCCTAGCGTGCTTCTCCAGCTCAGCAATTATTTCCTTTAAGTGTAGTGTCATGGCTTGGTCTTCATGCAGCTCAGAACCCACTACCTTATTTTCGCTTGTTAGTATGTTCCTCAACTGGGTTTTTAAACCATTGATCTGTGTCTGCAGCTCCACGTTGTCTAGAGCGTTGACAACAGACGTTCTGGTGTTAAAAGCAGTGAAAATGTCATTTACAGTACCCCTTCTTTGCCTCCCTGCCCGATCCAAAACTTCCTGTGGTGTGGTGTATAATTTGGCCTTGTCGATGTCGGCAAAGTCAAACTCGTAAAATTGTCTGAACATTCGGGTTAACAGTACCTGGTACAACTGTTCCGTCTCTCTGGGACACCACTCCGGCAATCGTACCTCAGTGAGGTTTAAAATCACTGAGGCCACCGCGTAGTGTACCCCTTGGTACAGCACCTGACCGGTGGGTACCAATACTAACCCGTTCCCGGGTCCCTTTGTGGTGGTGGGGCACCCTTCCTTCTGGGCTAGTGCTACCGGGATTGTGGGCAGGGGCTTGCGTGGGCGGGTGATGAGTTCAGTGGCGTTTACCGGAATTGGGGAGTATGGGGCTCCGCACGCCCGAGTGCTGACATCCCATCTCATCCCCTTTCCTTCATCCTGCCACTGCCTCTGGAAAAAGATGGATACGCCCTTGGGGCAGACGCGTTTTGAACCCCACATACAGACATATATTCCTTCATCTGGTTCCCACCATTTGTCCCAACACACACGTAACTGTCCGCAAGTCCCCGTAATTGTCCGATGGGTATTGTTACCCAGTCGCTCCCACTCGATAGTAGAGTTTTTCATGTCCATTCCCAGCTTTCGTAACCACCACCATCGACTTAGTGGTACGTTCCCATTACACACCAAACAGATCTTCTTTCCCACGGTAACGCTGACTCTGGGTGCAAGGATCCTCACCCGAGGGCACATTAATGAAGTCTCTTGGTAGGCAAAACCGAAATTGCTGGAGTATTCCGTAGAATTTGTCCCCAGCCATTCTGGCCATCTCCCTTGGTGGAAGTAGGTGGCAGTTTCCTCAACCTCTTGCTTCCCCGTCCCATCCGTCGCGATGGGGGCTGTGTCCCCGGAACACCCGAACACGATGACGTCCTTGGTGCGGCCCCGGTAGGCCAGCCCGCACCCGATCACCGTGATCCCTACGAGAATCCTTTCCATTGTATCCCTGGTTCCTGTAATCGACAAGATGATGTAGCCAGGCTCCCAACAGGTGCTGGCTTAATTAAACGGACGCGCGGGTCCCTTGACCCTGCTTCCAAACAACCACACATACTGGGCAGACTTTGAAAACTATTCTTTAAACATTCCAAAATTTCAAACTTTTCCCATCTTAAACTGACTTTAAAATGACTTATACTTGACATCATCACCTAAACCTATATACAGCGCCGCCCTCCTTCGGGCGGCCTACCTAATTCCTGTGAGGGCTGCAGCGCGCTGCTTCCTGTGGCGGGGCTGCACTGACCTTTGGCTTTGATCCCCCGCAGCCTGTCTCTGCTGAATGGGAATCGTGCCTCTCTCGGGCTGCTCTGTATCGAGGTTGGGGAAGATAGGGAGAGTTGGACCATTGCTTTCTGGGCTGGGGCTTTCGAGTCGACCTACGAGGGGCTGCCTTGGGTGAGGCTCCCAGGGCTGACGGACCGGGGGTTGGGACATTCACCGTCACAGCCTGTGGTCCCACCGGGTCGAGCTGTTCGGCCTCCTCCCCGTCCGAATCCCAAATCAGGGGGGAGACCTCCCACTCCAATGGGATGACTCCTCCCTTCACGCAGGCCACTGTTCCAGCCTGTGTGGTCTGTGACTCTGTCGCAGGCTGGGGATTTTCGTCCTCAGACCTGGCCACTGTTGTTGGCCCTTGTGCACCCGCCTTAAACAGTTTGCACTGGTTAATGTGAAACCATTTTGTACGTCGGGGCACCTTCACTGCATAAACCATGGGGCTGGCCTTGTCTACAATGCTGTAAGGCCCCATGTACAGTGGTTCAAAACTCCCCACCCGGGCATAGTCCTAACCATGACCTGGTCTCCGACTTCCCACTCTTGTTGCTTATGAGGTTCCAGCAACAGTCGATTGCCCTGATGCTGTCTCCCTATGTTCCCAGCCGCCTGCCCATAAATCTGTTTCAGGCGCTCCAAAAGGGTCTGGACGAACTTGTCTCGTTTCACCTCTTGGAGTTGGCCCTCAGTGAGCACCGGGGCTAGTACATGGGTGGGTGTTCGCATGATCCTCCCAGTCATTAATTCATGCGGGGAGTATCCCGTACTTTTGGACTGGCTGGCTCGGATCCCCATGAGGACTAAAGGCAGGACCTCCGCCCATTTCTGGGGCGAGCCCATTGTCTCTTTCCTCAGCTTTTCCTTGAGGGTCCGGTTCATGCGCTCAACAATCCCGGATGACTGGGGATTGTAAGCTACGTGCCACTTCCCTTCAATGCCCAAGAGCATGAGGGTGTTCTGCATCACTTGACCGGTGAACTGACTCCCTTGATCGGACTCAACAAAACGGGGGAGTCCCCACCGTGAGAACACATAGGATGGATGCTGAGGAGCTTTTCCCCTTAGTAGAGGGGTCAATAACTAGGGGGCATAGATTCAAGGTAAAGGGAGGGAGGTTTAGAGGGGATTTGAGAAAGAACTTTTTCACCCAGAGGGTGGTTGGAGTCTGGAACTCACTGCCTGAAAGGGTTGTGGAGGCAGAAACCCTCACAACATTTAAGAAGCATTTGGATGAGCATTTGAAATGCCATAGCATACAAGGCTACGGGCCAAATGCTGGAATATGGGATTAGATTAGACAGGGCTTGATGGCCGGCATGGACACGATGGGCCGAAGGGCCTCTATCTGTGCTGTATTACTCTATGACTCTATGACTCTATGACTCTATGACTTCCCGGATCAAGATCTTGGCAGTACCCAGTGCCGTAGCTGTTCTGCACGGGAAAGCTTCTACCCATTTGGTGAACACGTCCACCAGAACAAGGCAATACTTATACCCGCCCTGGGCGGCGGGCAGGGGCTCTATGTAGTCAACCTGAATTGACTGCCATGGTCCCTCTACCCTCCTGATGTGTCCCATGGGCACCTTCCTTTTCTGGGGGTCTGGGTTGTTTGCAGCGCACACAAGACAGCTCGCACAGAACTCGCGGACATCGTCTCTAAGTCCCGGCCACCATCCCGCCTGCTCTACCCGTTGCCAAGTAACCTCAGGCCCGGGGTGTCCTGCCCCTGGACCCTGGTGGGCCAGTTGAAGGAATTCCCTCCGGTGCTGCTGCGGCACAACCCACTGCTCCTCTCGGAACAGCATGCCTTCCTTGACTGAGAGGGCTGCCGTACTGTACGGACCCTCTACCTGCTTGCCCTCAACAATGGCTTTTAGGACCGTTTTGAGGGCGGGATCCAGGGTTTGGACGGTTTTTAGGTCTAGGGGCGGTGTCACCCCTGTGTTCCCTGGAGTCCCCTCCCCGCCTTGGATCGCCGCCACGGGTCCGGGTCCATAAGGGTCCCAGAGAATGCCGTTGCGGGCACCCTCCCTGGCTAGCGCATCCACCTGCTGGTTGCCCTGACTGCGGGGTTCTGTGGTGGAATGAGCCTTCACCTTGTGGATGAACACCTCCCCTTCCTCCCCCACAGCTGCCAGGATCTTTTCCAGCAAGGGCTTAACTGTTAAAGGCCGTCCGTCCGCGGAGGTATATCCGCGGCGGGACCAGATGGCGAGGTATTCCGTACACGAATTGCACGTGAACATGCTGTCCGAGCAAATAGTGTATGGGGTCGGGAAGATTTCGGGGTGGGTGACCACGTACGCCACCGTGGACAGTTCAGCTTGCTGTGCGCTCATAGTGCTGGGGAGCTTAATTGCCAAGGCAATGTTTGCCGCAGGGTCATAAACTCCACACCCTGTAAGTCGTTCGCCAGCAGATACCGTGCTGGAACCGTCTACATAGATCTCGCGGCCTGTGGGGTGTATCCCGGCCCGTAAACCTATGTTAACCTCCCATACCCCTTCGACGGAACACCGATGGGCTGTTCCGGGATATACCATGTTGGCTGCGAACTTCGGCTCGCAGAGACCTTTAACTTTGAGATCCATCTGGGAAAGGAGGAGGGTCCAGCGCGCAATCCGGGCGCTGCTTACAGTCCCATCCTTAATCCTTCCATCCAGAAGCATCTTTGTGGGGGTGTGATGGGTGAGGAGGGTGATGGGAGAGGTTCCTGTGAAGATCACTGATCTGTTCACAGCCCAATGCGTGGCCAGGAGATGCCGTTCGCAATTGGAAAAACTCCTCTCCACATCCATGAGTACCCTGGAAGAATAGACCACTGGTCTCAGCTTGCCGTGTCGCTCCTGGAGCAGCACGGCGCTCAGGCTGTCCCCACTAGCGGCTACTTCCAGGAAGAACTCCTCTCCCCCATCTATGGCCCCTAAGGCTGGCGCGGTCTGCAGATCCCTTTTCAACTTCTCGAATGCTGCCTGACACCCCTCATCCCAAGACCACTCGACTCCCTTGTGTAAGAGTCGGAGTAGCGGGGCTGCTGTGGCTGCATAGTCCTCGATGAAATCCCTGCAGTACCCGGTCAACCCCAAAAAGGACCTTACACCCGTTACTGTGTTAGGGATCGGTAGATCTTGCACCGATTCCCGTCTAGCCTTATCTATGGCCCTTTCTCCAGCGCGGATGGCCAGACCCAGGAATTTCACCTCTTGCTGGCCGATCTGTGCTTTCTTCGGGTTCACCTTGAAACCCTTCCTGCCTAACAGCTCCAATAACTCGGCCAATAGTGGGCCGTACTCCTCCCTTGAGTCCGTGAACAGGAGCAGGTCGTCCACATACTGCACTAGCTGATTGGGCTGGCTGAACTCTTTTAGACTCCCTGCCATGCATTGATGGAAAATGCTGGGGCTGTTGTGGAAACCCTGTGGCAAGCAGTTCCAGGTGTACTGTTGCCCTTTAAAGGTAAAGGCAAACTTGTACTGATCCTCCCTCTTTAAAGGGATGGACCAAAACCCGTTGGAAATATCCAGCACCGTGAACGTGGTCGCGGAGGCTGGAATACTCCCTATCAGGTCGGCAATTGCTGCTACCATCGACGCGCAGGCTGGGATGTTGCTATTGAGGACTCTGTAGTCCACCGTGGCTCTCCAGGAATCGTCCGGCTTCCTCACCGGCCACAAAGGAGAGTTTACATGGGTGACTATCGGTCTCAACACGCCCTGCTGCACCAATGAAGACATTGCCGTCTCCATGTTGGGCTCCGCTTCCCGGGGGAAGTTGTACTGTTTTTGGGGTCGGGCCATGGGGTCTCCGTCTACTCTGACCTCAAACCCGGTGACCCTCCCGCACTCGTGTTTGTGAGTGGCAAACGTAGTCAGGTGGTCTGACACGAATGCCTGCAGATCTTGTGGGATGCCTGCGACCATGAGCTTGAGGTCGTAGCCCTCTTTTGGCTTCACGGTGCACAGGGTCCCTCTTTCTCCTTTCCCTGTGATGACGACTACTTTGCCTTGTTTACCCTTACCCGCTCCCCAAAGACAGTGATTTCTTAGGGCCAGGAGAATCCCGTGTTCTGCCAAGAAATCGGACCCGAGGATCCCCTTTCCACCCTCCACCTCCCACTTCATCAGTATACACTTCCACTTGGTGCGGAGTGGTCCTAAATGAACGGAGAGGGGAATGGAAAATGCGCCAGCCTGTTCCTTGCCTGTGAAGCCTGACAGAATATATGGAACCCCGGTGGACAGAGGTGAGGTGGCAGTGTCATCTGTGTGGATCACGGTGCATGATCCCCGTATCCAGCAAATAGATCCCTTTTACCTCCTCCACCTCCATCTCCACGAGGGGTCGCCTCCATACATCATATCGCAGCGCACACAAGTAAATGGGCTGCACCGGCTCTAGTCATTTGGGCACAGGGGTCGGGGTTTCGGGAACGACAAGACCAGTGGTGATGGCTATCTTCCCCTGCGCGTTCATAAGTGACCGCATTGTCTCCAAAATTGATTCTATCGCAGCGGGATCCATAGCTGCACCGGTTCCCTTTGCTGGGACAGGAGCTGCGGCTTGTGTTTGGGCTGGTGCTGGGGCGGCAGTCTGGGCTTGGGTTTGGGCTGTGGGAGATTTCCCTTTATTATCCTTCCACGGATTTCTACATTCCTTGCGCCAATGTCCATCCTTCCCACACCCGTAGCAATTGAGCTTGGCTTGGGCAGGGCGATTCCCCTCCTGACGCCACTCCTTCTTACTTGGGGCTGCGGGTTTTGCCTCATGCACTTTTCCCTTAGAGGGAGGTGTCTCCTGACCTCTACAATTCTTCTATGCCACGGTGAGCTGGCGGAGCACCGTTTCCTCCGTGACACCGGGACCCTGGGGGTCAAACCAGGACCTGGCTAAGGCCTGTATCTGTGGCAAGCTGTTAGTAACCAAGCAACGGAGCCAATGAACCCGCTGTTCGGCGCTCATTCCAACCCGCTCAGGCATGCCCGGACAACTGCGTCGATACACTGGCCATAGCCTTTCTGCGAAAACCCGCGGGGGTTCTCCAGCTAGCTGCACAGTCCCTTCCACCCGTTGGAATGGATTACCGTCGTCCACTCCCATAACTTCCAAGACCTCATCCCTGAGATCCGTATACCCTGTCCGTCCCCTCTTACTCTCGCCTGAGAGGCACTGAAGGATTGTGCTATCCAGGGTGAAGAGCAGCACCTTTGCCTGTTCAAGATCATCACAATCATTGATGGCGGCTGTCTCCTCTATCTCCCTGAAATGAACTGACGGATCTCCCTTTACTGTGAGTCTTGGGAGGTGGCTCACCATGGATCTTAGTTGTGGGGCAGCGTAGGGCACCACGATCTGGTTTACGTGGGGTCCGGGATCGCCATTGTCCTCGTTGGGACCGAACCTCTGGTGCTGAGCAGGACACATTGGTGCTGGCTCCGGCTGTGCTACCAGGGGTTGTTCCTCCTCCTGTACCCTCTCGGCTACCCTTTCTTCCACCACCCCTTTTTCAGGCCAAGCCTCACTATAGCTTGGCGGGGCTGAGGGTTCAGTGGCTGGTGCCACAACTACTTCGCAAGGAACCGGATGTTTGGATTCCTGCAAAAAGTCAATCTGACTTGCTTTTGGGCTTACGAGGCATACCATGCCTTTTGCCATTCTCAGGTCCTCTATGGTCTTTTGGCAGGGGCCATGGTCTGCGCTCTCAAACCCATGTTCAAGGGATAGCTTGTAAGCTGCCTTGACTTCCACTACTCTCTCCTCCTGCGCTCTTAGCTGTTGTGCGAGGCGGGCGTTTTTCTCCCGTATTCTCGCCTCATGGATCTTTGCCTCAGTAACCTGGCATTCCAGGCACTCTATTCTAGCCTGGTGTTGGCTGGCTACAACTTGGCATTCCTGATTCAGCACGTGAAGTGCTGTGATGAGTTTTTCCCCACCCATGGCCTTTTCCTCTATCTCTGCTACCTGGGCAGTGATCTTGGCTGCCTGTGCTGCAACGACCCGGTCCAAAATCTGGACCTGTTTCTTGTAGCACGTCAGCCACACTGCCTTTTCCACTGATTTCTTATGCTCCTTGCTCTCTGTCCACCTGATGGCTGCATCTACCGGACGCCCATCCAGTAAGAGATCGGAAATCCACTGCTTAGTGAGATTTACCTTACCAAAGACATAATCTGCTATCCTCACATCCATTGCATTTCGACCATTCAAACTTGGGTCTAATACATTGCAATCCTGCTGCCAGTGTCCTGCCGCGGTCGCCATTTTCTGTAAGGGGTTTTTCTCTTTGAGATCGCCGAGGTTTGTCTCGCCAGAGGCCTCTCTCTCTCTTTTGCACAGTAAAACCTTGAGTGGTTCGACCCACTCGCCCATTAGGTTCTAGACACTGGCTTAGGTGCAGGAACTACAATGCAGAGAAGACTCTTATAGACCAAGTTTAATGAATCGAAATGGAATTTTATTGCATATGGAAAAACAGATCAAATGCAAGCAAATGAGAGGGTACATGGGAGGGAAAAACAAATCATCATCACAATACAGTACTAGCTAAAATAGATACAGGCATATTATACCTTACAACAGTCATTATGAAATGGGGAAACACACGGAACATCGAGGGACAACAACTCATGTTAATTATACCCAAAATGACCACCCCCTTTAACCTATCTAGATCCGATTATGAAGGGCCAGAAACATGCTCACCAATCCGGCTGGAAAAGTATAGAGTTTTGAAACAGGTCTGCGTTTTGATCCCCTCAGGCGTCCTGTTTCCTCGTGGTCAGTGTAGCCACAGCGGGCTGCACCACACCTCTCTCTCTCTCTCTCTCTTGAGGTGAAGGTCACGGACAGGCTGGACACTGATGGGCCTGGATGTCGGCGGAGATCATCTGCTTGACCACGGTTGGAAGCCCCAAGCCGGCTTTCATATAGATTTCTTCGGTAGTTTTTCTACCCTTCCGTTTCGTCAATGGCCCGGGGTTGGTCGATGATTTCCCGATGATTACCCCGGGGCGGGATGTCGACTCGAACCGTCTTCTTCTTCCTCGAATCGCCACGGTGGCCATGATGGCCCTCTGTGATGGCTCTGATAGCTTATGATCGTTACGATGGCTACCCACTTTACTACCCCCGGGTGTCTCCAATTATACTTCTCAGAAGAAGCCTCTATCTCCCGCCAAATCAAGGTTAGTCTTTGTTTAATTTTTGGTGGGCTTATGGCACAGCGGGGTAGTTATTATATTAAAACTGCTTTCGTGATGGCCGGTGATGGCCATCTCTGGTCTGGAATGACCTGGTAATGTTTTAATGTCTCCTTGATGTCTTTAACGGGTTTTTGATGCGTTCTTCATGAATATGGAACTGTTCCCCTTTGTCTGGGTAAACATTTAGATGGCCTTTATCTACAGGCCGATCTGACTGGATCTGCATCCAATCTTTATGTATGTGTTGGTGTCTGGTTTTGTTCTCTCATAAACGGCTTCCAGAACTTACTGTGGGTTGAATCCACAAAGGCTGTCTGGGGACTGCAGGAACCATTTTAAAGTGTCCCAATAAGTCGTTCACGGGGTCTGGCGGCCATTTTATGTGCCCCTTTTCTGGGCTTCTTTTAAAACAGTCTTTTAAAATCAAGGCCTCTTCTGCCAGAGGGCCCTTATAGTACAATATTAATTTTGCGAATTCGACAATAGAGAAGCCGAGAGTATCTGCTTTGATCACAATCTGCGATCTGGCCACAAATGGCGCTAGTTTTGCAAAGCTGCCACTGAAGCTCATTTGCATATTGCCGAATGTAAAATCTTCCATGAAACAGCACAATCGAGCAGTGTTTTAGAAGGTAACATAAAAAAAAATTGTATTAAAAGATATTCCTTGATCATTTTAACAGTGGTAACCTGATGTAGTTTGATTAATGCAGCCCTGTGCCGGTGTACTGAACCCTGCACACACAGCGATGTGCTGGTGTACTGAAACCGGCACATGCAGCTCTGTGCTGGTGTACTGAACCCTGCACATACAGCCCTGTGCTGGTGTACTGAACACTGCACACAGACCTGTGCTGGTGCACTGAACCCTGCACACACAGCCCTGTGGTGGTGTACTGAACCCTGCACACACAGCCCTGTGCTGTTGTACTGAACACTGCACATACAGCCCTGTGCTGGTGTACTGAACCCCACACACAGCCCTGTGCTAGTGTACTGAATCCTGCACATACAGCCCTGTGCTGGTGTACTGAACACTGCACACACAGCCCTGTGCTGGTGTACAGAACCCCGCACACACAGCACTGTGCTGGTGTACTGAACCCGGCACAGACAGCCCTGTGCTGGTGTACTAACGCTGCACACACAGCCCTGTGCTGGTGTACTGAACCCTGCACAACAAGCCCTGTGCTGGTGTACTGAACCCGGCACACACAGCCCTGTGCTGGTGTACTGAACCCTGCACACACAGCCCTGTGCTGGTGTACTGTACCCTGCACATACAGCCCTGTGCTGGTGTACTGAACCCCACACACAGCCCTGTGCTAATGTACTGAACCCTGCACACACAGCCCTGTGCTGGTGTAATGAACCCGACACATACAGCCCTGTGCTGGTGTTACTGAACCCGGCACACACAGCCCTGTGCTGGTGTTACTGAACCCGGCACATACAGCCCTGTGCTGGTGTTACTGAACCCTGCACATACAGGCCTGTGCTCGTCTACTGAACCCGGCACACACAGCCCTGTGCTGGTGTACTGAACCCTGCACAACAAGCCCTGTGCTGGTGTACTGAACCCCACACACAGCCCTGTGCTGGTGTACTAAACCCTGCACATAGAGCCATGTGCTGGTGTACTGAACACTGCACACACAGACCTGTGCTGGTGTACTGTACCCTGCACACACAGCCCTGTGCTGGTCTACTGAACCCGGCACATACAGGCCTGTGCTGGTGTACTGAACCCGGCACACACAGCCCTGTGCTGGTGTACTGAACCCTGCACACACAGACCTGTGCTGGTGTTATTGCACCCTGCACATACAGCCCTGTGCTGGTGTACTGAACCCTGTACATACAGCCCTGTGCTGGTGTACTGAACCCGGCACACACAGACCTGTACCCTGCACACTCAGCACTGTGCTGGTGTTACTGTACCCTGCACACACAGCCCTGTGCTGGTGTTACTATACCTTGCCCATACAGTCCTGTGCTGGTGTACTGAACCCGGCAGAGACAGCCCTGTGGTGGTGTTACTGAACCCGGCACATACAGCCCTGTGCTGGTGTACTGAACATGGCACATACAGCCCTGTGCTGGTGCACTGGACCAGGGACACACAGCCCTGTGCTGGTGTACTGAACCCGGCACACACAGCCCTGTGCTGGTGTATTGAACCCTGCACACACAGCCCTGTGCTGGTGTATTGAACCCTGCACAAACAGTCCTGTGCTGGTGTACTGAATCCGGCACACACAGCCGTGTGCTGGTGTACTGAACCCTGCACACACAGCCCTGTGCTGGTGTACTGAACCCTGCACACACAGACCTGTGCTAGTGTGCTGAACCCTGCACACACAGACCTGTGCTGGTTTACTGAACACTGCACACACAGCCCTGTGCTGGTGTACTCAACCCTGCACATACAGCCCTGTGCTGGTGTACTGAACCCTGCACATACAGCCCTGTGCTGGTGTACTGAACACTGCGCAAACAGCCCTGTGCTGGTGCACTGAACCTGGCACATACAGCCCTGTGCTGGTGTACTGAACCCTGCAAATACAGCCCTGTGCTGCTGTACTGAACCCGGCACACACAGCCCTGTGCTGGTGTACTGAACCCTACACGCACAGCCCTGTGCTGGTGTACTGAACCCTGCAAACACAGTCCTGTGCTGGTGTACTGAACCCTGCACACACAGCCCTGTGGTGGTGCACTGAACGCTGCACACACAAACCTGTGCTGGTGTACTGAACCCTGCACATACAGCCCTGTGCTGGTGGACTGAACCCAGCACCCACAGCCCTGTGCTGGTGTACAGAACGCTGCACACACAGCCCTGTGCTGGTGTACTGAACCCTGCACAACAAGCCCTGTGCTGGTGTACTGAACCCAGCACCCACAGCCCTGTGCTGGTGTACAGAACGCTGCACACACAGCCCTGTGCTGGTGTACTGAACCCGGCACCCACAGCCCTGTGCTGGTGTACAGAACGCTGCACACACAGCCCTGTGCTGGTGTACTGAACCCTGCACAACAAGCCCTGTGCTGGTGTACTGAACCCAGCAAACACAGCCCTGTGCTGGTGTACTGATCCCTGCACACAAAGCCCTGTGCTGGTGTACTGTACCCTGCACATACAGCCCTGTGCTGGTGTACTGAACCCCACACACAGCCCTGTGCTGGTGTACTGAACATTGCACATGCAGCCTTGTGCTTGTGTACTGAACCCTGCACACACAGCCCTGAGCTGGTGTACTGTGCCAGGGACACACAGCCCTGTGCTGGTCTACTGAACACTGCACATACAGCCCTGTGCTCGTGTTACTGAACCCGGCACACACAGTCCTGTGCTGGTGTACTGAATCTGGCACATACAGCCCTGTGCTGGTGATACTGAACCCGGCACACACAGCCCTGTGCTGGTGTACTGAGCCCAGCACATACAGCCCTGTGCTGGTGTACTGAATCTGGCACATACAGCCCTGTGCTGGTGTTACTGAACCCTGCACACACAGTCCTGTGCTGGTGTACTGAATCTGGCACATACAGCCCTGTGCTGGTGATACTGAACCCGGCACACACAGCTCTGTGCTTGTGTACTGAGCCCAGCACATACAGCCCTGTGCTGGTGTACTGAACACTGCAGACACAGCCCTGTGATGGTGTTACTAAAGCCGGAACACACAGCCCTGTGCTGGTGTTACTGAACCCGGCACATACAGCCCTGTGCTGGTGTTACTGAACCCTGCACACACAGCCCTGTGCTGGTGTACTCAACCCTGCAAATACAGCGCTGTGCTGCTGTACTGAACCCGGCACACATAGCCCTGTGCTGGTGTACTGAACCCTAACGACACAGCCCTGTGCTAGTGTACTGAACCCTGCAAACACAGCCCTGTGCTGGTGTACTGAACCCGGCACACACAGCCCTCTGCTGGTGTACTGAACCCGGCACACACAGCCCTGTGGTGGTGCACTGAACGCTGCACACACAGCCCTGTGCTGGTGCACTGAACCCTACACAACAAGCCCTGTGCTGGTGTACTGAACCCGGCACACACAGCCCTGTGCTGGTGTACTGAACCCTGCACACATAGCCCTGTGCTGGTGTACTGTACCCTGCACATACAGCCCTGTGCTGGTGTACTGAACCCCACACACAGCCCTGTGCTGGTGTACTGAACCCCACACGCAGCCGTGTGCTGGTGTACTGAACCCTGCACATAGAGCCCTGTGCTGGTGTACTGAACACTGCACATACAGCCCTGTGCTGGTGTACTGAATCCCACACACAGCCCTGTGCTGGTGTACTGAACACTGCACAAGCAGCCTTGTGCTTCTGTACTGAACCCTGCACACACAGCCCTGAGCTGGTGTACTGTGCCAGGGACACACAGCCCTGAGCTGGTATACAGAACACTGCACATACAGCCCTGTGCTGGTGTTCCTGAACCCTGCACACACAGCCCTGTGCTGGTGTACTGAATCCGGCACATACAGCCCTGTGCTGGTGTTACTGCACCCGGCACACACAGCCCTCTGCTGGTGTACTGAACCCAGCATATACAGACATGTACTGGTGTACTAAACACTGCAGATACAGCCCTGTGCTGGTGTTACAGAACCCGGCACATACAGCCCTGTGCTGGAGTTACAGAACCCGGCACATACAGCCCTGTGCTGGTGTTACTGAACCCTGCACAAACAGCCCTGTGCTGGTGTTACTTAACCCGGCACATACAGCCCTGTGCTGGTCTACTGAATCCGGCACATACAGCCCTGTGCTGGTGTACTGTACCCTGCACACACAGCCCTGTGCTGGTCTACTGAACCTGGCACATACAGCCCTGTGCTGGTGTACTGAACCCTGCACACACAGACCTGTGCTGGTGTTATTGTACCCTGCACATACAGCCCTGTGCTGGTGTACTGAACCCTGAACATACAGCCCTGTGCTTGTGTACTGAACCCGGCACACACAGACCTGTGCTGGTGTACTGTACCCTGCGCACTCAGCACTGTGCTGGTGTTACTGTACCCTGCACACACAGCCCTGTGCTGGTGTTAATATACCCTGCACATACAGCCCTGTGCTGGTGTACTGAACACGGCACACAAAGACCTGTGCTGGTGTACTAAACCCGGCAGATACAGCCCTGTGGTGGTGTTACTGAACCCGGCACATACAGCCCTGTGCTGGTGTACTGAACCATGCACACAAACCTGTGCTGGTGTACCGTAACCTGCAGACAGCTGGTGCACTGAACCCGGCACACACAGCCCTGTGCTGGTGTACTGAACCCGGCACACACAGCCCTGTGCTGGTGTATTGAACCCTGCACACACAGCCCTGTGCTGGTGTATTGAACCCTGCACAAACAGTCCTGTGCTGGTGTACTGAATCCGGCACACACAGCCGTGTGCTGGTGTACTGAACCCTGCACACACAGCCCTGTGCTGGTGTACTGAACCCTGCACACACAGACCTGTGCTGGTGTGCTGAACCCTGCACACACAGACCTGTGCTGGTTTACTGAACACTGCACACACAGCCCTGTGCTGGTGTACTCAACCCTGCACATACAGCCCTGTGCTGGTGTACTGAACCCTGCACATACAGCCCTGTGCTGGTGTACTGAACACTGCGCAAACAGCCCTGTGCTGGTGCACTGAACCTGGCACATACAGCCCTGTGCTGGTGTACTGAACCCTGCAAATACAGCCCTGTGCTGCTGTACTGAACCCGGCACACACAGCCCTGTGCTGGTGTACTGAACCCTACACGCACAGCCCTGTGCTGGTGTACTGAACCCTGCAAACACAGTCCTGTGCTGGTGTACTGAACCCTGCACACACAGCCCTGTGGTGGTGCACTGAACGCTGCACACACAAACCTGTGCTGGTGTACTGAACCCTGCACATACAGCCCTGTGCTGGTGGACTGAACCCAGCACCCACAGCCCTGTGCTGGTGTACAGAACGCTGCACACACAGCCCTGTGCTGGTGTACTGAACCCTGCACAACAAGCCCTGTGCTGGTGTACTGAACCCAGCACCCACAGCCCTGTGCTGGTGTACAGAACGCTGCACACACAGCCCTGTGCTGGTGTACTGAACCCGGCACCCACAGCCCTGCGCTGGTGTACAGAACGCTGCACACACAGCCCTGTGCTGGTGTACTGAACCCTGCACAACAAGCCCTGTGCTGGTGTACTGAACCCAGCAAACACAGCCCTGTGCTGGTGTACTGATCCCTGCACACAAAGCCCTGTGCTGGTGTACTGTACCCTGCACATACAGCCCTGTGCTGGTGTACTGAACCCCACACACAGCCCTGTGCTGGTGTACTGAACATTGCACATGCAGCCTTGTGCTTGTGTACTGAACCCTGCACACACAGCCCTGAGCTGGTGTACTGTGCCAGGGACACACAGCCCTGTGCTGGTCTACTGAACACTGCACATACAGCCCTGTGCTCGTGTTACTGAACCCGGCACACACAGTCCTGTGCTGGTGTACTGAATCTGGCACATACAGCCCTGTGCTGGTGATACTGAACCCGGCACACACAGCCCTGTGCTGGTGTACTGAGCCCAGCACATACAGCCCTGTGCTGGTGTACTGAATCTGGCACATACAGCCCTGTGCTGGTGTTACTGAACCCTGCACACACAGTCCTGTGCTGGTGTACTGAATCTGGCACATACAGCCCTGTGCTGGTGATACTGAACCCGGCACACACAGCTCTGTGCTTGTGTACTGAGCCCAGCACATACAGCCCTGTGCTGGTGTACTGAACACTGCAGACACAGCCCTGTGATGGTGTTACTAAAGCCGGAACACACAGCCCTGTGCTGGTGTTACTGAACCCGGCACATACAGCCCTGTGCTGGTGTTACTGAACCCTGCACACACAGCCCTGTGCTGGTGTACTCAACCCTGCAAATACAGCGCTGTGCTGCTGTACTGAACCCGGCACACATAGCCCTGTGCTGGTGTACTGAACCCTAACGACACAGCCCTGTGCTAGTGTACTGAACCCTGCAAACACAGCCCTGTGCTGGTGTACTGAACCCGGCACACACAGCCCTCTGCTGGTGTACTGAACCCGGCACACACAGCCCTGTGGTGGTGCACTGAACGCTGCACACACAGCCCTGTGCTGGTGCACTGAACCCTACACAACAAGCCCTGTGCTGGTGTACTGAACCCGGCACACACAGCCCTGTGCTGGTGTACTGAACCCTGCACACATAGCCCTGTGCTGGTGTACTGTACCCTGCACATACAGCCCTGTGCTGGTGTACTGAACCCCACACACAGCCCTGTGCTGGTGTACTGAACCCCACACGCAGCCGTGTGCTGGTGTACTGAACCCTGCACATAGAGCCCTGTGCTGGTGTACTGAACACTGCACATACAGACCTGTGCTGGTGTACTGAATCCCACACACAGCCCTGTGCTGGTGTACTGAACACTGCACAAGCAGCCTTGTGCTTCTGTACTGAACCCTGCACACACAGCCCTGAGCTGGTGTACTGTGCCAGGGACACACAGCCCTGAGCTGGTATACAGAACACTGCACATACAGCCCTGTGCTGGTGTTCCTGAACCCTGCACACACAGCCCTGTGCTGGTGTACTGAATCCGGCACATACAGCCCTGTGCTGGTGTTACTGCACCCGGCACACACAGCCCTCTGCTGGTGTACTGAACCCAGCATATACAGACATGTACTGGTGTACTAAACACTGCAGATACAGCCCTGTGCTGGTGTTACAGAACCCGGCACATACAGCCCTGTGCTGGAGTTACAGAACCCGGCACATACAGCCCTGTGCTGGTGTTACTGAACCCTGCACAAACAGCCCTGTGCTGGTGTTACTTAACCCGGCACATACAGCCCTGTGCTGGTCTACTGAATCCGGCACATACAGCCCTGTGCTGGTGTACTGTACCCTGCACACACAGCCCTGTGCTGGTCTACTGAACCTGGCACATACAGCCCTGTGCTGGTGTACTGAACCCTGCACACACAGACCTGTGCTGGTGTTATTGTACCCTGCACATACAGCCCTGTGCTGGTGTACTGAACCCTGAACATACAGCCCTGTGCTTGTGTACTGAACCCGGCACACACAGACCTGTGCTGGTGTACTGTACCCTGCGCACTCAGCACTGTGCTGGTGTTACTGTACCCTGCACACACAGCCCTGTGCTGGTGTTAATATACCCTGCACATACAGCCCTGTGCTGGTGTACTGAACACGGCACACAAAGACCTGTGCTGGTGTACTAAACCCGGCAGATACAGCCCTGTGGTGGTGTTACTGAACCCGGCACATACAGCCCTGTGCTGGTGTACTGAACCATGCACACAAACCTGTGCTGGTGTACCGTAACCTGCAGACAGCTGGTGCACTGAACCCGGCACACACAGCCCTGTGCTGGTGTACTGAACACGGCACATACAGCCCTGTGCTGGTACACTGGACCAGGGACACACAGCCCTGTGCTGGTGTACTGAACCCGGCACACACAGCCCTGTGCTGGTGTACTGAACCCTGCACACACAGCCCTGTGCTGGTGTATTGAACCCTGCACAAACAGCCCTGTGCTGGTGTACTGAATCCGGCACACACAGCCGTGTGCTGGTGTACTGAACCCTGCAAATACAGCCCTGTGCTGCTGTACTGAACCCGGCACACACAGCCCTGTGCTGGTGTACTGAACCCTACACACAAAGCCCTGTGCTGGTGTACTGAATACTGCACACACAGCCCTTTGCTGGTGTACTGAACCCAGCACACACAGCCCTGTGCTGGTGTACTGAACCCGGCACACACAGCCCTGTGCTGGTGTACTGAACCCGGCACATACAGCCCTGTGCTAGTGTACTGAACCCTACACACACAGCCCTGTGCTGGTGCAATGAACCCTGCAAACACAGCCCTGTGCTGGTGTACTGAACCCGGCACACACAGCCCTGTGCTGGTTTACTGAACCCTGCACATACTGCCATGTGCTGGTGTACTGAACCCCACACACAGCCCTGTGCTGGTGTACTGAACCCTGCACATACAGCCCTGTGGTGGTAGGCTGAATACTGCACACACAGACCTGTGCTGGTGTACTGATCCCAGCACACACAGCCCTGTGCTGGTGTACTGAACATTGCACATGCAGCCTTGTGCTGGTGTTACTATACCTTGCCCATACAGCCCTGTGCTGGTGTGCTGAACACTGCACACACAGCCCTGTGCTGGTGTACAGAACCCCGCACACACAGCACTGTGCTGGTGTACTGAACCCGGCACAGACAGCCCTGTGCTGGTGTACTAACGCTGCACACACAGCCCTGTGCTGGTGTACTGAACCCTGCACAACAAGCCCTGTGCTGGTGTACTGAACCCGGCACACACAGCCCTGTGCTGGTGTACTGAACCCTGCACACACAGCCCTGTGCTGGTGTACTGTACCCTGCACATACAGCCCTGTGCTGGTGTACTGAACCCCACACACAGCCCTGTGCTAATGTACTGAACCCTGCACACACAGCCCTGTGCTGGTGTAATGAACCCGACACATACAGCCCTGTGCTGGTGTTACTGAACCCGGCACACACAGCCCTGTGCTGGTGTTACTGAACCCGGCACATACAGCCCTGTGCTGGTGTTACTGAACCCTGCACATACAGGCCTGTGCTGGTCTACTGAATCCGGCACATACAGCCCTGTGCTGGTGTACTGAACCCGGCACACACAGCCCTGTGCTGGTGTACTGAACCCTGCACAACAAGCCCTGTGCTGGTGTACTGAACCCCACACACAGCCCTGTGCTGGTGTACTAAACCCTGCACATAGAGCCATGTGCTGGTGTACTGAACACTGCACACACAGACCTGTGCTGGTGTACTGTACCCTGCACACACAGCCCTGTGCTGGTCTACTGAACCCGGCACATACAGGCCTGTGCTGGTGTACTGAACCCGGCACACACAGCCCTGTGCTGGTGTACTGAACCCTGCACACACAGACCTGTGCTGGTGTTATTGCACCCTGCACATACAGCCCTGTGCTGGTGTACTGAACCCTGTACATACAGCCCTGTGCTGGTGTACTGAACCCGGCACACACAGACCTGTGCTCGTGTACTGTACCCTGCACACTCAGCACTGTGCTGGTGTTACTGTACCCTGCACACACAGCCCTGTGCTGGTGTTACTATACCTTGCCCATACAGTCCTGTGCTGGTGTACTGAACCCGGCAGAGACAGCCCTGTGGTGGTGTTACTGAACCCGGCACATACAGCCCTGTGCTGGTGTACTGAACATGGCACATACAGCCCTGTGCTGGTGCACTGGACCAGGGACACACAGCCCTGTGCTGGTGTACTGAACCCGGCACACACAGCCCTGTGCTGGTGTATTGAACCCTGCACACACAGCCCTGTGCTAGTGTATTGAACCCTGCACAAACAGTCCTGTGCTGGTGTACTGAATCCGGCACACACAGCCGTGTGCTGGTGTACTGAACCCTGCACACACAGCCCAGTGCTGGTGTACTGAACCCTGCACACACAGACCTGTGCTGGTGTGCTGAACCCTGCACACACAGACCTGTGCTGGTTTACTGAACACTGCACACACAGCCCTGTGCTGGTGTACTCAACCCTGCACATACAGCCCTGTGCTGGTGTACTGAACCCTGCACATACAGCCCTGTGCTGGTGTACTGAACACTGCGCAAACAGCCCTGTGCTGGTGCACTGAACCTGGCACATACAGCCCTGTGCTGGTGTACTGAACCCTGCAAATACAGCCCTGTGCTGCTGTACTGAACCCGGCACACACAGCCCTGTGCTGGTGTACTGAACCCTACACGCACAGCCCTGTGCTGGTGTACTGAACCCTGCAAACACAGTCCTGTGCTGGTGTACTGAACCCTGCACACACAGCCCTGTGGTGGTGCACTGAACGCTGCACACACAAACCTGTGCTGGTGTACTGAACCCTGCACATACAGCCCTGTGCTGGTGGACTGAACCCAGCACCCACAGCCCTGTGCTGGTGTACAGAACGCTGCACACACAGCCCTGTGCTGGTGTACTGAACCCTGCACAACAAGCCCTGTGCTGGTGTACTGAACCCAGCACCCACAGCCCTGTGCTGGTGTACAGAACGCTGCACACACAGCCCTGTGCTGGTGTACTGAACCCGGCACCCACAGCCCTGTGCTGGTGTACAGAACGCTGCACACACAGCCCTGTGCTGGTGTACTGAACCCTGCACAACAAGCCCTGTGCTGGTGTACTGAACCCAGCAAACACAGCCCTGTGCTGGTGTACTGATCCCTGCACACAAAGCCCTGTGCTGGTGTACTGTACCCTGCACATACAGCCCTGTGCTGGTGTACTGAACCCCACACACAGCCCTGTGCTGGTGTACTGAACATTGCACATGCAGCCTTGTGCTTGTGTACTGAACCCTGCACACACAGCCCTGAGCTGGTGTACTGTGCCAGGGACACACAGCCCTGTGCTGGTCTACTGAACACTGCACATACAGCCCTGTGCTCGTGTTACTGAACCCGGCACACACAGTCCTGTGCTGGTGTACTGAATCTGGCACATACAGCCCTGTGCTGGTGATACTGAACCCGGCACACACAGCCCTGTGCTGGTGTACTGAGCCCAGCACATACAGCCCTGTGCTGGTGTACTGAATCTGGCACATACAGCCCTGTGCTGGTGTTACTGAACCCTGCACACACAGTCCTGTGCTGGTGTACTGAATCTGGCACATACAGCCCTGTGCTGGTGATACTGAACCCGGCACACACAGCCCTGTGCTGGTGTACTGAGCCCAGCACATACAGCCCTGTGCTGGTGTACTGAACACTGCAGACACAGCCCTGTGCTGGTGTTACTAAACCCGGAACACACAGCCCTGTGCTGGTGTTACTGAACCCGGCACATACAGCCCTGTGCTGGTGTTACTGAACCCTGCACACACAGCCCTGTGCTGGTGTACTCAACCCTGCAAATACAGCGCTGTGCTGCTGTACTGAACCCGGCACACATAGCCCTGTGCTGGTGTACTGAACCCTACAGACACAGACCTGTGCTAGTGTACTGAACCCTGCAAACACAGCCCTGTGCTGGTGTACTGAACCCGGCACACACAGCCCTCTGCTGGTGTACTGAACCCGGCACACACAGCCCTGTGGTGGTGCACTGAACGCTGCACAGTCAGACCTGTGCTGGTGTACTGAACCCTGCACACACAGACTTGTGCTGGTGTACTGAACCCTGCACATACTGCCATGTGCTGGTGTACTGAACACCACACACAGCCCTGTGCTGGTGTACTGAACCCAGCACACACAGCCCTGTGCTGGTGTACTGAACCCGGCACACACAGCCCGGTGCTGGTGTACTGAACGCTGCACACACAGCCCTGTGCTGGTGCACTGAACCCTACACAACAAGCCCTGTGCTGGTGTACTGAACCCGGCACACACAGCCCTGTGCTGGTGTACTGAACCCTGCACACATAGCCCTGTGCTGGTGTACTGTACCCTGCACATACAGCCCTGTGCTGGTGTACTGAACCCCACACACAGCCCTGTGCTGGTGTACTGAACCCCACACGCAGCCGTGTGCTGGTGTACTGAACCCTGCACATAGAGCCCTGTGCTGGTGTACTGAACACTGCACATACAGCCCTGTGCTGGTGTACTGAATCCCACACACAGCCCTGTGCTGGTGTACTGAACACTGCACAAGCAGCCTTGTGCTTCTGTACTGAACCCTGCACACACAGCCCTGAGCTGGTGTACTGTGCCAGGGACACACAGCCCTGAGCTGGTATACAGAACACTGCACATACAGCCCTGTGCTGGTGTTACTGAACCCTGCACACACAGCCCTGTGCTGGTGTACTGAATCCGGCACATACAGCCCTGTGCTGGTGTTACTGAACCCGGCACACACAGCCCTCTGCTGGTGTACTGAACCCAGCATATACAGACCTGTACTGGTGTATTAAACACTGCAGATACAGCCCTGTGCTGGTGTTACAGAACCCGGCACATACAGCCCTGTGCTGGAGTTACAGAACCCGGCACATACAGCCCTGTGCTGGTGTTACTGAACCCTGCACAAACAGCCCTGTGCTGGTGTTACTTAACCCGGCACATACAGCCCTGTGCTGGTCTACTGAATCCGGCACATACAGCCCTGTGCTGGTGTACTGTACCCTGCAAACACAGCCCTGTGCTGGTCTACTGAACCTGGCACATACAGCCCTGTGCTGGTGTACTGAACCCTGCACACACAGACCTGTGCTGGTGTTATTGTACCCTGCACATACAGCCCTGTGCTGGTGTACTGAACCCTGAACATACAGCCCTGTGCTTGTGTACTGAACCCGGCACACACAGACCTGTGCTGGTGTACTGTACCCTGCGCACTCAGCACTGTGCTGGTGTTACTGTACCCTGCACACACAGCCCTGTGCTGGTGTTAATATACCCTGCACATACAGCCCTGTGCTGGTGTACTGAACACGGCACACAAAGACCTGTGCTGGTGTATTAAACCCGGCAGATACAGCCCTGTGGTGGTGTTACTGAACCCGGCACATACAGCCCTGTGCTGGTGTACTGAACCATGCACACAAACCTGTGCTGGTGTACCGTACCCTGCAGACAGCTGGTGCACTGAACCCGGCACACACAGCCCTGTGCTGGTGTACTGAACACGGCACATACAGCCCTGTGCTGGTGCACTGGACCAGGGACACACAGCCCTGTGCTGGTTTACTGAACCCGGCACACACAGCCCTGTGCTGGTGTACTGAACCCTGCACACACAGCCCTGTGCTGGTGTACTGAACCCTGCAAATACAGCCCTGTGCTGCTGTACTGAACCCGGCACACACAGCCCTGTGCTGGTGTACTGAACCCTACACACAAAGCCCTGTGCTGGTGTACTGAATACTGCACACACAGCCCTTTGCTGGTGTACTTAACCCAGCACACACAGCCCTGTGCTGGTGTACTGAACCCGGCACACACAGCCCTGTGCTGGTGTACTGAACCCGGCACATACAGCCCTGTGCTAGTGTACTGAACCCTACACACACAGCCCTGTGCTGGTGCAATGAACCCTGCAAACACAGACCTGTGCTGGTGTACTGAACCCGGCACACACAGCCCTGTGCTGGTTTACTGAACCCTGCACATACTGCCATGTGCTGGTGTACTGAACCCCACACACAGCCCTGTGCTGGTGTACTGAACCCTGCACATACAGCCCTGTGGTGGTAGGCTGAATACTGCACACACAGACCTGTGCTGGTGTACTGATCCCAGCACACACAGCCCTGTGCTGGTGTACTGAACCCGGCAAACAGAGCCCTGTGCTGGTGTACTGAACCCCATACACAGCCCTGTGCTGGTGTACTGAACACTGCACATGCAGCCTTGTGCTGGTGTTACTATACCTTGCCCATACAGCCCTGTGCTGGTGTACTGAACACGGCACACAAAGACTTGTGCTGGTGTACTGAACCCGGCAGAGACAGCCCTGTGGTGGTGTTACTGAACCCGGCACATACAGCCCTGTGCTGGTGTACTGAACCATGCACACAAACCTGTGCTGCTGTACCGAACCCGGTACACAGCTGGTGTACTGAACCCGGCACACACAGCCCTGTGCTGGTGTACTGAACATGCCACATACAGCCCTGTGCTGGTGCACTGGACCAGGGACACACAACCCTGTGCTGGTGTACTGAACCCGGCACATACAGCCCTGTGCTGGTGTATTGAACCCTGCACAAACAGTCTTGAGCTGGTGTATTGAACCCTGCACAAACAGTCCTGTGCTGGTGTACTGAATCCGGCACACACAGCCGTGTGCTGGTGTACTGAACACTGCATACACAGCCCTGTGCTGGTGTACTGAACCCTACAGACACAGACCTGTGCTAGTGTACTGAACCCTGCAAACACAGCCCTGTGCTGGTGTACTGAACCCGGCACACACAGCCCTCTGCTGGTGTACTGAACCCGGCACACACAGCCCTGTGGTGGTGCACTGAACGCTGCACAGTCAGACCTGTGCTGGTGTACTGAACCCTGCACACACAGACTTGTGCTGGTGTACTGAACCCTGCACATACTGCCATGTGCTGGTGTACTGAACACCACACACAGCCCTGTGCTGGTGTACTGAACCCAGCACACACAGCCCTGTGCTGGTGTACTGAACCCGGCACACACAGCCCGGTGCTGGTGTACTGAACGCTGCACACACAGCCCTGTGCTGGTGCACTGAACTCTACACAACAAGCCCTGTGCTGGTGTACTGAACCCGGCACACACAGCCCTGTGCTGGTGTACTGAACCCTGCACACATAGCCCTGTGCTGGTGTACTGTACCCTGCACATACAGCCCTGTGCTGGTGTACTGAACCCCACACACAGCCCTGTGCTGGTGTACTGAACCCCACACGCAGCCGTGTGCTGGTGTACTGAACCCTGCACATAGAGCCCTGTGCTGGTGTACTGAACACTGCACATACAGCCCTGTGCTGGTGTACTGAATCCCACACACAGCCCTGTGCTGGTGTACTGAACACTGCACAAGCAGCCTTGTGCTTCTGTACTGAACCCTGCACACACAGCCCTGAGCTGGTGTACTGTGCCAGGGACACACAGTCCTGTGCTGGTGTACTGAATCCGGCACACACAGCCGTGTGCTGGTGTACTGAACACTGCATACACAGCCCTGTGCTGGTGTACTGAACCCTGCACACACAGACCTGTGCTGCTGTGCTGAACCCTGCACACACAGACCTGTGCTGGTTTACTGAACACTGCACACACAGCCCTGTGCTGGTGTACTCAACCCTGCACATACAGCCCTGTGCTGGTGTACTGAACCCTGCACATACAGCCCTGTGCTGGTGTACTGAACACTGCGCAAACAGCCCTGTGCTGGTGCACTGAACCTGGCACATACAGCCCTGTGCTGGTGTACTGAACCCTGCAAACACAGTCCTGTGCTGGTGTACTGAACCCTGCACACACAGCCCTGTGGTGGTGCACTGAACGCTGCACACACAAACCTGTGCTGGTGTACTGAACCCTGCACATACAGCCCTGTGCTGGTGGACTGAACCCTGCACATACAGCCCTTTGCTGGTGTACTGAACCCAGCACACACAGCCCTGTGCTGGTGTACTGAACCCGGCACACACAGCCCTGTGCTGGTGTACTGAACGCTGCACACACAGCTCTGTCCTGGTGTACTGAACCCTGCAATCAAAGCCCTGTGCTGGTGTACTGTACCCGGCACATACAGCCTGTGCTGGTGTACTGAACCCCACACACAGCCCTGTGCTGGTGTACTGAACATTGCACATGCAGCCTTGTGCTTGTGTACTGAACCCTGCACACACAGCCCTGAGCTGGTGTACTGTGCCAGGGACACACAGCCCTGTGCTGGTCTACTGAACACTGCACATACAGCCCTGTGCTGGTGTTACTGAAGCCTGCACACACAGTCCTGTGCTGGTGTACTGAATCTGGCACATACAGCCCTGTGCTGGTGATACTGAACCCGGCACACACAGCCCTGTGCTGGTGTACTGAACACTGCAGACACAGCCCTGTGCTGGTGTTACTGAACCCGGCACAAACAGCCCTGTGCTGGTGTACTCAACCCTGCAAATACAGCGCTGTGCTGCTGTACTGAACCCGGCACACATAGCCCTGTGCTGGTGTACTGAACCCTACTCACACAGCCCTGTGCTGGTGTACTGAACCCTGCAAACACAGCCCTGTGCTGGTGTACTGAACCCGGCACACACAGCCCTCTGCTGGTGTACTGAACCCGGCACACACAGCCCTGTGGTGGTGCACTGAACGCTGCACACTCAGACCTGTGCTGGTGTACTGAACCCTGCACACACAGACTTGTGCTGGTGTACTGATGCCTGCACATACTGCGATGTGCTGGTGTACTGAACACCACACACAGCCCTGTGCTGGTGTACTGAACCCTGCACATACAGCCCTGTGCTGGTGTACTGGACCCAGCACACACAGCCCTGTGCTGGTGTACAGAACCCGGCACACACAGCCCTGTGCTGGTGTACTGACCCCAGCACACACAGCCCTGTGCTGGTGTACTGAACGCTGCACACACAGCCCGGTGCTGGTGTACTGAACGCTGCACACACAGCCCTGTGCTGGTGTACTGAACCCTGCACACACAGCCCTGTGCTGGTGGACTGAACCCGGCACACACAGCCCGGTGCTGGTGTACTGAACGCTGCACACACAGCCCTGTGCTGGTGCACTGAACCCTGCACAACAAGCCCTGTGCTGGTGTACTGAACCCGGCACACACAGCCCTGTGCTGGTGTACTGAACCCTGCACACATAGCCCTGTGCTGGTGTACTGTACCCTGCACATACAGCCCTGTGCTGGTGTACTGAAGCCCACACACAGCCCTGTGCTGGTGTACTGAACACTGCACACACAGCCCTGTGCTGGTGTACTGAACCCCACACGCAGCCGTGTGCTGGTGTACTGAACCCTGCACATAGAGCCCTGTGCTGGTGTACTGAACACTGCACATACAGCCCTGTGCTGGTGTACTGAATCCCACACACAGCCCTGTGCTGGTGTACTGAACACTGCACAAGCAGCCTTGTGCTTCTGTATTGAACCCTGCACACACAGCCCTGAGCTGGTGTACTGTGCCAGGGACACACAACCCATGAGCTGGTATACAGAAAACTGCACATACAGCCCTGTGCTGGTGTTACTGAACCCTGCACACACAGCCCTGTGCTGGTGTACTGAATCCGGCACATACAGCCCTGTGCTGGTGTTAATGAACCCGGCACACACAGCCCTTTCCTGTTGTACTGAACCCAGCATATACAGACCTGTGCTGGTGTACTGAACCCTGCACACACAGACCTGTGCTGGTGTTATTGTACCCTGCACATACAGCCCTGTGCTGGTGTACTGAACCCTGAACATACAGCCCTGTGCTTGTGTACTGAACCCGGCACACACAGACCTGTGCTGGTGTACTGTACCCTGCGCACTCAGCACTGTGCTGGTGTTACTGTACCCTGCACACACAGCCCTGTGCTGGTGTTAATATAACATGAACATACAGCCCTGTGCTGGTGTACTGAACACGGCACACAAAGACCTGTGCTGGTGTACTAAATCCGGCAGCTACAGCCCTGTGGTGGTTTTACTGAACCCGGCACATACAGCCCTGTGCTGGTGTACTGAACCATGCACACACAGCCCTGTGCTGGTATACTGAACCATGCACACACAGCCCTGTGCTGGTGTACTCAACCCTGCACATACAGCCCTTTCTGGTGTACTGAGCCCTGCAAATACAGCCCTGTGCTGCTGTACTGAACCCGGCACACACAGCCCTGTGCTGGTGTACTGAACACGGCACATACAGCCCTGTGCTGGTGCACTGGACCAGGGACACACAGCCCTGTGCTGGTGTACTGAACCCGGCACAAACGGCCCTGTGCTGGCGTACTGAACCCTGCACAAACAGCCCTGTGCTGGTGTACTGAATCCGGCACACACAGCCGTGTGCTGGTGTACTGAACCATGCACACACAGCCCTGTGCTGGTATACTGAACCATGCACACACAGCCCTGTGCTGGTGTACTCAACCCTGCACATACAGCCCTTTCTGGTGTACTGAGCCCTGCAAATACAGCCCTGTGCTGCTGTACTGAACCCGGCACACACAGCCCTGTGCTGGTGTACTGATCCCTACCCACACAGCCCTGTGCTGGTGTACTGAATACTGCACACACAGCCCTTTGCTGGTGTACTGAACCCAGCACACACAGCCCTGTGCTGGTGTACTGAACCCGGCACACACAGCCCTGTGCTGGTGTACTGAACCCGGCACATACAGCCCTGTGCTAGTGTACTGAACCCTGCAAATACAGCACTGTGCTGCTGTACTGAACCCAGCACACACAGCCCTGTGCTGGTGTACTGAACCCGGCACACACAGCCCTGTGCTGGTGTACTGAACCCTACACACACAGCCCTGTGCTGGTGTAATGAACCCAGCAAACACAGCCCTGTGGTGGTGCATTCAACGCTGCACACACAGGCCTGTGCTGGTGTACTGAACCCTGCACACACAGCCCTGTGCTGGTGTTATTGTACCCTGCATATACAGCCTTGTGCTGGTGTACTGAACCCTGAACATAAAGCCCTGTGCTGGTGTACTGAACCAGCACACACAGCCCTGTGCTGGTGTACTGAACCCAGCACATACAGCCCTGTGCTGGTTTACTGAACACTGCACACACTGCCCTGTGATGGTGTTACTAAACACGGCACATACAGCCCTGTGCTGGTGTTGATGTACCCGTCCCATACAGCCCTGTGCTGGTGTTATTGAGCCCTGCACACACAGCCCTGTGCTGGTGTTACTTAACCCGGCACACACAGCCCTGTGCTGGTGTTACTGAACCCGGCACATACAGCCCTTTGCTGGAGTTACTGAGCCCTGCACACACAGCCCTGTGCTGGTGTTACTTAACCCGGCAGATACAGCCCTGTGCTGGTGTTACTGAACCCTGCACACACAGCCCTGTGCTGGTGTTACTTACCCCGGCAAATACGGCCCTGTGCTGGTCTACTGAATCCGGCACACACAGACCTGTGCTGGTGTACTGTACCCTGCACACACAGCCCTCTGCTTGTGTTACTGTACCCTGCACATACAGCCCTGTGCTGGTGTACGGAACCCTGCACACACAGCCCTGTGCTGGTGTACTGAACCCTGCACATAGAGCCCTGTGCTGGTGTACTGAACACTGCACACACAGCCCTGTGCTGGTGTACTGAATCCCACACACAGCCCTGTGCTGATGTACTGAACACTGCACATGCAGCCCTGTGCTTGTGTACTGAACCCTACACACACAGCCCTGTGCTAGTGGACTGTGCCAGGGACACACAGCCCTGTGCTGGTATACTGAACGCTGCACACACAGCCCTCTGTTGGTGTTACTGAACCCGGCACATACAGCCCTCTGCTGGTGTACTGAACCCTGCACACACAGGCCTGTGCTGGTGTTATTGTACCCTGCACATACAGCCCTGTGCTGGTGTACTGAACCCAGAACATACAGCCCTGTGCTGGTGTACTGAACACAGCACATACAGCCCTGTGCTGGTGTACTGAACACTGCACACACAGCCCTGTGCTGGTGTTAATAAACACGGCACATACAGCCATGTGCTGGTGTTACTGAACCCGGCACATACAGCCCTGTGCAGTTGTTACTGAGCCCTGCACACACAGCCCTGTGCTGGTGTTACTTAACCCGGCACATACAGCCCTGTGCTGGTCTACTGAATCCGGCACATACAGCCCTGTGCTGGTACACTGAACACTGCACATACAGCCCTGTGCTGATGTTACTGAACCCGGCACATACAGCCCTGTGCTGGTGTTACTGAAACCTGCAATCACAGCCCTGTGCTGGTGTTACTGAACCCGGCACATACAGACCTGTGCTGGTGTGCTGAACCCGGCACACACAGACCTGTGCTGGTGTTATTGTACCCTACACATACAGCCCTGTGCTGGTGTACTGAACCCTGAACATACAGCCCTGTGCTGGTGTACTGAACCCGGCATACACAGACCTGTGCTGGTGTAATGTACCCTGCACACACAGCGCTGTGCTGGTGTTACTGTACCCTGCACACACAGCCCTGTGCTGGTGTTACTGTACCCTGCACATACAGCCCTGTGCTGGTGTACTGAACACAGCACACACAGACCTGTGCAGTTGTATTGAACCCGGGACATACAGCCCTGTGGTGGTTTTGCTGAACCCGGCACATTCAGCCCTGTGCTGGTGAACTGAACCCTGCACATACAGCCCTTTGCTGGTGTACTGAATCCGGCACACACAGCCGTGTGCTGGTGTACTGAACACGGCACACACAGCCCTGTGCTGGTGTACTGAACCTTGCAAACACAGCCCTGTGCTGGTGCACTGAACCCGCCACATAAAGCCCTGTGCTGGTCTACTGAATACCAAATACAGCCCTGTGCTGGTGTACTGAACACTGGTCACACAGCCCTGTGCTGGTGTTACTAAACCCGGCACATACAGCCCTGTGCTGGTGTTACTGAACCCTGCACACACAGACCTGTGATGGTGTTACTTAACCCGGCACATACAGCCCTGTGCTGGTGTTACTGAACCCGGCACATACAGCCCTTTGCTGGAGTTACTGAGCCCTGCACACACAGCCCTGTGCTGGTGTTACTTAGCCCGATAAATACAGCCCTGTGCTGGTCTACTAAATCCGGCACATACAGCCCTGTGCTGGTGTACTGAACCCGGCACATACATCCCTGTGCTGGTGTTACTGAATCTGGCACACACAGCCCTGTGCTGGTGTTATTGTACCCTGCATATACAGCCTTGTGCTGGTGTACTGAACCCTGAACATAAAGCCCTGTGCTGGTGTACTGAACGCAGCACATACAGCCCTGTGCTGGTTTACTGAACACTGCACACACAGCCCTGTGCTGGTGTTACTAAACCCGGCACATAGAGCCCTGTGCTGGTGTTATTGAGCCCTGCACACACAGCCCTGTGCTGGTGTACTGAACCCTGCACATAGAGCCCTGTGCTGGTGTACTGAACACTGCACACACAGCCCTTTGCTGGTGTACTGAATCCCAAACACAGCCCTGTGCTTGTGTACTGAACCCCGCACACACAGCCCTGTGCTGGTGGACTGTGCCAGGGACACACAGCCCTGTGCTGGTATACTGAACGCTGCACATACAGCCCTGTGCTGGTGTTACTGAACCCTGCATGCACAGGCCTGTGCTGGTGTTATTAACCCGGCACATACAGCCCTGTGCTGGTGTTACTGAACCCTGCACACACAGCCCTGTGCAGGTGTTACTGAACCCGGCACAAACAGCCCTGTGCTGGTCTATTGAATCCGGCACATAAATCCCTGTGCTGGTGTTACTGAATCCGGCACACACAGCCTGTGTTGGTGTTACTGAACCTGGCACATACAGCCCTCTGCTGGTGTACTGAACCCTGCACACAGAGACCTGTGCTGGTGTTATTGTACCCTGCACATACAGCCATGTGCTGGTGTACTGAACCCTGAACATACAGCCCTGTGCTGGTGTACTTAACCCGGCATACACAGCCCTGTGCTGGTGTACTGAACCCAACACATACAGCCCTGTGCTGGTGTACTGAACACTGCACACACAGCCCTGTGATGTTGTTACTAAACACGGCACATACAGCCCTGTGCTGGTGTTACTGAGCCCTGCACACACAGCCCTGTGCTGGTGTTACTTAACCTGGCAGATACAGCCCTGTGCTGGTTTTACTGAACCCGGCACATACAGCCCTGTGCTGGTGTTACTTAACCTGGCACATACAGCCCTGTGCTGGTGTTACTGAACCCGGCACATACAGCCCTGTGCTGGTGTACTGAACCCTGAACATACAGCCCTGTGCAGGTATACTGAACACTGCACATACAGCCCTGTGCTGGTGTTACTGAACACTGCACACACAGCCCTGTGCTGGTGTTACTAAACCCAGCACATACAGCCCTGTGCTGGTGTTACTGAACCTGGCACACACATCCCTGTGCTGGTGTTACTGAATCCGACACACACATCCCTGTGCTGGTGTTACTGAATCCGGCACAAACAGCCCTGTGCTGGTGTACTGAACCCTGCACACACAGACCTGTGCTGGTGTTATTGTACCCTGCACGTACAGCCCTGTGCTGGTGTACTGAACCCGGAACACACAGACCTGTGCTGGTGTACTGTACCCTGCACACACAGCCCTGTGCTGGTGTTACTGTACCCTGCACACACAGCCCTGAGCTGGTGTTACTGTACCCTGCACATAGAGCCCTGTGCTGGTGTGCTGAACACGACACACACAGACCTGTGCTGGTGTACTGAATTCGGCACATACAGCCCTGTGGTGGTTTTACTGAACCCGGCACATTCAGTCCTGTGCTGCTGTGCTGAACCATGCACACAATCCTGTGCTGGTGTACTGAACCCTGCACAAAGCTGGTGTACTGGACCCGGCACACACAGACCTGTTCTGATGTACTGTACCCTGCACACACAGCCCTGTGCTGGTGTTACTGTACTCTGCACATACATCCCTGTGCTGGTGTAATGAACACGGCACACACAGACCTGTGCTGGTGTACTGAACCCGGCACATACATCCCTGTGGTTTTTTTACTGAACCCGGCACATTCAGCCCTGTGCTGGTGCACTGAACCATGCACACAAACCTGTGCTGCTGTACTGAACCCTGCACACAGCTGGTGTACTGACCCCGGCACACACAGCCCTGTGCTGGTGCACTGAACCCTGCACACACAGCCCTGTGCTGGTGTACTCAACCCTGCACATACAGCCCTTTGCTGGTTTACTGAATCCGGCACACACAGCCGTGTGCTGGTGTACTGAACCCGGCACACACAGCCCTGTGCTGGTGTACTGAACCCTGCACACACAGCCCTGTGCTGGTGCACTGATCCCGGCACATAAATCCCTGTGCTGGTGTACTGAATCCCACATACAGCCCTGTGCTGGTGTACTGAACACTGCACACAGCCCTTTGCTGGTGTACTGAACCCTGCACATACAGTCCTGTGCTGGTGTACTGAACCCTGCAAATAAAGCCCTGTGCTGGTGTACTGAACCCGGCACACACAGCCCTGTGCTGGTGTTACTGAACCCTGCACACACAGCCCTGTGCTGGTGTACTGAACACTGCACATTCAGCCCTGTGCTGGTGTTACTGAACCCTGCACACACAGCCCTGTGCTGGTGTACTGAACACTGCACACACAGCCCTGTGCTGGTGTTACTAAACCCAGCATATACAGCCCTGTGCTTGTGTTACTGAACCCGGCACATACAGCCCTGTGCTGGTGTTACTTCACCCGGCACATACAGCCCTGTGCTGGTGTACTGAACCCAGCACATACAGCCCTGTCCTGTTGTACTGAACCCGGCACACACAGACCTGTGCTGGTGTACTGTACCCTGCACACACAGCCCCCTGCTGGTGTTACTATACCCTGCACACACAGCCCTGTGCTCGTGTTACTGTACCCAGCACATACAGCCCTGTGCTGGTGTACTGACCCGTGCACACACAGCCCTGTGCTGGTGCACTGAACCCTGCACACACAGACCTGTGCTGGTGTTATTGTACCCTGCACATACAGCCCTGTGCTGGTGTACTGAACCCGGCTCACACAGACCTGTGCTGGTGTACTGTACCCTGCACACACAGCCCTGTGGTGGTGTTACTGAACCCGGCACATACAGCCCTGTGCTGGTGTACGGAACCATGCACACAAACCTGTGCTGGTGTACTGAACACGGCACGCACAGACCTGTGCTGGTGTACTGTACCCTGCACACACAGCCCTGTGCTGGTGTTATTGTACCCTGCACATACAGCCATGTGCTGGTGTACTGAACCCTGAACATACAGCCCTGTGCTGGTGTACTTAACCCGGCATACACAGCCCTGTGCTGGTGTACTGAACCCAACACATACAGCCCTGTGCTGGTGTACTGAACACTGCACACACAGCCCTGTGATGTTGTTACTAAACACGGCACATACAGCCCTGTGCTGGTGTTACTGAGCCCTGCACACACAGCCCTGTGCTGGTGTTACTTAACCTGGCAGATACAGCCCTGTGCTGGTTTTACTGAACCCGGCACATACAGCCCTGTGCTGGTGTTACTTAACCTGGCACATACAGCCCTGTGCTGGTGTTACTGAACCCGGCACATACAGCCCTGTGCTGGTGTACTGAACCCTGAGCATACAGCCCTGTGCAGGTATACTGAACACTGCACATACAGCCCTGTGCTGGTGTTACTGAACACTGCACACACAGCCCTGTGCTGGTGTTACTAAACCCAGCACATACAGCCCTGTGCTGGTGTTACTGAACCTGGCACACACATCCCTGTGCTGGTGTTACTGAATCCGACACACACATCCCTGTGCTGGTGTTACTGAATCCGGCACAAACAGCCCTGTGCTGGTGTACTGAACCCTGCACACACAGACCTGTGCTGGTGTTATTGTACCCTGCACGTACAGCCCTGTGCTGGTGTACTGAACCCGGAACACACAGACCTGTGCTGGTGTACTGTACCCTGCACACACAGCCCTGTGCTGGTGTTACTGTACCCTGCACACACAGCCCTGAGCTGGTGTTACTGTACCCTGCACATAGAGCCCTGTGCTGGTGTGCTGAACACGACACACACAGACCTGTGCTGGTGTACTGAACTCGGCACATACAGCCCTGTGGTGGTTTTACTGAACCCGGCACATTCAGTCCTGTGCTGCTGTGCTGAACCATGCACACAATCCTGTGCTGGTGTACTGAACCCTGCACAAAGCTGGTGTACTGGACCCGGCACACACAGACCTGTTCTGATGTACTGTACCCTGCACACACAGCCCTGTGCTGGTGTTACTGTACTCTGCACATACATCCCTGTGCTGGTGTAATGAACACGGCACACACAGACCTGTGCTGGTGTACTGAACCCGGCACATACAGCCCTGTGGTTTTTTTACTGAACCCGGCACATTCAGCCCTGTGCTGGTGCACTGAACCATGCACACAAACCTGTGCTGCTGTACTGAACCCTGCACACAGCTGGTGTACTGACCCCGGCACACACAGCCCTGTGCTGGTGCACTGAACCCTGCACACACAGCCCTGTGCTGGTGTACTCAACCCTGCACATACAGCCCTTTGCTGGTTTACTGAATCCGGCACACACAGCCGTGTGCTGGTGTACTGAACCCGGCACACACAGCCCTGTGCTGGTGTACTGAACCCTGCACACACAGCCCTGTGCTGGTGCACTGATCCCGGCACATAAATCCCTGTGCTGGTGTACTGAATCCCACATACAGCCCTGTGCTGGTGTACTGAACACTGCACACAGCCCTTTGCTGGTGTACTGAACCCTGCACATACAGTCCTGTGCTGGTGTACTGAACCCTGCAAATAAAGCCCTGTGCTGGTGTACTGAACCCGGCACACACAGCCCTGTGCTGGTGTTACTGAACCCTGCACACACAGCCCTGTGCTGGTGTACTGAACACTGCACATTCAGCCATGTGCTGGTGTTACTGAACCCTGCACACACAGCCCTGTGCTGGTGTACTGAACACTGCACACACAGCCCTGTGCTGGTGTTACTAAACCCAGCATATACAGCCCTGTGCTTGTGTTACTGAACCCGGCACATACAGCCCTGTGCTGGTGTTACTTCACCCGGCACATACAGCCCTGTGCTGGTGTACTGAACCCAGCACATACAGCCCTGTCCTGTTGTACTGAACCCGGCACACACAGACCTGTGCTGGTGTACTGTACCCTGCACACACAGCCCCCTGCTGGTGTTACTATACCCTGCACACACAGCCCTGTGCTCGTGTTACTGTACCCAGCACATACAGCCCTGTGCTGGTGTACTGACCCGTGCACACACAGCCCTGTGCTGGTGCACTGAACCCTGCACACACAGACCTGTGCTGGTGTTATTGTACCCTGCACATACAGCCCTGTGCTGGTGTACTGAACCCGGCTCACACAGACCTGTGCTGGTGTACTGTACCCTGCACACACAGCCCTGTGGTGGTGTTACTGAACCCGGCACATACAGCCCTGTGCTGGTGTACGGAACCATGCACACAAACCTGTGCTGGTGTACTGAACACGGCACGCACAGACCTGTGCTGGTGCACTGTACCCTGCACACACAGCCCTGTGCTGGTGTTACTGTACCCTGCACACACAGCCCTGTGCTGGTGTTACTGTACCCTGCACATACAGCCCTGTGCTGGTGTTCTGAACACGGCACATACAGCCCTGTGCTGGTGTACTAAACCAAGGACACACAGCCCTGTGCTGGTGTACTGAACCCGGCACACACAGCCCTGTGCTGGTGTTACTGAACCCGGCACACACAGCCCTGTGCTGGTGTACTGAACCCTGCACACACAGACCAGTGCTGGTGTTATTGTACCCTGCACATACAGCCCTGTGCTGGTGTACTGAACCCTGAACATACAGCCCTGTGCTGGTGTACTGAACCCTGCACACACAGCCCTGTGCTGGTGTTACTGTACCCTGCACACACAGCCTTGTGCTGGTGTTACTGTACCCTGCACATACAGCCCTGTGCTGGTGTACTGAACCCTGCACACACAGACATGTGCTGGTGTTATTGAACCCTGCACACACAGCCCTGTGCTGGTGTACTGAACCCTGAACATACAGCCCTGTGCTGGTGTACTGAACTCGGCACACACAGCCCTGTGCTGGTGTTAATGAACCCAGCACATACAGCCCTGTGCTGGTGTTACTTAAACCGGCACACACAGCCCTGTGCAGGTGTTGCTATACCCGGCACGTACAGCTCTGTGCTGGTGTTACTGAACCCGGCACATACAGCCCTGTGCTGGTGTTACTGAGCCCTGCACACACAGCCCTGTGCTGGTGTTACTTAATCCGGCACATGCAGCCCTGTGCTGGTGTTACTGAACCCGGCACATACAGCCCTGTGCTGGTGTTACTTAACCCGGCACATACAGCCCTGTGCTGGTGTTACTGAACCCGGCACACACTGCCCTGTGCTGGAGTTACTAAACCCGGCACATACAGCCCTGTGCTGGTCTACTGAACCCTGCACACACAGACCTGTGCTGGTGTTATTGTACCCTGCACACACAGCCCTGTGCTGATGTTACTGTACGCTGCACATACAGCCCTGTGCTGGTGTACTGAACCCGGCTCACACAGACCTGTGCTGGTGTACTGTACCCTGCACACACAGGCCTGTGCTGGTGTTATTGTACCCTGCACATACAGCCCTGTGCTGGTGTACTGAACCCTGAACATACAGCCCTGTGCTGGTGTACTGAACCCGGCACACACAGCCCTGTGCTGGTGTACTGAACACAGCACATACAGCCCTGTGCTGGTGTACTGAACACTGCACACACAGCCCTGTGCTGGTGTTAATAAACACGGCACATACAGCCATGTGCTGGTGTTACTGAACCCGGCACATACAGCCCTGTGCAGTTGTTACTGAGCCCTGCACACACAGCCCTGTGCTGGTGTTACTGAACCCGGCACATACAGCCCTGTGCTGGTGTTACTGAACCCTGCACACACTGCCCTGTGCTGGTGTTACTGAACCCGGCACATACAGCCCTGTGCTGGTCTACTGAATCCGGCACATACAGCCCTGTGTTGGTGTTACTGAACCCGGCACATACAGCCCTGTGCTGGTCTACTGAACCCTGCACACACAAAATTGTGCTGGTGTTATTGTACCCTGCACATACAGCCCTGTGCTGGTGTACTGAACCCGGCTCACACAGACCTGTGCTGGTGTACTGTACCCTGCACACACAGCCCTGTGGTGGTGTTACTGAACCCGGCACATACAGCCCTGTGCTGGTGTACGGAACCATGCACACAAACCTGTGCTGGTGTACTGAACACGGCACGCACAGACCTGTGCTGGTGAACTGTATCCTGCACACACAGCCCTGTGCTGGTGTTACTGTACCCTGCACACACAGCCCTGTGCTGGTGTTACTGTACCCTGCACATACAGCCCTGTGCTGGTGTACTGAACACGGCACATACAGCCCTGTGCTGGTGTACTAAACCAGGGACACACAGCCCTGTGCTGGTGTACTGAACCCGGCACACACAGCCCTGTTCTGGTGTTACTGAACCCGGCACACACAGCCCTGTGCTGGTGTACTGAACCCTGCACACACAGACCAGTGCTGGTGTTATTGTACCCTGCACATACAGCCCTGTGCTGGTGTACTGAACCCTGAACATACAGCCCTGTGCTGGTGTACTGAACCCTGCACACACAGCCCTGTGCTGGTGTTACTGTACCCTGCCCACACAGCCTTGTGCTGGTGTTACTGTACCCTGCACATACAGCCCTGTGCTGGTGTACTGAACCCTGCACACACAGACATGTGCTGGTGTTATTGTACCCTGCACATACAGCCCTGTGCTGGTGTACTGAACCCTGAACATACAGCCCTGTGCTGGTGTACTGAACCAGGCACACACAGCCCTGTGCCGATGTACTGAACCCAGCACATACAGCCCTGTGCTGGTGTACTGAACACTGCACACACAGCCCTGTGCTGGTGTTAATAAACACGGCACATACAGCCATGTGCTGGTGTTACTGAACCCGGCACATATAGCCCTCTGCTGGTGTACTGAACCCTGCACACACAGGCCTGTGTTGGTGTTACTGAACCCGGCACATATAGCCCTCTGCTGGTGTACTGAACCCTGCACACACAGGCCTGTGCTGGTGTTATTGTACCCTGCACATACAGCCCTGTGCTGGTGTACTGAACCCTGAACATACAGCCCTGTGCTGGTGTACTGAACCCGGCACACACAGCCCTGTGCTGGTGTACTGAACACAGCACATACAGCCCTGTGCTGGTGTACTGAACACTGCACACACAGCCCTGTGCTGGTGTTAATAAACACGGCACATACAGCCATGTGCTGGTGTTACTGAACCCAGCACATACAGCCCTGTGCAGTTGTTACTGAGCCCTGCACACACATCCCTGTGCTGGTGTTACTTAACCCGGCACATACAGCCCTGTGCTGGTCTACTGAATCCGGCACATACAGCCCTGTGCTGGTACACTGAACACTGCACATACAGACCTGTGCTGGTGTACTGAAGCCGGCACACACAGACCTGTGCTGGTGTTATTGTACCCGACACATACAGCCCTGTGCTGGTGTACTGAACCCTGAACAAAAAGCCCTGTGCTGGTGTACTGAACCCAGCATACACAGACCTGTGCTGGTGTACTGTACCCTGCACACACAGCCCTGTGCTGGTGTTACTGTACCCTGCACATACAGCCCTGTGCTGGTGTACTGAACACAGCACACACAGACCTGTGCAGGTGTATTGAACCCGGCACATACAGCCCTGTGGTGGTTTTGCTGAACCCGGCACATTCAGCCCTGTGCTGGTGTACTGAACACGGCACACACAGCCCTGTGCTGCTGAACGGAACCCTGCACACATAGCCCTGTGCTGGTGTCCTCGACCCTGCACATACAGCCCTTTGCTGGTGTACTGAATCCGGCACTCACAGCCGTGTGCTGGTGTACTGAACCCGGCACACACAGCCCTGTGCTGGTGTACTGAACCTTGCAAACACAGCCCTGTGCTGGTGCACTGAACCCGCCACATAAAGCCCTGTACTGGTGTACTGAACACTGGTCACATAGCACTGTGCTGGTGTTACTGAACCCTGCACACACAGACCTGTGATGGTGTTACTTAACCCGGCACACACAGCCCTGTGCTGGTGTTACTGAACCCGGCACATACAGCCCTTTGCTGGAGTTACTGAGCCCTGCACACACAGCCCTGTGCTGGTGTTACTTAACCCGGCAGATACAGCCCTGTGCTGGTGTTACTGAACCCTGCACACACAGCCCTGTGCTGGTGTTACTTAACCCGGCCAATACGGCCCTGTGCTGGTCTTCTGATTCCGGCACACACAGACCTGTGCTGGTGCACTGTACCCTGCACACACAGCCCTCTGCTTGTGTTACTGTACCCTGCACATACAGCCCTGTGCTGGTGTACGGAACCCTGCACACACAGCCCTGTGCTGGTGTACTGAACCCTGCACATAGAGCCCTGTGCTGGTGTACTGAACACTGCAGACACAGCCCTGTGCTGGTGTACTGAATCCCACACACAGCCCTGTGCTGATGTACTGAACACTGCACATGCAGCCCTGTGCTTGTGTACTGAACCTTGCACACACAGCCCTGTGCTAGTGGACTGTGCCAGGGACACACAGCCCTGTGCTGGTATACTGAATGCTGCAAACACAGCCCTGTGTTGGTGTTACTGAACCCGGCACATACAGCCCTCTGCTGGTGTACTGAACCCTGCACACACAGGCCTGTGCTGGTGTTATTGTACCCTGCACATACAGCCCTGTGCTGGTGTTACTAAACCCGGCACATACAGCCCTGTGCTGGTGTTACTGAACCCTGCACACACAGACCTGTGATGGTGTTACTTAACCCGGCACATACAGCCCTGTGCTGGTGTTACTTAAACGGCACACACAGCTCTGTGCTGGTGTTACTGAACCCGGCACATACAGCCCTTTGCTGGAGTTACTGAGCCCTGCACACAGAGCCCTGTGCTGGTGTTACTTAACCCGGCCAATACGGCCCTGTGCTGGTCTACTGAATCCGGCACACACAGACCTGTGCTGGTGTACTGTACCCTGCACACACAGCCCTCTGCTTGTGTTGCTGTACCCTGCACATACAGCCCTGTGCTGGTGTACGGAACCCTGCACACACAGCCCTGTGCTGGTGTACTGAACCCTGCACATACAGCCCTGTGCTGGTGTACTGAACCCGGCACACACAGCCCTGTGCTGGTGTACTGAACACAGCACATACAGCCCTGTGCTGGTGTACTGAACACAGCACACACAGCCCTGTGCTGGTGTTAATAAACACGGCACATACAGCCATGTGCTGCTGTTACTGAACCCGGCACATACAGCCCTGTGCAGTTGTTACTGAGCCCTGCACACACAGCCCTGTGCTGGTGTTACTTAACCCGGCACATACAGCCCTGTGCTGGTCTACTGAATCCGGCACATACAGCCCTGTGCTGGTACACTGAACACTGCACATACAGCCCTGTGCTGATGTTACTGAACCCGGCACATACAGCCCTGTGCTGGTGTTACTGAAACCTGCAATCACAGCCCTGTGCTGGTGTTACTGAACCCGGCACATACAGACCTGTGCTGGTGTACTGAACCCGGCACACACAGACCTGTGCTGGTGTTATTGTATCCTACACATACAGCCCTGTGCTGGTGTACTGAACCCTGAACATACAGCCCTGTGCTGGTGTACTGAACCCGGCATACACAGACCTGTGCTGGTGTACTGTACCCTGCACACACAGCCCTGTGCTGGTGTTACTGTACCCTGCACACACAGCCCTGTGCTGGTGTTACTGTACCCTGCACATACAGCCCTGTGCTGGTGTACTGAACACAGCACACACAGGCCTGTGCAGGTGTATTGAACCCGGCACATACAGCCCTGTGGTGGTTTTACTGAACCCGGCACATTCAGCCCTGTGCTGGTGTACTGAACATGGCACACACAGCCCTGTGCTGGTGAACTGAACCCTGCACACATAGCCCTGTGCTGGTGTACTCGACCCTGCACATACAGCCCTTTGCTGGTGTACTGAATCCGGCACTCACAGCCGTGTGCTGGTGTACTGAACCCGGCACACACAGCCCTGTGCTGGTGTACTGAACCTTGCAAACACAGCCCTGTGCTGGTGCACTGAACCCGCCACATAAAGCCCTGTGCTGGTCTACTGAATCCCAAATACAGCCCTGTGCTGGTGTACTGAACACTGGTCACATAGCACTGTGCTGGTGTTACTAAACCCGGCACATACAGCCCTGTGCTGGTGTTACTGAACCCTGCACACACAGAACTGTGATGGTGTTATTTAACCCGGCACATACAGCCCAGTGCTGGTCGGCTGAATCCGGCACACACAGCCCTCTGCTTGTGTTGCTGTACCCTGCACACACAGCCCTGTGCTGGTGTTACTGTACCCTACACATACAGCCCTGTGCTGGTGTACTGAACACTGCACACACAGCCCTGTGCTGGTGTACTGAATCCCAAACACAGCCCTGTGCTGGTGTACTGAACGCTGCACATACAGCCCTGTGCTGGTGTTACTGAAACCTGCACACACAGCCCTGTGCTGGTGTTATTAACCCGGCACATACAGCCCTGTGCTGGTGTTACTGAACCCGGCACATACAGCCCTGTGCTGGTGTTACTGAACCCTGCACACACAGCCCTGTGCAGGTGTTACTGAACCCGGCACAAACAGCCCTGTGCTGGTCTATTGAATCCGGCACATAAATCCCTGTGCTGGTGTACTGTACCCGGCACATAAATCCCTGTGCTGGTGTTATTGAATCCGGCACACACAGCCTGAGTTGGTGTTACTGAACCCGGCACATACAGCCCTCTGCTGGTGTACTGAACCCTGCACACAGAGACTTGTGCTGGTGTTATTGTACCCTGCACATACAGCCCTGTGCTGGTGTACTGAACCCTGAACATACAGCCCTGTGCTGGTGTACTTAACCCGGCATACACAGCCCTGTGCTGGTGTACTGAACCCAGCACATACAGCCCTGTGCTGGTGTACTGAACACTGCACACACAGCCCTGTGATGTTGTTACTAAACACGGTGCATACAGCCCTGTGCTGGTGTTACTGAGCCCTGCACACACAGCCCTGTGCTGGTGTTACTTAACCAGGCAGATACAGCCCTGTGCTGGTTTTACTGAACCCGGCACATACAGCCCTGTGCTGGTGTTACTTAACCTGGCACATACAGCCCTGTGCTGGTGTTACTGAACCCTGCACACACAGCCCTGTGCTGGTGTTACTAAACCCGGCACATACAGCCCTGTGCTGGTGTTACTGAACCTGGCACACACATCCCTGTGCTGGTGTTACTGAATCCGACACGCACATCCCTGTGCTGGTGTTACTGAATCCGGCACACACAGCCCTGTGCTGGTGTACTGAACCCTGCACACACAGACCTGTGCTGGTGTTATTGTACCCGGCACATACAGCCCTGTGCTGGTGTCCTGAACCCGGAACACACAGACCTGTGCTGGTGTACTGTACCCTGCCCACACAGCCCTGTGCTGGTGTTACTGTACCCTGCACACACAGCCCTGAGCTGGTGTTACTGTACCCTGCACATAGAGCCCTGTGCTGGTGTGCTGAACATGACACACACAGACCTGTGCTGGTGTACTGAACTCGGCACATACAGCCCTGTGGTGGTTTTACTGAACCCGGCACACTCAGTCCTGTGCTGCTGTGCTGAACCATGCACACAATCCTGTGCTGGTGTACTGAACCCTGCACAAAGCTGGTGTACTGGACCCGGCACACAAAGACCTGTTCTGGTGTACTGTACCCTGCACACAAGCCCTGTGCTGGTGTTACTGTACCCTGCACACACAGCACTGTGCTGGTGTTACTGTACTCTGCACATACAGACCTGTGCTGGTGTAATGAACACGGCACACACAGACCTGTGCTGGTGTACTGAACCCGGCACATACAGCCCTGTGGTTTTTTTACTGAACCCGGCACATTCAGCCCTGTGCTGGTGTACTGAACCATGCACACAAACCTGTGCTGCTGTACTGAACCCTGCACATACAGCCCTATTCTGGTGTTACTGAGCTCTGCACACACAGCCCTGTGCTTGTGTTACTGAACCCGGCACATACAGCCCTGTGCTGGTGTACGGAACCCTGCACACACAGCCCTGTGCTGGTGTACAGAACCCTGCACATAGAGCCCTGTGCTGGTGTACTGAACACTGCAGACACAGCCCTGTGCTGGTGTACTGAATCCCACACACAGCCCTGTGCTGATGTACTGAACACTGCACATGCAGCCCTGTGCTTGTGTACTGAACCTTGCACACACAGCCCTGTGCTAGTGGACTGTGCCAGGGACACACAGCCCTGTGCTGGTATACTGAATGCTGCAAACACAGCCCTGTGTTGGTGTTACTGAACCCGGCACATACAGCCCTCTGCTGGTGTACTGAACCCTGCACACACAGGCCTGTGCTGGTGTTATTGTACCCTGCACATACAGCCCTGTGCTGGTGTTACTAAACCCGGCACATACAGCCCTGTGCTGGTGTTACTGAACCCTGCACACACAGACCTGTGATGGTGTTACTTAACCCGGCACATACAGCCCTGTGCTGGTGTTACTTAAACGGCACACACAGCCCTGTGCTGGTGTTACTGAACCCGGCACATACAGCCCTTTGCTGGAGTTACTGAGCCCTGCACACAGAGCCCTGTGCTGGTGTTACTTAACCCGGCCAATACGGCCCTGTGCTGGTCTACTGAATCCGGCACACACAGACCTGTGCTGGTGTACTGTACCCTGCACACACAGCCCTCTGCTTGTGTTGCTGTACCCTGCACATACAGCCCTGTGCTGGTGTACGGAACCCTGCACACACAGCCCTGTGCTGGTGTACTGAACCCTGCACATACAGCCCTGTGCTGGTGTACTGAACCCGGCACACACAGCCCTGTGCTGGTGTACTGAACACAGCACATACAGCCCTGTGCTGGTGTACTGAACACAGCACACACAGCCCTGTGCTGGTGTTAATAAACACGGCACATACAGCCATGTGCTGCTGTTACTGAACCCGGCACATACAGCCCTGTGCAGTTGTTACTGAGCCCTGCACACACAGCCCTGTGCTGGTGTTACTTAACCCGGCACATACAGCCCTGTGCTGGTCTACTGAATCCGGCACATACAGCCCTGTGCTGGTACACTGAACACTGCACATACAGCCCTGTGCTGATGTTACTGAACCCGGCACATACAGCCCTGTGCTGGTGTTACTGAAACCTGCAATCACAGCCCTGTGCTGGTGTTACTGAACCCGGCACATACAGACCTGTGCTGGTGTACTGAACCCGGCACACACAGACCTGTGCTGGTGTTATTGTATCCTACACATACAGCCCTGTGCTGGTGTACTGAACCCAGCACATACAGCCCTGTGCTGGTGTACTGAACACTGCACACACAGCCCTGTGATGTTGTTACTAAACACGGTGCATACAGCCCTGTGCTGGTGTTACTGAGCCCTGCACACACAGCCCTGTGCTGGTGTTACTTAACCAGGCAGATACAGCCCTGTGCTGGTTTTACTGAACCCGGCACATACAGCCCTGTGCTGGTGTTACTTAACCTGGCACATACAGCCCTGTGCTGGTGTTACTGAACCCTGCACACACAGCCCTGTGCTGGTGTTACTAAACCCGGCACATACAGCCCTGTGCTGGTGTTACTGAACCTGGCACACACATCCCTGTGCTGGTGTTACTGAATCCGACACGCACATCCCTGTGCTGGTGTTACTGAATCCGGCACACACAGCCCTGTGCTGGTGTACTGAACCCTGCACACACAGACCTGTGCTGGTGTTATTGTACCCGGCACATACAGCCCTGTGCTGGTGTCCTGAACCCGGAACACACAGACCTGTGCTGGTGTACTGTACCCTGCCCACACAGCCCTGTGCTGGTGTTACTGTACCCTGCACACACAGCCCTGAGCTGGTGTTACTGTACCCTGCACATAGAGCCCTGTGCTGGTGTGCTGAACATGACACACACAGACCTGTGCTGGTGTACTGAACTCGGCACATACAGCCCTGTGGTGGTTTTACTGAACCCGGCACACTCAGTCCTGTGCTGCTGTGCTGAACCATGCACACAATCCTGTGCTGGTGTACTGAACCCTGCACAAAGCTGGTGTACTGGACCCGGCACACAAAGACCTGTTCTGGTGTACTGTACCCTGCACACAAGCCCTGTGCTGGTGTTACTGTACCCTGCACACACAGCCCTGTGCTGGTGTTACTGTACTCTGCACATACAGACCTGTGCTGGTGTAATGAACACGGCACACACAGACCTGTGCTGGTGTACTGAACCCGGCACATACAGCCCTGTGGTTTTTTTACTGAACCCGGCACATTCAGCCCTGTGCTGGTGTACTGAACCATGCACACAAACCTGTGCTGCTGTACTGAACCCTGCACATACAGCCCTATTCTGGTGTTACTGAGCTCTGCACACACAGCCCTGTGCTTGTGTTACTGAACCCGGCACATACAGCCCTGTGCTGGTGTACGGAACCCTGCACACACAGCCCTGTGCTGGTGTACAGAACCCTGCACATAGAGCCCTGTGCTGGTGTACTGAACACTGCAGACACAGCCCTGTGCTGGTGTACTGAATCCCACACACAGCCCTGTGCTGATGTACTGAACACTGCACATGCAGCCCTGTGCTTGTGTACTGAACCTTGCACACACAGCCCTGTGCTAGTGGACTGTGCCAGGGACACACAGCCCTGTGCTGGTATACTGAATGCTGCAAACACAGCCCTGTGTTGGTGTTACTGAACCCGGCACATACAGCCCTCTGCTGGTGTACTGAACCCTGCACACACAGGCCTGTGCTGGTGTTATTGTACCCTGCACATACAGCCCTGTGCTGGTGTTACTAAACCCGGCACATACAGCCCTGTGCTGGTGTTACTGAACCCTGCACACACAGACCTGTGATGGTGTTACTTAACCCGGCACATACAGCCCTGTGCTGGTGTTACTTAAACGGCACACACAGCCCTGTGCTGGTGTTACTGAACCCGGCACATACAGCCCTTTGCTGGAGTTACTGAGCCCTGCACACAGAGCCCTGTGCTGGTGTTACTTAACCCGGCCAATACGGCCCTGTGCTGGTCTACTGAATCCGGCACACACAGACCTGTGCTGGTGTACTGTACCCTGCACACACAGCCCTCTGCTTGTGTTGCTGTACCCTGCACATACAGCCCTGTGCTGGTGTACGGAACCCTGCACACACAGCCCTGTGCTGGTGTACTGAACCCTGCACATACAGCCCTGTGCTGGTGTACTGAACCCGGCACACACAGCCCTGTGCTGGTGTACTGAACACAGCACATACAGCCCTGTGCTGGTGTACTGAACACAGCACACACAGCCCTGTGCTGGTGTTAATAAACACGGCACATACAGCCATGTGCTGCTGTTACTGAACCCGGCACATACAGCCCTGTGCAGTTGTTACTGAGCCCTGCACACACAGCCCTGTGCTGGTGTTACTTAACCCGGCACATACAGCCCTGTGCTGGTCTACTGAATCCGGCACATACAGCCCTGTGCTGGTACACTGAACACTGCACATACAGCCCTGTGCTGATGTTACTGAACCCGGCACATACAGCCCTGTGCTGGTGTTACTGAAACCTGCAATCACAGCCCTGTGCTGGTGTTACTGAACCCGGCACATACAGACCTGTGCTGGTGTACTGAACCCGGCACACACAGACCTGTGCTGGTGTTATTGTATCCTACACATACAGCCCTGTGCTGGTGTACTGAACCCAGCACATACAGCCCTGTGCTGGTGTACTGAACACTGCACACACAGCCCTGTGATGTTGTTACTAAACACGGTGCATACAGCCCTGTGCTGGTGTTACTGAGCCCTGCACACACAGCCCTGTGCTGGTGTTACTTAACCAGGCAGATACAGCCCTGTGCTGGTTTTACTGAACCCGGCACATACAGCCCTGTGCTGGTGTTACTTAACCTGGCACATACAGCCCTGTGCTGGTGTTACTGAACCCTGCACACACAGCCCTGTGCTGGTGTTACTAAACCCGGCACATACAGCCCTGTGCTGGTGTTACTGAACCTGGCACACACATCCCTGTGCTGGTGTTACTGAATCCGACACGCACATCCCTGTGCTGGTGTTACTGAATCCGGCACACACAGCCCTGTGCTGGTGTACTGAACCCTGCACACACAGACCTGTGCTGGTGTTATTGTACCCGGCACATACAGCCCTGTGCTGGTGTCCTGAACCCGGAACACACAGACCTGTGCTGGTGTACTGTACCCTGCCCACACAGCCCTGTGCTGGTGTTACTGTACCCTGCACACACAGCCCTGAGCTGGTGTTACTGTACCCTGCACATAGAGCCCTGTGCTGGTGTGCTGAACATGACACACACAGACCTGTGCTGGTGTACTGAACTCGGCACATACAGCCCTGTGGTGGTTTTACTGAACCCGGCACACTCAGTCCTGTGCTGCTGTGCTGAACCATGCACACAATCCTGTGCTGGTGTACTGAACCCTGCACAAAGCTGGTGTACTGGACCCGGCACACAAAGACCTGTTCTGGTGTACTGTACCCTGCACACAAGCCCTGTGCTGGTGTTACTGTACCCTGCACACACAGCCCTGTGCTGGTGTTACTGTACTCTGCACATACAGACCTGTGCTGGTGTAATGAACACGGCACACACAGACCTGTGCTGGTGTACTGAACCCGGCACATACAGCCCTGTGGTTTTTTTACTGAACCCGGCACATTCAGCCCTGTGCTGGTGTACTGAACCATGCACACAAACCTGTGCTGCTGTACTGAACCCTGCACATACAGCCCTATTCTGGTGTTACTGAGCTCTGCACACACAGCCCTGTGCTTGTGTTACTGAACCCGGCACATACAGCCCTGTGCTGGTGTACGGAACCCTGCACACACAGCCCTGTGCTGGTGTACAGAACCCTGCACATAGAGCCCTGTGCTGGTGTACTGAACACTGCAGACACAGCCCTGTGCTGGTGTACTGAATCCCACACACAGCCCTGTGCTGATGTACTGAACACTGCACATGCAGCCCTGTGCTTGTGTACTGAACCTTGCACACACAGCCCTGTGCTAGTGGACTGTGCCAGGGACACACAGCCCTGTGCTGGTATACTGAATGCTGCAAACACAGCCCTGTGTTGGTGTTACTGAACCCGGCACATACAGCCCTCTGCTGGTGTACTGAACCCTGCACACACAGGCCTGTGCTGGTGTTATTGTACCCTGCACATACAGCCCTGTGCTGGTGTTACTAAACCCGGCACATACAGCCCTGTGCTGGTGTTACTGAACCCTGCACACACAGACCTGTGATGGTGTTACTTAACCCGGCACATACAGCCCTGTGCTGGTGTTACTTAAACGGCACACACAGCCCTGTGCTGGTGTTACTGAACCCGGCACATACAGCCCTTTGCTGGAGTTACTGAGCCCTGCACACAGAGCCCTGTGCTGGTGTTACTTAACCCGGCCAATACGGCCCTGTGCTGGTCTACTGAATCCGGCACACACAGACCTGTGCTGGTGTACTGTACCCTGCACACACAGCCCTCTGCTTGTGTTGCTGTACCCTGCACATACAGCCCTGTGCTGGTGTACGGAACCCTGCACACACAGCCCTGTGCTGGTGTACTGAACCCTGCACATACAGCCCTGTGCTGGTGTACTGAACCCGGCACACACAGCCCTGTGCTGGTGTACTGAACACAGCACATACAGCCCTGTGCTGGTGTACTGAACACAGCACACACAGCCCTGTGCTGGTGTTAATAAACACGGCACATACAGCCATGTGCTGCTGTTACTGAACCCGGCACATACAGCCCTGTGCAGTTGTTACTGAGCCCTGCACACACAGCCCTGTGCTGGTGTTACTTAACCCGGCACATACAGCCCTGTGCTGGTCTACTGAATCCGGCACATACAGCCCTGTGCTGGTACACTGAACACTGCACATACAGCCCTGTGCTGATGTTACTGAACCCGGCACATACAGCCCTGTGCTGGTGTTACTGAAACCTGCAATCACAGCCCTGTGCTGGTGTTACTGAACCCGGCACATACAGACCTGTGCTGGTGTACTGAACCCGGCACACACAGACCTGTGCTGGTGTTATTGTATCCTACACATACAGCCCTGTGCTGGTGTACTGAACCCTGAACATACAGCCCTGTGCTGGTGTACTGAACCCGGCATACACAGACCTGTGCTGGTGTACTGTACCCTGCACACACAGCCCTGTGCTGGTGTTACTGTACCCTGCACACACAGCCCTGTGCTGGTGTTACTGTACCCTGCACATACAGCCCTGTGCTGGTGTACTGAACACAGCACACACAGGCCTGTGCAGGTGTATTGAACCCGGCACATACAGCCCTGTGGTGGTTTTACTGAACCCGGCACATTCAGCCCTGTGCTGGTGTACTGAACATGGCACACACAGCCCTGTGCTGGTGAACTGAACCCTGCACACATAGCCCTGTGCTGGTGTACTCGACCCTGCACATACAGCCCTTTGCTGGTGTACTGAATCCGGCACTCACAGCCGTGTGCTGGTGTACTGAACCCGGCACACACAGCCCTGTGCTGGTGTACTGAACCTTGCAAACACAGCCCTGTGCTGGTGCACTGAACCCGCCACATAAAGCCCTGTGCTGGTCTACTGAATCCCAAATACAGCCCTGTGCTGGTGTACTGAACACTGGTCACATAGCACTGTGCTGGTGTTACTAAACCCGGCACATACAGCCCTGTGCTGGTGTTACTGAACCCTGCACACACAGAACTGTGATGGTGTTATTTAACCCGGCACATACAGCCCAGTGCTGGTCGGCTGAATCCGGCACACACAGCCCTCTGCTTGTGTTGCTGTACCCTGCACACACAGCCCTGTGCTGGTGTTACTGTACCCTACACATACAGCCCTGTGCTGGTGTACTGAACACTGCACACACAGCCCTGTGCTGGTGTACTGAATCCCAAACACAGCCCTGTGCTGGTGTACTGAACGCTGCACATACAGCCCTGTGCTGGTGTTACTGAAACCTGCACACACAGCCCTGTGCTGGTGTTATTAACCCGGCACATACAGCCCTGTGCTGGTGTTACTGAACCCGGCACATACAGCCCTGTGCTGGTGTTACTGAACCCTGCACACACAGCCCTGTGCAGGTGTTACTGAACCCGGCACAAACAGCCCTGTGCTGGTCTATTGAATCCGGCACATAAATCCCTGTGCTGGTGTACTGTACCCGGCACATAAATCCCTGTGCTGGTGTTATTGAATCCGGCACACATAGCCTGAGTTGGTGTTACTGAACCCGGCACATACAGCCCTCTGCTGGTGTACTGAACCCTGCACACAGAGACTTGTGCTGGTGTTATTGTACCCTGCACATACAGCCCTGTGCTGGTGTACTGAACCCTGAACATACAGCCCTGTGCTGGTGTACTTAACCCGGCATACACAGCCCTGTGCTGGTGTACTGAACCCAGCACATACAGCCCTGTGCTGGTGTACTGAACACTGCACACACAGCCCTGTGATGTTGTTACTAAACACGGTGCATACAGCCCTGTGCTGGTGTTACTGAGCCCTGCACACACAGCCCTGTGCTGGTGTTACTTAACCAGGCAGATACAGCCCTGTGCTGGTTTTACTGAACCCGGCACATACAGCCCTGTGCTGGTGTTACTTAACCTGGCACATACAGCCCTGTGCTGGTGTTACTGAACCCTGCACACACAGCCCTGTGCTGGTGTTACTAAACCCGGCACATACAGCCCTGTGCTGGTGTTACTGAACCTGGCACACACATCCCTGTGCTGGTGTTACTGAATCCGACACGCACATCCCTGTGCTGGTGTTACTGAATCCGGCACACACAGCCCTGTGCTGGTGTACTGAACCCTGCACACACAGACCTGTGCTGGTGTTATTGTACCCGGCACATACAGCCCTGTGCTGGTGTCCTGAACCCGGAACACACAGACCTGTGCTGGTGTACTGTACCCTGCCCACACAGCCCTGTGCTGGTGTTACTGTAACCTGCACACACAGCCCTGAGCTGGTGTTACTGTACCCTGCACATAGAGCCCTGTGCTGGTGTGCTGAACACGACACACACAGACCTGTGCTGGTGTACTGAACTCGGCACATACAGCCCTGTGGTGGTTTTACTGAACCCGGCACACTCAGTCCTGTGCTGCTGTGCTGAACCATGCACACAATCCTGTGCTGGTGTACTGAACCCTGCACAAAGCTGGTGTACTGGACCCGGCACACAAAGACCTGTTCTGGTGTACTGTACCCTGCACACAAGCCCTGTGCTGGTGTTACTGTACCCTGCACACACAGCCCTGTGCTGGTGTTACTGTACTCTGCACATACAGACCTGTGCTGGTGTAATGAACACGGCACACACAGACCTGTGCTGGTGTACTGAACCCGGCACATACAGCCCTGTGGTTTTTTTACTGAACCCGGCACATTCAGCCCTGTGCTGGTGTACTGAACCATGCACACAAACCTGTGCTGCTGTACTGAACCCTGCACATACAGCCCTATTCTGGTGTTACTGAGCTCTGCACACACAGCCCTGTGCTTGTGTTACTGAACCCGGCACATACAGCCCTGTGCTGGTGTTACTGAGCTCTGCACACACAGCCCTGTGCTGGTGTTACTTAATCCGGCACATACAGCCCTGTGCTGGTCTACTGAATCCGGCACATACTGCCCTGTGCTGGTGTACCGAACTCTGAACATACAGCCCTGTCCTGTTGTACTGAACCCGGCAAACACAGACCTGTGCTGGTGTACTGTACCCTGCACACACAGCCCCCTGCTGGTGTTACTATACCCTGCACACACAGCCCTGTGCTCGTGTTACTGTACCCTGCACACACAGCCCTGTGGTGGTGTTACTGAACCCGGCACATACAGCCCTGTGCTGGAGTACGGAACCATGCACACAAACCTGTGCTGGTGTACTGAACACGGCACGCACAGACCTGTGTTGGTGTACTGTACCCTGCACACACAGCCCTGTGCTGGTGTTACTGTCCCCTGCACACACAGCCCTGTGCTGGTGTTAATGTACCCTGCACATACAGCCCTGTGCTGGTGTACTGAACATGGCACATACAGCCCTGTGCTGGTGTACTAAACCAGGGACACACAGCCCTGTGCTGGTGTACTGAACCCGGCACACACAGCCCTGTGCTGGTGTTACTGAACCCGGCACATACAGCCCTGTGCTGGTGTACTGAACCCTGCACACACAGACCAGTGCTGGTGTTATTGTACCCTGCACATACAGCCCTGTGCTGGTGTACTGAACCCTGAACATACAGCCCTGTGCTGGTGTACTGAACCCGGCACCCACAGACCTGTGCTGGTGTACTGTACCCTGCACACACAGCCCTGTGCTGGTGTTACTGTACCCTGCACACACAGCCTTGTGCTGGTTTTACTGTACCCAGCACAGACAGCCCTGTGCTGGTGTACTGAACCCTGCACACACAGACATGTGCTGGTGTTATTGTACCCTGCACATGCAGCCCTGTGCTGGTGTACTGAACCCTGAACATACAGCCCTGTGCTGGTGTACTGAACCAGGCACACACAGCCCTGTGCCGATGTACTGAACACAGCACATACAGCCCTGTGCTGGTGTTACTGAACCCGGCACATACAGCTCTGCGCTGGTGTTACTGAGCCCTGCATACACAGCCCTGTGCTGGTGTTACTTAGCCCGGCACACACAGCCCTGTGCAGGTGTTGCTATACCCGGCACGTACAGCCCTGTGCTAGTGTTACTGAACCCGGCACATACAGCCCTGTGCTGGTGTTACTGAGCCCTGCACACACAGCCCTGTGCTGGTGTTACTTAACACGGCACATGCAGCCCTGTGCTGGTGTTACTGAACACGACACATACAGCCCTGTGGTGGTGTTACTTAACCCGGCACATACAGCCCTGTGCTGGTGTTACTGAACCCGGCACATACAGCCCTGTGATGGCGTTACTTAACCCGGCACATACAGCACTGTGCTGGTCTACTGAATCGGGCACATACAGCCCTGTGCTGGTGTACTGAACCCTGAACATTCAGCCTTCTGCTGGTATACTGAACACTGCACATACAGCCCTGTGCTGGTGTTACTGAACCCTGCACACACAGCCCTGTGCTGTTGTTACTAACCCCGGCACATACATCCCTGTGCTGGTGTTACTGAACCCGGCACATACAGCCCTGTGCTGGTGTTACTGAGCCCTGCAAACACAGCCCTGTGCTGGTGTTACTTAACCCGACACATACAGCCCTGTGCTGGTCTACTGAATCCGGCACACACAGCCCTGTGCTGGTGTACTGTGCCAGGGACACACCGCACTGTGCTGGTACACTGAACACTGCACATACAGCGCTGTGCAGGTGACACTGAACCCTGAACACACAGCCCTGTGCTGGTGTTACTAAACCCAGCACATACAGCCCTGTGCTGGTGTTACTGAACCCGGCACACACAGCCCTGTGCTGGTGTTACTGAACATGCCACATACAGCCATGTGCTGGCCTACTGAATCCGGCACATACAGCCCTGTGCTGGTGTACTGAACCCAGCACATACATCCCTGTGCTGGTGTTACTGAATCCGGCACACACATCCCTGTGCTGGTGTTACTGAATCTGGCACACACAGTCCTGTGCTGGTGTACTGAACCCTGCACACACAGAGCTGTGCTGGTGTTATTGTACCCTGCACATACAGCCCTGTGCTGGTGTACTGAACCCTGAACATACAGCCCTGTGCTGGTGTACTGAACCCGGCACACACAGACCTGTGCTGGTGTACTGTACCCTGCACACACAGCCCTGTGCTGGTGTTACTGTACCCTGCACACACAGCCCTGTGCTGGTGTTACTGTACCCTGCACATACAGCCCTGTGCTGGTGTGCTGAACACGGCACACACAGACCTGTGCTGGTGTACTGAACCCGGCACATACAGCCCTGTGGTGGTTTTACTGAACCCGTCACATTCAGCCCTGTGCTGGTGTACTGAACCATGCACACAAACCTGTGCTGGTGTACTGAACCCCGCACAAAGCTGGTGTACTGAACCCGGCACACACAGACCTGTGCTGGTGTAATGTACCATGCACACACAGCCCTGTGCTGGTGTTACTGTACCCTGCACACACAGCCCTGTGCTGGTGTTACTGTACCCTGCACATACAGCCCTGTGCTGGTGTAATGAACACGGCACACACAGACCTGTGCTGGTGTACTGAACCCGGCACATACAGCCCTGTGGTGGCTTTACTGAACCCGGCATATTCAGCCCTGTGCTGGTGTGCTGAACCATGCACACAAACCTGTGCTGGTGTACTGAAACCTGCACACAGCTGGTGTACTGAACACGGCACACACATCCCTGAGCTGGTGCACTGAACACGGCACATACAGCCCTCTGCTGGTGTACTGAACCAGGGACACACAGCCCTGTGCTGGTGTACTGAACCCGGCACACACAGCCCTGTGCTGGTGTACTGAACCCAGCACACACAGCCCTGTGCTGGTGTACTCAACCCTGCACATACAGCCCTTTGCTAGTGTACTGAATCCGGCGCATACAGCCGTGTGCTGGTGCAGTGAACCCGGCACACACAGCCCTGTGCTTGTGTACTGAACCCTGCACACACAGCCCTGTGCTGGTGCACTGAACCTGGCACATAAAGCCCTGTGCTGGTGTACTGAATCCCACAGACATCCTGCGCTGGTGTACTGAACACTGCACATACAGTCCTGTGCTGGTGTACTGAACCCTGCAAATACAGCCCTGAGCTGGTGTACTGAACCCGGCACACACAGCCCTATGCTGGTGTACTGAACCCTGCACACACAGCCCTCTGCTGGTGTACTGAACCCTGCACACACAGCCCTATGCTGGTGTACTGAACCCGGCACACACAGCCCTGTGCTGGTGCACTGAATGCTGCACACACAGACCTGTGGTGGTGCACTGAACCCTGCACACACAGACATGTGCTGGTGTACTGAACCCTGCACACAAAGCCCTGTGCTGGTGTACTGAACCCTGCACATACTGCCCTGTCTGGTGTACTGAACCCCACACACTGCCCTGTGCTGGTGTACTGAACCCTGCACATACAGCCCTGTGCTGGTGTACTGAATACTGCACACACAGCCCTGTGCTGGTGTACTGAACACAGCACACACAGCCCTGTGCTGGTGTACTGAACCCGGCACACACAGCCCTGTGCTGGTGCACTGAATGCTGCACACACAGCCCTGTGCTGATGTACTGAACCCTGCACAACAAGCCCTGTGCTGGTGTACTGAACCCGACACATACAGACCTGTGCTGGTGTACTGAACCCCACACACACCCCTGTGCTGGTGTACTGAACACTGCACACACAGCCCTGTTCTGGTGTACCGAACCCCCCACACAGCCCTGTGCTGGTTTACTGAACCCTGCATATAGAGCCCTGTGCTGGTGTACTGAACCCTGAACATACAGCCCTGTGCTGTTGTACTGAACCCGGCACATACAGCCCTGTGCTGGTGTTACTGAACCCTGCACACACAGCCCTGTGCTGGTGTTACTAAACCCGGCACATACAGCCCTGTGCTGGTCTACTGAATCCGGCACATACAGCCCTGTGTTGGTGTAACTGAACCCGGCACATACAGCCCTGTGCTGGTCTACTGAACCCTGCATACACAGACCTGTGCTGGTGTTACTGTACCCTGCACACACAGCTCTGTGCTGGTGCTACTGTACCCTGCACATACAGGCCTGTGCTGGTGTACTGAAACCGGCTCACACATACCTGTGCTGGTGAACTGTACCCTGCACACACAGCCCTGTGGTGGTGTTACTGAACCCGTCACATACAGCCCTTTGCTGGTGTATGGAACCATGCACACAAACCTGTGCTGGTGTACTGAACACGGCACGCACAGACCTATGCTAGTGTACTGTACCCTGCACACACAGCCCTGTGCTGGTGTTACTGTACCCTGCACATACAGCCCTGTGCTAGTGTACTGAACCCGGCACACACAGCCCTGTGCTGGTGTTACTGAACCCGGCACATACAGCCCTGTGCTGGTGTACTGAACCCTGCACACACAGACCTGTGCTGGTGTTATTGTACCCTGCACATACAGCCCTGTGCTGGTGTACTGAACCCTGAACATACAGCCCTGTGCTGGTGTATTGAACCCGGCACACACAGACCTGTGCTGGTGTACTGTACCCTGCACACACAGCCCTGTGCTGGTTTTACTGTACCCTGCACACACAGCCGTGTGCTGGTGTTACTGTACCCTGCACATACAGCCCTGTGCTGGTGTACTGAACCCTGCACACACAGACATGTGCTGGTGTTATTGTACCCTGCACATACAGCCCTGTGCTGGTGTACTGAACCCTGAACATACAGCCCTGTGCTGGTGTACTGAACCAGGCACACACAGCCTTGTGCCGATGTACTGAACCCAGCACATACAGCCCTGTGCTGGTGTTACTGAACCCGGCACATACAGCCCTGTGCTGGTGTTACTGAGCCCTGCACACACAGCCCTGTGCTGGTGTTACTTAACCCGGCACATGCAGCCATGTGCTGGTGTTACTGAACCTGGCACACACAGCACTGTGCTGGTGTTACTTAACCCGGCATATACAGCCCTGTGCTGGTGTTACTTAACCCGGCACATACAGCCCTGTACTGGTCTACTGAATCCGGCACATACAGCCCTGTGCTGGTGTACTGAACCCTGAACATACAGCCCTCTGCTGGTATACTGAACACTGCACATACAGCCCTGTGCTGGTGTTACTGAACCCTGCACACACAGCCCTGTGCTGGTGTTACTAACCCCGGCACATACAGCCCTGTGCTGGTGTTACTGAACCCGGCACATACAGCCCTGTGCTGGTGTTACTGAGCTCTGCAAACACAGCCCTGTGCTGGTGTTACTTAACCCGGCACATATAGCCCTGTGCTGGTCTACTGAATCCGGCACACACAGCCCTGTGCTGGTGTACTGTGCCAGGGACACACCGCCCTGTGCTGGTACACTGAACACTGCACAGACAGCCCTGTGCTGGTGTTACTAAACCCAGCACATACAGCCCTGTGCTGGTGTTACTGAACCCGGCACACACAGCCCTGTGCTGGTGTTACTGAACACGCCACATACAGCCCTGTGCTGGTGTACTGAACCCGGCACATACATCCCTGTGCTGGTGTTACTGAATCCGGCACACACATCCCTGTGCTGGTGTTACTGAATCCGGCACACACAGACCTGTGCTGGTGTACTGTACCCTGCACACACAGCCCTGTGCTGGTGTTACTATACCCTGCACACACAGCCCTGTGCTGGTGTTACTGTACCCTGCACATACAGTCTGTGCTGGTGAGCTGAACACGGCACACACAGACCTGTGCTGGTGTACTGAACCCGGCACATACAGCCCTGTGGTGGCTTTACTGAACCCGGCACATTCAGCCCAGTGCTGGTGCACTGAACCCTGCATACAGCTGGTGTACTGAACACGGCACACCCATCCCTGAGCTGGTGCACTGAACACGGCACAAACAGCCCTGTGCTGGTGTACTGAACCCTGCACACACAGCCCCTGTGCTGGTGTACTCAACCCTGCACATACAGCCCTTTGCTGGTGTACTGAATCCGGCACACACAGCCGTGTGCTGGTACACTGAACCCGGCACACACAGCCCTGTGCTTGTGTACTGAACCCTGCACACACAGCCCTGTGCTGGTGCACTGAACCTGGCACATAAAGCCCTGTGCTGGTGTACTGAATCCCACATACAGCCCTGTGCTGGTGTACTGAACACTGCACATACAGTCCTGTGCTGTTGTACTGAACCCTGCAAATACAGCCCTGTGCTGGTGTACTGAACCCGGCACACACAGCCCTGTGCTGGTGTACTGAACCCTGCACACACAGCCCTGTGCTGGTGTACTGAACCCTGCACACACAGCCCTGTGCTGGTGTACTGAACCCTGCACACACAGCCCTGTGCTGGTGTACTGATCCCAGCACACACAGCCCTGTGCTGGTGTACTGAACCCGGCACACAGAGCCCTGTGCTGGTGTACTGAACACGGCACACACAGCCCTGTGCTGGTGTACTGAAACCTGCACACACAGCCCTGTGCTGGTGTACTGTACCCTGCACATACAGCCTGTGCTGGTGTTCTGAACCCCACACACAGCCCTGTGCTGGTGTACTGAACACTGCACACACAGCCCTGTGCTCTTGTACTGAACCCCACACACAGCCCTGTGCTGGTGTACTGAACACTGCACATGCAGCCTTGTCCTTCTGTACTGAACCCTGCACACGCAGCCCTGAGCTGGTGTACTGTGCCAGGGACACACAGTCCTGAGCTGGTGTACTGAACACAGCACATACAGCCCTGTGCTGGTTTTACTGAACCCTGCACACACAGCCCTGTGCTGGTGTACAGAATCCGGCACATACAGCCCTGTGCTGGTGTTACTGAACCCGGCACACACAGCCCTGTGCTGGTGTACTGAACCCAGCACATACAGCCCTGTGCTGGTGTACAGAACACTGCAGACACAGCCCTGTGCTGGTGTTACTAAACCCGGCACACACAGCCCTGTGCTGGTGTACTGATCTCAGCACATACAGGCCTGTGCTGGTGTACTGAATCCCACACACAGCCCTGTGCTGGTTTGCTGAACACTGCACATGCAGCCCTCTGCTTGTGTACTGAACCCTGCACACACAGCCCTGTGCTGGAGGACTGTGCCAGGGACACACAGCCGTGTGCTGGTATACTGAACGCTGTACAGACAGCCCTGTGCTGGTGTTACTGAACCCTGCACACACAGCCCTGTGCTGGTGTTACTAAAACCGGCACATAAAGCCCTGTGCTGGTGTTACTGAACCCGGCACATACAGCCCTGTGCTGGTCTACTAAATCCGGCACATACAGCCCTGTGCTGGTGTACTGAACCCGGCACATACATCCCTGTGCTGGTGTTACTGAATCCGGCACACACAGCCCTGTGTTGGTGTTACTGAACCCGGCACATACAGCCCTGTGCTGGTGTACTGAATCCTGCACACACAGACCTGTGCTGGTGTTATTGTACCCTGCATATACAGCCTTGTGCTGGTGTACTGAACCCTGAACATAAAGCCCTGTGCTGGTGTACTGAAGCAGCACACACAGCCCTGTGCTGGTGTACTGAACCCAGCACATACAGCCCTGTGCTGGTTTACTGAACACTGCACACACTGCCCTGTGCTGGTGTTACTAAACCCGGCACATACAGCCCTGTGCTGGTGTTGATGAACCCGGCACATACAGCCCTTTGCTGGAGTTACTGAGCCCTGCACACAGCCCTGTGCTGGTGTTACTTAACCCGGCACACACAGCCCTGTGCTGGTGTTACTGAACCCGGCACATACAGCCCTTTGCTGGAGTTACTGAGCCCTGCACACACAGCCCTGTGCTGGTGTTACTTAACCCGGCAGATACAGCCCTATGCTGGTGTTACTGAACCCTGCCAATACGGCCCTGTGCTGGTGTTGATGAACCCGGCACATACAGCCCTTTGCTGGAGTTACTGAGCCCTGCACACAGCCCTGTGCTGGTGTTACTTAACCCGGCACACACAGCCCTGTGCTGGTGTTACTAACCCCGGCACATACAGCCCTGTGCTGGTGTTACTGAACCCGGCACATACAGCCCTGTGCTGGTGTTACTGAGCTCTGCAAACACAGCCCTGTGCTGGTGTTACTTAACCCGGCACATATAGCCCTGTGCTGGTCTACTGAATCCGGCACACACAGCCCTGTGCTGGTGTACTGTGCCAGGGACACACCGCCCTGTGCTGGTACACTGAACACTGCACAGACAGCCCTGTGCTGGTGTTACTAAACCCAGCACATACAGCCCTGTGCTGGTGTTACTGAACCCGGCACACACAGCCCTGTGCTGGTGTTACTGAACACGCCACATACAGCCCTGTGCTGGTGTACTGAACCCGGCACATACATCCCTGTGCTGGTGTTACTGAATCCGGCACACACATCCCTGTGCTGGTGTTACTGAATCCGGCACACACAGACCTGTGCTGGTGTACTGTACCCTGCACACACAGCCCTGTGCTGGTGTTACTATACCCTGCACACACAGCCCTGTGCTGGTGTTACTGTACCCTGCACATACAGTCTGTGCTGGTGAGCTGAACACGGCACACACAGACCTGTGCTGGTGTACTGAACCCGGCACATACAGCCCTGTGGTGGCTTTACTGAACCCGGCACATTCAGCCCAGTGCTGGTGCACTGAACCCTGCATACAGCTGGTGTACTGAACACGGCACACCCATCCCTGAGCTGGTGCACTGAACACGGCACAAACAGCCCTGTGCTGGTGTACTGAACCCTGCACACACAGCCCCTGTGCTGGTGTACTCAACCCTGCACATACAGCCCTTTGCTGGTGTACTGAATCCGGCACACACAGCCGTGTGCTGGTACACTGAACCCGGCACACACAGCCCTGTGCTTGTGTACTGAACCCTGCACACACAGCCCTGTGCTGGTGCACTGAACCTGGCACATAAAGCCCTGTGCTGGTGTACTGAATCCCACATACAGCCCTGTGCTGGTGTACTGAACACTGCACATACAGTCCTGTGCTGTTGTACTGAACCCTGCAAATACAGCCCTGTGCTGGTGTACTGAACCCGGCACACACAGCCCTGTGCTGGTGTACTGAACCCTGCACACACAGCCCTGTGCTGGTGTACTGAACCCTGCACACACAGCCCTGTGCTGGTGTACTGAACCCTGCACACACAGCCCTGTGCTGGTGTACTGATCCCAGCACACACAGCCCTGTGCTGGTGTACTGAACCCGGCACACAGAGCCCTGTGCTGGTGTACTGAACACGGCACACACAGCCCTGTGCTGGTGTACTGAAACCTGCACACACAGCCCTGTGCTGGTGTACTGTACCCTGCACATACAGCCTGTGCTGGTGTTCTGAACCCCACACACAGCCCTGTGCTGGTGTACTGAACACTGCACACACAGCCCTGTGCTCTTGTACTGAACCCCACACACAGCCCTGTGCTGGTGTACTGAACACTGCACATGCAGCCTTGTCCTTCTGTACTGAACCCTGCACACGCAGCCCTGAGCTGGTGTACTGTGCCAGGGACACACAGTCCTGAGCTGGTGTACTGAACACAGCACATACAGCCCTGTGCTGGTTTTACTGAACCCTGCACACACAGCCCTGTGCTGGTGTACAGAATCCGGCACATACAGCCCTGTGCTGGTGTTACTGAACCCGGCACACACAGCCCTGTGCTGGTGTACTGAACCCAGCACATACAGCCCTGTGCTGGTGTACAGAACACTGCAGACACAGCCCTGTGCTGGTGTTACTAAACCCGGCACACACAGCCCTGTGCTGGTGTACTGATCTCAGCACATACAGGCCTGTGCTGGTGTACTGAATCCCACACACAGCCCTGTGCTGGTTTGCTGAACACTGCACATGCAGCCCTCTGCTTGTGTACTGAACCCTGCACACACAGCCCTGTGCTGGAGGACTGTGCCAGGGACACACAGCCGTGTGCTGGTATACTGAACGCTGTACAGACAGCCCTGTGCTGGTGTTACTGAACCCTGCACACACAGCCCTGTGCTGGTGTTACTAAAACCGGCACATAAAGCCCTGTGCTGGTGTTACTGAACCCGGCACATACAGCCCTGTGCTGGTCTACTAAATCCGGCACATACAGCCCTGTGCTGGTGTACTGAACCCGGCACATACATCCCTGTGCTGGTGTTACTGAATCCGGCACACACAGCCCTGTGTTGGTGTTACTGAACCCGGCACATACAGCCCTGTGCTGGTGTACTGAATCCTGCACACACAGACCTGTGCTGGTGTTATTGTACCCTGCATATACAGCCTTGTGCTGGTGTACTGAACCCTGAACATAAAGCCCTGTGCTGGTGTACTGAAGCAGCACACACAGCCCTGTGCTGGTGTACTGAACCCAGCACATACAGCCCTGTGCTGGTTTACTGAACACTGCACACACTGCCCTGTGCTGGTGTTACTAAACCCGGCACATACAGCCCTGTGCTGGTGTTGATGAACCCGGCACATACAGCCCTTTGCTGGAGTTACTGAGCCCTGCACACAGCCCTGTGCTGGTGTTACTTAACCCGGCACACACAGCCCTGTGCTGGTGTTACTGAACCCGGCACATACAGCCCTTTGCTGGAGTTACTGAGCCCTGCACACACAGCCCTGTGCTGGTGTTACTTAACCCGGCAGATACAGCCCTATGCTGGTGTTACTGAACCCTGCCAATACGGCCCTGTGCTGGTGTTGATGAACCCGGCACATACAGCCCTTTGCTGGAGTTACTGAGCCCTGCACACAGCCCTGTGCTGGTGTTACTTAACCCGGCACACACAGCCCTGTGCTGGTGTTACTAACCCCGGCACATACAGCCCTGTGCTGGTGTTACTGAACCCGGCACATACAGCCCTGTGCTGGTGTTACTGAGCTCTGCAAACACAGCCCTGTGCTGGTGTTACTTAACCCGGCACATATAGCCCTGTGCTGGTCTACTGAATCCGGCACACACAGCCCTGTGCTGGTGTACTGTGCCAGGGACACACCGCCCTGTGCTGGTACACTGAACACTGCACAGACAGCCCTGTGCTGGTGTTACTAAACCCAGCACATACAGCCCTGTGCTGGTGTTACTGAACCCGGCACACACAGCCCTGTGCTGGTGTTACTGAACACGCCACATACAGCCCTGTGCTGGTGTACTGAACCCGGCACATACATCCCTGTGCTGGTGTTACTGAATCCGGCACACACATCCCTGTGCTGGTGTTACTGAATCCGGCACACACAGACCTGTGCTGGTGTACTGTACCCTGCACACACAGCCCTGTGCTGGTGTTACTATACCCTGCACACACAGCCCTGTGCTGGTGTTACTGTACCCTGCACATACAGTCTGTGCTGGTGAGCTGAACACGGCACACACAGACCTGTGCTGGTGTACTGAACCCGGCACATACAGCCCTGTGGTGGCTTTACTGAACCCGGCACATTCAGCCCAGTGCTGGTGCACTGAACCCTGCATACAGCTGGTGTACTGAACACGGCACACCCATCCCTGAGCTGGTGCACTGAACACGGCACAAACAGCCCTGTGCTGGTGTACTGAACCCTGCACACACAGCCCCTGTGCTGGTGTACTCAACCCTGCACATACAGCCCTTTGCTGGTGTACTGAATCCGGCACACACAGCCGTGTGCTGGTACACTGAACCCGGCACACACAGCCCTGTGCTTGTGTACTGAACCCTGCACACACAGCCCTGTGCTGGTGCACTGAACCTGGCACATAAAGCCCTGTGCTGGTGTACTGAATCCCACATACAGCCCTGTGCTGGTGTACTGAACACTGCACATACAGTCCTGTGCTGTTGTACTGAACCCTGCAAATACAGCCCTCTGCTGGTGTACTGAACCCGGCACACACAGCCCTGTGCTGGTGTACTGAACCCTGCACACACAGCCCTGTGCTGGTGTACTGAACCCTGCACACACAGCCCTGTGCTGGTGTACTGAACCCTGCACACACAGCCCTGTGCTGGTGTACTGATCCCAGCACACACAGCCCTGTGCTGGTGTACTGAACCCGGCACACAGAGCCCTGTGCTGGTGTACTGAACACGGCACACACAGCCCTGTGCTGGTGTACTGAAACCTGCACACACAGCCCTGTGCTGGTGTACTGTACCCTGCACATACAGCCTGTGCTGGTGTTCTGAACCCCACACACAGCCCTGTGCTGGTGTACTGAACACTGCACACACAGCCCTGTGCTCTTGTACTGAACCCCACACACAGCCCTGTGCTGGTGTACTGAACACTGCACATGCAGCCTTGTCCTTCTGTACTGAACCCTGCACACGCAGCCCTGAGCTGGTGTACTGTGCCAGGGACACACAGTCCTGAGCTGGTGTACTGAACACAGCACATACAGCCCTGTGCTGGTTTTACTGAACCCTGCACACACAGCCCTGTGCTGGTGTACAGAATCCGGCACATACAGCCCTGTGCTGGTGTTACTGAACCCGGCACACACAGCCCTGTGCTGGTGTACTGAACCCAGCACATACAGCCCTGTGCTGGTGTACAGAACACTGCAGACACAGCCCTGTGCTGGTGTTACTAAACCCGGCACACACAGCCCTGTGCTGGTGTACTGATCTCAGCACATACAGGCCTGTGCTGGTGTACTGAATCCCACACACAGCCCTGTGCTGGTTTGCTGAACACTGCACATGCAGCCCTCTGCTTGTGTACTGAACCCTGCACACACAGCCCTGTGCTGGAGGACTGTGCCAGGGACACACAGCCGTGTGCTGGTATACTGAACGCTGTACAGACAGCCCTGTGCTGGTGTTACTGAACCCTGCACACACAGCCCTGTGCTGGTGTTACTAAAACCGGCACATAAAGCCCTGTGCTGGTGTTACTGAACCCGGCACATACAGCCCTGTGCTGGTCTACTAAATCCGGCACATACAGCCCTGTGCTGGTGTACTGAACCCGGCACATACATCCCTGTGCTGGTGTTACTGAATCCGGCACACACAGCCCTGTGTTGGTGTTACTGAACCCGGCACATACAGCCCTGTGCTGGTGTACTGAATCCTGCACACACAGACCTGTGCTGGTGTTATTGTACCCTGCATATACAGCCTTGTGCTGGTGTACTGAACCCTGAACATAAAGCCCTGTGCTGGTGTACTGAAGCAGCACACACAGCCCTGTGCTGGTGTACTGAACCCAGCACATACAGCCCTGTGCTGGTTTACTGAACACTGCACACACTGCCCTGTGCTGGTGTTACTAAACCCGGCACATACAGCCCTGTGCTGGTGTTGATGAACCCGGCACATACAGCCCTTTGCTGGAGTTACTGAGCCCTGCACACAGCCCTGTGCTGGTGTTACTTAACCCGGCACACACAGCCCTGTGCTGGTGTTACTGAACCCGGCACATACAGCCCTTTGCTGGAGTTACTGAGCCCTGCACACACAGCCCTGTGCTGGTGTTACTTAACCCGGCAGATACAGCCCTATGCTGGTGTTACTGAACCCTGCCAATACGGCCCTGTGCTGGTGTTGATGAACCCGGCACATACAGCCCTTTGCTGGAGTTACTGAGCCCTGCACACAGCCCTGTGCTGGTGTTACTTAACCCGGCACACACAGCCCTGTGCTGGTGTTACTGAACCCGGCACATACAGCTCTTTGCTGGAGTTACTGAGCCCTGCACACACAGCCCTGTGCTGGTGTTACTTAACCCGGCCAATACGGCCCTGTGCTGATCAACTGAATCCGGCACACACAGACCTGTGCTGGTGTACTGTACCCTGCACACACAGCCCTCTGCTTGTGTTACTGTACCCTGCACATACAGCCCTGTGCTGGTGTACGGAACCCTGCACACACAGCCCTGTGCTGGTGTACTGAACCCTGCACATAGAGCCCTGTGCTGGTGTACTGAACACTGCACACACAGCCCTGTGCTGGTGTACTGAATCCCACACACAGCCATGTGCTGATGTACTGAACACTGCACATGCAGCCCTGTGCTTGTGTACTGAACCCTGCACACACAGCCCTGTGCTAGTGGACTGTGCCAGGGACACACAGCCCTGTGCTGGTAAACTGAACGCTGCACCCACAGCCCTGTGTTGGTGTTACTGAACCCGGCACATATAGCCCTCTGCTGGTGTACTGAACCCTGCACACACAGGCCTGTGCTGGTGTTATTGTACCCTGCACATACAGCCCTGTGCTGGTGTACTGAACCCTGAACATACAGCCCTGTGCTGGTGTACTGAACCCGGCACACACAGCCCTGTGCTGGTGTACTGAACACAGCACATACAGCCCTGTGCTGGTGTACTGAACACTGCACACACAGCCCTGTGCTGGTGTTAATAAACACGGCACATACAGCCATGTGCTGGTGTTACTGAACCCAGCACATACAGCCCTGTGCAGTTGTTACTGAGCCCTGCACACACAGCCCTGTGCTGGTGTTACTTAACCCGGCACATACAGCCCTGTGCTGGTCTACTGAATCCGGCACACACAGCCCTGTGCTGGTGTTACTGAACCCGGCACATACAGCCCTTTGCTGGAGTTACTGAGCCCTGCACACACAGCCCTGTGCTGGTGTTACTTAACCCGGCCAATACGGCCCTGTGCTGATCAACTGAATCCGGCACACACAGACCTGTGCTGGTGTACTGTACCCTGCACACACAGCCCTCTGCTTGTGTTACTGTACCCTGCACATACAGCCCTGTGCTGGTGTACGGAACCCTGCACACACAGCCCTGTGCTGGTGTACTGAACCCTGCACATAGAGCCCTGTGCTGGTGTACTGAACACTGCACACACAGCCCTGTGCTGGTGTACTGAATCCCACACACAGCCATGTGCTGATGTACTGAACACTGCACATGCAGCCCTGTGCTTGTGTACTGAACCCTGCACACACAGCCCTGTGCTAGTGGACTGTGCCAGGGACACACAGCCCTGTGCTGGTAAACTGAACGCTGCACACACAGCCCTGTGTTGGTGTTACTGAACCCGGCACATATAGCCCTCTGCTGGTGTACTGAACCCTGCACACACAGGCCTGTGCTGGTGTTATTGTACCCTGCACATACAGCCCTGTGCTGGTGTACTGAACCCTGAACATACAGCCCTGTGCTGGTGTACTGAACCCGGCACACACAGCCCTGTGCTGGTGTACTGAACACAGCACATACAGCCCTGTGCTGGTGTACTGAACACTGCACACACAGCCCTGTGCTGGTGTTAATAAACACGGCACATACAGCCATGTGCTGGTGTTACTGAACCCAGCACATACAGCCCTGTGCAGTTGTTACTGAGCCCTGCACACACAGCCCTGTGCTGGTGTTACTTAACCCGGCACATACAGCCCTGTGCTGGTCTACTGAATCCGGCACATACAGCCCTGTGCTGGTACACTGAACACTGCACATACAGCCCTGTGCTGATGTTACTGAACCCGGCACATACAGACCTGTGCTGGTGTACTGAAGCCGGCACACACAGACCTGTGCTGGTGTTATTGTACCCGACACATACAGCCCTGTGCTGGTGTACTGAACCCTGAACATACAGCCCTGTGCTGGTGTACTGAACCCGGCATACACAGACCTGTGCTGGTGTACTGTACCCTGCACACACAGCCCTGTGCTGGTGTTACTGTACCCTGCACATACAGCCCTGTGCTGGTGTACTGAACACAGCACACACAGACCTGTGCAGGTGTATTGAACCCGGCACATACAGCCCTGTGGTGGTTTTGCTGAACCCGGCACATTCAGCCCTGTGCTGGTGTACTGAACACGGCACACACAGCCCTGTGCTGCTGAACTGAACCCTGCACACATAGCCCTGTGCTGGTGTACTCGACCCTGCACATACAGCCCTTTGCTGGTGTACTGAATCCGGCACTCACAGCCGTGTGCTGGTGTACTGAACCCGGCACATACAGCCCTGTGCTGGTGTACTGAACCTTGCAAACACAGCCCTGTGCTGGTGCACTGAACCCGCCACATAAAGCCCTGTACTGGTGTACTGAACACTGGTCACATAGCACTGTGCTGGTGTTACTGAACCCTGCACACACAGACCTGTGATGGTGTTACTTAACCCGGCACACACAGCCCTGTGCTGGTGTTACTGAACCCGGCACATACAGCCCTTTGCTGGAGTTACTGAGCCCTGCACACACAGCCCTGTGCTGGTGTTACTTAACCCGGCAGATACAGCCCTGTGCTGGTGTTACTGAAACCTGCACACACAGCCCTGTGCTGGTGTTACTTAACCCGGCCAATACGGCCCTGTGCTGGTCTTCTGACACAACAGACCTGTGCTGGTGCACTGTACCCTGCACACACAGCCCTCTGCTTGCTGTTACTGTACCCTGCACATACAGCCCTGTGCTGGTGTACGGAACCCTGCACACACAGCCCTGTGCTGGTGACTGAACCTGCACATAGAGCCCTGTGCTGGTTGTACTGAACACTGCACACACAGCCCTGTGCTGGTGTACTGAATCCCACACACAGCCCTGTGCTGATGTAATGAACACTGCACATGCAGCCCTGTGCTTGTGTACTGACCCTGCACACACAGCCCTGTGCTAGTGGACTGTGCCAGGGACACACAGCCCTGTGCTGGTATACTGAATGCTGCAAACATAGCCCTGTGTTTGGTGTTACATGACCCGGAACATACAGGCCCTCTGCTGGTGTACTGGAACCCTGCACACACAGGCCTGTGCTGGTGTTATTGTACCCCTGCACATACAGCCCTGTGCTGGTGTTACTAAACCCGGCACATACAGCCCTGTGCTGGTGTTACTGAACCCTGCACACACAGACCTGTGATGGTGTTACTTAACCCGGCACATACAGCCCCTGTGCTGGTGTTACTTAACCCGGCACACACAGCCCTGTGCTGGTGTTACTGAACCCTGAACATACAGCCCTGTGCTGGTGTACTGAACCTGGCACACACAGCCCTGTGCTGGTGTACTGAACACAGCACATACAGCCCTGTGCTGGTTGTACTGAACACTGCACACACAGCCCTGTGCTGGTGTTAATAAACACGGCACATACAGCCATGTGCTGGTGTTACTGAACCCAGCACATACAGCCCTGTGCAGTTGTTACTGAGCCCTGCACACACAGCCCTGTGCTGGTGTTACTTAACCCGGCACATACGAGCCTGTGCTGGTCTACTGAATCCGGCACATACAGCCCTGTGCTGGTACACTGAACACTGCAGCATACAGCCCTGTGCTGATGTTACTGAACCCGGCACATACAGACCTGTGCTGGTTGTACTGAAGCCGGCACACACAGACCTGTGCTGGTGTTATTGTACCCGACACATACAGCCCTGTGCTGGTGTACTGAACCCTGAACATACAGCCCTGTGCTGGTGTACTGAACCTGGCATACACAGACCTGTGCTGGTGTACTGTACCCTGCACACACAGCCCTGTGCTGGTGTTACTGTACCCTGCACATACAGCCCTGTGCTGGTGTACTGAACACAGCACACACAGACCTGTGCAGGTGTATTGAACCCGGCACATACAGCCCTGTGGTGGTTTTGCTGAACCCGGCACATTCAGCCCTGTGCTGGTGTACTGAACACGGCACACACAGCCCTGTGCTGCTGAACTGAACCCTGCACACATAGCCCTGTGCTGGTGTACTCGACCCCTGCACATACAGCCCTTTGCTGGTGTACTGAATCCGGCACTCACAGCCGTGTGCTGGTGTACTGAACCCGGCACACACAGCCCTGTGCTGGTGTACTGAACCTTGCAAACACAGCCCTGTGCTGGTGCACTGAACCCGCCACATAAAGCCCTGTACTGGTGTACTGAACACTGGTCACATAGCACTGTGCTGGTGTTACTGAACCCTGCACACACAGACCTGTGATGGTGTTACTTAACCCGGCACACACAGCCCTGTGCTGGTGTTACTGAACCCGGCACATACAGCCCTTTGCTGGAGTTACTGAGCCCTGCACACACAGCCCTGTGCTGGTGTTACTTAACCCGGCAGATACAGCCCTGTGCTGGTGTTACTGAACCCTGCACACACAGCCCTGTGCTGGTGTTACTTAACCCGGCCAATACGGCCCTGTGCTGGTCTTCTGATTCCGGCACACACAGACCTGTGCTGGTGCACTGTACCCTGCACACACAGCCCTCTGCTTGTGTTACTGTACCCTGCACATACAGCCCTGTGCTGGTGTACGGAACCCTGCACACACAGCCCTGTGCTGGTGTACTGAACCCTGCACATAGAGCCCTGTGCTGGTGTACTGAACACTGCACACACAGCCCTGTGCTGGTGTACTGAATCCCACACACAGCCATGTGCTGATGTACTGAACACTGCACATGCAGCCCTGTGCTTGTGTACTGAACCCTGCACACACAGCCCTGTGCTAGTGGACTGTGCCAGGGACACACAGCCCTGTGCTGGTAAACTGAACGCTGCACACACAGCCCTGTGTTGGTGTTACTGAACCCGGCACATATAGCCCTCTGCTGGTGTACTGAACCCTGCACACACAGGCCTGTGCTGGTGTTATTGTACCCTGCACATACAGCCCTGTGCTGGTGTACTGAACCCTGAACATACAGCCCTGTGCTGGTGTACTGAACCCGGCACACACAGCCCTGTGCTGGTGTACTGAACACAGCACATACAGCCCTGTGCTGGTGTACTGAACACTGCACACACAGCCCTGTGCTGGTGTTAATAAACACGGCACATACAGCCATGTGCTGGTGTTACTGAACCCAGCACATACAGCCCTGTGCAGTTGTTACTGAGCCCTGCACACACAGCCCTGTGCTGGTGTTACTTAACCCGGCACATACAGCCCTGTGCTGGTCTACTGAATCCGGCACATACAGCCCTGTGCTGGTACACTGAACACTGCACATACAGCCCTGTGCTGATGTTACTGAACCCGGCACATACAGACCTGTGCTGGTGTACTGAAGCCGGCACACACAGACCTGTGCTGGTGTTATTGTACCCGACACATACAGCCCTGTGCTGGTGTACTGAACCCTGAACATACAGCCCTGTGCTGGTGTACTGAACCCGGCATACACAGACCTGTGCTGGTGTACTGTACCCTGCACACACAGCCCTGTGCTGGTGTTACTGTACCCTGCACATACAGCCCTGTGCTGGTGTACTGAACACAGCACACACAGACCTGTGCAGGTGTATTGAACCCGGCACATACAGCCCTGTGGTGGTTTTGCTGAACCTGGCACATTCAGCCCTGTGCTGGTGTACTGAACACGGCACACACAGCCCTGTGCTGCTGAACTGAACCCTGCACACATAGCCCTGTGCTGGTGTACTCGACCCTGCACATACAGCCCTTTGCTGGTGTACTGAATCCGGCACTCACAGCCGTGTGCTGGTGTACTGAACCCGGCACACACAGCCCTGTGCTGGTGTACTGAACCTTGCAAACACAGCCCTGTGCTGGTGCACTGAACCCGCCACATAAAGCCCTGTACTGGTGTACTGAACACTGGTCACATAGCACTGTGCTGGTGTTACTGTACCCTGCACACACAGACCTGTGATGGTGTTACTTAACCCGGCACACACAGCCCTGTGCTGGTGTTACTGAACCCGGCACATACAGCCCTTTGCTGGAGTTACTGAGCCCTGCACACACAGCCCTGTGCTGGTGTTACTTAACCCGGCAGATACAGCCCTGTGCTGGTGTTACTGAACCCTGCACACACAGCCCTGTGCTGGTGTTACTTAACCCGGCCAATACGGCCCTGTGCTGGTCTTCTGATTCCGGCACACACAGACCTGTGCTGGTGCACTGTACCCTGCACACACAGCCCTCTGCTTGTGTTACTGTACCCTGCACATACAGCCCTGTGCTGGTGTACGGAACCCTGCACACACAGCCCTGTGCTGGTGTACTGAACCCTGCACATAGAGCCCTGTGCTGGTGTACTGAACACTGCACACACAGCCCTGTGCTGGTGTACTGAATCCCACACACAGCCCTGTGCTGATGTACTGAACACTGCACATGCAGCCCTGTGCTTGTGTACTGAACCCTGCACACACAGCCCTGTGCTAGTGGACTGTGCCAGGGACACACAGCCCTGTGCTGGTATACTGAATGCTGCAAACATAGCCCTGTGTTGGTGTTACTGAACCCGGAACATACAGCCCTCTGCTGGTGTACTGAACCCTGCACACACAGGCCTGTGCTGGTGTTATTGTACCCTGCACATACAGCCCTGTGCTGGTGTTACTAAACCCGGCACATACAGCCCTGTGCTGGTGTTACTGAACCCTGCACACACAGACCTGTGATGGTGTTACTTAACCCGGCACATACAGCCCTGTGCTGGTGTTACTTAACCCGGCACACACAGCCCTGTGCTGGTGTTACTGAACCCTGAACATACAGCCCTGTGCTGGTGTACTGAACCCGGCACACACAGCCCTGTGCTGGTGTACTGAACACAGCACATACAGCCCTGTGCTGGTGTACTGAACACTGCACACACAGCCCTGTGCTGGTGTTAATAAACACGGCACATACAGCCATGTGCTGGTGTTACTGAACCCAGCACATACAGCCCTGTGCAGTTGTTACTGAGCCCTGCACACACAGCCCTGTGCTGGTGTTACTTAACCCGGCACATACAGCCCTGTGCTGGTCTACTGAATCCGGCACATACAGCCCTGTGCTGGTACACTGAACACTGCACATACAGCCCTGTGCTGATGTTACTGAACCCGGCACATACAGACCTGTGCTGGTGTACTGAAGCCGGCACACACAGACCTGTGCTGGTGTTATTGTACCCGACACATACAGCCCTGTGCTGGTGTACTGAACCCTGAACATACAGCCCTGTGCTGGTGTACTGAACCTGGCATACACAGACCTGTGCTGGTGTACTGTACCCTGCACACACAGCCCTGTGCTGGTGTTACTGTACCCTGCACATACAGCCCTGTGCTGGTGTACTGAACACAGCACACACAGACCTGTGCAGGTGTATTGAACCCGGCACATACAGCCCTGTGGTGGTTTTGCTGAACCCGGCACATTCAGCCCTGTGCTGGTGTACTGAACACGGCACACACAGCCCTGTGCTGCTGAACTGAACCCTGCACACATAGCCCTGTGCTGGTGTACTCGACCCTGCACATACAGCCCTTTGCTGGTGTACTGAATCCGGCACTCACAGCCGTGTGCTGGTGTACTGAACCCGGCACACACAGCCCTGTGCTGGTGTACTGAACCTTGCAAACACAGCCCTGTGCTGGTGCACTGAACCCGCCACATAAAGCCCTGTACTGGTGTACTGAACACTGGTCACATAGCACTGTGCTGGTGTTACTGAACCCTGCACACACAGACCTGTGATGGTGTTACTTAACCCGGCACACACAGCCCTGTGCTGGTGTTACTGAACCCGGCACATACAGCCCTTTGCTGGAGTTACTGAGCCCTGCACACACAGCCCTGTGCTGGTGTTACTTAACCCGGCAGATACAGCCCTGTGCTGGTGTTACTGAACCCTGCACACACAGCCCTGTGCTGGTGTTACTTAACCCGGCCAATACGGCCCTGTGCTGGTCTTCTGATTCCGGCACACACAGACCTGTGCTGGTGCACTGTACCCTGCACACACAGCCCTCTGCTTGTGTTACTGTACCCTGCACATACAGCCCTGTGCTGGTCTACGGAACCCTGCACACACAGCCCTGTGCTGGTGTACTGAACCCTGCACATAGAGCCTTGTGCTGGTGTACTGAACACTGCACACACAGCCCTGTGCTGGTGTACTGAATCCCACACACAGCCCTGTGCTGATGTACTGAACACTGCACATGCAGCCCTGTGCTTGTGTACTGAACCCTGCACACACAGCCCTGTGCTAGTGGACTGTGCCAGGGACACACAGCCCTGTGCTGGTATACTGAATGCTGCAAACACAGCCCTGTGTTGGTGTTACTGAACCCGGAACATACAGCCCTCTGCTGGTGTACTGAACCCTGCACACACAGGCCTGTGCTGGTGTTATTGTACCCTGCACATACAGCCCTGTGCTGGTGTTACTAAACCCGGCACATACAGCCCTGTGCTGGTGTTACTGAACCCTGCACACACAGACCTGTGATGGTGTTACTTAACCCGGCACATACAGCCCTGTGCTGGTGTTACTTAACCCGGCACACACAGCCCTGTGCTGGTGTTACTGAACCCGGCACATACAGCCCTTTGCTGGAGTTACTGAGCCCTGCACACAGAGCCCTGTGCTGGTGTTACTTAACCCGGCCAATACGGCCCTGTGCTGGTCTACTGAATCCGGCACACACAGACCTGTGCTGTTGTACTGTACCCTGCACACACAGCACTCTGCTTGTGTTGCTGTACCCTGCACATACAGCCCTGTGCTGGTGTACGGAACCCTGCACACACAGCCCTGTGCTGGTGTACTGAACCCTGCACATACAGCCCTGTGCTGGTGTACTGAACCCGGCACACACAGCCCTGTGCTGGTGTACTGAACACAGCACATACAGCCCTGTGCTGGTGTACTGAACACAGCACACACAGCCCTGTGCTGGTGTTAATAAACACGGCACATACAGCCATGTGCTGGTGTTACTGAACCCGGCACATACAGCCCTGTGCAGTTGTTACTGAGCCCTGCACACACAGCCCTGTGCTGGTGTTACTTAACCCGGCACATACAGCCCTGTGCTGGTCTACTGAATCCGGCACATACAGCCCTGTGCTGGTACACTGAACACTGCACATACAGCCCTGTGCTGATGTTACTGAACCCGGCACATACAGCCCTGTGCTGGTGTTACTGAAACCTGCAATCACAGCCCTGTGCTGGTGTTACTGAACCCGGCACATACAGACCTGTGCTGGTGTACTGAACCCGGCACACACAGACCTGTGCTGGTGTTATTGTATCCTACACATACAGCCCTGTGCTGGTGTACTGAACCCTGAACATACAGCCCTGTGCTGGTGTACTGAACCCGGCATACACAGACCTGTGCTGGTGTACTGTACCCTGCACACACAGCCCTGTGCTGGTGTTACTGTACCCTGCACACACAGCCCTGTGCTGGTGTTACTGTACCCTGCACATACAGCCCTGTGCTGGTGTACTGAACACAGCACACACAGGCCTGTGCAGGTGTATTGAACCCGGCACATACAGCCCTGTGGTGGTTTTACTGAACCCGGCACATTCAGCCCTGTGCTGGTGTACTGAACACGGCACACACAGCCCTGTGCTGGTGAACTGAACCCTGCACACATAGCCCTGTGCTGGTGTACTCGACCCTGCACATACAGCCCTTTGCTGGTGTACTGAATCCGGCACTCACAGCCGTGTGCTGGTGTACTGAACCCGGCACACACAGCCCTGTGCTGGTGTACTGAACCTTGCAAACACAGCCCTGTGCTGGTGCACTGAACCCGCCACATAAAGCCCTGTGCTGGTCTACTGAATCCCAAATACAGCCCTGTGCTGGTGTACTGAACACTGGTCACATAGCACTGTGCTGGTGTTACTAAACCCGGCACATACAGCCCTGTGCTGGTGTTACTGAACCCTGCACACACAGACCTGTGATGGTGTTACTTAACCCGGCACATACAGCCCAGTGCTGGTCGACTGAATCCGGCACACACAGCCCTCTGCTTGTGTTGCTGTACCCTGCACACACAGCCCTGTGCTGGTGTTACTGTACCCTGCACATACAGCCCTGTGCTGGTGTACTGAACACTGCACACGCAGCCCTGTGCTGGTGTACTGAATCCCAAACACAGCCCTGTGCTGGTGTACTGAACGCTGCACATACAGCCCTGTGCTGGTGTTACTGAAACCTGCACACACAGCCCTGGGCTGGTGTTATTAACCCGGCACATGCAGCCCTGTGCTGGTGTTACTGAACCCGGCACATACAGCCCTGTGCTGGTGTTACTGAATCCTGCACACACAGACCTGTGCTGGTGTTATTGTACCCTGCATATACAGCCTTGTGCTGGTGTAATGAACCCTGAACATACAGCCCTGTGCTGGTGTACTGAATCCTGCACACACAGACCTGTGCTGGTGTTATTGTACCCTGCATATACAGCCTTGTGCTGGTGTACTGAACCCTGAACATAAAGCCCTGTGCTGGTGTACTGAAGCAGCACACACAGCCCTGTGCTGGTGTACTGAACCCAGCACATACAGCCCTGTGCTGGTTTACTGAACACTGCACACACTGCCCTGTGCTGGTGTTACTAAACCCGACACATACAGCCCTGTGCTGGTGTTGATGAACCCGGCACATACAGCCCTTTGCTGGAGTTACTGAGCCCTGCACACAGCCCTGTGCTGGTGTTACTTAACCCGGCACACACAGCCCTGTGCTGGTGTTACTGAACCCGGCACATACAGCCCTTTGCTGGAGTTACTGAGCCCTGCACACACAGCCCTGTGCTGGTGTTACTTAACCCGGCAGATACAGCCCTATGCTGGTGTTACTGAACCCTGCCAATACGGCCCTGTGCTGGTGTTGATGAACCCGGCACATACAGCCCTTTGCTGGAGTTACTGAGCCCTGCACACAGCCCTGTGCTGGTGTTACTTAACCCGGCACACACAGCCCTGTGCTGGTGTTACTGAACCCGGCACATACAGCCCTTTGCTGGAGTTACTGAGCCCTGCACACACAGCCCTGTGCTGGTGTTACTTAACCCGGCCAATACGGCCCTGTGCTGATCAACTGAATCCGGCACACACAGACCTGTGCTGGTGTACTGTACCCTGCACACACAGCCCTCTGCTTGTGTTACTGTACCCTGCACATACAGCCCTGTGCTGGTGTACGGAACCCTGCACACACAGCCCTGTGCTGGTGTACTGAACCCTGCACATAGAGCCCTGTGCTGGTGTACTGAACACTGCACACACAGCCCTGTGCTGGTGTACTGAATCCCACACACAGCCATGTGCTGATGTACTGAACACTGCACATGCAGCCCTGTGCTTGTGTACTGAACCCTGCACACACAGCCCTGTGCTAGTGGACTGTGCCAGGGACACACAGCCCTGTGCTGGTATACTGAACGCTGCACACACAGCCCTGTGTTGGTGTTACTGAACCCGGCACATATAGCCCTCTGCTGGTGTACTGAACCCTGCACACACAGGCCTGTGCTGGTGTTATTGTACCCTGCACATACAGCCCTGTGCTGGTGTACTGAACCCTGAACATACAGCCCTGTGCTGGTGTACTGAACCCGGCACACACAGCCCTGTGCTGGTGTACTGAACACAGCACATACAGCCCTGTGCTGGTGTACTGAACACTGCACACACAGCCCTGTGCTGGTGTTAATAAACACGGCACATACAGCCATGTGCTGGTGTTACTGAACCCAGCACATACAGCCCTGTGCAGTTGTTACTGAGCCCTGCACACACAGCCCTGTGCTGGTGTTACTTAACCCGGCACATACAGCCCTGTGCTGGTCTACTGAATCCGGCACATACAGCCCTGTGCTGGTACACTGAACACTGCACATACAGCCCTGTGCTGATGTTACTGAACCCGGCACATACAGACCTGTGCTGGTGTACTGAAGCCGGCACACACAGACCTGTGCTGGTGTTATTGTACCCGACACATACAGCCCTGTGCTGGTGTACTGAACCCTGAACATACAGCCCTGTGCTGGTGTACTGAACCCGGCATACACAGACCTGTGCTGGTGTACTGTACCCTGCACACACAGCCCTGTGCTGGTGTTACTGTACCCTGCACATACAGCCCTGTGCTGGTGTACTGAACACAGCACACACAGACCTGTGCAGGTGTATTGAACCCGGCACATACAGCCCTGTGGTGGTTTTGCTGAACCCGGCACATTCAGCCCTGTGCTGGTGTACTGAACACGGCACACACAGCCCTGTGCTGCTGAACTGAACCCTGCACACATAGCCCTGTGCTGGTGTACTCGACCCTGCACATACAGCCCTTTGCTGGTGTACTGAATCCGGCACTCACAGCCGTGTGCTGGTGTACTGAACCCGGCACACACAGCCCTGTGCTGGTGTACTGAACCTTGCAAACACAGCCCTGTGCTGGTGCACTGAACCCGCCACATAAAGCCCTGTACTGGTGTACTGAACACTGGTCACATAGCACTGTGCTGGTGTTACTGAACCCTGCACACACGGACCTGTGATGGTGTTACTTAACCCGGCACACACAGCCCTGTGCTGGTGTTACTGAACCCGGCACATACAGCCCTTTGCTGGAGTTACTGAGCCCTGCACACACAGCCCTGTGCTGGTGTTACTTAACCCGGCAGATACAGCCCTGTGCTGGTGTTACTGAACCCTGCACACACAGCCCTGTGCTGGTGTTACTTAACCCGGCCAATACGGCCCTGTGCTGGTCTTCTGATTCCGGCACACACAGACCTGTGCTGGTGCACTGTACCCTGCACACACAGCCCTCTGCTTGTGTTACTGTACCCTGCACATACAGCCCTGTGCTGGTGTACGGAACCCTGCACACACAGCCCTGTGCTGGTGTACTGAACACTGCACACACAGCCCTGTGCTGGTGTACTGAATCCCACACACAGCCCTGTGCTGATGTACTGAACACTGCACATGCAGCCCTGTGCTTGTGTACTGAACCCTGCACACACAGCCCTGTGCTAGTGGACTGTGCCAGGGACACACAGCCCTGTGCTGGTATACTGAATGCTGCAAACATAGCCCTGTGTTGGTGTTACTGAACCCGGAACATACAGCCCTCTGCTGGTGTACTGAACCCTGCACACACAGGCCTGTGCTGGTGTTATTGTACCCTGCACATACAGCCCTGTGCTGGTGTTACTAAACCCGGCACATACAGCCCTGTGCTGGTGTTACTGAACCCTGCACACACAGACCTGTGATGGTGTTACTTAACCCGGCACATACAGCCCTGTGCTGGTGTTACTTAACCCGGCACACACAGCCCTGTGCTGGTGTTACTGAACCCTGAACATACAGCCCTGTGCTGGTGTACTGAACCCGGCACACACAGCCCTGTGCTGGTGTACTGAACACAGCACATACAGCCCTGTGCTGGTGTACTGAACACTGCACACACAGCCCTGTGCTGGTGTTAATAAACACGGCACATACAGCCATGTGCTGGTGTTACTGAACCCAGCACATACAGCCCTGTGCAGTTGTTACTGAGCCCTGCACACACAGCCTTGTGCTGGTGTTACTTAACCCGACACATACAGCCCTGTGCTGGTCTACTGAATCCGGCACATACAGCCCTGTGCTGGTACACTGAACACTGCACATACAGCCCTGTGCTGATGTTACTGAACCCGGCACATACAGACCTGTGCTGGTGTACTGAAGCCGGCACACACAGACCTGTGCTGGTGTTATTGTACCCGACACATACAGCCCTGTGCTGGTGTACTGAACTCTGAACATACAGCCCTGTGCTGGTGTACTGAACCTGGCATACACAGACCTGTGCTGGTGTACTGTACCCTGCACACACAGCCCTGTGCTGGTGTTACTGTACCCTGCACATACAGCCCTGTGCTGGTGTACTGAACACAGCACACACAGACCTGTGCAGGTGTATTGAACCCGGCACATACAGCCCTGTGGTGGTTTTGCTGAACCCGGCACATTCAGCCCTGTGCTGGTGTACTGAACACGGCACACACAGCCCTGTGCTGCTGAACTGAACCCTGCACACATAGCCCTGTGCTGGTGTACTCGACCCTGCACATACAGCCCTTTGCTGGTGTACTGAATCCGGCACTCACAGCCGTGTGCTGGTGTACTGAACCCGGCACACACAGCCCTGTGCTGGTGTACTGAACCTTGCAAACACAGCCCTGTGCTGGTGCACTGAACCCGCCACATAAAGCCCTGTACTGGTGTACTGAACACTGGTCACATAGCACTGTGCTGGTGTTACTGAACCCTGCACACACAGACCTGTGATGGTGTTACTTAACCCGGCACACACAGCCCTGTGCTGGTGTTACTGAACCCGGCACATACAGCCCTTTGCTGGAGTTACTGAGCCCTGCACACACAGCCCTGTGCTGGTGTTACTTAACCCGGCAGATACAGCCCTGTGCTGGTGTTACTGAACCCTGCACACACAGCCCTGTGCTGGTGTTACTTAACCCGGCCAATACGGCCCTGTGCTGGTCTTCTGATTCCGGCACACACAGACCTGTGCTGGTGCACTGTACCCTGCACACACAGCCCTCTGCTTGTGTTACTGTACCCTGCACATACAGCCCTGTGCTGGTGTACGGTACCCTGCACACACAGCCCTGTGCTGGTGTACTGAACCCTGCACATAGAGCCCTGTGCTGGTGTACTGAACACTGCACACACAGCCCTGTGCTGGTGTACTGAATCCCACACACAGCCCTGTGCTGATGTACTGAACACTGCACATGCAGCCCTGTGCTTGTGTACTGAACCCTGCACACACAGCCCTGTGCTAGTGGACTGTGCCAGGGACACACAGCCCTGTGCTGGTATACTGAATGCTGCAAACACAGCCCTGTGTTGGTGTTACTGAACCCGGAACATACAGCCCTCTGCTGGTGTACTGAACCCTGCACACACAGGCCTGTGCTGGTGTTATTGTACCCTGCACATACAGCCCTGTGCTGGTGTTACTAAACCCGGCACATACAGCCCTGTGCTGGTGTTACTGAACCCTGCACACACAGACCTGTGATGGTGTTACTTAACCCGGCACATACAGCCCTGTGCTGGTGTTACTTAACCCGGCACACACAGCCCTGTGCTGGTGTTACTGAACCCGGCACATACAGCCCTTTGCTGGAGTTACTGAGCCCTGCACACAGAGCCCTGTGCTGGTGTTACTTAACCCGGCAGATACAGCCCTGTGCTGGTTTTACTGAACCCTGCACACACAGCCCTGTGCTGGTGTTACTTAACCCGGCCAATACGGCCCTGTGCTGGTCTACTGAATCCGGCACACACAGACCTGTGCTGGTGTACTGTACCCTGCACACACAGCCCTCTGCTTGTGTTGCTGTACCCTGCACATACAGCCCTGTGCTGGTGTACGGAACCCTGCACACACAGCCCTGTGCTGGTGTACTGAACCCTGCACATACAGCCCTGTGCTGGTGTACTGAACCCGGCACACACAGCCCTGTGCTGGTGTACTGAACACAGCACATACAGCCCTGTGCTGGTGTACTGAACACAGCACACACAGCCCTGTGCTGGTGTTAATAAACACGGCACATACAGCCATGTGCTGGTGTTACTGAACCCGGCACATACAGCCCTGTGCAGTTGTTACTGAGCCCTGCACACACAGCCCTGTGCTGGTGTTACTTAACCCGGCACATACAGCCCTGTGCTGGTCTACTGAATCCGGCACATACAGCCCTGTGCTGGTACACTGAACACTGCACATACAGCCCTGTGCTGATGTTACTGAACCCGGCACATACAGCCCTGTGCTGGTGTTACTGAAACCTGCAATCACAGCCCTGTGCTGGTGTTACTGAACCCGGCACATACAGACCTGTGCTGGTGTACTGAACCCGGCACACACAGACCTGTGCTGGTGTTATTGTATCCTACACATACAGCCCTGTGCTGGTGTACTGAACCCTGAACATACAGCCCTGTGCTGGTGTACTGAACCCGGCATACACAGACCTGTGCTGGTGTACTGTACCCTGCACACACAGCCCTGTGCTGGTGTTACTGTACCCTGCACACACAGCCCTGTGCTGGTGTTACTGTACCCTGCACATACAGCCCTGTGCTGGTGTACTGAACACAGCACACACAGGCCTGTGCAGGTGTATTGAACCCGGCACATACAGCCCTGTGGTGGTTTTACTGAACCCGGCACATTCAGCCCTGTGCTGGTGTACTGAACACGGCACACACAGCCCTGTGCTGGTGAACTGAACCCTGCACACATAGCCCTGTGCTGGTGTACTCGACCCTGCACATACAGCCCTTTGCTGGTGTACTGAATCCGGCACTCACAGCCGTGTGCTGGTGTACTGAACCCGGCACACACAGCCCTGTGCTGGTGTACTGAACCTTGCAAACACAGCCCTGTGCTGGTGCACTGAACCCGCCACATAAAGCCCTGTGCTGGTCTACTGAATCCCAAATACAGCCCTGTGCTGGTGTACTGAACACTGGTCACATAGCACTGTGCTGGTGTTACTAAACCCGGCACATACAGCCCTGTGCTGGTGTTACTGAACCCTGCACACACAGACCTGTGATGGTGTTACTTAACCCGGCACATACAGCCCACTGCTGGTCGACTGAATCCGGCACACACAGCCCTCTGCTTGTGTTGCTGTACCCTGCACACACAGCCCTGTGCTGGTGTTACTGTACCCTGCACATACAGCCCTGTGCTGGTGTACTGAACACTGCACACGCAGCCCTGTGCTGGTGTACTGAATCCCAAACACAGCCCTGTGCTGGTGTACTGAACGCTGCACATACAGCCCTGTGCTGGTGTTACTGAAACCTGCACACACAGCCCTGGGCTGGTGTTATTAACCCGGCACATGCAGCCCTGTGCTGGTGTTACTGAACCCGGCACATACAGCCCTGTGCTGGTGTTACTGAACCCTGCACACACAGCCCTGTGCAGGTGTTACTGAACCCGTCACAAACAGCCCTGTGCTGGTCTATTGAATCCGGCACATAAATCCCTGTGCTGGTGTACTGAACCCGGCACATAAATCCCTGTGCTGGTGTTTCTGAATCCGGCACACACAGCCTGTGTTGGTGTTACTGAACCCGGCACATACAGCCCTCTGCTGGTGTACTGAACCCTGCACACAGAGACCTGTGCTGGTGTTATTGTACCCTGCACATACAGCCCTGTGCTGGTGTACTTAACCCGGCATACACAGCCCTGTGCTGGTGTACTGAACCCAGCACATACAGCCCTGTGCTGGTGTACTGAACACTGCACACACAGCCCTGTGATGTTGTTACTAAACACGGTACATACAGCCCTGTGCTGGTGTTACTGAGCCCTGCACACACAGCCCTGTGCTGGTGTTACTTAACCTGGCAGATACAGCCCTGTGCTGGTTTTACTGAACCCGGCACATACAGCCCTGTGCTGGTGTTACTTAACCTGGCACATACAGCCCTGTGCTGGTGTTACTGAACCCTGCACACACAGCCCTGTGCTGGTGTTACTAAACCCGGCACATACAGCCCTGTGCTGGTGTTACTGTGCCTGGCACACACATCCCTGTGCTGGTGTTACTGAATCCGACAAGCACATCCCTGTGCTGGTGTTACTGAATCCGGCACACACAGCCCTGTGCTGGTGTACTGAACCCTGCACACACAGACCTGTGCTGGTGTTATTGTACCCGGCACATACAGCCCTGTGCTGGTGTCCTGAACCCGGAACACACAGACCTGTGCTGGTGTACTGTACCCTGCACACACAGCCCTGTGCTGGTGTTACTGTACCCTGCACACACAGCCCTGAGCTGGTGTTACTGTACCCTGCACATAGAGCCCTGTGCTGGTGTGCTGAACACGACACACACAGACCTGTGCTGGTGTACTGAACTCGGCACATACAGCCCTGTGGTGGTTTTACTGAACCCGGCACACTCAGTCCTGTGCTGCTGTGCTGAACCATGCACACAATCCTGTGCTGGTGTACTGAACCCTGCACAAAGCTGGTGTACTGGACCCGGCACACAAAGACCTATTCTGGTGTACTGTACCCTGCACACAAGCCCTGTGCTGGTGTTACTGTACCCTGCACACACAGCCCTGTGCTGGTGTTACTGTACTCTGCACATGCAGCCCTGTGCTGGTGTAATGAACACGGCACACACAGACCTGTGCTGGTGTACTGAACCCGGCACATACAGCCCTGTGGTTTTTTTACTGAACCCGGCACATTCAGCCCTGTGCTGGTGTACTGAACCATGCACACAAACCTGTGCTGCTGTACTGAACCCTGCACACAGCTGGTGTACTGACCCCGGCACACACAGCCCTGTGCTGGTGCACTGAACCCTGCACACACAGCCCTGTGCTGGTGTACTCAACCCTGCACATACAGCCCTTTGCTGGTTTACTGAATCCGGCACACACAGCCGTGTGCTGGTGTACTGAACCCGGCACACACAGCCCTGTGCTGGTGTACTGAACCCTGCACACACAGCCCTGTGCTGGTGCAATGATCCCGGCACATAAAGCCCTGTGCTGGTGTACTGAATCCCACATACAGCCCTGTGCTGGTGTACTGAACACTGCACACAGCCCTTTGCTGGTGTACTGAACCCTGCACATACAGTCCTGTGCTGGTGTACTGAACCCTGCAAATACAGCCCTGTGCTGGTGTACTGAACCCGGCACACACAGCCCTGTGCTGGTGTACTGAACCCTGCACACACAGCCCTGTGCTGGTGTACTGAACCCTGCACATACAGCCCTATTCTGGTGTACTGAACACGGCACACACAGCCCTGTGCTGTTGCACTGAACCCTGCACACACAGCCCTGTGCTGGTGTACTGAACCCTGCACATACTGCCCTGTGCTGGTGTACTGAACCCTGCACATACTGCCCTGTGCTGGTGTACTGAACCCTGCACATACTGCCCTGTGCTGGTGTACTGAACCCCACACACAGCCCTGTGCTGGTGTACTGAACCCTGCACATACAGCCCTGTGCTGGTGTACTGAATACTGCACACACAGCCCTGTGCTGGTGTACTGAACCCAGCACACACAGCCCTGTGCTGGTGTACTGAACCCGACACACACAGCCCCGTGCTGGTGTACTGAATGCTGCACACACAGTCCTGTGCTGATGTACTGAACCCTGCACAACAAGCCCTGTGCTGGTGTACTGAACCCGGCGCATACAGCCCTGTGCTGGTGTACTGAACCCCACACACACCCCTGTGCTGGTGTACTGAACACTGCACACACAGCCCTGTGCTGGTGTACTGAATCCCACACACAGCCCTGTGCTGATGTACTGAACACTGCACATGCAGCCCTGTGCTTGTGTACTGAACCCTGCACACACAGCCCTGTGCTAGTGGACTGTGCCAGGGACACACAGCCCTGTGCTGGTATACTGAATGCAGCACACACAGCCCTGTGTTGGTGTTACTGAACCCGGCACATACAGCCCTCTGCTGGTGTACTGAACCCTGCACACACAGGCCTGTGCTGGTGTTATTGTACCCTGCACATACAGCCCTGTGCTGGTGTTACTAAACCCGGCACATACAGCCCTGTGCTGGTGTTACTGAACCCTGCACACACAGACCTGTGATGGTGTTACTTAACCCGGCACATACAGCCCTGTGCTGGTGTTACTTAACCCGGCACACACAGCCCTGTGCTTGTGTTACTGAACCCGGCACATACAGCCCTTTGCTGGAGTTACTGAGCCCTGCACACAGAGCCCTGTGATGGTGTGACTTAACCCAGCAGATACAGCCCTGTGCTGGTGTTACTGAACTCTGCACACACAGCCCTGTGCTGGTGTTACTTAACCCGGCCAATACGGCCCTGTGCTGGTCTACTGAATCCGGCACACACAGACCTGTGCTGGTGTACTGTACCCTGCACACACAGCCCTCTGCTTGTGTTGCTGTACCCTGCACATACAGCCCTGTGCTGGTGTACGGAACCCTGCACACACAGCCCTGTGCTGGTGTACTGAACCCTGCACATACAGCCCTGTGCTGGTGTACTGAACCCGGCACACACAGCCCTGTGCTGGTGTACTGAACACAGCACATACAGCCCTGTGCTGGTGTACTGAACACAGCACACACAGCCCTGTGCTGGTGTTAATAAACACGGCACATACAGCCATGTGCTGGTGTTACTGAACCCGGCACATACAGCCCTGTGCAGTTGTTACTGAGCCCTGCACACACAGCCCTGTGCTGGTGTTACTTAACCCGACACATACAGCCCTGTGCTGGTCTACTGAATCCGGCACATACAGCCCTGTGCTGGTACACTGAACACTGCACATACAGCCCTGTGCTGATGTTACTGAACCCGGCACATACAGCCCTGTGCTGGTGTTACTGAAACCTGCAATCACAGCCCTGTGCTGGTGTTACTGAACCCGGCACATACAGACCTGTGCTGGGGTACTGAACCCGGCACACACAGACCTGTGCTGGTGTTATTGTATCCTACACATACAGCCCTGTGCTGGTGTACTGAACCCTGAACATACAGCCCTGTGCTGGTGTACTGAACCCGGCATACACAGACCTGTGCTGGTGTACTGTACCCTGCACACACAGCCCTGTGCTGGTGTTACTGTACCCTGCATACACAGCCCTGTGCTGGTGTTACTGTACCCTGCACATACAGCCCTGTGCTGGTGTACTGAACACAGCACACACAGGCCTGTGCAGGTGTATTGAACCCGGCACATACAGCCCTGTGGTGGTTTTACTGAACCCGGCACATTCAGCCCTGTGCTGGTGTACTGAACATGGCACACACAGCCCTGTGCTGGTGAACTGAACCCTGCACACATAGCCCTGTGCTGGTGTACTCGACCCTGCACATACAGCCCTTTGCTGGTGTACTGAATCCGGCACTCACAGCCGTGTGCTGGTGTACTGAACCCGGCACACACAGCCCTGTGCTGGTGTACTGAACCTTGCAAACACAGCCCTGTGCTGGTGCACTGAACCCGCCACATAAAGCCCTGTGCTGGTCTACTGAATCCCAAATACAGCCCTGTGCTGGTGTACTGAACACTGGTCACATAGCACTGTGCTGGTGTTACTAAACCCGGCACATACAGCCCTGTGCTGGTGTTACTGAACCCTGCACACACAGACCTGTGATGGTGTTACTTAACCCGGCACATACAGCCCAGTGCTGGTCGACTGAATCCGGCACACACAGCCCTCTGCTTGTGTTGCTGTACCCTGCACACACAGCCCTGTGCTGGTGTTACTGTACCCTGCACATACAGCCCTGTGCTGGTGTACTGAACACTGCACACACAGCCCTGTGCTGGTGTACTGAATCCCAAACACAGCCCTGTGCTGGTGTACTGAACGCTGCACACACAGCCCTGTGCTGGTGTTATTAACCCGGCACATACAGCCCTGTGCTGGTGTTACTGAACCCGGCACATACAGCCCTGTGCTGGTGTTACTGAACCCTGCACACACAGCCCTGTGCAGGTGTTACTGAACCCGGCACAAACAGCCCTGTGCTGGTCTATTGAATCCGGCACATAAATCCCTGTGCTGGTGTACTGTACCCGGCACATAAATCCCTGTGCTGGTGTTATTGAATCCGGCACACACAGCCTGTGTTGGTGTTACTGAACCCGGCACATACAGCCCTCTGCTGGTGTACTGAACCCTGCACACAGAGACCTGTGCTGGTGTTATTGTACCCTGCACATACAGCCCTGTGCTGGTGTACTGAACCCTGAACATACAGCCCTGTGCTGGTGTACTTAACCCGGCATACACAGCCCTGTGCTGGTGTACTGAACCCAGCACATACAGCCCTGTGCTGGTGTACTGAACACTGCACACACAGCCCTGTGATGTTGTTACTAAACACGGTACATACAGCCCTGTGCTGGTGTTACTGAGCCCTGCACACACAGCCCTGTGCTGGTGTTACTTAACCTGGCAGATACAGCCCTGTGCTGGTTTTACTGAACCCGGCACATACAGCCCTGTGCTGGTGTTACTTAACCTGGCACATACAGCCCTGTGCTGGTGTTACTGAACCCTGCACACACAGCCCTGTGCTGGTGTTACTAAACCCGGCACATACAGCCCTGTGCTGGTGTTACTGAACCTGGCACACACATCCCTGTGCTGGTGTTACTGAATCCGACACGCACATCCCTGTGCTGGTGTTACTGAATCCGGCACACACAGCCCTGTGCTGGTGTACTGAACCCTGCACACACAGACCTGTGCTGGTGTTATTGTACCCGGCACATACAGCCCTGTGCTGGTGTCCTGAACCCGGAACACACAGACCTGTGCTGGTGTACTGTACCCTGCCAACACAGCCCTGTGCTGGTGTTTCTGTACCCTGCACACACAGCCCTGAGCTGGTGTTATTGTACCCTGCACATAGAGCCCTGTGCTGGTGTGCTGAACACGACACACACAGACCTGTGCTGGTGTACTGAACTCGGCACATACAGCCCTGTGGTGGTTTTACTGAACCCGGCACAGTCAGTCCTGTGCTGCTGTGCTGAACCATGCACACAATCCTGTGCTGGTGTACTGAACCCTGCACAAAGCTGGTGTACTGGACCCGGTACACAAAGACCTGTTCTGGTGTACTGTACCCTGCACACAAGCCCTGTGCTGGTGTTACTGTACCCTGCACACACAGCCCTGTGCTGGTGTTACTGTACTCTGCACATACAGCCCTGTGCTGGTGTTACTGTACTCTGCACATGCAGCCCTGTGCTGGTGTAATGAACACGGCACACACAGACCTGTGCTGGTGTACTGAACCCGGCACATACAGCCCTGTGGTTTTTTTACTGAACCCGGCACATTCAGCCCTGTGCTGGTGTACTGAACCATGCACACAAACCTGTGCTGCTGTACTGAACCCTGCACACACAGCCCTATTCTGGTGTTACTGAGCTCTGCACACACAGCCCTGTGCTTGTGTTACTGAACCCGGCACATACAGCCCTGTGCTGGTGTTACTGAGCTCTGCACACACAGCCCTGTGCTGGTGTTACTTAATCCGGCACATACAGCCCTGTGCTGGTCTACTGAATCCGGCACATACTGCCCTGTGCTGGTGTACTGAACTCTGAACATACAGCCCTGTCCTGTTGTACTGAACCTGGCACACACAGACCTGTGCTGGTGTACTGTACCCTGCACACACAGCCCCCTGCTGGTGTTACTATACCCTGCACACACAGCCCTGTGCTCGTGTTACTGTACCCTGCACACACAGCCCTGTGGTGGTGTTACTGAACCCGGCACATACAGCCCTGTGCTGGAGTACGGAACCATGCACACAAACCTGTGCTGGTGTACTGAACACGGCACGCACAGACCTGTGTTGGTGTACTGTACCCTGCACACACAGCCCTGTGCTGGTGTTACTGTCCCCTGCACACACAGCCCTGTGCTGGTGTTACTGTACCCTGCACATACAGCCCTGTGCTGGTGTACTGAACATGGCACATACAGCCCTGTGCTGGTGTACTAAACCAGGGACACACAGCCCTGTGCTGGTGTACTGAACCCGGCACACACAGCCCTGTGCTGGTGTTACTGAACCCGGCACATACAGCCCTGTGCTGGTGTACTGAACCCTGCACACACAGACCAGTGCTGGTGTTATTGTACCCTGCACATACAGCCCTGTGCTGGTGTACTGAACCCTGAACATACAGCCCTGTGCTGGTGTACTGAACCCGGCACCCACAGACCTGTGCTGGTGTACTGTACCCTGCACACATAGCCCTGTGCTGGTGTTACTGTACCCTGCACACACAGCCTTGTGCTGGTGTTACTGTACCCAGCACAGACAGCCCTGTGCTGGTGTACTGAACCCTGCACACACAGACATGTGCTGGTGTTATTGTACCCTGCACATGCAGCCCTGTGCTGGTGTACTGAACCCTGAACATACAGCCCTGTGCTGGTGTACTGAACCAGGCACACACAGCCCTGTGCCGATGTACTGAACACAGCACATACAGCCCTGTGCTGGTGTTACTGAACCCGGCACATACAGCTCTGCGCTGGTGTTACTGAGCCCTGCACACACAGCCCTGTGCTGGTGTTACTTAGCCCGGCACACACAGCCCTGTGCAGGTGTTGCTATACCCGGCACGTACAGCCCTGTGCTAGTGTTACTGAACCCGGCACATACAGCTCTGTGCTGGTGATACTGAGCCCTGCACACACAGCCCTGTGCTGGTGTTACTTAGCCCGGCACACACAGCCCTGTGCAGGTGTTGCTATACCCGGCACGTACAGCCCTGTGCTAGTGTTACTGAACCCGGCACATACAGCTCTGTGCTGGTGTTACTGAGCCCTGCACACACAGCCCTGTGCTGGTGTTACTTAACACGGCACATGCAGCCCTGTGCTGATGTTACTGAACCCGACACATACAGCCCTGTGCTGGTGTTACTTAACCCGGCACATACAGCCCTGTGCTGGTGTTACTGAACCCGGCACATACAGCCCTGTGATGGCGTTACTTAACCCGGCACATACAGCACTGTGCTGGTCTACTGAATCGGGCACATACAGCCCTGTGCTGGAGTACTGAACCCTGAACATTCAGCCTTCTGCTGGTATACTGAACACTGCACATACAGCCCTGTGCTGGTGTTACTGAACCCTGCACACACAGCCCTGTGCTGTTGTTACTAACCCCGGCACATACAGCCCTGTGCTGGTGTTACTGAACCCGGCACATACAGCCCTGTGCTGGTGTTACTGAGCCCTGCAAACACAGCCCTGTGCTGGTGTTACTTAACTCGACACATACAGCCCTGTGCTGGTCTACTGAATCCGGCACACACAGCCCTGTGCTGGTGTACTGTGCCAGGGACACACCGCACTGTGCTGGTACACTGAACACTGCACATACAGCGCTGTGCAGGTGACACTGAACCCTGAACACACAGCCCTGTGCTGGTGTTACTAAACCCAGCACATACAGCCCTGTGCTGGTGTTACTGAACCCGGCACACACAGCCCTGTGCTGGTGTTACTGAACATGCCACATACAGCCATGTGCTGGCCTACTGAATCCGGCACATACAGCCCTGTGCTGGTGTACTGAACTCGGCACATACATCCCTGTGCTGGTGTTACTGAATCCGGCACACACATCCCTGTGCTGGTGTTACTGAATCTGGCACACACAGCCCTGTGCTTGTGTACTGAACCCTGCACACACAGACGTGTGCTGGTGTTATTGTACCCTGTACATACAGCCCTGTGCTGGTGTACTGAACCCTGAACATACAGCCCTGTGCTGGTGTACTGAACCCGGCACACACAGACCTGTGCTGGTGTACTGTACCCTGCACACACAGCCCTGTGCTGGTGTTACTGTACCCTGCACACACAGCTCTGTGCTGGTGTTACTGTACCCTGCACATACAGCCCTGTGCTGGTGTGCTGAACACGGCACACACAGACCTGTGCTGGTGTACTGAACCCGGCACATACAGCCCTGTGGTGGTTTTACTGAACCCGTCACATTCAGCCCTGTGCTGGTGTACTGAACCATGCACACAAACCTGTGCTGGTGTACTGAACCCCGCACAAAGCTGGTGTACTGAACCCGGCACACACAGACCTGTGCTGGTGTAATGTACCATGCACACACAGCCCTGTGCTGGTGTTACTGTACCCTGCACACACAGCCCTGTGCTGGTGTTACTGTACCCTGCACATACAGCCCTGTGCTGGTGTAATGAACACGGCACACACAGACCTGTGCTGGTGTACTGAACCCGGCACATACAGCCCTGTGGTGGCGTTACTGAACCTGGCATATTCAGCCCTGTGCTGGTGTGCTGAACCATGCACACAAACCTGTGCTGGTGTACTGAAACCTGCACACAGCTGGTGTACTGAACACGGCACACACATCCCTGAGCTGGTGCACTGAACACGGCACATACAGCCCTCTGCTGGTGTACTGAACCAGGGACACACAGCCCTGTGCTGGTGTACTGAACCCGGCACACACAGCCCTGTGCTGGTGTACTGAACCCTGCACACACAGCCCTGTGCTGGTGTACTGAACCCTGCACACACAGCCCTGTGCTGGTGCACTGAACCTGGCACATAAAGCCCTGTGCTGGTGTACTGAATCCCACAGACATCCTGTGCTGGTGTACTGAACACTGCACATACAGTCCTGTGCTGGTGTACTGAACCCTGCAAATACAGCCCTGAGCTGGTGTACTGAACCCGGCACACACAGCCCTATGCTGGTGTACTGAACCCTGCACACAGAGACCTGTGCTGGTGTTATTGTACCCTGCACATACAGCCCTGTGCTGGTGTACTGAACCCTGAACATACAGCCCTGTGCTGGTGTACTTAACCCGGCATACACAGCCCTGTGCTGGTGTACTGAACCCAGCACATACAGCCCTGTGCTGGTGTACTGAACACTGCACACACAGCCCTGTGATGTTGTTACTAAACACGGTACATACAGCCCTGTGCTGGTGTTACTGAGCCCTGCACACACAGCCCTGTGCTGGTGTTACTTAACCTGGCAGATACAGCCCTGTGCTGGTTTTACTGAACCCGGCACATACAGCCCTGTGCTGGTGTTACTTAACCTGGCACATACAGCCCTGTGCTGGTGTTACTGAACCCTGCACACACAGCCCTGTGCTGGTGTTACTAAACCCGGCACATACAGCCCTGTGCTGGTGTTACTGAACCTGGCACACACATCCCTGTGCTGGTGTTACTGAATCCGACACGCACATCCCTGTGCTGGTGTTACTGAATCCGGCACACACAGCCCTGTGCTGGTGTACTGAACCCTGCACACACAGACCTGTGCTGGTGTTATTGTACCCGGCACATACAGCCCTGTGCTGGTGTCCTGAACCCGGAACACACAGACCTGTGCTGGTGTACTGTACCCTGCCAACACAGCCCTGTGCTGGTGTTTCTGTACCCTGCACACACAGCCCTGAGCTGGTGTTATTGTACCCTGCACATAGAGCCCTGTGCTGGTGTGCTGAATACGACACACACAGACCTGTGCTGGTGTACTGAACTCGGCACATACAGCCCTGTGGTGGTTTTACTGAACCCGGCACAGTCAGTCCTGTGCTGCTGTGCTGAACCATGCACACAATCCTGTGCTGGTGTACTGAACCCTGCACAAAGCTGGTGTACTGGACCCGGTACACAAAGACCTGTTCTGGTGTACTGTACCCTGCACACAAGCCCTGTGCTGGTGTTACTGTACCCTGCACACACAGCCCTGTGCTGGTGTTACTGTACTCTGCACATACAGCCCTGTGCTGGTGTTACTGTACTCTGCACATGCAGCCCTGTGCTGGTGTAATGAACACGGCACACACAGACCTGTGCTGGTGTACTGAACCCGGCACATACAGCCCTGTGGTTTTTTTACTGAACCCGGCACATTCAGCCCTGTGCTGGTGTACTGAACCATGCACACAAACCTGTGCTGCTGTACTGAACCCTGCACACACAGCCCTATTCTGGTGTTACTGAGCTCTGCACACACAGCCCTGTGCTTGTGTTACTGAACCCGGCACATACAGCCCTGTGCTGGTGTTACTGAGCTCTGCACACACAGCCCTGTGCTGGTGTTACTTAATCCGGCACATACAGCCCTGTGCTGGTCTACTGAATCCGGCACATACTGCCCTGTGCTGGTGTACTGAACTCTGAACATACAGCCCTGTCCTGTTGTACTGAACCCGGCACACACAGACCTGTGCTGGTGTACTGTACCCTGCACACACAGCCCCCTGCTGGTGTTACTATACCCTGCACACACAGCCCTGTGCTCGTGTTACTGTACCCTGCACACACAGCCCTGTGGTGGTGTTACTGAACCCGGCACATACAGCCCTGTGCTGGAGTACGGAACCATGCACACAAACCTGTGCTGGTGTACTGAACACGGCACGCACAGACCTGTGTTGGTGTACTGTACCCTGCACACACAGCCCTGTGCTGGTGTTACTGTCCCCTGCACACACAGCCCTGTGCTGGTGTTACTGTACCCTGCACATACAGCCCTGTGCTGGTGTACTGAACATGGCACATACAGCCCTGTGCTGGTGTACTAAACCAGGGACACACAGCCCTGTGCTGGTGTACTGAACCCGGCACACACAGCCCTGTGCTGGTGTTACTGAACCCGGCACATACAGCCCTGTGCTGGTGTACTGAACCCTGCACACACAGACCAGTGCTGGTGTTATTGTACCCTGCACATACAGCCCTGTGCTGGTGTACTGAACCCTGAACATACAGCCCTGTGCTGGTGTACTGAACCCGGCACCCACAGACCTGTGCTGGTGTACTGTACCCTGCACACATAGCCCTGTGCTGGTGTTACTGTACCCTGCACACACAGCCTTGTGCTGGTGTTACTGTACCCAGCACAGACAGCCCTGTGCTGGTGTACTGAACCCTGCACACACAGACATGTGCTGGTGTTATTGTACCCTGCACATGCAGCCCTGTGCTGGTGTACTGAACCCTGAACATACAGCCCTGTGCTGGTGTACTGAACCAGGCACACACAGCCCTGTGCCGATGTACTGAACACAGCACATACAGCCCTGTGCTGGTGTTACTGAACCCGGCACATACAGCTCTGCGCTGGTGTTACTGAGCCCTGCACACACAGCCCTGTGCTGGTGTTACTTAGCCCGGCACACACAGCCCTGTGCAGGTGTTGCTATACCCGGCACGTACAGCCCTGTGCTAGTGTTACTGAACCCGGCACATACAGCTCTGTGCTGGTGATACTGAGCCCTGCACACACAGCCCTGTGCTGGTGTTACTTAACACGGCACATGCAGCCCTGTGCTGATGTTACTGAACCCGACACATACAGCCCTGTGCTGGTGTTACTTAACCCGGCACATACAGCCCTGTGCTGGTGTTACTGAACCCGGCACATACAGCCCTGTGATGGCGTTACTTAACCCGGCACATACAGCACTGTGCTGGTCTACTGAATCGGGCACATACAGCCCTGTGCTGGTGTACTGAACCCTGAACATTCAGCCTTCTGCTGGTATACTGAACACTGCACATACAGCCCTGTGCTGGTGTTACTGAACCCTGCACACACAGCCCTGTGCTGTTGTTACTAACCCCGGCACATACAGCCCTGTGCTGGTGTTACTGAACCCGGCACATACAGCCCTGTGCTGGTGTTACTGAGCCCTGCAAACACAGCCCTGTGCTGGTGTTACTTAACCCGACACATACAGCCCTGTGCTGGTCTACTGAATCCGGCACACACAGCCCTGTGCTGGTGTACTGTGCCAGGGACACACCGCACTGTGCTGGTACACTGAACACTGCACATACAGCGCTGTGCAGGTGACACTGAACCCTGAACACACAGCCCTGTGCTGGTGTTACTAAACCCAGCACATACAGCCCTGTGCTGGTGTTACTGAACCCGGCACACACAGCCCTGTGCTGGTGTTACTGAACCCTGCACACACAGACGTGTGCTGGTGTTATTGTACCCTGTACATACAGCCCTGTGCTGGTGTACTGAACCCTGAACATACAGCCCTGTGCTGGTGTACTGAACCCGGCACACACAGACCTGTGCTGGTGTACTGTACCCTGCACACACAGCCCTGTGCTGGTGTTACTGTACCCTGCACACACAGCTCTGTGCTGGTGTTACTGTACCCTGCACATACAGCCCTGTGCTGGTGTGCTGAACACGGCACACACAGACCTGTGCTGGTGTACTGAACCCGGCACATACAGCCCTGTGGTGGTTTTACTGAACCCGTCACATTCAGCCCTGTGCTGGTGTACTGAACCATGCACACAAACCTGTGCTGGTGTACTGAACCCCGCACAAAGCTGGTGTACTGAACCCGGCACACACAGACCTGTGCTGGTGTAATGTACCATGCACACACAGCCCTGTGCTGGTGTTACTGTACCCTGCACACACAGCCCTGTGCTGGTGTTACTGTACCCTGCACATACAGCCCTGTGCTGGTGTAATGAACACGGCACACACAGACCTGTGCTGGTGTACTGAACCCGGCACATACAGCCCTGTGGTGGCTTTACTGAACCCGGCATATTCAGCCCTGTGCTGGTGTGCTGAACCATGCACACAAACCTGTGCTGGTGTACTGAAACCTGCACACAGCTGGTGTACTGAACACGGCACACACATCCCTGAGCTGGTGCACTGAACACGGCACATACAGCCCTCTGCTGGTGTACTGAACCAGGGACACACAGCCCTGTGCTGGTGTACTGAACCCGGCACACACAGCCCTGTGCTGGTGTACTGAACCCTGCACACACAGCCCTGTGCTGGTGTACTCAACCCTGCACATACAGCCCTTTGCTAGTGTACTGAATCCGGCGCATACAGCCGTGTGCTGGTGCAGTGAACCCGACACACACAGCCCTGTGCTTGTGTACTGAACCCTGCACACACAGCCCTGTGCTGGTGCACTGAACCTGGCACATAAAGCCCTGTGCTGGTGTACTGAATCCCACAGACATCCTGTGCTGGTGTACTGAACACTGCACATACAGTCCTGTGCTGGTGTACTGAACCCTGCAAATACAGCCCTGAGCTGGTGTACTGAACCCGGCACACACAGCCCTATGCTGGTGTACTGAACCCTGCACACACAGCCCTCTGCTGGTGTACTGAACCCTGCACACACAGACATGTGCTGGTGTTATTGTACCCTGCACATGCAGCCCTGTGCTGGTGTACTGAACCCTGAACATACAGCCCTGTGCTGGTGTACTGAACCAGGCACACACAGCCCTGTGCCGATGTACTGAACACAGCACATACAGCCCTGTGCTGGTGTTACTGAACCCGGCACATACAGCTCTGCGCTGGTGTTACTGAGCCCTGCACACACAGCCCTGTGCTGGTGTTACTTAGCCCGGCACACACAGCCCTGTGCAGGTGTTGCTATACCCGGCACGTACAGCCCTGTGCTAGTGTTACTGAACCCGGCACATACAGCTCTGTGCTGGTGATACTGAGCCCTGCACACACAGCCCTGTGCTGGTGTTACTTAACACGGCACATGCAGCCCTGTGCTGATGTTACTGAACCCGACACATACAGCCCTGTGCTGGTGTTACTTAACCCGGCACATACAGCCCTGTGCTGGTGTTACTGAACCCGGCACATACAGCCCTGTGATGGCGTTACTTAACCCGGCACATACAGCACTGTGCTGGTCTACTGAATCGGGCACATACAGCCCTGTGCTGGTGTACTGAACCCTGAACATTCAGCCTTCTGCTGGTATACTGAACACTGCACATACAGCCCTGTGCTGGTGTTACTGAACCCTGCACACACAGCCCTGTGCTGTTGTTACTAACCCCGGCACATACAGCCCTGTGCTGGTGTTACTGAACCCGGCACATACAGCCCTGTGCTGGTGTTACTGAGCCCTGCAAACACAGCCCTGTGCTGGTGTTACTTAACCCGACACATACAGCCCTGTGCTGGTCTACTGAATCCGGCACACACAGCCCTGTGCTGGTGTACTGTGCCAGGGACACACCGCACTGTGCTGGTACACTGAACACTGCACATACAGCGCTGTGCAGGTGACACTGAACCCTGAACACACAGCCCTGTGCTGGTGTTACTAAACCCAGCACATACAGCCCTGTGCTGGTGTTACTGAACCCGGCACACACAGCCCTGTGCTGGTGTTACTGAACCCTGCACACACAGACGTGTGCTGGTGTTATTGTACCCTGTACATACAGCCCTGTGCTGGTGTACTGAACCCTGAACATACAGCCCTGTGCTGGTGTACTGAACCCGGCACACACAGACCTGTGCTGGTGTACTGTACCCTGCACACACAGCCCTGTGCTGGTGTTACTGTACCCTGCACACACAGCTCTGTGCTGGTGTTACTGTACCCTGCACATACAGCCCTGTGCTGGTGTGCTGAACACGGCACACACAGACCTGTGCTGGTGTACTGAACCCGGCACATACAGCCCTGTGGTGGTTTTACTGAACCCGTCACATTCAGCCCTGTGCTGGTGTACTGAACCATGCACACAAACCTGTGCTGGTGTACTGAACCCCGCACAAAGCTGGTGTACTGAACCCGGCACACACAGACCTGTGCTGGTGTAATGTACCATGCACACACAGCCCTGTGCTGGTGTTACTGTACCCTGCACATACAGCCCTGTGCTGGTGTAATGAACACGGCACACACAGACCTGTGCTGGTGTACTGAACCCGGCACATACAGCCCTGTGGTGGCTTTACTGAACCCGGCATATTCAGCCCTGTGCTGGTGTGCTGAACCATGCACACAAACCTGTGCTGGTGTACTGAAACCTGCACACAGCTGGTGTACTGAACACGGCACACACATCCCTGAGCTGGTGCACTGAACACGGCACATACAGCCCTCTGCTGGTGTACTGAACCAGGGACACACAGCCCTGTGCTGGTGTACTGAACCCGGCACACACAGCCCTGTGCTGGTGTACTGAACCCTGCACACACAGCCCTGTGCTGGTGTACTCAACCCTGCACATACAGCCCTTTGCTAGTGTACTGAATCCGGCGCATACAGCCGTGTGCTGGTGCAGTGAACCCGACACACACAGCCCTGTGCTTGTGTACTGAACCCTGCACACACAGCCCTGTGCTGGTGCACTGAACCTGGCACATAAAGCCCTGTGCTGGTGTACTGAATCCCACAGACATCCTGTGCTGGTGTACTGAACACTGCACATACAGTCCTGTGCTGGTGTACTGAACCCTGCAAATACAGCCCTGAGCTGGTGTACTGAACCCGGCACACACAGCCCTATGCTGGTGTACTGAACCCTGCACACACAGCCCTCTGCTGGTGTACTGAACCCTGCACACACAGCCCTATGCTGGTGTACTGAACCCAGCACACACAGCCCTGTGCTGGTGCACTGAACGCTGCACACACAGACCTCTGGTGGTGCACTGAACCCTGCACACACAGACATGTGCTGTTGTACTGAACCCTGCACACAAAGCCCTGTGCTGGTGTACTGAACCCTGCACATACTGCCCTGTCTGGTGTACTGAACCCCACACACTGCCCTGTGCTGGTGTACTGAACCCTGCACATACAGCCCTGTGCTGGTGTACTGAATACTGCACACACAGCCCTGTGCTGGTGTACTGAACACAGCACACACAGCCCTGTGCTGGTGTACTGAACCCGGCACACACAGCCCTGTGCTGGTGTACTGAATGCTGCACACACAGCCCTGTGCTGATGTACTGAACCCTGCACAACAAGCCCTGTGCTGGTGTACTGAACCCGGCACATACAGACCTGTGCTGGTGTACTGAACCCCACACACACCCCTGAGCTGGTGTACTGAACACTGCACACACAGCCCTGTTCTGGTGTACCGAACCCCCCACACAGCCCTGTGCTGGATTACTGAACCCTGCATATAGAGCCCTGTGCTGGTGTACTGAACACTGCACATACAGCCCTGTGCTGGTGTTACTGTACTCTGCACATGCAGCCCTGTGCTGGTGTAATGAACACGGCACACACAGACCTGTGCTGGTGTACTGAACCCGGCACATACAGCCCTGTGGTTTTTTTACTGAACCCGGCACATTCAGCCCTGTGCTGGTGTACTGAACCATGCACACAAACCTGTGCTGCTGTATCGAACCCTGCACACACAGCCCTATTCTGGTGTTACTGAGCTCTGCACACACAGCCCTGTGCTTGTGTTACTGAACCCGGCACATACAGCCCTGTGCTGGTGTTACTGAGCTCTGCACACACAGCCCTGTGCTGGTGTTACTTAATCCGGCACATACAGCCCTGTGCTGGTCTACTGAATCCGGCACATACTGCCCTGTGCTGGTGTACTGAACTCTGAACATACAGCCCTGTCCTGTTGTACTGAACCCGGCACACACAGACCTGTGCTGGTGTACTGTACCCTGCACACACAGCCCCCTGCTGGTGTTACTATACCCTGCACACACAGCCCTGTGCTCGTGTTACTGTACCCTGCACACACAGCCCTGTGGTGGTGTTACTGAACCCGGCACATACAGCCCTGTGCTGGAGTACGGAACCATGCACACAAATCTGTGCTGGTGTACTGAACACGGCACGCACAGACCTGTGTTGGTGTACTGTACCCTGCACACACAGCCCTGTGCTGGTGTTACTGTCCCCTGCACACACAGCCCTGTGCTGGTGTTACTGTACCCTGCACATACAGCCCTGTGCTGGTGTACTGAACATGGCACATACAGCCCTGTGCTGGTGTACTAAACCAGGGACACACAGCCCTGTGCTGGTGTACTGAACCCGGCACACACAGCCCTGTGCTGGTGTTACTGAACCCGGCACATACAGCCCTGTGCTGGTGTACTGAACCCTGCACACACAGACCAGTGCTGGTGTTATTGTACCCTGCACATACAGCCCTGTGCTGGTGTACTGAACCCTGAACATACAGCCCTGTGCTGGTGTACTGAACCCGGCACCCACAGACCTGTGCTGGTGTACTGTACCCTGCACACATAGCCCTGTGCTGGTGTTACTGTACCCTGCACACACAGCCTTGTGCTGGTGTTACTGTACCCAGCACAGACAGCCCTGTGCTGGTGTACTGAACCCTGCACACACAGACATGTGCTGGTGTTATTGTACCCTGCACATGCAGCCCTGTGCTGGTGTACTGAACCCTGAACATACAGCCCTGTGCTGGTGTACTGAACCAGGCACACACAGCCCTGTGCCGATGTACTGAACACAGCACATACAGCCCTGTGCTGGTGTTACTGAACCCGGCACATACAGCTCTGCGCTGGTGTTACTGAGCCCTGCACACACAGCCCTGTGCTGGTGTTACTTAGCCCGGCACACACAGCCCTGTGCAGGTGTTGCTATACCCGGCACGTACAGCCCTGTGCTAGTGTTACTGAACCCGGCACATACAGCTCTGTGCTGGTGATACTGAGCCCTGCACACACAGCCCTGTGCTGGTGTTACTTAACACGGCACATGCAGCCCTGTGCTGATGTTACTGAACCCGACACATACAGCCCTGTGCTGGTGTTACTTAACCCGGCACATACAGCCCTGTGCTGGTGTTACTGAACCCGGCACATACAGCCCTGTGATGGCGTTACTTAACCCGGCACATACAGCACTGTGCTGGTCTACTGAATCGGGCACATACAGCCCTGTGCTGGTGTACTGAACCCTGAACATTCAGCCTTCTGCTGGTATACTGAACACTGCACATACAGCCCTGTGCTGGTGTTACTGAACCCTGCACACACAGCCCTGTGCTGTTGTTACTAACCCCGGCACATACAGCCCTGTGCTGGTGTTACTGAACCCGGCACATACAGCCCTGTGCTGGTGTTACTGAGCCCTGCAAACACAGCCCTGTGCTGGTGTTACTTAACCCGACACATACAGCCCTGTGCTGGTCTACTGAATCCGGCACACACAGCCCTGTGCTGGTGTACTGTGCCAGGGACACACCGCACTGTGCTGGTACACTGAACACTGCACATACAGCGCTGTGCAGGTGACACTGAACCCTGAACACACAGCCCTGTGCTGGTGTTACTAAACCCAGCACATACAGCCCTGTGCTGGTGTTACTGAACCCGGCACACACAGCCCTGTGCTGGTGTTACTGAACCCTGCACACACAGACGTGTGCTGGTGTTATTGTACCCTGTACATACAGCCCTGTGCTGGTGTACTGAACCCTGAACATACAGCCCTGTGCTGGTGTACTGAACCCGGCACACACAGACCTGTGCTGGTGTACTGTACCCTGCACACACAGCCCTGTGCTGGTGTTACTGTACCCTGCACACACAGCTCTGTGCTGGTGTTACTGTACCCTGCACATACAGCCCTGTGCTGGTGTGCTGAACACGGCACACACAGACCTGTGCTGGTGTACTGAACCCGGCACATACAGCCCTGTGGTGGTTTTACTGAACCCGTCACATTCAGCCCTGTGCTGGTGTACTGAACCATGCACACAAACCTGTGCTGGTGTACTGAACCCCGCACAAAGCTGGTGTACTGAACCCGGCACACACAGACCTGTGCTGGTGTAATGTACCATGCACACACAGCCCTGTGCTGGTGTTACTGTACCCTGCACACACAGCCCTGTGCTGGTGTTACTGTACCCTGCACATACAGCCCTGTGCTGGTGTAATGAACACGGCACACACAGACCTGTGCTGGTGTACTGAACCCGGCACATACAGCCCTGTGGTGGCTTTACTGAACCCGGCATATTCAGCCCTGTGCTGGTGTGCTGAACCATGCACACAAACCTGTGCTGGTGTACTGAAACCTGCACACAGCTGGTGTACTGAACACGGCACACACATCCCTGAGCTGGTGCACTGAACACGGTACATACAGCCCTCTGCTGGTGTACTGAACCAGGGACACACAGCCCTGTGCTGGTGTACTGAACCCGGCACACACAGCCCTGTGCTGGTGTACTGAACCCTGCACACACAGCCCTGTGCTGGTGTACTCAACCCTGCACATACAGCCCTTTGCTAGTGTACTGAATCCGGCGCATACAGCCGTGTGCTGGTGCAGTGAACCCGACACACACAGCCCTGTGCTTGTGTACTGAACCCTGCACACACAGCCCTGTGCTGGTGCACTGAACCTGGCACATAAAGCCCTGTGCTGGTGTACTGAATCCCACAGACATCCTGTGCTGGTGTACTGAACACTGCACATACAGTCCTGTGCTGGTGTACTGAACCCTGCAAATACAGCCCTGAGCTGGTGTACTGAACCCGGCACACACAGCCCTATGCTGGTGTACTGAACCCTGCACACACAGCCCTCTGCTGGTGTACTGAACCCTGCACACACAGACATGTGCTGGTGTTATTGTACCCTGCACATGCAGCCCTGTGCTGGTGTACTGAACCCTGAACATACAGCCCTGTGCTGGTGTACTGAACCAGGCACACACAGCCCTGTGCCGATGTACTGAACACAGCACATACAGCCCTGTGCTGGTGTTACTGAACCCGGCACATACAGCTCTGCGCTGGTGTTACTGAGCCCTGCACACACAGCCCTGTGCTGGTGTTACTTAGCCCGGCACACACAGCCCTGTGCAGGTGTTGCTATACCCGGCACGTACAGCCCTGTGCTAGTGTTACTGAACCCGGCACATACAGCTCTGTGCTGGTGATACTGAGCCCTGCACACACAGCCCTGTGCTGGTGTTACTTAACACGGCACATGCAGCCCTGTGCTGATGTTACTGAACCCGACACATACAGCCCTGTGCTGGTGTTACTTAACCCGGCACATACAGCCCTGTGCTGGTGTTACTGAACCCGGCACATACAGCCCTGTGATGGCGTTACTTAACCCGGCACATACAGCACTGTGCTGGTCTACTGAATCGGGCACATACAGCCCTGTGCTGGTGTACTGAACCCTGAACATTCAGCCTTCTGCTGGTATACTGAACACTGCACATACAGCCCTGTGCTGGTGTTACTGAACCCTGCACACACAGCCCTGTGCTGTTGTTACTAACCCCGGCACATACAGCCCTGTGCTGGTGTTACTGAACCCGGCACATACAGCCCTGTGCTGGTGTTACTGAGCCCTGCAAACACAGCCCTGTGCTGGTGTTACTTAACCCGACACATACAGCCCTGTGCTGGTCTACTGAATCCGGCACACACAGCCCTGTGCTGGTGTACTGTGCCAGGGACACACCGCACTGTGCTGGTACACTGAACACTGCACATACAGCGCTGTGCAGGTGACACAGAACCCTGAACACACAGCCCTGTGCTGGTGTTACTAAACCCAGCACATACAGCCCTGTGCTGGTGTTACTGAACCCGGCACACACAGCCCTGTGCTGGTGTTACTGAACCCTGCACACACAGACGTGTGCTGGTGTTATTGTACCCTGTACATACAGCCCTGTGCTGGTGTACTGAACCCTGAACATACAGCCCTGTGCTGGTGTACTGAACCCGGCACACACAGACCTGTGCTGGTGTACTGTACCCTGCACACACAGCCCTGTGCTGGTGTTACTGTACCCTGCACACACAGCTCTGTGCTGGTGTTACTGTACCCTGCACATACAGCCCTGTGCTGGTGTGCTGAACACGGCACACACAGACCTGTGCTGGTGTACTGAACCCGGCACATACAGCCCTGTGGTGGTTTTACTGAACCCGTCACATTCAGCCCTGTGCTGGTGTACTGAACCATGCACACAAACCTGTGCTGGTGTACTGAACCCCGCACAAAGCTGGTGTACTGAACCCGGCACACACAGACCTGTGCTGGTGTAATGTACCATGCACACACAGCCCTGTGCTGGTGTTACTGTACCCTGCACACACAGCCCTGTGCTGGTGTTACTGTACCCTGCACATACAGCCCTGTGCTGGTGTAATGAACACGGCACACACAGACCTGTGCTGGTGTACTGAACCCGGCACATACAGCCCTGTGGTGGCTTTACTGAACCCGGCATATTCAGCCCTGTGCTGGTGTGCTGAACCATGCACACAAACCTGTGCTGGTGTACTGAAACCTGCACACAGCTGGTGTACTGAACACGGCACACACATCCCTGAGCTGGTGCACTGAACACGGCACATACAGCCCTCTGCTGGTGTACTGAACCAGGGACACACAGCCCTGTGCTGGTGTACTGAACCCGGCACACACAGCCCTGTGCTGGTGTACTGAACCCTGCACACACAGCCCTGTGCTGGTGTACTCAACCCTGCACATACAGCCCTTTGCTAGTGTACTGAATCCGGCGCATACAGCCGTGTGCTGGTGCAGTGAACCCGACACACACAGCCCTGTGCTTGTGTACTGAACCCTGCACACACAGCCCTGTGCTGGTGCACTGAACCTGGCACATAAAGCCCTGTGCTGGTGTACTGAATCCCACAGACATCCTGTGCTGGTGTACTGAACACTGCACATACAGTCCTGTGCTGGTGTACTGAACCCTGCAAATACAGCCCTGAGCTGGTGTACTGAACCCGGCACACACAGCCCTATGCTGGTGTACTGAACCCTGCACACACAGCCCTCTGCTGGTGTACTGAACCCTGCACACACAGCCCTATGCTGGTGTACTGAACCCAGCACACACAGCCCTGTGCTGGTGCACTGAACGCTGCACACACAGACCTCTGGTGGTGCACTGAACCCTGCACACACAGACATGTGCTGTTGTACTGAACCCTGCACACAAAGCCCTGTGCTGGTGTACTGAACCCTGCACATACTGCCCTGTCTGGTGTACTGAACCCCACACACTGCCCTGTGCTGGTGTACTGAACCCTGCACATACAGCCCTGTGCTGGTGTACTGAATACTGCACACACAGCCCTGTGCTGGTGTACTGAACACAGCACACACAGCCCTGTGCTGGTGTACTGAACCCGGCACACACAGCCCTGTGCTGGTGTACTGAATGCTGCACACACAGCCCTGTGCTGATGTACTGAACCCTGCACAACAAGCCCTGTGCTGGTGTACTGAACCCGGCACATACAGACCTGTGCTGGTGTACTGAACCCCACACACACCCCTGAGCTGGTGTACTGAACACTGCACACACAGCCCTGTTCTGGTGTACCGAACCCCCCACACAGCCCTGTGCTGGATTACTGAACCCTGCATATAGAGCCCTGTGCTGGTGTACTGAACACTGCACATACAGCCCTGTGCTGGTGTACTGAACCCTGAACATACAGCCCTGTGCTGTTGTACTGAACCCGGCACATACAGCCCTGTGCTGGTGTTACTGAAACCTGCACACACAGCCCTGTGCTGGTGTTACTAAACCCGGCACATACAGCCCTGTGCTGGTCTACTGAATCCGGCACATACAGCCCTGTGTTGGTGTAACTGAACCCGGCACATACAGCCCTGTGCTGGTCTACTGAACCCTGCATACACAGGCCTGTGCTGGTGTACTGAAACCGGCTCACACATACCTGTGCTGGTGAACTGTACCCTGCACACACAGCCCTGTGGTGGTGTTACTGAACCCGTCACATACAGCCCTGTGCTGGTGTATGGAACCATGCACACAAACCTGTGCTGGTGTACTGAACACGGCAGGCACAGACCTGTGCTAGTGTACTGTACCCTGCACACACAGCCCTGTGCTGGTGTTACTGTACCCTGCACATACAGCCCTGTGCTAATGTACTGAACCCGGCACACACAGCCCTGTGCTGGTGTTACTGAACCCGGCACATACAGCCCTGTGCTGGTGTACTGAACCCTGCACACACAGACCTGTGCTGATGTTATTGTACCCTGCACATACAGCCCTGTGCTGGTGTACTGAACCCTGAACATACAGCCCTGTGCTGGTGTATTGAACCCGGCACACACAGACCTGTGCTGGTGTACTGTACCCTGCACACACAGCCCTGTGCTGGTTTTACTGTACCCTGCACACACAGCCGTGTGCTGGTGTTACTGTACCCTGCACATACAGCCCTGTGCTGGTGTACTGAACCCTGCACACACAGACATGTGCTGGTGTTATTGTACCCTGCACATACAGCCCTGTGCTGGTGTACTGAACCCTGAACATACAGCCCTGTGCTGGTGTACTGAACCAGGCACACACAGCCCTGTGCCGATGTACTGAACCCAGCACATACAGCCCTGTGCTGGTGTTACTGAACCCGGCACATACAGCCCTGTGCTGGTGTTACTGAGCCCTGCACACACAGCCCTGTGCTGGTGTTACTTAACCCGGCACATGCAGCCATGTGCTGGTGTTACTGAACCTGGCACATACAGCCCTGTGCTGGTGTTACTGAACCCAGCACATACAGCCCTGTACTGGTCTACTGAATCCGGCACATACAGCCCTGTGCTGGTGTACTGAACCCTGAACATACAGCCCTCTGCTGGTATACTGAACACTGCACATACAGCCCTGTGCTGGTGTTACTGAACCCTGCACACACAGCCCTGTGCTGGTGTTACTAACCCCGGCACATACAGCCCTGTGCTGGTGTTACTGAACCCGGCACATACAGCCCTGTGCTGGTGTTACTGAGCTCTGCAAATACAGCCCTGTGCTGGTGTTACTTAACCCGGCACATATAGCCCTGTGCTGGTCTATTGAATCCGGCACACACAGCCCTGTGCTGGTGTACTGTGCCAGGGACACACCGCCCTGTGCTGGTACACTGAACACTGCACAGACAGCCCTGTGCTGGTGTTACTAAACCCAGCACATACAGCCCTGTGCTGGTGTTACTGAACCCGGCACACACAGCCCTGTGCTGGTGTTACTGAACACGCCACATACAGCCCTGTGCTGGTGTACTGAACCCGGCACATACATCCCTGTGCTGGTGTTACTGAATCCGGCACACACGTCCCTGTGCTGGTGTTACTGAATCCGGCACACACAGCCCTGTGCTGGTGTACTGAACCATGCACACACAGACCTGTGCTGGTGTTATTGTACCCTGCACATACAGCCCTGTGCTGGTGTACTGAACCCTGAACATACAGCCCTGTGCTGGTGTACTGATCCCGGCACACACAGACCTGTGCTGGTGTACTGTACCCTGCACACAGAGCCCTGTGCTGGTGTTACTATACCCTGCACACACAGCCCTGTGCTGGTGTTACTGTACCCTGCACATACAGTCTGTGCTGGTGAGCTGAACACAGCACACACAGACCTGTGCTGGTGTACTGAACCCGGCACATACAGCCCTGTGGTGGCTTTACTGAACTCGGCACATTCAGCCCAGTGCTGGTGTACTGAACCCTGCATACAGCTGGTGTACTGAACACGGCACACCCATCCCTGAGCTGGTGCACTGAACACGGCACACACAGCCCTGTGCTGGTGTACTGAACCCTGCACACACAGCCCTGTGCTGGTGCACTGAACCTGGCACATAAAGCCCTGTGCTGGTGTACTGAATCCCACATACAGCCCTGTGCTGGTGTACTGAACACTGCACATACAGTCCTGTGCTGTTGTACTGAACCCTGCAAATACAGCCCTGTGCTGGTGTACTGAACCCGGCACACACAGCCCTGTGCTGGTGTACTGAACCCTGCACACACAGCCCTGTGCTGGTGTACTGAACCCTGCACACACAGCCCTGTGCTGGTGCACTGAACCCTGCACACAGCGCTGTGCTGGTGTACTGAATACTGCACACACAGCCCTGTGCTGGTGTACTGAACCCTGCACATACAGCCCTGTGATGGTGTACTGAATACTGCACACACAGCCCTGTGCTGGTGTACTGAACCCAGCACACACAGCACTGTGGTGGTGTACTGAACCTGGCACACACAGCCCTGTGCTGGTGTACTGAACGTTGCACACACAGTCCTGTGCTGATGTACTGAACCCTGCACAACAAGCCCTGTGCTGGTGTTACTGAACCCTGCACACACAGCCCTGTGCTGGTGTACAGAACCTGGCACATACAGCCCTCTGCTGGTGTTACTGAACCCGGCACACAGAGCCCTGTGCTGGTGTACTGAACTCAGCACATACAGCCCTGTGCTGGTGTACAGAACACTGCACACACAGCCCTGTGCTGGTGTTACTAAACCCAGCACATACAGCCCTGTGCTGGTGTTACTGAACCCGGCACATACAGCCCTGTGCTGGTGTTACTTAGACCTGCACACACAGCCCTGTGCTGGTGTTACTTAACCCGGCACATACAGCCCTGTGCTGGCCTACTGAATCCAGCACATACAGCCCTGTGCTGGTGTACTGAACCCTGAACATACAGCCCTGTGCTGGTGTACTGAACCAGGCACACACAGCCCTGTGCCGATGTACTGAACCCAGCACATACAGCCCTGTGCTGGTGTTACTGAACCAGGCACACACAGCCCTGTGCCGATGTACTGAACCCAGCACATACAGCCCTGTGCTGGTGTTACTGAATCCGGCACACACAGCCCTGTGCTGGTGTACTGTGCCATGGGAAACACCGCCCTGTGCTGGTACACTGAACACTGCACATACAGCGCTGTGCTGGTGATACTGAACCCGGCACACACAGCCCTGTGCTGGTGTTACTGAACACGCCACATACAGCCCTGTGCTGGTCAACTGAATCCGGCACATACAGCGCTGTGCTGGTGTACTGAACCCGGCACATACATCCCTGTGCTGGTGTTACTGAATCCGGCACAGACATCCCTGTGCTGGTGTTACTGAATCCGGCACACATAGCCCTGTGCTGGTGTACTGAACCCTGCACACACAGACCTGTGCTGGTGTTATTGTACCCTGCACATACAGCCCTGTGCTGGTGTACTGAACCCTGAACATACAGCCCTGTGCTGGTGTACTGAATCCGGCACACACAGACCTGTGCTGGTGTGCTGTACCCTGCACACAAAGCCCTGTGCTGGTGTTACTGTACCCTGCACACACAGCCCTGTGCTGGTGTTACTGTACCCTGCACATACAGCCCTGTGCTGGTGTAATGAACACGGCACACACAGACCTGTGCTGGTGCACTGAACCCAGCACATACAGCCCTGTGGTGGCTTTACTGAACCCGGCACATTCAGCCCTGTGCTGGTGTACTGAACCATGCACACAAACCTGTGCTGGTGTACTGAACCCTGCACACAGCTGGTGTACTGAACACGGCATCCGGCATATACAGCCCTGTGCTGGTGTACTGAACCCTGAACATACAGCCCTGTGCTGGTGTACTGAACCCGGCACACACAGACCTGTGCTGGTGTACTGTACCCTGCACACACAGCCCTCTGCTGGTGTTACTGTACAGTGCACACACAGCCCTGTGCTGGTGTTACTGTACCGTGCACATACAGCCCTGTGCTGGTGTACTGAACCCTGCACACACAGCCCTCTGCTGGTGCACTGAACCCTGCACAACAAGCCCTGTGCTGGTGTACTGAACCTCACACACAGCCCTGTGCTGTTGTACTGAACCCTGCACATAGAGCCCTGTGCTGGTGTACTGAACACTGCACACACAGCCCTGTGCTGGTCTACTGATTCCCACACACAGCCCTGTGCTGGTGTACTGAACACTGCACATGCAGCCCTGTGCTTGTGTACTTGACCCTGCACACACAGCCCTGTGCTGGTGTACTGTGCCAGGGACACACTGCCCTCTGCTGGTATACTGAACACTGCAAATACAGCCCTGTGCTGGTGTTACTGAACACTGCACACACAGCCCTGTGCTGGTGTACTGAACCCTGAACATACAGCCCTGTGCTGGTGTACTGAACTCGGCACACACAGACCTGTGCTGGTGTACTGTACCCTGCACACACAGCCCTGTGCTGGTGTTACTGTACCCTGCACACACAGCCATGTGCTGGTGTTACTGTACCCTGCACATACAGCCCTGTGCTGGTGTACTGAACCCTGCACACACAGACATGTGCTGGTGTTATTGTACCCTGCACATACAGCCCTGTGCTGGTGTACTGAACCCTGAACATTCAGCCCTGTGCTGGTGCACTGAACCAGGCACACACAGCCCTGTGCCGATGTGCTGAACCCGGCACATACAGCCGTGTGCTGGTGTTACTGAGCCCTGCACACACAGCCCTGAGCTGGTGTTACTTAACCCGACACACACAGCCCTGTGCTGGTGTTACTGAACCCGGCACATACAGCCCTGTGCTGGTGTTACTGAGCCCTGCACACACATCCCTGTGCTGGTGTTACTGAATCCGGCACACACAGCCCTGTGCTGGTGTACTGAACCATGCACACACAGACCTGTGCTGGTGTTATTGTACCCTGCACATACAGCCCTGTGCTGGTGTACTGAACCCTGAACATACAGCCCTGTGCTGGTGTACTGATCCCGGCACACACAGACCTGTGCTGGTGTACTGTACCCTGCACACAGAGCCCTGTGCTGGTGTTACTATACCCTGCACACACAGCCCTGTGCTGGTGTTACTGTACCCTGCACATACAGTCTGTGCTGGTGAGCTGAACACGGCACACACAGACCTGTGCTGGTGTACTGAACCCGGCACATACAGCCCTGTGGTGGCTTTACTGAACCCGGCACATTCAGCCCAGTGCTGGTGTACTGAACCCTGCATACAGCTGGTGTACTGAACACGGCACACCCATCCCTGAGCTGGTGCACTGAACACGGCACACACAGCCCTGTGCTGGTGTACTGAACCCTGCACACACAGCCCTGTGCTGGTGCACTGAACCTGGCACATAAAGCCCTGTGCTGGTGTACTGAATCCCACATACAGCCCTGTGCTGGTGTACTGAACACTGCACATACAGTCCTGTGCTGTTGTACTGAACCCTGCAAATACAGCCCTGTGCTGGTGTACTGAACCCGGCACACACAGCCCTGTGCTGGTGTACTGAACCCTGCACACACAGCCCTGTGCTGGTGTACTGAACCCTGCACACACAGCCCTGTGCTGGTGCACTGAACCCTGCACACAGCGCTGTGCTGGTGTACTGAATACTGCACACACAGCCCTGTGCTGGTGTACTGAACCCTGCAAATACAGCCCTGTGATGGTGTACTGAATACTGCACACACAGCCCTGTGCTGGTGTACTGAACCCAGCACACACAGCACTGTGGTGGTGTACTGAACCTGGCACACACAGCCCTGTGCTGGTGTACTGAACGTTGCACGCACAGTCCTGTGCTGATGTACTGAACCCTGCACAACAAGCCCTGTGCTGGTGTTACCGAACCCTGCACACACAGCCCTGTGCTGGTGTACAGAACCTGGCACATACAGCCCTCTGCTGGTGTTACTGAACCCGGCACACAGAGCCCTGTGCTGGTGTACTGAACTCAGCACATACAGCCCTGTGCTGGTGTACAGAACACTGCACACACAGCCCTGTGCTGGTGTTACTAAACCCAGCACATACAGCCCTGTGCTGGTGTTACTGAACCCGGCACATACAGCCCTGTGCTGGTGTTACTTAGACCTGCACACACAGCCCTGTGCTGGTGTTACTTAACCCGGCACATACAGCCCTGTGCTGGCCTACTGAATCCAGCACATACAGCCCTGTGCTGGTGTACTGAACCCTGAACATACAGCCCTGTGCTGGTGTACTGAACCAGGCACACACAGCCCTGTGCCGATGTACTGAACCCAGCACATACAGCCCTGTGCTGGTGTTACTGAATCCGGCACACACAGCCCTGTGCTGGTGTACTGTGCCATGGGAAACACCGCCCTGTGCTGGTACACTGAACACTGCACATACAGCGCTGTGCTGGTGATACTGAACCCGGCACACACAGCCCTGTGCTGGTGTTACTGAACACGCCACATACAGCCCTGTGCTGGTCAACTGAATCCGGCACATACAGCGCTGTGCTGGTGTACTGAACCCGGCACATACATCCCTGTGCTGGTGTTACTGAATCCGGCACAGACATCCCTGTGCTGGTGTTACTGAATCCGGCACACATAGCCCTGTGCTGGTGTACTGAACCCTGCACACACAGACCTGTGCTGGTGTTATTGTACCCTGCACATACAGCCCTGTGCTGGTGTACTGAACCCTGAACATACAGCCCTGTGCTGGTGTACTGAATCCGGCACACACAGACCTGTGCTGGTGTGCTGTACCCTGCACACAAAGCCCTGTGCTGGTGTTACTGTACCCTGCACACACAGCCCTGTGCTGGTGTTACTCTACCCTGCACATACAGCCCTGTGCTGGTGTAATGAACACGGCACACACAGACCTGTGCTGGTGCACTGAACCCAGCACATACAGCCCTGTGGTGGCTTTACTGAACCCGGCACATTCAGCCCTGTGCTGGTGTACTGAACCATGCACACAAACCTGTGCTGGTGTACTGAACCCTGCACACAGCTGGTGTACTGAACACGGCATCCGGCATATACAGCCCTGTGCTGGTGTACTGAACCCTGAACATACAGCCCTGTGCTGGTGTACTGAACCCGGCACACACAGACCTGTGCTGGTGTACTGTACCCTGCACACACAGCCCTCTGCTGGTGTTACTGTACAGTGCACACACAGCCCTGTGCTGGTGTTACTGTACCGTGCACATACAGCCCTGTGCTGGTGTACTGAACCCTGCACACACAGCCCTCTGCTGGTGCACTGAACCCTGCACAACAAGCCCTGTGCTGGTGTACTGAACCTCACACACAGCCCTGTGCTGTTGTACTGAACCCTGCACATAGAGCCCTGTGCTGGTGTACTGAACACTGCACACACAGCCCTGTGCTGGTCTACTGATTCCCACACACAGCCCTGTGCTGGTGTACTGAACACTGCAAATGCAGCCCTGTGCTTGTGTACTTGACCCTGCACACACAGCCCTGTGCTGGTGTACTGTGCCAGGGACACACTGCCCTCTGCTGGTATACTGAACACTGCAAATACAGCCCTGTGCTGGTGTTACTGAACACTGCACACACAGCCCTGTGCTGGTGTACTGAACCCTGAACATACAGCCCTGTGCTGGTGTACTGAACTCGGCACACACAGACCTGTGCTGGTGTACTGTACCCTGCACACACAGCCCTGTGCTGGTGTTACTGTACCCTGCACACACAGCCATGTGCTGGTGTTACTGTACCCTGCACATACAGCCCTGTGCTGGTGTACTGAACCCTGCACACACAGACATGTGCTGGTGTTATTGTACCCTGCACATACAGCCCTGTGCTGGTGTACTGAACCCTGAACATTCAGCCCTGTGCTGGTGCACTGAACCAGGCACACACAGCCCTGTGCCGATGTACTGAACCCGGCACATACAGCCGTGTGCTGGTGTTACTGAGCCCTGCACACACAGCCCTGAGCTGGTGTTACTTAACCCGACACACACAGCCCTGTGCTGGTGTTACTGAACCCGGCACATACAGCCCTGTGCTGGTGTTACTGAGCCCTGCACACACAGCCCTGTGCTGGTGTTACTTAACCCTGCACACACAGCCCTGTGCTGGTGTTACTTAACCCGGCACATACAGCCCTGTGCTGGTCTACTGAATCCGGCACATACAGCCCTGTGCTGGTGTACTGAACCCTGAACAGACAGCCCTCTGCTGGTATACTGAACACTGCACATACAGCCCTGTGCTGGTGTTACTGAACCCTGCACACACAGCCCTGTGCTGGGGTTACTAACCCCGGCACATACAGCCCTGTGCTGGTGTTACTGAACCCGGCACATACAGCCCTGTGCTGGTGTTACTGAGCTCTGCAAACACAGCCCTGTGCTGATGTTACTTAACCCGGCACATACAGCCCTGTGCTGGTCTACTGAATCCGGCACACAAAGCCCTGTGCTGGTGTACTGTGCCAGGGACACACCGCCCTGTGCTGGTACACTGAACACTGCACAGACAGCCCTGCGTTGGTGTTACTAAACCCAGCACATACAGCCCTGTGCTGGTGTTACTGAACCCGGCACACACAGCCCTGTGCTGGTGTTACTGAACACGCCACATACAGCCCTGTGCTGGTCTACTGAATCCGGCACATACAGCCCTGTGCTGGTGTACTGAACCCGGCATATACATCCCTGTGCTGGTGTTACTGAATCCGGCACACTCATCCCTGTGCTGGTGTTACTGAATCCGGCACATACAGCCCTGTGCTGGTGTACTGAACCCTGCACACACAGACCTGTGCTGGTGTTATTGTACCCTGCACATACAGCCCTGTGCTGGTGTACTGAACCCTGAACATACAGCCCTGTGCTGGTGTACTGAACCCGGCACACACAGACCTGTGGTGGTGTACTGTACCCTGCACACACAGCCCTGTGCTGGTGTTACTGTACCCTGCACACACAGCCCTGTGCTGGTGTTACTGCACCCTGCACATACAGCTCTGTGCTAGTGAGCTGAACACGGCACACACAGACCTGTGCTGGTGTACTGAACCCGGCACATACAGCCCTGTGGTGATTTTACTGAACGCGGCACATTCAGCTCTGTGCTGGTGTACTGAACCATGCACACAAACCTGTGCTGGTGTAATGAACCCTGCACAAAGCTGGTGTACTGAACCCGGCACACACAGACCTGTGCTGGTGTACTGTACCGTGCACACACAGCCCTGTGCTGGTGTTACTGTACCTTGCACACACAGCCCTGTGCTGGTGTTACTGTACCCTGCACATACAGCCCTGTGCTGGTGTAATGAACGCGGCACACACAGACCTGTGCTGGTGTACTGAACCCGGCACATACAGCCCTGTGGTGGCTTCACTGAACCCGGCACATTCAGCCCTGTGCTGGTGTACTGAACCATGCACACAAACCTGTGCTGGTGTACTGAACCCTGCACACAGCTGGTGTACTGAACACGGCACACCCATCCCTGAGCTGGTGCACTGAACACGGCACATACAGCCCTGCGCTGGTGTACTGATCCGGCACACACAGCCCTGTGCTGGTGTACTGAACCCTGCACACACAGCCCCTGTGCTGGTGTACTCAGCCCTGCACATACAGCCCTTTGCTGGTGTACTGAATCCGGCACACAAAGCCATGTGCTGGTGCACTTAACCCGGCACACACAGTCCTGTGCTTGTGTACTGAACCCTGCACACACAGCCCTGAGCTGGTGCACTGAACCTGGCACATAAAGCCCTGTGCTGGTGTACTGAATCCCACATACAGCTCTGTGCTGGTGTACTGAACCCTACAAATACAGCCCTGTGCTGGTGTACTGAACCCGGCACACACAGCCCTATGCTGGTGGACTGAACCCTGCACACACAGCCCTGTGCTGGTGTACTGAACCCTGCACACACAGCCCTATGCTGGTGTACTGAACCCGGCACACACAGCCCTGTGCTGGTGCACTGAACCCTGCACACACAGACCTGTGGTGGTGTACTGAACCCTGCACACACAGCCCTGTGATGGTGTACTGAACCCTACACATACTGCCCTGTGCTGGTGTACTGAACCCCACACACAGCGTTGTGCTGGTGTACTGAACCCTGCACATACAGCCCTGTGCTGGTGGACTGAATACTGCACACACAGCCCTGTGCTGGTGTACTGAACCCAGCACACACAGCCCTGTGCTGGTGTACTGAACCCGGCACACACAGCCCTGTGCTGGTGTACTGAACGCTGCACACACAGTCCTGTGCTGATGTACTGAACCCTGCACAACAAGCCCTGTGCTGGTGTACTGAACCCGGCACATACATCCCTGTGCTGGTGTACTGAACCCCACACACAGCCCTGTGCTGGTGCACTGAACACTGCACACACAGTCCTGTGCTGTTGTACTGAACCCTGCACAACAAGCCCTGTGCTGGGGAACTGAACCCGGCACATACAGCCCTGTGCTGGTGTACTGAACACAGCACATACAGCCCGGTGCTGGTGTACTGAATCCCACACACAGCCCTGTGCTGGTGTACTGAACTCTGCACATGCAGCCCTGTGCTGGTGTACTGAACCTGGCACATACAGCCCTGTGCTGGTGTTACTGAACCCGGCACACACAGCCCTGTGCTGGTGTACTGAACTCAGCACATACAGCCCTGTGCTGGTGTACAGAACACTGCACACACAGCCCTGTGCTGGTGTTACTAAACCCAGCACATACAGCCCTGTGCTGGTGTTACTGAACCCGGCACATACAGCCCTGTGCTGGTGTTACTTAGCCCTGCACACACAGTCTGTGCTGGTGTTACTTAACACGGCACATACAGCCCTGTGCTGGCCTACTGAATCCGGCACATACAGCCCTGTGCTGGTGTACTGAACGCTGAACATACAGCCCTGTGCTGGTGTACTGAACCCGGCACACACAGACCTTTGCTGGTGTACTGTACCCTGCACACACAGCCCTCTGCTGGTGTTACTGTACAGTGCACACACAGCCCTGTGCTGGTGTTACTGTACCCTGCACATACAGACCTGTGCTGGTGTACTGAACCCTGCACACACAGCCCTCTGCTGGTGTTACTGTACCCTGCACACACAGCCGTGTGCTGGTGTTACTGTACCCAGCACACACAGACCTGTGCTGGTGTTATTGTACCCTGCACATACAGCCCTGTGCTGGTGTACTGAACCCTGAACATACAGCCCTGTGCTGGTGTACTGAACCCGGCACACACAGACCTGTGCTGGTGTACTGTACCCTGCACACACAGCCCTGTGCTGGTGTTACTGTACCCTGCACACACAGCCGTGTGCTGGTGTTACTGTACCCTGCACATACAGCCCTGTGCTGGTGTACTGAACCCTGCACACACAGACATGTGCTGGTGTTATTGTACCCTGCACATACAGCCCTGTGCTGGTGTACTGAACCCTGAACATTCAGCCCTGTGCTGGTGTACTGAACCAGGCACACACAGCCCTGTGCCGATGTACTGAACCCAGCACATACAGCCCTGTGCTGGTGTTACTGAACCCAGCACATACATCCCTGTGCTGGTGTTACTGAGCCCTGCACACACAGCCCTGAGCTGGTGTTACTAAACCCGGCACATACAGCCCTGTGCTGGTGTTACTGAACCCGGCACATACAGCCCTGTGCTGGTGTTACTGAGCCCTGCGCACACAGCCCTGTGCTGGTGTTACTTAACCCGGCACATGCAGCCCTGTGCTGGTGTTGCTGAACCTGGCACATACAGCCCTGTGCTGGTGTTACTGAACCCGGCACACACAGCCCTGTGCTGGTGTTACTGTACCCTGCACATACAGCCCTGTGCTGGTGTAATGAACACGGCACACACAGACCTGTGCTGGTGTACTGAACCCGGCACATACAGCCCTGTGGTGGCTTTACTGAACCCGGCACATTCAGCCCTGTGCTGGTGTACTGAACCATGCACACAAACCTGTGCTGGTGTACTGAACCCTGCACACAGCTGGTGTACTGAACACGGCACACCCATCCCTGAGCTGGTGCACTGAACACGGCACATACAGCCCTGCGCTGGTGTACTGATCCGGCACACACAGCCCTGTGCTGGTGTACTGAACCCTGCAAGCACAGCCCCTGTGCTGGTGTACTCAACCCTGCACATACAGCCCTTTGCTGGTGTACTGAATCCGGCACACAAAGCCGTGTGCTGGTGCACTTAACCCGGCACACACAGTCCTGTGCTTGTGTACTGAACCCTGCACACACAGCCCTGAGCTGGTGCACTGAACCTGGCACATAATGCCCTGTGCTGGTGTACTGAATCCCAAATACAGCCCTGTGCTGGTGTACTGAACACTGCACATACAGTCCTGTGCTGGTGTACTGAACCCTGCAAATACAGCCCTGTGCTGGTGTACTGAACCCGGCACACACAGCCCTGTGCTGGTGGACAGAACCCTGCACATACAGCCCTGTGCTGATGTTACTTAGACCTGCACACACAGCCCTGTGCTGGTGTTACTTAACCCGGCACATACAGCCCTGTGCTGGCCTACTGAATCCAGCACATACAGCCCTGTGCTGGTGTACTGAACCCTGAACATACAGCCCTGTGCTGGTGTACTGAACCAGGCACACACAGCCCTGTGCCGATGTACTGAACCCAGCACATACAGCCCTGTGCTGGTGTTACTGAACCAGGCACACACAGCCCTGTGCCGATGTACTGAACCCAGCACATACAGCCCTGTGCTGGTGTTACTGAATCCGGCACACACAGCCCTGTGCTGGTGTACTGTGCCATGGGAAACACCGCCCTGTGCTGGTACACTGAACACTGCACATACAGCGCTGTGCTGGTGATACTGAACCCGGCACACACAGCCCTGTGCTGGTGTTACTGAACACGCCACATACAGCCCTGTGCTGGTCAACTGAATCCGGCACATACAGCGCTGTGCTGGTGTACTGAACCCGGCACATACATCCCTGTGCTGGTGTTACTGAATCCGGCACAGACATCCCTGTGCTGGTGTTACTGAATCCGGCACACATAGCCCTGTGCTGGTGTACTGAACCCTGCACACACAGACCTGTGCTGGTGTTATTGTACCCTGCACATACAGCCCTGTGCTGGTGTACTGAACCCTGAACATACAGCCCTGTGCTGGTGTACTGAATCCGGCACACACAGACCTGTGCTGGTGTGCTGTACCCTGCACACAAAGCCCTGTGCTGGTGTTAGTGTACCCTGCACACACAGCCCTGTGCTGGTGTTACTGTACCCTGCACATACAGCCCTGTGCTGGTGTAATGAACACGGCACACACAGACCTGTGCTGGTGCACTGTACCCAGCACATACAGCCCTGTGGTGGCTTTACTGAACCCGGCACATTCAGCCCTGTGCTGGTGTACTGAACCATGCACACAAACCTGTGCTGGTGTACTGAACCCTGCACACAGCTGGTGTACTGAACACGGCATCCGGCATATACAGCCCTGTGCTGGTGTACTGAACCCTGAACATACAGCCCTGTGCTGGTGTACTGAACCCGGCACACACAGACCTGTGCTGGTGTACTGTACCCTGCACACACAGCCCTCTGCTGGTGTTACTGTACAGTGCACACACAGCCCTGTGCTGGTGTTACTGTACCGTGCACATACAGCCCTGTGCTGGTGTACTGAACCCTGCACACACAGCCCTCTGCTGGTGCACTGAACCCTGCACAACAAGCCCTGTGCTGGTGTACTGAACCTCACACACAGCCCTGTGCTGTTGTACTGAACCCTGCACATAGAGCCCTGTGCTGGTGTACTGAACACTGCACACACAGCCCTGTGCTGGTCTACTGATTCCCACACACAGCCCTGTGCTGGTGTACTGAACACTGCAAATGCAGCCCTGTGCTTGTGTACTTGACCCTGCACACACAGCCCTGTGCTGGTGTACTGTGCCAGGGACACACTGCCCTCTGCTGGTATACTGAACACTGCAAATACAGCCCTGTGCTGGTGTTACTGAACACTGCACACACAGCCCTGTGCTGGTGTACTGAACCCTGAACATACAGCCCTGTGCTGGTGTATTGAACCCGGCACACACAGACCTGTGCTGGTGTACTGTACCCTGCACACACAGCCATGTGCTGGTGTTACTGTACCCTGCACATACAGCCCTGTGCTGGTGTACTGAACCCTGCACACACAGACATGTGCTGGTGTTATTGTACCCTGCACATACAGCCCTGTGCTGGTGTACTGAACCCTGAACATTCAGCCCTGTGCTGGTGCACTGAACCAGGCACACACAGCCCTGTGCCGATGTACTGAACCCGGCACATACAGCCGTGTGCTGGTGTTACTGAGCCCTGCACACACAGCCCTGAGCTGGTGTTACTTAACCCGACACACACAGCCCTGTGCTGGTGTTACTGAACCCGGCACATACAGCCCTGTGCTGGTGTTACTGAGCCCTGCACACACAGCCCTGTGCTGGTGTTACTTAACCCTGCACACACAGCCCTGTGCTGGTGTTACTTAACCCGGCACATACAGCCCTGTGCTGGTCTACTGAATCCGGCACATACAGCCCTGTGCTGGTGTACTGAACCCTGAACAGACAGCCCTCTGCTGGTATACTGAACACTGCACATACAGCCCTGTGCTGGTGTTACTGAACCCTGCACACACAGCCCTGTGAAGGTGTTACTAACCCCGGCACATACAGCCCTGTGCTGGTGTTACTGAACCCGGCACATACAGCCCTGTGCTGGTGTTACTGAGCTCTGCAAACACAGCCCTGTGCTGATGTTACTTAACCCGGCACATACAGCCCTGTGCTGGTCTACTGAATCCGGCACACAAAGCCCCGTGCTGGTGTACTGAACCCTGAACATACAGCCCTGTGCTGGTGTACTGAACCCGGCACACACAGACCTGTGCTGGTGTACTGTACCCTGCACACACAGCCCTGTGCTGGTGTTACTGTACCCTGCACACACAGCCATGTGCTGGTGTTACTGTACCCTGCACATACAGCCCTGTGCTGGTGTACTGAACCCTGCACACACAGACATGTGCTGGTGTTATTGTACCCTGCACATACAGCCCTGTGCTGGTGTACTGAACCCTGAACATTCAGCCCTGTGCTGGTGCACTGAACCAGGCACACACAGCCCTGTGCCGATGTACTGAACCCGGCACATACAGCCGTGTGCTGGTGTTACTGAGCCCTGCACACACAGCCCTGAGCTGGTGTTACTTAACCCAACACACACAGCCCTGTGCTGGTGTTACTGAACCCGGCACATACAGCCCTGTGCTGCTGTTACTGAGCCCTGCACACACAGCCCTGTGCTGGTGTTACATAACCCTGCACACACAGCCCTGTGCTGGTGTTACTTAACCCGGCACATACAGCCCTGTGCTGGTCTACTGAATCCGGCACATACAGCCCTGTGCTGGTGTACTGAACCCTGAACAGACTGCTCTCTGCTGGTATACTGAACACTGCACATACAGCCCTGTGCTGGTGTTACTGAACCCTGCACACACAGCCCTGTGCTGGTGTTACTAACCCCGGCACATACAGCCCTGTGCTGGTGTTACTGAACCCGGCACATACAGCCCTGTGCTGGTGTTACTGAGCTCTGCAAACACAGCCCTGTGCTGATGTTACTTAACCCGGCACATACAGCCCTGTGCTGGTCTACTGAATCCGGCACACAAAGCCCTGTGCTGGTGTACTGTGCCAGGGACACACCGCCCTGTGCTGGTACACTGAACACTGCACAGACAGCCCTGCGTTGGTGTTACTAAACCCAGCACATACAGCCCTGTGCTGGTGTTACTGAACCCGGCACACACAGCCCTGTGCTGGTGTTACTGAACACGCCACATACAGCCCTGTGCTGGTCTACTGAATCCGGCACATACAGCCCTGTGCTGGTGTACTGAACCCGGCATATACATCCCTGTGCTGGTGTTACTGAATCCGGCACACTCATCCCTGTGCTGGTGTTACTGAATCCGGCACACACAGCCCTGTGCTGGTGTACTGAACCCTGCACACACAGACCTGTGCTGGTGTTATTGTACCCTGCACATACAGCCCTGTGCTGGTGTACTGAACCCTGAACATACAGCCCTGTGCTGGTGTACTGAACCCGGCACACACAGACCTGTGCTGGTGTACTGAACCCGGCACATACAGCCCTGTGGTGATTTTACTGAACGCGGCACATTCAGCTCTGTGCTGGTGTACTGAACCATGCACACAAACCTGTGCTGGTGTAATGAACCCTGCACAAAGCTGGTGTACTGAACCCGGCACACACAGACCTGTGCTGGTGTACTGTACCGTGCACACACAGCCCTGTGCTGGTGTTACCGTACCTTGCACACACAGCCCTGTGCTGGTGTTACTGTACCCTGCACATACAGCCCTGTGCTGGTGTAATGAACGCGGCACACACAGACCTGTGCTGGTGTACTGAACCCGGCACATACAGCCCTGTGGTGGCTTCACTGAACCCGGCACATTCAGCCCTGTGCTGGTGTACTGAACCATGCACACAAACCTGTGCTGGTGTACTGAACCCTGCACACAGCTGGTGTACTGAACACGGCACACCCATCCCTGAGCTGGTGCACTGAACACGGCACATACAGCCCTGCGCTGGTGTACTGATCCGGCACACACAGCCCTGTGCTGGTGTACTGAACCCTGCACACACAGCCCCTGTGCTGGTGTACTCAACCCTGCACATACAGCCCTTTGCTGGTGTACTGAATCCGGCACACAAAGCCATGTGCTGGTGCACTTAACCCGGCACACACAGTCCTGTGCTTGTGTACTGAACCCTGCACACACAGCCCTGAGCTGGTGCACTGAACCTGGCACATAAAGCCCTGTGCTGGTGTACTGAATCCCACATACAGCCCTGTGCTGGTGTACTGAACCCTGCAAATACAGCCCTGTGCTGGTGTACTGAACCCGGCACACACAGCCCTATGCTGGTGGACTGAACCCTGCACACACAGCCCTGTGCTGGTGTACTGAACCCTGCACACACAGCCCTATGCTGGTGTACTGAACCCGGCACACACAGCCCTGTGCTGGTGCACTGAACCCTGCACACACAGACCTGTGGTGGTGTACTGAACCCTGCACACACAGCCCTGTGATGGTGTACTGAACCCTGCACATACTGCCCTGTGCTGGTGTACTGAACCCCACACACAGCGTTGTGCTGGTGTACTGAACCCTGCACATACAGCCCTGTGCTGGTGGACTGAATACTGCACACACAGCCCTGTGCTGGTGTACTGAACCCAGCACACACAGCCCTGTGCTGGTGTACTGAACCCGGCACACACAGCCCTGTGCTGGTGTACTGAACGCTGCACACACAGTCCTGTGCTGATGTACTGAACCCTGCACAACAAGCCCTGTGCTGGTCATAGAGTCATAGAGTAATACAGCACAGATAGAGGCCCTTCGGCCCATCGTGTCCATGCCGGCCATCAAGCCCTGTCTAATCTAATCCCATATTCCAGCATTTGGCCCGTAGCCTTGTATGCTATGGCATTTCAAATGCTCATCCAAATGCTTCTTAAATGTTGTGAGGGTTTCTGCCTCCACAACCCTTTCAGGCAGTGAGTTCCAGACTCCAACCACCCTCTGGGTGAAAAAGTTCTTTCTCAAATCCCCTCTAAACCTCCCTCCCTTTACCTTGAATCTATGCCCCCTAGTTATTGACCCCTCTACTAAGGGGAAAAGCTCCTCAGCATCCATCCTATCTATGCCCCTCACAATTTTGTACACCTCAATCATGTCCCCCCTCAGCCTCCTCTGCTCCAAGGAAAACAAACCCAATCTGCCCAGTCTCTCTTCATAGCTGAAGCGCTCCAGCCCTGGTAACATCCTGGTGAACCTCCTCTGCACCCTCTCTAACGCGATCACATCTTTCCTGTAGTGTGGCGACCAGAACTGCACACAGTATTCCAGCTGTGGCCTAACCAGTGTTTTATACAGCTCCATCATAACCTCCTTGCTCTTATATTCTATGCCTCGGCTAATGAAGGCAAGTATCCCATATGCCTTTTTTACCACCTTATCCACCTGTTCCGCCGCCTTCAGGGATCTGTGTACCTGCACACCCAGATCCCTCTGACCCTCCGTCTTGCCTAGGGTCTTACCATTCATTGTGTATTCCCTTGCCTTGTTAGACCCCCCAAAGTGCATCACCTCGCACTTTTCCGGGTTAAATTCCATTTGCCACTGTTCCGCCCATCTGACCAACCCATCTATATCGTTCTGCAGACTGAGGCTACCCTCCTCGCTATTTACCACCCTACCAATTTTAGTATCATCCGCGAATTTACTGATCATACCCTTTACATTCATATCCAAGTCATTAATGTAGACCACAAACAGCAAGGGACCCAGCACCGATCCCTGTGGTACCCCACTGGCCACAGGTTTCCAGTCACAAAAACAACCTTCGACCATCACCCTCTGCCTTCTGCCACTAAGCCAGTTTTGTATCCAATGTGCCAAGGCACCCTGGATTCCATGGGCTCTTACCTTCTTGACCAGTCTCCTGTGCGGGACTTTATCGAAGGCCTTACTGAAATCCATGTATACCACATCCACTGCGTTACCCTCATCCACACACCTAGTCACCCACTCAAAAAATTCAATCAAATTAGTCAGACATGATCTTCCCTTGACAAAGCCATGTTGACTATCCCTGATTAATCCTTGCCTCTCCAAGTGGAGACAAATTTTGTCCCTCAGGATTTTTTCCAGTAATTTTCCTACCACTGATGTTAGGCTCACTGGCCTGTAGTTCCCCGGTTTTTCCCTACTACCCTTCTTGAATAATGGTACTACATCAGCGGTTCTCCAGTCCTCTGGCACATCCCCTGTGGCCAGAGAGGTCCTGAATATATGTGTTAGAGCCCCCGCAATCTCCTCCTTTGCCTCACACAGCAGCCTGGGGTACATTTCATCGGGGCCTGGGGATTTATCCATTTTTAGGCCAGCTAAAACCGCCAATACCTCCTCCCTCTCGATGTTAATATGTTCGAGCATATCACAGTCCCCCCGCCCTATTTCTATGTCTACGTCGTCCTTCTCCATAGTGAAAACAGATGCAAAAAATTCATTTAGAATGTACTGAACCCGGCACATACAGCCCTGTGCTGGTGTACTGAACCCCACACACAGCCCTGTGCTGGTGCACTGAACACTGCACACACAGTCCTGTGCTGTTGTACTGAACCCTGCACAACAAGCCCTGTGCTGGGGAACTGAACCCGGCACATACAGCCCTGTGCTGGTGTACTGAACACAGCACATACAGCCCGGTGCTGGTGTACTGAATCCCACACACAGCCCTGTGCTGGTGTACTGAACTCTGCACATGCAGCCCTGTGCTGGTGTACTGAACCTGGCACATACAGCCCTGTGCTGGTGTTACTGAACCCGGCACACACAGCCCTGTGCTGGTGTACTGAACTCAGCACATACAGGCCTGTGCTGGTGTACAGAACACTGCACACACAGCCCTGTGCTGGTGTTACTAAACCCAGCACATACAGCCCTGTGCTGGTGTTACTGAACCCGGCACATACAGCCCTGTGCTGGTGTTACTTAGCCCTGCACACACAGTCTGTGCTGGTGTTACTTAACACGGCACATACAGCCCTGTGCTGGCCTACTGAATCCGGCACATACAGCCCTGTGCTGGTGTACTGAACGCTGAACATACAGCCCTGTGCTGGTGTACTGAACCCGGCACACACAGACCTGTGCTGGTGTACTGTACCCTGCACACACAGCCCTCTGCTGGTGTTACTGTACAGTGCACACACAGCCCTGTGCTGGTGTTACTGTACCCTGCACATACAGACCTGTGCTGGTGTACTGAACCCTGCACACACAGCCCTCTGCTGGTGTTACTGTACCCTGCACACACAGCCGTGTGCTGGTGTTACTGTACCCAGCACACACAGACCTGTGCTGGTGTTATTGTACCCTGCACATACAGCCCTGTGCTGGTGTACTGAACCCTGAACATACAGCCCTGTGCTGGTGTACTGAACCCGGCACACACAGACCTGTGCTGGTGTACTGTACCCTGCACACACAGCCCTGTGCTGGTGTTACTGTACCCTGCACACACAGCCGTGTGCTGGTGTTACTGTACCCTGCACATACAGCCCTGTGCTGGTGTACTGAACCCTGCACACACAGACATGTGCTGGTGTTATTGTACCCTGCACATACAGCCCTGTGCTGGTGTACTGAACCCTGAACATTCAGCCCTGTGCTGGTGTACTGAACCAGGCACACACAGCCCTGTGCCGATGTACTGAACCCAGCACATACAGCCCTGTGCTGGTGTTACTGAACCCAGCACATACATCCCTGTGCTGGTGTTACTGAGCCCTGCACACACAGCCCTGAGCTGGTGTTACTAAACCCGGCACATACAGCCCTGTGCTGGTGTTACTGAACCCGGCACATACAGCCCTGTGCTGGTGTTACTGAGCCCTGCGCACACAGCCCTGTGCTGGTGTTACTTAACCCGGCACATGCAGCCCTGTGCTGGTGTTGCTGAACCTGGCACATACAGCCCTGTGCTGGTGTTACTGAACCCGGCACACACAGCCCTGTGCTGGTGTTACTGTACCCTGCACATACAGCCCTGTGCTGGTGTAATGAACACGGCACACACAGACCTGTGCTGGTGTACTGAACCCGGCACATACAGCCCTGTGGTGGCTTTACTGAACCCGGCACATTCAGCCCTGTGCTGGTGTACTGAACCATGCACACAAACCTGTGCTGGTGTACTGAACCCTGCACACAGCTGGTGTACTGAACACGGCACACCCATCCCTGAGCTGGTGCACTGAACACGGCACATACAGCCCTGCGCTGGTGTACTGATCCGGCACACACAGCCCTGTGCTGGTGTACTGAACCCTGCAAGCACAGCCCCTGTGCTGGTGTACTCAACCCTGCACATACAGCCCTTTGCTGGTGTACTAAATCCGGCACACAAAGCCGTGTGCTGGTGCACTTAACCCGGCACACACAGTCCTGTGCTTGTGTACTGAACCCTGCACACACAGCCCTGAGCTGGTGCACTGAACCTGGCACATAATGCCCTGTGCTGGTGTACTGAATCCCACATACAGCCCTGTGCTGGTGTACTGAACACTGCACATACAGTCCTGTGCTGGTGTACTGAACCCTGCAAATACAGCCCTGTGCTGGTGTACTGGACCCGGCACACACAGCCCTGTGCTGGTGGACTGAACCCTGCACACACAGCCCTATGCTGGTGTACTGAACCCGGCACACACAGCCCTGTGCTGGTGCACTGAACCCTGCACACACAGACCTGTGGTGGTGCACTGAACCCTGCATACACAGACATGTGCTGGTGTACTGAACCCTGCACACACAGCCCTGTGATGGTGTACTGAACCCTGCACATACTGCCCTGTGCTGGTGTACTGAACCCCACACACAGCGTTGTGCTGGTGTACTGAACCCTGCACATATAGCCCTGTGCTGGTGTACTGAATACTGCACACACAGCCCTGTGCTGGTGTACTGAACCCAGCACACACAGCCCTGTGCTGGTGTACTGAACCCGGCACACACAGCCCTGTGCTGGTGTACTGAACGCTGCACACACAGTCCTGTGCTGATGTACTGAACCCTGCACAACAGGCCCTGTGCTGGTGTACTGAACCCGGCACATACAGCCCTGTGCTGGTGTACTGAACCCCACACACAGCCCTGTGCTGGTGCACTGAACAATGCACACACAGTCCTGTGCTGATGTACTAAACCCTGCACAACAAGCCCTGTGCTGGGGAACTGAACCCGGCACATACAGCCCTGTGCTGGTGTACTGAACACAGCACATACAGCCCGGTGCTGGTGTACTGAATCCCACACACAGCCCTGTGCTGGTGTACTGAACTCTGCACATGCAGCCCTGTGCTGGTGTTACTGAACCCTGCACACACAGCCCTGTGCTGGTGTACTGAACCTGGCACATACAGCCCTGTGCTGGTGTTACTGAACCCGGCACACACAGCCCTGTGCTGGTGTACTGAACTCAGCACATACAGCCCTGTGCTGGTGTACAGAACACTGCACACACAGCCCTGTGCTGGTGTTACTAAACCCAGCACATACAGCCCTGTGCTGGTGTTACTGAACCCGGCACATACAGCCCTGTGCTGGTGTTACTTAGCCCTGCACACACAGCCCTGTGCTGGTGTTACTTAACACGGCACATACAGCCCTGTGCTGGCCTACTGAATCCGGCACATACAGCCCTGTGCTGGTGTACTGAACGCTGAACATACAGCCCTGTGCTGGTGTACTGAACCCAGCACACACAGACCTGTGCTGGTGTACTGTACCCTGCACACACAGCCCTCTGCTGGTGTTACTGTACAGTGCACACACAGCCCTGTGCTGGTGTTACTGTACCCTGCACATACAGACCTGTGCTGGTGTACTGAACACTGCACACACAGCCCTCTGCTGGTGTTACTGTACAGTGCACACACAGCCCTCTGCTGGTGTTACTGTACCCTGCACACACAGCCGTGTGCTGGTGTTACTGTACCCAGCACACACAGACCTGTGCTGGTGTTATTGTACCCTGCACATACAGCCCTGTGCTGGTGTACTGAACCCTGAACATACAGCCCTGTGCTGGTGTACTGAACCCGGCACACACAGACCTGTGCTAGTGTACTGTACCCTGCACACACAGCCCTGTGCTGGTGTTACTCTACCCTGCACACACAGCCGTGTGCTGGTGTTACTGTACCCTGCACATACAGCCCTGTGCTGGTGTACTGAACCCTGCACACACAGACATGTGCTGGTGTTATTGTACCCTGCACATACAGCCCTGTGCTGGTGTACTGAACCCTGAATATTCAGCCCTGTGCTGGTGTACTGAACCAGGCACACACAGCCCTGTGCCGATGTCCTGAACCCAGCACATACAGCCCTGTGCTGGTGTTACTGAACCCAGCACATACATCCCTGTGCTGGTGTTACTGAGCCCTGCACACACAGCCCTGAGCTGGTGTTACTAAACCCGGCACATACAGCCCTGTGCTGGTGTTACTGAACCCGGCACATACAGCCCTGTGCTGGTGTTACTGAGCCCTGCGCACACAGCCCTGTGCTGGTGTTACTTAACCCGGCACATGCAGCCCTGTGCTGGTGTTGCTGAACCTGGCACATACAGCCCTATGCTGGTGTTACTGAACCCGGCACACACAGCCCTGTGCTGGTGTTACTGTACCCTGCACATACAGCCCTGTGCTGGTGCAATGAACACGGCACACACAGACCTGTACTGGTGTACTGAACCCGGCACATACAGCCCTGTGGTGGCTTTACTGAACCCGGCACATTCAGCCCTGTGCTGGTGTACTGAACCATGCACACAAACCTGTGCTGGTGTACTGAACCCTGCGCACAGCTGGTGTACTGAACACGGCACACCCATCCCTGAGCTGGTGCACTGAACACGGCACATACAGCCCTGTGCTGGTGTACTGATCCGGCACACACAGCCCTGTGCTGGTGTACTGAACCCTGCACACACAGCCCCGGTGCTGGTGTACTCAAACCTGCACATACAGCCCTTTGCTGGTGTACTGAATCCGGCACACAAAGCCGTGTGCTGGTGCACTTAACCCGGCACACACAGTCCTGTGCTTGTGTACTGAACCCTGCACACACAGCACTGTGCTGGTGCACTGAACCTGGCACATAAAGCCCTGTGCTGGTGTACTGAATCCCACATACAGCCCTGTGCTGGTGTACTGAACACTGCACATACAGTCCTGTGCTGGTGTACTGAACCCTGCAAATACAGCCCTGTGCTGGTGTACTGAACCTGGCACACACAGCCCTGTGCTGGTGGACTGAACCCTGCACACACAGCCCTGTGCTGGTGTACTGAACCCTGCACACACAGCCCTATGCTGGTGTACTGAACCCGGCACACACAGCCCTGTGCTGGTGCACTGAACCCTGCACACACAGACCTGTGGTGGTGCACTGAACCCTGCACACACAGACATGTGCTGGTGTACTGAACCCTGCACACACAGCCCTGTGATGGTGTACTGAACCCCACACACAGCGTTGTGCTGGTGTGCTGAGCCCTGCACATACAGCCCTGTGCTGGTGTACTGAATACTGCACACACAGCCCTGTGCTGGTGTACTGAATCCTGCACACACAGCCCTGTGCTGGTGTTACTGAACCCGGCACATACAGCCCTGTGCTTGCGTACTGAACCCTGCACACACAGCCCTGTGCTGGTGTACTGTACCAGGGACACACAGCCCTGTGCTGGTATACTGTACACTGCACATACAGCCCTGTGCTTGTGTTACTGAATCCTGCACACACAGCCCTGTGCTGGTGAACTCAACCCGGCACATATAGCCCTGTGCTGGTGTTACTGAACCCGGAACATACAGCACTGTGCTGGACTACTGAATCTGGCACATACAGCCCTGTGCTGGTGTACTGAACCCTGCACACACATCCCTGTGCTGGTGTTACTGTACCCTGCACACACAGCCCTGTGCTGGTGTACTGAACCCGGCACACACAGATCTGTGCTGGTGTTACTGAACCCGGCAAATACAGCCCTGTGCTAGTGTTACTGAACCTGGCACATGCAGCCCTGAGCTGGTGTACTGAACCATGCACACAACCCTGTGCAGGTGTACTGAACCCTGCACACAGCTCTGTGCTGGTGTACTGTACCCAGCACACATAGCCCTGTGATGGTGTTCTGAACACGGTACATACAGCTATGTGCTGGTGTACTGAACCAGGGACACACAGCCCTGTGCTGATGTTACTGAACCTGGCACATACAGCCCTGTGCTGGTGTACTGAACCCAGCAAACACAGATCTGTGCTGGTGTTACTGAACCCTGCACATACAGCCCTTTGCTGGTTTTACTGAACCCTGCACACACAGCCCTGTGCTGGTGTTACTGAACCCTGCACACACAGCCCTGTGCTGGTGTTATTGAACCCTGCACACACAGCCCTGTGCTGGTGTTACTGAACCCTGCATACACAGCCCTGTTCTGGTGTTACTGAACCCGGCACATACAGCCCTGTGCTGGTGTACTGAACCCGGCACATACAGCCCTGTGCTGGTGTACTGAACGTGGCCCATAAAGCCATGTGCTGGTGTACTGAACCCTGCAAACACAGCCCTGTGCTGGTGTACTGAACCCAGCACACACAACCCTGTGCTGGTGCACTGAAAACTGCACACTCAGCCCTGTGATGGTGTTAGTGAACCCAGCACACACCGCTCTGTGCTGGTGTACTGAACCCTGCACAAACAGCCCTGTGCTGGTGTACTGAATCCGGCACAAACAGCTGTGTGCTGGTGTACTCAAACCCTGCACACACAGCCCTGTGCTGGTGTACTGAACCCTGCACACACAGACATGTTCTGATGTACTGAACACTGCACACACAGCCCTGTGCTGGTGTACTCAACCCTGCACATACAGCCCTGTGCTGGTGTACTGAACCCTGCATATACAGCCCTGTGCTGGTGTACTGAACACTGTGCATACAGCCCTGTGCTGGTGTACTGAATCCCACACACACACCTGTGCTGGTGTACTGAACACTGCACATACAGCCCTGTGCTTGTGTACTGAACCCTGCACACACAGCCCTGTGCTGGTGTACTGTACCAGGGACACACAGCCCTGTGCTGGTATACTGAACACTGCACATACAGCCCTGTGCTGGTGTTATTGAACCCAGCACTCACAGCCCTGTGCTGGTGTACTGAACCCGGCACATACAGCAATGAGCTGGACGAGTGAATCCGGCACATACAGCCCTGCGCTGGTGTACTGAACCCTGCACACACAGCCCTTTGCTGGTCTTACTGAACCCAGCATATACAGCCCTGGCTGGTGTACTGAACCCGGCACACACAGGTCTGTGCTGGTGTTACTGAACCCGGCAAATACAGCCCTGTGCTGGTGTTACTGAACCCAGCACATACAGCCCTGTGCTGGTGTACTGAACCATGCACACAGCTCTGTGCTGGTGTACTGAATCCGGCACACACAGCCCTGTGCTGGTGTTCTGAACCTGGCACATACAGCCCTGTGCTGGTATACTCAACCCTGCACGTACAGCCCTGTGCTGGTGTACTGAACTCTGCACATACAGCCCTGTGCTGGTGTACTGAACACTGCGCATACAGCCCTGTGCTGGTGTACTGAACCCGGCATATACAGCCCTGTGCTGATGTACTGAATCCCACATAGAGCCCTGTGCTGGTGTACTGAACACTGCACACAGCCCTGTTCTGGTGTATTGAACCCTGCACATACAGTTCTGTGCTGGTGTACTGAACCCTGCAAATACAGCCCTGTGCTGGTGTACTGAACCCGACACACACAGCCCTGTGGGGGTGTACTGAACCCTGCACACACAGCCCTGTGCTGGTGTACTGAACCCTGCACACACAGCCCTGTGGTGCTGCACTGAACCCTGCACACACAGACATGTGCTGGTGTACTGAGCCCTGCACACACAGCCCTGTGCTGGTGTTACTGAACCCGGCACACACAGCCCTGTGCTGGTGTACTGAACCCAGCTCATACAGCCCTGTGCTGGTGTACTGAATACTGCATACACAGCCCTGTGCTGGTGTTACTAAACCCGGCACATACTCTCCTGTGTTGGTGTTGCTGAACCCGGCACATACAGCCCTGTGCTGGTGTTACTGAACCCGGCACATATAGCCCTGTGCTGGTCTACTCAATCCGGCACATACATCCCTGTGCTGGTGTTACTGACTCCGGCACACACAGCCCTGTGCCTGTGTTACTGTAGCCTGCACATACAGCCCTGTGCTGGTGTACTGAACCAGGGACACACAGCCCTGTGCTGGTGTAGTGAACCCGGCACACACAGCCCTGTGCTGGTGTACTGAACCCTGCACACCTAGCCCTGTGCTGGTGTACTGAACCCTGCACAAAATCCCTGTGCTGGTGTACTGAATCCGGCACACACAGCCGTGTGCTGGTGTACTGAACCCTGCACACAAAACCCTGTGCTGGTGCACTGAACCCAGCACACACAGACCTGTGCTGGTGTACTGAACACTACACACACAGCCCTGTGCTGGTGTACTCAACCCTGCACATACAGCCCTGTGCTGCTGTACTGAACCCTGCACATACAGCCCTGTGCTGGTGTACTGAACACTGTGCAGACAGCCCTGTGCTGGTGTACTGAATCCCACACACAGCCCTGTGCTGGTGTACTGAACGCTGCACACACAGCCCTGTGCTGGTGTACTGAACCCTGCGCAATAAACCCTGTGCTGGTGTACTGAACCCGGCACACACAGCCCTGTGCTGGTGTACTGAACACTGCACACACAGCCCTGTGCTGGTGTACTGTACCCTGCACATACAGCCGTGTGCTGATGTACTGAACCCCACACACAGCCCTGTGCTGGTGTACTGAACACTGCACACACAGCCCTGTGCTGGTGTACAGAACACCACACACAGCCCTGTGCTGGTGTCCTGAACCCTGCACAAAGAGCCCTGTGCTGGTCTACTGAACACTGCACATAGACCCTGTGCTGGTGCACTGAATCCAACACACAGCCCTGTGCTGGTGTACTGAACACTGCATATGCAGCCTTGTGCTTGTGTACTGAACCCTGCACAAACAGCCCTGTGCTGGTGTACTGTGCCAGGGACACACAGCCCTGTGCTAGTGTACTGAAACCGGCACATACAGCCCTGTGCTGGTTTTACTGAACCCGGCACACACAGCCCTGTGCTGGTGTTACTGAACCCTGCACACACAGCACTGTGCTGGTGATACTGAACCCGGCACACACAGCACTGTGCTGGTGTTACTGAACCCTGCACAAACAGCCCTGTGGTGGTGTTACTGAACCCTGCACACACAGCACTCTGCTGGTGTTACTGAACCCGGCACATACAGCCCTGTGCTGGTGTACTGCACCCAGCACCTACAGCCCTGTGCTGGTGTTACTGAACCCGGCACATACGGCCCTGTGCTGGTGTACTGTACCCGGCACATACAGCCCTGTGCTGGTGTACTGAACCCGGCACATAAAGCCCTGTGCTGATGTACTGAACCCTGCACACACACAGCCCTGTGCTGGAGTACTGAACCCTGCACACACAACCCTGTGCGGGTGTACTGAACACTGCACACTCAGCCCTGTGATGGAGTTAGTGAACCCAGCACACACAGCCCTGTGCTGGTGTACTGAACCCAGCATATACTGCCCTGAGCTGGTGTACTGAATCACACATACAGCCCTGTGCTGGTGTACTGAACGCTGCACACAGCCCTGTGCTGGTGTATTGAACCCTGCACATACAGTTCTGTGCTGGTGTACTGAACCCTGCAAATACAGCCCTGTGCTGGTGTACTGAACCATGCACACACAGCCCTGTGCTGGTGTACTGAACCCTGCACACACAGCCCTGTGCTGTTGTACTGAACCCGGCACACACAGCCCTGTGCTAGTGTACTGAACCCTGCACACACAGCCCTGTGGTGGTGCACTGAACCCTGCACACACAGACCTGTGCTGGTGTACTGAACCCTGCACACACAGCCCTGTGAAGGTGTACTGAACCCTGCACATACAGCCCTGAGCTGGTGTACTGAACCGCACACACAACCCTATGCTGGTGTACTGAACCCAGCACATACATCCCTGTGCTGGTGTACTGAATACTGCACACACAGCCCTGTGCACTGAACCCAGCACACACAGCACTGTGCTGGTGTACTGAACGCTGCACACACAGCCCTGTGCTGGTGTACAGAACCCCACACACAGCCCTGTGCTGGTGTACTGAAGACTGCACACACAGCCCTCTGCTGGTGTACTGAACACCACACACAGCCCTGTGCTGGTGTACTGAACACTGCAGATGCAGCCTTGTGCTTGTGTACTGAACCCTGCACACACAGCCCTGTGCTGGTGTACTGTGCCAGGGCACACAGCCCTGTGCTAGTGTACTGAACCCAGCACAAACAGCCCTGTGCTGGTGTTACTGAACCCTGCACACACAGCCCTGTGCTGGTGTTACTGAACCCTACACACACAGCACTGTGCTGTTGTTACTGAACCCGACACACACAGCCCTGTGCTGGTGTTACTGAACCCTGCACACACAGCCCTGTGCTGGTGTTACTGAACCCTGCACACACAGCACTCTGCTGGTGTTACTGAACCCGGCACATTCAGCCCTGTGCTGGTGTACTGAACCCGGCACATACAGCCCTGTGCTGGTGTTACTGAATGCGGCACATACGGCCCTGTGCTGGTGTACTGAACCCGGCACATACAGCTCTGTGCTGGTGTACTGAACCCGGCACATAAAGCCTTGTGCTGGTGTACTGAACCCTGCACGCACACAGCCCTGTGCTGGTGTACTGAAACCCGCACTCACAACCCTGTGCTGGTGTACTGAACACTGCACACTCAGCCCTGTGATGGAGTTAGTGAACACAGCACACACAGCCCTGTGCTGGTGCACTGAACCCAGCACATACAGCCCTGTGCCGGTGTTACTGAACCCTGCACACACAGACTTGTGCTGATGTAGTGAACCCTGCAGAAACAGCCCTGTGCTGGTGTACTGAACACTGCACACAGCCCTGTGCTTGTGTACTGAACCCTGCATATACAGCCCTGTGCTGGTGTACTGAACACATCGCATACAGCCCTGTGCTGGTGTACTGAACCCGGCACATACAGCCCTGTGCTGGTGTACTGAATCCCAAATACAGGCCTGTGCTGGTGTACTGAACACTGCACACAGCCCTGTGCTGGTGTATTGAACCCTGCACATACAGTTCTGTGCTGGTGTACTGAACCCTGCAAATACAGCCCTGTGCTGGTGTACTGAACCCTGCACATAAAGCCCTGTGCTGGTGTTACTAATCCCTGCACACACTGCCCTGTGTTGGTTTTACTGAACCCAGCACATACAGGCCTGTGCTGGTGTACTGACCCCTGCACACACAGACCTGTGCTGGTATTATTGTACCCTGCACATACAGCCCTGTGCTGGTGTACTGAACCCTGAACATACAGCCCTGTGCTGGTGTACTGAACCAGGGACACACAGCCCTGTGCTGGTGTACTGAACCCGGCACACACAGCCCTGTGCTGGTGTACTGAACCCTGCACATGCAGCCCTGTGCTGGTGTACTGAACCCTGCACATAGACCCTGTGCTGGTGCACTGAATCCAACACACAGCCCTGTGCTGGTGTACTGAACACTGCATATGCAGCCTTGTGCTTGTGTACTGAACCCTGCACAAACAGCCCTGTGCTGGTGTACTGTGCCAGGGACACACAGCCCTGTGCTAGTGTACTGAAACCGGCACATACAGCCCTGTGCTGGTTTTACTGAACCCGGCACACACAGCCCTGTGCTGGTGTTACTGAACCCTGCACACACAGCACTGTGCTGGTGATACTGAACCCGGCACACACAGCCCTGTGCTGGTGTTACTGAACCCTGCACAAACAGCCCTGTGGTGGTGTTACTGAACCCTGCACACACAGCACTCTGCTGGTGTTACTGAACCCGGCACATACAGCCCTGTGCTGGTGTACTGCACCCAGCACCTACAGCCCTGTGCTGGTGTTACTGAACCCGGCACATACGGCCCTGTGCTGGTGTACTGTACCCGGCACATACAGCCCTGTGCTGGTGTACTGAACCCGGCACATAAAGCCCTGTGCTGATGTACTGAACCCTGCACACACACAGCCCTGTGCTGGAGTACTGAACCCTGCACACACAACCCTGTGCGGGTGTACTGAACACTGCACACTCAGCCCTGTGATGGAGTTAGTGAACCCAGCACACACAGCCCTGTGCTGGTGTACTGAACCCAGCATATACTGCCCTGAGCTGGTGTACTGAATCACACATACAGCCCTGTGCTGGTGTACTGAACGCTGCACACAGCCCTGTGCTGGTGTATTGAACCCTGCACATACAGTTCTGTGCTGGTGTACTGAACCCTGCAAATACAGCCCTGTGCTGGTGTACTGAACCATGCACACACAGCCCTGTGCTGGTGTACTGAACCCTGCACACACAGCCCTGTGCTGTTGTACTGAACCCGGCACACACAGCCCTGTGCTAGTGTACTGAACCCTGCACACACAGCCCTGTGGTGGTGCACTGAACCCTGCACACACAGACCTGTGCTGGTGTACTGAACCCTGCACACACAGCCCTGTGAAGGTGTACTGAACCCTGCACATACAGCCCTGAGCTGGTGTACTGAACCGCACACACAACCCTATGCTGGTGTACTGAACCCAGCACATACATCCCTGTGCTGGTGTACTGAATACTGCACACACAGCCCTGTGCACTGAACCCAGCACACACAGCACTGTGCTGGTGTACTGAACGCTGCACACACAGCCCTGTGCTGGTGTACAGAACCCCACACACAGCCCTGTGCTGGTGTACTGAAGACTGCACACACAGCCCTCTGCTGGTGTACTGAACACCACACACAGCCCTGTGCTGGTGTACTGAACACTGCAGATGCAGCCTTGTGCTTGTGTACTGAACCCTGCACACACAGCCCTGTGCTGGTGTACTGTGCCAGGGCACACAGCCCTGTGCTAGTGTACTGAACCCAGCACAAACAGCCCTGTGCTGGTGTTACTGAACCCTGCACACACAGCCCTGTGCTGGTGTTACTGAACCCTACACACACAGCACTGTGCTGTTGTTACTGAACCCGACACACACAGCCCTGTGCTGGTGTTACTGAACCCTGCACACACAGCCCTGTGCTGGTGTTACTGAACCCTGCACACACAGCACTCTGCTGGTGTTACTGAACCCGGCACATTCAGCCCTGTGCTGGTGTACTGAACCCGGCACATACAGCCCTGTGCTGGTGTTACTGAATGCGGCACATACGGCCCTGTGCTGGTGTACTGAACCCGGCACATACAGCTCTGTGCTGGTGTACTGAACCCGGCACATAAAGCCTTGTGCTGGTGTACTGAACCCTGCACGCACACAGCCCTGTGCTGGTGTACTGAAACCCGCACTCACAACCCTGTGCTGGTGTACTGAACACTGCACACTCAGCCCTGTGATGGAGTTAGTGAACACAGCACACACAGCCCTGTGCTGGTGCACTGAACCCAGCACATACAGCCCTGTGCCGGTGTTACTGAACCCTGCACACACAGACTTGTGCTGATGTAGTGAACCCTGCAGAAACAGCCCTGTGCTGGTGTACTGAACACTGCACACAGCCCTGTGCTTGTGTACTGAACCCTGCATATACAGCCCTGTGCTGGTGTACTGAACACATCGCATACAGCCCTGTGCTGGTGTACTGAACCCGGCACATACAGCCCTGTGCTGGTGTACTGAATCCCAAATACAGGCCTGTGCTGGTGTACTGAACACTGCACACAGCCCTGTGCTGGTGTATTGAACCCTGCACATACAGTTCTGTGCTGGTGTACTGAACCCTGCAAATACAGCCCTGTGCTGGTGTACTGAACCCTGCACATAAAGCCCTGTGCTGGTGTTACTAATCCCTGCACACACTGCCCTGTGTTGGTTTTACTGAACCCAGCACATACAGGCCTGTGCTGGTGTACTGACCCCTGCACACACAGACCTGTGCTGGTATTATTGTACCCTCCACATACAGCCCTGTGCTGGTGTACTGAACCCTGAACATACAGCCCTGTGCTGGTGTACTGAACCAGGGACACACAGCCCTGTGCTGGTGTACTGAACCCGGCACACACAGCCCTGTGCTGGTGTACTGAACCCTGCACATGCAGCCCTGTGCTGGTGTACTGAACCCTGCACAAACAGCCATTTGCTGGTGTACTGAATCCGGCACACACAGCCGTGTGCTGGTGTACTGAACCCTTCACACACAGCCCTGTGCTGGTGGACTGAACCCTGTACACATAGACCTGTGCTAGTGTACTGAACACTGCGCATACAGCCCTGTGCTGTTGTACTGAACCCAGCACATTAAGCCCTGTGCTGGTGTACTAAACCTTGCAATTACAGCCCTGTGCTGGTGTACTGAACCCGGCACACACAGCCCTGTGCTGGTGTACTGAACCCTGCACACACAGCCCTGGTCTGGTGTACTGAACCCTGCACACACAGCCCTGTGGTGGTGTACTGAACCCTGCACACACAGACCTGTGCTGGTGTACTGAACCCTGCACACACAGCCCTGTGCTGGTGTACTGAACCCTGCACATACAGCCCTGAGCTGGTGTACTGAACCGCACACACAACCCTGTGCTGGTGTACTGAACCCTGCACATACAGCCCTGTGCTGGTGTACTGAATACTGCACACAAAGCCCTGTGGTGGTGTACTGAACCCAGCACAAACAGCCCTGTGCTGCTGTACTGAACGCTGCACACACAGCCCTGTGCTGGTGTAATGAACCCTGCACAACAAGCCCTGTGCTGGTGTACTGAACTCGGCACACACAGCCCTGTGCTGGTGTACTGAACCCTGCACACACTGCCCTGTGCTGGTGTACTCTACCCTGCACATACAGCCCTGTGCTGGTGTACTGAACCCCACACACAGCGCTGTGCTGGTGTACTGAACACTGCACACACAGACCTGTGCTGGTGTACTGAACCCCACACACAGCCCGGTGCTGGTGCACTGAACCCTGCACATAGAGCCCTGTGCTGGTGTACTGAACAGTGCACATAGACCCAGTGCTGTTGTACTGAATCCCACACACAGCCCTGTGCTGGTGTACTGAACACTGCACATTGACCCTGTGCTGGTGTGCTGAACCCTGCACACACAGCCCTGTGCTGGTGTATTGTGCCAGGGACACACAGCCCTGTGCTGGTATACTGAACGCTGGACACACAGCCCTGTGCTGGTATACTGAACGCTGCACATACAGCCCTGTGCTGTTCTTACTGAACCCTGCACTCAGCACTGTGCTGGTGTACTGAACCCGGCACATACAGCCCTGTGCTGGTGTTACTGAACCCGGCACACACAGCCCTGTGCTGGTGTACTGAACCCAGCTCATACAGCCCTGTGCTGGTGTACTGAATACTGCACACACAGCCCTGTGCTGGTGTTACTAAACCCGGCACATACTCTCCTGTGTTGGTGTTACTGAACCCGGCACATACAGCCCTGTGCTGGTGTTACTGAAACCGGCACATATAGCCCTGTGCTGGTCTACTCAATCCGGCACATACAGCCCTGTGCTGGTGTTCTGAACCCAGCACATACATCCCTGTGCTGGTGTTACTGAATCCGGCACACACAGCCCTGTGCCTGTGTTACTGTACCCTGCACATACAGCCCTGTGCTGGTGTACTGAACCCGGCACTCACAGCCCTGTGCTGGTGTACTGAACCCTGCACACCTAGCCCTGTGCTGGTGTACTGAACCCTGTACAAAATCCCTGTGCTGGTGTACTGAATCCGGCACACACAGCCGTGTGCTGGTGTACTGAACCCTGCACACAAAACCCTGTGCTGGTGCACTGAACCCTGCACACACAGACCTGTGCTGGTGTACTGAACACTACACACACAGCCCTGTGCTGGTGTACTCAACCCTGCACATACAGCCCTGTGCTGGTGTACTGAACCCGGCACATACAGCCCTGTGCTGGTGTACTGAACACTGTGCAGACAGCCCTGTGCTGGTGTACTGAATCCCACACACACCCCTGTGCTGGTGTACTGAACACTGCACATACAGCCGTGTGCTTGCGTACTGAACCCTGCACACACAGCCCTGTGCTGGTGTACTGTACCAGGGACACACAGCCCTGTGCTGGTATAATGTACACTGCACATACAGCCCTGTGCTTGTGTTACTGAACCCTGCACACACAGCCCTGTGCTGGTGAACTCAACCCGGCACATATAGCCCTGTGCTGGTGTTACTGAACCCGGAACATACAGCACTGTGCTGGACTACTGAATCTGGCACATACAGCCCTGTGCTGGTGTACTGAACCCTGCACACACATCCCTGTGCTGGTGTTACTGTACCCTGCACACACAGCCCTGTGCTGGTGTACTGAACCCGGCACACACAGATCTGTGCTGGTGTTACTGAACCCGGCAAATACAGCCCGGTGCTAGTGTTACTGAACCCGGCACATGCAGCCCTGAGCTGGTGTACTGAACCATGCACACAACCCTGTGCAGGTGTACTGAACCCTGCACACAGCTCTGTGCTGGTGTACTGTACCCGGCACACACAGCCCTGTGATGGTGTTCTGAACACGGTACATACAGCTATGTGCTGGTGTACTGAACCAGGGACTCACAGCCCTGTGCTGATGTTACTGAACCTGGCACATACAACCCTGTGCTGGTGTACTGAACCCTGCACACACAGCCCTGTGCTGGTGTTATTGAACCCTGCACACACAGCCCTGTGCTGGTGTTACTGAACCCTGCACACACAGCCCTGTGCTGGTGTTACTGAACCCGGCACATACAGCCCTGTGCTGGTGTACTGAACGTGGCACATAAAGCCATGTGCTGGTGTACTGAACCCTGCAAACACAGCCCTGTGCTGGTGTACTGAACCCAGCACACACAACCCTGTGCTGGTGTACTGAAAACTGCACACTCAGCCCTGTGATGGTGTTAGTGAACCCAGCACACACCGCTCTGTGCTGGTGTACTGAACCCTGCACAAACAGCTCTGTGCTGGTGTACTGAATCCGGCACAAACAGCCGTGTGCTGGTGTACTCAAAGCCTGCACACACAGCCCAGTGCTGGTGTACTGAACCCTGCACACACAGACATGTTCTGATGTACTGAACACTGCACACACAGCCCTGTGCTGGTGTACTCAACCCTGCACATACAGCCCTGTGCTGGTGTACTGAACCCTGCACATACAGCCCTGTGCTGGTGTACTGAACACTGTGCATACAGCTCTGTGCTGGTGTACTGAATCCCACACACACACCTGTGCTGGTGTACTGAACACTGCACATACAGCCCTGTGCTTGTGTACTGAACCCTGCACACAAAGCCCTGTGCTGGTGTACTGTACCAGGGACACACAGCCCTGTGCTGGTATACTGAACACTGCACATACAGCCCTGTGCTGGTGTTATTGAACCCAGCACACACAGCCCTGTGCTGGTGTACTGAACCCGGCACATACAGCAATGAGCTGGACTAGTGAATCCGGCACATACAGCCCTGTGCTGGTGTACTGAACCCGGCACACACAGGTCTGTGCTGGTGTTACTGAACCCGGCAAATACAGCCCTGTGCTGGTGTTACTGAACCCAGCACATACAGCCCTGTGCTGGTGTACTGAACCATGCACACAGCTCTGTGCTGGTGTACTGAATCCGGCACACACAGCCCTGTGCTGGTGTTCTGAACCTGGCACATACAGCCCTGTGCTGGTATACTCAACCCTGCACGTACAGCCCTGTGCTGGTGTACTGAACTCTGCACATACAGCCCTGTGCTGGTGTACTGAACACTGCGCATACAGCCCTGTGCTGGTGTACTGAACCCGGCATATACATCCCTGTGCTGATGTACTGAATCCCACACAGAGCCCTGTGCTGGTGTACTGAACACTGCACACAGCCCTGTTCTGGTGTATTGAACCCTGCACATACAGTTCTGTGCTGGTGTACTGAACCCTGCAAATACAGCCCTGTGCTGGTGTACTGAACCTGACACACACAGCCTTTGCTGGTGTACTGAACCCTGCACACACAGCCCTGTGCTGGTGTACTGAACCCTGCACACACAGCCCTGTGCTGGTGTACTGAACGCTGCACACACAGCCCTGTGCTGCTGCACTGAACCCTGCACACACAGCCCTGTGGTGGTGTACTGAACCCTGCACACACAGCCCTGTGGTGCTGCACTGAACCCTGCACACACAGACATGTGCTGGTGTACTGAGCCCTGCACACACAGCCCTGTGCTGGTGTACTGAACCCTGCACATACAGCCCTGTGCTGGTGTACTGAATACTGCACATACAGCCCTGTGCACTGAACACAGCACACACAGCCCTGTGCTGGTGTACTGAACGCTGCACACACAGCTCTGTGCTGGTGTACTGAACCCTGTACAACAAGCCCTGTGCTGGTGTACTGAACCCGGCACACACAGCCCTGCGCTGGTGTACTGAACCCTGCACATAGACTCTGTGCTGGTGTACTGAATCCCACACACAGCCCTGTGCTGGTGTACTGAACACTGCACATGCAGCCTTGTGCTTGTGTTCTGAACACTGCACACACAGCCCTGTACTGGTGTACTGTGCCAGGGACACACAGCCCTGTGCTGGTATACTTAACGCTGCACATACAACCCTGTGCTTGGATTACTGAACCCTGCACTCAGCCGTGTGCTGGTGTACTGAACCCGGCACATACAGCCCTGTGCTTGTGTTACTGAACCCAGCACACACAGACCTGTGCTGGTGTACTGAACCCAGCACATGCAGCCCTGTGCTGGTGTACTGAACACTGCACACACAGCCCTGTGCTGGTGTGACTGAACCCGGCACATACAGCCCTGTGCTTGTGTTACTGAACCCTGCACACACAGCCCTGTGCTGGTGTTACTGAACCCGGCACATACAGCCCTGTGCTGGTCTACTCAATCCGGCACATGCAGCCCTGTGCTGGTGTACTGAACCCAGCACATACATCCCTGTGCTGGTGTATTGAACCCAGCACACACAACCCTGTGCTGGTGTACTGGACTCAGCACATACAGCCCTGTGCCGGTATTACTGAACCCTGCACACACAGCCCTGTGCTGATGTAGTGAACCCTGCACAAACAGCCCTGTGATGGTGTACTGAAAATTGCACACAGCCCTGTGCTGGTGTACTGAACCCTGCACATACAGCCCTGTGCTGGTGTACTGAACCCTGCACACACAACCCTGTGCTGGTGTACTGAACACTGCATACTCAGCCCTGTGATGTTGTTAGTGAACCCAGCACACACAGAGCTGTGCTGGTGTACTGAACCCTGCACACACAGCCCTGTGCTGATGTAGTGAACCCTGCACAAACAGCCCTGTGCTGGTGTACTGAACACTGCACAAAGCCCTGTGCTGGTGTACTGAACCATGCACATACAGCCCTGTGCTGGTGTTACTGAACCCTGCACACACAGCCCTGTGCTGGTGTTACTGAACCCGGCAAATACAGAATTGTGCTGGTGTACTGAACCCGGCACATAATGCCCTGTGCTGGTGTTACTGAACACGGCACATACAGCCCTGTGCTGGTGTACTGAACCCGGCACATACAGCCCTGTGCTGGTGTACTGAACCCGGCACATACAGCCCTGTGCTGGTGTTACTGAATGCGGCACATACGGCCCTGTGCTGGTGTACTGAACCCGGCACATACAGCTCTGTGCTGGTGTACTGAACCCGGCACATAAAGCCTAGTGCTGGTGTACTGAACCCTGCACGCACACAGCCCTGTGCTGGTGTACTGAAACCCGCACTCACAACCCTGTGCTGGTGCACTGAACACTGCACACTCAGCCCTGTGATGGAGTTAGTGAACCCAGCACACACAGCCCTGTGCTGGTGTACTGAACCCAGCACATACAGCCCTGTGCCGGTGTTACTGAACCCTGCACACACAGACTTGTGCTGATGTAGTGAACCCTGCAGAAACAGCCCTGTGCTGGTGTACTGAACACTGCACACAGCCCTGTGCTGGTGTACTGAACCCTGCACATACAACCCTGTGCTGGTGTACTGAACACATCGCATACAGCCCTGTGCTGGTGTACTGAACCCGGCACATACAGCCCTGTGCTGGTGTACTGAATCCCAAATACAGGCCTGTGCTGGTGTACTGAACACTGCACACAGCCCTGTGCTGGTGTATTGAACCCTGCACATACAGTTCTGTGCTGGTGTACTGAACCCTGCAAATACAGCCCTGTGCTGGTGTACTGAACCCTGCACATAAAGCCCTGTGCTGGTGTTACTAATCCCTGCACACACTGCCCTGTGTTGGTTTTACTGAACCCAGCACATACAGGCCTGTGCTGGTGTACTGACCCCTGCACACACAGACCTGTGCTGGTATACTGAACCCTGCACACACAGCCCTGTGGTGGTGTACTGAACCCTGCACACACAGACCTGTGCTGGTGTACTGAACCCTGCACACACAGCCCTGTGCTGGTGTACTGAACCCTGCACATACAGCCCTGAGCTGGTGTACTGAACCGCACACACAACCCTGTGCTGGTGTACTGAACCCTGCACATACAGCCCTGTGCTGGTGTACTGAATACTGCACACAAAGCCCTGTGGTGGTGTACTGAACCCAGCACAAACAGCCCTGTGCTGCTGTACTGAACGCTGCACACACAGCCCTGTGCTGGTGTAATGAACCCTGCACAACAAGCCCTGTGCTGGTGTACTGAACTCGGCACACACAGCCCTGTGCTGGTGTACTGAACCCTGCACACACTGCCCTGTGCTGGTGTACTGTACCCTGCACATACAGCCCTGTGCTGGTGTACTGAACCCCACACATAGCCCTGTGCTGGTGTACTGAACACTGCACACACAGACCTGTGCTGGTGTACTGAACCCCACACACAGCCCGGTGCTGGTGCACTGAACCCTGCACATAGAGCCCTGTGCTGGTGTACTGAACAGTGCACATAGACCCAGTGCTGTTGTACTGAATCCCACACACAGCCCTGTGCTGGTGTACTGAACACTGCACATTGACCCTGTGCTGGTGTGCTGAACCCTGCACACACAGCCCTGTCCTGCTGTATTGTGCCAGGGACACACAGCCCTGTGCTGGTATACTGAACGCTGGACACACAGCCCTGTGCTGGTATACTGAACGCTGCACATACAGCCCTGTGCTGTTCTTACTGAACCCTGCACTCAGCACTGTGCTGGTGTACTGAACTCAGCACATACAGCCCTGTGCTGGTGTTACTGAACCCGGCACACACAGCCCTGTGCTGGTGTACTGAACCCAGCTCATACAGCCCTGTGCTGGTGTACTGAATACTGCACACACAGCCCTGTGCTGGTGTTACTAAACCCGGCACATACTCTCCTGTGTTGGTGTTGCTGAACCCGGCACATACAGCCCTGTGCTGGTGTTACTGAAACCGGCACATATAGCCCTGTGCTGGTCTACTCAATCCGGCACATACAGCCCTGTGCTGGTGTTCTGAACCCAGCACATACATCCCTGTGCTGGTGTTACTGAATCCGGCACACACAGCCCTGTGCCTGTGTTACTGTACCCTGCACATACAGCCCTGTGCTGGTGCACTGAACCAGGGACACACAGCCCTGTGCTGGTGTAGTGAACCCGGCACTCACAGCCCTGTGCTGGTGTACTGAACCCTGCACACCGAGCCCTGTGCTGGTGTACTGAACCCTGTACAAAATCCCTGTGCTGGTGTACTGAATCCGGCACACACAGCCGTGTGCTGGTGTACTGAACCCTGCACACAAAACCCTGTGCTGGTGCACTGAACCCTGCACACACAGACCTGTGCTGGTGTACTGAACACTACACACACAGCCTTGTGCTGGTGTGCTCAACCCTGCACATACAGCCCTGTGCTGGTGTACTGAACCCTGCACATACAGCCCTGTGCTGGTGTACTGAACACTGTGCAGACAGCCCTGTGCTGGTGTACTGAATCCCACACACACCCCTGTGCTGGTGTACTGAACACTGCACATACAGCCCTGTGCTTGCGTACTGAACCCTGCACACACAGCCCTGTGCTGGTGTACTGTACCAGGGACACACAGCCCTGTGCTGGTATACTGTACACTGCACATACAGCCCTGTGCTTGTGTTACTGAACCCTGCACACACAGCCCTGTGCTGGTGAACTCAACCCGGCACATATAGCCCTGTGCTGGTGTAACTGAACCCGGAACATAAAGCACTGTGCTGGACTACTGAATCTGGCACATACAGCCCTGTGCTGGTGTACTGAACCCTGCACACACATCCCTGTGCTGGTGTTACTGTACCCTGCACACACAGCCCTGTGCTGGTGTACTGAACCCGGCACACACAGATCTGTGCTGGTGTTACTGAACCCGGCAAATACAGCCCGGTGCTAGTGTTACTGAACCCGGCACATGCAGCCCTGAGCTGGTGTACTGAACCATGCACACAACCCTGTGCAGGTGTACTGAACCCTGCACACAGCTCTGTGCTGGTGTACTGTACCCGGCACACACAGCCCTGTGATGGTGTTCTGAACACGGTACATACAGCTATGTGCTGGTGTACTGAACCAGGGACACACAGCCCTGTGCTGATGTTACTGAACCTGGCACATACAGCCCTGTGCTGGTGTACTGAACCCAGCAAACACAGATCTGTGCTGGTGTTACTGAACCCTGCACATGAAGCCCTGTGCTGGTGTTACTGAACCCTGCACACACAGCCCTGTGCTGGTGTTATTGAACCCTGCACACACAGCCCTGTGCTGGTGTTACTGAACCCTGCACACACAGCCCTGTGCTGGTGTTACTGAACCCGGCACATACAGCCCTGTGCTGGTGTACTGAACCCGGCACATACAGCCCTGTGCTGGTGTACTGAACGTGGCACATAAAGCCATGTGCTGGTGTACTGAACCCTGCAAACACAGCCCTGTGCTGGTGTACTGAACCCAGCACACACAACCCTGTGCTGGTGTACTGAAAACTGCACACTCAGCCCTGTGATGGTGTTAGTGGACCCAGCACACACCGCTCTCTGCTGGTGTACTGAACCCTGCACAAACAGCCCTGTGCTGGTGTACTGAATCCAGCACAAACAGCCGTGTGCTGGTGTACTCAAAGCCTGCACACACAGCCCTCTGCTGGTGTACTGTACCCTGCACACACAGACATCTTCTGATGTACTGAACACTGCACACACAGCCCTGTGCTGGTGTACTCAACCCTGCACATACAGCCCTGTGCTGGTGTACTGAACCCTGCACATACAGCCCTCTGCTGGTGTACTGAACACTGTGCATACAGCCCTGTGCTGGTGTACTGAATCCCACACACACACCTGTGCTGGTGTACTGAACACTGCACATACAGCCCTGTGCTTGTGTACTGAACCCTGCACACAAAGCCCTGTGCTGGTGTACTGTACCAGGGACACAAAGCCCTGTGCTGGTATACTGAACACTGCACATACAGCCCTGTGCTGGTGTTATTGAACCCAGCACACACAGCCCTGTGCTGGTGTACTGAACCCGGCACATACAGCAATGAGCTGGACTAGTGAATCCGGCACATACAGCCCTGTGCTGGTGTACTGAACCCTGCACACACAGCCCTGTGCTGGTCTTACTGAACCCAGCATATACAGCCCTGTGCTGGTGTACTGAACCCGGCACACACAGGTCTGTGCTGGTGTTACTGAACCCGGCAAATACAGCCCTGTGCTGGTGTTACTGAACCCAGCACAAACAGCCCTGTGCTGGTGTACTGAACCATGCACACAGCTCTGTGCTGGTGTACTGAATCCGGCACACACAGCCCTGTGCTGGTGTTCTGAACCTGGCACATACAGCCCTGTGCTGGTATACTCAACCCTACACGTACAGCCCTGTGCTGGTGTACTGAACTCTGCACATACAGCCCTGTGCTGGTGTACTGAACACTGCGCATACAGCCCTGTGCTGGTGTACTGAACCCGGCATATACATCCCTGTGCTGATGTACTGAATCCCACACAGAGCCCTGTGCTGGTGTACTGAACACTGCACACAGCCCTGTTCTGGTGTATTGAACCCTGCACATACAGTTCTGTGCTGGTGTACTGAACCCTGCAAATACAGCCCTGTGCTGGTGTACTGAACCTGACACACACAGAGCCCTGTGCTGGTGTACTGAACCCTGCACACACAGCCCTGTGCTGGTGTACTGAACCCTGCACACACTGCCCTGTGCTGGTGTACTGAACGCTGCACACACAGCCCTGTGCTGCTGCACTGAACCCTGCACACACAGCCCTGTGGTGGTGTACTGAACCCTGCACACACAGCCCTGTGGTGCTGCACTGAACCCTGCACACACAGACATGTGCTGGTGTACTGAGCCCTGCACACACAGCCCTGTGCTGGTGTACTGAACCCTGCACATACAGCCCTGTGCTGGTGTACTGAATACTGCACATACAGCCCTGTGCACTGAACACAGCACACACAGCCCTGTGCTGGTGTACTGAACGCTGCACACACAGCTCTGTGCTGGTGTACTGAACCCTGTACAACAAGCCCTGTGCTGGTGTACTGAACCCGGCACACACAGCCCTGTGCTAGTGTACTGAACCCTGCACATAGACTCTGTGCTGGTGTACTGAATCCCACACACAGCCCTGTGCTGGTGTACTGAACACTGCACATGCAGCCTTGTGCTTGTGTTCTGAAGACTGCACACACAGCCCTGTACTGGTGTACTGTGCCAGGGACACACAGCCCTGTGCTGGTATACTTAACGCTGCACATACAACCCTGTGCTTGGATTACTGAACCCTGCACTCAGCCGTGTGCTGGTGTACTGAACCCGACACATACAGCCCTGTGCTTGTGTTACTGAACCCAGCACACACAGACCTGTGCTGGTGTACTGAACCCAGCACATGCAGCCCTGTGCTGGTGTACTGAACACTGCACACACAGCCCTGTGCTGGTGTTACTGAACCCGGCACATACAGCCCTGTGCTGGTGTTACTGAACCCTGCACACACAGCCCTGTGCTGGTGTTACTGAACCCGGCACATAAAGCCCTGTGCTGGTCTACTCAATCCGGCACATGCAGCCCTGTGCTGGTGTACTGAACCCAGCACATACATCCCTGTGCTGGTGTACTGAACCCAGCACACACAGCCCTGTGCTGATGTAGTGAACCCTGCACAAACAGCCCTGTGATGGTGTACTGAACATTGCACACAGCCCTGTGCTGGTGTACTGAACCCTGCACATACAGCCCTGTTCTGGTGTACTGAACCCTGCACACACAACCCTGTGCTGGTGTACTGAACACTGCATACTCAGCCCTGTGATGTTGTTAGTGAACCCAGCACACACAGAGCAGTGCTGGTGTACTGAACCCTGCACACACAGCCCTGTGCTGATGTAGTGAACCCTGCACAAACAGCCCTGTGCTGGTGTACTGAACACTGCACAAAGCCCTGTGCTGGTGTACTGAACCATGCACATACAGCCCTGTGCTGGTGTTACTGAACCCTGCACACACAGCCCTGTGCTGGTGTTACTGAACCCGGCAAATACAGAATTGTGCTGGTGTACTGAACCCGGCACATAATGCCCTGTGCTGGTGTTACTGAACACGGCACATACAGCCCTGTGCTGGTGTACTGAACCCGGCACATACAGCCCTGTGCTGGTGTATTGAACCCGGCACATAAAGCCCTGTGCTGGTGTACTGAACCCTGCACACACAGCCCTGTGCTGGTGTACTGAACCCAGCACACACAACCCTGTGCTGGTGTACTGAACTCAGCACATACAGCACTGTGCCGGTGTTACTGAACCCAGCACACACAATCCTGTGCTGGTGTACTGAACTCAGCACATACAGCACTGTGCCGGTGTTACTGAACCCTGCACACACAGCCCTGTGCTGATGTAGTGAACCCTGCACAAACAGCCCTGTGATGGTGTACTGAACATTGCACACAGCCCTGTGCTGGTGTACTGAACCCTGCACATACAGCCCTGTGCTGGTGTACTGAACCCTGCACACACAACCCTGTGCTGGTGTACTGAACACTGCATACTCAGCCCTGTGATGTTGTTAGTGAACCCAGCACACACAGAGCTGTGCTGGTGTACTGAACCCTGCACACACAGCCCTGTGCTGATGTAGTGAACCCTGCACAAACAGCCCTGTGCTGGTGTACTGAACACTGCACAAAGCCCTGTGCTGGTGTACTGAACCATGCACATACAGCCCTGTGCTGGTGTACTGAACCCTGCACACACAGCCGTGTGCTGGTGTTAGTGAACCTGGCGCACACAGCCCTGTGCTGGTGTACTGATCACTGAACACACAGCCCTCTGCTGGTGTACTGAACCCTGCACACACAGCCCTGTGCTTGTGTTACTGTACCCTGCACACACAGCCCTCTGCTGGTGTACTGAACCCTGCACACACAGCCCTGTGCTTGTGTTACTGTACCCTGCACACACAGCCCTGTGCTGGTGTTACTGAACCCAGCACATACAGCCCTGTGCTGGTGTACTGAACCCGGCACACACAGATCTGTGCTGGTGTTACTGAACCCGGCAAATACAGCCCTGTGCTGGTGTACTGAACCATGCACACAACCCTATGCTGTTGTACTGAACCCTGCACACAGATCTGTGCTGGTGTACTGAACCCAGCACACACAGCCCTGTGCTGGTGTTCTGAACATGCTACATACAGCCCTGTGCTGGTGTACTGAATACTGCACACACAGCCCTGTGCACTTTACCCAGCACACACAGCCCTGTGCTGGTGTACTGAACGCTGCACACACAGCCCTGTGCTCGTGTACTGAACATTGCACAACAAGCCCTGTGCTGGTGTACTGAACTAGGCACACACAGCCCTGTGCTGGTGTACTGAACCCTGCACACACAGCCCTGTGCTGGTGTACTGTACCCTGCACATACAGCCCTGTGCTGGTGTACTGAACCCTGCACATAGAGCCCTGTGCTGGTGTACTGAGCACTGCACACAGACTCTGTGCTGGTGTACTGAACCCGGCACACACAGCCCTGTGCTGGTGTACTGAACACTGCACATGCAGCCTTGTGCTTGTGTACTGAACCCCGCACACACAGCCCTGTGCTGGTGTACTGTGCCAGGGACACACAGCCCTGTGCTGGTATACTGAACACTGCACACACAGCCCTGCGTTTGTGTTACTAATCCCAGCACATACAGCCCTCTGCTGGTGTTACTGAACCCGAAACATACAGCCCTGTGCTGGTGTTACTGAACCCGGCACACACAAACCTGTGCTGGTGTACTGTACCCTGCACACCCAGCCCTGTGCTGGTGTTACTGTACCCTGCACACACAGCCCTGTGCTGGTGTTACTGAACCCAGCACATACTGCCCTGTGCTGCTGTACTGAACCCGGCACACAACCCTGTGCTGGTGTTACTGAACCCAGCAAATACAACCCTGTGCTGGTGTTACTGAACCTGGCACATACAGCCCTGTGCTGGTGTACTGAACCATGCACACAACCCTGTGCTGGTGTACTGAACCCAGCACATACAGCCCTGTGCTGATGTAGTGAACCCTGCACATACAGCCGTGTGCTGGTATTCTGAATCCTGCACATACAGCCCTGTGCTGGTGTACAGAACCCAGCACATACAGCCCTGTGCTGGTGTACTGAACACTGCACACACAGCCCTGTGCTGGTGTTACTAAACCCGACACATACAGACCTGTGCTGGTCTACTGAATCTGGCACACACAGTCCTGTGCTGGTGTACTGTGCCAGGGACCACAGCCCTGTGCTGGTACATTGAACACTGCACATACAGCCCTGTGCTGGTGTTACTGAACCCTGCACACACAGCTCTGTGCTGGTGTTACTAAACCCGGCACATACAGCCCTGATCTGGTGTTACTGAACCCTGCACACACAGCCCTGTGCTGGTGTTACTGAATCCGGCACACACAGCCCTGTGTTGGTGTTACTGAACATGGCACATACAGCCCTGTGCTGGTGTACTGAACCCTGCACACACAGACCTGTGCTGGTGTTACTGTACCCTGCACATACAGCCCTGTGCTTGTGTACTGAACCCTGAACTTACAGCCCTGTGCTGGTGTACTTTACCCAGCACACACAGGCTAGTGCTGGTGTAATGTACCCTGCACACACAGCCCTGTGCTGGTTTTTCTGTACCCTGCACACACAGCCCTTTGCTGGTGTTACTGTACCCTGCACATACAGCCCTGTGCTGGTGTGCTGAACACGGCACACACAGACCTGTGCTGGTGTACTGAACACGGCACATACAGCCCTGTGGTGGTGTACTGAACACGGCACACACAGACCTGTGCTGGTGTACTGAACACGGCACACACAGCCCTGTGCTGGTGCACTGAACATGGCACACACAGACCTGTGCTGGTGTACTGAACCAGGGACGCACAACCCTGTGCTGGTGTACTGAACCCTGCACACACAGCCCTGTGCTGGTGTACTCAACCCTGCACATAAAGCCCTGTGCTGGTGTACTGAATCCCACATACAGCCCTGTGCTGGTGTACTGAACACTGCACACAGCCCTGTGCTGGTGTACTGAACCCTGCTCATACAGTCCTGTGCTGGTGTACTGAACCCTGCAAATACAGCCCTGTGCTGGTGTACTGAACCCGGCACACACAGCCCTGTGCTGGTGTACTGAACACTGCACACACAGCCCTGTGCTGGTGTACTGAACCCTGCACACACAGCCCTGTGCTGGTGTACTGAACCCTGCACACACAGCCCTGTGGTGGTGCACTGAACCCTGCACACACAGACCTGTGCTGGTTTACTGAACCCTGCACACACAGCACAGTGCTGGTGTACTGAACCCTGCACATACTGCCCTGTGCTGGTGTACTGATCCCCACACACAGCCCTGTGCTGGTGTACTGAACCCTGCACATACAGCCCTGTGCTGGTGTGCTGAATACTGCACACACAGCCCTGTGCTGATGTACTGAACCCAGCACACACTGCCCTGTGCTGGTGTACTGAACGCTGCACACAAAGCCCTGTGCTGGTGTACTGAACCGTGCACAACAAGCCCTGTGCTGGTTTACTGAACACGGCACATACAGCCCTGTACTGGTGTACTGAATCCCACACACATCCCTGTGCTGGTATACTGAACACTGCACATGCAGCCCTGTGCTGGTGTTACTGAACCCGGCACACACAGCCCTGTGCTGGTGTTACTGAGCCCTGCACACACAGCCCTGTGCTGGTGTTACTAAACCCGGCACATACAGCCCTGTGCTGGTGTTACTGAACCCGGCACATACAGCCCTGTGCTGGTGTTACTGAGCCCTGCACACACAGGCCTGTGCTGGTGTTACTTAACCTGGCACATACAGCACTGTGCTGGTCTACTGAATCCGGCACATACAGCCCTGTGCTGGTGTACTGAACCCTGAACATACAGCCCTGTGCTGGTGTACTGAACCCGGCACACACAGACCTGTGTTGGTGTACTGTACCCTGCACACCCAGCCCTCTGCTCGTGTTAATGTACCCTGCACATACAGCCCTGTGCTGGTGTACAGAACCCTGCACACACAGCCCTGTGCTGGTGCAGTGAACCCTGCACAACAAGCCCTGTGCTGGTGTACTGAACCCCACACACAGCCCTGTGCTGGTGTACTGAAACCTGCACATACAGCCCTGTGCTGATGTACTGAACACTGCACAGACAGCCCTCTGCTGGTGGACTGAACCCTGCACACACAGACCTGTGCTGGTGTGCTGAACACTGCACACACAGATCTGTGCTAGTGTACTGAACTATGCACATGCAGCCCTGTGCTGATGTACTGAACACTGTGCATACAGCCCTGTGCTGGTGTACTGAACCCGGCACATACAACCCTGTGCTGGTGTACTGAATCCCACACACACCCCTGTGCTGCAGTACTGAACCCTGCACACACAGCCCTGTGCTGGTGTACTGTACCAGGGACACACAGCCCTGTGCTGGTATACTGAACACTGCACATACAGCCCTGTGCTGGTGTTCCTGTACCCTGCACACACAGCCCTGTGCTGGTGTACTGAACCCAGCACATACAGCCCTGTGCTGGTGTTACTGAACCCGTCAGATACAGCCCTGTGCTAGTCTACTGAATCCGGCACATCCAGCCCTGTGTTGGTGTTACTGAACCCGGCACATACAGCCCTGTGCTGGTGTACTGATCCCTGCAAACACAGCCCTGTGCTGGTGTACTGAACCCGGCACACACAGACCTGTGCTGGTGTACAGTACCCTGCTCACAGAGCCCTGTGCTTGTGTTACTGTACCCTGCAAACACAGCCCTGTGCTGGTGTTACTGGACACTGCACATACAGACCTGTGCTGGTGCATTGAACCCGGCACACACAGCACTGTGCTGGTGTACTGAACCAGGGACACACAACCCTCTGTTGGTGTACTGTACGCGGCACTCACAGCCGTGTGCTGGTGTACTGAACACTGCACACACAGACCTGTGCTGGTGTTACTGAACCCGGCACAAACAGCCCTGTGCTGGTTCACTCAATCCGGCACATACAGCCCTGTGCTGGTGTTACTGAACTCTGCACACACAGCCCTGTGCTGGTGTTACTGAACCCGGCACAAACAGCCCTGTGCTGGTTCACTCAATCCGGCACATACAGCCCTGTGCTGGTGTACTGAACCCAGCACATACATCCCTGTGCTGGTGTTACTGAATCCGGCACACACAGCCCTGTGCCAGTGTTAATGTACGCTGCACATACAGCCCTGTGCTGGTGTACTGAACCCTGCACACTCAGCCCTGTGCTGGTGTACTGAACCCTGCACAAACAGCCCTGTGCTGGTGTACTGAATCCGGCACACACAGCCGTGTGCTGGTGTACTGAAACCTGCACACATAGCCCTGTGCTGGTGTACTGAACCCTGCACACACAGACCTGTGCTGGTGTACTGAACACTGCACACATAGCCCTGTGCTGGTGTACTCAACGCTGCACATACAGCCCAGTGCTGGTGTACTGATCCCTGCACATAGAGCCCTGTGCTGGTGCACTGAACACTGTGCATACAGCCCTGTGCTGGTGTACTGAATCCGGCACATACAGCCCTGTGCTGGTGTACTGAATCCCACACACACCCCTTTGCTGGTGTACTGAACACTGCACATACAGCCCAGTGCTTGTGTACTGAACCCTGCACACACAGCCCTGTGCTGGTGTAGTGTACCAGGGACACACAGCCCTGTGCTTGTGTACTGAACCCAGCACATACAGCCCTGTGCTGGTGTAATGAACACTGCACACACAGCCCTGTGTTGGTGTTACTAAACCCAGCACATACAGCCCTCTGCTGGTGTTTCTGAACCCGACACATACAGCCCTGTGCTGGTGTTACTGAACCTGGCACACACAGACCTGTGCTGTTGTACTGTACCCTGCACACACAGCGCCCTGTGCTGGTGTTACTGTACCCTGCACACACAGCCCTGTGCTGGTGTTACTGAACACAGCACATACAGCCCAGTGCTGGTGTACTGTACCCGGCAAATAAAGCCCTGTGCTGGTGTTACTGAACCCGGCACATACAGCCCTGTGCTGGTGTACTGAACCATGCACACAACCCTGTGATGGTGTACTGAACCTTACACACAGCTCTGTGCTGGTGTACAGAACCCGGCACACTCAGCCCTGTGCTGGTGCACTGAACACGGTACATACAGCCATGTGCTGGTGTACTGAACCAGGGACACACAGCTCTGTGCTGATGTTACTGAACCTGGCACATAAAGCCCTGTGCTGGTGTACTGAACCCTGCACACAGAGCCCTGTGCTGGGGTACTGAACCCTGCCCACACAACCCTGTGCTGATGTACTGAACACTGCACACTCAGCCCGGTGATGGTGTTAATGAACCCAGCACACAAAGCCCTGTGCTGGTGTACTGAACCCAGCACATACAGATCTGTGCTGGTGTTACTGAACCCTGCACATACAGCCCTGTGCTGTTGTTACTGAACCCTGCACACACAGCCCTGTGCTGTTGTTACTGAACCCGGCACATACAGCCCTTTGCTGGTGTGCTGAACCCGGCACATACAGCCCTGTGCTGGTGTTACTGAACCCGGCACATACAGCCCTGTGCTGGTGTACTCAACCCGGCACATACAGCCCTGTGCTGGTGTACTGAACTCGGCACATAAAGCCCTGTGCTGGTGTACTGATCCCTGCACACACAGCCCGGTGCTGGTGCATTGATCCCTGCACACACAACCCTGTGCTGGTGTACTGAACACTGCGCACTCAGCCCTGTGATGGTGTTAGTGAACCCAGCATACACAGCCCTGTGCTGGTGTACTGAACCCAGCACATACAGCCCTGTGCCGGTGTTACTGAACCCTGCACACACAGCCCTGTGCTGTTGTAGTGAACCCTGCACATACAGCCCTGTGCTGGTCTACTGAATCCGGCACATACAGCCCTGTTCTGGTGTACTGAACCCTGCACATACAGCCCTGTGCTGGTGTTACTGATCCCTGCTCACACAGCCCTGTGCTGGTGTTACTGAACGCTGAACACACAGCCCTGTGCTGGTGTACTGAACCCGGCACATACAGCCATGTGCTGGTGTACTGAACCCGGCACATACAGCCTTGTGCTGGTGTTACTGAACCCAGCACATAAAGTCCTGTGCTGGTGTACTGAACCCTGCACACACAGCCCTGTGCTGGTGTTAGTGAACCTGGCAATCACAGCCCTGTGCTGGTGTACTGAACACTGCACATAGAGCCCTGTGCTCGTGTACTGAACCCTGCACATAGAGCCCTGTGCTGGTGTACTGAACACTGCACATAGACCTGTGCTGGTGTACTGAATCCCACACACAGCCCTGTGCTGGTGTACTGAATCCGGCACACACAGCCATGTGCTGGTGTACTGAACCCTGCACACACAGCCCTGTGCTGGTGTACTGATCCTTGCACACACAGCCCTGTGCTGGTGTACTCAACCCTGCACATACAGCCCTGTGCTGGTGTACTGAACCCTGGCCATACAGCCCTTTGCTGGTGTACTGAACACTGTGCATACAGCCCTGTGCTGGTGTTACTGTTCCCTGCACACACAGTCCTGTGCTGGTGTTACTGAACCCAGCACATACAGCCCTGTGCTGGTGTACTGAACCCGGCACATAAAGCCCTGTGCTGGTGTACTGAACCCTGCATACACAGCCCTGTGCTGGTGAACTGAACCCGGCACATAAAGCCCTGTGCTGGTGTACTGAATCCCACATACAGCCCTGTGCTGGTGTACTGAACACTGCACACAGCCCTGTGCTGGTGTACTGAACCCTGCACGTACAGTCCTGTGTTGGTGTACTGAACCCTGCAAATACAGCCCTGTGCTGGTGTACTGAACCCGGCACACACAGCCCTGTGCCAGTGTTACTGTACCCTGCACATACAGCCCTGTGCTGGTGTACTGAACACGGCACACACAGACCTGTGCTGGTGTACTGAACCCAGAACATACAGCCCTGTGGTGGAGTTACTGAAGCCGGAACATACAGCCCTGTGCAGGTGTACTGAACCAGGGAGACACAGCACTGTGCTGGTGTACTGAACCCGGCACACACAGCCCTGTGCTGGTGTACTGAACCCTGCACACACAGCCTATGCTGGTGTACTGAAGCCTGCACAAACAGCCCTGTGCTGGTGTACTGAATCCGGCACACACAGCCCTGTGCTGGTGTACTGAACCCTGCACACATGGACCTGTCCTGGTGTACTGAACACTGTGTATACAGCCCTGTGCTGGTGTACTCAACCCTGCACATACAGCCCTGAGCTGGTGCACTGAACCCTGCACATACAGCCCTGTGCTGGTGTACTGAACACTGTGTATACAGCCCTGTGCTGGTGTACTGAATCCCACACACACCTCTGTGCTGGTGTACTGAATACTGCACATAGAGCCCTGTGCTTGTGTACTGAACCCTGCACACACAGCCCTGTGCTGGTGTACTGTACCAGGGACACACAGCACTGTGCTGGTATACTGAACACTGCACATACAGCCCTGTGCTGGTGTTACAGAACCCTGCACAAACAGCCCTGTGCTGGTGTACTGAACCCGGCACATACAGCCCTGTGCTGGTGTTATTGAACCCGGCACATACAGCCCCGTGCTGGTGTACTGAACCCAGCACATACAGCCCTGTGCTGGTGTACTGAACACTGCAACACAGCCCTGTGTTGGTGTTGCTAAACCCAGCACACACAGCCCTGTGCTGGTGTACTGAATCCCACATACAGCCCTGTGCTGGTGTACTGAACACTGCACACAGCCCTGTGCTGGTGTACTGAACCCTGCACGTACAGTCCTGTGTTGGTGTACTGAACCCTGCAAATACAGCCCTGTGCTGGTGTACTGAACCCGGCACACACAGCCCTGTGCCGGTGTTACTGTACCCTGCACATACAGCCCTGTGCTGGTGTACTGAACACGGCACACACAGACCTGTGCTGGTGTACTGAACCCAGAACATACAGCCCTGTGGTGGAGTTACTGAAGCCGGAACATACAGCCCTGTGCAGGTGCACTGAACCAGGGACACACAGCACTGTGCTGGTGTACTGAACCCGGCACACACAGCCCTGTGCTGGTGTACTGAACCCTGCACACACAGCCTATGCTGGTGTACTGAAGCCTGCACAAACAGCCCTGTGCTGGTGTACTGAATCCGGCACACACAGCCCTGTGCTGGTGTACTGAACCCTGCACACACGGACCTGTCCTGGTGTACTGAACACTGCACACACAGCCCTGTGCTGGTGTACTCAACCCTGCACATACAGCCCTGAGCTGGTGTACTGAACCCTGCACATACAGCCCTGTGCTGGTGTACTGAACACTGTGTATACAGCCCTGTGCTGGTGTACTGAATCCCACACACACCTCTGTGCTGGTGTACTGAATACTGCACATAGAGCCCTGTGCTTGTGTACTGAACCCTGCACACACAGCCCTGTGCTGGTGTACTGTACCAGGGACACACAGCACTGTGCTGGTATACTGAACACTGCACATACAGCCCTGTGCTGGTGTTACAGAACCCTGCACAAACAGCCCTGTGCTGGTGTACTGAACCCAGCACATACAGCCCTGTGCTGGTGTACTGAACACTGCAACACAGCCCTGTGTTGGTGTTGCTAAACCCAGCACACACAGCCCTGTGCTGGTGTACTGAACCCGGCACACACAGCCCTTTGCTGGTGAACTGAACCCTGCACACACAGCCCTGTGCTGGTGAACTGAACCCGTCACATAAAGCCCTGTGCTGGTGTACTGAATCCCACATACAGCCCTGAGCTGGTGAACTGAACACTGCACACAGCCCTGTGCTGGTGTACTGAACCCTGCACATACAGTCCTGTGCTGGTGTACTGAACCCTGCAAATACAGCCCTGTGCTGGTGTACTGAACGCTGCACAAACAGCCCTGTGCTGGTGTACTGAAACCGGCAAACACAGCAGTGTGCTGGTATACTGAATTCTGCACACACAGCCCTGTGCTGGTGTACTGAACCCTGCACACACAGACCTGTGCTGGTGTGCTGAACACTGCACACACAGATCTGTGCTAGTGTACTGAACTATGCACATGCAGCCCTGTGCTGATGTACTGAACACTGTGCATACAGCCCTGTGCTGGTGTACTGAACCCGGCACATACAACCCTGTGCTGGTGTACTGAATCCCACACACACCCCTGTGCTGCTGTACTGAACCCTGCACACACAGCCCTGTGCTGGTGTACTGTACCAGGGACACACAGCCCTGTGCTGGTATACTGAACACTGCACATACAGCCCTGTGCTGGTGTTACTGTACCCTGCACACACAGCCCTGTGCTGGTGTACTGAACCCAGCACATACAGCACTGTGCTGGTGTTACTGAACCCGTCACATACAGCCCTGTGCTAGTCTACTGAATCCGGCACATCCAGCCCGGTGTTGGTGTTACTGAACCCGGCAAACACAGCCCTGTGCTGGTGTACTGAACCCGGCACACACAGCCCTGTGCTAGTGTTACTGTACACTGCACATACAGACCTGTGCTGGTGCACTGAACCCGGCACACACAGCACTGTGCTGGTGTACTGAACACGGCTCATACAGCCCTGTGCTGGTGTACTGAACCAGGGACACACAACCCTCTGCTAGTGTACTGTACGCGGCACTCACAGCCCTGTGCTGGTGTACTGAACACTGCACACACAGCCTTGTGCTGGTGTACTGAACTCTGCACAAACAGCCCTTTGCTGGTGTACTGAACACTGCACACACAGCCCTGTGCTGGTGTACTGAACACTGCACACACAGCCCTGTGCTGGTGTACTCAACCCTGCACATACAGCCCTGTGCTGGTGTACTGAACACGGCGAATACAGCCCTGTGCTGGTGTCATGAACCCGACACATACAGCCCTGTGCTGGTGTACTGAACACGGCGAATACAGCCCTGTGCTGGTGTCATGAACCCGACACATACAGCCCTGTGCTGGTGTACTGAATCCCACATGCAGCCCTGTGCTAGTGCACTGAACATTGCACACAGCCCTGTGCTGGTGTATTGAACCCTGCACATAAAGTTCTGTGCTGGAGTACTGAACCGTGCAACTACAGGCCTGTGCTGGTGTACTGAACCCTGCACATACAGCCCTGTGCTGGTGTACTGAACCCTGCACACACAACCATGTGCTGGTGTACTGAACACTGCACACTCAGCCCTGTGATTGTGTTAGTGAACCCTGCACACACAGCCGTGTGCTGATGTAGTGAACCCTGCACAAACAGCCCTGTGCTGGTGTACTGAACCTTGCACACAGCCGTGTGCTGGTGTTAGTGAACACTGCACACACAGCCCTGTGCTGGTGTACTGAACACCACACACAGCCCTGTGCTGGTGTACTGAACCCAGCAAATACAGCCCTGTGCTGGTGTACTGAACATTGCACACACAGCCCTGTGCTGGTGTTAATGAACCCGGCACATACAGCCCTGTGCTGGTGTTACTGAACTCTGCACACACAGCCCTGTGCTGGTGTTACTGAACCCGGCACATACAGCCCTGTGCTGGTTCACTCAATCCGGCACATACAGCCCTGTGCTGGTGTACTGAACCCAGCACATACATCCCTGTGCTGGTGTTACTGAATCCGGCACACACAGCCCTGTGCCAGTGTTAATGTACGCTGCACATACAGCCCTGTGCTGGTGTACTGAACCCTGCACACACAGCCATGTGCTGGTGTACTGAACCCTGCACAAGCAGCCCTGTGCTGGTGTACTGAATCAGGCACACACAGCCGTGTGCTGGTGTACTGAAACCTGCACACATAGCCCTGTGCTGGTGTACTGAACCCTGCACACACAGACCTGTGCTGGTGTACTGAACACTGCACACATAGCCCTGTGCTGGTGCACTCAACGCTGCACATACAGCCCAGTGCTGGTGTACTGATCCCTGCACATACAGCCCTGTGCTGGTGCACTGAACACTGTGCATACAGCCCTGTGCTGGTGTACTGAATCCGGCACATACAGCCCTGTGCTGGTGTACTGAATCCCACACACACCCCTTTGCTGCTGTACTGAACACTGCACATACAGCCCAGTGCTTGTGTACTGAACCCTGCACACACAGCCCTGTGCTGGTGTAGTGTACCAGGGACACACAGCCCTGTGCTGGTGTACTGAACCCAGCACATACAGCCCTGTGCTGGTGTAATGAACACTGCACACACAGCCCTGTGCTGGTGTTACTGTACCCTGCACACACAGCCCTGTGCTGGTGTTACTGTACCCTGCACACACAGCCCTGTGCTGGTGTTACTGAACACAGCACATACAGCCCAGTGCTGGTGTACTGTATCCGGCAAATACAGCCCAGTGCTGGTGTACTGTATCCGGCAAATACAGCCCTGTGCTGGTGTTACTGAACCCGGCACATACAGCCCTGTGCTGGTGTACTGAACCATGCACACAACCCTGTGATGGTGTACTGAACCTTACACACAGCTCTGTGCTGGTGTACAGAACCCGGCACACTCAGCCCTGTGCTGGTGCACTGAACACGGTACATACAGCCATGTGCTGGTGTACTGAACCAGGGACACACAGCCCTGTGCTGATGTTACTGAACCTGGCACATAAAGCCCTGTGCTGGTGTACTGAACCCTGCACATACAGCCCTGTGCTGGTGTACTGAACACTGTGTATACAGCCCTGTGCTGGTGTACTGAATCCCACACACACCTCTGTGCTGGTGTACTGAATACTGCACATAGAGCCCTGTGCTTGTGTACTGAACCCTGCACACACAGCCCTGTGCTGGTGTACTGTACCAGGGACACACAGCACTGTGCTGGTATACTGAACACTGCACATACAGCCCTGTGCTGGTGTTACAGAACCCTGCACAAACAGCCCTGTGCTGGTGTACTGAACCCAGCACATACAGCCCTGTGCTGGTGTACTGAACACTGCAACACAGCCCTGTGTTGGTGTTGCTAAACCCAGCACACACAGCCCTGTGCTGGTGTACTGAACCCGGCACACACAGCCCTTTGCTGGTGAACTGAACCCTGCACACACAGCCCTGTGCTGGTGAACTGAACCCGTCACATAAAGCCCTGTGCTGGTGTACTGAATCCCACATACAGCCCTGAGCTGGTGAACTGAACACTGCACACAGCCCTGTGCTGGTCTACTGAACCCTGCACATACAGTCCTGTGCTGGTGTACTGAACCCTGCAAATACAGCCCTGTGCTGGTGTACTGAACGCTGCACAAACAGCCCTGTGCTGGTGTACTGAAACCGGCAAACACAGCCGTGTGCTGGTATACTGAATTCTGCACACACAGCCCTGTGCTGGTGTACTGAACCCTGCACACACAGACCTGTGCTGGTGTGCTGAACACTGCACACACAGATCTGTGCTAGTGTACTGAACTATGCACATGCAGCCCTGTGCTGATGTACTGAACACTGTGCATACAGCCCTGTGCTGGTGTACTGAACCCGGCACATACAACCCTGTGCTGGTGTACTGAATCCCACACACACCCCTGTGCTGCTGTACTGAACCCTGCACACACAGCCCTGTGCTGGTGTACTGTACCAGGGACACACAGCCCTGTGCTGGTATACTGAACACTGCACATACAGCCCTGTGCTGGTGTTACTGTACCCTGCACACACAGCCCTGTGCTGGTGTACTGAACCCAGCACATACAGCACTGTGCTGGTGTTACTGAACCCGTCACATACAGCCCTGTGCTAGTCTACTGAATCCGGCACATCCAGCCCGGTGTTGGTGTTACTGAACCCGGCAAACACAGCCCTGTGCTGGTGTACTGAACCCGGCACACACAGCCCTGTGCTGGTGTTACTGTACACTGCACATACAGACCTGTGCTGGTGCACTGAACCCGGCACACACAGCACTGTGCTGGTGTACTGAACACGGCACACACAGACCTGTGCTGGTGTACTGAACCCAGAACATACAGCCCTGTGGTGGAGTTACTGAAGCCGGAACATACAGCCCTGTGCAGGTGTACTGAACCAGGGAGACACAGCACTGTGCTGGTGTACTGAACCCGGCACACACAGCCCTGTGCTGGTGTACTGAACCCTGCACACACAGCCTATGCTGGTGTACTGAAGCCTGCACAAACAGCCCTGTGCTGGTGTACTGAATCCGGCACACACAGCCCTGTGCTGGTGTACTGAACCCTGCACACATGGACCTGTCCTGGTGTACTGAACACTGTGTATACAGCCCTGTGCTGGTGTACTCAACCCTGCACATACAGCCCTGAGCTGGTGCACTGAACCCTGCACATACAGCCCTGTGCTGGTGTACTGAACACTGTGTATACAGCCCTGTGCTGGTGTACTGAATCCCACACACACCTCTGTGCTGGTGTACTGAATACTGCACATAGAGCCCTGTGCTTGTGTACTGAACCCTGCACACACAGCCCTGTGCTGGTGTACTGTACCAGGGACACACAGCACTGTGCTGGTATACTGAACACTGCACATACAGCCCTGTGCTGGTGTTACAGAACCCTGCACAAACAGCCCTGTGCTGGTGTACTGAACCCGGCACATACAGCCCTGTGCTGGTGTTATTGAACCCGGCACATACAGCCCCGTGCTGGTGTACTGAACCCAGCACATACAGCCCTGTGCTGGTGTACTGAACACTGCAACACAGCCCTGTGTTGGTGTTGCTAAACCCAGCACACACAGCCCTGTGCTGGTGTACTGAATCCCACATACAGCCCTGTGCTGGTGTACTGAACACTGCACACAGCCCTGTGCTGGTGTACTGAACCCTGCACGTACAGTCCTGTGTTGGTGTACTGAACCCTGCAAATACAGCCCTGTGCTGGTGTACTGAACCCGGCACACACAGCCCTGTGCCGGTGTTACTGTACCCTGCACATACAGCCCTGTGCTGGTGTACTGAACACGGCACACACAGACCTGTGCTGGTGTACTGAACCCAGAACATACAGCCCTGTGGTGGAGTTACTGAAGCCGGAACATACAGCCCTGTGCAGGTGCACTGAACCAGGGACACACAGCACTGTGCTGGTGTACTGAACCCGGCACACACAGCCCTGTGCTGGTGTACTGAACCCTGCACACACAGCCTATGCTGGTGTACTGAAGCCTGCACAAACAGCCCTGTGCTGGTGTACTGAATCCGGCACACACAGCCCTGTGCTGGTGTACTGAACCCTGCACACACGGACCTGTCCTGGTGTACTGAACACTGCACACACAGCCCTGTGCTGGTGTACTCAACCCTGCACATACAGCCCTGAGCTGGTGTACTGAACCCTGCACATACAGCCCTGTGCTGGTGTACTGAACACTGTGTATACAGCCCTGTGCTGGTGTACTGAATCCCACACACACCTCTGTGCTGGTGTACTGAATACTGCACATAGAGCCCTGTGCTTGTGTACTGAACCCTGCACACACAGCCCTGTGCTGGTGTACTGTACCAGGGACACACAGCACTGTGCTGGTATACTGAACACTGCACATACAGCCCTGTGCTGGTGTTACAGAACCCTGCACAAACAGCCCTGTGCTGGTGTACTGAACCCAGCACATACAGCCCTGTGCTGGTGTACTGAACACTGCAACACAGCCCTGTGTTGGTGTTGCTAAACCCAGCACACACAGCCCTGTGCTGGTGTACTGAACCCGGCACACACAGCCCTTTGCTGGTGAACTGAACCCTGCACACACAGCCCTGTGCTGGTGAACTGAACCCGTCACATAAAGCCCTGTGCTGGTGTACTGAATCCCACATACAGCCCTGAGCTGGTGAACTGAACACTGCACACAGCCCTGTGCTGGTGTACTGAACCCTGCACATACAGTCCTGTGCTGGTGTACTGAACCCTGCAAATACAGCCCTGTGCTGGTGTACTGAACGCTGCACAAACAGCCCTGTGCTGGTGTACTGAAACCGGCAAACACAGCAGTGTGCTGGTATACTGAATTCTGCACACACAGCCCTGTGCTGGTGTACTGAACCCTGCACACACAGACCTGTGCTGGTGTGCTGAACACTGCACACACAGATCTGTGCTAGTGTACTGAACTATGCACATGCAGCCCTGTGCTGATGTACTGAACACTGTGCATACAGCCCTGTGCTGGTGTACTGAACCCGGCACATACAACCCTGTGCTGGTGTACTGAATCCCACACACACCCCTGTGCTGCTGTACTGAACCCTGCACACACAGCCCTGTGCTGGTGTACTGTACCAGGGACACACAGCCCTGTGCTGGTATACTGAACACTGCACATACAGCCCTGTGCTGGTGTTACTGTACCCTGCACACACAGCCCTGTGCTGGTGTACTGAACCCAGCACATACAGCACTGTGCTGGTGTTACTGAACCCGTCACATACAGCCCTGTGCTAGTCTACTGAATCCGGCACATCCAGCCCGGTGTTGGTGTTACTGAACCCGGCAAACACAGCCCTGTGCTGGTGTACTGAACCCGGCACACACAGCCCTGTGCTAGTGTTACTGTACACTGCACATACAGACCTGTGCTGGTGCACTGAACCCGGCACACACAGCACTGTGCTGGTGTACTGAACACGGCTCATACAGCCCTGTGCTGGTGTACTGAACCAGGGACACACAACCCTCTGCTAGTGTACTGTACGCGGCACTCACAGCCCTGTGCTGGTGTACTGAACACTGCACACACAGCCTTGTGCTGGTGTACTGAACTCTGCACAAACAGCCCTTTGCTGGTGTACTGAACACTGCACACACAGCCCTGTGCTGGTGTACTGAACACTGCACACACAGCCCTGTGCTGGTGTACTCAACCCTGCACATACAGCCCTGTGCTGGTGTACTGAACACGGCGAATACAGCCCTGTGCTGGTGTCATGAACCCGACACATACAGCCCTGTGCTGGTGTACTGAACACGGCGAATACAGCCCTGTGCTGGTGTCATGAACCCGACACATACAGCCCTGTGCTGGTGTACTGAATCCCACATGCAGCCCTGTGCTAGTGCACTGAACATTGCACACAGCCCTGTGCTGGTGTATTGAACCCTGCACATAAAGTTCTGTGCTGGAGTACTGAACCGTGCAACTACAGGCCTGTGCTGGTGTACTGAACCCTGCACATACAGCCCTGTGCTGGTGTACTGAACCCTGCACACACAACCATGTGCTGGTGTACTGAACACTGCACACTCAGCCCTGTGATTGTGTTAGTGAACCCTGCACACACAGCCGTGTGCTGATGTAGTGAACCCTGCACAAACAGCCCTGTGCTGGTGTACTGAACCTTGCACACAGCCGTGTGCTGGTGTTAGTGAACACTGCACACACAGCCCTGTGCTGGTGTACTGAACACCACACACAGCCCTGTGCTGGTGTACTGAACCCAGCAAATACAGCCCTGTGCTGGTGTACTGAACATTGCACACACAGCCCTGTGCTGGTGTTAATGAACCCGGCACATACAGCCCTGTGCTGGTGTTACTGAACTCTGCACACACAGCCCTGTGCTGGTGTTACTGAACCCGGCACATACAGCCCTGTGCTGGTTCACTCAATCCGGCACATACAGCCCTGTGCTGGTGTACTGAACCCAGCACATACATCCCTGTGCTGGTGTTACTGAATCCGGCACACACAGCCCTGTGCCAGTGTTAATGTACGCTGCACATACAGCCCTGTGCTGGTGTACTGAACCCTGCACACACAGCCATGTGCTGGTGTACTGAACCCTGCACAAGCAGCCCTGTGCTGGTGTACTGAATCAGGCACACACAGCCGTGTGCTGGTGTACTGAAACCTGCACACATAGCCCTGTGCTGGTGTACTGAACCCTGCACACACAGACCTGTGCTGGTGTACTGAACACTGCACACATAGCCCTGTGCTGGTGCACTCAACGCTGCACATACAGCCCAGTGCTGGTGTACTGATCCCTGCACATACAGCCCTGTGCTGGTGCACTGAACACTGTGCATACAGCCCTGTGCTGGTGTACTGAATCCGGCACATACAGCCCTGTGCTGGTGTACTGAATCCCACACACACCCCTTTGCTGCTGTACTGAACACTGCACATACAGCCCAGTGCTTGTGTACTGAACCCTGCACACACAGCCCTGTGCTGGTGTAGTGTACCAGGGACACACAGCCCTGTGCTGGTGTACTGAACCCAGCACATACAGCCCTGTGCTGGTGTAATGAACACTGCACACACAGCCCTGTGCTGGTGTTACTGTACCCTGCACACACAGCCCTGTGCTGGTGTTACTGTACCCTGCACACACAGCCCTGTGCTGGTGTTACTGAACACAGCACATACAGCCCAGTGCTGGTGTACTGTATCCGGCAAATACAGCCCAGTGCTGGTGTACTGTATCCGGCAAATACAGCCCTGTGCTGGTGTTACTGAACCCGGCACATACAGCCCTGTGCTGGTGTACTGAACCATGCACACAACCCTGTGATGGTGTACTGAACCTTACACACAGCTCTGTGCTGGTGTACAGAACCCGGCACACTCAGCCCTGTGCTGGTGCACTGAACACGGTACATACAGCCATGTGCTGGTGTACTGAACCAGGGACACACAGCCCTGTGCTGATGTTACTGAACCTGGCACATAAAGCCCTGTGCTGGTGTACTGAACCCTGCACATACAGCCCTGTGCTGGTGTACTGAACACTGTGTATACAGCCCTGTGCTGGTGTACTGAATCCCACACACACCTCTGTGCTGGTGTACTGAATACTGCACATAGAGCCCTGTGCTTGTGTACTGAACCCTGCACACACAGCCCTGTGCTGGTGTACTGTACCAGGGACACACAGCACTGTGCTGGTATACTGAACACTGCACATACAGCCCTGTGCTGGTGTTACAGAACCCTGCACAAACAGCCCTGTGCTGGTGTACTGAACCCAGCACATACAGCCCTGTGCTGGTGTACTGAACACTGCAACACAGCCCTGTGTTGGTGTTGCTAAACCCAGCACACACAGCCCTGTGCTGGTGTACTGAACCCGGCACACACAGCCCTTTGCTGGTGAACTGAACCCTGCACACACAGCCCTGTGCTGGTGAACTGAACCCGTCACATAAAGCCCTGTGCTGGTGTACTGAATCCCACATACAGCCCTGAGCTGGTGAACTGAACACTGCACACAGCCCTGTGCTGGTGTACTGAACCCTGCACATACAGTCCTGTGCTGGTGTACTGAACCCTGCAAATACAGCCCTGTGCTGGTGTACTGAACGCTGCACAAACAGCCCTGTGCTGGTGTACTGAAACCGGCAAACACAGCCGTGTGCTGGTATACTGAATTCTGCACACACAGCCCTGTGCTGGTGTACTGAACCCTGCACACACAGACCTGTGCTGGTGTGCTGAACACTGCACACACAGATCTGTGCTAGTGTACTGAACTATGCACATGCAGCCCTGTGCTGATGTACTGAACACTGTGCATACAGCCCTGTGCTGGTGTACTGAACCCGGCACATACAACCCTGTGCTGGTGTACTGAATCCCACACACACCCCTGTGCTGCTGTACTGAACCCTGCACACACAGCCCTGTGCTGGTGTACTGTACCAGGGACACACAGCCCTGTGCTGGTATACTGAACACTGCACATACAGCCCTGTGCTGGTGTTACTGTACCCTGCACACACAGCCCTGTGCTGGTGTACTGAACCCAGCACATACAGCACTGTGCTGGTGTTACTGAACCCGTCACATACAGCCCTGTGCTAGTCTACTGAATCCGGCACATCCAGCCCGGTGTTGGTGTTACTGAACCCGGCAAACACAGCCCTGTGCTGGTGTACTGAACCCGGCACACACAGCCCTGTGCTGGTGTTACTGTACACTGCACATACAGACCTGTGCTGGTGCACTGAACCCGGCACACACAGCACTGTGCTGGTGTACTGAACACGGCTCATACAGCCCTGTGCTGGTGTACTGAACCAGGGACACACAACCCTCTGCTAGTGTACTGTACGCGGCACTCACAGCCCTGTGCTGGTGTACTGAACACTGCACACACAGCCTTGTGCTGGTGTACTGAACTCTGCACAAACAGCCCTTTGCTGGTGTACTGAACACTGCACACACAGCCCTGTGCTGGTGTACTGAACACTGCACACACAGCCCTGTGCTGGTGTACTCAACCCTGCACATACAGCCCTGTGCTGGTGTACTGAACACGGCGAATACAGCCCTGTGCTGGTGTCATGAACCCGACACATACAGCCCTGTGCTGGTGTACTGAATCCCACATGCAGCCCTGTGCTAGTGCACTGAACATTGCACACAGCCCTGTGCTGGTGTATTGAAACCTGCACATAAAGTTCTGTGCTGGAGTACTGAACCGTGCAACTACAGGCCTGTGCTGGTGTACTGAACCCTGCACATACAGCCCTGTGCTGGTGTACTGAACCCTGCACACACAACCATGTGCTGGTGTACTGAACACTGCACACTCAGCCCTGTGATTGTGTTAGTGAACCCTGCACACACAGCCGTGTGCTGATGTAGTGAACCCTGCACAAACAGCCCTGTGCTGGTGTACTGAACCTTGCACACAGCCGTGTGCTGGTGTTAGTGAACACTGCACACACAGCCCTGTGCTGGTGTACTGAACACCACACACAGCCCTGTGCTGGTGTACTGAACCCAGCAAATACAGCCCTGTGCTGGTGTACTGAACATTGCACACACAGCCCTGTGCTGGTGTTAATGAACCCGGCACATACAGCCCTGTGCTGGTGTTACTGAACTCTGCACACACAGCCCTGTGCTGGTGTTACTGAACCCGGCACATACAGCCCTGTGCTGGTTCACTCAATCCGGCACATACAGCCCTGTGCTGGTGTACTGAACCCAGCACATACATCCCTGTGCTGGTGTTACTGAATCCGGCACACACAGCCCTGTGCCAGTGTTAATGTACGCTGCACATACAGCCCTGTGCTGGTGTACTGAACCCTGCACACACAGCCATGTGCTGGTGTACTGAACCCTGCACAAGCAGCCCTGTGCTGGTGTACTGAATCAGGCACACACAGCCGTGTGCTGGTGTACTGAAACCTGCACACATAGCCCTGTGCTGGTGTACTGAACCCTGCACACACAGACCTGTGCAGGTGTACTGAACACTGCACACATAGCCCTGTGCTGGTGCACTCAACGCTGCACATACAGCCCAGTGCTGGTGTACTGATCCCTGCACATACAGCCCTGTGCTGGTGCACTGAACACTGTGCATACAGCCCTGTGCTGGTGTACTGAATCCGGCACATACAGCCCTGTGCTGGTGTACTGAATCCCACACACACCCCTTTGCTGCTGTACTGAACACTGCACATACAGCCCAGTGCTTGTGTACTGAACCCTGCACACACAGCCCTGTGCTGGTGTAGTGTACCAGGGACACACAGCCCTGTGCTGGTGTACTGAACCCAGCACATACAGCCCTGTGCTGGTGTAATGAACACTGCACACACAGCCCTGTGTTGGTGTTACTAAACCCAGCACATACAGCCCTGTGCTGGTGTTTCTGAACCCGACACATACAGCCCTGTGCTGGTGTTACTGAACCCGGCACACACAGACCTGTGCTGTTGTACTGTACCCTGCACACACAGCCCTGTGCTGGTGTTACTGTACCCTGCACACACAGCCCTGTGCTGGTGTTACTGAACACAGCACATACAGCCCAGTGCTGGTGTACTGTATCCGGCAAATACAGCCCTGTGCTGGTGTTACTGAACCCGGCACATACAGCCCTCTGCTGGTGTACTGAACCATGCACACAACCCTGTGATGGTGTACTGAACCTTACACACAGCTCTGTGCTGGTGTACAGAACCCTGCACACACAACCCTGTGCTGGTGTACTGAACCCTGCACACTCAGCCCTGTGCTGGTGCACTGAACACGGTACATACAGCCATGTGCTGGTGTACTGAACCAGGGACACACAGCCCTGTGCTGATGTTACTGAACCTGGCACATAAAGCCCTGTGCTGGTGTACTGAACCCTGCACACAGAGCCCTGTGCTGGTGTACTGAACCCTGCACACACAACCCTGTGCTGGTGTACTGAACACTGCACACTCAGCCCGGTGATGGTGTTAGTGAACCCAGCACACAAAGCCCTGTGCTGGTGTACTGAACCCAGCACATACAGATCTGTGCTGGTGTTACTGAACCCTGCACATACAGCCCTGTGCTGTTGTTACTGAACCCTGCACACACAGCCCTGTGCTGTTGTTACTGAACCCGGCACATACAGCCCTTTGCTGGTGTGCTGAACACGGCACATACAGCCCTGTGCTGGTGTTACTGAACCCGGCACATACAGCCCTGTTCTGGTGTACTGAACCCTGCACATACAGCCCTGTGCTGGTGTTACTGATCCCTGCTCACACAGCCCTGTGCTGGTGTTACTGAACGCTGAACACACAGCCCTGTGCTGGTGAACTGAACCCGGCACATAAAGCCCTGTGCTGGTGTACTGAATCCCACATACAGCCCTGAGCTGGTGAACTGAACACTGCACACAGCCCTGTGCTGGTGTACTGAACCCTGCACATACAGTCCTGTGCTGGTGTACTGAACCCTGCAAATACAGCCCTGTGCTGGTGTACTGAACGCTGCACAAACAGCTCTGTGCTGGTGTACTGAAACCGGCAAACACAGACCTGTGCTGGTGTGCTGAACACTGCACACACAGATCTGTGCTAGTGTACTGAACTATGCACATGCAGCCCTGTGCTGATGTACTGAACACTGTGCATACAGCCCTGTGCTGGTGTACTGAACCTGGCACATACAACCCTGTGCTGGTGTACTAAATCCCACACACACCCCTGTGCTGCTGTACTGAACCCTGCACACACAGCCCTGTGCTGGTGTACTGTACCAGGGACACACAGCCCTGTGCTGGTATACTGAACACTGCACATACAGCCCTGTGCTGGTGTTACTGTACCCTGCACACACAGCCCTGTGCTGGTGTACTGAACCCAGCACATACAGCCCTGTGCTGGTGTTACTGAACCCGTCACATACAGCCCTGTGCTGGTGTACTGAACCCAGCACATACAGCCCTGTGCTGGTGTACTGAACACTGCACACACAGCCCTGTGTTGGTGTTACTAAACCCAGCACATACAGCCCTCTGCTGGTGTTACTGAACCCGGCACATACAGCCCTGTGCTGGTGTTGCTGAACCTGACACATACAGCACTGTGCTGGACTACTGAATCTGGCACATACAGCCCTGTGCTGGTGTACTGAACCCGGCACACACTGACCTGTGCTGGTGTACTGTACCCTGCACACACAGCCCTGTGCTGGTGTTACTGTACCCTGCACACATAGCCCTGTGCTGGTGTTGCTAAACCTGGCAAATACAGCCCTTTGCTGGTGTTACTGAACTCGGCACATACAGCCCTGTGCTGGTGTTACTGAACCTGGCAAATACAGCCCTGTGCTGGTGTTACTGAACCCGGCACATACAGCCCTGTGCTGGTGTACTGAACCATGCACACAACCCTGTGCTGGTGTACTGAACCCTGCACACAGCCCTGTGCTGGTGTACGGAACACGGTACATACAGCCATGTGCTGGTGTACTGAACCAGGGACACACAGCCCTGTGCTGATGTTACTGAACCTGGCACATACAGCCCTGTGCTGGTGTACTGTACCCGGCAGACACAGATGTCTGCTGGTGTTACTGAACCCTGCACATACAGCCCTGTGCTGGTGTAACTGAACCCTGCGCACACAGCCCTGTGCTGGTGTACTGAACCCTGCACACACAGCCCTGTGCTGGTGTTACTGAACCCGGCACATACAGCCCTGTGCTGGTGTACTGAACCCTGCACATACAGCCCTGTGCTGGTGTACTGAACCCTGCACATACAGCCCTGTGCTGGTGCACTGAACCCTGCACACACAGCGCTGTGCTGGTGTACTGAACCCTGCACACACAGCCCTGTGCTGGTGTACTGAACCCTGCGCACACAGCCCTGTGCTGGTGTACTGAACCCTGCACACACAGCGCTGTGCTGGTGTACTGAGCCCTGCACACACAGCCCTGTGCTGGTGTACTGAACCCTGCACACATAGTCCTGTGCTGGTATACTGAACCCTGCTCTTTCAACGTTCAACACACTCACGCATGAACATTTCTAATCCCTCGCCAACGCTAATGATTGACGTGAATCTCAGCCAATCACTGCCGACGTCTCAGCAATGACCCATTCTGAGGGATGCTTTCTGGTCATGTGCGGCCAGTTTGAACACGGCTCTGCCCCCATTTCCTGTGTGCATGATCGGCATGAAAATAAAATTTAATAATGCTTTGGCTATGACGGCAGCTGGGATGGTAGGGAAATATCAGCTACTAAATATATATTATATATTGTATTATATAATATAATTACACTTTAAAGAATTTATAGTATTATTACATTTTATAGTAATATATAGTATTGCGTCGGATATGTGTGTGCAGGGTTCAGCACACCACACAGGGCTGTGAGTGCACATATAAAAGATGTAATAGCAGAGCACTTGGAAAACAGTGACAGGATCGGACAAAATCAACATGGATTTACAAAAGGTAAATCGTGCTTGACTAATCTACTGGAATTTTTTGAGGATGTAACTGGTATAATAGATAAGGGAGAACCAGTGGATGTGGTGTATTTGGACTTTCAGAAGGCTTTCAATAAGGTCATCCATAAGAGATTAGCGTGTAAATTTAATGCACATGGGATTGGGGGTAAGGTACTGACTTGGATAGAGAACTGGTTGGCGGACAGGAAGCAAAGAGTTGGAATAAACGGGTCTTTTTCTGCGTGGCAGGAAGTGACTAGAGGGCTGCCGCAGGGATTGGTCCTAGGACCCCAGCTATTCACAATATATATTAATGATCTAGACAAGGGAACTAGATGTAATATCTCCAAGTTTGCAGATGACACAAAGCTGGGTGGGCATGTGTGCTGTCAGGAGGATGCCGAGAAACTCCAGGATGATTTGGATAGGTTGGGTGATTGGGCAGAAGCATGGCAGATGCAGTATAATGTGGATAAATGTGAGGTTATCCACTTTGGTGGCAAAAACAGGAAGGCAGATTATTATCTGAACGGCAATAGATTGGGAGAAGGGGAAGTGCAATGAGACCTGGGTGTCCTTGTGCACCAGTCGCTGAAGGTAAGCATGCAGGTGCAGCAGGCGGTTAAGAAGGCAAATGGTATTTTGGCCGTCATAGCGAGAGGATTCGAGTACAGGAGCAAGAATATCTTGCTGCAGTTGTACAGGGCCTTGGTGAGACGACACCTTGAGTGTTGTGTGCAGTTTTGGTCACCTTATCTGAAGAAGGATTTTTTTGCCATGGAGAGAGTGCAGCGAAGATTCACCAGACTGATACCTGGGATTGCAGGAATGACGTATGAGGAGAGATTGGGTCAATTAGACTTATATTCACTGGAGTTTAGAAGAATGAGAGGGGATCTCGTTGAAACTTATAAAATTCTAACAGGACTAGACAGACTAGATGCAGGAAGAATGTTTCCAATGGCAGAGGAGTCCAGAACCTGGAGTCACAGCCTAAAGATAAGGGTTAAGCCTTTTAGCACAGAGATGAGGAGGAATTTCTTCACCCAGAGAATGGTGAACCTGTGGCATTCTCTACCACAAAAGGCAGTTGAGGCCAATTCATTAAATATATTGAAGAAGGAGTTAGATATATTTCTTAAGGCTAAAGGGATCAAGGGATATGGGGAGAAAGCAGGGACAGGGTACTGAATTTGGATGATCAGCCATGATCTCATTGAATGGTGGAGCAGGCTCGAAGGGCCGAATGGCCTACTCCTGCTCCTATCTTCTATGTTTCTATATTCTGATCCCTACGGGTGTGTACGCACTGTGTACCCACCCATAGGTACATTGGAAATGCCGGTTTCAGGCCTGGAGAAGGGCCTCTGCGGGTGGAGAGTTCCGCTTTTTTGCGTCTGGTAAAAGCAGGTGTAAGGCCTGCTTTTACCAGGATAAGAGTTGAAAAATAGAGAAAAAAAAACAATTTTCCACTGATTTATATCATTTAAAAATACTTTAAAAAAAGCTAAGTTTATTTTTAGCCCCGTAAAAAACTTCAATTATTTTTCACAAAAATTTAAAGTTTTGTTTAAAAAAGTTAATTTATTGGACTTTCAAGTCATTTAAAAAATGTGATTTAAAAAAATGTATTTAAAGGTTTACTATGTTTTGGGCATGATCTCCATTCATATATTTGACAGGTCTTCCTGTCAAATGTATGAAGGGAGATTCCCTTCTCTAATTGGCTCCCCATGGCCCACGTGATCCCAGGGACGCTGCGAACCGCCTGTACCTCTGGGATATGAGGGCCCTGTACACCGGCAGTTTGGAGAGGCCCAGCATTGGAACTCTGCGCCTCCCGGGAGCCCTCCGGTCTAGGCGCAGATTTTTCCAGATTACAGCCCTCCGCCCGCGGGAGGCCTGCGATCGGAATTTCTGGGCCATTATGTTTCAATTTTAGATTGGGAGTCCATGATTTCTAATCATAAAAACATAAGCAATAGGAGCAGGAGTAGGCCATTTGGCCCCTCGAGCCTGCTCCGCCATTCAATAAGATCATGTTTGATCTTCTACCTCATCTCCACTTTCCTGAACAATCCTCATATCTCTTGATTCCCTGAATATCCAAAAATCTATCGATCTCTGTCTTGAATATACTCAACGACTGAGCCTCCACAGCCCTCTGGGGTAGAGAATTCCAAAGATTCACCACCCCCTGAGTGAAGAAATTTCTCCTCATCTCAGTCAAACAAACCCTTATTTTGAGCCTGTGACCCCTGGTTCTAGACTCCCCAGCCAGGGGAAACATCCTCCTTGCATCTACCCTGTCAAGCTCTTTAAGTATTTTGAATGTTTCAGTGAGATCACCTCTCATTCTTCTAAACTCTAGAGAATACAGGCCTAGTCTACTCAATCTCTCCTCAGAGGACAATCCCCCCATCCCAGGATTCAGTCTGGTGAACCTTTGTTACACTGCCTCAATGGCAATTATATCCTTCCTTAGGTAAGGAACCAAAACTGTCCACAATACTCCAGGAGTGGTCTCATCAGGGCCCTATGTAATTGCAGTAAGACAGCTTGGGGAAAAAATTGGGTTGCTTTGCATCTCCCGTTAGTGCCCTAAGAGAGCACTAATGGGGCGCAAAGCAACTAGCGCCTGGGCACAGCGCCGCCAATGCCGCCTGCGAAATTCAGCGGGAGGTTAGCGGCGGCGGTAACCGGTAGTGCCCCGCGGCACTGCACCGCCGGTGATGACATCATCGCCATGCACAGCGCCCTGCTCGTGCCCCGGCAGCAATCTTCGGGAGCGCCCCCTCACTTACCGCCACACGCTATATCCGACGGGGTCAGGGGGGCCTACCTGCAGCCGGGGCGGCGCTATTTAAAGGCGAGGTGCAGGGCAGCCATTTTTGTTGCTGGCCGCCTGCCAGCACCTGCCTCCGCTCCCATCCCCGGCCTCCCTACCCACCCCCCGGTTCGCACTGCGCAAGGCCCCGTCCCTTTAAGATGGGAAGAAATGCCTGCAATACCGCGGCGCGATGTGCCGCAGCGCCACGTAGTGCCGCAATATTCTGTCACAACGCCCCAAGAGGCAGCCGGGGCATTTCCAGTCGCACCCCACTTCACTCTTGGGGCGCAGCCACTCAATTGTCATCGCAGGGGCGCTAATTTTTCCGGGGCGCCAAATGTAGCGCCCCGGCGAAGTTAGCGCCCCAAAGGAGGCACTGCTCAATTTTTAGCCCCTATACTCTTATACTCAAATCCTCTTGTAATATAGGCCAACATACCATTTGCTTTCCTAATTGCTTGCTGTACCTGCATGTTAACTTTCAGTGATTCGTGTACAAGGACACCCAGGCCCCTCTGAACAACAACATTTCCCAATCTCTCACCATTTAAAAAATACTCTGCTTTTCTATTTTTCCTGCCAAAGTGGATAACTTCACATTTCTCCTAATTATATTCCATTTGCCATGTTCTTGCCCACTCACTTAGCCTGTCTATATCCCCTTGAAGCCTCTTTGCATCCTAGCGGTACTCCACTAGTTACAGCCCATCAATCCGAAAATGACCCGTTTATTCCTACTCTCTGTTTTCTGTCCATTAACCAATCCTCAATCCATGCTGGTATATTACCCCCAATCCCATGAGCCCTAATTTGTTTAATAACCTCTTGTGTGGCACCTTATCGAAAGACTTCTGAAAATCCAAATATACCACACCCACTGGTTCCCCCTTATCTATTCTGCAAGTTACAACCCAAAAAAACACTAACAGATTCATTAAAAATGATTTCCCTTTCATAAATTCATGTTGACTCATCCCAATCCAATTATAATTTTCCAAGTGCCCTGTTAACACATCCTTAATAATAGATTCCAGCATTTTCCCTTCTACTGATGTCAGGTTAATTGGTCTGTAGTTCCCCATTTTCTCCCTCCCTCCTTTCTTCAATAGTGTGTTACATTTGCTACCTTCCAATCAAGGAGCCCACACTTCCTTGTTGTGGACCACCAACATCCCTCTCATAGGTCACTTGCACTTCACTGCTAGCAAGTAGCTGGAGAGCACCTTACTGCACATCAGTGGGGCCATGAGGACCCATCTCTGTACTGACAGTCCTCATAACAGGACGTCCATGTACCTCTGATGTCTCTCCTCAATAGATGCCCATCTATCCTCCATAGCAGACCATCTATTTAGAAGAGTCACCATGTTCATTTGAGTCTGGTGATTTATATCCTCCATGGAGGTTGCCATCCTTCCATGGCGGCACCTACATTCGCCATTGTGTACACCACGGCATTGCTCATGATTGACATGGACTCCTCCATTCTCTGCACACTCGCTGTTACAGTGGTTGCAAACTCAGTCAGAGCCTCCTGCACTTGCTCTTGATGTTCCTGCACCTCTCTCTTTCTGGATGACCCCTGAGGCTCAGTGACTACATGTAGCTGTGCAGAGCTAGGAGAGTCCTGCGCCCTCTGACAAGGACTCTCCACTGCTGTCCCTGTCTCCACCATCTGCTGATGCTCACTTGTGAGCTGTGATACACCAGGTGACAACACTACTCTATCTCGCAAAGGACCCACCGAGGTGTGCGTATCTGTGCTGGTGCTGGGTGCACTTAATTCTGCTGACGCTGTGCCCTCAGATGTTGGATGTTCCTCTGAGGAGTCTTCCGGCTCTTCCTCCTGGTCAGTGGGGAGGGGGGCTCTCTATGGTCCTGTGGGGGAGTAAAGGCATGAGTTAGATGTGATATTAACATAGCAGACACATCCCATTGTGCAGATGATCAGAACACAATCTGTATGAACATCAGATGCAATATCAGTCACTCATGGAATCTAAATGAGAGGGTTGCAAATCTATTCTGTCACCAGCTTGCTCTACTGTGCCCGTCTCTCCGTCGCCCACTTCCAGCTCCTCAGCACCTCTGACAATGTCGATTGCAGCCTCCTCAGCGGTGGTCAAGTGCACCAAGGAAGGTGGCCTTCCTCCTGTCCTGCCCCTCTCACTCTTATTGTGGGCTCTCTTTTCCTGCAATGAGGGACACAAGTGGAGTTTGAGCGAGAATGTTGGAGTGAGTGTAGAGAATCCACAGCATAGATGCTTAGAGGGAGACAAAGATGGAATGAGATGCCAATACCAAGGTCCTTCCCTATGTGTTGTTAGTTTTTGCCATTGCATAACAGTGAGAGCGAGTGTGAGGGGTGCATAGTAGAATAGTGAAGTGATTGTGTACATGGAGAGGGATGGTTAAGGGTGCAAGGGATGTAAGGGTAAGGTGGGATGTGCAGGAGTAGGTTGACAATGCAGAGTGCTGGTGATGAGAGGGGCTGGGGGCAGATTGAAGGTAAGTGCGATGTTAGACTCACTTTTGCTGAGCGGAGCAGATCATTGAACCTTTTGCGGCACTGAACCCAGGTGCATGAGCACAAGGACCTGGCGCTGACCTCCTCAGCAATTTGCAACCAGGCTGCTTTGGTTTGCTGAGGAGGTTTCCTCCATCCATTTGAGGGGAACAGAGCCTCCTTGCGCCCTCTCACTCCCTCCATAAGAGCATGGAGGGAGCAGTCATCTCGCTGTCTGCCACACTGAAAAGCATCAGAAAATGAAGGGAAAATCACAAGGCTGCATGGGCCCCTTAAATGCAGCTGAATGGAAGATGTCAGCAGAGGCGAGCAGTAGACCCGAACCCACTGATTGGACCGGGCAACATGCACAACGGGCGTAATAAGCCCAGTTAAGACAAAATGCTGAATGCAGAGCGGATTACACTGGTAGCAGGATCAGAACCCGCCAACAAGTCATCGCGACTCCAACTCGCCTCCACTCGGAAAATCGCTGCCAAAGTATTTGCTTAATTTCTCAGCCATTTCCTTATTCCCCATTATAATTTCACCTGTCTCAGCCTGTAAGGGACCCATGTTTACTTTAGCTAATCTTTTCCTTTTTACTTACTTATAGAAGCTTTTACCGTCTGTTTTTATGTCTCTCGCCAGTTTACTCTTATCTTCTATTTTTCCTTTCTTTATCAGTTTCTTGGTCCTCCTTTGCTGAATTCTAAAATCTTCCCAATCCTTAGGCTTACTGCTCTTTTTGGCAACATTATAAGCCTCTTCATTTAATCTAATACTATCTTTAATTTCTCTTGTTAGCCACGGTTGGACCATTTTTCCTGTGTTGTTTTTGTGCCTTAGCGGGATCTATATTCGTTGCAAATGATTAATTATTTCTTTAAATGTTTGCCATTGCTTTTCTGCTGTCACATCTTTTAATCTAGTTTCCCAACCTGCCTTAGCCAAATTGCCTCTCATATCTATGTAGTTTGCTTTGTTCAGGTTTAGGACCTGAGTTTTGGATTTAACTAAATTACTTTCAAACTCAACATAAAATTCTATCATATTATGATCACTGCTCCCCAGAGGCTCCTTTACTACAAGGTTATTAATTAACCCTGTCTCATTGCACAGTACTAGCTCTAAAATAGCCAATTCCCTCGTAGGTTCCTTCACATTTGAGAAGGGGTCCTTCAACCAAAAAAGTTTGAGAACCACTATCCTGGACCTTCTTCCCCATTCATCTATTGCTTCCAAGCCCGGAATCTGGAGAACACTCAATCAAAGAACATAAGAACATAAGAATTAGGAGCAGGAGTCAGCCATACGGCCCCTCGAGCCTGCTCCACCATTCAATAAGCTCATGGCTGATCTTTGACCTGAATTCTACTTTTGCATCCAATCCCCATATACCTTGATTCCTCTAGAGTCCAAAAATCTATCTATCTCAGCTTTGAATATACTCAACGACTGAACCTCCACAGCCCTTTGGATCGAGAATTCCAAAGATTCACAATCCTCTGAGTGAAGAAATTCCTCCTCATCTCAGTCTTAAATGGCTGACCCCTTATCCTGAAACTATGCCCCCGAGTTCTAGACACTCCAGCCAGGAGAAACAACCTCTCAGTATCTACCCTGTCAATCTCCCTCAGAATCTTATATGTTTCAATGAGATCACCTCTCGCTCTTCTAAACTCAAGAGAGTATAGGCCCAATCTACTCACTCTCTCCACATTTCCCACATCTCAACATTTGACTCCACTTCAAATGTACTTCATTTGCTGTAAAGCACTTTGCGATGTCTAGTGGTTGTGAAAGGTGCTGTAGAAATGCAAGTCTTTCTTTCTTACTTTCTTTCGTTCTGTCTTTCTTATAGGACAATGCCCTCATCCCAGGGATCTATCTACTGAATGTTCATTGCACCACTTCTAAGGCATGAATGTCCTTTCTCAGATAAGGAGACCAAAACTGTGCACAGTACTCCAGGTGTGGTCTCACCAAAGCCCTGTACAGTTATAGTAAGACTTCCCTACTCTTGTACTCCAATCCTCTTGCAATAAAGGCCAACATATCATTTGCCTTCCTAATTGCTGGCTGTACCTGCATGCTAACTTTCTGTGGTCTCTGCAGTGCTGTACCCTCCTGGGTCATCCTCTGCTGCTGCCTGAGATGTGTGGCCTTCTCCTGATATAAGTTACAAAAGGGGATGATGAAGCAGGCGTTCATTTCACCCAAAATGCCAAGTCCAGCAGCCATGTTTATGTGAGTCCATAAACATGCACCATGCAGGTAACTAATGCTGCCTCTGTGCTTGGTGTGAAGGGATAATTACAAGTCCTAGCCCTTTTTGGGCTGCCCCAGATCAGGTATATTCCCCAGATGTTTACCTTCAGCTAAAGTTAGAGATAGCCAAATTCTATAAGATGTTTAAATGGGCCTAAAGGTTCAGGCTATCTCTCCTTAAAGGAACAGAATGACTCAAGATGTTACCGTCCTCCTGATAGCACTTTTAATAAGTTTAACTAGACTGTAACCTTCTGGATATTATGAGGGTCCAGAATATCCCCCAGAATTCTGAAACTCCTTACAAAAGAGCGTACAGAATTTGGGTTCGCGAGACTGATATAGAAATACTCTGTGAGAAAATTCTAAAAATATATAGATTTATTTAAGAGCTGACATTCATTTAACAGCTGTTGAGTCAGTCACAACATTAACAATTCAAAATACAAACAGCTTACATTTCTTATCAGAGATCCTTATTCTCAAATCTTAACTTAATTACATTTCCACACTTCTACTTATTCTTAATCCAGAATATCCACCAAAATCAAATACCTTGATTACCCGAGACTCAAAGTTGTAGGCTTATAGAGTGGTTCTGAAGCCCGGTTCCAGCAACTTCTGTTTTCCCTTTTGAAAATCCTATCTTTTATACTCTTTTTTAGTGGTTTATTCTTTAAGTTTTCTGCTGATATAAGCTAATTATCCTATTCATTCTCTCAGTTGAATTCTTTCTATTCTTACTGTCAATTTAGCTGCTGCATGCATAATTATGTCTTTACCTTTAGATGTTACAAAAATTTATCATAAAACACTATGACAGTAGTCCTTATTTGATGCCATTCTTAGCGAAGAATCTTTCATTCAATTCTTAATATTGGCTTAATTGTTTATAACCACAGACGTTCTGACTCTGTGGTGTTCCAAGTTCAATACAAAAACAATGTAATTGCTTAATAACAACAGAAAATGCTGGAAAAACTCAGCAGGTCAGGCAACATCCGTGGAGAGAAATTTGAGTTGACGTTTCCGGTCGAACCCTTCTTCAAAACTGGAAAGAAAAGAAAATAGATCGAAGGCAGGGCTGCGATCGGACAAAAGAAGTGAACGAGACAAAAGTAGTAGAAGAGACAATAAAAGGTGTTCAAAGCCAGACGAGATGGTAATAGGCTGAGATTAGGTGTGAAGTGTACTGGCAGGGCAAGAGATAGCTGCCAGGTGGGAGAGTGAAACAAAAGGAAAGGGGGGAAAGGAGTGGAAAAATTACAGGTAAAAAATTAATGGGGCCCGAGGTTATGATCTGAAATTGTTGAACTCGATATTGAGTCCGGAAGGCTGCAAAGTGCCTAATTGGAAGATGAGGTGCTGTTCCTCGAGTTTACGTTGAGCTTCCGTGGAACAATGCAAGAGGCCAAGGACAGTGAGGTCCGAGTGGGAATGGAGCGGTGAATTAAAATGACAGGCGACCGGAAGCTCGGGGTCACACTTACGGACTGAACGGAGGTGTTCCACAAAGCGGTCACCCAATCTGCGTTTGGTCTCCCCAATGTAGAGGAGATCGCATCGTGAGCAGCTTGGTGTATCTATTGAAGTTATATCTTCAAAGTGTTCTGTAGGTATCATATTTACATTATGTAAATTAAAACCACTTTAACCAGGGTGTTTCATGCAATTCCAGCTATCTCAATTGGTTGCATATTTAATCTTATGTTTCCTGTCTTCCAAGTATAACATAAAAACTATTTGACCAGCAGGTGTTTCTTTTACTTGATGTCATCTTTTCAAAGGCACATGCCTCTTTTAATGTTTCTATGTTCCTGTTCAATGTGTTAGTTTTTAACACTTTACTTGGGTCATTCCATTGTGTTTCTCCCAAACTCCAGACCTTTTGGAAGCGCCAAACTGCTATTTCAATAGGGCCTTTGTATTAGCATTAACAATCAATTCCCATTTCAAAGCTTGTTGAGTTTACAACTTGTGTTATCAAACCATCGCATCTCAGAAGCCTGTTTTCTGTTTGCTGCCTGTGTCTCTGAGGCTTTAGATTTTTAAACCCAGTATATCATGTATTAATAATATCAGAATTCTGTTCATATTATGGTGTATCTCTTGAAATATGGCTTATTCCATCACAAGTGCTCCGAGCTTATAGAATTTAAGTGCAACAGTGAGAGTGAACTGGTGAAACATGGCCATGCTTATGCATTTGGAAAGTAGTTGCAGAGTTGCAGAGTGCTGTGTGTGTTTCCTGTTTGACTGTTCTCTCCCTCCCCTCAGTCCTGGCGAGTCCAGTGATATAATCAATCAGATACTAAGACCTGTGAGAAGAAGCGCAAGTTTCTTGGAGGTTCTCCTCCAAGTCACACACCATCCTGACTTAGAAATATAGCTCCCTTCCTAACAGCACTGTGGGAGTATCTTGTTGGCCAATGGACAATAAATGTTGGCCTTGCCAGTGATGCCCACATCTGGAGAATGATTTTAATAAAAAGCTATTTTAATTTAGGTCAAATTTTTTAAAAAGGTTGTTTTTTGATAAGTGTAAGGGCCCAGGAGTAGCTCCACAAAGGGGTTGCATAAAGAGGTGGATTTTCTCTACATCTGGGAATAAGATACTACAGAGTAAACACGTGAGTTTGAGGCCTTTTGCATTAGGAGCAGTGGGGAATTGCTTTTGTTTCTGGCCTCTGATCAAACCCCTGTTCAGCTCTCCTCCCCCAGATGAGGTCATCTTTATCCTAGACTTTAAAAATCCATTGAGCCTGAGGCTAAAATCTCTTAATTGGGTTTGCAACACAACAAAGCATGACAGCTGCACTTTGGAAGATTTTTTGATGGAATGCTTCTGAAGTTATACATTGGCAAAAGCTGAAGGAGTTTCATGGTCTGTCATCACTCAGTCTGACTATCTAATAATTTCCTTGCCTCCATATGAGAAAAATATTGGCCCAGAATTTCCTGCAACAGGGATTTCGGCGACATACACCGTTAATTTCGCGGTCTAGCGTTCTGATCGCGCCACCGATAACTTCCTCCATATTTCCCTGCGCTGTCAACTAGAACACAACACAGCGACTGATGTACATTAGTGTAGTGGTTATGCTATTTGATTAATAATCCAGAGGCCTGGACTAATATTCCAGTGGACCGTGAGTTCAAATCCCACCACAGCAGTTTGAGATTTTGAATTCAGTTTAACAAGAAAAGCAGCTATCAGTCAAAAGTGACGATGAAGCTATCAGGTTTGTAAAAACTCAACTGGTTCACTAATGTCCTTTCGTGGTGTCCATGTCTGGGCCTATGTGTGACTCCAGTCCCACATCGATGTGGTTGTCTCTTAACTGCCTTCTGGAGTGGCCTAGCAGCCACACAGGGCAACTAGGGATGGGCAATAAATGCCTGCCTTTCCAGCGTTACTCCCATCCTGAGAATGAATACATTTTTAAAAAAGTGGTGGTGAATTGTAAGCGGAGCAACCAATGGCCAATGTTTGCTACAACTCATTCAGTGAGGCTCCTAAATCTTCATTGTGGTTTTTGTGCAATACTGTGAGTCCCCACTTCTCCCCTCTGGCCTCCAGATTCATGCACAATTTAAAATGACCGTATGTGAATTTGATGAAGCAATAGTTAAGTAAAAGGCAATTAAACTGACAAAGGTTGTTGTAAGCTGAATTATACAGCACGATCGTGCTTCTTAAGGTTCAGCTCGGAGTTGTCTGCCCTGTGTGGATCTTTCACATCCTGTAATCTCAAAGTAATAACTGACCATTAACTGGGCAGGTTATGATCATGGCCATTTATTAGCGAATGGGAGTCAGGTCCCTGTAGCTCTCTCTGCTGCAATTAGTTCTGTCGCTTCAAAACAAGGCACAAGTTATTATCCTCAAATATAATATTAGAATGTTGCTTTTGCTGGTGCTGCTGCCTTACTTATGGTTCTGATTAGTCCAGTTCAATCGAATCCTGACTACTTCCGAGAACTTTAATTCATTGAGTGGTCAAAAGAAGAGAAGCTATGTTAAACTTGTGTAAAAACTTGGGTAGACCACACTTGGAGCACTGTGTACAGTTCTGGTCTCCATGTTACAAACAGGTTTATAGTGACAGTGGAGAAGGTGCAAAAACAAGGATTTACCAGGATGATACCAGAACTGAGAGGTTATAACTATCAGGAAAGATTGAACAAACTGAGGCTCTTTTCTCTAGAAAAGAGAAGACTGAGGGGTGACCTCATAGAAGTCTTTAAACTTATGATGGTGCTCAGTAGAGTAGACATAAAGAAGATGTTCCCACTTGTGGGGGAGTCCAAAGCTAGGGGTCATAAATATAAGAGAGTCACTAATAAATCCAATAAGGAAATCAGGAGAAACTTCATCACTATGGTTAGAATGTGGAACTCGCTCCCACAGGGAGTAGTTGAGGCAAATAGCATTGATACATTTAAGGGGAAGCTAAATAAACACATGAGGGAGAAAGGAATAGAGGGTTATGCTGATAGGGTGAGGTGAAGTAGAGTGAGTGGAGGCTTGTGTGGAACATAAACATTGCTATAGACCTGTTGAGCTGAATGGCCTGTGTGCTGTAAATTCCATGCAATTCTATGTAAAATTCAAGGGGTTTTATGTACAATAACCATGAAGTCGATAAAATGATAATCTAATATTTGGGAACGTGCTAGAGATAATTGTCTTTTTTTCTCCATTTCCCAGTCTGACCGTAGAGGATTCTTGCCACTTCCAGGTCACCAGCACTCACTCTAACTGGCAGAGATGAGAAAATAGACCTCCATTCAGGAAGGCCTCGAACACCATTAACTTTAGCGGAGGGGGAGCTATGAAACTTAAGTGAGATATTGGGCCAGAATTTGATGGCAAGATATCGACAAGTTTAACCTGCTTGTCATTAATAATGTGTAAATCGCCCAGCAACTTGTAGCGAGGAAGAGATAACCCATGAGTTGTGAATCACTACAAGTTTCTGGACGAATTGCGATGCTCCGTCATTAGCCTTACAAAAGCGACAGCTCACCGTCAACCTCCCCATGAGTTTCAAGGTTTTGCTGCATTCGGGCCAATTAAATTCACCATAGAATGTTAGGGTTGGAACTTAAGTAAGTACCTTTTTAATGAGGAGATTTATGTTCTTCAATGCCAATCAACCTCTCTGGTTCAGAAAGGGAACATTTGAAACTGTGAAGTCTCATTCCTACAGGTAGTAAATTGTTGTTAGAGATTTTTTAAGTGGTAAATTTAATTTTTTTTCTTACTTTTCCTTACTGTCGATTTTTTTCTTTCTCTCTTAATCCAATCTTTCTTTCCCTCTTTATCTCTCCTGCTGCACCTGATTTCACGCTAATTCACCCTATTTCCTTCCCATTCGTTCTTCTGTTTCTTTCTCAATCCTTAAATCTGATTGGTTAAGGAGATACACTGTTGGTCCTGCCGTTCACCAAGGTCCCAAATGCACCATTGTTCTTGTTATCAGCTCACACTTCCAGCAACTTGCAGAGCAAAAAATATTTGAGTTGAAGGCTGAGGAAAAAGTCTAACTAATGGGCACGCTGCAATATTCACCACTCCAGCAAATTCTGGGCCATTGTTTCAGTGAGGGTCATGGAGGAGCAGCGCAAATGGGCCAGGAAATTTTGATAGAGGCATAATTAACGGCATAGGTCACTCACACCAGAATTTCCTGGAAAATATGCGCAAGCCATAGATGCACCGTGACTATGGTGAAGGTTTTCAGTAATTATTGTTTGCAATAATTGGAGATGTAATGATGGCAATGAAAAAGTAAAGGAAAAAGTGCTTCACACAAGAGGGAGGCCTTAGACGTGCCTGATCAGACAGTAGTAGATCTACTGGGGAACCGTGGGCTGACAAGTTGCCCCAGAATCATCTCAACTCCAGTGACGAAGGTGACGAAGTGGCACAGAAGTGGGGCAATTTTAACAATGCGTATCACATGGGTTTAGGTATGGGTGGGGATAAAATTTGTGGAAAATGTAATTGATTCCGGAAACTTGGGAGCGTTCGGCTGCATGTGTGTAACCCCCTCCGGAGAGGCGGGTAAGGGATTTGAATATTTAAATCAAGGTGAGAATAGAATGGCCATTCATGGGTCTCATTAAAAATAAAGCAAATACTCCAATACAAAGTCAGTGCTCACAGCTGCTTTCTTACCTCCCACTGGGAAAGGATTTGCTGAGAGTACTTGTGGTGAGAGGCTAATTTGTGCACATTGGGTGGCACCATGGCTGCCTTAGATTGGACCTCGGCTGAAGGGCAAGATGACCAGCAGCAGCAGCAAAAGTCGAGAGGGGAGCAGCAGAGAGATCGAGCTCACAGGAGGCCATCATCATGACACAGGGTGTACAGGCAGAGGCTCAGCTTCCCAGATCTCTTGGAACAGCAATGCTTCCAGAGGCTGAAGTTATCACGTCTGGTGGTGGCAGATAGCTGCAGCCTCCTAGAAGAGCACCTGTCCCCCTGCTAGATCTGGTGACCACGCGCTACCAGTGGCTGTGAAAGTGACCACTGCCCTCAACATTATTACCTCTGGATTCTTCCAGGGCGCTACCGGAGGCATATCCAGGATCTCCCAGTTGGCTGCACATAAATGCATAAGGCAAGTCACTGATTGGTTGTTTGGCAGGGCCAGCAATTAGTTAATTTCACATGAGATGATGCTAGTCTGGTTTGCGTCTCTGACTGGCTTCTCACAGGTGCAGGACTGCATACACATGGCAATCTGCACACCCCTGGATCAACCAGGCATATTTGTAAATTGCAAGAATCTCCATCAATGTGCAGCTGGTGTGCAACCACCAGAAAAGGTTTATGCAGGTGTGCGCCAGATTTCCGGTGAGCTGCCATGATGCTTTCATCCTGCGGCAATCCAAGCTCTCCCACCTCTTTGGACGTGAAAGCACACTTAAGGGGTGGCTGCTAGGAGACAGGGGATACCCCCTTCAAATTTAGCTGATGACACCAGTGAGAAACCCAACCAATGAAGCTCAAGAGTGGTACAATGATAGTCATATGACCACAAGATCTGTCAGTAAGCAAGTGATCAGCATGCTCAAGATACGCTTCAGGTGCCTGGACATATCTGGAGGCTCACTTCAGTGCTCACCAGTGCGGGTCTCCAGAATGATCGTGGTGTTCTGCGCTCTGCACAACATTGCGCAGCAGAGAGGATTGGAGCTGCAGGAGGAACAAAGCACAAAGTTTGCGGATGAATCCAATGATGAGGAGGAAGAGGAAGAAGAGGAGGTGGCGGAGGATGAAGATGGTGACCCCAACACTGCAGCAGCTGCTCACATTGCTGCCCGAGCTGCCAAGGGTTCACTTATAGCTGTACGGTTATAACTGGACAGATATAACTATCACATCCAACAGCCACTCTCCTCCCCTTATCCAATCCCACTGACACAAAGCAATCCTGCAAATAACCAACCGCCCAATGCACATCCCCCCATTGTTCCCCATCAATTCATGTGTAAGATTCTCAAAATTGTAATAAAGCCGTTGCTACCGTGTGGAGATTGGGGTTCAGAATGAATTGTGAAATGGTTACAGACAGTTTCAAAATGTAGGAAATCAGCACGTGTTCTTTGTTTGTGAATATACAAAATGGTGGACATCAGCTGGGGATCCTGTGCCTGGTGGTCAGCATCTGTTCTTTATTTGAGAGGCCATATAGACAAGAAGGAAGAACAAGCTTACAAAGAAGTCCCACCCCCACACATATCACAGGAACAGGAATGTGTCATGTGGAAGGAACTCCAATCAGGGAAGGTTTGGAGTGAAACTGACCAATCAGATGGAGGCAGAGAGTGATATACAAGTGGGGCCTGTAGAAAGGCCCTATAACAGAAGTGACCCAGGGACAGGAAATTCAAAACACAGAAGGAACAAGAAGACAGAATGGAAGAACAGATGAACAGACGAACAGAGTAAGTTGGCCAGTCTATGTTTCAACTTACGACTCCCGCTGGACCGATCACCCAGAGATAAAGGAGTATGTATGAAAGCTTGGATATTGTTAAAAGGGGTACTTTTATGTACGGTTGACTTGGAATATAAATCGCCCAGAGGTAGCGTGTAAATTGCGGGAAGTACTTTTATGTACGGATAAATTGGGCGCATATTGATTGCGACGTACACTTGAATTTTGAACTGTAGTGTGAATAAAGACCAATTTTTTTGATCACATACTTGTCTGTCATTGTTGCGCTTATGCGTAATTCTCGAAGTCCGAACAGTAGTTAAGAGAAAGGTTTACACATGTCTTCCTATTCACCAACAAGCAACTGTAGGGGGGCATCTTTTAACTGGTTTAAGGTAATTTACCTGGTCAGGCAGCCTTTGCCTGCACTCTGACCAATTCCAACTTTTACCTGGTTTACGGTAATTCACCTGGTCAGGCAGTCTTTTGCTGCTACACTGTAAACCAATTTCCAAACAGCGGTTTCGAATCGCTACCCCACCTTCCAGTTCTGACTGGAGGGCTTATAATTAACTAGCTGAAGTGCCCGGCGGTGCCGAGGGTTTTTTGAGGGCATGTTGTTATGAAAAAACTAGAGGAGAGAGGGGGGGGAGGAGAGAGGGGGGAGGAGAGAGGGAGGGGGGGAAGGAGAGAGAGGGGGGGAGGAGAGAGAGGGGGGAGGAGAGAGAGGTGGGGAGGGGGGAGGAGAGAGAGGGGGGAGGAGAGAGAGGGGGAGGGGGAGAGAGAGGGGGGCGGGGGGTAAGGAGAGGGAGGGGGAGGAGGGAGAGGGGTGGGAGGGGGGAGAAGAGAGGGGGAGGGGGGAGGAGAGGGGGAGGAGAGAGGGGGGAGGGGGAGGAGAGAGGGGGAGGGGGAGGAGAGAGGTGGGAGGGGGTGAGGAGAGAGGGGGGAGCGGGGGAGGAGAGGGGGGAAGGAGAGAGGGGGGAGGAGAGAGGAGGGGGGAGGAGAGAGAGGAGGGGAGGGGGAGGAGAGAGGGGGAGGAGAGAGGGGGGAGTAGAGAGGGGGAGGAGGGGGGAGGAGGGGGGAGGAGAGAGGGGGGAGGGGGAAGAGACGGGGGAGGGGGAGGGGGGAGGGAGGAGGGGGAGGGGGAGGGTGGAGGAGGAGAGGCAGGGGAAGGAGAGGGGGAGGAGGGAGAGAGAGAGAGAGAGAGGGAGGGAGCCCGGCCTTGGTGAGCCGGAGGCCCTGTGCGTGGCGTAGCGGTCAGGCCCGGCGCGAGTGACCCCAGCCTCCGTTCCGCCCCGCCAGCCTTTAGGAAGATGGAGGCGATGGCTCCGCAGAGCTCCATACCGCCCCGCCAGCCTTTACGAAGATGGCGGCGATTGCAGGCCGCTTGTTTGTAATCGGGGCCAGCGGGACGGGCGGAGCCTAGCTCGGGCGTGGCTGGTTGAGGAGAGGCCGAGGCTTCGAGGCCTGCAGGTGGGGTAACCCTGCAAGATTGCAGAGCCTGGCGGAAGCAGCGAGTCAAGAGCAAAAAAATAGGGTGAAAGCTAGGAAAATTAATGAGCTTAGAAAATATATTTAAAAATTAATTTACTTTTTTTAAAAACAATTTTAATTGCGTTACTTAATGCGGCGGGTGCCCGCATTCGGCATTAAAAAAATGGTGCCGAAGTTTCGGGAGGCTGCAGGATTAGGCCCGCCCACACATGGAATGAAACACCCCCGGTGACGCAGTGATTGGTCAAGCATCAGGTCACTGAATGTGCCGGATTGGTCAACCATCACGTCACTCAACACTATCCCCTGTAGGATGCCCCGCCCACACATGCAATGAAACACCCCCGTGACACACCGATTGGTTAGCAATCACGTCAATCAATGCTATCCCCTGTACGATTGTTCAACCATCATGTCACTCAACGCTAACGAGCGGAGTTGTCCATTTTTTGAAATTTTTTTGTATAATGCCCGAACAATTTTTGTCTCACCAAAAAGTAAATATGCCTATGACGCTCCCCTGATCATAAGCTTTCTTTTGATATAACATATGTGTAGGTACGCTCTATAACTTTTGAGTGTACAGCGGACATACGGACAGACAGACAGACAGACAGACAGACAGACAAACCAACCGCTTTATTATTGAAGATACATATATATATAGATATATATTAGATATATAGATCAATAGGTAGATAGATGATATATTAAACATGGACAAGTGGTTTTGATGTGAGAAAGTCAACTTTTATTAATCTAAGGAAACTATAATCAAATATTAAACTATACCACACGAACACAGTATTTGCAGTAAAATGCTTAAATGGGGGAAGGCAGACGGCAAAAACGAGGGATAAGTGACTACAATGTTGATTAACCAATCTTAGCAATATCCCCTTAATTACCACTCCCTAACTAGGTTGTCTTGCTGAGGAGTCAGAAAACCTGCTCACCTGTGGTCCAGCGAAGTAAGAGAGAGATAGCTTCTCAGGAGCTATCTTTTATACCTGCTGAGCTCCTGCTGTTTTGCTGTCTGCAAAATTCACTCCCAAAGTTCCAATATACAAGAGAAATGCTGTGATTGGCTGATTCAAAGTGGTTGGAATGAGTTAATGTGTCTGCACTGTGGGGCCAAAATGTTCACGCCCACATCCGGAGCTCACCTGGGCTAAAACAAAAGGGATCCAACTGCCTCATTGTTCAGAATGATGGGTGATTCAAACCCATCCATTCCTAAACTGTTGCATATCAAAGAGTCCTTTCCACAGTTTCAATGTGCCTCATTGTCTGTGAGTGCTTTGAATGGGTTTGGATTTCTGTATAAATAGAGGTGATTGCTCTGCGGTTAGTCTCAAGTGGGCTAATCTCTTAAGTAAATAAACATCCTGCAGTTTCTTAGAAGGGAACCTCCCTTTGATTGGCAGGTCTTTCTCACAGCCACTGCTAGATCCTCCCACACAGACATACTCCAAGCTGCTAGTTGCTCTTTTAAGCCTTTTGGCCATGCTTTCTGACAGCTATTTTCAAACTTCTTTAAAATATACACAGTTCGAAACTCAGAGGTACTATTTTTAATAAAATGTAATGTCTTAGATCCTGATGTTGCCCAAGTGCTGCTCTGCCCAACACAGCTTTTCATGATTCTGGGTATGTTTTTAAAACACTGTTAACCAGAGGCAATTCAAAACACATGATTCTTCATCCACGATGTGGACCAATATTTTTCAATCTTCAGGGAAAATAGGGGAATTTTGCAAACCCTTACATTCCCCCCTTTTGATACTCCCAGCTTGATTGAAGTATCAACTCGAAGGAGTGAGCAAAATTTTCAGACCCCCTCACAAACAACCATCCCTCGTATTTACCTAATAGCTATCTGCCACTGATCACCCGAACCGTCTATTTCCCTAAAATTCGAGAAAAACCATGGTACGGTAGGCATCTTACGGATACATCAGTTTACAATAAGGGGTCTCATACCCCTACACGCTTGTAAAATTATACAATGTAATCAAAATTTACAAACACTTGTTACATTATAATTTATTACAAAATGTTGCAATCTTAGTTACACAATGTAATCAAAATGATCCCAAGCACGGAAAGGGTCCTATGCCTCTGCTCAACTTGGAGTTGTCACAAAATGATCCCAAGCACAGAGAGGATCCTACGCCTCTGCTCAACTTGGGGCTGTAACACAAAATTCAAAAAATCTTGAACAACATGCTTAAATGAAACCCCGACCTTCACGTGCCAATGATGGGTCGCGAAATTCGAGTGGGTATTGCTCCTCCCACCTGGGCAGTAAATGTACCTTCCACCCCCCTCTATTGGTCTTAAACCTTACAACATACGGAATGGATTTACAGACCAACCTGCTCCGCCAGCCCCGAGCCATTCCCTTGTCCCTTTGTGGAGGCGGGGTACCCCTCATATTTAAAATTACCTTGGCACAGACCGAGAACGGGGAGTATGGGACTGTGACTCCCAGTCCCTCCCCCTCCCGTCTTCCCTCGACTGGCTGCAGAAAATGATGGGTGCCTGTGTGGTGGCCCTCCCTGGCCCCACACTGAAACTTGGATCCCAGATCCGGCCACCCACTCATCCTTCCCAGCCACACTTACCCTTTAACCTTGCCCGTGGGCCCCGGGTGAGTTCCTCCCTCCCCCGAACGCACCCATGCAACTCTTGGGTCTCCCCCTCCTCTTTTCAATCTTTCCTGGGCCATCACCACCCACTCCCGGGGAACGCGTCCCTATCTGACAAGGCGCCCACGCTTCCCCACCATAACTCTTCAACAGCGAGGTCTCCCGAAAGTGAAACTTCGGTCAGGATAGTGCTGGGTTGGGGGCCGTGCCCCACCCAGCTGGGGCCATCTCTTCTGCGTAGGAGGAGTAGGCAAGTTCCTCTGGACCCTGTCCGGTTTCTCCCGAAGGTCGCTGCGGGGTTTCCCTCTGGATTTGTCCAGTGGCGAGGTGATCCCCAACATTCTGTATCCATATCTTCATTCGATGCCCAGCTCGGGCTGGGCGAACAGGGCTGCTTCATCATCCACTCTCCTGCAAAACTTAAAAGGACATGCAGCCAGGTCTGACTGACCTGCTGCCTTAGGTGGAGACATGGTCAGGTCCCTTGACCTTGGACCAAAATACAAACATTTGGCACACATATAAACTTAAACTTTATACTAACTTAAAATTACAGTTAATTCTAAACTTACAATATACACCTTAAAGCAAGCTATATACACACATAGCTATAAAACAAATGCCGCCCATCTCCGGACGGCCAGGCTAATCTCTGGCACTGTCGCAGATTGCTGCTGGCTGCAGCGAAGCTGGACTGCCTCCTGTCTCTGGTCCCCCGCAGCTTATGGCTGCTGAGTGGGGACCCCTGTTATCTGTTTCCTCCCGGGCTCGGGAGATTGCTCTCTGTGGCATGTACCCTGGTGACCACCTTTTCTTGGGCTTGCGGGCCCGCTGAGACCTTCTGAGGGGCGACTTTGTGGGGGAAGCCTTGTCTGACGGACCCTGTGCCTGGGTTGCAGCCCTAGCTGACTGGGAACCTTCTCCCCCTGGTGCCAACAGCCTGCACTGTATAAGGTACCTGGCAGCCTGCTGGTACAAATCTCCCTCTCCCGATCCAAAACCTGGTGTCAGCTCCCTCCCTATGTCTTTTGCAAGAGGGATAGCTATCCCTGCCTCATCAGGGTCCCACATCATGGGGGGGACCACTCTGGAAGTGGGCTGGGAAGCTGGTGCCTTTAAACAGGCCACTGCACCTGTGTGGATCTCCTCCCTGGAGTCCCGCAGCAGAGGCTGTGAAATCTCTGTCTTTAAACAAGCAGGTGCGCCTGTGTGAAAAAGCTGAGGAAGAGCCGCTGTGGTCCCACAGGCAACTGCGCCTGCGCAAACTACCTTTCGGAGTCCCTCGGCAGAGGCTGTGAAGCCTCTGGCTTCAAACATGTGATTGCGTCTGCGCGGGATAAATTAGAAAGCTCCACTGGGGTCCCGCAGGCAACTGCGCCTGCGCGAACAATTTCTTTAAAGGGCTGGGGAACTGCTATACTAGCACAGGCAACCGCGCCTGCACGTTCAATTTCTCTAAAAAGGGTTGGAAGAACCGCTGAGCCTTCCAAGCAGGCCGCTGCACCTGCGCGTATTGTTTGGGAAGCGGGGATTTTTAAATGGCCAACTGCGCCTGCGCGCTTGGCCTCAAACTGAGCAAGAGCCACTGGGGGTTCCAGGTCTGTGACTGCGCCTTCTTGAACCCGGTGTTGAGAAACCTCTCCGTTCAGGTGCGCGGCTGCGCCTCCGCGAACCTCCTGTTGGCAAAACTCTCCCCTCAGGCGCGCGACCGCGCCTGCGTGGGAAAACTGAGGAGGATCCGCTGGGGGTACGGGCTGGGGAACTGCGCTTGCGCAAACCTGATCTTGGGAAACCTCTCCCCTTAGGCGCACGACTGCGCCTGCGTGAACCTGCTGTTCAGAAGACTGGGGGACTCCTGTCTCCAGACCAGCGACTGCGCATGCATGGGCAGTCTCTGTGAATGGATTGGCAGCAGCCTGCTGATTTCTAATTCCAGGCTACTGTTTCTCTGTTTCTGAGCCACCTAACTTTTTCAAATTTGAACTTTGGGCAAAACTAGGATCCCACTGGGGCGTGAAGTGTCCCAATTTGTGGGCTGGACAACTTTTCCCTGGGAACAAGCCACAGTGCCTGCCTTTACAGGTGGTGAACTTGAACTTGCATGGACAGCAAACTCATGTTCTCTTACCTGGGTGGCTTTAAATGGGGAATTTTGGACTTGGACCTGCCTTTGGTCTGGGGCCAAAACTATCCCCTGTGTGCCTCCCTTGTCCCGGATTTCTGCTACCGGACCTGCTCTACAGGGGTCCCAGAACTCTCCTTCCTTGTTCCACTGCTTAAATAGCTTACTCTGCCCAGGAATGGCTCCTCCCCCCACACAAGCCACAGCACTTGCCTGTGAACTTGTACCTACTGTGGGCTGAGGATTCCTATTCTCAGGCTCACTCCCAGCTGCCTGGTTGGGGTTGACTTTAAACCCCTTTCGTTCCAGTCATTGTGGGGAGGCAGAGGTGGGTGAGGGGGCTGCAGCACTACTGATGGTTGCTCCCTTTCCCTGATTGGCCCTCATGAGAGATTTTAATGTCTCCAGGACAGACTCGATTGTGTCTGTCTCTGCCTTCTGAGTTGGGGCTGCGGGGCTCCTGGCTGTATCATCTCTCCCAGGCCTTTTACAATCCCTGCAGCAGTGTCCCTCCTCCCCGCACTTGTAACAAGTGACCTTGTTCTGGGAGGTATGGCTCCCCTCCTGGCATTACTCTTTCTGATATGGAGCCCCAGGTTTATCTAATTCCCTATCCAGCACAGTTCTGGGTGCTGCCTGTGGGATGGTTCTACTTGGGCTGCCAGTAAAATCCGGCTGACCTGCCTTCAGGCTGATCAGGCAAATCATTCCCCTTGCTACCTTTAAAGCCACGTTAAGGCTTTCTATCTCTGCCCTACAGGGGCCATGATCTGCTTCACTAAACATTTGGGCACAGGCCAGCTTATAGGCTGCCTTTACTTCCCTAAACCTTTCCTCCTGCTCTGTTACTTCTGAGGTGAGGCGGGCATTCTCTTCCCGCAGTCTCATTTCACTTTCCCTGGCCTCAGTGATTCCCTGCACAAGGTGTTCTATAAATGCCTGGCATTTCGTGACCTCTAGTGTGAGGCATGCATGTTTTTCCCGCACCCTCATACCACTAGCTCTGGCCTCATTCACCTCTCTTATGAGGTACCCACACCTGGCACTTCTCAAATTGGGACTCCTGATTCTTGGCCTCTTTAACCTGGCCACCTATACTATAATAGGTCAGCTTACACACTGCCACTACCTTCCGCAGGACTGCCCACAGACTGAAAGCAAGAGAAACAAAAGCAGTTGCTTTCTTCAGATCCAAACCACTCATCATATCAAGAACTGCCTCCAGTCCTGCCGTGGTCGTCATTTTGTAGGGGGGCATCTTTTAACTGGTTTAAGGTAATTTAACTGGTCAGGCAGCCTTTGCCTGCACTCTGACCAATTCAAACCTTTTATCTGGTTTACGGTAATTCACCTGGTCAGGCAGTCTTTTACTGCTACACTGTAAACCAATTACCAAACAGCAGTTTCGAATCACTACCCCACCTTCCAGTTCTGACTGGAGGGCTTATACTTAATGATATATTAAAAACGGACAAGTGGTTTTGATGTGAGAAAGTCAACCTTTATTAAACTAAAGAAACTATAATCAAATATTAAACTATACCACACGAACACAGTAATTACAGTAAAATGCTTAAATGGGGGAAGGCAGATGGCAAAAATGAGGGATAAGTGACTACAATGTTGATTAAACAATCCTAGCAATATCCCCTTAATTACCACCCCCTAACTAGGTTGCCTTGCTGAGGAGTCAGAAAACCTGCTCACCTGTGGTCCAGCGAAGTAAGAGAGAGATAGCTTCTCAGGAGCTATCTTTTATACCCGCTGAGCTCCTGCTGTTTTGCTGTCTGCAAAATTCGCACCCAAAGTTCCAATATACAAGAGAAACGCTGTGATTGGCAGATTCAAAGTGGTTGGAATGGGTTAATGTGTCTGCACTGTGGGGTCGAAATGTTTGCGCCCACATCCGGAGCTCACCTGGGCTACAACAAAAGTGATCCAACTGCCCTATAGTTCAGAATGATGGGTGATTCAAACCCATCCATTCCTAAACTGTTGCATATCTAAGAGTCCTTTCCACAGTTTCAATGTGCCTCATTGTCTGTGAGTGCTTTGAATGGGTTTGGATTTCTGTATAAATAGAGGTGATTGTTCTGCAGTTAGTCTCAAGTGGGCTAACCTCTTAAGTAAATAAACATCCTGCAGTTTCTTAGAAGGGAACCTCCCTTTGATTGGTAGGTCTTTCTCACGGCCACTATTAGATCCTCCCACACAGACATACTCCAAGCTGCTAGTTGCTCTTTTAAGCCTTTTGTCCATGCTTTCTGACGGCCATTTTCAAACTTCTTTGAAATATACACAGTTCGAAACTCAGAGGTACCATTTTTAATAAAATGTAATGTCTTAGATCCTGATGTTGCCCAAGTGCTGCTCTGCCCAGTGCAGCTTTTCATGATTCTGGGTATGTTTTTAAAACACTGTCCTACCCAGAGGCAATTCAAAACACATGATTCTTCATCCACGATGTAGACCAATATTTTTCAATCTTCAGGGGAAATAGGGGAATTTTGCGAACCCCTACACAACTGAAAAGCTACCCAGCAACCAAGAATGGGCAACACAGGAAAGTGGTGCAAAGTAACACATTTTAAAGTGATTCTACTAAACAATGGAAACTTATCAACATAACAGTTTCTCATCCACCCATGTGCATATCTGTGGTGAACCAAGATGCTTTACTCTTCCTTTTCTTACCTTTCCTACATGGTGCAACCCCTGAGGCTTCAGCTGAGGTAGAGGCAGGCTGCTCAGATCCCTGCTCTGACTGCTGAGATGCCCTTGGCCAATGACCTCTGGGTTTTGGAGCCCATGAGGGCCCCGCCAAAGGCTGCTCCACCTGCACCTGTGCAGGGGCAGACTCGGATATCGGGACATGAGGCAGCATGTAGGCTACTGACTGGTGGGGAGCTACGAGTGAGAAGTGAAAGCACTTTGAGCAGAGTCCCCATTTCTATGTCCACTTACGCCATCATCCCTCTCACGGGCCAGCCATACTTCACTCCTACCACTCTACTGAAGAACAGCTTGGTGCAGATCAGTGACACGCTGTAAAGCCAAGGCTAAGGTATCTGTCATCCTAGTTAAGGTGCCAGACATGTTGGCAGCCAGTGTCTGCATGGTCATGATCAAGGCATGCATTGACTCATTTGATTGCCATGATTAATCTCCCATGGAGTTGGCCACTCTATCCATGCAAGAACACATCATCACAATGCCCTGCAACATCAACCCACTCATCTGAGGCAGACTCCTCCAATCTCTCGGCAATTATAGACAGTGTGATTGGAAGGCCTGTCAGTACATTGCACATTCTCTGCTGCCCCTCAATGATTATCCTTTCCATCAACAGCCCCCAGGGTACAGCATCTGTGTCCAGTTGAGCAGAGCTTGGAGAGGACTGTGCCTTCTGACATGAACTCTTCACTGCTATCCCTGCCATCACCATCTGCTGTTGTTCACTTGTGATGTGTGAGTGACCAGGTGAAAACCCAACTATCTCTCTAACTGGTCCCACCAAAGTGCGAATATCTGAGCTGGTGCATGGTAAGCTGCAATGCTGCACCCTCAGATGGACACAGCTGCTCTGATGATTCATCGTCTGTGAGGTCCACTGACTGCAGCTGTACGTATGAAGGCCCTGGTGGACAGAAAAGTTATGAATTAGTACAGGCAAGGTAAGAATATTACAAATGAGCATTATGAAGATAATCATATTCCACTTGCTGCTGAAATCAAGTCAACAACTGAGCGTTGTATGACATGTGGGTGGCTGGTATTTAATTCTGCCACCGGATAACTGGGAGCTCCCTGTCTCTCCATCTCTTACAGCCAGGGATGCAAAAATGCCACTTTTCTCCAGCACTTCCTCTTCTGCAGCTGTCAACTGCACAATATATGGAGGTCCACTTCCGGTTCTCTCCCTCTCCCTACTGTTCTGTGCTCTCTTCTCCTGCAGCGTGGGAAAGAGTAAGTGTAATGGCAGGTGTTCACCTGATGGATGCAGTGCATTTGGTGAGGGTGACTATCAGGGAGAGGCATCAAATAGAATAAGGATGAGGGTGAGTGGCACTGATGGATAGACAGATGGGGATGTGAGGAAGTGCATAGAAAGAGAAGGATGGGTGTGCTTGCAAGGTAAGTGGGTGTGAGGAGTGATGTGCTGGAGTAGGCTTGACAAGGCAGAGTGAGGGGTGGGGGGTGATGCGCAAGATAGGATGTAGATGAATGTGCAACTGTGCTCACCTTTCCTGGCCTGGTTAGGTCATTATACGGCTTCCTGCACTAAAGCCAGGAGCGTGCCACAATGCTCCTGCTGCAAACCTCCTGGGCCATCTCCAGACATGCCTTCTTTGTTGCAGGTTTCTTGCTCCTGTTGCTGGGGAAGGGTATCTCTCTCCAACTCCTCACTGTACCCAGCAATGCATCAAGTGATGAATCATTAAATTGAGGCACAGGCCTTGACCATCCTGAATCCATTCTGAGACTTCACCCTCTCTTAGTTCAAACTGCTAACTCCTCCAAATTACAGTTTTGGATTAGCCCTTTAAATACTTCTGTTGAGATTGCGCCATGTGGGTCTAATTAGGTGGCTGCGGTAAATTGACGGTCTGAAAGTTCTTCCAGGTTTCCCACCCAATATCGTACCCCCACCCCCGGTGCCCCGAATGTGCCTTTCAGTTATTTTCAGGGACCTAGAGCCTGTGAGGGATTGGCAATTGGAAAAAAGGAAAAAGACCTGGATGTGATTATCAGATGCAGATTTCTGGTTAATTATCAAATAGTGTAACCAAGCACTGTGCTGTACCTCATGGACATTTGATTATGAGTTAAAATTTGTTTTGCTTTTCAGAAGTTTTAGCTGTGGTTGCTCTCCCTTTGGAACGTGACATAAAGTTAGGGAGAGTGCATGACAGTAGAAATGGATTCAGGAGGCCAAGCAGCTTTTTCTCACCCCACGCTCAATGTCCTCAAATGGGCTGAAACCGATTTGACAAACAGTTACCAATTCTCAAAGGCTGATTTACCTCCGCAGACTCTCCCAGACAATTCTGAAGCCCTGATTTTAACAAGGGGCAAGAATGTGGTTTTGGAGGAGGGGGTTCAGAGGCAGCAACCAGCTAACATGCCCACACTGGCAAGATGGCAGAACCTCGTTAATTACCGGGATTCTTTTTAATTTTTCCAGTCGGACCAGGCGTGAGTGAAGGAATAACTGATGGGGGGAGAGCAGTAACTGTGAAAGGATTATTATTAGCCCTAGCCCCTTTAGGGCTACCCCGGATCAGGCGTATTCCCTAGATGTTCACTTTCAACTAAAGTTTGAGGTAGCCGAATCCTAAAGATGCTTAATTGGGTCTAAAGGTCTGGACTATCTCTCCCTAAAGGAAAGGAACAACCTGAAAATGTTACCATCCTCCAGATAGCACTTTTAATAAGGTTAACTAGACTGTAACGTTCTGGTTGTTATGAGGGTCCAGAAAACTCCTCCAGAATTCTGCAACTCCTCACCAAAGAGTGTACAGAGATTGAGTTCGCGAGTTTGATACAGAAGTATTATGTGAGACAATTCTAAAAATATATAGATTTATTAAAGAACCAACATGTATTTTACAGTTGGTGAGTCAATCGCAACATTAACAGTTCCAAAAAGAGAAAGCCTTTCAATCGTTTTATTAAGATTCTCAAATCTTAACTTCGCTACAGTTTTACAGTTCTTCGTTTTATTCAGGATATCCACCAAAATCAAATACAGTACCTTGATCCCCGAGATGCAAAGAGTTGTAGACTTACAGAGCTAGTTCTGAAGCTGATTATCGCTTTGCCCCTTTAAGCGAGTCTATTTTCCCATTTAAAGGTTCAATATTTATACTCTTTCTCCGTGGTATTTGCTTTGAAGTTTTCTGCTGATGTAAGCTAATTATCTCTAGTCATTTCTCCGCTGACCCCTGCTATTCTTACAGTCACCTCAGCTGATAGCATTACAGACTTATGTCTCTACCCCAGGTGTCCCAAGCTTACCATAAAAATGGTGTGACAGCAGGTTTTTCTATTTGATGTCATTGTTACTAAGGCCTTCTGTTTGTGCTCTTGCAATTAAAGCACCTTAACTAGGGTGATCTATGCAATTCTTAGTCACCTCAGCTGGTTGTAACACAGAATCATGTCTCTCCTCTTTAGGTGTTCTAAGTTTAACACAAAAATGGTGTGACAGCAGGTGTTTCTTTTACTTGATGTCATTTTTATGAAAGCATATGTTTCATAATTTTATGTGCCTCTTTATGAAGTGTAACTTAGAACACCTTAACTAGGATACACCATTGTCTTCTTTCCAAAGATCCAGACCGTCAGGAGCCTCCAACCTCCTGTTTCAATAAGGTTATTGATTCATTGTCAACAACTATCTGATCTCTATTACCTGAATTACTGTAACAGCTTTTCAGTTAGGGTTCTTGATTTCCAGACCCAGATGGTCATGTTTTAATAAGGCCAGAATTCTTTCATAAAATAGTGTATTTTTCTGAATAGGTTTTATGGCTTATTCCTTGACACCCCCCTGTTGACCAAAAAATGAGCTCCACACATTAGGGCAGAGTTTGGTCAATGTTACTAATAAAGTTACAATAGCACATTAATTTCACAACATTCACAATCATGTGCTACATGAACATTTCTTTTAAGTCATCCTAGGACAAAAGTTTGCCTTATTTTAAATTGAATACAAATTAAAAGGATGATAGGTACAGTGCCATGAAATTAGCGAAACAACATGTACTTAGAATGTCCAATCGGCAGATGTACGTTCCGTAGAGGTGAGTTACTCATACGAGTCAAGGAGACATCATTTGAAACTAGCTGAAGCTTGACACACTGTTCCTTCGATCCAGTGTCTGGACAGATTCTTGTTTTTGTAAAGGCCTTGCCAGGCGCTCAGTTGATTCCTTCTTCATCCACAGTGTTTTCCTCCTTCGTTGAAGTAACTCATTGATCTTTCTTTGTTTCAGTTGTGGCTTTTCACAAATCCAATTTCTGAGGCATTGCCAAGCATTGTGTGGAGGAGTCGGCGACACCGTCTGGCTGATCGTCATCAGTCGTTCGATCGCATCCACTTCCTGTGTCGTGCTCCAAGCTGGGTCTTGGAAGACAGTGTACGACTGCACCATGTATTGTTCCTCCATTTCAGTATCCCGCAGGACATTTTTGAGATAGTCTTTGGAGACAGTTTTAAGAACATGCTTCCCATTCAGCTGATTAATATGTATTTTAACTGTTCTTTCGTTAATAACAATTTATTTGAACAGGTTTTTTCCACTTCGGTCTTAAACCAGGTTTTTGCTTGAACTTCTTTTCCTGTACCCATTCTCCTGCTAGGGGTTGCCATGATTTGTTTGTCAATGTTTTCTGCCTATTTGCCTCCCTTATCCTCTGATCAATTTGATTAATCTCCTCTGTTACTTCTTTTTTTAAACCTAACTGTCACTGTTGGGTCATGGAATCAGAGAGTGTAGAGGCAATAAAAGAACTATGGGTAAGCGGTGTATGCATCTCAACCCCATACATCAGATAATATGGAGTTTTAGGGGACACTGTCCCTGATGCAGATGTGGGCACATTATTAAGTAATAGCTGCACTTCCGGAATGACAGTGGTCCACTTATTTCCCCTGATTCTCAACAATTTGACCAATCGATTTTTTAATTCCTGGTTTTACGTTCCACCAGCCCCTCTGATTGCGGATGATGTGGCATGCTGTGCTCTAACCCAATCCCCCTTTGTTCGCAGTATTCTTTGAAGACCTTGGAGACAAAGGCTCCACCTTGATCGGAGTGTAAGATTTTGGGTGCACCAGCTGCAGTGCGTTTTCCGAAACAGTTTTTGTGGGGACCAGCCAGCAGAAGGAAGTGCATCCATCTACACAAACGAGAACATGTCTGCATCCCAAAGACGGGGGAAGTGGTCCAATAAAGTCAATAAACAATTTTCCCATTGGCTCATCAGCTTTCACAGGAGGCAATGGTGGTGGCTTAATTAGTGATGACTTATTGTTTAAATTGCATGGCTCACAATTTGCCACATATGTTTTACAGGCCTTAAGCATACCTGGCCACCAATATAAGGGGGTCAATTTGCAGAATGTTGTTCTGGCACCACAATGTGCTTGACCTATGCCCTCGTGAGCTTCTTTTACAAGCTGTTCTCGTTTGTGTCTCGGGGGTACTTCTCGGTTTCCCTTGGGGAACTTAACTAAAACAATACTCGTAGTTGTTTCCGATTAAAAGTACTTTGGTGGATATCCTGATGGATTCTCTTTTGTTGGGTGTCATAGCTGAATCAGTTCCTCATCCTGATTAGCTGCCCGTTCTGCCCTAGTGATTACACTAATATTGGCAGGCCCCTCTCGAGGGGGTGTCATGCAGACCGAACGTTTTGCTTGTTCATCTGCAAGACTGTTTCCTTTTGAGTGTACTGTCCCAGTGGTATGCCCATTTACATGAAACACCTGACAATTCTGTTTCTTCATTCTCGAATGGAGAATGTCTTCCCACAATGACTTATGTTTTATGGGTTTACCATTATGATTGGTAAAGTTTGTTTGTTCCCAGAAAACTAGATCTTGGTTATATCCTCTTTTACAGTAGTCACTATCTGTACAGATTAGTGTGGGTTTAATAGGATCTGCCTTTTCTAAAGCATACCGTAATGCTGTGGTTTCAGTATATTGTGCTGTCGTATGGCTAAGGGGAATGGACAGTAATTCTTCTGGATAAAAAGAATAGGAATCTCGAAAAGTCCCTACTACTATCCCCATCCCAGCTGAGGATTTTTGGGATGTCCCTTTTTTAATCGTCATTGAAGAACCATCAAAAATTATTACTTGGTCTTGTGGAGGTATAGGGATAGGATTATTTCCCCTAATAAAGCAATCGTTTGAATTTCCTAATAAAAAAGACTTGGCCAATTCAGACAGGGTTTGCCATTTTGTCAGGACCTAACCTCGGTTAGGGTTTAATATGAACTTTATAAGAAATTTCTACACCTCAATGGTATATTGAGGTAGGTCTGATTTAAGTTCTACAAGGCCTGATCAGGGACTTGTCGTCTCTAGAGACTTAAATCTGGGTCTTAGTACCACTGCCAGTAAACCACGCCTTCTATGCTTAACAATTTACAAGATGGATATAGATATAAATATAAGTATAGGTTCTGTATCAATTCATTAACACACATGTTGGCTGCCAACTGAAAGGATTATTACTAGTCCTAGCCCCTTTAGGGCTATCCCGGATCAGGCATATTCCCTAGACGTTCACTTTCAACTAAAGTTTGAGGTAGCCGAATCCTAAAGACGCTTAATTGGGTCTAAAGATCCGGACTATCTCTCTCTAAAGGAAAGGAACAACCTGAATATGTTACCGTCCTCCAGATAGCACTTTTAATAAGTTTAGCTAGACTGTAACGTTCTGGATATTATGAGGGTCTGGAAAACTCCTCCAGAATTCTGTAACTCCTCACCAAAGAGTGTACAGAGATTGCGTTTGTGAGTTTGATACAGAAGTATTATGTGAGACAATTCTGAAAATATATAGATTTATTAAAGAACCGACACGTATTTTACAGTTGGTGAGTCAATCGCAGCATTAACAGTTCCAAAAAGAGAAAGCTTTTTAATCTTATTATCAGACATCCTTATTCTCAAAACTTAACTTCGCTACAGTTTTACAGTTCTTAGTTTTATGCAGGATATCCATCAAAATCAAATACAGTACCTTGATCCCTGAGATACAAAGAGTTGTAGACTTACAGAGATAGCTCTGACGCCGAGAATCGCTTTGCCCCTTTAAGCGAGTCTATTTTCTCATTTAAAATTTCAATATTTATACTCTTTTTCAGTGGTATTTCCTTTGAAGTTTTCTGCTGATGTAAGCTACTTATCTCTAGTCATTTTTCTGCTGATTCTTGCTATTCTTGCAGTCACCTCAGCTGGTAGCATTACAGACTTATGTCTCTACCCCAGGTGTCCCACGCTTACCATAAAAATGGTGTGACAGCAGGTGTTTCTATTAAGAACATAAGAACGTAAGAAATACGAGCAGGAGTAGGCCAATCAGCCCCTCGAGCCTGCTCCACCATTCAATAAGATCATGGCTGATCTGATCCTAACCTCAAATCTTCTATCACTGTGCATCCACCCGAACCCATGTGATCTCCCGGAAGAGGCAAAAAAACAGATAAAGACCCAATAGCCAATTTGGGAGAAAAAAATCTGGGAAATTCCTCTCCGACCCATCTAGGCGATCTAAATTCTTCCAGGAGGTCACTCTGTCCCTATATTTTCTACAGTACTTACCTTCTGTAAAGGCGATCTCCACCCCAGCCAGGAACAGGCATAAAACCATCTCCTGAAATCTAACAGAATTAGAACACAGTAGGAGCAGAACCAGGCTACACGGCCCCTGGGCCCACTCCACTACCCACAGGGCCATGACCATTCCGAACCTAGACTCATGTCCAATTTCCTGCCCGCTCCCCGTAACCCTTAATTCCCTTTACTTCTAGGAAACTATCTATTTCTGTTTTAAATTTATTTAATGATGTAGCTGCCACAGCTTTCTGGGGCAGCAAATTCCACAAACCTACCACCCTCTGAGTGAAGAAGTTTCTCCTCATCTCAGTTTTGAAAGAGCAGCCCCTTATTTTAAGATTATGCCCCCTAGTTCTAGTTTCACCCATCATTGGGAACATCCTCACCGCATCCACCCGATCAAGCCCCTTCACAATCTTATATGTTTCAATAAGATCGCCTCTCATTCTTCTGAACTCCAATGAGTAGAGTCCTAATCTACTCAACCTCTCCTCATATGACCACCCCCTCATCCCCGGGATTAACCGAGTGAACCTTCTTTGTACTGACTCGAGAGCAAGTATGTCTTTTCTTAAGTATGGACACCAAAACTGTATGCAGTATTCCAGGTGCAGTCTCACCAATACCTTGTACAACTGCAGCAATACCTCCCTGTTTTTATATTCCATCCCCCTAGCAATAAAAGCCAACATTCCATTGGCCTTCTTGATCACTTGCTGCACCTGCATACTAACTTTTTGATGTCATTGTTACTAAGACCTTCTGTTTGTGCTCTTGCAATTAGAGCACCTTAACTAGGGTGATCTATGCAATTCTTCGTCACCTCAGCTGGTTGTAACACATAATCGTGTCTCTCTAGTTTAACACAAAAATGGTGTGACAGCAGGTGTTTCTTTTATTTGATGTCATTCTGACGAAGGCATATGTTTCTTAATTTTATGTGCCTCTTTACGAAGTATAACTTAGAACACCTTAACCAGGATACACCATTGTCTTCTTTCCAAAGATCCAGAACGTCAGGAGCCTCCAACCCTCTGTTTCAATAAGGTTATTGATTCAGTGTTGTAAGTTGCAGGGTTCTCAAAATTATCACACTCCCTGAATAATCAATCAAGGGACCCTGTTTTTGGACAAGTTATTAAAAGCAGGGTACCCAAAATGGCTTCTGTGAACCTCGTGACCAAAATGGACAGGATTTTTAAAGCAAGGCTCTGCAGGCAAGCAGGCCTGGAAACAAAACTTAAAATGCAGGAATCTGTGAGAACAGGACTCTCTGGAGCCAGCCAGACAAAGTAAACACAGAATACGCATTCATTCGACTTGAATCCAATCAAGCTAGAATGGGCCTATAATCGTGGCCATTAGGTTTCTGCATGTTTAATCGGTAACAGTTCACAGTAGACATCAAGTTAGGATGGGGACAATTAAGTCTTATCCATGACAAACAACCAGGACATCAGGGCCATTAGACCCGGAGACAACCACTCCAAAAGTCGTTAAAGTAAATGGTTGTAATCATTTAAAACAAGCCCGCCAAAAGTTAAACAATGGACTGACCTGATTTGGCGCGCAGATAAGGAGTTAAAGAATGGGTATAATTGTAGGCCCATCAGTGGTAATCGCTCTCTTAGCTCTCTTGCTGCTGCTCTCATTGTTTGGCTTTTGGCCAGCTGTCATTCGTGCTCACGCCCTGGCTCGTGGCGGGTTCTCTTCTCGCTCCCCGCACCGCTCAACAACCAAGGTTGCCCATTACACCGGGGCCAAACGCGGGAGGAGAACGAGACCCGAGTTCAAAAGCCACACAGGACACACAGGCCACAAAAAGGGCAGACGAGACGAGACGAGACTCGACGAAGAAGAAGGTAAACCGATAAGAGCAGAGAAGGGCAGCGAAAGATGCATTGGTAAAAACCCAAACACCTAGTTATAAGCTGGCGTTTGTTGAAGAAATTGACAGTGTATGTATGGACAGTGAGAATAAGTTGGCATTTGAACACTGCGAATAAGCAGGCATTAAACGCGGGTGGCAGCGCCCGTGATGAATATATTGGCGTTCAGAGGATGGGTAGTAAAATCTTCTAAGCGGTGAAGACTGCCAACTGACTCTGACCACGACATTACCGCTGATGACTGCATGAGGGAGAAGAAGAAGAGAACCCATCGCGATGAGACGACGACGGTAGCTGAGGAAAAGAAGGGTGCTATGCATCAACAACTTCAGCGCCGCGCCCTGAGACCACGTGGCGACGGGGTACCCCAAAGGACAGGGAGACCAGACCTCAAAACTCACAACCGTTAAAGCAACAAATTTTGGATTGGTGAGCATGAATTCCTGGCCCCGCATAGCTTAATCTAGTTAGGTATAAGGGTGGGATTAACGATAAAGGGATTGCTTAATATATTTGTTTTCCCTCGATGTGCCGTGTGTTCCCCATTCCCATATAAGTGTAATTGTTTTATGCCTGTATTCATACCAGTAATTCTCATAAGATTGGATTTTATTCTGCTTTAATAAAATCTTGGTTTTCTTACACCAAACCACTTGTCTACTTGATTTTCTGTATTGCCGCCTGTACCTAAGTCCAGTGTCTAGAACCCAGGGGTGTGGGAGCGATTCGAACTGCTCAAGGGACAATTTGAACTGCTCAAGGGACAGTCAGAGGCAAAGCTGACTGGGCGCACATGCCAGCCCTTACAGAAAAGGGCGACCGCGGCAGGACTGGCAACAGGGTTGCGATACAGTAGACAATGGTTCGGATGAGCAAACCATGATGGAGGAAAGGATTTCTGATTATGTGTTTAGCAAGGTGAATATCACAAAGAAGTGGATCACCACTCTGTTAAGGGCTGGGCATCCGGTAGATGCAGCAGCTAAGTGGACAGAGGGGAAGGAACTCAAGAAGTCCTTAGAGAAGGCAGTCTGGCTGATGTGTTTCAAAAAGCAGCTCCAGCTTTTGGACAGGCTCGTTGCAGCACAGGCAGCCGAGTTAAAAGAGTCAGCCCTGGAGATCCAGGATAAGGCTCTAGCAGGGGAGAATTTAATGGTTGCATTGCAGGCCCTGAATCAGGAGAGGCTGTATTTAATGGGAGAACACAAGGCCCAGTTGGAATACCTACAGTGCCAAGTCACCGAAGGCAAGGGTAATGAGTTAAGGTTGCGAGAAAAGAACGCCCGCCTAGCAAGTCAAGTTAGGGAGCAGGAGGAGCAAGTACAGGAGATAAAGGCAGCTTACAAGCTAGCGAGCGAGCAGGGGTTTGAAGATGCAGATCATGGCCCCTGCAAGGAGCGGATAGAAAATCTGAGCCTGGCCCTGAGGAAGCCAAAAGGCATGGTGTGCCTCATCAGCCCGAAGGTAGGCCAGGCGGATTTTATGGGGAATGAGGAGAGAACAGTTCAATCATCACTGGTAATGCCCAGGGATGAGCCGGTTGAGGAACAGGAGGTCTCACGACCACCACCCGTAGTGCCAGGTTTTAGTGAGGTCTGGCAGCAAGGGGGTTGGAGCCAGAGGTGGGAGCGGAGGTGGAGCAACCCCCACCAGAGAGATCGGAGCCGGGACTGATGTGCCCAGCCCGGCATCGGAGATACGGCCCACCCGTCAATGGCGACGATGAGGGACCCCTCCAAAACCAGTTCGTATTACCCTGCAGCACCCAACAGCTTAGGGCTATGGTGAGCCATATCCCAAAGCTCTCCGAAAAGGGAAACCCCTCGATCCACTTCATGGAAGTAGAGCAGGCAGCCAGCGTCAACGACTGCGATGGCGCTGAGCAGGCCAAAATGCTGCTATTCTCCCTAGAGAGTAGGCTCCTCCAATCCCTCACTGATGAGTGTAAGAAGGGGCTGAGCGGGTATGAGGCACTTAGGGATGACGTTCTGGAGGCCATGGGGAAGAATGAGGGAAGTCCTTTCTCCCATGTGGAGAAGGCGGTCCAGCTCACAGGGGAAACCCCGCAGGCTTTCGCGCACTGGTTATGGCCGGTGTACCGGAGTGCCTGTCCGGGGACACCTAACTGGGCGTTCCTGAACGGGGATCCACTGGCCCATTGGCTCCATTGCCTGGTGGCAAACAGCTTGCCACAGGTCCGGGCCAAGGCGGAAGTTTGGTTCGACCCCAAGAATCCCCAGACCACCGAACTTACGGTGATCAGACAGTTGACCCTAGCCTATAAGAACAGTAGGAGAACCGATGCACACCCACCCAAGGGGAAGGTGCATGAGGTAAAACCCGGACTGGGTAGGTAAGAGTGGCATCAGGAAGGGAATAACACCCCCAACCCAAAGTCGAATTGTTACGGGTGTGGGAAGGACGGTCATTGGCGGGAGGAGTGCAAAAACCCTTGGAAAGACAACAAGGGAAAGAATTCCACAGCCCCAGCCCAAAAGGCAGAGGCAGGAATCCCTCCCGCTGTGGTCAAGTAATTTCTGGACACCATGAGGTCCATATTGACTGGCCAGGGGAGAGTAGCAGCCGCTACCAGTGCTCTGACCCCGTCAGCCCCATCCAACCCACAGCCCTGACTAGAACCAGCGCAGTCTGTCGACCTGTGTCCCCTTGAAAACGATGAGGGGGGCAGGCCCTTTGTTAAGATGGGGGTGGAGACGGTGCAGGGGAGATATTCGGTTGACACTGGAGCTTCCAGCACGGCAGTCCATTCGGAAGACACGACCAATCCACCCAGGTCTAACGAGGTCCCATTTGGCCCAATGGTAGCCACAGGGAACGAGCAGGCTGGGGAAATGGCCAAACATTTGGCCATAGTTTTAGGATCCCTCCCTACCACGTGGGAGGGTAACCAAAGGGCCAATGAGGTGGCCAAGCAGAGGGCTAGGGAAGGAGAGTTCTGGGAAGGAAGAGAACAGGGAGTCCCTAGAAGGCCCGTTCGGGGCAGAGGACGAGGTTTTAAAACAGGCTGCTGGTTATATTAACCAGTGTAAACCGTTTAGGCCCGAAAGGAGAAAACAGCCAGTTGGGGTAGGGCCTGAGGATAGAGGTCCTCAGCCTTCAGCAGGAGTGAATTCACAGACTGCACAGGCAGGTGCTGTGGCTTGCTTAAGGAGAGGGGCCAACCCGCCCACCGATTGGGACAATCCCCCACTCTTCTGGGATCTAGAGGAGGAGGGACCCGAGGGCGAAGACCCCGCCCCGGACCCAGGTTTGGGACCTGGGGGCGGAGACTCTCAGCCTGCAGCAACAGGCTGTGAAGAGTTACCTGCCCCTAGCCCAGGTTCGGGAGAGGTAAACCCTCAGGAAGAAGATCCCCGGCCAGCGGCAGTGGTAAGCCCACAGACCACACCGGAGGGGACAGCGGTTCGGGTCAAAGGCCCACCAGCCAAGAAAACCACACCCGCCAAAGTCCCTAGAAGGTCCCCACGGACGCCCCAGCCAAGGAAACCCTGGTCACCAGCTCCCCATTTTAAAGGGACAGCATCCCGAGTCAGGGGTAAGTCCAAAGACAGAGGTCCCCAGCCAGCAGCCGCAGGCTGCGAGGGACCGACAGTGCAGGGCAGTGCGGCCACGCCGGAGGGAGCGGTGGGCCGCAGCCCTAACAGGAATTAGCCTGGCCGCCCGGAGACGGGCGGCGGATGTACATAGTTTAGGAAATATAAGTTTAGGTATTTAGCTTATGTTTGGGTGTTTTGGCTTAAGTTTAAGAAAGGTGATGGGTAGTTTTAATTAAATAGTAATCTGCTAAGAGTGTGTAGTTTGAGTCGAGGTCACAAGACCCGACTATGCTTCACCCAATCCAAAGAATCTCTTGGGGACCTGGCTGTATGTTTTTGTATCTGTTGCAGAACGACTTTCAGGATGAAGTGGAGCGTAATTCTACTCGCCTGATAGGACTGAGCCTTGGAAAGAGAGGCGACGTGGAGGACTCTCACATCTGTGGGTGCTCAGGAGACAGAGCACTGATAGCAACCGACGGAAGCGGCGAACGGGATGTGGAGGAGACCGCCGTCTACATCCACGAGGGAAGGTGGCCAGGGTGGATGGGGTCCAATTTATTCTCAGTACTCCAGCCAGACCGGGTTCACGTACGGGGAGGCCTCCCTCCTGTGCCCCAGGGTACAGGTCGTTACCACAAGGGTCAGCGTCACCATTGGGAAACGTGTATGTTTAACGTGCAAAGGACACATTCCTTTGGATAGGTGGTGCTGGCTCAGAAAACTGAGCAAGGATATGAGAAACCCCGCAGTCGAGTGGGAATGGCTGGGGAAGAATACCCACTGGACGATTACAGGGACCCACGGGGGATTAAGTGTGTGTTGGGACTAGTGGTGGGAACCAGATCAAGGGATTTACATCTGCATGTGGGGGTCAGAGAGGGTCTGCAAAGCAGGCGTATCCATCATCTTCCACCGGCAGTGGCGAGATGCCGGGAAGGGGATGAAGTGGGATACCAGCCAGAAGGTGTGCACGGTCCTATAGTCCCCAATCCCAGTCAATGCCACGGAGCTTGTAAACCGCCCCCGAAAGCCCCTGCCTACGACGCAGGTGGTGAGGTTACCCAGGGAAGGGTGCCCCGCCACCACCAAGGGAGCAGGGAATGGGCTGGTGCTAGTGCCAGGGGGTACACTACGCGGTAACCTCCATGATTTTAAATCTCACCGAGGTACACTTACCAAAGTGGTGCCCCAAAGAAACAGAGCAGCTATACCAGGCCCTATTAAAGGAGATGTTCAGGAAATTTTATGTGATTGATTTCGCCAATGTCGACAAAACTGAACTGTACACCACACACCGTGAGTTTTTGGGTAACGCAGGGAGATAAAGAAGGGGAGCATGGAATGATGTTTTTACTGCGTTTAACACTGGGTCCTCTGTCATCAACAGTCTGGATGACATAGAGCTGCAGACCCAGATAAACGGTTTAAAAACACAGTTAAGGAAGATATTAATGGGTGAGAACAGAGTAGTGGGCTCAGAGTTGCATGAGGACCAGGACATGACGGTCCATTTAAAGGATATTATAGCGGAGTTGGAGAAGCACGCAAAGACGGTAAATGCCCTCATAAGAGAGGACAGAAATGCTTCTTACCAGGCTGCGCAGAACGAGATGTGCGTGCTGTATGGGGCATGGTTGCTGGGCGAGGGCCGCAGTAATCTGGAGGATTAAAAACAGGGTGTAGTCCCCTCCTAGATCAGCAACAAACACCTCACAGCCCTCCATCCGTTTAAGAATGCATTAAGCCCGTGCCAACTCCGGTTAGCTTCCGAGGCCTACCCAGTCCTGCAGGGGTTTCCCTGAGAGATGTCCCTGAGGTTTCTCTCTGTAGAGGCCTCTCTCTCTTGCACAGTAAAGCCTTGAGTGGTTCGACCCACTCGCCCCTTAGATTCTATACTCTGGACTTTGGGGCAGGAACTACAATGTAGAGAAAACTCGTGTAGACCAAATTTAATGAAACAAAATGAAATTTTATTGCAAAAGGAAAAATATCAAATCAAATGCAAGCAGATAAGAGAGTACATGGGAGGGAAAAACACAAAAGAAATCATAATGACACAGTACTAACTAAGGCAAATACAGGCATCGTATACTCTACAAAGATCATCATGAAATAAGGAAACACACGGAAATCGAGGGACAACAACTCATGTTAATTGTACCCATAAATCCACCCCCTTATTAAACCTATTTAGATCTGATTGTGAAGGGCCAGGAACATGCTCACCAATCTCACTCGGAAGTGCAAGGTTTTGAAATCGAGTCTTTTCAGGCGTTTCATCTCCACGTGGATCGTGGAGCCCCTGCGAGCTGCGCCACACCTCTCTCCTGAGGTGGGGGTGGGGGGCGGCTGGACACCGGCGGGCCTGGATATCGACGGGGTCGAGGATCGTTGGCTCGACCCTGGTCAGAGGAGCCTTGGGCTGACTCCCATCGCTTCTTTAGTTTCCTTTTATCTCTTCTCCCGAGCCGAGGTGGCTGGAAGGTTTCTTCTCTTGGGACTTTATTTTTTTGTTTCTTCTCCCAAGTTGGGTCGATGGCCTCTCGTTCCGGCAACGGCCCGGGGATGGTCGATGATCTCCCAATGTGTTTCCCCGGGGCGGGACGTCGGCTTCGAGACGGCCTTCTTGATGTTGGCTTTCTTCTTCCTCCTGCGAGTGCCTGCTTCTTCTTCTGAGTGTCCGGATTCAAGCTGTGTCTCTCTCTTCTCGAGTCCTTCTTCCTGAGTGTGTCTTCCGTCTGAGCTCTCCCCCACTGCCGAAAAGTCTTCCAGGTATACCTTTCTTCCAGAAACTTCTGTCTCCCGCCCAAAATCAGGTTAGTCTTTGTTTAATTTTTTGCGGTCTGGGAGCACAGCGGGGTAGTTATTATATTTCAAAATGTTTTGATGGCCGGTAAAGGCCCATCTCTGGTCTGGAATGACCTTCATTGTTTTTAATGTCCTGCTGATCTCGTGATCTAGTCCTGGGTGCTGTTCTCATGAATATGAAATTGTCCCCTTTTGTCTGGGTCAACATTTAGATGGCCTCTGTCTCCAGGCCGATCTTGACTGGATCTGCATCTAATCCATATGCATACGTGTGGGTCTGGTTTCGTTCTCTCAGAAACGGCTTCCAGAACTTGCTGTGGGTTGAATCCACAAAGCTGTCTGAGGTTGCGCAGGAACCATTTAAAAGGGTCCCAATAAGCTGGTCACATGGTATGGTGGCCATTTTGTATGCCCCTTTTTCTGGGCTTCTTTGAAAACAGTCTTTAAAATCACGGCCTCTTCTGCCATTTGACCCTTATTAATAAACAGTCCAATTTTGTGAATCCTACACTCCCCCCTGATGATACTGTAACTTGCTTGAAGAATCATAATTCTGGGTGAGCAAAATTTTCTGACTTTCCACAATCTAACCATCCCCAGTATTTACCTATCTATGACCCCACGACACATGCATTTCCCATTTCAGAAAAATCTAGTGTACATTAAGCATCTATAGATGGCAATACCTTGGAGTTAAAAATCTAACAACTTACTTCCAGGCGTGGAGGGGGGCCTTATACCCCTACATCACCTAGTGCATACACATTACCTTCTAATAATAACATCACATCTAATAAAACTTCAATAATAAAATAAAGTACATACACGAAAAATTCAAAAATGCACGTGAGTACATATCAAAAATAATACAGAGGAGGGAGGGAAAATTTTAACTTTATACAAAGCAGCAAAATCTAAACGGGTGTTTCTTCTACCCGCACATAATGCTCCCTCCATTCCCCTCTACTCTCGTACTTTTACGAATGTTTGACCTTTTTACAGTGTACAAACAGTAAATAAACTACAATGACAACCTGGCACACTACAAGAATGTGGGAGGCTATCCTCATCCAGGAAGGGACTTCTATATTAGTGAACAGGTCCCACCACGGTGTGGTCACTATGTCCAATATGTCTGCCCCTATCTCTAAAGTCTTCTGCTCAAGTGAGTAGAAGTGTTTCTGTGAAACATCAAGGCTTTTAATATCTTGGTGAGGTGTTCAGGGAGAGGGGGAATGGTATATCCAAAATGCGCAATGAATCGCTGAAGATCAGTGAAATTCTCTTTCACAGTGATGTGAACAGTGGAAGGTTCAGGAATGGGGACAATTTGCTCTTGGGCCACTTGAACGTCTGCCCTGGGCTTGAAACAGAAGCTGCTGTCACTAACCGGACACCAACTGTGCTGTCCATGCTGGTAGTGGGGCGCTGCAGTGGTGACACAGTATGTCCCACCTCCTATATATGCCACCTGCGGGGGCACATGGCCTTGTGCCATTGCCTCCATGGTGCAATTTATAGGCTTCGCGCCAGCAGTTCTGAACCCGCACTGTGGTTTTGAATGGGCATTCAAGTGCTGGGAACACAGGATGATATGTGCTCCCCGGCTCCAGCACCCTGAGAGGTTGGTACCCATCATTTCATGCTCCCATCAAATGACGTAAGGTGGGACCCCCGTGTAGCGAATGTGCGCACCCCCCTGAATGACTCCAATGTTCTCCACCCTGTATACCGGGGTGGGTTTAGCTGTCTTTCCCATCACCGGCATTCTTACCACTATACCCATAATGGTGTGATTAGACCATGCACAGTCCACTGGGACTGGGTAGGCCTCTGAAGCTACTCTGAGCTGGCACAGACTCAATGCATTCTCAAAAGGGTGGAGGGCTGCGAAGTGCTTGTTGCTGATCCAGGAGGGGACTAAACCTTGTTTTAAATCCTCCAGATTACTGCGGCCCTCACCCAGTAACCACGCCCCGTATAGCACACAAGCTTCATTCTGCACAGCCTGATCGGGTGCATTCCGATCCTCCCTAATGAGGGCATTTACCGTTTGAAGTGCCGAACAATGGTTTGAATCCAAAAGGTTAATGCTTAAAACTCATGATTTTTATTAAGTAAGAACATAACATAATATTAACACAGGGCAACCATCATTCATCACCAACCAAACCTTTATGAGTAAAACCCAGCTCTTATAAGTAAGACTCCCACCAATCCGAAGGATCCAGAGGGGCAGGGCTAGGGAAGAACATTAGTGGTTACACCTGTAAAACATTCCAAACATTAACGAGTACAACACAACAGCCAGTACAAATGCCAGAACACAAATGCCAGAACACAGAGTTATTTCATCACATTCACCCCCTGCTATAGATTCAGTCTGTCAGGAGGTCTGATAGTCCTCTGGGAATGATGTAACTCTTGCTGCGGCTCCTCCTGGAGTGCTAGCTCCGGTTCATTCAAAGTCCCAAAATCACCAGTGTTTTCCACACTGAGAGTTTGTGTCTCTAAAGGTCCAATACCATGATTAAAAACTCTACTCTCAGATTCAAACTCTTTTTGAGCTCCAGCAGGTGCAAGATCTTTAATAGAGACCGTATTCTCTCGCCCATCTGGATATTGAATATACGCATATTGGAGATTAGCATGGAGGAGTTGTACTTCCTCCACCAGTGGATCAGTCTTATGGCCTCTCACATGTCTGCGCAACAGCACAGGGCCCGTGCTCGTCAACCATGTGGGTAACGATACTCCATTAGTAGCTTTTCTTGGAAAGCTAAACATCCTTTCATGAGGAGTGGCATTCGTCGCTGTACACAAAAGAGACCTTATGGAATGCAGCACATCTGGCAGGACATCCTGCCAGCGAGAGGTCGGCAGGCCTCACGACTTCAGAGACAATATGATAGCCTTCCACACTGTCGCATTTTCTTTCTCGACCTGCCCATTACCACGAGGGTTATAACTGGTAGTTCTAATCATTGCAATCCCTTTTGATAGCAAAAACTGTCGCAATTCTTCACTCATAAAGGAAGAACCTCTATCACTATGTGTAATAATAATAAATAACTTCCGGTTGAAGTTATGTGCACATCATTTCCTGTGAACTGTGAACTGTGAACTCTGTGCATACCTCACTTCCTGTGCATATGTCACTTCCTGTGTTTGGACTAGTATAAATACTGAACTGCTCAGTATGTAAAAGGGCTTCTCCTAGAGGCATGGTGAGGACCGCTCTTGTACATAGTGTAATTATAAATTGCTTAAAGCTTACTTTAAAGTTCCTTGATGTGTGAGACTTTTTATTACATCAATTTAAGCAACTTAGTATTTACACTCACAAATACTAGACCTTCGGACAAACTCGGAGTTAAGGATCCAGGGAACGACCCATCATGGAAAACATCCTTAAACCTACTCGTCTGGACTGGGACCCAAACGCACCAGCAGCTGGCAGGGTATGGAAGCATTGGTACCATACTTTTGAGAATTTTCTTGATGAATGTAAAGCAAATGCTTCTACTAAACTGAGGATACTTATCAACTATGTGACCCCAACAGTGTTTGAATATGTTGATGAATGGGATAATTACGATGAGGTGATCTGGGCACTTAAAAAACTATATGCCAAGACCGCAAATGAGGTCTATGCTAGACATCTACTGGCCACAGCCCAACAAGGGCCAGGGGAATCGATTAACGAATTCCTTCAAGAACTTTGCAGGCTCAGCGTAGATTGTAACTTTCAGGCAGCCTCGGCTGAGCTGTACCGCGAAGAAATGATTTGTGATGCTTTCATCTGCGGGATTGCCTCTCCATTTATACAACAGCATCTACTAGAAAGTAAAACACTTGAGCTACAAAAGCCTTTTGACCTGGCTTGTTCTCTGGATTTGGCAAAGAAAAATGCAGACCTCTATCAGCTGCCCAGATCTCGATCTGCTGCTGTAACTGCAACCAGACAATTCAAGTGGCCTCAGGTGAACCCTATCATGGAGCAATCTAATCCTGATGATAATTCTGATGAAGAAGAGGAGGATGACCCCACTTTAGCAGCCTCTTGGCAATCTAGGAAGGAATGCTTCTTTTGTGGAGATTCTTTTCACCCTAGGGAATTCTGCCCTGCTCGCAATGCGATCTGCAGTCATTGCGATAAAAAGGGACACTTTGCAAAAGTTTGCCAATCAAGAGCCTCTACGAGGGCCTATCCAGCTAAGGCCTACCGAACTGCCTCAATTAGGGCCTATCAAGATGCTCCGGCTAGGACCTATCAAGCTTCCTCTCGAGCTCTCTCCCGAAGAAGCACACCTAAAGTTTCAGCCACTCTCTGTGCAACCACACCAATTACAGCTGCTTGCCCACAGAACCTGTTTCATGCAGCTACAAAAGTTTCAATTAATGGGCATACCTTAGATGCCTTAATTGACTCAGGAAGTACTGATAGTTTCATTGGAGAACAGATTGTTGCGAAATTGAAACTACATATCTTCCCATCGGACCAGGCAATTGCGATGGCTCAGTCATCACTTAATACCAGAATCTCCGGCTTTTGTATTATTGATATGACACTTAATGGTCGCATGTATCTCTCCACCCGACTTTCGGTGCTCAAGGACTTATGTAGTGATCTCATCTTAGGGCTGGATTTTCAAAAACAGCATAAGAAACTCACCATTGAGTTCGGCGGATCCAAACCTGGACTTACTATTTCTAATATACTGTCTAAATTACCGTTTTGTGCATTATCAGCAGCTTCACTTGATGAACCCTCATTATTTGCCAGTATTCCTCCTCGATGCAAACCAATAATAACGAAATCGCAGCGCTTTAGTCAGGAAGACCAATCTTTTATTGAGGCTGAAATCTCTCGACTTTTAGCAGAGGATATCATCGAACCATGTTCGTCGCCCTGGCGGGCTCAAATCGGCATCGTCAAGAACCCTCTAAAACCTCACAAACAATGACTATGCATTGATTATTCGCAAACCATCAATCAATATACTGACTTGGACGCCTACCCATTGCCACGCATTGATGATATGGTTAATAAACTGGCCGAATACAAAGTGTTCTCAACTTACGATTTAAAAAGTGCCTATCATCAGGTACCCTTGAAGGTCTCAGATAAGCAGTACACGGCCTTTGAGGCTAATGGACGGCTGTACCAATTTTGTCGCCTCCCATTCGGGGTTACTAATGGAGTGGCTGTCTTCCAACGGGCAATGGATGGCCTGGTTAAGCAGGAAAACTTAAGGGACACTTTTCCCTATCTTGATAACATTACTATTGCAGGTCACGATCAACAGGAACACGACGCCAACCTCCAAAAATTTTGGGATGCCCTCCATCACCGTAACTTAACTTTGAATGAATCTAAATCTGTTGAGTCGCAACTGACCATCAACATCCTTGGCTACTGCGTAGGCAATGGTATCATTAAGCCAGACCCAGAAAGACTTCACCCGCTCCAAGAGCTCCCGTCACCTAAGAATCCGACTTCTTTACGTCGGGCTCTCGGTCTGTTTGCATACTACGCTAAATGGATTCCTCATTTTTCAGACAAAATCCAACCCTTGCTGCATGCTAGATCATTTCCATTGGAAACAGTGGCTGTTGCAGCCTTTAACCTTCTCAAAAAACAGTTGGAGAAAGCGGCTCTTCACTCCATCGATGAGAATCTCCCTTTCATAGTCGAATGTGATGCCTCGGAGGTGGCGATCTCGGCTACTCTAAATCAGGAAGGTCGTCCTGTAGCATTTATGTCCAGGACCTTACAAGGTGCCGAGCTACATTATCCTCCGGTTGAGAAGGAAGCCACAGCCATCATAGAGGCGGTACGGAAGTGGAACCATTTCCTAGCTCGCCAGCACTTTACATTAATCACGGACCAGCGATCAGTCGCCTTCATGCTCGATAATCGAAAACGAACCAAAATTAAGAATAATAAAATACAGCTTTGGAGGTTGGAACTGGCCTCTTTTGGTTACACCATTCACTATCGACCTGGCAAGGAGAATGTGGCCCCGGATACCCTCACACGAGCATTCTGCTCCACTATGTCGTCCTCTACTCTCATAGATGTCCATAATGGATTGTGTCATCCTGGCGTTACGCGCACGCTACATTTCGTACGATCACGGAATCTCCCTTTTTCTACTGGAGATCACAGAATCACAGAATCACAGAATCCCCACAATGCAGATAGAGGCCATTTCGGCCCATCGAGCCTGCACCGACACATATCCCACCCGATCCCCGTAACCCCTACACCAACACATATCCCACCCTATCCCCGTAACCCCACGTATTTAATCCCCCTAACACTAAGGGTCAATTTATCATAGCCAATCAACCTAACCCGCACATCTTTGGACTGTGGGAGGAAACCGGAGCACCCGGAGGAAACCCACGCAAACACGGGGAGAATGTGCAAACTCCACACAGACAGTCGCCCGAGGCTGGATTCGAACCCGGGTCCCTGGCGCTGTGAGGCAACAGTGCTAACCACTATGCCACCGTGTAAAGAAAATGTGCTCAGAATGCCGGCTTTGTGCAGAATTAAAACCTCAGTTCTTCCGCCCCTCAGATGGTATGCTCATACACGCAACCCAACCGATGCAACGACTTAGCATCGATTTTAAGGGCCCAGTGCCCTCTTCAACTCGGAACACATATTTGCTCACCATGATTGATGAATATTCACGTTTTCCGTTTGCCTTCCCCTGCTCCAATATGCTGGCGTCCACAGTAATCTGCTGCCTTGAGCAGGTATTTTCTCTCTGTGGCATGGCGGCTTACATTCACTCGGATCGGGGTCCATCCTTTATGTCAAGGGAACTCAAGGACTACCTCTCAGAACGGGGAATTGCTACAAGCAAAACGACGCCATATCATCCCATCGGAAATGGGCAGGTAGAGAGGTATAAAGGTATCATCTGGAATTCCATACATCTTGCTTTAAGATCTCGGGGCCTACCAAACCAGCAATGGGAAGCAGTGCTTCCGGATGCATTGCACTCTATACGGTCCCTTCTTTCTACAGCCACAAATACTACACCTCATGAGCGGTTCTTTGGATTCCAGCATCGCTCATCTTATGGGACATCCCTCCCATCATGGCTAACTACTCCTGGACCTGTACTACTCCGAAGATACATTCGGACGTCTAAAAATGACCCTCTCGTAGACGAGGTCGAACTAACCGATGCCAACCCCACCTATGCATACATACGATATCCCGACGGCCGAGAATCTACCGTATCATTACGGGATCTGGCTCCCTGCCCACCAGGACCTAGTGGGACATCGAGTGATGGTATTTTACCAGGAGCCTCTTGGAACCTACTGGGTACCCCTCTCCAGGATCCTGATCTGACACCAACTAGGTTGGTGCCGGTCGAACCCCGTACTCAAAGTTGCGACCCTCCCAGTACCGCGCACCAAAGTACTGATCCACCACAGACCAGCTCTGCACCTCCCTCTGAACAGAGACAGACCGACTCTGCACCTATTGGGGCTCGTACACGAAGCCATGATCTCCCCGACCCTTCACAGGGTAATCCAGGCCACACAGACTCTGACCAATGGCCAACAGCATGTAAGCGGGCCAGTGACCCTCTACGACGGGAACCAAAACGGGTGCGACTCTTCCTAGTTCGGCGGCTGCGGAATAAAAGGAAGACCACAGCCTTCTAATCTTGCAGGAGGGAAGAATGTAATAATAATAAATAACTTCCGGTTGAATTTATGTGCACATCATTTCCTGTGAACTGTGAACTGTGAACTCTGTGCATACCTCACTTCCTGTGCATACGTCACTTCCTGTGTTTGGACTAGTATAAATACTGAACTGCTCAGTATGTAAAAGGGCTTCTCCTAGAGGCATGGTGAAGGCCGCTCTTGTACATAGTATAATTATAAATTGCTTAAAGCTTACTTTAAAGTTCCTTGATGTGTGAGACTTTTTATTACGTCACTATGTATATAGTTAGACATGCCAAACAAGGAGAACAGTTGGCAGAGGCATTTAATTACAACAGCACTGGTCACATCCGGACAAGGGATAAAAAAAGGGAACTGGGAGTACTCATCTATAATACTAAGAAAATAGACATTACGGTCACTCGATGGAAGGGGACCTTTAAAATCCAGACTCAAACGCTCAAATGGTCGAGTTGCTTTAATAGATGGGCTGGCTCAGACGGTTTATAGAAGCGGGGTTTGCATTCAGCACAAACGTGACAGGTTCTGGTCATTGTCCAGACCTCCTCAATAGAGTAGGGTAGATTGTGGGACTTAATGAAGTGGTTCATTCTAGTAACCCCAGGGTGGCAGAGTGCGTCGTGGAGACTTTGAAGCTTATCTATACCTAGACTAGCACATAATCCTCATGACAAAGCATCCGATGGCTCATTGAATACTCCAGGCCTGTACTGAATATCATAGTCATATGTTGACAGTTCTATTTGCCATCTTAAAATCTTATCATTTTTAATCTTGCCTCTCTGCTTAGTATCGCACATAAAGGCCACAGATTGCTGGTCAGTAATGAACGTAAAACGTCGACCAGTGAGATAATGTCTCCAATACCTGACTGCTTCAATAATCGCCTGTGCCTCCTTTTCCACTGAAGAATGTCGAACTTCTGGTCCTTACAATGTACGAGAGAAGAAAGCTACTGGTCTACCAGCTTGGTTAAGAGTTGCTGCCAACGCAAAATCAGATGCATCACTTTCCACTTGAAAAGGGATCTTCTCATCAGCACATACCACTGCCTTCTCAATGTCCCGTTTGATATTAGAAAAAGCCTCCTGAGCTTCCACCGACAGCGGAAAAGACGTTGACTTAATAAGAGGTCGGACTTTATCTGAGTAGTTAGCCACCCACTGGGCATAGTACGAGAAGAATCCCAGACACCTTCTTAAAGCTTTTACAGTATGAGGTAAAGGTAATTCCTTAAGTGGGCGTAATCTTTCAGGGTCCGGCCCAATTACCCCATTCTCCACAACGCAACCGAGAATACACAAACATGTAGTATTGAAGGCACACTTGTTTTCGTTGTAGGTCAAGTTTAACCTCTTTGCAGTCTCTAGGAACTTCGCGAGATTTTGATCATGCTCCCGTTGGTCACGCCCACAGATAGTAACATTGTCCAGATATGGGAATGTTGCTTCCAACGCGTGTTCATCCACCATACGATCCATCTCCCGTTGGAAGACGGATACCCCATTCGTCAATCCAAAGGGCACCCTAAGAAATTGATACAGGCGCCCATTAGCTTCGAAGGCCGTATAAGGTCGGTCTTCTATTTTAATGGGGAGTTGATGATAGGCAGACTTTAAATCAATGGTGGAGAACACGCGGTACTGAGCTATCTGGTTCACCATCTCAGAAATACGAGGCAAAGGATAGGCATCTAGTTGGGTATACAAGTTTATAGTCTGGCTATAATCAACCACAAGTCTTTTCTTCTCATTAGTTTTAACCACCACCACCTGGGCACACCACGGGCTATTACTCTGTTCAATAACTCCCTCCCATTGAAGCCTTTCCACTTCCTCTTTTATTTATTTTTTATCTTCTGAACTATACCATCGACTCTTAGTCGCTATAGGTCTACAATTAGGAGCAAGGTTCGCGAACAAAGATGGCGGACTTATTTTTAAAGTAGAAAGGCCGCAAACTATGAGCGGAGGCTGGGATCCACCATACTTAAGGGTGACACTCTCATACTGACACTGGAAGTCCAAGCCTAAAATTAAGTTCACACACAACTGATGTAATATAAGGAGTTTAAAGTCCTTATACTCCGTATCCTTAACGGTCAATGTAACTTTACAATATCCAGTTACCTCCGAAATAAGGGACTTGGACGCCATCACGATTTCACTTCGAGTAGGATACACCTTCAATGAACAGGAGTTAACAAGGTTGGGGTGCATTAAACTTTCAGTACTGCCACAGTCTATCAAACACCCAGTAGGACGACCATTAATCTTGATGTCCATCATAGATTTCGACAAGGAACTCGGTATGGTCTGGTCAACCGTAACCGAAGCAACAGCAGAGAAAACATCGGGTACAGGATTACCTTTACACACTTTACTAAAATGTCCCCGTTTCTTACATTTAAAACAGGTAGCCTCTCTGGCTGGGCATCTTTGCCTGGGGTGTTTAGATTGGCCACAAAAATAACACTTAAACCCATGGGGTACAGCCGCAACAATATGATTAAGTGGAGGCTCTATTGGTGTTGTAGATGCCTCCATACTCGGAACACACGAGGCTGAGAGAGACGCATGGGCTGATGCATACACTTCTAAATTCTTCTAAGCTACCTCTAACGATTGAGCCATTGCAACGACTGTTTTTAAAACTAACGAGTCATTCTTGAGAAGTCTCTGTCTAATATAATTAGATCGGAGACCAGATATAAAAGAATCGCGGATAGCTTCTTCCCGATACAATATAGCAGAGACAGTCTTGTAATTGCAATCCTTAGCCAAAGCCTTAAGGTCCTGCAGGAAATCGTTCAGAGATTCCTCGGGTAATTGCCTGCGAGTAGACAAAAGATAACTGGCGTATACTTCATTGACCGACTTAAGGTACTGGGCTTTAAGGGCTGCGAGGGCCTCTTCATACATAGTAATAGCTTCAATTATGAAGTAACTTTGATGACTTACCAAGTTGGTTAAAAGACCCAACTTGTTAACCGTCGGATCGGTGAATGATGCGATGAAGTGTTCAAAACATCGAAGCCAATGCGTAAATTTCTTCGACACTTCTGCCGAATGGGGATCGATATCCAAACGTTCTGGTTTCAAAAATCGATCCATCTTCCAAAATTGTTACTTAATAAAATTGAGGTGCCGAACAATGATCTGAATCCAAAAGGTTAAGGCTTAAAACTCATGGCTTTTATTAAGTAAGAACATAACATAATATTAACACAGGGCAACCATCATTCATCACCAACCCCATCTTTATGAGTAAAACCCAGCTCTTATAAGTAAGACTCCCGCCAATCCGAAGGATCCAGAGGGGCACTCTTTTGGTTGAACCAAACATAAACAAATAGACTGTAACTAATAAAAACTTTAAATAAACCTTAATAAATCAAATTAAAATTTGGTTGTCCAAATCAATTATGCACTCCAGTCCCCGCGGCACCCACCGGTCGCAGAAGTACTCGAGCGTGCTGGCGGACACCGTGTGCTCCATCTCCAGGGCCATCCGGGCGCGAACATGGCCGCGGAAGAGAGGGAGGCAATCTGGCTGGACGACCCCCTCAACCGCCCGCTGCCTGGACCAATTGATGGCTTTTTTAGCCAGGCCCAGGAGCAGGCCCACAAGGAGGTCCTCCAACCTGCCCGCTCCCCTCCGCACCGGGTGAGCGTAGATCAAGAGCGTGGGACTGAAGTGCAACCAAAAATTGAGGAGCAGCCCCTTCAAATAATGGAAGAGGGGCTGCAACCTCTCACACTCCGTATATATATGAAAAACGGACTCCTCCAGGCCACAGAAAAGACAGGCGGCCTGGGAGTCCGTGAACCTACTTAAAAATATATTGCACGGGACTGCTCCGTGCAACACCCTCCAGGCCAAGTCCCCAATAGAACAAGGGAAGACTCCCGCATAGAGAGACCTCCATTGGGGACCTCCGCCTCCGCCGGAAGGCAAGACGGCACGCCAAGGCGTGTCCGGATGGCAGGCGAAGATGGCAAAGTGGAGAGTGTGCAGGAGCAGCCCGTACAGGAAACACCTCCGTGCGGAATGAAAAGACACGGAGGGTATTTCCTCGAGATGGCTCAAGTTGAGAGGCGCCGGTTCCCGAGGGGAGTTTCGGGGCTGGGCGCCAATGAGGAATTCCGTCCGAATGGGGGAAAGCTCGGGTGGGATCGCCCCACGCGCTTAAGCCGCCTCGATACAACTTGTGGCGCCGGGGCGCAGTGTCGCTTTCATCGACTCGATGGCTTTGACCGCGAGCTGGACATGGGCCCAAGACATGCGCTGCGCCAACTCCTCTGGCACCATCCAGCCCGCTCCTCCACCATCGAGCAGGTCACCGACTCTAGTCACCTTGCCAGGCACAGCCCTGCGCTCCGCCAGCCACCCGAACCCGCGGACGTGGAGGTGCGGATTCCTGAGCAGTGGCTCCCGAAGGACAGCCGCCATTCCTGACGGGGGAGCGCTCTGCCTGGAAGCGACGTAGTTCCAAACCCATAGCAGTTCCTGGTAGAAGACAGGCAGCTCCCGTAGGCTGGCACGCGTGCCGCCCACTTTCACAAACAGGAGCCGCATGTCGTAATTGAGGCCGTGCAGCTGGCGGAAAAAATACGTCGCCAGCGCACACCATCTCGGAGGATTCTCGACGTACAGGTATCTCTGCAGCATCTGAAGACGGAATGTCACAGCCTGGGTGCGAAGGCACACCAGCGCCTGGCCGCCCTCCCTAAGCGGGAGAGTCAGAACCGCAGCAGAGACCCAGTGCTTCCTTTTGTCCCAGAAGAAGTCGATGAGCTTCTTCTGCATCTTGGCGACAAACGCAGGGGGAGGGATCAAAGTGACCAACTGGTCCCACAACATGGCAGCCACCAGCCGGTTTATGACCAGCGCTCGACCCCTGTAGGACAACACTCGGAGCAGTCCTGTCCAGCGTCCTAAGCGAGTGGTGACTTTGGCCACCAACTCTTGCCAGTTCGCCGGCCAGGCATCCTCGGAAGGGCTGAGGTAGACTCCCAAGTAGAGGAGGTGCGTGGTGCTCCAGGCGAAGGGCCTGACCTCCTAAGGCAGGGAGTCCACCCGCCACTGACCCACCAGGAGTCCAGAACAGTTCTCCCAGTTGATCTAGGCGGAGGATGCGTCCGAGTAAATCTGCTGGCATTCCCGCATCCTCCGCAAGTCAGCAGGATCCGTGACCGTCAGGAGCACATCATCGGCGTAAGCCGAGAGGACCACATCCATGCCCGGCCCTTGCAGAGCCAGTCCCGTCAACCTCTTCCGCAAGAGGCGCAGGAAAGGCTCTACACAAACGGCGTATAACTGACCGGACATGGGGCATCCCTGACGCACCCCACTCCCGAAGCGAAGGGGCGCCGTCAAGGACCCATTAACTTTAAGCAGACACTCTGCGGCAGCGTGCAGAAGTCAGATCCGGGTTACAAAATGCGTCCCGAACCCAAATGCGCGCAGAGTCCCAAAGAGATACTCGTAATCCACCCTGTCGAACGCCTTCTCCTCATCCAGGGAAAGGAAGGCGACTGACAGACCATCCCTCTGGGAATGGTGGACCAGCACCCAGACCAGATGGATGTTATCATGGATAGTCTGGCCCGGGACCGTGTAGGACTGGTCGGGGTGGATCATGTGGGCCAGCACGGCGCCAAGGCGAGCAGGCATGGCCCTGGCAAAAATTTTATAGTCCGTGCTGAGGAGGGAGACCGGTCACCAGTTCTTAAGGAGGCGGAGATCGGCCTTATTAGGAAGCAGGACAATAACCGCCCTGCGCCAAGAGAGGGGCATCTCCCCAGTCGCCAAACTTTCCCCCAGGACCTGCACGTAGTCGCACCCCAAGACGTCCCAGAACGCCCTGTGGAACTCCATGGTCAGTCCATCCAGCCCTGGGGACTTTCCCCTGGGGAGCTGGCGGAGGGCGGCGGTCAGCTCCTCCAGACTCAGAGGAGCGTCCAATTTTTCGGCGCACCCCAGGCCGACCTTCAGCAGGTCCTCCCACAAAACTCTGCGCGCATCCTCACTGGACGGGTCCAGAGAGAACAGAGCCCAGTAATGGGCGCGGGCCTCCGCGCTGATTCCCTCCGGATCCGAGACCAGAGATCCGTCGTCGGCCAGCAGCCCCAGGAGCTGCTTACGGATCCTCCGTCTTTTTTCCAGCGAGTAGAAGAAGGGGGAGCCACGGTCTAGGTCCCGCAGGAACTGGATCCGCGACCTCACATACGTGCCTCGGGACCCGATGAGCTGCAGGTCCTTCAGCGCGCCCTTCTTCCCTTCGTACACTTTCCGCAGGGCCGGGTCCTTGACGACTTGACCGAGGCGGGACTCCAAGTTGAGCACCTCCTTCTCCAACTGCCCGACCCGGGCCTCCCGCCTCTTGGTCGACCCCTTCGCGTACTCCTGACAGAAGAGATGGATGTGAGCCTTGCCCACGTCCCACCGTAGCCTCAAGGAGGGGAAGCCCCCTTGCTTCCTTCTCCAGACGGCCCAGAACCGACGAAACGAATCCCGGAACCGCGCGTCCTCCAGCAGCAGGTTTTTAAAATGCCAGTACGCGGACCCCCCCCCCACGCGCGCAGCGGAACGATCTCCGCCCTCACCAGGTGGTGATCCATTCACGGCACCGGCCGCATGGAAGCCGCCGGAACGCAGGAGACGTACGCCCGGGAAATATAGAGGCGGTCGATTCTGGACCCTCCTCCTCTAGACCTCACGCTAGTGAAGGCGCTGGAGTCGGGATGAAGATTTCGCCAGACGTCCACCAAGTCAAAGGACCCGACCAGGTCCCTCAAGTTCTCCATCGCCGCCGGGCATCGCGGGGGACCCGGATGGTCCCTCGCCTCGAGGGTACAGTTTAAATCCCCCCCGAGGATGATGCACTCGCCCACGTCGATGGAGCCCAGAAGAGCGGACACTTCTTCAAAGAAGCGCACTTTCTGCGCACCGGCCTGAGAGGCGTACACGCTCACTAGATGGAGCGGCACGCCCCCCAGGTGAACAGTGACCTGGAGCAAGCGACCCGGCACGAGCTCCTTGACCCCCAAGATCTCCGGCTGAAATGTGGGGCCAGCAGGATAGCCAGCACGCTGGAAACGTTGGAGAGGTGACTCATGCTGACCCCTCCTTGCCACTCCAGGAGCCACGTGACCTCATCTCCCGGAACAGTGTGGGTTTCTTGCAGGAAGCACACCGCATACTTCCCATCCCGAACGACCGAAAGGTTATTAAATCTGCGGCGAGCCTCCCTGCTGCCGTTGATGTTGAGGCTGGCTATGGTTATCTTCATGTCAGAAGCATAGTGCAACCTCTACCTACACGTAACGGGAGGAGGGAGTGCAGCCGCTAGTCTGCCGCCACTCCCTCAGCAGCCCAGTGAGGAACAACCTGAGCTGACACAGCTCGAGCGGGCTCACGTCTGCATTTGCGCCCATGATCTTGACGGCGGCACGGACCGACCCGATGAGCAGCGCCAGCTCCGACCACCTGGCGAGGGCCAGCCAGATCTTGTTTTGATGACCCTGGCACACGGCCATAAAATCCCGGAGTTCCCTGACGGGAATGAGGGGAGACTCGGCGAGGGGCACGAGGTCATCCATCTCCTCGTTGGCGATGGAATTCAACTCGTCCTCCGCGCCCATCACCGAGTCCCCGTCCTCCTCTGGGGGGTTGCCACCAGCAGCCGACCCGTCCATCGCGCAGTGCGCAACGAACGGCTCGGCTGCATCGGCCGGCCCCGCCTCTGCCCGGGCCCCACCCCCAGGATCGGTGGCAGAGAATTCCTCCCTGGGCTCCTCCTGGGGCGCCGGGCCAGAAGACGTCAGCGGTGCGGAGTCCCCCTCCACCTCAGATGCCAGAACGTCCAGAGAAATTGGGGAGAAAACAAATTGAAATTCCCCCAGGACGTCCGGCGCCGGAGACACACTCAGGGGGCCTACCCCCTCCCCGCCACAAGCCTCCAACCCAGCGGACGGGGTGCCTTCAACTAAACCCTCGACCAGGTCGAGCAGCCCCTGGGGAATGTCTGGGTCACATTGGGTGAGCTCATTTTCCTTGAACCCGCCCAACCCAGACCACAGGCCGCCCGACCCGGTGAGGGGTAACGGCACCGAGAGAATATCAATTTCAATTTCTGCTGCGGGTTGTTCCGCGACCCCCCCCCATGGTCAGGGTCTCATCCCCATCCCCGGGAGGCATGTGCTGGACAGACACATCTGCCTCAGCCTCCCGAGGGACAGGCGACCCCTGCCGATCGCTGGTGATGATGACGGGGGGGTGGGGGGGGCGCAGTACCCGCGGCGGGCGTTGACTCCACCAGGTCAGAGGGACCTTCCTCCTCCCGGTCCTCCTCCTCTTCTAGGGGGTCACGCCTTCTTTTTAGCACGGAGGTAGCGAGGGAGACCTCCATGTCTGCAGAGGCCTCCTCCTCTGCTCCCTCCGGCGGAGCAGGTTTGTCGAGTTCCTCGGGCCCGAGCCCGGCCACAGGTATTGACGTTTCCGCCTCGGCGGTCGCGACCACAGGCTCGGGCACGAGTCCCTCCCACCCTTGTCTGCCCCGACCAACTCCGCGAGGAGCGCAGGTGTCAGGGGCTCCAGGTTCAAGGGCTGGCCCTCCACGGGGGGACCCACCCTAAGGTGTTTGCTTTTTCTCCACGCCTTTCTTCCACCCGGACGCACTCCCTGCCCCCCGCCGGAGGCCTTGATGGCATCGGCCTCCGGCGTTGACCGCGCATCATTTGTTTGGGGGGCGCGGTGAGACCCGGGGAGAGGAGCGGCGGCGGCGCCAGCCTCGGCCGCACCAGACGATCCGGCAGCCTTGGAGGCGGGGCAATTTTTCTGGATGTGCCCCACCTCCTTGCAGGTGTGGCACCGCACACCGTCCGCCATCCAAAAGGCGCGATAGGCGGTCCCCTCGTGGAGGACGACGAATGCCCCGTCGGTGTCCTCCTCCCGTGCCAGCTGAAGAAAGAGCTGGCGCCGGAAGAAGAAGACGTGCCGAAGGCTGGCTTCCCGGCAGCCTAGCAGGATAGGTGTGATTCCCGACCTCACCTCCCCAAGTTTGCGCAAGTGGGGGAGGAGGAGCTCACCAGGAATATAGGGCGGGATGTTGGAAATAACGATTCTCTGCGCGGTGGCCTCGAGAGGATCCACCGGCAGGAAGGTCCCGCCCACGGGGAGCCCCTTGGCGACGGCCAGGGACACCGCCCGCTCCGACCCCAGGAAGAACACAGCCTTCCTGTACATTTTTGAGGTGGCGAGGATGGCTGAAGGGCCGACAACCCCAGCCATGGCCTTTACACATGCCTCAATAGTAATGTTGGGGTGAGTGTAGCTCTTCACCCCAAGCTTTTTGGTGATCAATGTGAAAGGTGACGGGGCAGCAGAAGCAACGGGTGCAGCCATGGTTGTGGCTGCCACCGCCGCATATGACCTTGCTGGCCCCGTCACCGGTGATGAAGTATTCGCCATTATGGGTGGTTTGTTTTAAAAGAGCTACACTCACCCCAAGTCACAGGCCTGAAGGTAATTAATGGCCTCAAGTTATTTAGTGTCCTCTCTTGAGCAGAGGGATCTGTTAAATTGAAGGCACACCTCTCCCCCTATTAACTAAAGTTGGGAGAGGGGCCTTCACCCCTCTGCTCAAGTGGCAATCAATATGTATTAAATAGCTGGGGGAGCCCGGCTTTGCCAGGGCTGTTTTGGGCCGGGCGGTTTAAATCGAGTGCCAGGCTTTGGGGCCTCTCTGTGTCCCTCTGTGAATCTGGTGCCGGGCAACATTTTAAATCGAGTCCCAGGCTTTTGGGCCCTGTCTCTGTGTCCCTCTCTCAATCTGCTGCCGGGCAACCTTTTAAATCGAGTCCCAGGCTTTCGGGCCCTGTCTCTCTCTCCCTGTGTGAATCTGCTGCCGGGCAACATTTCTACCTTTTAATACCTTCAAAGATGAAAGCGAAAGTACTTATAAAACTTTTTGGTAAGTCTTTTAAAAATAACATAAGAGATACTAACTTTTTCGAAGCCGGATGAGCAGATTTTGAGCTGGAAGGAGTTGAAGCAGCAATGGGGTTTTTAGCTTGAGGCAATGGATGCCACATCCCTGAGATGAAAACGATTAGTCCCACCCACACACACACACCGATTGGCCAACCATCAGGGGACTGTACTGTAGGATTGGTCAATCGTGACGGCACAGGATTGGTCGAACCTAGACGTCAGTCAATCAATGCTAAGTAGCAGATAATGAGTTTAATTTTGAAGGTTTTTTGCATAAGGCGCGAACAATTTTCGTCCGACCGAAAAGTAAATATGCTTACGACCGTCCCGGAACCATCAGCTTTCTTTGAAGGTAACGCGCGCGTAGGTACACTCTATAACTTTCGAGCGCATAGCCGGACAGGCGCACACCCGAGGACAGAAGGACAGACAGACAGATAGACAGACAGATCGATTCGTTTATATATATAGAAGATAGAGGTGCCTCAGAGAGAGAGGCAGAGAGAGACGAAGAGAGAGAGAGAGGGTGGTGTGAGAAGGAGGGAGGCCGCAAGGGCAGGGTCGCCACTCTGGATGGTGGGTGGGTGGGTGCCGGCATGGGTGCACTCTCCAATGGAAAAATAAAGTCTGTTGTTGTTGGTCTTCCGGTGGGGGGAAAAGATGTCGTCACCCGGGAAAGCTGGAGAATGCCCAGGCTCAGTCCTTTACATCAGGTCTTAATGATGTTTAATGGGTTTATTGACTTCGCCTAGGCAGCTCCAGCCTAGTTTAATAGTGGTGTGTGTGGCCTAGTGTTTTACAAGAGCCACACACACACACACACACACACCCCTTGGTGTTCTGGCCTTCTGTCTTCTTTCCTCCCCCCATCTACAATACAAAGTCTTTAGAAGAGTGCACCAAATAACACCCACCTGTAGATGTTCTTATTCTTCCCTCCTTCCAAATGGTTGATGGTCGGTGGTTGTTTCTCCCCTCTCTCCCTCTCCTGGAAAGGAGGCCAATTTGCGGAGGCAGTGATGGGAAAGTCCTCTCCTCTGTTTGATGTTGAAGTTGGCCTTCCCCTTCCTCCTCTCCTCCTCTGTCCTCTCTCTCCAGGCACCTCAGTAGTTGAAGTTGATGATAGTGGTAGTGATGGCTTGCAGGCTGCTTGGTCTCAAGGAGACCACCACTTTCCACTCTGCTTCTCCTTCTCCACAGACAGCAAGGCTGAGAATGAGCTGAGCAGGTCCAGTCCCTGCCTTGACTCTCTGTCCAGGTTAAGGCTTAAAACTCATGGCTTTGATTAAGTAAGAACAGAACATAATATTAACACAGGGCAACCATCATTCATCAACCTTTATGAGTAACACCCAGCTCTTATAAGTAAGACTCCCACCAATCCGAAGGATCCAGAGGGGCACTCTTTTGGTTGAACCAAACATAAACAAATAGATGAAACTAATAAAACTTTAAACAAACCTTAATAAATCAAATTAAAATTTGGTTGTCCAAATCAATTATGCACTCCAGTCCCCGTGGTGCCCACCAGTCATGGAAGTACTCGAGGGAGCCGGCGGACACCGCGTGCTCCACCTCCAGGGCCACCCGGGCACGAACATGGCCGCGGAAGAGAGGGAGGCAATCTGGCTGGACGACCCCCTCGATCACACGCTGCCTGGACCAATTGATGGCTATTTTAGCCAGGCCCAGGAGCAGGCCCATGAGGAGGTCCTCCAACCTGCCCGCTGCCCTCCGCAACGGGTGACCGTAGATCAAGAGCGTGGGACTGAAGTGCAACCAAAAATCGAGGAGCAGCCCCTTCAAATAATGGAAGAGGGGCTGCAACCTCTCACACTCCGTACATATATGAAACACGGACTCCTCCAGGCCGCAAAAAAGACAGGCGGCCTGGGAGTCCGTGAACCTACTTAAAAATATATTGCACGGGGCTGCTCCGTGCAACACCCTCCAGGCCAAGTCCCCAATAGAACAAGGGAAGACTCCCGCATAGAGAGACCTCCATTGGGGACCTCCGCCTCCGCCGGAAGGCAAGACAGCACGCCAAGGCGTGTCCGGACAGCAGGCGAAGATGTCAAAGTCGAGAGTGTGCAGGAGCAGCCTGTACAGGAAACACCTCCGTGCGGAATGAAAAGGCACGGAGGGTATTTCCTCGAGATGGCTTAGGTTGTGAGCCGTCGGTTCCCGAGTGGAGCTTCGGGGCCGGGCGCCGATGAGGAATTCCGTCCGAACGGGGGAAAGCTCGAGCGGGATCGCCCCACGCGCTTGAGCCACCTCGATACACCTTGTGGCGCCAGGGCGCAGTGTCGCTTTCATCGACTCGATGGCTTTGACCGCGAGCTGGACGTTGGCCCAAGACATGCGCCGCGCCAACTCCTCCGGCGCCATCCAGCGTGCTCCTCCGCCATCAAGCAGGTCCCCGACTCTAGTCACCTTGCCAGGCACAGCCCTGTGCTCCGCCAGCCACCCGAAACCGCGGACGTGCAGGTGCGGATTCCTGAGCAGCGGCTCCCAAAGGACAGCCACCATTACTGACGGGGGAGTGCTCCGCCTGGAAGCGACGTAGTTCCAAACCCATAGCAGTTCCTGGTAGAAGACAGGCAGCTCCCGCAGGCTGGCACGCGTGCCGCCCACTTTCACAAACAGGAGCTGCATGTTGTAATTGAGGCCGTGCAGCAGACGGAAACAATACGTCGCCAGCGCACACCATCTCGGAGGATTCTCGACGTACAGGTATCTCTGCAGCATCTGAAGACGGAAAGTCGCAGCCTGGGTGCGAAGGCACACCAGCGCCTGGCCGCCCTCCCTAAGCGGGAGACTCAGAACTGCGGCAGAGACCCAGTGCTTCCTTTTGTCCCAGAAGAAGTCGATGAGCTTCTTCTGCATCTTGGCGACAAACGCAGGGGGAGGGATCAAAGTGACCAACCGGTACCACAACATGGCGGCTACCAGCCGGTTTATGACTAGCGCTCGGCCCCTGTAGGACAACACTCGGAGCAGTCCTGTCCAGCGTCCTAAGCGAGTGGTGAATTTGGCCTCCAACTCTTGCCAGTTCGCCGGCCAGGCGTCCTCGGCAGGGCTAAGGTAGACTCCCAATTAGAGGAGGTGCGTGGTGCTCCAGGCGAAGGGCCTGAACTCCTCCGGCAGGGAGTCCACCCGCCACTGTCCCACCAGGAGTCTGGAACATTTCTCCCAGTTGATCTTGGCGGAGGATGCGTCCGAGTAAATCTGCTGGCATTCCCGCATCCTCCGCAAGTCAGCGGGATCCGTGACCGTGAGGAGCACGTCATCGGCGTAAACCGAGAGGACCACCTCCATGCCCGGCCCTTGCAGAGCCAGTCCCGACAACCTCTTCCGCAAGAGGCGCAGGAAAGGCTCTACGCAAACGGCATATAACTGACCGGACATGGGGCATCCCTGACACACCCCACTCCCGAAGCGAAGGGGCGCCATCAAGGACCCATTAACTTTAATCAGACACTCTGCGGCAGCGTACAGAAGTCAGATCCGGGCGACAAAATGCGTCCTGAACCCAAATGCGCGCAGAGTCCTGAAGAGGTACTCGTGATCCACCCTGTCGAACGCCTTCTCCTGATCCAGGGAAAGGAAGGCAACCGACAGACCAGCCCTCTGGGAATGGTGGACCAGATCCCGGACCAGATGGATGTTATCGTGGATAGTCTGGCCCGGGACCGTGTAGGATTGGTCGGGGTGGATCATGTGGGCCAGCACGGCACCAAGGCGAGCAGACATGGCCTGGCAAAAATGTTATAGTCCGTGCTGAGGAGGGAGACCGGGCGCCAGTTCTTAAGGAGGCGGAAATCGCCCTTCTTAGGCAGCAGGACAATAACCGCCCTGTGCCAAGAGAGGGGCATCTCCCCGGTCGCCAAACTTTCCCCCAGGACCCGCGCGTAGTCGCCCCCCAAGACATCCCAGAATGCCCTGTGGAGCTCCACGGTCAGCCCGTCCAGCCCCGGGGAGTTTCCCCTGGAGAGCTGGAAAGGGCACCGGTCAGCTCCTCCAGACTCAGAGGAGCGTCCAATTTTTCGGCGCCCCCCCCAGGCCGACCTTCCGCAGGTCCTCCCACAAAACTCTGCACGCATCCTCGCTGGACAGATCCGGAGAGAACAGAGCCCTGTAATAGGCGTGGGCCTCCACGCTGATTCCCTCCGGATCCGAGACCAGAGATCCGTCATCGGCCAGCAGCCCCAAGAGCTGCTTACGGCCCCCCCGTCTTTTTTCCAGCGATTAGAAGAAGGGGGAGCCGCGGTCCAGGTCCCGCAGGAACTGGATCCGCAACCTCATATACGCGCCTCGGGACCCGACGAGCTGCATGTCCTTCAGCGCGCCCTTCTTCTCTTCGTACACCTTCCGCAGGGCCGGGTTCTCGACGACTTGACCGAGACGGGACTCCAGGTCGAGCACCTCCTTCTCCAACCGCCCGACCCGGGCCTCCCGTCTCTTGGTCGACCCCTTCGCGTACTCCTGACAGAAGAGATGGACGTGAGCCTTGTCCACGTCCCACCATAGCCTCAAGGAGGGGAAGCCCCCCTGCTTCCTTCTCCAGTCGGCCCAGAACCGAGGAAATGAATCCCGGAACTGCGCATTCTCCAGCAGCAGGTTGTTAAAATGTCAGTACGCGGACCCCCCCCGTACGCGCAGCGGTATGAGCTCTGCCCACACCAGGTGGTGGTCCGTGCACGGCACCAGCCGCCGGAATGCAGGAGACGTACGCCCAGGAAATGTAGAGGCGGTTGTTTCTGGACACTCCTCCTCCAGACCTCACGCTAGTGAAGGCACTGGAGTCCGGATGAAGATTTCGCCAGACGTCCACCAAGTCGAAGGACCCGACCAGGTCCCTCAACTTCTCCATCGCCGCCGGGCATCGCGGGGGACCCGGACGGTCCCTCGCCTCGAGGGTGCCGTTGAAATCCCCCCCGAGGAGGACGCACTCGCCCACGTCGATGGAGCCCAGAAGAGCGGACACTTCTTCAAAGAAGCGCGCTTGCTGCGCACCGGCCTGAGGGGTGTACACGCTCACTAGATGGAGTGCCATGCCCCCCAGGCGAACAGTGACCTGGAGCAAGCGGTTCGGCACATGCTCCTTAACCCCCCAATATCTCCGGCTGAAAATGCGGGGCCAGCAAGATAGCCACCCCGCTGGAAACGTTGGACAGGTGACTCATGCTGACCCCTCTGTGCCACTCCAGGAGCCACGTGGCCTCATCTCCCAGAATGGTGTGGGTTTCTTGCAGCAAGCACACCGCATACTTCCCGTCCCGAACGACTGAAAGGTTATTGAATCTGCGGCGAGCCTCCCTGCTGCCATTGATGTTGAGGCTGGCTATGGTTATCTTCATGTCAGAAGCATAGTGCAACCTCTACCTACACCTAACGGGAGGAGGGAGCGCAGCCGCAAGTCAGCCGCCACTCCCTCAGCAGCCCAGTGAGGAACAACCTGAGCTGTCGCAGCTCGAGCGGGCTCACGCCCACGTCCGCGCCCATGATCTTGACGGCGGCGTGGACCGACCCGATGAGCAGCGCCAGCTCCAACCACCTGGTGAGCTCCAGCCGGGTCTTGTTTGACGACCCTGGCACACGGCCGTAAAATCCCGGAGTTCCCTGACGGGAATGAGGGGAGACTCGACGAGGGGCAAGAGGACATCCATCGCCTCATCGGCGATGGAATCCAACTCGTCCTCCGCGCCCATCACCGAGTTCCTGTCCTCCTTCCGCATCGGCCGGCCCCGCCTCTGCCCGAATCCTACCCCCAGGATCGGTGGCAGGGGATTCCTCCCTGGGCTCCTCCGGGGGTACCGGGCCAGAAGACGGCGGCGGTTCGGAGTCCCCCTCCGCCTCAGATGCCAGAACGTCCAGAGAAATCGGGGAGTAAACAAATTGAAATTCCCCCAGGATGTCCGACGCCGGAGACACAGTCAGGGGGCCTTCCCCCTCCCAGCTACCAGCCTCCGGCCCAGCGGATGGGGGGCCTTCAACTAAACCCTCGACCAGGTGGAGCAGCCACTCGGGAATGTCCGGGTCGCATTGGGTGAGCTCATTTTCCTCGAGCTCGCCCGACCCAGACCCCAGGCCGCCCGACACAGCGAGGGGTAACGGCACCGAGAGAATATCAATTTCAATTTCAATTTCTGCTGCAGGTTGTTCCGCGACCCCCCCCATGGGCAGGGCCTCATCCCCATCCCCGGGAGGCACGTGCCGGACAGACGCATCTGCCTCAGCCTCCCGAGGGACAGGTGATCCCTGCCGATCGCTGGTGATGATGACAGGGGGGGGTTGCGCGGTACCCGCGGCGGGCGACGACTGCCCCAGGTCGGAGGGACCTTCCTCCTCCCGGTCCTGCTCCTCTTCTAGGGGGTCGCGCCTTCTTTTTAGCACGGAGGTTGTGAGGGAGACCTCCATGTCTGCAGAGGCCTCCTCCTCTGTTCCCTCCGGCAGAGCAGGTTTGTCGGGTTCCTCGGGCCCGAGCCCGGCCGCAGGTATTGACGTTTCCGCCTCGGCGGTCACGACCACAGGCTCGGGCACGAGGTCCCTCCCACCCTCATCTGCCCCGACCAACTCCGCGAGGAGCGCGGGTGTCAGGGGCTCCAGCTTCAAGGGCCGGCCCTCCACGGGGGGACCAACCCTAAGGTGTTTGGTTTTTCTCCGCGCCTTTCTTCCGCCTGGACACGCTCCCTCCCCCCCGCCGGAGGCCTTGATGGCATCGGCCTCCGGCGTCGACCGCGCATCGGTTGTTCGGGGGGCGTGGCCAGACCCGGGGAAAGGAGCGGCGGTGGCGCCAGCCTCGGCCGCACCAGACGATCCGGCGGCCTTGGAGGAGGGGCAGTTTTTCCGGATGTGCCCCACATCTTTGCAGGCGTGGCACCGCACACCGTCCGCCATCCAAAAGGCGCGATTGGCGGTCCCCTCATGGAGGACGACGAATGCCCCGTCGGTGTCCCCCTCCCACGCCAGCTGAATAAAGAGCTGGCTCCGGAATGAGAAGACATGCCGAAGGCTGGCTTCACGGCAGCCGAGCGGGATAGGTGTGATCCCCGACCTTACCTCCCCAAGTTGGCGCAAGAGGGGGAGGAGGAGCTCACCGGTAATATAGGGCAGGATGTTGGAAATAACGATCCTCCGCGCGTTGGCCTCAAGAAGATCCACCGGCAGGAAGGTCCCGCCCACGGTGAGCCCCTTGGCGACGGCCAGGGACACTGCCCGCTCCGACCCCAGGACGAACACAGCCTTCCCGTATATTTTTGATGCGGCGAGGATGGCTGAAGGGCCGACAGCCCCAGCCATGGCCTTTACACACGCCTCAGTAGTCATTGTGGGATGGGTGTAGCTCTTCACCCCAAGCTTCTTGGTGATCAATGTGAAAGGTGACGGGGCAGCAGAAGCAGCGGGAGCAACCATGGCTGTGGCTGCCACCGCCGCATATGACCTTGCTGGCCCCGCCACCGGCGATGAGTAGCCACCATTATGGGTGGTTGTTTTAAAGAGCTACATTCACCCCAAGTCACAGGCCCGAAGGTGTTTAATGGCCTCAGGTTATTTAGTGCCCTCTCACGAGCAGAGTGAGCTGTTAAATTAAAGGCACACCTCTCCCCTTATTAACTAAAACTGGGAGAGGGGCCTTCTCCCCTCTGCTCAAGTGGCAATCGATATATATTAAATAGAGGTGCCTCAGAGAGAGAGGCAGAGAGAGATGAAGAGAGAGAGGGGGGGGCGGTGGGATGGAGGGAGGCCGCAAGGGCAGGGTCACCACTCTGGATGGTGGATGGGTGGGTGTCAGCAGGGGGTGCACTCTCCGATGGAAAAATAAAGTCTGTTGTTGTTGGTCTTCCGGTGGGGGGAGACGATTCCTTCACCTGGGATGCTGGAGAATGCCCAGGCTGAGTCCTTTCCACCAGGTCTTAATGATATTTAAAGGGTTTATCGAATTCGCCTAGGCAGCTCCAGCTGTCCCAGGTCAGGCAATGGAAGGGGTGTTTAATAGTGGTGTGCGTGGCCTAGTGTTTACCAAGAGCCACACACACACACACAGACACCCCTTGGTGTTCCGGCCTTCTGTCTTCTTTCCTCCCCCCACCTGCAAAACAAATTCTTTAGGAGAGTGCACAAAATGACACCCACCTGTAGATGTTCTTATTCTTCCCTCCTTCCAAATGGTTGATGGTCGGTGGTTGTTTCTCCCCTCTCTCCCTCTCCTGAAAAGGAGGCCAATTTGGGGAGGCAGTGATGGAAAGGGCCTCTCCTCTGGTTGATGTTTGAAGTTGGCCTTCCCCTTCCTCCTCTCCTCCTCTATCCCCTCTCTCCAGGCACCTCAGTAGTTGAAGTTGATGGCAGTGGCAGTGGTGGCTTGCAGGCTGTTCGATCTCAAGGAGACCACCACTTTCCACTCGGCTTCTCCTTCTCCACAGACAGACAGCAAGGCTGAGAATGAGCTGAGCAGGTCCAGTCCCTGCCTTGACTCTCTGTCCAGGTTAAGGCTTCAAACTCATGGCTTTGATTAAGTCATAACATAACATAATATTAACACAGGGCAACCATCATTCATCACCAACCCCACCTTTATGAGTAAAACCCAGCTCTTATAAGTAAGACTCCCACCAATCCGAAGGATCCAGAGGGGCACTCTTTTGGTTGAACCAAACATAAACAAATAGACTGTAACTAATAAAACTTTAAATAAACCTCAACAAATCAAATTAAAATTTGGTTGTCCAAATCAATTATGCACTCCAAGGATCCAGAGGGGCAGGGCTAGGGAAGAACATTAGTGGTTACACCTGTTAAACATTCCAAACATTAACGAGTACAACACAACAGCCAATACAAATGCCAGAACACAAATGCCAGAACACAGAGTTAGTTCATCACACCGTTTTGGCGTGTTTCTCCAGCTCAGCTATAATTTCTTTTAATTGTAGTGTCATGGCCTGGTCCTCATGTAACTCAGAACCCACTACCTTATTCTCATCAGTTAGTATCTTTCTTAACTGTGATTTCAAACCATTGATTTGGGTTTGCAGCTCCACATCATCCAGTGTGTTGATGACGGAAGTTCCTGTGTTAAAAGCTGTGAAAATATCATTTACTGCACCCCTTCTTTGTCTCCCTATTCTGTCCAAGACCTCATGTGGTGTGGGGTACAATTCAGCTCTGTCGATATCGGCAAATTCGAATTCGTAAAACTGTTTAAACATGTTTGTTAACAGGACCTGGTACAATTGCTCCGTTTCCTTGGGGCACCACGCTGGCAATCTTACCTCGGTGAGATTTAAAATCACCGAAGCCACCGCGTATTGGACCCCTTGGTACAGTACCTGACCTGTGGGTACCAATACCAATCCATTCCCAGGTCCCTTTGTCGTGGTGGGGCACCCTTCCTTGAGGGCTTTAGCTGCCGGAACTGTGGGCAGGGGCTTGCGGGGTCGGGTGATGAGCTCAGTGGTGTTTACTGGGATCAGAGAGTATGAGACTCCACACGCCCGTGTGCTGACGTCCCACCTCATTCCTTGTCCAGCATCCTGCCACTGTCTTTGGAAAAAAATGGAGACACCTGTTGGGCAAGCGCGTTCTGAACCCCACATACAGATGTAGATCCCCTCATCTGGTTCCCACCATTTGTCCCAACAGACACGCAACCCCCTGTGAGTTCCCGTTATTGTCCGATGGGTGTTATTACCCAATCTCTCCCATTCCACAGTTGAATTCTTCATGGTGCTGCTCAACTTGCGCAGCCACCACCAACGGTCCAAAGGTACATGTCCCAAACAGTTCAAGCAAATCTTCTTGCCCACGGTGACGCTGATCCTGGGTGCAATGATCCACACCCTGGGGCACATCAGAGACATTTCTTTGTATGCAAACCCCGTCTGGCTGGAGTATTCAGTAGAGTTCGACCCCAGCCAGCCTGGCCATCTCCCTTCATGGAAGTAGGCAGCAGTCTCTTCAGCGTCCCGTGAGCTGGTTCCATCTGTCGCGATGGGGCCTCTGTCCCCAGAGCACCCATAGACGGTAGAGTCCTTAGTGCGGCCCCGATAGGCCCAGCTCCACCCAATCATCACGAACGCGACAAGGATCCCTCTCATCTTTACTGGCTTCTGTAATAAATCACACAATATAGCCAGGCTCCCGAGAGATTCTGGCTTAGGTGACGGCATGATCGGGTCTTTTGAACTCGATCCAAAACAACACACATACTGGGCAGATTTAAAACTACTTAAACTCTAATCCCCTTAATATTTACACACCTTAAACTTAAACCTAAACTTATGTACAATACCGCCCGTCCCCGGGCGACTTGCCTAATCCCTGATTGGACTGCAGCTCGCCGCTCCCTGTGGCGGGGCTGCAGTGACCTGTGGCTCGGGTTCCTCGCAGCCTTTTGCTGTTAATCGGGGACTGTGTTTTTTCATGGATTTCTGAAGTCGCCGTTTACTGAGAACGGGGGACTCGGGCCAAGGTTATACTGGCTGAGGCGTTCGAGTCGACCTGCGAAAAGGTGCTTTGGGCGTGGCTCCCTTAGCGAGTGGACCTTCGGGTGGGACCTTAGCTCTCACAGTCCGTGGCTCTTCCATGACAGTAGGCTTTGGCTCCCTTCCCTCAGGCTCCGCCCCTTTGGGATTCGGGCAGGCTCCCTTGGCGAGTGGATCTTTGGGTGGGACTTTAGCTCTCACAGCCCGTGGCTCTTCCACGACTGTGGGCTTTGGCTCCCTCCCCTCAGGCGCCGCCCCTTCGGGAATTGGGCCTGTGGCAGACGGCTCCTCCTCACCTGTCCCTACAGGTGGAGAATCTCTGCCCCCAATTTCTACCTCCCCCACGCTTGAGTCGAGGGCGGGATCTCCGTCCTCCGACTCCACCTCTTCCAGAATTGTGTCGAGGGCGGGACCTTGTTGTTCGGGCCCCTCCTCGTCCCAGTCCCAGTCCATCGGGGAAACCTCCCCCCAGGTGGGCGGGACTGCTTCTCCTTCCAAGCAGGCTACGACGCCAGCTTGTGTGGTCTGTGACTCATCGCGCGCCTCAGGCTGAGGATCTTTATCCTCAGACCTGGCATCGGTTGCTGATGCTCTTGCACCCGGTTTAAACAGTTTGCACTGATTGATGTGAAACCATTTAGTGTGCCGGGGCAACTTCACTGCATATACCATGGGGCTGGCTTTGTCTACAATGCTGTAGGGCCCCATGTACAGTGGTTTTAAACACCCTACTCGGGCATAGTTTCTCACCATGACCTGATCTCCAACTTCCCACTCGATTGTCTTTCGGGGTTCAAGCAGCAATTGGTTGCCCTGATGCTGCCTTCCCATGTTCCCAGCTGCTTGCCCATAGATCTGTTTCAGGCGTTCAAAGAGGTTCCAGGCAAACTTGTCCCGATTCACCTCTTGGAGCTGCCCCTCAGTGAGCACCGGGGCTAGTACATGGGTGGGGGTTCGCATGACTCTTCCAGTCATTAATTCGTGCAGGGAGTACCCCATACTTTTAGACTGGCTAGCCCGGATCCCCATGAGGACTAGAGTCAAGGCCTCCGCCCATTTCTGGGGCAAGTCCCTCGTCTCCTTCCTCAGCTTTTCCTTTAAGGTGCGGTTCATGTGCTCCACAATCCCAGGTGACTGCGAGTTGTGGGCCACGTGCCACTTCCCTTCAATGCCTAAGAGCATGAGGGTGTCCTACATCACTTGGCCAGTGAAATGAGCCCCTTGGTCAGGCTCCACAAATCATGGTAGTCCCCACCGCGAGAACACCTCCCGGACCAAGATCCTGGCAGTACTAAGTGCCGTGGCTGTTCGGCACGGGAAGGCTTCCACCCACTTGGTGAACACATCCACCAGGACAAGGCAGTACTTATAGCCTCCCTGGGCGGAGGGCAGGGGCCCGATGTAGTCAACCTGTATCGACTGCCATGGTCCCTCTACCCTCCTGAGTGCCCCATGGGCACCTTCCTTTTCTGGGGGTCTGGGTTTTTTGCAGCGCACACGAGGCAATTGGCGCAGAACTCGCGGATGTCGTCCCAAAGTCCCGGCCACCACCCCGCCTGTTCCACCCATTGCCAGGTGACCTCAGGCCCGGGGTGTCCTGCTCCTGGACCCTCGTGGGCCAGTTGAAGGAATTCCCTCCGGTGCTGCTGTGGCACAACCCACTGTTCCTCTCGGAACAGCATGCCTTCCTTGATGGAGAGGGCTGCTGTACCGTATGGACCCTCTACTTCCTTGCCCTCAGTGATGGCCTTGAGGACTGCTTTTAGGGCGGGATCTACGGTTTGGACGGTCTTGAGGTCTGGGGGCAGTGTTACCCCTGTGGTACCCTGCGTCCCATCCCTGCCTCGGATCACTGCCACGGGTTTGGACCCATAGGGATCCCAAAAGGTACCGGTGCGGGCACCCTCCCTGGCTAGCGTATCCGCTTGCTGATTACCCTCGCCGCGGGGTTCCGTGGAGGAATGGGCCTTTACCTTGTGGATAAAGACTTCCCCTATCTCTCCCACTGCAGCTAAGATCTTTTCTAACAGGGGCTTCACGGTTAAGGGTCGCTCGTCCGCAGAGGTATATCCGCGGCGTGACCAGATGGTTAGGTACTCCATACACAAGTTGCATGTGAACATGCTGTCCGAGTAAATCGTGTATGGGGTGGGGAAGGTCTCGGGTGTGTAACGACGTACACTACCGCAGCCAGTTCAGCCTGCTGGGCGCTCATGGTGCTGAGGAGCTTAATCGCCAGGGCGATGCTTGCCGCGGGGTCATAAACTCCACACCCTGTGAGTCGTTCGCCAGCTGATACCGTGCTGGAACCGTCTACGTAGATCTTGCGGCCCGTGGGATGTATCCCGGCCCGTAAACCTACGTTCACCTCCCATACCCCTTCTACGGAACACCGATGGGCTGTTCCGGGATATGCCATGTTGGCCGCGAGCTTGGGCTCGCAGAGACCCTTTACCTTCAGCTCCATCTGTGAAAGGAGGAGGGTCCAGTGCGCAATGCATGCACTGCTTACTGTCCCATCCTTAGTCTTTCTGTCCATGCGAACTCATTTGTTTTATGTAGCAGGTCTCGCAGACAGGCTGTCTTGGCTGACAAGTTAGGAATGAACTTTCCAATGAAGTTTATCATCCCCATGATGCGTAGCACTCCTTTTTTGTCAGTGGGTCAGGGCATTTTGAGTATGGCGTTTACTTTTTCCATATCTGGCTCTATTCCTTTACCAGATAGATTATCTCCTAGGAAAGTGACTTCCTGGACGCCAAACTGACACTTGGCTTTGTTGAACTTCAGTCCATTCTGGCGTATGCTCTGTAGCACTTTAGTCAGTCTCTCATTGTGTTCTTTCAGTGTGGAGCCCCAGATGATGATGTCATCAACATAGATCCGAACTCCTTCCAGACCTTCAATTATGTGTTCCATCGCTCTATGAAAGATTTCAGATGCAGATATTATCCCGAAAGGCATTCTGAGGAAACAATACCTGCCAAATGGTGTGTTGAAGGTACAGTATTTGATGCTCTCTTCATCCAGTTTTAGTTGCCAAAATCCTTGTGAGACATCGAGCTTTGTAAAGTATCTGGCACCTGACATTTCACTGGTGATTTCTTCTCGCTTGGGAATCTGGTAGTGTTCACATTTTATGTTTGCATTTAAGTCCTTTGGATCCATGCATATTCTTAGATCATTGTTCTTTTTCTTTACACATGCCATGGAGTTAACCCAGTCTGTTTGCTCTTCGACTTTCCTGATGACTCCTAGTGTGGTCATTCTGTCCAGTTCATTCTTGAGCCGGTCACGCAGGGGTGCTGGAACTCTTCGTGGAGCATGTACCACTGGCTGAGCATCCTCCTTTAGCTGGATCTTGTAAGTGAATGGTAGAACTCCAAATCCTTTGAACACATCCTGGAAATTATTCACTACAGAATCCACCGAGCCATCTGGTCTGCTTATGGCACAGTTTATACGGTAGACTCTCTTGACCAGTTCTAAGCCCTCACAAGTTTTGTCACCCAGTAGTGAATCAAGTCCTTCAGCCACAACAGAAAACATGAGATGATGCACTTTGTCTTTGACTGTCACTTTAAGTCTGCATACACCTAAGCTATCTATTTTCTGTCCATTATAGTCCTTCAGTAGTACTGACTTATTCTGTATTTTGGGCTTTTCTTTCATATTGTTAATGTCACTCATACTGATTAAGTTTGCTTTTGCCCCAGTGTCTAGTTTCAATGTAACTAATGCTCCATTTACCTGCAGTGGCATCATCCATTTGTCCTCTTTTACTGCATTAACTTTATGTTCAGCATTGTTAATTCCTGAGGGCTGCACATTTTCTGTATCCTTTTTGATATTGTCACATGACACCATTCCTACAAAATATGTCTCACTTAAATCAGTATCCTCAATTACATTAACTCGTTGCCCTTTCTTAGTTTTAACTTTTGAAAAGCATTGTTTGGCAAAGTGATTCTTTCCATGACATTTTGTGCACATTTTTCCAAACGCTGGGCATTGTTTTAACTGGTGTTTGTAACCACAGTGTTTACAATTAAAAATTCCTTCCTCCGATTGCTTTTCACTTCTGTTCTGCCCATGTTTCTTCCCCTTGTAGGTCACAGCACTGACAGCAGCACTTACTGCAATCGCATCATCATTGATTTCACTGAAAGTCTTGGCATGCTTTTGAGCTAGCTCGCTAGCTTGGCATATTTTCACAGCAATTTCCAATGTTAGTTCGGTTTCTCTCAACAGACGTTCCCTGACTTTTTTATCATGAATACCAAACACAATCTGGTCACGAATCATGGATGCTTTCAGCTCAGAGAAATTACATGTCTGTGCTTTCAGTTTCAGATCAGTCAAAAAGCTATCAAAAGTCTCATTTTGCTGCTGTGTCCGAGAACGGAAGATGTACCTCTCATAGGTTTCATTCTTTTTGGGAGAACAATGTGTATCAAACTTCGTTAGCACATCGTCTAATTTTTCTCTGTTCTCCTCTGGATTAAAGACAAATGTATTAAATACCTCGATCGCCTGTGGGCCTGCAACCGCAAGGATTGGTCCTAGGACCCCAGCTGTTCACAATATATATTAATGATCTGGATGAGGGAATTGGATGTAATATCTCCAAATTTGCAGACGACACAAAGCTAGGTGGGAGGGTAAGCTGTGAGGAGGATGTCATGAAACTCCAGTGCAATTTAGACAGATTGGGTGATTGGGCAGAAACATGGCAAATGCACGATAATGTGGATAAATGTGAGGTTATCCACTTTGGTGGCAAAAACAGGAAGGCAGATTATTATTTGAATGGCAATAGATTGGGAGAAGGGGAAGTGCAAAGAGACCTGGGTGTTCTAGTGCACCAGTCGCTGAAGGTAAGCATGCAGGTGCAGCAGACGGTTAAGAAGGCAAATGGTATGTTGGCCTTCGTAGCAAGAGGATTCGAGGACAAGAACAAGGATGTCTTGCTACAGTTGTACAGGGCCTTGGTGAGACCGCACCTTGAGTATTGTGTGCAGTTTTGGTCGCCTTACCTGAGGAAGGACATGCTTGCCATGGAAGGAGTGCAGCGAAGATTCACCAGGCTGATACCTGGGATGGCAGGAATGATGTATGAGGAGAGATTGTGTCGATTGGGATTATACTCACTGGAGTTTAGAAGATTGAGAGGGGATCTCATCGAAACCTATAAAATTCTGTCAGGCCTGGACAGACTAGATGCAGGAAGGATGTTTATGATAGCTGGGGAGTCCAGAACCAGGGGTCATAGTCTAAGGATAAGGGGTAAGCCATTTAGGACTGAAATGAGAAGGAATTTCTTCACCCAGAGAGTGGTGAACCTGTGGAATTCTCTGCCACAGAGGGCGGTGGAGGCCAGTTCATTAAATATATTCAAAAAAGAGTTGGATATATTTCTTAAGGCTAAAGGGATCAAGGGATATGGGGCGAAGGCAGGGACAGGGTGTAAAGTCCGCGCCTCAATAATGCACGGACTTCGGGAGAACAGTTTAACAGGTCCTTTACTTGAACAGGAGGCAACGTCAGACTGAAATGCAGAAGCCTGCTAGGGCCTTTTATACAGGGGTGGTCACTGCCGGTACTGCAGTCTAAGACCAGTTATTCCCTTAAAGGTACATACACAACAATTCCTCCCCTTTTAGATAAACAGTACATAACATTCATTTAACAACTAAATAATAACTAATTACAATTGCATTTTTCTCGGTACTATATACATCAACTGAAATATTCATTTATAAGTTCAGTCTTTGAGGAGGCTTCCTGATCCTGACTGGATAGCGCCTTTCTCGAGTATCCTGCTCTTGTGGTGGAGTCAATTCTGGCTCATTGTCATTGGTTGGTTCGTCAGCTTCCAATACCCCTGCTTCTGAGGTAGGCGCAATCTGTACATTGGGCTCATTACCAGGTGCACCTGCTTGTGGTATAGATTTGGCTTGTTCTTGTGACTCTAGAATCTGGTCAGCATGGCATCTCACGATGCTCTCTCCAACGTCCACTGTGTACATTAGTGGTCCCTGCTGTGTGCATATCGTGCCTGGCTGCCATTTTTCTGTTCGGTAGTCGCAGGCCAAGACTGGTTGCCCTATCTTGAAGCTCCTGGTTGGCTTCTCATTTATGTGCTGGAACTGCTTATCCTCAACATCTCATCTTATGTTTGGTTTGAGCAAATCCAAGAGACATCTTAGTCTTCGGTTGAAAAACAGTACGGCTGGAGTTTGGTTGGTTACTGCATGTGTCGCATTCCGGTAAGCAAACAGGAAATTATCCACCTTGTGTTGTAGTGGTATGTCGTCATTATACATTGCCTTTATGGCCTTTTTAAAGGTCTGAACAAACCCCTCAGCCAATCCATTTGTGGCTGGATGATATGGGGCAGATGTGTAATGTTTCACCCCATTATTCTTCAGGAACCTCCGGAAATCCTCAGACACAAACTGTGGGCCATTGTCGGAGCAAATCTGTTCTGGCAACCCATTCCTGGCGAAGATGGTCCTTAGGACTGCAATGGTTTTCTCCGTGGTGGTGGAGGACATTTTAATGACCTCTGGCCATTTTGAATGGGCGTCCACAGCGATTAGAAACATTGAGTCCATAAATGGACCAGCAAAATCAATGTGTACCCGTTGCCATGGAGATGAGGGCCACTCCCATGGATGTAGCGGGGCCTGTGGTGGAGCGTTTTGGACCTTCTGGCATCCTGTGCATCTCTTGGTCATATCCTCGATGTCTTTATCGATTCCCGGCCACCACACAAACGCCCTGGCTAAGTTCTTTATTTTTACCCCTCCCAGATGACCCTCGTGAAGCTCATTGAGCACTCTATCTCTCAACTAGGGTGGAATTACCTCTCGGGGTCCACACATCAAGGTTCCCCGGCACACTGACAGCTGTTCTCTCCTTGGCGAGAATGCTGGCAACAGTGAGTCGCCATATGCTGGCCATCCCTTCACCGTCAAATCATAGACCCGAGAGAGTGTCGGGTCATTTCGGGTTTCCTTCTCAATACTTGCGTTTGTAACAGGCAAACATTCGACTATGGTCGCATGGAATATCTCCACAGGGTCCACTGCAGGTGCTTCTTCCGCCGTAGGCAATGGTAGGCGCGACAGCCCATCAGCGTTTCCATGCTGTTTCGTACCTTTGTACTCTATGTCGTACTGATGTGCCCCTAGAAAAAGTGACCATCTTTGCAGCCGTTGCGCCGTCATCTCCGGAACGCCCTTCGTTGGGTTAAAAATTGAGACCAGGGGTTGATGATCAGTTAGTAGGGTGAATTTCTGCCCGTGCAGATAGTGATTGAACTTCTTCACCCCCCACACCAGGCTGAGGGCCTCCCTGTTAACCTGGGCGTAGTTACGCTCGGCTGAGGTTAGCGAGCGCGATGCAAAGGCTATTGGCCTCTCTGAACCGTCACGGAATTTGTGTGACAGTACCACTCCAATGCCGTAAGGTGACGCATCACATGCCAACCGAATCGGTAGTGTTGGGTTGTAGTGGGCCAATACTTCTTTTGAAGTGATTAGGCATTTACATTCCTGAAAGGCACGCTTACACTCATCACTCCATTTCCATGTTACACCAGTTTGAAGCAGGGCGTTCAGTGGGTGCAGAATTGTAGATAAATTTGGCAAGAACTTATGGTAGTAGTTCACCAACCCGAGGAACGAATTCAGTTGCGACACATTTTCCGGTGCTGGGGCCTTGACTACAGCCTCAATCTTTGTCCGGCGACTTATGTAACCCTTCCTCATCAATCATGTGGCCACAATACGAGATTTGTCTCCTGAAGAACTCGCATTTGGGGCGGTTGGCTCGTAGCCCATATTCCTGCAATCTCGTGAGCACCTGTTCCAGGTTGCGAGGTGTTCATTGTCATTTTCGCCCGTAACCAGGATGTCGTCCAAATAGCACTGGGTCCCTGGGATCCCTTGCAGGACTTGTTCCATTACCCTCTGCCAAATAGCCGGGGCCGGTGCTACCCCGAATACCAGTCGATTGTACTGGTAAAGGCCTTTGTGAGTGTTTATCGTGAGGTATTTCCTAGCTGCTTCTTCCACCTCCATTTGTAGATACGCTTGAGCCAGATCAATCTTTGTAAAACGTTTCCCTCCAGATAGTGAGGCAAAAATATCTTCTATCCGCGGAAGTGGACACTGTACTGTGTGCAGGACTGTGTTCACAGTCACCTTGAAGTCCCCACAGATGCGAACCTTCCTTGCCTCCCCAGGCGTGCTGCTCAATGCTTTCTTCATCACAGGAACGATGGGTGTGGCCCACTCGCTCAAGTCCACCTTAGACAGCTCCCCCGAACGCTCCAGACTCTCCAGTTCAGCTTCAACGGCTGGGCGGACCGCGTATGGCACCGGTCTGGCCTTGAAAAATTTTGGGGTTGCGTTATCCTCAATCTTTATGGTTGCCTTTACTCCTTTTAGAGTCCCAAGTCCTTGTTGGAACACCTCTTCCGCGTCAGATAGTACTTGTGACAGACGTCCAGGTGCGACGTCATCATCCTTTTTGTCAGTCACAGTTAGTGCCAGAATGGAATGCCAATCCAATTGTATTTTTCGGATCCATTCACGTCCCAATAATGGTGGTCCTCCATCTCGTAGTTTATACATGTATAGTTTTTGTGTTTCCTTTCCGTTATATTCAACTGGCACCCTTATTTTTCCTCTGGGGTTGACCTTTTGCCCCGTGTATGTCTTCAATACAATGGACGTGTCCTTTAAGGGTATGTGTGAGAATAGCCGCTCATAGTCTCGTCGATTCATGACAGTTAGGGTTGATCCTGTGTCCAATTCCATCTTTACTGGGGACCCTGCTATCATGAGGGTGACCCAAATGGTTCGGTGATCTTCCTTTGTGATCACTTTGTGTAACTTTAAGCAACTTAGTCTCCTGCTCCCGGAGTCCTTATCACTCTCCTGGTCTTCTGAACTACTATCTGTCAGTTTCTTTACTTTCCTGTACTGTTCCTTAGTAGTTCTTGTCATGTCGGTTTTCTTTCCCGACCTGCAGACTCTTGCTATATGTCCCATTTTTCCACATTGCCTGCATGTTTTGTCTTTAAACCAGCAGTCCTTCTGCTCATGGGTGGTTCTGCCGCAGTGATAGCACTTTTCTGCTCCAAACGCCATTTCGTTAGTGCTGTATTCTTGTGGTTTCTGTTGTATTTCCACAGCTCCCCGTGCTGCTACTTCGTAGGATGCTGCCATGCTGAAAGTCTGTTCTAGCGTCAGGTCCTTTTTTGAAAGTAGTCGTTTCTGGGTTCCTTCACTCTGGAGCCCGCAGACAAACTTATCCCGTAAGGTGTCTGCCAGTCCTGCTCCGAACTGGCAGTGCTTCGATAACTTGCGTAGTTCCGTCAGATAGTCAGCATTGCTCTCATCTTTGTGCTGGTTTCTTTTATTGAACTTGAATCTTTCTGCTATCAGCAGTGGTGTAGGGCTTAGGTGTTCCTGTAAGATATGAACAATCTCCTCAAAACTTTTCTCCATTGGTTTAGCTGGGGTAATTAAATTCCGCAATAATCCATACGTACTCGCACCCATCAGATTTAATAATACCGATGCCCTCTTTCCATCGGCCACCTCATTTGCCTTGCAGTACCCTTCAATTCTTTCCACATACGTGGTCCAATCTTCTACCTCATTGTCGAAAGCAGTGATATTGCCACTTTTCGGCATCTTGAGTGACTTAAAATGGCGCCTCCCGCACTTTTGCTTCTTCCCCAATGGAATAAAATGGCGCCTCCCACGCTTTTGCTTCTTCCCCGCTGCTGCCACACTGCTCCTAAAGTTCTACGGGGTAATGGCGGCGACCCGCAGCTTCGGCGCATCTCGCTTTCCTTCCCCCCGTTCAGTTTCTCTCCGCTGCCCTGTTCTTGAGCACCGACCGTGCCCTGTGCGCTCCACCCGCTCTCTCTCTTGTTTTCTTTTCCCGGTGAGGCTGCATGGCCCGTTTTGTAGAGCCGCTCGATCGAGCTTGAGCCCGCCGCAGTCCGGAAGGGTCAGCGCGCTACCTGCTACCAGCACGATTTGCTGGAACACCTTAACTGCACAGCTCTCCACTGTCTCTCCCGCAATTCCCTGAACACTGATGAATTCTTTGGGCGGTTGCCCTCGGTCGACGCCCATTGCTCAGACTACGACCTTCCAGAACCCTCCTCTCAGGGCGAGATCCCCGTGAGATGCCGTCACACAGCTGGTGAGTTCGTACTTACTCGTCGCCACTGTAAAGTCCGCACCTCAATAATGCACTGACTTCGGGAGAACAATTTAACAGGTACTTTACTTGAACAGGAGGCAACGTCAGACTGAAATACAGAAGCCTGCTAGGGCCTTTTATACAGGGGTGGTCACTGCCGGTATTGCAGTCTAAGACCAGTTATTCCCTTAAAGGTACATACACAACACAGGGTACTGAATTTGGATGATCAGCCATGATCTCATTGAATGGCGGAGCAGGCTCGAAGGGCCGAATGGCCTACTCCTGCTTCTATCCTCTATGCTATGCTAAGCAACGCTATTTTCCTTGAGTCTGGCTTCGTACCGTACCCGATGGCAGCAATGTAGAGTTTGAATTGTTGTTTAAATGTCTGCCAATTGTAGTCGAAATTTCCTGTGAGTTTCAAACGCTCTGGTGGCTTCAAATTCTCCATGTCGCATTGCACAATATTCAGCAGATCTTACCAATCCTGGTACCATGTTATGTTCATTAATAACTAGTCGTTTTTATTAAGAACAGCTAGCTTTTGCTAGACACTTTATTGAGCACATGTGGACTAGGTACAGTATCTGTAGAGGCCTCCATCTTGACTGCTGCCTTGTGGGTAGCCTGGTGCATCATGGGTAGCCCACTCTTATATACATACAGCACCACCTAGTGTACCATTCCAGAATGACAGGTTACTGATCATTACAGGCCACGAGCTTGGGCTCGCAGAGACACTTTACCTTCAGCTCCATCTGTGAATGGAGGAGAGTCCAGCGCGCAATGTGTGCACTGCTTACTGTCCCATCCTTAATCCTTCCATCTAGAAGCATTTGGGTGGGTGTGTGATGGGTGAGGAGAGTGATGGGCGAGGTGCCTGTGAAGATCAGAGATCTTTTCACAGCCCAATGCGTGGCCAGGAGAAGCCGCTCGCAATTGGAAAAGCTCCTTTCCACATCAGTGAGTACCCTGGAGGAATAGACCACTGGCCTCAGTTTGCCGTGTCGCTCTTGAAGCAGTGCTCAAGCTATCCCCGCTAGCCGCTACCTCCAGGAAAAACTCCTGTCCCCCATCTATGGCCCCCAGGGCTGGCGCGGTCTGCAAGTCTCTCTTGAGTTTCTCAAATGCTGCCTGGCAACCCTCATCCCAGGACCACTCCACTCCCTTGTGTAGGAGTCAGAGCAGCGGGGCTGCTGTGGCAGCATAGTCCTCAATAAAGTCTCTGCAGTACCCGGTCAGTCCCAGAAAGGACCTCACACGCGTTACGGTGTTGGGGATCGGTAGACTTTGCACCGACTCCCGCCTGGCCTTATCTATAGCTCTCTCACCGGCGCGGATGGTCAGACCCAGGAATTTCACTTCCTGCTGGCCGATCCGTGCCTTCTTTGGGTTTACTTTGAAACCCTTTCTTCCTAACAGCTCCAATAACTCGGCCAATAGTGGTCCATGCTCCTCTCTCGAGTCTGTGAACAGGAGCAGGTCGTTCACATACTGCACTAGCTGATTGGGCTGGCTGAACTCTTTTAAGCTCCCTGCCATGCATTAATGGAAAATGCTGGGGCTGTTGTGGAAACCCTGTGGCAAGCAGTTCCAAGTGTACTGTTGCCCTTTAAACGTAAAGGCAAACTTGTACTGATCCTCCCTCCATAAAGGGATGGACCAAAACCCATTAGAAATATCCAGCACCGTGAACGTGGTCGCGGAGGCTGGAATACTTCCTATCAGGTCGGCAACTGCTGCTACTGTCGGCGCGCAGGCTGGGATGTTGCTATTGAGGACTCTGTAGTCCACCGTGGCTCTCCAGGAATCGTCCGGCTTCCTCACCGGCCATAACAGAGAGTTCACATGGGTGACGATCGGTCTCAACATGCCCTGCTGCACCAGTGAAGATATTGCTGTCTCCATGTCGGGCTCCGCTTCCCGGGGGAAGTTGTACTGTTTTTGGGGTCGGGCCATGGGGTCCCCGTCTACGCTAACCTCAAACCTGGTGTCCCTCCCGCAATCGTGCTTGTGAGTGGCAAACGTCGTCAGGTGGTCGCACACGAATGCCTGCAAATCTTGTGGGACGCCCGTGACCATGAGCTCGAGGTCGTAGCCCTCTTTTGGCTTCACGGTACACAGGGTCCCTCATTCTCCTTCCCCTGGGATGACGACTACCTTGCCCGGCTCACCCTTACCCATTCCCCAAAGACAATGGTTTCTTAGGTCCACGAGGACCCCGTGTTCAACCAAGAAATCAGACCCGAGGATCTCTTTCCCATTCTCCACCTCCCACTTTATCAGTATACACCTCCACTTGGTGCGGAGTGGTCCTAAATGAATGGAGAGGGGAATGGAATGTGCGCCAGCCTGTTCCTTGCCTGTGAAGCCCGACAGAATATATGGAACCCCGGTGGACAGAGGTGAGGTGGCGGGGCTACCTGTGTGGATCACGGTGCACGATGCCCCCGTTTCCAACAAATAGGTCCCTTTTACCTCCTGCACTTCCATCTCCACGAGGGGTCGCCTCCATATATCATATCGCAGCGCACACAAGTAAACGGTCTGCGCTGGCTCTAGTCATTTGGGCACAGCGGTTGGGGTTTCGGGCACGACAGGACCAGTGGTGACGGCTACTTTCCCCTGCGAAATCATCAGAGACCGCATTGTCTCTAAAATTGATTCAATCGCAGCGGGATCCATAACCGCACCAGCCCCTTGTGCCGGGGCAGGAGCTACGGCTTGGGTTTGAGCTGGTGCTGAGGCGGTGGTCTGGGCTTGGTCTTGGGCTGCAGAAAATCTCCCTTTACTATCCTTCCACGGATTTCTACAGTCCTTGCGCCAATGTCCATCCTTCCCACACCCGTAGCAATTGAGCTTGGCTTGGACGGGGCGCCCTCCTAAAGCCACTCCTTCTTGCTTGGGGCTGCGGGTTTTGCCTCATGCACCTTTCCCTTCTGGGGAGGTGTTTCCTGACCTCTACAATTCTTGTACGCTACATTAAGCTGACGGAGTACCATCTCCTCCGTGACGCCGGGACCTTGGGGATCAAACCAAGATCCGGCTAGTGCCCATATCACTGGCAAGCTGTTGGTAACCAAGCAATGGAGCCAATGAACTCGCTGTTCGTTGCTCATTACAGCCCGTTCAGGCATACCCGGACAGCTGCGTCGATACACTGGCCACAGTCTTTCTGCGAAAACCCGTGGGGGCTCTCCAGATAGCTGCACGGTCCCTTCTACACGGTCGAACGGACTACCGTCGTCCACTCCCATTACTTCTAAAACTTCCTCTCTGAGATCTGCATACCCTTTCCGTCCCCTCTTACCATCCTCTGAGAGGCACTGAAGGATTGTGGAATCCAGGGAGAAAAGCAACAGTTTCACCTGTTCCTGATCATCACAGTCATTAATGGCTGCTGTTTCCTCTATTTCCCTGAATTGAAGTGAGGGATCTCCCTTTACTGTGAGTCGTGCGAGGTGGCTCACCATGGACCTTAATTGCAGGCCAGCGTAGGGCACCACGAGCTGGTTCTGGTGGGGTCCGATACTGCCATTGGCAGCGTTGGGACCGAACCTCTGGTGCCGAGCGGGACACATTGGTGCCGGTCCCGGCTTTGCTACCAGTGGTTCTTCCTCCCACTCCACCTCGGCTACCTCCTCTTTCGCTACCCCCTCCTTTTCCGGCCAAGCCTCAGTATAGCTCAGTGGTGCTGAGGGCTTGGTGGCTGGTACCACAATTACCTCAGCTGGAATCGGCTGTTTTGATTCCTTTAAAAATTCCATGTGACTGGCTTTCGGGCTGACGAGAAACACCATGCCTTTTGCCTTAACCAGGGCCGTTCTCAGGTCCTCTATGGTCTTTTGGCAGGGGCCGTGGTCTGTGCTCTCAAACCCGTGCTCGAGGGCTAGCTTGTAAACTGCCTTAACCTCCACTACTCTCTCCTCCTGCGCTCTTAGCTGTTGTGCGAGGCGGGCGCTTTTCTCCCATATCCTCGTTTCATTCATCTTTGCCTCAGTAACCTGGCACTCCAGGTACTCTATCCTAGCTTGATGTTGACTAGCTACCACTTGGCGTTCCTGATTCAGCGCATGAAGCGCTGTGATGAGTTTTTCCCCACCCATGGCCTTTTCCTCTATCTCTGCTGTCTGGGTTGTGACCTTGGCTGCCTGTGCTGCAAGGACCCGGTCCAAGATCTGGACCTGCTTCTTGTAACACATCAGCCACACTGCCTTCTCGACTGACTTCTTATGCACTTTGCTCTCTGTCCACCTGATGGCTGCGTCCACTGGACACCCATCCAGCAAGAGATCGGAAATCCATTGTTTAGTGAGATTTACCTTGCCAAAGACATAATCCGCTATCCTCTGATCCATTGCATTTCGACCATTCAAACTTGGATCTACTACATTGCAATCCTGCTGCCAGAGTCCTGCCGCGGTCGCCATTTTCTGTAAGGGGTTTTCCTCAGAGATGTCCATGAGGTTTCTCTCTCTAGAGGCCTGTGGTAAACCACTGTTTGTATTCCTGTTTGTCCTGTTTGTATTCCACTGTGTACATGCCTGGACATGCCTCGGCTGACTCCTCCCACAGGTCCTAGTATAAAGGTGACTGCTCCCCAGCCCTTGGTATCCTGGACCGGTCGACCACTCGAGGCAGACCTCCATTCTGTTGTTAATAAAAGCCTTTAGTTACTCTTCTAACTCTCAGTCTTTTATGAGTAATTGATAGCGCATCAATTTTATTAACAACATTTTTATAATGGAGAAGATCCTCACACCAGCATGCCTGGACTTAGATCATCGGGAGGCGGACTCATCCACCAAGTTTACTCACTGGCTTAAGTGTTTCGAAAAATTCCTGACCGCCTCCGAAGCAATCAAATCGGACGAGGACAAACTGGATGTCCTGACCTCCAAAGTGAACCACCGAGTGTACTCGGTCATCCAAGACGCGACCTCGTACGCGGATGCTATCAAGCTCCTCAAGGACCAGTACACGCGCCCAGTGAACGAAGTGTACGCCAGGCACCTCCTGGGGAGTCGTAAACAACAACCTGGGGAATCGACCGTGGAATACCTTCAGGCACTGTCTGTGCTTGGCCGGGCCTGTGGTTGTAAGGATGTAAAGGCCGCCGTGTACACAGAGGAACTTATCCGGGACGCTTTTGTAGCGGGCCACAGATCCAATTACACACGACAGCGACTGTTGGAGCAGAGTAACCTCGACCTCAACAAGGCCTCTGAACTCGCACTATCGTTGGATGCAGCCTACCAGGGCATGGATGCCTACTCCTCTGCACCGTGGACGCCGCGGGGAATGACAGCCTGGGACACGGTAGGACCGCCTCATAGCGCCATGCCACCCCAGCCACACCCCAACAACGGCCCAACTACCGCAGCAGTGTCCCAAGGCCAGACAGCAGTGCCCCAAGGCCAGAAATGCTACTTCTGTGGCCAGGCAAAACACCCCAGAGCGCGCTGCCCGGCGAAAAACGCGATCTGCTCGGGCTGCGGGAAGAAGGGACACTACGCTAGCGTCTGCAGGGCCAAAGCCACCCCGAACCCCAACAGCGCCGCGTGTGGGCCATGCGGGCCGCCATTTTGGACCTCCCCGGCCGTGTGCGAATCACCGGTACAGCAGCCATTTTGGACGCCTCCAGCCACATGGGGATCATGGACGCCGCCATCTTGGACGACAGCCGGGACGCAGCAGGCCCCCGACACCGCCTCATCTGATACCCGCAGCGACACACCGACCCCTACGCTGGCATCCGTTACACTGGACCAAGCGAGACCGCACCAACTGGCCAGTTCCACAATGGACATTAAGGTAAATGGTCACGATACAATCTGCCTTTTTGACTCTGGGAGCACGGAGAGCTTCATCCACCCCGACACGGTGCGGCGTTGCTCTCTCCCAGTCCTGCCTGTGCAACAGCGGATTTCTATGGCCTCCGAGTCCCAGTCGGCGGACATCGGCGGCTACTGCATGGTGACACTCATAGTAGACGGGACCGTGTACGATCATTTTAAACTTCTGGTCCTGCCTGACCTCTGCGCTGCCGTCCTGCTGGGGTTAGATTTTCAGTGCCACCTTAAAAGTGTTACAATGGCGTACGGTGGACCCCTACCCCCACTCACAGTCCGCAGCCAGCAGCTTCCAAATTGCCCGCCGTGCACCAGGTGCAACCTCTCCACACTCAGAGTCACCCCCCCACCACTGTTTGCTAACCTCACCCCCGACTGTAAGCCCATCGCCACAAAGAGCAGGCGATACAGTGCCGGGGACAGGGTTTTCATTAAAACCGAAGTGGAGCGGCTCCTGAAAGAAGGGATTATTGAGGGCAGCACCAGCCCCTGGCGAGCCCAGGTTGTGGTGGTTAAGACCAGCGAGAAGCAGCGCCTGGTCATCGACTACAGCCAGACAATAAATCGCTACACCCTGCTGGACGCCTACCCACTCCCCCGTATAGCTGATATGGTCAACCAGATCGCGCAGTACCGCGTCTTCTCGACCATTGACCTGAAATCAGCATACCACCAGCTCCCCATCCGCCCTGAGGACCGCCAGTACACTGCCTTTGAGGCAAGCGGCTGCCTCTATCACTTCCTTAGGGTTCCCTTTGGCGTCACCAACGGGGTCTCCATCTTCCAAAGGGAGATGGACCGGATGGTAGATCAAAATGCGTTGCAGGCCACTTTCCCATATCTGGACAATGTGACCATCTGCGGCCGTGACTTGCAGGACCATGACACAAACCTCGAAAAATTCCTCCGCACCGCCCAACTCCTAAACCTGACATATAACAAGGAGAAGTGCATATTCCGCACAAACCGCCTCGCCATCCTTGGCTGTGTTGTGGAACACGGAGTCATCGGCCCCGACCCCGACCGGATGCGTCCCCTTATGGAACTTCCACTGCCCCACTGCCTCAAGGCCCTGAAGAGGTGCCTAGGGTTTTTCTCCTATTACGCCCAGTGGGTCCCCTACTATGCGGACAAGGCCCGTCCGCTGATCAAGTCCACCTCTTTTCCCTTGACGGCAGAGGCCCGCTTAGCCTTCCACCGTATCAAGGAGGACATTGCCAAAGCCACCATGCACGCAGTGGACGAATCCATCCCCTTCCAGGTGGAAAGCGACGCGTCCGACTTTGCCCTGGCCGCTACCCTCAATCAGGCGGGGAGACCCGTGGCCTTCTTTTCACGAACCCTCCAAGGCCCGGAGACCAGACACTCCGCTGTTGAGAAGGAGGCCCAGGCGATTGTGGAGGCTGTGCGTCATTGGAGGCACTACCTGGCCGGAAAACGATTTACCCTGCTCACTGACCAGCGTTCAGTTGCTTTTATGTTTAACAACAAGCAGAGGGGCAAAATCAAAAATGACAAGATCTTGAGGTGGAGAATCGAACTTTCCACCTACAACTACGAGATCTTGTACCGGCCCGGGAAGCTAAATGAACCCCCGGATGCGCTATCGCATGGCACCTGCGCCAGCGCGCAGATCGATAGACTACGGGTCCTCCACAATGACCTCTGCCACCCGGGAGTCACCAGGTTCTTCCACCTCATCAAGGCCCGCAACCTGCCTTACTCTATTGAGGAGGTCAGGACCATGACCAGGAACTGCCAAGTCTGCGCTGAGTGCAAACCACACTTTTATAGACCAGACAGGGCCCACCTGATAAAAGCCACTCGCCCCTTCGAGCGCCTGAGTGTTGATTTTAAAGGGCCTCTCCCCTCCTCCGACCGCAACGTGTACTTCCTCAATATTATTGATGAGTACTCCCGTTTCCCGTTCGCCTTCCCCTGCCCGGACATGACCAGTGCCACGGTCATTAAATGTCTGAACAACCTCTTCACCCTGTTTGGCTTCCCCAGCTATATCCATAGCGACCGGGGCTCATCGTTTATGAGCGACGAACTCCGTCAGTACCTGCTAACTAGGGGTATTGCCACAAGCAGGACCACCAGTTACAACCCCCGGGGGAACGGACAGGTGGAAAGAGAAAATGCGACAGTTTGGAAGGCCGTCCTGCTAGCCTTAAAGTCTAGGGGCCTTCCAACCTCCCGCTGGCAGGATGTGCTCCCCGATGCGCTCCACTCTATTCGGTCACTGCTCTGCACTGCCACTAACGCCACCCCTCATGAGAAAATGTTTGTCTTCCCAAGGAAGTCCACATCAGGGACATCGCTACCGCCATGGCTGACGTCCCCAGGGCCGGTCCTACTGAGAAGACACGTGAGGACCCATAAAACGGACCCCCTGGTCGAGAGGGTCGACCTCCTCCACGCCAACCCCCAGTATGCTTACATCGCATACCCGGACGGGCGGGAGGACACAGTCTCCATAAGAGACCTTGCACCCTCGGGGACCACAGTAACCCACTACCCACTACCACCCCCCCCCACGATCCGATATCCAGCCCCAGCAGACGGCAGGCCTGGGCCCCGCGACCCGCTCGACATCTACGAGGACGACACGCCTGTGCCACAGCCTACGCTGGACTCGACGCCGGAAGCTTCACTACCCCTGCCGTCGCCATGCCGATCACAGCGGCAGACAAGACCTCCGGAGAGACTCCAATACATTAACTTTTAATACACTTCACCCCGCCAGGCTCAATTTTAAACAAGGGGTGAATGTGGTAAACCACTGTTTGTATTCCTGTTTGTCCTGTTTGTATTCCACTGTGTACATGCCTGGACATGCCTCGGCTGACTCCTCCCACAGGTCCTAGTATAAAGGTGACTGCTCCCCAGCCCTTGGTATCCTGGACCGGTCGACCACTCGAGGCAGACCTCCATTCTGTTGTTAATAAAAGCCTTTAGTTACTCTTCTAACTCTCAGTCTTTTATGAGTAATTGATAGCGCATCAAGGCCTCTCTGTCTTGCACAGTAAAACCTTGAGTGGTTCGAACCACTCGCCCCTTAGATTCGATACTCTGGACTTTGGGGCAGGAACTACAATGCAGAGAAAACTCTTGTAGACCAAGTTTGATGAAACAAAATGAAATTTTATTGCATAAGGAAAAATATCAAATCAAATGCAAGCAGATAAGAGAGTACATGGGAGGGAAAAACACACAACAAATCATAATGACACAGTACTAACTAAGGCAAATACAGACATCTTATACTCTACAAAGATCATCATGAAATAAGGAAACACACAGAACATCGAGGGACAACAACTCATGCTAATTGTACCCTTAAATCCACCCCCTTATTAAACCTATCTAGATCTGATTGTGAAGGGCCAGAAACATGCTCACCAATCCCACTAGGAAGTGCAAGGCTTTGAAATCGAGTCTGGGTTTGGTCCTTTCAGGCGTTTCGTCTCCACGTGGATCCTGGATCCCCTGCGAGCTGCTCCACACCTCTCTCCTGAGGTGGGAGTCGGGGGTGGCTGGACACCGGCGGGCCTGGATGTCGGCGGGGTCGAGGATCGTCGGCTCGACCCTGGTCAGAGGAGCCTCGGGCTGACTCCCATCGCTTCTTCAGTTCCCTTTTATCTCTTCTTCCGAGCCGGGGTGGCTGGAAGGTTTCTTCTCTTGGGACTTTATTTTTTTGTTTCTTCTCCCAAGTTGGGTCAATGGTCTCTCATTCCGGCAATGGCCCGGGGATGGTCGATGATCTCCCGATGTGTTTCCCCAGGGCGGGACGCCGACTTCGAGACGGCCTTCTTGATGTTGGCTTTCTTCTTCCTCCTGCGAGTGCCTGCTTCTTCTTCTGAGTGTCTGGATTCAAGCTGTGTCTCTCTCTTCTCGAGTCCTTCTTCCTGAGTGTGTCTTCCGTCTGAGCTCTCCCCCACTGCCGAAAAGTCTTCCAGATATACCTTTCTTCCAGAAACTTCCGTCTCCTGCCCAAAATCAGGTTAGTCTTTGTTTAATTATTGGTGGGCTGGGAGCACAGCGGGGTAGTTATTATATTTCAAAATGTTTTCGATGGCCGGTAAAGGCCCATCTCTGGTCTGGAATGACCTTCATTGTTTTTAATGTCCTGCTGATCTCGTGATCTAGTCTTGGGTGCTGTTCTCATGAATATGAAATTGTCCCCTTTTGTCTGGGTCAACATTTAGATGGCCTCTGTCTCCAGGCCGATCTTGACTGGATCTGCATCTAATCCATATGCATACGTGTGGGTCTGGTTTCGTTCTCTCAGAAACGGCTTCCAGAACTTGCTGTGGGTTGAATCCACAAAGCTGTCTGAGGTTGCGCAGGGACCATTTTAAAGTGTCCCAATAAGCCGGTCACATGGTATGGTGGCCATTTTGTATGCCCCTTTTTCTGGGCTTCTTTTAAAACAGTCTTTAAAATCACGGCCTCTTCTGTCATTTGACCCTTATTAATATAAAGTCCAATTTTGCGAATCCTACAGTCGCAGTGGATTGTGGATGGTCTAACCACATGATCATGGGAATAGTAGTTAGAATGCCGGTCATGGGTAGGACAGCCTGACCCGCACCGGTATACAGGGTTGAGAACATTGGAGTCATTCAAGGGGGTGCGCACATTCGTTTCACAGCGGTCCCAGCTTACGTCATAAAGTGGGAGCACGCTATGACAGGTACTGACCTCTCGGGGTGCCGGAGCCCAGGAGCACACATAATCCTGTGTCCCCAGCACTTGAATGCTTATTCGAAACCACAGTGTGGGTTCAGAGCTGCTGGCGTGAAGCCTATAAATTGTACCATGGAGGCAATGGCACAAGGCCATGTTCCCCCGCAGGTAGCATATATAGGAGGTGGGACATAGTGTGTCACCACAGGAGCGCCCACTACCAGCATGAACAGCATAGCTGGTGTCCAGTCAGTGACAGCAGTTTCTGCTTTAAACCCGAGGCAGAAGTTCAAGCGGCCCAGGAACGAATTGTCCCCATTCCTGAACCCTCCACTGTTCACCTCACTGTAAAAGAGAATTTTACCAGTTTGCAAAAGTACGTAGCGCATTTCGGCTATGAAATACCCCCTCTCCCAGAACACCTTACCAAAATACTCAAATCAGTTGTAGTTTCACAGAAACATTTTTACACTCTGGAGCAGAAAACAGTAGAAATAGGGGCTAAGATATTAGACATTGTGATCCCACCCTGGTGGGACATTTTCAATAATATAGAGGTCCCTTCGTGGATCAGACTGGCTTCCCATATTTTCGTGGTGTGCCAGTTGGGGATAGTATTGTATCGAGTATGCACTCAATGTAAGGGAAAGAGTCAGATACTAGAATTCCGAAACCAGAGGACCTGGAAGGAACATTGGCCTAGAAATTCAGTATAGCCACGTTTGAGGTGCTACAGTCGGGCGTTCGCTAAATTTTGCGCCCGGTGCAACTTAGTGCCACCTTCGCCGATATTCAGTTGCAGCGCCCCAAGAGGTTGCTGCTGCGCTAAAGCAGACAATGCACGACTCTCATTAGGCGCTAAGCCGGCGATCCGGGGTGCTAACACCGAGGGCGGGCGCAGCGCAAATGCGGCGAGTTGCTCATTGAGGGCAGACAGTCAGGCGCCAGTCAGCTCTTAAAGTGGGAGGGTGGAATTGTTTGGCTGCCACGCCCTGCACACTGCAGCCCTAAAGCAAGGCCTGAACGCTGCTGCTGGAACTGCTCCACGCCCAGGAGAATGGAGAAAGCCAGGGAGAGAGCGCAGCGCTTCGGCGAGGGTGACCTGAGGGTGCTGGTTGGCGCAGTGGAGCGCAGGCACCATGTCCTCTTTCCTGAGGGTGGCAGGAGGTTGCTGCCTGCCGAATATCGGAAAGCCTGGAGGGAGGTGGCAAACAGGGTCACATCCAACAGCGTGGTTGGCAGGACTCCAACCCAATGCCGGAAAAAATTCAACGACCTCACTCGGGTTGTCAGGGTGAGTACCGTTTCCAGTATCCTCCTCATCCCTGCATGTGCACCTCACTTTATGGCCAAAGGGACCTGAAAGCCCTAATGGCCAGCCCTCAACCAGCAGCTATGGGACTGTCATGAAAAGCACTTGCACATTCAGGACTTTAAACACTGTCAGGGCTATTCAACCATGGAAGGCAGTGCAGGCAAGATCAGGGATTCACACTGTCAGGGCTATTCAACCATGGGAGGCAGTGCAGGCAAGATCAGGGCATCACACTGTCAGGGCTATTCGACCATGGGAGGCAGTGCAGGCAAGATCAGGGCTTCACACAGTACTTAGAGGCCATCCTTTCTCTTGCAGGGCAAGCTGGCGCATAACAGAAGACAGCAGCGACAGACCGGGGGAGGCCGTCCTGACCTGAAACAGCTCAGTGACCTAGAGCAGCGAGTGGAGTGAATCATGGCAGGCTGGCTGATTGGCCCCGTCGCCACTGGAGATGCCGACCCTGTTCTGGGCACCAATGGTAAGGTCATCAACTTTTTGACCTCTCTCTTTCCACTTGCGCCTCACACCAGCATCCTTTGCCACTCTCGAACCAATGCAGTGCATAACAGCACATAAGGCTAAAGGGATCAAGGGATATGGAGAGAAGGCAGGGACAGGGTACTGAATTTGGATGATCAGCCATGATCGCATTGAATGGCGGAGCAGGCTCGAGGGGCCGAATGGCCTACTCCTGCTCCTATCTTCTATGTTTCTATGTTTCTATGTTTCTATGCCTCCCTCGCTGCCGCCCTGTCCTCACGCTGAAGCAACTCTTCTGCCTCCCTGCTTTCAGATGGTGAATTGCCAGGTGAGGAGGTGGCCCCTCTAGCTGGCACTGTGTCAGAATCTGACATAGAGGAGGAGGAAGAAGAAGCCGGCCCATCAGGGACACCCTCAGCCGAGGCAGCCCATGGCCATGATGGTGACACATCTTCCCTGGAGGGGAGCAGGGGGGAAGGGTCGGAGGAGAGTGAAGCTCCGGGGCCCTGCGGGCTGGAGTAACGCGGGAGGGGTGGGGAAGCTCGGCGGCCTTCTCCCCGGAGGGTGAGTGCGGCCTCCAGTCCTGCTACGGTGAGCGCAGAGGAGGTGCGGCTCCTAGCGGAAATGGACGCCCAGGCTGAGCGCAGCCACACTGAGCTCATGGCTGCAGTGGCAAGGATGCCTGACTCCATAGAGTCACTGGCAAGGAGTGTGCAGGAATTTGGGGCAGCACAGGCCAGGAGTCTGCAACAATTCATTGCAGCACAAGCCAGGAGTCTGCAGGACTTCGCGGCAGCACAGGCTAGGAGTCAGCAGGACTTCGCTGCATCACAGGCGGCTTCTAGCCAAGTGCTCAGTCATGCCGTGCATTCACTGGCTGGTGTCATGCAGACACAGACCAGGGCCACATGGGCACTAACTGCTGCCACACTCGCAGGATCGGCCAGGCATCGCCGGGGCACTCGGCGCACCGCAGCAGCCCAGCAGTCTGTGCTTCAGCAGGTTGCTGCGCATGCTGCAGTGCTGGCCCGTGCGAGTGCCACTGTATCAGCTGACCAGGGAGTGCCTGTGCTCTGTCAGGTTGGCAGCTGCCACCAGCTGTAGGACAGACTGCTGCCGCCCAAGCAGAGGTGGAGCAGTCAGCAGCCGGCCCCTCCAGGCCCAGAGCTGGTCCAGGCCGACCCCCAAGGGAATCTGCCGTCTCACCATCTGAACCTCAGCAGCCTTCCCCCAGCCTTGCTGCAGCCACTGGGGTCCCATTGAGGAGGAGCTGCAGGGAGGGAAGGGGCCAGTCACGGAAGCGAGACGGATCACCCTCGCAGAGGAAAAAGTAGAAGGTGTGACCAAATGTGCTGTTTTCTATATAGAGGCCGAGACTGGTGTATTTGTTTTATATATAAAGGCTGAGACTGGTGTATTTGTTTTATATATAAAGGCCGAGACTGGTGTATTTGTTTTATATATAGAGGCCGAGACTGGTGTATTTGTTTTATATATAGAGGCCGAGACTGGTGTATTTGTTTTATATATAGAGGCCGAGACTGGTGTATTTGTTTTATATATAGAGGCCGAGACTGGTGTATTTGTTTTATATATAGAGGCCGAGACTGGTGTATTTGTTTTATATATAGAGGCCGAGACTGGTGTATTTGTTTTATATATAGAGGCCGAGACTGGTGTATTTGTTTTATATATAGAGGCCGAGACTGGTGTATTTGTTTTATATATAGAGGCTGAGACTGGTGTATTTGTTTTATATATAGAGGCCGAGACTGGTGTATTTGTTTTATATATAGAGGCCGAGACTGGTGTATTTGTTTTATATATAAAGGCCGAGACTGGTGTATTTGTTTTATATATAGAGGCCGAGACTGGTGTATTTGTTTTATATATAGAGGCCGAGACTGGTGTATTTGTTTTATATATAGAGGCCGAGACTGGTGTATTTGTTTTATATATAAAGGCCGAGAGTGGTGCATTTGTTTTATATATAAAGGCCGAGACTGGTGTATTTGTTTTATATATAGAGGCTGAGACTGGTGTATTTGTTTTATATATAAAGGCCGAGAGTGGTGCATTTGTTTTATATATAAAGGCCGAGACTGGTGCATTTGTTTTATATATAAAGGCCGAGACTGATGTATTTGTGTTTTTTGGGGGGGTTTCTCTCCATTAGTTTGTCATGTGGGAAGGGCACAGAGGTCTCACAGTAAAAGATTTTCTTAAATCGCACTGTCCATGTTTGCTTTTGGAAGTCTTGGTTGCCTTGATCGGCGGAGGGCTTGCGGAGCGGCTACACTCATCTTCTGTCATTGGCACAAGCCATTCCCTGGAGGGGGCCTAGAACCGACTTGCAATAAGCCGCCGTCGGGTGGCCCTTGCACTTTCTGCCTCCCTCCCGTGCTGGTGCTCCTCCTCCTCCTCCTCCTCCTCTGGTGGTCCTCCAATGTCTGCTGGCAGTGGCTGAGTCCTTCGGATAGCCAGGTTGTGCAGCATGCAGCACACGACAATGAAATGGGAGACTCGCTCAGGTGAGTACTGTAGGGCACCCCCCGGAACGATCCAGACAGCGGAACCATTGCTTCAGCACGCTGATTGTTTGCTCAATGATGTTCCTGGTTGCTTGATGGCTGTCATTGTATCGCTCTTCAGCAGGGGTGCTGGGCGCACGGAGCGGGGTCATCAGCCAGGTGCACAAAGGATAGCCTTTGTCCCCGAGAAGCCATCCTCGTGGGTGAGGCTGGGCCTTGAACATGTCTGCCACAGAAGTCTGGTGTAGGATGAAGGCATCGTGGCTGCTGCCTGGAAAGCGGGCATTGACAGCTAGGATGAGCTGCCTGTGGTCACACACCAACTGCACATTGAGCGAATGGTAGCCCTTCCGGTTGCGGTAATCCTCGGCATTCTCTGGAGGTGCCCGCAAAGCCACATGCATGCAGTTAATGGCGCCCTGCACCATGGGGAAGCCCGCTAATGCTGCAAAGCCCATTGCATGCTCTTGCTGCTTGTCCACGGTCATGGGGAAGGAGATGAACTGACGTCTCCTTCTGAAAAGGGCATTGGTCACCTGGCGGATGCAGCAATGTACCGCAAACTGGGAGATATTGCAAGTGTCCCCAGTAGCGGATTGGAAGGAGCCGGTGGCATAGAAGTTGAGAGCCACCATCACCTTCACTGCCACCGACAGAGACGTCCTGCTCCTCAGCTGTGGCTGCAGATCTCTGTGAAGCAGGTGGCAGATCACAGTGACCACCTCCCTTCTGAATCACAGCCTCTGAACACACTGCTCCTCAGACATGTTCAGATATGAGAACTGCTGGTGGTATACGCTGGGTGGGTAAGGCCTCCTTTGTCGATGCCTGTTGACCCTTCTCCATCTGGCCATGACTGGCACTCTCTCACGGCCTCTCTGAGCCCTTTGAATGCAATGCAGTAAGCCAACATTTCCACCCATTGCAGCCCCCATTATATGTTTCCAATCAATGCTATGACACTGAAAGTTAAATACAAGTGCAAAGCTCTGGCCTGAAGCCACAAGTACCTGTGCGAGTGTTGAACCAAACCAGAAAGCTCTCTACCTTTGTCTCTCTCCAAATATCCGTCTCTCACAAAGAAGGAGTGGAGCAAAATGGCTGCCATTTATACTGCAGGAGGAGTCCCCTTTAATTCCCGCCCCCCCGCGCCCCACAGTGACTGGGAACCATTCCCCTATACCAGTCACGGGGGGTGCAAGGCGCACAATAGGCCGGCGCCACTGAATTTCCGGTTCGGGGCGCACAAAGGGCGTTGCACCATGAAATGACATCAGGATCTGCGCGCGCAGTTGAGCGCGCACAAAGGTTTTGCGCCACCGCTAAATCTTAACTGAATTTCGCGAGAGGTGCACATCGTGCCGCGCCTGGGTGCCAGCCGCTTAGCACCCCACTTCTCCTCCTCCGAAGGCGCTAGCGGCTGGTGCAAACAACTGAATTTCTAGGCCATTATGTTAAGATGGACGGAGATACACGTGTTTGAATTTGCTGTTTGTATCGTTGATTAAAGATTGTTGTTTTTTTAATGTTCTTTTATTGTTTTTAATAAAGCTGTTCGAACGTGTTTGTAATAAAGATAATGTGTACCAAGTGGTGCAGGGGTGCTGGACCCCTCCATGCTTGGATGTGTGTAAACGACTGTAATATTATTCTATGTATGCTTATGTACACTACATTTTTACAGAATGGGAAGTGCATGTGTCATGGGTATCGTGGATAGAGAATTACAGGGGAAGGTTGACTGTGGAGGGTCGGAAATTTTGCTCACCTCACCAGGATGATACTTAAAGCAAGTTTAGTATCAACAGCGGGGGGTGTAAGTTGCAGGGTTCTCAAAATTCCCGCACTCCCCGAATTATGGATCAAGGGACCCTGTTTTTGGACAAGTTATTAAAAGCAGGGTACCCAAAATGGCTTCTGTAAACCTCGTGACCAAAACTGACAGGATTTTTAAAGCAAGGCTCTGCAGGCAAGCAGGCCCAGAAATGAAACTTAAAATGCAGGAATCTGTGAGAACAGGACTCTCTGGAGCCAGCCAAACAAAGTAAACACAGAATACGCATTCATTCGACTTGAATCCAATCAAGCTAGAATAGGCCTATAATCGTGGCCATTAGGTTTCTGCATGTTTAATCGGTAACAGTTCACAGTAGCCATCAAGTTAGGATGGGGACAATTAAGTCTTATCCATGACAAACAACCAGGACATCAGGGCCATTAGACCCGGAGACAACCACTCCGAAAGTCGTTAAAGTAAATGGTTGTAATCATTTAAAACAAGCCCGCCAAAAGTTAAACAATGGACTGACCTGATTTGGCGCGCAGATAAGGAGTTGAAGAACGGATATAATTGTAGGCCCATCAGTGGTAATTGCTCTCTTAGCTCTCTTGCTGCTGCTCTCATTGTTTGGCTTTTGGCCTGCTGCTGCTCGTGCTCACGCCCTGGCCTCGTGGCGGGTTCTCTTCTCGCTCCCCGCATCGCTCAACAACCAAGGACGCCCATTACACCGGGGCCAAACGCAGGAGGAGAACGAGACCCGAGTTCAAAAGCCACACAGGACACACAGGCCACAAAAGGGGCAGACGAGATGAGATGAGACGAGACGAGATGAAGAAGGTGGTAAACCGATAAGAGTGGAGAAGGGCAGCGAAAGACGCATTGGTAAAAACCCAAACGCCTAGTTATAAGCTGGCGTTTGGTGAAGAAATTGACAGTGTATGTATGGACAGTGAGAATAAGTTGGCGTTTGAACACTGCGAATAAGCAGGCGTTAAACGCGGGTGGCAGCGCCCGTGACGAATATACTGGCATTCAAAGGATGGGTAGTAAAATCTTCTAAGCGGTGAAGATCGCCAACCGATCCTGACCTCGACATTACCGCCGATGACCGCCCGAGGGAGAAGAAGAAGAGAACCCATCGCAACGAGACAACGACGGTAGCTGAGGAAAAGAAGGGTGCTTCGCATCAACAACTTCAGCTCCGCGCCCTGAGACCACGTGGCGATGGGGTACCCCAAAGGACAGGGAGACCAGACCTCAAAACTCACAACCGTTAAAGCAACAGGTTTTGGATTGGTGAGCATGAATTCCTGGCCCCTCATAGCTTAATCTAGTTAGGTATAGGTGTGGGATTAACAATAAGGTGATTGTTTAATGTAGTTGTTTTCCCTCGATGTGCCGTGTGTTCCCAATTCCCATATAAGTGTAATTGTTTTATGCCTGTATTCATACCAGTAATTCTCATAAGATTGTGTTTTATTCTGCTTTAATAAAATCTTGGTTTTCTTACACCAAACCACTTGGCTGCTCGATTTTCTGTATCGCCGCCTGTACCTAAGTCTAGAACCCAGGGGTGTGGGAGCGATTCGAACCGCTCAAGGGACAGTCAGAGGTGAAGCTGACTGGGCGCATGCGCCACACGCCACCCCCTTACAGTGTGAACAACTATCTTATCTCTATTAACTGAATTACCGTAACAGCTTTTTCAGTTAGGTTTCTAGATTTTCAGACACAGTTTGTCATGTGAGGCCAGAATTCATTCATAGAATGGTGTATTTTTCTGAATAGGTTTTCTGGCTTATTCCTTCACAACTGTTCCTTGGCTTAAACTGACTGATGGGGAACGTCCAAGGCAATTACGGTCGTGTGAAGAGGAAGGGCAGCCTGTAGCAGGGGAGGCCCAACTATTCAGGCAATTCTGCTCCTCTTGGCACAGTAAGAAACCTACAAAGATTAAAAATCTTTCAATACCTGGGCCTCTCCTGGCTCTGAATACATGTTGCTGAAAATTTCCCAGTGCAGTTGGTACTGTAAGTGACTCATGCAGCCTAGGGTTAAAATAGTGTTGGGATCTGAATATGTTATCAAACTCCGATGTTTAAATATTCATGAAGCTTTCTCCTGCCTAGGTCAGGACCTCCAACGCTGCCCAAAACGCACCTGCTAAAATGGCGCGGAGGTGAGCGTGATCCGAACAAGTTACTTGCCACGCTGCCCCAACTTTAACCCCCACAATCCTGTTCTTCTCGGCTGCGGGGGTGTTAAAATTGGGCCATGAGCATTTTTCTAGACCAGGAGAGAGAAGTTTATGGATTCGATCCTCATGGGAAGAAGGATCATCAGTGTAAAACTGTCATGCAGAGACTGAGGTGAAAGCTCAGGAGGATGTCTTTATGCAAGAGTTTGTTTGAGGGCGGAATGCTTTGCCTCAGGAATTGGCAGAGGCAGCAACAATTGCACCTTTTAAAGGCAAGTTTGATAAATATTTGAAGGAAAGGAAGATGGGGAGAGATTAGGGTAGTGAGATTAGCTTTGGACTGCTGTAGAAAATAAAAGTAATAAAAAGGGCAAAAGCAGGAACTAAGTGTCACAAAACATCTTTGAAAGTTCTCTATCTGAATGCACGTAGCATTCGTAACAAAATAGACGAGTTAATGGCACAAATAACTACATATGGGTATGATCTTGTGGCCATTACAGAAACATGGCTGCAGGGTGACAATGCCTGGGAATTAAACATACCAGGTTATTTAACGATCAGGAAGGACAGGCAGGAAGGAAGGGGAGGTGGGGTGGCTATGTTAATAAAGGAAGGAATCACTGTAATACAGAGAAATGATATTGGGTCAAAAGATCAGGATAATGAAACAGTTTGGGTGGAGGTAAGGAATAATAAGGGGAAAAAAACACTAGTGGGCGTAGTCTATAGGCCTCTGAACAGTGGCAACTCTGTTGGACGGAGTATCAATCAGGAAATAGTTGAGGCTTGTAATAAGGGAACATCTATAATTATGGGGGATTTTAACTATCATATTAATTGGACAAATCAAATTGGGCAGGGCTGCCTTGAGGATGAGTTCATTGAGTGTATTAGGGATGGGTTTCTTGAGCAGTATGTAACTGAACCGACCAGGGGGCAAGCAAACTTAGATCTGGTCCTGTGTAACGAGACAGGATTAATTAAAAATGTCCTAGTAAAGGATCCCCTTGGAATGAGTGACCATAACATGGTTGAATTCCATATTCAATTAGAGGGTGAGAAGGTTGGATCTCAAACAAGCGTGCTAAGCTTGAATAAATGAGACTATGAAGGTATGAGAGCGGAATTGAGTAGAGTGGATTGGGAAAATAGATTAAAGGGTAAGACGATACATGATCAGTGGTGTAGATTTAAGGAGTTATTTTACAACTTCCAAAAAATATATATTCCACTGAGAAGAAAAGGGTGTAAAAGAAAAGACAGCCATCCATGGCTAAGTAAAGAAATTAAGGATAGTATTCGACTAAAAACAAGGGCATATAAGGTAACCAAATCTAGTGGGAGGATAAAGGATTGGGAAAACTTTAAAAGACAGCAAAAAATAACAAAAAGATTAATTAAGAAAGGGAAGATAGATTATGAAAGTAAATGAGCAAAAAATATAAAAACAGATAGTAAGAGTTTTTATAGTTATATGAAAAGAAAAAGGGTGGCTAAAGTAAATGTTGGTCCCTTAGAGGATGAGACCGGGAAATTAATGGTGGGAAATATGGAGATGGCAAAAACACCGAATGAATATTTTATATCAGTCTTTACAGTAGAAGACACTAAGAATATCCCAACACTGGACAAACAGGGGGCAAAAGGGGGGGAGGCGCTAAACACGATCAAAATCACTAAGGAAGTGGTACTCGGTAAAATAATGGGACTCAAGGCGGATAAATCACCTGGACCTGATGGCTTACATCCTAGGGTCTTGAGGGAAGTGGCGGTAGGGATTGTGGATGCATTGGTAATAATTTTCCAAAACTCCCTGGACTCGGCAAAGGTCCCGGCAGACTGGAAAACTGCTAATGTAACACCCTTATTTAAAAAGGGCAGTAGACAGAAGGCTGGAAACTATAGACCGGTTAGCCTAACATCTGTGGTAGGTAAAATTTTGGAGTCCATTATTAAGGAGACAGTAACAGGACATTTGGATAATCATAATTTAATAGGACAAAATCAGCATGGTTTTATGAAAGGGAAGTCATGTTTGACAAATTTGCTGGAGTTCTTTGAGGAAGTAACATATAGGGTGGATAAAGGGGAACCAGTGGACGTAGTGTATTTAGACTTCCAAAAGGCATTTGACAAGGTGCCACTCAAAAGATTATTGCTTAAGATAAAAAATCACAGGATTGGGGGTAATATTCTGGCATGGATAGAGGATTGGCTATCTAACAGAAGGCAGAGTGTTGGGATAAATGGTTCATTCTCAGACTGGCAATCAGTAACTAGTGGTGTTCCGCAGGGGTCAGTGCTGGGTCCCCAACTCTTTACAATCTATATTAACGATTTGGAGGAGGGGACCGAGTGTAACATATCAAAGTTTGCAGATGATACTAAGATGGGAGGGAAAGTAGTGAGTGAGGAGGACATAAAAAACCTGCAAGGGGACATAGACAGGCTAAGTAAGTGGGCAGAGATTTGGCAGATGGAATACAATACTGGAAAGTGTGAGGTTATGCACTTTGGCAGGAAAAATCGTAGAGCAAGTTATTATCTTAATGGCAAGAAACTGGAAAGTACTGAAGTACAAAGGGATCTGGGGATCCTGGTGCACGAAACTCAAAAGGTTAGTATGCAGGTGCAGCAAGTGATTAAGAAGGCCAATGGAACGTTGGCTTTCATTGCTAGGGGGATAGCATATAAAAATAGGGAGGTATTGCTTCAGTTGTACAAGGTATTGGTGAGACCGCACCTGGAATACTGCGTACAGTTTTGGTGTCCATACTTAAAAAGGACATACTTGCTCTCGGGTCAGTACAAAGAAGGTTCACTCGGTTAATCCCGGGGATGAGGGGATGGACATATGAGGAGAGGTTGAGTAGATTGGGACTCTACTCATTGGAGTTCAGAAGAATGAGAGGCGATCTTATTGAAACATATAAGATTGTGAAGCGGTTGGATCGGGTGGATGCGGGGAAGATGTTCCCGATGATGGGGGAAACTAGAACTAGGGGGCATAGTCTTAGAATAAGGGGCTGCTCTTTCAAAACTGAGATGAGGAGGAACTACTTCACTCAGAGGGTGGTAGGTCCATGGAATATGCTGCCCCAAAAAGCTGTAGAAGCTACATCATTACATAAATTTAAAACAGAAATAGACAGTTTCCTAGAAGTAAAGGGAATTAAGGGTTACGGGGAGCGGGCAGGAATTTGGACATGAGTCAAAGTTCGGATCGGTCCTGGCCCTGTGGGTAGCGGAGCGGGCCCAGGGGCCGTGTAGCCTGATCCTGCTCCTATTTCGTGTGTCTAATTCTGTTAGATTCAGGAGATGGTTCTGTGATAGTGGATTGGTGGTTAGGATCAGATCAGCCATGATCTTATTGAATGGCGGAGCAGGCTCGAGGGGCCGATTGGCCTACTCCTGCTCCTATTTCTTATGTTATTATGTAAAATATCAGGCATGGAACTATAGGGTGGGTGGTGGGCCAGCTGGGCGAACGGAGTCACAGGAGCAGCAGCAGGAGGTTTGGGCGGTTTTACACCCCTCCAGCAGACTGAGACAACTGGTGGGCTGCCGGCAGTTGAAGATCGGGCCCCAGAGGCCGCCCACTGGTGCTCAGGTAAGTGGTGAGGTGGAGGGGGTTCTGCAGGGTCTCACAGTTTGGAAAGGAGGTTGTGGGGGTGCGGGGAGAAGCCCGGGGCAGCAGAGGACACTGTAGTGATCACATTATTTCACTGATGCCTTGCAGCATCTGATTTATTTTATGGTTTACAGAGGCGTGGAGTTTCCGTATGATTTACACTCAGACAGCAGTGCAATCAGGGTGGAATCGAATGAAGTAGCGCTAAAGGTTACGGAATTTTAAACATCAGTGAGCTACGCTCATAAGCGCTTCACCCCGGAGGATGGTGAACTTTTACACTAGGGTGACCATATTTTCTAACCCGAATCCGGGGACACACAGGGTGGGAGCACAGCAAAGTTCCCAGGATGGAAAATGTAGGTTGCGCAGCGTAGCGCGCCAGAAATCTTTAGCTGCCTATATTTTAAACAATTGCACAGATACATGACAAATGCAAAACAAATGTGCATGTAATTACCGGGGATGTGATGTCACACTATTGAAGCGCATTCAGACGCCGTTTATAGATAATACAAGAACACTCTTCAGGAACGTTGGTGTTTCGAACCCACTGTCCAGACGACCTATTCTGAAAAATCTCTTTCTTCACATCACTGCCCAAGACATTTATTGCCCAAGTGGATTACCCTGGCACAGATTTGTGAGGAGGGGGAATCACTCTGGCACAGTGAGGGGAAAGGGCCCTCCTGGCATACACAGCCTGGGGAAGAGGGGGGTCGTCCTGGCAAAGAGACAGTTGAGGGCAGGGGTTACCGTGCTGCTTGCCTATGGAATTATTAGAATGTAAATGGTGTGCAGCAGTTTTATCCTCACGTATAAAGACAGCCCCACCTAGATACACAGACACACAGAGCCACGGCTAGCCTTAGACTGGCACTGTTCTGGTAGGACATGGTGAGACTGAGGTATAGCGCCCCGTCTGTCGAGTTACAGAGGCAGACAATAAAACCCTTCCACTCCGCCCATTAACACACCCTCAGTGTTCCCTGTCCTCGAGCTCCGTCTCACACTGCCAACAACGCCGTCACCCCCCCCGCGTAAACACAGCCGTCCCATTGGCCAGCACTCATCCCCCACTCTGTCCTTTCATTGGTCCAAACTGAAGCCAATCCGGTCAAAGCAGTTCAGCAGACAACAAATGGCGATCCACCCTTTCATTGGTCCGTCGCTGCCAATGGGTAGAGAATCTGTCAGTTAGCAGTGGGCCCTGTTGATTGGCCCGTCTCTGAGTCCGAGTGCGGGTGCTGATTTACGCGAGCTGCAATTAGGATGAATGGAACTTATTCAAATAAAATGGCAGCTCGGGTATTCGGGGATGAGTTTTGTGAACCCGGGACTCTTCTGGGGACATTGTTTGCCCGGGGACATAGTCCCTCATCCGGGGAAATAGTCCCTCATCCGGGGAATGTTCCCGGAAAACAGGGCCGTATGGTCACCCTATTTTAGGCTGGTTCAAAAGTCAATTCGCCCGAAGCAGTCCCGCCCACCAAACTGGCCAGGCCCCCAGGTTGGAATGGCGGGTTTCCGCCGATTTCTCCTGTTCAGGGATATTCCTCACATTGTGCCCAGACTCTCTGGCGCACAGACTCCCATGACCACATGAATCCGGCGTTAATCCTCTGTACCTACCATGATCAGCAGTCAATCGAAGCCTGACCCAGGTCTGTTTCTCCTGCTGTTGCTGCAGTTTCTTTCAATTGTTTTAAATTACTTTAAATTAGCCGCACGTCAGTCAATTACAGCAGAGCAGGACAAACAATTGGCTGCTGATCACAGGTCTTAGGTACCAAGGGCAGAGTAAAGCAGCCAATTTAAACCCATTCGAAAGTAAGACCAAGTGCATTAAATCAGTCAGTTGAAGAAGGGCTAATTTCCTGGCAGTCCCACTCCACTTTGTGCTGTTAGAGAATGCTCTGTTCTGTTATGTTCATAAATAAATAGATGTTTTTATTATGAACAGCTAGCTTGTGCTAGTCATTTATTCAGCCATGTTGACTTGTATACAGTAGCCATGTTGACTCTCTCGACCAGTGCCGCGCGTTAAACAAGACCACCCATATAGATGTAGCCCACCAATAAAACATACAGCTACACCTAGTGTGCCATTCTAGAATGACATGTTACTGCATATCATTACATCCCCCTTCCTTTGAGGTTAAACAAAATCAATATCCAATCAACATTCAAGAAAAACGATAAAGATGATATCAGTAACACTTTTGTTAGTGCTCTATAAACCTTCGAATGAACTTGTTTTTTTTTACATAACGACACAAACAATTTAAAAAAAATCTTCACAACAGTCAACACATCTTTAATGCTTTACTTTATGAACTCTAAGCTTTTCATTCTTTTATTATAGTTTTCTTTGTACTCAAAGATTAAGTCTATCAGGCTTTTTTACTTCACGTGTGGATCTTCTCAGCACAGGTAAGTCTGATGTGTTTGCATGAGAGCCTGTATGTGTGTTTGTGTTAGATTGTTCTGGTGGTGAGTGACAAGATTCAGTTGCAGCATTGTCATCGATTTGCTCTTGGATATTTTCTTGTGTTTTCAGGAGGGAACGGCGGTTCCTCCTGAGAATCTGTCCTTCCTCAGTTCTAACAGTGTATGACCTTGGTCCTACTTCCTCAAGAACTGTAGCTTTCCTGTTCCATGCATTTGGATCCTCAATCCTGACAACATCATCCCTTGTCAATGGTTTCATAGTTTTGGATGACTTGTCATAGTGTGATTTCTGTTTCAGCTTTAACAGTTGAAGTCTCTGTCTCAGTTCCTTACTCTGCTTTTCTTTTGCACAGCAGGGTAGCGTGGTGCGCAACTTGCAACCCATTAGGAGTTCAGCAGGTGAAGAACCACAGTCTAAAGGGGAGGCTCGGTAGCTCAGCAGGGCGAGATAAGGATCAGACTTTCTTTCTGTTGCTTTGTTCAGTAGCTGTTTGAGAACTTGAACACCTTTCTCTGCCTTACCATTCGACTGAGCATACAGAGGACTGGATGTGATGTGCTGAAAGTCAATGGCCTAGAAATTCAGTATAGCCACTTTTGGGGCGATAAAGTCGGGCGGCCGCTAAAGTTTGCACCCGGCGCAAAGTCGCGCCCCCTTTGCCGATATTCAGTCGCAAAGCCCCAAGAGGTTGCTGCTGCGCTAAAACAGGCGATGCATGACTATCTTTAGGTGCTAAGCCGGCGGTGCTGAGCGATACCCCCGAGGCAAGGCGCAGCGCCGGTGCGGCGAGTTGCTGATTGATGGCAGACACTCTGGTGCCGGTCAGCTCTTAAAGGGGGAGGGTGGATTTGTTTGCCTGCCATGCCCTGGGAGGCAGTGCAGACAAGATCAGGGATTCACACTGTACAAGCTATTCGACCATGGGAGGCAGTGCAGTCAAGATCAGGGCTTCACACTGTACAAGCTATTCGACCATGGGAGGCAGTGCAGACAAGATCAGGGCTTCACACTGTCAGGGCCAGTCCACCATGGGAGGCATTGCAGACAAGATCAGGGCTTCACACTGTACTTAGAGGCCGTCCTTTCTCTTGCAGGCCAAGGTGGCGCACAACCGGCGGAAATGAACTGAGACTGGGGGAGGCCATCCTGACGTCAAAGAGCTCTCCAACCTCGACCAGCGTGTGGAGCGCATTATGGCAGGCCGGCTGATTGGTCCCGTCGCCAGTGGAGATGCCGACCCTGTTCTGGGCACCAATGGTAAGGGCATCACCTTTTTGACCTCTCTGGTTACACTTGCACCTCAGATCTGCATCCATTGCCACTGTCCGACCAATGCAGTGAATGGCACCACTCATGCCTCCCTCGCTGCCGCCCTGTCCTCACTCTAAAGCTACTCTTGTGCCTTCCTGCTTTCAGATGGTGAATCGCCAGGTGAGGAGGCGGACCCTCAAGCTGCCACTGTCAGCGCTTCGGAATACGAGGAGGAGGAAGAGGAAGCCGGCCCATCAGTGCCACCCTCAGCCGCGCCAGCCCATGGCGATGTAGGGGACACGTCTTCCCTGGAGGGGAGCCGGGGGGAAGGGTCGGAGGAGAGTGAAGCTCCGGGTCCCAGCGGCCTGCAGCAACGCGGGAGGGGTGGGGAAGCTTGGCGGACTTCTCCCCAGAGGGTGAGTGCGGCCTCCAGTCCTGCGACGGTGAGCGCAGAGGAGGTGCGGCTCCTGGAGGAAATGGCCGTCCAGGCTGAGCGCAGGCACAATGAGCTCATGGCTGCAGTGGCAAGGATGCCTGACTCCATTGAGTCTTTGTCACGGAGTGTGCAGCAATTTGGAGCAGCACAGGCCAGGAGTCTGGATCAATTCAGTGCAGCACAGGCCAGGAGTCTACAGGACTTCGCGGCAGCACAGGCGGCGTCGAGCCAAGTGCTCAATCGTGCCGTCCATTCACTGGCTGTTGTCATGCGGACACAGGCCAGGGCCACACGGGCACTAGCTGCTGCCACCCTCACTGGATCAGCCAGGCATCACCAGGGCACTCGCCGTGCAGCAGCAGCCCAGCAGTCTGTTCTTCAGCTGTTTGCTGCGCATGCTGCAGTGCTGGCCTGTGCGAGTGCCAATGTCTCAGGTGACCAGCGAGCACCTGCGATCTGCCAGGTTGGCACCATTCCTGCAGCCGACACTGCCACTCCGCCATTGCAGCTGCCACGAGCCGCTGGACAGACTGCTGCTGCCCAGCCAGAGTTGGAGCAGTCAGCAGCCGGCCACTCCAAGGCCAGAGCTGGTGCAGGCCGACCCCCAAGGGCATCTGCCTTCTCGCCATCTGCCCCTCAGCAGCCTTCCCCCAGCCTTGCTGCAGCCACTGGGCTCCCATTGAGGAGGAGCTGCAGGGCGGGCAGGGGACAGGCAAGGATGCGAAAGGCATCGCCCTCGCAGGGCAAAAAGTAGAAGGTATGCACAAGTGCCTGGTGCTTTTTGTAAGGCCGAGATTGGTGTAGTTGTGTTTTTGTAAGGCCGAGACTGGTGTCTTTCTTTCTTTTTGTAAGTCCGAGACTGGTGTAGTTGTGTTTTTGTAAGGCCGAGACTGGTGTCTTTCTTTCTTTTTGTAAGGCCCAAACTCGTAGTTTTGTGTTTTTGGAGGGGGCTTCTCCACATGAGGATGTAATGTGGGAAGGGCAGAGGTTATCAATAAATTATTGTTGTTAAATTGCACTGTGCATGGTTTTTTGGTTAAGTCCTGCTTGCCCTGCTCGGCTGAGGGCTTGTGGAGTGGCTACATTCATCTGCTGACATTGGCACAAGCCATTCCCTGAGAGGGGGCCTAGAACCGACGTTCAATAAGCCGGCGACGGGCGGCCCTAGCACTTTCTGCCTCCCTCCTGTGCTGCTCCTCCTCCTCCTCCTCCTCCTCCTCCTCCTCCTCCTCCTCAGGTGGTCCTCCAATCTCTGGTGGCAGTGGCTGAGTCCTGCGGATAGCCAGGTTGTGCAGCATGCAGTAAACGACCACGAAATGGGAGACTCGCTCCGGCGAATATTGTAGGGCTCCACCGGAACGATCCAGACAGCGGAACCGTTGCTTCAGGACGCCGATTGTTTGTTCGATGATGTTCCTGGTCGCTTGATGGCTATCGTTGTATCCCTCTTCAGCAGGGGTGCTGGGCGCACGGAGCGGGGTCATCAGCCAGGTACACAAAGGATAGCCTTTGTCCCCGAGAAGCCGTCCTCGTGGGTGAGGCTGGGCCTGGAACATGTCTGCCACAGAAGTCTGTCGCAGGATGAAGGCATCGTGGCTGCTGCCTGGAAAGCGGGCATTGACAGCTAGGATGAGCTGCCTGTGGTCACACACCAGCTGGACATTCAGCGAATGGTAGCCCTTCCGGTTGCGGTAATCCTCGGCATTCTCCACAGGTGCCCGCAAAACCACATGCATGCAGTCAATGGCGCCCTGCACCATGGGGAAGCCCGCGAATGCTGCAAAGCCCATTGCACGCTGTTGCTGCTTGGCAAGGGCCATGGAGAAGGAGATGAACTGACGTCTCCTTGTGAAAAGGGCATTGGTCACCTGGCGGATTCAGCAATGCACGGCGAACTGGGAGATGTTGGCAATGTCCCCAGCAGCGGATTGGAAGGAGCCGGTGGCATAGAAGTTGAGAGCCACCGTCACCTTCACTGCCACCGACAGAGACGTCCTGCTCCTCAGCTGTGGCTGCAGATCACCGCCAAGCAGGTGGCAGATCTCTGTGACCACCTACCTTCGGAATCGCAGCCTCCGAACACACTGCTCGTCAGACATGTTGAGATAGGAGAACTGCTGGCGGTATACCCTGGGTGGGTAAGGCCTCCTTTCCCGATGCCTGTTGCCCCCTCTCCGTCTAGCCAGGGCTGCCACTCTCTCACGGCGTCTGTGAGCCCTTTGGATGTAATTGAGAAAGCCAGCATTTACACCAATTGCAGCCTCCATAATATGCTGGCAAACAATGAGATGTCAATGAAGGCAAAGACAAGTGGAAAGCTGTGGCCTGAAGCCACAAGTACCTGTCCGAGTGTTGGGCCAAAGCAGAAAGCTCTCTACCTTGGTCTCTCTGCAAAGATCCGTCTCTCAAGGAGTGCTGCGAAATGGCAGCCTTTCCTAGTGCAGGAGGAGTGCCCTTTAATTTGCGCCCCCCGCGCCCCGCATCAACTGAGCACCGTTCCACCCTAACAGTCGCTAGGGGCGCCAGGCACACAATGGGGCATCGCGACTGAATTTCCGGTTTGGGGCGCACAAAGGGCGTTGCACGAGGAAATGACGTCATGATCTGCGCGCGCAGCTGAGCGCGCGCAAAGACTTTGCGCCGCCGCTAAATCTTGAGTGAAGTTGGGGCGAGGCGCAGATCGCGCTGTGCCCGGCCGCTAGCCACCTAGCGCCTGACATCTACTCCTCCTAAGGCGCTACCGGCTGGCGCAACCAACTGAATTTCTAGGCCATAATGTGCTGCAAACTGTTGCCACTCCTTACAGTTGAAGCACGGGCCAATGCCGCTAACAGCAATCCTGGGAATCCCATGTCTGGCAAAAATGGATTTAACATGCATTATGATACTGCTTGCTGATGTGCTTAAGAGCAGCGCCATCTCAGGATAGTTGGAATAATAGTCAATCACTAATAGATAGTCTTTACCATTCAAATGAAAAAGGTCCATACCAACCTTTTGCCATGGTGCTGTTGGTAAGTCAGCTACTATCATTGGTTCCTTTGCTTGTTTGTTTTGGTGTTCTGACATGTCTCACATTTGTCTATCATGTTCTCAATGTCCTTATTTATGCCAGGCCAATAAACAGTGTCTCTTGCTCTCCTTTTGCATTTTTCAATTCCGAGGTGTCCCTCATGAATCCTTTTGAGCATGTCTCGACGTAGAGCCTGTGGAATGACTATTCTGTTCTGTCTTAGTAATAGTCCACTTGCGACACTCAACTCTGACCTGATGTGATAGTACTTTAGAAAGGAACCTTTTGGCCATCCATGATGAATGTTCTCTTTTACTGTTTGTAACACTGTGGCCTATAAATTCGGTGACGCCCCGCCAGCACGTTTGCGCCGGAAATTTAGCGCCCGCCGCCGAGCCAGTTGTGCCCGCCCCAAATTCACTTTCAGCGCCCCAAAGCGGAAGCGGGCGCTGGTACAGGGTGTGCCCGCCCCGCTTGGGGCGCTGAAAGTGAATTTCAGCGCTGCCGGTCCCGCTGCGCCACCCGATGCGGAGCGGCAGGCTGCTGTACTGCAGGCCTCCCCCTTCTCTTAAGGGGGAGGTGCCTGCAACGGCCGGAGCCCCGTTGAAAGTGCCGGCAAAAGAGCCCGGCACAACGGCGAAGTGCCGGGCTCCACGGAAACCAGCCGGCAATGCTGCGGGGGGGGGGGGGGTGGAGGAGGCCGGGGAAGGAGGTGCGGGCAGGCTGCCGCCGAAAAAGCGGCCGGCCGCACCTCCGCTTTAAATAGCGCCTCTAAGGCTGCAGCACGGCCAGGTTTTCAAAACGTTGTTAGCGGCCGCCAGGGAAGAGGCGGCCGCTACTGAAGATGGGGATCGGCGTGGTTTCGGGCAGTACCGGGGCGCTGCGCACACCGATGACGTCATCAGTGCCGGCGCAGCGCTACCGGCTTATGCCGATTTAAAGGCCCACCTAATTTCAGCGGCGACGCAACTTCCGGCGCAACCCACACTTGCGCCCCTAAATGGGCGCAAACCCAAGGGAATTTCTAGGCCTGTATCTTTTACTGTTTCTTCTGTTATTTGCTTTGATTTTGTGTCTGACACGGGCAGCGCAGCAGTGACCATACTCACATGAACATCCACGTCTTCCTCAGTAGAGCTCACATGACTCATTGTGGGTGCTCGGGATAGTGCATCTGCTAACACTATGTGTTTGCCTGGTGTGTAGGTCAGTTCAAAGTCATATCTTTGCAGCTTCATCATGAGTCGTTGAATCCTTGGAGACATCTCATTTGTAGTGTATGTACCTTTAAGAGAGAACTACTTTTACAGCTCCTGTATACTGTAGTACCGGCAGTGACCACACCTGTATATAAGCCTTGCGCATGCCTCTGTACCCCCAGTCTTGAGACTACCCTACTCCAGTAAATACCTGTTGATTGTTAAGTTACAGCATCCGTGTGGTTATTGAAAAACATCATACTCTCAGAATCACGGATCTAACAGTGGCGATGAGTGTCGATTCGAATCTACCTGCAACTCTGCATTTCCCTTCGAGGATTCGCTCCGGGAGGGCGGTGGAAGAAAGTCGAGGCCAGAAACACGGGCGTCGACCACGAGCAACCGCCCAGTCATCCGGCAGAGAGTGAACATCGCAGGGGAGGCTGTGGAGAGCCGGGCTTGGTTCCCCAGCCACGACGATCAGCAATAGACTGACGACAGGTACAGCGCAGACCATTCCCGGGCAGCGGCGGCTGGAGCCGACTGACGGCGGAGAGGAAGCCGAGCTGCATCGATGGGGTAAGACAGAGGGTGAAGCGCACAGGGTGCAGCCGGGGGTTGAAAACCGAGCGGCGCCGAGGAAAAACAAAATGGAGAGAGAGAGGGTAAAGCAACAGCCGGGTTCAGGACCAAGCGGCGGAAACAGGAAAGGTGCACAAAAAAAAAAAAAGAACGTGCAGAGCACAGCCAGGGCTCAAGGGATGAACCGTGTCTGCGGGGAGAAGAAGGGAGAGCGCGGGAGACGCCATTGAGCCGCGGAGAAGAAGGAAGAGCGCGGGAGACACCATTTTTAGAAGCCGCAGCAGAGAAGAAGGGCGAGCGCGGGAAGGAAGGAAAGCGCGGGAGACGCCATTTTGTGCCAGCAGAGAAGAAGGGGAAGCACGGGAGATGCCATTTTTGACAGTTAAATCACACCCAGGGATGCAGAAGAGTGGCAGTATCTCTACGTTCGACAATGAAGTCAAAGATTGGGCGACATATGTGGAACATATTGAGGTGTGCTGCAGGGCGAATGAAGTGCCAGATGCTAGGAAAGCACTGGTTTTGTTAAATTCCATGGGTGCAAAAACTTATGGGTTACTGCGAAACCTAATAACCCCAGAGAAGCCTGTGAACAAGAATTTCGAAAGCATAGTAGAAATCCTACAGGACCACTTAAACCCCACACCGCTGCTGATAGCAGAACGATTTAAGTTCCATAAAAGGAACCAAAACAAAGATGAAAGCAATGCTGAGTACCTAACGGAACTGCGCAAGCTATCGAAACACTGCCAGTTTGGAGCGGGACTAGCAGATACGTTAAGGGACAAGTTTGAGTGTGGGCTGCAAAGTGAAGGAACCCAGAAACGGCTTCTATCAGAAAAGGATCTTAGGCTGGACAAGGCTTTCAGTATGGCAGTATCACATGAAGCAGCCGCAAGGGGCGCTGCAGAGATACAACGGAGACCGCAAGAATATGGCACCAATGAAATGTCCTATGGAACAGGGAAGTGCTATCACTGCGGCAGAACAACACATGACCAGAAGGATTGTTGGTTCAAGGACCAAGTGTGCAGACAGTGTGGAAAAACAGGACACATAGCAAGAGTCTGTAGGTCTGGGAAGAAAACCAACAGTAAGAAATCTCCACAGGAGAAGTACAAAATGGTACACAAGTTGATGGACAGTAGTTCAGACGAACAGAAAAGTGACACAGACTCCGGAAGCCAGGAGCTGGGTTGTCTGAAACTACATAAGGTAACCAAAATGGAGGATCACCAGACTATCTGGGTTACACTCAAGATAGATGGAGTCCAAGTGAAAATGGAATTGGACACAGGATCAGCCCTAACAGTCATAAACCAAAGGGACTACAAGCGGCTGTTTTCACATATACCCCTGAAAACTACAGAGATTGTCTTGAAGACGTACACGGGGCAAAAAGTCTACCCCAAAGGCAAAATAAGGGTGAAAGTGATATATAAAGGCCAGGAAATACCTAAAATGGACATATATGTATTGCCAGAAGGAGGACCACCACTGCTAGGACGTGAATGGATCCGGAAGATACAATTAGATTGGCATTCCATACAGGCACTGAAGGTTGAGGCCAAAAAGGATGATGACGTCACACCTGGACGACTGTCAAAAATGCTAACTGATGCACAAGAGGTGTTCCAGGAGGGACTCAGAACACTAAAAGGCATAACAGCAATGATTAAAATAGAGGAAAATGCAAGCCCAAAGTTTCCTAAGGCCAGACCAGTGCCTTATGCGATCAGACCAGCTGTCGAAGCAGAGCTGGAAGGGTTGGAATGTTCAGGACTACTGTCAAAAGTAGACTGGAGCGAGTGGGCTACACCCATTGTTCCTGTAATGAAGAGGTCGTTGAGTAATACGCCTGGGGAACCAAAGAAGGTCTGCATCTGTGGGGATTTTAAGGTGACAGTGAACCCAATCCTTCACACAGTACAATATCCGCTTCCACGAATTGAGGAAATTTCGCCTCGCTATCTGGAGGTAAACACTTCACCAAAATTGATCTAGCCCAGGCGTACTTGCAAATGGAGGTGGAAGAAGCCTCGAAACAATACCTTACGATTAACATTCATAAAGGTCTTTATCAATACAACCAGCTGGTGTTCGGGGTAGCATCGGCTCCGGCTATTTGGCAAAGGACGATGGATCAAGTCCTGCAAGGGATTCCAGGGACCCACTGTTATTTGGACGACATCCTGGTCACAGGCGAAAATGACAGTGATCACCTCACCAACTTGGAGAAGGTGCTCACCAGATTAAAGGAATATGGGCTACGAGCTAATCAAATCAAATCAAATCAAATCAACTTTTATTGTCATTGTTAGTGCACAAGTGCAGTACAACGAAATGTAGGCTTGCGGCTCCCGAGAGTGTACATTTAGCTTAAGACATTTAAACATTCAACATACATTTGGCTTGTAATACATTAACATAAACATAACCATAATAAAGTGCATTGGCAGATGTGCGGCTTTAGAGTTTATATGTGGAGTTCAGTAGGATGACAGCCCTGGGAAAGAAGCTGTTCCTAAACCTGGTCTTACGGGTGCGAATGCATCTGTAGCATCTCCCAGATGGCAAGAGGGCGAACAGACTGTGGCTGGGGTGGGTAGGGTCTTTGATGATGGACCGTGACCTCCGTAAACAGCTTTTCTGGTTTATGTGCTCCATGGTTGGTAGCCGGGTGCCGGTAATGCGTAGGCCACAAGTGCGAGTTTTTCCAGAAGCAGATCTCATATTGTGGCCATGTCATCAATGAAGAGGGGTTACATAAGTCCCCTGAAAAGATTGAGGCAGTAGTCAAGGCTCCAGCACCGGAAAATGTGTCACAACTGAGGTCGTTCCTTGGGCTGGTAAACTACTACCATAAGTTCTTACCAAATGTGTCCACGGTATTCCACCCACTGAACCCCCTACTGCAAACAGGGGTACCATGGAAGTGGAATGACGAACGTAGACGAGCTTTCCAGAAGTGTAAAGAATTGATCACATCAAAAGAGGTGTTGGCCCATTTCAACCCAGCACTACCAATTCGTTTGGCATGTGATGCATCACCCTATGGTATTGGAGCGGTGCTGTCGCACAAATTCCCAGATGGGTTGGAGAGGCCAGTAGCCTTTGCATCTCGGTCACTAACCTCAGCCGAGCGCAATTACACCCAGATTGACAGGGAGGCCCTCAGCCTAGTATGGGAAGTAAAAAAATTCAACCACTATCTGCATGGGCAGAAGTTCACCTTGCTGACTGACCACCAACCACTTGTCTCCATCTTTAATCCTAAGAAGGGCGTTCCAGTGATGACTGCACAACGGTTACAAAGATGGTCCCTGTTTCTAGGGGCGAATCAATATGAAATAGAATATAAAGGCACAAAACAGCATGGAAACGCTGATGGGCTATCGCGCCTGCCACTGCCTACTGTGGAGGAAGCACCAGCAGTGGACCCTATCGAGATATTTTATTCGTCGATAATTGAACGATTGCCAGTAACAAACGCGGATATAGAGAAGGAGACCCGCAATGATCCGATGCTGTCTCGGGTATATGATTTGACGGTGAGGGGATGGCCAACACATGGCGACTCATTGTTGCCAGCATTCTCATCCAGAAGAGAACAGCTGTCAGTATGCCAGGGGACAGTGATGTGTGGATCCAGAGTGGTGATTCCACCCAAGTTAAGGGAGAGAGTGCTAAATGAGCTACATGAAGGTCATCTGGGGGGAGTGAAAATGAAAAGCCTTGCTAGGGCTTATGTGTGGTGGCCGGGAATCGATCAACAAATTGAAGACCTAACCAAGAGCTGCTCAGGATGCCAGAAGGTCCAAAATGCACCACCACATGCCCCTCTACACCCATGGGAGTGGCCCTCCTCTCCATGGCAACGGGTGCACATTGATTTCGCTGGTCCGTTCATGGACTCAATGTTCTTAATAGCAGTGGATGCTCATTCAAAGTGGCCTGAGGTGATAAAAATGTCCTCAACCACTACAGAGAAAACGATTGCAGTCCTACGGACCATATTTGCCAGAAACGGCTTGCCAGAGCAGATTTGCTCTGATAATGGACCACAGTTTGTATCCGAAGAGTTTCGAAAATTTATGAGAAGGAATGGGGTAAGGCATTACACATCCGCCCCGTATCATCCAGCCACAAATGGATTGGCTGAGAGGTTCGTACAAACCTTTAAGAAGGCGATAAAGGCCATGTGCGACGATGAAATTCCACTACAGCATAAGGTGGACAATTTCTTATTAGCCTACTGAAACGCGACACATGCAGTTACCAACCAGACCCCGACCATGATGTTCTTTAACCGAAGGTTGAGATCTCGTCTGGACTTGCTCAGGCCAAATGTGCGAAGAAATGTTGAGGATAAACAATTCCATCACATCAATGAGAAGCCAACAAGGAGCTTCAATGTAGGACAACCAGTCTTGGCCCATGAATACCGAACAGAGAAATGGCAACCCGGAACAATATGCACAAGGCAGGGGCCATTAATGTACACAGTAGATGTCGGGGAGAACATTGTGAGACGCCACGTCAATCAGATCTTAGCGTCACAGGAACGAGTCAACCCCATGTCCCGAGTACCTGGGGATGAACCCGACATACCGGCAGCATCTACCTCAGAACCAGTAGCAGTGGAGACCGACGAAAAGGGGCCAGAATCGCCTCCGCACCAAGAACAAGAACCTCAGGAAAGGCGCTATCCCGAAAGGATCAGGAAGCCGCCCAAAAGACTGAATCTATAAATGGACTATTGTTGTTTAATGTACATGTTAAAGTGTTCATTGTTATTTGAATATTATGGGTACTACTAATTTAAAAGGGGAGGAATTGTAGTGTATGTACCTTTAAGTGAGAACTACTTTTACAGCTCCTGTATACTGTAGTACCGGCAGTGACCACACCTGTATATAAGCCATGCGCATGCCTCTGTACCCCCAGTCTTGAGACTACCCTACTCCAGTAAATACCTGTTGATTGTTAAGTTACAGCATCCGTGTGGTTATTGAAAAACATCATACTCTCAGAATCATGGATCTAACATCATTCAGGTTTTTTTTTACGATGGCAACCAGTGGGCAGTAGTCTGTCTCAACTGTGAAGGTGGAACGTCCATATATGTAGCCATGGAACTTTTCTAGTCCAACTACCAAGCTTAGACATTCCTTTTCAATCTAGACGTATCGACACTCAGAATCAGTCATAGACCTGGAGGCATAGCCAACAGGCTTTCAATCTTCACCCTCTGCTTGTAGCAAGACCGCGCCTAGGCCAATTTTTGATGCATCCGTTGACACATTGATTCTCTTTGTTGGGTCAAAGAAGGTGAGTACAGGTGTGGTTGTCAGCACTGTTTTGAGGTTCATCCACTCTTGTTCATGTCTTTCTGTCCATGCGAACTCAGTTGTTTTATATAGCAGGTCTCGCAGACAGGCTGTCTTGGCTGACAAGTTAGGAATGAACTTTCCAATGAAGATAATCATCCCCATGATGCATAGCACTCCTTTTTTGTCAGTGGGTCGGGGCATGTTGTGTATGGCGTTTACTTTTTCCATATCTGACTCTGTTCCTTTACCAGATCGATTATCTCCTAGGAAAGTGACTTCCTGGATGCCAAACTGACACTTGGCTTTGTTGAGCTTCAGTCCATTCCGGCGTATGCTTTGTAGCACTTTAGTCAGTCTCTCATTGTGTTCTTTCAGTGTGGAGCCCCAGATGATGATGTCATTAACATAGACCCGAACATCTTCCAGACCTTCAATTATGTGTTCCATCGCTCTATGAAAGATTTCAGATGCAGATATTATCCCGAAAGGCATTCTGAGGAAACAATACCTGCCAAATGGTGTGTTGAAGGTACAGTATTTGTTGCTCTCTTCATCCAGTTTTAGTTGCCAAAATCCTTGTGAGGCATCGAGCTTTGTGAAATATCTGGCACCTGACATTTCACTGGTGATTTCTTCTCGCTTGGGAATCTGGTAGTGTTCAGTGTTCACGTTTTATGTTTGCATTTAAGTCCTTTGGATCCATGCATACTCTTAGATCATTGTTCTTTTTCTTTACACATACCATGGAGTTAACCCAGTCTGTTCACACAGGGGTGCTGGAACTCTCAGTGGAGCATGTACTACTCGCTGAGCATTCTCCTTTAGCTGGATCTTGTAAGTGAATGGTAGAACTCCAAATCCTTTGAACACATCCTGGAAATTACTCACTACAGAATCCACTGAGTCATCTGGTCTGCTTATGGCACAGTTTATACGGTAGACTCTCTTGACCAATTCTAAGTCCTCACAAGCTTTGTCACCTAGTAGTGAATCAAGTCCTTCAGCCACAACAGAAAACATGAGATGTTGCACTTTGTCTTTGACTGTCACTTTAAGTCTGCATAAACCTAAGCTATCTATTTTCTGTCCATTATAGTTCTTCAGTAGTACTGACATTTTCTGTATTTTGGGCTTTTCTTTCATATTTTTAATGTCACTCAAACTGATTAAGTTTGCTTTTGCCCCAGTGTCTGGTTTCAATGTAACTAATGCTCCATTTACCTGCAGTGCCATCATCCATTTGTCCTCTTTTACTGCATTAACTTTATGTTCAGCATTGTCCATTCCTGAGGGCTGCACATTTTCTCTATCCTTTTCTATATTGTCACATGACACCATTCCTACAAAAAATGTCTCACTTAAATCAGTGTCCTCTTTGACTGCATTAACTTTATGTTCTTTCTTAGTTTTTACTTTTGAAAAGCATTGTTTGGCAAAGTGATTCTTTCCATTAAATTTTGTGCACATTTTCCCAAACGCTGGGCATTGTCTTGACTGGTGCTGGTAACCACAGCATTTACAATTGAAAGTTCCATCCTCTGATTGCTTTGCATTCCTGTTCTGCCCACGTTTCTTCCCCTTGCAGGACACAGCACCAACAGCTGCACTGTCACTCACTACAGTCGCCCCATTATTAATTTCACTGAAAGTCTTTGTGTGCTGCTGAGCTAGCTCACTGGCATGGCATATTTTCACAGCATCCTCCAATGTTAGTTCGGTTTCTCTCAACAGACGTTCCCTGACCTTTTTATCATGAACACCAAACACAGTCTGGTCATGAATCATGATGATTTCAGTTCAGAGAAATTACATGTCTGTGCTTTCAGTTTCAGATTGGTCACAAAGCGATCAAAAGTCTCATTTTGCTGCTGTGTCCGTGAACGGAATATGTACCTCTCATAGGCCTCGTTTTTTTGGGTAGAAAAATGTGTATCAAACTTCTTTAGCACATCGTCCATTTTTTCTCTGTCCACCTCTTGATCAAATAAAATGTACTAAATACCTCTATTGCCTGCGGGCCTGCAACCGTGAGCAGCAATGCTATTTTCCTTGCATCTGGTTTCGTACCAAACCCATTGCCGGCAATGTAGAGTTCGAATTGTTGTTTGAAAGTCCGCCAATTGCAGTCGACATTCCCCGTGAGTTTCAAACCCTCTGGTGGCTTCAAATTCTCCATGTCATGTTTTGCAATATTCAGCAGATATTACCACTCCTGGTACCATGTTATGTTCATAAATAAATTGACGTTTTTATTATGAACAGCTAGCTTGTGCTAGTCATTTATTCAGCCATGTTGACTTGTATACAGTAGCCATGTTGACTCTCTCGACCAGTGCCTCGTGTTAAACAAGACCACCCATATAGATGTAGCCCACTACTAAAACATACAGCTACACCTAGTGTACCATTCTAGAATGACATGTTCCACTCACAAATCCATCACCATCGACTAGACTTTGTTTGATTGTGCTGATTCATGGAAGGTTTTACAATCGGGCTTTTGCTAATGAGTTTGAGCGTAACTTCACCTGGGCAAAACTGGTGCACATCCAGTGCAGTCTGGGTGGATATTGCTGATAACACCCCTCACAGACAATCCACGACATGAAGTATAAATGCCTATGTAGGAAATAGCATTGGAAGATGCCCAGCTCAAAAAAGAAAGGCCAAGTCTAGATAATTTGAGAAGTTAGACCAGTTCTAATATTGGCCCACTGGTGGTGCCCTGTGCTTGCCTCTGTTGAAGTCCTTGTCAATCAGTGTCTGATGCACCAGTCTCCCCTGGAGCACTGGCTGCTGAGCCTCTGCTCAATGATCTGTTCTCTCCACTGCATTTTCCTGCAGTTCTGTTGCTCTTGCTCCTCATTCCAATGTCTCTTTTGAGGGTGAGATTGTAAAGCGACAACAACTTGCATTGATACAGTGCCTTTAATGTAGTAAAACATCCCAAGGCACTTCACAGGAGCATTACCAAACAATATTTGACACCGAGTCACATAAAAAGATATTAGGACAGGTGACCAAAAGCTTGGTCAAAGAGGTAGGTTTTAAAGGAGTAGAGAGAGGTAGAGTTGTTTAGGGAGAGAATTGCAGGGCGTAGCGCCTAGGCAACTGAAGGCACGGCCATCAATTGTTCAGCGATGAAAATCGGAGATGGGAAAGAGGCCAGAATTATAGGATTACAGATATCTCGGGGGGTTGTGGGGCTGTAGGAGATTAAAGAGATAGGAAGGGGCGAGGCCATGGAGGGATTTGAAAACAAGGATGAGAATTTTAATATTGAGGTATTTCTGGACCAGGAGCCAATGTAGGTTGGCGAGCACAGGGGTGATGGGTAAGCGGAACACAGTGCGAGTAGGATTCAAGCAGCAGAGTTTTGGATGTTTATTGGATATTAGGTTGATTTGTGGCAGTTGCTGGTCCCTAATTGAAAAAATGTGAGCAATTTTATTGGTTGCGGTTGTGGAGGTTGCTGGTTCACGTTTGGTAGCTATTCCTACCTGTGTTGTAGGATCAATTGGGAGAATCTGGCTGCAGGGTCAATTGGCAGTGGGTTCTCATCTTCTGGCTTTTAGTTTTCACCCTGCTCCTGTGGAACTACAATAGCTGGAGTGTGCAAACCATGGCACACGACAACCAGAGGGAACGTTTACAAATGGCAATGGGTGGTGGGAGAGCTGGGATTGCCAAAGTGTTGCCCGGCCCACCTGACCTGAATGTTTCTGACCTGCCTGTCGCAAGTGAGTGAGTGAGGAAAAAGAGGGGACCAAGGATGGAATGGGTTTTGAAAGAGAAACAATTGCAGAAAGTGTGCTGAGTTCATTGGGATAGGTAGAAGTGGAAGCAAGCAAAGACAGGACCGCATAGCTGGATGATTAAGGAGAGGTGGTCGAGGAGGATGGAGTGATTGTCTGTGTCCAACACCACTGAGGAGTCAAGGAAAACCAAGAGAAATAATGTACAACTCTTGCAGTCACAAGAGATCTTTGCTCAGAGGGGTATCAGTGCAGTGGGCAAGGCAGAGACAGGACTGAAAGGATTTAGACAGGGAGTGATGGGAGGATCATGTTGGAGCGGGGTAGCAACAACACATTCAAGGATCTTGGAGGGAAAGGAAGGATAGCAATAGGATGATAATTGGACAGGACAGAGGGGTCAAATGTGGGCTCTTTGAGGAAGTGGGTGTAGGCGAGAAAAATCTGGAAGGTAAAACAGAACTAATAGAGTCAGGTGCTACCCAGACCAATACTTTTATTATGAGTGCACACGGGAGAACTATCTCAGCTAGCCTTAGCTAGAGACATCGTTCTCAAAAGAAAATGTGAAAATACAGCATAGTTATACAGTTTATACAAGCGCCCTAGAGTATATCTTTAATTGGTGCTATTGAATTAATTTAAATTAATTAAAGGGTAAGTCATGTCAGGACAGCCCAGCCCCGTGTTATGCTCCACCTGCGCTATGTGGGAATTCAGGGACACAGCCAGTGTCCCTGACGACCATGTGTGCCGGAAATGTATCCAGCTGCAGCTTCTAGCAGACCGCATTGAGGCGCTGGAGCTGCGGATGGATGAGTTTTGGAGCATTCGCGATGCTGAGAGGGTCGTGGATAACATGATTAGTGAGTTGGTCACACCGCAGGTAAGGGCTGCACAGGCTGAAGGGAAATGGGTGACCATCACCGGAGCAGTAGAAGCAGGCAGTTAGTGCAGGGGACCCCTGTGGCCATCCCCCTCTCAAACAGGTATACCGATTTGGATACTGTTGAGGGGGATGACTTACCAGGGGAAGGCAGCAGCAGCCAACTTCCTAGCACCAGGGGCGCTTCTGCTGCTCAGGAAGGGAGGAAAAAGAGTGGGAGTGCAATAGTGGTAGGGGATTCTATCGTAAGGGGAACAGATAGGTGTTTCTGTGGCCGTAGATGTGACTCCAGGATGGTTTGTTGCCGCCCTGGTGCCAGGGTCAAGGGTGTCACTGAACGGCTGCAGGGCATTCTGAAGGGGGAGCGTGAACAGTCAGAGGTCGTGGTTCACATTGGGACCAACGACATGGGTAGGAAGAGGGATGAGGCCCTGCAGCAAGAATTTAGGGAGCTAGGTAGCAGATTAAAGAGCAGGACCTCAAAGGTTGTAATCTCTGGATTACTCCTGTTGCCACGTGCTAGTGAGTATAGGAATAGGAGGATAGAGCAGATGAATGCGTGGCTAAAGAGTTGGTGCAGGAGGGAGGGCTTTAGTTTCTTGGATCACTGGGTCTGCTTCTGGGGAAGGTGGGACTTGTACAAGTCGGACGGGTTACACCTGAACCAGAATGGGACAAATATCCTTGCGGGGAGGTTTGCTAGCACTGTTGGGGGGGGGGGGTTTAAACTAACTTGGCAGGGGGATGGGATACAGAGTGGAGCTATAATAGGGGGTGACGTACAGCCAAATATAGAGGAGAAAACAAGTCAGCTTGGAAGGCAGAGCAAATATGTAATGGCACAAGGGAGTAGGACAAGGCTGGATGACATTTATTTTAATGCAAGGAGTCTTGCGAATAAGGTGGATGAACTGAAGGTGTTGATGAACACATGGGAGTATGATATTGTTGCTATCACGGGGACATGGATGAGGGACGGGCAAGACTGGCAGCTCAATATTCCGGGGTATAGAATCTTCAGGCGAGACAAAGGGGGGGGTGGTAAAAGAGGAGGGGATGTCGCAATATTAATTAAGGAGTCAATTACTGCTGTAAGGAGGGATGATATGTTAACAGGTTCCTCTAATGAGGCTATATGGGTAGAACTTAAAAACAAAAAGGGGGCAAGCACTTTGCTTGGAGTGTACGATAGGCCCCCAAACAGTCAGGGGGAGACAGAGGAACAGGTATGTAGGCAAATCTCAGAGAAATGTGCAAATAATAGGGTAATAATAGTGGGGGATTTCAACTTCCCCAATATTAACTGGGATAGTCAGAGTGTGAAAGGCTTAGAGGGTATAGAATTCTTAAAGTGCATCCAGGAGAGCTTTTTGAGCCAGCATGTAGAAAGTCCTACAAGAGAGGGGGCGGTACTGGACCTAATTCTATGGAATGTGGCCGGGCAAGTGGTAGAAGTGTTAGTAGGTGAGCACTTTGGTGACAGTGACCATAATTCGGTGAGATTTAAGGTAGTCATGGAAAAGGACAGTGATGGACCGGAAATAAAGGTTCTAAACTGGGGGAAGGCTGATTTTAATATGATAAGGCAGGATCTGGCCAAAGTGGACTGGGAATAGCTACTTGTAGGAAAATCCACATCGGAGCAATGGGAGTCTTTCAGAAAGGAAATTGAGAGAGTACAATGGCAACATGTACCCGTAAAGGTCAAGTGTGGGACCAACAAGCCCAGGGAACCTTGGATGTCAAGGGATATACGAGAATGGATTAGGAAAAAAAGGGGGGCTTTTGGCAGCGAGGAGGGGTCATGAAATAACACTGGCGAGCAAAATAAAGGAAAATCCTAAGGTGTTTTATAAGTATATTAAGGGCAAGAGGATAACAAGAGAAAGAGTGGGGCCCATTAGGGACCAATGTGGCAATCTGTGTGTGGAGCCAGAAGATGTAGGTGGGGTTTTAAATGAATTTTTTGCATCTGTGTTCACTATGGAGAAGGACGATGTAGACATAAAATTCGGGCAGGGAGACTGTGATATACTTGAACATATTAGCATCGAGAGGGAGGAGGTACTAACGGTTTTAGCAGGCTTAAAAGTGGATAAACCCCCAGGTCCGGACGAGATGTATCCTAGGCTGTTGTGTGAGGCAAAGGAGGAGATTGCAGGGGCACTGGCACAAATTTTCAGAACCTCTCTGGCCACAGGGGATGTGCCAGAGGACTGGAGACCAGCAAACGTAGTACCATTATTCAAGAAGGCTAGTAGGGACAAACCAGGGAATTACAGGCCATTGAGCCTAACATCAGTGGTAGGGAAATTATTGGAAAAAATTCTGAGGGACAGAATTAGTCTCCACTTGGAGAGGCAAGGATTAATCAGGGATAGTCAGCATGGCTTTGTCAAAGGAAGATCATGTCTGACCAATTTGATTGAATTTTTCGAGGGGGTGACTAGGTGTGTGGATGAGGGTAGTGCAGTGGATGTGGTATACATGGATTTCAGTAAGGCTTTCGATAAAGTCCCGCATAGGAGACTGGTCAAGAAGGTAAGAGCCCATGGGATCCAGGGTGCCTTGGCACATTGGATCCAAAACTGGCTTAGTGGCAGAAGGCAGAGGGTGATGGTCGAAGGTTGTTTTTGTGACTGGAAGCCTGTGTCCAGTGGGGTACTGCAGGGATCGGTGCTGGGTCCTTTGCTGTTTGTGGTCTACATTAATGATTTGGATGTGAATGTAAAAGGTATGATCAGCAAGTTCGCAGATGACACGAAAATTGGTGGGGTGGTAAATAGCGAGGAGGGTAGCCTCAGTCTGCAGGATGATATAGATGGGTTGGTCAAATGGGCGGAACAGTGGCAAATGGAATTTAACCCTGAAAAGTGTGAGGTGATGCATTTTGGAGGGACTAACAAGGCAAGGGAATACACAATGAATGGTAAGACCCTAGGAAAGACAGAGGATCAGAGGGGCCTTGGTGTGCATGTACATAGATCCCTGAAGGCAGCAGAACAGGTGGATAAGGTGGTTAAAAAGGCATATGGGATACTTGCCTTCATTAGCCGAGGCATAGATTATGAGAGCAGGGAGGTTATGATGGAGCTGTACAAAACGCTGATTAGGCCACAGCTGGAATATTGTGTGCAGTTCTGGTCGCCACACTATAGGAAGGATGTGATTGCTTTGGAGAGGGTGCAGAGGAGATTCACCAGGATGTTACCTGGGCTGGAGCGCTTCAGCTATGAAGAAAGACTGGACAGGCTGGGGTTGTTTTCCTTGTAGCAGAGAAGGCTGTGGGGGGGCCTGATTGAGGTGTACAAAATTATGAGGGGCATAGATAGGGTAGATAGAAAGGAACTTTTTCCCTTAGTAGAGGGGTCAAAAACAAGGGGGCATAGATTCAAGGTAAGGGGCAGGAGGTTTAGAGGGGATTTGAGGAAGAACTTTCTCACCCAGAGGGTGGTTGGAATCTGGAACTCACTGCCTGAAAGGGTGGTAGAGGCAGGAACCCTCACAATATTCAAGAAGCATTTGGATGAGCACTTGAAATGCCATAGCATACAAGGCTACGGACCAAATGCTGGAAAATGGGATTAGATTAAACAGGGCTTGATGGCCAGCGCTGACGCGATGGGCTGAAGGGCCTCTTTCTGTGCTGTATAACTCTATGACTCTATGACTCTAACACCCACTTATTACTAATGAGGGTGTGTACATGAGAATATTGATACTTCATTGGTTTACATGGTTAATCAATCAACTATTAGGCCTGCCCTTTGAACTCCAGTAACCTCTGGATGCTTCAGTAAGAGCTATGTGGGTTTCATTCTAACTTCTGCGAACTTAATTATGTAGCCAGGTGACCAGCCTTCAAGGCCTTATCTGCAGAGACTTCGTCAATGTGCCTTTGTACTTTTATCTCTTCCAGGAGCAGGCCCCCCCACCTCTCAGCATTTACTCAGTGTAATTATAAGTAGATTGTAATTATAAGTAGATTGTAAGTATATCCTTGGTCAGCTAAACTCATTTAGTCTAAAAGGGTTAACATAGCCAAGTATCCCACGGTGCTTTGCGTTTGTTTTCCAGCCTGACAAGACTGAATGGTACTTTTCAGACATATTATACTGGTTAACTATTGAGGCCTACCCCTTTATATACCCTAAACCAAATTTTATCCCAACAATGGGAGTCAAGGAAAACAAAGAGAAATAATGTACCACTCTTGCAGTCACAAGAGATCTTTGCTCAGAGGGGTATCAGAGCAGTGGGCAAGGCAGAGACAGGACTGAAAGGATTTAGACAGGGAGTGATGGGAGGATCGTGCTTGGAGCGGGGTAGCAACAACACATTCAAGGATCTTGGAGGGAAAGGAAGGATAGCAATAGGGTGATAATTGGACAGGACAGAGGGGTCAAATGTGGGCTCTTTGAGGAAGTGGGTAATAACCGAAATTTTGAAGTATGAAATTAAAGCCTAAGGAAAGGAAACCATTGACTATGTCATTGAGCATTCGGCCAAGGACAGGTAATTGTGCAGTCAGGAGTTGGGTAGAAAGGAAGTCAAGGGCATGGAGTTGGAGGACAAATCTCTGGATCCAGACTTGCTTATTGTGCTCACACGCACAACATCCTGAGTCCCCCAGTGTTCAAACTCTTTCTTGAGTGCTTCCACCTCCCAGGGACCAGCTTTCTCTCCTCCAGTGCTTCACGGCCTCACACACCACCCCACCCTACGAATACACCAATGTCCATGATCTTTCATGATTGCTGTCTGAACTAGCCGCACACAAAGCCTTTCAAAGCCCCAGACCATAATCTCACTGAGAATTCCAAAATATCAGGGATCCCACACCCCACCCCCGTTATTACTGCCAGATCCAGTCCTCCTTCCACTTCTTCCTGGGCAGAAGATCCCTGCACTGCGCCCTTCCAGGTTTGCACCCTACCGAACCATCTGAACTTCAGGGTCACTGTTTGGTACATGTCATCTCTAAGGGCTGGATTTTTATTTTCAACGGTGCCACAAAACAGGCAGCAGCAGATCAGCCGCCCGTCATACACCCCGCTGATTTTCCTTTCCAGTGATTTCAATCTAACTAACTATGAGCAATGCCACAGTCGGTCAGCCGGTCATTGCGAATTTAGATTGGAGTTGAAAAGGAAGTTCAGTGGCTATTCGAGCAATTCATTTGGAAAGTAATCAAACAGAATTTGTTGAATTCAGATGAAAATGTTTTTCCAGCTTTTAAATATAATCCATTACACTTAAGAGATCCTTGGCGATTTATCTAAATGCTTTACAGGTTTTTTTTGTAGCCCCATTTATCCTCTGCGATGAGAACATTTGGTTTTGGTGCCATTTTTAAACCAAGTAAATACTTCCAGGTAGTGTTCCCATGACCAACCTTATCTCCAGCCAATGTCACTTGCAATGGATTCTCTCAGGTGTCAGCTGTGGCTCAGTGGGTAGCACTCTCATCTGTAGATCAGAAGGTTGTGGGTTCAACTCCCACTCCACTTGAACATATAATCTATGCTGACACACCAGTGCAGTGCTGAGGGAGCGCTGCACTGTCTGAGGTGCCCTCATTCGGGTGAGACATTAAACCAAGGCCCTGTCATCTCTCTCAGGTGGGCATAAAAGATCCCATGGCACTATTGCAAAGAAGAGCAGGTGAGTTCTCCCCAGTATCCTGGCCAATATTTGTCCCTCAACCAACATCACTAAAACAAATTATCTGATCATTATCACATTGCTGTTTGTGGGACCTTGCTGTGTGCAAATTTGCTGCCACATTTACTACATTACAACAGTGATTACAATTCAAAATTACTTCATTGATTGTAAAGCACTTTGGGACATCTTGATTATTGTGAAAGGTGTGATATAAAGAGTCTTTCATCTCTTTCTCTTCATTCTGAGGTGCCCACAAAGGCCCTGGTTGACGCAATGATGCTGACAGTCTTACAATATTGGAAGTCCCCAGTGAAAGAGATCTCTACTCTACCTGTCCAATACAGCCTCTCTGATGAGTTCTATTAGACTACTGGTGTTGAATCCATGAATATTGATGTATGGTGTCCTTCAATAAATTGACAGAGACTGCAGAGGAACAATCAACAGGTGTTTACTGGATGCAGGTTACTCTAAAACTAAAGTACAGATCCCTACTCAGGGTTTATATACAGGTGTGGTCACTGCCGGTACTATAGTATACAGGAGCTGTTAAAAGTAGTTCTCCCCTTAAGGGTACATACACTACAATTCCTCCCCTTTTAGATTAACAGTACCATAACATTCATTTAACAATTAACACTTTTAACATGCAACATTAACTGCAAATAGTCCATTTATAAATTCAGTCTTTGGGGCGGCTTCCTGATCCTTTCTGGATAGCGCCTTTCCTGAGCGTCTTGCTCTTGGTGCGGAGGCGATTCTGGCCCCCTGTCGTCGGTTGGTTCATCAGCTTCCGATGCTACTGTTTCTGGGGTAGATGCTACCGGTATGTCGGGTTCATCACCAGGTACGCGAGACCTGGGGTTGACTCGTTCCTGTGACTCTAGCATCTGGTCGACATGGTGTCTCACAATGTTCTCCCCAACATCCACTGTGTACATTAGTGGGCCCTGCCGTGTGCATATCGTTCCTGGTTGCCATTTCTCTGTTCGGTAGTCGCGGGCCAAGACTGGTTGCCCTACATTGAAGCTCCTTGTCGGCTTCTCATTGATGTGCTGGAATTGCTTATTCTCAACATCTCTTCGTACATTTGGTCTGAGCAAATCCAGACGAGATCTCAACCTTCGGTTAAAGAACATCATGGCCGGGGATGGTTGGTGATTGCATGTGTCACATTTCTGTAGGCTAACAGGAAATTGTCCACCTTATGCTGCAGTGGAATGTCGTCATCGCACATGGCCCTTACTGCTTTTTTAAAGGTTTGTACGAACCTCTCAGCCAATCCATTGGTGGCTGGATGATACGGAGCGGATTTTCATAAATCTTCGAAACTCTTCGGACACAAACTGTGGTCCGTTATCAGAGCAAATCTGCTCTGGCAAGCCATTCCTGGCAAAGATGGTCCGTAGGACTGCAATAGTTTTCTCCGTGGTGGTGGAGGACATTTTGATCACCTCAGGCCATTTCGAGTGCGCATCCACAGCTATTAAAAACATTGAGTCCATGAATGGACCAGCAAAATCGATATGCACCCATTGCCATGGAGATGAGGGCCACTCCCATGGGTGTAGAGGGGCATGTGGTGGTGCATTTTGGACCTTCTGGCATCCTGAGCAGCTCTTTGTCAGGTCCTCGATTTGCTGATCGATCCCTGGCCACCACACATAAGCCCTAGCAAGGCTTTTCATTTTCACCCCTCCCAGATGGCCTTCGTGAAGCTCATTGAGCACACTCTCCCTTAACTTGGGTGGAATTACAGCTCGGGATCCACACATCAAGGTCCCCTGGCATACTGACAGCTGTTCTCTTCTGGATGAGAATGCTGGCAAAAGTGAGTCGCCATGTGCTGGCCATCCCTTCACCGTCAAATCATATACCCGAGACAGTGTCGGGTCATTTCGGGTCTCCTTCTCTATACCAGCGTTAGTTACTGGCAAGCATTCAATTAGAGTCGAATGAAATATTTCGACAGGATCCACTGCTGGTGCTTCCTCTGCAGTAGGCAATGGCAGGCGTGATAGCCCATCAGCGTTTCCATGCTGTTTCGTGCCGTTATACTCGATATCATATTGGTGCGCCCCTAGAAAAAGGGACCATCTTTGTAGCCATTGCGCAGTCATCACCGGAACGCCCTTCTTTGGGTTAAAGATGGAGACAAGTGGTTGGTGGTCAGTCAGCAAGGTGAACTTCTGCCCGTGCAGATAGTGGTTGAACTTTTTCACACACCACACTAGGCTGAGGGCCTCCCTGTCAATCTGGGCGTAGTTACGCTCGACTGAGGTTATTGACCGAGACGCAAAGGCTACTGGCCTCTCCGAGCCGTCCGGGAATTTGTGTGAAAGCACCGCTCCAATGCCATAGGGTGATGCATCACACGCCAGCCGAATTGGTAGTGCTGGGTTGAAATGAGCCAACACCTCTTTTGATGTGATCAATTCTTTGCACTTCTGGAAAGCTCGTTTACATTCGTCATTCCACTTCCATGGTACCCCCATTTGCAGTAGGGTGTTCAGTGGGTGTAGAATTGTAGACAAATTCGGCAAGAACTTATGGTAGTAGTTCACCAACCCGAGGAACGACCTCAGTTGTGACACATTTTCCGGTGCTGGAGCCTTGACTACTGCCTCAATCTTTTCAGGGGACTTGTGTAACCCCTCTTCATCAATAACGTGGCCACAATACGAGATCTGCTTCTGGAAAAACTCGCATTTGTGGCGATTAGCTCAGAGCCCATAATCCTTCAATCTAGTGAGCACCTGCTCCAGGTTGGCGAGGTGATCACTGTCATTTTCGCCCATGACCAGGATGTCGTCCAAATAACACTGGGTCCCTGGAATCCCTTGCAGGACTTGATCCATTGCCCTTTGCCAAATAGCCGGAGCTGATGCTACCCCGAACATTAGCCGGTTGTATTGGTAGAGACCTTTATGAGTGTTGATCGTGAAGTACTGTTTCGAGGCTTCTTCTACCTCCATTTGCAGGTACGCCTGGGCCAGATCAATCTTAGTGAAGCGTTTCCCTCCAGATAGCGAGGCGAAAATATCTTCAATCCGCGGAAGCAGATATTGTACAGTGTGAAGGACTGGGTTCACTGTCACTTTAAATTCCCCACAGATGCGAACCTTCTTTGGTTCCCCAGGCGTATTACTCAACGACCTCTTCATTACAGGAACAATGGGTGTAGCCCACTGGCTCCAGTCCACTTTGGATAGTACTCCTGAACGTTCCAAACCTTCTAGCTCTGCTTCGACGGCTGGGCGGATCGCATAAGGTACTGGTCTGGCCTTAAAAAACTTTGGGCTTGCATTTTCCTCTATTTTGATCGTTGCTGTTATGCCTTTTAGTGTTCCGAGTCCCTCCTGGAACACTTCTTGTGCGTCAGTTAGCATTTTTGACAGTCGTCCCGGTGTGACGTCGTCATCCTTTGTGGCATCTACAGTCAGTGCTTGTATGGAATGCCAATCTAGCTGTATCTTCCGGATCCATTCACGCCCTAGTAGTGGCGGTCCTCCATCTGGCAATACATATATGTCCATTTTTGGTGTTTCCTTGCCGTTGTATATCACGTTCACCCTTATTTTTCCTTTGGGGTAGACTTTTTGCCTCGTGTACGTCTTCAAGACAATCTCTGTATCTCTCAAGGGTATATGTGAGAATAGCCGCTTGTAGTCCCTTCGGTTTATGACTGTTAGGGCTGATCCTGTTTCCAAATCCATTTTCACTTGGACTCCGTCTATCTTGAGCGTGACCCAGATAGTTTGGTGATCCTCCATTTTGATTACATGATGTAGTTTCAGACAACCCAGCTCCTTGCTTCCGGAGTCTGTATCACTTTTCTGTTCGTCTGAACTACTCTCCGTCACCTTATGTACCATTTTGTACTTCTCCTGTGGAGATTTCTTGCTGCTGGTTTTCTTTCCCGACCTGCAGACACTTGCTATGTGTTCTACTTTTCCACACTGTCTGCACACTTGGTCCTTGAACCAACAATCCTTATGGTCGTGTGTTGTTCTGCCGCAGCGATAACACTTCACTGCTCCATATGACATTTCATTTGTGCCATATTCTTGCGATCTCCGTTGTATCTCTGCAGCGCCCTGTGCGGCTGCTTCATGTGATAATGCCATGCTGAAAGCCTTGTCCAGCGCAAGATCCTTTTCTTATAGAAGCCGTTTCTGGGTTCCTTCACTTTGAAGCCCACACACAAACTTGTCCCTTAAAGTAGCTGCTAGTCCCGTTCCAAACTGGCAGTGTTTCGATAGTTTGCGCAGTTCCGTTAAATACTCAGCATTACTTTCATCTTTATGCTGGTTCCTTTTGTGAAACTTAAATCTTTCTGCTATCAGCAGCGGTGTGGGGTTTTAGTGGTCCCTTAGGATTGCCACTATGCTTTCAAAATCCTTTTCCACTGGCTTCTCTGGGGTTAATAGGTTTCGCAGTAAGCCGTACATTTTTGCACCCATGGAATTCAACAATACCAGTGCTTTCCTGGCATCTGGCACTTCATTCGCCTTGCAGTGCACTTCTACACGTTCTATATATGTTGCCCAATCTTCGACTTCATTGTCGAACGCTGTGACACTGCCACTCTTCTGCATCCCTGGGTGTGGTTAGACTGGCTAAAAATGGCGTCTCCCGCGCTCTCCCTTCTTCTCCGCTGGCTCAAAATGGCATCTCCCGTGCGTCTTTCTTCCCCTATGGACGCTGCTCAGCCCTTGAAACCCCGGCCGCGCTCTGCGCGTTTTCCCTTCTCTCGTTGATGCCGCTCGGTCTTCAACCCTGGCTGCACCCTGTGCGCTTTACCCTCTCTCTTACCCCGTCGATGCTGCTCGGCCTTTTTCTGTGCTGTCGGTCGGCTCCAGCCGCTGCCGTCCGGGTAGGGTCTGTGCCGTACCTGCTGCCAGCCCACTGTGCTGTATCGTCTCGACTGGGGAACCAAGCCCAGCTCTCCACAGCCTCCTCTGTGATGTTCAAGTCCTCTCCGGATGGTCGACGCCCGCACTGGTGGAATCGGCCTTCTTCTACAGAGTTGCAGGTAGGTTCGAATCGACTCGTTGCCACTGTTGAATCCGTGAATGTCCTTCAATAAATCGACAGAGACTGCAGAGGAACAATCAACAGGTGTTTACTGGATGTAGGTTACTCTAAAACTAAAGTACAGATCCCTACTCAGGGTTTATATGCAGGTGTGGTCACTGCCGGTACTACAGTATACAGGAGCTTTAAAAAGTAGTTCTCCCCTTAAGGGTACATACACTACAATTGGAAATAAATTCAGCTCCTAATTTTGAAATTTAAAGGTTGTCTTATTGCTTTCAGTGATCTCCTGTTCCATGATTTGAGTTCCTTTTACAGCAGCATCCATTTAATAAAATGAATAGGCGTCTCTACTTTTACAGATTGAATTCTGAGGCATGAGCAGGATGTGGCAGTAAGCACTAGAGGGTAGAGTTTCCGCTTTGGCGCAATCAGTGATTCGGGCACAAAGTGCTCCCAAAGCTGCTCTCGCCCTGAGGAGTGGATTTTTCTCGAGCTTCCGCTCAAACTCATTTGCATGTCGCTGAACGCAAAATCTGCCTTGAACCAGCGCAATCGGGCAGCGTTTTAAAACGTAATTTGATAAAAGAAATTTTGCTTTAAAGCATATTCCTTGATATCTTTAAGAGTGATAACTTGGTGCAGTTTGAATAATACAGCTGAAAATGGGTTTATCACAAAAATAAGCATTTTAATCTGTGTCTAGACCACCACCTGTGAGTAATTCAATTTTAAATGACTGAAAATGACTATTAAAACATATACAGAATAATTTTCTAGTTAGTTTGGTGTAGAGTAGTCAATTCATAGAATGGTTATAGCACAGAAGGAGGCCATTCGGCCCATTGAGCCTGTGCCAGCTCTCTGCAAGAGCATTTCAGCTGGTCCCACTCCCCCACCCTTTCCCCGTAGCCCTGCAAATTTCTTTCCTTCAGGTACTTATCCAATTCCCTTTTGAAAGCCACAATTAAATCTGCCTCCACCACCCTTTCAGGCAGTGAATTCCAGATCATAACCACTCGCTGCATAAAAAAGTTTTTCCTCATGTTGCCTTTGGTTCTTTTGCCAATCACCTTAAATTTGTGTCCTTCCGCCAATGGGAAGTTTCTCTCGATCTACTCTGTCTGGACCCCTCATGATTTTGAACACCTCTATCAAATCTCCTCTCAATCTTCTCTGCTCTAAGAAGTGTATTTATTTGTATGTGGGTTCAATGACGACACATTCATGAAAGAGATGTATTTTTATCTAAAGTATGTTCAACTCAGTTAACAGCATTACAGGAGACAACATCTTAGAGGTCCATCTAAAATGAAACTAAAACTAAACTGCTTGTCTCTCACATGCCCTCTGCTGGTAAGGCATAAATAATCAAACAGGCAAATACCATCACTATTTGCTGATATCATTACATCTCCCTTTCTTAAAACAAAAGTATTTTACTTTTATCTAACAACATGTTTTCTTTGTATTACTCTGCATTTTAACTGTAACACTTAATTAACTTACATTATCATTATCATTATCAAGGTTTTTTAACCTTGTTTTGTGTGTTCACATGAAATATGTAAATACCTAGAACTTGAAGAAAGAATAAGATAACATTACTTCCTTCTATAACAAGAGTCCTTAAATTTGCTCAATGAGTCTCTCAGGAGGCTTCACGCGTCTTGAGGATTTTCTGATTGATTGTCCTTGAATCTGAGTTGTTGCCTCAGATGATGATTTCTCAGCTGTGTGATCAGGTTGTTCAACAGTATCAGTCTTCTGACTTGCTGTGTGATCAGGTTGTTCAACAGTATCAGTCTTTTGACTTGCTGTGGCTGGTCCCATGAGAAGATCCCGACGATTTCTTCTCAGAACAGCACCCTCATCTGTCTGAATGGTGTATGATCTTGGTTGAACTTCACTCAGGACAGTTCCCTTCTGAGTCCATATGTTTGTTTTGTCTTTGAACCTAACTTGGTCACCAGTGTGGAGTTCAGGTAGGTTTTGTGTTCCTCTGCCATAGTAGTACTTTTGCTTTTCTTTCTGTTGTTCTTTGAACTTCCTCACTTTCTCCCCCTCTCTTGTTTTCAGGAGGTTCTCCGGGATGGGCAGGTTTGACCTTAGCAGACGTCCCATAAGGAGTTGGGCTGGTGACATACCACACTCGAGCGGCGTTGTGCGGTATACAAGCATGCTCTGGTAGAAGTCAGCTCCACTGTCTTTTGCCTTGTACATCAGTCTTTTCACTGTCTGGACCGATTTTTCCACTAGTCCATTGGACTGTGGAAAGTGAGGACTTGACGTTGTGTGGACAAAGCCCCACTCTTTGGCAAAGTGTCGGAAACTTGCATTGTAAAACTGGGGTCTGTTGTCTGTGAAGACCTCGCTTGCCATGCCATGTCTGGAGAATATGGCTTTCATACATGTTATCACAGCATCTGCAGTGGTGGTGTACAGTCTACAAACCTCTGGATACAGGGAGTAATATTCTGTGACTACAATATAGTCCTTCCCTTGACATACGAATAGGTCAGCGCCTACCTTCTGGTAAGGTCTGTCTGGCGCTGGGTGTGGCTTTAGTGGTTCTACCGGATTGCTTGCTCGATATTTCAGGCATGTTCTGCAGTTTGACACCTCATTTGTCACATCTTGGTTGATTCGTGGCCAGTACATCACCTCTTGTGCTCTTTTCTTACACTTTTCGATTCCCAGATGTCCTCCATGGATCCTTTTTAGCATCTCTTTTCTCAGACTCTTTGGGATAACTATTTTACTTCCTTTGTAGATGATGTCTTCGACCACTGATAGTTCCGCCCTGCAGTTCCAGTACTCTGCCATGTCAGGTGAGCAGTCTTGCTTCATGTTGGACCATCCATCCAAGATGCTTTTCCTCAGTCGTCTCATTGTTTCATCTTTGTTTGTCTCAGTCTTTATGAGCTCCATTTTTGCATCTGCTATGGGCAGTGCACTTGTGATCATGTCCACGTAGGCGTTCACTTTTTCATCCATTTTGGTGTTTGCGGGCTCACTTGGGTCAACAGCTCTGGAGAACGTGTCTGCTGTATACATCAGCTTACCCTGTGTGTATGCAACATTCAGTGTATAGCGTTGCAGCCTGATCATCATTCTTTGTATTCTAAGCGGACAGCTATTTAGTGGCTTTTGGAACAATGCAATCAAGGGCTTATGGTCAGCCTCTACACTGATTGCTTGTCCTGCCACAAACTGGTGAAATCTTTCACAGGCGTATGTGATGCTGAGCAGCTCCTTTTCTATTTGAGCATATCGCATCTCCGCGTCTGTCATTGAGCGCGATGCATATGCAATAGGTTGCCAGTAGTCATATTTTTGCAGAAGAACGGCACCGAGCCCACTCTGTGATGCATCTGATGATATCTTGATGGGTCTCGCTGGGTCATAAAACCTCAGAACTGGTTCCTCTGTGAGCAGTTTCTTTAGATCGCTCCATGACTTCTCATGCTCATGATTCCATTCCCATTCTATGTTCTTTTCAGTTAGTCGTCTCAGTAGCGCCATCTTTTCTGAGAGGTTGGATATGAATTTACCCATGTAGTTGATCATTCCATTAAACCTCTGCACGTCCTTTTTGCATTGTGGCTTTGGCATATTCTCAATGGCGGACACCTTTCTGGGTTCTGGTCTGATGCCCTCACTGCTAAGGATATCTCCCACGAATGTCAGTTCTGTCACCCCGAGCTGGCATTTCTCTCTATTCAGCTTCAGGTTTGTTTTCCTTGTTGCTTCCAGCAAATGTTTCAGTCTCTCGTCATGCTCAGTTCTCGTGGTTCCCCATAATATGATGTCATCCATTGATGTATCAACTCCCTCCAGGTGCTCATAGATCATATGGATAGTTTTGTGATACACTTCAGGAGCTGAGGCAATGCCAAATGGTAACCTTAGGAATCTGTATCTGCCAAATGGACTGTTGAACGTGCACAGTCTTGAACTTGCCTCATCCAGTTTCATCTGCCAAAACCCTGATGATGCATCTAACTTGCTGAAATACTTTGCATTTGCAAACTGTGACATGATTTCCTCACGTATAGGAAGCTTGAAGTGCTCTCTCTTTATTGCTCTGTTTAGATCTCTTGGATCCAGGCAATTCTGAGCTTTCCATTCATTTTGTCCACAATGACGAGGGAACTCACCCACTCAGTTGGCTCATCTACCTTCTGAATCACGTTCAAGCTTTCCATCCTGTCCAACTCTGCCTTCAGTTGCTTTTGAAGAGCAAACAGAACTTTTCTGCATGGATGTATGACCGTTGGCATACTTTTATCTACTCTGATCGTGTGTTCTCCTGGAAGGCAGCCTAGACCCTGAAATAGGTCATTGTACTCTTTCATGAGTTCATCATAGGCTGTCTCTCCTTCGCTTTCCACAACAAGGACTCTCTTTACCAGGTTCAGTCTCTCACAGGCTTTTAAACCTAGTATGGCTTGCACATCCTTTGGCACCACGATTAATGTTAGCGTGTGCTCTCTGTCCTTGTGTGTCACTTTGACAATGCATCTTCCTTTCACTGGTATATCAGCACCTGAGTATCCTGTCACTTTCACTTTTATTCCATGTATCTTTGGTCTGGGTCTAATTTTCTTAAAATCAGTCTCTGATATCACATTAACTTGTGCTCCAGTATCCAATTTAAATGGAATGTGTATGTCATTCACTTTTAGTGTCAACATCCAGTCTCTTTTTTCTTTTTGTTTTCAGACACAACATCTACATAGAACTCCTCTATCTCGCTTTCACCTACTGCATGGACCTTGCTTTGTTGCGCTTGGTTCTTACAGCAACGGGCATAATGGTTGTTTCTGTTGCAACTATTGCATGTTTTACCATATGCTGGACACTTTTTTGGTGTATGCTGTGTACCGCATCGACTACATGACTTTCGATTGTCCCTTTCATTTTTGTTCGCTGGCCATGCCTCTTTTTTCACATTGGCGCTCTTTTTGTTAAACGGTTTGTGTCCGTTCTTTCTCACTGCATCCACGTTGCAGCTACTGTCACTGAACAGCTCCTTTGCCTGCGACTTCACAGTCTCTGTAGCCCTACACAGTGCTATGGCTTTTCCCAGGTCTAGATTTTGCTCTCTTAGCAGTCTTTCCCTTAGACCATTATCTGGAATACCACACACCAGTCTGTCTTTTATCAACGAGTCTGTCAGTCCCCCAAATTCACAAGTTTTGCTTCTGTTTCTCAGTTCAGTCACATACTGATCAATAGTCTCTCCCATTTTCTGTACACATGTGAAAAATCTGTGCCTCTCAAATGTCACATTACGTTTAGGTATGCAGTAGGCCTCAAACTGTTCCATTATTTTATCCAACTTCATTTTGCCTCCATCAGCAGCGAATGTGAAGTTATTATACACCTCCAGCGCTTCATCACCCACGACATGTAAGAACACTGATGCTTTCATTTTATCACTTTTCTCGTCAGCTCCGATTGCCGCTAAATACAACTCCAAATGTTGTTTGAATCTCCTCCAATTTTCAGCCACATTACCTGTCAACTGAAGCTTCGCCGGTGGGTGTAATCCTACCATTTTTCCACCTCATTAGCTATTCTCCAATGGTAAGTAACGATGTTCTCTTTTGGCTTGCTAATATGTGGAGAGCTGTTATAACTTCAGATTTTTCCTCTTCATCTCTTTCAATCACTTCCGACACCATGTATTGATTTGTATGTGGGTTCAATGACGACACATTCATGAAAGAGATGTCTTTTTATCTAAAGTATGTTCAACTCAGTTAACAGCATTACAGGAGACACCATCTTAGAGATCCATCTAAAACGAAACTAAAACTAAACTGCTGGGCCTAGAAATTGAGTGGGGTTAGCACCCATTTTGAGGCGCTAGAGGGCCTAGCGCCACAAGTACAGCAGATTGAGAAATTCACTTGGGCGCTGCCATCGGCGTTAGCCGGTTGCGCTGCGCCGGCACCGATGACGTCATCGGTGTGCGCAGCGCCCCGGTTGCCGTGGCAACACGCCCGAACGCCGAAATTGAGTTGCGGCCGCCTCGCCCGCGGCAGCCGCAACCAATGATTTTTCAAAAGTTCGCTACGGGTCTTAGCGCCGGCGCATTAAGGTCGCGCGGCGGCCGGCCGCTTTCCCGGCGGCCGCCTGCCCGCACCTCCCTCCCCGGACTCCTCCAACACCTCCCCGTGGCACAGATGCGTGTGGGCCGCGAGCCCAGCACTTCTCCGAGGTGCCGGGCTCATTTTTCTCCACAGATCAACGGCCAGCGGTCGGGTGCAGGCAGCTCCTCCTTAACGAAAGGAGGAGAGCTGCACTTCCCCAGCCTGCCGCACCGCATCGGGTGCCGCAGCGGCGGATTAGCGCCGCAATGCGGCAGTCAGCGCCCATTGCGAGGCGCTGACACCCTCCAGTAGCGCCGGCAGCCGTCTGGGCGTGGCGCTACTGAATTTTTGGCGCGCGCAGGGGGACTTAGCGCCGGCGCTAAATTTCCGGCGCTAAAGCCCTGGCGCGGCGCCAACTCAATTTCTAGGCCCTTGTCTCTCACATGCCCTCTGCTGGCCAGGCATAAATAATCAATCAGGCAAATATGCTGGTAAGGCATAAATAATCAAACAGGCAAATACCATCACTATTTGCTGATATCATTACAAGAAGAACAACCCCAGCTTCTCCAGTTTATCCACATAACTGAAGTCCCTCATCCCTGGAACCATTCTTGTAAATCTTTTCTGCACCCTCTTGAAGGCCTTCACATCCTTCCTGAAGTGCGGTACCCAGAATTGGACACAGTGCTCCAGTTGAGGTCGGCCCATTGTTTTATAAAGGTTCATCATAACTTCCTTGCTTTTGTATTCTATGAAGCCCAGGATCCCTTATGCTTTCTTAACTGCTTTCTCAACCTGCCCTCCCACCGTCAACGATTTGTGCATATATACCCCCTGGTCTCTCTGTTCATACATCCCCTTTAGAATTGTATCCTTTAGTTTATATTGCCACTCCTTGTTCTTCCTACCAAAATGTATCACTTTGCACTTTTCTGCCTTGAATTTCATCTGCCACGTGTCCGCCCATTCCACCAGCCTGCCTATGTCTTCTTGAAGTCTGTCACTACCCTCCTTACTGCTCATTATGCGGTCTCCTCTACATTGGTGAGACCAAATGCAGATTGGGCAACCGCTTTGCAGAACACCTTCATTCAGTCTGCAAGCGTGACCCTGAGTTTCCGGTCGCTTGTCATTTTAAATCTCCGCCATACTCCCAGTCTGACCTCTCTGTCCTTGGCCTCCTGCAAAGTTCTAATGAAGCTCAATGGAAGCTCGAGGAACAGCACCTCATGTTTTGATTAGGCACTTTACAGCCTTCTGGATTCAACATGGAGTTCAACAATTTCAGGCTATAACCTTTGCTCCCATTTTTTTGGACAGCAGCTGTTGGTAATGGTTCTGCTGTTGCCATTTTTTGTTCCTTAGCTTGTCCCAGTACCACCCCCTATTGCTTTGCACCATCATCCCTTTTGTCATTTAATCTCTCCTGCCTTCCATCCTATCACAGACCTTCCCTTTTGTTTCTTTCCTCCCCTCCCCCCTTTCCCTGCCCCTGCACTTGCTTAAAACCTGTTACATCTCTAACTTTTTCCAGTTCTGATGAAAGGCCATTGACCTGAAACTTTAACTCTGTTTCTCTCTCCCCTGATGCTGTCTAACCTGCTGAGTATTTCCAGCATTTTCTGTTTTTATTTCAGATTTACAGCATCCGCAGTGTTTTGCTTTTGTAGTTGTATGATATCGGTCTGGGACACTGAACAACGATAGCCCTTCCACACAACTGAAGTCATTGTGCTGTGTGCTTCCAAAAAAAGGATTTCCAGGAAGACCTGTCTCTTTAACTGCATCTTCTTCCTTCCCCATGGTAAATGAGTCTTTCTCCTCTTCATATACCATTCTTGTATCAAGTATACCTGTAACTTTTAGTCATGAGGAAATGACCACAGGAAGCAGGGGCCTGAAGTTCACCTATAATCTTCACATTGTGCACCACTGTAGTTATTGAAGTGACTAGGAGCGATTGAGTTCATCCAGCACTTTCTCGAAGCTTGTCTCCACAGCACAGTATTGATTTTAGTAGAGAAGCATGACATTGCATCATTTTGCATCACCATTTGCCTTCTAATTATGTTCTGCTTGTAAGAACTTAATGAAGGCCGGTCAGGTCGTTTGCTTGAACCTTCGATCTGACTTTAATTGTGTACGGAGCGATAATTTTGTTCTGCAACAACTCCAGGGCCAAATGTATAAAACAAAATCTCAAACATTGTAAGGGCACATCAAATCTCCTTACCCTCTTCCCCAACTAATTTAGGAATTTTTCCAATGCTTTTGATGTTGCCGCTCAACTCTTTTCATTCCAGGTCTTGTGCTCCTGTATATCAGAATAATTGGGACAACTGGGAGATTGATACATTTTAAATCAACCCTAAGTTGTAATGGCCAGTTAGTGCTTCATCTGAGAGAGCTAAGAATATACATTGTGCATCTGTACAACTTTTCCCTGCAGGATTGTCTAACACAAACTATTAATAATAACAGTGTTCGTTAGAAGTGTGCTGTACACCCAGTACTCCTCCTAGGCATTTCCCGAGCCTGTATCTAATAGCCTTCTCATACTGATCACTGACAGTTGCTGTTTCGAGTTGGTGAGCCTGGGAGCAAGGCTTCAGCAGAACCTCAATTACCTGCACTTTCAATAAACCCAAAAGTTCTTGTGTGAGTCAGGAGTCCAGCATGCACTGTTAATATAACTGAACATTTTACACTGAATGTGTCAGAGAAACTGGGGGTGTTAATCTAGCAGGATAAGTGGTTGTCATCTGGATGTCCAGCACCAGGTAGAATTTAATGTCAATGCTGCCCTGTTACTTACCTTCCCATTAGGAGGAGTCAGAGCTTTGGCTCTGGAAGAGCAGCAGGAGGCAAGCTGATAATATTTTAGCAATGGTACAATATCTTACTGGACGAGCAATCCAATACTTCCCAATGTTTAGTTGGAGAACATTTCTGCTCATCCAGAACTGGATGTCGGACAATGGATAAGATTTTGCAATGAGTTCCAAATTGCATATGCAATCAAGACGATGTGCTGATTGCAACAAGCAGCGAGGAAGAAAATCTAGAAGTGTTAGATTTAGTGCTTCAAAGGTTGAAATCCCACAATGTCAAATTGAAAAGGAGCAAATGTGCTTTTCTGCAGCCCGAGGTTGTGTACCTTGGTCTGAAAGTTGATGCAAATGGCTTGCTACCAGTGAAGGAAAAGGTTGATGCTGTCATCAATGCGCCAAAGCCACAGAACGTGTCTGAGTTAAGATCTTCCCTTGGAAAAGCCCAGTACTACGCATGTTTCTTACCTGAGTTAGCGACCATGTTAGCTCCATTGCACGAGCTCCTCAAGGATACCCAGTGGAAGTGGACAAAAGCACAACAGTAAGCTTACGACGCTTGTAAGTCTCTCAAGCGATGCTCTACTTGTGCACTATGACACAGAGTGTGAGCTAAGTTAGCATGTGATGCTTCTAGCTATGGTGTGGGAGCTGTCATAAGCTACATAATGGATGATGGCCAAGAGAAACCAATCGTGTTCGCATCGCGGACCCTCACAAAGAGTGAAAGAAACTACGCGCAAGTTGAAAAGGAGGCACTCGCCATAGTGTTTGGAATCAAGAGATTCCAACAGTTCCTGATCAGCAGAAAGTTTACCCTGATAACCGATCGCAAACTGCTCCTAGCAATATTGGGGCCCAAATCTGCCATCCCTGTAATGGCCTCATCAAGAATGCAACGTTGGGCAGTGTTGTTGTCACAATATGACTACATGATTGAATATCGCACTTCAAAGCAAAACGCAATCGCAGATGCCTTGTCCAGGTTGACACATGAGGACTCGTGTGTTGGGAGTGAAGGTGTGATTTTCACGCTCGGTGCAGTTGACAAAGACTTTCCTGTGAATGCAACTGAGATTGCAGATGAGACTCAAAAGGTCTCAGTACTGAAAAGAGTGTATGAAAACACCTTGAAAGGATGGACTGATCAGTGTATGGACACACAAAATTGAAACCATTCCATAACCGTCATTCTGAATTGTCTTGTGAGCAAGGTTGTATCAAGTGGGGAAACAGAGTGGTGGTACCTACTTCTTTGAGAGATAGAATTCTGGTCGAACTTCATACTGAACATCCAGGGATCGTCAGTATGAAATCAATTTCTAGAAGCTTTGTTTACTGGCCTGGATTGGACACTTATCTTGAACCACTTGATCATGAACACATACATGAGTTTGACTCAGTTTAGACTTCAGTAACTGAAGTACCAGGTTCAAACAAGTCTGAGATAGAAACAGGATCATCTTTGAGTTTGGAACCAAAACAAAACAGCCCAAAAATTGGTTCAACACCAAAGCCTTTTGTAAGGGGATCAGGATGGCTCCGCAAACTTGTTATTAAACTGGATTTGTAGTTCATTTTTTTAAAATTCATTCATGGGATGTGGGCATCGCTGGCAAGGCCAGCATTTATTGCCCATCCCTAGTTGACCTTGAGAAGATGGTGGTGAGCTGCCTTCTTGAACCGCTGCAGTCCGTGTGGTGAAGGTACTCCCACAGTGCTGTTAGGGAGGGAGTTCCAGGATTTTGACCCAGTGATGATGAAGGAACGGCGATATATTTCCAAGTCAGGATGGCGTGTGACTTGGAGGGGGACTTGGAGATGGTGGTGTTCCCATGTGCCTGCTGCCCTTGTCCTTCTAGGTGGTAGAGGTCACGGGTTTGGGAGGTGCTGCCGAAGAAGCCTTGGCAAGTTGCTGCAGTGTATCTTGTAGATGGTACACACTGCAGCCACAGTATGCCGGTGGTGGAGGGAGTGAATGGTTAAGGTGGTGGATGCGGTGCCAATCAAGCGGGCTGCTTTGTCCTGGATGGTGTTGAGCTTCTTGAGTGTTGTTGGAGCTGCACTTATCCAGGCAAGTGGAGGGTATTCCATCACACTCCTTACTTGTACCTTGCAGATGGTGGAAAGGCTTTGGAGAGTCAGGAGGTGAGACACTCGCCGCAGAATACCTAGCCTCAGACCTGCTCTTGTTGCCACAGTATTTATGTGGCTGGTCCAGTTAAGTTTCTGGTCAATGGCGACTCCCCAGGATGTTGATGGTGGGGGATTTGGTGATAATAATGCCATTGAATGGCAAGAGGCAGTGGTTAGACTCTCGCTTGTTGGAGATAGTCATTGCCTGGCACTTGTGTGGTGTGAATGTTACCTGCCACTTATCAGCCCAAGCCTGAATGTTGTCCAGGTCTTGCTGCGTGCGGACATAAAGTGCTACATTATCTGAGGAGTTGTGAATGGCACTGAACCCTGTGCAGTCATCAGCGAACATCCCCATTTCTGACCGTATGTTGGAGGGAAGGTCATTGATGAAGCAGCTGAAGATGGTTGGGCCTAGGACACTGCCCTGAGGAACTCCTGCAGCGATGTCCTGGGGCTGAGATGATTGACCTCCAACCACTGCAACCATCTTCCTTTGTGCTAGGTATGACTCCAGCCAGTGGAGAGTTTTCCCCCCCGATTCCCATTGACTTCAGTTTTACTAGGGCTCCTTGATGCCACACTCGGTCAAATGCTGCCTTGATGTCAAGGGCAGTCACTTTCACCTGACCTCTGGAATTCAACTCCTTTATCCATGTTTGGACCAAGGCTGTAATGAGGTCGGGAGCCGAGTGGTCCTGACGGAACCCAAACTGGGCATCAGTGAGCAGGTTATTGGCGAGTAAGTGCTGCTTGATAGCACTGTCGACGACACCTTCCATCACTTTGCTGATGATTGAGAGTAGACTGATGGGGTGGTAATTGGCCAGATTGGATTTGTCCTGCTTTTTGTGGACAGGACATACCTGGGCAGTTTTCCACATTGTCGGATAGATGCCAGTGTTGTAGCTGTACTGGAACAGCTTGGCTAGAGGCACGGCTAGTTCTGGAGCACAAGTCTTCAGCACGCTAGCCGGGATGTTGTCAGGGCCCACAGCCGTTGCTGTATCCAGTGCGCTCAGCCATTTCTTGATATTACCTGGAGTGAATCGAATTAGCTGAAGACTGGCTTCTGTGATGGTGGGGACCTCAGGAGAAGACCGATATGGATCACCCACTCGGCACTTATGGCTGAAGATGGTTGAAAACGCTTCAGCCTTGTCTTTTGCACTCACGTGCTTGGCTCCACTATCATTGAGGATGGGGATATTCATGGAGCCTCCTCCTCCAGTTATTTGTTTAATCGTCCACCACCATTCACAACTGGATGTGGCAGAACTGCAGAGCTTTGATCCGATTTAAAAGATTTAAAGCCATGAGTTTTTGTTATGTGGTATATGTAATGCTGGGAAAGGTGGGACCATATTTCTGTTGTATTTGAGAGGGGAATATGCACATGTTTTTTTAAGGGGGAAAGCAGTGTAATGTATTATCACATGGCTTGTCACATGGTTTGTTATGAGCATGCTCAGTTTGCTCTGGTGTAATAAAGCAAGCACATGGGCTAGGAACTGATCATGCCTCTGCCCTTCATTTGTTCTACCCACGTATATTACATTCATTCATCTGATTATTCTTTTTGAGACCTTGCTATGTGCAAAATGGCTGCCATGTTTACTGACATAAGTACATTTCAGATGAGTTTACTGTATGTGACACTCAGCTCTTCAACCATGCTAGGTTCTTGAACTTGACCCTTCACCATTATTTCTCAATACAATAAAAGCTCCCCTTGCTTTTGTGTTGCCCTATTTTCTGTTTTACACTTAAGATTTGGAATCATGTTAAATCCAAATTGATATTCAAACTCTGAATCAATCTGAATGCCCAACCTTCACCTGTCTTTCAATATCGAATTGATCCCACCTGCTAAAAAGCTTCAAGTCAAGCATCGATTGCAACAAACACAACACAACCAATTTCAGAAGATTAGAACGGCCTCTGTTTTTGAAGTGCTCGGCATATCTCTCATCAAGAGACAAGCATGGTTCAAAGAAACTGGCAGTGCCAATTTCAAAGCATTAAAATCAATAGACTGACAACTTCAATACAGAGAGAACAAATAACGACACACAGTCTGCAGGGAGAGCAATAAAATGCACTTTCAATATAATCATCTGCGGATGTCTACGATGTACTATTTATTCAAGTTGGAAATTCATGGTAGTGTACAAAACCCAACTCATTTCTTCTTCATGATCCCTTTGAATGCACTTTGGTATATAGGAGAGTAAACAGGAGAGAAAAGGGAAATCCAGAATGCTGCTTCACGGTAAACTATAACGGGAGGACAAGAGAGCACAGCTACAGATTGGGCGAAGACAAATTTACAATTGGCACCATGAAGATCTTCATCCAAAGAATAATAAAGAAAAGAAAGAAAGACTTGTATTTACACAGCTCCTTTCACGATCGCAGGACGTCTGAAAGCGCTTTATAACCAAGGAAGTACTTTTGAAGTGTAGTCACTGTTGTAATGCAGAGAAACATGGCAGCCAATTTGTGCACAGCAAGCTCCCGCAAACAGCAATGAGATAGATGACCAGATAACCTGCTTTGGTGATGTTTGGGTTGGTTGATAGATAAATATTGACCAGTACACTGGGATCCCTGCTCTTTTTTGAGTAGTGCAATGAGACAATATCACTGACATTAAACGCAATTTGACTTCAGATTTATAAAGTGACACTCCAATACCCCTTTCTCTATCTGTGACTGTCAAAGTCACTGCAACTATTGGCCCATAATTTCCGATAGGAGGCTTCCTGCGTGCGGATGCCTCCTTTCAGGAAAAAATCTACGCCCTTACCTGAGGGCTCCCGAGATCCGGCCATTTCCGACCCTGGGCCTCTCCACAGTCGAAATGCGCAGGCAGTTCGCAAGCATCCCTGGGATCACCTGGGCCAGGCAAGCCAATGAGAGATAGACCCGTCAAAAGTATGAATGAGGATCACTGAAAAAATACATCAAAACATTAAATGCATTAAAAAAAAACCATCACATTTTTTAAATGAGTTAAAATTACATTTAATTAAATATTTTAAACAAAAATGTAATTTTTTGAAAAAAGTAATTAAAATTTTTTACGGGGCTAAAATAACTTACCTTTTTTATAAGTATTTTAAAATTATAATCGAGTGAAAACATTCTATTTTACTTTTTTAAACTCTTAAACTGGTAAAAGCAGGCCTTACGCTGCTTTTATGAGGCGTAAGATTTTGAAGTGATTTCAGCGGGTGGAGGTTCTGCAGAAAGCGGAACTCCACCCCTGCACAGGCCCTTCTCCAGGGCAGGCGTCCAATCTGTCAAGAGGATTCTTGACAGATCGGAAATGCCGGTTTTCAGCGCATGCGCTTCGCATGCCTAAAACCGGCATTTCTGATGTCCCTATGGGTTTGTACACAGTCCGTACACACCCATAGGCATCGGAATGTACGGGCCATTGTGTTCTTTTTCTACAAGGCTCTTACAGATCCCTGAAGGGGATGACTGTAGCATCTTTCAAAGTGCCACACCCATCTGCATCATAAGGTGACAGAATACCAAGCAGAGGCATGGGCCTAGAAATTGGATCATGGCTGACTTCACCTGAGCCAAAACTGCTGAGCAAGCTGACAGTACGGAACTGGGCATGCTGGGCACACCAGTGGCGACCGAAGATGCAGTGCACCAGTCATGAAGAAGATGTAGATTGGCCACTGGGAATGCAGGCACCGGACCAACCGTCAGTGTCAAAGGAATGAGAAGAGGTGCGAGTTGTGTCTGGCAGCGGAGCAACCATGATTCCGGGAAGGAAGGGGAGGAGATCGGGGAGGAGGGGCGTTGGTGAGTGGAGACCGGGAGGTGGGTTGAGTGGTGAGAGGAGGTGGAGAGGGGGATTGAGTGATGAGGGGAGGTGGGGAGGGGGATTGAGTGATGAGAGGAGGTGGGGAGTGGGATTGAGTGATGAGGGGCGGTGGGGAGGGGGATTGAGTGATGAGAGGAGGTGGGGAGTGGGATTGAGTGATGAGAGGAGGTGCGGAGGGGGTTTGAGTGGTGAGAGGAGGTGGGGAGGGGGATTGAGTGATGAGTGGAGATGGGGAGTGGGATTGAGTGGGGAGAGGAGGTGGCGAGGGGGTTTGAGTGGTGAGAGGAGGTGGGGAGGGGGATTGAGTGATGAGAGGAGATGGGGATGGGGATTGAGTGGGCAGAGGAGGTGAGGAGGGGGATTGAGTGGGGAGTGGTGGTGGGGAGGAGGATTGAGTGGTGAGAGGAGGTGCGGAGGGGGTTTGAGCGGTGAGAGGAGGTGCGGAGGGGGTTTGAGCGGTGAGAGGAGGTGGGAAGGGGGATTAATTGATGAGGGATGTTGGGGAGGTGGATTGAGTGATGAGGGAAGATGGAGAGGGGGGTTGAGTGATGAGGGGAGATGGAGAGGGGGAGTGAGTGGGGAGAGGAGGTGGCGAGGGGGATTGAGTGATGAGGGAAGATGGAGAGGGGGGTTGAGTGATGAGGGGAGATCGGAGGGGTATTCAGTGATGGGGAGATGGGGAGTGGGATTGAGTGTTGAGGGGACATGGAAAGGGGGATTGAGTGGGGAGATGAGGTGCGAGGGGGTTTAAGTTGAGAGAGGAGGTGGGGAGGGGAATTGAGTGAAGAGGGGAGGTGTGGAGGGGGATTGAGTGATGAGGGGAGGTGGGGAGGGGGATTGAGTGATGAGGGGAGATTGGGAGGGTGATTGAGTGATGAGAGGAGGTGGGGAGTGGGATTGAGTGATGAGGGGAGATTGGGAGGGTGATTGAGTGATGAGAGGAGGTGGATTGAGTGATGAGAGGAGATGGGGAGGGTGATTGAGAGTGAGAGGAGATGGGGAGGGGGATTGACTGCTGTGAGGAGGAGGGAGGGGGATTGAGTGATGAGGGGAGGTGGGGAGTGGGATTGAGTGATGAGGGAGTTGGGGAGGGGTTTTGCTTGATGATGGGAAGTGGGGAGAGGGATTGAGCGGTGAGCTGAGGTCGGGATCGGGATTGAGTGATAAGAGGAGGTGGGGAGGGGCATTGAGTGATGAGGGGAGGTGGGGAGGGAGATTGAGTGATGAGGGGAAGTGGGGAGGGGGATTGAGAGATGAGAGGTGAAGGGGAGGGGGATTGAGTGGTGAGAGGAGGTGGGGAGGGGGATTGAGTGATGTGGGGAAGTGGGGAGGGGCATTGAGTGGTGAGAGGAGGTGGGGGGAATAGAGTGATGAGTGGAAGTGGGGAGGGGGATTGAGTAATGAGAGGAGTTGGGGTGGGGTTGAGTGATGAGAGGAGATTGGAGGTGGATTGAGTGGTGAGGGGAGATGGGGAGGGGGATTGAGTGATGACCGGACATGGGGAGAGTAGATTGACTGATGCGAGGAGGTGGAGAGGGGGATTGAGTGATGAGGGGAATTGGGGAGGGGGATTGAGAGGTGAGAGGAGGTGGGGAGTGGGATTAAGTGGGGAGTGGAGGTGGGGAGGGGGATTGAGTGATGAAAGGTGGTAAGGAGGGCGATGGAGTGGGGAGAGGAGATGGGGAGGGGTTGAGTGGGGTGAGAAGTTGGGGGGGTGATTAAGTGATGGGGGGAGATGGGGAGGGGGATTGAGTGTGGAGAGGAGGTGGGGAATGGGATTGAGTGATGAGAACAGATGATGGGGAGTGGGATTGAGTGATTAGAGGAGATTGGGAGGGGATTGAATGATGAGGTGAGGTGGGGAGGGGGATTGAATGATGAGGGGAGAATGGGGAGGACGGTTGAGTGAAGAGAGTAGATGGGGAGTGGGATTGAGTGCTGAGAGGATATGGTGAGGGGTATTGTGTGGTGAGAGTAGGTGGGGAGAGGGATTGAATGGTTAGAGGAGGTGGGGAGGGGGACTGAGTGATAAGGGGAGATGGTGAGGGGGATTGAGTGATGAGGGGAGATGGGGAGGGGGATTGAATGATGTGGGGAGGTAGGGAGTTGGATTGAGTGATGAGAGGAGATGGGGAGGGGGATTGAGTGATGAGGGGAGATGGGGAGGTAGATTGAGTGGTGAGAGGAGATAGGGAGTTGGATTGAGTGATTAGAGGAGATGGGGAGGGCGATTGAGTGATGAGAGGTGGTGGGGAGGGGGATTGAGTGATGAGGGAGGTGGGGACTGTGATTGAGTGATGAGGGGATATGGGGAGGTGGATTGAGTGATGAGAGGAGGTGGGGAGGGGGAATGAGGGATGAGAGGAGATGGGGAAGTTGATTGAGTGATGAGAGGAGGTGGGGAGTGGGATTGAGTGATGAGGGAGATGGGGAGTGGGATTGAGTGATGAGAGGAGGTGGGGAGTGGGATTGAGTGATGAGGGAGATGGGGAAGTTGATTGAGTGATGAGAGGAGGTGGGGAGTGGGATTGAGTGATGAGGGAGATGGGGAGTGGGATTGAGTGATGAGAGGAGGTGGGGAGTGGGATTGAGTTGTGAGAGGAGTTGGGGAGGGGGGTTGAGTTGTGAGAGGATGTGGGGAGTAGGATTGAGTGGTGCGAGGAGGGAGAGTGTGATTCAGTGATGCGAGGAGGTGGGGTGGGGGATTGAGTAATGAGAGGAGATGGGGAGTGGGATTGAGTGGTGAGAGGAGGTGGGGTGGGGGATTGAGTGATGAGAGGAGGTAGGGAGAGGGATTGCATGATGAGAGTAGATGGGGAGGTGGATTGAGTGGTGAGTCAATGACCTCCCAGAGATGTCGGGGAACATAGGGTCTGATGAAAGTGAGGAACTGGAAAGAAATCAGTATTTGTAGGGAAATGGTGTTAGGAAAATTGATGGGACTGAAGGCCGCTAAATCCCCAGGGCCTGATGGTCTACATCCCAGGGTACTTAAGGAAGTGGCCCTAGAAATAGTAGATGCATTGCTGGTCATCTTCCAGAACTCGATAGACTCTGGAACGGTACCCATGGATTGGAGGGTAGCTAATGTTACCCCACGATTCAAAAAAGGTGGTAGAGTAAAAGCGGGGAATTATAGACCGGTAAGCCTGACATCGGTAGTGGGGAAAATGCTGGAGTCTATTATAAAAGATGTAATAGCAGAGCACTTGGAAAGCAGTGACAGGATCGGACAAAGTCAACATGGATTTACAAAAGGTAAATCATGCTTGACTAAACTACTGGAATTTTTTGAGGATGTAACTGGTAAAATAGATAAGGGAGAACCAGTGGATGTGGTGTATTTGGACTTTCAGAAGGCTTTCGACAAGGTCCCACATAAGAGATTAGCGTGCAAAATTAAGGCACATGGGATTGGGGGCAAGGTATTGACTTGGATAGAGAACTGGTTGGCGGACAGAAAGCAAAGAGTTGGAATAAACGGGTCGTTTTCTGAGTGGCAGGCAGTGACTAGTGGGGTACCGCAAGGATCGGTCCTAGGACCCCAACTGTTCACAATATATATTAATGATCTGGACGAGGGAATTGGATGTAATATCTCCAAATTTGCAGACGACACAAAGCTGGGTGGGAGGGTATGCAAAGAGACCTGGGTGTTATTGTGCACCAGTCGCTGAAGGTAAGCATGCAGGTGCAGCAGGCGGTTAAGAAGGCAAATGGTATGTTGGCCTTCGTAGCAAGAGGGTTCGAGTACAGGAACAAGGATGTCTTGCTACAATTGTACAGGGCCTTGGTGAGACCGCACCTTGAGTATTGTGTGCAGTTTTGGTCACCTTACCGGAGGAAGGACGTTCTTGCTATGGAGGGAGTGCAGCGAAGATTCACCAGGCTGATACCTGGGATGGCAGGCATGACGTATGAGGGGAGATTGTGTCGATTGGTCTTATACTCACTGGAGTTTAGAAGATTGAGAGGGGACCTCATCGAAACCTATAAAATTCTGTCAGGTCTGGACAGACTAGATGCAGGAAGGATGTTTATGATGGCCGGGGAGTCCAGAAGCAGGGGTCATAGTCTAAGGATAAGGGGTAAGTCATTTAGGACTGAAATGAGGAGGAACTTCTTCACCCAGAGAGTGGTGAACCTGTGGAATTCTCTGCCACAGAGGGCGGTGGAGGCCAGTTCATTAAATATATTCAAGAAAGAGTTGCATATATTTCTTGAGGCTAAAGGGATCAAGGGATATGGGGAGAAGGCAGGGACAGGGTACTGAATTTGGATGATCAGCCATGATCTCATTGAATGGCGGAGCAGGCTCGAAGGGCCGAATGGCCTACTCCTGTTCCTAACTTCTATGTTTCTATGTATCTATGTTTCTATGAGACGAAGTGGGGAGGGTGATTGAGTGATGAGAGGGGGTGGGGAGAGGGTTTGAGTGATGAGAGGAGATCGGGAGGGGATTGAGTGGGGAGGGGAGATGGAAAGGGGGATTACGTGATGATAGTAGCTGGGGAACTGGATTGGGTGATGAGAGGAGGTGGAGAGGGGGATTGAGTGGGGAGAGGAGGTGGGGAGGGGGTTGAGTGATGAGAGGAGATGGGGAGGGGGATTGAGTGATGAGAGGATGTGGAGAACTGGATTGGGTGATGAGAGGAGGTGGAGAGGGGGATTGAGTGATGAGAGGAGGTGGCGAGGTGGTTGAGTGATGAGAGGATGTGGGGAGGGGGCTTGCGTGATGAGGGGAGATGGGGAGGGGGGATTGAGTGATGAGGGGAGATAGGGAGGGCGATTGAGTGGTGAGAGGAGGTGGGGATGGGGATTGAGTGGGGAGAGGAGGTGGGGAGAATGATTCAGTGGGAAGAGGAGGTGGATTGAGTGGGGAGAGGACATGGGGAGGTGGATTGAGTGGGGAGCGGTGGTGGGGAGGGGTATTGAATGGGGAGAGGAGGTGGATTCAGTGGGGAGAGGAGGTGGGGAGGGGGATTGAGTGGTGTGAGGAGGTGGGGAGGGGGATTGAGTGGTGAGAGGAGGTGGGGAGTGGGATTGAGTGATGAGGGGAGATGGGGAGGGGTATTTAGTGAGGAGAGGAGATGGGGAGGTGGATTGAGTGGAGAGAGGTGGTGGGGAGGTGGATTGAGTGGGGAGAGGTGGTGGGGAGGGGGATTGAGTGGGGAGAGGAGATGGGGAGGTGGATTGAGTGGAGAGAGGAGATGGGGTGGTAGATTGAGTGGGGAGAGGTAGTGGGGAGGGGGATTGAGTGGGGAGAGGTGGTGGGGAGCTGGACTAAGTGGTGACTGGCATATCCAAGGTTAAATTCCTCCTCTATGCAGATGACCTGGTTCTGCTGTCACCAACTAAGGAGGGTCTACAGCAGAACCTGGATCTGCTGGAGACATACTGCCAGACCTGGGCCCTTACAATAAATCCCCAAAAAACCAAAGTCCTTGTGTTCCAGCAAAGATGCAGACATCAGGGACCCAAAATAAATTTCACACTAGGAACAACCCAAATTGAACAAACCACTAACTACACATACTTGGGCTTAAAAATCAGTTCTACGGGAAATTTCCATCTGGCTGTGAATGAACTGAAAGAGAAAGCAAGAAAGGCATTCTCTGCCATTAAAAAATCAATCCAAATAGAAATCCCAATGAGCATTTGGCTCAAAATTTTCAAATCAGTAATTGAACCAATTGCACTCTATGGCAGTGAGGTGTGGGGATCGCTAACACAACAAGAATTTGCAAAATGGGACAAACACCCAATTGAGATCCTACATGCAGAATTCTGTAAAAGTATCCTCCGGACTCAAAGGAAAACCGTAAACAATGCATGCAGGGCCGAACTAGGCCAATATCCATTAATAATCACTATCCAAAAAAGAGCCACCAAATTTTGGAAACACCTAGAAATGAGCAACCCCCAATGCTATCATTATGAAGCCCTGAAATGCCAAGAGAGGACCATAAAGAAGAATACCCTCAGTCAACTAGCCCTGGGACTCAGTGAAGTAACTACTAACACTACTAACAATAACCAGCCCCAGGGCAGTGACAGCGTAACACAAAGAATTCGACCCAACACAATCGTCGCTAAGCAAAAGGAAAAATATTTGTCATATTGGGCAGAAACAACAAAAACCCAAAGCAAACTCAATTGTTACTTGGCCCTAAACAGACAATACAACATGGCTGATTACCTGACCATGGTAAAGGATAGCAAACTGAGAAAAACCTTGACAATGTACAGACTTAGTGAACATAGCCTGGCGATCGAAAAAGGTAGACACAGGCAGACCCGGCTACCAAGAGAGGACAGGATATGCTCTCACTGCAGTCAGGGAGTGGTGGAGCCAGAGATGCACTTCCTCACAGCTTGTAGAAAATATCAGGGCATAAGGGAGAATTTCTACCCAAAATTCACAAAAATATTCCCGGAATTCAGAAATTTGAATGACGACCAAAAACTCCCATACCTACTAGGGGAAGAGAGAAATTGTGTAACATTAGCGGCACACTATGTTACAGCTTGCCATAAACAGAGGGACAACCACTAAATATAAGAAAAGAGTATATACAAATTATATGAATGTATATTTATACACTCAGGGATATATCTGTTTATACACTGTATGGATAGATCTGTATTTTTGTGTACAAACATGAATGTTTTTCGATGCTTTGGCAACATAAGTTGTACCTTGTCATGCCAATAAAGTGATTTGAATTGAAAAAAATTGAATTGAATTGAATTGACTGGCAGAAACCCACATTTTTATTGCGATGCCAAAGGTGAACTCGTGCTGGACGACTGCAGGGCCTCCTAACAAATACAGTGGGTTGATCACGCCCGGGGCGGAATGGACTGCATGCAATATTGGACCTTTCCAATCTCATTTTCTCCATTAAAATTGGGCAATGGTCAATCCAATTTCTAGGCACTCTTGCTTGGTGACCGGACAACAATTTGAGAATTAATTTTGTAATCTAAGGGGAAAATTCCACATCAACGCTTCTGGAACACGCAAGACCTTAGACACCCAAAGAAATTATACCGGCTCTTGAAAAAAAAATGTATATGTTCATGGAATGTGGGCATTGCTGGCAAGGCCGGCATTTATTGCCCATACCTAATTGCCCTTGAACAACATTGCTGTGGGACCTGGAATTACATATTAGCCAGACCAGGTAAGGACGGCAGATTTCCTTCCCTAAAGAATATTAGTGAACCAGGTGGGTTTTTACAACAATCCGGTAGTTTCATGGTCACCATTACTGGTACTAGCTTTTTATTCCAGATTTATTTAATTAACTGAATTTTGATTCCATAGCTGCCGTGGTGGGATTTGAACTCCAGGCCAGAATTTACTGGGCTCCGTGCGAGTGTGATTGGAGGCAGGTCAGGTGGGGAATTTGAAAAATCTTGCAGCGGGTCGGGAACCCACCATCATCCCGCCCCCACACACCTTTCCCTGTCACACTCAGCACCATTGCTGGAGGTAATGTTAGGTCTCACCATTCACTCCAACTCACTGAGACACTTCCAAAAGTGTACACAAATTTATGGTGAAAATAAAGATGTGTGACATTACAGTAACGGGAAATTTACACAACCATTTAACAAAACACCAAAGTGGCTACCCTTGTAAATTACTTGTGTGCCATCTTTCTCTTACGGGTGCTTCTAAGAGGTGCTACCCCTGTGGCTTCAACAGAGGTAGAGGCAGTCTGCTCACCTCCCTGCTGTGACTGCACAGGCACTCTTGGTGGACGTCCTTTGGGTTTTGGAGCCTGTGATGGCCCCGCCAAAGTCTGCTCCTCCTGCAACTGTCCAGGGGCAGACTCGGCCATCGCTGTCCGAGGAGGCATATGGGACTCTGACTGAGGGGGTGGCAATGGGGGAGAAGTGTGAGCGCTTTGAGAGGAGCCCATACTTCCATGTCCCCTCTCACTGACATCCCTCTCATGGGCCACCTGCACTTCCCTGCTAGCAAGCAGCTGGAGATCACCTTGCTGCACAGCAGTGGGGCCATGAAGACCCACGTCTACGATGACATCCCTCCTAGAGAGGAGGTCTATGAGTGTATGCCATCTAGTCTCCGTAGATAGCTATCTATTCTCCATAGAGACCATGTGCTCCTGTGAGTGGTGCATCAGCTGCTCCATGCAGGCGGCCATCCTATCCATGGAAGAGCCTACAGTCACCATCACCTGCGACACGGTGGTGCTCATGTTGGAGAGGGACTCTTCCATTCTCTGCACATTTGCAGACATCTTGGTCACAATACCTGTCAGAGCCTGCACTTCTTGCTGCACCTCCAGGATCGCCTCTTTCTCTCTGGCCACAGAGGCCCAGCGTCTGCATGCAGCTGAGCAGAGCTGGGAGCATCCTGCGCCCTCTGATGAGGAGTCTCCACTGCTGTCCCTGTCTCCACCATCTGCTCTTGCTCACTTGTTACTTGTGAGTCACCAGGTGACAACACCACTCTATCTCGCATGGCACCCACCGAGGTGTGTGTCTCTGCGCTGGTGTTGGGTGCGCTCAGTGTCTGGAGGCTGCTCAGAGGAGTTGTCTGCCTCTTCCTCCTGGACACTGGGTGGTAGACACTCTCCCTCCTCCTCCAATAATGTAGATAGACACACTCCCTCCTCCAATAATGTAGATAGACACTCTCGCTCCTCCGCCAATAGTGTAGATAGACACTCTCCCTCCTCCTCCAATAGTGTAGACAGGCACTCTCCCTCCTCCTCCACTATTGTAGATAGACACTCTCCCTCATGCAATAGTGCAGATAGACACTCTCCCTCCCCCAGTACTGTCGATAAACACTCTCCCTGCTCATCCAATAGTGTAGATAGACACTCTCCCTCCTCCAATAATGTAGATAGACACTCTCTCTCCTCCGCCAATAGTGCAGATAGACACTCTCCCTCCTCCTCCAATAGTGTAGACAGACACTCTCCCTCCTCCTCCAATATTGCAGATAGACAGTCTCCCTACTCCTCCACTAGATTAGATAGACACTCTCCCTCCTCCAATAGTGTAGAGAGACACTCTCCCTCCTCCTTCAATAGAGTAGATAGACACACTCCCTCCTCCAATAGTGTAGATAGGCACTCTCCCTCCCCCAATAATGTCGATAGACACACTCCCTCCTCCATTAGTGTGAAGAACACTCTTCCTCCTCCGCCAATAGTGTAGATAGACACTCTCCCTCCTCCAATAGTGTAGATAGACACTCTCCCTCCTCCTCCAATAGTGTAGACAGACACTCTCCCTCCTCCTCCTCCAATAGTGTCGATGGACATTCTCCCTCCTCCAATAGTGTAGATAGACACTCTCCCTCCTCCTCCAATAGTGTATAGACACTCTCCCTGCTCCTCCAATAGTGTAGACAGACACTCTCCCTCCTCCTGCAATAATGTAGATAGACACACTCCCTCCTCCATTAGTTTCGATAAACACTCTCCGTCCTCATACAAAATTGTAGTTAGACACTCTCCCTCCTCCTCCAATAGTGAAGATAGACACTCTTCCTCCTCCATTAGTGTAGATAGACACTATCCCTCCTCCAATAGTTTAGGTAGACTCTCTCCCTCCCCCAATAGTGTCGATAGACACTCTCACTCCTCCAATAGTGTAGATAGACGCTCTCCCTCCTCCTCCTCCAGTAATGTAGATAGACAGACTCCCTCCTCCAATAATGCAGCTAGACACTCTCCCTCCTCCAATAGTTTAGATAGAGACTCTCCCTCCTCCTCCAATAGTGTAGATAGACACACTCCCTCCTCCAATGTTGTAGATAGGCACTATCCCTCCTCCTCCAATTGTTTAGATAGATACTCTCCCTCATCCAATAGTGTAGATACATACTCTTCCTCCCCCAATAGAAACATAGAAACATAGAAGATAGGAGCAGGAGTAGGCCATTCGGCCCTTCGAGCCTGCTCCGCCATTCAATGAGATCATGGCTGATCATCCAAATTCAGTACCCTGTCCCTGCCTTCTCCCCATATCCCTTGATCCCTTTAGCCTTAAAAAATATATCCAACTCTTTCTTGAATATACTTAATGAACTGGCCTCCACCGCCCTCTGTGGCAGAGAATTCCACAGGTGCACCACTCTCTGGGTGAAGAAATTCCTCCTCATTTCAGTCCTAAATGGCTTACCCCTTATCCTTAGACGATGACCCCTGGTTCTGGACTCCCCAGCCATCAGAAACATCCTTCCTGCATCTAGTCTGTCCAGGCCAGACAGAATGTTATAGGTTTCGATGAGATCCCCTCTCAATCTTCTAAACTCCAGTGAGTATAAGCCCAATCGACACAATCTCTCCTCATACATCATTCCTGCCATCCCAGGTATCAGCCTGGTGAATCTTCGCTGCACTCCTTCCATGGCAAGCATGTCCTTCCTCAGGTAAGGCGACCAAAACTGCACACAATACTCAAGGTGTGGTCTCACCAAGGCCCTGTACAACTGTAGCAAGACATCCTTGTTCCTGTACTCGAACCCTCTTGCTACGAAGGCCAACATACCATTTGCCTTCTTAACCGCCTGCTGCACCTGCATGCTTACCTTCAGCGACTGGTGCACAAGAACACCCAGGTCTCTTTGCACTTCCCCTTCTCCCAATCTATTGCCATTCAAATAATAATCTGCCTTCCTGTTTTTGCCACCAAAGTGGATAACCTCACATTTATCCACATTATAGTGCATTTGCCATGTTTCTGCCCAATCACCCAACCTTTCCAAATCGTACTGGAGTTTCACGACACCCTCCTCACAGCATACCCTCCCACACAGCTTTGTGTCGTCTGCAAATTTGGAGATATTACATCCAATTCCCTCGTCCAGATCATTAATATATATTGTGAACAGCTGGGGTCCTAGGACCGATCAATGCGGCACCCCACTAGTCACTGCCTGCCACTCGGAAAACGACTCGTTTATTCCAACTCTTTGCTTTCTGTCCACCAACCAGTTCCCTATCCAAATCAATACCTTGCCCCCAATCCCATGTACCTTAATTTTGCATGCTAATCTCTTATGCGGGACCTTATCGAAAGCCTTCTGAAAGTCCAAATACAGCACACCCACTGGTTCTCCCTTATCTATTTTACCAGTTACATCCTCAAAAAATTGCAGTAGATTAGTCAAGCATGATTTACCTTTTGTAAATCCATGTTGACTTTGTCCGATCCAGTCACTGCTTTCCAAGTGCTCTGCTATTACATCCTTTATAATGGACTCTAGCATTTTCCCCACTACCAATGTCAAGCTTAACGGTCTATAATTCCCCGCCTTTTCTCTATCACCTTTTTTGAATAGTGGGGTAACATTAGCTACCCGCCAATCCATGGGTACCGTTCCAGGGTCTATCGAGTTCTGGAAGATGACCAGCAATGCGTCTACTATTTCTAGGGCCACTTCCTTAAGTACCCTGGGATGTTGATTATCAGGCCCTGGGGATTTATCGACCTTCATTCCCATCAATTTTCCGAACACCATTTCCCTACAAATACTGATTTCTTTCAGTTCCAACCTTTCATCAGACCGTTTGTTCCCCGGCATCTCTGGGAGGTTATTTGTGTCCTCCTTTGTGAAGACAGAACCAAAATATGTATTTAGTTGGTCTTCCATTTCTTTGTTCCCGATTGTAAATTCCCCCGATTCTGACTGCAAGGGACCTACGCTTGACTTCACCAATCTTTTTCTCTTCACATATCTATAATGTAGAAAGACACTCTCCCTCCTCCAATAGTGTCGATAGACACTCTACCTCCTACAATAGTGCAGATAGAGACTCTCCCACTCCTCCAATATTGTAGATAGACACTCTCCCTCCTCCGTCAATAGTGTAGATAGACACTCTCCCTCCTCCTCCAAAAGTGTATGCAGACACTCTCCCTCCTCCTCCAATAATATAGATAGACACACTCCCTCCTCCAATAGTATAGATAAACACTCTCCCTCATCCAATAGTGCAGATAAGCACTCTCCCATCTCCTCCAATATTGTAGATAGACACTCTCCCTCCCCCATAGTGTAGATAGACACTCTCCCTACTCCGCCAATAGTGTAGACAGATACTCTCCCTACTCCGCCAATAGAGTAGACAGACACTCTCCCTCCTCCTTCAATAGTGTAGACAGACACTCTCTCTCTGTTGTGTATGTACCTTTAAGGGAAGAACTGATTTTATACTGCAGTACCGGCAGTGACCACCCCTGTATAAAAGGCCCCAGCAGGCTTCTGTATTTCAGTCTGATGTTTGTGCAGCAGCACACAAGGAGAAGGAGCAGCCAGACCAGGAGAGTGGAGAGTGGAAAGTGGTGGTCTCCTGACCAGGAAGAGGAGGAGAACATAAGACCACCACCTCCACCTCCTCCACCATCATCACAGCAACTGAGGTGCCTGGAGAGAGAGGACAGAGGAGGAGAAGGAGAAAGGAGGCCAGCATCAACACCAACCAGGGGAGAGACCTTTCCATTACTGCCTCCCCAAATTGGCCTCCACTTCAGGAGAGGGAGAGAGGGGAGAGAAACAACCAACAACCACCAACTGTTTGGAAGGAGGGAAGAACAACATTATCTTTCAGGTGGGTGTTATTTGGTGCACTCTCCCAAAGACTTTGTATTTTAGGTGGGGGGAGAAAAGAAGAAACAAGGCCAGATCATCAAGGGATGTCTGTGTGTGTGTGTGTGTGGCTCTTGTTAAAAACTAGGCCACACACACCACTAATAAGCACCCCTTCAATTGCCTGACCTGGGACAGCTGGAGCTGCCTAGGTGAAGTCCAATTACATCATTAAGACCTGGTGTGGGACTGAGCCTGGGGCATCTCCAGCTTTCCCAGGTGAAGATATCTTCTCCCCCTGCCAGAAGACCACCTTCAAAGACTTTAAATTCCCATCGGAGAGCGCACCCCTGCCAACACCCCCCACCCACCATCCTGAGTGGCAACCCTGCCTTTGCGGCCTCCCTCCTTCCCACTGCCCCCTCTCTCTCTCTCTTTGTCTCTCTCTGCCTATTTCTCTGAGGCACCTCAATTTCATCTTTTTTTATTAATTGCCTATTGAGCAGAGGGGAGAAGGCCCCTCTCCCAATTTCAATCAATAAGGGGAGAGGTGTGTCTTCATTTTAAACAGCTCCCTCTGCTCAATAGAGGACCAAAAAAATACCTGAGGCCATTAAAACCTTCAGGCCTGTGACTTGGGGTGAGTGTAGCCCTTATAAAAATACCCCATAATGGCGACTGCATCTTCGCCGGTGGCGGGGCCAGCCAGGACTTATGCGGGAGTGGCAGCCACAGCCACAGCTGGTCCCGCTGCTTCTGCTGCCCCGTCACCTTTTAAACTTATGACAAAAAAGCTTGGGGTGAAGAGCTACACTCACCCCACTATGACCATTGAGGCCTGCGTTAAAGCCATGGCTGGGGTTGTCGGCCCCTCAGCCATCGTCGCGGCCTCAAAAATGTATGGGAAGGCTGTGTTCTTCCTGGGGTCGGAGCGGGCGGTGTCCCTGGCCATCGCCAAGGGGCTCACCGTGGGCGGGACCTTCCTGCCGGTGGATCCTCTCGAGGCCACCGCGCAGAGGATCGTCATCTCGAAAGTCCCGCCCTATGTTCCTGGTGAGCTCCTCCTCCCCCATTTATGCCAACTTGGGGAGGTGAGGTCGGGGATTACGCCCATCCCGCTCGGCTTCCGGGAAGCCAGCCTTCGCCACGTCCTCTCTTTCCGGCGCCAGCTGGCGTGGGAGGAGGACACCGACGGGGCGTTCGTCGTCCACCATGAGGGGACCGCCTATCGCATCTTCTGGACGTCGGACGGTGGGCGGTGCCACGCCTGCAAGGAAGTGGGGCACATCCGGAAAAACTGCCCCACCTCCAAGGCCGCCAGATCATCTCGTGCGGCCGAGGCTGGCGCCGCCGCCGCTCCTCCCCCCGGATCTGCCCGCGCGTCGGGAGTGTCTGATGCGCAGTCGACGTCAGGGGCCGATGCCACCAAGGCCTCCGGCGGGGGGGAGGTAGCGCGTCCAGCCGGAAAGAAGGTGCGGCGGAAAAATAAACACCTTAGGGCGGGTCCCCCCGTGGATGGCCAGCCCTTGCCCCTTGCGCCCCTTACACCCGCGCTCCTCACGGAGTTAATCGGGGCAGACGCGAGTGGGAGGGGCCTCGTGCCCGAGCCTGTGGCCGCAACTGCCGCAGTGGTAACGCCAATACCTGCGACCGGGCTCGGGCCCGAGGAACCCGACAAACCTGCTCCGCCAGAGGGAGCAGAGGAGGAGGCCTCTGCAGACATGGAGGTCTCCCTCGCTCCCTCCGTGCTAAAAAGAAGGCGCGACCCCCTGGAAGAGGAGGAGGACCGGGAGGAGGAAGGTCCCTCCGAGCAGGGGGAGTCGGCGCCCGCCGCGGGTACTGCGCCCCCCCCCGCTGTCGTCATCACCAGCGATCGGCAGGGGTCGCCTGTCCCTCGGGAGGTTGAGGCAGGTGTGTCTGTCCGGCACGTGACTCCCGGGGATGGGGATGAGACCCTGCCTGTGGGGGGGGGGTCGCGGAACAACCCGCGGCTATTGACATTTTATCGGTGCCGTTACCCCTCGCTGGGGTCGGGCGGCCTGGGGTCTGGGTCGGGCGAGCTCGAGGAAAATGAGCTCGCCCAATGCGACCCGGACATCTCCCAGGGGCTTCTCGTCCCAGTGGAGGTTTTAATTGAAAACATCCCATCTGCTGGGTCGGAGGCTGGTGGCGGGGAGGAGGATGGCCCCCTGGCTGCGTCTCTGGTGCCGGACGTACTGGAGGAGCTGGGAATCGTTCTCTCCCCGGTTTCTCCGGTCGTTCTGACGTCTGAGGCGGGGGGGGGACTCCGGACCGCCGCCGCCTTCTGGCCCGGCACCCCTAGAAGAGCCCAGGGATGAATTCTCTGCCGCCAATCCTGGGGGTGGGATCCGGTCGGAGGCGGGGCCGGCTGGTGCGGCCGAGTTGTTCGCTGCGCACTGTGCGACGGACGGGTCGGCCGCTGGTGACGACCCTCTGGAGGAGAATGGGGACTCGGTGATGGGCACGGAGAACAGTTTGGACTCCACCGTCCACGAGGCGCTGGATGACCTCGTGCCCCTCGCTGAGTCTCTCCTCATTGCCGTAAGGGAAATCCGGGACTTTATGGCCATGTGCCGGGGTCGGCAAAATAAGATCCGGCTGGCCCTCGAAAGGTGGTCGGAGCTGGCGTTGCTCATCGTGTCCGTCTGTACCGCTGTTAAAATCATGGGCGTGGACGAGGGCGTGGACCCGCTCGAGCTGCGTCGGCTCAGAACGTTTCTCACTGGGCTGCTGAGGAAATGGCGGCTGACCAGCGGCTGCGCTCCCTTCCCCCGTTAGGTGTAGGTAGAGGTTGCACTATGCTTCTGACATGAAGATAACCATAGCCAGCCTCAACATCAACGGCAGCAGGGAGGCGCGCCGCAGATTCAACAACTTCTCGGTCCTTCGGGACGGGAAGTATGCGGTGTGCTTCCTGCAAGAAACCCACACCGTTCCGGGAGACGAAGCCACATGGCTCCTGGAGTGGCAAGGAGGGGTCAGCATGAGTCACCTCTCCAACAATTCTAGCGGGGTGGCTATCTTGCTGGCCCCGCATTTTCAGCCGGAGATCTTGGGGGTCAAGGAGCACGTGCCGGGCCACTTGCTCCAGGCCACTGTTCGCCTGGGGGGCGTGCCGCTCCATCCAGTGAATGTGTACGCCCCTCAGACCGGTGCGCAGCAAGTGCGTTTCTTCGAAGAAGTGTCCGCTCTTTTGGGTTCCGTCGACGCGGGCGAGTGCGTCATCCTCGGGGGGGATTTTAACTGCACCCTCGAGGCGAGGGACCGTTCGGGTCCCCCGCGAAGCCTGGCAGTGATGGAAAAGTTGAGGGACCTGGTTGGGTCCTTCGACTTGGTGGACGTCTGGCGAAATCTCCACCCCGACTCCAGCGCCTTCACTAGCGTGAGGTCTGGGGGAGGAAGGTCCAGAATCGACCGCCTCTACATATCCCGGGCGTACGTCTCCTGCATTCCGGCGGCTTCCATGTGGCCGGTGCCGTGCACGGAACACCACCTGGTGTGGGCGGAGCTCACTCCGCAGCGCGCGCTGGGGCGGTCCGCGTACTGGCATTTTAACAACCTGCTGCTGGAGGACGCGCGGTTGCGGGATTCATTTCGTCGGTTCTGGGCCGACTGGAGAAGGAAGCGGGGGGTCTTCCCCTCCTTGAGGCTATGGTGGGACGTGGGCAAGGCTCACATCCATCTCTTCTGTCAGGAGTACGTGAAAGGGTCGACCAAGAGGCGGGAGGCCCGGGTCGGGCGGTTGGAGAAGGAGGTGCTCGACCTGGAGTCCCGTCTCGGTCAGGTCGTCGAGGACCCGGCCCTGCGGAAGGTGTACGAAGAGAAGAAGGGTGCGCTGAAGGACCTGCAGCTCGTCGGGTCCCGAGGCGCGTATGTGAGGTCGCGGATCCAGCTCCTGCGGGACCTGGACCGCGGCTCCCCCTTCTTCTACTCACTGGAAAAAAGACGGGGTGTCCGTAAGCAGCTCCTGGGGCTGCTGGCCGACGACGGATCACTGGTCTCAGATCCGGAGGGAATCAACGCGGAGACCCGCGCCTATTACGGGGCTCTGTTCTCTCTGGATCTGTCCAGCGAGGATGCGCGCATAGTTTTGTGGGAGGACCTGCTGAAGGTCAGCCCGGAGGGCGCCGAAAAATTGGACGCTCTGCTAAGCCTGGCGGAGCTGACCGGCGCCCTCCGCCAGCTCTCTTGGGGAAAGTCCCCGGGGCTGGACGGGCTGACCGTGGAGTTCCACAGGGCGTTCTGGGACGTCTTGGGGGGCGACTATGCGCGGGTCCTGGGGGAAAGTTTGGCGACCGGGGAGATGCCCCTCTCTTGGCGCAGGGCAGTCATTGTCCTGCTGCCTAAGAAGGGCGATCTCCGCCTCCTTAAGAACTGGCGCCCGGCCTCCCTCCTCAGCACGGACTATAAAATCTTTGCCAGGGCCATGTCTGCTCGCCTTGGCACCGTGCTGGCCCACATGATCCACCCCGACCAGTCCTACACGGTCCCGGGCCGGACCATCCACGATAACATCCATCTGGTCCGGGATCTGGACCACCATTCCCAGAGGGCTGGTCTGTCGGTCGCCTTCCTTTCCCTGGATCAGGAGAAGGCGTTCGACAGGGTAGATCACGAGTGTCTCTTCGGGACTCTGCGCGCATTCGGGTTCGGGATGCATTTTGTCACCCGGATCCGACTTCTGTACGCCACCGCGGAGTCTCTGATTAAAGTTAATGGGTCCTTGACGGCGCCCCTTCGCTTCGGGAGGGGGGTGCGTCAGGGATGCCCCATGTTCGGTCAGTTATATGCCATATGCGTGGAACCTTTCCTGCGCCTCTTGTGGAAGAGGTTGACGGGACTGGCTCTGCAAGGGCCGGGCGTGGAAGTGGTCCTCTCGGCTTACGCCGATGACGTGCTCCTCACGGTCACGGATCCCGCTGACTTGCGGAGGATGCGGGAATGCCAGCAGATTTACTCGGACGCATCCTCCCCCAAGATCAACTGGAAGAAATGTTCCAAACTCCTGGTGGGTCAGTGGCGGGTGGATTCCCTGCCGGAGGAGTTCAGGCCTTTCGCCTGGAGCATCACGCACCTCCTCCATTTGGGAGTCTAACTTAGCCCTGCCGAGGACACCTGGCCGGCGAACTGGCAAGAGCTGGAGGCCAAAGTCACCGCTCGCCTAGGACGCTGGACAGGACTGCTCCAAGTGTTGTCCTACAGGGGTCGAGCGCTGGTCATAAACCAGCTGGTGGCCGCCATGTTGTGGTACCGGTTGGTCACTTTGATCCCTCCCCCTGCGTTTGTCGCCAAGATGCAGAAGAAGCTCATCGACTTCTTCTGGGACAAAAGGAAGCACTGGGTCTCTGCCGCGCTTCTGTGTCTCCCGCTTAGGGAGGGCGGTCAGGCGCTGGTGTGCCTTCGCACCCAGGCTGCGACTTTCCGTCTTCAGATGCTGCAGAGATACCTGTACGTCAAGAATCCTCCGAGATGGCGTGCGCTGGTGACGTTTTTCTTCCGCCAGCTGCACGGCCTCAATTATGACATGCAGCTCCTGTTCGCGAAAGTGGGCGGCAGGCGTGCCGACCTGCGGGAGCTGCCTGTCTTCTACCAGGAACCGCTATGGGTTTGGAACTGCGTCGCTTCCAGGCGGAGCTCTCCCCCGTCAGGAGCGGCGGCTCTCCTTCGGGAGCCGCTGCTCAGGAATCCGCACCTCCATGAACGCGGGTTCGGGCGGCTGGTGGAGGGCAGGGCTGTGCTTGGCCAGGTGACCAGAGTCGGGGACCTGCTCGATGGTGGGGGAGCGGGCTGGATGGCGCCGGAGGAGCTGGCGCGGCACCTGTCCTGGGCCAACGTCCGGCTCACGGTCGAAGCCATCGAATCGGTGAAAGCGGCACTGGGCCCCGACTCCACTAGGTGTATCGAGGCGGCTCAAGCACGTGGGGCGATCCCGTCCGAGCTTACCCCCGTTCGGACTGAATTCCTCATCGGCGCCCGGCCCCGAAACTCCCCTCGGGAACCGGCGCCTCACAACTTGAGCCATCTCGAGGAAATACCCTCCGTGCCTTTTCATTCCGCGCGGAGGGTTTTCCTGTACGGGCTGCTCCTGCACACTCTCCACTTTGCCATCTTCGTCTACCGTGGCGTCTTGCCGACTGGAGGTGGCGGAGGTCCCCAATGGAGGGCTCTCTATGCGGAAGTCCTCCCTTGTTCCATCGGGGACTTGGCCTGGAGGGTGTTGCATGGAGCAGTCCCGTGCAATAAGGTTTTAAGTAGGTTCACGGACTCCCAGGCCGCCTGCATTTTTTGCGGCCTGGAGGAGTCCGTGTTTCACGTTTATATGGAGTGTGAGGGGTTGCAGCCCCTCTTTCACTACTTGAAGGGGCTGCTCCTCGATTTTTGGTTGCACTTCAGATCCACGCTCTTGATCTACAGTCACCCGGTGCGGAGGGGAGCGGACAGGTTGGAGGACCTCCTTGTGGGCCTGCCCCTGGGCCTGGCTAAAAGAGCCATCAATTGGTCCAGGCAGCGGGCGGTCGAGGGGGTCGTCCAGCCGGATTGCCTGCCTCTCTTCCGCGGCCATGTTCGCGCCCGGGTGGCCCTGGAGATGGAGCACGCAGTGTCCGCCGGCGCGCTTGAGTATTTCCGCGACCGGTGGGCGCCGCGGGGACTGGAGTGCATTATCAACCCGGAAAACCAAATTTTATATTTATTTGTTAAGTTTTAGTTGAACTTTTGTTTATTTACAGTCCAATTGGGTTTTTTTTGGGTCCAAATAAAAGAGTACCCTCTCTTCAGTAAAGTACCTGTTAAACTGTTCTCCCGAAGTTTGTGTATTATTGAGGCGCGGACTTTACACCCTCCTCCTCCAATAATGTAGATAGACACTGTTGTGTCTCAAGTGGTTTTATACCCTTACCTATATAACAATTAAGAAGGACTCCGGGGTGGAGAGTTTAGTTAATGGCCATTTTATTTATAATGTGCTTCTTCACTCAATGCACTACATTTCCCATAGTGCATTGCAAATCACCACTACGGTATCCCATGTGGGACAATTCTAATACACATTTAAAATACACAATATATTTCCTCCCCCTTAAAATAGAATGTCCAGAAAACAGAATAACTGAAAATGACTATAACTTTGGAAGAGAGGGTAGACTGCCTCTACATTCCGCTAACCCTGGGGATTATTCTGCCCCATGCACACAGGTTAGCACTAACTGTAACTAAGGCCCTCTGGAGGCTGCCTTTCTCTTTGAGGGTAACGCCTAGTCTCAGGAGCAGGCTCTGGCTGGCTCTCCCGTGACCCTGTAGGCGTGGCTTCCTCCCTCGATGGCACAAGAGTGGATGGTGCCACCGTCTCAGGGTCGGATGACCAGTCCCTGCTGGAGCCCCCAGCAGGTCCTTGATCCTCTGTTTCTTGGGTTACCTGTGGCGACTGTCTTGGCAGTAACTGGTCTACATGCCGTCTCCATGTTCCGTCGGCTCCGGTGCGGACTCGGTATGAAACGGGGCCCGTCTTTTGAATGACCGTAGCCGGGACCCACCGCTCCAGGGTGGTGTAGTTCTGCGCGAGGACTTTGTCCCCCACCACAAAGTGTTGTTCTTTGGACCTCTGAACTCGTCTGCTGACTTGATCCTGCTGATTGGCGTGCACCACTGCTTCTGTGGACGTTGGCCTCAGCAGGTCAAGGCGTGTCCGTAGCTGCCTTCCCATGAGTAGGTAAGCAGGAGATGCTCCAGTCGTAGCATGAGGCGTGTTTCGGTATTTCAGCAAGAAAGCATTCAGGCGCTGCTTTAGAGGAGCATCACTTCTTGCCGCTTTCAACGCGCGTTTCAGCGTTCTGACAAATCTCTCCGCCAACCCATTCGTGGATGGATGATAAGGCACGGAGAACATGTGCTGGATTTCATTGCTCTTGAGGAACTCCTCCATTTCCTGGGATGTGAACTGTGTTCCATTGTCGGTTACGATCTGCTCCGGCAGACCAAATCGCCCGAACATCTCTCTCAGAATCTCGATGGTTTTCTCCGTAATGGTAGTGGACATTACTGCAACCTCCGGCCATTTGGAATGGGAGTCCACCGCGACCAGGAACATTGCTCCTTCCACTGGTCCCGCAAAGTCCAGATGGATCCGTTGCCACAGTGTCACCAGCCATTCCCATGGCTGCAGTGGCGCTGCTCTTGGCGTATCCCTGGTTGTCTCGCATGATGGGCATGATTTCGCTTCAACTTCAATTTCATGATCCAGACCGTGCCACCAGAAGTAGCTTCGTGCCAGCTCCTTCATCCGGACAATACCACAATGTCCTGAGTGCAGCTCGTTGAGGACATGTTTCCGCAGCTTTGGTGGTATGATCACTCGCATGCCCCAAAGGAGGCATCCTGACGTGACAGACAACTCCTTCCCTCTTGACAGGTAAGGTAGGAGCTCAGGTGGTGCGTCTGACACCCGTGATCCGTCTCCTCGCATCACCCGATCCAGCACCTTGGATAGCATAGGGTCCACTCTGGTCTCTTTCTTGACCTGCCGGGGCGTGACAGGGGCATTGCTCACCATGTCAAAGTAGAAAATCTTCAGAGGGCACAGGCAGCGGAAGTCTTGACAATCCATCCACATTGCCATGTGCTGCTGAACTCTGGTATTTGATGTTGTAATTGTGAGCGCTTAACATCAGCGCCCAGCGCTGCATCCTGCACGCTGCCAGGGAGGGTATTCCTGTGTGTGGACCAAAGATCGATGTCAGAGGACGATGATCCGTCAGCAAGGTGAATTTCCTTCCGAACAATTAGTGATGGAACTTTTTGATTCCAACGATGATGCCCAAAGCCTCTTTTTCGATCTGCGGGTATTTCACCTCCGCCTTGCTCAGGGACCTTGACGCGAATGCAATCGGCTTCTCTTCGCCTGAGGAAAAGATGTGGGACATGACCGCGCTGATGCCATAAGGCGATGCATCACAGGCCAGTGGAATCTGCAACGATGGGTCAAAGTGCGTCAAGAAAGCTTTGGCTTTCTTGAATGCAGCTTCGCACTCCTTCGTCCACGCCCTGGCCTTGCCCTGACACAGCAACTCATGTAATGGCTTCAACAGTGATGCCAGCTGTGGAATAAACTTTCCGTAATAGTTCAGGAGACCTTTGTAGGTGCAGGAGCGTCGGCAATGGCATTCACTTTCGACGGTGCTGTGTGTAGGCCGTCCGCGTCGAGAACATGGCCTAGGTACTCCACTGATGGCTTGAAAAATTTGCATTTGTCCTTGCAAACGCGTAAGCCATATTCTTCAAGTCTTCCCAGTGTCTTCGTCAGGTTCTGCAGATGCTCGTTGTCGTCCTTTCCTGTGACAAGGATATCGTCGAGATAACATTGTACCCCTGGAATGCCGCTTAAGATCTGGTCCATAGCCCGCTGAAACAATGCTGGTGCTGACGTTATACCAAAGGGTAGGCGGCAGGACCTGTAGAGGCCCTTGTGGGTGGTGATGTTGAGGTACTTCTGTGAGTCATCTTCTACATGCATCTGCAAGTAGGCTTGGCATAGATCAATCTTGCTAAACTTCTGACCGCCTGCTAGACCCGCGAAAAGATCTTCAATGATGGGGAGGGGGTACTGTTCAGCTGAGAGCACAGGATTCACTCTTACTTTGAAATCTCCACATAAGCGAACTGCGCAGTCACTCTTCATCACTGGTACCACGGGCGTGGCCCACTCACTGTGCGAAACCGGCACCAGCACCCCTATCTTGACCAGACACTCCAGGTCAGCCTCCACCTTTGGTCTGAGGGCATAGGGAACGTTCCTGGCCTTCAGGAATCGTGGCTGGCTGTCAGGCTTCACCTTGAGTTTGACCGTAATCCCCTTCATACTCCCCAATTCTCTGTCAAAGACAGCCGCATGCTTTGTCAACACTGCCGCTAGCCCCGCCTCTTCGACTGACACCGCATTCACTTTTTTCCAATCCAGATGAATTTTCTCCAACCATGGCCTGCCCATCAGGGATGGATCGTCACCCTTGACCACATAAACTGGCAGCATCACGGTTTGTCCATTAACCTCCACCTTGACCTCCGTCTTACCCAGCATTGGGATTGTTTCCCCAGTGTAGGTCTTTAAGATGAGCTTGGCCGGCGTCAGTGATAGGTGGTTCAGTTTTCCTTTGAATAGCTTCTCTGAAATCAAGGAGACAGCGGCCCCCGTATCCAGCTCCATTTTGACCGGTATTCCCTCTAGTAGTGGAGTGACTTCATAGCCTGATGAGCCTCCATTCACCGTTAACACATGGAGATTCAGCTCCCCATCAGAGTCTGTGTCACTGTCTTCCTGTTCTTGTTTCACCACGTGTAGGTTTTTCTTTTTAGAACGCCAGTTGGATGTGTTTCCTTGTGTGTTTTTGTGTGTCTCTGTGTAGGATTGTTTGCTTTGCCCTTTACACACACGTTCAATGTGTCCTTTCTTTTCACATTTCCGACAGGTCAGGTCTTTACACCAGCAGTCAGATGGCTGATGACCTGACCTTCCACATCTGTAACACTCTCTGGCGCCCCTTGCATGCTTATCCGGTGTAGCTGCTACCCTGTGCACTCTTGTTGCAGCCCCCAACAGCTATGCATCTTTAGCTGCTAACTCCATAGACACAGCGAGCTCCACTGCTGATTTAAGCGTCAGTTTGTCAGTCATGAGCAAGCGCTTCTGTGTTGCTTCACATCTTAATCCACACACAAACCTACCACGGACAGTGTAATTTAGAGTTTCACCAAACTCACAATGCTCAGTTAGCTTCTTTAGCACTGCAACATATTCGGCTATGGACTCACCCTCCCCTTGGTTTCATTTGTGAAACCTGAACCTCTCCGCAATCAGCAGCAGCTTGGGTGCGAAATGTGTTTCCAAAACTTCCACAATCTGATCATATGTCTTAGCGCCGGGCTTATCCGGGTGCATCAAACTCCGTAACAAGCCAAATGTTTTTGCTTCGATCACACTGAGGAACGTTGCCAGTTTCACGTCATCTTTAATGCCATTTGCAGTCACGAAAAATCTGAAACGCTCTGTATAAGCACTCCATTGCTCCGCCGCTTCATCAAATGGTCCAAACGCTCCGGTTAGCATAGCCATTTTGTTATCTTTTTTTTTTATCTTTACACTCCTTTTCCTCCATTTTGTTTTTTATTTTTACAATCCTTATCCTCCACTTCGTTTCACTGTATCGTTACTCTCCCCCTTCTTATTTGTGTAACACATGAACCATCACCTTTACGAGGCGATTGCATCAGCACGAAACTGCGGGCACGCCATTAAGACAAGACAGAAACTTCTTACTTTAAACATTGCCGATTCCAGTGCGAAGTGATGCGCAAGTCCGTCGTCCTCGTCGCCAGTTTCCCTCTCCCTCCTCCAATAGTGTAGACAAACACTCTCCCTCCTCCTCCAATAGTGTAGATAGACGCACTCCCTCCTCCAATAGTGTAGTTAGACACTCTTCCTCCCACAATGATGTAGATAGACTCTCCCTCCTCCAATAATGTATATAGACACTCTCACTCAGCCAATAGTATAGATAGACACTCTCACTCCTCCTCCAATAATATAGATAGACACACTCCCTCCTCCAGTAATGTAGATAGACACTCTCCCTCCTCCAGTAGTGTAGATAGACACGCTCCCTCCTCCAATAGTCTAGATAGACACTCTCCCTCATGCAATAGTGTAGATAGACACTCTCACTCCCCCAATACTGTCGATAAACACTCTCCCTGCTCCTCCAATAGTGTAGATAGAAAGAAACCCTCCTCCAATAGTGTAGGCAAACACTCTCCCTCCTCCTCCAATAGTGTAGATAGAAACACACACTCCTCCAATAGTGTAGAAAAACACTCTTCCTCCTCCTCCATTAGTGTAAGATAGACACTCTCCCTCCTACAATAGTGTAGAGAGACTCTCACCCTCCTCCGCCAATAGTGTAGATAGACACTCTTCCTCCTCCTCCACACTCCCTCCTCCTCCAATAGTGTAGATAGACACAGTCCCTCCCCAATACTGTCGATAAACACTCTCCCTGCTCCTCCAGTAGTGTAGATAGACACTCTCCCTCCTCCAATAGTGTAGATAAACACTCTCCCTCCTCCAATAGTGTAGATAGACACTCTCCCTCCTCCAATAGTGTGATGAACACTCTCCCTCCTCCAATAGTGTAGATAGACAATCTCCCTCCTCCAATAGTGTAGATAGACACTCTCCCTCTGCCTCCAATAGTGTAGGATAGACACTCTCCCTCCCCCAATAATGTAGAAAGACACTCTCCCTGCTCCTCCAATAGTGTAAGATAGACACTCTCCCTCCCCCAATACTGTAGAAAGACACTCTCCCTCCTCCTCCAATAGTGTAGAGAGACTCTCACCCTCCTCCAATAGTGTGATGAACACTCTCCCTCCTCCAATAGTGTAGATAGACACTCTCCCTCCTCCTCCAATAGTGTAGGATAGACACTCTCCCTCCGCCAATAGTGTAGATAGACACTCTCCCTCCGCCATAGTGTAGATAGACACTCTCCGTCCTCCTCCAATAATGTAGATAGACACAATCCCTCCTCCAATAGAGTAGAAGAACAATCTCCCTCATCCTGCAATATTGTGATGAACACTTTCCCTGCTACTCCAATAGTGTAGAGGGACTCTCACCCTCCTCCGCCAATAGAGTAGATAGACACTCTCCCTCCTCCTCCACACTCCCTCCTCCTCCAATAGCGAAGATAGACACTCTCCCTCCTCCAATAGTGTAGATAGACACTCTCCCTCCCCCTCCAATAATGTAGATAGACACACTCCCTGCTCCAATAGTGTCGATAGACACACTCCCTGCTCCAATAGTGTAGATAGACAATCTCCCTCCTCCAATAGTATAGATAGACACTCTCCCTCCTCCTCCAATAGTATAGATAGACACTCTCCCTCCTCCAGTAGTGTAGATAGACAATCTCCCTCCTCCAATAGTATAGATAGACACTCTCCCTCCTCCTCCAATAGTATAGATAGACACTCTCCCTCCTCCAGTAGTGTAGATAGACAATCTCCCTCCTCCAATAGTATAGATAGCCACTCTCCCTCCTCCTCCAATAGTATAGATAGACACTCTCCCTCCTCCTCCAATAGTGTAGACAGACACTCTCCCTCCGCCAATAGTGTAGAAAGACACTCTCCCTCCTCCTCCAATAGTGCAGAAAGACACTCTCCCTCCTCCTCCAATAGTGTAGAAAGACACTCTCCCTCCTCCTCCAATAGTGTTAGATAGACACTCTCCCTCCCCCAATAATGTAGAAAGACACTCTCCCTCCTACTCCAATAGTATAGATAGACACTCTCCCAGCTCCTCCATTGGTGTAGAAAGACACTCTCCCTCCTCCTCCAATAGTGTAGACAGACACACTCCCTCATCCAATAATGTAGATAGACACTCTCCCTCCTCCAATAGTGTGATGAACTCTCTCCCTCCTCCAATAGTGTAGATAGACAGTCTCCCAGCTCCTCCATTAGTGTAGACAGACAGTCTCCTGCCTCCAATAGTGTAGATAGACACTCTCCATCCTCCTCCAATAATGTAGATAGACACACTCCCTCTTCCAATAGTGTAGACAGACACTCTCCCTCCTCCAATAGTGTAGACGGACTCTCTCCCTCCTGCTCCAATAGTGTAGACGGACTCTCTCCCTCCTCCGCCAATAGTGTAGATAGACAATCTCCGTCCACGTCCAATATTGTAGATAGACACTCTCCCTCCTCCAATAGAGTAGAAGAACACTCTCCCTCATCCTCCAATAGTGTGATGAACGCTCTCCCTCCTCCAAAAGTGTAGATGGACACTCTCCCTCCTCCAATAGTGAAGAAAGACACTCTCCCTCCTCCAATTGTGTAGATAGACACTCACCCTCCCCAAATAATGTAGAAACACACTCTCCCTCCTCATCCAACAGTATAGATAGACAATCTCCATCCGCCTTCAATAATGTAGATAGAAACATTCCCTCCTCCAATAATGTAGATAGACACTCTCCCTCCTCCAATAGTGTAGATGGACTCTCACCCTCCTCCGCCAATAGTGTAGATAGACAATCTCCCTCTTCCACCAATACTGTCGATAGACAATCTCCGTCCTCCTCCAATAAGGTAGATAGACACTCTCCCTCCTCCAATAGAGTAGATAGACACTCTCCCTCCTCCTCCAATAGTGTAAGATAGACACCCTCCCTCCTCCAATAAGGTAGATAGACACACTCCCTCCTCCAATGAGTAGAAGGAAAATCTCCCTCCTCCTCCAATAGTGTAGATAGACACTCTCCCTGCTCCGATAGTGCAGACAGACACTCTCCCTCCTCCAATAGTGTAGAAAGACACTCTCCCTCCTCCTCCAATAATGTAGATAGAAACACTCACTCCTCCAATAAGGTAGATAGACACACTCCCTCCTCCAATAGAGTCGAAGGACAATCTCCCCCCTCCTCCAATAGTGTGATGAACACTCTCCCTCCTCCAATAGTGTAGATAGACACTCTCCCTCCTCCTCCAATAATGATGACAGGCACTCTCCCTCCTCCAATAGTGTAGACAGACACTCTCCCTCCTGCAATAGTGTAGATAGACACTCTCCCTCCTCCAATAGTGCAGATAGACACTCTCCCTCGTCCAATAGTGCAGAAAGACACTCTCCCTCCTTCTCCAATAGTGTAGATAGACACCCACCCTCCTCCTCCAATAGTGTAGGTAGACACTCTGCATCCTCCGCCAATAGTGTAGATAGACACACTCCCTCCTCCTCCAATAGTGTAAGATAGACAATCTCCCTCCTCCAATAAGGTAGATAGACACTCTCCTTCCGGCAATAGTGTAGATAGACACTCTCCCTCCGCCATAGTGTAGATAGACACTCTCCGTCCTCCTCCAATAATGTAGATAGACACAATCCCTCCTCCAATAGAGTAGAAGAACAATCTCCCTCATCCTGCAATATTGTGATGAACACTTTCCCTGCTACTCCAATAGTGTAGAGGGACTCTCACCCTCCTCCGCCAATAGAGTAGATAGACACTCTCCCTCCTCCTCCACACTCCCTCCTCCTCCAATAGCGAAGATAGACACTCTCCCTCCTCCAATAGTGTAGATAGACACTCTCCCTCCCCCTCCAATAATGTAGATAGACACACTCCCTGCTCCAATAGTGTCGATAGACACACTCCCTGCTCCAATAGTGTAGATAGACAATCTCCCTCCTCCAATAGTATAGATAGACACTCTCCCTCCTCCTCCAATAGTATAGATAGACACTCTCCCTCCTCCAGTAGTGTAGATAGACAATCTCCCTCCTCCAATAGTATAGATAGACACTCTCCCTCCTCCTCCAATAGTATAGATAGACACTCTCCCTCCTCCAGTAGTGTAGATAGACAATCTCCCTCCTCCAATAGTATAGATAGCCACTCTCCCTCCTCCTCCAATAGTATAGATAGACACTCTCCCTCCTCCTCCAATAGTGTAGACAGACACTCTCCCTCCGCCAATAGTGTAGAAAGACACTCTCCCTCCTCCTCCAATAGTGCAGAAAGACACTCTCCCTCCTCCTCCAATAGTGTAGAAAGACACTCTCCCTCCTCCTCCAATAGTGTTAGATAGACACTCTCCCTCCCCCAATAATGTAGAAAGACACTCTCCCTCCTACTCCAATAGTATAGATAGACACTCTCCCAGCTCCTCCATTGGTGTAGAAAGACACTCTCCCTCCTCCTCCAATAGTGTAGACAGACACACTCCCTCATCCAATAATGTAGATAGACACTCTCCCTCCTCCAATAGTGTGATGAACTCTCTCCCTCCTCCAATAGTGTAGATAGACAGTCTCCCAGCTCCTCCATTAGTGTAGACAGACAGTCTCCTGCCTCCAATAGTGTAGATAGACACTCTCCATCCTCCTCCAATAATGTAGATAGACACACTCCCTCTTCCAATAGTGTAGATAGACACTCTCCCTCCTCCAATAGTGTGATGAACATGCTCCTCCTCTAATAGTGTAGACAGACACTCTCCCTCCTCCAATAGTGTAGACGGACTCTCTCCCTCCTGCTCCAATAGTGTAGACGGACTCTCTCCCTCCTCCGCCAATAGTGTAGATAGACAATCTCCGTCCACGTCCAATATTGTAGATAGACACTCTCCCTCCTCCAATAGAGTAGAAGAACACTCTCCCTCATCCTCCAATAGTGTGATGAACGCTCTCCCTCCTCCAAAAGTGTAGATGGACACTCTCCCTCCTCCAATAGTGAAGAAAGACACTCTCCCTCCTCCAATTGTGTAGATAGACACTCACCCTCCCCAAATAATGTAGAAACACACTCTCCCTCCTCATCCAACAGTATAGATAGACAATCTCCATCCGCCTTCAATAATGTAGATAGAAACATTCCCTCCTCCAATAATGTAGATAGACACTCTCCCTCCTCCAATAGTGTAGATGGACTCTCACCCTCCTCCGCCAATAGTGTAGATAGACAATCTCCCTCTTCCACCAATACTGTCGATAGACAATCTCCGTCCTCCTCCAATAAGGTAGATAGACACTCTCCCTCCTCCAATAGAGTAGATAGACACTCTCCCTCCTCCTCCAATAGTGTAAGATAGACACCCTCCCTCCTCCAATAAGGTAGATAGACACACTCCCTCCTCCAATGAGTAGAAGGAAAATCTCCCTCCTCCTCCAATAGTGTAGATAGACACTCTCCCTGCTCCGATAGTGCAGACAGACACTCTCCCTCCTCCAATAGTGTAGAAAGACACTCTCCCTCCTCCTCCAATAATGTAGATAGAAACACTCACTCCTCCAATAAGGTAGATAGACACACTCCCTCCTCCAATAGAGTCGAAGGACAATCTCCCCCCTCCTCCAATAGTGTGATGAACACTCTCCCTCCTCCAATAGTGTAGATAGACACTCTCCCTCCTCCTCCAATAATGATGACAGGCACTCTCCCTCCTCCAATAGTGTAGACAGACACTCTCCCTCCTGCAATAGTGTAGATAGACACTCTCCCTCCTCCAATAGTGCAGATAGACACTCTCCCTCGTCCAATAGTGCAGAAAGACACTCTCCCTCCTTCTCCAATAGTGTAGATAGACACCCACCCTCCTCCTCCAATAGTGTAGGTAGACACTCTGCATCCTCCGCCAATAGTGTAGATAGACACACTCCCTCCTCCTCCAATAGTGTAAGATAGACAATCTCCCTCCTCCAATAAGGTAGATAGACACTCTCCTTCCGGCAATAGTGTAGATAGACACTCTCCCTCAACCAAAAGTGCAGGTAGACCCTCTCACTCCTCCTCCAATAGTGTAGAAAGAAACTCTCCCTCCTCCTCCAATAGTGTAAGATAGACACTCTCCCTCCTCCTCCAATAGTGTAGATAGACACTCTCCCTCCTCCTCCAATAGTGTAGACAGACACTCTCCCTCCTCCAATAGAGTAGATAGATACACACACTCCCCCAATACTGTCGATAAACACTCTCCCTCCTCCTCCAATAGTATAGATGGACACTCTCCCTCCTCCAATAGAGTAGATAGACACACTCCCTCCTCCTCCAATAATGATGACAGACACTCTCCCTCCTCCAATAGTGTAGATAGACATTTTCGCTCCTGCAATAGTGTAGATAGACACTCTCCCTCCTCCAGTAGTGCAGATAGACACTCTCCCTCGTCCAATAGTGTAGAAAGACACTCTCCCTCCTTCTCCAATAGTGTAGATAGACACCCACCCTCCTCCTCCAATAGTGTAGGTAGACACTCTGCATCCTCCGCCAATAGTGTAGATAGACACACTCCCTCCTCCTCCAATAGTGTAAGATAGACAATCTCCCTCCTCCAATTAGGTAGATAGACACTCTCCTTCCTGCAATAGTGTAGATAGACACTCTCCCTCAACCAAAAGTGCAGGTAGACCCTCTCACTCCTCCTCCAATAGTATAGAAAGAAACACTCCCTCCTCCTCCAATAGTGTAAGATAGACACTCTCCCTCCTCCAATAATATAGATATACACTCTCCCTCCTCCTCAATAGTGTAGACAGACACTCTCCCTCCTCCAATAGTGTAGATAGACACACACACTCCCCAAATACTGTCGATAAACACTCTCCCTGCTCCTCCAATAATATAGATGGACACTCTCCCTCCTCCAATAGTGTAGATAGACACTCTCCCTCCTCCTCCAATAGTGTCAATAGGCACTCTCCCTCCTCCAATAAGGTAGATAGACACTCTCCCTCCTCCAATAGAGTAGATAGACACTGTCCCTCCTCCTCCAATAGTGTAAGATAGACAGTCTCCCTCCTCCAATAGTGTGGATAGACACTCTCCCTGCTCCGATAGTGTAGACAGACACTCTTCCTCCTCCAATAGTGTAGAAAGACACTCTCCCTCCTCCTCCAATAATGTAGATAGAAACACTCCCTCCTCCAATAATGTAGATAGACACTCTCCCTCCTCCAGTAGAGTAGAAGGACAAACTCCCTCCTCCTCCAATAGTGTGATGAACACTCTCCCTCCTCCAATAGTGTAGATAGACACTCTCCCTCCTCCTCCAATAATGATGACTGACACTCTCCCTCCTCCAATAGTGTAGAACAACACTCTCCTTCCTCCTCCAATAGTGTAGAAAGACACTCTCCCTCCTCCTCCAATAGTGTAAGATAGACACACTCCCTCCCCCAATAATGTAGAAAGACACTCTCCCTCCTCCTCCAATAATGTAGAAAGACACTCTCCCTCCTCCTCCAATAGTGTAGATAGACACACGCACTCCCCAAATACTGTCGATAAACACTCTCCCTGCTCCTCCAATAGTATAGATGGACACTCTCCCTCCTCCAATAGTGCAGATAGACACTCTCCCTCCTCCTCCAATAGTGTCAATAGGCACTCCCCCTCCTCCAATAAGGTAGATAGACACTCTCCCTCCTCCAATAAGGTAGCTAGACACTCTCCCTCCTCCAATAGAGTAGATAGACACTCTCCCTCCTCCTCCAATAGTGTAAGATAGACAGTCTCCCTCCTCCAATAGTGTGGATAGACACTCTCCCTGCTCCGATAGTGTAGACAGACACTCTCCCTCCTCCAAAGTGTAGAAAGACACTCTCCCTCCTCCTCCAATAATATAGATAGAAACACTCCCTCCTCCAATAATGTAGATAGACACTCTCCCTCCTCCAATAGAGTAGAAGGACAAACTCCCTCCTCCTCCAATTGTGTGATGAACACTCTCCCTCCTCCAATAGTGTAGATAGATGCTCTCCCTCATCCAATAGTGTAAGATAGACACACTCCCTCGCCCAATAATGTAGAAAGACACTCTCCCTCCTCCTCCAATAGTATATGTAGACACTCTACCTAGTCCTCCAATAATGTAGATAGATACACTCCCTCCTCCAATAGAGTAGAAGAAAAATCTACCTCATCCTCCAACAGCGTGGATAGACACTCTACCTCCTCCTCCAATAGTGTCAATAGGCACTCTCCCTCCTCCAATAAAGTAGATAGACACTCTCCCTCCTCCTCCAATAGTGTAAGATAGACACTCTCCCTCCTCCAATGACTAGAAGGACAATCTCCCTCCTCCTCCAATAGTGTAGATAAACACTCTCCCTGCTCCGATAGTGTAGACAGACATTCTCCCTCCTCCAATAATGTAGATAAAAAAACTCCCTCCTACAAATAATGTAGATAGACACTCTCCCTCCTCCAATAGAGTAGAAGGACAATCTCCCTCCTCCTCCAATAGTGTGATGAACACTCTCCCTCCTCCAATAGTGTAGATAGACATTCTCCCTCCTCCTCCAATAATGATGACAGACACTCTCCCTCCTCCAATAGTGTAGACAGACACTCTCCCTCCTCCAATAGTGTAGACAGACACTCTCCCTCCTCCAATAGTATAGATAGACACTCCTCCTCCCCCTCCACACTCACTCCTCCTCCAATAGTGTAGATAGACACACACACTCCCCCAATACTGTCGATAAACACTCTCCCTGCTCCTCCAATAGTATAGATGGACACTCTCCCTCCTCCAATAGTGTAGAAAGACACCCTCCCTCCTCCTCCAATAGTGTCAATAGACACTCTCCCTCCTCCAATAGTGTAGAAAGACACCCTCCCTCCTCCTCCAATAGTGTCAATAGGCACTCTCCCTCCTCCTCCAATAGTGTAGATAGGTACACTCCCTCCTCAAATAGAGTAGAAGAAAAATCTCCCTCATCCTCCAATAGTGTGATGAACACTCTCCCTCCTCCAATAGTGTAGAAACACACTCTCCCTCCTCATCCAACAGCGTAGATAGACACTCTACCTCCTCCTCCAATAGTGTTAATAGGCACTCACCCTCCCCCAATAATGTAGAAAGACACTCTCCCTCCTCCTCCAATAGTGTAGATAGACACTCTCCCTCCTCCTCCAATAGTGTAGATAGACACTCTACCTCCTCCTCCAATACTGTAAGATAGACACTCTCCCTCCTCCAATAAGGTAGATAGACAATATCCCTCCTCCAATAGTGCAGATAGACACGCTCCCTCATCCAATAGTGTAGGTAGACTCTCTCACTCCTCCACCAATAGTGTAGAAAGACACTCTCCCTCCTTCTCCGATAGTGTAGATAGACACCCACCCTCCTCCTCCAATAGTGTAGGTAGACACTCTGCATCCTCCGCCAATAGTGCAGATAAACACTCTCACTCCTCCTCCAATAGTGTAAGATAGACACCCTCCCTCCTCCAATAAGGTAGATAGATACTCTCCCTCCTGTAATAGTGTAGATAGACACTCTCCCTCCTCCAATAGTGTAGATGGACACTCTCCCTCCTTCTCCAATAGTGTAGATAGACACTCTCCCTCATCCAATTGTGCAGATAGTCACTCTCCCACAACCAATAGTGCAGGTACACTCTCTCACTCCTCCTCCAATAGTGTAGAAAGAAACTCTCCCTCCTCCCCCAATAATGTAGATAGACACACTCCCTCCTCCAATAGTGTAGATAGACACTCTCCCTCCTCCAATCATGTAGGTAGACACTCTCCCTCCTCCTCCAATAGTGTAGATAGACACTCTGCTTAATCCTCCAAGTGTAGATAGACACTCTCCCTCCTCCTCCAGTAGTGTAGATAGACACTCTCCCTCCTCCTCCAATAGTGTAGATAGACACTCTCGCTCCTACAATAGTGTGGATAGATACTCTCCCTCCTCCAATAATGTAGTTAGACACTCTCCCTCCTCCCATAGTGTGGGTAAACTCTCTCATTCCTCCTCCAATAGTGTAGATACACATTCTCCCTCCTCCTGCAATAGTGTAGATTGACACTCTCCCTCCTCCAATAGTGTAGGTAGACACTTTCCCTCCCCCAATAATGTAGAAAGACACTCTCCCTCCTCCTCCAAAATTGTAGATAGACGCACTCTCTCCTCCAATAATGTAGGTAGACCCTCTCCCTCCCCCAATAATGTAGAAACACACTCTCCCTGCTCCTCCAATAGTGTAGATAGACACTCTCCCTCCTCCAATAGTGTAGAAACATAGAAACATAGAAACATAGAAGATAGGAGCAGGAGTAGGCCATTCGGCCCTTTGAGCCTGCTCCGCCATTCAATGAGATCATGGCTGATCATCCAAATTCAGTGCCCTGTCACTGCCTTCTCCCCATATCCCTTGATCCCTTTAGCCTTAAGAAATATATCCAACTCTTTCTTCAATATATTTAATGATCTGGCCTCCACCGCCCTCTGTGGCAGAGAATTCCACAGGTTCACCTCTCTCTGTGTGAAGAAATTCCTCCTCATCTCAGTCATAAATGGCTTACCCCTTATCCTTAGACTATGAACCCTGGTTCTGGACTCCCCAGCCATCAGAGACATCCTTCCTGCATCTAGTCTGTCCAGGCCTGACAGAATTTTATAGGTTTCGATGAGATCCCCTCTCAATCTTCTAAACTCCAGTGAGCATAAGCCCAATCGACACAATCTCTCCTCATACGTCATTCCTGCCATCCCAGGTATCAGCCTGGTGAATCTTCGCTGCACTCCTTCCATGGCAAGAACGTCCTTCCTCAGGTAAGGCGACCAAAACTGCACACAATACTCAAGGTGCGGTCTCACCAAGGCCCTGTACAGCTGCAGCAAGACATCCTTGTTCTTGTACTCGAACCCTCTTGCTACGCAGGCCAACATACCATTTGCCTTCTTAACTGCTTGCTGCACCTGCATGCTTACCTTCAGCGACTGGTGCACAAGAACACCCAGGTCTCTTTGCACTTCCCCTTCTCCCAATCTATTGCCATTCAAATAATAATCTACCTTCCTGTTTTTGCCACCAAAGTGGATAACCTCACATTTATCCACATTATAGTGCATTTGCCATGTTTCTGCCCAATCACCCAACCTGTCCAAATTGTACTGGAGTTTCACGACATCCTCGTCACAGCATACCCTCCCACCCAGCTTTGTGTCGTCTGCAAATTTGGAGATATTACATCCAATTCCCTCGTCCAGATCATTAATATATATTGTGAACAGCTGGGGTCCTAGGACCGATCCTTGCGGTACCCCACTAGTCACTGCCTGCCACTCGGAAAACGACCCGTTTATTCCAACTCTTTGCTTTCTGTCCGCCAACCAGTTCTCTATCCAAGTCAATACCTTGCCCCCAATCACATGTGCCTTAATTTTGCACGCTAATCTCTTACACTCCCTCCCCCAATACTGTAGATAGACACTCTCCCTGCTCCTCCAATAGTATAGATAGACAATCTCCCTCCTCCAATACTGTAGAGAGACTCTCACCCTCCTCCGCCAATAGTGTAGATAGACACACTCCCTCCTCCTCCACTCTCCCTCCTCCAATAGGGTAGATAGTCACTTTTCCTCCTCCTCCAATAATGTAGATAGACACACTCCATGCTCCAATAGTGTCGATAGACACTCTCCCTCCTGCAATAGTGCAGATAGACACACTCCCTCCACCTCCAATAGTTTAGATAGACACTCTCCCTGCTCCACCAATAGTGAAGATAGACAATCTCCCTCCTCCAATAGAGTAGAAAGACACTCTCCCTCCTCCTCCAATAATGTAGATAGGCGCACTCCCTCCTCCTGCAATAGTGTAGGTAGACACTCTCCCTCCTCCAATAGTGTAGATAGACCCTCTCGCTCCTACAAAAGTGTAGATAGATACTCTCCCGCCTCCATTAGTGCAGGTAGACTCTCTCCCTCCTCCAATTGTGTAGACAGACACTCTCCCTCCTTCTCCAATATTGCAGTTAAACTCTCTCCCTCCTCCAATAATGTAGTTAGACACTCTCCCTCCTCCCATAGTGTGGGTAGACTCTCTCACTCCTCCTCCAATAGTGTAGATACACACTCTCCCATCTCCAATAGTGTAGGTAGACACTTTCCCTCCCCCAATAATGTAGAAATACACTCTCCCTCCTCGTCAAAACATGTAGATAGACACACTCTCACCTCCAGTAACGTAGGTAGACCCTCTCCCTCCCCCAATAATGTAGAAAGACACTCTCCCTGCTCCTCCAATAGTGTAGATAGACACTCTCCCTGCTCCTCCAATATTGTAGATAGACACTCTCCCTCCTCCAATAGTGCAGATAGACACTCGCCCATCTGCTCCAATATTGTAGATAGACACTTTCCCTCCTGCGATAATGTAGATAAACACGCTCCCTCTTCCAATAGTGTAGATTGTCACTCTCCTTGCTCCAAGAATCTAGACAGACACTCTCACTCCTCCTCCAATGTTGTAGTCAGGCACTCTCCCTCCTCCAATAGTGTAGATAGACACACTCCCTCCCCCAATACTGTAGAAGGACACTCTCCCTCCTCCTCCAATAGTGTAGTGTATGTACTTTGCAGAAGGAACTATAATCTGCAGCCCCTGTATACTGCAGTACCAGTAGTGACCACTGCTGCATATAAGCCTGTGTAGTAACTTTTGCATAGTAGTTCCAGGTTGTCTCCACTCAGTAAAGACCAGTTATAATCAACTCCTGCAGTCCGTGTCTCAATTATACACGGACATAATACTGGCGACGAGCAGATCCGAACTTACCTACACTCTGCACCACCTCATGGGGATCCATCCCTGAAGCGAAGTTATCAGAGGTCGAGGCCAGAAGGAAGAAAGAAAAAATAAATAAACGAACAGAAGAAACGGGTGTCGACCGTGGGCATCCGCCTCTGATTCATCGGAGTTGAAGATTTGCAGGAGAGGCTGTCGAGAGCGGGGCTTGGTTATCCTGTCGATGGTGTTTCAGCTAATCGGGCTGGTGGCAGGTAGTACTCTGATCCTTCCTGGGCTGCGGCGGTCTAGAGCTCGATCGGGTGGCTTTTCAACGGGGCTGAGCAGCGTTGTCGGGAAGAGGAGAGAGAGAGAGGTTGGAGCACACAGGGCGCGGCTGGTGCTACGAAGCCGGGCAGCATACAGACCCGAGAAGAGGGAAGCAAGTGTCCCGCAGGTTTGCTCCGATGACGGGGAAATAATAAAAATTAGAAGCACAGAAAGCCGCGAGGAGCTGCAGTTTGCCACAGGAACCGCAGAGAGTGGCATTAGCAGCAGCGCGGGGGGGAAGTGCGCGAAGACCATAGGGCATCACCATCAAGGCATAAAACACCAGCAACAGCGCTAGCAGCAGCAGAGAAGAGAGAAAGCGTTGGAGGCACCATCTTAATCCAGCGGGGAAGAAGGCAAAGCGCGGGAGGCGCCATTTCGTTAAATCGGGGAAGAAGGCAAAGCACGGGAGGCGCCATCTTAGATTTCCAAGATGCCGAAGACTGGCAATATCACTGCCTTCGATAATGCAATAGAAGACTGGACCACGTATGTGGAAAGAGTCGAGGTATATTGCGAGGCAAACGAAGTAGCCGATGAGAATAAGGCATCGGTACTACTAAACTTAATGGGCACAAGAATGTACGGCCTATTGCGGAACCTGATTACTCCAGCCAAACCGAAGGCGAAGAGTTTTAACGAAATTGTTGATATCCTACAGGAACACCTAAATCCTACACCGCTGCTGATAGCAGAAAGATTTAAACACCACAGGAGAAATCAGCATAAAGATGAGAGCAATGCTGATTACCTTCCGGAACTACGCAAGCTATCAAAGCACTGCCAGTTCAGAGCAGGACTGGCAGATACTCTACGGGACAAATTTGTCTGTGGACTCCTGAGTGAAGGAACCCAGAAGAGGTTACTCTCAGAGAAAGAGCTGACGCTAGACAAGGCTTTCAGCGTGGCAGTATCGTATGATGCAGCAGCAAGGGGAGCTGTGGAAATACAGCAAAAACCACAAGAATACGGCACCCACGAAATGACACGGGGATTTGAAAAATGTTATCGCTGCGGCAGAACAACCCATGACCAGAAGGACTGCTGGTCCAAGGACAAAATATGCAGGCAATGCGGAAAGATGGGACACATTGCACGAGTTTGCAGGTCTGGGAAGAAGACTAACGACAACAAAAAGGCTACTAAGGAACAGTACAGGAAAGTAGAAAAGATGACGGACAGTAGTTCCGAAGACCAGATGAGCGATAGTGAATCCGGGAACAAGAGACTAAGCTGTCTCAAACTTCACAACGTAATTGCAAAAGAGGATCACCGAACCATTTGGGTCACCCTCACGATAGCAGGGTCCCAAGTCAAAATGGAATTGGATACAGGATCAGCTCTGACCGTCATGAATCGACGAGACTACGAGCGGCTATTCTCACACATACCCTTGAAAGAGACATCCATTGTCTTGAAGACGTATACGGGGCAAAAAGTATACCCCAGAGGAAAAATAAGGGTGCCTGTCGAATACAACGGCAAGGAAATACAGAAATTGTATCTGTACATACTGCAAGATGGTGGACCACCGTTATTGGGACGTGAATGGATCAGAAAGATAAGTTTAGACTGGCACTCCATTCAGGCACTGACGATGGCTGGTAAAAAGGATGATGACGTCACTCCTGGACGATTGTCAACAATCTTAGCTAACACCAAAGAGATATTTCAACAAGAACTGGGAACTCTTAAAGGCTTAACCGCCTCGATAAAAATAGAAGAGAATGCAATTCCCAAGTTTTTCAAAGCAAGACCGGTACCATATGCAATTCGCCCAGCCGTCAAGGCAGAGCTGGAGAATCTGAAGAATGCAGGTGTGTTATCTAAGGTAGACTGGAGCGAGTGGGCGACACCCATCATTCGTGTCATGAAGAAAACGTTAAACAATAAGTCTGAGGAGCCAAGGAATGTTCGCATCTGTGGGGACTTCAAGGTGACGGTGAACCCAATCCTTCACACAGTGCAATATCCTCTTCCGAGGATAGAAGATATTTTCGCCTCACTATGTGGAGGGAAGCGTTTTACCAAAATTGACCCAGCACAAGCATATTTGCAGATAGAGGTTGAAGAATCCTCGAGGAAGTATTTCACGATAAACACTCACAAAGGTCTTTACCAGTATAATTGACTGGTATTCTGAGTAGCATCAGCTCCGGCGATATGGCAAAGAGTGATGGAACAAGTCCTGCAAGGGATTCCGGGGACTCAGTGTTACTTGGACGACATCCTAGTTGTAGTGTATGTCCTTTAAGTCAGAACTACTTTTTACAGCTCCTGTATACTGTAGTACCGGCAGTAACCACACCGATATATAAGCTGTGCGCATGCCTCTGTACTCCAGTCTAGAGATGACCCTCCTCCAGTAAAGACCTGTTGTTTGTTTATATACAGCATCCGTGTAATTCTTTATCCACTGAAGCACGGATCTAACAGTGGTGACGAGTGTTGATGCGAATCTACCTGCAACATTAAACAAAAAAAAACAACAACAAAAAAATAGTCGAGTCCAGGAACACGGGCGTCGACCGCGAGCAACCGCCCAGCAGTCAGGCAGAGATCCAACTTCACTGGGGAGGCTGTGGAGAGCCGGGCTTGGTTCCCCAGCCACAACGAGCAGTAAGAGACCGACGACAGGTCCTGAGCAGACCCTTCCCGAGCAGCGGCGGCTGGAGCCGACCGACAGCAGAGAGAGAGAGCCGGGCAGCGTCGACGGGGTAAGAAAAATGGTGAAGAGAGCAGGGCGCAGCCGGGGGTTGATCACCGAGCGGCGTCGTGGAAAAATACTGCAAAACCGGAGAGAGAGAGGGTAAGAAGCAGCCGGGTTCTAGACCGAGCGGCGTCAACAAATATCAAGAGAAGAACGCGCAGAGCACAGCCAGGGATCACGGGCAAATCAGGGTCCACGGGGCGAAGCAAGGGGAGACGCCATTGAGCCGCGGAGAAGCAGGGAGAGAGCGGGAGACGCCGTTGAGCCACGGAGAAGCAGGGAAAGCGCGGCAGACGCCATTGAGCTGCGGAGAAGCAGGGAGAGCACGGGAGGCGCCATTGAGCCGCGGAGAAGAAGGAAGAGCGCAGGAGACGCCATTTTGTGAAGCCGCAGCGGAGAAGACGGGCGAGCGCGGGAAGGAAGGAAAGCGCGGGAGACGCCATTTTGTGCCAGCGGAGAAGAAGGGGAAGCGCGGGAGGCGCCATTGGGGATAGTTAACGCACAACCAAGAATGCCGAAGAGTGGCAGTATCTCTAAGTTCGACAATGAAGTCGAAGATTGGGCGACATATGTGAAACGTATTGAGGTGTACTGCAGGGCGAATGAAGTGCCAGATGCTAATAAAGCACTGGTTCTGTTAAATTCCATGGGTGCAAAAACTTATGGGTTACTGCGGAATCTAATAACCCCAGAGAAGCCGGTAAACAAGGATTTTGGAAGCATAGTAGAAATCCTACAGGACCACTTAAGCCCCACACCGCTGCTGATAGCAGAACGATTTAAGTTCCATAAAAGGAACAAACACAAAGATGAAAGCAATGCTGAGTACCTAACGGAACTGCGCAAGCTATCCAAATACTGCCAGTTTGGAGCGGGACTAGCAGATATGTTAAGGGACAAGTTTGTGTGTGGGTTACAAAGTGAAGGAACCCAGAAATGGCTTCTATCAGAAAAGGACCTTACGCTGGACAAAGCTTTCAATATGGCAGTATCACACGAAGCAGCCGCAAGGGGCGCTGCAGAGATACAATGGAGACCGCAAGAAAACGGCACCAACGAAATGACCTATGGAACAGGGAAGTGCTATCGCTGCTGCAGAACAACACATGACCAGAAAGATTGTTCGTTCAAGGACCAAGTGTGCAGACAGCGTGGGAAAGCAGTACACATAGCAAGAGTCTGCAGGTCTGGGAAGAAAACCAACAGTAAGAAATCTCCACAGGAGAAGTACAAAAAGGTACACCAGGTGATGGACAGTGGTTCAGACGAACAGAAAAGTGACACAGACTCCGGAAACAAGGAGCTGGGTTGTCTGAAACTACATAATGTAACCGAAATAGAGGATCACCAGACTATCTGGGTTACACTCAAGATAGACGGAGTCGAAGTGCAAATGGAATTGGACACAGGGTCAGCTCTAACAGTCATAAATCAAAGAGACTATAAGCGACTATTTTCACACATATCCTTGAAAGCTACAGAGATTGTCTTGAAGATGTATACGGGGCAAAAAGTCTACCCCAGAGGAAAAATAAGGGTGAAAGTGACATATAAAGGTCAGGAAATACCTAAAATGGATATATATGTATTGCCAAATGGAGGACCACCACTGCTAGGACGTGAGTGGATCCGGAATATACATTTAGATTGGCATTCCATACAGGGACTGAAGGTGGAGGCCAAAAAGGATGACGACGTCACACCTGGACGACTGTCAAAAATGCTAACTGACGCAAAAGAAGTGTTCCAGGAGGGACTAGGAACACTAAAAGGAATAACAGCAACAATTAAAATAGAGGATAATGCAAGCCCAAAGTTTCTGAAGGCCAGACCAGTGCCTTATGCGATCAGACCAGCGGTTGAAGCAGAGCTGGAAGGGTTGGAACGTTCAGGAGTACTGTCCAAAGTGGACTGGAGAGAGTGGGCTACACCCATCGTCCCTGTAAAGAAGAGGTCATTGAGTAATACGCCTGGGGAACCAAAGAAGGTCCGCATCTGTGGGGATTTTAAGGTGACAGTGAACCCAGTCCTTCACACGGTGCAATATCAGCTTCCACGAATTGAGGATATTTTCGCCTCGCTATCTGGTGGTAAACGCTTCACCAAAATTGATCTAGCCCAGGCGTACTTGCAGATGGATGTAGAAGAAGCTTCAAAACATTACCTTACAATCAACACCCATAAAGGTCTCTATAAATACAACCGGCTGGTGTTTGGAGTAGTCTCGGCTCCGGCTATCTGGCAAAGGGCGATGGATCAGGTCCTGCAAGGGTTTCCAGGGACCCAGTGTTATTTGGACGACATCTTGGTCACGGGCAAAAATGACGGCGATCACCTCACTAACTTGGAGAAGGTGCTCGCCAGATTAAAGGAATATGGGCTACGAGCTAATCACCACAAGTGCGAGTTTTTCCAGAAACAGATCTCGTATTGCGGCCACGTCATCGATGAAGAGGGGTTACATAAGTCCCCTGACAAGATTGAGGCAGTAGTCAAGGCTCCAGCACCGGAAAATGTGTCACAACTGAGGTCGTTCCTCGGGTTGGTAAACTATTACCACAAGTTCTTACCAAATTTGTCTACGGTACTACACCCGCTGAACACCCTACTGCAAACAGGGGTACCATGGAAGTGGGATGACAAACGTAGATGAGCTTTCCAGAAGTGTAAAGAATTGATCACATCAAAAGAGGTGTTGGCCCATTTCAACCCAGCACTACCAATTCGTTTGGCATGAGATGCATCACCCTACAGCATTGGAGCGGTGCTGTCGCACAAATTCCCAGACGGGTTGGAGAGGCCAGTGGCCTTTGCATCTCGGTCACTAACCTCAGCCGAGCGCAACTACGCCCAGATTGACAGGGAGGCCCTCAGCCTAGTATGGGGAGTAAAAAAATTCAACCATTATCTGCATGGGCAGAGGTTCACCTTGCTGACTGACCACCAACCACTTGTCTCCATCTTTAATCCTAAGAAGGGCGTGCCAGTAATTACTGCACAGCGGTTACAAAGATGGTCCCTGTTTCTAGGGGCGAATCAATATGAAATAGAATATAAAGGCACGAAACAGCATGGGAACGCTGATGGGCTATCGCGCCTGCCACTGCCTACGGTGGAGGAAGCACCAGCAGTGGACCCTATCGAGATATTTTATTCATCGATAATTGAACGATTGCCAGTAACAAACGTGGATATAGAGAAGGAGACCTGCAATGATCCGACGCTGTCACGGGTATATGAATTGACGGTGAGGGGATGGCCAACACATGGCGACTCACTGTTGCCAGCAATCTCATCCAGAAGAGAACAGCTGTCAGTATGCCAGGGGACAGTGATGTGTGGATCCAGAGTGGTGATTCCACCCAAGTTAAGGGAGAGAGTGCTAAAGGAACTACATGAAGGTCATCTGGGGGGAGTGAAAATGAAAAGCCTTGCTAGGGCTTATGTGTGGTGGCCGGGAATCGATCAACAAATCGAAGACCTAACTAAGAGCTGCTTAGGATGCCAGAAGGTCCAAAATGCACCACCACATTCCCCTCTACACTTATGGGAGTGGCCCTCCTCTCCATGGCAACGGGTGCACATTGATTTCGCTGGTCCATTCATGGACTCAATGTTCTTAATAGCAGTGGATGCTCATTCAAAGTGGCCTGAGGTGATTAAGATGTCTTCAACCACTACAGAGAAAACGATTGCAGTCCTACGGACCATATTTGCCAGAAACGGTTTGCCAGAGCACATCTGCTCTGATAATGGTCCACAGTTTGTGTCCGACGAGTTCCAAAAATTCATGGAAAGGAATGGGGTAAGGCATTACACATCCGCCCCGTATCATCCAGCCACCAATGGATTGGCTGAGAGGTTCGTACAAACCTTTAAGAAGGCAATAAAGGCCATGTGTGACGAGGAAATTCAACTGCAGCATAAGATGGACAATTTCTTATTAGCCTACCGAATCGCGACACATGCAGTTACCAACCAGACCCCGGCCATGATGTTCTTTAACAGAAGGTTGAGATCTCGTCTGGATTTGCTCAGACCAAATGTGCGAAGAAATGTTGAGGACAAACAATTCCAGCACATCAACGAGAAGCCGACAAGGAGCTTCAATGTAGGGCAACCAGTCTTGGCCCGTGACTATCGAACAGAGAAGTGGCAACCCGGAACGATATGTACAAGGCAGGGGCCATTAATGTACACAGTGGATGTCGGGGAGAACATTGTGAGATGCCACGTCGATCAGATTTAGCGTCACAGGAAGGCGTCAACCCCATGTCTCGAGTACCTGGGGATGAACCCGACATACTGGTAGCATCTACTTCAGACCCAGCAGCAGTGGAACCCGATGAACTACCCGATGAAAAGGGGTCAGAATCGCCTCTGCACCAAGAACAAAAACCTCCGGAAAGGCACTATCCCGAAAGGGTTCAGGAAGCCGCCCCAAAGACTGAATATAAAATGGACTTTTTGTTATTGAATGTACATGTAAAAATGTAATTGTTATTTGAATATTAAGGGGGTATTATTAATCTAAAAAGGGAGGAATTGTAGTGTATGTGCTTTAAGTCAGAACTACTTTTTACAGCTCCTGTATACTGTAGTACCGGCAGTAACCACACCGGTATATAAGCTGTACGCATGCCTCTGTACTCCAGTCTAGAGATGACCCTCCTCCAGTAAAGACCTGTTGTTTGTTTATATACAGCATCCGTGTAATTCTTTATCCACTGAACCACGGATCTAACACTAGTGACAGGTGAAGATGACAGTGAACACCTTGCCAACCTAGAGCAGGTGCTCACTAGACTAAGAGACCATGGGCTACGAGCCAATCGCCCCAAGTGCGAGTTTTTTAAGAAACAGATATCATATTGTGGCCACGTGATTGATGAAGAGGGGTTACATAAGTCCCCTGACAAATTTGAAGCGGTCGTTAAGGCTCCAGCGCCTGAAAATGTGTCGCAACTGAGGTCATTCCTCGGATTGGTGAATTACTACCATAAGTTTTTGCTGAATTTGTCCACAATTCTGCACTCACTGAATGCCCTACTACAAACGGGAGTAGCATGGAAATGGAGCAATGAATGTAAGCGGGCCTTTCAGAAGAGTAAGAATCTAATTACTTCAAGAGAAGTATTGGCTCACTACAACCCATCACTACTGATAAGACTGGCATGTGATGTGTCTCCCTAATACATTGGAGCGGTACTGTCACATAAATTCCTTGATGGTTCAGACAGGCCGATAGCTTTTGCGTCACGCTCGTTAACTTCAGCCGAGCGTAACTACGCCCAGATTGACAGAGAGGCCCTCAGCCTGGTGTGGGGGGTGAAGAAGTTCAATCACTACCTGCACGGTCAGAAATTTACTCTACTAAATGATCATCAACCTCTTGTCTCCATTTTCAACCCTCAGAAGGGCGTCCCGATAATGACAGCACAACGTCTACAGAGGTGGTCCCTTTTCCTAGGGGCACGCCAATATGACATCGAGTACAAAGGAACTAAACAGCATGGGAATGCTGCTGGATTGTCGCGCCAACCGTTGCCGATGGTGGAAGAAGCACCTGCAGTGGATCCAGTGGAGATATTCCACTCGACCATAGTCGAATGTCTCCCTGTGACGAATGCAAACAGAGAAAAGGAAACACGAAATGACCCGACACTCTCCTGGGTCTATGATTTAATGGTGAAGGGATGGCCAGCACATGGCGAACCACTGCTGCCAGCATTCTCGCTGAGAAGAGAACAGCTGTCAGCGTGCAGAGGAACCTTGATGTGTGGATCCAGAGTAGAAATTCCACCCAAATTGAAGGATAGAGTGCTAAATGAGCTTCATGACGGTCATCTGGGAGGGGTAAAAATGAAGAACTTAGCCAGAGCGTTTGTGTGGTGGCCGGGAATTGATAGAGGAATTGAAGAGATGACCAAGAGCTGTACAGGATGCCAGAAGGTCCAAAACGCCCCACCACAAGCCCCTCTACATCCATGGGAGTGGCCCTCATCTCCATGGCAAAGGGTGCACATTGATTTTGCTGGTCCATTTATGGACTCGATGTTTTTAATTGCGGTGGATGCACATTTAAAGTGGCCAGAGGTAATAAAAATGTCCTCAACCACCACAGAAAAATCTATCACAGTCTTACGAACCATATTCGCCAGAAATGGGCTGCCTGAACAGATTTGCTCCGACAATGGACCACAGTTTGTGTCTGAAGAGTTTCGGAGGTTCTTAAAGAACAATGGTGTTAAGCATTACACATCCGCCTCATATCATCCAGCCACCAATGGATTGGCTGAGAGGTTCGTTCAAACATTCAAGAAGGCTATCAAGGCAATGTGTAATGAAGACATACCCCTACAACACAAGGTGGATAACTTCTTGTTTGCCTACCGGAATGCGACACATGCGGTTACCAACCAAACTCCAGCCATGATTTTCTTCAATCGAAGACTACGATGCAGCTTGGATTTGGTTAAGCCAAACATCAGAAGAGATGTGGAGAACAGGCAGTTTCAGAATATGAATGAAATGCCGACCAGGAGTTTTAAGATAGGTCAACCAGTTTTGGCCCGGGACTACCGCACAGAGAAATGGCAGCCAGGAACGATCTGTACACGGCAAGGACCTCTAATGTATACCGTGGACGTTGGAGAGAGTATTGTAAGACGCCATGCTGCCCAGATTCTAGAGTCACTGGAAAACGTCAATTCCACACCACGATCCGATACACCTGGTGATGAAACCGAAGTACCAATTGCATCTACCTCAGAATCGGTGATATTGGAAGCAGACGAACCAAACAATGACATTGATCCCGAATCAACTTTGCCAGAAGAACCTGATACCCCAAAGAGGCGTTATCCAGACAGAATCAGGAAGCCTCCTCAAAGACTGAACTTATAATTGCTTAACTTCAACTAATGTATCTAGCAACTGTAATTGTAAATATGTCATTTAATTATTAATCGAATGTTATGTACTGTTTAGCTAAAAGGGGAGGAATTGTAGTGTATGTACTTTGCAGAAGGAACTATATTCTGCAGCCCCTGTATACTGCAGTACCAGTAGTGACCACCCCTGTATATAAGCCTGTGTAGTAACTTTTGCATAGTAGTTCCAGGATGTCTCCACTCAGTAAAGAACTGTTAGAATCAACTCCTGCAGTCCGTGTCTCAATTATACACGGACATAATAAATAGTACAGATAGACACTCTCCCTGCACCTCCAGTAGTGTAGATAGACACTCTCCCTGCTCCTCCAATAGTGTAGATAAACAATCTTCCTCCTCCAATAGTGTAGAGAGATGCTCACCCTCCTCCGCCAATAGTGTAGATAGACACTCTCCCTCCTCATCCACACTCCCTCCTCCTCCAATAGTGTAGATAGACACTCTCCTTCCTCCAATAGTGTAGATAGACACTCTCCCTCCTCCTCCAATAATGTCGATAGACACTCTCCCTCCTCCAATAGTGCAGATAGACACACTCCCTCCTCCTCCAATAGTTTAGATAGGCAATCTCCCTCCTCCTCCAATAGTGTAGATAGACACACTCCCTCCTCCAATAGTGTAGATAGACACTCTCCCTCCACCTCCAATAGTGTAGATAGACACTCTGCTTAATCCTCCAAGTGTAGATAGACACTCTCCCTCCTCTTCCAGTAGTGTAGATAGACACTCTCCCTCCTCCTCCAGTAGTGTAGATAGACACTCTCCCTCCTCCAAAATTGTAGATAGATTCTCTCCCTCCTACAATAGTGTAGATAGACCCTCTCGCTCTACCTCCAATACTGTAGATAGACACTCTCCCTCCTCCAATTGTGTAGACGGACACTCTCCCTCCTTCTCCAATATTGCAGTTAAACTCTCTACCTCCTCCAATAATGTAGTTAGACACTCTCCCTCCTCCTATAGTGTGGGTAGACTCTCTCACTCCTCCTCCAATATTGTAGATACACACTCTCCCTCCTCCTGCAATAGTGTAAATTGACACTCTTCCTGCTCCTCCAATAGTGTAGATAGACACTCTCCCTCCTCCAATAGTGCAGTCAGACACTCTCCCTCCTCCAATAGTGTAGATAGACACACTCCCTCCCCAAATACTGTAGAAAGACACTCTCCCTGCTCCTCCAGTAGTGTAGATAGACAATCTTCCTCCTCCAATAGTGTAGAGAGAGTCTCACCCTCCTCCGCCAATAGTGTAGATAGACACACTCCCTGCTCCAATATTGTAGATAGACACTCTTCCTTCTCCTCCAATAGTGTAGATAGACTCTCTCCCTCCTCCAATAATGCAGTTAGACACTCTCCCTCCTCCCATAGTGTGGGTAGACTCTCTCACTCTTCCTCCAATAGTGTAGATACACACTCTCCCTCCTCCTGCAATAGTGTAGATACACACCCTCCCTCCTCCTGCAATAGTGTAGATTGACACTCTCCCTCCTCCAATAGTGTAGGTAGACGCTTTCCCTCCCCCAATAATGTAGAAAGACACTCTCCCTGCTCCTCCAATAATGTAGAAAGACACTCTCCCTCCTGCAATAGTGTAGATAAACACGCTCACTCTTCCAATAGTCTAGATTGTCACTCTCCCTGCTCCAAGAATCTAGACAGACACTCTCCTTCCTCCTCCAATAGTGTAGTCAGACACTCTCCCTCCTCCAATAGTGTAGATAGATACTCTCCCTGCTCCTCCAGTAGTGTAGGTAGACACTCTCCCTGCTCCTCCAATAGTGTAGATAGACAATCTCCCTCCTCCAATAGTGTAGATAGACACTCTCCCTCCTCCAATAGTGTAGATAGACACTCTCCCTCCCCCTCCAATAATGTAGATAGACACACTCCCTGCTCCAATAGTGTCGATAAACACTCTCCCTCCTCCAAAAGTGTAGACTGACACCCACCCTCCTCCAATAGTGTAGATAAACACACTCCCTCCTCCAACAGTGTAGATAGACACTCTCCCGCATCCTCCAATATTGTAGATGGACACTCTCCCTCCTCCAATTGTGTAGATAGACACTCTCCCTCCCCAAATAATGTAGAAACACACTCTCCCTCCTCATCCAACAGTGTAGACAGACACTCTCCATCCGCCTCCATTAGTGTAGATAGACACTCTACCTCCTCCTCCAATAGTGTAGATAGACACTCTCCCTCCTCCTCCAATAGGGTAAGATAGACACTCTCTCTCCTTCAATAAGGTAGACAGACACTCTCCGTCCTCCAATAGAGTAGATGGACACTCTTCCTCCTTCGCCACTGGTGTAGATAGACACACTCCCTCCTCCAATGAGTAGAAGGACAATCTCCCTCCTCCTCCAATAGTATAGACAGACACTCTCCCTGCTCCGATAGTGTAGACAGACACTCTCCCTCCTCCAATAGTGTAGACAGACACTCTCCCTCCTCCAATAGTGTAGATAGACACTCTCCCTCCTCCAATAGTGTAGATAGACACTCGCTCTCCTCCTCCAATAATGTAGACCGACACTCTCCAACCTCCAATAGTGTAGACAGACACTCTCCCTCCTCCAATAGTGTAGATAGACACTCTCCCTCCTCCTCCAATAGTGTAGGTAGACACTCTCCCTCCTCCAATAGTGTAGACAGACACGCTCCCTCCTCCAATAGTGTAGATAGACAATATCCCTCCCCCAATAATTTAGATAGACACACTTCCTCCTCCTCCAATAGTGTAGATAGACACTATTGCTCCTCCAATAATGTAGATAGACCCTCTCCCTCCTCCAATAATGTAGTTAGACACCCTCCCTCCTGCCATACTGTAGACAGACAGTCTCCCTCCTCCAATAGTTTAGATAGACACTCTCCCTTCTCCATTAGTTTAGATAGGCACACTCCCTCCTCCTCCAATAGAGAAGATAGACACTCTCCCTCCTCCAATAGTGTAGATAGACACTCTCCCTCCTCCTCCAATAGTGTAGGTAGACACTCTCCCTCGTCGAATAGTGCAGATCGACCCTCTCCCTCAACCAATAGTGTAGGTAGACTCTCTCCCTCCTCCTCCAATAATGTAGATAGACACACTCCCTCCTCCAATAATGTAGATAGACACTCTCCCTCCTCCAATAGACTAGAAGGACAATCTCCCTCCTCCTCCAATAGTGTGATGAACACTCTCAATTCAATTCAAATCGCTTTATTGGCATGACAATGTAAATCTTATGTTGGCATAGCATCGAAAAACATTCATGGTTGAACACATAAATGCAGATCTATCCATAGTGTATAAACAGATATATCCCTGAGTGTATAAATATACATTCATATAATTTGTATATACTCTTTTTTAGATTTAATGGTTGTCCCTCTGTTTATGGCAAGCTGTAACATAGTGTGTCGCTAAGGTTACACAATTTCTCTGTTCCCCGACTAGGTATGGGAGTTTTAGGTCGTCATTCAAATTTCTGAATTCAGGGCATATTTTTGTGAATTTTGTGTAGAAATTCTCCCTTATGTCCTGATATTTTCCACAAGCTGTGAGGAAGTGCATCTCTGTCTCCACCACTCCCTGACTGCAGTGAGAGAATATCCTGTCCTCTCTTGGCAGCTGGGTCTGCCTGTGTCTGCCTTTTTCGATGGCCAGGCTATGATCACTAAGTCTGTACATTGTCAAGGTTTTTCTCAGTTTGCTATCCGTTACCATGGTCAGGTATTCAGCCATGTTGTATTGTCTGTTTAGGGCCAAGTAGCAATTGAGTTTGTTTTGGGTTTTTGTTGTTTCTGCCCAATATGACAGATATTTTTCCTTTTGCTTAGTGACAATTGTGTTGGGTCGAATTCTCTGTGCTACGATGTCACTGTCCTGGGGCTGGTTATTGTTAGTAGTGTTAGTAGTTACTTCACTGAGTCCCAGGACTAGTTGACTGAGGGTATTCTTCTTTATGGTCATCTCTTGGCATTTCAGGGCTTCGTAATGATAGCAGTGGGGGTTGCTCATTTTTAGGTGTTTCCAAAATTTGGTGGCTGTTTTTTGGATAGTAATTATTAATGGATATTGGCCTAGTTCTCCCCTGCATGCATTGTTTACGGTTTTCCTTTGAGTCCGGAGGATACTTTTACAGAATTCTGCATGTAGGATCTCAATTGGGTGTTTGTCCCATTTTGCAAATTCTTGTTGTGTTAGCGGTCCCCACACCTCACTGCCATAGAGTGCAATTGGTTCAATTACTGATTAAAAAATTTTGAGCCAAATGCTATTTGGGATTTCTATTTGGATTGATTTTTAATGGCATAGAAAGCCCTTCTTGCTTTCTCTTTCAGATCATTCACAGCCAGATGAAAATTTCCCGTAGAACTGATTTTTAAGCCCGAGTATGTGTAGTTAGTGGTTTGTTCAATTTTAGTTGTTCCTAGTGTGAAATTTATTCTGGGTCCCTGATGTCTGGATATTTGCTGGAACACAAGGACTTTGGTTTTTTGGGGGTTTATTATCAGGGCCCATGTCTGACAGAACGACTCTAGCAGGTCCAGGTTCTGCTGTAGACCTTCCTTAGTTGGTGACAGCAGAATCAGGTCATCTGCATAGAGGAGGAATTTAACCTTGGATTCATATAGGGTGAGGTCGGGTGCTGTAGATTGTTCAAGTAGTTTTGCCAATTCATTTATGTAAATATTAAAGAGTGTCGGTGAGATGGGCGAGCCCTGCGTCACACCACGCCCCTGTGGGAAGTATTTTGTTTGTTTGTCTCCATTTTTAACTGCACATTTATTGTTTGTATACATTGATTTAATTACATCATATGTTTTTCCCCCTACACCACTTTCAATAAGTTTCAAGAATAGACCATCATGCCAGATGGAATCGAAAGCCTTCTGGAAATCTATAAAGCAGGCAAAAACTTTGCTTTTGTTTTGATGAACATGTTTGTCAATTAGGGTCTGTAGGGTGAAGATATGATCTGATGTTCTATAGTTTGGTAGGAATCCAACTTGGCTTTTACTCAAGACATTGTGTTCCTCAAGGAAGTCTATAAGTCTTTTGTTTATGATACTGCAGAATACCTTCCCCAGGTTACTGTTTACACAGATGCCTCGATAGTTATTTGGGTCAACTTTGTCTCCACTTTTGTATATGCTGTTATGAGTCCTTTGTTCCAGATATCAGGGAAGTAACTGACACTCAGAAACAATTTGAAGAGTTTTAGGATAGCCAATTTCATTTTATCGTCCGTGTGTTTAATCATCTCGCTTAGGATGCCGTCTGCACTGCAAGCTTTTCCTGGTCGCAGGTCCTTGAGTTTTTCAAATAGCTCTTTTTCAGTTATTATGGGGTCTAGCGGGTTTTGGTTATCTTTTATGGCCAGTTCGAGCTTTTCCAGTTTTTTGCATATTTGGTATTGCTCTCGGCTTAGTGTGTTTTATTGGTATAATTTTTCAAAATGGTTTTCCCATGTGTCTCCGTTTTGAATGGCCAATTCGTCGTGTTCTTTTTTGTGTAATGTATTCCAGTTGTCCCAGAAACAATTGGAATCAATGGATTCCTCAGTGGAGCTGAGTGTATTCTTAATATACTGCTCTTTTTTGGTTCTGAGTGTGTTCTTGTATTGTGTTAATGTCTGACAATAAGTAAGGCGTATCTCCTCGTTTTCTGGCTGTCTGTGTTTTTGGTTTGATATTTTTCTGAGTTTTTTCCTCATGTTATGGCAATCTGGGTCAAACCAATTTTCATAGTTTTTTGTTTTGGGTTTATTCTTGCGAACTTTCAAGTTTGACATTGTTGCCAAATTATCAAAAATATTATTTAGGTTATTCACTGCCCGGTTTACACCTTCTTTATTGTGAGTGTATATGTTTTCCAGAAAGGTGTCCAAGAGAGCTTGAGTTGACTCATTGCTAATTGCTTTCTGGTATTTTTCTGTGCTGTTTTTGGCCCATCTGTAGGATTTTTTGATGTTGTACAGCTTACTGGGTTGTGTTTCTGTGTTGGTTGTTTCTGTCCTTTTAAGATACACAATAATTTGACTGTAGTCTGACAGTGTTGTTTGTGGTATGACTGTGAATGCTCTGAAAGAGGATGGGTCCAAATCCATAATCATATAGTCTACAGTGCTGCAGCCAAGAGGTGAGCAATAGGTCGGTCTTCCGAGGAAGTCTCCCATGAACCTACCATTGACAATGTACAGACCCAGGCTTCGACAAAGCTGCAGATGCTGTTTTCCGTTAGCATTTGTCTGTTTGTCGCCGTTATGCCTGTATGGATGGGAAGGGATATCGAAGTGGTTATTCCCAAATATGTAATTGTTCCCCTGATTATTGGTGAAGTCTTGTCCTTTACCAGTTCTTGAATTGAGGTCACCACAGATCAACACGTTCCCCTCGGCCTGGAATTGGATAATCTCCCTCTCAATGTTGGAGAAGGTGTCCTCTTTAAAGTACGGGGATTCCATCGGGGGGATATAGAGTGTGCAAATGAAAACATCTTGTGTGTTAGAGATGATGCCCCTCTTAATTTGGAACCATATGTGGTTTGCGCCCCTTTTTATAAATTTGATGTAATTCTTAAGCTCTGTTTTAAACCAAATCAGTATGCCTCCAGAATCTCTGCCCTGGGTTACTCCTGGCAATTTATTGGAGGGGACCACCAGCTCTGTGTACCCATGGGGACGGCCAGTGTGTCCTTCTCCTCTACACCAAGTTTCCTGTAAAATGATAATATCCAGATCTTTAATTTCATCTCGGAACTCTGGGGTCCTACTCTTCATGCCGAGCACCGAAGAGCATAAACATTGGATATTCCAGGTCGAAATATATAAAGACTTCATGTTAAGTTTGATCTTTTACTATGATAGGTAAAAATATGATATGTGTTTGTCGTGTCTAAATGGGGATAAAGAAAGAACATTTCAATTGTCTATAAATGTTGATACTAATTGGTTACAACTCTTTCTAGCAAATAGTCCTTATTTTTTTTTCTCTTTCTGATCTATAAGGCGGAAGTAGATGCTGCTGCGGGTCTGCATTATGTCTCTTAATGGATTGTCTCTGCCTGAGGTATTGCGTACGCCCTGAGCATCTCTCCCTCTGTCTGGTTGGGGGCGGTCCTGTTCCCCTGTAGGACAGGAGTTGTGCAGGTCCGACATTGTTGTTGTGCATGGGGATCATCTGTGGTCCCGGTTGGTGTGGTGGTGGTCTCTGTAGTAGTCCTGGTCTGTGCCCCGCTGGTCTCTGGTGGTCGGGGGGGCCCTCCTGGAGTCTGGGTATGGACCCGGTTAAAAGCGATGTCCTTCAGGGCTTTAGCAAAGGCCGATATTCGCTTCCTGTGGCTATGGACGTGGTCGTGAAGACATTCCACATCGAGGGTGGGATGTTGGGCCAGGTGCACGTTGTGTTTTAATTCACAGTCTCTTGCTATGCTGGCATTTATCTCATGGATTGTTTTGTTGTTAAAGTCTGTTCTCGGCAATAGTGTGGAAACAGTGATTCTAGTGTTTGGGAAGGTATTGCTTGCCTTCTCAATCACTGATCCGAGCGATGTTGCTACCCTTTTCTGCTGGGCCTTTAGGTCATTTGTGCCAGTGTGTATTATTATGTGTTGATAGTGTAGATAGACACACTCCCTCCTCCTCCAATAGTATAGACACTCTCCCTACTCCAGTAGAGTAGAAAGACACTCTCCCTCCTCCTCCAATAATGTAGATAGGCACACTCCTTCCTCCTGCAATAGTGTAGATAGACACTCTCCCTTCTCCCATAGTGTGGGTAGACTCTCTCACTCCTCCTCCAATAGTGTAGATCCACACTCTACCTCCTCCTGCAATAGTGTAGATTGACACTCTCCCTCCTTCAATAGTGTAGATAGGCACACTCCCTCCTCCTCCAATAGTGTAGGCAGACACTCTCCCTCCTCCGTCAATAGTGTAGACAGGCACTCTCCCTCCTCCAATAGTGTAGATAATACCGCACCCTCCCCCATTACTGTTGATAAACACTCTCCCTGCTCCTCCAATAGTATAGATGGACACTCTCCCTCCTCCAATAGTGTAGATAAACACTCTCCCTCCTCCAATAGTGTAGATAGACTCTCTCACTCCTCCTCCAATAGTGTAGAAAGACACTCTCCTTCATCCAATAGTGTAGATAGACACACTCCCTCCTCCTCCAATAGTGTAGGCAGACACTCTCCCTCCTCCGCCAATAGTTTAGACAGACACTCTCCCTCCTCAAATAGTGTAGAGAGAAACACACCCTGCCCCAATACTGTCGATAAACACTCTCCCTGCTCCTCCAATAGTATAGATGGACACTCTCCCTCCTCCAATAGTGTAGATAGACACTCTCCCTCCTCCAATAGTGTAGATAGGCACTCTTCCTCCTTCTCCAATAGTGTAGATAGACACTCTCCCTCCTCCTCCAATAGTGTAGATAGACACTCTCCCTCATCCAATAGTGTAGATAGACATTCTCCCTCAAACAATAGTGTAGGTAGACTCTCTCACTCCTCCTCCAATAGTGTAGAAAGACACTCTCCCTCATCCAATTGTGTAGATAGACACTCTCCCACAACCAATAGTGTAGGTAGACTCTCTCACTCCTCCTCCAATAGTGCAGACAGAAACTCTCCCTCCTCCTCCAATAATGTAGATAGACACACTCCCTCCTCTAATAGTTTAGATAGACACTCTCCCTCCTCCAATCGTGTAGGTAGACACTCTCCCTCCTCCTCCAACAGTGTAGATAGACACTCTGCTTAATCCTCCAAGTGTAGATAGCCACTCTCCCTCCTCCTCCAGTAGCGTAGATAGACACTCTCCCTCCTCCTCCAGTCAGGTAGATAGACACTCTCCCTCATCCAATAGTGCAGATCGACACTCTCCCTCAGCCAATTGTGTAGGTAGACTCTCTCCCTCCTCCTCCAATAATGGAGATAGACACACTCCCTCCTCCAATAATGTAGATAGACACTCTCCCTCCTCCAATAGAGTAGAAGGGCAATCTTCCTCCTCCTCCAATAGTGTGATGAACACTCTCAATTCAATTCAATTCAATTCAAATCGCTTTATTAGCATGACAAGGTACATCTTATGTTGCCAAAGCATCGAAAAACATTTATGGTAGAACACATAAACGCAGATCTATCCATATTGTATAAACAGATATATCCCTGAGTGTATAAATATACATTCATATAATTTGTATATACTCTTTTCTTAGATTTAATGGTTGTCCCTCTGTTTATGTCAAGCTGTAACATAGTGTGTCGCTAAGGTTACACTATTTCTCTGTTCCCCTGGTAGGTATGGGAGTTTTTGGTCGTCATTCAAATTTCTGAATTCAGGGCATATTTTTGTGAATTTTGTGTAGAAATTCTCCCTTATGTCCTGATATTTTCCACAAGCTGTGAGGAAGTGCATCTCTGCCTCCACCACTCCCTGACTGCAGTGAGAGAATATCCTGTCCTCTCTTGGCATCCGGGTCTGCCTGTGTCTGCCTTTTTCGATGGCCAAGCTATGTTCACTCAGTCTGTACATTGTCAAGGTTTTTCTCAGTTTGCTATCCTTTACCATGGTCAGGTATTCAGCAATGTTGTATTGTCTGTTTAGGGCCAAGTAGCAATTGAGTTTGTTTTGGGTTTTTGTTGTTTCTGCCCAATATGACAGATTTTTTTCCTTTTGCTTAGTGACAATTGTGTTTGGTCGAATTCTCTGTGCTACGATGTCACTGTCCTGGGGCTGGTTATTGTTAGTAGTGTTAGTAGTTACTTCACTGAGTCCCAGGACTAGTTGACTGACGGTATTCTTCTTTACGGTCATCTCTTGGCATTTCAGGGCTTCGTAATGATAGCAGTGGGGGTTGCTCATTTTTAGGTGTTTCCAAAATTTGATGGCTCTTTTTTGGATAGTAATTATTAATGGATATTGGCCTAGTTCTCCCCTGCATGCATTGTTTACGGTTTTCCTTTGAGTCCGGAGGAAACTTTTACAGAATTCTGCATGTAGGATCTCAATTGGGTGTTTGTCCCATTTTGCAAATTCTTGTTGTGTTAGCCGTCCCCACACTTCACTGCCATAGAGTGCAATTGGTTCAATTACTGATTTAAAAATTTTGAGCCAAATGCTAATTGGGATTTCTATTTGGATTGATTTTTAATGGCATAGAAAGCCCTTCTTGCTTTCTCTTTCAGTTCATTCACAGCCAGATGAAAATTTCCCGTAGAACTGATTTTTAAGCCCAAGTATGTGTAATTAGTACGATAGCAAAATACTGCAGATGTTGGAAATCCGAATTAACAACAGAAAGAGCAGGAGAGCGAGTTAAGAAGCTGAGGGAGAGGCGAGCTGGGGCGAACTACCATCTAAAGAACTCCAACCACGCTGATGAGAAGATCCACCATCAGGCCCCAGACTCAATCGGCATACTGAAAGTTTACTCCGCTACCAGTCGGCGCAACATCACCACAAGAAACCGCACCGTATACCGACTCCCGTCCCGGGGACATCAACAAGAAGACACCAACGACCGAAGTGGCTGTGGAAGACAGCATTCACTCCCGCTATTTCGGGAGCCTTTTCCATCAAGCACAAACCAACCAACAACAGCAACAACCCAACAACCGCACTCAAACTAGGCTCCCTGCCTTCAATCTAGTTTCTTTTCTTTCCAGTTTTGAAGAAGGGTTCGACCCGAAACGTCAACACAAATTTCTCTCCACGTATGTTGCCTGACCTGCTGAGTTTTTCCAGCATTGTCTTTTGTTATGTGTAGTTAGTGGTTTGTTCAATTTTAGTTGTTCCTAGTGTGAAATTTATTCTGGGTCCCTGATGTCTGGATCTTTGCTGGAACACAAGGACTTTGTTTTTTGGGGGGTTTATTGTCAGGGCCCAGGTCTGACAGAACGACTCTAGCAGATCCAGGTTATGCTGTAGACCCTCCTTAGTTGGTGACAGCAGAAACAGGTCATTTGCATAGAGGAGGAATTTAACCTTGGATTCATATAGGGTGAGGCCGGGTGCTGTAGATTGTTCAAGTAGTTTTGCCAATTCAATTATGTAAATATTAAAGAGTGTCGGTGAGATGGGCGAGCCCTGCGTCACACCACGCCCCTGTGGGAAGTATTTTGTTTGTTTGTCTCCATTTTTAACTGCACATTTATTGTTTGTATGCATTGATTTAATTACATCATATGTTTTTCCCCCTACACCACTTTCAATAAGTTTCAAGAATAGACCATCATGCCAGATGGAATCGAAAGCCTTCTGGAAATCTATAAAGCAGCAAAAATTTTGCTTTTGTTTTGATGAACATGTTTGTCAATTAGGGTCTGTAGGGTGAAGATATGATCTGATGTTCTATAGTTTGGTAGGAATCCAACCTGGCTTTTACTCAAGACATTGTGCTCCTCAAGGAAGTCTATAAGTCTTTTGTTTATGATACAGCAGAATACCTTCCCCAGGTTATTGTTTACACAGATGCCTCGATAATTATTTGGGTCAACTTTGTCTCCACTTTTGTATATGGTGTTATGAGTCCTTTGTTCCAGATATCAGGGAAGTAACCGACACTCAGAACCAATTTGAAGAGTTTTAGGATAGCCAATTTCATTTTATCGTCCGTGTGTTTAATCATCTCGCTTAGGATGCCGTCTGCACCGCAAGCTTTTCCTGGTCGCAGGTCCTTGAGTTTTTCAAATAGCTCTTATTCAGTTATTATGGGGTCTAGCGGGTTTTGGTTATCTTTTATGGCCAGTTCGAGCTTTTCCAGTTTTTTGCATATTTGGTATTGCTCTGGGTTTAGTGTGTTTTTCTGGTATAATTTTTCCAAATGGTTTTCCCATGTGTCTCCGTTTTGAATGGCCAATTCGTCGTGTTGTTTTTTGTGTAATGTATTCCAGTTGTCCCAGAAACAATTGGAATCAATGGATTCCTCAATGGAGCTGAGTGTATTCTTAATATACTGCTCTTTTTTGGTTCTGAGTGTGTTTTTGTATTGTGTTAGTGTCTGACAATAAGTAAGGCGTAACTCCTCGTTTTCTGGCTGTCTGTGTTTTTGGTTTGATATTTTTCTGAGTTATTTCCTCATGTTATGGCAATCTGGGTCAAACCATTTTTCATAGTTTTTTGTTTTGGGTTTATTCTTGCGAACTTTCAAGTTTGACATTGTTGCCAAACTATCAAAAATATTATTTAGGTTATTCACTGCCCGGTTTACGCCTTCTTTATTGTGAGTGTATATGATTTCCAGAAAGGTGTCCAAGAGAGCTTGAGTTGATTGATTGCTAATTGCTTTCTGGTATTTTTCTGTGCTGTTTTTGGCCCATCTGTAGGATTTTTTGATGTTGTACAGCTTACTTGGTTGTATTTCTGTGTTGGTTGTTTCTGTCCTTTTAAGATACACAATAATTTGAATGTGGTCTGACAGTGTTGTTTGTGGTTTGACTGTGAATGCTCTGAAAGAGGATGGGTCCAAATCTGTAATCATATAGTCTACAGTGCTGCAGCCAAGAGGTGAGCAATAGGTCGGTCTTCCTAGGAAGTCTCCCATGAAACTACCATTGACAATGTACAGACCCAGTCTTCGACAAAGCTGCAGGAGCTGTTTTCCGTTAGCACTTGTCTGTTTTTCGCCGTTATGCCTGTATGGATGGGAAGGGATATCAAAGTGGTTATTCCCAAATATGTAATTGTTCGCCTGACAATTGGTGAAGTCTGGTTCTTCGCCAGTTCTTGAATTGAGGTCACCACAGATCAACACGTTCCCCTCGGCCTGGAATTGGATAATCTCCCTCTCAATGTTGGAGAAGGCGTCCTCTTTAAAGTACGGGGGTTCCATCGGGGGGATATAGAGTGCGCAAATGAAAACATCTTGCGTGTTAGAGATGATGCCCCTCTTAATTTGGAACCATATGTGGTTTTCGCCCTTTTTTATAAATTTGATGCAATTCTTAAGCTCTGTTTTAAACCAAATCAGTATGCCTCCAGAGTCTCTGCCCTGGGTTACTCCTGGCAATTTATTGGAGGGGACCACCAGCTCTGTGTACCCATGGGGACGGCCAGTGTGTCCTTCTCCTCTACACCAAGTTTCCTGTAAAATGAAAGTATCCAGATCTTTAATTTTGTCTAGGAACTCTGGGGTCCTACTCTTCAGGCCGAGCACCAAAGAGCGTAGAACTTGGATATTCCAGGTCGAAATATATAAAGACTTCATGTTAAGTTTGATCTTTTACTATAATAGGTTACAATATGATATGTGTTTGTCGTGTCTAAATGGGGAAAAAAAAGAACATTTCAATTGTCTATAAATGTTGATACTAATTGGTTACAACTCTTTCTAGCAAATAGTCCCTATTTGTTTTTCTCTTTCTGATCCATAAGGCGGAAGTAGATGCTGCTGCGCATCTGCATTATGTATCTTAATGGATTGTCTCTGCCTGAGGTATTGCATACGCCCTGAGCATCTCTCCCTCTGCCTGGTTGGGGGCGGTCCTGTTCCCCTGTAGGACAGGTGTGGTGCAGGTCCGACATTGTTGTTGTGCATGGGGATCCTCTCTGGTCCCGATTGGTGTGGTGGTGGTCTCTGTAGTAGTCCTGGTCTGTACCCCGCTGGTCTCTGGTGGTAGGCAGGGGGGTCCTCCTGGAGTCTGGGTATGGACCCGGTTAAAAGCGATGTCCTTCAGGGCTATAGCAAAGACCGATATACACTTCCTGTGGGTATGGACGTGGTTGTGAAAACATTCCACATCGAGGGTGGGATGTTGGGCCAGGTGCACGTTGTGTTTTAATTCACAGTCTCTTGTTATGCTGGCATTTATCTCATGGATAGTTTTGTTGTTAAAGTCTGTTCTCGGCAATAGTGTGGAAACAGTGATTCTAGTGTTTGGGAAGGTATTGCTTGCCTTCTCAATCACAGATCCGAGCGATGTTGCTACCCTTTTCTGCTGCGCCTTTAGGTCATTTGTACCAGTGTGTATTATTATGTGTTGATAGTGTAGATAGACACTCTCCCTCCTCCTCCAATAGTATAGACACTCTCCCTGCTCCACCAATAGTGAAGATAGTCATTCTCCCTCCTCCAATAGAGTAGAAAGACACACTCCCTCCTCCTCCAATCATGTAGATAGGCACACTCCCTCCTCCTGCAATAGTGTAGATAGACACTCTCCCTTCTCCCATAGTGTGGGTAGACTCTCTCACTCCTCCTCCAATAGTGTAGATATGCGCTCTCCCTCCTCCTGCAATAGTGTAGGTTGAATCTCTCCCTCCTCAAATAGTGTAGATAGACACTCTCCCTCCTCCTCCAATAGTGTAGACAGACACTCTCCCTCCTCCTCCAATAGTTTAGAAAGAAACTCTCCCTCCTCCTCCAATAGTGTAGATAGACACACTCCCTCCTCCTCCAATAGTGTAGGCAGACACTCTCCCTCCCCGGCCAATAGTGTAGACAGACACTCTCCCTCCTCCAATAGTGTAGATAGAAACACACCCTCCCCCAATACTGTCGATAAACACTCTCCCTGCTCCTCCAATAGTATAGATGGACACTCTCCCTCCTCCAATAGTGTAGATAGACACTCTCCCTCCTCCAATAGTGTAGATAGACACTCTCCCTCCTTCTCCAATAGTGTAGATAGACACTCTCCCTCGTCAAATAGTGTAGATAGACACTCTCCCTCAAACAACAGTGTAGGTAGACTCTCTCACTCCTCCTCCAATAGTGTAGAAAGACACTCTCCCTCCTCCTCCAATAATGTAGATAGACACACTCCCTCCTCCAATAGTGTAGATAGACACTCTCCCTCCTCCAATCGTGTAGGTAGACACTCTCCCTCCTCCTCCAATAGTGTAGATAGACGCTCTGCTTAATCCTCCAAGTGTAGATAGGCACTCTCCCTCCTCCTCCAGTAGTGTAGATAGACACTCTCCCTCCTCCTCCAGTAGTGTAGATAGACACTCTCCCTCATCCAATAGTGCAGATCGACACTCTCCCTCAACCAATAGTGTAGGTAGACTGTCTCCCTCCTCCTCCAATAATGTAGAAAGACACTCTCCCTCCTCCAATGATGTAGATAGACACTCTCCCTCCTCCAATAATGTAGATAGACACTCTCCCTCCTCCAATAATGTAGGTAGACACTCTCCCTCCTCCAATAGAGAAGAAGGACAATCTCCCTCCTCCTCCAATAGTGTGATGAGCACTCTCAATTCAATTCAATTCAATTCAAATCGCTTTATTGGCATGACAAGGTACATCTTATGTTGCCAAAGCATCGAAAAACATTTATGGTTGAACACATAAACGCAGATCTATCCATAGTGTATAAACAGATATATCCCTGAGTGTATAAATATACATTCATATAATTTGTATATACTCTTTTGTTAGATTTAATGGTTGTCCCTCTGTTTATGGCAAGCTGTAACATAGTGTGTCGCTAAGGTTACACAATTTCTCTGTTCCCCTGGTAGGTATGGGAGTTTTTGGTCGTCATTCAAATTTCTGAATTCAGGGCATATTTTTGTGAATTTTGTGTAGAAATTCTCCCTTATGTCCTGATATTTTCCACAAGCGGTGAGGAAGTGCATCTCTGTCTCCACCACTCCCTGACTGCAGTGAGAGAATATCTTGTCCTCTCTTGGCAGCCCGGTCTGCCTGTGTCTGCCTTTTTCGATGGCCAGGCTATGTTCACTAAGTCTATACATTGTCAAGGTTATTCTCAGTTTGCTATCCTTTACCGTGGTCAGGTATTCAGCCATGTTATATTGTCTGTTTAGGGCCAAGTAGCAATTGAGTTTGTTTTGGGTTTTTGTTGTTTCTGCCCAATATGACAGATATTTTTCCTTTTGCTTAGTGACAATTGTGTTGGGTCGAATTCTCTGTGCTACGATGTCACTGTCCTGGGGCTGGTTATTGTTAGTAGTGTTAGTAGTTTCTTCACTGAGTCCCAGGACTAGTTGACTGAGGGTATTCTTCTTTATGGTCATCTCGTGGCATTTCAGGACTCCATTATGATAGCAGTGGGGGTTGCTCATTTTTAGATGTTTCCAAAATTTGGTGGCTCTTTTTTGGATAGTAATTATTAATGGATTTTGGCCTAGTTCTCCCCTGCATGCATTGTTTACGGTTTTCCTTTGAGTCCGGAGGATACTTTTACAGAATTCTGCATGTAGGATCTCAATTGGGTGTTTGTCCCATTTTGCAAATGCTTGTTGTGTTAGCGGTCCCCACACCTCACTGCCATAGAGTGCAATTGGTTCAATTACTGATTTAAAAATTTTGAGCCAAATGCTAATTGGGATTTCTATTTGGATTGATTTTTAATGGCATAGAAAGCCCTTCTTACTTTCTCTTTCAGTTCATTCACAGCCAGATGAAAATTTCCTGTAGAACTGATTTTTAAGCCCAAGTATGTGCAGTTAGTGGTTTCTTCAATTTTAGTTGTTCCTAGTGTGAAATTTATTCTGGGTCCCTGCTGTCTGGATCTTTGCTGGAACACAAGGACTTTGGTTTTTTGGGGGTTTATTGTCAGGGCCCATGTCTGACAGAACGACTCTAGCAGATCCAGGTTCTGCTGTAGACCCTCCTTAGTTGGTGACAGCAGAAACAGGTCATTTGCATAGAGGAGGAATTTAACCTTGGATTCATATAGGGTGAGGCCGAGTGCTGTAGACTGTTCAAGTATGTTTGCCAATTCATTTATGTAAATATTAAAGAGTGTCGGTGAGATGGGCGAGCCCTGCATCACACCACGCCCCTGTGGGAAGTATTTTGTTTGTTTGTCTCCATTTTTAACTGCACATTTATTGTTTGTATACATTGATTTAATTACATCATATGATTTCCCCCTACACCACTTTCAATAAGTTTCAAGAATAGACCATCATGCCAGATGGAATTGAAAGCCTTCTGGAAATCTATAAAGCAGGCAAAAATTTTGCTTTTTTTTTTGATGAACATGTTTTCAATTAGGGTCTGTAGGGTGAAGATATGATCTGATGTTGTATAGTTTGGTAGGAATCCAACTTGGCTTTTACTCAAGACATTGTGCTCCTCAAGGAAGTCTATAAGACTTTTGTTTATGATACTACAGAATACCTTCCCCAGGTTACTGTTCACACAGCTGCCTCGAGAGTTATTCGGGCCAACTTTGTCTCCACTTTTGTATATGGTGTTTTGAGTCCTTTGTTCCAGATATCAGGGAAGTAACCGACACTCACAACCAATTTGAAGAGTTTTAGGATAGCCAATTTCATTTTATCATCCGTGTGTTTAATCATCTCGCTTAGGATGCCGTCTGCACCGCAAGCTTTTCCTGGTCGCAGGTCCTTGAGTTTTTCAAATAGCTCTTTTTCAGTTATTATGGGGTCTAGCGGGTTTTGGTTATCTTTTATGGCCAGTTCGAGCTTTTCCAGTTTTTTGCATATATGGTATTGCTCTGGGCTTAGTGTGTTTTTCTGGTATAATTTTTCAAAATGGTTTTCCCATGTGTCTCCGTTTTGAATGGCCAATTCGTCGTGTTGCTTTTTGTGTAATGTATTCCAGTTGTCCCAGAAACAATTGCAATCAATGGATTCCTCAATGGAGCTGAGTGTATTCTTAATATACTGCTCTTTTTTGGTTCTGAGTGTGTTTCTGTATTGTGTAAGTGTCTGACAATAACTAAGGTGTAATTCCTCGCTTTCTGGCTGTCTGTGTTTTTGGTTTGATATTTTTCTGAGTTTTTTCCTCATGTTATGGCAATCTGGGTCAAACCATTTTTCATAGTTTTTTGTTTTGGGTTTATTCTTGTGAACTTTCAAGTTTGACATTGTTGCCAAATTATCAAAAATATTATTTAGGTTATTCATTGCCAGGTTTACACCTTCTTTATTGTGAGTGTATATGTTTTCCAGAAAGGTGTCCAAGAGAGCTTGAGTTGATTGATTGCTAATTGCTTTCTGGTATTTTTCCGTGCTGTTTTTGGCCCATCTGTAGGATTTATTGATGTTGTACAGCTTACTGTGTTGTGTTTCTGTGTTGGTTGTTTCTGTCCTTTTAAGATACACAATAATTTGACTGTGGTCTGACAGTGTTGTTTGTGGTTTGACTGTGAATGCTCTGAAAGAGGATGGGTCCAAATCTGTAATCATATAGTCTACAGTGCTGCAGCCAAGAGGTGAGCAATAGGTCGGTCTTCCTAGGAAGTCTCCCATGAACCTACCATTGACAATGTACAGTCCCAGGCTTCGACAAAGCTGCAGGAGCTGTTTTCCATTAGCATTTGTCTGTTTGTCGCCGTTATGCCTGTATGGATGGGAAGGGATATCGAAGTGGTTATTCCCAAATATGTAATTGTTCCCCTGATTATTGGTGAAGTCTGTTTCTTCGCCAGTTCTTGAATTGAGGTCACCACAGATCAACACGTTCCCCTCGGCCTGGAATTGGATAATCTCCCTCTCAATGTTGGAGAAGGCATCCTCTTTAAAGTACGGGGATTCCATCGGGGGGATATAGAGTGCGCAAATGAAAACATCTTGCGTGTTCGAGATGATGCCCCTCTTAATTTTGAACCATATGTGGTTTTCGCCCTTTTTTATAAATTTGATGTAATTCTTAAGCTCTGTTTTAAACCAAATCAGTATGCCTCCAGATTCTTTGCCCTGGGTTACACCTGGCAATTTATTGGAGGGGACCACCAGCTCTGTGTACCCATGGGGATGGCCAGTGTGTCCTTCTCCTCTACATCAAGTTTCCTGTAAAATGATAATATCCAGATCTTTAATTTCATCTAGGAACTCTGGGGTCCTACTCTCCATGCCGAGCACCGAAGAGCGTAGACCTTGGATATTCCAGGTCGAAATATATAAAGACTTCATGTTAAGTCTGATCTTTTACTATGATAGGTTAAAATATGATATGTGTTTGTCGTGTCTAAATGGGGGGAAAAAAAGAACATTTCAATTGTCTATAAATGTTGATACTAATTGGTTACAACTCTACTAGCAATTAGTCCTTATTTTTTTTTCTCTTTCTGATCCATAAGGTGGAAGTAGATGCTGCTGCGTGTCTGCATTATGTCTATTAATGTATTGTCTCTGCCTGAGGTATTGCGTATGCCCTGAGCATCTCTCCCTCTGTCTGGTTGGGGGCGGTCCTGTTCCCCTGTAGGACATAAGTGGTGCAGGTCCGACATTGTTGTTGTGCATGGGGATCCTCTCTGGTCCAGATTTGTGTTGTGGTGGTCTCTGTAGTAGTCCTGGTCTGTACCCCGCTGGTCTCTGGTGGTCGGCGGGGGGGGTCCTCGTGGAGTCTGGGTATAGACCCGGTTAAAAGCGACGTCCTTCAGTGCTTTAGCAAAGACCGATATTCGCTTCCTGTGGATATGGGCGTGGTCGTGAAGACATTCCACATCGAGGGTGGGATGTTGGGCCAGGTGCACATTGTGTTTTAATTCACAGTCTCTTGCTATGCTGGCATTTATCTCATGGATTGTTTTGTTGTTAAAGTCTATTCTCGGCAATCGTGTGGAAACAGTGATTCTAGTGCTTGGGAAGGTATTGCTTGCCTTCTCAATCACTGATCCGAGCGATGTTGCTACACTTTTCTGCTGGGCCTTTGGGTCATTTGTGCCAGTGTGTATTATTATGTGTTGATAGTGTAGATAGACACTCTCCCTCCTCCTCCAATAGGATAGACACTCTCCCTGCTCCACCAATAGTGAAGATAGACACACTCCCTCCTCCAATAGTGTAGATACACACTCTCCCTCCTCCTGCAATAGTGTAGATTGGCACTCTCCCTCCTCCAATAGTGTAGAGAGACACTCTCCCTCCTCCTCCAATAGTGTAGACAGGCTTTCTCCCTCCTGCTCCAATAGTGTAGAAAGAAACTCTCCCTCCTCCTCCAATATTGTAGATAGACACACTCCCTCCTCCTCCAATAGTGTAGGCAGACACTCTCCCTCCTCCGCCAATAGTGTAGACAGGCACTCTCCCTAATCCAATAGTGTAGATAGAAACACACCCTCTCCCAATACTGTCGATAAACACTATCCCTGCTCCTCCAATAGTATAGATGGACACTCTCCCTCCTCCAATAGTGTAGATATACACTCTCCCTCCTCCTCCAATAGTGTAGATAGACACTCTCCCTCGCCCAATAGTGTAGATAGACACTCTCCCTCAACCAATAGTGTAGGTAGACTCTCTCACTCCTCCTCCAATAGTGTTGACAGAAACTCTCCCTCCTCCTCCAGTAATGTAGATAGACACACTCCCTCCTCCAATAGTGTAGATAGACACTCTCCCTCCTCCAATCATGTAGGTAGACACTCTCCCTCCTCCTCCAATAGTGTAGATAGACACTCTGCTTAATCCTCCAAGTGTAAATAGACACTCTCCCTCCTCCTCCAGTAGTGTAGATAGACATTCTCCCTCCTCCTCCAGTCGTGTAGATAGACACTCTCCCTCCTCCAATAGTGCAGATCAACACTCTCCCTCAGCCAATAGTGTAGGTAGACTCTCTCCCTCCTCCTCCAATAATGTAGATAGACACACTCCCTCCTCCAATAATGTAGATCGACACTCTCCCTCCTCCAATAGAGTAGAAGGACAATCTCCCTCCTCCTCCAATAGTGTGATGAACACTCTCAATTCAATTCAATTCAATTCAAATCGCTTTATTGGCATGACAAGGTACATCTTATGTTGCCAAAGCATCGAAAAACATTTATGGTTGAACACATAAACGCAGATCTATCCATAGTGTATAAACAGATATATCCCTGAGTGTATAAATATACATTCATATTGTTACCGCTGAGTTGGAGCCTGAACGGACCAAGTGATATACAAGGTCGACGTATACCCAACCTCAGCTTGATAGAGTAATAAGACTCAGATGACTGTGGTTTGATTGAAATGTGAGAGTACACTTTATTGCAGAGCGCTCTGGGAGAAGTGCTATGCACCCTTGTGCAACCGCCAAGCTTCTCGTTTTACCCTCTAAATGCGTTTACCTTTATACACAAATGAAAGGTTAAGCCGATTAATCACAGAAATGCCTCATGACATTGTAGCAGTAAGATATTTTAAACAATGTTCAGCAGAACTAGGACTTCTTCGGACTGTTGACCGCGAGACAGGATAAGCCGAAGTAAAAACAATTAACAGACTGTCTGTCCTTGCAAGATAACCGAAGTACAAAACAGGATGCAGCTGGCACTACCTCATCCCAGGGTACTGCACAGCTTAAGGTCCAGTTTCAGCCAGCTTAACGAATGTCAAGTATCCCGACGAGCTTTGCAAAGTCCTTTGGTACCGAAATTCTCTCAGCAATCCCTCCTTTTGGTCCTGGAGCACGATCCTCTTGTTCCAGGCAGCCACCAATCTTCTTTCTTCACAGTGTTGTTCTTACAACCACTGACTTATCTTGCGGAAGTCGGCCAGATTAGCTTTGTCCTCTGTTTGCTGTTCTTCAGGCAATAGCTCGTCTATCTGAATCATACTGACTGGCATTAACTGTGTCATTGCCATTTTGCAACAAGTTTTTAAGATGGTTAACAGACAGCATATTGCAACACATATCATGACAATAATGACCAGTGTATGCATTATCCATGGGCCCCATCCCGTTAGTCCTAGCCAGTCCAACCATCCCTGCCCGGGATTGGTATGGAGTTTCTTCACTTCATCCCTCATGTGGGTTACTAGGTTTGTGATATTCTCGGAGCTATCGGGGATATATGTACAACATTCCTGCCCTATCAAGGCACATGTACCCCCCCACTCCGCTAACAATGCATATTATCGCAACTAAACATATTACGGTCTCCCTCCTCATCTTTTATTAAATACTGTTGTTCTGGTGTTATTTTAATCTTTCTTTGGCCCTCCCGATAACACTCTTGTATTAACACGTTTAAGTAAAAGCACATAAGCACAAATGATGCAATAAGCCACAAAACAAATGCCCACACAGGCACACAAATCAACGAATCATACATTAATCAGCCGTTATTGATCTGTAAGACAAGTACAAAGGATGTGTCATTAGTAATTTGCCACACACACACACTCCCTCCTTTTGTTCATTGTACTCCACTAGACTCATCTTCCCTTTGCTGAGGCTCTCTACTGGTATTACCATCCCCGGGATTTTCTTCCTGTATTGATGGTTTGGGCTCGACTGAACCCGCCCTTTTCTCGTAAACCTTCAGTTGAGTCCAATGTTTCCAAACCCCCTTTCCCCTTATGTCCAGACAGGCACAGGTGTCTCCACTAATTATAACTTCATACGGCCCGCTCCATTTTGGAGCGAAACCTGGTTTTGCAGGCAACATCTTTACCATGACCTTTGTTCCCGCTGGGGGTACCTCGGGGAGCATATTGAGCTGTATCTCCTCATCTCGCTCTCTTTGGTGGTCTCGGACTTCTTTGCGCATCTCTTTTAACTGAGTGCCTAATTCCAAAACGTATCATCTTAATTTATCTTTTAATGGGCTGACGTCGGCCCCACCTGTTATGATGCCTCCCGGTAATTGCATCGCTCGTCCTGTCATTAGTTCATAAGGGGTCAAACCGGTTGTCCAGTTTCTGGTGGCTCGGAGTTTCATCAGGATAATGGGTAATACTTCGGCCCAAGTTTTTCCTGATTCCTGCACTGCCTTGGCTAATGCATTCTTAAGGGTCCGGTTCATTCGTTCCACCATTCCTGAGCTCTGGGGATGATATGGGATGTGGAACTTCTGTTTAATCCCCATCAGTTGGCATATATTTTTTACCACGCTTCCCGTGAAATGGGTCCCCGATCAGAATCTATCTGCAGAGGCACTCCCCACTGCGGGATCACTTCCTCAGCTAGAATCCTAGCGACTGTCAGTGCAGTACAATTTCGCATCGGAAAGGCCTCTACCCACTGAGTAAATTGGTCAATAATTACCAGATAGTGCGTCTTACCATGAGATGGGGGTAGAGGTCCTGTGAAATCAATTTGGAGATGTTCCCATGGGCCCCGAGGTCGGGATTGGTGTCCCATTTTAATTTTAATATGTCTGCCCGTGTTGTGCTGTGCGCACGTAACACATCGCTGACAATATTTCGCAATATCTTTTCCCATACCCTTCCACCACCACTCCTTACCTATGGTCTGTGCCATCGCTTCTCTTCCTGAATGAAACATCCCATGGTGGATTTCCAGGAGGGTATTCTGAATACACTCGGGGGCCATTACTTTATTATTCTGGCGCCATACCTTGTCGTGCCCTTGGGTGGCTCCTTGCCCTTCCCAGGTACGTTTTTTCAGCATCTGTTGTGTCCTCATGTAATTCTGCGATACTTATTTTGTTTCCTGGACTATCTACGCTAGCTACTGGCGCGTCACTAACTTCTTCCTGTTCCAGAGCTGCCTGCGCAGCCCTGTCTGCTGCGTGGTTTCCCTGATGGTTTGCCCAGTCTGGGCTACTTGTGTCTGGCTCCCTCTGGGTCTGTGTCTACATCCCCACAGTTATGGGGTACTCCTGTACCCAGTATTCCTTCTGCCGGGTTTTCTCCCATATCTCTAATAATGGTTATTGAATCGTTCGGAGGGAGGAGAACTGCCTCCCACTTTGCTCGTCTCAAATTTGAGACAGACCTCAATTTCTCTGTGTTTAGCATTTCTACTAGGGTATGTTTGGTGTGGGGAATAATGTTTCCTGTCATTACAATGGGCTCGCTAACCTTTACAGCCCAGTTCTGCCCGACTGCTTTACTGCACTTACTTTTTCCTGCTTCACCTTTACCCCGCTCTCATCTTTGGCTTTTAAGCCATCGACCCCACATGCCCATTCTACTAATTCATATCCCGTAGGTGTAGGCTATGGCCCAACCACATTATGTCCAGGTCTGCCCAGAATTTGGTGTTGGCACTACGGGTCTGTAACTTTTCCAAGTCCTTCAGGATCTGTTGTCTCTCTCCCGGGGTAAATGGGTGGTAATCTGCTCTACCTGGATTATTCCCAGCAGCCTCACGTATTTTAACTGGGTCCAGGTCCCTCTCCTCCACCCCGGGGGCACTTGGTCCTAGGGGGGCGTACGGGGGGCAGAGGTTCATTATTCCATTGTCCAGACCATCCCCCTTGGTACGCTAATGTCCTTTCTTGTTCTCTATGAATGTTTTCCAAAATTTCTACCTTCTTTCTTAGTTCTGCATTTTCCTTATTTATAGCTTTAATTAATTCTTGCACTTTCTCAACCTGTTCTATTAATCCAGTCAGTTGATGGACCAAGAGTACCCCTACCTTCTTGGTCCTTTCTTTCTTCTGCTTATCTAGCCACTTTCTTTGTGCTTTCAATGTCTGTGATACATCCCATCCGTCCCTCTGCATTTTCTCAATTAACGAACATCTATCTGTCATGTAACTGTTAATGAGGGAGCCCGGAGGCCCCCTCCTAAGGACCTTACCTGACATCAGTTGCTCGTCCCAAATCACGGTCTCCGAAACCCCTGTTTTTCCTTCAGCGGCGGGTGTCGTCACGTGCTCGTGGCAAAGTCTCCGGACTACTTTACCGAAATTCCCAGGCTTAACCTAAGCTCCTTCTTAAGTTAACCTGAGACCAAAAACTTAATAAATGCAGACGTTCAAATGTCTAGAACCACATAGTGTTTTCTCACATTCCGATGGCCCACTTACTTTGTTCTTTGGATCACTCGACGTTAGCACTTGATCAGGGTGTTTGAGCACTCGGTGACCCTGCTCGCAGCGCCAACTTGTTACCGCTGAGTTGGAGCCTGAACAGACCAAGTGATATACAAGGTCGACGTATACCCAACCTCAGCTTGATAGAGTAATAAGACTCAGACGACTGTGGTTTGATTGAAATGTGAGAGTACACTTTATTGCAGAGCGCTCTGGGAGAAGTGATATGCACCCTTGTGCAACCGCCAAGCTTCTCGTTTTACACTCTAAATGCGTTTACCTTTATACACAAATGAAAGGTTAAGCAGATTAATCACAGAAATGCCTCATGACATTGCAGCAGTAAGATATTTTAAACAATGTTCAGCAGAACTAGGACTTCTTCAGACTGTTGACCGCGAGACAGGATAAGCCGAAGTAAAAACAATTAACAGACTGTCTGCCCTTGCAAGATAACCGAAGTACAAAAGAGGATGCAGCTGGCACTACCTCATCCCAGGGTACTGCACAGCTCAAGGTCCAGTTTCAGCCAGCTTAACGAATGTCAAGTATCCCGACGAGCTTTGCAAAGTCCTTTGGTACTGAAATTCTCTTCAACAATATAATTTGTATATACTCTTTTCTTAGATTTAATGGTTGTCCCTCTGTTTATGGCAAGCTGTAACATATTGTGTCGCTAAGGTTACACAATTTCTCTGTTCCCCTAGTAGGTATGGGAGTTTTTGGTCGTCATTCAAATTTCTGAATTCAGGGCATATTTTTGTGAATTTTGTGTAGGAATTCTCCCTTATGTCCTGATATTTTCCACAAGCTGTGAGGAAGTGCATCTCTGTCTCCACCACTCCCTGACTGCAGTGAGAGAATATCCTGCCTCTCTTGGCAGCCGTGTCTGCCTGTGTCTGCCTTTTTTGATGGCCAGGCTATGTTCACTAAGTCTGTACATTGTCAAGGTTATTCTCAGTTTGCTATCCTTTATCATGGTCAGGTATTCAGCCATGTTGTATTGTCTGTTTAGGGCCAAGTAGCAATTGAGTTTGTTTTGGGTTTTTGTTGTTTCTGCCCAATATGACAGATATTTTTCCTTTTGCTTAGTGACAATTGTGTTGGGTCGAATTCTCTGTGCTATGATGTCACTGTCCTGGGGCTGGTTATTGATAGTAGTGTTATTAGTTACTTCACTGAGTCCCAGGACTAGTTGACTGAGGGTATTCTTCTTTATGGTCATCTCTTGGCATTTCAGGGCTTCGTAATGATAGCAGTGGGGGTTGCTCATTTTTAGGTGTTTCCAAAATTTGGTGGCTCTTTTTTGGAAAGTAATTATTAATGGATATTGGCCTAGTTCTCCCCTGCATGCATTGTTTACGGTTTTCCTTTGAGTCCGGAGGATACTTTTACAGAATTCTGCATGTAGGATCTCAATTGGGTGTTTGTCCCATTTTGCAAATACTTGTTGTGTTAGCAGTCCCCACACCTCACTGCCACAGAGTGCAATTGGTTCAATTACTGATTAAAAAATTTTGAGCCAAATGCTAATTGGGATTTCTATTTGGATTGATTTTTAATGGCATAGAAAGCCCTTCTTGCTTTCTCTTTCAGTTCATTCACAGCCAGATGAAAATTTCCCGTAGAACTGATTTTTAAGCCCAAGTATGTGTAGTTAGTGGTTTGTTCAATTTTAGTTGTTCCTAGTGTGAAATTTATTCTGGGTCCCTGATGTCTGGATCTTTGCTGGAAAACAAGGACTTTGGTTTTTTGGGGGTTTATTGTCAGGGCCCAGGTCTGACAGAACGACTCTAGCAGATCCAGGTTCTGCTGTAGACCCACCTTAGTTGGTGACAGCAGAAACAGGTCATTTGCATAGAGGAGGAATTTAACCTTGGATTCATATAGGGTGAGGCCGGGTGCTGTAGATTGTTCAAGTAGTTTTGCCAATTCATTTATGTAAATATTAAAGAGTGTCGGTGAGATGGGCGAGCCCTGTGTCACACCACGTCCCTATGGGAAGTATTTTGTTTGTTTGTCTCCATTTTTAACTGCACATTTATTGTTTGTATACATTGATTTAATTACATCATATGTTTTTCCCTCTACACCACTTTCAATAAGTTTCAACAATAGACCATCATGCCAGATGGAATCGAAAGCCTTCTGGAAATCTATAAAGCAGGCAAAAATTTTGCTTTTGTATTGATGAACATGTTTGTCAATTAGGGTCTGTAGGGTGAAGATATGATCTGATGTTCTATAGTTTGGTAGGAATCCAACTTGGCATTTACTCAAGACATTGTGCTCCTCAAGGAAGTCTATAAGTCTTTTGTTTATGATACTACAGAATACCTTCCCCAGGTTACTGTTTACACAGATGCCTCGAGAGTTATTTGGGTCAACTTTGTCTCCACTTTTGTATATGGTGTTATGAGACCTTTGTTCCAGATATCAGGGAAGTAACCGACACTCACAACCAATTAGAAGAGTTTTAGGATAGCCAATTTCATTTTATCATCCGTGTGTTTAATCATCTCGCTTAGGATGCCGTCTGCACCACAAGCTTTTCCTAGTCGCAGGTCCTTGAGTTTTTCAAATAGCTCTTTTTCAGTTATTATGGGGTCAAGCGGGTTTTGGTTATCTTTTATGGCCAGTTCGAGCTTTTCCAGTTTTTTGCATATTTGGTATTGCTCTGGGCTTAGTGTGTTTTTCTGGTATAATTTTTCCAAATGGTTTTCCCATGTGTCTCCGTTTTGAATGGCCAATTCTTCGTGTTGTTTTTTGTGTAATGTATTCCAGTTGTCCCAGAAACAATTGGAATCAATGGATTCCTCAATGGAGCTGAGTGTATTCTTAATATACTGCTCTTTTTTGGTTCTGAGTGTGTTTTTGTATTGTGTTAGTGTCTGACAATAAGTGAGGCGTAATCCCTCGTTTTCTGGCTGTCTGTGTTTTTGGTTTGATATTTTTCTGAGTTTTTTCCTCATGTTATGGCAATCTGGGTCAAACCATTTTTCATAGTTTTTTGTTTTGGGTTTATTCTTGCGAACTTTCAAGTTTGACATTGTTGCCAAATTATCAATAATATTATTTAGGTTATTCACTGCCCGGTTTACGCTTTCTTCATTGTGAGTGTATATGTTTTCCAGAAAGGTGTCCAAGAGAGCTTGAGTTGATTGATTGCTAATTGCTTTCTGGTATTTTTCCGTGCTGTTTTTGGCCCATCTGTAGGATTTTTTGAATTTGCACTACTTACTGGGTTGTGTTTCTGTGTTGGTTGTTTCTGTCCTTTTAAGATACACAATAATTTGACTGTGGTCTGACAGTGTTGTTTGTGGTTTGACTGTGAATGCTCTGAAAGAGGATGGGTCCAAATCTGTTATCATATAGTCTACAGTGCTGCAGCCAAGAGGTGAGCAATAGGTCGATCTTAATAAGTCTCAATAAGTCTCCCATGAACCTACCATTGACAATGTACAGACCCAGGCTTCGACAAAGCTGCAGGAGCTGTTTTCCATTAGCATTTGTCTGTTTGTCGCCATTATGCCTGTATGGATGGGAAGGGATATCGAAGTGGTTATTCCCAAATATGTAATTGTTCCCCTGATTATTGGTGAAGTCCGGTTCTTCGCCAGTTCTTGAATTGAGGTCACCACAGATCAACACGTTCCCCTCGGCCTGGAATTGGCTAATCTCCCTCTCAATGTTGGAGAAGGCGTCCTCTTTAAAGTACGGGGATTCCATCGGGGCGATATAGAGTGCGCAAATGAAAACATCTTGCGTGTTAGAGATGATGAACCTCTTAATTTTGAACCATATGTGGTTTTCGCCCTTTTTTATAAATTTGATGTAATTCTTAAGCTCTGTTTTAAACCAAATCAGTATGCCTCCAGAGTCTCTGCCCTGGGTTACTCCTGGCAATTTATTGGAGGGGACCACCAGCTCTGTGTACCCATGGGGACGGCCAGTGTGTCCTTCTCCTCTACACCAAGTTTCCTGTAAAATGATAATATCCAGATCTTTAATTTCGTCTAGGAACTCTGGGGTCCTACTCTTCATGCCGAGCACTGAAGAGTGTAGACCTCGGATATTCCAGGTCGAAATATATAAAGACTTCATGTTAAGTTTCATCTTTTACTATGATAGGTTAAAATATGAAATGTGTTTGTCGTGTCTAAATGGGGGGGAAAAAAGAACATTTCAATTGTCTATAAATGTTGATACTAATTGGTTACAACTCTTCTAGCAATTATGCCTTATTTTTTTTTCTCTTTCTGATCCATAAGATGGAAGTAGATGTTGCTGCGCATCTGCATTATGTCTATTAATGGATTGTCTCTGCCTGAGGTATTGCGTACACCCTGAGCATCTCTCCCTCTGTCTGGTTGGGGGCGGTCCTGTACCCCTGTAGGACATGAGTGGTGCAGGTCCGACATTGTTGTTGTACATGAGGATCCTCTCTGGTCCCGATTGGTGTGGTGGTGGTCTCTGTCGTAGTCCTGGTCTGTACCCCACTGGTCTCTGGTGGTCGGCGGGGGTGTCCTCCTGGAGTCTGGGTATAGACCCGGTTAAAAGCGACGTCCTTCAGGGCTTTAGCAAAGACCGATATTCGCTTCCTGTGGATATGGACGTGGTCGTGAAGACATTCCACGTCGAGGGTGGAATGTTGGACCAGGTGCACATTGTGTTTTAATTCACAGTCTCTTGCTATGCTGGCATTTATCTCATGGATTGTTTTGTTGTTAAAGTCTGTTCTCGGCAATCGTGTGGAAACAGTGATTATAGTGTTTGGGAAGGTATTGCTTGCCTTCTCAATCACTGATCCGAACGATGTTGCTACCCTTTTCTGCTGGGCCTTTGGGTCATTTGTGCCAGTGTGTATTATTATGTGTTGATAGTGTAGATAGACACTCTCCGTCCTCCTCCAATAGTATAGACACTCTCCCTGCTCCACCAATAGTGTAGACAGACACTCTCCCTACTCCAATAGTGTAGATAGAAACACACCCTCCCCCAATACTGTTGATAAACACTCTCCCTGTTCCTCCAATGGTATAGATGGACACTCTCCCTCCTCCAATAGTGTAGATAGACACTCTCCCACCTCCAGCAGTGTAGATAGACACTCTCCCTCCTCCTCCAATAGTGTAGATTGACACTCTCCCTCGTCCAATAGTGTAGATAGACACTCTCCCTCAACCAATAGTGTAGGTAGACTCTCTCACTCCTCCTCCATTAGTGTAGACAGAAACTCTCCCTCCTCCTCCAGTAATGTAGATAGACACACTCCCTCATCCAATAGTGTAGATAGACACTCTCCTTCCTCCTCCAATAGTGCAGATAGACACCCTGCTTAATCCTTCAAGTGTAGATAGACACTCTCCCTCCTCCTCCAGTAGTGTAGATAGACACTCTCCCTCTTCCTCCAGTAGTGTAGATAGACACTCTCACTTGTCCAATAGTGCACATCCACACTCTCCCTCAACCAATAGTGTAGGTAGACTCTCTCCCTCCTCCTCCAATAATGTAGATAGACACACTCCCTCCTCCAATAATGTAGATAGACACTCTCCCTCCTCCAATAGAGTAGAAGGACAATCCCCCTCCTCCTCCAAAAGTGCGATGAACACTCTCAATTCAATTCAATTCAATTCAAATCGCTTTATTGGCATGACAAGGTACATCTTATGTTGCCAAAGCATCGAAAAACATTTCTGGTTGAACACATAAACGCAGATCTATCCATAGTGTATAAACAGATATATCCCTGAGTGTATAAATATACATTCATATAATTTGTATATACTCTTTTCTTAGATTTAATGGTTGTCCCTCTGTTTATGGCAAGCTGTAACATAGTGTGTCGCTAAGGTTACACAATTTCTCTGTTCCCCTAGTAGGTATGGGAATTTTTGGTCGTCATTCAAATTTCTGAATTCAGGGCATATTTTTGTGAATTTTGTGTAGAAATTCTCCCTTATGTCCTGATATTTTCCACAAGCTGTGAGGAAGTGCATCTCTGTCTCCACCACTCCCTGGCTGCAGTGAGAGAATATCCTGTCCTCTCTTGGCAGCCGTGTCTGCCTGTGTCTGCCTTTTTCGATGGCCAGGCTATGTTCACTAAGTCTGTACATTGTCAAGGTTTATCTCAGTTTTGGTTCTGAGTGTGTTTTTGTATTGTGTTAGTGTCTGACAATAATAAAGCGTAATCCCTCATTTTCTGGTTGTCTGTGTTTTTGGTTTGATATTTTTCTGAGTTTTTTCCTCATGTTATGGAATTCTGGGTCAAACCATTTTTCATAGTTTTTTGTTTTGGGTTTATTCTTGCGAACTTTCAAGTTTGACATTGTTGCCAAATTATCAAAAATATTATTTAGGTTATTGATGCGCTATCAATTCCTCATAAAAGACAGAGAGTTAATTAATAGGCTTTTATTAGCAAAGATCAGAGCATGCCTCTCGTGGTTGCCTGGTATCCAAAAGGGCAGGGGGCTGCAGAGCAGTCAGCTTTATACCCGGGCATGTGGGTGGAGCCAGGGGCGGAGGCAGCTGAGGCATGCTTAGGCACAACAGTGTGCAACAACAACAACAACAAGAACAATAACAAACAGTGGTTTACCACATTCACCCCTTGTTTAAAATTGAGTCCGGCGGGGTGAAGTGTACTAAAAGTTTGTGTAAACTAAAAGTTCGTGTAATTAAGTCTATCAGATGGCCTTGTATGCCATCCTGATCGTCGTCGCAGTGGCGGTGATGGTGCAGCATCCAACGCCGAACCTGGCATCTTGTTGAGAGGTTGTGTAGTCAATGGCGGGTCCTGGGGCTGCGGCATGCCGCCTACAGGGGTCGGGGTGTGGGTAGTGGTGGGTGGCGATGGTGGTGTATCAGGGGCACCCGAAGGTGCGAGGTCTCGTGTGGAGACTGTGTCCTCACGCCCGTCCGGGTACGCTACGTAAGCATACTGGGGGTAGGCGTGGGTAGTGGTGGGTGGCGAAGGAAGTGTTTCGGGAGCACCCGAATGTGCGAGGTCTCGTATGGAGACTGTGTCCTCCCGCCCATCTGGGTACACCACGTAAGCATACTGAGGGTTGGCGTGGAGGAGGCTCACCCTCTCGACCATGGGGTCCGTCTTATGGGACCTCATGTGCTTCCGCAGTAGGACGGGTCCTGGAGAAGTCAGCCATGTCGGTAACGAGATCCCCGATGTGGACTTCCTGGGGAAGGAGAACATTCTCTCATGAGGGGTGGCATTGGTGGCTGTACAGAGCAGTGTCCGAATGGAATGGAGCGCCGCAGGGAGGACCTCCTGCCAGCGAGAGGTCGGAAGGCCCTTAGATTTCAAGTTTGAAAGGACTGCCTTCCAGACTGTCGCATTCTCTCTTTCCACCTGGCCATTCCCCCGGGGGTTGTAGCTGGTGGTCCTGCTTGTAGCAATACCTCTCGCGAGCAGGTACTGACGAAGTTCGTCGCTTATAAAGGATGAGCCCCTGTCGCTATGAATATAGCTAGGGAAACCGAACAAGGCGAAGAGGTCATTCAGACTTTTAATGACCGTGGTACTGGTCATGTCTGAGCAAGGGATGGCAAACGGGAAATGGGAGTACACGTCAATTATATTGAGGAAGTACACATTGCGGTCAGAGGAGGGGAGGGGCCCTTTAAAATCAACGCTCAGGCGCTCGAAGGGGCACGTGGCTTTGATCAGGCTCGCTCTGTCTGGCCTATAAAAATGCGGTTTGCACTCGGCACAGATTTGGCAGTTCCTGGTCATGGTCCTGACCTCCTCGATGGAGTAGGGCAGGTTACGGGATTTGATGAAATCGAAGAACCTGGTGACCCCCGGGTGGCAGAGGTCATTGTGGAGGGTCTTCAGTCTATCAACCTGCGCATTGGCGCATGTACCACGTGATAGGGCATCTGGGGGCTCATTGAGTTTCCCGGGCCGGTACAAGATATCGTAATTGTAGGTGGAGAGTTCGATTCTCCACCTCAAGATCTTGTCATTCTTGATTTTGCCCTTCTGCTTATTATTAAACATAAAAGCTACTGAACGCTGGTCAGTGAGCAGGGTAAATCGTTTTCCGGCCAGGTGATGCCTCCAATGTCGCACAGCTTCCACAATGGCCTGGGCCTCCTTTTCGACAGAGGAGTGTCGAATCTCGGGGCCCTGGAGGGTCCTTGAGAAAAAGGCCACGGGTCTCCCCGCCTGGTTAAGGGTTGCAGCTAGGGCAAAGTCGGATGCGTCGCTCTCCACTTGGAAAGGGATGGACTCATCCACTGCGTGCATTGTGGCCTTCGCAATATCTCTTTTTATGAGAGTGAAGGCTGCACATGCCTCTGCTGTCAGGGGGAAGGAGGCGGACTTGATGAGGGGTCTGGCTTTGTCCGCATAGTTGGGCACCCACTGAGCATAGTAAGAGAAAAACCCTAGGCATCTCTTCAGTGCTTTTTGGCAGTGGGGGAGGGGGAGCTCCATAAGGGGGCGCATTCTGTCGGGGTCGGGGCCGATGACTCCGTTCTCCACTACACAGCCAAGAATGGCAAGGCGCATGGTACGAAACATACATTTGTCCTTGTTGTATGTTAGATTCAGCCGCTGGGCCGTATGGAGGAATTTCTCCAGGTTAACATCATGGTCCTGCTGGTCATGGCCGCAGTTGGTGACGTTGTCTAGATAGGGGAAAGTGGCCTGGAGCACGTTCTGGTCAACCATCCGGCCCATCTCCCGTTGGAAGACTGAAACCCCGTTGGTGACACTGAAGGGAACTCTGAGGAAGTGGTAGAGACGACCGTCAGCTTCAAAAGCTGTGTACTGGCGGTCCTCAGCCCTGATGGGGAGCTGGTGGTATGCCGACTTCAGATCAATCGTCGAGAACACCCGGTATTGTGCTATCTGATTGACCATGTCAGATATGCAGGGGAGTGGGTATGCATCCAACTGGGTGTAGCGATTGATCGTCTGGCTGTAGTCAATAACTAGGCGCTGTTTTCTGCCAGTCTTCACCACCACCACTTGTGCTCGCCATGGGCTGGTGCTACTCTCAATAATCCCTTCCTTCAGGAGTCTCGCTACCTCGGATTTAATGAAGCTCCTATCCCCGGCACTGTAACGCCTGCTTTTGGTAGCGATGGGCTTACAGTCGCGGGTGAGGTTAGCGAACAAGGGGGGGGGACTTTAAGCGTGGAGAGGCTGCAAATGGTGCGCGGTGGGCGATTTAAAAGCTGCTGGCTGCAGACTGTGAGTGGGGGGAGGGGTCCGTCGTACGCTAATGTGACACTTTTAAGGTGGCACTGAAAATCCAACCCCAGTAGAACGGCAGCGCGGAGATGGGGCAGGACCAGAAGTTTAAAATTTTTGTATTCTGTGCCCCGTACTGAAAGGGTCACTACACAGTAGCCACCGACATCCGCTGACTGGGCTTTGGAAGCAATAGAGATCTGATGGCGCGTCAGCAGGACCGGGAGAGAGTAACTGCGCACCGTGTCGGGGTGGATAAAGCTCTCCGTGCTCCCGCTGTCAAAAAGGTAGGTAGTGGCGCGGCCGTTTACCGTAATGTCCATCATGGACCTGGACAGTTGATGAGGGAGAGATTGGTCCAGCGTCACGGACGCCAGTGTATGATCAAGCTAGTCGATGTAGTCGTCAGATGAGGCGGTGGTTGAGTCCGGGTCCCCCGTGATTGAAGTTGGAAGCGTCCAAGATGGCGGACAAAACGGCGGCGCCCATGATCCCGATCCCCACGCGGCTGGGGGAGCCCAAGATGGTGGACAAGATGGCTGCCCCCACGGTTCGCACGCGGCGCTGCTGGCGTTAGCGGTTTTACCTTTGCAGGCGCTGACATAGTGTCCTTTCTTCCCGCAGCTGGAGCAGGTAGCGTTTTTCGCCGGGCAGCGTGCTCTGGGGTGTTTTGCCTGGCCACAAAAATAACATTTCTGTGCCTTGGACATCGCTGCAGCAGTTGGAGGTGGCGGTCCCATGACCCAAGGTTGCGGCGTCCACGGTGCGGAGCGGTTAGGGGAGAAAGCGTCCATATTCCTGTGGGCCGCGTCGAGCGAGAGCGCGAGGGACACTGCCTTTTTCAGGTCTATTTCTCCCTTCTCCAACAGTCTCTGCCGGGAGTAGTCGGACCTTAGACCCGCAACGAAAGCATCTCGGATCAGTCCCTCCATGTGTGCTGCGGCTGATACTTCTTTGCAATCGCAGCCTCGGCCGAGTATCCGTAGTGCCCGTAGGAAAGCCTCCACCGATTCCCCGGGCTGCTGTCTGCGGGATCTTAAGAGGTGCCGGGCATAGACCATATTTACCGGGCGTGCGTATTGCCCTTTAAGCAGATCGATAGCCGTCGCGTAGGTCGTCGCGTCCTGGATTAGTGTATAAACTTGGTGGCTCATCTTTGAGGCCAGGATTTTCAGCTTGTTTTCGTCTCGGGTCACAGTTGAGGCTTCCAGGTAAGCCTCGAAGCAACGCAGCCATTGTGCGAATTTGGTAGCCGAACCTGCTTCTTGGGGGTCTAGATCCAGGCATGTTGGTCTGAGGGCTCGCAGCAGTGCCTGCTGCTCAGCATTTGGCGCCATCGGTTGATGCAGCTCCTCCTGTTCAGCATTTGGATCTGACATTTTGTTTTGCTGATAAAATTGATGCGCTATCAATTCCTCATAAAAGACAGAGAGTTAATTAATAGGCTTTTATTAGCAAAGAACAGAGCATGCCTCTCATGGTTGCCTGGTATCCAAAAGGGCAGGGGGCTGCAGAGCAGTCACCTTTATACCTGGGCATGTGGGTGGAGCCAGGGGCGGAGCCAGCTGAGGCATGCATAGGCACAACAGTGTGCAACAACAACAACAACAACAATAACAAACAGTGGTTTACCACAGGACTATCTTGTAGTCACAGACTATTACTCCCTGTATCCAGAGGTTTGTAGACTGTACACCACCACTGCAGATGCTGTGATAACATGTATGAAAGCCATATTCTCCAGACATGGCGTGGCAAGCGAGGTCTTCACAGACAACGGACCCCAGTTTTACAATGCAAGTTTTCGACACTTTGCCAAAGAGTGTGACTTTGTCCACACAACGTCAAGTCCTCACTTTCCACAGTCCAATGGACTAGTGGAAAAATCGGTCCAGACAGTGAAAAGACTGATGTACAAGGCAAAAGGCAGTGGAACTGACTTCTACCAGAGCATGCTTGTATACCGCACAACGCCGCTCGAGTGTGGTATGTCACCAGCCCAACTCCTTATGGGACGTCTGCTAAGGTCAAACCTACCCATCCCGGAGAACCTCCTGAAAACAAAAGAGGGGGAGAAAGTGAGGAAGTTCAAAGAACAACAGAAAGAAAAGCAAAAGTACTACTATGACAGAGGAACACAAAACCTACCTGAACTCCACACTGGTGACCAAGTAAGGTTCAAAGACAAAACAAACATATGGACTCAGAAGGGAACTGTCCTGAGTGAAGTCCAACCAAGATCATACACCATTCAGACAGATGAGGGTGCTGTTCTGTGAAGAAATCGTCGGGATCTTCTCATGGGACCAGCCACAGCAGGTCAAAAGACTGATACTGTTGAACAACCTGATCACACAGCTGAGAACCCATCATCTGAGGCAACAACTTAGATTCAAGGACAATCAATCAGAAAATCCTCAAGACACGTGAAGCCTCCTGAGTGACTCATTGAGCAAGTTTCAGGATTCTTGTTATAGAAGGAAGTAATGTTATCTTATTCTCTCTTCAAGTTCTAGTGTATTTACATATTTCATGTGAACACACAAAACAAGGTTAAAAAACCTTGATAATGATAATGATAATGTAAGTTCATTAAGGTTACAGTTAAAATGCAGAGTAATACAAAGAAAACATGTTGGCCTAGAAATTCAGCTGTTTGCGCCAGCCGTTAGCGCCAGATTTCCGGCGCTATCCACTTAGCGCCCGGGCACCGCCGGATCTGCGCCTACGCCGAAATTCAGCTGGGCTTTAGCGCCGGCGCAAAGTGTTAGCACCCGCTCAGCTGCGCGCGCATCTTATGACGTCATTCCGTCGTGCAACGCCGTTTGTGCGCCCCAAACCGGAAATTCAGTGGCGCCCGGCCGATGTGGCCGTGGCGCTGCTAAGAACTGTGAAATGGAACTCAACAGAGGCCCTGTGGGATTCGGGGAGCGCTAATTAAAGGGCACATCCACTCACCCATAAAAGCCAGCCATTTCGCTGCAATGACTTGACTGGTTTGGATTTCTGCACAGAGAGCAAGGCACAGAGATTACTGATTTCGGACACCATAGGAGAGGTATTTTTGGCTTCTAGCCAGTGCTTTGACATTTGCATCCTTGTGATTTTGCTGTTTGGAACTTTGTAATGGGGGCTGCATGGGGGGCCAACCCTCAGTTCCTACATTTTGTGCGAAGGGCTCGCAGACGCTTTGAGAGAGGGCCAGGCATGCCTAGACGCAGAGGGGCCATTAGGCGTCGCCAACGTAGGCCTTACCCAGTCAGGCAATATTGGGAGCAGGTCTCATATCTCACCATGACTGCGGCGCATTGTGTTAAGAGGCTGCGCTTCAGAAGGGAGGTGGTTGAAGAGATCTGCCAGCTGCTTCATGCAGATTTGCAGCCACAGCTCATGTCCAGGGCATCTCTCTCGGTGGAAGTGAAGGTCACGGTGGCTCTCAGCTTTTATGCAAGCGGCTCCTTCCAAGCCGCTGCTGGGGACATCGCGAACATCTCCCAGTTCGCCGCGCATCGCTGCATCCGACAGGTCACCGAAGCACTTTTCGCGAGGAGGCACCAATTCATCTCCTTCCCCATGACCCAACACAAGCAGGAGCAGCGTGCATTCGGATTTGCCAGGATCGCAGCCTTCCCCATGGTGCAGGGCGCCATTGACTGCACACATGTGGCTATGCGGGCACCTATCCACAATGCCGAGCAATACCACAACCGGAAGGGCTACCATTCCCTAAATGTGCAGCTGGTGTGTGACCACAGGCAGCGCATCCTAGCTGTCAATGCCCGCTTCCCAGGAAGCAGCCACGATGCCTTTATCCTGCGCCAGACTACTGTGGCTGACATGTTCCAGGCACAGCCTCCACCAAGGGGATGGCTTATCGGGGACAAGGGCTACCCTTTGTGCAGATGGCTCATGACCCCGCTCCGCGCGCCCAGGACCCCTGCGGAGCTGGCATACAACGAAAGCCATCAAGCCACAAGGAACCTAATAGAGCAAACGATAGGCGTCCTCAAGCAACGGTTCCGTTGCCTGGATCGTTCGGGCGGGTCTCTTCAGTATTCGCCGGATAGAGTCTCCCAGTTCGTCGTGGTGTGCTGCATGCTCCACAACCTGGCTATCCGCAGGACTCAGGCACTGCCACCTGACATTGCCCCACCACCTCAGGAGGACGAGCAGGAGGACCCTGAGGAGGAGGAGCACCAGGCCAGGAGGGAGCGACAAGGTCCAAGGGCCGTCCGCCGGGGGCTTATTGCTCGACACTTCTAGGCCCCCTGTCAGGGAATGGCCTGGCCCACTGAACGCAGCCGCTTCGCAAGCCCTCAGCCGGTTAACCCAACAACCACTTGAAACATGACACCTGCACATGGTGAATAAATAAACATCTTTATTTCAAAAACTCAGGGCCCTTCCCACATGGAAGAGCAAAACAGAGAAGACCCCCAAAAAACAGTAACAAACTTCTGTCACTCCCAAAACCTGGGGAGGACTAACATAACATCACCATCCAAATGGCCTTCGTCACTGGCCTAACAAAAACAAGCCCCCCCCACAACACAAAGACCCCCATAAAACCAAACCACATAATGCCCCCCAGAACAGAAGCCCCCGCATCACCCAAACCCTCGCTCAACACACTCTATTCGGTGTGGCGAGAGGGCGAGTCTGTCGACAGCCGTCTTTTGCCCCGGCCCGTCCTGCTGCTGCGCCTCAAGCTGGGCCGTGAGGCTGTGGCGAGGCTGGGGGAAGGATCCTCAGGGCGACGAGGCGTCTCGCCAGATGCCCTTGGGGGTCGGCCTACACGAGGGCGGGCCCGGGAGGGGCCGGCTGGAATCTGCTGCAGCTGTGGGTGGCCCTCTTCACTGGCTGCAGTAGCTCCTTGCACCCTGGCTGGGGGAGTCGCAGGCTCGCCTGCAGCAATGGGGACAAGGTGGGTGATGCCAGGCGCGCGCTGGTCGCCAGACACATGTGCACTCGGCCGGCCTGGCCGGGGAGCAAGCGCGCCAAACTGTTGGTCGCCAGACCGGTGTGCGGCAGCAGGGCGGCGGCTGGCCTGGCGACGCCTCCGCGCCAGTGCGAGGGTGGCAGAAGTCAGTGCCCCAACTGCGCCGGCATGTCCCCGCATCTGCAGTGCCATTGTCTGCACAGCACCTCTCAGCTGGCGACTGGCGTGCTGCGCTGCCTCGAGTTGTTCGACCCCCCTCTCATGCGCTGCCACAAGGAGCTCCACCCCCCTGGCATGCGCTGCTGCGAATAGCTCTAGGCCCCTGGCCTGGGATTGGCCAAAAGCCACCACACTTTGAGCGAGGCTTTCGATGGCGTGAGGCATCTGTGCCACCACCTCCATGATTTCGACGTGCCGGCGCTCCGACGCCGCCGACATCTCGTCCAGGAGGCGCACCTCCTGGGCGACGTCCGAGTCCGGACTGGAGGGCGCCTCCACCCTCTGGCCAGAAGGCTGGCGTGCCGCCGGAGCGTTGCCGCGTGCGGCCACGCCACTGGGACCAGGTTCTGCCCTCCCCTCCACCGCCTCCCCCCTCTGGGCAGAAGGCTGGTGTGCCGCCGGAGCCTTGCCGCGTGCGTCCATGCCACTGGGACCAGGTTCGGGGCTCCCCTCCCCCGCCTCCCCCTGGCTCTCCGGCACCCCAGACGTCTCCCCTTCATTGCCATCTCCTGGAGCGGAGGAGGGTTCCCCCGAGGTGGCGCCTTCCTGCTGCTCCTCGACGTCCTCCTCCTCCGAGGGCCTGGCTGTGTGGGCTTCAGGGAGCACCTACTCCTCACCAGCTGAAAGCAGGAAGGCACAAGTGTAGCTTTAGAGTGAGGACAGGCCGACAGCGAGGGAGGCCGCACTGGTGCATTATGCGCATTTTTCGGCCAGTGGGGAAGGATGTAGATCTGATGCGCGAGGGCAAGGAGAGAGGTGCACCCGGTCCTGTCCTTACCAGTGGGTTCCAGTATAGGGTCGGCGTCGCCGAGCGCCACAGGCCCAATCACCGGGTGACGCAGCAGTCGGGCCACCCTCTCTTCCAGAGCCGTTAGCTCCTGGTAATCGCGAGGGCCTCCACCAGTGACACGCAGGCTCCTGGCGTTCCTCGCCAGCTTGGCCTGCAAGAGAAAGGAGGGCGTCTAAGTACAGTGTGGTGCCCCGTTGCTGTGTGTGAGGCCTCCCATGGTGGAATAGCTTGCACAGTGTGGTGCCCCGTTGCTGTGTGTGAGGCCTCCCATGGGGGAATAGCTTGCACAGTGTGGTGCCCTGTAGCTGTGTGTGAGGCCTCCCATGGTGGAATAGCTTGCACAGTGTGGTGCCCCGTTGCTGTGTGTGAGGCCTCCCATGGTGGAATAGCTTGCACAGTGTGGTGCCCTGTTGCTGTGTGTGAGGCCTCCCATGGTGGAATAGCTTGCACAGTGTGGTGCCCTGTTGCTGTGTGTGAGGCCTCCCATGGTGGAATAGCTTGCACAGTGTGGTGCCCTGTTGCTGTGTGTGAGGCCTCCCATGGTGGAATAGCTTGCACAGTGTGGTAAGTGCAGAAAGAGCTATTGATTAACATGCAAGTGCCATTGCAGCGGCAGCAGGGCTGGGCATTAGACCTTGGATGTCCCTTTGGCCCTAATGGGAGGTGCACATGCAAGGATGAGGGGGACATTGGAAAGGGTACTCACCTTGACCAGCCGACATAGGTCATTGTATTTCTTGCGGCACTGGTCCGCACTCCTGGGAACATCGGAGTTGGAGGAGACCCTCCGGGCAATTTTGGTCCACGCCTCCCTGAACTGGCTCCTGGGAGCCTTCCTGCCACTAGCCGGGCACACGACCCGTCTTCTTTTGCGCACCCCATGAAGGAGCACACCCAGCGCATGCTCAGAGAACCGCTGGGCTCTTTCACGGGCCCTCTCCATGACCTCCAGGCGTTGATATGGCACACAACCAGTCCTGAGGCCTAGTTGCAGGGCTACAGCATGCAGGGCGTGGCTGCAGTCAAAGTTGACCCTTCCCCCTTTAAGAGCTGGCCGGCGTCAGGGTGTCTGCTGACACTCACCACATGATCGCACCTGCGCTGCGCCCGGAATCGGCGTTATCAGGCTGCATCGCCGGATTAGCGCCTGAACACAGGGTTCCAACGCCTTTTGCAGCGCTCGGCCAAAAAGTGGCCAAATCTACTGAATTTCGGCGAGCTCGCCTGCACTTTCCGGCGGCCGCTAAATTTGACGAGCGCCCGACTTTAGCACCGCAATAGCGTCCGAACTGAATTTCTAGGCCGTTGTTAGATAAAAGTAAAATACTTCTGTTTTAAGAAAGGGAGATGTAATGATATCAGCAAATAGTGATGGTATTTGGCTGTTTGATTATTATGCCTTACCAGCATATTTGCCTGTTTGATTATTTATGCCTTACCAGCAGAGGGCATGTGGGAGAGGCAGAGTAGTTTCATTTTGGATGGATCTCTAAGATGGTTTCTCCTGTAAAGCAGTTAACTTACTTGAACACACTTTAGATTAAAAGACATACGGCTGAAAATTCAGTAGCCTTAGCGCCTCATTTGAGGCGCTAGAGGGCCTTGCGCCGGAGTTATGGCCAGTAGTGAAATTCCCTGGGGCCCTAAATCGGCGTTGCTCCGGTAGCGCTGCGCCGGCACCGATGACGTCATCGGTGTGCGCAGCGTCCCGGTTGCCGTGGTAACCCGCCCGAACTCCGAAATTGAGTTGCGGCCGCCTCGCCCGTGGCAGCCGCAACCAGCGTTTTGTCAGAGGTGCCTTACTGCAGTTAGCGCCGGCGCATTAAAGGTCCCATGGCGGCCGGCCGCTTTCCCGCCGGCCGCCTGCCTGCAGCTCCCTCCCCGGACTTCTCTGCCCACCCCCCCGGAACAGATGCAAGCCCGGCACTTGTCCGAGGTGCCGGGCTCATTTTTAAGCAGATTTGCGTGGGCCGCGGCCGGGTGCAGGCAGCTCCTTCTTAACGGAAGGAGGAGGCCTGCACTTCCCCAGCCTGCCACACCGCATCGGGTGCCGCAGCGCCGGAATTGCGGTGCGAAACGGCAGTTAGCGCCCTTTTCCAGGCGTTAAGACCCTTCAGTAGCGCCGGCAGCCGTTTGGGCGCGGCGCCACTGAATTTTTGGCGCGCGCAGGGGACTTAGCGCCGGCACTAATTTCCGGCGCTAAAGCCCTGGCTAAGCCAAAACCCAATTTCTAGGCCATACTCTTTCATCAATGTGTTGTCATTGAACCCACATAGAAAACAATACAGCCCTCGTCTCCATGGCAATGGGTGCATATTGATTTTGCTGGTCCATTCATGGACTCAATGTTTTTAATAGCCGTGGATGCGCACTCGAAATGGCCTGAGGTGATCAAAATGTCCTCCACCATCACGGAGAAAACTATTGCAGTCCTACGGACCATTTTTGCCAGGAACGGCTTGCCAGAGCAGATTTGCTCTGATAACGGACCACAGTTTGTGTCCGAAGAGTTTCGAAGATTTATGAAAAGGAATGGGGTAAGGCATTACACATCCGCCCCGTATCATCCAGCCACAAATGGATTGGCTGAGAGGTTTGTACAAACCTTTAAAAAAGCAGTAAAGGCCATGTGCAATGACGACATTCCACTGCAGCATAAGGTGGACAATTTCCTGTTAGCCTACAGAAATGCGACACATGCAGTCACCAACCAGGCCCCGGCCATGATGTTCTTTAACCGAAGGTTGAGATCTCGTCTGGATTTGCTCAGACCAAATGTACGAAGAGATGTTGAGAATAAGCAATTCCAGCACATCAATGAGAAGCCGACAAGGAGCTTTAATGTAGGGCAACCAGTCTTGGCCCGCGACTACCGAACAGAGAAATGGCAACCAGGAACGATATGCACACGGCAGGGGCCACTAATGTGCACAGTGGATGTTGGGGAGAACATTGTGAGACGCCATGCTGACCAGATCCTAGAGTCACAGGAACGAGTCAACCCCATGTCTCGGCCATACGTACCTGGTGAGGAACCCGACGTACAGGTCGCATCTACCTCAGAAACAATAGCATTGGAAGCTGATGAATCAACTGACGACAGGGTGTTAGAATCGCCTCCGCACCAAGAACGAGACACTCGGGAAAGGCGTTATCCAGAAAGAATCAGGAAGCCTCCCCAAAGACTGAATTTATAAATAGACTATTTCCAGTTGATGTTGCATGTTAAAAGTGTTAATTGTAATTAGTTTGATATTTAATTGTTAAATGAGTGTTATGGTACTGTTAATCTAAAAGGGGAGGAATTGTAATGTATGTACCTTTAAGGGGGAGAACTGCTTTTTACAGCTCCTGTATCCTGTAATACCGGCAGTGACCACACCTGTATATAAACCCTGAGTAGTGCTCTGTATAGTCAGTTGCAGTTTGAACCTCATTCAGTAAACACCTGTTGATCGTTCCCTGCAGTCTTTGTCTGATTATTGAAGGACACAACACTAAGATACCCGGATCGAACAAGAGGGAGGCAGGCCAACAGGGCTCTGCACAGGAGACCTTACTCTCCCAGGGTATTCCGGGAGCAGTTCTCCTACATTCATCTGTCAAAGGAGCAGTGCCTTAGAAGGCTCCGCTTCAGCAAGGAGGTGGTCACAGAGCTCTGCCACCTCCTGCAGCCAGAGCTCCAGCCTCAGCTCAGGACCAGGACGTCTCTGTCGGTGGCAGTGAAGGTGACAGCGGCTCTCAATTTCTATGCCAGCGGCTCCTTCCAGGCTTCAACAGCGGATACTGTGAACATCTCCCAGTTCGCTGTACATTGTTGCATCCAGGAGGTCACATATGCTCTCAACAAAAGGAGAAGGGAGTACATCTCATTCCACAGGACCCGAGACAAACAGCATGAACGCACATATGGCTTCGCTAGGATAGCGGGCTTCCCCATGGTTCAGGGCGCCATTGACTGCACGCATGTGGCATTGCGGGCACATCATGAAAATGCAGAGGTTTTCCACAACCGCAAAGGCTTCCACTCTCTGAATGTGCAGTTGGTGTGTGATCACACACAGTGCATCCTCATCGTCAATGCCCACTATCCTGGGAGCAGCCACGATGCAATCATCCTGCCCCAGACCGTTGTCCCAGGCCTGTTCCAACCAGCGCATCAAGCTCGCGGATGGCTCCTCGGGAACAAGGGCTACCCACTCTGCACTTGGCTGATGACACCGCTCCGTAACCCCAACACTCCCGCTGAGCTCGCAGACAATGATCTCCCTCCCCTTCACACTTCCCCCCACCTCCTACTCATCCACATTGTGGCCCCAGTGGCTGCAGCAAGGATGGTGGAAGGCTGCTGAATTTCGGATCCAGAGACTGCAGATGGCCTTGAAGGATGCCCTCGACCAGCTCTGGGCCTGGAAGGCCTGGCTGCAGACTGCACCAACTCAACATGGGCGGCAGCAGTCTGGGCTAGCTGTGTTACAGGCCGTGGCAAGTGCAAAGGCGGAGTGGCAGTGGTGGAAGCAGGAATGCTGTCATCCTGAGAGAGGACAGCACCTTCCTGCTCGACCGACACACTGCCACTCCCCCAGGGCAGAACCTCAGCATCGGAGCAATCTGCTCGAGCACAGATTGCTGGCCTGCTGCGGCATCGTGAGATCCCCGGTGGACAGTGGGCGATGATGGCAGCAGTCAGTGCTTGCGTAGCATCAATCTGAGACTGCATGAGAGCAGTCTGAGACTGGATGGCACCAACCACTGACTCCATTACAGCACTAAGCCATTGCATTGCCTCGGCCTGTGATGCAATAGATGCTGCCACTTCACCCATGACACGTGGCATGAGGTCTGGGTCCCCACGGCCTCAGTGAGTCTACCATCCACTGCAACGAGGCAAGGATGGGTGCGAGGGTTTGCGCAGACATGACAGCTGTGCTGGCGGCGGACTCCTCCACGCTCCTAGCCAGTGCATCCATGCTCTTGGGCACTCTTGCCATTGTACCCATGAGCTCAGTATGAATGCTCGTCGCCTGTGTGGTCATCGCTGCGATATCGAGGTCTTCATCCAAGTCCTGTGCAGCAGAACTCGTGCGTACACTCACCCTCCGGGGAGATGGCCCCTGAGCCTCTCTTCCCCCATGGCATGGCTGCAGTCCGCTGGGTCCCAGAGCTTCACCCACATCAGATCCAAATCCTCTGCTCCCCTCCAGCGATCACGTGGCCCCAGTATCGGATGTCTCGCCCTCGGGAGACACAGGCAGTGAGGCTCCGGCTTGGTGTTCCTCCTCCTCCTCTCCCGCGTCGCTGCCACTGGGAGGCTGAGGGACAGGCTGGTCAGATGGTGGCTCACTATCTGAAAGCAGGAAGGCACAAGAGTGGCATTAACATCAGGGGAGGGGGAATGGAGACAGTATAGTTAGATGGAACGTGGGAAGGGCTTGTGTTGTGAGATGGAAGTGGTATGAGAGAGGAGGGAGATATGATGAACATTCCGTTGTTGTCCCCAAGGGGGTCCAGCACTCCGAATGCCACAGCGCCCACGGCATGGCTTGCGATGATTCTGTGAACTCACTCCTCCAGCTGTGTAAAGGGCTGCAGTTCTGCCTGACCTCCTCCCGTGCGTTGCTGCTCCCTCCTGTTATGAGCAAGTTTGGCCCGCAAGAAAAAGGACAGCATGTGAGTGAGTGTGCAGCCATGTGACTGGCAGATGTGCCTACCATAGTTGAATAGCTGTTTATGTCTGCAAGGTGTGAGATGTGGATGTGACCTTTAGTAAATGGGCATAGTTGTTGGGTGAGTGTTGGGGATTTGGCACTTTATACCGTCTGTACACAGAGCGAGGTTGAGATAGTGGGATGTAAAGGTATTTCATGCATCTACTCACCCTGACCACCCGACTGAGGTCATTGAACTTCTTGCGGCTCTGCGTGTGAGTCCTTCGGACCAGGCATCCGGACGAGACGTACTGGGCCACCTCCCTCCCCAGCTTTCTGGACTTCCGGGGCAATGGCTTCCTACCAGTGTCTGGGAACAGCACTGCCCATCGGCATTCCACAGCTGCTACCAGAGCCTCAAGTGCCTGGTCGCTGAACCGGCAAGCTCTCTCCATGGGCCTCTGAGCAGCCATCATGAATCCTTGGTGAAGATTTGCACCTCCTTGCCGGCCGAGGTCAAACGCTGCAATGATCAGGGTGAGGCTGTGCAGAATGATGGACCCTCCCCTTTAAGAACTGGAAGGCGCCAGTCTGTCTGAGGACTGGGTAATTGACAGCAACTGAGCTTCAGTAGCGCTCTGAGGAAGCGCCCCACTCCCCGATGTTAGCGTCCTGAGAGAAGTGTGTAACGCCTGATTTAGTACTCCAATCACCTCCAGGAGCGGCGGAGATGAATTTCGCGGTAGCCGGCGATAATTTGCGCTGGGCGCTAAAGTTTGCACCCAACCGATGTTAGCACCCAAAATGGTCGATACCGAATTTTTCCCCCTATTACTCCTGCCAGGATAACAGGCATTCACCATCATGATGCGCTGGGCATGGTCGCACAACAACGTTGCGGTTATGGGATTTCAGGATTGGTGTGCAGTCGATGGCACCCTGTATCATGGGGAAGCCCGATATCCTGGCAAAGCCATATGCATGCTGATCCTGCTTCTCTCTGTTCAGAGAGAAGACAATGTAATCCCTTCTCCTATTGTAGAGCCTGTGTAACCTTTCAGATGCAGCGATGGATGGCGAATTGAGAGATGTTAGCTATGTCTCCTGTTGCAGACTGGAAGGATTTTCTGGCAAAGAACTTGAGAGCCATGGTGACCTTGAGGACCACTGTGAGAGCCATGGTCATCCTGCTCTCAGGCTGCAAGGTCTGGTTGCAGGAGATGGCTGAGTTCTGTGACCACTTCCTTGATGAAGCGGAGCCTCCTAATACACTGTTCCTCGCTTAAGTGGATATAAGAGAAGTGCTCTCTGAAGACCCTAGGTGGGTAAGGCCTCCTGTTGAGAGCCCTCCTGGCCCTCCTCCTCCTCCCTCTGCGCGCATCCTTCCATCTTCGCTGCCTCTACACCCTCTCTCGAAGATACTTGAGTGCAAGATGGACAGCCAGTAGAGCCCCCATGACTGTGAGCAGAAGCCTTGAATTAAGAAGGACGGCGTTCTCCACTTGTAACAACACTCCCCGTCACCTTAGGATATTGGAGCAAGTTCAGAAAGCTGTAAGAATTGCAGAAAGTTACACAGAGCCAGTCAAACTGAGCAAGCATGTCAGCTGCAAGTTGTTGATGATCTCTTTAACTGGCGCTGCTGGGGTCTCCTTCCTGTTGCTGAATGCTTGCTCAGCTGGTCGTGATTAATACAGGCCAGTAGGTGGAGTGACAAACTCGAAAATGGCAGATAGGGCATCGGGTGAGGGTTGCACACTCACTGACGTCACGATCTGCATAATCTACATATCCCCAGTGAGCGCGGACATCGGCAGCCCTGCCGCCCAGCTGCAGCCACTCAGCTGCAGCCACCGCAGGACCCGCCGGCAGCGGGTGGAAATGAGGCACTCGCCATTTTATTTCCAAAAATGGGCATAAACGGCCAACGCTAACACTTCCAATTTCTCAGCCATGGAACAAAGGTGGGTAAATGGAGTTGAGATACAGATCAGCCATGATCTAATTCAATGGTGAAACAAGCTCAAGGAGCTAAATGGCCTCCTGCTGTTCCCATTTTCCTATTTTCCGAGAACAGCAGCCGTATTTGACATTTTGGAAGGATAGGCAGAAAGGAAAAAGAGGTGGGGTAGCTCTGTTAATAAAGGATGAGATCAGTGCAATGGTGAGGAATGATATTGGCTCAGAAGCTCAAGATGTAGAATCAGTTTGGGTGGAGTTAAGAAATAGTAAGGTAAGAAGTTATTGGGGGGAGTGGTCTATAGGCCCCCTAACAGTAGCTATAGTGTAGGACAGAGTGTTAGATTCGAATTTTTGGAGCAAAACCACATGGAGACGGAACTGCTGACAAAGTAAAAGTTTTATTATAAATAGCTAGAAAGCTTGTGCACAAGGGAGAGAGGCTGATTTCCCCAGAATCAAACCTTTCCTCTCAACGAAATACAATTTACAAGCCTTGATATACCTTTCGATAGGTAATGCCCATTAAGTTGCAAAAGTAGCATCACTACCGTCACCCCCTTATTGTTTGGCGTGATTAGTCACTCAATGTCGGGAGCCGCCCTGAAGTGTTCTGACATACAGCATAACATCTAGTTTCTAGCTTCTGTGAGCAAGGTCGCTTAATTCTTGAGATGATAAACAATGTCCGCTTTTGGTTGCGAGCAGACATTACAAAGGTGTTTGAGGCAGAGATAGAAATGGCCGACTCCCTATGAAGTTCAGTTCCCCTTATCTCTCAGAAGGCCAGCTGCATTAAACTCTGCTTCTGTAACACTGATAACAACAAAGACAGAGACTAAGAGTCTGGTAAATATGTGATTTCTACGGTACTTGGTTAAGAGGGTTAATATGATGGTCAAGTATCCCATCATGCTTCGCAGCTACCTAAATGCTACATGTTCAGTTTATATATATTTCCCAATACGTGAAGCTAAACATCCTTTGAATATGGTTTCTAGTACTACAGCCCTCCCTACAGCTTTGATTAATATATTTAAAGACTAGAGGATTCAGGCTTTGATTCACAGGCTTATTTTTGCAATCCAACAGTCCCCCTCTCCAAACCCCCGAAAGGGAACCTTGAGGCAGGTTGGAAAGTGTGCATACCTACGAGCAGCTGATATAACATGCTGGGAAACCAAGAGCGCGAATGGTTGAGGTTTCTTCTGGTTACCGGACCTACTTTGTTATACACCTCCCCCCCCAGATGGTTAATATTTAAATTTAAATTTAAATTTCCCGATTCATTACACTACTATCTCATCATTCATACGCTTGATCTCTCCAGCAAATGACCGAAGTCATCCGAAACGCGTGTAGGAGTAGCAGTGCATGCATTAACTGTCTTAACCACTTGTTTCGCAAAGTGTTTCGCTTTAGCCCATTTACACTTCTTACATGCCATACAGAGCAAACTCAAAACCAGTATTAACTGCCCCATGACTAATATGTGTGAAATCAGTCTGATCCATGGGTGTTCCGATTCTGCCCCGCCTGGGGTTTCCTGTTTCTTCTATCTTTCCTGATGTTATCCCGCCTGGGGTTTCCTCTACGTTGCTTCGGATCTTCTCTTTTGGTGTGCTCAATTAACTTGTTTGTGCTGGTTAGTCATAGGCATGAGTATACAATTGACTTATGTACCAAAGTCTTACTACATAGTGTATACATATATCAAATACACTATCATTATGTGCTGAGGAACTACCAGAGCGTGTGAAATAATACGAACGTAAGGGTGTGCTGATGTATTAAGCCCAAAATCCCACCAGTGTGAGTTGTCCCCTATGCTGTCAATTTCAATATCTATTCTCGAGTTGTCTTGCTCCAAAACATAAAAATGCTTTAGGGAGGAGTTCAGTCACATCATGAGCTTACTGAAACCCACAAACGACAGGGGAATGTTATATCTGAGTATCCGAATTGTGCCACACAATTGTGCAGCTCTTACTTAAAAATGTGTTGGTTGATTATCTCATGCTGGATTCGTACTTGTTTTTCCCACGCTCTGTTACCTACAAAACACAATTATTACAGTCACAGTTAAATTCAGACTTACAATCATTTCAAGTGACATTACAGTTTAACATCTAATAAACAAATCATGGACTTAAAAGATTCTCCAGATCTCTTTTACTCGTATCCATCTTGTGGATAATTCTTACTAAACATGATTTCTCCTTAGCCCTCAACTTAAACATCAATTTCCATCCCTCTAACAGGTAGCAGTGTGTTTAACTCTATTCTGATTGTTTCATTAATTAGATAGTTTCTCGATGGAGTGTGTGTCAATGTTTTAAAGGTTGCCTCGCTCTCCTGAGCCACATTAACCATTTCATGTCTTGCTGTTGTCAAGTAACTGAGCATGTCTGAGACCCGTTCTTCAGTGCAAATTCAACATACATTCCTGGATGGTAATTGCTTCCTACGTAACAATTTGCACACTCATACCAGTATCTCCATATTGTGCCATCTGATACAAGCCTTTCTCAGGCTTTCAGGTATCTTATCAAAAGATTGTAGTCGTCTGGAGATCTTTGCTCATCTTCTCTACATGGTCCCGATGTCTTGGGTAGTGGCCAGACTATCAAATTCAGTTTTCTTAAAAGTTCATTAAAGGCAGGGACACAAATGTCTCCAAGAGAAAGCTATCAATTTACTATTCTTAACTACATTTTCCTGACTTTCACAAGAACATTTTGAAAATTCCCATTCAGTAGTGTAATTCTCCTGTTTCAAATTAAACCCTCAATTACTTTCCTTTAATTACCATTCATATCTCATTCATAAGTCCTGGAGAAACTTTACTGTCCAGTACAACATTTAAGATAGAAAACATAGATCAAACGTTCTCACTTGTTCCAAGTTATTAATGCTTTTTTATTTATCATTATTTTAGAGGATCTTTTATTTTCCCAAAAGTAACCAAATATATAGTGCCTGAGTCCATTTTGTTAATACAAAATTATTACCATTCAAACGGCAGTATTATTGTACCGGCAGGTTTTGTCAATGTTCAATTTCATTTCTATCAATTTATCTTCCATTTCCAATTTCAGTAACAAGTGATTCCCAGGCTCGGTGGCTTGCACAGTGTTTTAACATTTAGGGACAGAAGTGCTGCAATTAGTTTAAAAGGTAGCTTCCATACAACAAAAGAAAGAGGCAAATCCATTGTGACTCTGCTTAGAGCCCAAGGGGTTAATTTATCAAATCATAGTTTTCCTTCTGTCACTGTGGGGAAATATTAACTTAAAATTAAGAAACTTAAATTATTTAATGTCCAATATCTTTAAACTTCATACTAAAGTTGTTGCTTGGTGAACTTAAACAGCTGTCAGTGGAAAGGGTTAACTCCTTTGCAGGTTTTAAAGAAGGTGGAGCGAAACATTATCAAATGCACGCAATTGCGTCAATTCAAGTAAATCAAAAAAAACTTTCCTGATCGAAAGACAGTTCTGTTTTCACACTTTAACTAAACACGAACATGGAGGTAATATGGACAGTGAAGAAAGATGGGATTGAGCAAAGTTCACAAGCTAAGTAAGTCTTTGTAAGGGACTCTGCAGCTATCGGATGTTCTCGCGGAGCGGAGTTATCTTATTCAATGCGGTCTACACAAATTTACACCAACCAGAATTTCACCGTGGCCACAATGAAAGTCTGTTTTAATTACCTCATAACTCCAATTTAATCCAGATCTTGTAAACATTCAAATTAATTTTCTTCCAAGCACATTAGCAACTGTAACTTTAAGGCAGAAGCTTATCTTTTGTAAAACTATGAACCGACAAACAAAACAAAGTAGCACATTCTTGCAGAAAACAGTAAATTATGTCATATTTCTTATTGTCCTTTCTTCAGATGTCTTTCCAAAATACTGTAAAAGCATTGAATATAACTGGAGAAAAATTAGTTTTTCACATTTAAACAAATCAAATCAAACTGCTTTGGAAGACTTCACCATAGCAACCACAAAGGGGAGATAATCAGAACTCAAAAGTCAGAGGTATGTCCTGGGACAGGTCAGGGTCGTATAACAATCAGGGTGAGCAGGATCACTGCTTAAATTGAAAAACTGAGCTGTTGAAAGGTCGATATGTAAGGAAGAGAGAGGTAAATAACAATCCGAAGAATTGACTTAACCCTCCTAACTTGGTCCTAACCTAATATTGGGAAGGAAAGAAAGTTAACTCGCATTATTCTTAACCATAGGGTCATTCTCATTTCTTAATTCATCACACATTACACATTAGTTGACATACACACACACACTCCATGCAACTTCAATCACAACTTCAAGCAGCAGTCACAATCTCGAGAGAGAAAGAGAGAGAAAGCGCGCAGCCTGCGACCTTGAAGAGGGAAGCACAGGCTTTTAAAGAGACAGTACACTGAAGATGAAAGAACACACACTCTGCAGTTTTTTTTTATCCTCAGCCCTAGGAGTCCTGAGGGATAGGGGAAATTTCTTCCGCGGGTGTCACCACGGGCTTAATCTGGCTTCAGTGTCTCTACCTTACATCAAATTTTCCCTTCAAGCAAACTGAGGTACCTGTACTAAGGAGGATCTGGAAGGGTCCATCCCACCATGGCTCAAAAATACCTCGAACCAGTCGCTGAACCATTACCGATTTTTTTTTCCACACAAGGGGGTGTTTTCTAAAACTCCACCCTCCAATCTTTTTGGCATCCTGTGCCTCCTGTAAATGTTGAACCCAGAAGTGATTGGCCTGATTGGTCTCACTGAGCATCCGTAGGTATGTCAGGAGGGTAGTTTGGAATTGAGAGGTGTCCCCCATACCTTGCAAGAGTGTGTCTTGGGGTAACACCATTGCGGGGAGGACGGAGTGCCATCCCATCCCGGGTCTGTAAAATAGCCTTAGTGATGGACTGTTTTAGTGTGCAGTTCATTATCCTGGAATTGTCCAACCACTGCACCATACGCCTGGTTGCCCACCCAGTTCCACAGGTGGAAGGGTTTTGCAGGGTCTGGGAGACCCAGGGCAGGTGCATTGGCAAAAGTGATTTTGACCATATCAAAGGCTTTGACTGCCTTAGGTGTCCAATCCAGTCTTGCCTCTCCCGGGGGCTCTCCCTTTAGGAGGTTATTTAAGAGACTTGCCAATTGTGAAGTCGGCTACGTACGTGCGGCAGTAGTTGAACAATCCCCATCACGCTCCGCAGGCCAGAAACAGTGACATTTGTAAAAGTGCTTGAACCCTCTCGGGAGAAGGACAACGTTAGATCTTTCTTGGGGCGTGAAAGGCTGGGACTCTACCACCTATTTCTCCATTGTTGGCATTAACTCCCGGATTCATCCGGACGGGGGCCAGCCATGGGTTTGGATTTCCCGGCCCCAGATTGAGGCAGTGCTGAAGGGCAGATATGGTTATATCAAATAACGGACTTGTTTCTTTCCACCCATCCTTAACCATTTCACTTTGGTATTTCAAATTTGCCTCTTGGACCCGGTTTTACAACAGTGATAGTGGTGGCCATAGCTGGAATGTCCGATGAAAGAGGTTTTCCCTCGTCACTCATGTCTAATTATTACATATATCCTTATACTCTATCTTACTTCATTTTAATCTTATACTTTAAACGGCACAAACGTAACACCTTATACTCTAAATCACGTTATACTCTAAATGAGAAATACACATGCAGGTCTAGTCAATTCCGTCAATTCTGTCAATTAGTGGTCTCCGTGAGGAGTAATTTAACTATGTGGATAATTTAATACTGCGGCAGGTGAGGCCTGCGGCGAGCCCGACTTGTCTCGAGGACATTTTCCAGGGGGCCTTATTCAGGTCCACCCCGTGACAGAGTTACAGGGCTAATCCCTGACTGTAACTTCTTTTTAACTTGGGTTCCCCTCCAACCCCATGGACCTTACATCCTACCTGCTCCCTGCACACCCAGTATCTCACTTCTGACACCAACTGTTAGATTCGAATTTTTGGAGCAAAACCACACGGAGACGGAACTGCTGACAAAGTAAAAGTTTTATTATAAATAGCTAGAAAGCTCGTGCACAAGGGAGAGAGGCTGATTTCCCCAGAATCAAACATTTCCTCTCAACGAAATACAATTTACAAGCCTTGATATACCTTTCGATAGGTAACGCCCATTAAGTTGCAAAAGTAGGCGTACACATACAAACAGTGTCACTACCGTCACTCCCTTATTGATTGGCGTGATTAGTCACTCAATGTCGGGAGCTGCCCTGAAGTGCTCTGACATACAGCATAACATCTAGTTTCTAGCTTATAGATAGAGTCATAGAGTTATACAGCACAGAAAGAGGCCCTTTGGCCCATCGCGTCCACGCCGGCCATCAAGCCCTGTCTAACCTAATCCCATTTTCCAGCATTTGGTCCATAGCCTTGTATGCCATGGCATTTCAAGTGCTCATCCAAATGCTTCTTGAATGTTGTGAGGGTTCCTGCCTCTACCACCCTTTCAGGCAGTGAGTTCCAGATTCCAACCACCCTCTGGGTGAAAAAGTTTTTCCTCAAATCCCCTCTAAACCTCCTGCCCCTTACCTTGAATCTATGCCCCCTTGTTATTGACCCCTCTACTAAGGGGAAAAGTTCCTTTCTATCTACCCTATCTATGCCCCTCATAATTTTGTACACCTCAATCAGGTCCCCCCTTAGCCTTCTCTGCTCCAAGGAAAACAACCCCAGCCTGTCCAGTCTTTCTTCATAGCTGAAGTGCTCCAGCCCAGGTAACATCCTGGTGAATCTCCTCTGCACCCTCTAAAAAGCAATCACATCCTTCCTATAGTGTGGCGACCAGAACTGCACACAGTACTCCAGCTATGGCCTTACCAGCGTTTTGTACAGCTCCATCATAACCTCCCTGCTCTTATATTCTATGCCTCGGCTAAAGAAGGCAAGTATCCCATATGCCTTTTTAACCACCTTATCCACCTGTTCTGCTGCCTTCAGGGATCTGTGTACTTGCACACCAAGGTCCCTCTGACCCTCTGTCTTTCCAAGGGTCTTACCATTCATTGTGTATTCCCTTGCCTTGTTAGTCCCTCCAAAATGCATCACCTCACACTTTTCAGGGTGAAATTCCATTTGCTACTGTTCCGCCCATCTGACCAACCCATTTATATCGTCCTGCAGCCTGAGGCTTCCCTCCTCGCTATTTACCACCCCACCAATTTTTGTGTCATCTGCAAACTTACTGATCATACCTTTTACATTCACATCCAAATCATTAATGTAGACCACAAACAGCAAGGGACCCAGCACCGATCCCTGTGGTACCCCACTGGACACAGGCTTCCAGTCACAAAAACAACCTTCAACCATCACCATCTGCCTTCTGCCACTAAGCCAGTTTTGGATCCAATGTGCCAAGGCACCCTGGATCCCATGGGCTCTTACCTTCCTGACCAGTCTCCTATGTGGGACTTTATCAAAAGCCTTACTGAAATCCATGTAAACCATATCCACTGCACTACCCTCATCCACACACCTAGTCACCCCCTCGAAAAATTCAATCAAATTGGTCAGACATGACCTTCCCTTGACAAAGCCATGCTGGCTATCCCTAATTAAATCTTGCCTCTCCAAGTGGAGACTAATTCTGTCCCTCAGAATTTTTTCCAATTATTTCCCTACCACTGATGTTAGGCTCACTGGCCTGTAATTCCCTGGTTTATCCCTACTACCCCTCTTGAATAATGGTACTACGTTAGCTGTTCTCCAGTCCTCTGGCACATCCCCTGTGGCCAGAGAGGTTCTGAAAATTTGTGTCAGAACCCCTGCAATCTCCTCCTTTGCCTCACATAGCAGCCTGGGATACATCTCGTCTGGGCCTGGGGATTTATCCACTTTTAAGCCTGCTAAAACCGCTAATACCTCCTCCCTCTCGATGCTAATATGTTCAAGTATATCACAGTCCCCCTGCCTGATTTCTATGTCCACATCGTTCTTCTCCTTAGTGAACACAGATGCAAAAAATTCATTTCAAACCCCACCTACATCTTCTGGCTCTACACACAGCTTGCCACTTTGATCGCTAATGGGACCTACTCTTTCCCTAGTTATCCTCTTGCCCTTAATATACTTATAAAACACCTTAGGATTTTCCTTTATTTTGCTCACCAGTGTTATTTCATGGTCCCTCCTCGCTCTCCTAATTTCTTTTTTAAGTATCCCCCTGCACTTTTTATAATCCTCTAGGGCTTCCTCTGTCTTTCGTCCTTTGTATCTGCCAAAAGCCCCCCTTTTTTCCCTAATCCATTCTCGTATATCCCTTGACATTATATCTTCTGTGAGCAAGGTCGCTTAATTCTTGAGATGATAAACAATGTCCGCTTTTGGTTGCGAGCAGACATTACAAAGGAAGATAAGGTGTTTGAGGCAGAGATATAAATGGCTGACTCCCCATTAAGTTCAGTTCCCCTTATCTCTCAGAAGGCCAGCTGCATTAAACACTGCTTCTGTAACACTGATAACAACAATGACAGAGACTAAGGCCTAGATTTTCAGTGTGCCGTGGGACGGGCTTTTATGCGTGCGGGGGGCTAAAATCCCGAATTCGGGGGTCCCGACACCATCCCGCCCAAAACCCGCCTCCACATAAGTTTCAAAGGAGGCGGGTACCCGCCCCGCACTGGGACCCACCGACCTGAGGCAGGAAGGGATTAGTGCCAATTAACTGCCTGTTAGTTAACAGTTTTTAGCCTAATCCCTATTTTGAAGGGTGTCGTGTGGGATTCCCGACAGCTCCAAACCACGCCAGGTTAGAGCAGGCGGGCTGTCGGGTTGAAGGACTTGGAGGGGTTGAGATGTCGGTGTTCAGGTGACTGATGGGTGCATGAGTGCAAAGGTAAGCGTGTTTGGTGTGTCTAAAGTCTGTAAAGAAGTTTAAATTACCTGTACTTACCTTTACAGCCTTTCTTCCTGTAGGCTTCGGGAGTCCATCATTCAGCCAGCACTGAAAGCAGAATGACCGCGAGCTGTCAAAAGTGACAGCCTGCAGCTTTCAGTGCCGGCGAGACTTCTAACTGAGTCTGTGTAGAAGGACTCAGGTTAGAAGTCAGACTGTCAGTGTTTCACAGCTTCAAACAGCTGTGAAACACTGATATTTCATCTGTCAGCACGTCTTGACAGATGAAATTTCAGTCTGTGACATCACCTGTTGCCGAGTGGCCCTTAATTGGCCTACTGAGCACACTGGGTGGGCTCAACAAGGTCAATCAAGGGAAAATCACGTGGATTGGCTGGACGTCGATGGAAGCGGGACTAAATCCCGAAAGTTGTAGTCCCACCTCCTTCCCGACTTTTGAATGAAAATCCAGCCCTAAGAGTCTAGTAAATATGTGATTTCTACACTACTTGGTTAAGAGGGTTAATATGATGGTCAAGTATCCCATCATGCTTCGCAGCTACCTAAATGCTACCTGTTCAGTTTATATATATTTCCTAATACGTGAAGCTAAACATCCTTTGAATATGGTTTCTAGTACTACAGCCCTCCCTACAGCTTTGATTAATATATTTAAAGACTAGTGGATTCAGGCTTTGATTCACAGGCCTATTTTTGCAATCCAACAAGAGTATAAATCAAGAAATAATGGGGGCTTATAAGAAAGGTATTGCAATAATCATGGGCAATTTTAATCATCATATATATTGGACAAATCAAATTGGCAAGGGTATCCTTGAGGACGAGTTCACAGAGTGTATTCGGGATGGTTTCTTAGAGCAATACATTGAGGAACCAACCAGGGAGCAGGCTATTTTAGATCTGGTAATGTGTAATGAGACAGGATTAATTAATTATCTCATAGTAAAGGATCCTCTAGGGAAGAGCTGTCAAATGATGAGAATTCAACTGTCAAAAATTTTTGACAGATGAAACATCATACGGTGAGGTTCTCTGCAACCGGCTTTCTCTTAATTGGCCTGCTAAGCCTGCTGGGCAGGCTTAACAAGGTCAATCAAGGGAAAATAGCATGGGTTGGCCAGAAGTAGATGGAAGCGGGACTGAAACCCACAAGTGGGAGTCCCGCCTCCAAAAGCTCCCCATTGGCAAAATCCAGCCCTAAGTGGTGTCAGATAACCTTCCAGCAGACATCCGGCGCAAGAGATCCACAGGCAGAATTCGGAGCACTAGTGCCCATTTTACCAGCAATGAATTGATAGCCGTGAGTCGAAAATCCACCTCTACATCGTTAAATAGATGCAGCCGGATTGCCTGTTCAAATAGGCAGGACGAACATCGCCAAGCCATGCTTTTAAATTATTCAGTTTTAGCTGAACCTACTGGACATCCCAAAAATAAATGTCAATGCCGTATAATTTTAACTTTCTCACTTTCAATTTGTACCAATCAATGTTCAATTTTGTTAGCTAATACTGAGGACAAAGTATTTTCTCAGTCTAATCCAATTTCTTCTCAATAAAGCAGTAACCCAGCACAATTGAAATCAGATTGTGTGGCTTGCAGTCCAGACGCTGAACGCATTAAATTGTGTTCTTGTTGGGTTGTCCTTGCCCTGCAGCATGATGTCCTTGTCAAGAGGACGATGTGGCAATTGTTCTCCTCTGTGTACACAATCCATCTCAATCACATTCCATACACAACAGTGAATTCAAAGCCAAAAGCGGTATTTCCACAGTCACGGGCACACACTGATGCAGACTACAGGACTGGTATCAGCATTGCTCTTAGTCAACTGAATGCACAGAGGAAAAACTGTCCAAACCCTAGCAGTTGCTACAGGTCAATCATCTTTCCTAACGACTGATTCAAAAAGGCCGAAAATGTATGACTTTCCAAAACATGACATAGGCCGCAAAATTCGATCTTGTAGCGCCGGCCGTTAAAGTCGGTTTTCTTGATAAAATGGCGACTGACTCGCTTCTGCCCATTCCCTGCGCGGCCGCCCCGCCATTTTGCAGAGGTCAGCAGCGCTGTCATTGCCTGCGCTCGCCTCTCCAATGTAAATGTGCAGATGGTGATGTCAGTCGGCATGCAATGCCTGGATTGATGCACAACTGCAGTTTTTGACACTGCCGCATTGCGTGCAGCAGTTGTACAGAGACGTTGTCAATGCTCCTGAAAGGAACACACACATCTTTCAGGTAAGTTTCAATTTCAACTTTGGAGTGGTTTTTTTTACATTTTATTGGAGTAGTGACTTGGTGCAGTACAGTAAAAGAGTTGTTAAAGTGTGCAGGGAGTGCTGCTGGACGTTTGCAAGGCTTTGGATGTTAAAGGAAGGCCTCTGAGTCTGACTTGATCCCAGTCCTGAGGGCTCTAGTTACAGTCCCCCTTGGGCTGCAGCATCACATGGAGATGGAGAGGAAGTGGAAGAGGAGGGAGCGGAAAGAAGGAGGCAACCCAGACAGCCCCTTTCTGCCCTGGATATCTGGGATGGAATCATCCACCTGTACCAGTGAACACAACCCCAATTCCCCTTTCAACACCTTACCTTGTCCCACACTTTACCTTTCCTCTGTTACTGACCATCGCAGCGTCCTCTTGGCCACAATGCTGAAATAAAAGCCACCACAAAGCAAACTTTCCAATCCAACTTTATCCATATATGCATCCAGTATTACATCAAAAAATCAACTAATCGCCCTTGGGCTTTCCCTTAGTGACTGCCCTGTGTGTGCCTTTGCCAATCCTACTGATGTCACACAGTGCTACCCCAGTGGCTGCAGTATGGCTGGTAGAAGGCTGCTGACTTTCAATGGGGGACACTGTAAATGGTCTTGCTTGTTGACCTTGAAGAACTGGGAGTGTGAAATTAAGTGACGGTGTTTCTTCTTCTTTTTCATCTCTCTGCTCTCCCCCTTCTTGGTCATCCACTCATCATAGGACAGCCCTCTCATCCCAGGAATCAATCTAGTGAACCTTTGCTGCACCGCCTCCAAGGCAAGTATATCCTTCCTTTGTTAAGGAGACCAAAACTGTGCACAGTACTCCAGGTGTGGTCTCACCAAGGACCTGTACAATTGTAACAAGACTTCCTTACACCTATACTCCAACCCCATTGCAATAAAGGCCAACATGCCATTTGGCTTTCTTATTGCTTGCATGCTAGCTTTCTGTGTTTCTAGCACGAGGACAACCACATCTCTCTGAACACCAACATTTGAAAGTTTCTCACCATTTAAAAAAGACTCTATTTTTCTATTCTTCCAACCAAAGAGAATAACCTCACATTTCCCTACATTATACTCCATCTGCCACCTTACTGCCCACTCACTTAATCTATCTATATCCCTTTGCAGACTCTTTCGGCTAGATTTTGTCAGCCCAGAGGAGGCGGGTATGGAAGCAGGACTGCCGGTAAAGTTGCAGAATTTGGGGGATGTAAGATTTGCAAAATTTCTACTGTACTGCCCTCCCTACGTGTATGTGTCTGTCCGCAGCTAGACAGCCAGCCAAACTCCTTTCAATAATGACATGGGAGTCAGGATGTAGCGTCCAAGCTCTGGTGTTTAATAATGCCACACTTGCATGAGGTCAATGAAACAATACAAATCAGTTGCATTGGGTTGGAGTAAAACTGAGAAAGACAAAAGAAAGAAATGCACCTTGTTACATACATGAGATATAACTAACATCTAAACATGAATATGTAATGAAACCATTCAACTCACAGGCAATGCTTTTGAAGGCGTAACAATGTAAGATTACAGCGGATTAACTTGCAGCACGCTCCATGCTGATGTGACCTCTTTGTTTGCTATCACTATACTACTTCCTGTTGAGTGACCCTACTGGCCATGTCCATTTACTGCCACCTACTGGCAGCAACAAAACAAAACTCCTGCAATTATAAGGCAGAACACTCCCCGCCTGGCGTCTATTAGATGCCACTACTTATAAAACATACAGAACTGTGGAACCAATAACACTCAGTCCTCCTTAGGTAAGAGGAGTACGACCTCTGAGATGGGTCTGAAGAACTTTTTGACCATCCCTTGAACAGTGGCCTTCACATCTAGTTCTGGGCTGACGAACTTGAATGATTCTTGTGCCGTATGGTCAGCTTGGTCAGGTTTGTGTAAGAAAGCTGGCCCGGTAAACCACATTGTACTGGAGAGCTGGGAGGCAGGCACTGACCTGGTGGCGAGGTCAGCTGGATTCAGCTCTGTGGGCACATAGTGCGACTGGTCGGTGTAATGATATCAGCAAATAGTGATGGTATTTGCCTGTTTGATTATGATGCCTTACCAGCATAGTTGCCTGATTGATTACTTATGCCTGACCAGCAGAGGGCATGTGACAGAGACAAGCAGTTTAGTTTTAGTTTCGTTTTAGATGGATCACTAAGATGGTGTCTCCTGTAATGCTGTATAAAGAGTTGAACAAGCTTTAGATTAAAAGACATTCTCTTTCATAAATGTCTAGTCATTGAACCCACAAAGAAATCAATGCATGGTGTCAGAAGTGATTGAAAGAGATGAAGAGGAAAAATCTGAAGTTAAATCAGCTCTCCACATATTAGCAAGCCAAAAGAGAACATCGTTACTTACCATTGGAGAATAGCTAACGAAGTGAAAAATGGAAGGATTACACCCACCGGCGAAGTTTCAGTTGACATGTAATGTGGCTGAAAATTGGAGAAGGTTCAAACAACGTTTGGAGTTGTATTTATCAGCAATCGGAGCTGATGAGAAAAGTGATAAAATGAAAGCGTCACTGTTCTTACATGTCGTGGGTGATGAAGTGCTGGAGGTGTATAATAACTTCACATTCGCTGCTGATGGAGACAAAATGAAGCTGGATAAAATAATGGAACAGTTTGAGGCCTACTGCATACCTAAACGTAACGTGGCAGCACGGTGGCATAGTGGTTAGCACTGTTGCCTCACAGCGCCAGAGACCCGGGTTCGAATCCGGCCTCAGGCGACTGTCTGTGTGGAGTTTGCACATTCTCCCCGTGTTTGCGTGGGTTTTCTCCGGGTGCTACGGTTTCCTCCCACAGTCCAAAGATGTGCAGGTTAGGTTGATTGGCTATGATAAATTGACCCTTAGTGTTAGGGGGATTAAATATGTGGGGTTACAGGGGTAGGGTGGGACATGTGTTGGTGTAGGGGTTACGGGGATCGGGTGGGATATGTGTCGGTGCAGGCTTGATGGGCCGAAATGGCCTGTATCTGCACTGTGGGGTTTCTGTGATTCTGTGATTCTGTGACGTTTGAGAGGCACAGATTTTTCACATGTGTACAGAAAACGGGAGAGACTATTGATCAGTATGTGACTGAACTGAGAAACAGGAGTAAATCGTGTGAATTTGGGGGACTGACAGACTCGCTGATAAAAGACAGACTGGTGTGTGGTATTCCAGATAATGGTCTAAAGGAAAGACTGCTAAGAGAGCAAGATGTAGACCTGGGAAAAGCCATAGCACTGTATAGGGCTACAGAGACTGTGAAGTCGCAGGCAAAAGAGCTGTTCAGTGACAGTAGCTGCAACGTGGATGCAGTGAGAGAGAACGGAAACAAACCGTTTAACAAAAAGAGCGCCAATGTGAAAAAAGAGGCGTGGCCAGCGAACAAAAATGAAAGGGACAATCGAAAGTCATGTAGTCGATGCGGTACACAGCATACACCAAAAAAGTGTCCAGCATATGGTAAAACATGCAATAGTTGCAACAAAAACAACCATTATGCCCGTTGCTGTAAGAACCAAGCGCAACAAAGCAAGGTCCATACAGTAGATGAAAGCGAGATAGAGGAGTTCTATGTAGATGTTGAGCCTGAAAACAAAAAAGAAAAAAGAGACTGGATGTTGACACTAAAAGTGAATGACATACACATTCCATTTAAATTGGATACTGGAGCACAAGTTAATGTGATATCAGAGACTGATTTTAAGAAAATTAGACCCAGACCAAAGATACATGGAATAAAAGTGAAAGTGACAGGATACTCAGGTACGAATATACCAGTGAAAGGAAGATGCATTGTCAAAGTGACACACCAGGACAGGGAGCACACGCTAGCATTAATCGTGGTGCCAAAGGATGCGCAAGCCATACTAGGTTTAAAAGCCTGTGAGAGACTGAACCTGGTAAAGAGTTGTGGAAAGCAAAGGAGAGACAGTCTATGATGAACTCATGAAAGAGTACAACGACCTATTTAAGGGTCTAGGCTGCCTTCCAGGAGAACACACGATCAGAGTAGATAAAAGTATGACACCGGTCATACATCCATGCAGAAAAGTTCCGTTTGCTCTTCAAAAGCAACTGAAGGCAGAGTTGGACAGGATGGAAAGCCTGAACGTGATTCAGAAGATAGATGAGTCAACTGAGTGGGTAAGTTCCCTCGTCGTTGTGGACAAAAAGAATGGAAAGCTCAGAATTTGCCTGGATCCAAGAGATCTAAACAGAGCAATAAAGAGAGAGCACTTCAAGCTTCCTACACGTGAGGAAATCATGTCACAGTTTGCAAATGCAAAGTATTTCAGCAAGTTAGATGCATCATCAGGATTTTGGCAGATGAAATTGGACGAGGCAATTTCAAGACTGTGCACGTTCAACAGTCCATTTGGCAGATACAGATTCCTAAGGTTACCATTTGGCATTGCCTCAGCTCCTGAAGTGTATCACAAAACTATCCATATGATCTATGAACACCTGGAGGGAGTTGATACATCGATGGATGACATCATAGTATGGGGAACCACGAGAACTGAGCATGACGAGAGACTGAAAAATTTGCTGGAAGCAACAAGGAAAACAAACCTGAAGCTGAATAGAGAGAAATGCCAGCTCGGGGTGACAGAACTGACATTCGTGGGAGATATCCTTAGCAGTGAGGGCATCAGACCAGATCCCAGAAAGGTGTACGCCATTGAGAATATGCCAAAGCCACAATGCAAAAAGGACATGCAGAGGTTTAATGGAATGATCAACTACATGGGTAAATTCATATTCAACCTCTCAGAAAAAATGGCGCCACTGAGACGACTAACTGAAAAGAACATAGAATGGGAATGGAATCATGAGCATGAGAAGTCATGGAGCGATCTAAAGAAACTGCTCACAGTTCTGAGGTTTTATGACCCAGCGAGACCCATCAAGATATCATCAGATGCATCACAGAGTGGGCTCAGTGCAGTTCTTCTGCAAAAATATGACTACTGGCAACCTATTGCATATGCATCACGCTCAATGACAGACGCGGAGACGCGATATGCTCAAATAGAAAAAGAGCTGCTCAGCATCACATACGCCTGTGAAAGATTTCACCAGTTTGTGGCAGGACAAGCAATCAGTGTAGAGACTGACCATAAGCCCTTGATTGCATTGTTCCAAAAGCCACTAAGTAGCTGTCCGCTTAGAATACAAAGAATGATGATCAGGCTGCAATGCTATACACTGAATGTTGCGTACACACCGGGTAAGCTGATGTATACAGCAGACACGTTGGGCAGAGCTGTTGACCTAAGTGAGCCCGCAAGCACCAAAATGGATGAAAAAGTGAACACCTACGTGGACATGATCACAAGTGCACTGCCCATAGCAGATGCAAAAATGGAGCTCATAAAGACTGAGACAAACAAAGATGAAACAATGAGACGACTGAGGAAAAGCATCTTGGATGGATGGCCCAACATGAAGCAAGACTGCTCACCTGACATGGCAGAGTACTGGAACTGCAGGGCGGAACTATCAGTGGTCGAAGACATCATCTACAAAGGAAGTAAAATAGTTATCCCAAAGAGTCTGAGAAAAGAGATGCTAAAAAGGATCCATGGAGGACATCTGGGAATTGAAAAGTGTAAGAAAAGAGCACGAGAGGTGATGTACTGGCCACGAATCAACCAAGATGTGACAAATGAGGTGTCAAACTGCACAATATGCCTGAAATATCGAGCAAGCAATCCGGTAGAACCACTAAAGCCACACCCAGTGCCAGACAGACCTTACCAGAAGGTAGGCGCTGACCTATTCGTATGTCAAGGGAAGGTCTACCTTGTAGTCACAGACTATTACTCCCTGTATCCAGAGGTTGGTAGACTGTACACCACCACTGCAGATGCTGTGATAACATGTATGAAAGCCATATTCTCCAGACATGGTGTGGCAAGCGAGGTCTTCACAGACAACGGACCCCAGTTTTACAATGCAAGTTTCCGACACTTTGCCAAAGAGTGGGACTTTGTCCACACAACGTCAAGTCCTCACTTTCCACAGTCCAATGGATTAGTGGAAAAATCGGTCCAGACAGTGAAAAGGCTGATGTACAAGGCAAAAGACAGTGGAACTGTCTTCTACCAGAGCATGCTTGTATACCGCACAACGCCGCTCGAGTGTGGTATGCCACCAGCCCAACTCCTTATGGGACGTCGGCTAAGGTCAAACCTACCCATCCTGGAGAACCTCCTGAAAACAAAAGAGGGGGAGAAAGTGAGGAAGTTCAAAGAACAACAGAAAGAAAAGCAAAAGTACTACTTTGACAGAGGAACACAAAACCTACCTGAACTCCACACTGGTGACCAAGTAAGGTTCAAAGACAAAACAAACATATGGACTCAGAAGGGAACTGTCCTGAGTGAAGTTCAACCAAGATCATACACCATTCAGACGGATGAGGGTGCTGTTCTGAGAAGAAATCATCGAGATCTTCTCATAGGACCAGCCACAGCAAGTCAAAAGACTGATACTGTTGAACAACCTGATAACACAGCAGGTCAAAAGACTGATACTGTTGAACAACCTGATCACACAGCTGAGAACACTTCATCTGAGGCAACAACTCAGATTCAAGGACAATCCATCAGAAAATCCTCAAGACACGTGAAGCCTCCTGAGAGACTCATTGAGCAAATTTAAGGACTATTGTTATAGAAGGAAGTAATGTTATCTTATTCTTTCTTCAAGTTCTAGTGTATTTACATATTTCATGTGAACACACAAAGCAAGGTTAAAAAACCTTGATAATGATAATGATAATGTAAGTTCATTAAGTGTTACAGTTAAAATGAAGAGTAATACAAAGAAAACATGTTGTTAGATAAAAGTAAAATACTTTTGTTTTAAGAAAGGGAGATGTAATGATATCAGCAAATAGTGATGGTATTTGCCTGTTTGATTATGATGCCTTACCAGCATAGTTGCCTGATTGATTACTTATGCCTGACCAGCAGAGGGCATGTGACAGAGACAAGCAGTTTAGTTTTAGTTTCATTTTAGATGGATTTCTAGCATGGTGTCTCCTGTAAGGCTGTTAAAAAGAGTTGAACATACTTTAGATAAAAAGACATCTCTTTCATGAATGTGTCGTCATTGAACCCACAATACAAATCAATACAGTCAGGGCATGTTGATTGTCTTATTCGCTGAACTCTGTTGTGTACATATATGAAGAACCTCTTTGACTCATTGGAGATGTAACCGAGCACAACTTTGCTGTCACAGTAGAATTTCACTGCATCAAGCTTGAAATCTATCTCATCCAGGATGAGATCCGCCATCTCCACCGCTAATACTGCAGCGCATAACTCCAGGCGTGGTATGGTGGGCTCTGGCCGGGGTGTCAACTTCGCCTTTCCCAGGACAAATCCCACGTTGCTTTGGCCCTCATCGTCCAGGGATCTCAGGTGGGCTACCGCGCCAATAGCTTTCTCAGACGCATCTGAGAATACACACAACTCGGTGCGTTTGGATTTGGAGAGTGTGTCTGGTGAGTAGGTGCATGGGATATGAAGATTTTTTAGATTTTTGAGAGAATTTCTCCATGTCTCCCATTCTGTTAACCTGCCTTCGGGGAGTGGAGAGTCCCAGTCGCTCGTGTCTGTGCAGAGTTCTCGTAGTAGGGCTCTTCCCTGAATAGTCACGGGCGCCACCATGCCGAGAGGGTCAAAGAGTGAGTTGACTGTTGACAGCACTCCACGGCGTGTAAATGGCTTGTCACGAATTGTTAACCCCTCGCTTCTGTGAGGAGGATCTACCCCTAACTCGGGGTATCAGGGTTCGCTGCTTTAGGAGACTCAACACGCCGGTCAGTCTGTTGTCACTTTCTCAGTAATACACAAAGTCAGAAACTGTAAAATAAGTAAAGTTTTATTCCGGTAACCGGTACTGGACTTCACTCTGAGAAGCCCCTTTTGTTTGCACACAAGAAAGTCTCCTCTAGAGTGCGCCCTTAGACTCACGGGGCTACAATATTTATACATTTTCATAAATTGCAAGTCATCATGAGAATACAGAAAACTAGGCGATCACACGCTACACAAATCATTTGTTTCTTTTTACAGAGTTCTGTTTAACATTCACTTTTGCTTTCAACAAAATTCGACCATGAGACTGTCTCCAACAGTTGTCTAAACATTCTGTTCCTGTCCTTTCTTATCTATGTGTACTGCATTCCCACAGTCCTGCATCAGTTTTTACACTTAAACTATTCACTGCATGTCAAGTAGTCCATCATGCCTTGCGAATCATTGGTACAGCAGTATTGGATTAACACCTAGCTTAACATTCCCTCCTTTTATCATTACATGATAACCTCGACCTTTTTCTACATACTGGACAGGGTGTCACTTATTCCATATATACGTTTAAAGATTATATTTTTATCATTCATAGTTTCCTTTGAACCTATACAGCATATATGGTTATCCGAGTCAGTCGCCCTACTTCAGTTGGGAATTAAATGCAATATACAATATAAGCATGCAATCAAGCAAAGGTAACCCGTTATCAATGTCCAGGGGTTGGGTCCATTCTTGTCCCATTTTATCTTGGTATTATGCCGAATCTTTGTAAATGCTATCATCTTCCTTTAATTCTTGCAGCTCTTTCATGTTACTCCTAGTCCAATCCTGTGTGACATTGACATTTCCTTGAGGTTGATTGATTATAACCATCTGCTTTTCACCTCCTGATCCACACTTAATCAGTCGGTTGATTATCACTGAGACTAGTACATATAAGACAAACAGACAAATGACCCATCCCAAGATGGTTCTAAACAGTCCTCCAAACAGTCCATCTAATAGACACAACGGTCCCCATCCACAATTTCCCGTTGTGTGATCAATGTCTCCGGCCTCCTTTCCCTTTCTTTCAATTTCATCAGTTTCGTTTTGGATCTGCTTTGAGAAATCACTAATGTCCGTACAACATTCTGCTCCAATAACTGCGCATGCTCCTCCTTGTGCATGTAAAACATAATCTAGTGCCATCCTGTTTTGTAGGGCAAACATTCTTATTTGGCCCATTTCCTTATTGATCAGTTTCAACGCCATGGCTATGTCTCTGGCAATATCCTCCACATCCTGTGCCAAATTTCTTATTTCATCTAATGCCATCATTACTCCGTAAGATGATGTAATGAAATCTGTTTGTCTTGATCCTGTATTCGTTTTGCACTCATGTATATTACCCTCCCCCACTGTGTATAGTTTCACTTCCTCTTTCCCGACTAACCTGGGAGGTTCCAGGTCTTGGCTCTTGGCTCCGCCCCTGACTTCTCTTACATAAAGATCCCAGGATCTGTATGACTCATTCCTGTGAACCAGTTGGCGTGTTGAGATGTTAGCTCTGATTAAAAGCCAACTTGTTTAAGTCTATAACTTCTAGTTTTGTGGTTATTGAAGGCCCATCAATTTTAATCACTAAAGAATACTAGGATGGATCGACTCCTAAAACCAGAGCGTCTGGACTGTGATCCACATTCTGCTGAAGCATCAAATCAATTTGGACACTGGCTCAAATGCTTCGAACTCTTCGCGGGGGCCTCATCCGCTAGCGAGGTAGATAAACTGAGTCTACTGACTACTCGCATAAGTCATCGGATTTATTCGTTCATCCGGGACACCACCTCTTACACGGAGGCCATCACTATCCTGAAGGCCCAATACCAGAGGCCGGTAAACAAAGTGTACGCCAGACATCTGCTGGCTACACGCAGGCAGCGACCAGAGGAATCAATGGACGATTTCTTACAGGGCCTAAAGGACCTGGTCCGGGACTGTAACTGCAAGGCCGTGACGGCCAACGCGTACGCTGACGAATTGGTCCGCGATTCCTTCATCACGGGCCTCAAATCGAATTATATCCGGCAGAGACTGCTGGAGAAGGAGGTCCTGGACTTAAAAAAGGCAGTGGCCACTGCGCGATCGCTGGACGTGGCCCAGAAAAACTCTGACTCTTATTCTTCCGGCCATGCGGCCCTCACCGCCTCGTGCGCGCCGAGGGGGCGCCATCTTGGAATCAGCCATCTTCCCCATCCAGGTCTCAGACCAGCTCTACACCGCTGGAGTCCCCACACAGAAGTTCACCCAGGAGTCCTACTACAGCGACAATGTCTCGAGGCCCGAAATGCTACTTCTGCGGCCAGGCCAAGCACCCCAGACAACGATGCCCAGCGAAGGACGCTACATGCTTCAAATGTAAGAAAAAGGGGCATTTTAGCAAAGTCTGCAGGGGGAATCCAATTTCCAACTCCGTCACCGCCTCGTGCGTGCCGTGCGGGCTGCCATCTTGGGATCCGCCATCTTTTCCCGACTCAACGGCCGGGGCCCAACAGTGGCTTCGATCATGGTGGATCAATCCAGGCCACACCCATTGACAAAATCCATGATGGACATACAGGTAAACGGGAATTTAACGAAATGTTTAATTGACTGTGGGAGTACTGAGAGTTTTATCCACCCTAGCCTGGTACGGCGGCACTCATTAACGGTAACCCCTACAAGGAGCAGAATTGCTATGGCTGCTAAGCCCCACACTTCGGACATTTTGGGCTACTGTGTGGTAACACTGACTGTAAAAGGCACGGGCTACAAGGATTTTAAACTCCTCATGATGCCAGAACTCTGTGTTAATGTAATCTTGGGCCTGGACTTCCAGTGCCACCACGAAAGTGTCACGCTAGCATATGGTGGGTCCCAGCCGCCTCTCACAGTCTGTGGCCTATCAACCTTAAAAATCAGCCCGCCCTCTTTATTCACTAATCTCACTCCGGACTGTAGGCCCATAGCGACCAAAAGTAGACGGTACAGTCTGGAAGACAGACACTTTATCAAGGCGGAAGTGGACAGACTCCTGCGGGAAGGCATTATTGAATGCAGTACCAGTCCGTGGCGTGCCCAAGTAGTCATAGTTAAAAATAGCGAAAAGAAACAGATGGTAATTGACTACAGCCAGGCTGTTAATATTTATACCCAGCTGGACGCCTACCCTTTACCCCGCATATCAGAAATGGTCAACCAGATTGCGCAATACCGAGTCTTCTCGACTATCGACCTCAAATCTGCGTATCACCAGCTCCCCATTAGAACGGAGGACCGCCCATACACCGCCTTCGAGGCGAACGGGCGCCTCTACCATTTTCTCAGAGTGCCCTTCGGAGTAACAAATGGGGTCTCGGTCTTCCAACGTGAGATGGACCGCATGGTTGACGAGAATAAACTACAAGCTACCTACCCCTATCTGGACAATGTCACTATCTGCGGGCACAACCAGCAAGACCACAATCTAAATCTTGCGAGATTTTTAAAAACTGCCCTAAAGCTGAATCTAATCTACAGCGAAGACAAATGTGTCTTCAACACAACCCGTCTCTGTACCCTCGGCTGTGTGGTGGAAGATGGGGTAATTGGACCGGACCCTGACTGATTATGCCCCCTAAAGGAACTGCCCCTGCCACACAATCCCAAAGCTTTAAAAAGGTGCCTGGGATTTTTTTCGTATTATGCCCAATGGGTGCCTAATTACTCTGATAAGGCCCGACCCCTCATTAAATCGATGTCCTTCCCACTATCAGCTGAAGCTCGGGAGGCTTTCACCAGTATTAAACAGGACATTGAAAGGGCTGCAGTGTGTGTAGTGGACGAATGCATTCCCTTTCAAGTCGAAAGCGATGCGTCAGACTTTGCCTTAGCTGCGACCCTCAATCAAGCTGGGAGACCTGTGGCCTTCTTCTCCCGAACCCTTCAGGGACCTGAAATCAGGCACTCTTCTGTCGAGAAGGAGGCACAGGCTATAGTGGAGGCAGTGCGGCACTGGAGACACTACCTAGCCGGCAAACGTTTCACCCTGCTCACCGACCAGCGGTCAGTGGCTTTCATGTTTAATAACAAACAAAGGGGGAAAATCAAGAATGACAAAATACTCAGGTGGAGGATCGAACTATCCACGTTCGACTATGATATTATGTACAGGCCGGGAGCCCTTAATGAACCCCCCAGACGCCCTATCGCGGGGAATGTGTGCCAGCATTCATACGGACAAATTACAGGGTCTCCACAACGACCTCTGTCACCCAGGGGTCACCCGACTATACCATTTTATAAAGTCCCGCAATCTGCCCCACTCCATCGAGGAGGTCAGGGCAATGACCAGAGCCTGCCGCAGCTGTGCGGAATGCAAGCCTCGTTTCTACAGGCCTGACCGTGCACACCTTATCAAAGCCACACGGCCATTCGAGCGCCTAAGTCTGGACTTCAAGGGACCTCTTCACTCTGCCGACCGTAACGTATACTTCCTCAATATCATTGATGAATATTCCCGCTTCCCCTTCGCCATTCCCTGCCCAGACATGACCAGTGCCATGGTCATCAAGTGTCTCTGTAATCTATTCTGCATGTTTGGCATGCCGAACTACATACACAGCGATAGGGGGACGTCATTCATGAGTGACGAGCTGCGCCAGTTCTTGCTCTTGAAGGGGATAGCCACTAGCAGAACCACTAGCTACAACCCCCGGGGTAATGGGCAAGTGGAAAGGGAGAATGCTACTGTTTGGAAGGCTGTCACATTAGCCTTAAAGTCAAAAGGCCTTCCGACCTCCCGCTGGCAGGAAGTCCTCCCAGACGTGCTCCACTCCATAAGGTCTCTGTTATGTACTGCCACTAACGCTACCCCTCACGAAAAGATGTTCGTTTTCCCCCGGAAATCCACCTCGGGCATATCTCTACCCGCGTGGCTGACGTCTCCGGGGACAGTACTATTGCGGAAGCACGTGAGAGGCCATAAAATGGACCCCCTTGTGGAAAAGGTACAGCTCCTCCATGCAAACCCTCAGTACGCCTATATCGAATACTCTGACGGGCGAGAGGACACTGTTTCCATAAAAGACCTCGCTCCCTCGGGGAGCGGAGAGAACGATGGGAGACTACCCGATGAAGACCTACACTACAAAGAGACAGGACGCCCAGAGGTATCAATACCCAACTTTAACCTGGAGGACACTGCAGATAACCTGGAAGACACTGCGGAGGCCCGGACAGCGGAGGAACCAGAATCCACTCCCCTAGAGGCACCCCAACCGGCTTTGCGCCGATCACTGAGAACTGCAAAACCTCCTGACAGACTCACTTATACCAACTTTTAAGAAACATCACCCCGATGGACTAAATCTATAGAAGGGGTGAATGTAATGAAATCTGTTTGTCTTGATCCTGTATTCGTTTTGCACTCATGTATATTACCCTCCCCCACTGTGTATAGTTTCACTTCCTCTTTCCCGACTAACCTGGGAGGTTCCAGGTCTTGGCTCTTGGCTCCGCCCCTGACTTCTCTTACATAAAGATCCCAGGATCTGTATGACTCATTCCTGTGAACCAGTCGGCGTGTTGAGATGTTAGCTCTGATCTTAGTGATTAAAAGCCAACTTGTTTAAGTCTATAGCTTCTAGTTTTGTGGTTATTGAAGGCCCATCAGATGATATTAAAGTTCCTAGGAGTCGGTTCCACCAGTTTTGGTGGTGTGTTTTGAAAGGATCTGAGCCCAAGAGTTTGCGCATGGCGAAATTATTCCCATAATTTCTTTTTTTCCATTGACTGTAGGTTGGGTCTTCACTCGGAATTTCATCTTCAAGTCTGAAGGCTGGAACAATAAATGCTATAGCACATCTTCCTTTAAAATTATTTGGTAAATATGGGTATCCAGTATGATTGCACACCCACATAGTCCCTTCAAGTGCTCTCAGAGAACACTGGTATGATCATCTGGCTAGGTTCTCTAGATTCCATTCTGAAGTTTGCAGACATTTGGTATGTCCTTTTGAATTATCATGGGGTTTGGTAGGCCACATAATTTCGTTGTGTTGTCCCTCTCTTTTACCATTTATGGAGATGATGATGTCACAAAATGTGGGGAAAAGCGCCCCAACCTCCACTTCACCAATTTTTGATTCCATGCACCATTCGAAATGCGGTACGATTGTTATAGATATACCTTCTACATTGGTACATTTTTTACAGTTATCGGTTCCGGTGCAATATTCTTTGGACCAGGGTCGTATTTTGTGCCTTGTCAAGTTGCACTCTTTATCGGAAGCACATGTAAGTTTGGCTTGTTTATGCATTAAGTCGCATATCAGACAGTCGTCAGATGTGTCTGCCATCAATGGAAAACCTCCCGCCGTTCCTACTGGCCTTGGAGTACATAGTTTTGATTTATTCTTCCATGGGTGGTTTTCTATAGTTTGTGCCTTTTTGTAGATATTTTGTATCCTCTCGAGCCACTTCTGGTATAGATTTTCTCCTTGAGATGCCAGGAGTTTCCTTCCTCCTCTTTTTATGAGGGAACCATTTATATTTATTAGTGTCGATAACTGTACTCGATTCTGACCATGACAACACTCGTTTACGTGGGTCTGATCATAAACGTATTCGTCCTTATGGGACCAATTTCTTCCGGGATCATACATATTCTGCCATCCTGGGAAATTATAAGAATTTTTCCATCTTGGTTTATGTACAGTGATGTTGCATTGGCTATCATACTGGCCTTTGTAGTTTCCAGTTCTATTTAAAGAGTGTTTGGTAAAATTGCATAGACACCAGTATGTTCCTGGTACATTTACACACATCCGACCTGTAGAATTTAATTGATGTGATAACACCACCTGAAAGGGGTCCAGTGGGCATCTAGTGATGTTTTTACATTCATTCACATCAGCACAGTTTTTATCCGTTCCTGGTACGTTAGCTCTATACCCTTCTCTGCACTCATATTTTGCTTGGTTGTATCCCCTTTCCTGAGTGTTATCTATCGGACTGGCTGTTGTGCTGATGGTTGACCATTCGTCAATTATGGTACACCGTTTGCGTCCCGTGGGAAGTCTCTGGGTACAGGTGCACAATGTAGTCTGTCCCTGTTTACAATACATTGCAGATGCCTTAATTTTATCATCATTGGCAGAGTCATTCATGCAGTTCCCTCGGTTAATATTAAAATTGTCACGGCATCCCCATCCGCAAGATAATTCAGTGCACCCATGCTGTTTGGAGCAGCGATTGATGCATTGTCCCTCTGTCGCTGTTAAGGTTATGTCCATTATGACAAGAGCGGTGATGACAACTTGCAGTGTGAAGCGTGAATCCATTTTGTCTTTCCTTCGACCTTCACTGCGGTATGCGTGGTTAACAGTACTTGATAGGGTCCCTTCCACCTGGGTTCTAATCCTTTTCGGTAGAAGTTCTTTACGAAAACATAATCACCCAGTTTGAGTCGATGACAGGCGTCCTCTGGTGTTGGTTTAGTAACAGCTGTTACCTGTTGATGAGACAACTTTAAAGCAGAGGTTAGTGACATACAATAAGACATCATCTGATTGTCCATTACATGAATATCTATTTGTCTGTCGTCTTGGATGGGAGCCAAGAACGGGGTTCTTAAAAGTTTTCCGAAGATAATTTCTGCTGGTGATAATCCTGTCTTTCATTGGTAATACTTCTGGCCATTTTAATTTGGTTTCTACACAAAGTTTGGCCAATTTTAGTTTTAAGGCTCCATTAGCCCTTTCCACCAGTCCTGCTGATTGTGGATAGAGCGGGCAATGTAAATGCTGTCTAATATTGAGAACATTGCAAAGTTCAGCATTAATTTCTGCAACAAAATGTGGTTCGTTGTCGGAACTCAATTGTATTGGCACTCCGAACCTTGGCACAATATCCTTCAGTATTATTTTGCACACAGTCTTTGCGGTATTGTTCCTTGTTGGGAAGGCTTCTATCCACTTACTAAATACATCAATGATAACTAGTACATATTTATATCCGTAAGCTGATTCTAATTGTACAAAATCTATTTGAAAAGGGACCGTCTGGGATGGGAGTTGTTGCTGTTACTGTTGGTATGACTTTTCCTGGGTTGTGTTTGCTGACATATCAGACAGTGATCAATTGTCTGCTGTGCCACTTTTTCCCAATTTGGGTTGCACCAAGAATTTTCCAATTTGGAGCAACTATCCTTCCCTTTGGGTCGGCATATAGTTGTGTCAAAGGATCCTTTTTACAATTTTCTTTTATCCACTTTTGTTTTTCATTTTCAGGAGCGTCCTCCTGGTGCTTTTGTACATCTTCCAATGATGGCACACAAGAGGGATACTTCTCTCCCTCCTTTTGTTCCAACTGGGGCATTTGTTTATGGTCCTCATACATAGCAGCATATTTTGCTGCTTCATCTGCCAATCTATTCCCCTCGGCAACCTGTGTATGTAACCGTGTGTGTGCCTGGCAGTTTACTATGGCTAATTCCCTGGGTAGTAATACTGCCTGTGTCAATCTTTCTACCTGTACTTGGTTCAATATGGGAGTTCCAGATGTGGTCAGAAAACCCTTCCTTTTCCATATTATTCCGAAATCATGCGCTAATCCGAAGGCATATCTCGAGTCCGTATAAATATTTACTTTCATCCCTTCTGATAATTCGTATGCTCTTGCTAATGCGTGTAATTCTGCTTTCTATGCTGTATCTGATCTAGAGGCTGATCCATCCACAAAGTACTCATGGTCTGGGGTATTCAAAGGCACGTCCTTTAAATCAGGTCTGATTATTGTTTGGGTCTCAATTTTTGTTACACAGTCATGTATTGGTTCACCTACATGTTCTGTGGGTTAATCTCATATCTACTTATCCTTGCCGACGTCATGTGCTGTGTGGATAATTTGTTCAGTAATCGGTAGTAGTCACATACAACCTAAATAGTCTATCATACATTGGTCTTCCTAAGGGCGGGGCCTCTCTTAAGGCTTGTTGTAAAGAATTGAACGCATCTCTTTGTGCTTCTGATAGAATGAATGGTTCTCTAACCTGTGATCCTGTTAGTATAGTTAGGGGCCTCGTATGTTTAGTGATTTCTGGTATCCATCTGTCCTGCAGAAATTTATTAATCCTAAAAATGCTTGTAATACTCTTTTAGTGGTAGGTTCCGGATGTTGGGATATTGTTTGGGTCCTTTCTGAGAGCAGGACTTTTTCATCTGGTGTCAGAATGTGCCCTAAGTATGTTACATGCTTTTTGCAAAATGGAATCTTTGCTTTTGATACTACATACCCTTTATTATGTCGGTGTGTAATTGAGACACGGACTGCAGGAGTTGGTTATAACAGGTCTTTACTGAGTGGAGACAAACGGGAACTACTATGCAAAGTTACTACACAGGCTTATATACAGGGGTGGTCACTACTGGTACTGCAGTATACAGGGGCTGCAGAATATAGTTCCTTCTGCAAAGTACATACACTACAATTCCTCCCCTTTTAGCTAAACAGTACATAACATTCGATTAATAATTAAATAATGTATTTACAATTACAGTTGCTAGATACATTAGCTGAAGTTAAGCAATTATAAGTTCAGTCTTTGAGGAGGCTTCCTGATTCTGTCTGGATAACGCCTCTTTGGGGTATCAGGTTCTTCTGGCAAAGTTGATTCGGGATCAACGTCGTTGTTTGGTTCATCTGCTTCCAATATCACCGATTCTGAGGGAGATGCAATTGGTACTTCGGTTTCATCACCAGGTGTATCGGATCGTGGTGTGGAATTGACGTTTTCCAGTGACTCTAGAATCTGGTCAGCATGGCGTCTTACATTCATATTCTGAAACTGCCTGTTCTCCACATCTCTTCTGATGTTTGGCTTAACCAAATCCAAGTGGCATCGTAGTCTTCGATTGAAGAACATCATGGCTGGAGTTTGGTTGGTAACCACATGTGACGCATTCCGGTAGGCAAACAAGAAGTTATCCACCTTGTGTTGTAGGGGTATGTCTTCATTACACATTGCCTTGATAGCCTTCTTGAATGTTTGAACGAACCTCTCAGCCAATCCATTGGTGGCTGGATGATATGGGGCGGATGTGTAATGCTTAACACCATTGTTCTTTAAGAACCTCCGGAACTCTTCAGACACAAACTGTGGTCCATTGTCGGAGCAAATCTGTTCAGGCAGCCCATTTCTGGCGAATATGGTTCGTAAGACTGTGATAGTTTTTTCTGTGGTGGTTGAGGACATTTTTATTACCTCTGGCCACTTTGAATGTGCATCCACCGCAATTAAAAACATCGAGTCCATAAATGGACCAGCAAAATCAATGTGCACCCTTTGCCATGGAGATGAGGGCCACTCCCATGGATGTAGAGGGGCTTGTGGTGGGGCGTTTTGGACCTTCTGGCATCCTGTACAGCTCTTGGTCATCTCTTCGATTTCTCTATCGATTCCCGGCTACCACACAAACGCTCTGGCTAAGTTCTTCATTTTTACCCCTCCCAGATGACCCTCATGAAGCTCATTGAGCACTCTATCCTTCAATTTGGGTGGAATTACTACTCTGGATCCACACATCAAGGTTCCTCTGCACACTGACAGCTGTTCTCTTCTCGGCGAGAATGCTGGCAACAGTGGTTCGCCATGTGCTGGCCATTCCTTCACCGTTAAATCATAGACCCAGGAGAGTGTCGGGTCATCTCGTGTTTCCTTTTCTATGTTTGCATTCGTCACAGGGAGGCATTCGACTATGGTCGAGTGGAATATCTCCACTGGATCCAGTGCAGGTGCTTCTTCCACCGTCGGCAACGGTAGGCGCGACAATCCATCAGCATTCCCATGCTGTTTAGTTCCTTTGTACTCGATGTCATATTGGTGTGCCCCTAGGAAAAGGGACCACCTCTGTAGCCGTTGTGCTGTCATTATCGGGACGCCCTTCTGAGGGTTGAAAATGGAGACAAGAGGTTGATGATCAGTTAGTAGAGTAAATTTCTGACCGTGCAGGTAGTGATTGAACTTCTTCACCCCCCACACCAGGCTGAGGGCCTCTCTGTCAATCTGGGCATAGTTACGTTCAGCTGAAGTTGACGAGCGTGACGCAAAAGCTATCGGCCTCTCTGAACCATCAAGGAATTTATGTGACAGTACCGCTCCAATGCCGTAGGGAGACGCATCACACGCCAGTCTTATCGGTAGTGATGGGTTGTAGTGAGCCAATACTTCTCTTGAAGTGATTAGGTCTTTACTCTTCTGAAAGGCCCGCTTACATTCATCGCTCCATTTCCATGCTACTCCAGTTTGTAGTAGGGCGTTCAGTGGGTGCAGAATTGTGGACAAATTCGGCAAAAACTTATGGTAGTAATTCACCAATCCGAGGAATGACCTCAGTTGCGACACATTTTCAGGCGCTGGAGCCTTAACTATCGCTTCAATTTTGCCAGGGGACTTATGTAACCCCTCTTCATCAATCACGTGGCCACAATACGATATCTGTTTCTTAAAAAACTCGCACTTGGGGCGATTGGCTCGTAGCCCATGTTCTCTTAGTCTAGTGAGCAGCTGCTCTAGGTTGGCAAGGTGTTCACTGTCATCTTCACCTGTCACTAGGATGTCGCCCAAGTAACACTGAGTCCCCGGAATCTCTTGCAGGACTTGTTCCATCGCTCTTTGCCATATCGCCGGAGCTGATGCTACTCCGAATACCAGTCGATTATAGTGGTAAAGACCTTTGTGAGTGTTTATCGTGAGATACTTCCAAGAGGATTCTTCAACCTCCATCTGCAAATATGCTTGTGCTAGGTCAATTTTTGTAAAACGCTTCCCTCCAGATAGTGAGGCGAAAATATCTTCTATCCTCGGGAGAGGATATTGTACTGTGTGAAGGATTGGGTTCACCGTCACCTTGAAGTCCCCACAGATGCGAACCTTCCTTGGCTCCTCAGACTTATTGTTTAATGTTTTCTTCATGACAGGAACGATGGGTGTCGCCCACTCGCTCCAGTCTACCTTAGATAACATGCCTGCATTCTCCAGATTCTCCAGCTCTGCCTCGACAGCTGGGTGAATTGCATATGGTACCGGTCTTGCTTTGAAAAACTTGGGAATTGCATTCTCTTCTATTTTTATCGAGGCGGTTATGCCTTTAAGAGTTCCCAGTTCTTGTTGAAATACCTCTTTGGCGTTAGCTAAGATTTTTGACAATCGTCCAGGTGTGACGTCGTCATCCTTTTTACCAGCCACCATCAGTGCCTGAATGGATTGCCAGTCTAAACTTATCTTTCTGATCCATTCACGTCCCAATAACGGTGGTCCACCATCTTGCAGTATGTACAGATACAATTTCTGTATTTCCTTGCCATTGTATTCGACAGGCACCCTTACTTTCCCTCTGGGGTATACTTTTTGCCCCGTATACATCTTCAAGACAATGGATGTCTCTTTCAAGGGTATGTGTGAGAATAGCCGCTCGTAGTCTCGTCGATTCATGATGGTCAGGGCTGATCCTGTATCCAATTCCATTTTGACTTGGAACCCTGCTATCGTGAGGGTGACCCAAATGGTTCGGTGACCCTCTTTTGCAATTACGTTGTGAAGTTTGAGACAGCTTAGTCTCTTGTTCCCGGAATCACTATCGCTCATCTGGTCTTCGGAACTACTGTCCGTCATCTTTTGTACTTTCCTGTACTGTTCCTCAGTAGCCTTTTTGTTGTCGTTAGTCTTCTTTCCTCCCTCTTCTCAGGTCTGTACGCTGCCCGGCTTCGTACCCTCTCTCTCTCTCTCTCTCCTCTTCCCGACAACGCTGCTCGGCCCCATTGAAAAGCCACCCGATCGAGCTCTAGCCCGTCGCAGCCCAGGAAGGATCAGTGTACTACCTGCCACCAGCCCGATTAGCTGGAACACCATCGACAGGAAAACTAAGCCCCGCCCTCGACAGCCTCTCCTGCAAATCTTCAACTCCGATGAATCAGAGGCGGTTGCCCACGGTCGACGCCCGTTTCTTCTGTTTGTTTTTTTTCTTTCTTCCTTCTGGTCTCGACCTCTGGCAACTTCGCTTCCGGGATGGATCCCCATGAGGTGGTGCAGACTGTAGGTAAGTTCAGATCTGCTCGTCGCCAGTATTATGTCCGTGTGTAATTGAGACACGGACTGCAGGAGTTGGTTATAACAGGTCTTTACTGAGTGGAGACAAACGGGAACTAACTATGCAAAGTTACTGCACAGGCTTATATACAGGGGTGGTCACTACTGGTACTGCAGTATACAGGGGCTGCAGAATATAGTTCCTTCTGCAAAGTACATACACTACACCCTTCCCTTGACAAATGGTTCAAAATGAATTTTGTATCTATTTGACAATCCATCGCTGTTGCCGGGACTGAGCTGAAGCCAATAATCCCCCCAATCTCACCAACGTTTGAGTGATAATTTCATCATCCTCTGATGCTTCATCGTATGGCAATTGTTCAAAAGCTTGTTTCGTAATTAACATATCCTGCTCTACTTTATCCACAGCTGCCTTCGCGTCTTTAGCCGATTTCTCAGCCATCGGGTACATTCTCATTTCGTAATTCATTGCACATTGCTCATTAATTGACACACACACGCACCATGCAACTTCAATCACAACTTCTAGCCACAGTCATGATCGCGAGAGAGAAAGAGAGAGAGAGAGAGAGAGAGAGCGCGCAGCCTGTGACCTCGAAGAGGGAAGCACAGGCTTTTAAAGGGACAGCACACTGAAGATGAATGAGCACACACTCGGCAGGTTTTTATTATTCTTAACTACATCTTATACTCTCAATCACTTTCCTTTAATTACCATACATATCTCATTCATGAGTCCTGGAGAAACTTTATTGTCCAGTACAATATTTAAGATCGAAAACATAGATCAAACGTTCTCACTTGATCCAAGTTATTAACACTTTTTTATTTATCATTATTTTAGAGGATATTTTATTTTCCCAAAAGTAACCCAATATATAGTGCCTGAGTCCATTTCGTCATTTCAAAATTATCCCAAAAACCAAACAGCAGTATTATTGTACCGGCAGGTTTTGTCAATGTTCATTTTCATTTCTATCAATTTATCCTCCATTTCCAATTTCAGAAACAAGTAATTCTCAGGCTAGGTAGCTTACACAGTGTTTTAACATTAGTGACAGAAGTGCTGCAATTAGTTTACAAGGTAACTTCCATATAACAAAAGAAACAAGAGACTCCATTGTGACTCTGCTTAGAGCCCAAGGTTAAGCTATCAAATCATAAATTCCTTCTGTCACTGGGGAACTGTTAACTTAAAATTAAGAAACTTAAATTATTTAACGTCCAATGGGCTAGATTTTCAGTTGCTTGCGCCAGCAGTTAGCGCCTTAAGAGAAGTGATTTTCGGGCGCTATGCGTGTAGCGCCCGGGCGCAGCGCAGTTTGCGCCCCGCCCCAAATTAAGTTGCCCGTTAGCGCCGGCGCAAAGTTTAGCGGCCGCCCGGATGCGCGCGCAGAAAATGACGTCACATCCTCGTGCAACGCCCTTTGGCCGCCCCGAATCCAAACTTCAGTCGGACCGCCCCATTGTGCGGCTGGCGTCCAGAGCGTTTGTAAAATGGAACGCAACACACCCTGGGGAGCGCAAATTAAAGGGCACTCCTCCTGCACTATAAAAGGCGGTCTGCATGTGTTGTGTGGAAGGATCCAGTGTGTTGTTGTGAACGGTGTATTTATGTTCTCCTCCTCCTCCTCCTCCTCCTCCTCCTCCTCCTCCTCCCAGACTCTGCCTTTGAAAAAACACATGCACCCTTCCCCTTTAAGAGCTCACTGGCACCAGAGTGTCTGCCGTGCGCTGCGCCCGAGCTCGGGTGTTGCGCTCTGCACCGCCGGCTTAGCGCCTAAAGATAGTAGTGGAACGCCTCTTTTAGCGCTCCACCAACCTCTTAGGGCGAAGCCACTGAATTTCCGGCAACGGGGCGCTACTTTGGGGCGGGCGCTAACTTCGGGCGGGTGCTAAGGTTAGCGCCCCAAAACTGTCTATACTGAAAATCTAGCCCATGATCTTTAAACTTCATACTAAAGTTGGGTTAACTCCTTTGCAGGATTCTAAGAAGGTGGAGCAAAATATTATCAAATGCACGTCATTACGTTACTTCACGTAAACTTAAAAAAACTTTCCCGATCGAAAAAACAGTTGTGTTTTTACACTTTAACCAAACATGAACACGGAGGTAATATGGACAAAGACGGGGTTGAGCAAAATTCACAAGCTAAGTATTATTCAATGCGGTCTACACAAATTCACACCAACCAGAATTTCACCGTGGCCACAATGAAAGTCTGGTCTTAATAGGTTAATTAACCTCAAAACTCCAATTTATTCCAGATCTTGTAAACATTCAAATTAATTTTCTTCCAAGCACATTGGCAACTGTAACTTTAAGGCAGAAGCCCATCTTTTGTAAAACTATGAACAGACAAACAAAACAAAATAGCACACTCTTGCAGAAAACAGTAAATTACGTCATATTAATTTTCTTATGGTCCTTCCTTCAGATGTCTTTCCAAAATACTGTAAAAACATTGAGTATGACTGGAGAAAATTAGTCTTTCACATTTAAACAAATCAAATCAAACTGCTTTAGAAGATTTCACCATAGCAACTGCGACTCCAAGGTTAAATCTTAGACTGAAACTTAATCTTTTGAAAAACAAAATTTTGTTGTTCTTCTCAGTTTTTACACACCATGGGCTAGATTTTCAGTCGCTTGCGCCAGCAGTTAGCGCCTTAAGAGAAGTGATTTCCGGGCGCTATGCGTGTAGCGCCCGGGCGCAGCGCAGTTTGCGCCCCGCCCCAAATTAAGTTGCCCGTTAGCGCCGGCGCAAAGTTTAGCGCCCGCCCGGATGCGCGCGCAGAAAATGACGTCACATCCTCGTGCAACGCCCTTTGGCCGCCCCGATTGCAAACTTCAGTCGGACCGCCCCATTGTGCGGCGGGCGGCCGGAGCGTTTGGAAAAAGGAACGCAACATAACCAGCGCGGGCCCCGGGGGGCGCTAATTAAAGGGAACGTCCTCTCCAGTATAAAGGCCATCCTTTTTTCAGAAAACAGTCTTGTGCAACGCATTTCTGGAGACACAACAAGGAGGATAGCTAACTGGTTTCAAGCAGCAAGAGCCAGGTATTTTTGGACTCAGCCAATAGCGCTGCAAGTGGCCATTTGGAAATTAGACTGTTTGCCAGGATTTGATGGGGGCTGCATGGGGTGCCAACGCGCAGCTGCAGCGCCATGTCCGTAGGGCTCGCAGACGCATTGTGAGAGGGGCAGCCCTGGCTAGAGGCAGAGGGGGCTACAGGCATCGGCCACGTAGGCCTTACCCAGTCAGGCTATACCGCCAGCAGCGCTCCTACCTAAACATGAGTGCCGCGCGATGTGTTAGAAGGCTCCGATTCCGAAAGGAGGTGATTGCAGAGATCTGCCACCTGCTTCGCCGAGATCTGCGGCCAAAGCTCAGGTGCAGGGCGTCTCTGTCGGTGGAAGTGAAGGTGACGGTGGCATTGAACTTCTATGCCACCGGCTCCTTCCAATACGCTGCTGGGGACATAGCAAACATCTCCCAGTATGGCGCACATCGCTGCATCCGCCACGTGACCGAAGCACTGTTCAGAAGGAGAAGCCAATTCATCTCCTTCCCCATGGCCCTGGAGAGCCAGCATCAGCGCGCATTGGGATTTGCCAGACTCGGGGAATTCCCCTTGGTGCAGGGCGCCATTGACTGTACGCATGTGGCTTTGCGGGCCCCTCTGGAGCATGGCGAGCAGTATCGCAACAGGAAGGGCTACCATTCTCTGAATGTGCAGCTGGTATGTGACCACAAGCAGCGCATCATGGCAGTCAATGCCAGCTTCCCAGGCAGCAGCCACGATGCCTTTATCCTGCGGCAGAGTACTGTGCATGACATGTTCCAGGCACAGCCTCCCCCAAGAGGATGGCTCATCGGGGACAAAGGCTATCCTTTGTGCAGCTGGCTCATGACCCCGCTCCGCGCGCCCAGGACCGCTGCTGAAGAGGCCTACAACGAGAGCCATCAAACCACCCGCAACATCATCGAGCTAACTATTGGGGTCCTCAAGCAGCGGTTCCGCTGCCTTGATCGCTCCGGAGGAGCTCTCCAGTATTCGCCGGACCGGGTCTCCCAATTTGTGGTGGTTTGCTGCATGCTACACAACCTGGCTATCCGCAGGACTCAGGCACTGCCACCTGACGTTGGACCAGCACCTCAGGAGGAGGAGCAGGAGGAGCATGAGGAGGAGGAGGAGGAGGAGGAGCAGGAGTACGTTCCCAGGAGGGAGCGACCAGGGCCAAGGGCCGCACGACGCGACCTTATTACACGGTACTTCTAAGCCCCCTGTCAGGGAATGGCCAGGGGCCATGAGGGAAGATGAATGCAGCCGCTCCGCAAGCCCTCAGCCGGCGAAGCCAACAAACACTAAGAAGAACAACCATGGAGACTGCATGAATAAAGATAATTTTTTATTGCACAAAAATGAAAAGCCCTTCCCACATGAATCCCCAAAAACAATAAACGGGCCCCACAAAAAGCCCAACAAACGACTCACTCCCACAAACTGGGGAGGAGCCACTCCACCTTTATTCAAACCGGGCCTCAACGTCGGCCTAACGCAAAAAATAAGCCCTCCAAAAGCACAACCATGGGCAAAATAAAGATGGCCACCGCCATATTAAAGGAAAGCTGGCCACACCCTCTACTGAGTGGCCCGCGAGGGCGAGACCTTGGCCAGCATTTTGCCTCCCCTGCCCGGCCTGCTGCTCCTTCGCAAGCTCTGCCCAGTGGCTGCTGCGAGGCTGGGGGAAGGCGCCTGAGGCTCAGATGCCCTTCCGCCAGATGCCGCTGGGGGGCAGCCTACACGGCGTTTGGGCCTCGAGGGGCCGTCTGCTGAGTGGCGCACCTGAGCCTGGCCACCATCAGCTGCAGCCGCTTGCCCTTGACGCCCCAGAGGGGGAATGGCGGCGACGGATGGCGCAATGTGGGCCAGCTGGCGTCTGGGATGCGCTGGCTGGTGCTGTGGCGCGGTGGCACTCGGCCGGGCCCGCACTGCAGGATCCGCAGCAATCAGCCGACGGGCGGCATGCTGGGATGGTCCAGCGCGGCGCCTGCCCTGGCGATGCCTGCCTGAGACAGCGCGTGTGGCAGCAGTGAGTGGCCCTGTGGTCCTGGTGTGCGCGCGCATCACATCCGCCAGGGTCTTGATGGCATCAGTCAGCATGCGGCCACTCGCGGCAGTTGCTGCCCCGAACTCGCGCACACTGGTCGCCAGCGACTCGATGGCCTCAGGCATGCGCCCCACCACGCTCATGAGCTCCGTGTGGCGCCGGTCCGAGTCGTCGGCCATCTTATCCAGCTTCCGCACCTCCTCCGAAGTGAAGGTGTCCGGACTGGAGTTGCGACTCTCCCGCTGGGGAGGAGGGGGCCGAACTAGGGGACCCTTGCCGCGTTGGTGACGGCGAGTGTGCCGAGCAGCAGCACTCCACTCTGATCCTTCCCCCCTTTGGGGGGAAGGCCGCGGGCCACGCGCACGGCTGCTGGGTGGCTGGACGCCACTGGTCCCAGAAGCTGCATTGCCCTGCGACAGTTCCTCCAGGCACTCGTCCAGTGAGGAGGTGTCAAGCATTTCCTCCTCTCCTGCGGGACGTGACTGTTCCCCCGAAGGTCCGGCTTGCTCCTCCTCCTCCTCCTGGTCGGCGGTGCTGTCACTGGCAGCTTCAGGGTCCTGGTCGTCACCAGCTGAAAGCAGGAATGCACAAGAGTAGCTTCAGAGTGAGGAGACGGCGTCAGCGAGTGAGTTAGGACTGGTGGGATTCAGCGCATTGGTGGGACAGTGGCAAAGGAGGTAGCTCGGATGGGCCAGTGCGACGCGAGAGGGCCAAAAGGCGAGGTCCTTACCATTGCCGGGCAGTGGAGCGTCGGATACACCGCACGCTGTGGGGACAATCACACGGGCTCCCATGAGCACACACACGCGCTCCTCCAGCCGAGTGAGCTTCTGCAGCTTGGCGCGGCCACCCCTGGCACGGGCCTGGCGATTAAAGGCTACTTTAGCCTGCAAGAGAAAGGACGGGCTGTAAGTGCGCAGTGAAGCCCTGATGTAGTGTGCACTGCCTCCCATGGTGGAATAGCTTGGACAGAGTGAAGCCCTGATGTAGTGTGCACTGCCTCCCATGGTGGAATAGCTTGGACAGAGTGAAGCCCTGATGTAGTGTGCACTGCCTCCCATGGTGGAATAGCTTGGACAGAGTGAAGCCCTGATGTAGTGTGCACTGCCTCCCATGGTGGAATAGCTTGGACAGAGTGAAGCCCTGATGTAGTGTGCACTGCCTCCCATGGTGGAATAGCTTGGCCAAAGTGTAGAGTGCCGAATGGCCATTTGATGCTCATGACTGTCCCAATGCTGCTGGCTGAGGGCTGGCCAATAGGACTTTCAGGTCCCTTTGCCCATCATGTCAGGTGTACATGCAAGAATGAGGAGGAGACTGGAAAGGCTACTCACCTTCACAATCCTGGTCAGATCGTTGTATTTTTTACGGCATTGTTTGTGGGTCCTGGGGGCCTCGCCGGTGAACGTCACCCTCTGGGCGATCTGCTTCCAGGCTTTGGTGTAGTCATGGTGGGTTGGATTCCTCCCACTCTCTGGAAACAAGATCTTGCGCCTCACCTCCAGAGCTGTGACCATTATGTCCAGATCACCCTCTGAGAAGCGCAGGGCACGCTGACGGGCCTTCTCTGGCGTTGCTATGACTCCCTGGGGCTGAGCAGCAGTGTTGAGGCCTCTTTGCAAGGCTGCAGTGTGCAGGGCGTGGCAGCAGACCAATTTGTCCCTTCCCCCTTTAAGAGCTGGTCGGCACCACGGGGTCTGCTGTCAGTGCAAAAATGACCGCACCCGCGCTGCGCCCCGCCTGGGCGCTATCCCCCTGGACCGCCGGCTTAGCGCCTAAAGGTAGGAGTGGAATGCCTCTTTTAGCGCTCCACCACTCTCTTAGGGCGAAGCCACTGAATTTCCGGCAACGGGGCGCTACTTTGGGGCGGGCGCTAACTTCGGGCGGGCGCTAAGGTTAGCGCCCCAAAACTGTCTATACTGAAAATCTAGCCCCTAATTCCTAACTCCAAACTCTTAAGCCCAAACGGCAAACTCCTAACCCCAAACTGCTAACTCCTAACTCCTATATCCTAACTGCTAACTCCAAACTCCTAACTCCTAACTCCAAACTCTTAAGCCCAAACGGCAAACTCCTAACCCCAAACTGCTAACTCCTAACTCCTAACTCCAAACTGCTAACTCCTAACTCCTAAGTCCTAACTCGAAATTCTTAAGTCCAAACTGCTAACACCTAAGTAGCGCCCCGTTACCGGAAATTCAGTGGCTTCGCCCTAAGAGAGTGGTGGAGCGCTAGAAGAGGCATTCCACTCCTACCTCCATGGCCCTTGCCAAGCAGCAACAGCGTGCAATGGGCTTTGCAGCATTCGTGGGCTTCCCCATGGTGCAGGGCGCCATTGACTGCATGCATGTGGCTTTGCGGGCACCTCTGGAGAATGCCGAGGATTACCGCAACCGGAAGGGTTACCATTCGCTGAACGTCCAGCTGGTGTGTGACCACAGGCAGCTCATCCTAGCTGTCAATGCCCGCTTTCCAGGCAGCAGCCACGATGCCTTCATCCTGCGACAGACTTCTGTGGCAGACATGTTCCAGGCACAGCCTCACCCACGAGGATGGCTTATCGGGGACAAAGGCTATCCTTTGTGTACCTGGCTGATGACCCCGCTCCGTGCGCCCAGCACCCCTGCTGAAGAGGGATACAACAAGAGCCATCAAGCGACCAGGAACATCATCGAACAAACAATCGGCGTCCTGAAGCAACGGTTCCGCTGTCTGGATCGTTCCGGTGGAGCCCTACAGTATTCGCCGGAGCGAGTCTCCCATTTCGTGGTCGTTTGCTGCATGCTGCACAACCTGGCTATCCGCAGGACTCAGCCACTGCCACCAGAGATTGGAGGACCACCTCAGGAGGAGGAGGAGGAGGAGGAGGAGGAGGACCAGCACAGGAGGGAGGCAGAAAGTGCAAGGGCCGCCCGTCGCCGGCTTATTGAACGTCGGTTCTAGGCCCCCTCTCAGGGAATGGCTTGTGCCAATGTCAGCAGATGAATGTAGCCACTCCACAAGCCCTCAGCCGAGCAGGGCAACCAGGACTTTACAAAAAAACCATGCACAGTGCAATTTAAGAACAATAATTTATTGAAAACCTCTGCCCTTCCCACATTACATGCTCATGTGGAGAAGCCCCCTCCAAAAACACAAAACTACCAGTCTCGGCCTTACAAAAAGAAAGAAAGACACCAGTCTCGGCCTTACAAAAACACAACTGTACCAGTCTCGGCCTTACGAAAACACAACTGCACCAGTCTCGGCCTTACAAAAAGAAAGAAAGACACCAGTCTTGGCCTTACAAAAACACAACAGGCATTTGAGCATACCTTCTACTTTTTGCCCTGCAAGGGCGATGCCTTTTGCATCCTTGCCTGGCCCCTGCCCGCCCTGCAGCTCCTCCTCAATGGGAGCCCAGTGGCTGCAGCAAGGCTGGGGGAAGGCTGCTGAGGGGCAGATGGCGTGACGGCAGACGCCCTTGTGGGTCGGCCTGCACCAGCTCTGGCCTTGGAGTGGCCGGCTGCTGACTGCTCCAACTCTGGCTGGGCGGCAGCAGTCTGTCCAGCGGCTCGTGGCAGCTGCAATGGCGGAGTGGCAGTGTCGGCTGCAGGAATGGTGCCAACCTGGCAGATATCAGGTGCTCGCTGGTCGCCTGATACAGTGGCACTCGCACGGGCCAGCACTGCAGCATGCGCAGCAAACAGCTGAAGGACAGGCTGCTGAGCTGCTGCTGCGCGGCGGGTGCCCTGGCGATGCCTGGCTGATCCAGCGAGGGTGGCAGCAGTTAGTGCCCATGTGGCCCTGGTCTGTGTCCGCATGACACCAGCCAGTGAATGCACGGCACGACTGAACACTTGGCTAGAAGCCGACTGTGCTGCCGCGAAGTCCTGCAGACTCCTGGCCTGTGCTGCACTGAATTGTTCCAGACTCCTGGCCTGTGCTGCACTGAATTGTTGCAGACTCCTGGCCTGTGCTGCACTGAATTGTTGCAGACTCCTGGCCTGTGCTGCACTGAATTGTTCCAGACTCCTGGCCTGTGCTGCACTGAATTGTTGCAGACTCCTGGCCTGTGCTGCTCTGAATTGCTGCACACTCCTTGACAGAGACTCTATGGAGTCAGGCATCCTTGTCACTGCAGCCATGAGCTCAGTGTGCCTGCGCTCAGCCTGGACGGCCATTTCCTCTAGGAGGCGCACCTCCTCTGCGCTGACCGTCGCAGGACTGGAGGCCGCACTCACCCTCTGAGGAGAAATCCGCCGAGCTTCCCCACTCCTCCCGCGTTGCTGCAGGCCGCTGGGCCCCAGAGCTTCACTCTCCTCCGACCCTTCCCCCCGGCTCCCCTCCAGGGAAGACGTGTCCCCTACACTGCCATGGGCTGGCGCGGCTGAGGGTGGCACTGATGGGCCGGCTTCCTCTTCCTCCTCCTCGTCTTCCGAAGGGCTGACAGTGGCAGCTTGAGGGCCCGCCTCCTCACCTGGCGATTCACCATCTGAAAGCAGGAAGGCACAAGAGTAGCTTTAGAGTGAGGACAGGGCGGCAGCGAGGGAGGCATGAGTGCTGCCATTCACCGCATTGGTCGGACAGTGGCAAAGGATGGTGATCTCATGCGCAAGTGGAACGAGAGAGGTCCAAAAGATGATGCCCTTACCATTGGTGCCCAGAACAGGGCCGGCATCTCCACTGGCGACGGGGCCAGTCAGCCGGCCTGCCATAATGCGCTCCACACGCTGGTCGAGGTCGGAGAGCTCTTTGAGGTCAGGACGGCCTCCCCCGGTCTCAGTTCGGTTGCGCCGGTTGTGCGTCACCTTGGCCTGCAAGAGAAAGGACGGCCTCTAAGTACAGTGTGAAGCCCTGATCTTGTCTGCACTGCCTCCCATGGTTGAATAGCTTGTACAGTGTGTAGCCCTGATCTTGTCTGCAATGCCTCCCATGGTCGAAGAGCTTGTACAGTGTGTAAAGTGCTGAATGTGCAAGTGATTTTCATGCCAGTCCCATAGCTGCTGGATGAGGGCTGGCCATTAGGGCTTTCAGGTCCCTTTGTCCATAAAGTGAGGTGCACATGCAAGGATGAGGAGGACACTGGAAAGGGTACTCACCCTGACAACCCGAGTGAGGTCGTTGAACTTCTTCCGGCATTGCACAGGAGTCCTGGCAACCACGCTGTTGGAAGACACCCTGTTGGAGACCTCCCTCCAGGCTTTCCGGTAGGCGCTGGGCAGCGGCCTCTTGCCACCTTCTGGAAACAGAACATGGCGCCTGCGCTCCACTCCGCCAACCAGCAGCCTCAGGTCACCGTCGCTGAAGCGCTGCGCTCTCTCCCTGGCCTTCTCCATATCCCTGGGCGTTGTGCAGGTGAAGTTGAAGTGGTCAGGCCTAGGTTGAGGGCTGCAGTGTGCAGGGCGTGGCAGGCAAACAAATCGACCCTCCCCCTTTAAGAGCTGACCGGCGCCAGAGTGTCTGCCGTCAATCAAGAACTCGCCGCACCGGCGCCACGCCCGGCCTCGGGGCTATCGCTCAGCACCGCTGGCTTAGCGCCTAAAGATAGTCGTGCATCGCCTGTTTTAGCGCAGCAGCAACCTCTTGGGGCGATGCGGCTGAATATCGGCGAAGGGGGCGCGACTTTGCGCTGGGCGCAAACTTTAGCGCCGCCCGACTTTAGCGCCCCAAAAGTGGCTATACTGAATTTCTAGGCCTCATAGTCAGAAAAACAGTCATACTTTAACACACACTTTCACACAAACTGAAACTCCAGCATTTTTTTAAGGATCCTTTCACTCAGCAAATCTTGTGTTTTATTTGTCTCGGCACAGATGTTAATAACTTCCATGTCGGTAAAACTTTAAGTTTAACTTTTTTCCCCTTTTTTTTTCTTATTTTGTTCAATTATTATATTTCCTGCCCTCATTTTCCCCACTCTTACTTTTTCCTACCACCATTTTCCAATTTTTTCCTTATACGTACTTGATTTATTCCAATTTTGTACATACTTAATTTAACCGGTTTTAACTCTTTATGGGACTCTAACCCAAAGGACTCTAACCTCTTTATGGGACTCTAACCCAAAGGACGCTAACCTCTTTATGGGACTCTAACCCAAAGGACTCTAACCTCTTTATTTTCTGACTTTGAGAAAGTGTGGTCACTCGAATTCTTACCTAAAGATTCCATCGGCACAAGGCCAGGATCACAGCGAATGCGCCAAATCACTTCGTAACAGACAGAGCAAAAAGGTAAAAATCTTACCTGTGGCCACTTAGTTGCTCAGTCATCCGAAAGCGACTTGTCAGCCTAGACCGCTGCGATTTGGACCGAAGTGCCTTGGAATCCCATCCTCGTCGCCAGAATTGTTAACCCCTCGCTTCTGTGAGGAGGATCTACCCCTAACTTGGGGTATCAGGGTTCACTGCTTTAGGAGACTCAACATGCCGGTCAGTCTATTGTCACTTTCTCAGTAATACACAAAGTCAGAAACTGTAAAATAAGTAAAGTTTTATTCCGGTAACCGGTACTGGACTTCACTCTGAGAAGCCCCTTGTGTTTGCACACAAGAAAGTCTCCTCTAGAGTGCGCCCTTAGACTCACGGGGCTACAATATTTATACATTTTCATAAATTGCAAGTCATCATGAGAATACAGAAAACTAGGCGACCACACGCTGCACAAGTCATTTGTTTCTTTTTACAGAGTTCTGTTTAACATTCACTTTTGCTTTCAACAAAATTCGACCATGAGACTGTCTCCAACAGTTATTTAAACATTCTGTTCCTGTCCTTTCTTATCTGTGTGTACTGCATTCCCACAGTCCTGCATCAGTTTTTACACTTAAACTATTCACTGCATGTCAAGTAGTCCATCATGCCTTGCGAATCATTGGTACAGCAGTATTGGATTAACACCTAGCTTAACACTACAGACACTGCAAAGGTGAAGGTGTCAGATTCAATTTCCCAAAGTAAACCAAGGCTTAGCTGGGCTGGCATGGTTTCGTCGCTGAGGTCTAAGTCTTTAATGCCCTTGGCGAGATCCTCAGCTGGAAAGGCCTTCATCACTGCTACACTGTTTGAGGCAATTTTGTGCAGCCTCAGGTTGGACTGTGCTAATGAAGCTTGAGTTCGCTTCAGCAGGTTGATGGCTTCTGCTTCTGAAGGTAAGGATATGAGGCCGTCATCAACATAAAAATGTCTCTCCACAAACTGTCTTGTGTCTTTTCCATGCTCGTGTTCTCCCTCTTTGGCTGCACTTCTGAGCCCATAGATGGAGACTGCAGGGCAGGGGCTGTTACCAAAAACGTGGACCCGCATCCTGTATTCAGTGATGTCCTTTGACATGTTGTTGTCGCGATACCAGAAGAACCTCAGATAGTTTCTATGGTTCTCTCTCACCACAAAGCAATAGAACATCTGTTGGATGTCTGCGGTTACTGCTACGAGCTCTTTCCTAAAGTGAATCAGCACGCCAAGGAGGGTGTTGTTTAGGTCTGGACCCGTGAGCAAAACGTTGTTGAGTGAGATGCCACAGTGCTGAGTGTTAAGTATGTGTATTGTATTGAACAATTAACACAAAGACTTAAACGTATAACTCAAACAGGTCTTTACTGGTTGGAGGTAGGGACTACACGTAGGTCTTTACTTCATGCCCACAGGCGGGAACTGAGGGGAGATCAGTACCCACAGTACTATTTATACCCCTATGGCCAGGAGTGGTACTGCGTATCACTACGCCCTACAAGTAGTGCAGTCCTGTCCATAGGTTCAAAGTAGCACACATATTACATACACAACATTCCTCCCTTCCTAGCTTTACAGTCATCTCCCCATTTAACATAACGTAATAACATATATACATATATAACTTCAGGTTTACATAACAGAATAACATAGATACATAGATAACTTCATGTCAAAACAGATCACAGATTCAGTCTCTGCGGAAAACAGTTCACAGATTCAATCTCTGTGGTGTAGTCGGTTCACGTTGCTGGAGTGATTCATTCAATAGTCCTTCCATGGATTTAAGAGTTTGAACTTCCGAACTGAATTGGCTCCGTTCGGAGGGACCACGTGTGTGATCTGGTAGAGGTAATAATGGTTCAGATGGGTCATCTTCTGTTTCGACTTTTCCTTTTCTGCTTCTTGGAGACTCTCTGGGCTCCGTCAGCTGCCAGCTGCATGCGCAGTTCCTCCTTCTCTTCCTCCTTTTTCCGTAGTAGAGCCACCTTCTCCCGATGTTCTGTAGACTTTCGGTGCTCCTCCATGATTTCTGTATGGTGGGAGTCGAAGTTACAAGTTGGGCAGGACAGGACATAGTAATATTCGGTGTCGTCCTGATCTAGGCCAGCGAGAGGGTCTTCTATTTCCTCCATACCCAGCTGGGCGTTAGCCAGCTTTTGTTCCAAGTCCAGACATCTTTCCTGAAGAGACTTCTTCATGCGTACCTCTTCATCCAGCTTTTTCTGGGCTTTCAGCAAGTCGTTTACTAATGACCTCATTTGAGATTTTACTACTTCAACTTCTTTTGGAGATTGATTGATCGGACTATTCAATCCCTCTGCCGGAGCAGCTGTTTCAGCGGTCTGTTGTTCTACGTTGACGTGAGTCAGCGTACTTTTGGCATCCAAGGGCTGCTCTGTTGCAGTCATCTCAGTCTGTGTTGCCACCTCAGCTCTTCCAATAACCTTTGAGAGCGCCGAACCCCTTTCGTTTGAATATTGAAGTTCGTGTTCAAGTTTTTCCCATTTCAGAGTCCTGTCCTTCAGCATATGCAGGAGTTGGCTGACCGTTAACTCCTCTGACATCAGACGTTTTGTGTGCTCCTGCTCCATTTTCTCCATCAGCTGCTTCTGTTGTCTTTCCAGATTCTCCAACTCTATATCAAAGAACTCTTTCGTTGCATTCAACTCTTGCTCAAAACGGCGAAGCATTTGTTCTAATTGCTGTTGTAGTTTGAAATGGAGTTGAGTTCGAGCCCGGTGTCCCTCAGAAATGGGCACATCAGTAGACTTGCCAGACTCAGAATCCACAGTTAAACTATGTTGTTGTTGCTCAGTGGAATTCTGTGCTGAAACTTTGTCTTTTGCACCTGAGTTGGGCTTACCATCATCCGTTCCAGAGTCTGGGCCGACTATCTTCACCGAGTTCTCACTCGTTATTGTTTGTAGGAAATGCCAGTCCATATTCATTTTCCTAATCCACTCCTGTCCTAGTAGTGGAGGACCTCCTTCAGATATCACATATAAGTCCATTATTTGACTGTCTTCGCCCTTGTGGACCACTGCAACCTCTATTTTCCCGATGGGGTACACTCTTTGCCCCGTGTATGTTTTCAATATAATCCCCGTATCCTGTAGGGGAATATGTTGGAATAACTTTCCGTAATCTTTCTTATTTATGACCGTCAATGCCGATCCAGTGTCCAATTCCAGTTTTACTTGGACTCCTTCTATCTGAAGAGTGACCCAAATTGTCTGGAGGTCTGCACCCTTACCAGCGTTGAGTACTCTTAAGCTAGCCAGTTCATTACAGCTAGCGTCTGAATCGGACTCCTGTTCGGTCACCTTGTGTACCTTTGCGTATTTTCCTTGCGGTGACTTCTTGTTGCTGGTCTTCTTCCCTGACCTGCATACTCTAGCTATATGTCCAAGCCTACCACAAGTTCTACATTCTTGGTTTTTAAACCAACACTGGTTCTGATCATGCGTTGTCTTTCCACAACGATAACATTTGCCAGAACTCACACCCAATTTGTGTGCACTGAGCTCCGGTGACCGTAGCTGCATTACTGCCGTGCCTCTCGCTGCGGCTTCGTGTGCTGCTGCCATAGTGACCGCCTTCTCAAGCGTCAGCTCATTCTCCTCGAGCAGTCGCTTTTGTGTATCCTGTTTAAATAAACCACACACAAATTTGTCTCGTAGTGCATCTGTCAGTCCCGTTCGAAACTGGCAATATTTCGCTAATTTACGCAATTCCAGCAAATATTCAGCATTGCTTTCATGCTGTAGCTGCCTTCTGTCGTAAAATTTAAATCGTTCCGCTAGCATCAGCGGCGTGGGGTTTAGATGATCTTTCAGGACAGTAACAATCTCATCGAACGTCTTATCCGCCGGTTCATCTGGTGATAACAGGTGTTTCAATTGCCCGTATGTCTTCGCACCCATTAAATTTAATAATGTTAGAGCTTTATCTTGGTCACGAATTTTATTGGCCTTACAATAATTTTTTACTCTTTCAACATATATGGCCCAATCTTCGAGGTCACTATCAAAGGTGCTAATATTCCCGTGTTTAGGCATTGTAGATTTGCAATTTCTCAGATTTTATTTTGTTTACTTGTTATCAAAGATGGCGGCTTCCCGCTCTTGCCGTCGTCCTCCGCCCACAAAATGGCGGTTTTCCCGCGCTTGGCGGTCTTCAGCCGTCCCCCGACGCCGTCTCCCTTCAGCCCCCGAGTGCGGCCCTTATCTTCGCCGCGATCGCCCGAGTGCGGCCCTTATCAGCGGATGCGATCGCTGGATAGCGAAGTGGCTCCCGACCGAAGCGGCTCTTGCTCGCTCCCTCCCGGGCTCTGGCTTACCCGCTCGCGCGTTTCACCGCGGCTCTTATCAGGGATTGCGATCGCCCTTATCTTCTCCAACTTCCCCAGCCCTGTCTTTGCAGCCAACACTGCACGGCTTACCCCACCACCTAGGTTGAACAAGGAAACTGCAGAAAGACTTCTGTCAGTCGCTGGAAGCTGTCAGGATGGCTGCTGCATTCCAGTGCTCAGTCGCTGATGGAGGCTTCAGAGTCCTAAAGCCTGTCGCTTCTAGTGGGGTGGTGATGTTTGAAACCTCTCTTCAACTGCCGCAGGGTAAGAACCTGACTCGTCGCCAGTGTTAAGTATGTGTATTGTATTGAACAATTAACACAAAGACTTAAACGTATAACTCAAACAGGTCTTTACTGGTTGGAGGTAGGGACTACACGTAGATCTTTACTTCATGCCCACAGGCGGGAACTGAGGGGAGATCAGTACCCACAGTACTATTTATACCCCTATGGCCAGGAGTGGTACTGCGTATCACTACGCCCTACAAGTAGTGCAGTCCTGTCCATAGGTTCAAAGTAGCACACATATTACATACACAACACTGAGCGCTGGAGTCGAAAACTACTTTTATTTGACTAGGTTTCTGGGGGTGATAAACTCCTAAAATCGGGAGATACCAGCACTCTTCTCCTTCTTTGAGTGGAGGTGCTAATTCAGCATGGTTACTCTTGAAAACCTTTTCCATGAAGGCAATGAACTGTTCCTTCATTTTGGGCTTTCTATCTAATGTGCGCCGCAGTGATGCGAGGCGTGACAGTGCCTGATCGCGATTGTTAGGCAGAAGAAGCCGGGGTACCTTGAAGGGGAGAAGCGCAACCCAGCTGTTCGCCTCGTCTTTGTGAAATTCTTTCTCCATAATATTCATGAAAGCTTCGCCTTCGAAGGAGAGAGCACCTTTGTTGTCATCTTTTGTCTTTTCAAACACGGTGTGCCCCAGTTTGTCGACAGCTCTGGTGTCAGCCGAGCATCCCCATGCTGTGTGAGAGAAATCACCTTGTTGCTCCCCGCCGTAGCTCGCTCTCTCTTTCAGTTGGATGTGACTTAGGCAGGGAGTGAGGAAAGAGGGTCGTCCGCTTTCTAGCACGTTGGTCTTAAAGGTGCTTACGTTGGGCTTGTGAGCTTGGCCTAGGCACACTTCTCCCACGAGCACCCAGCCTAAGTCGAGTCTTTGGGCAAAGGGGGCAAAGGTAACTTGCTCTCTCACCTTATGCACCCTCACCACATCTCTCCCGAGCAGGAGGAGAATCTGAGCCTTTGGATCCAATGTTGGGATGCGTGATGCTATGGGCTTTAGGTGGGCATGGTGAAGTGCTGTCTCAGGCGTTGGTATCTCCGATCGGTTGTTTGGGATTTCACTGCACTCTATCAGTGGCGGTAAGTCTATGCTCACCCCTTCACTCACTGCCTCGGCACAGAACCCATCTGCTTTCCTTCCTGCCATCTCCAAGAGTCCGGCACAGGTTCTCAGTGAGTAAGGGACTGGGCTACTCTCAACGCCAAATATGTCAAAAAAGTCTGACCATGCGAGTGACTGGTTACTTTGGTCATCGAGTATTGCGTACATGTTAACTGAGCGGTCGCGCTGTCCTTGTGGGTAGACTCTTACAAGGCATATTTTGGAACACGATCGTCCTGTGAGGCCTTGGCCGCACACCTCAGTGCATATGGAGCTCACCGTTGGTGCCGTGGTAAGGGTTCCCTTTCTCTCGTCTCTGGGCTCAGAGTCTTTGATGGTTGGCTTTTCCATTGTGGGGGTAGGACCTGGGTGCATAGCTGTGCTGTGGCGGTCACTCTCACACTCCCTGCATCTCAACGCTATCCTACAGTCTCTTGCAGTGTGGGAAATGGAGGCGCAACACCTAAAACATATCCCATATTATCTTTGAGGTAGGCTCTGCGTTCATCTATGGTCTTGTTTCTGATGCCTCTACATTTTGCGAGTGGATGAGGCTTATGATGGATGGGGCAGTGTTTTCCGGGATCATCTTCATTCTTTGCTGCATCTATGCTGATGTCGGTCTTTGCAGTGACATCCGTCTTATGCACAGATATAGGAATTCTTGTGCCTACGTACTTTGACATGGGCTTCTCATACTTTGAGGGTCCCCTACAGTAGCTGGACAGGGCAAAGCTTGGATCATTTCTAATTCTGGCCTCTCTACAGATAAAGTTCACAAAGAAGGAAAATGGGGGAAACCACATGTGGTTGTCTTCTTTGAATTTTGAGCCTACATTGATCCATTTTTCTTGGAGAGGGTGGGGCAACTTCTCCACTATTGGGTTGATGCCGCGAGCCGTATCTAAATAGGAGAGCCCAGGTAAGTATCCGTCTGTTTTGGCTGCCAGTAACTCCATTAAAAGGTCTCCAAGTTCTCTAAGCTTAAGGTAGTCTCTGTTACCTATTTTAGGAAAGTTTTCCAGCTTACTGAAGAGGGCTTTCTCTATCACCTCGGGAGCACAGTAACACTCCGAGTCTTGCCCAGACCATTCTAAGGGCTGTGCTTGGGTCATTTGTGTACACAAACCGGATCCTACAGGCATGTTCTGACGGTTCTTTGCCCAGCCATGATGACAATAAATCCAACTCCTCACTAGCACTCAGGCTCAAGCCGCCAGTGGCATTAAGGAAGGATGACTGCCATGCTCTAAAACTCTCTGGCTTGTCGTCAAATTTTGTGAGACCTGTCCTTACAAGTTCTCTACGTGCCAAATATTGGGTAATGCCTGTCATGTTAGGAGTCTGTGCATGAGTTGCCAGAGTATGATCGCATCGGAAGGGCTGCGATTGGATGGGAGACTGCCATGCCGGGTGACCTGTTCTAACCTTTGAAAAGGGTTCTTTTTTGATGTGTGGAATTTTGGCATGAGTACCTTCCAAGTGGTTGGGAGCGGCGGATTGAGGCACAGGTTTCTTCGGGAGTGCTGCAAACTCTCCTTCGTGTGACCAGTCATCAATAACAAGGAAGGGGTCGTCATCAGTGTAGCGTGAATGATCCACCTGAGTGACCTCATGTTGGGCTGGTGATGGCGATTCCATGTTCTCGTGCAATGGTTCAAAGTTTGGGAAGGAGGAGATGTCTGTGCGTATCCTAGCCTGCTCCTGGACATAGTCGCTTGTCCGCCTCTCAGTGCTTTGAGGTGATGCAGGACGAGCAATGCTGTGGTGCTCTCCCACCTCTGCTTCTAGTGACGCTTTCCATATCTCCGCCTCAGCAGTAGCGGCAGCTGCTTCTTTCTCAATGTGTAGTGCCTCCAGCGTGGCGTCCAATGTAGCAGCCTCTGCTTGTAGTCAGACCTTCTCTTACTCCAGTGTAGCAGCCTCTGTTTGTAGTCGGACCTTCTCTTTCTTCACAGCCAGTTCCTGTTTAGCAAAGGTCATGCGAGCCTGTGCTGCTTTAGCTTTAGCCCAGGCTCTAGCTGCTGCTGCACTGGCTGTTGATGATCTAGATGAGTGTGTACTTCTTGAGCTGGTCACAGATCTCTGCTCGTCTTGGAAGCTCTTGCCGTCCATGGTTGCACCGTGCTGCACTGCGAATGTTGCTTGTTGCGCCAGCTGATGACGTGCCTTTTTACTGTACTGTCCTCCCTATGTGTATGTGTCTGTGTGCAGTTAGACAGCCAGCCAAACTCCTTTCAATAACGACATGGGAGTCAGGATGTAGCGTCCAAGCTCCGGTGTTTAATAATGCCACACTTGCATGAGGTCAATGAAACAATACAAATCAGTTGCATTGGGTTGGAATAAAACTGAGAAAGAAAAAAGAAAGAAATGCACCTTGTTACATACATGAGGTATAACTAACATCTAAACATGATATGTAATGAAACCATTCAACTCACAGGCAATGCTTTCGAAGGCATAAAAATGTAAGATTACAGCGGATTAACTTGCAGCACGCTCCATGCTGATCTGACCTCTTTGTTTGCTATCACTATACTACTTCCTGTTGAGTGACCCTACTGGCCATTTCCATTTACTGCCACCTACTGGCGGCAACAAAACGAAACTCCGGCAATTATAAGGCAGAACATCTACATTTCCCCAAAGGTTGTTATTAATAAAAGGGACCCTGCGTGGACATTTTAATTAAAAAGGGTACCCAAGATGGTGTCCGTGCCTCATGGCAGAAAGCCTGTGAGATTTTAAAAACTTGGACTCTGCGGCACAGGCAGCTCGTGGAGAAATCGAAACCAAAGCTGCAGTTTCTGTGAAGAGAGACTTTGCATTTTGAAAACCAGACAGGACTTTGAATTATGTATTAGATCAAATTGGAGACAGATCAAAACCCAGTTAGGCCTATAGTTAAGGCCATCAAGCAGTTTGCATAAATAATTGGGAACAGCTTAAGGAAGCCATCGAGGCTGGACAGGCCCATCAGGGTGTATTAATAACAAAACAAGTCAATTTTCAGGTCAGTAGATGTGATTACCGGCCATCTAAAAATGGTTAGTGTAGATTGCTACCATTATTTAAAATAGCCCGCCAAGGTTAAGACAAAGAACTAACCTGATTTGGCGCACAGATAAGGGCCATCCGTAGGAGTATAATTGAAGGCCCCAGGTAGCAATCTCGCTCTCTGGCCTCTTCTTCTTGCTCCTCGCCCTCGTGGCTGCTGCTCTTCCCCCGTCCCGCACTTACCCCCCTGGCCTCTGCCCGTGCCTTTCCCCACTCCATCAGGAAACGCCCAGGCATTGCATCGGGTGGACACGGACAATCCAGGCCAGGCGAGGCAGGACGCGATGAGGCGAGGAGGCGAGATGAATTGAGAAGACGAATTGGGAAGACGAATTGGGAAGATGATTGAAGACAAGCTTTGAATGATCGGACCTTCAGTCTCAGCTAACCTGTGACTATCTTCATGCTAACTTCAAATGCCGACCGAGGAAGAGGAACCATCATCCCTGCAAGGCAAAGTACCCAAGCAGAGACTTTAACTTTGGGGTACTCGTACCTGGACAACGCCCTTGCAGCACTCGGAGACCACATGACGACGGCAGGCTCCAGAGAGCACAAAGAGCGAACCCCAAACCCCACCACTGTTTTGAGTTCAGCAGATCTTTGATTGGTGAGCATAAATTCTGGCCCCTCATAGCTTAATCTAGTTAGGTATAGGGGGTGGGATAAGGATAAGGGGATTATTAAGAAAGTTGTTTTCCCTCGATGTGCCGTGTGTTCCCCATTCCCTATATAAGTATAGTTATTTGTATTCGCCTGTAATTTTACACTAGTAACTTCTCATAAGACTGTGTTATTTTTCTGTTTAATAAAATCTTGAGTTTTGCTTACATCCAAACCACCTGCCTACTCGAGTCTTTTCTGTATCGCTGCCTGTACCTAAGTCTGGTGTCTAGAACCCAGGGGCATGGGAGCGATTCGAACCGCTCATAAACAGTCAGAGGCATAACTGACTGGGCGTTCATGCCAAACACCACCACACGCCACCCCCTACAGGGCGGGTGGCAAACCCGCCCCCAACCCACCTCCGTGCCTGCTTGCCAGGAGGCAGGAAGCCGTCCTGCCCCAGGTCCCATCTCCTCGAGGTGGGAAAGTGATTAAAGCCTATTAACTGCCTGTTAACTGGATAGGATTATTCCCATTTTACCTTCCCAAGTGCAAGCTCCCCAACCTCGGGGAACCCCACCAGGGTGGAGGAGATGAGTAGGAGGTCTGCGGGGGTTGGAGGGGTCTGAAAGTGCAATGTGAGTGATGGGTGCAAGTGTGGAGTGGTAAGTATGTAAGGTAAGTGTAAAGTGTTAGAAAATGTTCACTTACCTTTGTTTCTGCCTACAGCCTTCAGCTGCTGAGAAGCAGAAGTCCTGACATCTCCATTGTACATTTCACAGAATGGCTGTTGGATCCTCCGAATCAGTAGCCAGGTGATTTCTGCAAAGTTGAAAGGTTTGATGAGTCCTGAACACAAGGCCTCATCAAACTACGCAGAATGTGAGTGTTTGACAGCTTCATAAAGCTGTCAAACGTTGACATTTCTTCTTTCAAAAAATCTTGACAGATGGCACGTCATATGTTGATGTGCTCTGTCAATGATTTCCTGCTAATTGTCCTGCTGAGCCTGCTGGGCGGGCTTAACAAGGTCAATCAAGGGAAAATCCCTCTGGTTGGTCAGAAGCTGATGGAGGTGGGATTGAAAGCTGGCAAGCAGCATTCCCGCCTCCAAAAGCTTCCCATTGACCAAATCCAGCCCTTTGTGTTCTCCTCACAGCTTACTGTCCTACCTAGCTTTGTATCATCAGCAAACTTGGATACATTACACTCGGTCCCTTCATCTAGGTCATTAAAATAGATTGTAAATAGCTGAGGCTCCAACACTGATTCTTGCGGCACCCCACTAGTTATAGCCTGCCAACCTGAAAAGGATCCGTTTATCCCTACTCTCTTTTTTCTGTCCATTAACCAATTCTCTATCCATGCTACTATATTAGCCCCAACCCCATGAGCCCTAATCTTGTGTAATAATCTTTTATGTGGCACCTTATCGAATGCCTTTTGGAAATCCAAATATACTACATTTACTGATTCCCCTTTATCTACCCTGCTAGTTACATCCTCAAAAAAACAGATTTGTCAAACATGATTTCCCATTCATAAAACCATGTTGACTCTGCCTAATCATGTTATGATTTTCTAAGTGACTTGATACCACTTCCTTAACAATGAATTCCAGCATTTTCCCGACGACTGATGTCAGGCTAACTGGCCTGTAGGTCAATGTTTTTTCTCTCCCTCCTTTCTTGAATGTATGAGGATACCGGCATCTTGTATCATTTCCGCCCTGCCACTGGCCAAAGGCTCAACCATGCCCCTGCCAAGAATGGCCAGAACCATCTCCTCCAAGCGGTTGAGGTGAGGCTAGGAATGTGAGGTGTGCCTCCTGTTTGGTACAGATTGTTGGTAGGTGAGTGGTGGGATGGGGGGGTAGTCGTGCATGGAGAAGTGTGTGAGGCTAGTGGTGCAGTTGGTCGGAGACGGCTTTTGAAGATGCATTCACTGACCTTGACCAGTGGTCTGAGGTCATGGAACTTCTTTGGGCACAGGAGCCAAGTGCTGGGGGCGACACTGCTGGCAGTGACAGCCTCAGTGATGTGGACCCACATCGTTCTTTCTGGAGGGCCTCCTGGCCCCTGTGAGTAGAGGACCTCTCTTTCGGTGTTAACCCCCTGCACGAGCCAATTGGGTTAGTGCTGAAGCACTTTAAAAAAAATTTACATGCAGAAAGCAGTTCAGCTTTAAGAGCTAAAGACTGCCTAGTTGATAGGTGAGTGGTGGTTCAACAAGAATGACCAGGAGATCCAGGGGCTAATAAGTCGCAAGCACAAGGCATTCCTGATCTGGAAACAGCAACAGAATTCGAGAGCAAGAAAGCAGCTCTACAGACGCCTGAAGGCTGAGGTCCAACAAAAAATTTGTGATCTAAAGAACAGATGGTGGGTGGAGAAAGTGCAGGAGTTCCAGCAGCTAGCCAACAACCATGACATGCGTGGATTCTTTAGCGCAGTCAAGACCACCAAGAATGGAGAGGTATTCATCAAGGACAGAGAGGCAGTCAGTGCCCGCTGGAAGGAGCACTTCGAAGATCTCCTTAACCGAGACTCTGTCTTCGACGCGAGTGTCCTCAACTCCATCCCGCAGCATGCTACCCGCCACCATCTCAGCACAACCCCAGCCTGGCATGAGGTTGAAAAGGCCATCCGACAGCTGAAGAACAGCAAGGCCTCAGAAGCAGATGGACTTCCTGCCGAAACACTAAAGCATTGCGGAGAAGCACTACTGGCGTGAATTCATGAACTCATTTCTCTTATCTGGAAGGGGGAAAGCATGCCAGAGACGCTGTAATTGTGACCATCTTCAAGAAAGGTGACAAGTCCAATTGCGGTAATTACAGAGGAGTTTCCCTGCTGTCTGCCACAGGGAAAGCCATCGCAAGAATCCTCCTCAATCGCCTTCTCCCAGTGGCCGAAGAACTCCTCCCAGAGTCGCAATGCGGATTCCGCCCACTAAGGGGCACAATGGACATGATCTTCACTGCACGTCAATTACAAAGGAAATGCAGGGAACAGCACCAACCGCTGTACATGGCCTTCTTTGATCTCACAAAGGCCTTCGGCATTGTCAACCATGAGGGATTATGGAGCGTCCTCCTGAAATTCGACTGCCCTCAAAAGTTTGTCACCATCCTCCGTCTGCTTCATGATGACATGCAAGCCGTGATCCTGACCAACGGTTCCACCACAGACCCAATTCACGTACGAACCGTGGTCAAGCAAGGTTATGTCATAGTGTGGCGGAGCCACCAAAGGACTCAGATAGTTTGTACATAATTCCTTTAACAACATGTTAGCTACAGTCTGAGTCTGTACCTTTATTTATGCTGTTTAACTGTACAGAGTGTGGTTGCTTTAACAGTGCGGCTAAAACATGATGACGTCACGCCGTTCATCACGTGATCCCCCACTGGCGGAAAAACGTGATGACATCATGACGTCAGCCACAGGACTGCAGGGGCAGTCCTCGTGGAGCCTCCAGAGAGAGCAGACCTACATTCGATGTTATCCTGCAGTTTCTTGTTAAAGCCTGTTTGTTTCATTAAAGTTCGTTTTGTTTGATCGCCTGAGTAGAACTCAGTCTTTTAGTTAGGAACCCATGTTCCTACAATAGCAGCAATGCTCTTCTCGATCTTCCTTGCTGCAATGCTCCATCTCACCCTCAGTAAGCTCCCCACTGGAGTGGAGCTAATTTGCAGAACAAACGGGAAACTGCTTAACCTCCATCGCCTCCAGTCCAGATCCAAGGTCATCCCCTCCTCTGTCATCGAATTACAGTATGCATACAACGCTTGCGTCTGCGCTCACTCGGAGGTCGAACTCCAAACCATCGTCAACACCTTCACCGAAGCGTACGAGAGCATGGGCCTTACACTAAACATCTGTAAGACAAAGGTCCTCTACCAACCTGCCCCCGCCACACAGTACTGCCCCCGATTATCAAAACCCACGACAAGGCCTTGGACAACATTGAACACTTTCCATACCTCAGGAGCCTACTGTCAACAAGGGCAGACGTCGATAACGAAGTCCAACACCACCTTCAGTGTGCCAGTGCAGCCTTCGGTCACCTGAGGAAGAGAGTGTTTTAAGACCAGATCCTCAAACCCGACACTAAGCTCATGGTCTACAGAGCAGCAGTGATACCCGCCCTGCTTTATGCCTCAGAGACATGGACCATGTACAGCAGGCACCTCAAAGCACTGGAGAGGTACCACCAACGCTGCCTCCGCAAGATCCTGCAAATCCATTGGCAGGATAGGCGCACCAACGTCAGTGTTCTCACTCAGGCTAACATCCCCAGCATCGAAGCATTGACCACGCTCGATCAGCTCCGATGGATGGGTCACATTGTCCGCATGCCCGATATGAGATTCCCAAAACAAGTGCTCTACTCGGAGTTCCGGCATGGCAAGAGTGCCCCAGGTGGGCAGAGGAAACACTTCGAGGACACCCTCAAAGCCTCCTTGAAAAAGTGTAACATCCCCACCGACATCTGGGAATCCCTGGCCCAAGACCGCACAAAGTGGGGGAGAAGCATCTGGGAAGGCGCCAAACACCTCGAGTCTCTTCGCCACGAGAAAGCGGAAGTCAAGCGCAGGCAGCGCAAGGAGCGCACGTCAACCCAAGCACCCCACCCGCCTGCCCCTTCAACCACCGTCTGCCCCACCTGTGACAGAAACTGTAGGTCCCGCATTGGACTCATCAGTCACCTGCAAACTAATTTTTATTGTGGAAGCAAGTCAACCTCAGTTCCGAGAGACTGCCTAAGAAGAAGTTTGATATGATTTTTAAAAAAATTTCAGAAGGCAGTTCCCCTTTAAGGGCTCGAGATTGCTTTCAAAAATGACAGCCTTACTTCAAGAGAACGCAGACTCGCTCCAGGGATGCTAAAGTGATGCCACATTGGGCCTCCTGCTGAGTGCACAGAAACATAGAAACATAGAAGATAGGAGCAGGAGTACGCCATTTGGCCCCTCGAGCCTGCTCCGCCATTCAATGAGATCATGGCTGATCATCCAAATTCAGTACCCCGTTCCTGCCTTCTCCCCATATCCCTTGATCCCTTTAGCCTTAAGAAATATATCTGACTCCTTCTTGAATATATTTAATGAATTGGCCTCTACTGCCTTCTATAGTAGAGAATTCCACAGGTTCACCACTCTCTGGGTGAAGAAATTCCTCCTCGTCTCTGCCCTAAATGGCTTACCCCTTATCCTTAGACTGTGCCTCCTGGTTCTGGACTCCCCGACCATCGGGAACATCCTTCCTGCATCTAGTCTGTCTAGTCCTGTCAGAATTTTATAAGTTTCAATGAGATCCCCTCTCATTCTTCTAAACTCCAGCAAGTATAAGCCCAATCGATCCAATCTCTCCTCATACGTCATTCCTGCCATCCCAGGTATCAGCCTGGTGAATCTTCGTTGCACTCCATCCATGGCAAGAACATCCTTCCTCAGATAAGGCGACCAAAACTGCACACAATACTCAAGATGTGGTCTCACCAAGGCCCTGTACAACTGCAGCAAGACATCCTTTTTCCTGTACTCAAACCCTCTCGCGACGAAGGCCAACATACCATTTGCCTTCTTAACCGCCTGCTGCACCTGCATGCTAACCTTCAGCGTCTGGTGCACAAGGACACCCAGGTCTGGTTGCACGTCCCCTTCTCCGAATCTATTGCCATTCAGATAATAATCTGCCTTCCTGTTTTTGACACCAAAGTGGATAACCGCGCATTTATCCACGTTACATTGCACCTGCCATGCTTCTGCCCAATCACCCAACCTGTCCAAATCATACTGGAGTTTCTCGGCATCCTCCTCACAGCACACATGCCCACCCAGCTTTATGTCATCTGCAAACTTGGAGATATTACATCTAGTTCCCTCATCTAGATCATTAATATATATTGTGAATAGCTGGGGTCCAAGGACCGATCCCTGCGGTACCCCACTAGTAACTGCCTGCCACTCGGAAAAAGACCCATTTATTCCAACTCTTTGCTTTCTGTCTGCCAACCAGTTCTCTATCCAAGTCAATACCTTGCCCCCAATCCCATGTTCCTTAACTTTACATGCTAATCTTTTATGCGGGACCTTATCGAAAGCCTTTTGAAAGCCCAAATACACCACAACCACTGGTTCTCCCTTATCTATTTTACCAGTTACATCCTCAAAAAATTCCAGTAGATTAGTCAAGCACGATTTACCTTTTGTAAATCCATGTTGACTTTGTCCGATCCTGTCATTGTTTTCCAAGTGCTCTGCTATTACATCTTTTATAATGGACTCTTGCATTTTCCCCACTACCGATGTCAGGCTTACCGGTCTGTAATTCCCCGTTTTCTCTCTACCACCTTTTTTGAATAGTGGGTTAACATTAGCTACCCTCCAATCCATGGGTACTGTTCCAGAGTCTATCGAATGTTGGAAGATGATCAGTAATGCATCTACTATTTCTAGGGCCACTTCCTTAATTACCCTAGGATGTAGATTATCAGGCCCTGGGGATTTATCGGCCTTCAAACCCATCAATTTCCCCAACACCACTTCCCTACAAATACTGATTTCTTTCAGTTCCTCCCTTTCATCAGACCCTAACAGTCTGTCATGAATGTCATGAATTGGTACAGAAAATAATCAAAAAGCCGAATGGAATGCTGGCCTTTATATCGAGGAGGACTAGAGTTCAAGGGGGCAGAAGTATTGCTACAGCTATACAAAACCCTGGTTCGACCACACCTGGAGTACTGTGAGCAGTCTGGCACCACACCTTAGGAAGGATATATTCGCCTTCGAGGGAGTGCAGTGTAGGTTTACCAGAAGATACCCAGAATTCTGGGGGGAGAAATTCAGTTTGGGGCGCAATTATCGGCCGGGCACAAAGTTTAGTGCCTGGTGCTAATTATCGCCTCCGACTGCAAACTTGGCTTCTGTTGACCCTGGAGGTGATTGGAGCACTAAATCAGGTGCTACACACCTCTCTTAAGAAGCTAACTCCGAGGAACGAGGCATTACCTCAGAGCTCTGGCGAAGCTCAGGTGATGTCAGTGTAAGGGGTTTCCTCTTTGAGGTCGCAGAGGTTTCTCTCGCCAGAGGCCTCTCTCTCTCTTTTGCACTGTAAAACCTTGAGTGGTTCGACGCACTCACCCCTTAGATTCTAGACACTGGTCTTAGGTGCAGGAACTAGAATGTAGAGAAGACTCTTATAGACCAAGTTTAATGAATCAAAATGGAATTTTATTCCATATGGAATAACAAATCAAATGCAAGCCGATAAGAGGGTGCATGGGAGGGAAAAACAAATCAAAACAATACAGTACTAGCTAAAATAGATACAGATATATACTTTACAAAAGTCATCATGAAATGGGGAAACACAGGGAACATCGAGGGACAACAACTCATGCTGATTATACCCAAAATGACCACCCCCTTAAACCTAACTAGATCCGATTATGAAGGGCCAGAAACATGCTCACCAATCCAGTTGGAAAAGTATATAGTTTTGAAACAGGTCTGCGTTTTGATCCCCTCAGGCGTCCTGTTTCCTCGTGGTCAATGGAGCCACAGCGGGCTGCGCCACACCTCACTCTCTTTCTCGAGGTGAAGGTCACGGACAGGCTGGACACTGACGGGCCTGGATGTCGGCGGAGATCATCTGCTTGACCACGGTTGGAAGCCCCTAGCCGGCTTTCATATAGGTTTCTTCAGTAGTTTTACCACCCTCCCGTTTCGTCAATGGCCCGGGGTTGGTCGATGATCTCCCGATGTTTCACCCCAGGGCGGGACGCCGGCTCGGACCGTCTTCTTCTCCGAACTCCAGCTGCTATCGAAGGTAACGGCTATTACCGACGATCCCACGAAGATGATGAAGGAAGGAACCTCTCTCTTCCCAATATCTAAGATGAAGCTTCCTTCTCTCTCTTCTACCCCCGGTGTCTCCCAATTATACTTCTCAGCAGAAGCCCTTATCTCGCGCCAAATCAGGTTGGTCTTTTGTTTTAATTTAGGCGGGCTGGTTGCACAACGGGGTAGTTATTATATTTAAACTGCTTTCGGGATGGCCGGTGATGGCAATCTCTGGTCTGGAATGACCTGGTAATGTTTTAATGTCTTCTTGATGTCTGTAACGGGTCCTTGATGCGTTCTTTATGAATATGGAACTGTTCCCCTTTGTCTGGGTAAACATTTAGATGGCCTTTATCTACAGGCCGATCTGACTGGATCTGCATCCAATCTTTATGTATGTGTAGGTGTCTGGTTTCGTTCTCTCAGAAACGGCTTCCAGAACCTACTGTGGTTTGAATCCACAAAGCTGTCTGAGGACTGCAGGAACCAGTTTAAAATGTCCCAATAAGTTGGTCACGGGGTCTGGCGGCCATTTTGAATGCCCCTTTTTCCTGGGCTTCTTTTAAAACAGTCTTTAAAATCATGGCCTCTTCTGCCATTCGACCCTTATTAATACAATATTAATTTTGCGAATCCTACATACCCCCCCTGATGATACTATAACTTGCTTGAAGTATCATAATTCTGGGTGAGCAAAATTTTCTGACTTTCCATAATTAAACCATCCCCTATAATTACCTATCTATGACCCCACGATACATGTATTTCCAATTTCAGAAAACCTACAGTGTACATTAAGTATCTATAGATGGTAATACATTGGATTTAAAATCTGACACATTCACTTCCAGGCATGGAGGGGGGCCTAATACCCCTACACCACCTGGTTCATACACATTATCTTTTACTAATACCAACTCGCTTAATAAACTTCAATAATAAAGAGCTAAATACACAAAATCTCACACGAATATTATCAAATAGAGGAGGGAGGGAAACTTTAACTTTATACATAGCAGCATAAATTTAAATGGGTGTCTCTTCTTCTACCCGCACATAATGCTCCCTCCATTCTCCCCTGTTCTCATACTTCTGTGAATGTCTGACCTTTTTACAGTGTATAAACAGTAAATAAATCACAATAAAAACCTGACACACTACAAGGATGTAGGAGGCTATCCTAATCCAAGAAGGGACTTCTACATTAGTGAACAGGTCCCACCACGGTGGGGTTACTATATCCAATATGTTTGCCCCTATCTCTAAAGTCTTCTGCGCTAGTGTGTAAAAATGTTTCTGTGAAACGACAACGGCTTTTAATATCTTGGCGAGGTGTTCAGGGAGAGGGGGAATGATATATCCAAAATGTGCAACGAATCGTTGCAGATCAGTGAAATTCTCTTTAACAGTGATGTGAACAGTGGAAGGTTCAGGAATGGAGACAATTCGCTCTTGGGCCACTTGAACTTCTGCCTTGGGCTTGAAGCAGAAACTGCTGTCACTCACCGGACACCAGCCGTGCTGTCCATGTTGGTAGTGGGCCGCTGCAGTGGTGACACAGTATGTCCCACCTCCTATATATGCTACCTGCGGGGGCACATGGCCTTGTGCCATTGCCTCCATGGTGCAATTTATAGGCTTCGCGCCAGCAGTTCTGAACCCGCACTGTGGTTTCGAATAGGCATTCAAGTGCTGGGGAGACAGGATGATGAGTGCTCCCCGGCTCCGGCACCCCAAGAGGTCAGTACCCGTCATTGCATGCTCCCATCTAATGACGTAAGGTGGGACCACTGTGTAGCGAATGTGTGCACCCCCCTGAATGACTCCAATGTTCTCCACCCTGTATACCGGGGCAGGTTGAGCTGTCTTACCCATAACCAGCATTCTTACCACTATACCCATAATGGTGTGATTAGACCGTCCACAATCCACTGGGACTGGGTAGGCTCCTGAAGCTAGTCTGAGCTGGCACGGACTTAATGCATTCTCAAAAGGGTGGAGGGCTGCGAGGTGCTTGTTGCTGATCCAGGAGGGGACTAAACCTTGTTTTAGATCCTCCAGATTACTGCGGCCCTCGCCCAGTAACCACGCCCCATACAGCACGCAAGCTTCGTTCTGCGCAGCCTGATCGGACGCATTCCGATCCTCCCTGATGAGAGCATTTACCGTTCTGGCGTGTTTCTCCAGCTCAGCAATAATTTCTTTTAAGTGTAGTGTCATGGCCTGGTCCTCATGTAACTCAGAACCCACTACCTTATTCTCGTCAGTCAGTATCTTTCGTAACTGTGTTTTCAAACCATTAATCTGGGCCTGCAGCTCCACGTCATCCAGCGTGTTGATGACGGAAGCCCCTGTGTTAAAAGCTGTGAAAATATCATTTACTGCACCCCTTCCTTGTCTCCCTATCCTGTCCAAGACCTCATGTGGTGTGGTGTACAATCCGGCTCTGTCTACATTAGTAAAGTCGAATTCATAAAACTGTCTGAACAGGTTTGTTAACAGGACCTGGTACAATTGCTCCGTTTCCTTGGGGCACCACTCTGGCAATCGCACCTCGGTGAGGTTTAAAATCACCGAGGCCACCGCGTAGTGCACCCCTTGGTACATCACCTGACCTGTGGGTACTAATACCAATCCGTTCCCGGGTCCCTTGTTAGTGGTGGGGCAACCTTCCTTGCGGGCTTTGGCTACCGGAATCGTGGGCAGGGGCTTGCGGGGGCGGGTGATGAGCTCAGTGGCGTTTACTGGGATCTGAGAGTATGGGACTCCGCACACCTGTGTGCTGACGTCCCACCTCATTCCTTTCCCAGCATCCTACCACTGCCTTTGGAAAAAGATGGAGACGCCTGTGGGGCAGGCACGTTCTGAACCCCACATACAGATGTAGATTCCCTCATCTGGTTCCCACCATTTGTCCCAACAGGCACTCAACCCCCCTTGAGTCCCCGTAATAGTCCGATGGGTATTGTTACCCAGTCTCTCCCACTCGACCGTGGAGTTCTTCATGGTCTTACTCAGCTTCCGAAGCCACCACCAGTGGTGCAAAGGAACATGTCCATGACAAACCAGGCAAATCTTCTTCCCGACGGTGACGCTGACTCTGGGTGCGATGACCCTCACTCGGGGGCACATCAAGGAAGTCTCCCAGTACGCAAACCCGCACTGGCTGGAGTATTCCGTAGAGTTCGACCCCAGCCATCCTGGCCACCTCCCTTCCTGGTAGTAGTTGGCTGTCTCCTCGACCTCCCGGGTGCCCGTCCCATCAGTCGCGATGGGTGCTGTGTCTCCCGAGCACCCGCAGATCGTGGAGTCCTTGGTGCGGCCCCGATAGGCCCAGCTCCACCCGATCACCGCGAATGCGACAAGAATCCCTCTCATTTTTCTGGTTCCTGTAACAAAATTAAATGATATAGCCAGGCTCCCGAGAGATTCTGGCTTAGGTGAAGGCATGATCGGGCCTTTTGACCTCGATTCAAAACAACACACATACTGGGCAGATTCCAAAACTACTTATAACACTAATCACTTTAATATACACACACCTTAAACTTGATTAAATTTAACTAACTTATGTACAGCGCCGCCCGTCCCCGGGCGGCTTGCCTAATCCCTGGTTGGACTGCAGCTTGCCGTTCCTTGTGGCAGGGCTGCACTGACTTGTGGTTTGGGTTCCCCGCAGCCTTTTGCTGTCAATCGGGGACTGCATTTTGCCAGGGATTACCCAAGTCTGCGTTTACTGAGAACGGGGGAATCGGGCCAAGGTTTTACCGGCTGAGGCATTCGAGCCGACCTGCGAAGAGGGATTTTGGGCGCGGCTCCCTTAGCGAGCGGACTTTCGGTTGGGACTTTAGCCCTCACAGCCCGTGGCACTTCCACGGCTGCTGGCTTCGGCTCCCTTCCTTCAGGCTCCGCCCCTTTGGGATTTGGGCAGGCTTCCTGAGCAAGTGGACCTTCGGGTGGGACTTCAGCGTTCACAGCTCGTGGCTCTTCCACGACTGTGGGCTTCGGCTCCCTCCCTCAGGCTCCGCCCCTTCGGGATTTGGGTTTGTGGCAGACGGCTTCTCCCTACCTGTCCCTACAGGTGGAGAATCTCCGCCCCCAATTTCTACCTCCCCCACGCTTGAGTCGAGGGCGGGACCTCCGTCCTCCGACTCCACCTCCTCCAGAATCGTGTCGAGGGCGGGGCCTTGCTGTTCGGGCTCCCCCCGATGGCGTTCGGATCAGGAGGAGGGCCTTGGTCTTCGGGCTCCTCCTCGTCCAAGTCCCAGGCCAGTGGGGAAACCTCCCAGGTGGGCGGGACAGTTTCTCCCTCCAGGCAGGCTGAGGTTCCAGCCTGTGTGGTCTGTGACTTATTGCACGCCTCAGGCTGAGGAATTTTACCCTCAGACCTGGCCTCAGTTGTTGGCACTTTTGCACCCGGCTTAAACAGTTTGCACCGCTTGAAGTGAAACCACTTATTGCATCGGGGTACCTTCACTACGCGACTGGCGGGGACCGGTTGATCTTGCACCGACTCCTGTCTATCCTGGTCTGTGTCTCTCTCGCCAGCGCAGAGGGTCAGACCCAAGAATTTTACTTTCCGCCGGCCAACCCGTGCTTTTGTTGGGTTGGCCTTGGCGTCCTCTATCCCTTTCACGCTCGCACCTGCTCCCCAGAGACAGTGATTTCTCAGGTCCACGAGGATCCCGTGGGCTACCAAGAAATCAGACCCAAGGACTCCCGTTCCACCCCCCACCTCCCACTTCATTAGTGTACACTTCCACGTGGTGCGGAGTGGTCCTAAATGAATGGAGAGGGGAATGGAATGTGCACCAGCCTGTTCTTCACCCGTGAAGCCCGACAGAAGGTATGGGACCCCGGTGGACAGAGGCGAGGCAGTGGGGTTATCTGCATGGATCACGGTGCATGATGCCCCCGTATCCAACAAATAGGTCCCTGTTACCTCCTCCACCTCCATCTCCATGAGGGGTCGCCTCCATACATCATATCGCAGCGCACACAGGTAGACGGGCTGCACCGGCTCTAGTCATTTGGGCACCGGAGTCGTGGTTTCGGGAACGACAAGACCAGTGGTGACGGCTATCTTCCCCTGCGCAATCATAAGAGACCGCATTGTCTCTAAAATTGATTCTTTCACAGCAGGATCCATAGCCGCACCAGCTCCCTTTGCTGGGACAGGAGCTGTGGCTTGTGTTTGGGCTGGTGCTGGGGCGGCGGTCTGGGCTTGGGTTTGGGCTGTGGGGGCTTTTCCCTTTATTATCCTTCCACGGATTTTTACAGTCCTTGCGCCAATGTCCATCCTTCCCACACCCGTAGCAATTGAGCTTGGCTTGGGCAGGGCAATTCCCCTCCTGACGCCACTCCTTCTTACTTGGGGCTGCGGGTTTTGCCTCATTCATTTTTCCCTTAGAGGGAGGTGTCTCCTGACATCTACAATTCTTGTATGCCACGGTGAGCTGGCAGAGCACCATTTCATCCGTGACACCGGGACCTTGGGGGTCAAACCAGGGCCTGGCTAAGGCCTGTATCTGTGGCAAGCTGTTAGCGACCAAGCAACGGAGCCAATGAACCCGCTGTTTGGCGCTCATTCCAACCCATTCAGGCATGCCCGGACAACTGCGTCGATACACTGGCCATAGCCTTTCTGCGAAAACCCGCGGGGGTTCTCCAGTTAGCTGCACAGTCCCTTCCACCCATTGGAACGGATTACCGTCGTCCACTCCCATAACTTCCAAGACCTCATCCCTGAGATCCGTATATCCTTTCCGTCCCTTCTTACTCCCGTCTGAGAGGCACTGAAGGATTGTGCTATCCAGGGAGAAGAGCAGCACCTTTGCCTGTTCAAGATCATCACAATCATTGATGGCGGCTGTCTCCTCTATCTCCCTGAAATGAACTGACGGATCTCCCTTTACTGTGAGTCTTGGGTGGTGGCTCACCATGGATCTTAGTTGTGGGGCAGCGTAGGGCACCACGAGCTGGTTCATGTGGGGTCCGGGATCACCATTGTCCTCGTTGGGACCGAACCTCTGGTGCTGAGCAGGACACATTGGTGCCGGCTCCGGCTTTGCTACCAGGGGTTCACAGAAATCACAGAAATCACAGAAACCCCACAGTGCAGATAGAGGCCATTTCGGCCCATCGAGCCTGCACCGACACATATCCCACCCTATCCCTGTAACCCCACGTATTTAATCCCCCTAACACTAAGGGTCAATTTATCATAGCCAATCAACCTAAACCGCACATCTTTGGACTGTGGGAGGAAACCGGAGCACCCGGAGGAAACCCACGCAAACACGGGGAGAATGTGCAAACTCCACACAGACAGTCACCCGAGGCCGGATTCGAACCCAGATCCACTGGCGCTGTGAGGCAACAGTGCAAACCACTATGCCACCATGCCACCCGCAGCCCCAAGTAAGAAGGAGTGGCGTCAGGAGGGTTGTTCCTCCTCCTGTACCCTCTCGGCTACCCTTTCTTCCACCACCCCTTTTTCGGGCCAAGCCTCGCTATAGCTTGGCGGGGCTGAGGTTTCAGTGGCTGGTGCTGCAACTACTTCGCAAGGAATCGGGTGTTTGGATTCCTGCAAAAAGTCAATCTGACTTGCTTTTGGGCTTACGAGGCATACCATGCCTTTTGCCTTAACCAGGGCCGTTCTCCGGTCCTCTATGGTCTTTTGGCAGGGGCCATGGTCTGCGCTCTCAAACCCATGTTCAAGGGATAGCTTGTAAGCTGCCTTGACTTCCACTACTCTCTCCTCCTGCGCTCTTAGCTGTTGTGCGAGGCGGGCGTTTTTCTCCCGTATTCTCGCCTCATGGATCTTTGCCTCAGTAACCTGGCATTCCAGGTACTCTATTCTAGCCTGATGTTGGCTGGCTACAACTTGGTGTTCCTGATTCAGCGCGTGAAGCGCTGTGATGAGTTTTTCCCCACCCATGGCCTTTTCCTCTATCTCTGCTGCCTGGGCAGTGATCTTGGCTGCCTGTGCTGCAACGACCCGGTCCAAAATCTGGACCTGTTTCTTGTAGCACATCAGCCACACTGCCTTTTCCACTGACTTCTTATGCTCTTTGCTCTCTGTCCACCTGATGGCTGCGTCTACCGGACGCCCATCCAGTAAGAGATCGGAAATCCACTGCTTAGTGAGATTTACCTTACCAAAGACATAATCTGCTATCCTCTCATCCATTGCATTTCGACCATTCAAACTTGTGTCTAATACATTGCAATCCTGCTGCCAGTGTCCTGCCGCGGTCGCCATTTTCTGTAAGGGGTTTCCTCTTCGAGGTAGCAGAGGTTTCTCTCGCCAAAGGCCTCTCTCTCTCTTTTGCACTGTAAATCCTTGAGTGGTTCGACGCACTCACCCCTTAGATTCTAGACACTGGACTTAGGTGCAGGAACTACAATTTAGAGAAGACTCTTATAGACCAAGTTTAATGAATCAAAATTGAATTTTATTGCATATGGAAAAACAAATCAAATGCAAGTCGGTAAGAGGGTGCATGGGAGGGAAAAACAATTCAAAACAATACAGTACTAGCTAAAATAGATACAGACATATTATACTTTACAAAAGTCATCATGAAATGGGGAAACACAGGGAACTTCGAGGGACAACAACTCATGTTGATTATACCCAAAATGACCACCCCCTTAAACCTAACTAGATCCGATTATGAAGGGCCAGAAACATGCTCACCAATCCAGTTGGAAAAGTATAGAGTTTTGAAACAGGTCTGCATTTTGATCCCCTCAGGCGTCCTGTTTCCTCGTGGTCAGTGGAGCCACAGTGGGCTGCGCCACACCTCACTCTCTTTCTCGAGGTGAAGGTCACGGACAGGCTGGACACTGACGGGCCTGGATGTCAGCGGAGATCATCTGCTTGACCACGGTTGGAAGCCCCTAGCCGGCTTTCATATAGGTTTCTTCAGTAGTTTTACTACCCTCCCGTTTAGTCAACGGCCCGGGGTTGGTCGATGATTTCCCAATGTTTTACCCCGGGGCGGGACGTCGGCTTGGACCATCTTCTTCTCTGAACTCAGCTGCTATCGAAGGTAACGGCTATTACCGACGATCCCACGAAGATGATGAAGAAAGGAACCTCCCTCTTCCCAATATCTAAGATGAAGCTTCCTTCTCTCTCTTCTACCCCCGGTGTCTCCCAATTATACTTCTCAGCAGAAGCCCTTATCTCGTGCCAAATCAGGTTGGTCTTTTGTTTTAATTTTGGTGGGCTGGTTGCACAAAGGGGTAGTTATTATATTTAAACTGCTTTCGGGATGGCCGGTGATGGCCTTCTCTGGTCTGGAATGACCTGGTAATGTTTTACTGTCTTCTTGATGTCTTTAATGGGTCCGTGATGCATTCTTTATGAATATGGAACTGTTACCCTTTGTCTGGGTAAACATTTAGATGGCCTTTATCTACAGGCTGATCTGACTGGATCTGCATCCAATCTTTATGTATGTGTGGGTGTCTGGTTTCGTTCTCTCAGAAATGGCTTCCAGAACCTACTGTGGATTGAATCCACAAAGCTGTCTGAGGACTGCAGGAACCATTTTAAAATGTCCCAATAAGTTGGTCACGGGGTCTGGTGGCCATTTTGAATTCCCCTTTTTCCTGGGCTTCTTTTAAAACAGTCTTTAAAATCATGGCCTCTTCTGCCATTCGACCCTTATTAATACAATATTAATTTTGCGAATCCTACATCAGTTAGCAATGGAACACAGAGAGACTGGCGTCGGTCAGTTCTTAAAGGGGAGGGTCAATCTTGCTCTCCAGCCACACCCTTCTCATTGCAGCCTTGAATCTCGGCCTGGAGAGAGCTGTACATCAATTCTGCTGGAAAGAACAAAGGAGAGGCCCAGCGAAAGAGTTCAGCACTTCAGCAACTGGGCCTTGGTGGCTCTGGTTGTTGCTGTGGAGTGGCGAAGGGCAGTTCTCTGCCCATAGAGTGGCAGGAGGCCATTGCCATGCGAATACAGAAGAGTCTGGAGGGAGGTGGCTCAGCACGTCTCCTCCAGGAGCTTGGTGCCCAGGACCCACACCCAATGTTGGAAGAAGTTCAACGACCTCACTCAGGTGGTCAGGGTGAGTGGCTGTTTTTCATTACCTCTACATCCCTCCATTTCAACTTCAATCTGTGCCCAGAGGGTTTAAAAAACCCAAATGCCCAACACTCATCCAAAACCTATGGCTATCTCATAAAACACACACGCACATTTCACATCTTGCATAAATTAAGGGGTATTCAGCTATGGGAGGCACATCAGGCAAGCACATGGCTGCATACATTAAGGACTAATCAACTATGGGAGGCACATCAGGCAAGCACATGGCTGCACATTCACTCAGACGCCGTCCTTTATCTTGCAGGCCAAGCTATCTCATAACAGGCGGGAGCAGCAGCGCATGGGAGGAGGACCGGCTGACCTACACACTCTCACCGATTTGGAGGCGAGAGTGCACAGGATTGTTGCCAGCCAGGTGATAGATGCCGTGGCCGCTGGAGAGGTCGACCCCCTTGGGGATAGCATAGGTATGTTCATCAGCTTTCTCTCCTCTCTCATTCCACTTGCCCCTTGCAACACCAGCCTTTTACACTTTCAATCCAACTAACTAAATGTCTCCAGTCCTTGCTCCCTTACTGCCCCCACTGTCCTCACGCTAAAGCCACACTTGTACCTCGCTGCTTTCCGATAGTGAACCACCAGCTGAGCAACCTGTCCCTCAACCAAGCAGTGGGAGCGACGGCCCAGGCGAGGAGAAAGAGGAAGCCGGAGCCTCAGCACCTGCATCTCCCGAGAAAGCCCATGGACACACTGGGATCACGCCTTCCCTGGAGGGGAGCAGGGGGGATGGGTCTGATGAGGATGAAGCTTAGGGACCCAGCGGGCTGCAGCAAAGCCATGGGGGTAGGGAAGCTCGGGGGCCTTCTCCCCGGAGGGAGAGTAGGCAAGCGAGTCCTGCTGCACTGGATGTAGAGGAGGAGCTCGTCATCATGGAAATGAATAGCCAGGCCTTGAGCATGCACACTCAGTTCATGGGTGCAATGGGAAAGGTGCCCGAAAGCATTGATGGACTGGCAAGGAGTGTGGAGCACTCCGCTGCAGCACAGGCCGACACAACGCAACGGCTTAGTGCTGCAATTCAGTCGTTGGCTCATGCCATCCAGCCTCAGACTGCTCTCATACAGTCTCAGATTGATGTCACGCAAGGACTGACTGCTGCCATCATTGCTGGGTCAGCCACATTGTGTGTCGGTCGAGCAGGAAGGTGCTGTCCCCTCTCAGGATGACAGCATTCCTGCTGCCACCACTGTCACCTTCCCATTGCACTTGCCACCACCTGTTGCCCAGACTGCTGCCGCCCATGCAGAGTTGGTGCAGTCTGCAGCCGGGCCCTCCAGGCCCAGAGCTGGTTGAGGCCGTCCTTCAAGGGCATCTCTAGTCTCAGGATCTGACATTCAGCAGCCTTCCACCAGCCACTGGGGCCCCATTACGGAGGAACAGTAGGGTGGGAAGGGGGGAACTGCACAGGGGATGGAGATCACCCTTGAGGGCAAACAGTAGGAGGTCTAAATAAATGGTGGGAATGTTTGTAGTAAAGGTCAAGGTTCGTGTGATTACATTTATTTACTGTTTTGCCGTTTATCCCAATCTTGTGAGAACCAGTTCTGCAAATTCATGATTTGTTGTGTTTGTTTCTAATTGTTTGTCCTGAATAAATGACACACACAGAGTTTGTTAAATATAAAAGTTGTTGTATTCAAAATTTACATTTTTGGCCTTTGGAATCATTCCAGCTTTGGCCGGCAATAGGGGTTGCGGGTTACTTTCAATGATGTTGTTCTCCATGCCAGAAGCCACCTTCTGAGTAGGGGCCTAGAAGCGGCTTGTTATCAGCCGTTGACGGATGGCCCTTGCAGTGGCAACATTGTGGGCCTCCCTCCCACCTTGGTGCTGCTGATCCTCCTCATCCTCCTCCTCCTCTTCCTCCTCATCCTCTTTCTCCTCTTCCTCCTCCTCCTCTTCCTCCTCTTTCTCCTCCTCTTCCTCCTCCTCCTCAGGTGGTGCACCAATCCCTGGTGGCATTGGCTGGGTCCTGAGGATTGCCAGGTTGTGAAGCATGTAGCACACAACTATGAAGAGGGAGACTCGCTCAGGAGAGTACTGCAGGGCTCCTCCTGAGTGGTCCAGACAGCGTAACCGTTGCTTCAGCATGACGATCGTCTGCTCAATGATGTTCCTGGTGGTGATATGGCTCTCATTATACCGCAGCTCGGCAGAGGTGTTGGGGTTATGGATCGGCGTCATCAGCCAGGTGCAGAGTGGAAAACCCTTGTCCCCGAGGAGCCATCCACTTGGTTGATGCGGTGCCTGGAAAAGGTCTGGCATACCAGTCTGGCGCAGGATGAACGCATCGTGGCTGCTGTTATGTTCATTAATAAATAGACATTCTTATTATGAACACAGCTAGCTTCTAAGCTAGTCACTTTATTTAGTAATATGATGACTTCAGTACATGAGGACTTCTACAGCATCATTCTAGAGGTTTCCATCTTGACTACTGCCTTGTGGGTAGCCTAGTGCATCGTGGGTAGTGTAGTCTTAAACACATACAGCTGGGTAGTGTAGTCTTATATACATACAGCTATATACAGCTCTACGGCTCCACCTAGTGTCCACTATAGAATGACATGTTATTGATCATTACATCCCCCTTTCTTTGAGGTTAAACAAAATCAATATCAATCAACTTTCAAGAAGAACAATAAAGATGATATCAGTAACACTTTTGTTAGTGCTCTATAAACATAAACATTTTCACAACAGTCAACACATTTGCAAAGCTTTACATTATACTCAAAGATTAAGCCTATCAGGCTTTTTTACTTCACATGTGGATCTTCTCAACACGGGTAAGTCTGATGTGTCTTCATGAGATTGTTCTGGTGGTGATTGACAAGATGCAGTTGCGGCATTGTCATCGATCTGCTCTTGTATAGTCTCTTGTGTTTTTAGTGTGGAGCCTCAGATGATAATGTCATCAACATAGACCCGGACTCCTTCCAGACCTTCAATTTCACTCTATGAAAGATTTCAGATGCAGATATTATCCCGAAAGGCATTCTGAGGAAACAATACCTGCCAAATGGTGTGTTGAAGGTACAGTATTTGGTGCTCTCTTCATCCAGTTTTAGTTGCCAAAATCCTTGTGAGGCATCGAGCTTTGTAAAGTATCTAGCACCTGACATTTCACTGGTGATTTCTTCTCACTTGGGAATCTGGTAGTGTTCACGTTTTATGTTTGCATTTAAGTCCTTTGGATCCATGCATATTTTTAGATCATTGTTCTTTTTCTTTACACATACCTTGGAGTTAACCCAGTCTGTTGGCTCTTCGACTTACCTGATGACTCCTAGCATGGTCATTCTGTCCAGTTCTTTCTTGAGCCGGTCACGCAGGGGTGCTGGAACTCTTCGTGGAGCATGTACCACTGGCTGAGCATCCTCCTTTAACTGGATCTTGTAAGTGAATGGTAGAACTCCAAATCCTTTGAACACATCCTGGAAATTATTTACTACAGAATCCACTGAGTCATCTGGTCTGTTTATGGCACAGTTTATATGGTAGACTCTCTTGACCAGTTCTAAGTCTTCACAAGCTTTGTCACCTAGCAGTGAATCAAGTCCTTCAGCCACAACAGAAAACATGAGATGATGCACTTTGTCTTTGACTGTCACTTTAAGTCTGCATACACCTAAGCTATCTATTTTCTGTCCATTATAGCTCTTCAGTAGTACTGACTTTTTCTGTATTTTGGGCTTTTCTTTCATGTTTTTAATGTCACTCATACTGATTAAGTTTGCTTTTGCCCCAGTGTCTAGTTTCAATGTAACTAATGCTCCATTCACCTGCAGTGGGATCATCCATTTGTCCTCTTTTACTGCATTGACGTTATGTTCAGCATTGTTTATTCCTGAGGGCTGCACATTTTCTGTATCCTTTTCTATATTGTCACATGACAACATTCCTACAAAAAATGTCTCACTTAAATCAGTGTCCTCAATCACATTAACTCGGACTTGTTGCCCTTTCTTTGTTTTTACTTTTGAAAAGCATTGCTTGGCAAAGTGATTCTTTCCATGACATTTTGTGCACATTTTTCCAAAACGCTGGGCATTGTCTTAACTGGTGTTTGTAACCACAGCGTTTAAAATTAAAATTTCCTTCCTTCCTCAGAATTCATTAGACTCGGGAACAGTGCCGATGGACTGGAGGGTAGCTAACGTTACCCCACTATTCAAAAAGGGGGGTAGGGAAAAAGCAGGTAATTACAGACCTGTAAGCCTTACATCAGTTGTGGGCAAAATGCTGGAGTCCATCATTAAGGATGAAATAGCGGAGCACTTAGCAAATGGGGACAGGATAGGACAGAGTCAACATGGATTTACAAAGGGTAAATCGTGCTTGACTAATCTATTGGAATTTTTTGAGGGAGTAACTGGTAGAATAGATGGGGGAGAGCCAGTAGATGTGGTGTACCTGGACTTCCAAAAGGCCTTCGATAAGGTCCCACATAAAAGATTAGCATGGAAAATTGAGGCTCATGGGATAAAGGGGAAAGTTTTGGCGTGGATAGGGAACTGGCTGTCAGATAGAAAACAGAGAGTTGGAATAAACGGCTCATTTTCTGAATGGCAGGCAGTAACAAGTGGGGTACCACAGGGATCTGTCCTGGGCCCCCAGCTGTTCACAATTTACATTAATGACCTGGATCAGGGAGTCGGATGCAGCATTTCCAAATTTGCAGACGACACTAAACTAGGAGGGGGGGTGGGCTCAGAGGAAGAGACCAGGAAGCTCCAGAGCGATTTGGACAGACTGGGCGATTGGGCGGATAAATGGCAGATGCACTATAATGTGGACAAGTGCGAAGTTATCCACCTTGGGTGCAGGAACGGGAGGGCAAATTATTATTTAAATGGCAATAGATTGGGAGAGGGGGAAGTACAGAGAGACCTGGGTGTTCTTGTACACCAGTCACTGAAGGCGAGCATGCAGGTGCAACAGGCGGTCAAGAAGGCAAACGGTATGCTGGCCTTCATAGCAAAAGGGTTAGAATACAGGAACAGGGATACCTTGCTGCAGCTGTACAGGGCACTGGTGAGACCACACCTCGAGTACTGTGTACAGTTTTGGTCGCCTCATCTGAGGAAGGATGTTCTTGCCATGGAGGGGGTGCAGCGGCGATTCACCAGGCTGATACCAGGAATGGCGGGAATGACCTATGAGGAGAGACTATGTAGTTTAGGGATGTACACACTGGAGTTTAGAAGATTGAGAGGGGACCTCATAGAAGTGTATAAAATTCTGACAGGTCTAGACAGACTGGATGCAGAAGGAATGTTTCCCTTGGCGGGTGAGAACAGAACTAGAGGACATAATTTAAGGATAAGGGCTAAACCATTTAGGACAGAGATGAGGGGGAATTTCTTCACTCAGAGAGTGGTGAACCTGTGGAACTCATTGCCACAGAGGGCAGTGTACGCCAGCTCATTAAATATATTTAAGAGGGAATTAGATATATTTCTACGGGCAAAAGGGGTTAAGGGTTACGGAGAGAAGGCGGGGACGGGATACTGAATTAAAGGATCAGCCATGATCTCATCGAATGGCGGAGCAGGCACGAAGGGCCGAATGGCCTACTCCTGCTCCTATCTTCTATGTATCTATGTATCTATGATTGCTTTTCATTTCTGTTCTGCCCATGTTTCTTCCCTTTGTAGGACACAGCACCGACAGCAGCACTTACTACAATTGCATCATTATTGATTTCACTGAAAGTCTTTGCATGCTTTCGAGCTAGCTCACTGTCTTGGCATATTTTCACAGCATTTTCCAATGTCAGTTCGGTTTCTCTCAACAGATGTTCCCTGACCTTTTTATCCTCAATACCAAACACAATTTGGTCACGAATCATGGATGCTTTCAGCTCAGAGAAATTACATGTCTGTGCTTTCAGTTTCAGATCAGTCACAAAGCTATCAAAAGTTTCATTTTGCCGCTGTGTCCTTGAACAGAACACATACCTCTCATAGGTTTCGTTCGTTTTGGGAGAACAATGTGTATCAAACTTCTTTAGCACATCGTCTAATTTTTCTCTGTTCTCCTCTGGATTAAATACAAATGTATTAAATACCTCTATCACCTGTGGGCCTGCAACTGTAAGCAGCAATGCTACTTTCCTTGCGTCTGGCTTTGTACCGAATCCGATGGCAGCAATGTAGAGTTTGAATTGTTGTTTGAAAGCCCGCCAATTGTAGTCGACATTTCCCATGAGATTCAAACCTCCTGGTGGCTTCAAAGACTCCATGTCGCATTTCACAATGTTTAGCAGATTTTCACAACTCCTGGTACCATGTTATGTTCATTAATAAATAGATATTCTTATTATGAACACAGCTAGCTTCTAAGCTAGTCACATTATTTAGTATATGAGGACTTCAGTACATGAGGACTTCTACAGCATCATTCTAGAGGTTTCCATCTTGACTACTGCCTTGTGGGTAGCCGAGTGCATCGTGGGTAGTGTAGTCTTAAACACATACAGCTGGGTAGTGTAGTCTTATATACATACAGCTATATACAGCTCTACGGCTCCACCTAGTGTCCACTATAGAATGACATGTTATTGATCATTACAGCTGCTGCCAGGATAGCGGGCATTGACAGCAAGTATCAGCTGTCTGTGGTCACAGACCAACTGCACATTTAAGGAGTGGTAGCCCTTGCGGTTTCGGAAAACCTCTGCATTTTCATGCGGTGCCCGCAATGCCACATATGTGCAGTCAATGGCGCCCTGCACCATGGGGAAGCCCGCTATCCTAGCAAAGCCACATGTGCATTCATGCTGTTTGACCCGGGTCATGGGGAAAGAGATGTACTGGCGTCTCCTTTTATATAGGGCATTTGTCACCTTCCGAATACAGCAATGGACAGTGAACTGGGAGGTATTGACGATGTCCCCAGTAGCTGGTTGAAAGGAGCCGCTGGCATAAAAGTTGAGAGCCACTGTTATCTTCACTGCCACCGGCAGAGACGTCCTGCTCCTCAGTTGAGGCTGCAGATCTGGCTGCAGCAAGTGGCAGAGCTCAGTGACCACCTCCTTGCTGAAGTGCAGCCTGCGCAAACACTGCTCCTCAGACAAATGAATGTAGGAGAATTGTTGCTGAAATACCCTGGGAGGGTAAGGTCTCCTGTACAGAGGCCTGTTGGCCCTCCTCCATCTGGCCATGATTGTCACTCTCTCTCTGCGTCTCTGATACCTCCGATTCTGCAGGTGCAGGACGACGCCCCGAATCAGTGCAGCCCCCAAAGTTTCTAAATCAAGGAAGGTCAAATCAAAATGAACCTGCAAAGTGCTGCTCAGTACCCAAAACTCCTTCACACAGCGTTGAATCTGTCCAGAAATCTCTCTCTCACTCAGAATGCGTGTTGCAAATATGTCGCCGACAAAAAAAGGCAGGAAGCGGCCGCCTTTAAATAGCGCTCACCCAACCCCTTCCTGACTGCAGAATGTTCCCCTCTACCTGTCATTGCTAGCGGCAGGCAGAAAGGCAGGGGGCGCCACTAAATATCTGGTCCGGGGTGCACGCTCGACTGATGTCACGATCTGCTGGCGCAGGAGATCGTGGCGGTAGTGTTTAGCACCTCCGCAAAATGTCGTCAATTTCACGAGCGGCGCAAACGTCGCCGCATCAGGCACTAGTTGCTTTGTGCCCCATTAGCACCCTCTTAGGGTTAAATTACGAGGAGAGATTACACAAATTAGGGTTGTATTCCTTAGAATTTAGAAGGTTAAGGAGTGATCTGATCGAATTTTTCAAGATATTAAGGGTAACAGATAGGGTAGATAGAGAGAAACTATTTCCGCTGGTTGGGGATTCTAGGACTAGGGGGCATCATCTAAAAATTAGAGCCAGTCCTTTTAGGAGTGAAATTCGGAAACACTTCTACACACAAAGGGTGATGCAGGTTTGAAACTCTCTTCCACAAATGGCAATTGATGTTAGATCAATTGTTAATTTTAAATCGGAGATTGATAGCTTTCTGTTAACCAAAGGTATTAAGGGAAATGGGCCAAAGGCGGGTATATGGAGATTGGTTGCAGATCAGCCATGATCTCACCGAATGGTGAAGCAGGCTCGAGGGGTTGAATGGCCTCCTCCTGTTCCTAGGTTACTCTGTTCCTCAGCAGCGTGTTCACCACTAGGCTGCGAGTTAGAATCATTCAAATCAGCAGCCGGCACCAAAATAACGCGCTGCCCGTGCTTTCTAAACAGCCGCGGTGCCACTGCCCATTTTCGGGCCTTATCGAATTTCTAGGCCATAATCGTTAATGATCGGTAAATAGGAAAATTCTAAATGATATAGGGGTCAATGTAACACCCCCTGGTCTGGCGGAAACCAGGACGGGGACAGGCATTTAAGAAGGAGCAGGGACTTCACCACTCCTTCCCTGCCCCAATCTGGCCCACAGCAATTTCAAATGCCAGTCTGTTGTTGTACGGGCCTTGGCTGCAATGTCGCCTCCTCCTTGGTTGATCAGTTTATCCAAATGTAAAGAGCTAGTGATGGGGGCTTCAGAGATGTAATTGTTGCAATCGCTACTACTCCCTCAAGGATCAGGGGGCGTAGTGACATATGGTTGTACCTGGTATAACAGCCATAGTAAGTTTTTATTAATACCAAATATATATCCACATATTAAAGAGTGATTCTGCAATGGTTGTAATGGCTGTACATGGTTAGGCCGGTAGCAGTGGAGACATGACCTCATTAACCATCCATGAGAAGAGATAAGGAATACAGTAGGTATATAGCAGTCAAGCCGATGGTAGAAGAATAGCCTGGTATGAATTGGCATTGTGTTATGGATGAACTGGGAAGAGATAAGACTTCGAATGTTACAGGGAACTAATGAACTAATAAACAATCTAAGACGTCAAAGACATGCAAAGCGAATGGTGGCAGCTAACCTTACCACGAAACGAGCTTATGTGGCAACAGCAACAACAAGAACAACTTGTATCTATATAGCACCTTTAACGTAGTAAAACATCCCGAGGTGCTTCACAGGAGTGTTAGAAGACAAAATTTGACACCGAGCCACATAAAGAGATATAAGGGCAGAAGAGGTAAGTTTTAAGGAGCGTCTCAAAGGAAGAAAGAGTGGTAGAGAGATGGAGAGGTTTAGGGAGGGAATTCCAGAGCTTAGGGCCTTGGCAGAGGAAGGCACGGCCACCAATGGTGGAGCAATTAAAATTGGGAACGCGCAAGAGGCCAGAATTGGGGGAGTGCAGAGGGTTGTATGGCTGGAGGAAGTTACACAGATAGAGAACAGATGATATTGCTGTGACACAGTGTCCTCGGTGAATCTGAGTTGCCGGACACATTTCTCCTGGATCTACGTTGCTGTTGTCCTTTAAAACCATGCAGGGCAAGGCCTCCTGAGGCTGCCCCTCCTTCAGCCTCTTCTCTCTGCCACTGCAGGTCTCTCCACTCTTGCTTGCTGCACTTCCTCTTCCTGTCAAAAAGGCATTGGATATATACTTGAGAAGGAAAAAGGTGCAGGACTACAGGAAAAGAGCGGGGGAGTGGGACTAATTGGAGAGCTCTATCAAAGAGCCAGCACAAGCATGATGGCCGAATGGCCTCCTCCTGTGCTGTGATCCTCCACCATAATAGCAGACTGCGCTGCACACCCATGTTGCTAGAGGAAGTCTGGGCAGAAGCCCCTGACCAGCAACTATCTTCTGGCTCCAAAAAATAACTTGCCACAAATGTTGTGGTCAGTTATGGCAGCCAATGCAGCCAGAAATAAACTAAAGGCCCACTAGCAGTCTAAAACAATGAACCAGGTCCTGAGCAAACTGAAACTCAGGATCCCCTTAAATAATTCTGGTACAGTGACACTTCCCACTATTCCCACTCAGAAGTTTAGAATGGCCAAGTCCAGCACTGCGGAAATTGAAAATGGCGGTAGCGCAGGACCCTCATTTGCATATATTTACTCGGCATTGGCCGTGAACGACTGAAACGAGCCCGACTCAAAGTGGTGTCAGGCACCTTTCCGGCAGACATCGGGCGCAAGAGATCCACAGGCAGAATTCGGAGCACTAGTGCCCATTTTACCAGCACTGAATTGGTAGCCGTGAGTCGGAAATCCACCTCTACATCGTTAAATAGATGCAGCCGGATTGCCTGTTCAAATATGCAGGACGAACATCGCCAAGCCATGCTTTTGAATTATTCAGTTTTAACTGAACCTACTGGACATCCCAAAAATAAATGTCAATGCCGTATAACTTTAACTTTCTCACTTTCAATTTGTACCTAATCAATGTTCAATTTTGTTAGCTAATACTGAGGACAAAGTATTTTCTCAGTCTAATCCAATTTCTTCTCAATAAAGCAGTAACCCAGCACAATTGAAATCAGATTGTATGGCTTGCAGTCCAGTCGCTGAATGCATTAAGTCGTGTTCTTGTTGGGTTGTCCTTGCCCTGCAGCATGATGTCCTTGTCAAGAGGACGATGTGGCAATTGTTCTCCTCTGTGTACACAATCCATCTCAATCACATTCCATACACAACAGTGAATTCAAAGCCAAAAGCGGTATTTCCATAGTCACGGGCACACACTGATGAAGACTACAGGACTGGTATCAGCATTGCTCTTAGTCAACTGAATGCACAGAGGAAAAACTGTCCAAACCCTAGCAGTTGCTACAGGTCAATCATCTTTCCGACCGCCTCGCTTCTGTCCACTTCCTGCGCGGCCGCCCTGCCATTTTGCAGAGGTCAGCAGCGCTGTCGTTGCCTGCGCTCGCCTCTCCAATGTAAATGTGCAGATGGTGACGTCAGTCAGCATGCAATGCCTGGATTGATGCAAAACTGCGGTTTTGGACACTGCCGCATTGCATGCAGCAGTTGTACAGAGACGCTATCAGTGCTCCTGAAAAGGTAAGTTTCAATTTCAACTTTGGAGTGTTTTTTTTTACATTTTATTGGAGTAGTAGCTTGGTGCAATATATTTAAAAAGTTGTTAAACTGTGCAGGGAGTGCTGCTGGACGTTTGCAAGGCTTTGGATGTTAAAGGAAGGCCTCTGAGAACACCACTTGCTCCCAGTCCTTGGGGCTCCAGTTGCAGTCCCCCTTAGACTGCAGCATCACATGGAGATAGAGCAGGGGCAGCAATGAGGACAAGCTGCTCACAGAGAGAGGTGGAAGCAGAGAGGAGGGAGCGGAAGAGGATGGAGTGGAAGAGGAGGGAGCAGAAGGAAGGCGGCAACCTAGAAAACCTCTTTCTGGCCGGGATATCCGAGATGGAATCATCCACCGGTGGTACCAGTGAACACAACCCCAATTCCCCTTTCAACAATTGTATCATATATTACCTTCCCTCTGTTACTGACCATCACAGCGCAGATATCTCAGAGGGTTGTCAGGCTAGAGAAGGTTACAGAGATATGGAGGGGCGAGGCCATGGAGAGATTTGAAAACAATGATGAAAATGTTTTAATCAAGGCGTTGCTGAACCGGGAGCCAATGTAGGTCAGCGAGCACAGGGGTGATGGGCGAACGGGACTTGGTCCGAGTTAGGTCACGGGAGCAGAGTTTTGGATGAGCTTAAGTTTATGGAGAGTGGAAGATGGGGTCCCAGCCAGGACTGCATTGGAATAGTCACACACAGAACGCGATGACATATGGCACCCACATTTATCCTATAGGTAATTAAACCTAAAAAATATACAACAGACTGGAGGTCCTGGGGAACTTCAATCGAGTCTTGCAGATGCTAGAGTAAGTAATCAAGCTAACACACTTGTGAGCACCTGAGGAGTCCTTGGTAAGTGAGGAATTGTTAACTCGATCTCATTTTTGTTAAGTCTGTGTGTCCCAGTTATGCTTATTATAAATCACTGGACACAGACCACAAGAATAACTTTTAACAGGTCTTTACTATTCGGAGGTCAGGGCTGAACTGCCCAGCAAATCCCTACACAACGTTTATATACCGGTGTGGTCGCCACCGGTATTACAGTATACAGCAGCCAAGAGAAAGTAGTACATCTCTTAAGGTAGTTCTCTTAAGGTGGAACAGGTTACATACACCACAATCCTCCCTTTTTAGCTTAACAGTGTATATCCCCATTTAACATAACATAATAACATATAGATATATATATATATACAACTTCATGCAAAACAGTTCAAAGATTCAGTCTCTGAGGAGGCCTCCTGATTTGAGTTGGATAACGCCTTTCAGGGGTCTCTGATTCTCGTTGCTGGGGTGACTCATCTAGTTGATCTCTTATGGATTGGACATCATCCTCAGGTACATTCACTTCTGAGGTAGATGCTTCAGGTTCACTAACTTCTTCCACGGTTGTCTCTGCCGTAACCCTGGGTTCGACCCTTGTTCTCGATTCTACCAGTTGGTCAGCATGACGCCGTATTACATTTTTACCAACATTTACCGTGTACATCAGGGGTCCTTGTCTGGCCCGAATTGTTCCAGATTGCCATTTCTCGTTTTTATAGTCCCGGGCTAACACTGGTTGTCCTATTTCGAAACTCCGAGTGGTCTTGTTATTTATATGCTGGAACTGTTTATTTTCAACTTCCCTCCGCACATTTGGTTTTAACAAGTCCAACCTGGACCGCAACCTCCTGTTATAGAACATCATGGCAGGACTTTGGTTTGTCACTGCATGGGTGGCGTTTCGATATGCCAGTAGGAATTTGTCCACCTTGTGTTGTAGTGGAATCTGATCTTCGCTCATGGCCTTTATTGCTTTTTTGAACGTTTGTACAAATCTCTCGGCCAACCCGTTTGTAGCCGGATGATATGGGGCAGAGGTATAATGATTCACCCCATTCTTCTTCATGAATTTCTGGAATTCTTCTGACACGAACTGCGGTCCGTTGTCTGAACATATTTGTTCTGGCAATCCATTTCTTGCAAATATCGTTCTTAGCACCGCGATCGTCTTTTCCGAGGTAGTGGTAGTCATCTTAATCACTTCTGGCCATTTAGAATGTGCGTCCACCGCAATTAAAAACATGGAGTCCATGAATGGACCAGCAAAGTCAATATGTACACGTTGCCGTGGGGTTGAAGGCCATTCCCATGGATGCAGCGGTGCAATCGGAGGTGCATTTTGCACTTTTTGGCACCCTGAGCAGCTTTTCGTCAGATCCTCTATCTGTTGGTCGATACCCGGCCACCACACATAAGCCCTAGCAAGGCTTTTCATCTTGACTCCCCCCAGATGACCTTCATGCAGTTCCTTTAGAACTCTCTCTCTTAACTTAGGAGGAATAATCACCCTTGTTCCATACATCAATGTTCCTTGACAGACGGACAGCTGGTCTCGTCTTGCTGAGAATGCCGGTAACAGTGGATCACCATGTGCTGGCCATCCCTTCACTGTCACTTCGTAGACCCGGGACAGTGTCGGTTCGTTCCTGGTTTCTCTTTCAATACTTGCATTGGTGACTGGTAAACATTCGATGATGGTCGAGTGAAATAACTCAACAGGGTCAACCGTCGGTGCCTCCTCCTCTGTAGGTAGTGGCAGGCGCGACAGCTCATCAGCATTACCATGCTGCTTTGTACCTTTGAATTCGATCTGATATTGATGTGCCCCTAGGAAAAGGGACCATCTCTGGAGTCTCTGTGCTGTCATCACCGAAACACCCTTCTTAGGGTTAAAAATGGATACCAACGGCTGGTGGTCTGTCAGAAGCGTAAACTTTTGGCCCTGCAGGTAATGATTAAACTTCTTTACTCCCCACACAAGGCTGAGAGCCTCCCTATCTATCTGAGCATAGTTGCGCTCAGCGGAGGTCAATGATCTGGATGCGAACGCAACTGGCCTCTCCAGGCCATTTGGCAACTTGTGTGAGAGTACTGCCCCAATACCATATGGAGAAGCATCACAAGCCAAACGAATAGGCAGCGTTGGGTTGAAGTGAGCCAACACTTCCTCTGAGGTGATCAATGCCTTGCTTTTGCGAAAGGCCCTCTTACAGTCCTCGCTCCACTTCCATGGTACTCCCTTCTGCAAAAGAGCGTTCAGCGAGTGCAGCACCGTGGATAAATTTGGCAGAAACTTATGGTAATAGTTAATCAACCCTAGGAACGACCTCAACTGGGATACATTATCCGGAGCGGGAGCCTTCACAACAGCTTCAATCTTGTCAGGAGACTTATGAAGCCCCTCCTGGTCAATAACATGACCACAGTACGAGATCCGCTTCTGAAAGAACTCACATTTCTGGCGATTAACTCAAAGTCCATATTCTTTCAATCTGGTGAGCACCAGTTCCAAATTTGCAAGGTGTTCCTCGTCATCATCTCCTGTAATCAGAATATCGTCCAGGTAACATTGTGTGCCTGGAATTCCCTGTAATACCTGCTCCATGGCCCTCTGCCAAATTGCTGGAGCCGATGCCACTCCAAAAACCAGTCTATTATACCGGTACAAGCCTCTATGCGTGTTGATCGTGAGATACTGGCGTGACTCTTCCTCAACTTCCATCTGTAAGTACGCCTGCACCAGGTCTATCTTGGTGAAGTGTTTCCCGCCAGACAACGAAGCGAAGATATCCTCAATCCGCGGAAGCGGATACTGCACCGTGTGAAGCATCGGATTAACAGTGATCTTGAAATCTCCACAGATGCGAACCTTCCCCGGTTCCCCCGGCTTGTTGCTCGATGAACGCTTCATGACGGGAACAATGGGCATGGCCCACTCACTCCAGTCTACCTTAGACAGTACTCCTGAACATTCTAGCCCTTCCAGCTCAGCTTCCACAGCAGGTCACATCGCATAAGGTACCGGTCTGGCTTTGAAAAATTTCGGGTTTGCATGTTCTTCAACCTTGATGTTTGCCGTAATTCCTCTCAGTGTTCCCAGTCCCTGTTGGAACACCTCTTTAGCATCGTCCAATATTCTGGACAATCGTTTAGGTTTGACATCTTTTTTACCGGAATCTACCGTTAGTGCTTTTAAGGAATGCCAGTCCATATTTATTTTCCTAATCCACTCCCGTCCCAGTAGTGGTGGACCTCCCTCAGGTAGCACATATAAGTCCATTCCTCGGCTTTCTTTGCCCTTGTGGACCACCTTTACCTCTATCTTCCCGATGGGGTATACTCTTTGCCCCGTGTATGTTTTCAATACAATCTCCGTATCCCGTAGGGGAATATGTGGGAATAACCTTTTGTAATCTTGCTTATTCATGACCGTCAATGCCGATCCAGTGTCCAATTCCATCTTCACTTGGACTCCTGCTATCTGAAGTGTGGCCCAGATTGTTTGGAGGTCTGCTTCATTACCAACATTGTGTACTCTTAGACTACCCAGTTCATTACTGCTGGAGTCTGAATTTGACTTCTGTTCGTTCGAACTGTTCTCTGTCACCTTGTGTACCTTTCTGTACTTTTCCTGCGGTGACTTTTTGTTGCTGGTCTTCTTTCCTGACCGGCATAATTTAGCTATGTGACCAAGCCTGCCACATTTTCTGCATTCCTGATTTTTGAACCAGCACTGGTTCTGATCGTGCGTTGTCTTTCCACAACGATAACATTTTACTGTACCCAAGACCATTTGATTGGTGCTGAGTTCCGGTGACTGTAGCTGCATTTCCGCAGTGCCTCTCGCTGCGGCTTCGTGCGATGCTGCAATAGTGACAGCTTTATCAAGCGTAAGATCATTCTCCTCAAGCAGTCGCTTTTGTGTTCCTTCTTTTAACAATCCACACACAAATTTATCTCTCAGCGCATCTGCTAGTCCTGTTCCAAACTGACAGTACTTTGATAGCTTACGCAGTTCAATTAAAAATTCAGCGTTGCTTTCGTCTTTCAGCTGCGTTCTTCTGTAAAATTTAAATCGTTCCACTATCATCAGCGGTGTGGGGTTTAAATGATTTTTCAGGACAGTAACAATATTCGCGAAAGTCTGATCCGCCGGTTTATCTGGTGATAGAAGGTGCTTCAATAGCCCGTATGTCTTCGCACCCATTGTGCTTAATAAGGTTAGTGCTTTCTCATCATCTGGTACCTTATTTGCTTCACAGTAAACTTCCATGCGTTCTATATACGTGGTCCAATCTTCGATATCGCTATCAAAGGTATTAATGTTCCCATGTTTAGGCATCCTTGCAAGTTTTTAAATTTTTCTTTTTCTCAAAATGGCGGCTTCCCGCGCTTGTCTTCTTCCCCCGCCTACAAAAATGGCGGCTTCCCGCGCTTGGCGGTCTTTCCCGCGCTCGTCTTCTTCCCCCGCCGACTACAATGGCGGATTCCCGCGTTTGCCTTCTTCCCCGGCTGGCTGCAATGGCGATTGCCGTGCTGCTGCCGTTCTCGCCTCCCCAGCGGTTCTCAATTCCCCGACGCTGCTTTTACTCCCCCGCGGTTCCCGTGGGCATTCATGCTTCCCCTGCTGTTGCGCCTCTCAGCCCCGCATGCAGGCCGGTCCTTTACACCGACTGCGTTTGAGTTCTCCGCGGCTCTCGTGCCTTAAGCTGCCCCAGTCGCTGCGCCTCTCGGCCTCGCTTGCAGCCCAGCCCTTTTCACCGGCCGTGGTCGAGTTCTCCGCCCTTTTTCCTCCGTTTTCCCTCCCCCACTCCACAGTCAACGCGGCCGACTTTCTGCTTGTGTCGCTGATCGGCTTACCCACCACCGTGGTAGAAGGGATGATCACTGCCTGTCGCTGATGGAGGGCTTCGTGGTCAGAATTTTTCTTTTTAACCCGGGTTTTCGATGCCTCCCGTGCGATGGTGCTCAGCAGAATGATGAGGGCGGATGCCTTTTCTCGACGCCCATTCTGAGGACGAAGCTGCCTTGGATGTAAAACTGCCGCAGGGTAAGATCGGACTCGTCGCCACTGTTAAGTCTGTGTGTCCCAGTTATGCTTATTATAAATCACTGGACACAGACCACAAGAATAACTTTTAACAGGTCTTTACTATTCGGAGGTCAGGGCTGAACTGCCCAGCAAATCCCTACACAATGTTTATATACCGGTGTGGTCACCACCGGTATTACAGTATACAGCAGCCAAGAGAAAGTAGTACATCTCTTAAGGTAGTTCTCTTAAGGTGGAACAGGTTACATACACCACAATTTTCATTCTGGAGTTAGGGTGCAAGGGTAAGGTTTTGTGTTCTTTTTATTTCATTGACCTGATTTAAGAAAAAGCATTAATTAGACATTTCAGCACATCCCAGTCCTCAAATTTATATTCGAGGTAAAAGATTTATGATAATATTCACTAATACCTTCACATAAGGGCAATAAGGGTATATGGCAATATCCTATATAAACCCAATAACATGGAGAGCAGGAAGAGCCGGCAGGTCAGACTTGCCAATAGATGATGGTGTTATCTCTCCCAAAACATCCACTCCAATCCATAGCAACAGGAGGAGGCCATTCAGCCCCTCAAGCCTGTTCTGCCATTAAATCCGATCATGGCTGATCTGTACCTCAACCCCATTTACTCGTCTTTGCTCCATATCCCTTGGTACCCTTACCCAACAAAAATCAATCAATCTCAGCCTTGAAAATTTCTATTTACCCAGCATCCACATCCTTTTAGGGGAGAGAGTTCCAGATTTCCACCACTCTTTGTGTGAAAGAGTTCTTCCTGATTTCACTCCTTAATGGCCTAGCTCTAATTTTAAGATTATGCCCTTTTGTTCAGGATTCCAGAACCAAAGGGAATTATTTCTCTCTATCTGCCCTGTCCATTCCCTTTACTATTTTAAAGACCTTGATTAGATCACCCCTCAATCATCTAAACTCAAGGTGCTCCTGCAGCAAGACACTGCCTCCCTGGTGAACAGTAAACGTCCAAAGGCATTGATCCTGTGTGAAGTCCAGATAACGATTTGATGTACTCAGCTGGTAGGCCAACACTATCTCGATGCCCACCTCCTGGGAGAAAGTTGCGCTTCTCTTGGATCCCAAAGTTCATCCCAGTCCTTTTCCTCTTGCTCTACAATAGAATTCCGACTGGGACACTGCCTGTGATAAGGGCGATGGTGAGAGCTGGAAGCTCTGAGTAAATCCCCAGCTCTTTTTAAAGGTTAATTACATACACAAATTTTTACATTGGTATCTCTCCACTACCCACAATCAAAGGTGTGTCAAGTGCAGGTAGGGCAGAGGCCAGGTACGAGGGGTCTCAGTCCCTTTTTTCTCTATGTAATCCCCCTTGAAATAGACCCACCCAGACAGGGCTGCCAACTCTGGTTGGATGTATTCCGGGAGGTTTCATCACATGACCTCCTGCCTCCAAACGCCCCGCCCCGCACTCCCACAACCGCCCCGCCCCCGCATTCGCACAACCGCCCCACCCCCGCACTCCCACAACCACCTCGCCCCGCAATCCCACAACCCCCCCAACCTCCCACAACGGTCCCGCCCTGCCCTGCGCTCCCACAACAGCCCACCTCCGCCCCGCACGCCTACAACCGCCCCGCCCCACACTCCCACAAACGTCCCGCCCCGCACTCCCACAACCGCCCCGCCCCGCACTCCCACAAACGTCCCGCCCCGCACTCCCACAACCGCCCCGCCCTGCACTCCTACAACCGCCCCGCACTCCCACAACCGCCCCGCCCTGCACTCCAACAACCGACCCGCCCCGTACTCCCACAACCGCCCCGCCCCGCACTCCCACAAACGTCCCGCCCCGCACTCCCACAACCGCCCCGCCCCGCACTCCCACAACCGCCCCGCCCCGCACTCCAACAACCGCCCCGCACTCCCACAATCGCCCCGCCCCACACTCCCACAAACGTCCCACCCCGCACTCCAACAACCGCCCCGCCCCCGCATTCGCACAACCGCCCCGCCCCTGCACTCCCACAACCGCACCGCCCCGCAATCCCACAACCACCCCAACCTCCCACAACGGCCCCGCCCTGCCCTGCGCTCCCACAACAGCCCACCACCGCCCCGCACGCCTACAACCGCCCCGCCCCACACTCCCACAAACGTCCCGCCCCGCACTCCCACAACCGCCCCGCCCCGCACTCCAACAACCGCCCCGCCCCGTACTCCCACAACCGCCCCGCCCCGCACTCCCACAAACGTCCCGCCCCGCACTCCCACAACCGCCCCGCCCCGCACTCCAACAACCGCCCCGCCCCGTACTCCCACAACCGCCCCGCCCCACACTCCCACAAACGTCCCGCCCCACACTCCCACAACCGCCCCGCCCCGCACTCCAACAACCGCCCCGCCCCGTACTCCCACAACCGCCCCGCCCCGCACTGCCACAACCACCTCGCCCCGCACTCCCACAACCGCCTCGCCTTACCCCGCACTCCCATAACCGCCGCGCCCTGCCCTCCCACCCCGCACTCCCACAACCGCCCTGCCCTGCACTCCCACAACCGCCCCAACCTCCCACAACGGCCCCGCCCTGCCCTGCACCCCCACAACGGCCCCCCCCGCCCCGCACGCCTACAACCGCCCCGCCCCACACTCCCACAAACGTCCAGCCCCGCACTCCCACAACCGCCCCGCCCCGTACTCCCACAACCACCTCACCCCGCACTCCCACAACCGCCCCGCCCCACCAGCCCACAACCGCCCCGCACTCCCACAACCGCCCCGCCCCGCACTCCCACAACCGCACCGCCACACACTCCCACAACCGCCCCGCCCCGCAATCCCAAAACCGCACCGCCTGCACTCCCACAACCGCCCCGCCCCGCACTCCCACAACGACACTGCCCCGCACTCCCACTACCGCCCCGCCGCGCACTCCCATAACTGCCCCACCCCGCACTCCCTCAACCGCCCCGCCCCGCACTCCCACAACCGCCCTGCCCCGGACTCCCACAACCGCCCCGCCCCACACTCCCACAACCGCCCCGCCCCGCACTCCCACACGGCCCCGCCCCGCACTCCCACACGGCCCCGCCCCGCACTCCCACAACAGCCACCCCCACCCTACACTCCCACAACCACCCTGGCCCGCCCCGCACTTCCACAACCGCCCCGCCCCGCCCCGCACTCCCACAACCACCCCGCCCCACACTCTCACAACCGCCCCGCCCCGCACTCCAACAACGGCCTCGTCCCGCACTCCCACAGCCGCCCCGCCCCACACTCCCACAACGGCCCCGCCCTGCCCTGCACCCCCACAACGGCCCCCCCCGCCCCGCACGCCTACAACCGCCCCGCCCCACACTCCCACAAATGTCCCGCCCCGCACTCCCACAACCGCCCCGCCCCGTACTCCCACAACCACCTCACCCCGCACTCCCACAACCGCCCCGCCCCACCAGCCCACAACTGCCCCGCACTCCCACAACCACCCCGCCCCACACTCTCACAACCGCCCCGCCCCGCACTCCAACAACGGCCTCGTCCCGCACTCCCACAGCCGCCCCGCCCCACACTCCCACAACAGCCCCGCCCCGCCGCGCACTCCCATAACTGCCCCGCCCCGCACTTCCACAACCGCCCCGCCCCGCACTCCCACAAACGCCCCGCCCCGCACTCTCACAACCGCCCCGCCCCGCCCCGCACTCCAACAACGGCCTCGCCCCACACTCCCGCAGCCGCCCCGCACCGGACTCCCAAAACTGCCCCGCCCCACGCTCCCACACCGGCCCCGCCCCGCACTCCGACAACCGCCAACCTCGCGCTCCCACAATGGCCCCACCCCGCTCTCCCACAACAAAACAGCCCCGCCCCGCACTCCCACAACGGCCCCGCCCCACACTCCCACAACGGCCCCGCCCTGGACTCCCACAACAGCCCCACCCTGCACTCCCACAACGGCCCCGCCTCACAATTCCACAACGGCCCCGCCTCGCACTCCCAAGACCCCCCACCCCGCACTCCCACAACGGCCCCGCCCCACACTCCCACAGCGGCCTGCCCCGCACTCCCACAATGGCCCTGCCCCGCACTCCCACAATGGCTCCGCCCCGCACTCCCACAATGGCCCCGCTCCGCACTCCCACAACCGCCCCGCACCGCACTCCCACAACAGCCCCACCCCGCATTCCCACAATGGTCCCGCTCCGCCCCGCACTCCCACAATGGCCCCGCGCCGCCCCGCAATTCCACAACCGCACCGCCCCGCAATCCCACAACCGCCCCAACCTCCCACAATGGCCCCGCCCTGCCCTGCACTCCCACAACGGCCCACCCCACCCCGCACGCCCACAACCGCCCCGCCCCACACTCCCACAAACGTCCTGCCCCGCACTCCCACAACCGCCCCGCCCCGTACTCCCACAACCGCCTCACCCCGCACTCCCACAACCGCCCCGCCCCACAATCCCACAACCGCCCCAACCTCCCACAATGGCCCCGCCCTGCCCTGCACTCCCACAACGGCCCACCCCACCCCGCACGCCCACAACCGCCCCGCCCCACACTCCCACAAACGTCCTGCCCCGCACTCCCACAACCGCCCCGCCCCGTACTCCCACAACCGCCTCACCCCGCACTCCCACAACCGCCCCGCCCCACAATCCCACAACCGCCCCGCCCCGCACTCCCACAACCGCCCCGTCCCACACTCCCACAACCGCACCGCCACGCACTCCCACAACCGCCCCGCAATCCCAAAACCGCACCACCCGCACTCCCACAACCGCCCCGCCCCGCACTCCCACAACTACACTGCCCCGCACTCCCACTACCGCCCCGCCCCGCCATCCCATAACTGCCACGCCCCGCACTCCCTCAACCGCCCCGCCCCGCACTCCCACAACCGCCCTGCCCCGGACTCCCACAACCGCCCCGCCCCACACTCCCACAACCGCCCCGCCCCGCACTCCCACACGGCCCCGCCCCGCACTCCCACAACAGCCACCCCCACCCCGCACTCCCACAACCGCCCTGGCCCGCCCCGCACTTCCACAACCGCCCCGCCCCGCACTCCCACAACCACCCCGCCCCACACTCTCACAACCGCCCCGCCCCGCACTCCAACAACGGCCTCGCCCCGCACTCCCACAGCCGCCCCGCCCCACACTCCCACAACAGCCCCGCCCCGCCGCGCACTCCCATAACTGCCCCGCCCCGCACTTCCACAACCGCCCCGCCCCGCACTCCCACAACCGCCCCGCCCCCCACTCTCACAACTGCCCCGCCCCGCCCCGCACTCCTACAACGGCCTCGCCCCGCACTCCCACAGCCGACCCGCACCGGACTCCCAAAACTGCCCCGCCCCACGCTCCCACACCGGCCCCGCCCCGCACTCCGACAACCGCCAACCTCGCGCTCCCACAATGGCCCCACCCCGCTCTCCCACAACTAAACAGCCCCGCCCCGCACTCCCACAACGGCCCCGCCCCACACTCCCACAACGGCCCCGCCCTGCACTCCCACAACGGCCCCGCCTCACAATTCCACAACGGCCCCGCCTCGCACTCCCAAGACACCCCGCCCCGCACTCCCACAACGGCCCCGCCCCGCACTCCCACAACGGCCTCGCCCTGGACTCCCACAACAGCCCCGCCCCACACTCCCACAACCGCCCCTTCCCGCACTCCCACAACGGCCCCGCCCCACACTCACTCAAACGCCCCGCCCTGCCCCACACTCCCACATCCACCCCACCCTGCCCCGCACTCCCACAACCGTCCCGCCCCGTCCCACACTCCCACAACCTCCCCGCCCCGTCCCGCACTCCCACAAACGCTGCGCCCCACCCCGCACTCCCACAACCGCCCCGCACTCCCACAACCATTCCGCCCCACAATCCCACAACCGCCCCGCCCTGCCTCGCACTCCCACAACCGTTCCACTGCGCAATCCCACAACTGCTCCGCCCCACACTCCCACAACCGCCCCGCCCCGCACTCCCACAACTGCTGCGCCCCGTCCCGCACTCCCACAACCGCCCCGCCCTGCACCCCCACAACCGCCCCGCCCCGCGCTCGCAAAACCGCCCCGCCCCGGACTCCCACAACCGCCCCGCCCCGGACTCCCACAACAGCCCCACCCCACACTCCCACAACCGCCCCGCCCTGCCGCGCACTCCCACAACCGCCCGTTCTGCCCCGCACTCCCACAACCGCCCCGCTCCATCCCGCACTCCCACAACCACCCCGTCCCACAGTCCCACAACCGCCCCGCCCCGCACTACCACAACCACCCCACCCCGCACTCCCACAACCGCCCCGCCCCGCACTACCACAACCGCCCCGCCCCACACTCCCACAACCGCCCGCCCCGCACTACCACAACCACCCCACCCTGCCCCGCACACCCACAACCGCACTGCCCCGCCCCGCACTCCCACATCCGCCCCGCCCCGCACTCACACAACCGCCCCGCACTCCCACAACCACCACGCCCCGCCCCGCACTCCCACAACTGCCCCGCCCCGCACTCCCAGGACCGCTCCATCCCGCACTCCCACAACCGCCCCTCCCCGCACTCCCACAACCGCCCCGCACTCCCACAACCGCACCACCCCGCACTCCCACAACGGCCTCGCCCCGCACTCCCACAACCGCCCCGATCCGCACTTCCATAACGGCCCCGCCCCGCACTCTGACAACGGCCCCGCCCTGCAATTTCACAACGGCCCCGCCCCGCACTCCCAAAAACCCCCGCCCCGCACTCCCACAATGGCCTCACCCCGCCCCGCACTCCCACAACCGTCCCGCCCCATCCCACTCTCCCACATCCGCCCCGCCCTGGCCCGCACTCCCACAGCCGCCCGCCCTGCCCCGCACTCCCACAACCGCCTGCCCTGCCCCGCACTCCCACACCTGCCCCGCCCCGCACTCCCACAACCGCCAACCTCGCGCTCCCACAACGGCCCCGCCCCGCTCTCCGACAACAAAACAGCACCGCCCCGCACTCCCACAATGGCCTCGCCCCGCCCCGCACTCCCACATCCGCCCCGCCCTGCCCCGCACTCCCAGAACCGCCCGCCCCGCGCTCCCACACCGGCCACGCCCCGCACTCCCACAACGGCCAACCTCACGCTCCCACAATGGCCCCGCCCCGCTCTCCCACAACAGCCCCGCCCCGCACTCCCACAACAGTCCCCGCCCCGGAATCCCACAACAGCCCCACCCTGCACTCCCACAACAGCCCCGCCCCACACTCCCACAACCGCCCCTTCGCGCACTCCCACAACCGCCCCTTCGCGCACTCCCACAACGGCCCCGCCCCACACTCACTCAAACGCCCCGCCCTGCCCCACACTCCCACAACCACCCCACCCTGCCCCGCACTCCCACAACCGTCCCGCCCCGTCCCACACTCCCACAACCTCCCCACCCCGTCCCGCACTCCCACAAAGCCGCGCCCCACCCCGCACTCCCACAACCACTCCGCCCCGTCCCGCACTCCCACAACCGCCCCTCCCTGCCCTGCACTCCCACAACCACTCCGCCTCGCCCTGCACTCCCACAACCGCCCACCCCACACTTCCACAAATGCCCCGCCCCGCCCCACACTCCCACAACCGCCACACCCCGCCCCGCACTCCCACAAACGCCCCACCCCGCACTCCCACAAACGCCCCACCCCAGACACCCACAACGGCCCCGCCCCGGACTCCCACAACGGCCCCGACCCGGTCTCCCACAACAGCCTCACCCCACACTCCCACAACCGAACCGCCCCGCCCCACACTCCCACAACCTCCCCACCCTGTCCCGCACTCCCACAAACGCCGCGCCCCACCCCGCACTCCCACAACCACGCCGCCCCGTCCCGCACTCCCACAACCGCCCCTCCCTGCCCTGCACTCCCACAACCACTCCGCCTCGCCCCGCACTCCCACAACCGCCCACCCCACACTTCCACAAATGCCCCGCCCCATCCCACACTCCCACAACCGCCACACCCCGCCCCGCACTCCCACAAACGCCCTGCCCCGCACTCCCACTAACGCCCCACCCCAGACACCCACAACGGCCCCGCCCCGGACTTCCACAACGGCCCCGACCCGGACTCCCACAACAGCCCCACCCCACACTCCCACAACCGCCCGTTCTGCCCCGCACTCCCACAACCGCCCCGCCCCGCACTCCCACAACCGCCCGCCCCGCACTCCCACAACCGCCCCGTCCTGCCCCGCACTCCCACAACCGCCCGCCCCGCACTCCCACAACCGCCCCGTCCTGCCCCGCACTCCCACAACCGCCCTGCCCCACCCCGCACTCCCACATCCGCCCCGCCCCGCAATCACACAACCGCCCCGCACTCCCACAACCACCACGCCCCGCCCCGCATTCACACAACTGCCCCGCACTCCCAGGACCGCTCCGTCCCGCACTCCCACAAACACCCCTCCCCGCACTCCCACAACCGCCCCGGCCCACACTCCCACAACAGCACCACCCCGCACACCCACAATGGCCTCGCCCCGCACTCCCACAACCGCCCCGCCCCGCACTCCCACAACGGCACCGCCCTGCCCCAGCTTGCACTCCCACAACCGCCCCGCTCTGCACTCCCACAACGGCCCCGCCCCACACTCCCACAACGGCACCGCCCCGCAATTTCACAACGGCCCCGCCCCGCACTCCCAAAAACCCCCGCCTCGCACTCCCACAACGGCCTCACCCAGCCCCGCACTCCCACAACCGTCCCGCCCCATCCCACTCTCCCACATCCGCCCCGCCCTGGCCCACACCCCCACAACCGCCCCGCCCCGCCCTGCACTCCCACAACGACACCGCCCCATCCCGCACTGCCACAACTGCCCTGCCCCGCACTCCCACAACCGCCCCGCCCTGCCCCGCACTCCCACAACTGCCCCGCCCCACACTCCCACATCCGCCCCGCCCCGCAATCACATAACCGCCCCGCACTCCCACAGCCACCACGCCCCGCCCTGCACTCACACAACTGCCCCGCCCCGCACTCCCAGGACCGCTCCGTCCCGCACTCCCACAACCGCCCCGCCCGCACTCCCACAACCGCCCCGCCCCGCAATCCCACAACCGCACCACCCCACACTCCCACAATGGCCTCGCCCCGCACTCCCACAACCGCCCCGCCCCGCACTCCCACAACGGCACCGCCGCGCCCCGGCTCGCACTCCCACAACCGCCCCGCTCCGCACTCCCACAACGGCCCCGCCCCGCAATCCCACAATGGCCCCGCCCCGCAATTTCACAACGGCCCCGCCCCGCACTCCCAAATACCCCCGCCCCGCACTCCCACAACCGTCCCGCCCCGTCCCACTCTCCCACAACGACTCTGCCCCGTTCCGCACTGCCACAACTGCGCTCCCCGAACTCCCACAACCGCCCCGCCCCGCACTCCCACAACTGCCCCGCCCCGCGCTCCCACAACCGCCCCGCCCCGGACTCCCACGATGGCCTCACCCCGCCCCACACTCCCAAAATGGCCCCGCCCCACACTCACACAATGGCCCCGCCCCACACTCCCACAACCGCCCCGCCCCGCACTCCCACATCCGCCCCGCACTCCCTCAACAGCCCCGCACTCCCACAACCATTCCACCCCACAATCCCACATCCGCCCCACCCTGGCCCGCACTCCCACAACCGCCCCGCCCCGCACTCCCACAACGACTCTGCCCCGTCCCGCACTGCCACAACTGCGCTCCCCGAACTCCCACAACCGCCCCGCCCCGCACTCCCACAACCGCCCCGCCCCGCGCTCCCACAACCGCCACGCCCCGGACTCCCACGATGGCCTCACCCCGCCCCAAACTCCCAAAATGGCCCCGCCCCAGACTCACACAATGGCCCCGCCCCACACTCCCACAACCACCCCGCCCCACACTCCCACATCCGCCCCGCACTCCCTCAACAGCCCCGCACTCCCACAACCATTCTGCCCCACAATCCCACAACCGCCCCGCCCAGCCCCACACTCCCACAACTGCCCCGCCCCGCACTCCCACAACCGCCCCGCACTCCCGCAACCGCTCCGCCCCGTCCCGCACTCCCACAACCGCCCCGCCCCGCACTCCCACATCCGCCCCGCACTCCCACAACTGCCCCGCACTCCCACAACCATTCCGCCCCACAATCCCACAACCGCCCCGCCCTGCCCCGCACTCCCACAACCGTTCTGCTGCGCACTCCCACAACCGCCCCGCCCCGCACTCCCACAACCACCCCGCCCTGCACTCCCACATCCGCCCCGCACTCCCACAACCGCCCCGCACTCCCACAACCGCTCCGCCCCATTCCGCACTCCCACAACCGCCCCGCCCTGCACTCCCACATCCGCCCCGCACTCCCACAACCGCCCCGCACTCCCACAACCGCTCCGCCCCATTCCGCACTCCCACAACCGCTCCGCCCCGTCCCGCACACGCACAACAGCTCTGCCCCGCCCCGCACTCCCACAATGGACCGCCGCACTCCGCGCTCCCACAACTGCCCCGCTCTGCACTCCCACAACCGCCCGCCCCGCACAACCACAACTGACCTACTCCGCACTCCCACAACCGCACCGCCCCGTACTCCCACAACGGCCCTGCCCCACACGCCCACAACTGCCCCGCCCCACTCCGCACTCCCACATTCGCCCCGCCCCACCCCGCACTCCCACAATCGCCCCGCCCCACACTCCCACAACCACCCCGTCCCGCACTCCCACAACCGCCCCGCCCCGCTCTCTCACAACCGCCCCGCACTCCCACAACAGCCCCACCCCACCCCGCACGCCCACAACCACTCCGCCCCACATTCCCACAACGGACCCGCCGCGCCCCGCACTCCCACAACCACCCCGCCCTGCACTCCCACAACCGACCCACCCCTCACTCCCACAACAGCCCCGTTCACCCCGCACTCCCACAACCGCCCCGCCCCGCACTCCCACAATGGCCTTGCCCCGCACTACCACAACGGCCCCGCACCACCCAGCCCCGGACTCCCACAACGGCCCCGCCCCGCACTCCCACTACCGCCCCGCACTCCCACAACCGCCCCGCCCCACCCCGCACTCCCACAACCACTCCGCCCTGCACTCCCACAACCGCCCCGCCCCGCCCCGGACTCCCACAACGGCCACGCCCCGCACTCCCACAACCGCCCGCCCCGCACTCCCACAACCGCCCCGCCGCACCCTCCCGCAACCGCTCCGCCCCGTCCCGCACTCCCACAACCGCCCTGCCCCGCCCCGCACTCCCAAAACCGTTCCGCCCCGCAATCCCACAACCGCCCCGCCCCGCCCCGCACTCCCACAACCATTCCGCCCCGCAATCCCACAACAGCCCGCTCCGCACTCCCACAACCGCCCCGCCCCGCACAACCACAACCGCTCTACTCCGCACCCCCACAACTGCTCCGCCCCGTCCCGCTCTCCCACAACCGCCCCGCCCTGCACTGCCAAAACGGCCACACCCAGCACTCCCACCACCGCCCCCCTGCACTCCCACAACCGCCCTGCCCCGCACTCCCACAAATGCTCCACCCCGTCCCGCACTCCCACAACCACCCCGCCCCACTCCGCACTCCCACAACGGCCCCGCCCTGCCCTCCCACAACCACACCGCCCCTCCCCGAACTCCCACAATGGCCCTGGCCTGCCCCCCACTCCCACAACCGCCCCGCCCCGCCCTGCACTCCCACAAACGCCCTGCACTCCCACAACCGCCCTGCCCCGCACTCCCAAAACCGCCCCGCCCTGCACTCACACAAACGCTCCGCCCCGTACTCCCACAACCGCCCCGCCCCGCACTCCCACAACCGCCCCGCCCCACTCCGCACGCCCACATTCGCCCGCCCCGCACCGCACTCCCACAATCGCCCCGCAATCCCACAACCGCCCCGCCCCACACTCCCACAACCGCCCTGGCCACCCCGCACTCCCACAACTGCCCCACCCCCAACGCGCACTCCCACAACCGCCCCGCCCTGCACTCCCACAACCGCCCCGCACTCCCACAACCGTCGCGCCATGCCCCGCACTCCCACAACGGCCTTGCCCCACACTACAACAACGGCCCCGCACCACCCAGCCCCGGACTCCCACAACGACCCCGCCCCACACTCCCACAACCGCCCGCCCCGCACTCCCACAACTGCCCCGCCCCGCACTCCCACAACCGCCCCGCCCCGCACTCCCGCAATCGCTCCGCCCGTCCCGCACTCCCACAACCACCCCGCCCCGCCCCGCACTCCCACAACCGTTCCGCCCCGCAATCCCACAACCGCCCTGCCCCGCAATCCCACAACCATTCCACCCCGCAATCCCACAACTGCCCTGCTCCGCACTCCCACAACCGCCCCGCCCCGCACTCCCACAACCGTCCCGCCCCATCCACACTCCCACAACCGCCCCGCCACGCACTCCCACATTCGCCCCGCACTCCCACAACCACCCCGCAATCCCACAACTGCCACGCCCCGCCCCGCACTCCCACAACCACCCCGCCCCGCACTCCCACAACCGTTCCGCCCCGCACTCCCACAACCGCTCCGCCACGCTATCCTACAAACGCCCCGCCCCGCACTCCCCACAACCGCCCCGCCCCGCACTCCCACAAACCGTTCCGCCCCGCACTCCCACAACCGCTCCGCCCCATCCCACACTCCCACAACCGCCCCGCCACGCACTCCCACATTCGCCCCGCACTCCCACAACCACCCCGCAATCCCACAACTGCCACGCCCCGCCCCGCACTCCCACAACCGCCCCGCCCCGCACTCCCACAACCGTTCCGCCCCGCACTCCCACAACCGCTCCGCCACGCTATCTACAAACGCCCCGCCCCGCACTCCCACAACCGCTCCGCCACGCTATCCTACAAACGCCCCGCCCCGCACTCCCACAACCGCTCCGCCACGCTATCCTACAAACGCCCCGCCCCGCACTCCCACAACCGCCCCACACCCAACTCGCACTCCCACAACCGCCCCACCCCGCAATCCCACAACCGTCTCGCCACGCCCCGCACTCCCACAACGGCCTTGCCCCACACTACAACAACGACCCCGCACCACCCAGCCCCGCAATCCCACAACGGCCCCGCCCCGCACACCCAAAATTCCCCCACCCCGCACTCCCACAACCGCCCCGCCCCGCACTCCCACAACGACCCCGCCCCGCACGCCCACAACGGCCCCGCCCCGCACGCCCACAACGGCCCCGCCCCGCACTCCCACAACGACCCCGTCCCGAATTCGCACAACTGCCCTGCCCCGCACTCCCACAACGGCCCCGCCCCAGACTCCCACAACCGCCCTGCCCCGCACTCCCACAACGGCCCTGCCCCAGACTCCCACAACGGCCCCGCCCCGCACTCCCACAACCGTCCCACCCCGCACTCCCACAACCGCCCTACCCCGCACTCCCACAACCGCCCCGCACTCCCACAACGGCCATGCCCTGCACTCGCACAACCGCCCCACCCCGCTCTCCCACAATGGCCCCGCCCTGCACTCCCACAACCGCCTGGCCCCGCACTCCCACAACTGCCACGCCCCGCACTCCCACAACGGCCCCGTCCCGCACTCCCACAACCGCCCCACCCCGCACTCCCACAACAGCCCCACCCCACCCCGCACTCCCACAACCACTCCGCCCCACATTCCCACAACGGACCCGCCGCGCCCCGCACTCCCACAACGGCCCTACCCCGCACTCCCACAACCGCCCCGCACTCCCACAACGGCCATGCCCTGCACTCGCACAACCGCCCCGCCCCGCTCTCCCACAATGGCACCGCCCCGCACTCCCACAACCGCCTGGCCCCGCACTCCCACAACTGCCACGCCCCGCACTCCCACAACGGCCCCGTCCCGATCTCCCACAACCGCCACGCCCTGCCCCGCACTCCCACAACTACTCCGCCCTGCCCCACACTCCCACAACCGCCCGCCCCGCACTCACACAACAGGCCCTGCCCCGCACTCCCACAGCCACCACGCCCATCCCACACTCATACAACCGCCGCGCCCCGCCCCGCACTCCCAGAACCGTTCCGCCCGAACTCCCAAAACCGCCCCGCCCCGCACTCCCACAACCGCCCCGCCCCGCACTCCCACATCCGCCCCGCACTCACACAACCGCCCCGCAATCCCAGCACCGCCACGCCCCGCCCCGCACTCCCACAACCGCCCCGCCCCGCACTCCCACAACCGTTCCGACCCGCAATGCCAGAAACGCCCCGCACTCCCTCAACCGCCCCGCCCCGCACTCCCACAACCGCCCCGCCCCGCACTCCCACAACCGTTCCGCCCCGCACTCCCACAACCGCTCCGCCACGCTATCCTACAAACGCCCCGCCCCGCACTCCCACAACCGCCCCGCCCCGCACTCCCACAACCGTTCCGCCCCGCACTCCCACAACCGCTCCGCCCCATCCACACTCCCACAACCGCCCCGCCACGCACTCCCACATTCGCCCCGCACTCCCACAACCACCCCGCAATCCCACAACTGCCACGCCCCGCCCCGCACTCCCACAACCGTTCCGCCCCGCACTCCCACAACCGCTCCGCCACGCTATCCTACAAACGCCCCGCCCCGCACTCCCACAACCGCTCCGCCACGCTATCCTACAAACGCCCCGCCCCGCACTCCCACAACCGCCCCACACCCAACTCGCACTCCCACAACCGCCCCACCCCGCAATCCCACAACCGTCTCGCCACGCCCCGCACTCCCACAACGGCCTTGCCCCACACTACAACAACGACCCCGCACCACCCAGCCCCGCAATCCCACAACGGCCCCGCCCCGCACACCCAAAATTCCCCCACCCCGCACTCCCACAACCGCCCCGCCCCGCACTCCCAAAACGACCCCGCCCCGCACGCCCACAACGGCCCCGCCCCGCACGCCCACAACGGCCCCGCACCGCACTCCCACAACGACCCCGTCCCGAATTCGCACAACTGCCCTGCCCCGCACTCCCACAACGGCCCGCCCCAGACTCCCACAACCGCCCTGCCCCCGCACTCCCACAACGGCCCTGCCCCAGACTCCCACAACCGCCCCGCCCCGCACTCCCACAACGGCCCCGCCCCGCACTCCCACAACCGTCCCACCCCGCACTCCCACAACCGCCCTACCCCGCACTCCCACAAACCGCCCCGCACTCCCACAACGGCCATGCCCTGCACTCGCACAACCGCCCCGCCCCGCTCTCCCACAATGGCCCCGCCCTGCACTCCCACAACCGCCTGGCCCCCGCACTCCCACAACTGCCACGCCCCGCACTCCCACAACGGCCCCGTCCCGCACTCCCACAACCGCCCCACCCCGCACTCCCACAACAGCCCCACCCCACCCCGCACTCCCACAACCACTCCGCCCCACATTCCCACAACGGACCCGCCGCGCCCCGCACTCCCACAACGGCCCTACCCCGCACTCCCACAACCGCCCCGCACTCCCACAACGGCCATGCCCTGCACTCGCACAACCGCCCCGCCCCGCTCTCCCACAATGGCACCGCCCCGCACTCCCACAACCGCCTGGCCCCGCACTCCCACAACTGCCACGCCCCGCACTCCCACAACGGCCCCGTCCCGATCTCCCACAACCGCCACGCCCTGCCCCGCACTCCCACAACTACTCCGCCCTGCCCCACACTCCCACAACCGCCCGCCCCGCACTCACACAACAGGCCCTGCCCCGCACTCCCACAGCCACCACGCCCATCCCACACTCATACAACCGCCGCGCCCCGCCCCGCACTCCCAGAACCGTTCCGCCCGAACTCCCAAAACCGCCCCGCCCCGCACTCCCACAACCGCCCCGCCCCGCACTCCCACATCCGCCCCGCACTCACACAACCGCCCCGCAATCCCAGCACCGCCACGCCCCGCCCCGCACTCCCACAACCGCCCCGCCCCGCACTCCCACAACCGTTCCGACCCGCAATGCCAGAAACGCCCCGCACTCCCTCAACCGCCCCGCCCCGCACTCCCACAACCGCCCCGCCCCGCACTCCCACAACCGTTCCGCCCCGCACTCCCACAACCGCTCCGCCACGCTATCCTACAAACGCCCCGCCCCGCACTCCCACAACCGCCCCGCCCCGCACTCCCACAACCGTTCCGCCCCGCACTCCCACAACCGCTCCGCCCCATCCCACACTCCCACAACCGCCCCGCCACGCACTCCCACATTCGCCCCGCACTCCCACAACCACCCCGCAATCCCACAACTGCCACGCCCCGCCCCGCACTCCCACAACCGCCCCGCCCCGCACTCCCACAACCGTTCCGCCCCGCACTCCCACAACCGCTCCGCCACGCTATCCTACAAACGCCCCGCCCCGCACTCCCACAACCGCTCCGCCACGCTATCCTACAAACGCCCCGCCCCGCACTCCCACAACCGCCCCACACCCAACTCGCACTCCCACAACCGCCCCACCCCGCAATCCCACAACCGTCTCGCCACGCCCCGCACTCCCACAACGGCCTTGCCCCACACTACAACAACGACCCCGCACCACCCAGCCCCGCAATCCCACAACGGCCCCGCCCCGCACACCCAAAATTCCCCCACCCCGCACTCCCACAACCGCCCCGCCCCGCACTCCCACAACGACCCCGCCCCGCACGCCCACAACGGCCCCGCCCCGCACGCCCACAACGGCCCCGCACCGCACTCCCACAACGACCCCGTCCCGAATTCGCACAACTGCCCTGCCCCGCACTCCCACAACGGCCCCGCCCCAGACTCCCACAACCGCCCTGCCCCGCACTCCCACAACGGCCCTGCCCCAGACTCCCACAACCGCCCCGCCCCGCACTCCCACAACGGCCCCGCCCCGCACTCCCACAACCGTCCCACCCCGCACTCCCACAACCGCCCTACCCCGCACTCCCACAACCGCCCCGCACTCCCACAACGGCCATGCCCTGCACTCGCACAACCGCCCCGCCCCGCTCTCCCACAATGGCCCCGCCCTGCACTCCCACAACCGCCTGGCCCCGCACTCCCACAACTGCCACGCCCCGCACTCCCACAACGGCCCCGTCCCGCACTCCCACAACCGCCCCACCCCGCACTCCCACAACAGCCCCACCCCACCCCGCACTCCCACAACCACTCCGCCCCACATTCCCACAACGGACCCGCCGCGCCCCGCACTCCCACAACGGCCCTACCCCGCACTCCCACAACCGCCCCGCACTCCCACAACGGACCCGCCGCGCCCCGCACTCCCACAATGGCCCCGCCCTGCACTCCCACAACCGCCTGGCCCCGCACTCCCACAACTGCCACGCCCCGCACTCCCACAACGGCCCCGTCCCGATCTCCCACAACCGCCACGCCCTGCCCCGCACTCCCACAACCGCCCGCCCCGCACTCACACAACAGGCCCTGCCCCGCACTCCCACAGCCACCACGCCCATCCCACACTCATACAACCGCCGCGCCCCGCCCCGCACTCCCAGAACCGTTCCGCCCGAACTCCCAAAACCGCCCCGCCCCGCACTCCCACAACCGCCCCGCCCCGCACTCCCACATCCGCCCCGCACTCACACAACCGCCCCGCAATCCCAGCACCGCCACGCCCCGCCCCGCACTCCCACAACCGCCCCGCCCCGCACTCCCACAACCGTTCCGACCCGCAATGCCAGAAACGCCCCGCACTCCCTCAACCGCCCCGTCCTGCACTGCCACAACCAGTCCGACCCGCACTCCCACATCCACTCCGCCACGCACTCCCACAACCTCCCGCCCCGCACTCCCACAAGCGCTCCGCCCCGCACTCCCACAACCGCCCCCCCGCACTCACACAACCGCTCCGCCCCATCACGCACTCCCACAACCGCCCCACCCCGCACTCCCACAATCGCCCCGCAATCCCACAACCGCCACGCCCCGTCCCGCACTCCCACAACCGCCCCACCCCGCACTCCCACAACAGCCCCACCCCACCCCGCACTCCCACAACAGCCCCACCCCACCCCGCACTCCCACAACAGCCCCACCCCACCCCGCACTCCCACAACCACTCCGCCCCACATTCCCACAACGGACCCGCCGCGCCCCGCACTCCCACAACCGCCCCACCCTGCACTCCCACAACGCCCCCACCCTGCACTCCCACAACCCCCCTGCCGCGCCCCACCCCGCCCTACACGACCACCCCGCACCTCCCTGCCCCGGACTCCCACAACGGTCCCGCCCCGCAATCCCACAACCGCCCGCCCTGTACTCGCACAACCGCCCCGTCCCGCACTCCCACAACCGCATCGCCCTGCACTCCCAAAACCGCTCCGCCCCATCCCGCACTCCCACAACCGCCTCGCACCGCACTCCCAGAACCCCCCTGCCCCGCACTCCCACAACCGCTCCGCCCCACCCCACACTCCCACAACCGCCCCCCCCTGCCCCGCACTCCCACAACCGCTCCGTCCCGCACACGCACTACAGCTCTGCCCCGCCCCGCACTCCCACAATGGACCGCCCCACTCCGCACTCCCACAACCGCCCTGCCCCGCACTCCCACAACCGCCCCACCCCGCACTCCCACAAGCGCCCTCCCTGCTCTCCCACAACCGCTCCGCCCCGTCCCGCACTCCCACAAACGCCCTGCCCCACCCCGCACTGCCAAAACGGCCACGCCCAGCACTGTGGGAGTGCCGGGCGGGGCGGTTGTGGAAGTGCGGGTTGAGGCGGGGCCATTGTGGGAGTGCGAGATGGGCCAGAGCGGTTGTGGGAGTGTGGGGCGGGGCGTTTTTGAGAGTGCGGGGCGGTTGTGGGAGTGCGGGGTGGGACGGTTGTGGGAGTGCGGCGTGGGGCAGGGTGGTTATGGGAGTGCGGGGCGGGTGGGGCTGTTGTGGGTGTGCAGAGTGGGGCGGGGCGGTTGTGGGAGTGCGGGGCGAGGCGGTTGTGGGAGTGCGGGGCGGGGCGGTTGCGGGAGTGCGGGGCGGGGCCGTTGTGTGAGTGCGGGGCGGGGCCCTTGTGGGAGTGCGGGGCGGGGCCGTTGTGTGAGTGCGGGGCGGGGCCCTTGTGGGAGTGCGGGGCGGGGCGGTTGTGGGAGTGCGGGGCTGGGCCGTTGTGGGAGTGCGGGGCGGGGCGGTTGTGGGAGTGCGGCGTGGGGCAGTTGTGGGAGCGCGGGGCGGGGCCGTTGTGGGAGTACGGGGTGGGGCGGTTGTGGGAGTGCGGGGTGGTGCGTTTGTGGGAGTGTGGGGCGGGGCGGTTGTGGGATTGCGGGGCTGGGCGGCACGGTTATGGGAGTGCAGGGTGCTGTGTTTGTGGGAGTGCGGGGCGGTTGTGGGATTGCAGGACTGGGCGGAACGGTTGTGCGAGTGCGGGGCGGGGTGGTTGTGGGAGTGCGGGGCGTGGCGGTTGTGGGATTGCGGGCAGATGTGGGAGTGCGTGGTGGGGCGGTTGTGGGAGTGCGGGGGGGCGGTTGTGGGAGTGTGGGGCGGAGCGTTTGTGGGAGTGCGGGGCGGGGCGGTTGTGGGAGTGCGTGGCGGAGCGGATGTGGGAGAGCGGGGCGGACCGGTTGTGGTAGTGTGGGGCGGGGCGGGGCGGTTGAGGGAGTGTGGGGCGGTTCTGGCATTGCGGGTCTGAACAGTTGTGGGAGTGCGGGGCGGGGCGGTTGTGGGAGTGCGGGGCGGGGCGTGGCGGTGGTGGGATTGCGGGGCGGCTTTGGGAGTGCGGGGTGGCTTCGGGAGTGCGGGGCGGATGTGGGAGTGCGGGGCGGGGCAGGGCCGGTTTTGGGAGTGCGGGGCGGGGCGGTTGTGGGAGTGCGGGGCGGTTTTGGGAGTTCGGGCGGAATGGTTGTGGGAGTGCGGGGCGGGGCGGGGCGTGGCAGTTGTGGGAGTGTGGGGCAGGGCAGAGCGGTTGTGGGAGTGCGAGGCAGGGCGGGGCGGTTGTGGGAGTTTGGGACGGGGCCGTTGTGGGAGTGCGGGGTGCAGCAGTTGTGGAAGTGCGGGGCTGGGCGGTTGTTGGAGTGCGGGGCGGGGCCGTTGTGGGAGAGTGGGGCGGTGCGGTTGTGGGAGTGCGGGGCAGGGCCGTTGTGGGAGTGCGGGGTGGTTGTGGGAATGCGGGGCAGGGCCGTTGTGGGAGTGCGGGGCAGGGTGGTTGTGGGATTGCGGGGTGGGGCGGTTGTGGGAGTGCGGGGTGGGGCGGTTATGGGAGTGCGGGGCGGGGCGGTTGTGGGAGTCCGGGGCGGGGCCGTTGTGGGAGTGCAGGGCGGTGCAGTTGTGCGAGTTCGGGACGGGGCCATTGTGGGAGTGCAGGGCGGGGCCGTTGTGGGAGTGCGGGGCGGGGCCGTTGTGCGAGTTCGGGACGGGGCCGTTGTGGGAGAGCGGGGCAGGGCCGTTGTGGGAGTGCGGGGTGGGGCGGTTGTGGGAGTGCGGGGTGGGGCGCTTGTGGGTGTGCGGAGCGGGTTGGTTGTGGCATTGTGGGGCTGGGCTGCGCGGTTATGGGAGTGCAGGGCGGGGCGTTTGTAGGATAGCGTGGCGGAGCGGTTGTGGGAGTGCGGGGCGGAACGGTTGTGGGAGTGCGGGGCGGAACGGTTGTGGGAGTGCGGGCCAGCGCTGTTTTGGGAGTGCGGGGCGGGGCGTGGCTGTTGTGGGATTGCGGGACGGTTGTGGGAGTGCGGGGTGGATGTGGGAGTGCGGGGCGGGGCGGTTGTGGGAGTGCGGAACGGAACGGAGCGGTTGTGGGAGTGTGGGGCGGGGCGGTTGTGGGATTGCGGGACGGAACGGTTGTGGGAGTGCGGGGCGAGGCGGGGCGGTTGTGGGATTGCGGGGCTGAACGGTTGTGGGAGCGCGGGGCGGGGCGCGGCGGTTGTGGGAGTGCGGGACGGGGCGGTTGTAGGAGTGCGGGGCGGGACAGTTGTGCGCATCCGGTGCTGGGTGGTGCGGGGCCGTTGTTGTAGTGTGGGGCAAGGCCGTTGTGAGAGTGCAGGGCGGGGCGGTGCAGTTGTGGGAGTGCGGGGCGGGGCGGTTGGGGGAGTGCAGGGCGGGGCAGTTGTGGGAGTGCGGGGTGGAGCGGGTGGTTGTGGGAGTGCGGGGCGGGCCGGGGCGGTTGTGGGAGTGCGGGGCGGTTGTGGGAGTGCGGGGCGGGGCAGTTGTGGGAGTGCGGGGCGGGGCGATTGTGGGAGTGCGGTGCGGGGCAGGGTGATTGTGGGAGTGCGGAGTGGGGCGGGGCGGTTGTGGGAGTGCGGGGCGGGGCGGTTGTGGGAGTGCGGGGCGGGGCGGTTGTGAGAGTGTGGGGCGGGGCGGTTATGGGAGTGCAGGCGGGGCAGTTGTGGGAGTACGGGGCGGAGCGATTGTGGGAGTGCAGGGCGGGGCGGTTGTGGGACTGCGGGGCGGGACGGTTGTGGGAGTGCAGGGCGGGGCGGTTGTAGGAGTGGGGGGCAGGCCAGGACTTGTAACTCCAACCCCCTAACTTCTAACACCTAGGCCTAGAAATTAGGTATAGCCCCGCCAGGTCTTTAGCGCCCGAAATTTAGCGCTCGGCCGGATTCCCGTAGCGCCCGCCTGAAATTCAGTTGCACCGCCCCAACACGGAGGCAGGCGCTATTGGAGGGTTTGGCCGCCTCGTTTGGGGCGAAGAATGTCAGTTTCAGGCGTCCAGCTGCCGCTGCGGCACCTGATGCGGTGCGGCAGGCTGGGGTACTGCAGGCCTCCTCCTTCTCTTAAGGAGGAGCTGCCTGCAGCCATGAGATCGCCGCTGGATTCCCTCGGCAAATGAGCCGGGCTCGCGGGAGAGACACACCAATGCCGCGGCGGGGTGGTGCAGGAGTCCAGGGAGGGAGGTGCGGCCAGGCGGCCGCCGGCCGCCCCTCCACCTTTATGCGTCGGCCTCTCGGAGCTGCAAGGCACCGTTTTGCAAACGCTGTTTGCGGCCGCCACGGGAGAGGCGGCCGCAACTGAATTTGGCGGTCGGACCGGAATTGCATTGGAACCGGGGCGCTGCGCACACCGATGAAGTCATGGTGCCGGCGCAGCGCTACCGGTTAACGTCGATGTTACGGACCAACTGAATTTCGGGCGCTAAAAAACTTCCGGCGCAAACCACTCTATAGCCCATAAGTGGGCGCAAACGCGACTGAATTTCTAGGCCCTAACACCTAACACCTAACTACAAACTCCTAACTCCAAACTCCAAACTCCCAGCTCCTAAATCTAAACGCCAAACACCTAACTCCAAACTTCTAACACCTAACACCTAACTCCTAACTTCTAACAGCTAACACCTAACTACAAACTCCTAACTACAAACTCCAAACTACCAGCTCCTAACCTCTAACTCCAAACACCTAACTCCTAACTCCTAACTCCAAACTCCTCACTCCTAACTCCAAATTCCAAACTCCAAACACCTAACTCCAATCTCCAAGCGCCCAACTCCTAACTCCTAACTCCAACCTCCAAACACCTAACTCCAAACTCCGAACTCCTAACTACTAACTGCTAACTCCAATCTCCTAACTCCAAACTCCAAACGCCAAAATCCAAACTGCTAATTCCTAACTCCTAACTCCAAACTCCTAACTCCTAACTCCAAACTCCAAACGCCAAAATCCAAACTACTAACTCCTAACTCCTAACACCTAACTCCTAACACCTAACAACAAACACTTCGGAGTTTGGAGTTCGGAGTTCGGAGTTTGGAGTTTGGAGTTAGGAGTTTGGCGTTTGGAGATTGGAGTTAGGAGATGGACTTAGGAGTTAGGAGTTTGAAGTTTGGAGCTGGGAGATTGGAGTTAGGAGTTTGGATTTTTGCGTTTGGAGTTTGGAGTTATGAGATATGAGTTAGGAGATAGGAGTTAGGAGTTTGGAGTTTGGAGTTTGGAGTTAGGAGTTAGCAGTTTGGATTTTGGCGTTTGGAGTTAGGAGTTAGGGGTTTGGAGTTAGGAATTTGGAGTTAGGAGTTTGGGGTTAGGAGTTAGGAGTTAGGAGTTTGGAGTTAGGAGTTAGAAGTTTGGAGTTTGGAGTTAGGAGTTAGGAGTTAGCAGTTAGGAGTTAGGAGTTAGCAGTTTGGGATTAGGAGTTTGCAGTTTCGGGTTAGGAGTTTGGAGTTTGGAGATTGGAGTTAGGAGTTAGGAGTTAGGAGTTAGCAGTTTGGAGTTAGGAGTTAGCAGTTAGGTGTTAGCAGTTTGCGGTTAGGAGTTTGCAGTTAGGAGTTAGGAGTTAGGAGTTTGGAGTTTGGAATTAGGAGTTAGGAGATTGGAGTCAGCAGTTAGGAGTTAGGAGTTTGGAGTTAGGTGATTGGAGTTAGAACTTAAGAGTTAGGAGTGAGGAGTTTGGATTTAGGAGTTAGGAGTTAGGAATTAGGAGTTTGGAGTTAGGAGTTAGGAGTTTGGAGTTAGGAGTTAGGAGTTAGGAGTTAGGAGTTTGGAGTTAGGAGTTTGGAGTTAGGAGTTAGGAGTTAGGAGTTTGGAGTTAGGAGTTCGGAGTTAGGAGTTTGGAGTTTGGAGTTAGGAGTTTGGAGTTAGGAGTTAGGAGTTAGGAGTTAGGAGTTTGGAGTTAGGTGTTAGGAGTTTGGAGTTAGGAGTTTGGAGTTAGGAGTTAGGAGTTAGGAGTTTGGAGTTAGGTGTTTGGAGTTAGGAGTTAGGAGTTAGGAGTTTGGAGTTAGGAGTTAGGAGTTTGGAGGTAGGAGTTTGGAGTTAGGAGTTTGGAGTTAGGAGTTTGGAGTTAGGTGTTCGGAGTTAGGAGTTTGGAGTTAGGAGTTAGGAGTTTGGAGTTAGGTGTTCGGAGTTAGGAGTTTGGAGTTAGGACTTAGGAGTTTGGAGATAGGAGTTAGGTGCAAGGCGTTTGGAGTTTGGAGTCAGGAGTTAGGTGTTAGGCGTTTGCAGTTCGGAGTTAGGAGTTAGGTGTTTGGCGTTTGGAGTTAGGAGCTGAGAGTTTGGAGTTTGGAGTTAGGAGTATGGAGTTAGGTGATAGGTGTTAGAAGTTAGGAGTTAGGTGTTAGGTGTTAGTTGTTAGGTGTTAGGAATTAGGAGTTAGATGTTTGGAGTTAGGAGTTAGGAGTTAGTAACTCATAATTCCTAACTCCAAACTACTACCTCCTAAGTCCTCACTCCAAACTCCTAACCCCAAACTGCTAACTCCAAACTCCTAACTCCAAACTCCTAACTGCTAACTCCAACCTTCAAACTCCTATCTCCAAACTCCTAACTCCTAAATCCTAACTGCTAACTCCAAACTCCTAACACCTAACTCCTAACTCCAAACTCCTAACTCCTAACTCCTACGTCCTAACTCCTAACTCCTAACTCCGAACTCCAAACTCCAAACTCCTAACCCGAATCTGCAAACTCCAAACCCCAAACTCCTAACTCCTAACTCCTAACTTCTAACACCAAACAACTAACACCTAACACCTAACTCCGAACTCCTAACCCCAAACTGCTAACTCCTAACTCCTAATTCCAAACTGCTTTCTCCTAACTCCTAACTCCAAGCTGCTAACTCCTAACTCCTAACTCCAAACTCCAAACACCAAGGGCTAGATTTTCAGTAGCTTGCGCCAGCAGTTAGCGCCTTAAGAGAAGTGATTTCCGGGCGCTATGCGTGTAGCGCCCGGGCGCAGCGCAGTTTGCGCTCCGCCCCAAATTAAGTTGCCCGTTAGCGCCGGCGCAAAGTTTAGCGCCCGCCCGGATGCGCGCGCAGAAAATGACGTCACATCCTCGTGCAACGCCCTTTGGCCGCCCCGATTGCAAACTTCAGTCGGACCGCCCCATTGTGCGGCGGGCGGCCGGAGCTTTTGGAAAAAGGAACGCAACACAACCAGCGCGGGCCCCGGGGGGCGCTAATTAAAGGGAACGTCCTCTCCAGTATAAAGGCCATCCTTTTTTCAGAAAACAGTCTTGTGCAACGCATTTCTGGAGACACAACAAGGAGGATAGCTAACTGGTTTCAAGCAGCAAGAGCCAGGTATTTTTGGACTCAGGCAATAGCGCTGCAAGTGGCCATTTGGAAATTAGACTGTTTGCCAGGATTTGATGGGTGCTGCATGGGGTGCCAACGCGCAGCTGCAGCGCCATATCCGTAGGGCTCGCAGACGCATTGTGAGAGGGGCAGCCCTGGCTAGAGGCAGAGGGGGCTACAGGCGTCGGCCACGTAGGCCTTACCCAGTCAGGCTATACCGCCAGCAGCGCTCCTACCTAAACATGAGTGCCGCGCGATGTGTTAGAAGGCTCCGATTCCGAAAGGAGGTGATTGCAGAGATCTGCCACCTGCTTCGCCGAGATCTGCGGCCAAAGCTCAGGTGCAGGACGTCTCTGTCGGTGGAAGTGAAGGTGACGGTGGCATTGAACTTCTATGCCACCGGCTCCTTCCAATACACTGCTGGGGACATAGCAAACATCTCCCAGTACGGCGCGCATCGCTGCATCCGCCACGTGACCGAAGCACTGTTCAGAAGGAGAAGCCAATTCATCTCCTTCCCCATGGCCCTGGAGAGCCAGCATCAGCGCGCATTGGGATTTGCCAGACTCGGGGAATTCCCCTTGGTGCAGGGCGCCATTGACTGTACGCATGTGGCTTTGCGGGCCCCTCTGGAGCATGGCGAGCAGTATCGCAACAGGAAGGGCTACCATTCTCTGAATGTGCAGCTGGTATGTGACCACAAGCAGCGCATCATGGCAGTCAATGCCAGCTTCCCAGGCAGCAGCCACGATGCCTTTATCCTGCGGCAGAGTACTGTGCATGACATGTTCCAGGCACAGCCTTCCCCAAGAGGATGGCTCATCGGGGACAAAGGCTATCCTTTGTGCACCTGGCTCATGACCCCGCTTCGCGCGCCCAGGACCGCTGCTGAAGAGGCCTACAACGAGAGCCATCAAACCACCCGCAACATCATCGAGCTAACTATTGGGGTCCTCAAGCAGCGGTTCCGCTGCCTTGATCGCTCCGGAGGAGCTCTCCAGTATTCGCCGGACCGGGTCTCCCAATTTGTGGTGGTTTGCTGCATGCTACACAACCTGGCTATCCGCAGGACTCAGGCACTGCCACCTGACGTTGGACCAGCACCTCAGGAGGAGGAGCAGGAGGAGCATGAGGAGGAGGAGGAGGAGCAGGAGTACGTTCCCAGGAGGGAGCGACCAGGGCCAAGGGCCGCACGACGCCACCTTATTACACGGTACTTCTAAGCCCCCTGTCAGGGAATGGCCAGGGGCCATGAGGGAAGATGAATGCAGCCGCTCCGCAAGCCCTCAGCCGGCGAAGCCAACAAACACTAAGAAGAACAACCATGGAGACTGCATGAATAAAGATAATTTTTTATTGCACAAAAATGAAAAGCCCTTCCCACATGAATCCCCAAAAACAATAAACGGGCCCCACAAAAAGCCCAACAAACGACTCACTCGCACAAACTGGGGAGGAGCCACTCCACCTTTATTGAAACCGGGCCTCAACGTCGGCCTAACGCAAAAAAAAAGCCCTCCAAAAGCACAACCATGGGCAAAATAAAGATGGCCACCGCCATATTAAAGGAAAGCTGGCCACACCCTCTACTGAGTGGCCCGCGAGGGCGAGACCTTGGCCAGCATTTTGCCTCCCCTGCCCTGCCTGCTGCTCCTTCGCAAGCTCTGCCCAGTGGCTGCTGCGAGGCTGGGGGAAGGCGCCTGAGGCTCAGATGCCCTTCCGCCAGATGCCGCTGGGGGGCGGCCTACACGGCGTTTGGGCCTCGAGGGGCCGTCTGCTGAGTGGCGCACCTGAGCCTGGCCACCATCAGCTGCAGCCGCTTGCCGTCGACGCCCCAGAGGGGGAATGGCGGCGACGGATGGCGCAATGTGGGCCAGCTGGCGTCTGGGATGCGCTGGCTGGTGCTGTGGCGCGGTGGTACTCGGCCGGGCCCGCACTGCAGGATCCGCAGCAATCAGCCGACGGCCGGCTTGCTGGGATGGTCCAGCGCGGCGCCTGCCTGAGACAGCGCGTGTGGCAGCAGTGAGTGGCCCTGTGGTCCTGGTGTGCGCGCGCATCACATCCGCCAGGGTCTTGACGGCATCAGTTAGCATGCGGCCAGTCGCGGCAGTTGCTGCCCCGAACTCGCGCACACTGGTCGCCAGCGACTCGATGGCCTCAGGCATGCGCCCCACCACGCTCATGAGCTCCGTGTGGCGCCGGTCCGAGTCGTCGGCCATCTGATCGAGCTTCCGCACCTCCTCCGAAGTGAAGGTGTCCGGACTGGAGTCGCGACTCTCCCGCTGGGGAGGAGGGGGCCGAACTAGGGGACCCTTGCCGCGTTGGTGACGGCGAGTGTGCCGAGCAGCAGCACTCCCCTCTGATCCTTCCCCCCTTTGGGGGGAAGGCCGCGGGCCACGCGCACGGCTGCTGGGTGGCTGGACGCCACTGGTCCCAGAAGCTGCATTGCCCTGCGACAGTTCCTCCAGGCACTCGTCCAGTGAGGAGGTGTCAAGCATTTCCTCCTCTCCTGCGGGACGTGACTGTTCCCCCGAAGGTCCGGCTTGCTCCTCCTCCTCCTCCTGGTCGGAGGTGCTGTCACTGGCAGCCTCAGGGTCCTGGTCGTCACCAGCTGAAAGCAGGAATGCACAAGAGTAGCTTCAGAGTGAGGAGACGGCGTCAGCGAGGGAGTTAGGACTGGTGGGATTCAGCGCATTGGTGGGACAGTGGCAAAGGAGGTAGCTCGGATGGGCCAGTGCGACGCGAGAGGGCCAAAAGGCGAGGTCCTTACCATTGCCGGGCAGTGGAGGGTCGGATACACCGCACGCCGTGGGGACAATCACACGGGCTCCCATGAGCACACACACGCGCTCCTCCAGCCGAGTGAGCTTCTGCAGCTTGGCGCGGCCACCCCTGGCACGGGCCTGGCGATTAAACGCTACTTTAGCCTGCAAGAGAAAGGACGGGCTGTAAGTGCGCAGTGAAGCCCTGATGTAGTGTGCACTGCCTCCCATGGTGGAATAGCTTGGACAGAGTGAAGCCCTGATGTAGTGTGCACTGCCTCCCATGGTGGAATAGCTTGGACAGAGTGAAGCCCTGATGTACTGTGCACTGCTTCCCATGGTGGAATAGCTTGGACAGAGTGAAGCCCTGATGTAGTGTGCACTGCCTCCCATGGTGGAATAGCTTGGACAGAGTGAAGCCCTGATGTAGTGTGCACTGCCTCCCATGGTGGAATAGCTTGGACAGAGTGAAGCCCTGATGTACTGTGCACTGCTTCCCATGGTGGAATAGCTTGGACAGAGTGAAGCCCTGATGTAGTGTGCACTGCCTCCCATGGTGGAATAGCTTGGACAGAGTGAAGCCCTGATGTAGTGTGCACTGCCTCCCATGGTGGAATAGCTTGGACAGAGTGAAGCCCTGATGTACTGTCCACTGCCTCCCATGGTGGAATAGCTTGGCCAAAGTGTAGAGTGCCGAATGGCCATTTGATGCTCATGACTGTCCCAATGCTGCTGGCTGAGGGCTGGCCAATAGGACTTTCAGGTCCCTTTGCCCATCATGTCAGGTGTACATGCAAGAATGAGGAGGAGACTGGAAAGGCTACTCACCCTCACAATCCTGGTCAGATCGTTGTATTTCTTACGGCATTGTTTGTGGGTCCTGGGGGCCTCGCCGGTGAACGTCACCCTCTGGGCGATCTGCTTCCAGGCTTTGGTGTAGTCGTGGTGGGTTGGATTCCTCCCACTCTCTGGAAACAAGATCTTGCGCCTCACCTCCAGAGCTGTGACCATTATGTCCAGATCACCCTCTGAGAAGCGCAGGGCACGCTGACGGGCCTTCTCTGGCGTTGCCATGACTCCCTGGGGCTGAGCAGTAGTGTTGAGGCCTCTTTGCAAGGCTGCAGTGTGCAGGGCGTGGCAGCAGACCAATAGCGCCCCAAAACTGCCTATACTGAAAATCTAGCCCCAAACTCCTAACTCCAAACTCCTAACTCCTAAGTCCTAATTCCTAACTCCAAACTTCTAACTCCTAACTCCAAACTCCTAACTGCTTACTCCAAACTCCTAACTCCTAACTCCAAACTCCTAACTCCTAAATCCTAATTCCAAACTCGTAGCTCCTAACTCCAATCTCCAAACGCCAAACTCCTATCTCCAAACTCCAAACTCCTAACTCCTAACTCCAATCTCCAAACGACAAACTCCGAACTCCTAAATCCAAAATCCAACTATTAACTCAGAACTCCAAACTGCGAACTCCTAACTCCAAATTCCAAACTCCTAACTCCAACCTCCAAACTCATGGGGCTAGATTTTCAGTATAGGCAGTTTTGGGGCGCTAACTTTAGCGCCCGCCCGAAGTTAGCGCCCGCCCCAAAGTAGCGCCCCGTTGCCGGGAATTCAGTGGCTTCGCCCTAAGAGGTTGGTGGAGCGCTAAAAGAGGCGTTCCACTACTCTCTTTAGGCGCTAAGCCGGCGGTCCAGAGGGATAGCGCCCAGGCGGGGCGCAGCACGGGTGCGGTCATTTTTGCACTGACAGCAGACCCCGTGGTGCCGACCAGCTCTTAAAGGGGGAAGGGACGAATTGGTCTGCTGCCACGCCCTGCACACTGCAGCCTTGCAAAGAGGCCTCAACACTACTGCTCAGCCCCAGGGAGTCATGGCAACGCCAGAGAAGGCCCGTCAGCGTGCCCTGCGCTTCTCAGAGGGTGATCTGGACATAATGGTCACAGCTCTGGAGGTGAGGCGCAAGATCTTGTTTCCAGAGAGTGGGAGGAATCCAACCCACCACGACTACACCAAAGCCTGGAAGCAGATCGCCCAGAGGGTGACGTTCACCGGCGAGGCCCCCAGGACCCACAAACAATGCCGTAAGAAATACAACGATCTGACCAGGATTGTGAGGGTGAGTAGCCTTTCCAGTCTCCTCCTCATTCTTGCATGTACACCTGACATGATGGGCAAAGGGACCTGAAAGTCCTATTGGCCAGCCCTCAGCCAGCAGCATTGGGACAGTCATGAGCATCAAATGGCCATTCGGCACTCTACACTTTGGCCAAGCTATTCCACCATGGGAGGCAGTGGACAGTACATCAGGGCTTCACTCTGTCCAAGCTATTCCACCATGGGAGGCAGTGCACACTACATCAGGGCTTCACTCTGTCCAAGCTATTGCACCATGGGAAGCAGTGCACAGTACATCAGGGCTTCACTCTGTCCAAGCTATTCCACCATGGGAGGCAGTGCACACTACATCAGGGCTTCACTCTGTCCAAGCTATTCCACCATGGGAGGCAGTGCACACTACATCAGGGCTTCACTCTGTCCAAGCTATTCCACCATGGGAGGCAGTGCACACTACATCAGGGCTTCACTGCGCACTTACAGCCCGTCCTTTCTCTTGCAGGCTAAAGTAGCGTTTAATCGCCAGGCCCGTGCCAGGGGTGGCCGCGCCAAGCTGCAGAAGCTCACTCGGCTGGAGGAGCGCGTGTGTGTGCTCATGGGAGCCCGTGTGATTGTCCCCACGGCGTGCGGTGTATCCGACCCTCCACTGCCCGGCAATGGTAAGGACCTCGCCTTTTGGCCCTCTCGCGTCGCACTGGCCCATCCGAGCTACCTCCTTTGCCACTGTCCCACCAATGCGCTGAATCCCACCAGTCCTAACTCCCTCGCTGACGCCGTCTCCTCACTCTGAAGCTACTCTTGTGCATTCCTGCTTTCAGCTGGTGACGACCAGGACCCTGAGGCTGCCAGTGACAGCACCTCCGACCAGGAGGAGGAGGAGGAGCAAGCCGGACCTTCGGGGGAACAGTCACGTCCCGCAGGAGAGGAGGAAATGCTTGACACCTCCTCACTGGACGAGTGCCTGGAGGAACTGTCGCAGGGCAATGCAGCTTCTGGGACCAGTGGCGTCCAGCCACCCAGCAGCCGTGCGCGTGGCCCGCGGCCTTCCCCCCAAAGGGGGGAAGGATCAGAGGGGAGTGCTGCTGCTCGGCACACTCGCCGTCACCAACGCGGCAAGGGTCCCCTAGTTTGGCCCCCTCCTCCCCAGCGGGAGAGTCGCGACTCCAGTCCGGACACCTTCACTTCGGAGGAGGTGCGGAAGCTCGATCAGATGGCCGACGACTCGGACCGGCGCCACACGGAGCTCATGAGCGTGGTGGGGCGCATGCCTGAGGCCATCGAGTCGCTGGCGACCAGTGTGCGCGAGTTCGGGGCAGCAACTGCCGCGACTGGCCGCATGCTAACTGATGCCGTCAAGACCCTGGCGGATGTGATGCGCGCGCACACCAGGACCACAGGGCCACTCACTGCTGCCACACGCGCTGTCTCAGGCAGGCGCCGCGCTGGACCATCCCAGCAAGCCGGCCGTCGGCTGATTGCTGCGGATCCTGCAGTGCGGGCCCGGCCGAGTGCCACCGCGCCACAGCACCAGCCAGCGCATCCCAGACGCCAGCTGGCCCACATTGCGCCATCCGTCGCCGCCATTCCCCCTCTGGGGCGTCAAGGGCAAGCGGCTGCAGCTGATGGTGGCCAGGCTCAGGTGCGCCACTCAGGAGACGGCCCCTCGAGGCCCAAACGCCGTGTAGGCCGCCCCCCAGCGGCATCTGGCGGAAGGGCATCTGAGCCTCAGGCGCCTTCCCCCAGCCTCGCAGCAGCCACTGGGCAGAGCTTGCGAAGGAGCAGCAGGCAGGGCAGGGGAGGCAAAATGCTGGCCAAGGTCTCGCCCTCGCGGGCCACTCAGTAGAGGGTGTGGCCAGCTTTCCTTTAATATGGCGGTGGCCATCTTTATTTTGCCCATGGTTGTGCTTTTGGAGGGCTTTTTTTTTGCGTTAGGCCGACGTTGAGGCCCGGTTTCAATAAAGGTGGAGTGGCTCCTCCCCAGTTTGTGGGAGTGAGTCGTTTGTTGGGCTTTTTGTGGGGCCCGTTTATTGTTTTTGGGGATTCATGTGGGAAGGGCTTTTCATTTTTGTGTAATAAAAAATTATCTTTATTCATGCAGTCTCCATGGTTGTTCTTCTTAGTGTTTGTTGGCTTCGCCGGCTGAGGGCTTGCGGAGCGGCTGCATTCATCTTCCCTCATGGCCCCTGGCCATTCCCTGACAGGGGGCTTAGAAGTACCGTGTAATAAGGTGGCGTCGTGCGGCCCTTGGCCCTGGTCGCTCCCTCCTGGGAACGTACTCCTGCTCCTCCTCCTCCTCCTCCTCCTCCTCCTCATGCTCCTCCTGCTCCTCCTCCTGAGGTGCTGGTCCAACGTCAGGTGGCAGTGCCTGAGTCCTGCGGATAGCCAGGTTGTGTAGCATGCAGCAAACCACCACAAATTGGGAGACCCGGTCCGGCGAATACTGGAGAGCTCCTCCGGAGCGATCAAGGCAGCGGAACCGCTGCTTGAGGACCCCAATAGTTAGCTCGATGATGTTGCGGGTGGTTTGATGGCTCTCGTTGTAGGCCTCTTCAGCAGCGGTCCTGGGCGCGCGGAGCGGGGTCATGAGCCAGGTGCACAAAGGATAGCCTTTGTCCCCGAGTAGCCATCCTCTTGGGGGAGGCTGTGCCTGGAACATGTCATGCACAGTACTCTGCCGCAGGATAAAGGCATCGTGGCTGCTGCCTGGGAAGCTGGCATTGACTGCCATGATGCGCTGCTTGTGGTCACAGACCAGCTGCACATTCAGAGAATGGTAGCCCTTCCTGTTGCGATACTGCTCGCCATGCTCCAGAGGGGCCCGCAAAGCCACATGCGTACAGTCAATGGCGCCCTGCACCAAGGGGAATTCCCCGAGTCTGGAAAATCCCAATGCGCGCTGATGCTGGCTCTCCAGGGCCATGGGGAAGGAGATGAATTGGCTTCTCCTTCTGAACAGTGCTTCGGTCACCTGGCGGATGCAGCGATGCGCGCCGTACTGGGAGATGTTTGCTATGTCCCCAGCAGCGTATTGGAAGGAGCCGGTGGCATAGAAGTTCAATGCCACCGTCACCTTCACTTCCACCGACAGAGACGTCCTGCACCTGAGCTTTGGCCGCAGATCTCGGCGAAGCAGGTGGCAGATCTCTGCAATCACCCCCTTTCGGAATCGGAGCCTTTTAACACATCGCGCGGCACTCATGTTTAGGTAGGAGCGCTGCTGGCGGTATAGCCTGACTGGGTAAGGCCTACGTGGCCGACGCCTGTAGCCCCCTCTGCCTCTAGCCAGGGCTGCCCCTCTCACAATGCGTCTGCGAGCCCTACGGACATGGAGCTGCAGCTCCGCGTTGGCACCCCATGCAACCCCCATCAAATCCTGGCAAACACTCTAATTTCCAAATGGCCACTTGCAGCGCTGTTGCCTGAGTCCAAAAATACCTGGCTCTTGCTGCTTGAAACCAGTTAGCTATCCTCCTTGTTGTGTCTCCAGAAATGCGTTGCACAAGACTGTTTTCTGAAAAAAGGATGGCCTTTATACTGGAGAGGACGTTCCCTTTAATTAGCGCCCCCCGGGGCCCGCGCTGGTTGTGTTGCGTTCCTTTTTCCAAACGCTCCGGCCGCCCGCCGCACAATGGGGCGGTCCGACTGAAGTTTGCAATCGGGGCGGCCAAAGGGCGTTGCACGAGGATGTGACGTCATTTTCTGCGCGCGCATCCGGGCGGGCGCTAAACTTTGCGCCGGCGCTAACGGGCAACTTAATTTGGGGCGGGGCGCAAACTGCGCTGCGCCCGGGCGCTACACGCATAGCGCCCGGAAATCACTTCTCTTAAGGCGCTAACTGCTGGCGCAAGCAACTGAAAATCTAGCCCCTAACTCCTAACTCCTAACTCCTAACTCCAATCTCCAAATGCCAAACTCCTAACTCCTAACTACAAACTGCGAACTCCTAACTCCTAAGTCCTAACTCCAAACTCTTAACTCCAAACTGCAAACTCCTAACTCCAAATTCCAAACTTCTAACTCCGAACTCATAACTCCTAACTCCAAACTACTACCTCCTAAGTCCTCACGCCAAACTCCTAACCCCAAACTGCAAACACCTAACCCCAAACTGTTAACTCCAAACTCCTATCTCCAAACTCCTAACTGCTAACTCCAACCTCCAAACTCCTCTCTCCAAACTCCTAACTCCTACCTCCTAACTGCTAACTCCAAACTCCTAACTCCTAACTCCTAATTCCAAACTCCTAACTCCTATCTCCTACGTCCTAACTCCAAACTCCTAACCCAAAACTGCAAACTCCTAACCCCAAGCTGCTAACTCCTAACTCCTAACTGCTAACTCCAACCTCCAAACTCCTATCTCCAAACTCCTAACTCCTAACTCCTAACTCCAAACTCCTAACTCCTAACTCCTACGTCCTAACTCCAAACGCATAACACCAAACTGCAAACTCCTAACCCCAAACTGCTAACTCCTAACTCCTAACTGCTAACTCCAACCTCCAAACTCCTATCTCCAAACTCCTAACTCCTAACTCCTAACTCCAAACTCCTAACTCCTAACTCCTACGTCCTAACTCCAAACGCATAACACCAAACTGCAAACTCCTAACCCCAAGCTGCTAACTCCTCACTCCTAACTCCAAACTCCAAACTCCTAACTCCTAACTGCTTACTCCAAACTCCTAACTCCTAACTCCAAACTCCTAACTCCTAACTCCTAAGTCCTAACTCCTAACTCCAAACTCCTAACTCCAAACTCCAAACTCCAAACTCCAAACTCCAAACTCCTGACTCCTAACTCCGATCTCCAAACGCCAATCTCCTAACTCCTAAATCCAAACTCCAACTCCTAACACATAACTCCAAACTGCGAACTCCTAACTCCAAATTCCAAACTCCTAACTCCAACCTCCAAACTCCTAACTCCAAACTCCTAACTCCTATACCCTAAGTGCTAACTCCAAACTCCTAATTCCTAACTCCGAACTCCTAACTCCTAAGTCCTAACTCCAAACTCTTAACCCCAAACGGCAAACTCCTAACCCCAAACTGCTAACTCCTAACTCCTAATTCCAAACTGCTATCGCCGAACTACTAAGTCCTAACTCCAAACTCTTAACTCCAAACTGCTAACTCCTAACTCCAAATTCCAAACTCCTAACTCCTAACTCCTAACTCCTAACTCCTAACTCCTAACTCATAATTCCTAACTCCAAACTACTACCTCCTAAGTCCTCACTCCAAACTCCTAACCCCAAACTGCAAACATCTAACCCCAAACTGCTAACTCCTAACTCCTAACTCCAAACTGCTATCGCCGAACTACTAAGTCCTAACTCCAAACTCTTAACTCCAAACTGCTAACTCCTAACTCCAAATTCCAAACTCCTAACTCCTAACTCCTAACTCCTAACTCCTAACTCCTAACTCATAATTCCTAACTCCAAACTCCTAACTCCTAAATCCTAACTCCAAACTCGTAGCTCCTAACTCCAATCTCCAAACGCCTAACTCCTAATTCCTAACTCCTAACTCCTAACTCATAATTCCTAACTCCAAACTACTACCTCCTAAGTCCTCACTCCAAACTCCTAACCCCAAACTGCAAACACCTACCCAAACTGCTAACTCCAAACTCCTAACTCCAAACTCCTAACTGCTAACTCCAACCTTCAAATTCCTATCTCCAAACTCCTAACTCCTAACTCCTAACTCCGAACTCCTACATCCTAACTCCAAACTCCTAACTCCAAACTGCTAACTCCTAACTCGTAACTCCAAATGCTAACTCCTAACTCCTAACTCCGAACTCCAAACTCCAAACTCCTAACCCGAAACTGCAAACTCCTAACCCCAAACTGCTAACTCCTAACTCCTAACTTATAACTACAAACTGCTAACTCCAAACTCCAAACTCCTAACTCCTAACTCCTAACTCCTAAGTCCTAACTCCTAACTCCAAACTCCTAACTCCAAACTCCAAACTCCTAACTCCTAACTCCAAACTCCTAACTGCTTACTCCAAACTCCTAACTCCTAACTCCAATCTCCTAACTCCTAACTCCTAAAGCCTAACTCCTAACTCGTTGCTCCTAACTCCAATCTCCAAACTCCTAACTCCTAACTCCAAACTCCTAACTCCAAACTCCAAACTCATAACTCCAAACACCGAACTCCTAACTCCAATCTCCAAATGCCAAACTCCTAACTCCTAAATCCAAACTCCAACCCCTAAATCATAACTACAAACTGCGAACTCCTAACTCCAAATTCCAAACTCCTAACTCCAACCTCCAAACTCCAAACTCCAAATTCCTAACTCCTATATCCTAACTGCTAACTCCAAACTCCTAACTCCTAACTCCTAACTCCGAAATCCTAACTCCTAAGTCCTAACTCCAAACTCTTAAGCCCAAACGGCAAACTCCTAACCCCAAACTGCTAACTCCAAACTCCTAACTCCAAACTCCTAACTGCTAACTCCAACCTCCAAACTCCTATCTCCAAACTCCAAGCTCCTAACTCCTAACTGCGAACTCCAAACTCCTAAGTCCTAACTCCAAACTCTTAACTCCAAGCTGCAAACTCCTAACTCCAAATTCCAAACTTCTAACTCCTAACTCATAATTCCTAACTCCAAACTACTACCTCCTAAGTCCTCACGCCAAACTCCTAACCCCAAACTGCAAACACCTAACCCCAAACTGCTAACTCCAAACTCCTATCTCCAAACTCCTAACTGCTAACTCCAACCTCCAAACTCCTCTCTCCAAACACCTAACTCCTACCTCCTAACTGCTAACTCCAAACTCCTAACTCCTAACTCCTAACTCCTAATTCCAAACTCCTCACTCCTATCTCCTACGTCCTAACTCAAAACTCCTAACCCCAAACTGCAAACTCCTAACCCCAAACTTCTAACTCCTAACTCCTAACTCCTAACTCCTAACTCCAAACTCCTAACTCCTAACTCCTACGTCCGAACTCCAAACGCATAACACCAAACTGCAAACTCCTAACCCCAAACTGCTAACTCCTAACTCCAAGCTGCTAACTCCTCAATCCTAACTCCAAACTCCAAACTCCTAACTCCTAACTGCTTACTCCAAACTCCTAACTCCTAACTCCAAACTCCTAACTCCTAATTCCTAAGTCCTAACTCCGAACTCCAAACTCCTAACTCCAAACTCCTAACTGCTTACTCCAAACTCCTAACTCCTAACTCGTATCTCCTAACTCCAATCTCCAAACGCCAAACTCCGATCTCCAAACTCCTAACTCCAAACTCCTAACTCCTAACTCCAAACTCCAAACTCCTGACTGCTAACTCCGATCTCCAAACGCCAATCTCCTAACTCCTAAATCCAAACTCCAACTCCTAACACATAACTCCAAACTGCGAACTCCTAACTCCAAATTCCAAACTCCTAACTCCAACCTCCAAACTCCTAACTCCAAACTCCTAACTCCTATATCCTAAGTGCTAACTCCAAACTCCTAATTCCTAACTCCGAACTCCTAACTCCTAAGTCCTAACTCCAAACTCTTAACCCCAAACTGCAAACTCCGAACCCCAAACTGCTAACTCCTAACTCCTAACTCCAAACTGCTATCGCTTAACTACTAAGTCCTAACTCCAAACTCTTAACTCCAAACTGCTAACTCCTAACTCCAAATTCCAAACTCCTAACTCCTAACTCCTAACTCATAATTCCTAACTCCAAACTACTACCTCGTAAGTCCTCACTCCAAACTCCTAACCCCAAACTGCAAACACCTAACCCCAAACTGCTAATTCCAAACTCCTAACTCCTAACTCCAAACTCCTAACTCCTATATCCTAACTCCAAACTCGTAGCTCCTAACTCCAAACTCCTAACTGCTTACTCCAAACTACTAACTCCAAACTCCAAACTCCAGCTCCTAACTCCTAACTCCAAACTCCTAACTGCTTACTCCAAACTCCTAACTCCTAACTCCAAACTCCTAACTCCTAACTCCTAAATCCTAACTCCTAACTCGTAGCTCCTAACTCCAATCTCCTAACTCGAAACTCCTAACTCCTATCTCCAAACTCCAAACTCCTAACACCGAACTCCAAACTCCTAACTCCTAACTCCAATCTCCAAACGCCAAACTCCTAACTCCTAAATCCAAACTCCAACTCCTAACACATAACTCCAAACTGCGAACTCCTAACTCCAAACTCCTAACTCCTAAATCCAAACTCCAACTCCTAACACATAACTCCTAACTCCTAACTCCAAACTCCTAACTCCTAACTCCTAACTCCAAACTCCTAACTCCTAACTCCTAACTCCAACCTCCAAACTCCTAACTCCAAACTCCTAACTCCTATATCCTAACTGCTAACTCCTAACTCCTAACTCCAAGCTGCTAACTCCTAACTCCTAACTCCAAACTCCTAACTCCTAACTCCTAACTCCAAACACCTAACTCCTAACTCCTACGTTCTAACTCGAAACTCCTAACACCAAACTGCAAACTCCTAACCCCAAACTGCTAACTCCTAACTCCTAACTCCTAACTCCTAACTCCTAACCCCAAACTGCTAACTCCTAACTCCTAACTCCGAACTCCTAACTCCAAACTCCTAACTCCTAACTCCTAACTCCTAACTCTAAACTCCTAACTCCTAACTCCTAACTCCAAACTCCTAACTCCAACCTCCAAACTCCTAACTCCAAGCTGCTAACTCCTAACTCCTAACTCCAAACTCCTAACTCCTAACTCCTAACTGCTAACTCCCAACTCCTAACTCCAAACTCCTAACTCCAACCTCCAAACTCCTAACTCCAAGCTGCTAACTCCTAACTCCTAACTCCTAACTGCTAACTCCCAACTCCTAACTCCAAACTCCTAACTCCAACCTCCAAACTCCTAACTCCAAGCTGCTAACTCCTAACTCCTAACTCCAAACTCCTAACTCCTAACTCCTAACTGCTAACTCCCAACTCCTAACTCCTAACTCCTAACTCCAAACTCCTAACTCCTAACTCCTACGTCCTAACTCGAAACTCCTAACACCAAACTGCAAACTCCTAACCCCAAACTGCTAACTGCTTACTCCAAACTCCGAACTCCTAACTCCAAACTCCTAATTCCTAACTCCAAACTTCTAACTGTTTACTCCAAACTCCAAACTCCTAACTGTTTACTCCAAACTCCAAACTCCTAACTGTTTACTCCAAACTCCAAACTCCTAACTCCTAACTCCAAACTCCTAACTGCTTACTCCAAACTCCAAACTCCTAACTCCAAACTCCAAACTCCTAACTGCTTACTCCAAACTCCAAACTCCTAACTCCTAACTCCTAAATCCTAACTCCTAACTCGTAGCTCCTAACTCCAATCTCCAAACGCCAAACTCCTATCTCCGAACTCCAAACTCCTAGCTCCTAACTCCAAACTCCAAACTCCTAACTCCTAACTCCTAACTCCAAACTCCTAACTCCTAACTCCAATTTCCTAACGCCAAACTCCTAACTCCTAACTCCTAAATCCAAACTCCAACTCCTAACACATAACTCCAAACTCCTAACTCCTATATCCTAACTGCTAACTCCAACCTCCAAACTCCTAACTCCTAAGTCCTAACTCCAAACTCTTAACCCCAAACGGCAAACTCCTAACCCCAAACTGCTAACTCCTAACTCCTCACTCCAAACTGCTATTTCCTAACTCCTAAGTCCTAACTCCAAACTTTAACTACAAACTGCTAACTCCTAACTCCAAATTCCAAACTCATAACTCCTAACTCCTAACTCCTAACTCATAGGGCTAGATTTTCAGTATAGACAGTTTTGGGGCGCTAACCTTAGCGCCCGCCGGAAGTTAGCGGCCGCCCCAAAGTAGCGCCCCGTTGCCGGAAATTCAGTGGCTTCGCCCTAAGAGGTTGGTGGAGTGCTAAAAGAGGCGTTCCACTACTATCTTTAGGCGCTAAGCCGGCGGTGCAGAGCGCAACACCCGAGCTCGGGCGCAGCGCACGGCAGACACTCTGGTGCCAGTGAGCTCTTAAAGGGGAAGGGTGCATGTGTGTTTTGAGGAGGAGGAGGAGGAGGAGGAGGAGGAGGAGGAAAATACACCGTTCACAACAACACACTGGATCCTTCCACACAAAACATGCAGACTGCCGTTTATAGTGCAGGAGGAGTGCCCTTTAATTTGCGCTCCCCAGGGTGTGTTGCGTTCCATTTTACAAACGCTCTGGACGCCAGCCGCACAATGGGGCGGTCCGACTGAAGTTTGGATTCGGGGCGGCCAAAGGGCGTTGCACGAGGATGTGACGTCATTTTCTGCGCGCGCATCTGGGCGGCCGCTAAACTTTGCGCCGGCGCTAACGGGCAACTTAATTTGGGGCGGGGCGCAAACTGCGCTGCGCCCGGGCGCTACACGCAAAGCGCCCGAAAATCACTTCTCTTAAGGCGCTAACTGCTGGCGCAAGCAACTGAAAATCTAGCCCATAATTCCTAACTCTAAACTACTACTCCTAAGTCCTCATTCCAAACTCCTAACCCCAAACTGCAAACACCTAACCCCAAACTGCTAACTCCAAACTCCTAACTCCAAACTCCTAACTGCTAACTTCAACCTTCAAACTCCTATCTCCAACTCCTAACTCCTAACTCCTAACTGCTAACTCCAAACTCCTAACTGCTAACTCCAACCTTCAAACTCCTATCTCCAAACTCCTAACTCCTAACTCCTAACTGCTAACTCCAAACTCCTAACTCCTAACTCCTAACTCCTACGTCCTAACTCCTAACTCCAATTTCCTAACGCCAAACTCCTAACTCCTAACTCCTAAATCCAAACTCCAACTCCTAACACATAACTCCAAACTCCTAACTCCTATATCCTAACTGCTAACTCCAACCTCCAAACTCCTAACTCCTAAGTCCTAACTCCAAACTCTTAACCCCAAACGGCAAACTCCTAACCCCAAACTGCTAACTCCTAACTCCTCACTCCAAACTGCTATTTCCTAACTCCTAAGTCCTAACTCCAAACTTTAACTACAAACTGCTAACTCCTAACTCCAAATTCCAAACTCATAACTCCTAACTCCTAACTCCTAACTCATAGGGCTAGATTTTCAGTATAGACAGTTTTGGGGCGCTAACCTTAGCGCCCGCCGGAAGTTAGCGGCCGCCCCAAAGTAGCGCCCCGTTGCCGGAAATTCAGTGGCTTCGCCCTAAGAGGTTGGTGGAGTGCTAAAAGAAGCGTTCCACTACTATCTTTAGGCGCTAAGCCGGCGGTGCAGAGCGCAACACCCGAGCTCGGGCGCAGCGCACGGCAGACACTCTGGTGCCAGTGAGCTCTTAAAGGGGAAGGGTGCATGTGTGTTTTGAGGAGGAGGAGGAGGAGGAGGAGGAGGAGGAGGAAAATACACCGTTCACAACAACACACTGGATCCTTCCACACAAAACATGCAGACTGCCGTTTATAGTGCAGGAGGAGTGCCCTTTAATTTGCGCTCCCCAGGGTGTGTTGCGTTCCATTTTACAAACGCTCTGGACGCCAGCCGCACAATGGGGCGGTCCGACTGAAGTTTGGATTCGGGGCGGCCAAAGGGCGTTGCACGAGGATGTGACGTCATTTTCTGCGCGCGCATCTGGGCGGCCGCTAAACTTTGCGCCGGCGCTAACGGGCAACTTAATTTGGGGCGGGGCGCAAACTGCGCTGCGCCCGGGCGCTACACGCAAAGCGCCCGAAAATCACTTCTCTTAAGGCGCTAACTGCTGGCGCAAGCAACTGAAAATCTAGCCCATAATTCCTAACTCTAAACTACTACTCCTAAGTCCTCATTCCAAACTCCTAACCCCAAACTGCAAACACCTAACCCCAAACTGCTAACTCCAAACTCCTAACTCCAAACTCCTAACTGCTAACTTCAACCTTCAAACTCCTATCTCCAACTCCTAACTCCTAACTCCTAACTGCTAACTCCAAACTCCTAACTGCTAACTCCAACCTTCAAACTCCTATCTCCAAACTCCTAACTCCTAACTCCTAACTGCTAACTCCAAACTCCTAACTCCTAACTCCTAACTCCTACGTCCTAACTCCTAACTCCTAACTCCTAACTCCAAACTCCTAACTCCTAAAACCTACGTCCTAACTCCAAACTCCTAACCCCAAACTGCAAACTCCTAACACCAAACTGCTAACTCCTAACTCCTAACTCCAAATGCTAACTCCTAACTCCTAACTCCGAACTCCAAACTCCAAACTCCTAACCCGAAACTGCAAAGTCCTAACCCCAAACTGCTAACTCCTAACTCCTAACCTCTAACTACAAACTGCTAACACCTAACTCCTAACTCCAAACCCCAAACTCCTAACTCCTAACTTGTAACACCTAACAACTAAAACCTAACACCTAACTCCGAACTCCTAACTCCAAACTCCAAACGCCAAAATCCTAACTGCTAACTCCTAACTCCAAACTCCTAACTCCAAACTCCAAACTCCTAACCCCAAACTGCTAACTCCGAACTCCTAATTCCAAACTGCTTTCTCCTAACTACTAACTCCAAGCTGCTAACTCCTAGGCCTAGAAATTCAGTGGCGTTTGCGCCCACTTAGCGCCTGAGGAGGTGTTTTGCGCCGGAAGTGTTGTTGCGCCTGAAATTCAGTTCTGGGCGAAATTCGGCGTTAGCCGCTAGCGCTGCGCCGGCACCGATGACGTCATCGGTGTGCGCAGCGCCCCGGTTCCAACGCGATGCCGGCCCGACGCCCAAATTCAGTTGCGGCCGCCTCTCCCGTAGCGGCCGCAAAGAGCGTTTGTAAAACGGGGCCTTGCAGCTCCGAGAGGCCGGGGCGTAAAGGTGGAGGTGCGGCCGGCCGCTTTCCCGGCGGCCGCCTGGCCGCACCTTCCTCCCCGGACTCCCACACCAGCCCCCCCGTGGCATTGGTCTCTGATCCCCGCGAGCCCGGCACTTCTCCGTGGTGCCGGGCTCATTTGCCGGGGGAATCCAGCGGCGATCTCACGGCTGCAGGCAGCTCCTCCTTAAGAGAAGGAGGAGGCCTGCAGCACCCCAGCCTGTCGCACCGCATCGGGTGGCGCTGCGGCAGCTGGACGCCTGAAATTGATTTTCAGCGCCCCAAGCGGAGGCGGCCAAACCCTGCAATAGCGCCCGCCTCCGTCTTGGGGCGCTGCAACTGAATTTCAGGCGGGCGCAACAGGAATCCGGGCGTGCGCTAACTTTCGGGCGCTAAAGACCTGGCGCGGCGATAGCGAATTTCTAGGCCCTAACTCCAAACTCCAAACTCCTAACTGCTCACTCCAAACTCCTAACTCCTAACTCCAAACTCCTAAGCCCAAACGGCAAACTCCTAACCCCAAACTGCTAACTCCTAACTCCTAACTCCTAACTCCTAACTCATAATTCCTAACTCCAAACTACTACCTCCTAAGTTCTCACTCCAAACTCCTAACCCCAAACTGCAAACACCTAACCCCAAACTGCTAACTCCAAACTCCTAACTCCTAACTCCAAACTCCTAACTCCTATATCCTAACTCCAAACTCGTAGCTCCTAACTCCAATCTCCAAACGCCAAACTCCAAACTCCTAACTCCAAACTCCAAACTCCTAACTGCTTACTCCAAACTACTAACTCCAAACTCCAAACTCCGGCTCCTAACTCCTAACTGCTTACTCCAAACTCCTAACTCCTAACTCCAAACTCCTAACTCCTAACTCCTAAATCCTAACTCCAAACTCGTAGCTCCTAACTCCAATCTCCTAACTCGAAACTCCTAACTCCTATCTCCAAACTCCAAACTCCTAACACCTAACTCCAAACTCCAGCTCCTAACTCCAATCTCCAAACGCCAAACTCCTAACTCCTAACTCCTAAATCCAAACTCCAACTCCTAACACATAACTCCAAACTCCTAACTCCTAACTCCTAACTCCAAACTCCTAATTCCTAACTCCTAACTCCAACCTCCAAACTCCTAACTCCAAACTCCTAACTCCTATATCCTAACTGCTAACTCCAAACTCCTAACTCCTAACTCCTAACTCCAAGCTGCTAACTCCTAACTCCTAACTCCAAACTCCTAACTCCTAACTCCTAACTGCTAACTCCAAACTCCTAACTCCTAACTCCTAACTCCTACGTCCTAACTCCTAACTCCTAACTCCTAACTCCAAACTCCTAACTCCTAACACCTACGTCCTAACTCCAAACTCCTAACCCCAAACTGCAAACTCCTAACACCAAACTGCTAACTCCTAACTCCTAACTCCAAATGCAAACTCCTAACTCCTAACTCCGAACTCCAAACTCCAAACTCCTAACCCGAAACTGCAAAGTCCTAACCCCAAACTGCTAACTCCTAACTCCTAACTTCTAACTACAAACTGCTAACACCTAACTCCTAACTCCAAACCCCAAACTCCTAACTCCTAACTCCTAACTTGTAACACCTAACAACTAAAACCTAACACCTAACTCCGAACTCCTAACTCCAAACTCCAAACGCCAAAATCCTAACTGCTAACTCCTAACTCCAAACTCCAAACTCCTAACTCCAAACTCCAAACTCCGAACCCCAAACTGCTAACTCCGAACTCCTAATTCCAAACTGCTTTCTCCTAACTACTAACTCCAAGCTGCTAACTCCTAGGCCTAGAAATTCAGTGGCGTTTGCGCCCACTTAGCGCCTGAGGAGGTGTTTTGCGGCGGAAGTGTTGTTGCGTCTGAAATTCAGTTCTGGGCGAAATTCGGCGTTAGCCGCTAGCGCTGCGCCGGCACCGATGACGTCATCGGTGTGCGCAGCGCCCCGGTTCCAACGCGATGCCGGCCCGACGCCCAAATTCAGTTGCGGCCGCCTCTCCCGTAGCGGCCGCAAAGAGCGTTTGTAAAACGGGGCCTTGCAGCTCCGAGAGGCCGGGGCGTAAAGGTGGAGGTGCGGCCGGCCGCTTTCCCGGCGGCCGCCTGGCCGCACCTTCCTCCCCGGACTCCCACACCACCCCCCCCCCGTGGCATTGGTCTCTGACCCCCGCGAGCCCGGCACTTCTCCGTGGTGCCGGGCTCATTTGCCGGGGGAATGCAGCGGCGATCTCACGGCTGCAGGCAGCTCCTCCTTAAGAGAAGGAGGAGGCCTGCAGCACCCCAGCCTGTCGCACCGCATCGGGTGGCGCTGCGGCAGCTGGACGCCTGAAATTGATTTTCAGCGCCCCAAGCGGAGGCGGCCAAACCCTGCAATAGCGCCCGCCTCCGTCTTGGGGCGCTGCAACTGAATTTCAGGCGGGCGCTACAGGAATCCGGGCGTGCGCTAACTTTCGGACGCTAAAGACCTGGCGCGGCGATAGCGAATTTCTAGGCCCTAACTCCAAACTCCAAACTCCTAACTGCTCACTCCAAACTCCTAACTCCTAACTCCAAACTCCTAAGCCCAAACGGCAAACTCCTAACCCCAAACTGCTAACTCCTAACTCCTAACTCCAAACTGCTAACTCCTAACTCCTAATTCCTAAGTCCTAACTCCTAACTCCAAACTCCTAACTCCTAACTCCAAACTCCTAACTGCTTACTCTAAACTCCTAACTCCTAACTCCAAACTCCTAACTCCTAACTCCTAAATCCTAACTCCTAACTCCTAACTCCAATCTCCAAACTCCTAACTCCAAACTCCTAACTCCAAACTCCAAACTCCTAACTCCTAACTCCTAACTCCGAACTCCGAACTCCTAACTCCTAACTCCTAACTCCAATCTCCAAACGCCAAACTCCTAACTCCTAAATGCAAACTCCAACTCCAAACTCATAACTACAAACTGCGAACTCCTAACTCCAAATTCCAAAATCCTAACTCCAACCTCCAAACTCCTAACTCCAAACTCCTAACTCCTATATCCTAACTACTAACTCCAAACTCCTAACTCCTAACTCCTATCTCCGAACTCCTAACTCCTAAGTCCTAACTCCAAACTCTTAAGACCAAACGGCAAACTCCAAACCCCAAACTGCTAACTCCAAACTCCTAACTCCAAACTCCTAACTGCTAACTCCAACCTCCAAACTCCTATCTCCAAACTCCTAACTCCTAACTGCTAACTCCTAACTCCTACGTCCTAACTCCAAACGCATAGCACCAAACTGCAAACTCCTAACCCCAAACTGCTAACTCCTAACTCCGAACTCCAAGCTGCTAACTCCTCACTCCTAACTCCAAACTCCAAACTCCTAACTCCTAACTGCTTACTCCAAACTCCTAACTCCTAACTCCAAACTCCAAACTCCTAACTCCTAACTCCAAAATCCTAACTGCTTACTCCAAACTCCTAACTCCTAACTCCAAACTCCTAACTCCAAACTCCAAACTCCAAACTCCTGACTCCTAACTCCGATCTCCAAACGCCAATCTCCTAACTCCTAAATCCAAACTCCAACTCCTAACACATAACTCCAAACTGCGAACTCCTAACTCCAAATTCCAAACTCCTAACTCCAACCTCCAAACTCCTAACTCCAAACTCCTAACTCCTATACCCTAAGTGCTAACTCCAAACTCCTAATTCCTAACTCCGAACTCCTAACTCCTAAGTCCTAACTCCAAACTCTTAACCCCAAACGGCAAACTCCTAACCCCAAACTGCTAACTCCTAACTCCAAACTGCTATCGCCGAACTACTAAGTCCTAACTCCAAACTCTTAACTCCAAACTGCTAACTCCTAACTCCAAATTCCAAACTCCTAACTCCTAACTCCTAACTCCTAACTCATAATTCCTAACTCCAAACTACTACCTCCTAAGTCCTCACTCCAAACTCCTAACCCCAAACTGCAAACATCTAACCCCAAACTGCTAACTCCAAACTCCTAACTCCTAACTCCAAACTCCTAACTCCAAAATCCTAACTCCAAACTCGTAGCTCCTAACTCCAATCTCCAAACGCCTAACTCCTAACTCCTAACTCCTAACTCCTAACTCATAATTCCTAACTCCAAACTACTACCTCCTAAGTCCTCACTCCAAACTCCTAACCCCAAACTGCAAACACCTACCCAAACTGCTAACTCCAAACTCCTAACTCCAAACTCCTAACTGCTAACTCCAACCTTCAAATTCCTATCTGCAAACTCCTAACTCCTAACTCCTAACTGCTAACTCCAAACTCCTAACTCCTAACTCCTAACTCCTAACTCCTACGTCCTAACTCTTAACACCTAACTCCTAACTCCTAACTCCTACGTCCTAACTCCTAACTCCTAACTCCTAACTCCAAACTCCTAACTCCTAACACCTACGTCCTAACTCCAAACTCCTAACCCCAAACTGCAAACTCCTAACACCAAACTGCTAACTCCTAACTCCTAACTCCAAATGCTAACTCCTAACTCCTAACTCCGAACTCCAAACTCCAAACTCCTAACCCGAAACTGCAAAGTCCTAACCCCAAACTGCTAACTCCTAACTCCTAACTTCCAGCTACAAACTGCTAACACCTAACTCCTAACTCCAAACCCCAAACTCCTAACTCCTAACTCCTAACTTGTAACACCTAACAACTAAAACCTAACACCTAACTCCGAACTCCTAACTCCAAACTCCAAACGCCAAAATACTAACTGCTAACTCCAAACTCCAACTCCTAACACATAACTCCAAACTGCGAACTCCTAACTCCAAATTCCAAACTCCTAACTCCAACCTCCAAACTCCTAACTCCAAACTCCTAACTCCTATACCCTAAGTGCTAACTCCAAACTCCTAGGGCTAGATTTTCAGTTGCTTGCGCCAGCAGTTAGCGCCTTAAGAGAAGTGATTTTCGGGCGCTATGCGTGTAGCGCCCGGGCGCTACGCAGTTTGCGCCTCGCCCCAAATTAAGTTGCCCATTAGCGCCAGCGCAAAGTTTAGCGGCCGCCTGGATGCGCGCGCAGAAAATGACGTCACATCCTCGTGCAACGCCCTTTGGCCGCCCCGAATCCAAACTTCAGTCGGACCGCCCCATTGTGCGGCTGGCGTCCAGAGCGTTTGTAAAATGGAACGCAACACACCCTGGGGAGCGCAAATTAAAGGGCACTCCTCCTGCACTATAAAAGGCAGTCTGCATGTGTTGTCTGGAAGGGTCCAGTATGTTGTTGTGAACGGTGTATTTATGTTTCCGGCCACCACCTCCTCCTCCTCCTCCTCCTCCTCCTCCTCCTCCTCCTCCTCCTCCTTTCCCCCCCAGACTCTGCCTTTGAAAAAAACACATGCACCCTTCCCCTTTAAGAGCTCACTGGCACCAGAGTGTCTGCCGTGCGCTGCGCCCGAGCTCGGGTGTTGCGCTCTGCACCGCCGGCTTAGCGCCTAAAGATAGTAGTGGAACGCCTCTTTTAGCGCTCCACCAACCTCTTACGGCGAAGCCACTGAATTTCCGGCAACGGGGCGCTACTTTGGGGCGGGCGCTAACTTCGGGCTGGCGCTAAGGTTAGCGCCCCAAAACTGTCTATACTGAAAATCTAGCCCCTAATTCCTAACTCCGAACTTCTAACTCCTAAGTCCTAACTCCAAACTCTTAACCCCAAACGGCAAACTCCTAACCCCAAACTGCTAACTCCTAACTCCTAACTCCAAACTGCTATCGCCGAACTACTAAGTCCTAATTCCAAACTCTTAACTCCAAACTGCTAACTCCTAACTCCAAATTCCAAACTCCTAACTCCTAACTCCTAACTCCTAACTCCTAACTCATAATTCCTAACTCCAAACTACTACCTCCTAAGTCCCCACTCCAAACTCCTAACCCCAAACTGCAAACATCTAACCCCAAACTGCTAACTCCAAACTCCTAACTCCTAACTCCAAACTCCTAACTCCTAAATCCTAACTCCAAACTCGTAGCTCCTAACTCCAATCTCCAAACGCCTAACTCCTAACTCCTAACTCCTAACTCCTAACTCATAATTCCTAACTCCAAACTACTACCTCCTAAGTCCTCACTCCAAACTCCTAACCCCAAACTGCAAACACCTACCCAAACTGCTAACTCCAAACTCCTAACTCCAAACTCCTAACTGCTAACTCCAACCTTCAAATTCCTATCTCCAAACTCCTAACTCCTAACTCCTAACTGCTAACTCCAAACTCCTAACTCCTAACTCCTAACTCCTAACTCCAACGTCCTAACTCTTAACACCTAACTCCTAACTCCAAACTCCTAACTCCTAACTCCTACATCCTAACTCCAAACTCCTAACTCCAAACTGCTAACTCCGAACTCCAAATGCTAACTCCTAACTCCTAACTCCGAACTCCAAACTCCAAACTCCTAACCCGAAACTGCAAACTCCTAACCCCAAACTGCTAACTCCTAACTCCTAACTTATAACTACAAACTGCTAACACCTAAATCCTAACTCCAAACCCCAAACTCCTAACTCCTAACTCCTAACTCCTAAGTCCTAACTCCTAACTCCAAACTCCAAACTCCTAACTCCAAACTCCAAACTCCTAACTCCTAACTCCTAACTCCTAACTCCAAACTCCTAACTGCTTACTCCAAACTCCTAACTCCTAACTCCAATCTCCTAACTCCTAACTCCTAAAGCCTAACTCCTAACTCGTTGCTCCTAACTCCAATCTCCAAACTCCTAACTCCTAACTCCAAACTCCTAACTCCAAACTCCAAACCCCTAACTCCAAACTCCGAACTCCTAACTCCAATCTCCAAATGCCAAACTCCTAACTCCTAAATCCAAACTCCAACCCCTAAATCATAACTACAAACTGCGAACTCCTAACTCCAAATTCCAAACTCCTAACTCCAACCTCCAAACTCCTAACTCCAAATTCCTAACTCCTATATCCTAACTGCTAACTCCAAACTCCTAACTCCTAACTCCTAACTCCGAAATCCTAACTCCTAAGTCCTAACTCCAAACTCTTAAGCCCAAACGGCAAACTCCTAACCCCAAACTGCTAACTCCAAACTCCTAACTCCAAACTCCTAACTGCTAACTCCAACCTCCAAACTCCTATCTCCAAACTCCAAGCTCCTAACTCCTAACTGCGAACTCCAAACTCCTAAGTCCTAACTCCAAACTCTTAACTCCAAGCTGCAAACTCCTAACTCCAAATTCCAAACTTCTAACTCCTAACTCATAATTCCTAACTCCAAACTAGTACCTCCTAAGTCCTCACGCCAAACTCCTAACCCCAAACTGCAAACACCTAACCCCAAACTGCTAACTCCAAACTCCTATCTCCAAACTCCTAACTGCTAACTCCAACCTCCAAACTCCTCTCTCCAAACACCTAACTCCTACCTCCTAACTGCTAACTCCAAACTCCTAACTCCTAACTCCTAACTCCTAATTCCAAACTCCTCACTCCTATCTCCTACGTCCTAACTCGAAACTCCTAACCCCAAACTGCAAACTCCTAACCCCAAATTGCTAACACCTAACTCCTAACTCCTAACTCCAAGCTGCGAACTCCTAACTCCTAACTCCAAACTCCAAACACCAAACTCCTAACTGCTAACTCCAACCTCCAAACTCCTATCTCCAAACTCCTAACTCCTAACTCCTAACTCCTAACTCCAAACTCCTAACTCCTAACTCCTACGTCCGAACTCCAAACGCATAACACCAAACTGCAAACTCCTAACCCCAAACTGCTAACTCCTAACCCCTAACTCCAAGCTGCTAACTCCTCAATCCTAACTCCAAACTCCAAACTCCTAACTCCTTACTCCAAACTCCTAACTCCTAACTCCAAACTCCTAACTCCTAATTCCTAAGTCCTAACTCCGAACTCCAAACTCCTAACTCCAAACTCCTAACTGCTTACTCCAAACTCCTAACTCCTAACTCCAAACTCCTAACTCCTAACTCGTATCTCCTAACTCCAATCTCCAAACGCCAAACTCCTAACTCCTAACTCCAATCTCCAAATGCCAAACTCCAAACTCCAAACTCCAAACTCCTGACTCCTAACTCCGATCTCCAAACGCCAATCTCCTAACTCCTAAATCCAAACTCCAACTCCTAACACATAACTCCAAACTGCGAACTCCTAACTCCAAATTCCAAACTCCTAACTCCAACCTCCAAACTCCTAACTCCAAACTCCTAACTCCTATACCCTAAGTGCTAACTCCAAACTCCTAATTCCTAACTCCGAACTCCTAACTCCTAAGTCCTAACTCCAAACTCTTAACCCCAAACGGCAAACTCCTAACCCCAAACTGCTAACTCCTAACTCCTAACTCCAAACTGCTATCGCCGAACTACTAAGTCCTAACTCCAAACTCTTAACTCCAAACTGCTAACTCCTAACTCCAAATTCCAAACTCCTAACTCCTAACTCCTAACTCATAATTCCTAACTCCAAACTACTACCTCCTAAGTCCTCACTCCAAACTCCTAACCCCAAACTGCAAACACCTAACCCCAAACTGCTAACTCCAAACTCCTAACTCCGAACTCCAAACTCCTAACTGCTTACTCCAAACTACTAACTCCAAACTCCAAACTCCAGCTCCTAACTCCTAACTCCGAACTCCAAACTCCTAACTGCTTACTCCAAACTACTAACTCCAAACTCCAAACTCCAGCTCCTAACTCCTAACTCCAAACTCCTAACTGCTTACTCCAAACTCCTAACTCCTAACTCCAAACTCCTAACTCCTAACTCCTAAATCCTAACTCCTAACTCGTAGCTCCTAACTCCAATCTCCTAACTCGAAACTCCTAACTCCTATCTCCAAACTCCAAACTCCTAACACCGAACTCCAAACTCCTAACTCCTAACTCCAATCTCCAAACGCCAAACTCCTAACTCCTAAATCCAAACTCCAACTCCTAACACATAACTCCAAACTCCTAACTCCTAACTCCTAACTCCAAACTCCTAACTCCTAACTCCTAACTCCAACCTCCAAACTCCTAACTCCAAACTCCTAACTCCTATATCCTAACTGCTAACTCCTAACTCCTAACTCCTAACTCCAAGCTGCTAACTCCTAACTCCTAACTCCAAACTCCAAACACCTAACTCCTAACTCCAAACTCCTAACTCCTAACTCCTAACTCCAAACACCTAACTCCTAACTCCTACGTTCTAACTCGAAACTCCTAACACCAAACTGCAAACTCCCAACCCCAAACTGCTAACTCCTAACTCCTAACTCCTAACTCCTAACTCCAAACTCCGAACTCCTAACTCCAAACTCCGAACTCCTAACTCCAAACTCCTAACTCCAAACTTCTAACTGCTTACTCCAAACTCCTAACTCCTAACTCCTAACTCCAAACTCCTAACTCCAACCTCCAAACTCCTAACTCCAAGCTGCTAACTCCTAACTCCTAACTCCAAACTCCTAACTCCTAACTCCAAACTCCTAACTCCTAACTGCTAACTCCAACCTCCAAACTCCTATCTCCTAAGTCCTAACTCCAAACTCTTAACCCCAAACGGCAAACTCCTAACCCCAAACTGCTAACTCCTAACTCCTCACTCCAAACTGCTATTTCCTAACTCCTAAGTCCTAACTCCAAACTTTAACTACAAACTGCTAACTCCTAACTCCAAATTCCAAACTCATAACTCCTAACTCCTAACTCCTAACTCATAATTCCTAACTCCAAACTACTACCTCCTAAGTCCTCATTCCAAACTCCTAACCCCAAACTGCAAACACCTAACCCCAAACTGCTAACTCCAAACTCCTAACTCCAAACTCCTAACTGCTAACTCCAACCTTCAAACTCCTATCTCCAACCCCTAACTCCTAACTCCTAACTGCTAACTCCAAACTCCTAACTCCTAACTGCTAACTCCAACCTTCAAACTCCTATCTCCAAACTCCAAACTCCTAACTCCTAACTCCTAACTCCGAACTCCGAACTCCTAGGGCTAGATTTTCAGTATAGGCAGTTTTGGGGCGCTAGCTTTAGCGCCCGCCCGAAGTTAGCGCCCGCCCCAAAGTAGCGCCCCGTTGCCGGGAATTCAGTGGCTTCGCCCTAAGAGGTTGGTGGAGCGCTAAAAGAGGCGTTCCACTACTCTCTTTAGGCGCTAAGCCGGCGGTCCAGAGGGATAGCGCCCAGGCGGGGCGCAGCACGGGTGCGGTCATTTTTGCACTGACAGCAGACCCCGTGGTGCCGACCAGCTCTTAAAGGGGGAAGGGACGAATTGGTCTGCTGCCACGCCCTGCACACTGCAGCCTTGCAAAGAGGCCTCAACACTACTGCTCAGCCCCAGGGAGTCATGGCAACGCCAGAGAAGGCCCGTCAGCGTGCCCTGCGCTTCTCAGAGGGTGATCTGGACATCATGCTCACAGCTCTGGAGGTGAGGCGCAAGATCTTGTTTCCAGACAGTGGGAGGAATCCAACCCACCACGACTACACCAAAGCCTGGAAGCAGATCGCCCAGAGGGTGACGTTCACCGGCGAGGCCCCCAGGACCCACACACAATGCCGTAAGAAGTACAACGATCTGACCAGGATTGTGAGGGTGAGTAGCCTTTCCAGTCTCCTCCTCATTCTTGCATGTACACCTGACATGATGGGCAAAGGGACCTGAAAGTCCTTTTGGCCAGCCCTCAGCCAGCAGCATTGGGACAGTCATGAGCATCAAATGGCCATTCGGCACTCTACACTTTGGCCAAGCTATTCCACCATGGGAGGCAGTGCACACTACATCAGGGCTTCACTCTGTCCAAGCTATTCCACCATGGGAGGCAGTGCACACTACATCAGGGCTTCACTCTGTCCAAGCTATTCCACCATGGGAGGCAGTGCTCACTACATCAGGGCTTCACTCTGTCCAAGCTATTCCACCATGGGAGGCAGTGCACACTACATCAGGGCTTCACTCTGTCCAAGCTATTCCACCATGGGAGGCAGTGCTCACTACATCAGGGCTTCACTCTGTCCAAGCTATTCCACCATGGGAGGCAGTGCACACTACATCAGGGCTTCACTGCGCACTTACAGCCCGTCCTTTCTCTTGCAGGCTAAAGTAGCGTTTAATCGCCAGGCCCGTGCCAGGGGTGGCCGCGCCAAGCTGCAGAAGCTCACTCGGCTGGAGGAGCACGTGTGTGTGCTCATGGGAGCACGTGTGATTGTCCCCACAGCGTGCGGTGTATCCGACCCTCCACTGCCCGGCAATGGTAAGGACCTCGCCTTTTGGCCCTCTCGCGTCGCACTGGCCCATCCGAGCTACCTCCTTTGCCACTGTCCCACCAATGCGCTGAATCCCACCAGTCCTAACTCCCTCGCTGACGCCGTCTCCTCACTCTGAAGCTACTCTTGTGCATTCCTGCTTTCAGCTGGTGACGACCAGGACCCTGAGGCTGCCAGTGACAGCACCTCCAACCAGGAGGAGGAGGAGGAGCAAGCCGGACCTTCGGGGGAACAGTCACGTCCCGCAGGAGAGGAGGAAATGCTCGACACCTCCTCACTGGACGAGTGCCTGGAGGAACTGTCGCAGGGCAATGCAGCTTCTGGGACCAGTGGCGTCCAGCCACCCAGCAGCCGTGCGCATGGCCCGCGGCCTTCCCCCCAAAGGGGGGAAGGATCAGAGGGGAGTGCTGCTGCTCGGCACACTCGCCGTCACCAACGCGGCAAGGGTCCCCTAGTTCGGCCCCCTCCTCCCCAGCGGGAGAGTCGCGACTCCAGTCCGGACACCTTCACTTCGGAGGAGGTGCGGAAGCTCGATCAGATGGCCGACGACTCGGACCGGCGCCACACGGAGCTCATGAGCGTGGTGGGGCGCATGCCTGAGGCCATCGAGTCGCTGGCGACCAGTGTGCGCGAGTTCGGGGCAGCAACTGCCGCGACTGGCCGCATGCTAACTGATGCCGTCAAGACCCTGGCGGATGTGATGCGCGCGCACACCAGGACCACAGGGCCACTCACTGCTGCCACACGCGCTGTCTCAGGCAGGCATCGCCAGGGCAGGCGCCGCGCTGGACCATCCCAGCAAGCCGGCCGTCGGCTGATTGCTGCGGATCCTGCAGTGCGGGCCCGGCCGAGTGCCACCGCGCCACAGCACCAGCCAGCGCATCCCAGACGCCAGCTGGCCCACATTGCACCATCCGTCGCCGCCATTCCCCCTCTGGGGCGTCAAGGGCAAGCGGCTGCAGCTGATGGTGGCCAGGCTCAGGTGCGCCACTCAGGAGACGGCCCCTCGAGGCCCAAACGCCGTGTAGGCCGCCCCCCAGCGGCATCTGGCGGAAGGGCATCTGAGCCTCAGGCGCCTTCCCCCAGCCTCGCAGCAGCCACTGGGCAGAGCTTGCGAAGGAGCAGCAGGCAGGGCAGGGGAGGCAAAATGCTGGCCAAGGTCTCGCCCTCGCGGGCCACTCATTAGAGGGTGTGGCCAGCTTTCCTTTAATATGGCGGTGGCCATCTTTATTTTGCCCATGGTTGTGCTTTTGGAGGGCTTTTTTTTTGCGTTAGGCCGACGTTGAGGCCCGGTTTCAATAAAGGTGGAGTGGCTCCTCCCCAGTTTGTGGGAGTGAGTCGTTTGTTGGGCTTTTTGTGGGGCCCGTTTATTGTTTTTGGGGATTCATGTGGGAAGGGCTTTTCATTTTTGTTTAATAAAAAATTATCTTTATTCATGCAGTCTCCATGGTTGTTCTTCTTAGTGTTTGTTGGCTTCGCCGGCTGAGGGCTTGCGGAGCGGCTGCATTCATCTTCCCTCATGGCCCCTGGCCATTCCCTGACAGGGGGCTTAGAAGTACCGTGTAATAAGGTGGCGTCGTGCGGCCCTTGGCCCTGGTCGCTCCCTCCTGGGAACGTACTCCTGCTCCTCCTCCTCCTCCTCCTCCTCCTCCTCATGCTCCTCCTGCTCCTCCTCCTGAGGTGCTGGTCCAACGTCAGGTGGCAGTGCCTGAGTCCTGCGGATAGCCAGGTTGTGTAGCATGCAGCAAACCACCACAAATTGGGAGACCCGGTCCGGCGAATACTGGAGAGCTCCTCCGGAGCGATCAAGGCAGCGGAACCGCTGCTTGAGGACCCCAATAGTTAGCTCGATGATGTTGCGGGTGGTTTGATGGCTCTCGTTGTAGGCCTCTTCAGCAGCGGTCCTGGGCGCGCGGAGCGGGGTCATGAGCCAGGTGCACAAAGGATAGCCTTTGTCCCCGAGTAGCCATCCTCTTGGGGGAGGCTGTGCCTGGAACATGTCATGCACAGTACTCTGCCGCAGGATAAAGGCATCGTGGCTGCTGCCTGGGAAGCTGGCATTGACTGCCATGATGCGCTGCTTGTGGTCACAGACCAGCTGCACATTCAGAGAATGGTAGCCCTTCCTGTTGCGATACTGCTCGCCATGCTCCAGAGGGGCCCGCAAAGCCACATGCGTACAGTCAATGGCGCCCTGCACCAAGGGGAATTCCCCGAGTCTGGAAAATCCCAATGCGCGCTGATGCTGGCTCTCCAGGGCCATGGGGAAGGAGATGAATTGGCTTCTCCTTCTGAACAGTGCTTCGGTCACCTGGCGGATGCAGCGATGCGCGCCGTACTGGGAGATGTTTGCTATGTCCCCAGCAGCGTATTGGAAGGAGCCGGTGGCATAGAAGTTCAATGCCACTGTCACCTTCACTTCCACCGACAGAGACGTCCTGCACCTGAGCTTTGGCCGCAGATCTCGGCGAAGCAGGTGGCAGATCTCTGCAATCACCCCCTTCCGGAATCGGAGCCTTTTAACACATCGCGCGGCACTCATGTTTAGGTAGGAGCGCTGCTGGCGGTATAGCCTGACTGGGTAAGGCCTACGTGGCCGACGCCTGTAGCCCCCTCTGCCTCTAGCCAGGGCTGCCCCTCTCACAATGCGTCTGCGAGCCCTACGGACATGGAGCTGCAGCTCCGCGTTGGCACCCCATGCAACCCCCATCAAATCCTGGCAAACACTCTAATTTCCAAATGGCCACTTGCAGCGCTGTTGCCTGAGTCCAAAAATACCTGGCTCTTGCTGCTTGAAACCAGTTAGCTATCCTCCTTGTTGTGTCTCCAGAAATGCGTTGCACAAGACTGTTTTCTGAAATAATGGATGGCCTTTATACTGGAGAGGACGTTCCCTTTAATTAGCGCCCCCCGGGGCCCGCGCTGGTTGTGTTGCGTTCCTTTTTCCAAACGCTCCGGCCGCCCGCCGCACAATGGGGCGGTCCGACTGAAGTTTGCAATCGGGGCGGCCAAAGGCCGTTGCACGAGGATGTGACGTCATTTTCTGCGCGCGCATCCGGGCGGGCGCTAAACTTTGCGCCGGCGCTAACGGGCAACTTAATTTGGGGCGGGGCGCAAACTGCGCTGCGCCCGGGCGCTACACGCATAGCGCCCGAAAATCACTTCTCTTAAGGCGCTAACTGCTGGCGCAAGCAACTGAAAATCTAGCCCGTAGCTCCTAACTCCAATCTCCAAACGCCAAACTCCTAACTCCTAACTCCTAACTCCTAACTACAAACTCCAAACTCCAAACTCCTAACTCCTAACTCCAAACTCCTAACTGCTTACTCCAAACTACTAACTCCAAACTCCAAACTCCAGCTCCTAACTCCTAACTCCAAACTCCTAACTGCTTACTCCAAACTCCTAACTCCTAACTCCAAACTCCTAACTCCTAACTCCTAAATCCTAACTCCTAACTCGTAGCTCCTAACTCCAATCTCCTAACTCGAAACTCCTAACTCCTATCTCCAAACTCCAAACTCCTAACACCGAACTCCAAACTCCTAACTCCTAACTCCAATCTCCAAACGCCAAACTCCTAACTCCTAAATCCAAACTCCAACTCCTAACACATAACTCCAAACTGCGAACTCCTAACTCCAAACTCCTAACTCCTAAATCCAAACTCCAACTCCTAACACATAACTCCTAACTCCTAACTCCAAACTCCTAACTCCTAACTCCTAACTCCAAACTCCTAACTCCTAACTCCTAACTCCCACCTCCAAACTCCTAACTCCAAACTCCTAACTCCTATATCCTAACTGCTAACTCCTAACTCCTAACTCCAAGCTGCTAACTCCTAACTCCTAACTCCAAACTCCTAACTCCTAACTCCTAACTCCAAACACCTAACTCCTAACTCCTACGTTCTAACTCGAAACTCCTAACACCAAACTGCAAACTCCTAACCCCAAACTGCTAACTCCTAACCCCTAACTCCTAAGTCCTAACTCCTAACTCCGAACTCCTAACTCCAAACTCCTAACTCCTAACTCCTAACTCCTAACTCCAAACTCCAAACTCCTAACTCCTAACTCCTAACTCCTAACTCCAAACTCCTAACTCCAACCTCCAAACTCCTAACTCCAAGCTGCTAACTCCTAACTCCTAACTCCAAACTCCTAACTCCTAACTCCTAACTGCTAACTCCCAACTCCTAACTCCTAACTCCTAACTCCAAACTCCTAACTCCTACGTCATAACTCGAAACTCCTAACACCAAACTGCAAACTCCTAACCCCAAACTGCTAACTCCTAACTCCAAGCTGCTAACTCCTAACTCCAAACTCCAAACTCCTAACTCCTAACTCCAAACTCCTAACTGCTTACTCCAAACTCCGAACTCCTAACTCCAAACTCCTAACTGTTTACTCCAAACTCCAAACTCCTAACTCCTAACTCCAAACTCCTAACTGCTTACTCCAAACTCCAAACTCCTAACTGTTTACTCCAAACTCCAAACTCCTAACTCCTAACTCCTAACTGCTTACTCCAAACTCCAAACTCCTAACTGTTTACTCCAAACTCCAAACTCCTAACTCCTAACTCCAAACTCCTAACTCCAAAATCCTAACTCCAAACTCGTAGCTCCTAACTCCAATCTCCAAACGCCTAAATCCTAACTCCTAACTCCTAACTCCTAACTCATAATTCCTAACTCCAAACTACTACCTCCTAAGTCCTCACTCCAAACTCCTAACCCCAAACTGCAAACACCTACCCAAACTGCTAACTCCAAACTCCTAACTCCAAACTCCTAACTGCTAACTCCAACCTTCAAATTCCTATCTGCAAACTCTTAACTCCTAACTCCTAACTGCTTACTCCAAACTCCAAACTCCTAACTCCTAACTCCTAAATCCTAACTCCTAACTCGTAGCTCCTAACTCCAATCTCCAAACTCCAAACTCCTATCTCCGAACTCCAAACTCCTAGCTCCTAACTCCAAACTCCAAACTCCTAACTCCTAACTCCTAACTCCAAACTCCTAACTCCTAACTCCAATTTCCTAACGCCAAACTCCTAACTCCTAGCTCCTAAATCCAAACTCCAACTCCTAACACATAACTCCAAACTCCTAACTCCTATATCCTAACTGCTAACTCCAACCTCCAAACTCCTAACTCCTAAGTCCTAACTCCAAACTCCTAACCCCAAACTGCTAACTCCTAACTCCTCACTCCAAACTGCTATTTCCTAACTCCTAAGTCCTAACTCCAAACTTTAACTACAAACTGCTAACTCCTAACTCCAAATTCCAAACTCATAACTCCTAACTCCTAACTCCTAACTCATAGGGCTAGATTTTCAGTATAGACAGTTTTGGGGCGCTAACCTTAGCGCCCGCCGGAAGTTAGCGGCCGCCCCAAAGTAGCGCCCCGTTGCCGGAAATTCAGTGGCTTCGCCCTAAGAGGTTGGTGGAGTGCTAAAAGAGGCGTTCCACTACTATCTTTAGGCGCTAAGCCGGCGGTGCAGAGCGCAACACCCGAGCTCGGGCGCAGCGCACGGCAGACACTCTGGTGCCAGTGAGCTCTTAAAGGGGAAGGGTGCATGTGTGTTTTGAGGAGGAGGAGGAGGAGGAGGAGGAGGAGGAGGAGGAGGAGGAAAAAACACCGTTCACAACAACACACTGGATCCTTCCACACAACACATGCAGACTGCCGTTTATAGTGCAGGAGGAGTGCCCTTTAATTTGCGCTCCCCAGGGTGTGTTGCGTTCCATTTTACAAAAGCTCTGGACGCCAGCCGCACAATGGGGCGGTCCGACTGAAGTTTGGATTCGGGGCGGCCAAAGGGCGTTGCACGAGGATGTGACGTCATTTTCTGCGCGCGCATCTGGGCGGCCGCTAAACTTTGCGCCGGCGCTAACGGGCAACTTAATTTGGGGCGGGGCGCAAACTGCGCTGCGCCCGGGCGCTACACGCATAGCGCCCGAAAATCACTTCTCTTAAGGCGCTAACTGCTGGCGCAAGCAACTGAAAATCTAGCCCATAATTCCTAACTCCAAACTACTACCTCCTAAGTCCTCATTCCAAACTCCTAACCCCAAACTGCAAACACCTAACCCCAAACTGCTAACTCCAAACTCCTAACTCCAAACTCCTAACTGCTAACTCCAACCTTCAAACTCCTATCTCCAACCCCTAACTCCTAACTCCTAACTCCTAACTGCTAACTCCAAACTCCTAACTGCTAACTCCAACCTTCAAACTCCTATCTCCAAACTCCTAACTCCTAACTCCTAACTGCTAACTCCAAACTCCTAACTCCTAACTCCTAACTCCTACGTCCTAACTCCTAACTCCTAACTCCTAACTCCAAACTCCTAACTCCTAACACCTACGTCCTAACTCCAAACTCCTAACCCCAAACTGCAAACTCCTAACACCAAACTGCTAACTCCTAACTCCTAACTCCAAATGCTAACTCCTAACTCCTAACTCCGAACTCCAAACTCCAAACTCCTAACCCGAAACTGCAAAGTCCTAACCCCAAACTGCTAACTCCTAACTCCTAACCTCTAACTACAAACTGCTAACACCTAACTCCTAACTCCAAACCCCAAACTCCTAACTCCTAACTTGTAACACCTAACAACTAAAACCTAACACCTAACTCCGAACTCCTAACTCCAAACTCCAAACGCCAAAATCCTAACTGCTAACTCCTAACTCCAAACTCCTAACTCCAAACTCCAAACTCCTAACCCCAAACTGCTAACTCCGAACTCCTAATTCCAAACTGCTTTCTCCTAACTACTAACTCCAAGCTGCTAACTCCTAGGCCTAGAAATTCAGTGGCGTTTGCGCCCACTTAGCGCCTGAGGAGGTGTTTTGCGCCGGAAGTGTTGTTGCGCCTGAAATTCAGTTCTGGGCGAAATTCGGCGTTAGCCGCTAGCGCTGCGCCGGCACCGATGACGTCATCGGTGTGCGCAGCGCCCCGGTTCCAACGCGATGCCGGCCCAACGCCCAAATTCAGTTGCGGCCGCCTCTCCCGTAGCGGCCGCAAAGAGCGTTTGTAAAACGGGGCCTTGCAGCTCCGAGAGGCCGGGGCGTAAAGGTGGAGGTGCGGCCGGCCGCTTTCCCGGCGGCCGCCTGGCCGCACCTTCCTCCCCGGACTCCCACACCAGCCCCCCCGTGGCATTGGTCTCTGACCCCCGCGAGCCCGGCACTTCTCCGTGGTGCCGGGCTCATTTGCCGGGGGAATCCAGCGGCGATCTCACGGCTGCAGGCAGCTCCTCCTTAAGAGAAGGAGGAGGCCTGCAGCACCCCAGCCTGTCGCACCGCATCGGGTGGCGCTGCGGCAGCTGGACGCCTGAAATTGATTTTCAGCGCCCCAAGCGGAGGCGGCCAAACCCTGCAATAGCGCCCGCCTCCGTCTTGGGGCGCTGCAACTGAATTTCAGGCGGGCGCAACAGGAATCCGGGCGTGCGCTAACTTTCGGGCGCTAAAGACCTGGCGCGGCGATAGCGAATTTCTAGGCCCTAACTCCAAACTCCAAACTCCTAACTGCTCACTCCAAACTCCTAACTCCTAACTCCAAACTCCTAAGCCCAAACGGCAAACTCCTAACCCCAAACTGCTAACTCCTAACTCCTAACTCCTAACTCCTAACTCATAATTCCTAACTCCAAACTACTACCTCCTAAGTTCTCACTCCAAACTCCTAACCCCAAACTGCAAACACCTAATCCCAAACTGCTAACTCCAAACTCCTAACTCCTAACTCCAAACTCCTAACTCCTATATCCTAACTCCAAACTCGTAGCTCCTAACTCCAATCTCCAAACGCCAAACTCCAAACTCCTAACTCCAAACTCCAAACTCCTAACTGCTTACTCCAAACTACTAACTCCAAACTCCAAACTCCGGCTCCTAACTCCTAACTGCTTACTCCAAACTCCTAACTCCTAACTCCAAACTCCTAACTCCTAACTCCTAAATCCTAACTCCAAACTCGTAGCTCCTAACTCCAATCTCCTAACTCGAAACTCCTAACTCCTATCTCCAAACTCCAAACTCCTAACACCTAACTCCAAACTCCAGCTCCTAACTCCAATCTCCAAACGCCAAACTCCTAACTCCTAACTCCTAAATCCAAACTCCAACTCCTAACACATAACTCCAAACTCCTAACTCCTAACTCCTAACTCCAAACTCCTAACTCCTAACTCCTAACTCCAACCTCCAAACTCCTAACTCCAAACTCCTAACTCCTAACTCCTAACTGCTAACTCCAAACTCCTAACTCCTAACTCCTAACTCCTAACTCCTACGTCCTAACTCCTAACTCCTAACTCCAAACTCCTAACTCCTAACACCTACGTCCTAACTCCAAACTCCTAACCCCAAACTGCAAACTCCTAACACCAAACTGCTAACTCCTAACTCCTAACTCCAAATGCAAACTCCTAACTCCTAACTCCGAACTCCAAACTCCAAACTCCTAACCCGAAACTGCAAAGTCCTAACCCCAAACTGCTAACTCCTAACTCCTAACTTCTAACTACAAACTGCTAACACCTAACTCCTAACTCCAAACCCCAAACTCCTAACTCCTAACTCCTAACTTGTAACACCTAACAACTAAAACCTAACACCTAACTCCGAACTCCTAACTGCAAACTCCAAACGCCAAAATCCTAACTGCTAACTCCTAACTCCAAACTCCAAACTCCTAACCCCAAACTGCTAACTCCGAACTCCTAATTCCAAACTGCTTTCTCCTAACTACTAACTCCAAGCTGCTAACTCCTAGGCCTAGAAATTCAGTGGCGTTTGCGCCCACTTAGCGCCTGAGGAGGTGTTTTGCGGCGGAAGTGTTGTTGCGCCTGAAATTCAGTTCTGGGCGAAATTCGGCGTTAGCCGCTAGCGCTGCGCCGGCACCGATGACGTCATCGGTGTGCGCAGCGCCCCGGTTCCAACGCGATGCCGGCCCGACGCCCAAATTCAGTTGCGGCCGCCTCTCCCGTAGCGGCCGCAAAGAGCGTTTGTAAAACGGGGCCTTGCAGCTCCGAGAGGCCGGGGCGTAAAGGTGGAGGTGCGGCCGGCCGCTTTCCCGGCGGCCGCCTGGCCGCACCTTCCTCCCCGGACTCCCACACCACCCCCCCCGTGGCATTGGTCTCTGACCCCCGCGAGCCCGGCACTTCTCCGTGGTGCCGGGCTCATTTGCCGGGGGAATGCAGCGGCGATCTCACGGCTGCAGGCAGCTCCTCCTTAAGAGAAGGAGGAGGCCTGCAGCACCCCAGCCTGTCGCACCGCATCGGGTGGCGCTGCGGCAGCTGGACGCCTGAAATTGATTTTCAGCGCCCCAAGCGGAGGCGGCCAAACCCTGCAATAGCGCCCGCCTCCGTCTTGGGGCGCTGCAACTGAATTTCAGGCGGGCGCTACAGGAATCCGGGCGTGCGCTAACTTTCGGACGCTAAAGACCTGGCGCGGCGATAGCGAATTTCTAGGCCCTAACTCCAAACTCCAAACTCCTAACTGCTCACTCCAAACTCCTAACTCCTAACTCCAAACTCCTAAGCCCAAACGGCAAACTCCTAACCCCAAACTGCTAACTCCTAACTCCTAACTCCAAACTGCTAACTCCTAACTCCTAATTCCTAAGTCCTAACTCCTAACTCCAAACTCCTAACTCCTAACTCCAAACTCCTAACTGCTTACTCTAAACTCCTAACTCCTAACTCCAAACTCCTAACTCCTAACTCCTAAATCCTAACTCCTAACTCCTAACTCCAATCTCCAAACTCCTAACTCCAAACTCCTAACTCCAAACTCCAAACTCCTAACTCCTAACTCCTAACTCCTAACTCCGAACTCCGAACTCCTAACTCCTAACTCCTAACTCCTAACTCCAATCTCCAAACGCCAAACTCCTAACTCCTAATTGCAAACTCCAACTCCAAACTCATAACTACAAACTGCGAACTCCTAACTCCAAATTCCAAAATCCTAACTCCAACCTCCAAACTCCTAACTCCAAACTCCTAACTCCTATATCCTAACTGCTAACTCCAAACTCCTAACTCCTAACTCCTATCTCCGAACTCCTAACTCCTAAGTCCTAACTTCAAACTCTTAAGACCAAACGGCAAACTCCAAACCCCAAACTGCTAACTCCAAACTCCTAACTCCAAACTCCTAACTGCTAACTCCAACCTCCAAACTCCTATCTCCAAACTCCTAACTCCTAACTGCTAACTCCTAACTCCTACGTCCTAACTCCAAACGCATAACACCAAACTGCAAACTCCTAACCCCAAACTGCTAACTCCTAACTCCGAACTCCAAGCTGCTAACTCCTCACTCCTAACTCCAAACTCCAAACTCCTAACTACTAACTGCTTACTCCAAACTCCTAACTCCTAACTCCAAACTCCAAACTCCTAACTCCTAACTCCAAAATCCTAAGGGCTAGATTTTCAGTTGCTTGCGCCAGCAGTTAGCGCCTTAAGAGAAGTGATTTTCGGGTGCTATGCGTGTAGCGCCCGGGCGCAGCGGAGTTTGCGCCCCGCCCCAAATTAAGTTGGCCGTTAGCGCCGGTGCAAAGTTTAGCGGCCGCCCGGATGCGCGCGCAGAAAGTGACGTCACATCCTCGTGCAACGCCCTTTGGCCGCCCCGAATCCAAACTTCAGTCGGACCGCCCCATTCTGCGGCTGGCGTCCAGAGCGTTTGTAAAATGGAACGCAACACACCCTGGGGAGCGCAAATTAAAGGGCACTCGTACAAAAGGCACTCTGCATGTGTTGTGTGGAAGTAAGCAGTGTGTTGTTCTGAACGGTCTATTTATGTTTCCGGGCACCAATTCCACCAATAATTCCTCCTCCTCCTCCTCCTCCTCCTCCTCCTCCTCCTCCTCCTCCTCCTCCTCCTCCTCCTCCTCCTCCTCCTCCTCCTCCTCCTCCTCCTCCTCCTCCTCATCATCATCATCATCATCATCATCATCATCATCATCATCATCCCGTTTCCCCCCAGACTTTGCATTTGAAAAAAAATACATGCACCCTTCCCCTTTAAGAGCTCACTGGCACCAGAGTGTCTGCCGTGCGCTGCGCCCGAGCTCGGGTGTTGCGCTCTCCACCGCCGGCTTAGCGCCTAAAGATACTAGTGGAACGCCTCTTTTAGCGCTCCACCAACCTCTTAGGGCGAAGCCACTGAATTTCCGGCAACGGGGCGCTACTTTGGGGCGGGCGATAACTTCGGGCGGGCGCTAAGCTTAGCGCCCCAAAACTGTCTATACTGAAAATCTAGCCCTAACTGCTTACTCCAAACTCCTAACTCCTAACTCCAAACTCCTAACTCCAAACTCCAAACTCCAAACTCCTGACTCCTAACTCCGATCTCCAAACGCCAATCTCCTAACTCCTAAATCCAAACTCCAACTCCTAACACATAACTCCAAACTGCGAACTCCTAACTCCAAATTCCAAACTCCTAACTCCAACCTCCAAACTCCTAACTCCAAACTCCTAACTCCTATACCCTAAGTGCTAACTCCAAACTCCTAATTCCTAACTCCGAACTCCTAACTCCTAAGTCCTAACTCCAAACTCTTAACCCCAAACGGCAAACTCCTAACCCCAAACTGCTAACTCCTAACTCCTAACTCCAAACTGCTATCGCCGAACTACTAAGTCCTAACTCCAAACTCTTAACTCCAAACTGCTAACTCCTAACTCCAAATTCCAAACTCCTAACTCCTAACTCCTAACTCCTAACTCATAATTCCTAACTCCAAACTACTACCTCCTAAGTCCTCACTCCAAACTCCTAACCCCAAACTGCAAACATCTAACCCCAAACTGCTAACTCCAAACTCCTAACTCCTAACTCCAAACTCCTAACTCCTAAATCCTAACTCCAAACTCGTAGCTCCTAACTCCAATCTCCAAACGCCTAACTCCTAACTCCTAACTCCTAACTCCTAACTCATAATTCCTAACTCCAAACTACTACCTCCTAAGTCCTCACTCCAAACTCCTAACCCCAAACTGCAAACACCTACCCAAACTGCTAACTCCAAACTCCTAACTCCAAACTCCTAACTGCTAACTCCAACCTTCAAATTCCTATCTCCAAACTCCTAACTCCTAACTCCTAACTGCTAACTCCAAACTCCTAACTCCTAACTCCAAACTCCTAACTCCTAACTCCAAAATCCTAACTGCTTACTCCAAACTCCTAACTCCTAACTCCAAACTCCAAACTCCAAACTCCTGACTCCTAACTCCGATCTCCAAACGCCAATCTCCTAACTCCTAATTCCAAACTCCAACTCCTAACACATAACTCCAAACTGCGAACTCCTAACTCCAAATTCCAAACTCCTAACTCCAACCTCCAAACTGCTAACTCCAAACTCCTAACTCCTATACCCTAAGTGCTAACTCCAAACTCCTAATTCCTAACTCCGAACTCCTAACTCCTAAGTCCTAACTCCAAACTCTTAACTCCAAACGGCAAACTCCTAACCCCAAACTGCTAACTCCTAACTCCTAACTCCAAACTGCTATCGCCGAACTACTAAGTCCTAACTCCAAACTCTTAACTCCAAACTGCTAACTCCTAACTCCAAATTCCAAACTCCTAACTCCTAACTCCTAACTCCTAACTCATAATTCCTAACTCCAAACTACTACCTCCTAAGTCCTCACTCCAAACTCCTAACCCCAAACTGCAAACATCTAACCCCAAACTGCTAACTCCAAACTCCTAACTCCTAACTCCAAACTCCTAACTCCTAAATCCTAACTCCAAACTCGTAGCTCCTAACTCCAATCTCCAAACGCCTAACTCCTAACTCCTAACTCCTAACTCCTAACTGCTAACTCCAACCTTCAAATTCCTATCTCCAAACTCCTAACTCCTAACTCCTAACTGCTAACTCCAAACTCCTAACTCCTAACTCCTAACTCCTAACTCCTACGTCCTAACTCTTAACACCTAACTCCTAACTCCTAACTCCTACGTCCTAACTCCTAACTCCTAACTCCTAACTCCAAACTCCTAACTCCTAACACCTACGTCCTAACTCCAAACTCCTAACCCCAAACTGCTAACTCCTAACTCCTAACTCCAAACTGCTATCGCCGAACTACTAAGTCCTAACTCCAAACTCTTAACTCCAAACTGCTAACTCCAAATTCCAAACTCCTAACTCCTAACTCCTAACTCCTAACTCATAATTCCTAACTCCAAACTACTACCTCCTAAGTCCCCACTCCAAACTCCTAACCCCAAACTGCAAACATCTAACCCCAAACTGCTAACTCCAAACTCCTAACTCCTAACTCCAAACTCCTAACTCCTAAATCCTAACTCCAAACTCGTAGCTCCTAACTCCAATCTCCAAACGCCTAACTCCTAACTCCTAACTCCTAACTCCTAACTCATAATTCCTAACTCCAAACTACTACCTCCTAAGTCCTCACTCCAAACTCCTAACCCCAAACTGCAAACACCTACCCAAACTGCTAACTCCAAACTCCTAACTCCAAACTCCTAACTGCTAACTCCAACCTTCAAATTCCTATCTCCAAACTCCTAACTCCTAACTCCTAACTGCTAACTCCAAACTCCTAACTCCTAACTCCAAACTCCTAACTCCTAACTCCAAAATCCTAACTGCTTACTCCAAACTCCTAACTCCTAACTCCAAACTCCTAACTCCAAACTCCAAACTCCAAACTCCTGACTCCTAACTCCGATCTCCAAACGCCAATCTCCTAACTCCTAAATCCAAACTCCAACTCCTAACACATGACTCCAAACTGCGAACTCCTAACCCCAAATTCCAAACTCCTAACTCCAACCTCCAAACTCCTAACTCCTAACTCCTAACTCCTAACTCATAATTCCTAACTCCAAACTACTACCTCCTAAGTCCTCACTCCAAACTCCTAACCCCAAACTGCAAACATCTAACCCCAAACTGCTAACTCCAAACTCCTAACTCCAAACTCCTAACTCCTAAATCCTAACTCCAAACTCGTAGCTCCTAACTCCAATCTCCAAACGCCTAACTCCTAACTCCAAACTCCTTACTCCAAACTCCTAACTGCTAACTCCAACCTTCAAATTCCTATCTCCAAACTCCTAACTCCTAACTCCTAACTGCTAACTCCAAACTCCTAACTCCTAACTCCTAACTCCTAACTCCTACGTCCTAACTCCTAACTCCTACGTCCTAACTCTTAACACCTAACTCCTAACTCCTAACTCCTACGTCCTAACTCCTAACTCCTAACTCCTAACTCCAAACTCCTAACTCCTAACACCTACGTCCTAACTCCAAACTCCTAACCCCAAACTGCAAACTCCTAACACCAAACTGCTAACTCCTAACTCCTAACTCCAAATGCTAACTCCTAACTCCTAACTCCGAACTCCAAACTCCAAACTCCTAACCCGAAACTGCAAAGTCCTAACCCCAAACTGCTAACTCCTAACTCCTAACTTCTAACTACAAACTGCTAACACCTAACTCCTAACTCCAAACCCCAAACTCCTAACTCCTAACTCCTAACTTGTAACACCTAACAACTAAAACCTAACACCTAACTCCGAACTCCTAACTCCAAACTCCAAACGCCAAAATCCTAACTGCTAACTCCTAACTCCAAACTCCTAACTCCAAACTCCAAACTCCTAACCCCAAACTGCTAACTCCGAACTCCTAATTCCAAACTGCTTTCTCCTAACTACTAACTCCAAGCTGCTAACTCCTAGGCCTAGAAATTCAGTGGCGTTTGCGCCCACTTAGCGCCTGAGGAGGTGTTTTGCGGCGGAAGTGTTGTTGCGCCTGAAATTCAGTTCTGGGCGAAATTCGGCATTAGCCGCTAGCGCTGCGCCGGCACCGATGACGTCATCGGTGTGCGCAGCGCCCCGGTTCCAACGCGATGCCGGCCCGACGCCCAAATTCAGTTGCGGCCGCCTCTCCCGTAGCGGCCGCAAAGAGCGTTTGTAAAACGGGGCCTTGCAGCTCCGAGAGGCCGGGGCGTAAAGGTGGAGGTGCGGCCGGCCGCTTTCCCGGCGGCCGCCTGGCCGCACCTTCCTCCCCGGACTCCCACACCAGCCCCCCCGTGGCATTGGTCTCTGACCCCCGCGAGCCCGGCACTTCTCCGTGGTGCCGGGCTCATTTGCCGGGGGAATCCAGCGGCGATCTCACGGCTGCAGGCAGCTCCTCCTTAAGAGAAGGAGGAGGCCTGCAGCACCCCAGCCTGTCGCACCGCATCGGGTGGCGCTGCGGCAGCTGGACGCCTGAAATTGATTTTCAGCGCCCCAAGCGGAGGCGGCCAAACCCTGCAATAGCGCCCGCCTCCGTCTTGGGGCGCTGCAACTGAATTTCAGGCGGGCGCAACAGGAATCCGGGCGTGCGCTAACTTTCGGGCGCTAAAGACCTGGCGCGGCGATAGCGAATTTCTAGGCCCTAACTCCAAACTCCAAACTCCTAACTGCTCACTCCAAACTCCTAACTCCTAACTCCAAACTCCTAAGCCCAAACGGCAAACTCCTAACCCCAAACTGCTAACTCCTAACTCCTAACTCCTAACTCCTAACTCATAATTCCTAACTCCAAACTACTACCTCCTAAGTTCTCACTCCAAACTCCTAACCCCAAACTGCAAACACCTAATCCCAAACTGCTAACTCCAAACTCCTAACTCCTAACTCCAAACTCCTAACTCCTATATCCTAACTCCAAACTCGTAGCTCCTAACTCCAATCTCCAAACGCCAAACTCCAAACTCCTAACTCCAAACTCCAAACTCCTAACTGCTTACTCCAAACTACTAACTCCAAACTCCAAACTCCGGCTCCTAACTCCTAACTGCTTACTCCAAACTCCTAACTCCTAACTCCAAACTCCTAACTCCTAACTCCTAAATCCTAACTCCAAACTCGTAGCTCCTAACTCCAATCTCCTAACTCGAAACTCCTAACTCCTATCTCCAAACTCCAAACTCCTAACACCTAACTCCAAACTCCAGCTCCTAACTCCAATCTCCAAACGCCAAACTCCTAACTCCTAACTCCTAAATCCAAACTCCAACTCCTAACACATAACTCCAAACTCCTAACTCCTAACTCCTAACTCCAAACTCCTAACTCCTAACTCCTAACTCCAACCTCCAAACTCCTAACTCCAAACTCCTAACTCCTAACTCCTAACTGCTAACTCCAAACTCCTAACTCCTAACTCCTAACTCCTAACTCCTACGTCCTAACTCCTAACTCCTAACTCCAAACTCCTAACTCCTAACACCTACGTCCTAACTCCAAACTCCTAACCCCAAACTGCAAACTCCTAACACCAAACTGCTAACTCCTAACTCCTAACTCCAAATGCAAACTCCTAACTCCTAACTCCGAACTCCAAACTCCAAACTCCTAACCCGAAACTGCAAAGTCCTAACCCCAAACTGCTAACTCCTAACTCCTAACTTCTAACTACAAACTGCTAACACCTAACTCCTAACTCCAAACCCCAAACTCCTAACTCCTAACTCCTAACTTGTAACACCTAACAACTAAAACCTAACACCTAACTCCGAACTCCTAACTCCAAACTCCAAACGCCAAAATCCTAACTGCTAACTCCTAACTCCAAACTCCAAACTCCTAACCCCAAACTGCTAACTCCGAACTCCTAATTCCAAACTGCTTTCTCCTAACTACTAACTCCAAGCTGCTAACTCCTAGGCCTAGAAATTCAGTGGCGTTTGCGCCCACTTAGCGCCTGAGGAGGTGTTTTGCGGCGGAAGTGTTGTTGCGCCTGAAATTCAGTTCTGGGCGAAATTCGGCGTTAGCCGCTAGCGCTGCGCCGGCACCGATGACGTCATCGGTGTGCGCAGCGCCCCGGTTCCAACGCGATGCCGGCCCGACGCCCAAATTCAGTTGCGGCCGCCTCTCCCGTAGCGGCCGCAAAGAGCGTTTGTAAAACGGGGCCTTGCAGCTCCGAGAGGCCGGGGCGTAAAGGTGGAGGTGCGGCCGGCCGCTTTCCCGGCGGCCGCCTGGCCGCACCTTCCTCCCCGGACTCCCACACCACCCCCCCCGTGGCATTGGTCTCTGACCCCCGCGAGCCCGGCACTTCTCCGTGGTGCCGGGCTCATTTGCCGGGGGAATGCAGCGGCGATCTCACGGCTGCAGGCAGCTCCTCCTTAAGAGAAGGAGGAGGCCTGCAGCACCCCAGCCTGTCGCACCGCATCGGGTGGCGCTGCGGCAGCTGGACGCCTGAAATTGATTTTCAGCGCCCCAAGCGGAGGCGGCCAAACCCTGCAATAGCGCCCGCCTCCGTCTTGGGGCGCTGCAACTGAATTTCAGGCGGGCGCTACAGGAATCCGGGCGTGCGCTAACTTTCGGACGCTAAAGACCTGGCGCGGCGATAGCGAATTTCTAGGCCCTAACTCCAAACTCCAAACTCCTAACTGCTCACTCCAAACTCCTAACTCCTAACTCCAAACTCCTAAGCCCAAACGGCAAACTCCTAACCCCAAACTGCTAACTCCTAACTCCTAACTCCAAACTGCTAACTCCTAACTCCTAATTCCTAAGTCCTAACTCCTAACTCCAAACTCCTAACTCCTAACTCCAAACTCCTAACTGCTTACTCTAAACTCCTAACTCCTAACTCCAAACTCCTAACTCCTAACTCCTAAATCCTAACTCCTAACTCCTAACTCCAATCTCCAAACTCCTAACTCCAAACTCCTAACTCCAAACTCCAAACTCCTAACTCCTAACTCCTAACTCCTAACTCCGAACTCCGAACTCCTAACTCCTAACTCCTAACTCCTAACTCCAATCTCCAAACGCCAAACTCCTAACTCCTAATTGCAAACTCCAACTCCAAACTCATAACTACAAACTGCGAACTCCTAACTCCAAATTCCAAAATCCTAACTCCAACCTCCAAACTCCTAACTCCAAACTCCTAACTCCTATATCCTAACTGCTAACTCCAAACTCCTAACTCCTAACTCCTATCTCCGAACTCCTAACTCCTAAGTCCTAACTTCAAACTCTTAAGACCAAACGGCAAACTCCAAACCCCAAACTGCTAACTCCAAACTCCTAACTCCAAACTCCTAACTGCTAACTCCAACCTCCAAACTCCTATCTCCAAACTCCTAACTCCTAACTGCTAACTCCTAACTCCTACGTCCTAACTCCAAACGCATAACACCAAACTGCAAACTCCTAACCCCAAACTGCTAACTCCTAACTCCGAACTCCAAGCTGCTAACTCCTCACTCCTAACTCCAAACTCCAAACTCCTAACTACTAACTGCTTACTCCAAACTCCTAACTCCTAACTCCAAACTCCAAACTCCTAACTCCTAACTCCAAAATCCTAAGGGCTAGATTTTCAGTTGCTTGCGCCAGCAGTTAGCGCCTTAAGAGAAGTGATTTTCGGGTGCTATGCGTGTAGCGCCCGGGCGCAGCGGAGTTTGCGCCCCGCCCCAAATTAAGTTGGCCGTTAGCGCCGGTGCAAAGTTTAGCGGCCGCCCGGATGCGCGCGCAGAAAGTGACGTCACATCCTCGTGCAACGCCCTTTGGCCGCCCCGAATCCAAACTTCAGTCGGACCGCCCCATTCTGCGGCTGGCGTCCAGAGCGTTTGTAAAATGGAACGCAACACACCCTGGGGAGCGCAAATTAAAGGGCACTCGTACAAAAGGCACTCTGCATGTGTTGTGTGGAAGTAAGCAGTGTGTTGTTCTGAACGGTCTATTTATGTTTCCGGGCACCAATTCCACCAATAATTCCTCCTCCTCCTCCTCCTCCTCCTCCTCCTCCTCCTCCTCCTCCTCCTCCTCCTCCTCCTCCTCCTCCTCCTCCTCCTCCTCCTCCTCCTCCTCCTCCTCCTCCTCCTCCTCATCATCATCATCATCATCATCATCATCATCATCATCATCATCCCGTTTCCCCCCAGACTTTGCATTTGAAAAAAAATACATGCACCCTTCCCCTTTAAGAGCTCACTGGCACCAGAGTGTCTGCCGTGCGCTGCGCCCGAGCTCGGGTGTTGCGCTCTCCACCGCCGGCTTAGCGCCTAAAGATACTAGTGGAACGCCTCTTTTAGCGCTCCACCAACCTCTTAGGGCGAAGCCACTGAATTTCCGGCAACGGGGCGCTACTTTGGGGCGGGCGATAACTTCGGGCGGGCGCTAAGCTTAGCGCCCCAAAACTGTCTATACTGAAAATCTAGCCCTAACTGCTTACTCCAAACTCCTAACTCCTAACTCCAAACTCCTAACTCCAAACTCCAAACTCCAAACTCCTGACTCCTAACTCCGATCTCCAAACGCCAATCTCCTAACTCCTAAATCCAAACTCCAACTCCTAACACATAACTCCAAACTGCGAACTCCTAACTCCAAATTCCAAACTCCTAACTCCAACCTCCAAACTCCTAACTCCAAACTCCTAACTCCTATACCCTAAGTGCTAACTCCAAACTCCTAATTCCTAACTCCGAACTCCTAACTCCTAAGTCCTAACTCCAAACTCTTAACCCCAAACGGCAAACTCCTAACCCCAAACTGCTAACTCCTAACTCCTAACTCCAAACTGCTATCGCCGAACTACTAAGTCCTAACTCCAAACTCTTAACTCCAAACTGCTAACTCCTAACTCCAAATTCCAAACTCCTAACTCCTAACTCCTAACTCCTAACTCATAATTCCTAACTCCAAACTACTACCTCCTAAGTCCTCACTCCAAACTCCTAACCCCAAACTGCAAACATCTAACCCCAAACTGCTAACTCCAAACTCCTAACTCCTAACTCCAAACTCCTAACTCCTAAATCCTAACTCCAAACTCGTAGCTCCTAACTCCAATCTCCAAACGCCTAACTCCTAACTCCTAACTCCTAACTCCTAACTCATAATTCCTAACTCCAAACTACTACCTCCTAAGTCCTCACTCCAAACTCCTAACCCCAAACTGCAAACACCTACCCAAACTGCTAACTCCAAACTCCTAACTCCAAACTCCTAACTGCTAACTCCAACCTTCAAATTCCTATCTCCAAACTCCTAACTCCTAACTCCTAACTGCTAACTCCAAACTCCTAACTCCTAACTCCAAACTCCTAACTCCTAACTCCAAAATCCTAACTGCTTACTCCAAACTCCTAACTCCTAACTCCAAACTCCAAACTCCAAACTCCTGACTCCTAACTCCGATCTCCAAACGCCAATCTCCTAACTCCTAATTCCAAACTCCAACTCCTAACACATAACTCCAAACTGCGAACTCCTAACTCCAAATTCCAAACTCCTAACTCCAACCTCCAAACTGCTAACTCCAAACTCCTAACTCCTATACCCTAAGTGCTAACTCCAAACTCCTAATTCCTAACTCCGAACTCCTAACTCCTAAGTCCTAACTCCAAACTCTTAACTCCAAACGGCAAACTCCTAACCCCAAACTGCTAACTCCTAACTCCTAACTCCAAACTGCTATCGCCGAACTACTAAGTCCTAACTCCAAACTCTTAACTCCAAACTGCTAACTCCTAACTCCAAATTCCAAACTCCTAACTCCTAACTCCTAACTCCTAACTCATAATTCCTAACTCCAAACTACTACCTCCTAAGTCCTCACTCCAAACTCCTAACCCCAAACTGCAAACATCTAACCCCAAACTGCTAACTCCAAACTCCTAACTCCTAACTCCAAACTCCTAACTCCTAAATCCTAACTCCAAACTCGTAGCTCCTAACTCCAATCTCCAAACGCCTAACTCCTAACTCCTAACTCCTAACTCCTAACTGCTAACTCCAACCTTCAAATTCCTATCTCCAAACTCCTAACTCCTAACTCCTAACTGCTAACTCCAAACTCCTAACTCCTAACTCCTAACTCCTAACTCCTACGTCCTAACTCTTAACACCTAACTCCTAACTCCTAACTCCTACGTCCTAACTCCTAACTCCTAACTCCTAACTCCAAACTCCTAACTCCTAACACCTACGTCCTAACTCCAAACTCCTAACCCCAAACTGCTAACTCCTAACTCCTAACTCCAAACTGCTATCGCCGAACTACTAAGTCCTAACTCCAAACTCTTAACTCCAAACTGCTAACTCCAAATTCCAAACTCCTAACTCCTAACTCCTAACTCCTAACTCATAATTCCTAACTCCAAACTACTACCTCCTAAGTCCCCACTCCAAACTCCTAACCCCAAACTGCAAACATCTAACCCCAAACTGCTAACTCCAAACTCCTAACTCCTAACTCCAAACTCCTAACTCCTAAATCCTAACTCCAAACTCGTAGCTCCTAACTCCAATCTCCAAACGCCTAACTCCTAACTCCTAACTCCTAACTCCTAACTCATAATTCCTAACTCCAAACTACTACCTCCTAAGTCCTCACTCCAAACTCCTAACCCCAAACTGCAAACACCTACCCAAACTGCTAACTCCAAACTCCTAACTCCAAACTCCTAACTGCTAACTCCAACCTTCAAATTCCTATCTCCAAACTCCTAACTCCTAACTCCTAACTGCTAACTCCAAACTCCTAACTCCTAACTCCAAACTCCTAACTCCTAACTCCAAAATCCTAACTGCTTACTCCAAACTCCTAACTCCTAACTCCAAACTCCTAACTCCAAACTCCAAACTCCAAACTCCTGACTCCTAACTCCGATCTCCAAACGCCAATCTCCTAACTCCTAAATCCAAACTCCAACTCCTAACACATGACTCCAAACTGCGAACTCCTAACCCCAAATTCCAAACTCCTAACTCCAACCTCCAAACTCCTAACTCCTAACTCCTAACTCCTAACTCATAATTCCTAACTCCAAACTACTACCTCCTAAGTCCTCACTCCAAACTCCTAACCCCAAACTGCAAACATCTAACCCCAAACTGCTAACTCCAAACTCCTAACTCCAAACTCCTAACTCCTAAATCCTAACTCCAAACTCGTAGCTCCTAACTCCAATCTCCAAACGCCTAACTCCTAACTCCAAACTCCTTACTCCAAACTCCTAACTGCTAACTCCAACCTTCAAATTCCTATCTCCAAACTCCTAACTCCTAACTCCTAACTGCTAACTCCAAACTCCTAACTCCTAACTCCTAACTCCTAACTCCTACGTCCTAACTCCTAACTCCTACGTCCTAACTCTTAACACCTAACTCCTAACTCCTAACTCCTACGTCCTAACTCCTAACTCCTAACTCCTAACTCCAAACTCCTAACTCCTAACACCTACGTCCTAACTCCAAACTCCTAACCCCAAACTGCAAACTCCTAACACCAAACTGCTAACTCCTAACTCCTAACTCCAAATGCTAACTCCTAACTCCTAACTCCGAACTCCAAACTCCAAACTCCTAACCCGAAACTGCAAAGTCCTAACCCCAAACTGCTAACTCCTAACTCCTAACTTCTAACTACAAACTGCTAACACCTAACTCCTAACTCCAAACCCCAAACTCCTAACTCCTAACTCCTAACTTGTAACACCTAACAACTAAAACCTAACACCTAACTCCGAACTCCTAACTCCAAACTCCAAACGCCAAAATCCTAACTGCTAACTCCTAACTCCAAACTCCTAACTCCAAACTCCAAACTCCTAACCCCAAACTGCTAACTCCGAACTCCTAATTCCAAACTGCTTTCTCCTAACTACTAACTCCAAGCTGCTAACTCCTAGGCCTAGAAATTCAGTGGCGTTTGCGCCCACTTAGCGCCTGAGGAGGTGTTTTGCGGCGGAAGTGTTGTTGCGCCTGAAATTCAGTTCTGGGCGAAATTCGGCATTAGCCGCTAGCGCTGCGCCGGCACCGATGACGTCATCGGTGTGCGCAGCGCCCCGGTTCCAACGCGATGCCGGCCCGACGCCCAAATTCAGTTGCGGCCGCCTCTCCCGTAGCGGCCGCAAAGAGCGTTTGTAAAACGGGGCCTTGCAGCTCCGAGAGGCCGGGGCGTAAAGGTGGAGGTGCGGCCGGCCGCTTTCCCGGCGGCCGCCTGGCCGCACCTTCCTCCCCGGACTCCCACACCACCCCCCCCGTGGCATTGGTCTCTGACCCCCGCGAGCCCGGCACTTCTCCGTGGTGCCGGGCTCATTTGCCGGGGGAATCCAGCGGCGATCTCACGGCTGCAGGCAGCTCCTCCTTAAGAGAAGGAGGAGGCCTGCAGCACCCCAGCCTGTCGCACCGCATCGGGTGGCGCTGCGGCAGCTGGACGCCTGAAATCGATTTTCAGCGCCCCAAGCGGAGGCGGCCAAACCCTGCAATAGCACCCGCCTCCGTCTTGGGGCGCTGCAACTGAATTTCAGGCGGGCGCTACAGGAATCCGGGCGTGCGCTAACTTTCGGACGCTAAAGACCTGGCACGGCGATAGCGAATTTCTAGGCCCTAACTCCAAACTCCAATCTCCTAACTGCTCACTCCAAACTCCTAACTCCTAACTCCAAACTCCTAAGCCCAAACGGCAAACTCCTAACCCCAAACTGCTAACTCCTAACTCCTAACTCCAAACTGCTAACTCCTAACTCCTAATTCCTAAGTCCTAACTCCTAACTCCAAACTCCTAACTCCTAACTCCAAACTCCTAACTGCTTACTCTAAACTCCTAACTCCAAACTCCTAACTCCTAACTCCTAAATCCTAACTCCTAACTCCTAACTCCAATCTCCAAACTCCTAACTCCAAACTCCTAACTCCAAACTCCAAACTCCTAACTCCTAACTCCTAACTCCGAACTCCGAACTCCTAACTCCTAACTCCTAACTCCAATCTCCAAACGCCAAACTCCTAACTCCTAAATGCAAACTCCAACTCCAAACTCATAACTACAAACTGCGAACTCCTAACTCCAAATTCCAAAATCCTAACTCCAACCTCCAAACTCCTAACTCCAAACTCCTAACTCCTATATCCTAACTACTAACTCCAAACTCCTAACTCCTAACTCCTATCTCCGAACTCCTAACTCCTAAGTCCTAACTCCAAACTCTTAAGACCAAACGGCAAACTCCAAACCCCAAACTGCTAACTCCAAACTCCTAACTCCAAACTCCTAACTGCTAACTCCAACCTCCAAACTCCTATCTCCAAACTCCTAACTCCTAACTGCTAACTCCTAACTCCTACGTCCTAACTCCAAACGCATAACACCAAACTGCAAACTCCTAACCCCAAACTGCTAACTCCTAACTCCGAACTCCAAGCTGCTAACTCCTCACTCCTAACTCCAAACTCCAAACTCCTAACTCCTAACTGCTTACTCCAAACTCCTAACTCCTAACTCCAAACTCCAAACTCCTAACTCCTAACTCCAAAATCCTAACTGCTTACTCCAAACTCCTAACTCCTAACTCCAAACTCCTAACTCCAAACTCCATAACTCCAAACTCCTGACTCCTAACTCCGATCTCCAAACGCCAATCTCCTAACTCCTAAATCCAAACTCCAACTCCTAACACATAACTCCAAACTGCGAACTCCTAACTCCAAATTCCAAACTCCTAACTCCAACCTCCAAACTCCTAACTCCAAACTCCTAACTCCTATACCCTAAGTGCTAACTCCAAACTCCTAGGGCTAGATTTTCAGTTGCTTGCGCCAGCAGTTAGCGCCTTAAGAGAAGTGATTTTCGGGCGCTATGCGTGTAGCGCCCGGGCGCTACGCAGTTTGCGCCTCGCCCCAAATTAAGTTGCCCATTAGCGCCAGCGCAAAGTTTAGCGGCCGCCTGGATGCGCGCGCAGAAAATGACGTCACATCCTCGTGCAACGCCCTTTGGCCGCCCCGAATCCAAACTTCAGTCGGACCGCCCCATTGTGCGGCTGGCGTCCAGAGCGTTTGTAAAATGGAACGCAACACACCCTGGGGAGCGCAAATTAAAGGGCACTCCTCCTGCACTATAAAAGGCAGTCTGCATGTGTTGTCTGGAAGGGTCCAGTATGTTGTTGTGAACGGTGTATTTATGTTTCCGGCCACCACCTCCTCCTCCTCCTCCACCTCCTCCTCCTCCTCCTCCTCCTCCTCCTCCTCCTCCTCCTCCTCCTCCTCCTCCTCCTCCTCCTTTCCCCCCCAGACTCTGCCTTTGAAAAAAACACATGCACCCTTCCCCTTTAAGAGCTCACTGGCACCAGAGTGTCTGCCGTGCGCTGCGCCCGAGCTCGGGTGTTGCGCTCTGCACCGCCGGCTTAGCGCCTAAAGATAGTAGTGGAACGCCTCTTTTAGCGCTCCACCAACCTCTTACGGCGAAGCCACTGAATTTCCGGCAACGGGGCGCTACTTTGGGGCGGGCGCTAACTTCGGGCTGGCGCTAAGGTTAGCGCCCCAAAACTGTCTATACTGAAAATCTAGCCCCTAATTCCTAACTCCGAACTCCTAACTCCTAAGTCCTAACTCCAAACTCTTAACCCCAAACGGCAAACTCCTAACCCCAAACTGCTAACTCCTAACTCCTAACTCCAAACTGCTATCGCCGAACTACTAAGTCCTAACTCCAAACTCTTAACTCCAAACTGCTAACTCCTAACTCCAAATTCCAAACTCCTAACTCCTAACTCCTAACTCCTAACTCATAATTCCTAACTCCAAACTACTACCTCCTAAGTCCCCACTCCAAACTCCTAACCCCAAACTGCAATCATCTAACCCCAAACTGCTAACTCCAAACTCCTGACTCCTAACTCCAAACTCCTAACTCCTAAATCCTAACTCCAAACTCGTAGCTCCTAACTCCAATCTCCAAACGCCTAACTCCTAACTCCTAACTCCTAACTCCTAACTCATAATTCCTAACTCCAAACTACTACCTCCTAAGTCCTCACTCCAAACTCCTAACCCCAAACTGCAAACACCTACCCAAACTGCTAACTCCAAACTCCTAACTCCAAACTCCTAACTGCTAACTCCAACCTTCAAATTCCTATCTCCAAACTCCTAACTCCTAACTCCTAACTGCTAACTCCAAACTCCTAACTCCTAACTCCTAACTCCTAACTCCAACGTCCTAACTCTTAACACCTAACTCCTAACTCCAAACTCCTAACTCCTAACTCCTACATCCTAACTGCAAACTCCTAACTCCAAACTGCTAACTCCTAACTCCTAACTCCAAATGCTAACTCCTAACTCCTAACTCCGAACTCCAAACTCCAAACTCCTAACCCGAAACTGCAAACTCCTAACCCCAAACTGCTAACTCCTAACTCCTAACTTATAACTACAAACTGCTAACACCTAAATCCTAACTCCAAACCCCAAACTCCTAACTCCTAACTCCTAACTCCTAAGTCCTAACTCCTAACTCCAAACTCCAAACTCCTAACTCCAAACTCCAAACTCCTAACTCCTAACTCCTAACTCCTAACTCCAAACTCCTAACTGCTTACTCCAAACTCCTAACTCCTAACTCCAATCTCCTAACTCCTAACTCCTAAAGCCTAACTCCTAACTCGTTGCTCCTAACTCCAATCTCCAAACTCCTAACTCCTAACTCCAAACTCCTAACTCCAAACTCCAAACTCCTAACTCCAAACTCCGAACTCCTAACTCCAATCTCCAAATGCCAAACTCCTAACTCCTAAATCCAAACTCCAACCCCTAAATCATAACTACAAACTGCGAACTCCTAACTCCAAATTCCAAACTCCTAACTCCAACCTCCAAACTCCTAACTCCAAATTCCTAACTCCTATATCCTAACTGCTAACTCCAAACTCCTAACTCCTAACTCCTAACTCCGAAATCCTAACTCCTAAGTCCTAACTCCAAACTCTTAAGCCCAAACGGCAAACTCCTAACCCCAAACTGCTAACTCCAAACTCCTAACTCCAAACTCCTAACTGCTAACTCCAACCTCCAAACTCCTGTCTCCAAACTCCAAGCTCCTAACTCCTAACTGCGAACTCCAAACTCCTAAGTCCTAACTCCAAACTCTTAACTCCAAGCTGCAAACTCCTAACTCCGAATTCCAAACTTCTAACTCCTAACTCATAGGGCTAGATTTTCAGTTTAGGCAGTTTTGGGGCGCTAGCTTTAGCGCCCGCCCGAAGTTAGCGCCCGCCCCAAAGTAGCGCCCCGTTGCCGGGAATTCAGTGGCTTCGCCCTAAGAGGTTGGTGGAGCGCTAAAAGAGGCGTTCCACTACTCTCTTTAGGCGCTAAGCCGGCGGTCCAGAGGGATAGCGCCCAGGCGGGGCGCAGCACGGGTGCGGTCATTTTTGCACTGACAGCAGACCCCGTGGTGCCGACCAGCTCTTAAAGGGGGAAGGGACGAATTAGTCTGCTGCCACGCCCTGCACACTGCAGCCTTGCAAAGAGGCCTCAACACTACTGCTCAGCCCCAGGGAGTCATGGCAACGCCAGAGAAGGCCCGTCAGCGTGCCCTGCGCTTCTCAGAGGGTGATCTGGACATCATGCTCACAGCTCTGGAGGTGAGGCGCAAGATCTTGTTTCCAGACAGTGGGAGGAATCCAACCCACCACGACTACACCAAAGCCTGGAAGCAGATCGCCCAGAGGGTGACATTCACCGGCGAGGCCCCCAGGACCCACACACAATGCCGTAAGAAGTACAACGATCTGACCAGGATTGTGAGGGTGAGTAGCCTTTCCAGTCTCCTCCTCATTCTTGCATGTACACCTGACATGATGGGCAAAGGGACCTGAAAGTCCTTTTGGCCAGCCCTCAGCCAGCAGCATTGGGACAGTCATGAGCATCAAATGGCCATTCGGCACTCTACACTTTGGCCAAGCTATTCCACCATGGGAGGCAGTGCACACTACATCAGGGCTTCACTCTGTCCAAGCTATTCCACCATGGGAGGCAGTGCACACTACATCAGGGCTTCACTCTGTCCAAGCTATTCCACCATGGGAGGCAGTGCACACTACATCAGGGCTTCACTCTGGCCAAGCTATTCCACCATGGGAGGCAGTGCACACTACATCAGGGCTTCACTGCGCCCTTACAGCCCGTCCTTTCTCTTGCAGGCTAAAGTAGCGTTTAATCGCCAGGCCCGTGCCAGGGGTGGCCGCGCCAAGCTGCAGAAGCTCACTCGGCTGGAGGAGCGCGTGTGTGTGCTCATGGGAGCACGTGTGATTGTCCCCACAGCGTGCGGTGTATCCGACCCTCCACTGCCCGGCAATGGTAAGGACCTCGCCTTTTGGCCCTCTCGCGTCGCACTGGCCCATCCGAGCTACCTCCTTTGCCACTGTCCCACCAATGCGCTGAATCCCACCAGTCCTAACTCCCTCGCTGACGCCGTCTCCTCACTCTGAAGCTACTCTTGTGCATTCCTGCTTTCAGCTGGTGACGACCAGGACCCTGAGGCTGCCAGTGACAGCACCTCCAACCAGGAGGAGGAGGAGGAGCAAGCCGGACCTTCGGGGGAACAGTCACGTCCCGCAGGAGAGGAGGAAATGCTCGACACCTCCTCACTGGACGAGTGCCTGGAGGAACTGTCGCAGGGCAATGCAGCTTCTGGGACCAGTGGCGTCCAGCCACCCAGCAGCCGTGCGCATGGCCCGCGGCCTTCCCCCCAAAGGGGGGAAGGATCAGAGGGGAGTGCTGCTGCTCGGCACACTCGCCGTCACCAACGCGGCAAGGGTCCCCTAGTTCGGCCCCCTCCTCCCCAGCGGGAGAGTCGCGACTCCAGTCCGGACACCTTCACTTCGGAGGAGGTGCGGAAGCTCGATCAGATGGCCGACGACTCGGACCGGCGCCACACGGAGCTCATGAGCGTGGTGGGGCGCATGCCTGAGGCCATCGAGTCGCTGGCGACCAGTGTGCGCGAGTTCGGGGCAGCAACTGCCGCGACTGGCCGCATGCTAACTGATGCCGTCAAGACCCTGGCGGATGTGATGCGCGCGCACACCAGGACCAGAGGGCCACTCACTGCTGCCACACGCGCTGTCTCAGGCAGGCATCGCCAGGGCAGGCGCCGCGCTGGACCATCCCAGCAAGCCGGCCGTCGGCTGATTGCTGCGGATCCTGCAGTGCGGGCCCGGCCGAGTGCCACCGCGCCACAGCACCAGCCAGCGCATCCCAGACGCCAGCTGGCCCACATTGCACCATCCGTCGCCGCCATTCCCCCTCTGGGGCGTCAAGGGCAAGCGGCTGCAGCTGATGGTGGCCAGGCTCAGGCACGCCACTCAGGAGACGGCCCCTCGAGGCCCAAACGCCGTGTAGGCCGCCCCCCAGCGGCATCTGGCGGAAGGGCATCTGAGCCTCAGGCGCCTTCCCCCAGCCTCGCAGCAGCCACTGGGCAGAGCTTGCGAAGGAGCAGCAGGCAGGGCAGGGGAGGCAAAATGCTGGCCAAGGTCTCGCCCTCGCGGGCCACTCAGTAGAGGGTGTGGCCAGCTTTCCTTTAATATGGCGGTGGCCATCTTTATTTTGCCCATGGTTGTGCTTTTGGAGGGCTTTTTTTTTGCGTTAGGCCGACGTTGAGGCCCGGTTTCAATAAAGGTGGAGTGGCTCCTCCCCAGTTTGTGGGAGTGAGTCGTTTGTTGGGCTTTTTGTGGGGCCCGTTTATTGTTTTTGGGGATTCATGTGGGAAGGGCTTTTCATTTTTGTTTAATAAAAAATTATCTTTATTCATGCAGTCTCCATGGTTGTTCTTCTTAGTGTTTGTTGGCTTCGCCGGCTGAGGGCTTGCGGAGCGGCTGCATTCATCTTCCCTCATGGCCCCTGGCCATTCCCTGACAGGGGGCTTAGAAGTACCGTGTAATAAGGTGGCGTCGTGCGGCCCTTGGCCCTGGTCGCTCCCTCCTGGGAACGTACTCCTGCTCCTCCTCCTCCTCCTCCTCCTCCTCCTCATGCTCCTCCTGCTCCTCCTCCTGAGGTGCTGGTCCAACGTCAGGTGGCAGTGCCTGAGTCCTGCGGATAGCCAGGTTGTGTAGCATGCAGCAAACCACCACAAATTGGGAGACCCGGTCCGGCGAATACTGGAGAGCTCCTCCGGAGCGATCAAGGCAGCGGAACCGCTGCTTGAGGACCCCAATAGTTAGCTCGATGATGTTGCGGGTGGTTTGATGGCTCTCGTTGTAGGCCTCTTCAGCAGCGGTCCTGGGCGCGCGGAGCGGGGTCATGAGCCAGGTGCACAAAGGATAGCCTTTGTCCCCGAGTAGCCATCCTCTTGGGGGAGGCTGTGCCTGGAACATGTCATGCACAGTACTCTGCCGCAGGATAAAGGCATCGTGGCTGCTGCCTGGGAAGCTGGCATTGACTGCCATGATGCGCTGCTTGTGGTCACAGACCAGCTGCACATTCAGAGAATGGTAGCCCTTCCTGTTGCGATACTGCTCGCCATGCTCCAGAGGGGCCCGCAAAGCCACATGCGTACAGTCAATGGCGCCCTGCACCAAGGGGAATTCCCCGAGTCTGGAAAATCCCAATGCGCGCTGATGCTGGCTCTCCAGGGCCATGGGGAAGGAGATGAATTGGCTTCTCCTTCTGAACAGTGCTTCGGTCACCTGGCGGATGCAGCGATGCGCGCCGTACTGGGAGATGTTTGCTATGTCCCCAGCAGCGTATTGGAAGGAGCCGGTGGCATAGAAGTTCAATGCCACTGTCACCTTCACTTCCACCGACAGAGACGTCCTGCACCTGAGCTTTGGCCGCAGATCTCGGCGAAGCAGGTGGCAGATCTCTGCAATCACCCCCTTCCGGAATCGGAGCCTTTTAACACATCGCGCGGCACTCATGTTTAGGTAGGAGCGCTGCTGGCGGTATAGCCTGACTGGGTAAGGCCTACGTGGCCGACGCCTGTAGCCCCCTCTGCCTCTAGCCAGGGCTGCCCCTCTCACAATACGTCTGCGAGCCCTACGGACATGGAGCTGCAGCTCCGCGTTGGCACCCCATGCAACCCCCATCAAATCCTGGCAAACACTCTAATTTCCAAATGGCCACTTGCAGCGCTGTTGCCTGAGTCCAAAAATACCTGGCTCTTGCTGCTTGAAACCAGTTAGCTATCCTCCTTGTTGTGTCTCCAGAAATGCGTTGCACAAGACTGTTTTCTGAAATAATGGATGGCCTTTATACTGGAGAGGACGTTCCCTTTAATTAGCGCCCCCCGGGGCCCGCGCTGGTTGTGTTGCGTTCCTTTTTCCAAACGCTCCGGCCGCCCGCCGCACAATGGGGCGGTCCGACTGAAGTTTGCAATCGGGGCGGCCAAAGGGCGTTGCACGAGGATGTGACGTCATTTTCTGCGCGCGCATCCGGGCGGGCGCTAAACTTTGCGCCGGCGCTAACGGGCAACTTAATTTGGGGCGGGGCGCAAACTGCGCTGCGCCCGGGCGCTACATGCATAGCGCCCGGAAATCACTTCTCTTAAGGCGCTAACTGCTGGCGCAAGCAACTGAAAATCTAGCCCCTAACTCCTAACTCCTAACTCCTAACTCCTAACTCCAATCTCCAAATGCCAAACTCCTAACTCCTAACTACAAACTGCGAACTCCTAACTCCTAAGTCCTAACTCCAAACTCTTAACTCCAAACTGCAAACTCCTAACTCCAAATTCCAAACTTCTAACTCCGAACTCATAACTCCTAACTCCAAACTACTACCTCCTAAGTCCTCACGCCAAACTCCTAACCACAAACTGCAAACACCTAACCCCAAACTGTTAACTCCAAACTCCTATCTCCAAACTCCTAACTGCTAACTCCAACCTCCAAACTCCTCTCTCTAAACTCCAAACTCCTACCTCCTAACTGCTAACTCCAAACTCCTAACTCCTAACTCCTAATTCCAAACTCCTAACTCCTATCTCCTACGTCCTAACTCCAAACTCCTAACCCAAAACTGCAAACTCCTAACCCCAAATTGCTAACTCCAACCTCCAAACTCCTATCTCCAAACTCCTAACTCCTAACTCCTACGTCCTAACTCCAAACGCATAACACCAAACTGCAAACTCCAAACCCCAAACTGCTAACTCCTAACTCCTAACTCCAAGCTGCTAACTCCTCACTCCTAACTCCAAACTCCAAACTCCTAACTCCTAACTGCTTACTCCAAACTCCTAACTCCTAACTCCAAACTCCTAACTCCTAACTCCTAAGTCCTAACTCCTAACTCCAAACTCCTAACTCCTAACTCCTACGTCCTAACTCCAAACGCATAACACCAAACTGCAAACTCCAAACCCCAAACTGCTAACTCCTAACTCCTAACTCCAAGCTGCTAACTCCTCACTCCTAACTCCAAACTCCAAACTCCTAACTCCTAACTGCTTACTCCAAACTCCTAACTCCTAACTCCAAACTCCTAACTCCTAACTCCTAAGTCCTAACTCCTAACTCCAAACTCCAAACTCCTAACTCCTAACTCCAAACTCCTAACTCCAAACTCCAAACTCCAAACTCCAAACTCCAAACTCCTGACTCCTAACTCCGATCTCCAAACGCCAATCTCCTAACTCCTAAATACAAACTCCAACTCCTAACACATAACTCCAAACTGCGAACTCCTAACTCCAAATTCCAAACTCCTAACTCCAACCTCCAAACTCCTAACTCCAAACTCCTAACTCCAACCTCCAAACTCCTAACTCCAAACTCCAAACTCCTATACCCTAAGTGCTAACTCCAAACTCCTAATTCCTAACTCCGAACTCCTAACTCCTAAGTCCTAACTCCAAACTCTTAACCCCAAACGGCAAACTCCTAACCCCAAACTGCTAACTCCTAACTCCTAACTCCAAACTGCTATCGCCGAACTACTAAGTCCTAACTCCAAACTCTTAACTCCAAACTGCTAACTCCTAACTCCAAATTCCAAACTCCTAACTCCTAACTCCTAACTCCTAACTCCTAACTCCTAACTCATAATTCCTAACTCCAAACTACTACCTCCTAAGTCCTCACTCCAAACTCCTAACCCCAAACTGCAAACATCTAACCCCAAACTGCTAACTCCTAACTCCTAACTCCAAACTGCTATCGCCGAACTACTAAGTCCTAACTCCAAACTCTTAACTCCAAACTGCTAACTCCTAACTCCAAATTCCAAACTCCTAACTCCTAACTCCTAACTCCTAACTCCTAACTCATAATTCCTAACTCCAAACTCCTAACTCCTAAATCCTAACTCCAAACTCGTAGCTCCTAACTCCAATCTCCAAACGCCTAACTCCTAATTCCTAACTCCTAACTCCTAACTCATAATTCCTAACTCCAAACTACTACCTCCTAAGTCCTCACTCCAAACTCCTAACCCCAAACTGCAAACACCTACCCAAACTGCTAACTCCAAACTCCTAACTCCAAACTCCTAACTGCTAACTCCAACCTTCAAATTCCTATCTCCAAAATCCTAACTCCTAACTCCTAACTCCTAACTCCTACGTCCTAACTCTTAACTCCTAACTCCTAACTCCGAACTCCTACATCCTAACTCCAAACTCCTAACTCCAAACTGCTAACTCCTAACTCCTAACTCCAAATGCTAACTCCTAACTCCTAACTCCGAACTCCAAACTCCAAACTCCTAACCCGAAACTGCAAACTCCTAACCCCAAACTGCTAACTCCTAACTCCTAACTTATAACTACAAACTGCTAACACCTAAATCCTAACTCCAAACCCCAAACTCCTAACTCCTAACTCCTAAGTCCTAACTCCTAACTCCAAACTCCAAACTCCTAACTCCAAACTCCAAATTCCTAACTCCTAACTCCTAACTCCTAAGTCCTAAGTCCTAACTCCAAACTCCTAACTCCAAACTCCAAACTCCAAACTCCTAACTCCTAACTCCTAACTCCAAACTCCTAACTGCTTACTCCAAACTCCTAACTCCTAACTCCAATCTCCTAACTCCTAACTCCTAAAGCCTAACTCCTAACTCGTTGCTCCTAACTCCAATCTCCAAACTCCTAACTCCTAACTCCAAACTCCTAACTCCAACCTCCAAACTCCTAACTCCAAACTCCGAACTCCTAACTCCAATCTCCAAATGCCAAACTCCTAACTCCTAAATCCAAACTCCAACCCCTAAATCATAACTACAAACTGCGAACTCCTAACTCCAAATTCCAAACTCCTAACTCCAACCTCCAAACTCCTAACTCCAAATTCCTAACTCCTATATCCTAACTGCTAACTCCAAACTCCTAACTCCAAACTCCTAACTCCGAAATCCTAACTCCTAAGTCCTAACTCCAAACTCTTAAGCCCAAACGGCAAACTCCTAACCCCAAACTGCTAACTCCAAACTCCTAACTCCAAACTCCTAACTGCTAACACCAACCTCCAAACTCCTATCTCCAAACTCCAAGCTCCTAACTCCTAACTGCGAACTCCAAACTCCTAAGTCCTAACTCCAAACTCTTAACTCCAAACTGCAAACTCCTAACTCCAAATTCCAAACTTCTAACTCCTAACTCATAATTCCTAACTCCAAACTACTACCTCCTAAGTCCTCACGCCAAACTCCTAACCCCAAACTGCAAACACCTAACCCCAAACTGCTAACTCCAAACTCCTATCTCCAAACTCCTAACTGCTAACTCCAACCTCCAAACTCCTCTCTCCAAACACCTAACTCCTACCTCCTAACTGCTAACTCCAAACTCCTAACTCCTAACTCCTAACTCCTAATTCCAAACTCCTCACTCCTATCTCCTACGTCCTAACTCAAAACTCCTAACCCCAAACTGCAAACTCCTAACCCCAAACTTCTAACTCCTAACTCCTAACTCCTAACTCCTAACTCCAAACTCCTAACTCCTAACTCCTACGTCCGAACTCCAAACGCATAACACCAAACTGCAAACTCCTAACCCCAAACTGCTAACTCCTAACTCCAAGCTGCTAACTCCTCAATCCTAACTCCAAACTCCAAACTCCTAACTCCTAACTGCTTACTCCAAACTCCTAACTCCTAACTCCAAACTCCTAACTCCTAATTCCGAAGTCCTAACTCCGAACTCCAAACTCCTAACTCCAAACTCCTAACTGCTTACTCCAAACTCCTAACTCCTAACTCGTATCTCCTAACTCCAATCTCCAAACGCCAAACTCCGATCTCCAAACTCCTAACTCCAAACTCCTAACTCCTAACTCCAAACTCCAAACTCCTGACTCCTAACTCCGATCTCCAAACGCCAATCTCCTAACACCTAAATCCAAACTCCAACTCCTAACACCTAACTCCAAACTGCGAACTCCTAACTCCAAATTCCAAGCTCCTAACTCCAACCTCCAAACTCCTAACTCCAAACTCCTAACTCCTATATCCTAAGTGCTAACTCCAAACTCCTAATTCCTAACTCCGAACTCCTAACTCCTAAGTCCTAACTCCAAACTCTTAACCCCAAACTGCAAACTCCGAACCCCAAACTGCTAACTCCTAACTCCTAACTCCAAACTGCTATCGCTTAACTACTAAGTCCTAACTCCAAACTTTTAACTCCAAACTGCTAACTCCTAACTCCAAATTCCAAACTCCTAACTCCTAACTCCTAACTCATAATTCCTAACTCCAAACTACTACCTCGTAAGTCCTCACTCCAAACTCCTAACCCCAAACTGCAAACACCTAACCCCAAACTGCTAATTCCAAACTCCTAACTCCTAACTCCAAACTCCTAACTCCTATATCCTAACTCCAAACTCGTAGCTCCTAACTCCAATCTCCAAACGCCAAACTCCTAACTCCTAACTCCTAACTACAAACTCCAAACTCCAAACTCCTAACTCCTAACTCCAATCTCCTAACTGCTTACTCCAAACTACTAACTCCAAACTCCAAACTCCAGCTCCTAACTCCTAACTCCAAACTCCTAACTGCTTACTCCAAACTCCTAACTCCTAACTCCAAACTCCTAACTCCTAACTCCTAAATCCTAACTCCTAACTCGTAGCTCCTAACTCCAATCTCCTAACTCGAAACTCCTAACTCCTATCTCCAAACTCCAAACTCCTAACACCGAACTCCAAACTCCTAACTCCTAACTCCAATCTCCAAACGCCAAACTCCTAACTCCTAAATCCAAACTCCAACTCCTAACACATAACTCCAAACTGCGAACTCCTAACTCCAAACTCCTAACTCCTAAATCCAAACTCCAACTCCTAACACATAACTCCTAACTCCTAACTCCAAACTCCTAACTCCTAACTCCTAACTCCAAACTCCTAACTCCTAACTCCTAACTCCAACCTCCAAACTCCTAACTCCAAACTCCTAACTCCTATATCCTAACTGCTAACTCCTAACTCCTAACTCCAAGCTGCTAACTCCTAACTCCTAACTCCAAACTCCTAACTCCTAACTCCTAACTCCAAACACCTAACTCCTAACTCCTACGTTCTAACTCGAAACTCCTAACACCAAACTGCAAACTCCTAACCCCAAACTGCTAACTCCTAACTCCTAACCTCTAACTACAAACTGCTAACACCTAACTCCTAACTCCAAACCCCAAACTCCTAACTCCTAACTTGTAACACCTAACAACTAAAACCTAACACCTAACTCCGAACTCCTAACTCCAAACTCCAAACGCCAAAATCCTAACTGCTAACTCCTAACTCCAAACTCCTAACTCCAAACTCCAAACTCCTAACCCCAAACTGCTAACTCCGAACTCCTAATTCCAAACTGCTTTCTCCTAACTACTAACTCCAAGCTGCTAACTCCTAGGCCTAGAAATTCAGTGGCGTTTGCGCCCACTTAGCGCCTGAGGAGGTGTTTTGCGGCGGAAGTGTTGTTGCGCCTGAAATTCAGTTCTGGGCGAAATTCGGCGTTAGCCGCTAGCGCTGCGCCGGCACCGATGACGTCATCGGTGTGCGCAGCGCCCCGGTTCCAACGCGATGCCGGCCCGACGCCCAAATTCAGTTGTGGCCGCCTCTCCCGTAGCGGCCGCAAAGAGCGTTTGTAAAACGGGGCCTTGCAGCTCCGAGAGGCCGGGGCGTAAAGGTGGAGGTGCGGCCGGCCGCTTTCCCGGCGGCCGCCTGGCCGCACCTTCCTCCCCGGACTCCCACACCAGCCCCCCCGTGGCATTGGTCTCTGACCCCCGCGAGCCCGGCACTTTTCCGTGGTGCCGGGCTCATTTGCCGGGGGAATCCAGCGGCGATCTCACGGCTGCAGGCAGCTCCTCCTTAAGAGAAGAAGGAGGCCTGCAGCACCCCAGCCTGTCGCACCGCATCGGGTGGCGCTGCGGCAGCTGGACGCCTGAAATTGATTTTCAGCGCCCCAAGCGGAGGCGGCCAAACCCTGCAATAGCGCCCGCCTCCGTCTTGGGGCGCTGCAACTGAATTTCAGGCGGGCGCAACAGGAATCCGGGCGTGCGCTAACTTTCGGGCGCTAAGGACCTGGCGCGGCGATAGCGAATTTCTAGGCCCTAACTCCAAACTCCAAACTCCTAACTGCTCACTCCAAACTCCTAACTCCTAACTCCAAACTCCTAAGCCCAAACGGCAAACTCCTAACCCCAAACTGCTAACTCCTAACTCCTAACTCCTAACTCCTAACTCATAATTCCTAACTCCAAACTACTACCTCCTAAGTTCTCACTCCAAACTCCTAACCCCAAACTGCAAACACCTAACCCCAAACTGCTAACTCCAAACTCCTAACTCCTAACTCCAAACTCCTAACTCCTATATCCTAACTCCAAACTCGTAGCTCCTAACTCCAATCTCCAAACGCCAAACTCCAAACTCCTAACTCCAAACTCCAAACTCCTAACGCCAAACTCCAAACTCCTAACTCCAAACTCCAAACTCCTAACTGCTTACTCCAAACTACTAACTCCAAACTCCAAACTCCGGCTCCTAACTCCTAACTGCTTACTCCAAACTCCTAACTCCTAACTCCAAACTCCTAACTCCTAACTCCTAAATCCTAACTCCAAACTCGTAGCTCCTAACTCCAATCTCCTAACTCGAAACTCCTAACTCCTATCTCCAAACTCCAAACTCCTAACACCTAACTCCAAACTCCAGCTCCTAACTCCAATCTCCAAACGCCAAACTCCTAACTCCTAACTCCTAAATCCAAACTCCAACTCCTAACACATAACTCCAAACTCCTAACTCCTAACTCCTAACTCCAAACTCCTAACTCCTAACTCCTAACTCCAACCTCCAAACTCCTAACTCCAAACTCCTAACTCCTATATCCTAACTGCTAACTCCAAACTCCTAACTCCTAACTCCTAACTCCAAGCTGCTAACTCCTAACTCCTAACTCCAAACTCCTAACTCCTAACTCCTAACTGCTAACTCCAAACTCCTAACTCCTAACTCCTAACTCCTAACTCCTACGTCCTAACTCCTAACTCCTAACTCCTAACTCCAAACTCCTAACTCCTAACACCTACGTCCTAACTCCAAACTCCTAACCCCAAACTGCAAACTCCTAACACCAAACTGCTAACTCCTAACTCCTAACTCCAAACTGCTATCGCTTAACTACTAAGTCCTAACTCCAAACTTTTAACTCCAAACTGCTAACTCCTAACTCCAAATTCCAAACTCCTAACTCCTAACTCCTAACTCATAATTCCTAACTCCAAACTACTACCTCGTAAGTCCTCACTCCAAACTCCTAACCCCAAACTGCAAACACCTAACCCCAAACTGCTAATTCCAAACTCCTAACTCCTAACTCCAAACTCCTAACTCCTATATCCTAACTCCAAACTCGTAGCTCCTAACTCCAATCTCCAAACGCCAAACTCCTAACTCCTAACTCCTAACTCCTAACTCCAAACTCCAAACTCCAAACTCCTAACTCCTAACTCCAAACTCCTAACTGCTTACTCCAAACTACTAACTCCAAACTCCAAACTCCAGCTCCTAACTCCTAACTCCAAACTCCTAACTGCTTACTCCAAACTCCTAACTCCTAACTCCAAACTCCTAACTCCTAACTCCTAAATCCTAACTCCTAACTCGTAGCTCCTAACTCCAATCTCCTAACTCGAAACTCCTAACTCCTATCTCCAAACTCCAAACTCCTAACACCGAACTCCAAACTCCTAACTCCTAACTCCAATCTCCAAACGCCAAACTCCTAACTCCTAAATCCAAACTCCAACTCCTAACACATAACTCCAAACTGCGAACTCCTAACTCCAAACTCCTAACTCCTAAATCCAAACTCCAACTCCTAACACATAACTCCTAACTCCTAACTCCTAACTCCAAACTCCTAACTCCTAACTCCTAACTCCAACCTCCAAACTCCTAACTCCAAACTCCTAACTCCTATATCCTAACTGCTAACTCCTAACTCCTAACTCCAAGCTGCTAACTCCTAACTCCTAACTCCAAACTCCTAACTCCTAACTCCTAACTCCAAACACCTAACTCCTAACTCCTACGTTCTAACTCGAAACTCCTAACACCAAACTGCAAACTCCTAACCCCAAACTGCTAACTCCTAACTCCTAACTCCTAAGTCCTAACTCCAAACTCCTAACTGCTTACTCCAAACTCCGAACTCCTAACTCCAAACTCCTAACTCCTAACTCCTAACTCCTAACTCCAACCTCCAAACTCCTAACTCCAAGCTGCTAACTCCTAACTCCTAACTCCAAACTCCTAACTCCTAACTCCTAACTGCTAACTCCCAACTCCTAACTCCTAACTCCTAACTCCAAACTCCTAACTCCTAACTCCTACGTCCTAACTCGAAACTCCTAACACCAAACTGCAAACTCCTAACCCCAAATTGCTAACACCTAACTCCGAACTCCTAACTCCAAACTCCTAACTGCTTACTCCAAACTCCAAACTCCTAACTGTTTACTCCAAACTCCAAACTCCTAACTCCTAACTCCAAACTCCAAACTCCTAACTGCTTACTCCAAACTCCAAACTCCTAACTCCTAACTCCTAAATCCTAACTCCTAACTCGTAGCTCCTAACTCCAATCTCCAAACGCCAAACTCCTATCTCCGAACTCCAAACTCCTAACTGCTTACTCCAAACTCCAAACTCCTAACTCCTAACTCCTAAATCCTAACTCCTAACTCGTAGCTCCTAACTCCAATCTCCAAACGCCAAACTCCTATCTCCGAACTCCAAACTCCTAGCTCCTAACTCCAAACTCCAAACTCCTAACTCCTAACTCCTAACTCCAAACTCCTAGGGCTAGATTTTCAGTATAGGCAGTTTTGGGGCGCTAACCTTAGCGCCCGCCCGAAGTTAGCGCCCGCCCCAAAGTAGCGCCCCGTTGCCGGGAATTCAGTGGCTTCGCCCTAAGAGGTTGGTGGAGCGCTAAAAGAGGCGTTCCACTACTCTCTTTAGGCGCTAAGCCGGCGGTCCAGAGGGATAGCGCCCAGGCGGGGCGCAGCACGGGTGCGGTCATTTTTGCACTGACAGCAGACCCCGTGGTGCCGACCAGCTCTTAAAGGGGGAAGGGACGAATTGGTCTGCTGCCACGCCCTGCACACTGCAGCCTTGCAAAGAGGCCTCAACACTACTGCTCAGCCCCAGGGAGTCATGGCAACGCCAGAGAAGGCCCGTCAGCGTGCCCTGCGCTTCTCAGAGGGTGATCTGGACATCATGCTCACAGCTCTGGAGGTGAGGCGCAAGATCTTGTTTCCAGACAGTGGGAGGAATCCAACCCACCACGACTACACCAAAGCCTGGAAGCAGATCGCCCAGAGGGTGACGTTCACCGGCGAGGCCCCCAGGACCCACACACAATGCCGTAAGAAGTACAACGATCTGACCAGGATTGTGAGGGTGAGTAGCCTTTCCAGTCTCCTCCTCATTCTTGCATGTACACCTGACATGATGGGCAAAGGGACCTGAAAGTCCTTTTGGCCAGCCCTCAGCCAGCAGCATTGGGACAGTCATGAGCATCAAATGGCCATTCGGCACTCTACACTTTGGCCAAGCTATTCCACCATGGGAGGCAGTGCACACTACATCAGGGCTTCACTCTGTCCAAGCTATTCCACCATGGGAGGCAGTGCACACGACATCAGGGCTTCACTCTGTCCAAGCTATTCCACCATGGGAGGCAGTGCACACGACATCAGGGCTTCACTCTGTCCAAGCTATTCCACCATGGGAGGCAGTGCACACGACATCAGGGCTTCACTCTGTCCAAGCTATTCCACCATGGGAGGCAGTGCACACTACATCAGGGCTTCACTCTGTCCAAGCTATTCCACCATGGGAGGCAGTGCTCACTACATCAGGGCTTCACTCTGTCCAAGCTATTCCACCATGGGAGGCAGTGCACACTACATCAGGGCTTCACTGCGCACTTACAGCCCGTCCTTTCTCTTGCAGGCTAAAGTAGCGTTTAATCGCCAGGCCCGTGCCAGGGGTGGCCGCGCCAAGCTGCAGAAGCTCACTCGGCTGGAGGAGCGCGTGTGTGTGCTCATGGGAGCACGTGTGATTGTCCCCACAGCGTGCGGTGTATCCGACCCTCCACTGCCCGGCAATGGTAAGGACCTCGCCTTTTGGCCCTCTCGCGTCGCACTGGCCCATCCGAGCTACCTCCTTTGCCACTGTCCCACCAATGCGCTGAATCCCACCAGTCCTAACTCCCTCGCTGACGCCGTCTCCTCACTCTGAAGCTACTCTTGTGCATTCCTGCTTTCAGCTGGTGACGACCAGGACCCTGAGGCTGCCAGTGACAGCACCTCCAACCAGGAGGAGGAGGAGGAGCAAGCCAGACCTTCGGGGGAACAGTCACGTCCCGCAGGAGAGGAGGAAATGCTCGACACCTCCTCACTGGACGAGTGCCTGGAGGAACTGTCGCAGGGCAATGCAGCTTCTGGGACCAGTGGCGTCCAGCCACCCAGCAGCCGTGCGCGTGGCCCGCGGCCTTCCCCCCAAAGGGGGGAAGGATCAGAGGGGAGTGCTGCTGCTCGGCACACTCGCCGTCACCAACGCGGCAAGGGTCCCCTAGTTTGGCCCCCTCCTCCCCAGCGGGAGAGTCGCGACTCCAGTCCGGACACCTTCACTTCGGAGGAGGTGCGGAAGCTCGATCAGATGGCCGACGACTCGGACCGGCGCCACACGGAGCTCATGAGCGTGGTGGGGCGCATGCCTGAGGCCATCGAGTCGCTGGCGACCAGTGTGCGCGAGTTCGGGGCAGCAACTGCCGCGACTGGCCGCATGCTAACTGATGCCGTCAAGACCCTGGCGGATGTGATGCACGCGCACACCAGGACCACAGGGCCACTCACTGCTGCCACACGCGCTGTCTCAGGCAGGCATCGCCAGGGCAGGCGCCGCGCTGGACCATCCCAGCAAGCCGGCCGTCGGCTGATTGCTGCGGATCCTGCAGTGCGGGCCCGGCCGAGTGCCACCGCGCCACAGCACCAGCCAGCGCATCCCAGACGCCAGCTGGCCCACATTGCACCATCCGTCGCCGCCATTCCCCCTCTGGGGCGTCAAGGGCAAGCGGCTGCAGCTGATGGTGGCCAGGCTCAGGCGCGCCACTCAGGAGACGGCCCCTCGAGGCCCAAACGCCGTGTAGGCCGCCCCCCAGCGGCATCTGGCGGAAGGGCATCTGAGCCTCAGGCGCCTTCCCCCAGCCTCGCAGCAGCCACTGGGCAGAGCTTGCGAAGGAGCAGCAGGCAGGGCAGGGGAGGCAAAATGCTGGCCAAGGTCTCGCCCTCGCGGGCCACTCAGTAGAGGGTGTGGCCAGCTTTCCTTTAATATGGCGGTGGCCATCTTTATTTTGCCCATGGTTGTGCTTTTGGAGGGCTTTTTTTTTGCGTTAGGCCGACGTTGAGGCCCGGTTTCAATAAAGGTGGAGTGGCTCCTCCCCAGTTTGTGGGAGTGAGTCGTTTGTTGGGCTTTTTGTGGGGCCCGTTTATTGTTTTTGGGGATTCATGTGGGAAGGGCTTTTCATTTTTGTTTAATAAAAAATTATCTTTATTCATGCAGTCTCCATGGTTGTTCTTCTTAGTGTTTGTTGGCTTCGCCGGCTGAGGGCTTGCGGAGCGGCTGCATTCATCTTCCCTCATGGCCCCTGGCCATTCCCTGACAGGGGGCTTAGAAGTACCGTGTAATAAGGTGGCGTCGTGCGGCCCTTGGCCCTGGTCGCTCCCTCCTGGGAACGTACTCCTGCTCCTCCTCCTCCTCCTCCTCCTCCTCCTCATGCTCCTCCTGCTCCTCCTCCTGAGGTGCTGGTCCAACGTCAGGTGGCAGTGCCTGAGTCCTGCGGATAGCCAGGTTGTGTAGCATGCAGCAAACCACCACAAATTGGGAGACCCGGTCCGGCGAATACTGGAGAGCTCCTCCGGAGCGATCAAGGCAGCGGAACCGCTGCTTGAGGACCCCAATAGTTAGCTCGATGATGTTGCGGGTGGTTTGATGGCTCTCGTTGTAGGCCTCTTCAGCAGCGGTCCTGGGCGCGCGGAGCGGGGTCATGAGCCAGGTGCACAAAGGATAGCCTTTGTCCCCGAGTAGCCATCCTCTTGGGGGAGGCTGTGCCTGGAACATGTCATGCACAGTACTCTGCCGCAGGATAAAGGCATCGTGGCTGCTGCCTGGGAAGCTGGCATTGACTGCCATGATGCGCTGCTTGTGGTCACAGACCAGCTGCACATTCAGAGAATGGTAGCCCTTCCTGTTGCGATACTGCTCGCCATGCTCCAGAGGGGCCCGCAAAGCCACATGCATACAGTCAATGGCGCCCTGCACCAAGGGGAATTCCCCGAGTCTGGAAAATCCCAATGCGCGCTGATGCTGGCTCTCCAGGGCCATGGGGAAGGAGATGAATTGGCTTCTCCTTCTGAACAGTGCTTCGGTCACCTGGCGGATGCAGCGATGCGCGCCGTACTGGGAGATGTTTGCTATGTCCCCAGCAGCGTATTGGAAGGAGCCGGTGGCATAGAAGTTCAATGCCACTGTCACCTTCACTTCCACCGACAGAGACGTCCTGCACCTGAGCTTTGGCCGCAGATCTCGGCGAAGCAGGTGGCAGATCTCTGCAATCACCTCCTTTCGGAATCGGAGCCTTTTAACACATCGCGCGGCACTCATGTTTAGGTAGGAGCGCTGCTGGCGGTATAGCCTGACTGGGTAAGGCCTACGTGGCCGACGCCTGTAGCCCCCTCTGCCTCTAGCCAGGGCTGCCCCTCTCACAATACGTCTGCGAGCCCTACGGACATGGAGCTGCAGCTCCGCGTTGGCACCCCATGCAACCCCCATCAAATCCTGGCAAACACACTAATTTCCAAATGGCCACTTGCAGCGCTGTTGCCTGAGTCCAAAAATACCTGGCTCTTGCTGCTTGAAACCAGTTAGCTATCCTCCTTGTTGTGTCTCCAGAAATGCGTTGCACAAGACTGTTTTCTGAAATAATGGATGGCCTTTATACTGGAGAGGACGTTCCCTTTAATTAGCGCCCCCCGGGGCCCGCGCTGGTTGTGTTGCGTTCCTTTTTCCAAACGCTCCGGCCGCCCGCCGCACAATGGGGCGGTCCGACTGAAGTTTGCAATCGGGGCGGCCAAAGGGCGTTGCACGAGGATGTGACGTCATTTCCTGCGCGCGCATCCGGGCGGGCGCTAAACTTTGCGCCGGCGCTAACGGGCAACTTAATTTGGGGCGGGGCGCAAACTGCGCTGCGCCCGGGCGCTACACGCATAGCGCCCGGAAATCACTTCTCTTAAGGCGCTAACTGCTGGCGCAAGCAACTGAAAATCTAGCCCCTAACTCCTAACTCCAATTTCCTAACGCCAAACTCCTAACTCCTAACTCCTAAATCCAAACTCCAACTCCTAACACATAACTCCAAACTCCTAACTCCTATATCCTAACTGCTAACTCCAACCTCCAAACTCCTAACTCCTAAGTCCTAACTCCAAACTCTTAACCCCAAACGGCAAACTCCTAACCCCAAACTGCTAACTCCTAACTCCTCACTCCAAACTGCTATTTCCTAACTCCTAAGTCCTAACTCCAAACTTTAACTACAAACTGCTAACTCCTAACTCCAAATTCCAAACTCATAACTCCTAACTCCTAACTCCTAACTCATAGGGCTAGATTTTCAGTATAGACAGTTTTGGGGCGCTAACCTTAGCGCCCGCCGGAAGTTAGCGGCCGCCCCAAAGTAGCGCCCCGTTGCCGGAAATTCAGTGGCTTCGCCCTAAGAGGTTGGTGGAGTGCTAAAAGAGGCGTTCCACTACTATCTTTAGGCGCTAAGCCGGCGGTGCAGAGCGCAACACCCGAGCTCGGGCGCAGCGCACGGCAGACACTCTGGTGCCAGTGAGCTCTTAAAGGGGAAGGGTGCATGTGTGTTTTGAGGAGGAGGAGGAGGAGGAGGAGGAGGAGGAAGATACACCGTTCACAACAACACACTGGATCCTTCCACACAACACATGCAGACTGCCGTTTATAGTGCAGGAGGAGTGCCCTTTAATTTGCGCTCCCCAGGGTGTGTTGCGTTCCATTTTACAAACGCTCTGGACGCCAGCCGCACAATGGGGCGGTCTGACTGAAGTTTGGATTCGGGGCGGCCAAAGGGCGTTGCACGAGGATGTGACGTCATTTTCTGCGCGCGCATCTGGGCGGCCGCTAAACTTTGCGCCGGCGCTAACGGGCAACTTAATTTGGGGCGGGGCGCAAACTGCGCTGCGCCCGGGCGCTACACGCATAGCGCCCGAAAATCACTTCTCTTAAGGCGCTAACTGCTGGCGCAAGCAACTGAAAATCTAGCCCATAATTCCTAACTCCAAACTACTACCTCCTAAGTCCTCATTCCAAACTCCTAACTCCAAACTGCAAACACCTAACCCCAAACTGCTAACTCCAAACTCCTAACTCCAAACTCCTAACTGCTAACTCCAACCTTCAAACTCCTATCTCCAACTCCTAACTCCTAACTCCTAACTGCTAACTCCAAACTCCTAACTGCTAACTCCAACCTTCAAACTCCTATCTCCAAACTCCTAACTCCTAACTCCTAACTGCTAACTCCAAACTCCTAACTCCTAACTCCTAACTCCTACGTCCTAACTCCTAACTCCTAACTCCTAACTCCAAACTCCTAACTCCTAACACCTACGTCCTAACTCCAAACTCCTAACCCCAAACTGCAAACTCCTAACACCAAACTGCTAACTCCTAACTCCTAACTCCAAATGCTAACTCCTAACTCCTAACTCCGAACTCCAAACTCCAAACTCCTAACCCGAAACTGCAAAGTCCTAACCCCAAACTGCTAACTCCTAACTCCTAACCTCTAACTACAAACTGCTAACACCTAACTCCTAACTCCAAACCCCAAACTCCTAACTCCTAACTTGTAACACCTAACAACTAAAACCTAACACGTAACTCCGAACTCCTAACTCCAAACTCCAAACGCCAAAATCCTAACTGCTAACTCCTAACTCCAAACTCCTAACTCCAAACTCCAAACTCCTAACCCCAAACTGCTAACTCCGAACTCCTAATTCCAAACTGCTTTCTCCTAACTACTAACTCCAAGCTGCTAACTCCTAGGCCTAGAAATTCAGTGGCGTTTGCGCCCACTTAGCGCCTGAGGAGGTGTTTTGCGCCGGAAGTGTTGTTGCGCCTGAAATTCAGTTCTGGGCGAAATTCGGCGTTAGCCGCTAGCGCTGCGCCAGCACCGATGACGTCATCGGTGTGCGCAGCGCCCCGGTTCCAACGCGATGCCGGCCCGACGCCCAAATTCAGTTGCGGCTGCCTCTCCCGTAGCGGCCGCAAAGAGCGTTTGTAAAACGGGGCCTTGCAGCTCCGAGAGGCCGGGGCGTAAAGGTGGAGGTGCGGCCGGCCGCTTTCCCGGCGGCCGCCTGGCCGCACCTTCCTCCCCGGACTCCCACACCAGCCCCCCCGTGGCATTGGTCTCTGACCCCCGCGAGCCCGGCACTTCTCCGTGGTGCCGGGCTCATTTGCCGGGGGAATCCAGCGGCGATCTCACGGCTGCAGGCAGCTCCTCCTTAAGAGAAGAAGGAGGCCTGCAGCACCCCAGCCTGTCGCACCGCATCGGGTGGCGCTGCGGCAGCTGGACGCCTGAAATTGATTTTCAGCGCCCCAAGCGGAGGCGGCCAAACCCTGCAATAGCGCCCGCCTCCGTCTTGGGGCGCTGCAACTGAATTTCAGGCGGGCGCAACAGGAATCCGGGCGTGCGCTAACTTTCGGGCGCTAAAGACCTGGCGCGGCGATAGCGAATTTCTAGGCCCTAACTCCAAACTCCAAACTCCTAACTGCTCACTCCAAACTCCTAACTCCTAACTCCAAACTCCTAAGCCCAAACGGCAAACTCCTAACCCCAAACTGCTAACTCCTAACTCCTAACTCCTAACTCATAACTCATAATTCCTAACTCCAAACTACTACCTCCTAAGTTCTCACTCCAAACTCCTAACCCCAAACTGCAAACACCTAACCCCAAACTGCTAACTCCAAACTCCTAACTCCTAACTCCAAACTCCTAACTCCTATATCCTAACTCCAAACTCGTAGCTCCTAACTCCAATCTCCAAACGCCAAACTCCAAACTCCTAACTCCAAACTCCAAACTCCTAACTGCTTACTCCAAACTACTAACTCCAAACTCCAAACTCCGGCTCCTAACTCCTAACTGCTTACTCCAAACTCCTAACTCCTAACTCCAAACTCCTAACTCCTAACTCCTAAATCCTAACTCCAAACTCGTAGCTCCTAACTCCAATCTCCTAACTCGAAACTCCTAACTCCTATCTCCAAACTCCAAACTCCTAACACCTAACTCCAAACTCCAGCTCCTAACTCCAATCTCCAAACGCCAAACTCCTAACTCCTAACTCCTAAATCCAAACTCCAACTCCTAACACATAACTCCAAACTCCTAACTCCTAACTCCAAACTCCTAACTCCTAACTCCTAACTCCAACCTCCAAACTCCTAACTCCAAACTCCTAACTCCTATATCCTAACTGCTAACTCCAAACTCCTAACTCCTAACTCCTAACTCCAAGCTGCTAACTCCTAACTCCTAACTCCAAACTCCTAACTCCTAACTCCTAACTGCTAACTCCAAACTCCTAACTCCTAACTCCTAACTCCTAACTCCTACGTCCTAACTCCTAACTCCTAACTCCTAACTCCAAACTCCTAACTCCTAACACCTACGTCCTAACTCCAAACTCCTAACCCCAAACTGCAAACTCCTAACACCAAACTGCTAACTCCTAACTCCTAACTCCAAACTGCTATCGCTTAACTACTAAGTCCTAACTCCAAACTTTTAACTCCAAACTGCTAACTCCTAACTCCAAATTCCAAACTCCTAACTCCTAACTCCTAACTCATAATTCCTAACTCCAAACTACTACCTCGTAAGTCCTCACTCCAAACTCCTAACCCCAAACTGCAAACACCTAACCCCAAACTGCTAATTCCAAACTCCTAACTCCTAACTCCAAACTCCTAACTCCTATATCCTAACTCCAAACTCGTAGCTCCTAACTCCAATCTCCAAACGCCAAACTCCTAACTCCTAACTCCTAACTACAAACTCCAAACTCCAAACTCCTAACTCCTAACTCCTAACTCCTAACTCCAAACTCCTAACTCCTATATCCTAACTCCAAACTCGTAGCTCCTAACTCCAATCTCCAAACGCCAAACTCCAAACTCCTAACTCCAAACTCCAAACTCCTAACTGCTTACTCCAAACTACTAACTCCAAACTCCAAACTCCGGCTCCTAACTCCTAACTGCTTACTCCAAACTCCTAACTCCTAACTCCAAACTCCTAACTCCTAACTCCTAAATCCTAACTCCAAACTCGTAGCTCCTAACTCCAATCTCCTAACTCGAAACTCCTAACTCCTATCTCCAAACTCCAAACTCCTAACACCTAACTCCAAACTCCAGCTCCTAACTCCAATCTCCAAACGCCAAACTCCTAACTCCTAACTCCTAAATCCAAACTCCAACTCCTAACACATAACTCCAAACTCCTAACTCCTAACTCCAAACTCCTAACTCCTAACTCCTAACTCCAACCTCCAAACTCCTAACTCCAAACTCCTAACTCCTATATCCTAACTGCTAACTCCAAACTCCTAACTCCTAACTCCTAACTCCAAGCTGCTAACTCCTAACTCCTAACTCCAAACTCCTAACTCCTAACTCCTAACTGCTAACTCCAAACTCCTAACTCCTAACTCCTAACTCCTACGTCCTAACTCCTAACTCCTAACTCCTAACTCCAAACACCTAACTCCTAACACCTACGTCCTAACTCCAAACTCCTAACCCCAAACTGCAAACTCCTAACACCAAACTGCTAACTCCTAACTCCTAACTCCAAACTGCTATCGCTTAACTACTAAGTCCTAACTCCAAACTTTTAACTCCAAACTGCTAACTCCTAAATCCAAATTCCAAACTCCTAACTCCTAACTCCTAACTCATAATTCCTAACTCCAAACTACTACCTCGTAAGTCCTCACTCCAAACTCCTAACCCCAAACTGCAAACACCTAACCCCAAACTGCTAATTCCAAACTCCTAACTCCTAACTCCAAACTCCTAACTCCTATATCCTAACTCCAAACTCGTAGCTCCTAACTCCAATCTCCAAACGCCAAACTCCTAACTCCTAACTCCTAACTCCTAACTACAAACTCCAAACTCCAAACTCCTAACTCCTAACTCCAAACTCCTAACTGCTTACTCCAAACTACTAACTCCAAACTCCAAACTCCAGCTCCTAACTCCTAACTCCAAACTCCTAACTGCTTACTCCAAACTCCTAACTCCTAACTCCAAACTCCTAACTCCTAACTCCTAAATCCTAACTCCTAACTCGTAGCTCCTAACTCCAATCTCCTAACTCGAAACTCCTAACTCCTATCTCCAAACTCCAAACTCCTAACACCGAACTCCAAACTCCTAACTCCTAACTCCAATCTCCAAACGCCAAACTCCTAACTCCTAAATCCAAACTCCAACTCCTAACACATAACTCCAAACTGCGAACTCCTAACTCCAAACTCCTAACTCCTAAATCCAAACTCCAACTCCTAACACATAACTCCTAACTCCTAACTCCAAACTCCTAACTCCTAACTCCTAACTCCAAACTCCTAACTCCTAACTCCTAACTCCAACCTCCAAACTCCTAACTCCAAACTCCTAACTCCTATATCCTAACTGCTAACTCCTAACTCCTAACTCCAAGCTGCTAACTCCTAACTCCTAACTCCAAACTCCTAACTCCTAACTCCTAACTCCAAACACCTAACTCCTAACTCCTACGTTCTAACTCGAAACTCCTAACACCAAACTGCAAACTCCTAACCCCAAACTGCTAACTCCTAACTCCTAAGTCCTAACTCCAAACTCCTAACTGCTTACTCCAAACTCCGAACTCCTAACTCCAAACTCCTAACTCCTAACTCCTAACTCCTAACTCCTAACTCCAACCTCCAAACTCCTAACTCCAAGCTGCTAACTCCTAACTCCTAACTCCAAACTCCTAACTCCTAACTCCTAACTGCTAACTCCCAACTCCTAACTCCTAACTCCTAACTCCAAACTCCTAACTCCTAACTCCTACGTCCTAACTCGAAACTCCTAACACCAAACTGCAAACTCCTAACCCCAAATTGCTAACACCTAACTCCTAACTCCTAACTCCAAGCTGCTAACTCCTAACTCCAAGCTGCTAACTCCTAACTCCAAACTCCAAACTCCTAACTCCTAACTCCAAACTCCAAACTCCGAACTCCTAACTCCAAACTCCTAACTGCTTACTCCAAACTCCAAACTCCTAACTGTTTACTCCAAACTCCAAACTCCTAACTCCTAACTCCAAACTCCTAACTGCTTACTCCAAACTCCAAACTCCAAACTGTTTACTCCAAACTCCAAACTCCTAACTCCTAACTCCAAACTCCAAACTCCTAACTGCTTACTCCAAACTCCAAACTCCTAACTCCTAACTCCTAAATCCTAACTCCTAACTCGTAGCTCCTAACTCCAATCTCCATACGCCAAACTCCTATCTCCGAACTCCAAACTCCTAGCTCCTAACTCCAAACTCCAAACTCCTAACTCCTAACTCCTAACTCCAAACTCCTAACTCCTAACTCCAATTTCCTAACGCCAAACTCCTAACTCCTAACTCCTAAATCCAAACTCCAACTCCTAACACATAACTCCAAACTCCTAACTCCTATATCCTAACTGCTAACTCCAACCTCCAAACTCCTAGGGCTAGATTTTCAGTTGCTTGCGCCAGCAGTTAGCGCCTTAAGAGAAGTGATTTCCGGGCGCTATGCGTGTAGCGCCCGGGCGCAGCGCAGTTTGCGCCCCGCCCCAAATTAAGTTGCCCGTTAGCGCCGGCGCAAAGTTTAGCGCCCGCCCGGATGCGCGCGCAGAAAATGACGTCACATCCTCGTGCAACGCCCTTTGGCCGCCCCGATTGCAAACTTCAGTCGGACCGCCCCATTGTGCGGCGGGCGGCCGGAGCGTTTGGAAAAAGGAACGCAACACAACCAGCGCGGGCCCCGGGGGGCGCTAATTAAAGGGAACGTCCTCTCCAGTATAAAGGCCATCCATTATTTCAGAAAACAGTCTTGTGCAACGCATTTCTGGAGACACAACAAGGAGGATAGCTAACTGGTTTCAAGCAGCAAGAGCCAGGTATTTTTGGACTCAGGCAACAGCGCTGCAAGTGGCCATTTGGAAATTAGAGTGTTTGCCAGGATTTGATGGGGGTTGCATGGGGTGCCAACGCGGAGCTGCAGCTCCATGTCCGTAGGGCTCGCAGACGTATTGTGAGAGGGGCAGCCCTGGCTAGAGGCAGAGGGGGCTACAGGCGTCGGCCACGTAGGCCTTACCCAGTCAGGCTATACCGCCAGCAGCGCTCCTACCTAAACATGAGTGCCGCGCGATGTGTTAAAAGGCTCCGATTCCGGAAGGGGGTGATTGCAGAGATCTGCCACCTGCTTCGCCGAGATCTGCGGCCAAAGCTCAGGTGCAGGACGTCTCTGTCGGTGGAAGTGAAGGTGACAGTGGCATTGAACTTCTATGCCACCGGCTCCTTCCAATACGCTGCTGGGGACATAGCAAACATCTCCCAGTACGGCGCGCATCGCTGCATCCGCCAGGTGACCGAAGCACTGTTCAGAAGGAGAAGCCAATTCATCTCCTTCCCCATGGCCCTGGAGAGCCAGCATCAGCGCGCATTGGGATTTTCCAGACTCGGGGAATTCCCCTTGGTGCAGGGCGCCATTGACTGTACGCATGTGGCTTTGCGGGCCCCTCTGGAGCATGGCGAGCAGTATCGCAACAGGAAGGGCTACCATTCTCTGAATGTGCAGCTGGTCTGTGACCACAAGCAGCGCATCATGGCAGTCAATGCCAGCTTCCCAGGCAGCAGCCACGATGCCTTTATCCTGCGGCAGAGTACTGTGCATGACATGTTCCAGGCACAGCCTCCCCCAAGAGGATGGCTACTCGGGGACAAAGGCTATCCTTTGTGCACCTGGCTCATGACCCCGCTCCGCGCGCCCAGGACCGCTGCTGAAGAGGCCTACAACGAGAGCCATCAAACCACCCGCAACATCATCGAGCTAACTATTGGGGTCCTCAAGCAGCGGTTCCGCTGCCTTGATCGCTCCGGAGGAGCTCTCCAGTATTCGCCGGACCGGGTCTCCCAATTTGTGGTGGTTTGCTGCATGCTACACAACCTGGCTATCCGCAGGACTCAGGCACTGCCACCTGACGTTGGACCAGCACCTCAGGAGGAGGAGCAGGAGGAGCATGAGGAGGAGGAGGAGGAGGAGGAGGAGGAGCAGGAGTACGTTCCCAGGAGGGAGCGACCAGGGCCAAGGGCCGCACGACGCCACCTTATTACACGGTACTTCTAAGCCCCCTGTCAGGGAATGGCCAGGGGCCATGAGGGAAGATGAATGCAGCCGCTCCGCAAGCCCTCAGCCGGCGAAGCCAACAAACACTAAGAAGAACAACCATGGAGACTGCATGAATAAAGATAATTTTTTATTAAACAAAAATGAAAAGCCCTTCCCACATGAATCCCCAAAAACAATAAACGGGCCCCACAAAAAGCCCAACAAACGACTCACTCCCACAAACTGGGGAGGAGCCACTCCACCTTTATTGAAACCGGGCCTCAACGTCGGCCTAACGCAAAAAAAAAGCCCTCCAAAAGCACAACCATGGGCAAAATAAAGATGGCCACCGCCATATTAAAGGAAAGCTGGCCACACCCTCTACTGAGTGGCCCGCGAGGGCGAGACCTTGCCCAGCATTTTGCCTCCCCTGCCCTGCCTGCTGCTCCTTCGCAAGCTCTGCCCAGTGGCTGCTGCGAGGCTGGGGGAAGGCGCCTGAGGCTCAGATGCCCTTCCGCCAGATGCCACTGGGGGGCGGCCTACACGGCGTTTGGGCCTCGAGGGGCCGTCTCCTGAGTGGCGCGCCTGAGCCTGGCCACCATCAGCTGCAGCCGCTTGCCCTTGACGCCCCAGAGGGGGAATGGCGGCGACGGATGGTGCAATGTGGGCCAGCTGGCGTCTGGGATGCGCTGGCTGGTGCTGTGGCGCGGTGGCACTCGGCCGGGCCCGCACTGCAGGATCCGCAGCAATCAGCCGACGGCCGGCTTGCTGGGATGGTCCAGCGCGGCGCCTGCCCTGGCGATGCCTGCCTGAGACAGCGCGTGTGGCAGCAGTGAGTGGCCCTCTGGTCCTGGTGTGCGCGCGCATCACATCCGCCAGGGTCTTGACGGCATCAGTTAGCATGCGGCCAGTCGCGGCAGTTGCTGCCCCGAACTCGCGCACACTGGTCGCCAGCGACTCGATGGCCTCAGGCATGCGCCCCACCACGCTCATGAGCTCCGTGTGGCGCCGGTCCGAGTCGTCGGCCATCTGATCGAGCTTCCGCACCTCCTCCGAAGTGAAGGTGTCCGGACTGGAGTCGCGACTCTCCCGCTGGGGAGGAGGGGGCCGAACTAGGGGACCCTTGCCGCGTTGGTGACGGCGAGTTTGCCGAGCAGCAGCACTCCCCTCTGATCCTTCCCCCCTTTGGGGGGAAGGCCGCGGGCCACGCGCACGGCTGCTGGGTGGCTGGACGCCACTGGTCCCAGAAGCTGCATTGCCCTGCGACAGTTCCTCCAGGCACTCGTCCAGTGAGGAGGTGTCGAGCATTTCCTCCTCTCCTGCGGGACGTGACTGTTCCCCCGAAGGTCCGGCTTGCTCCTCCTCCTCCTCCTGGTTGGAGGTGCTGTCACTGGCAGCCTCAGGGTCCTGGTCGTCACCAGCTGAAAGCAGGAATGCACAAGAGTAGCTTCAGAGTGAGGAGACGGCGTCAGCGAGGGAGTTAGGACTGGTGGGATTCAGCGCATTGGTGGGACAGTGGCAAAGGAGATAGCTCGGATGGGCCAGTGCGACGCGAGAGGGCCAAAAGGCGAGGTCCTTACCATTGCCGGGCAGTGGAGGGTCGGATACACCGCACGCTGTGGGGACAATCACACGTGCTCCCATGAGCACACACACGCGCTCCTCCAGCCGAGTGAGCTCCTGCAGCTTGGCGCGGCCACCCCTGGCACGGGCCTGGCGATTAAACGCTACTTTAGCCTGCAAGAGAAAGGACGGGCTGTAAGGGCGCAGTGAAGCCCTGATGTAGTGTGCACTGCCTCCCATGGTGGAATAGCTTGGACAGAGTGAAGCCCTGATGTAGTGTGCACTGCCTCCCATGGTGGAATAGCTTGGACAGAGTGAAGCCCTGATGTAGTGTGCACTGCCTCCCATGGTGGAATAGCTTGGACAGAGTGAAGCCCTGATGTAGTGTGCACTGCCTCCCATGGTGGAATAGCTTGGACAGAGTGAAGCCCTGATGTAGTGTGCACTGCCTCCCATGGTGGAATAGCTTGGACAGAGTGAAGCCCTGATGTAGTGTGCACTGCCTCCCATGGTGGAATAGCTTGGCCAAAGTGTAGAGTGCCGAATGGCCATTTGATGCTCATGACTGTCCCAATGCTGCTGGCTGAGGGCTGGCCAAAAGGACTTTCAGGTCCCTTTGCCCATCATGTCAGGTGTACATGCAAGAATGAGGAGGAGACTGGAAAGGCTACTCACCCTCACAATCCTGGTCAGATCGTTGTACTTCTTACGGCATTGTGTGTGGGTCCTGGGGGCCTCGCCGGTGAATGTCACCCTCTGGGCGATCTGCTTCCAGGCTTTGGTGTAGTCGTGGTGGGTTGGATTCCTCCCACTGTCTGGAAACAAGATCTTGCGCCTCACCTCCAGAGCTGTGAGCATGATGTCCAGATCACCCTCTGAGAAGCGCAGGGCACGCTGACGGGCCTTCTCTGGCGTTGCCATGACTCCCTGGGGCTGAGCAGTAGTGTTGAGGCCTCTTTGCAAGGCTGCAGTGTGCAGGGCGTGGCAGCAGACTAATTCGTCCCTTCCCCCTTTAAGAGCTGGTCGGCACCACGGGGTCTGCTGTCAGTGCAAAAATGACCGCACCCGTGCTGCGCCCCGCCTGGGCGCTATCCCTCTGGACCGCCGGCTTAGCGCCTAAAGAGAGTAGTGGAACGCCTCTTTTAGCGCTCCACCAACCTCTTAGGGCGAAGCCACTGAATTCCCGGCAACGGGGCGCTACTTTGGGGCGGGCGCTAACTTCGGGCGGGCGCTAAAGCTAGCGCCCCAAAACTGCCTAAACTGAAAATCTAGCCCCTAACTCCTAAGTCCTAACTCCAAACTCTTAACCCCAAACGGCAAACTCCTAACCCCAAACTGCTAACTCCTAACTCCTCACTCCAAACTGCTATTTCCTAACTCCTAAGTCCTAACTCCAAACTTTAACTACAAACTGCTAACTCCTAACTCCAAATTCCAAACTCATAACTCCTAACTCCTAACTCCTAACTCATAGGGCTAGATTTTCAGTATAGACAGTTTTGGGGCGCTAACCTTAGCGCCCGCCGGAAGTTAGCGGCCGCCCCAAAGTAGCGCCCCGTTGCCGGAAATTCAGTGGCTTCGCCCTAAGAGGTTGGTGGAGTGCTAAAAGAGGCGTTCCACTACTATCTTTAGGCGCTAAGCCGGCGGTGCAGAGCGCAACACCCGAGCTCGGGCGCAGCGCACGGCAGACACTCTGGTGCCAGTGAGCTCTTAAAGGGGAAGGGTGCATGTGTGTTTTGAGGAGGAGGAGGAGGAGGAGGAGGAGGAGGAAAATACACCGTTCACAACAACACACTGGATCCTTCCACACAACACATGCAGACTGCCGTTTATAGTGCAGGAGGAGTGCCCTTTAATTTGCGCTCCCCAGGGTGTGTTGCGTTCCATTTTACAAACGCTCTGGACGCCAGCCGCACAATGGGGCGGTCCGACTGAAGTTTGGATTCGGGGCGGCCAAAGGGCGTTGCACGAGGATGTGACGTCATTTTCTGCGCGCGCATCTGGGCGGCCGCTAAACTTTGCGCCGGCGCTAACGGGCAACTTAATTTGGGGCGGGGCGCAAACTGCGCTGCGCCCGGGCGCTACACGCATAGCGCCCGAAAATCACTTCTCTTAAGGCGCTAACTGCTGGCGCAAGCAACTGAAAATCTAGCCCATAATTCCTAACTCCAAACTACTACCTCCTAAGTCCTCATTCCAAACTCCTAACTCCAAACTGCAAACACCTAACCCCAAACTGCTAACTCCAAACTCCTAACTCCAAACTCCTAACTGCTAACTCCAACCTTCAAACTCCTATCTCCAACTCCTAACTCCTAACTCCTAACTGCTAACTCCAAACTCCTAACTGCTAACTCCAACCTTCAAACTCCTATCTCCAAACTCCTAACTCCTAACTCCTAACTGCTAACTCCAAACTCCTAACTCCTAACTCCTAACTCCTACGTCCTAACTCCTAACTCCTAACTCCTAACTCCAAACTCCTAACTCCTAACACCTACGTCCTAACTCCAAACTCCTAACCCCAAACTGCAAACTCCTAACACCAAACTGCTAACTCCTAACTCCTAACTCCAAATGCTAACTCCTAACTCCTAACTCCGAACTCCAAACTCCAAACTCCTAACCCGAAACTGCAAAGTCCTAACCCCAAACTGCTAACTCCTAACTCCTAACCTCTAACTACAAACTGCTAACACCTAACTCCTAACTCCAAACCCCAAACTCCTAACTCCTAACTTGTAACACCTAACAACTAAAACCTAACACGTAACTCCGAACTCCTAACTCCAAACTCCAAACGCCAAAATCCTAACTGCTAACTCCTAACTCCAAACTCCTAACTCCAAACTCCAAACTCCTAACCCCAAACTGCTAACTCCGAACTCCTAATTCCAAACTGCTTTCTCCTAACTACTAACTCCAAGCTGCTAACTCCTAGGCCTAGAAATTCAGTGGCGTTTGCGCCCACTTAGCGCCTGAGGAGGTGTTTTGCGGCGGAAGTGTTGTTGCGCCTGAAATTCAGTTCTGGGCGAAATTCGGCGTTAGCCGCTAGCGCTGCGCCGGCACCGATGACGTCATCGGTGTGCGCAGCGCCCCGGTTCCAACGCGATGCCGGCCCGACGCCCAAATTCAGTTGCGGCCGCCTCTCCCGTAGCGGCCGCAAAGAGCGTTTGTAAAACGGGGCCTTGCAGCTCCGAGAGGCCGGGGCGTAAAGGTGGAGGTGCGGCCGGCCGCTTTCCCGGCGGCCGCCTGGCCGCACCTTCCTCCCCGGACTCCCACACCAGCCCCCCCGTGGCATTGGTCTCTGACCCCCGCGAGCCCGGCACTTCTCCGTGGTGCCGGGCTCATTTGCCGGGGGAATCCAGCGGCGATCTCACGGCTGCAGGCAGCTCCTCCTTAAGAGAAGAAGGAGGCCTGCAGCACCCCAGCCTGTCGCACCGCATCGGGTGGCGCTGCGGCAGCTGGACGCCTGAAATTGATTTTCAGCGCCCCAAGCGGAGGCGGCCAAACCCTGCAATAGCGCCCGCCTCCGTCTTGGGGCGCTGCAACTGAATTTCAGGCGGGCGCAACAGGAATCCGGGCGTGCGCTAACTTTCGGGCGCTAAAGACCTGGCGCGGCGATAGCGAATTTCTAGGCCCTAACTCCAAACTCCAAACTCCTAACTGCTCACTCCAAACTCCTAACTCCTAACTCCAAACTCCTAAGCCCAAACGGCAAACTCCTAACCCCAAACTGCTAACTCCTAACTCCTAACTCCTAACTCCTAACTCATAATTCCTAACTCCAAACTACTACCTCCTAAGTTCTCACTCCAAACTCCTAACCCCAAACTGCAAACACCTCACCCCAAACTGCTAACTCCAAACTCCTAACACCTAACTCCAAACTCCTAACTCCTATATCCTAACTCCAAACTCGTAGCTCCTAACTCCAATCTCCAAACGCCAAACTCCAAACTCCTAACTCCAAACTCCAAACTCCTAACTGCTTACTCCAAACTACTAACTCCAAACTCCAAACTCCGGCTCCTAACTCCTAACTGCTTACTCCAAACTCCTAACTCCTAACTCCAAACTCCTAACTCCTAACTCCTAAATCCTAACTCCAAACTCGTAGCTCCTTACTCCAATCTCCTAACTCGAAACTCCTAACTCCTATCTCCAAACTCCAAACTCCTAACACCTAACTCCAAACTCCAGCTCCTAACTCCAATCTCCAAACGCCAAACTCCTAACTCCTAACTCCTAAATCCAAACTCCAACTCCTAACACATAACTCCAAACTCCTAACTCCTAACTCCTAACTCCAAACTCCTAACTCCTAACTCCTAACTCCAACCTCCAAACTCCTAACTCCAAACTCCTAACTCCTATATCCTAACTGCTAACTCCAAACTCCTAACTCCTAACTCCTAACTCCAAGCTGCTAACTCCTAACTCCTAACTCCAAACTCCTAACTCCTAACTCCTAACTGCTAACTCCAAACTCCTAACTCCTAACTCCGAACTCCTAACTCCTACGTCCTAACTCCTAACTCCTAACTCCTAACTCCAAACTCCTAACTCCTAACACCTACGTCCTAACTCCAAACTCCTAACCCCAAACTGCAAACTCCTAACACCAAACTGCTAACTCCTAACTCCTAACTCCAAATGCAAACTCCTAACTCCTAACTCCGAACTCCAAACTCCAAACTCCTAACCCGAAACTGCAAAGTCCTAACCCCAAACTGCTAACTCCTAACTCCTAACTTCTAACTACAAACTGCTAACACCTAACTCCTAACTCCAAACCCCAAACTCCTAACTCCTAACTCCTAACTTGTAACACCTAACAACTAAAACCTAACACCTAACTCCGAACTCCTAACTCCAAACTCCAAACGCCAAAATCCTAACTGCTAACTCCTAACTCCAAACTCCTAACTCCAAACTCCAAACTCCTAACCCCAAACTGCTAACTCCGAACTCCTAATTCCAAACTGCTTTCTCCTAACTACTAACTCCAAGCTGCTAACTCCTAGGCCTAGAAATTCAGTGGCGTTTGCGCCCACTTAGCGCCTGAGGAGGTGTTTTGCGGCGGAAGTGTTGTTGCGCCTGAAATTCAGTTCTGGGCGAAATTCGGCGTTAGCCGCTAGCGCTGCGCCGGCACCGATGACGTCATCGGTGTGCGCAGCGCCCCGGTTCCAACGCGATGCCGGCCCGACGCCCAAATTCAGTTGCGGCCGCCTCTCCCGTAGCGGCCGCAAAGAGCGTTTGTAAAACGGGGCCTTGCAGCTCCGAGAGGCCGGGGCGTAAAGGTGGAGGTGCGGCCGGCCGCTTTCCCGGCGGCCGCCTGGCCGCACCTTCCTCCCCGGACTCCCACACCACCCCCCCCGTGGCATTGGTCTCTGACCCCCGCGAGCCCGGCACTTCTCCGTGGTGCCGGGCTCATTTGCCGGGGGAATGCAGCGGCGATCTCACGGCTGCAGGCAGCTCCTCCTTAAGAGAAGGAGGAGGCCTGCAGCACCCCAGCCTGTCGCACCGCATCGGGTGGCGCTGCGGCAGCTGGACGCCTGAAATTGATTTTCAGCGCCCCAAGCGGAGGCGGCCAAACCCTGCAATAGCGCCCGCCTCCGTCTTGGGGCGCTGCAACTGAATTTCAGGCGGGCGCTACAGGAATCCGGGCGTGCGCTAACTTTCGGACGCTAAAGACCTGGCGCGGCGATAGCGAATTTCTAGGCCCTAACTCCAAACTCCAAACTCCTAACTGCTCACTCCAAACTCCTAACTCCTAACTCCAAACTCCTAAGCCCAAACGGCAAACTCCTAACCCCAAACTGCTAACTCCTAACTCCTAACTCCAAACTGCTAACTCCTAACTCCTAATTCCTAACTGCTTACTCTAAACTCCTAACTCCTAACTCCAAACTCCTAACTCCTAACTCCTAAATCCTAACTCCTAACTCCTAACTCCAATCTCCAAACTCCTAACTCTAAACTCCTAACTCCAAACTCCAAACTCCTAACTCCTAACTCCTAACTCCAATCTCCAAACTCCTAACTCCTAACTCTAAACTCCTAACTCCAAACTCCAAACTCCTAACTCCTAACTCCTAACTCCGAACTCCGAACTCCTAACTCCTAACTCCTAACTCCAATCTCCAAACGCCAAACTCCTAACTCCTAAATGCAAACTCCAACTCCAAACTCATAACTACAAACTGCGAACTCCTAACTCCAAATTCCAAAATCCTAACTCCAACCTCCAAACTCCTAACTCCAAACTCCTAACTCCTATATCCTAACTACTAACTCCAAACTCCTAACTCCTAACTCCTATCTCCGAACTCCTAACTCCTAAGTCCTAACTCCAAACTCTTAAGACCAAACGGCAAACTCCAAACCCCAAACTGCTAACTCCAAACTCCTAACTCCAAACTCCTAACTGCTAACTCCAACCTCCAAACTCCTATCTCCAAACTCCTAACTCCTAACTGCTAACTCCTAACTCCTACGTCCTAACTCCAAACGCATAACACCAAACTGCAAACTCTTAACCCCAAACTGCTAACTCCTAACTCCGAACTCCAAGCTGCTAACTCCTCACTCCTAACTCCAAACTCCAAACTCCTAACTACTAACTGCTTACTCCAAACTCCTAACTCCTAACTCCAAACTCCAAACTCCTAACTCCTAACTCCAAAATCCTAACTGCTTACTCCAAACTCCTAACTCCTAACTCCAAACTCCTAACTCCAAACTCCAAACTCCAAACTCCTGACTCCTAACTCCGATCTCCAAACACCAATCTCCTAACTCCTAAATCCAAACTCCAACTCCTAACACATAACTCCAAACTGCGAACTCCTAACTCCAAATTCCAAACTCCTAACTCCAACCTCCAAACTCCTAACTCCAAACTCCTAACTCCTATACCCTAAGTGCTAACTCCAAACTCCTAATTCCTAACTCCGAACTCCTAACTCCTAAGTCCTAACTCCAAACTCTTAACCCCAAACGGCAAACTCCTAACCCCAAACTGCTAACTCCTAACTCCTAACTCCAAACTGCTATCGCCGAACTACTAAGTCCTAACTCCAAACTCTTAACTCCAAACTGCTAACTCCTAACTCCAAATTCCAAACTCCTAACTCCTAACTCCTAACTCCTAACTCATAATTCCTAACTCCAAACTACTACCTCCTAAGTCCCCACTCCAAACTCCTAACCCCAAACTGCAAACATCTAACCCCAAACTGCTAACTCCAAACTCCTAACTCCTAACTCCAAACTCCTAACTCCTAAATCCTAACTCCAAACTCGTAGCTCCTAACTCCAATCTCCAAACGCCTAACTCCTAACTCCTAACTCCTAACTCCTAACTCATAATTCCTAACTCCAAACTACTACCTCCTAAGTCCTCACTCCAAACTCCTAACCCCAAACTGCAAACACCTACCCAAACTGCTAACTCCAAACTCCTAACTCCAAACTCCTAACTGCTAACTCCAACCTTCAAATTCCTATCTCCAAACTCCTAACTCCTAACTCCTAACTGCTAACTCCAAACTCCTAACTCCTAACTCCAAACTCCTAACTCCAAACTCCTAACTCCTAACTCCAAACTCCTAACTGCTTACTCTAAACTCCTAACTCCTAACTCCAAACTCCTAACTCCTAACTCCTAAATCCTAACTCCTAACTCCTAACTCCAATCTCCAAACTCCTAACTCCAAACTCCTAACTCCAAACTCCAAACTCCTAACTCCTAACTCCTAACTCCGAACTCCAAACTCCTAACTCCTAACTCCTAACTCCAATCTCCAAACGCCAAACTCCTAACTCCTAAATGCAAACTCCAACTCCAAACTCATAACTACAAACTGCGAACTCCTAACTCCAAATTCCAAAATCCTAACTCCAACCTCCAAACACCTAACTCCAAACTCCTAACTCCTATATCCTAACTACTAACTCCAAACTCCTAACTCCTAACTCCTATCTCCGAACTCCTAACTCCTAAGTCCTAACTCCAAACTCTTAAGACCAAACGGCAAACTCCAAACCCCAAACTGCTAACTCCAAACTCCTAACTCCAAACTCCTAACTGCTAACTCCAACCTCCAAACTCCTATCTCCAAACTCCTAACTCCTAACTGCTAACTCCTAACTCCTACCTCCTAACTCCAAACGCATAACACCAAACTGCAAACTCCTAACCCCAAACTGCTAACTCCTAACTCCGAACTCCAAGCTGCTAACTCCTCACTCCTAACTCCAAACTCCAAACTCCTAACTCCTAACTGCTTACTCCAAACTCCTAACTCCTAACTCCAAACTCCAAACTCCTAACTCCTAACTCCAAAATCCTAACTGCTTACTCCAAACTCCTAACTCCTAACTCCAAACTCCTAACTCCAAACTCCAAACTCCAAACTCCTGACTCCTAACTCCGATCTCCAAACGCCAATCTCCTAACTCCTAAATCCAAACTCCAACTCCTAACACATAACTCCAAACTGCGAACTCCTAACTCCAAATTCCAAACTCCTAACTCCAACCTCCAAACTCCTAACTCCAAACTCCTAACTCCTATACCCTAAGTGCTAACTCCAAACTCCTAATTCCTAACTCCGAACTCCTAACTCCTAAGTCCTAACTCCAAACTCTTAACCCCAAACGGCAAACTCCTAACCCCAAACTGCTAACTCCTAACTCCTAACTCCAAACTGCTATCGCCGAACTACTAAGTCCTAACTCCAAACTCTTAACTCCAAACTGCTAACTCCTAACTCCAAATTCCAAACTCCTAACTCCTAACTCCTAACTCCTAACTCATAATTCCTAACTCCAAACTACTACCTCCTAAGTCCTCACTCCAAACTCCTAACCCCAAACTGCAAACATCTAACCCCAAACTGCTAACTCCAAACTCCTAACTCCTAACTCCAAACTCCTAACTCCAAAATCCTAACTCCAAACTCGTAGCTCCTAACTCCAATCTCCAAACGCCTAACTCCTAACTCCTAACTCCTAACTCATAATTCCTAACTCCAAACTACTACCTCCTAAGTCCTCACTCCAAACTCCTAACCCCAAACTGCAAACACCTACCCAAACTGCTAACTCCAAACTCCTAACTCCAAACTCCTAACTGCTAACTCCAACCTTCAAATTCCTATCTCCAAACTCCTAACTCCTAACTCCTAACTGCTAACTCCAAACTCCTAACTCCTAACTCCTAACTCCTAACTCCTACGTCCTAACTCTTAACACCTAACTCCTAACTCCTAACTCCTACGTCCTAACTCCTAACTCCTAACTCCTAACTCCAAACTCCTAACTCCTAACACCTACGTCCTAACTCCAAACTCCTAACCCCAAACTGCAAACTCCTAACACCAAACTGCTAACTCCTAACTCCTAACTCCAAATGCTAACTCCTAACTCCTAACTCCGAACTCCAAACTCCAAACTCCTAACCCGAAACTGCAAAGTCCTAACCCCAAACTGCTAACTCCTAACTCCTAACTTCCAGCTACAAACTGCTAACACCTAACTCCTAACTCCAAACCCCAAACTCCTAACTCCTAACTCCTAACTTGTAACACCTAACAACTAAAACCTAACACCTAACTCCGAACTCCTAACTCCAAACTCCAAACGCCAAAATCCTAACTGCTAACTCCTAACTCCAAACTCCTAACTCCAAACTCCAAACTCCTAACCCCAAACTGCTAACTCCGAACTCCTAATTCCAAACTGCTTTCTCCTAACTACTAACTCCAAGCTGCTAACTCCTAGGCCTAGAAATTCAGTGGCGTTTGCGCCCACTTAGCGCCTGAGGAGGTGTTTTGCGGCGGAAGTGTTGTTGCGCCTGAAATTCAGTTCTGGGCGAAATTCGGCGTTAGCCGCTAGCGCTGCGCCGGCACCGATGACGTCATCGGTGTGCGCAGCGCCCCGGTTCCAACGCGATGCCGGCCCGACGCCCAAATTCAGTTGCGGCCGCCTCTCCCGTAGCGGCCGCAAAGAGCGTTTGTAAAACGGGGCCTTGCAGCTCCGAGAGGCCGGGGCGTAAAGGTGGAGGTGCGGCCGGCCGCTTTCCCGGCGGCCGCCTGGCCGCACCTTCCTCCCCGGACTCCCACACCACCCCCCCCGTGGCATTGGTCTCTGACCCCCGCGAGCCCGGCACTTCTCCGTGGTGCCGGGCTCATTTGCCGGGGGAATGCAGCGGCGATCTCACGGCTGCAGGCAGCTCCTCCTTAAGAGAAGGAGGAGGCCTGCAGCACCCCAGCCTGTCGCACCGCATCGGGTGGCGCTGCGGCAGCTGGACGCCTGAAATTGATTTTCAGCGCCCCAAGCGGAGGCGGCCAAACCCTGCAATAGCGCCCGCCTCCGTCTTGGGGCGCTGCAACTGAATTTCAGGCGGGCGCTACAGGAATCCGGGCGTGCGCTAACTTTCGGACGCTAAAGACCTGGCGCGGCGATAGCGAATTTCTAGGCCCTAACTCCAAACTCCAAACTCCTAACTGCTCACTCCAAACTCCTAACTCCTAACTCCAAACTCCTAAGCCCAAACGGCAAACTCCTAACCCCAAACTGCTAACTCCTAACTCCTAACTCCAAACTGCTAACTCCTAACTCCTAATTCCTAACTGCTTACTCTAAACTCCTAACTCCTAACTCCAAACTCCTAACTCCTAACTCCTAAATCCTAACTCCTAACTCCTAACTCCAATCTCCAAACTCCTAACTCTAAACTCCAATCTCCAAACGCCAAACTCCTAACTCCTAAATGCAAACTCCAACTCCAAACTCATAACTACAAACTGCGAACTCCTAACTCCAAATTCCAAAATCCTAACTCCAACCTCCAAACTCCTAACTCCAAACTCCTAACTCCTATATCCTAACTACTAACTCCAAACTCCTAACTCCTAACTCCTATCTCCGAACTCCTAACTCCTAAGTCCTAACTCCAAACTCTTAAGACCAAACGGCAAACTCCAAACCCCAAACTGCTAACTCCAAACTCCTAACTCCAAACTCCTAACTGCTAACTCCAACCTCCAAACTCCTATCTCCAAACTCCTAACTCCTAACTGCTAACTCCTAACTCCTACGTCCTAACTCCAAACGCATAACACCAAACTGCAAACTCCTAACCCCAAACTGCTAACTCCTAACTCCGAACTCCAAGCTGCTAACTCCTCACTCCTAACTCCAAACTCCAAACTCCTAACTACTAACTGCTTACTCCAAACTCCTAACTCCTAACTCCAAACTCCAAACTCCTAACTCCTAACTCCAAAATCCTAACTGCTTACTCCAAACTCCTAACTCCTAACTCCAAACTCCTAACTCCAAACTCCAAACTCCAAACTCCTGACTCCTAACTCCGATCTCCAAACACCAATCTCCTAACTCCTAAATCCAAACTCCTAACTCCTACGTCCTAACTCCGAACTCCTAACTCCTAACTCCCAACTCCTAACTCCTAACTCCTAACTCCTAACTCCTACGTCCTAACTCCAAACTCCTAACCCCAAACTGCAAACTCCTAACCCCAAACTGCTAACGCCTAACTCCTAACTCCTAACTCCAAGCTGCTAACTCCTAACTCCGAACTCCAAACTCCAAACTCCTAACTCCTAACTCCAAACTCCTAACTGCTTACTCCAAACTCCAAACTCCTAACTCCTAACTCCTAAGTCCTAACTCCTAACTCCAAACTCCAAACTCCTAACTCCTAACTCCAAACTCCTAACTCCAAACTCCTAACTCCTAACTCCAATCTCCAAACGCCAAACACCTAACTCCTAAATCCAAACTCCAACTCCTAACACATACCTCCAAACTCCTAACTCCTAACTCCAAACTCCACATTCCTAACTCCTAACTCCTAACTCCAACCTCCAAACTCCTAACTCCAAACTCCTAACTCCTATATCCTAACTGCTAACTCCAAATCCTAACTCCTAACTCCTAACTCCGAACTCCTAACTCCTAAGTCCTAAATCCAAACTCCTAACCCCAAACTGCTAACTCCTAACTCCTAACTACAAACTGCTAACTCCTAACTCCTAAGTCCTAACTCCAAACTTTTAACTCCAAACTCCTAACTGCTAACTCCAAACTCCTAACTCCTAACTCCGAACTCCTAACTCATAATTCCTAACTCCAAACTATTACCTCCTAAGTCCTCACTCCAAACTCCGAACCCCAAACTGCAAACACCTAACCCCAAATTGCTAACTCCAAACTCCTATCTCCAAACTCCTAACTGCTAACTCCAACCTCCAAACTTCTCTCTCCAAACTCCTAACTCCTAACTCCCAACTCCAAACTCCTAACACCTAACTCCTAACTCCTACGTCCTAACTCCAAACTACTAACCTCAAACTGCAAACTCCTAACCCCAAATTGCTAACTCCTAACTCCTAACTCCTAACTCCAAGCTGCGAACTCCTAACTGCTAACTCCAAACTCCAAACACCAAACTCCTAACTGCTAACTCCAACCTCCAAAACCCTATCTCCAATCTCCTATCTCCTAACTCCTAACTCCTAAATCCAAACTCCAACTCCTAACACATAACTCCAAACTCCTAACTCCTAACTCCAAACTCCCAACTCCTAACTCCTAACTCCTAACTCCAACCTCCAAACTCCTAACTCCTAACTCCTAACTCCAAGCTGCGAACTCCTAACTCCTAACTCCAAACTCCAAGCACCAAACTCCTAACTGCTAACTCCAACCTCCAAACGCCTATCTCCAAACTCCTATCTCCTAACTCCTAAATCCAAACTCCAACTCCTAACACATAACTCCAAACTCCTAACTCCTAACTCCAAACTCCAAACTCCTAACTCCTAACTCCTAACTCCAACCTCCAAACTCCTAACTCCTAACTCCTAACTCCAAGCTGCGAACTCCTAACTCCTAACTCCAAACTCCAAGCACCAAACTCCTAACTGCTAACTCCAACCTCCAAACGCCTATCTCCAAACTCCTATCTCCTAACTCCTAAATCCAAACTCCAACTCCTAACACATAACTCCAAACTCCTAACTCCTAACTCCAAACTCCAAACTCCTAACTCCTAACTCCTAACTCCTAACTCCAACCTCCAAACTCCTAACTCCAAACTCCTAACTCCTATATCCTAACTGCTAACTCCAATCTCCTAACTCCTAACTCCTAACTCCGAACTCCTAACTCCTAAGTCCTAACTCCAAACTCTTAACCCCAAACGGCAAACTCCTAACCCCAAACTGCTAACTCCTAACTCCAAATTCCAAACTCCTAACTCCTAACTCCTAACTCATAATTCCTAACTCCAAACTACTACCTCCTAAGTCCTCACTCCAAACTCCTAACTCCAAACTGCAAACACCTAACCCCAAACTGCTAACTCCAAACTCCTAACTCCAAACTCCTAACTGCTAACTCCAACCTTCAAACTCATATCTCCAAACTCCTAACTCCTAACTGCTAACTCCAAACTCCGAACTCCTATCTCCAAACTCCTAACACCTAACTCCTACGTCCTAACTCCTAACTCATATCTCCTAACTCCAAACTCCTAACTCCTAACTCCTACATCCTAACTCCAAACTCCTAACCCCAAACTGCAAACTCCTAACCCCAAACTGCTAACTCCTAACTCCTAACTCCGAACTCCAAACTCCAAACTCCTAACACGAAACTGCAGACACCTAACCCCAAACTGCTAACTCCTAACTCCTAACTCCTAACTCCAAACCCCAAACTCCTAACTCCTAACTCCTAACTTCTAACACCTAACAACTAACACCTAACACCTAACTCCGAACTCCTAACTCCAAACGCCAAAATCCTAACTGCCTACTCCTAACTCCAAACTCCTAACTCCAAACTCCTAACTTCTAACTCCAAACTGCTAACTCCTAACTCCTAACTCCAAACCCCAAACTCCTAACTCCTAACTCCTAACTTCTAACACCTAACAACTAACACCTAACACCTAACTCCGAACTCCAAACTCCAAACGCCAAAATCCTAACTGCCAACTCCTAACTCCAAACTCCTAACTCCAAACTGCTAACTCCTAACTCCTAACTCCTAATTCCAAACTGCTTTCTCCTAACTCCTAACTCCAAGTTGCTAACTCCTAACTCCAAACTCCAAACTCCAAACTCCTAACTCCTAACTCCAAACTCCTAACTCCTAACTCCAAACTCCAAACTCCTAACTCCTAACTCCAAACTCCTAACTGCTTACTCCAAACTCCTAACTCCAAACTCCTAACTCCTAACTCCTAAATCCTAACTCCTAACTCGTAGCTCCTAACTCCAATCTATAAACGCCAAACTCCTATCTCCAAACTCCTAACTCCAAACTCCAAACTCCTAACTCCAAACTCCAAACTCCAAACTCCTAACTCCTAACTCCGAACTCCTAAGTCCTAACTCAAGTCTCCAAACGCCAAACTCCTAACTCCTAAATCCAAACTCCAACTCCTAACTCATAACTCATAACTCCAAACTGCGAACTCCTAACTCCAAATTCCAAACTCCTAACTCCAACTTCCAAACTCCTAACTCCAAACTCCTAACTCCTATATCCTAACTGCTAACTCCAAACTCCTAACTCCTCACTCCGAACTCCTAACTCCTAACTCCAAACTCTTAACTCCAAACTTCTTACTCCTAACTCCAAATTCCAAACTCCTAACTCCTAACTCCGAACTCCTAACTCCTAACTCCAAACTCTTAACTCCAAACTTCTTACTCCTAACTCCAAATTCCAAACTCCTAACTCCTAACTCCTAACTCATAATTCCTAATTCCAAACTGTAAAGTCTGTGGGTTATATGGTGAATTAATACACAGACTACAAGAGTAACTTTAACAGGGCTTTACTATTCGAAGGTCAGGGCGAATCTGCCCAACCAATCCTTACACAGCACTTATATACCGGTGTGGTCACCACCGGTATTACAGTATACAGTAGCCAAGACAAAGTAGTGCAACCCTTAAAATAGTTCTCTTAAAGGTGGAACGTTACATACACTACAATCCTCCCTTTTTAGGTTAACAATATATACATATTCCCATTAATATAACATCTTAACATATATACAACTTTATGTGAAACAGTTCACAGATTCAGTCTCTCTGGAGGCTTCCGGACTCTGTCCGGATAACGCCTCGGTGGTGTAGTCGTTTTCGGTGGTGTAGTAGGTTCTTCTGTCAAGGTTGATTCGGCTTGAAGGACCGTTTCAGGTTCATCGGATTCCAGTATTACCGGAGTGGAGGTAGATGCTCTGGGTAGCTCTGCTTCAACATTAGACGTTTAGAGTTGTGGAGTAGGTTGGGCCTTTGTGGATGATTCTATGATCTGGTCAACATGGCGCCTTATTATGCTTTCACCAATGTCCACGGTATACATCAATGGTCCTAGCCTTTTTCCAATAGTTCCAGGCTGCCATTTCTCGGTACGGTAGTCCCGGGCCAAAACTTGTTGACCTATCTGAAAGGATCTAGTTGGCCTTTCATTCATGCCTTGAAATTGCCGGTTCTCTACGTCCCTTCTGACGTTTGGCTTAATCAAATCCAGCCGGCATCTTATTCTTCTATTGAAAAACATCATGGCGGGAGTTTGGTTTGTGACCGCATGTGTTGCATTCCTGTACGCCAACAAGAAGTTATCTACCTTATGTTGTAGATTTATGTCTTCATTACCCATGGCCTTTATGGCCTTCTTGAAGGTCTGGACAAACCTTTCAGCCAATCCATTGGTGGCGGGATGGTATGGGGCGGACGTATAGTGCTTAACCCCATTGCTTTTTAAGAACTTCCTGAATTCTTCGGACACAAATTGCGGTCCATTATCAGAACAGATCTGTTCCGGCAGCCCATTTCTGGCAAATATGGTCCTTAATACTGTGATGGTTTTTCCCGTGGTGGTGGAGGACATGTTTATTACCTCCGGCCACTTGGAGTGTGCATCCACCGCGATTAAAAACATTGAGTCCATAAATGGACCAGCAAAGTCGATATGTACCCTTTGCCATGGAGATGAGGGCCACTCCCATGGATGCAGAGGAGCTTGTGGTGGCGCGTTTTGGACCTTCTGGCATCCTAGACAGCTCTTGGTTATTTCTTCGATGTCTCCATCAATACCTGGCCACCACACAAACGCTCTGGCTAGGTTCTTCATTTTCACTCCACCCAGATGCCCCTCGTGAAGCTCCTTTAGTACTTTCTGCTGGAGTTTGGGTGGAATCACCACTCTAGATCCACACATCAAGGTTCCTCGGCACACTGACAGCTGTTCTCTTCTGTGCGAAAATGCTGGCAGCATTGGTTCGCCATGTACTGGCCATCCTTCCACCATTAAATCGTAGACGCATGAGAGAGTCGGGTCATTTCTTGTTTCCTTTTCGATCATGGAATTTGTTACTGGTAGACATTCCATTATGGTTGAGTGGAACATCTCCACTGGGTCCACTGTAGTCGCCTCTTCTTCCACTGGCAACGGTAGGCGCGATAACCCATCAGCATTTCCATGCTGTTTGGACCTTTTGTATTCGATGTCATATTGGTGTGCCCCTAGTAGAACGGACCACCTCTGTAGCCTTTGTGCTGTCATAGTGGAAACGGCCTTGTAGGGTTGAATATGGACACCAACGGCTGGTGGTCTGTCAGCAATGTAAACCTCTTGCCCTGCAGGTAATGATTGAATTTCTTTACTCCCCACACAAGGCTGAGAGCCTCCCTATCTATCTGAGCATAATTTCACTCAGCGGAGGTCAATGATCGGGACGCAAATGCGACTGGCCTTTCCGAGCCATTTGGTAACTTGTGTGAGAGTACAGCTCCAATACCATAAGGGGAAGCATCACAAGCTAGACGAAGAGGTAGCGTTGGGTTGAAGTGAGCCAACACTTCCTCAGAGGTAATCAACGCCTTGCTTCTGCGAAAGGCCTTCTTACAGTCCTCGCTCCACTTCCATGGTACTTCTTTCCGCAACAGAGCATTCAGCGGATGCAGCACCGTGGATAGATTTGGCAGAAACTTATGGTAATAATTAATCAACCCCAGAAACGACCTCAACTGTGATACATTTTCCGGAGCGGGGGCCTTCACGACCGCTTCGATCTTGTCAGGTGACTTGTGCAGCCCCTCTTGGTCAATGACATGACCGCAGTACGAGATCCGTTTCTGGAAGAACTCACATTTCTGGCGATTAACTCGAAGGCCATATTCCTTCAACCTGGTGAGCACCAGTTTCAAATTTGTGAGGTGTTCCTCCTCGTCTTCTCCCGTAATCAGGATATCGTCCAAGTAACACTGAGTGCTTGGAATACCCTGTAAGACCTGCTCCATGGCCCTCTGCCAAATTGCTGGAGCCGAAGCTACTCCAAAAACCAGTCTATTATATCGATACAAGCCTCTGTGCGTGTTGATTGTGAGATACTGGCGTGACTCTTCCTCGACCTCCATCTGTAAATATGCGTGTGCCAGGTCTATCTTGGTGAAGTGTTTCCCGCCAGACAATGAAGCAAAGATATCCTCAATCCGCGGAAGCGGGTATTGTACCGTGTGAAGCACCGGATTAACTGTGATCTTGAAGTCTCCGCAGATGCGGACCTTCCCTGGTCCCCCTGGCTTGTTACTTGATGAAGACTTCATGACGGGAACAATGGGCGTGGCCCACTCACTCCAGTCCATCTTCGACAGTACCCCTGCACGTTCAAGCTCCTCCAGTTCTGCCTCCACAGCAGGTCGTATCGCGTAAGGTACCGATCTGGCTTTGAAAAATTTTGGGCTTGCATGTTCTGCAATCTTGATTTTTGCCTTAATTCCTCTCAGTGTTCCCAGTCCCTGCTGGAATACCTCTTTAGCCTCGTCCAATATTCTGGACAACCGTTCAGGTTTGACATCTTTCTTTCCGAAATCTACCGTCATTGTGTTTAGTGAGTGCCAGTCTATCTTTATTTTCCTGATCCACTCCCATCCCAGAAGTGGTGGACCTCCCTCGGGTAGTACATATAAGTCCATTCCTTGGTGATCTTTGCCCTTGTGTCTCACCTTGACTTTTATCTTTCCGATGGGGTATACTTTATGCCCCGTGTATGTCTGCAATACTATCTCCGTATCCCGTAGGGGAATAGGTTTGAATAACTTTTTGTAATCTTGTTTATTCATGACCGTCAACGACTTTTGCAATCTGCAGTGTGACCCAGATAGTTTGTCGGTCAGCTTCTTTACTCACATTGTGAATCCTCAGACTACCCAGTTCCTTGCTGTTGGGGTCTGAATCCGAATTCAGTTCATCTGGACTCTTCACAGTCACCTTATGTACCTTTCTGTACTTCTTCTGCGGTGACTTATTGTTGCTGATCTTCTTTCCTGACCGGCATACTTTAGCTATGTGACCAAGTTTGCCACATTTTCTACATTCCTGGTTTTTAAACCAGCATTGGTTCTGGTCGTGTGTTGTCTTCCCACAACGGTAACATTTCGTTGTACCCGAAGTCATTTGATCCACACTGAGTACCGCTGTCTTCAGCTGCATTTCCGCCGTGCCTCTCGCTGCGGCTTCGTGCGATGCTGCAATAAGGACAGCCTTATCAAGTGTAAGATCGTTCTCTTCGAGCAGTCGCTTTTGTGTTCCTTCCTTCGACATCCCGCACACGAACTTGTCTCTCAGTGCCTCTGTCAGATTTACCCCAAACTGACAGTATTTTGCTCGCCTACGCAGTTCAACCAGGTACTCCGCGTTGCTTTCCTCCTTTAGTTGCGCTCTCCCGTAAAATTTAGCTCGTTCTGCTAACATCAGCGGTGTGGGGTTCACATGATCCTTCAGGACAGCAACAATATTGGCGAAAGACTGATCCGCCGGTTTAGCTGGTGATAGAAGATGCTTCAATAACCCGTATGTCTTCGCACCCATTGAGTTTAGTAAGGTTAGAGCTTTATCATAATTTGCTATCTTATTGACCTTACAATATATCTCGATGCGTTCTACATACGTGGTCCAATCTTCCACATCAGAATCGAATTCGTTGATGTTGCCATGCTTAGGCATCTTCACAATCTTCCTGAGAAACAACAACGACATTTTTCTTTAACTTTTTTTTTCCAAAAATGGCGGTTTCCCGCGCTTGTCTTCTTCCCCGCCCACTTTCAAAATGGCGGTTTCCCGCTCCTGTCTTCTTCTCCGCCTACTGGCGGGAGGGGTAAGCTTTTCCCTCGGGCGACGACCGCTGGCTTTCGGGGTCCGCAGCCTGCGCGCCGGCTTCAGTGCGTTCTTTGTTCCCTTTTCTCGGCAGGGCAACCGGCGCTGGGGACAACCCGTTGACGGCGAACAGTTCCAGCCGCTGGCTGAATCTCCTCGGTCTCCCTCGCTCGGCTCTGTCTCTCCCGCTCGCTTGGGCTCTGTCTCTCCCTCAGCGGCTTCCAATCGCGCATCCCAGCCCTCTCACAGTCCGGTCCTTTCCTCCCCCGGCTGCGGCTGAGTTCTCCGTGGTTTCTTATTTTTATTTCTTCCCGCGCCTTACGATCCCGGTCGCAGCGCCTCGCGGCCTCGGTAGCTGCCCGGCCTTTCACCGGTCGCGGTCGAGCTGTCTCACGGCGCTGTTGCGTCTCCCAGCCCGCTTGTAGCCCGGTCTCTCACACCGGCTGCGTTCCCGCTGGTAGCCCGGTCTCTCACACCGGCTGCGTTCCCGCTTGCACTGCGGCTTCCGTGCCCCACGCTGCCACAGTGTCAGCGCCTCTGGGCCCGACTTCTGTCCGGCTCCTTTCCCCCCGACCGTGGTCGAGTTCACCGCCCTTCCTCCGTTCTTTTTTTTTTATTTTCCCCCTACTCACAGTCAACGTGGCCGACTTGCTTCTCGTGGCTGATCGGCTCACTCACCACCGTGGCAGAAGGGACGATCACTGCCTGTTGCTGATGGAAGGATTCGTGTCTGAATTCTTCCTTCTTCCTTGCTCTGCAGACTCGAGTCTTCTCTCAGCAGAATGACGAGGGCGGGTGCCTCCTCTCGACGCTCTTTAACTGCTTCGGATGTTTCGCTGCCGCAGGGTAAGATCGAACTCGTCGCCACTGTAAAGTCTGTGGGTTATATGGTGAATTAATACACAGACTACAAGAGTAACTTTAACAGGACTTCACTATTCGAAGGTCAGGGTGAATCTGCCCAATCAATCCTTACACAGCACTTATATACCGTTTTGGTCACCACCGGTATTACAGTATACAGTAGCCAAGACAAAGTAGTGCAACCCTTAAAATAGTTCTCTTAAAGGTGGAACGTTACATACACTACACAAACTACTACCTCCTAAGTCCTCACTCCAAACTCCTAACCCCAAACTGCAAACACCTAACCCCAAACTGCTAACTCCAAACTCCTATCTCCAAACTCCTAACTGCTAACTCCAACCTCCAAACTCCTCTCTCCAAACTCCTAACTCCTAACCCCTAACTGCTAACTCCAAACTCCTAACTACTAACTCCTAACTCCTAACTCCAAACTCCTAACTCCTAACTCCTACGTCCTAACTCCAAACTCCTAACCCCAAACTGCAAACTCCTAACCCCAAATTGCTAACTCCTAACTCCTTACTCCTAACTCCAAGCTGCTAACTCCTAACTCCTAACTCCAAACTCCAAACACCAAACTCCTAACTGCTAACTCCAACCTCCAAACTCCTAACTCCAAACTCCTAACTCCTAACTCCTAACTCCTAAATCCTGATTCCTAACTCCAAACTCCAAACTCCAACTCCTAACTCCTAACTCCAAACTCCTAACTCCAAACTCCTAACTCCTAACTACTAAATCCTAACTCCGAACTCGTATCTCCTAACTCCAATCTCCAAACGCCAAACTCCTATCTCCAAACTCCTAACTCCTAACTCCTAACTCCGAACTCCAAACTCCTCACTCCAAACTCCTAACTCATAACTCCAAACTCCAAACTCCTAACTCCTAACACCTAACTGCTTACTCCAAACTCCTAACTCCAAACTCCTAACTCGTAACTCCTAAATCTTAACTCCTAACTCGTAGCTCCTAACTCCAATCCCCAAACGCCAAACTCCTATCTCCAAACTCTTAACTCCAAACTCATAACTCCAAACTCCAAACTCCAAACTCCTAACTGCTAACTCCGAACTCCTAACTCCGAACTCCTAACTCCTAACTCCAATCTCCAAATGCCAAACTCCTAACTCCTAAATCCAAACTCCAACTCCTAACTCCAAACTGCAAACTCCTAACTCCAAATTCAAAACTCCTAACTCCAACCTCCAAACTCCTAACTCCAAACTCCTAACTCCTATATCCTAACTGCTAACTCCAAACTCCTAACTCCTAACTCCGAACTACAAACTCCTAAGTCCTAACTCCAAACTCTTAAGCCCAAACGGCAAACTCCTAACCCCAAACTGCTAACTCCAAACTCCTAACTCCAAACTCCTAACTGCTAACTCCAACCTCCAAACTCCTATCTCCAATCTCCAAACTCCTAACTCCTAACTGCTAACTCCAAACTCCTAACTCCTAACTCCTAACTCCTACGTCCTAACTCCAAACTCCTAACCCCAAACTGCAAACTCCTAACCCCAAATTGCTAACTCCTAACTCCAAGCCGCGAACTCCTAACTCCAAACTCCAAACTCCAAACTCCTAACTGCGAACTCCAACCTCCAAACTCCTATCTCCAAACTCCTAACTCCTAACTCCTAACTGCTAACTCCAAACGCCTAACTCCGAACTCCTAAATCCTAACTCCAAACTCCTAACTCCTAACTCCTACGTCCTAACTCCAAACTCCTAACACCAAACTGCAAACTCCTAACCCCAAACTGCTAACTCCTAACTCCTGACTCCTAACTGCTTACTCCAAACTCCTAACTCCTAACTCCAAGCTCCTAACTCCTAACTCCTAAGTCCTAAACTCCTAACTCCAAACTCCAAACTCCTAACTCCAAACTCCTAACTGCTTACTCCAAGCTCCTAACTCCAAACAACTAACTCCTAACTCCTACGTCCTAACTCCGAACTCCTAACCCCTAACTGCAAACACCAAACCCCAAACTGCTAACTCTACACTCCTAACTCCAAACTCCTAACTGCTAACACCAACCTCCAAACTCCTAACTCCTAACTGCTAACTCCAAACTCCTAAGTCCAAACTCCTAACTCCAAACTCCTAACTGCTAACTCCTAACTGCTAACTCCAAACTCCTAAATCCTAACTCCTAACTCCAAACTCCTAACTCCAAACTCCTACGTCCTAACTCCAAACTCCTAACACCAAACTCCAAACTCCTAAGTCCAAACTCCTAACTCCAAACTCCTAACTGCTAACTCCTAACTGCTAACTCCAAACTCCTAAATCCTAACTCCGAACTCCAAACTCCTAACTCCAAACTCCTACGTCCTAACTCCAAACTCCTAACACCAAACTGCAAACTCCTAACCCCAAACTGCGAACTCCAAACTCCTAACTCCTAACTGCTTACTTCAAACTCCTAACTCCTAACTCCAAACTCCTAACTCCTAACTCATAAGTCCTAACTCCTAACTCCAAACTCCAAACTCCTAACTCCTAACTCCTAACTCCAAACTCCAAACTCCTAACTCCTAACTCCTAACTCCAAACTCCTAACTGCTTCCTCCAAACTCCTAACTCCTATCTCCAAACTCCTAACTCCTAACTCCTAAATCCTAACTCCTAACTCGTATCTCCTAACTCCAATCTCCAAACGCCAAACTCCTATCTCCAAACTCCTAACTCCAAACTCCTAACTCCTAACTCCAAACTCCAAACTCCAAACTCCAAACTCCTAACTCCAAACTCCAAACTGCTTACTACAAACTCCTAACTCCAAACTCCAAACTCCTAACTCCTAACTCCTAACTCCAAACTCCTAACTGCTTCCTCCAAACTCCTAACTCCTATCTCCAAACTCCTAACTCCTAACTCCTAAATCCTAACTCCTAACTCGTATCTCCTAACTCCAATCTCCAAACGCCAAACTACTATCTCCAAACTCCTAACTCCAAACTCCTAACTCCAAACTCCAAACTCCAAACTCCAAACTTCTAATTGCTAACTCCGAACTCCTAACTCCAATCTCCAAACGCCAAACTCCTAACTCCTAAATCCAAACTCCAACTCCTAACGCATAACTCCAAACTGCGAACTCCTAACTCCAAATTCCAAACTCCTAACTCCAACCTCCAAACTCCTAACTCCAAAATCCTAACTCCTATATCATAACTGCTAACTCCAAACTCCTAACTCCTAACTGCTAACTCCGAACTCCTAACTCCTAAGTCCTAACTCCAAAGTCTTAAGCCCAAACGGCAAACTCCTAACCCCAAACTGCTAACTCCAAACTCCTAACACCAAACTCCTAACTGCTAACTCCAACCTCCAAACTCCTATCTCCAAACTCCAAACTCCTAACTCCTAACTGCTAACTCCAATCTCCTAACTCCTAACTCCTAACTCCTAACTCCAAACTCCTAACTCCTAACTCCTACGTCCTAACTCCAAACTCCTAACCCCAAACTGCAAACTCCTAACCCCAAATTGCTAACTCCTAACTCCTAACTCCAAGCTGCTAACTCCTAACTCCTAACTGCTAACTCCAACCTCCAATCTCCTATCTCCAAACTCCTAACTCCTAACTCCAAACTCCTAACTCCTAACTCCTACGTCCTAACGCCAAACTCCTAACACCAAACTGCAAGCTCCTAACCCCAAACTGCTAACTCCTAACTCCTAACTCCTAACTCCAAGCTGCTGGCTCCTAACTCCTAACTCCAAACTCCAAACTCCTAACTCCTAACTCCAAACTCCTAACTGCTTACTCCAAACTCCTAACTCCTAACTCCGAACTCCTAACTCCTAACTCCTAACTCCTAACTCCAAACTCTTAACCCCAAATGGCAGTCTCCTAACACCAAACTGCAAACTCCTAACCCCAAATTGCTAACTCCTAACTCCTAACTCCAAACTACAAACTCCAAACTCCTAACTCCAAACTCCAAACTTCTAATTGCTAACTCCGAACTCCTAACTCCAATCTCCAAACGCCAAACTCCTAACTCCTAAATCCAAACTCCAACTCCTAACGCATAACTCCAAACTGCGAACTCCTAACTCCAAATTCCAAACTCCTAACTCCAACCTCCAAACTCCTAACTCCAAAATCCTAACTCCTATATCATAACTGCTAACTCCAAACTCCTAACTCCTAACTGCTAACTCCGAACTCCTAACTCCTAAGTCCTAACTCCAAAGTCTTAAGCCCAAACGGCAAACTCCTAACCCCAAACTGCTAACTCCAAACTCCTAACACCAAACTCCTAACTGCTAACTCCAACCTCCAAACTCCTATCTCCAAACTCCAAACTCCTAACTCCTAACTGCTAACTCCAATCTCCTAACTCCTAACTCCTAACTCCTAACTCCAAACTCCTAACTCCTAACTCCTACGTCCTAATTCCAAACTCCTAACCCCAAACTGCAAACTCCTAACCCCAAATTGCTAACTCCTAACTCCTAACTCCAAGCTGCTAACTCCTAACTCCTAACTGCTAACTCCAACCTCCAATCTCCTATCTCCAAACTCCTAACTCCTAACTCCAAACTCCTAACTCCTAACTCCTACGTCCTAACGCCAAACTCCTAACACCAAACTGCAAGCTCCTAACCCCAAACTGCTAACTCCTAACTCCTAACTCCTAACTCCAAGCTGCTGGCTCCTAACTCCTAACTCCAAACTCCAAACTCCTAACTCCTAACTCCAAACTCCTAACTGCTTACTCCAAACTCCTAACTCCTAACTCCGAACTCCTAACTCCTAACTCCTAACTCCTAACTCCAAACTCTTAACCCCAAATGGCAGTCTCCTAACACCAAACTGCAAACTCCTAACCCCAAATTGCTAACTCCTAACTCCAAACTACAAACTCCAAACTCCTAACTGCTAACTCCAACCTCCAATCTCCTATCTCCAAACTCCAAACTCCTAACTCCTAACTCCTAACTCCTAAATCCTGATTCCTAACTCCAAACTCCAAACTCCAACTCCTAACTCCTAACTCCAAACTCCTAACTGCTTACTCCAAACTCCTAACTCCAAACTCCTAACTCCTAACTACTAAATCCTAACTCCTAACTCGTATCTCCTAACTCCAATCTCCAAACGCCAAACTCCTATCTCCAAACTCCTAACTCCTAACTCCTAACTCCAAACTCCAAACTCCTCACTCCAAACTCCTAACTCATAACTCCAAACTGCAAAAACCTAACCCCAAACTGCTAACTCCTAACTCCTAACTGCTAACTCCAAACTCCTAACTCCTAACTCCAAACTCATAATTACTAACTCCTAAGTCCTAACTCCAAACTCCTAACCCCAAACTGCAAACTCCGAACCCCAAACTGCTAACTCCTAACTCCTAACTCCAAACTGCTAACTCCTAACTCCTAACTCCTAACCCGAAACTGCAAACTCCTAACCCCTAACTCCAAACTGCTAACTCCTAACTCCTCAGTCCTAACTCCAAACTCTTAACTCCAAACTGCTAACTCCTAACTCCTAACTCCTAACTCCAACCTCTAAACTCCTATCTCCAAACTCCTAACTTCTAACTGCTAACTCCAAACTCCTAACTCCTAACGCCTAACTCCTAACGCCTAACTCCTAACTCCTAAGTGCTAACTCCAAACTCCTAACCCCAAATTGCAAACTCCTAACACCAAACTGCTAACTCTTAACTCCTAACTTATAACTCCAAACTTCTAACTCCTAACTCCTAACTCCAAACTCCTAACTTCTAACCCGAAACTGCAAACTCCAAACCCCAAACTGCTAACTCCTAACACCTGACTCCGAACCCCAAACTGCTAACTCCTAACTCCTAACTCCAAAATCTTAACTCCTAACTCCTAACTCCAAACTGCTAACTCCTAACTCCGAACTCCAAACACCAAACAACAAACCCCTAACTCCAAACTCCTAACTTCTAACTCCTAACTCCAAACTCGTAACTCCTAACACCTAACTCCAAACTCGTAACTCCTAACACCTAACTCCAAACTCTAAACTCCAAACTCCTAACTCCTAACTCCAACCTCCAAACTCCTAACTCCAAGCTCCTAACTCTTAACTCCTAACTCCAATCTCCAAACACCAAACTCCTAACTCCAAACTCCTAACTCCAAACTCGTAACTGCTAACACCTAACTCCAAACTCAAAACTCAAAACTCCTAACTACTAACTCTAACCTCCAAACTCCTAACTCCAACTCCTAACTCCAAACTTCTAACTCCTAACTCCTAACTCCATCGTCCAAACTCCTATCTCCTAACTCCAAACTCCTAACTCCAAACTCCTAAGTCCTAACTTCTAACTCCTAACCCCAAACTGCAAACTCCTAACCCCAACTGCTAACTTCTAACTCCTAACTCCTAACTCCATCGTCCAAACTCCTATCTCCTAACTCCAAACTCCTAACTCCAAACTCCTAAGTCCTAACTTCTAACTCCTAACCCCAAACTGCAAACTCCTAACCCCAACTGCTAACTCCTAACTCCTAACTCCTAACTCCTAACAACAAACTGCTAACTCATAGCTCCTAAGTCCTAACTCCAAACTCCTAACTCCAAACTGCTAACTCCTAACTCCGAATTCCAAACCCCTAACTCCTAACTTCTAACTCCTAACCCATAATTCCTAACTCCAAACTCCTAACTCCTATGTCCTAACTCCTAACTCTGAACTCCTAAACCCAAACTGCAAACTCGTAACCCCAAACTGCTAACTCCTAACTCCTAACCCCAAACTGCTAACTCCTAAATCCTAACTTCTAACTCCAAACTGCTAACTCCTAACTCCAAACTCCAAACTCCTAACTTCTAACACCTAACAACTAACACCTAACACCTAACTCCAACCTCCTAACTCCTAACCCCAAACTCCTAACTCCAAAATCCTAATTCTAAACTCCTAACTCCTAACTCCAAACTCCAAACACCTAACTCCAAGTCTTAACCTCTAACACCTAACAACTAACACCTAACTCCTAACTCCAAACACCAAACGCTAAAATCCAATCTGCTAACTCCTAACTCCTAACTCCAAACTCCAAACTCCTAACTCCAAATTCCAAACTCCTAACTCCTAACTCCTAACTCATAATTCCTAACTCCAAACTACTACCTCCTAAGTCCTCACTCCAAACTCCTAACTCCAAACTGCAAACACCTAACCCCAAACTGCTAACTCCAAACTCCTAACTCCAAACTCCTAACTGCTAACTCCAACCTTCAAACTCATATCTCCAAACTCCTAACTCCTAACTGCTAACTCCAAACTCCGAACTCCTATCTCCAAACTCCTAACACCTAACTCCTACGTCCTAACTCCTAACTCATATCTCCTAACTCCAAACTCCTAACTCCTAACTCCTACATCCTAACTCCAAACTCCTAACCCCAAACTGCAAACTCCTAACCCCAAACTGCTAACTCCTAACTCCTAACTCCGAACTCCAAACTCCAAACTCCTAACACGAAACTGCAGACACCTAACCCCAAACTGCTAACTCCTAACTCCTAACTTCTAACTCCAAACTGCTAACTCCAAACTCCTAACTCCAAACCCCAAACTCCTAACTCCTAACTCCTAACTTCTAACACCTAACAACTAACACCTAACACCTAACTCCGAACTCCTAACTCCAAACGCCAAAATCCTAACTGCCAACTCCTAACTCCAAACTCCTAACTCCAAACTCCTAACTTCTAACTCCAAACTGCTAACTCCTAACTCCTAACTCCAAACCCCAAACTCCTAACTCCTAACTCCTAACTTCTAACACCTAACAACTAACACCTAACACCTAACTCCGAACTCCAAACTCCAAACGCCAAAATCCTAACTGCCAACTCCTAACTCCAAACTCCTAACTCCAAACTGCTAACTCCTAACTCCTAACTCCTAATTCCAAACTGCTTTCTCCTAACTCCTAACTCCAAGTTGCTAACTCCTAACTCCAAACTCCAAACTCCAAACTCCTAACTCCTAACTCCAAACTCCTAACTCCTAACTCCAAACTCCAAACTCCTAACTCCTAACTCCAAACTCCTAACTGCTTACTCCAAACTCCTAACTCCAAACTCCTAACTCCTAACTCCTAAATCCTAACTCCTAACTCGTAGCTCCTAACTCCAATCTATAAACGCCAAACTCCTATCTCCAAACTCCTAACTCCAAACTCCAAACTCCTAACTCCAAACTCCAAACTCCAAACTCCTAACTCCTAACTCCGAACTCCTAAGTCCTAACTCAAGTTTCCAAACGCCAAACTCCTAACTCCTAAATCCAAACTCCAACTCCTAACTCATAACTCATAACTCCAAACTGCGAACTCCTAACTCCAAATTCCAAACTCCTAACTCCAACTTCCAAACTCCTAACTCCAAACTCCTAACTCCTATATCCTAACTGCTAACTCCAAACTCCTAACTCCTCACTCCGAACTCCTAACTCCTAACTCCAAACTCTTAACTCCAAACTTCTTACTCCTAACTCCAAATTCCAAACTCCTAACTCCTAACTCCGAACTCCTAACTCCTAACTCCAAACTCTTAACTCCAAACTTCTTACTCCTAACTCCAAATTCCAAACTCCTAACTCCTAACTCCTAACTCATAATTCCTAATTCCAAACTGTAAAGTCTGTGGGTTATATGGTGAATTAATACACAGACTACAAGAGTAACTTTAACAGGGCTTTACTATTCGAAGGTCAGGGCGAATCTGCCCAACCAATCCTTACACAGCACTTATATACCGGTGTGGTCACCACCGGTATTACAGTATACAGTAGCCAAGACAAAGTAGTGCAACCCTTAAAATAGTTCTCTTAAAGGTGGAACGTTACATACACTACAATCCTCCCTTTTTAGGTTAACAATATATACATATTCCCATTAATATAACATCTTAACATATATACAACTTTATGTGAAACAGTTCACAGATTCAGTCTCTCTGGAGGCTTCCGGACTCTGTCCGGATAACGCCTCGGTGGTGTAGTCGTTTTCGGTGGTGTAGTAGGTTCTTCTGTCAAGGTTGATTCGGCTTGAAGGACCGTTTCAGGTTCATCGGATTCCAGTATTACCGGAGTGGAGGTAGATGCTCTGGGTAGCTCTGCTTCAACATTAGACGTTTAGAGTTGTGGAGTAGGTTGGGCCTTTGTGGATGATTCTATGATCTGGTCAACATGGCGCCTTATTATGCTTTCACCAATGTCCACGGTATACATCAATGGTCCTAGCCTTTTTCCAATAGTTCCAGGCTGCCATTTCTCGGTACGGTAGTCCCGGGCCAAAACTTGTTGACCTATCTGAAAGGATCTAGTTGGCCTTTCATTCATGCCTTGAAATTGCCGGTTCTCTACGTCCCTTCTGACGTTTGGCTTAATCAAATCCAGCCGGCATCTTATTCTTCTATTGAAAAACATCATGGCGGGAGTTTGGTTTGTGACCGCATGTGTTGCATTCCTGTACGCCAACAAGAAGTTATCTACCTTATGTTGTAGATTTATGTCTTCATTACCCATGGCCTTTATGGCCTTCTTGAAGGTCTGGACAAACCTTTCAGCCAATCCATTGGTGGCGGGATGGTATGGGGCGGACGTATAGTGCTTAACCCCATTGCTTTTTAAGAACTTCCTGAATTCTTCGGACACAAATTGCGGTCCATTATCAGAACAGATCTGTTCCGGCAGCCCATTTCTGGCAAATATGGTCCTTAATACTGTGATGGTTTTTCCCGTGGTGGTGGAGGACATGTTTATTACCTCCGGCCACTTGGAGTGTGCATCCACCGCGATTAAAAACATTGAGTCCATAAATGGACCAGCAAAGTCGATATGTACCCTTTGCCATGGAGATGAGGGCCACTCCCATGGATGCAGAGGAGCTTGTGGTGGCGCGTTTTGGACCTTCTGGCATCCTAGACAGCTCTTGGTTATTTCTTCGATGTCTCCATCAATACCTGGCCACCACACAAACGCTCTGGCTAGGTTCTTCATTTTCACTCCACCCAGATGCCCCTCGTGAAGCTCCTTTAGTACTTTCTGCTGGAGTTTGGGTGGAATCACCACTCTAGATCCACACATCAAGGTTCCTCGGCACACTGACAGCTGTTCTCTTCTGTGCGAAAATGCTGGCAGCATTGGTTCGCCATGTACTGGCCATCCTTCCACCATTAAATCGTAGACGCATGAGAGAGTCGGGTCATTTCTTGTTTCCTTTTCGATCATGGAATTTGTTACTGGTAGACATTCCATTATGGTTGAGTGGAACATCTCCACTGGGTCCACTGTAGTCGCCTCTTCTTCCACTGGCAACGGTAGGCGCGATAACCCATCAGCATTTCCATGCTGTTTGGACCTTTTGTATTCGATGTCATATTGGTGTGCCCCTAGTAGAACGGACCACCTCTGTAGCCTTTGTGCTGTCATAGTGGAAACGGCCTTGTAGGGTTGAATATGGACACCAACGGCTGGTGGTCTGTCAGCAATGTAAACCTCTTGCCCTGCAGGTAATGATTGAATTTCTTTACTCCCCACACAAGGCTGAGAGCCTCCCTATCTATCTGAGCATAATTTCGCTCAGCGGAGGTCAATGATCGGGACGCAAATGCGACTGGCCTTTCCGAGCCATTTGGTAACTTGTGTGAGAGTACAGCTCCAATACCATAAGGGGAAGCATCACAAGCTAGACGAAGAGGTAGCGTTGGGTTGAAGTGAGCCAACACTTCCTCAGAGGTAATCAACGCCTTGCTTCTGCGAAAGGCCTTCTTACAGTCCTCGCTCCACTTCCATGGTACTTCTTTCCGCAACAGAGCATTCAGCGGATGCAGCACCGTGGATAGATTTGGCAGAAACTTATGGTAATAATTAATCAACCCCAGAAACGACCTCAACTGTGATACATTTTCCGGAGCGGGGGCCTTCACGACCGCTTCGATCTTGTCAGGTGACTTGTGCAGCCCCTCTTGGTCAATGACATGACCGCAGTACGAGATCCGTTTCTGGAAGAACTCACATTTCTGGCGATTAACTCGAAGGCCATATTCCTTCAACCTGGTGAGCACCAGTTTCAAATTTGTGAGGTGTTCCTCCTCGTCTTCTCCCGTAATCAGGATATCGTCCAAGTAACACTGAGTGCTTGGAATACCCTGTAAGACCTGCTCCATGGCCCTCTGCCAAATTGCTGGAGCCGAAGCTACTCCAAAAACCAGTCTATTATATCGATACAAGCCTCTGTGCGTGTTGATTGTGAGATACTGGCGTGACTCTTCCTCGACCTCCATCTGTAAATATGCGTGTGCCAGGTCTATCTTGGTGAAGTGTTTCCCGCCAGACAATGAAGCAAAGATATCCTCAATCCGCGGAAGCGGGTATTGTACCGTGTGAAGCACCGGATTAACTGTGATCTTGAAGTCTCCGCAGATGCGGACCTTCCCTGGTCCCCCTGGCTTGTTACTTGATGAAGACTTCATGACGGGAACAATGGGCGTGGCCCACTCACTCCAGTCCATCTTCGACAGTACCCCTGCACGTTCAAGCTCCTCCAGTTCTGCCTCCACAGCAGGTCGTATCGCTATGTTCTGCAATCTTGATTTTTGCCTTAATTCCTCTCAGTGTTCCCAGTCCCTGCTGGAATACCTCTTTAGCCTCGTCCAATATTCTGGACAACCGTTCAGGTTTGACATCTTTCTTTCCGAAATCTACCGTCATTGTGTTTAGTGAGTGCCAGTCTATCTTTATTTTCCTGATCCACTCCCATCCCAGAAGTGGTGGACCTCCCTCGGGTAGTACATATAAGTCCATTCCTTGGTGATCTTTGCCCTTGTGTCTCACCTTGACTTTTATCTTTCCGATGGGGTATACTTTATGCCCCGTGTATGTCTGCAATACTATCTCCGTATCCCGTAGGGGAATAGGTTTGAATAACTTTTTGTAATCTTGTTTATTCATGACCGTCAACGACTTTTGCAATCTGCAGTGTGACCCAGATAGTTTGTCGGTCAGCTTCTTTACTCACATTGTGAATCCTCAGACTACCCAGTTCCTTGCTGTTGGGGTCTGAATCCGAATTCAGTTCATCTGGACTCTTCACAGTCACCTTATGTACCTTTCTGTACTTCTTCTGCGGTGACTTATTGTTGCTGATCTTCTTTCCTGACCGGCATACTTTAGCTATGTGACCAAGTTTGCCACATTTTCTACATTCCTGGTTTTTAAACCAGCATTGGTTCTGGTCGTGTGTTGTCTTCCCACAACGGTAACATTTCGTTGTACCCGAAGTCATTTGATCCACACTGAGTACCGCTGTCTTCAGCTGCATTTCCGCCGTGCCTCTCGCTGCGGCTTCGTGCGATGCTGCAATAAGGACAGCCTTATCAAGTGTAAGATCGTTCTCTTCGAGCAGTCGCTTTTGTGTTCCTTCCTTCGACATCCCGCACACGAACTTGTCTCTCAGTGCCTCTGTCAGATTTACCCCAAACTGACAGTATTTTGCTCGCCTACGCAGTTCAACCAGGTACTCCGCGTTGCTTTCCTCCTTTAGTTGCGCTCTCCCGTAAAATTTAGCTCGTTCTGCTAACATCAGCGGTGTGGGGTTCACATGATCCTTCAGGACAGCAACAATATTGGCGAAAGACTGATCCGCCGGTTTAGCTGGTGATAGAAGATGCTTCAATAACCCGTATGTCTTCGCACCCATTGAGTTTAGTAAGGTTAGAGCTTTATCATAATTTGCTATCTTATTGACCTTACAATATATCTCGATGCGTTCTACATACGTGGTCCAATCTTCCACATCAGAATCGAATTCGTTGATGTTGCCATGCTTAGGCATCTTCACAATCTTCCTGAGAAACAACAACGACATTTTTCTTTAACTTTTTTTTTCCAAAAATGGCGGTTTCCCGCGCTTGTCTTCTTCCCCGCCCACTTTCAAAATGGCGGTTTCCCGCTCCTGTCTTCTTCTCCGCCTACTGGCGGGAGGGGTAAGCTTTTCCCTCGGGCGACGACCGCTGGCTTTCGGGGTCCGCAGCCTGCGCGCCGGCTTCAGTGCGTTCTTTGTTCCCTTTTCTCGGCAGGGCAACCGGCGCTGGGGACAACCCGTTGACGGCGAACAGTTCCAGCCGCTGGCTGAATCTCCTCGGTCTCCCTCGCTCGGCTCTGTCTCTCCCGCTCGCTTGGGCTCTGTCTCTCCCTCAGCGGCTTCCAATCGCGCATCCCAGCCCTCTCACAGTCCGGTCCTTTCCTCCCCCGGCTGCGGCTGAGTTCTCCGTGGTTTCTTATTTTTATTTCTTCCCGCGCCTTACGATCCCGGTCGCAGCGCCTCGCGGCCTCGGTAGCTGCCCGGCCTTTCGCCGGTCGCGGTCGAGCTGTCTCACGGCGCTGTTGCGTCTCCCAGCCCGCTTGTAGCCCGGTCTCTCACACCGGCTGCGTTCCCGCTGGTAGCCCGGTCTCTCACACCGGCTGCGTTCCCGCTTGCACTGCGGCTTCCGTGCCCCACGCTGCCACAGTGTCAGCGCCTCTGGGCCCGACTTCTGTCCGGCTCCTTTCCCCCCGACCGTGGTCGAGTTCACCGCCCTTCCTCCGTTCTTTTTTTTTAATTTTCCCCCTACTCACAGTCAACGTGGCCGACTTGCTTCTCGTGGCTGATCGGCTCACTCACCACCGTGGCAGAAGGGACGATCACTGCCTGTTGCTGATGGAAGGATTCGTGTCTGAATTCTTCCTTCTTCCTTGCTCTGCAGACTCGAGTCTTCTCTCAGCAGAATGACGAGGGCGGGTGCCTCCTCTCGACGCTCTTTAACTGCTTCGGATGTTTCGCTGCCGCAGGGTAAGATCGAACTCGTCGCCACTGTAAAGTCTGTGGGTTATATGGTGAATTAATACACAGACTACAAGAGTAACTTTAACAGGACTTCACTATTCGAAGGTCAGGGTGAATCTGCCCAATCAATCCTTACACAGCACTTATATACCGTTTTGGTCACCACCGGTATTACAGTATACAGTAGCCAAGACAAAGTAGTGCAACCCTTAAAATAGTTCTCTTAAAGGTGGAACGTTACATACACTACACAAACTACTACCTCCTAAGTCCTCACTCCAAACTCCTAACCCCAAACTGCAAACACCTAACCCCAAACTGCTAACTCCAAACTCCTATCTCCAAACTCCTAACTGCTAACTCCAACCTCCAAACTCCTCTCTCCAAACTCCGAACTCCTAACCCCCAACTGCTAACTCCAAACTCCTAACTACTAACTCCTAACTCCTAACTCCAAACTCCTAACTCCTAACTCCTACGTCCTAACTCCAAACTCCTAACCCCAAACTGCAAACTCCTAACCCCAAATTGCTAACTCCTAACTCCTTACTCCTAACTCCAAGCTGCTAACTCCTAACTCCTAACTCCAAACTCCAAACACCAAACTCCTAACTGCTAATTCCAACCTCCAAACTCCTAACTCCAAACTCCTAACTCCTAACTCCTAACTCCTAAATCCTGATTCCTAACTCCAAACTCCAAACTCCAACTCCTAACTCCTAACTCCAAACTCCTAACTGCTTACTCCAAACTCCTAACTCCAAACTCCTAACTCCTAACTACTAAATCCTAACTCCGAACTCGTATCTCCTAACTCCAATCTCCAAACGCCAAACTCCTATCTCCAAACTCCTAACTCCTAACTCCTAACTCCGAACTCCAAACTCCTCACTCCAAACTCCTAACTCATAACTCCAAACTCCTAACTCCTAACTCCTAACACCTAACTGCTTACTCCAAACTCCTAACTCCAAACTCCTAACTCGTAACTCCTAAATCTTAACTCCTAACTCGTAGCTCCTAACTCCAATCCCCAAACGCCAAACTCCTATCTCCAAACTCCTAACTCCAAACTCCAAACTCCAAACTCCTAACTGCTAACTCCGAACTCCTAACTCCGAACTCCTAACTCCTAACTCCAATCTCCAAATGCCAAACTCCTAACTCCTAAATCCAAACTCCAACTCCTAACTCCAAACTGCAAACTCCTAACTCCAAATTCAAAACTCCTAACTCCAACCTCCAAACTCCTAACTCCAAACTCCTAACTCCTATATCCTAACTGCTAACTCCAAACTCCTAACTCCTAACTCCGAACTACAAACTCCTAAGTCCTAACTCCAAACTCTTAAGCCCAAACGGCAAACTCCTAACCCCAAACTGCTAACTCCAAACTCCTAACTCCAAACTCCTAACTGCTAACTCCAACCTCCAAACTCCTATCTCCAATCTCCAAACTTCTAACTCCTAACTGCTAACTCCAAACTCCTAACTCCTAACTCCTAACTCCTACGTCCTAACTCCAAACTCCTAACCCCAAACTGCAAACTCCTAACCCCAAATTGCTAACTCCTAACTCCAAGCCGCGAACTCCTAACTCCAAACTCCAAACTCCAAACTCCTAACTGCGAACTCCAACCTCCAAACTCCTATCTCCAAACTCCTAACTCCTAACTCCTAACTGCTAACTCCAAACGCCTAACTCCGAACTCCTAAATCCTAACTCCAAACTCCTAACTCCTAACTCCTACGTCCTAACTCCAAACTCCTAACACCAAACTGCAAACTCCTAACCCCAAACTGCTAACTCCTAACTCCTGACTCCTAACTGCTTACTCCAAACTCCTAACTCCTAACTCCAAGCTCCTAATTCCTAACTCCTAAGTCCTAAACTCCTAACTCCAAACTCCAAACTCCTAACTCCAAACTCCTAACTGCTTACTCCAAGCTCCTAACTCCAAACAACTAACTCCTAACTCCTACGTCCTAACTCCGAACTCCTAACCCCTAACTGCAAACACCAAACCCCAAACTGCTAACTCTACACTCCTAACTCCAAACTCCTAACTGCTAACACCAACCTCCAAACTCCTAACTCCTAACTGCTAACTCCAAACTCCTAAGTCCGAACTCCTAACTCCAAACTCCTAACTGCTAACTCCTAACTGCTAACTCCAAACTCCTAAATCCTAACTCCTAACTCCAAACTCCTAACTCCAAACTCCTACGTCCTAACTCCAAACTCCTAACACCAAACTCCAAACTCCTAAGTCCAAACTCCTAACTCCAAACTCCTAACTGCTAACTCCTAACTGCTAACTCCAAACTCCTAAATCCTAACTCCGAACTCCAAACTCCTAACTCCAAACTCCTACGTCCTAACTCCAAACTCCTAACACCAAACTGCAAACTCCTAACCCCAAACTGCGAACTCCAAACTCCTAACTCCTAACTGCTTACTTCAAACTCCTAACTCCTAACTCCAAACTCCTAACTCCTAACTCATAAGTCCTAACTCCTAACTCCAAACTCCAAACTCCTAACTCCTAACTCCTAACTCCAAACTCCAAACTCCTAACTCCTAACTCCTAACTCCAAACTCCTAACTGCTTCCTCCAAACTCCTAACTCCTATCTCCAAACTCCTAACTCCTAACTCCTAAATCCTAACTCCTAACTCGTATCTCCTAACTCCAATCTCCAAACGCCAAACTCCTATCTCCAAACTCCTAACTCCAAACTCCTAACTCCTAACTCCAAACTCCAAACTCCAAACTCCAAACTCCTAACTCCAAACTCCAAACTGCTTACTACAAACTCCTAACTGCTTCCTCCAAACTCCTAACTCCTATCTCCAAACTCCTAACTCCTAACTCCTAAATCCTAACTCCTAACTCGTATCTCCTAACTCCAATCTCCAAACGCCAAACTACTATCTCCAAACTCCTAACTCCAAACTCCTAACTCCAAACTCCAAACTCCAAACTCCAAACTTCTAATTGCTAACTCCGAACTCCTAACTCCAATCTCCAAACGCCAAACTCCTAACTCCTAAATCCAAACTCCAACTCCTAACGCATAACTCCAAACTGCGAACTCCTAACTCCAAATTCCAAACTCCTAACTCCAACCTCCAAACTCCTAACTCCAAAATCCTAACTCCTATATCATAACTGCTAACTCCAAACTCCTAACTCCTAACTGCTAACTCCGAACTCCTAACTCCTAAGTCCTAACTCCAAAGTCTTAAGCCCAAACGGCAAACTTCTAACCCCAAACTGCTAACTCCAAACTCCTAACACCAAACTCCTAACTGCTAACTCCAACCTCCAAACTCCTATCTCCAAACTCCAAACTCCTAACTCCTAACTGCTAACTCCAATCTCCTAACTCCTAACTCCTAACTCCTAACTCCAAACTCCTAACTCCTAACTCCTACGTCCTAATTCCAAACTCCTAACCCCAAACTGCAAACTCCTAACCCCAAATTGCTAACTCCTAACTCCTAACTCCAAGCTGCTAACTCCTAACTCCTAACTGCTAACTCCAACCTCCAATCTCCTATCTCCAAACTCCTAACTCCTAACTCCAAACTCCTAACTCCTAACTCCTACGTCCTAACGCCAAACTCCTAACACCAAACTGCAAGCTCCTAACCCCAAACTGCTAACTCCTAACTCCTAACTCCTAACTCCAAGCTGCTGGCTCCTAACTCCTAACTCCAAACTCCAAACTCCTAACTCCTAACTCCAAACTCCTAACTGCTTACTCCAAACTCCTAACTCCTAACTCCGAACTCCTAACTCCTAACTCCTAACTCCTAACTCCAAACTCTTAACCCCAAATGGCAGTCTCCTAACACCAAACTGCAAACTCCTAACCCCAAATTGCTAACTCCTAACTCCTAACTCCAAACTACAAACTCCAAACTCCTAACTGCTAACTCCAACCTCCAATCTCCTATCTCCAAACTCCAAACTCCTAACTCCTAACTCCTAACTCCTAAATCCTGATTCCTAACTCCAAACTCCAAACTCCAACTCCTAACTCCTAACTCCAAACTCCTAACTGCTTACTCCAAACTCCTAACTCCAAACTCCTAACTCCTAACTACTAAATCCTAACTCCTAACTCGTATCTCCTAACTCCAATCTCCAAACGCCAAACTCCTATCTCCAAACTCCTAACTCCTAACTCCTAACTCCAAACTCCAAACTCCTCACTCCAAACTCCTAACTCATAACTCCAAACTGCAAAAACCTAACCCCAAACTGCTAACTCCTAACTCCTAACTGCTAACTCCAAACTCCTAACTCCTAACTCCAAACTCATAATTACTAACTCCTAAGTCCTAACTCCAAACTCCTAACCCCAAACTGCAAACTCCGAACCCCAAACTGCTAACTCCTAACTCCTAACTCCAAACTGCTAACTCCTAACTCCTAACTCCTAACCCGAAACTGCAAACTCCTAACCCCTAACTCCAAACTGCTAACTCCTAACTCCTCAGTCCTAACTCCAAACTCTTAACTCCAAACTGCTAACTCCTAACTCCTAACTCCTAACTCCAACCTCTAAACTCCTATCTCCAAACTCCTAACTTCTAACTGCTAACTCCAAACTCCTAACTCCTAACGCCTAACTCCTAACGCCTAACTCCTAACTCCTAAGTGCTAACTCCAAACTCCTAACCCAAAATTGCAAACTCCTAACACCAAACTGCTAACTCTTAACTCCTAACTTATAACTCCAAACTTCTAACTCCTAACTCCTAACTCCAAACTCCTAACTTCTAACCCGAAACTGCAAACTCCAAACCCCAAACTGCTAACTCCTAACACCTGACTCCGAACCCCAAACTGCTAACTCCTAACTCCTAACTCCAAAATCTTAACTCCTAACTCCTAACTCCAAACTGCTAACTCCTAACTCCGAACTCCAAACACCAAACAACAAACTCCTAACTCCAAACTCGTAACTCCTAACACCTAACTCCAAACTCGTAACTCCTAACACCTAACTCCAAACTCTAAACTCCAAACTCCTAACTCCTAACTCCAACCTCCAAACTCCTAACTCCAAGCTCCTAACTCTTAACTCCTAACTCCAATCTCCAAACACCAAACTCCTAACTCCAAACTCCTAACTCCAAACTCGTAACTGCTAACACCTAACTCCAAACTCAAAACTCAAAACTCCTAACTACTAACTCCAACCTCCAAACTCCTAACTCCAACTCCTAACTCCAAACTTCTAACTCCTAACTCCTAACTCCATCGTCCAAACTCCTATCTCCTAACTCCAAACTCCTAACTCCAAACTCCTAAGTCCTAACTTCTAACTCCTAACCCCAAACTGCAAACTCCTAACCCCAACTGCTAACTTCTAACTCCTAACTCCTAACTCCATCGTCCAAACTCCTATCTCCTAACTCCAAACTCCTAACTCCAAACTCCTAAGTCCTAACTTCTAACTCCTAACCCCAAACTGCAAACTCCTAACCCCAACTGCTAACTCCTAACTCCTAACTCCTAACTCCTAACAACAAACTGCTAACTCATAGCTCCTAAGTCCTAACTCCAAACTCCTAACTCCAAACTGCTAACTCCTAACTCCGAATTCCAAACCCCTAACTCCTAACTTCTAACTCCTAACCCATAATTCCTAACTCCAAACTCCTAACTCCTATGTCCTAACTCCTAACTCTGAACTCCTAAACCCAAACTGCAAACTCGTAACCCCAAACTGCTAACTCCTAACTCCTAACCCCAAACTGCTAACTCCTAAATCCTAACTTCTAACTCCAAACTGCTAACTCCTAACTCCAAACTCCAAACTCCTAACTTCTAACACCTAACAACTAACACCTAACACCTAACTCCAACCTCCTAACTCCTAACCCCAAACTCCTAACTCCAAAATCCTAATTCTAAACTCCTAACTCCTAACTCCAAACTCCAAACACCTAACTCCAAGTCTTAACCTCTAACACCTAACAACTAACACCTAACTCCTAACTCCAAACACCAAACGCTAAAATCCAATCTGCTAACTCCTAACTCCTAACTCCAAACTCCAAACTCCTAACTCCTAACTCCAAACTCCTAACTCCTAACCCCATATTCCTAACTCCAAACTCCTAACTCCTAACCCCAAGCTGCTAACTCCTAACTCCAAACTCCAAACTGCTAACTCCTAACTCCTAACTCCTAACTCCTAACTCCAAACTCCTAACTCCTAATTCCTAACTTCCAACTACTAACTCCTAACTCATAACTCCAAACTCCTAACTCCAAACTCCAAACGCAAAAATCCAAACTTCTAACTCCTCACTCCTAACTCCGCACTCCTAACTCCAAAATCCTAACTCCAATCTCCAAACACCTAACCCCTAACTCCTAACTCCTAACTCCAACCTCCAAACACCTAACTCCTAACTCCTAACTCCTAACTGCTAACTCCAATCTCCTAACTCCTAACTCATAACTCCAAACTCCTAACTCCTAAGTCCTAACTCCAAACTCCAAACTCCAAACTGCTAACTCCTAACTCCAAATGCCAAACTCCAAACTCCTAACTCCAATCTCCAAACGCCCAATTACTAACTCCTAACTCCTAACTCCAAACTCCTAACTCCAACATCCAAACACCTAACTCCAAACTCCTAACTCCTAACTCCAAACTCCTAACTCCAACATCCAAACACCTAACTCCAAACTCCAAACTCCTAACTCCTAACTCCTAACTCCTAACTCCAACCTCCAAACACCTAACCCCTAACTCCTAATTCCTAACTCCAACCTCCAAACACCTAACTCCTAACTCCTAACTCCTAACTGCTAACTCCAATCCCCTAACTCCTAACTCATAACTCCAAACTCCTAACTCCTAAGTCCGAACCCCAAACTCCTAACTCCAAATTCCTAAGTCCAAACTCGTAACTCCTAACTCCAAACTCCAAACACCAAAATCCAAATTGCTAACTCCTAACTCCTAACTCCAAACACTTAACTCCAAACTCCTAACTCCAAACCCCAAACTGCTAACTCCTAACTCCAAACTGCTAGCTCCTAACTCCTAACTCCAAACTCCAAACTCCAAACTCCTAACCTCTAACTCCAAACTCGTAACTTCTAACTCCTAACTCCTAATTCCTACCTCCTAACTCACAACTCCAAACTCCTAACTCCAAATTCCAAACGCAAAAATCTAAACTCCTAACTCCAACCTCCAAACTCGTAACTCCTAACTCCTCTCTACTAACTCCTAGCTCCTAACTCCAAACTCCTAACTCCTAACTCCAATATCCAAACGCCAAATTTCTAACTCCTAACTCCAAACTCCTAACTCCGATCTTCAAACTCGTAGATCCTAACACCTAACTCCAAACTCTAACATCCAAACTAATAACTCCTAACTCCAACTTCCAAACTCCTAACTCCGAACTCCATACTCCTAACTCCTAACTCCTAACTCCTAACTCCACACTCCAAACTCCTAACTCCTAACTCCTAGCTCCTAAGACCTAACTCCAAACTCCTAACCCCAAACTGCAAACTCCTAACCCCAGCTGCTAACTCCTAACTCCTAACACCAAACTGCTAACTCATAACTCCTAACTCCTAACTCCAATCTCCAAAAGCCAAATTTCTAACTCCAAACTCCAAACTCCTAACTCCTAACTCCAAACTCCTAACTCCTAACTCCAAACTCGTAACTCCTAACAGCTAACTTATAACTCCAAACTTGTATTTACTAACAGCTAACTCCAAACTCTAAACTCCATATTCCAACCTCCAATCTCCTAACTCCAAACTCCAAACACCTAACTCCTAACTCCTAACTCCATACTCCAAACTCCAAACTCCAAACTCCTAACTCCTAAGTCCTAACTTGAAACTCCTAACCCCAAACTCCTAACTCCAACCTCCAAACACCTAACTCCAAACTCCAAACTCCTAACCCCTAACTCCTAACTCCAAACTCCAAACGTCAAAATCCAAACTACTAACTCCTAACTCCTAACTCCTAACTCCTAAATCCTAACTCCTAACTTCTAACAACAAACAACTAACACCTAACACCTAACTCCTAAATTCTAACACCTAACAACTAACACCTAACACCTAACTCCAAACTCCTAACTCCAAACTGCTAACTCCTAACTCCAAATGCCAAACTCCAAACTCCTAACTCCAATCTCCAAACGCCCAACTACTAACTCCTAACTCCTAACTCCAAACTCCGAACTGCTAACTCCAATCCCCTAACTCCTAACTCATAACTCCAAACTCCTAACTCCTAAGTCCTAATTCTAAACTCCTAACTCCAAACTGCTAACTCCTAACTCCAAATGCCAAAATCCAAACTCCTAACTCCAATCTCCAAATGCCCAACTCCTAACTCCTAACTCCTAACTCCAAACTCCTAACTCCAAACTCCTACGTCCTAACTCCAAAATCCTAACTCCAAACTCCTAACTCCTAACTCCAAACACAAAACGCCAAAATCCAAACTATTAACTCCTAACTTCTAACACCAAACTCCTAACTCCTAACCCCAAACTCCTAACTCCTAAGTCCAAACTCCTAACTCCTAACTCCAAACTCCAAACGCCAAAATCCAAACTGCTAACTCCTAACTCCAAACTCCTAACTCCAAACTCCTAACTCCAAACCCCAAATTCCTAACTCCAAACTCCTAACTCCAAACTCCTAACTCCTAACCACAAACTGCTAACTCCTAACTCCCAACTCCAAACTGCTAACTCCTAACACCTAGCTCCAAAATCCGAACTCCAAACTGCTAACCTCTCACTCCAAACTCATAACTTCTAACTCCTAACTCCTAATCGTAACTCATAACTCCAAACTCCTAACTCCAAACTCCTAACTCCAACCTCCAAACACCTAACTCCTAACCCCAAACTCCTAACTCCTAACTCCAAACTCCTAACTCCTAACTGCTAACTCATAATTCCTAACTCCAAACTCCTAACTCCTAAGTCCTAACTCCAAACTACTAACCCCAAACTGCAAACTCCTAACCCCAAACTGCTAATTCCAAACTCCCAGCTCCTAACTCCAAACTGCTAATTCCTAACTCCAACCTCCAAACTCCTATCCCCTAACACCAAACTCGTAACTTCTAACTCCTAACACCTAATCGTAGCTCATAACTCCAAACTCCAAACTCCTAACTCCTAACTCCTAACTCCTCACTCCTAACTCCTAAATCCTAACTCCAAACACCTAACTCCTAACTCCAATCTCCAAACGCCAAATTTCTAACTCCAAACTCCAAACTCCTAACTCCAAACTCGTAACTCATAACACCTAACTCCAAACTCCTATTTCCAAACTCCAAACTCCCAGCTCCGAACTCCAAAACGCCAAACACCTAACTCCAAACTCCTAACTCCAAACTCCAAACGCCTAACACCTAACTCCTAACTCCAAACCCCTAAGTCCTAAGTCCTAACTCCTAACTTCAAACACCGAACTCCAAACTCCTAACTCCTAACTCCGAATTCCTAATTCCTAACTCCAAACTCCTAACTCCAAAGTGCTAACTCCTAACTCCAAATTCCAAACGCCGAACTCCTAACTCCTAACTCCTAACTCCAAACTGCTAACTCCTAACTCCAAACACCAAACTCCAAACTCCCAACCCGAAACTGCAAACTCCAAACCCCAAACTCCTAACTCCTAACTCCTAACTTCTAACACCAAACAACTAACACCTAACTCCGAATTCCTAATTCCTAACTCCTAACTCCTAAATCCAAACTCCACACTCCTAACTCTGAAGCCCTAACTCCAAACTCCTAACTCCAAAGGGCTAACTCCTAACTCCAAATTCCAAACTCCAAACTCCTAACTCCTAACTCCTAACTCCTAACTCCAAACTCCTAACGCCAAACTCCAAACTCCTAACTCCTAACACCAAACTCCTAACTCCTAACCCCAAACTGCTAACTCCAAACTCCTAACTCCAAACTCCTAAATCCTAACTCCTAACCCCAAACTCCTAACTCCTAACTCCAAAATCCTAACTCCTGACTCCTAACTCCTAACACCAAACTCCTAACTCCAAACTCCTAAATCCTAACTCCTAACTCCAAACTCCAAACGCCAAAATCCAAACTCCTAAATCCTAACTCCAAACTCCTAATTTCTGACACCTAACGCCTAACTCCAAACACCTAACTTCAATCTCCTAACTCCTATATCCAAACTCCTAAATCCTAACTCCTAAATCGTAGCTCCTAACTCTAAACTCCTAACTCCTAACTCCTGACTCCAATCTCCAAACGCCAAAATCCAAACTACTAACTCCTAACTCCTAACTCCAAACGCCTAACACCTAACTCCAAACTCCTATCTCCAAACTCCAAACTCCCAGCTCCTAACTCCAAAACGCCTAACACCTAACTCCTAACTCCTAACCCCAAACTGCTAACTCCTAACTCCAAACTGCTAACTCCTAACTCCTAACTCCAAACCCCAAACTCCTAACCACTAACTCCAAACTCGTAACTTCTAACTCCTAACTCCTAACTCCTAACTCCTAACTTATAACTCCAAACTCCTAACTCCAACCTCCAAACTCCTAACTCCTAACTCCTCACTCCTAACTCCTAGATCCTAACTCCTAGCTCCTAACTCTAAGCTCCTAACTCCAAACTCCACTCTCCAAACGCCAAATTTCTAACTCCAAACTCCAAACTCCGAACTCCTAACTCCTAACTCCAAACTCCTAACTCCTAACTCCAAACTCGTAACTCCTTACAGCTAAGTCCTAACTCCAAACTCGTAACTCCTAACAGCTAACTCCAAACTCTAAACTCCAAACTCCTAACTCCTAACTCCAACCTCCTAACTCCTACCTCCAAACTCCTAACTCCTAACTCCTAACTCCATACTCCAAACTCCTAACTCCAAACTCCTAACTCCAAATTCCAAACTCCTAACTCCTAACTCCAATCTCCTAACTCCGAACTCCTAACTGCTAACTCCAAACTCCTAACTCCTAACTCCTAACTCCAAACTCACAACTCCTAACTCCTAAGTCCTAACTCCAAACTCCTAACCCCAAACTGCCAACTCCTAACCCCAAACTGCTAACTCCTAACTCCAAACTCCTAACTCCTAACTCCTAACTCCTAACACCGAATTCCAAACTCCTAAATCCTAACTCCTAACTACAAACTTCTAACTCCGAACTCCTAACTGCTAACTCCAAACTCCTAACTCCTAACTCCAAACTCCTATCTCCTAACTCCTAAGTGCTAACTCCAAACTCCTAACCCAAAACTGCCAACTCCTAACCCCAAACTGCTAACTCTTAACTCCTAACTCCAAACTGCTAACTCCTAACTCCTAAATCCTAACTCCAAACTCCTACTCCAAACTGCAAACTCCTAACCCCAAACTGCTAAATCCAACACCTAACTCCAAACTGCTAACTCCTAACTCCAAATTCCTAACTCGTAACTCCTAGAAGTTCAATGCCACCGTCACCTTCACTTCCACTGACAGAGACGTCCTGCACCTCAGCTTTGGCCGCAGATCTCGGCGAAGCAGGTGGCAGATCTCTGCAATCACCTCCTTTCGGAATCGGAGCCTTTTAACACATCGCGCGGCATTCATGTTTAGGTAGGAGCGCTGCTGGCGGTATAGCCTGACTGGGTAAGGCCTACGTGGCCGACGCCTGTAGCCCCCTCTGCCTCTAGCCAGGGCTGCCCCTCTCACAATGCGTCTGCGAGCCCTACGGACATGGAGCTGCAGCTCCGCGTTGGCACCCCATGCAACCCCCATCAAATCCTGGCAACCACTCAAATTTCCAAAAGGCCACTTGCAGCGCTCTGGCCTGAGTCCAAAAATACCTGAGCTCTTGCTGCTTGAAACCAGTTAGCTATCCTCCTTGTTGTGTCTCCAGAAATGCGTTGCACAAGAGTGTTTTCTGAAAAAAGGCTGGCCTTTATACTGGAGAGCGCGTCCCCTTTAATTTGCGCCCCCCGGGGCCCGCGCTGGTTGTGTTGCGTTCCTTTTTCCAAACGCTCCGGCCGCCAGCCGCACAATGGGGCGGTCCGACTGAAGTTTGGAATCGGGGCGCACAAAGGGCGTTGCACGAGGATGTGACGTCATTTTCTGCGCGCGCATCCGGGCGGGCGCTAAACTTTGCGCCGGCGCTAACGGGCAACTTAATTTGGGGCGGGGCGCAAACTGCGCTGCGCACGGGCGCTACACGCATAGCGCCCGAAAATCACTATCCCTTAAGGCGCTAACTGCTGGCGCTATCAACTGAAAATCGAGCCCCTAACTCCTAACTCTAAACTGCTAACTCCAAACTCCTAACTCCTAACTCCAAACTCCTAACTCCTAACTCCTAAGTCCTAACTCCAAACTCCTAACCCTAAACTGCAAACTACTAACCCCAAACTGCTAACTCCTAACACCTAACTCCAAACTGCTAACTCCTAACTCCTAATTCCTAATTCGAAACTCCTAAATCCATACTCCAAAATCCTAACTCCTAACTCCAACTTCCAAACTCCTAACTCCAAACTTCTAACTCCAAACTCCTAACTCGTAACTGCTAACTCATAATTCCTAACTCCAAACTCCGAACTCCTAAGTCCTAACTCCAAACTCCTAACTCCATACTCCAAACTCCTAACTCCTAACTCCAACTTCCAAACTCGTAACTCCAAACTCTGAACTCATAACATCTAACTGCTAACTCCAAACTCCTAAGTGCTAACTCCTAGCTCCAACTCCTAACTCCTAACCCCAAACTGCTAAGTCCTAACTCCTAACTCCCAACTGCTCACTACTAACTCCTAACTCCAAACTCCAAACTCCTAACTCCTAACTCCAAACTCCTAACTCCTAACCCCAAACTCCTAAGTCCTAACTCCTAACTCCAAACTGCTAACTCTTAACTCTTAACTCCATACTCCAAACTCCTAACACCTAACTCCTAAATCCACACGCCTAACTCCCAGCTCCTAAGTCCTAGCTCCAAACTCCTAACACCAAACTCCTAACTCCTAACCCCAAACTCCTAACCCCAAACTCCTAACTCCAATCTCCTAAATCTTAACTCCTAACTCCAAACGCCAAAATCCAAACTCCTAACCCCAAACTCCAAACCCCAAACTCCTAACTCCAAACTCCTAAATCCTAACTCCTAACTCCAAACTCCAAATGCCAAAATCCAAACTCCTAACTCCTAACTCCAAACTGCTAACTCCGAACTCCAAACTCCTAACTCCTAACCCCAAACTCCTAACTCCTAACCCCAAACTCCTAAATCCTAACTCCTAACCCCAAACTCCTAACTCCAAACTCCTAACTCCTAACTCCTAACTCCAAACTCCTAACTCCTAACTCCTAAATCCTAACTCCTAACTCCTAACTCCAAACTCCTAACTCCTAACTCCAAACTCCTAACTCCTAACTCCTAAATCCTAACTCCTAACTCCTAACTCCAAACTCCTAACTCCAAACTCCTAACTCGTAACTCCTAACTCCAATCTTCAAATGCCAAACTCCTAACTCCATACTCCTAACTCGTAACTCCTAACTCCAAACTCCTAACTCCAAACTCCTAACTCCTAACTCCAACCTCCAAACTCCTAACTCCAAACTCCTAACTCCTAACTCCAAACTCCAAACTGCTAACTCCTAACTCCTAACTCCAATCTCCTAACTCCAAACTGCTATCTCCTAACTCCAAACTCCTAACTCCAAACTGCTAACTCCTAACTCCTAACTGCTAACTCCAAACTCCTAACTCCAAACTCCGAAAGCCAAAGTCCGAAGTACTAACTCCTAATTCCTAACTCCAAACACCTAACCCCAAACTGCAAACTCCTAACCCCAAACTGCAAACTCCTAACACCTAACTCCTAACTCCAAACTGCTAATTCCTAACTCCTAACACCAAACTGCAAACTCCTAACCCCAAACCTCCAACTCCAAACTCCAAACTGCTAACCCCTAACTCCTAACTCCTAACTCCAAACTCCAAACTCCTAACTCCAAACTCCGAAAGCCAAAATCCGAAGTACTAACTCCTAATTCCTAACTCCAAACACCTAACCCCAAACTCCAAACTCCTAATTCCTAACTCCAAACTCCTAACTCCTAACTCTAAACTGCTAACTCCAAACTCCTAACTCCTAACTCCAAACTCCTAACTCCTAACTCCTAAGTCCTAACTCCAAACTCCTAACCCTAAACTGCAAACTCCTAACCCCAAACTGCTAACTCCTAACACCTAACTCCAAACTGCTAACTCCTAACTCCTAAGTCCTAATCCCAAACTCCTAACTCCAAACTGCACACTCCTAACCCCAAACTCCTAACTCCAAACTCCTCACTCCTAACTCCTAACTGCTAACTCCAAACACCTAACTCCTAACTCCTAAGTCCTAATTCCAAACTCCTAACTCCAAACTGCTAAGCCTAACTCCAAATTCCAAACTCCTAACTCCTAACTCCTAACTCATAATTCCTAACTCCAAACTCCTAACTCCTAAGTCCTAACTGCAAACTCCTAACCCCAAACTGCACACTCCTAACCCCAAACTCCTCTCTCCAAACTCCTCACTCCTAACTGCTAACTCCAAACACCTAACTCCAAACACCTAACTCCTAACTCCTAACTCCAAACTCCTATCTCCTAACTCCTAAGTCCTAACTTCAAACACCTAAACCCAAACTGCAAACTCCTACCACCTAACTCCTAACTCAAAATTGCTAACTCCTTACTCCAAACACCTAACTCCTAACTCCAAACTGCTAACTCCTAACTCCAAACACCTAACTCCTAACTCCAAACTGCTAACTCCTAACTCCAAACACCTGTCTCCTAACTCCAAGCACCAAACTCGATGAATGAAAGATTTATTGAATCTCTGAATCACTGAAAAGAAGGATTCAGTGAAAAACTCGAAGAATGATCAATTCACTGAATCTCAGCATCACTGAAAACAAGGATCCACTGAAACATTCGATGAGTGAACAATTCATTGAATCGCTGAATTACTGAAAACAAGGATTCAATGAAACACTCGATGGATGAAAGATTCACTTCATCTCTGAATCACTGAAAGCAAGTATTCACTGAAAGAATCGGTGAGTGAATGATTCATTGAATCACTGAATCACTGAAAGCAAGGATTCACTGAAAGATTTGATTGAATCTCTGAATCACTGAAAGAGCTAATTGAATCTCTGAATCACTGAAACAAGGATTCACTGAAACACTCGATGAATGAAAGTTTTCACTAAATCTCTGAATCACTGAAAACAGGGATTCACTGAAAGATTTGATTGAATCTCTGGATCACTGAAAACAAGGATTCACTGAAACACTCGATGAATGAATAGTTAGTTGAATCGCTGAATCACTGAAAACAAGGATTCAATGAAACATTGGATGAATGAAAGATTCATTGAAGCTACGAATTACTGAAAACAAGGATTCAATGAAACATTGGACGAATGAAAGATTCATTAAAACTCCAAATTACTGAAATCAAGGACTTAATGAAAAACTCGATGAATGAAAGATTCACTTCATCTCTGAATCACTGAAAACCAGGATTCGCTTAAACACTCGATGAAAGATTAATTGTTTCTCTGAATCACTGAAAACAAGGATTCACTGAAACAGTCGATGAATGAAAGATTCATTGAATCTCTGAATCACTGAAAACAAGGATTCAGTGGAAAACACGAAGAAGGAACAACTCACGGAATCTCTGCAGCACTGAAAACAAGGATTCACTGAAACAATCGATGAGTGAACAATTCACTGAATCGCTGAATCACTGAAAACAAGGATTCAATGAAACACTCGATGGATGAAATATTCACTTCATCTCTGAATCACTGAAAGCAACTATTCACTGAAACACACGATGATTGAAAGATGCATTGAATCTCTGAATCACTCAGAACAATCATTCACTGAAACACTCGATGAATGAAAGTTTCATTGAATCTCTATAACACTGAAAAAAAGGATTCACTGAAACACTCGATGAATGAATGATTCATTGAATCTGAATCACTGAAAACAAGGATTCACTGAAAGAATCGATGAATGAAAGGTTAATTATTTCTCTGAATCACTGAAAACAAGGATTCACTGAAACAGTCGATGAATGAAAGATTCATTGAATCTCTAAATCACTGAAAACAAGGATTCAGTGAAAAACTCGAAGAATGAACAACTCACAGAATCTCTGCAGCACTGAAAACAAAGATTCACTGAAACAATCGATGAGTGGACAATTCATTGAATCGCTGAATCACTGAAAACAAGGATTCAATGAAACACTCAATGGATGAAATATTCACTAAATCTCTGAATCACGGAAAACAGGGATTCACTGAAAGATGTGATTGAATCTCTGAATCAATGACAATAAGGATTTACTGCAACACACGATAAATGAAAGATGCATTGAATCTCTGAATCACTGAAAATAAGGATTCTCTGAAACACCCGATGAATGAAAGATTCATTGAAACACTCAATCACTGAAAACAAGGATTCACTGAAACACCTGATGAATGAAAGATTCATTGAAACTATGAATCACTGAAAACAAGGATTCACTGGAAGAATCGATGAATGAAAGAGTAATTGTTTCTCTGAATCACTAAAAACAAGAATTCATTGAAACACTCGATGAATGAAAGATTTATTGAATCTCTGAATCACTGAAAACAAGGATTCATTGAAAAACTCGAAGAATGAACAATTCACTGAATCTCAGCATCACTGAAAACAAGGATTCACTGAAACAATCGATGAGTGAACAATTCATTGAACTGCTGAATTACTGAAAACAAGGATTCAATGAAACACTCGATGGATGAAAGATTCACTTCATCTCTGAATCACTGAAAGCAAGTATTCACTGAAACAATCGGTGAGTGAATGATTCATTGAATCACTGAATCACTGAAAGTAAGGATTCATTGAAACACTCGATGAATGAAAGCTTTCACTAAATCTCTGAATCACTGAAAACAGGGATTCACTGAAAGATTTGATTGAATTGCTGAATCACTGAAAATAACGATTCACTGAAACACTCGATGAATGAAAGATGCATTGAATCTCTAAATGTCTCAAAACAAGGATTCACTGAAACACTCGATGAATGAATAATTCATTGAATCGCTGAGTCACTGAAAACAAGGATTCAATGAAACATTGGAAGAATGAAAGATTCATTGAAACTACGAATTACTGAAAACAAGGATTCAATGAAACATTGGAAGAATGAAAGATTCATTGAAACTATGAATTACTGAAAACAAGGATTCAAAGAAACTTTGGAAGAATGAAAGATTCATTGAAACTCCGAATTACTGAAAACAAGGATTTAATGAAACATTGGAAGAATGAAGGATTCATTGAAAATCCGAAATACTGAAATCAAGGATTTAATGAAAAAGTCGATGAATGAAAGATTCACTTCTTCTCTGAATCTCTGAAAACAAGGATTCGCTTAAACACGCGATGACTGAATTATTCATTGAATATCTGAATCACTGAAAACAAGGATTCAGTGAAACACTCGATGAATGAAAGATTAATTGTTTCTCTGAATCACTGAAAACAAGGATTCATTGAAACAGTCGATGAATGAAAGATTAATTGAATCTCTGAATCACTGAAAACAAGGATTCAGTGGGAAACTCGAGAATGAACAACTCACGGAATATCTGCATCACTGAAAACAAGGATTCACTGCAACAATCGATGAATAAAAGTTTTCACTAAATCTCTGAATCACGGAAAACAGGGATTCACTGAAAGATTTGATTGAATCTCTGAATCACTGAAAATAAGGATTTACTGAAACACTCCATGATTGAAAGATGCATTGAATCTCTGAATCACTCAAAACAAGGATTCACTGAAACACACGATGAATTAAAGTTTCATTGAATCTCTATAAAACTGAAAAAAAGGATTCACTGAAACACTTGATGAATGAATGATTCATTGAATCTGAATCACTGAAAATAAGGATTCACTGAAAGAATCGATGAATGAAAGATTAATTGTTTCTCTGAATCACTGAAAAGAAGGATTCACTGAAACACTCGATGAGTGAATGATTCATTGAATCTCTGAATCACTCAAAACAAGGATTCGGTGAAACACTCGATGAATGAAAGATTCATTGAAACACTCAATCACTGAAAACAAGGATTCACTGAAAAACTGGAAGATTGAAAGTTTGGTTGAATCTCTGAATCACTGAAAACAAGGATTCACTTAAACACTCAAGTGAATGATTCATTGAATATCTGAATCACTGAAAACAAGGATTCACTTAAACAATCAATGAATGAAAGATTCTTTGAAACTCTGAATCAGTGAAGACAAGTATTCACTGAAACACTCGATGAATGAAAGATTCTTTGAAACTCTGAATCACTGAAAATAAGGATTCACTGAAACACTCACTGAATGAAAGAGTCATTGAATCTCGGAATCACTGAAAAACAGGGCTTCACCGAAACACTCGATGAATGAAAGATTCATTGAATATCTGAATCACTGAAAATAAGGATTCGCTTAAATACTCGATGAGTGAAAGATTCATTGAATATCTGAATCACTGAAAACAAGATTCACTGAAACACTCGATGAATCAATGATTCATTGAATCTGAATCACAGAAAACATGGATTCACTGAAAGAATCGATGAATGAAAGAATAATTGTTTCTCTGAATCACTGAAAGCAAGGATTCACTGAAACACTCGATGAATGAACGATTCATTGAATCTCTGCTTCACTGAAAACAAGGATTCACTGAAACATTCGATGAGTGAACAATTCATTGAATAGCTGAATCACTGAAAACAAGAATTCAATGAAACACTCGATGGATGAAAGATTCACTTCATCTCTGAATCTCTGAAAGCAAGGATTCGCTTAAACACGCGATGACTGAATTATTCATTGAATATCTGAATCACTGAAAACAAGGATTCACTGAAACACTCGATGAATGAAAGATTAATTGTTTCTCTGAATCACTGAAAACAAGGATTCATTGAAACAGTCGATGAATGAAAGATTCATTGAATCTCTGAATCACTGAAAACAAGGATACAGTGGGAAACTCGAAGAATGAACAACTCACGGAATCTCTGCATCACTGAAAACAAGGATTCACTGAAACAATCGATGAGTGGACAATTCATTGAATCGCTGAATCACTGAAAACAAGGATTCAATGAAACACTCGATGGATGAAATATTCACTTCCTCTCTGAATCACTGAAAGCAAGTATTCACTGAAAGAATCGGTGAGTGAATGATTAATTGAATCGCTGAATCACTGAAAACAAGGATTCACTGAAACACTCGATGAATAAAAGTTTTCACTAAATCTCTGAATCACGGAAAACAGGGATTCACTGAAAGATTTGATTGAATCACTGAATCACTGAAAATAAGGATTTACTGAAACACTCGATGATTGAAAGATGCATTGAATCTCTGAATCACTCAAAACAAGGATTCACTGAAACACACGATGAATTAAAGTTTCATTGAATCTCTATAAAACTGAAAAAAAGGATTCACTGAAACACTTGATGAATGAATGATTCATTGAATCTGAATCACAGAAAACAAGGATTCACTGAAAGAATCGATGAATGAAAGATTAATTGTTTCTCTGAATCACTGAAAAGAAGGATTCACTGAAACAGTTGATGAATGAAAGCTTCATTGAATCTCTGAATCAATGAAAACAAAGATTCAGTGAAACACTCGATGAGTGAATGATTCAATGAAACACTCAATCATTGAAAATAAGGATTCATTAAACACTCGATGAGTGAATGATTCATTGAATATCTGAATCACTGAATACAAGGATTCACTGAAACACTCGATGAATGAAAGTTTCATTGAAACTCTGAATCACTGAAAATAAGGATTCACTGAAACACTCACTGAATGAAAGAGTCATTGAATCTCGGAATCACTGAAAAACAGGGCTTCACCGAAACACTCGATGAATGAAAGATTCATTGAATATCTGAAGCACTGAAAATAAGGATTCGCTTAAACACTCGATGAGTGAAAGATTCATTGAATATCTGAATCACTGAAAACAAGATTCACTGAAACACTCGATGAATCAATGATTCATTGAATCTGAATCACAGAAAACATGGATTCACTGAAAGAATCAATGAATGAAAGAATAATTGTTTCTCTGAATCACTGAAAGCAAGGATTCACTGAAACACTCAATGAATGAACGATTCATTGAATCTCTGAATCACTGAAAACAAGGACTCATTGAAAAACTCGAAGAATGAACAATTCATTGAATCTCTGCTTCACTGAAAACAAGGATTCACTGAAACAATCGATGAGTGAACAATTCATTGAATAGCTGAATCACTGAAAACAAGGATTCAATGAAACACTCGATGGATGAAAGATTCACTTCATCTCTGGATCACAGAAAGCAAGTATTCACTGAAACAATCGGTGAGTGAATGATTCATTGATTCATTGAATCACTGAAAGCAAGGATTTACTGAAACACTCGATGAATGAAAGATTCACTTCATCTCTGGATCACAGAAAGCATGTATTCACTGAAACAATCGGTGAGTGAATGATTCATTGAATCACTGGATCACTGAAAACAAGGATTCACTGAAAGATTTGATTGAATCTCTGAATCACTGAAAAGAAGGATTCACTGAAACACTCGATGAATGAAAGATTCATTGAACCTGCATAACACTGAAAACAAGGATTCACTTAAACACTCGATGAGTGAATAATTTATTGAATATCTGAATCACTGAAAACAAGGATTCACTTAAACACTCGATGAGTGAATATTTTATTGAATATCTGAATCACTGAAAACAAGGATTCACTTAAACACTCGATGAGTGAATGATTCATTGAATATCTGAATCACTGAAAACAAGGATTCACTGAAACACTCGATGAATGAATGATTCATTGAACTTGAATCACTGAAAACAAGGATTCACTGAAAGAATCGATGAATGAAAGATTAATTGTTTCTCTGAATCACTGATAAGGAGGATTCAATGAAACACTCGATGGATGAAAGATTCACTTCATCTCTGAATCACTGAAGCAAGTATTCACTGAAACACTCGATGGATGAAGGATGCATTGAATCTCTGCTTCACTGAAAACAAGGATTCACTGAAACAATCGATGAGTGAACAATTCAATGAATAGCTGAATCACTGAAAACACGGATTCAATGAAACACTCGATGGATGAAAGATTCACTTCATCTCTGGATCACAGGAAGCAAGTATTCACTGAAACAATCGGTGAGTGAATGATTAATTGAATCACTGAATCACTGAAAACAAGGATTCACTGAAAGATTTGATTGAATCTCTGAATCACTGAAAACAAGGATTCACTGAAACACTCGATGAATGAATGATGCATTATATCGCTGAATCACTGAAAACAAGGATTCAATGAAACATTGGAAGAATGAAAGATTCATTGAAACTCCGAATAACTGAAAACAAGGATTCGCTGAAACACTCGACGAATGAAAGATTCATTGAATCTCTGAACCACTGAAAACAAGAATTCGCTTAAACAGTCGATGAGTGAATGATTCATTGAACATCTGAATCTCTGAAAACAAAGATTCACTGAAACACTCGATGAATGAAAGATTCACTTAATCTCAGAATCACTGAAAACAAGGATTCGCTTAAACACTCGATGAGTGTATGATTCATTGAATATCTGAATCACTGAAAACAAGGTTTCACTGAAACATTCGATGAATGAAAGCATGATTGAATCTGAATCACTGAAAACAAGGATTCACTGAAACAATCGATGAATGAAAGATTAATTCTTTCTCTGAATCACTGAAAACAAGGATTCACTTAAACACTGGATGATTGAATGATTCACTGAATATCTGAATCACTGAAAACAAGGATTCAGTGAAACACTCGATGAATGAAAGATTCATTGAAACACTCGATCACTGCAAACAAGGATTCACTGAAACACTGGATGAATGAAAGATTCTTTGGAACTCTGAATCACTGAAAACAACGATTCACTGAAACACTCGCTGAATGAATGATTCATTGAACCTCTGAATCACTGAAAACAAGGATTCACTGAAACAATCGATGAGTGAACAATTCAATGAATAGCTGAATCACTGAAAACACGGATTCAATGAAACACTCGATGGATGAAAGATTCACTTCATCTCTGGATCACAGAAAGCAAGCATTCACTGAAACAATTGGTGAGTGAATGATTCATTGAATCACGGAATCACTGAAAGCAAGGATTTACTGAAACACTCGATGAATGAAAGTTTTCACTAAATCTCTGAATCACTGAAAACAAGGATTCACGGAAAGATTTGATTGAATCTCTGAATCACTGAAAAGAAGAATTCACTGAAACACACGATGAATGAAAGATTCATTGAATCTCTATAACACTGAAAACAAGGATTCACTGAAACACTCGATGAATGAATGATGCATTGTATCGCTGAATCACTGAAAACAAGGATTCAATGAAACATTGGAAGAATGAAAGATTCATTGAAACTCCGAATTACTGAAAACAAGGATTCGCTGAAACACTCGATGAATGAAAGATTCATTGAATCTCTGAATCACTGAAAACAACAATTCGCTTAAACAGTCGATGAGTGAATGATTCATTGAACATCTGAATCTCTGAAAACAAAGATTCACTGACACACTCGATGAATGAAAGATTCATTGAAACTCTGAATCACTGAAAACATGGATTCACTGAAACACTCGAGGAATGAAAGATTCACTTAATCTCAGAATCACTGAAGACAAGGATTCGCTTAAACACTCGATGAGTGAATGATTCATTGAATATCTGAATCACTGAAAACAAGGTTTCACTGAAACATTCGATGAATGAAAGCATGATTGAATCTGAATCACTGAAAACAAGGATTCACTGAAACACTCGATGAATGAAAGATTAATTGAAACACTCAATCACTGAAAACAAGGTTTCAGTGAAACACTGGATGAATGAAAGTTTCTTTGGAACTCTGAATCACTGAAAACAAGGATTCACTGAAAGACGCGATGAATGAAAGAATCATTGAAACTCTGAATCACTGAAAACAACGATTCACTGAAACACTCGCTGAATGAAAGATTCATTGAACCTCTGAATCACTGAAAACAAGGATTCAGTGAAACACTCGCTGAATGAAAGATTCATTGAAACTCTGAATCACTGAAAACAAGAATTCGCATAAACAGTCAATGAGTGAATGATTCATTGAACATCTGAATCTCTGAAAACAAAGATTCACTGAAACACTCGATGAATGAAAGATTCATTGAAACCCTGAATCACTGAAAACAAGGATTCACTGAAACACTCGATGAATGAAAGATTCACTTAATCTCAGAATCACTGAAAATAAGGATTCGCATAAACACTCGATGAGTGAATGATTCATTGAATATCTGAATCACTGAAAACAAGGTTTCACTGAAACATTCGATGAATTAAAGATTCTTTGGAACTCTGAATCACTGAAAACAACGATTCACTGAAACACTCGTTGAATGAAAGATTCATTGAAACTCTGAATCACTGAAAACAAGGATTCAGTGAAACAGTCGATGAATGAAAGATTCATTGAATCACTGCATCACTGAAAATAAGCATTCACTTGATCACTCAATGAGTGAATGACTCATTGAATATCTGAATCACTGAAAACAAGGATTCACTTAAACACTCGATGAGTGAATGATTCATTGAATCACTGAATAACTGAAAACAAGGATTCGCTTAAACACTCAATGACTGAATGAATCATTGAATATCTGAATCACTGAAAACAAGGATTCACTGAAACACTCGATGAATGAATGATTCATTGAACTTGAATCACTGAAAACAAGGATTCACTGAAAGAATTGATGAATGAAAGATTAATTGTTTCTCTGAATCACTGATAAGAAAGATTCAATGAAACACTCGATGGATGAAAGATTCACTTCATCTCTGAATCACTGAAGCAAGTATTCACTGAAACACTCGATGGATGAAGGATGCATTGAATCTCTGCTTCACTGAAAAGAAGGATTCACTGAAACAATCGATGAGTGAACAATTCAATGAATAGCTGAATCACTGAAAACACGGATTCAATGAAACACTCGATGGATGAAAGATTCACTTCATCTCTGGATCACAGAAAGCAAGCATTCACTGAAACAATTGGTGAGTGAATGATTCATTGAATCACGGAATCACTGAAAGCAAGGATTTACTGAAACACTCGATGAATGAAAGTTTTCACTAAATCTCTGAATCACTGAAAACAAGGATTCACGGAAAGATTTGATTGAATCTCTGAATCACTGAAAAGAAGAATTCACTGAAACTCACGATGAATGAAAGATTCATTGAATCTGTATAACTCTGAAAACAAGGATTCACTGAAACACTCGATGAATGAATGATGCATTGTATCGCTGAATCACTGAAAACAAGGATTCAATGAAACATTGGAAGAATGAAAGATTCATTGAAACGCCGAATTACTGAAAACAAGGATTCGCTGAAACACTCGATGAATGAAAGATTCATTGAATCTCTGAATCACTGAAAACAACAATTCGCTTGAACAGTCGATGAGTGAATGATTCATTGAATATCTGAATCACTGAAAACAAGGTTTCACTGAAACATTCGATGAATGAAAGCATGATTGAATCTGAATCACTGAAAACAAGGATTCACTGAAACACTGGATGATTGAATGATTCATTGAATATCTGAATCACTGAAAACAAGGATTCAGTGAAACACTCGATGAATGAAAGATTCATTGAAACACTCAATCACTGAAAACAAGGATTCAGTGAAACACTGGATGAATGAAAGTTTCTTTGGAACTCTGAATCACTGAAAACAAGGATTCACTGAAAGACGCGATGAATGAAAGAATCACTGAAACTCTGAATCACTGAAAACAACGATTCACCGAAACACTCGCTGAATGAAAGATTCATTGAACCTCTGAATCACTGAAAACAAGGATTCAGTGAAAAAGTCGATGAATCAAAGATTCATTGAATCACTGCATCACTGAAAATTAGGATTCACTTAAACACTCGATGAGCGAAATACTCATTGAATATCTGAATCACTGAAAACAAGGATTCACTGAAACACTCGATGAATGAATGATTCATTGCACCTGAATCATTGAAAACAAGGATTCACTGAAAGAATCGATGAATGAAAGATTAATTGTTTCGCTGAATCACTGAAAACAAGGATTCACTGAAACACTCGATGAATGAATGATTCATTGAACTTGAATTACTGAAAACAGGGGTTCACTGAAAGAATCGATGAAAGAAAGATGAATTGTTTCTCTGAATCACTGATAAGAAGGATTCAATGAAACACTCGATGGATGAATGATTCACTTCATCTATAAATCACTGAAAGCAAGGACTCATTGAAAAACTCGAAGAATGGACAATTCATTGAATCTCTGCTTCACTGAAAACAAGAATTCACTGAAACAATCGATGAGTGAACAATTCATTGAATAGCTGAATCACTGAAAACAAGGATTCAATGAAACACTCGATGGATGAAAGATTCACTTCATCTCTGGATCACAGAAAGCAAGTATTCACTGAAACAATCGGTGAGTGAATGATTCATTGATTCATTGAATCACTGAAAGCAAGGATTTACTGAAACACTCGATGAATGAAAGATTCACTTCATCTCTGGATCACAGGAAGCAAGTATTCACTGAAACAATCGGTGAGTGAATGATTAATTGAATCACTGAATCACTGAAAACAAGGATTCACTGAAAGATTTGATTGAATCTCTGAATCACTGAAAACAAGGATTCACTGAAACACTCGATGAATGAATGATGCATTATATCGCTGAATCACTGAAAACAAGGATTCAATGAAACATTGGAAGAATGAAAGATTCATTGAAACTCCGAATAACTGAAAACAAGGATTCGCTGAAACACTCGACGAATGAAAGATTCATTGAATCTCTGAACCACTGAAAACAAGAATTCGCTTAAACAGTCGATGAGTGAATGATTCATTGAACATCTGAATCTCTGAAAACAAAGATTCACTGAAACACTCGATGAATGAAAGATTCACTTAATCTCAGAATCACTGAAAACAAGGATTCGCTTAAACACTCGATGAGTGTATGATTCATTGAATATCTTAATCACTGAAAACAAGGTTTCACTGAAACATTCGATGAATGAAAGCATGATTGAATCTGAATCACTGAAAACAAGGATTCACTGAAACAATCGATGAATGAAAGATTAATTCTTTCTCTGAATCACTGAAAACAAGGATTCACTTAAACACTGGATGATTGAATGATTCACTGAATATCTGAATCACTGAAAACAAGGATTCAGTGAAACACTCGATGAATGAAAGATTCATTGAAACACTCGATCACTGCAAACAAGGATTCACTGAAACACTGGATGAATGAAAGATTCTTTGGAACTCTGAATCACTGAAAACAAGGATTCACTGAAACACTCGCTGAATGAACGATTCATTGAATCTCTGAATCACTGAAAACAAGGAATCAGTGAAACAGTCGATGAATGAAAGATTCATTGAATCACTGCATCACTGAAAATAAGGATTCACTTAAACACTCGATGAGTGAATGACTCATTGAATATCTGAATCACTGAAAACAAGGATTCACTTAAACACTCGATGAGTGAATGATTCATTGAATATCTGAATCACTGAAAACAAGGATTCACTTAAACACTCGATGAGTGAATGATTCATTGAATCACTGAATAACTGAAAACATGTATTCGTTTAAACACTCGATGACTGAATGAATCATTGAATATCTGAATCACTGAAAACAAGGATTCACTGAAACACTCGATGAATGAATGATTCATTGCACCTGAATCACTGAAAACAAGGATTCACTGAAAGAATCGATGAATGAAAGATTAATTGTTTCTCTGAATCACTGATAAGAAGGATTCAATGAAACACTCGATGGATGAAAGATTCACTTCATCTCTGAATCACTGAAGCAAGTATTCACTGAAACACTCGATGGATGAAGGATGCATTGAATCTCTGAATCACTCAAAACAAGGATTCAGTGAAAAACTTGATGAATTAAAGTTTCATTGAAAAACTCAATCACTGAAAACAAGGATTCACTGAAAAACTGGAAGAATGAAAGATTGATTGAATCTCTGAATCACTGAAAATAAGGTATCACTGAAACACTCGATGATTGAAAGATGCATTGAATCTCTGTATCACTCAAAACAATGATTCACTGAAACACTCGATGAATGAAAGTTTCATTGAATCTCTATCACACTGAAAAAAAGGATTCACTGAAACACTCGATGAATGAATGATTCATTGAATCTGAATCAGTGAAAAAAAGGATTCACTGAAAGAATCGATGAATGAAAGATTAATTGAATCTCTAAATCACTGAAAACAAGGATTCAGTGAAAAACTCGAAGAATGAACAACTCGCGGAATCTCTGAAAACAAAGATTCACTGAAACAATCGATGAGTGGACAATTCATTGAATCGCTGAATCACTGAAAACAAGGATTCAATGAAACACTCGATGGATGAAATATTCACTTCTTCCCTGAATCACTGAAAGCAAGTATTCACTGAAACAATCGGTAAGTGAATGATTCATTGAATCACTGAATCACTGAAAACAAGGATTCAATGAAACACTCGATGAATGAAAGTTTCACTAAATCTCTGAATCACGGAAAACAGGGATTCACTGAAAGATTTGATTGAATCTCTGAATCACTGACAATAAGGATTTACTGCAACACACGATGAATGAAAGATGCATTGAATCTCTGAATCATTGAAATCAAGAATTCACTGAAACACCCGATGAATGAAAGATTCATTGAAACACTCAATCACTGAAATCAAGGATTCACTGAAAAATTGGAAGAATGAAAGATTGATTGAATATCTGAGTCACTGAAAACAAGGATTCAGTGAAACAATCGATGAATGAACGATTAATAGAAACTCTGAATCACTGAAAACGAGGATTCACTGAAACACTGGATGAATGAAAGATTAATTGAAACTCTGAATCACTGAAAACAAGGATTCACTGAAAGATTTGATTGAATCTCTGAATCACTGAAAAGAAGGATTCACTGAAACACTCGATGAATGAAAGATTCATTGAACCTGCATAACACTGAAAACAAGGATTCACTTAAACACTCGATGAGTGAATAATTTATTGAATATCTGAATCACTGAAAACAAGGATTCACTTAAACACTCGATGAGTGAATGATTCATTGAATCACTGAATAACTGAAAACAAGGATTCGCTTAAACACTCGATGACTGAATGAATCATTGAATATCTGAATCACTGAAAACAAGGATTCACTGAAACACTCGATGAATGAATGATTCATTGAACTTGAATCACTGAAAACAAGGATTCACTGAAAGAATCGATGAATGAAAGATTAATTGTTTCTCTGAATCACTGATAAGGAGGATTCAATGAAACACTCGATGGATGAAAGATTCACTTCATCTCTGAATCACTGAAGCAAGTATTCACTGAAACACTCGATGGATGAAGGATGCATTGAATCTCTGCTTCACTGAAAACAAGGATTCACTGAAACAATCGATGAGTGAACAATTCAATGAATAGCTGAATCACTGAAAACACGGATTCAATGAAACACTCGATGGATGAAAGATTCACTTCATCTCTGGATCACAGGAAGCAAGTATTCACTGAAACAATCGGTGAGTGAATGATTAATTGAATCACTGAATCACTGAAAACAAGGATTCACTGAAAGATTTGATTGAATCTCTGAATCACTGAAAACAAGGATTCACTGAAACACTCGATGAATGAATGATGCATTATATCGCTGAATCACTGAAAACAAGGATTCAATGAAACATTGGAAGAATGAAAGATTCATTGAAACTCCGAATAACTGAAAACAAGGATTCGCTGAAACACTCGACGAATGAAAGATTCATTGAATCTCTGAACCACTGAAAACAAGAATTCGCTTAAACAGTCGATGAGTGAATGATTCATTGAACATCTGAATCTCTGAAAACAAAGATTCACTGAAACACTCGATGAATGAAAGATTCACTTAATCTCAGAATCACTGAAAACAAGGATTCGCTTAAACACTCGATGAGTGTATGATTCATTCAATATCTGAATCACTGAAAACAAGGTTTCACTGAAACATTCGATGAATGAAAGCATGATTGAATCTGAATCACTGAAAACAAGGATTCACTGAAACAATCGATGAATGAAAGATTAATTCTTTCTCTGAATCACTGAAAACGAGGATTCACTTAAACACTGGATGATTGAATGATTCACTGAATATCTGAATCACTGAAAACAAGGATTCAGTGAAACACTCGATGAATGAAAGATTCATTGAAACACTCGATCACTGCAAACAAGGATTCACTGAAACACTGGATGAATGAAAGATTCTTTGGAACTCTGAATCACTGAAAACAACGATTCACTGAAACACTCGCTGAATGAATGATTCATTGAACCTCTGAATCACTGAAAACAAGGAATCAGTGAAACAGTCGATGAATGAAAGATTCATTGAATCACTGCATCACTGAAAATAAGGATTCACTTAAACACTCGATGAGTGAATGACTCATTGAATATCTGAATCACTGAAAACAAGGATTCACTTAAACACTCGATGAGTGAATGACTCATTGAATATCTGAATCACTGAAAACAAGGATTCACTTAAACACTCGATGAGTGAATGATTCATTGAATCACTGAATAACTGAAAACATGTATTCGCTTAAACACTCGATGACTGAATGAATCATTGAATATCTGAATCACTGAAAACAAGGATTCACTGAAACACTCGATGAATGAATGATTCATTGCACCTGAACCACTGAAAACAAGGATTCACTGAAAGAATCGATGAATGAAAGATTAATTGTTTCGCTGAATCACTGAAAACAAGGATTCACTGAAAGAATCGATGAATGAAAGATTAATTGTTTCTCTGAATCACTGATAAGAAGGATTCAATGAAACACTCGATGGATGAAAGATTCACTTCATCTCTGAATCACTGAAGCAAGTATTCACTGAAACACTCGATGGATGAAGGATGCATTGAATCTCTGAATCACTCAAAACAAGGATTCAGTGAAAAACTTGATGAATTAAAGTTTCATTGAAAAACTCAATCACTGAAAACAAGGATTCACTGAAAAACTGGAAGAATGAAAGATTGATTGAATCTCTGAATCACTGAAAATAAGGTATCACTGAAACACTCGATGATTGAAAGATGCATTGAATCTCTGTATCACTCAAAACAATGATTCACTGAAACACTCGATGAATGAAAGTTTCATTGAATCTCTATCACACTGAAAAAAAGGATTCACTGAAACACTCGATGAATGAATGATTCATTGAATCTGAATCAGTGAAAAAAAGGATTCACTGAAAGAATCGATGAATGAAAGATTAATTGAATCTCTAAATCACTGAAAACAAGGATTCAGTGAAAAACTCGAAGAATGAACAACTCGCGGAATCTCTGAAAACAAAGATTCACTGAAACAATCGATGAGTGGACAATTCATTGAATCGCTGAATCACTGAAAACAAGGATTCAATGAAACACTCGATGGATGAAATATTCACTTCTTCCCTGAATCACTGAAAGCAAGTATTCACTGAAACAATCGGTAAGTGAATGATTCATTGAATCACTGAATCACTGAAAACAAGGATTCAATGAAACACTCGATGAATGAAAGTTTCACTAAATCTCTGAATCACGGAAAACAGGGATTCACTGAAAGATTTGATTGAATCTCTGAATCACTGACAATAAGGATTTACTGCAACACACGATGAATGAAAGATGCATTGAATCTCTGAATCATTGAAATCAAGAATTCACTGAAACACCCGATGAATGAAAGATTCATTGAAACACTCAATCACTGAAATCAAGGATTCACTGAAAAATTGGAAGAATGAAAGATTGATTGAATATCTGAGTCACTGAAAACAAGGATTCAGTGAAACAATCGATGAATGAACGATTAATAGAAACTCTGAATCACTGAAAACGAGGATTCACTGAAACACTGGATGAATGAAAGATTAATTGAAACTCTGAATCACTGAAAACAAGGATTCACTGAAAGATTTGATTGAATCTCTGAATCACTGAAAAGAAGGATTCACTGAAACACTCGATGAATGAAAGATTCATTGAACCTGCATAACACTGAAAACAAGGATTCACTTAAACACTCGAAGAGTGAATAATTTATTGAATATCTGAATCACCGAAAACAAGGATTCACTTAAACACTCGATGAGTGAATGATTCATTGAATCACTGAATAACTGAAAACAAGGATTCGCTTAAACACTCGATGACTGAATGAATCATTGAATATCTGAATCACTGAAAACAAGGATTCACTGAAACACTTGATGAATGAATGATTCATTGAACTTGAATCACTGAAAACAAGGATTCACTGAAAGAATCGATGAATGAAAGATTAATTGTTTCTCTGAATCACTGATAAGGAGGATTCAATGAAACACTCAATGGATGAAAGATTCACTTCATCTCTGAATCACTGAAGCAAGTATTCACTGAAACACTCGATGGATGAAGGATGCATTGAATCTCTGCTTCACTGAAAACAAGGATTCACTGAAACAATCGATGAGTGAACAATTCAATGAATAGCTGAATCACTGAAAACACGGATTCAATGAAACACTCGATGGATGAAAGATTCACTTCATCTCTGGGTCACAGAAAGCAAGCATTCACTGAAACAATTGGTGAGTGAATGATTCATTGAATCACGGAATCACTGAAAGCAAGGATTTACTGAAACACTCGATGAATGAAAGTTTTCACTAAATCTCTGAATCACTGAAAACAAGGATTCACGGAAAGATTTGATTGAATCTCTGAATCACTGAAAAGAATAATTCACTGAAACACACGATGAATGAAAGATTCATTGAATCTCGATAACACTGAAAACAAGGATTCACTGAAACACTCGATGAATGAATGATGCATTGTATCGCTGAATCACTGAAAACAAGGATTCAATGAAACATTGGAAGAATGAAAGATTCATTGAAACTCTGAATTACTGAAAACAAGGATTCGCTGAAACACTCGATGAATGAAAGATTCATTGAATCTCTGAATCACTGAAAACAACAATTCGCTTAAACAGTCGATGAGTGAATGATTCATTGAACATCTGAATCTCTGAAAACAAAGATTCACTGACACACTCGATGAATGAAAGATTCATTGAAACTCTGAATCACTGAAAACATGGATTCAGTGAAACACTCGCTGAATGAAAGATTCATTGAAACTCTGAATCACTGAAAACAAGAATTCGGATAAACAGTCGATGAGTGAATGATTCATTGAACATCTGAATCTCTGAAAACAAAGATTCACTGAAACACTCGATGAATGAAAGATTCATTGAAACCCTGAATCACTGAAAACAAGGATTCACTGAAACACTCGATGAATGAAAGATTCACTTAATCTCAGAATCACTGAAAACAAGGATTCGCTTAAACACTCGATGAGTGTATGATTCATTGAATATCTGAATCACTGAAAACAAGGTTTCACTGAAACATTCGATGAATGAAAGCATGATTGAATCTGAATCACTGAAAACAAGGATTCACTGAAACAATCGATGAATGAAAGATTAATTCTTTCTCTGAATCACTGAAAACAAGGATTCACTTAAACACTGGATGATTGAATGATTCACTGAATATCTGAATCACTGAAAACAAGGATTCAGTGAAACACTCGATGAATGAAAGATTCATTGAAACACTCGATCACTGCAAACAAGGATTCACTGAAACACTGGATGAATGAAAGATTCTTTGGAACTCTGAATCACTGAAAACAACGATTCACTGAAACACTCGCTGAATGAATGATTCATTGAACCTCTGAATCACTGAAAACAAGGATTCACTTAAACACTCGATGAGTGAATGATTCATTGAATCACTGAATAACTGAAAACATGTATTCGCTTAAACACTCGATGACTGAATGAATCATTGAATATCTGAATCACTGAAAACAAGGATTCACTGAAACACTCGATGAATGAATGATTCATTGCACCTGAACCACTGAAAACAAGGATTCACTGAAAGAATCGATGAATGAAAGATTAATTGTTTCTCTGAATCACTGATAAGAAGGATTCAATGAAACACTCGATGGATGAAAGATTCACTTCATCTCTGAATCACTGAAGCAAGTATTCACTGAAACACTCGATGGATGAAGGATGCATTGAATCTCTGAATCACTCAAAACAAGGATTCAGTGAAAAACTTGATGAATTAAAGTTTCATTGAAAAACTCAATCACTGAAAACAAGGATTCACTGAAAAACTGGAAGAATGAAAGATTGATTGAATCTCTGAATCACTGAAAATAAGGTATCACTGAAACACTCGATGATTGAAAGATGCATTGAATCTCTGTATCACTCAAAACAATGATTCACTGAAACACTCGATGAATGAAAGTTTCATTGAATCTCTATCACACTGAAAAAAAGGATTCACTGAAACACTCGATGAATGAATGATTCATTGAATCTGAATCAGTGAAAAAAAGGATTCACTGAAAGAATCGATGAATGAAAGATTAATTGAATCTCTAAATCACTGAAAACAAGGATTCAGTGAAAAACTCGAAGAATGAACAACTCGCGGAATCTCTGAAAACAAAGATTCACTGAAACAATCGATGAGTGGACAATTCATTGAATCGCTGAATCACTGAAAACAAGGATTCAATGAAACACTCGATGGATGAAATATTCACTTCTTCCCTGAATCACTGAAAGCAAGTATTCACTGAAACAATCGGTAAGTGAATGATTCATTGAATCACTGAATCACTGAAAACAAGGATTCAATGAAACACTCGATGAATGAAAGTTTCACTAAATCTCTGAATCACGGAAAACAGGGATTCACTGAAAGATTTGATTGAATCTCTGAATCACTGACAATAAGGATTTACTGCAACACACGATGAATGAAAGATGCATTGAATCTCTGAATCATTGAAATCAAGAATTCACTGAAACACCCGATGAATGAAAGATTCATTGAAACACTCAATCACTGAAATCAAGGATTCACTGATAAATTGGAAGAATGAAAGATTGATTGAATATCTGAGTCACTGAAAACAAGGATTCAGTGAAACAATCGATGAATGAACGATTAATAGAAACTCTGAATCACTGAAAACGAGGATTCACTGAAACACTGGATGAATGAAAGATTAATTGAAACTCTGAATCACTGAAAACAAGGATTCACTGAAAGATTTGATTGAATCTCTGAATCACTGAAAAGAAGGATTCACTGAAACACTCGATGAATGAAAGATTCATTGAACCTGCATAACACTGAAAACAAGGATTCACTTAAACACTCGAAGAGTGAATAATTTATTGAATATCTGAATCACTGAAAACAAGGATTCACTTAAACACTCGATGAGTGAATGATTCATTGAATCACTGAATAACTGAAAACAAGGATTCGCTTAAACACTCGATGACTGAATGAATCATTGAATATCTGAATCACTGAAAACAAGGATTCACTGAAACACTTGATGAATGAATGATTCATTGAACTTGAATCACTGAAAACAAGGATTCACTGAAAGAATCGATGAATGAAAGATTAATTGTTTCTCTGAATCACTGATAAGGAGGATTCAATGAAACACTCAATGGATGAAAGATTCACTTCATCTCTGAATCCCTGAAGCAAGTATTCACTGAAACACTCGATGGATGAAGGATGCATTGAATCTCTGCTTCACTGAAAACAAGGATTCACTGAAACAATCGATGAGTGAACAATTCAATGAATAGCTGAATCACTGAAAACACGGATTCAATGAAACACTCGATGGATGAAAGATTCACTTCATCTCTGGGTCACAGAAAGCAAGCATTCACTGAAACAATTGGTGAGTGAATGATTCATTGAATCACGGAATCACTGAAAGCAAGGATTTACTGAAACACTCGATGAATGAAAGTTTTCACTAAATCTCTGAATCACTGAAAACAAGGATTCACGGAAAGATTTGATTGAATCTCTGAATCACTGAAAAGAATAATTCACTGAAACACACGATGAATGAAAGATTCATTGAATCTCGATAACACTGAAAACAAGGATTCACTGAAACACTCGATGAATGAATGATGCATTGTATCGCTGAATCACTGAAAACAAGGATTCAATGAAACATTGGAAGAATGAAAGATTCATTGAAACTCTGAATTACTGAAAACAAGGATTCGCTGAAACACTCGATGAATGAAAGATTCATTGAATCTCTGAATCACTGAAAACAACAATTCGCTTAAAGAGTCGATGAGTGAATGATTCATTGAACATCTGAATCTCTGAAAACAAAGATTCACTGACACACTCGATGAATGAAAGATTCATTGAAACTCTGAATCACTGAAAACATGGATTCAGTGAAACACTCGCTGAATGAAAGATTCATTGAAACTCTGAATCACTGAAAACAAGAATTCGGATAAACAGTCGATGAGTGAATGATTCATTGAACATCTGAATCTCTGAAAACAAAGATTCACTGAAACACTCGATGAATGAAAGATTCATTGAAACCCTGAATCACTGAAAACAAGGATTCACTGAAGCACTCGATGAATGAAAGATTCACTTAATCTCAGAATCACTGAAAATAAGGATTCGCATAAACACTCGATGAGTGAATGATTCATTGAATATCTGAATCACTGAAAACAATGTTTCACTGAAACATTCGATGAATGAAAGCATGATTGAATCTGAATCACTGAAAACAAGGATTCACTGAAACAATCGATGAATGAAAGATTAATTCTTTCTCTGAATCACTGAAAACAAGGATTCACTTAAACACTGGATGATTGAATGATTCATTGAATATCTGAATCACTGAAAACAAGGATTCAGTGAAACACTCGATGAATGAAAGAATCATTGAAACACTCAATCACTGCAAACAAGGATTCACTGAAACACTGGATGAATGAAAGATTCATTGAAACTCTGAATCACTGAAAACAAGGATTCAGTGAAACAATCGATGAATGAAAGATTCATTGAATCACTGCATCACTGAAAATAAGCATTCACTTAATCACTCAATGAGTGAATGACTCATTGAATATCTGAATCACTGAAAACAAGGATTCACTTAAACACTCGATGAGTGAATGATTCATTGAATCACTGAATAACTGAAAACAAGGATTCGCTTAAACACTCAATGACTGAATGAATCATTGAATATCTGAATCACTGAAAACAAGGATTCACTGAAACACTCGATGAATGAATGATTCATTGAACTTGAATCACTGAAAACAAGGATTCACTGAAAGAATTGATGAATGAAAGATTAATTGTTTCTCTGAATCACTGATAAGAAAGATTCAATGAAACACTCGATGGATGAAAGATTCACTTCATCTCTGAATCACTGAAGCAAGTATTCACTGAAACACTCGATGGATGAAGGATGCATTGAATCTCTGCTTCACTGAAAACAAGGATTCACTGAAACAATCGATGAGTGAACAATTCAATGAATAGCTGAATCACTGAATACACGGATTCAATGAAACACTCGATGGATGAAAGATTCACTTCATCTCTGGATCTCAGAAAGCAAGCATTCACTGAAACAATTGGTGAGTGAATGATTCATTGAATCACGGAATCACTGAAAGCAAGGATTTACTGAAACACTCGATGAATGAAAGTTTTCACTAAATCTCTGAATCACTGAAAACAAGGATTCATGGAAAGATTTGATTGAATCTCTGAATCACTGAAAAGAAGAATTCACTGAAACTCACGATGAATGAAAGATTCATTGAATCTGTATAACACTGAAAACAAGGATTCACTGAAACACTCGATGAATGAAAGATTCATTGAAACGCCGAATTACTGAAAACAAGGATTCGCTGAAACACTCGATGAATGAAAGATTCATTGAATCTCTGAATCACTGAAAACAACAATTCGCTTAAACACTCGATGAGTGAATGATTCATTGAATATCTGAATCACTGAAAACAATGTTTCACTGAAACATTCGATGAATGAAAGCATGATTGAATCTGAATCACTGAAAACAAGGATTCACTGAAACAATCGATGAATGAAAGATTAATTCTTTCTCTGAATCACTGAAAACAAGGATTCACTTAAACACTGGATGATTGAATGATTCATTGAATATCTGAATCACTGAAAACAAGGATTCAGTGAAACACTCGATGAATGAAAGAATCATTGAAACACTCAATCACTGCAAACAAGGATTCACTGAAACACTGGATGAATGAAAGATTCATTGAAACTCTGAATCACTGAAAACAAGGATTCAGTGAAACAATCGATGAATGAAAGATTCATTGAATCACTGCATCACTGAAAATAAGCATTCACTTAATCACTCAATGAGTGAATGACTCATTGAATATCTGAATCACTGAAAACAAGGATTCACTTAAACACTCGATGAGTGAATGATTCATTGAATCACTGAATAACTGAAAACAAGGATTCGCTTAAACACTCAATGACTGAATGAATCATTGAATATCTGAATCACTGAAAACAAGGATTCACTGAAACACTCGATGAATGAATGATTCATTGAACTTGAATCACTGAAAACAAGGATTCACTGAAAGAATTGATGAATGAAAGATTAATTGTTTCTCTGAATCACTGATAAGAAAGATTCAATGAAACACTCGATGGATGAAAGATTCACTTCATCTCTGAATCACTGAAGCAAGTATTCACTGAAACACTCGATGGATGAAGGATGCATTGAATCTCTGCTTCACTGAAAAGAAGGATTCACTGAAACAATCGATGAGTGAACAATTCAATGAATAGCTGAATCACTGAATACACGGATTCAATGAAACACTCGATGGATGAAAGATTCACTTCATCTCTGGATCTCAGAAAGCAAGCATTCACTGAAACAATTGGTGAGTGAATGATTCATTGAATCACGGAATCACTGAAAGCAAGGATTTACTGAAACACTCGATGAATGAAAGTTTTCACTAAATCTCTGAATCACTGAAAACAAGGATTCATGGAAAGATTTGATTGAATCTCTGAATCACTGAAAAGAAGAATTCACTGAAACTCACGATGAATGAAAGATTCATTGAATCTGTATAACACTGAAAACAAGGATTCACTGAAACACTCGATGAATGAAAGATTCATTGAAACGCCGAATTACTGAAAACAAGGATTCGCTGAAACACTCGATGAATGAAAGATTCATTGAATCTCTGAATCACTGAAAACAACAATTCGCTTAAACAGTCGATGAATGAAAGATTCATTGAAACTCTGAATCACTGAAAACAAGGATTCACTGAAACACTCGAGGAATGAAAGATTCACTTAATCTCAGAATCACTGAAAACAAGGATTCGCTTAAACACTCGATGAGTGAATGATTCATTGAATATCTGAATCACTGAAAAAAAGGTTTCACTGAAACATTCGATGAATGAAAGCATGATTGAATCTGAATCACTGAAAACAAGGATTCACTGAAACACTCGATGAATGAAAGATTAATTCTTTCTCTGAATCACTGAAAACAAAGATTCACTTCAACACTGGATGATTGAATGATTCATTGAATATCTGAATCACTGAAAACAAGGATTCAGTGAAACACTCGATGAATGAAAGATTCATTGAAACACTCAATCACTGAAAACAAGGATTCAGTGAAACACTGGATGAATGAAAGTTTCTTTGGAACTCTGAATCACTGAAAACAAGGATTCACTGAAAGACGCGATGAATGAAAGAATCACTGAAACTCTGAATCACTGAAAACAACGATTCACTGAAACACTCGCTGAATGAAAGATTCATTGAACCTCTGAATCACTGAAAACAAGGATTCAGTGAAAAAGTCGATGAATGAAAGATTCATTGAATCACTGCATCACTGAAAATTAGGATTCACTTAAACACTCGATGAGCGAATGACTCCTTGAATATCTGAATCACTGAAAACAAGGATTCACTGAAACACTCGATGAGTGAATGATTCATTGAATATCTGAATCACTGAAAACAAGGATTCACTGAAACACTCGATGAATGAATGATTCATTGCACCTGAATCATTGAAAACAAGGATTCACTGAAAGAATCGATGAATGAAAGATTAATTGTTTCGCTGAATCACTGAAAACAAGAATTCACTGAAACAATCGATGAGTGAACAATTCATTGAATAGCTGAATCACTGAAAACAAGGATTCAATGAAACACTCGATGGATGAAAGATTCACTTCATCTCTGGATCACAGAAAGCAAGTATTCACTGAAACAATCGGTGAGTGAATGATTCATTGATTCATTGAATCACTGAAAGCAAGGATTTACTGAAACACTCGATGAATGAAAGATTCACTTCATCTCTGGATCACAGGAAGCAAGTATTCACTGAAACAATCGGTGAGTGAATGATTAATTGAATCACTGAATCACTGAAAACAAGGATTCACTGAAAGATTTGATTGAATCTCTGAATCACTGAAAACAAGGATTCACTGAAACACTCGATGAATGAATGATGCATTATATCGCTGAATCACTGAAAACAAGGATTCAATGAAACATTGGAAGAATGAAAGATTCATTGAAACTCCGAATAACTGAAAACAAGGATTCGCTGAAACACTCGACGAATGAAAGATTCATTGAATCTCTGAACCACTGAAAACAAGAATTCGCTTAAACAGTCGATGAGTGAATGATTCATTGAACATCTGAATCTCTGAAAACAAAGATTCACTGAAACACTCGATGAATGAAAGATTCACTTAATCTCAGAAACACTGAAAACAAGGATTCGCTTAAACACTCGATGAGTGTATGATTCATTGAATATCTGAATCACTGAAAACAAGGTTTCACTGAAACATTCGATGAATGAAAGCATGATTGAATCTGAATCACTGAAAACAAGGATTCACTGAAACAATCGATGAATGAAAGATTAATTCTTTCTCTGAATCACTGAAAACAAGGATTCACTTAAACACTGGATGATTGAATGATTCACTGAATATCTGAATCACTGAAAACAAGGATTCAGTGAAACACTCGATGAATGAAAGATTCATTGAAACACTCGATCACTGCAAACAAGGATTCACTGAAACACTGGATGAATGAAAGATTCTTTGGAACTCTGAATCACTGAAAACAACGATTCACTGAAACACTCGCTGAATGAACGATTCATTGAATCTCTGAATCACTGAAAACAAGGAATCAGTGAAACAGTCGATGAATGAAAGATTCATTGAATCACTGCATCACTGAAAATAAGGATTCACTTAAACACTCGATGAGTGAATGACTCATTGAATATATGAATCACTGAAAACAAGGATTCACTTAAACACTCGATGAGTGAATGATTCATTGAATATCTGAATCACTGAAAACAAGGATTCACTTAAACATTCGATGAGTGAATGATTCATTGAATCACTGAATAACTGAAAACATGTATTCGCTTAAACACTCGATGACTGAATGAATCATTGAATATCTGAATCACTGAAAACAAGGATTCACTGAAACACTCGATGAATGAATGATTCATTGCACCTGAATCACTGAAAACAAGAATTCACTGAAAGAATCAATGAATGAAAGATTAATTGTTTCGCTGAATCACTGAAAACAAGGATTCACTGAAAGAATCGATGAATGAAAGATTAATTGTTTCTCTGAATCACTGATAAGAAGGATTCAATGAAACACTCGATGGATGAAAGATTCACTTCATCTCTGAATCACTGAAGCAAGTATTCACTGAAACACTCGATGGATGAAGGATGCATTGAATCTCTGAATCACTCAAAACAAGGATTCAGTGAAAAACTTGATGAATTAAAGTTTCATTGAAAAACTCAATCACTGAAAACAAGGATTCACTGAAAAACTGGAAGAATGAAAGATTGATTGAATCTCTGAATCACTGAAAACAAGGTATCACTGAAACACTCGATGATTGAAAGATGCATTGAATCTCTGTATCACTCAAAACAATGATTCACTGAAACACTCGATGAATGAAAGTTTAATTGAATCTCTATCACACTGAAAAAAAGGATTCACTGAAACACTCGATGAATGAATGATTCATTGAATCTGAATCAGTGAAAAAAAGGATTCACTGAAAGAATCGATGAATGAAAGATTAATTGAATCTCTAAATCACTGAAAACAAGGATTCAGTGAAAAACTCGAAGAATGAACAACTCGCGGAATCTCTGAAAACAAAGATTCACTGAAACAATCGATGAGTGGACAATTCATTGAATCGCTGAATCACTGAAAACAAGGATTCAATGAGACACTCGATGGATGAAATATTCACTTCTTCCTTGAATCACTGAAAGCAAGTATTCACTGAAACAATCGGTAAGTGAATGATTCATTGAATCACTGAATCACTGAAAACAAGGATTCAATGAAACACTCGATGAATGAAAGTTTCACTAAATCTCTGAATCACGGAAAACAGGGATTCACTGAAAGATTTGATTGAATCTCTGAATCACTGACAATAAGGATTTACTGCAACACATGATGAATGAAAGATGCATTGAATCTCTGAATCATTGAAATCAAGAATTCACTGAAACACCCGATGAATGAAAGATTCATTGAAACACTCAATCACTGAAATCAAGGATTCACTGAAAAATTGGAAGAATGAAAGATTGATTGAATATCTGAGTCACTGAAAACAAGGATTCAGTGAAACAATCGATGAATGAACGATTAATAGAAACTCTGAATCACTGAAAACGAGGATTCACTGAAACACTGGATGAATGAAAGATTAATTGAAACTCTGAATCACTGAAAACAAGGATTCACTGAAAGATTTGATTGAATCTCTGAATCACTGAAAAGAAGGATTCACTGAAACACTCGATGAATGAAAGATTCATTGAACCTGCATAACACTGAAAACAAGGATTCACTTAAACACTCGATGAGTGAATAATTTATTGAATATCTGAATCACTGAAAACAAGGATTCACTTAAACACTCGATGAGTGAATGATTCATTGAATCACTGAATAACTGAAAACAAGGATTCGCTTAAACACTCGATGACTGAATGAATCATTGAATATCTGAATCACTGAAAACAAGGATTCACTGAAACACTCGATGAATGAATGATTCATTGAACTTGAATCACTGAAAACAAGGATTCACTGAAAGAATCGATGAATGAAAGATTAATTGTTTCTCTGAATCACTGATAAGGAGGATTCAATGAAACACTCGATGGATGAAAGTTTCACTTCATCTCTGAATCACTGAAGCAAGTATTCACTGAAACACTCGATGGATGAAGGATGCATTGAATCTCTGCTTCACTGAAAACAAGGATTCACTGAAACAATCGATGAGTGAACAATTCAATGAATAGCTGAATCACTGAAAACACGGATTCAATGAAACACTCGATGGATGAAAGATTCACTTCATCTCTGGATCACAGAAAGCAAGCATTCACTGAAACAATTGGTGAGTGAATGATTCATTGAATCACGGAATCACTGAAAGCAAGGATTTACTGAAACACTCGATGAATGAAAGTTTTCACTAAATCTCTGAATCACTGAAAACAAGGATTCACGGAAAGATTTGATTGAATCTCTGAATCACTGAAAAGAAGAATTCACTGAAACACACGATGAATGAAAGATTCATTGAATCTCTATAACACTGAAAACAAGGATTCACTGAAACACTCGATGAATGAATGATGCATTGTATCGCTGAATCACTGAAAACAAGGATTCACTGAAACATTGGAAGAATGAAAGATTCATTGAAACTCCGAATTACTGAAAACAAGGATTCGCTGAAACACTCGATGAATGAAAGATTCATTGAATCTCTGAATCACTGAAAACAACAATTCGCTTAAACAGTCGATGAGTGAATGATTCATTGAACATCTGAATCTCTGAAAACAAAGATTCACTGACACACTCGATGAATGAAAGATTCATTGAAACTCTGAATCACTGAAAACATGGATTCACTGAAACACTCGAGGAATGAAAGATTCACTTAATCTCAGAATCACTGAAGACAAGGATTCGCTTAAACACTCGATGAGTGAATGATTCATTGAATATCTGAAGCACTGAAAACAAGGTTTCACTGAAACATTCGATGAATGAAAGCATGATTGAATCTGAATCACTGAAAACAAGGATTCACTGAAACACTCGATGAATGAAAGAGTAATTGTTTCTCTGAATCACTGAAAACAAAGATTCACTTCGACACTGGATGATTGAATGATTCATTGAATATCTGAATCACTGAAAACAAGGATTCAGTGAAACACTCGATGAATGAAAGATTCATTGAAACACTCAATCACTGAAAACAAGGATTCAGTGAAACACTGGATGAATGAAAGTTTCTTTGGAACTCTGAATCACTGAAAACAAGAATTCACTGAAAGACGCGATGAATGAAAGAATCATTGAAACTCTGAATCACTGAAAACAACGATTCACTGACACACTCGATGAATGAAAGATTCATTGAACCTCTGAATCACTGAAAACAAGGATTCAGTGAAACACTCGCTGAATGAAAGATTCATTGAAACTCTGAATCACTGAAAACAAGAATTTGCATAAACAGTCGATGAGTGAATGATTCATTGAACATCTGAATCTCTGAAAACAAAGATTCACTGAAACACTCGATGAATGAAAGATTCATTGAAACCCTGAATCACTGAAAACAAGGAGTCACTGAAACACTCGATGAATGAAAGATTCACTTAATCTCAGAATCACTGAAAATAAGGATTCGCATAAACACTCGATGAGTGAATGATTCATTGAATATCTGAATCACTGAAAACAAGGATTCACTGAAACAATCGATGAATGAAAGATTAATTCTTTCTCTGAATCACTGAAAACAAGGATTCACTTAAACACTGGATGATTGAATGATTCATTGAATATCTGAATCACTGAAAACAAGGATTCAGTGAAACACTCGATGAATGAAAGAATCATTGAAACACTCAATCACTGCAAACAAGGATTCACTGAAACACTGGATGAATGAAAGATTCTTTGGAACTCTGAATCACTGAAAACAACGATTCACTGAAACACTCGCTGAATGAACGATTCATTGAATCTCTGAATCACTGAAAACAAGGAATCAGTGAAACAGTCGATGAATGAAAGATTCATTGAATCACTGCATCACTGAAAATAAGGATTCACTTAAACACTCGATGAGTGAATGACTCATTGAATATATGAATCACTGAAAACAAGGATTCACTTAAACACTCGATGAGTGAATGATTCATTGAATATCTGAATCACTGAAAACAAGGATTCACTTAAACATTCGATGAGTGAATGATTCATTGAATCACTGAATAACTGAAAACATGTATTCGCTTAAACACTCGATGACTGAATGAATCATTGAATATCTGAATCACTGAAAACAAGGATTCACTGAAACACTCGATGAATGAATGATTCATTGCACCTGAATCACTGAAAACAAGAATTCACTGAAAGAATCGATGAATGAAAGATTAATTGTTTCGCTGAATCACTGAAAACAAGGATTCACTGAAAGAATCGATGAATGAAAGATTAATTGTTTCTCTGAATCACTGATAAGAAGGATTCAATGAAACACTCGATGGATGAAAGATTCACTTCATCTCTGAATCACTGAAGCAAGTATTCACTGAAACACTCGATGGATGAAGGATGCATTGAATCTCTGAATCACTCAAAACAAGGATTCAGTGAAAAACTTGATGAATTAAAGTTTCATTGAAAAACTCAATCACTGAAAACAAGGATTCACTGAAAAACTGGAAGAATGAAAGATTGATTGAATCTCTGAATCACTGAAAACAAGGTATCACTGAAACACTCGATGATTGAAAGATGCATTGAATCTCTGTATCACTCAAAACAATGATTCACTGAAACACTCGATGAATGAAAGTTTAATTGAATCTCTATCACACTGAAAAAAAGGATTCACTGAAACACTCGATGAATGAATGATTCATTGAATCTGAATCAGTGAAAAAAAGGATTCACTGAAAGAATCGATGAATGAAAGATTAATTGAATCTCTAAATCACTGAAAACAAGGATTCAGTGAAAAACTCGAAGAATGAACAACTCGCGGAATCTCTGAAAACAAAGATTCACTGAAACAATCGATGAGTGGACAATTCATTGAATCGCTGAATCACTGAAAACAAGGATTCAATGAGACACTCGATGGATGAAATATTCACTTCTTCCTTGAATCACTGAAAGCAAGTATTCACTGAAACAATCGGTAAGTGAATGATTCATTGAATCACTGAATCACTGAAAACAAGGATTCAATGAAACACTCGATGAATGAAAGTTTCACTAAATCTCTGAATCACGGAAAACAGGGATTCACTGAAAGATTTGATTGAATCTCTGAATCACTGACAATAAGGATTTACTGCAACACATGATGAATGAAAGATGCATTGAATCTCTGAATCATTGAAATCAAGAATTCACTGAAACACCCGATGAATGAAAGATTCATTGAAACACTCAATCACTGAAATCAAGGATTCACTGAAAAATTGGAAGAATGAAAGATTGATTGAATATCTGAGTCACTGAAAACAAGGATTCAGTGAAACAATCGATGAATGAACGATTAATAGAAACTCTGAATCACTGAAAACGAGGATTCACTGAAACACTGGATGAATGAAAGATTAATTGAAACTCTGAATCACTGAAAACAAGGATTCACTGAAAGATTTGATTGAATCTCTGAATCACTGAAAAGAAGGATTCACTGAAACACTCGATGAATGAAAGATTCATTGAACCTGCATAACACTGAAAACAAGGATTCACTTAAACACTCGATGAGTGAATAATTTATTGAATATCTGAATCACTGAAAACAAGGATTCACTTAAACACTCGATGAGTGAATGATTCATTGAATCACTGAATAACTGAAAACAAGGATTCGCTTAAACACTCGATGACTGAATGAATCATTGAATATCTGAATCACTGAAAACAAGGATTCACTGAAACACTCGATGAATGAATGATTCATTGAACTTGAATCACTGAAAACAAGGATTCACTGAAAGAATCGATGAATGAAAGATTAATTGTTTCTCTGAATCACTGATAAGGAGGATTCAATGAAACACTCGATGGATGAAAGTTTCACTTCATCTCTGAATCACTGAAGCAAGTATTCACTGAAACACTCGATGGATGAAGGATGCATTGAATCTCTGCTTCACTGAAAACAAGGATTCACTGAAACAATCGATGAGTGAACAATTCAATGAATAGCTGAATCACTGAAAACACGGATTCAATGAAACACTCGATGGATGAAAGATTCACTTCATCTCTGGATCACAGAAAGCAAGCATTCACTGAAACAATTGGTGAGTGAATGATTCATTGAATCACGGAATCACTGAAAGCAAGGATTTACTGAAACACTCGATGAATGAAAGTTTTCACTAAATCTCTGAATCACTGAAAACAAGGATTCACGGAAAGATTTGATTGAATCTCTGAATCACTGAAAAGAAGAATTCACTGAAACACACGATGAATGAAAGATTCATTGAATCTCTATAACACTGAAAACAAGGATTCACTGAAACACTCGATGAATGAATGATGCATTGTATCGCTGAATCACTGAAAACAAGGATTCACTGAAACATTGGAAGAATGAAAGATTCATTGAAACTCCGAATTACTGAAAACAAGGATTCGCTGAAACACTCGATGAATGAAAGATTCATTGAATCTCTGAATCACTGAAAACAACAATTCGCTTAAACAGTCGATGAGTGAATGATTCATTGAACATCTGAATCTCTGAAAACAAAGATTCACTGACACACTCGATGAATGAAAGATTCATTGAAACTCTGAATCACTGAAAACATGGATTCACTGAAACACTCGAGGAATGAAAGATTCACTTAATCTCAGAATCACTGAAGACAAGGATTCGCTTAAACACTCGATGAGTGAATGATTCATTGAATATCTGAAGCACTGAAAACAAGGTTTCACTGAAACATTCGATGAATGAAAGCATGATTGAATCTGAATCACTGAAAACAAGGATTCACTGAAACACTCGATGAATGAAAGAGTAATTGTTTCTCTGAATCACTGAAAACAAAGATTCACTTCGACACTGGATGATTGAATGATTCATTGAATATCTGAATCACTGAAAACAAGGATTCAGTGAAACACTCGATGAATGAAAGATTCATTGAAACACTCAATCACTGAAAACAAGGATTCAGTGAAACACTGGATGAATGAAAGTTTCTTTGGAACTCTGAATCACTGAAAACAAGAATTCACTGAAAGACGCGATGAATGAAAGAATCATTGAAACTCTGAATCACTGAAAACAACGATTCACTGACACACTCGATGAATGAAAGATTCATTGAACCTCTGAATCACTGAAAACAAGGATTCAGTGAAACACTCGCTGAATGAAAGATTCATTGAAACTCTGAATCACTGAAAACAAGAATTTGCATAAACAGTCGATGAGTGAATGATTCATTGAACATCTGAATCTCTGAAAACAAAGATTCACTGAAACACTCGATGAATGAAAGATTCATTGAAACCCTGAATCACTGAAAACAAGGAGTCACTGAAACACTCGATGAATGAAAGATTCACTTAATCTCAGAATCACTGAAAATAAGGATTCGCATAAACACTCGATGAGTGAATGATTCATTGAATATCTGAATCACTGAAAACAAGGATTCACTGAAACAATCGATGAATGAAAGATTAATTCTTTCTCTGAATCACTGAAAACAAGGATTCACTTAAACACTGGATGATTGAATGATTCATTGAATATCTGAATCACTGAAAACAAGGATTCAGTGAAACACTCGATGAATGAAAGAATCATTGAAACACTCAATCACTGCAAACAAGGATTCACTGAAACACTGGATGAATGAAAGATTCTTTGGAACTCTGAATCACTGAAAACAACGATTCACTGAAACACTCGTTGAATGAAAGATTCATTGAAACTCTGAATCACTGAAAACAAGGATTCAGTGAAACAGTCGATGAATGAAAGATTCATTGAATCACTGCATCACTGAAAATAAGCATTCACTTAATCACTCAATGAGTGAATGACTCATTGAATATCTGAATCACTGAAAACAAGGATTCACTTAAACACTCGATGAGTGAATGATTCATTGAATCACTGAATAACTGAAAACAAGGATTCGCTTAAACACTCAATGACTGAATGAATCATTGAATATCTGAATCACTGAAAACAAGGATTCACTGAAACACTCGATGAATGAATGATTCATTGAACTTGAATCACTGAAAACAAGGATTCACTGAAAGAATTGATGAATGAAAGATTAATTGTTTCTCTGAATCACTGATAAGAAAGATTCAATGAAACACTCGATGGATGAAAGATTCACTTCATCTCTGAATCACTGAAGCAAGTATTCACTGAAACACTCGATGGATGAAGGATGCATTGAATCTCTGCTTCACTGAAAAGAAGGATTCACTGAAACAATCGATGAGTGAACAATTCAATGAATAGCTGAATCACTGAAAACACGGATTCAATGAAACACTCGATGGATGAAAGATTCACTTCATCTCTGGATCTCAGAAAGCAAGCATTCACTGAAACAATTGGTGAGTGAATGATTCATTGAATCACGGAATCACTGAAAGCAAGGATTTACTGAAACACTCGATGAATGAAAGTTTTCACTAAATCTCTGAATCACTGAAAACAAGGATTCATGGAAAGATTTGATTGAATCTCTGAATCACTGAAAAGAAGAATTCACTGAAACTCACGATGAATGAAAGATTAATTGAATCTGTATAACACTGAAAACAAGGATTCACTGAAACACTCGATGAATGAATGATGCATTGAAACGCCGAATTACTGAAAACAAGGATTCGCTGAAACACTCGATGAATGAAAGATTCATTGAATCTCTGAATCACTGAAAACAACAATTCGCTTAAACAGTCGATGAGTGAATGATTCATTGAACATCTGAATCTCTGAAAACAAAGATTCACTGAAACACTCGATGAATGAAAGATTCATTGAAACTCTGAATCACTGAAAACAAGGATTCACTGAAACACTCGAGGAATGAAAGATTCACTTAATCTCAGAATCACTGAAAACAAGGATTCGCTTAAACACTCGATGAGTGAATGATTCATTGAATATCTGAATCACTGAAAACAAGGTTTCACTGAAACATTCGATGAATGAAATCATGATTGAATCTGAATCACTGAAAACAAGGATTCACTGAAACACTCGATGAATGAAAGATTAATTCTTTCTCTGAATCACTGAAAACAAAGATTCACTTCAACACTGGATGATTGAATGATTCATTGAATATCTGAATCACTGAAAACAAGGATTCAGTGAAACACTCGATGAATGAAAGATTCATTGAAACACTCAATCACTGAAAGCAAGGATTCAGTGAAACACTGGATGAATGAAAGTTTCTTTGGAACTCTGAATCACTGAAAACAAGGATTCACTGAAAGACGCAATGAATGAAAGAATCACTGAAACTCTGAATCACTGAAAACAACGATTCACTGAAACACTCGCTGAATGAAAGATTCATTGAACCTCTGAATCACTGAAAACAAGGATTCAGTGAAAAAGTCGATGAATGAAAGATTCATTGAATCACTGCATCACTGAAAATTAGGATTCACTTAAACACTCGATGAGCGAATGACTCCTTGAATATCTGAATCACTGAAAACAAGGATTCACTGAAACACTCGATGAGTGAATGATTCATTGAATATCTGAATCAATGAAAACAAGGATTCACTGAAACACTCGATGAATGAATGATTCATTGCACCTGAATCATTGAAAACAAGGATTCACTGAAAGAATCGATGAATGAAAGATTAATTGTTTCGCTGAATCACTGAAAACAAGGATTCACTGAAACACTCGATGAATGAATGATTCATTGAACTTGAATTACTGAAAACAGGGGTTCACTGAAAGAATCGATGAAAGAAAGATTAATTGTTTCTCTGAATCACTGATAAGAAGGATTCAATGAAACACTCGATGGATGAATGATTCACTTCATCTATAAATCACTGAAAGCAAGGACTCATTGAAAAACTCGAAGAATGGATAATTCATTGAATCTCTGCTTCACTGAAAACAAGAATTCACTGAAACAATCGATGAGTGAACAATTCATTGAATAGCTGAATCACTGAAAACAAGGATTCAATGAAACACTCGATGGATGAAAGATTCACTTCATCTCTGGATCACAGAAAGCAAGTATTCACTGAAACAATCGGTGAGTGAATGATTCATTGATTCATTGAATCACTGAAAGCAAGGATTTACTGAAACACTCGATGAATGAAAGATTCACTTCATCTCTGGATCACAGGAAGCAAGTATTCACTGAAACAATCGGTGAGTGAATGATTAATTGAATCACTGAATCACTGAAAACAAGGATTCACTGAAAGATTTGATTGAATCTCTGAATCACTGAAAACAAGGATTCACTGAAACACTCGATGAATGAATGATGCATTATATCGCTGAATCACTGAAAACAAGGATTCAATGAAACATTGGAAGAATGAAAGATTCATTGAAACTCCGAATAACTGAAAACAAGGATTCGCTGAAACACTCGACGAATGAAAGATTCATTGAATATCTGAACCACTGAAAACAAGAATTCGCTTAAACAGTCGATGAGTGAATGATTCATTGAACATCTGAATCTCTGAAAACAAAGATTCACTGAAACACTCGATGAATGAAAGATTCACTTAATCTCAGAATCACTGAAAACAAGGATTCGCTTAAACACTCGATGAGTGTATGATTCATTGAATATCTGAATCACGGAAAACAGGGATTCACTGAAAGATTTGATTGAATCTCTGAATCACTGACAATAAGGATTTACTGCAACACATGATGAATGAAAGATGCATTGAATCTCTGAATCATTGAAATCAAGAATTCACTGAAACACCCGATGAATGAAAGATTCATTGAAACACTCAATCACTGAGATCAAGGATTCACTGAAAAATTGGAAGAATGAAAGATTGATTGAATATCTGAGTTACTGAAAACAAGGATTCAGTGAAACAATCGATGAATGAACGAATAATAGAAACTCTGAATCACTGAAAACGAGGATTCACTGAAACACTGGATGAATGAAAGATTAATTGAAACTCTGAATCACTGAAAACAAGGATTCACTGAAAGATTTGATTGAATCTCTGAATCACTGAAAAGAAGGATTCACTGAAACACTCGATGAATGAAAGATTCATTGAACCTGCATAACACTGAAAACAAGGATTCACTTAAACACTCGATGAGTGAATAATTTATTGAATATCTGAATCACTGAAAACAAGGATTCACTTAAACACTCGATGAGTGAATGATTCATTGAATCACTGAATAACTGAAAACAAGGATTCGCTTAAACACTCGATGACTGAATGAATCATTGAATATCTGAATCACTGAAAACAAGGATTCAGTGAAACACTCGATGAATGAATGATTCATTGAACTTGAATCACTGAAAACAAGGATTCACTGAAAGAATCGATGAATGAAAGATTAATTGTTTCTCTGAATCACTGATAAGGAGGATTCAATGAAACACTCGATGGATGAAAGTTTCACTTCATCTCTGAATCACTGAAGCAAGTATTCACTGAAACACTCGATGGATGAAGGATGCATTGAATCTCTGCTTCACTGAAAACAAGGATTCACTGAAACAATCGATGAGTGAACAATTCAATGAATAGCTGAATCACTGAAAACACGGATTCAATGAAACACTCGATGGATGAAAGATTCACTTCATCTCTGGATCACAGAAAGCAAGCATTCACTGAAACAATTGGTGAGTGAATGATTCATTGAATCACGGAATCACTGAAAGCAAGGATTTACTGAAACACTCGATGAATGAAAGTTTTCACTAAATCTCTGAATCACTGAAAACAAGGATTCACGGAAAGATTTGATTGAATCTCTGAATCACTGAAAAGAAGAATTCACTGAAACACACGATGAATGAAAGATTCATTGAATCTCTATAACACTGAAAACAAGGATTCACTGAAACACTCGATGAATGAATGATGCATTGTATCGCTGAATCACTGAAAACAAGGATTCAATGAAACATTGGAAGAATGAAAGATTCATTGAAACTCCGAATTACTGAAAACAAGGATTCGCTGAAACACTCGATGAATGAAAGATTCATTGAATCTCTGAATCACTGAAAACAACAATTCGCTTAAACAGTCGATGAGTGAATGATTCATTGAACATCTGAATCTCTGAAAACAAAGATTCACTGACACACTCGATGAATGAAAGATTCATTGAAACTCTGAATCACTGAAAACATGGATTCACTGAAACACTCGAGGAATGAAAGATTCACTTAATCTCAGAATCACTGAAGACAAGGATTCGCTTAAACACTCGATGAGTGAATGATTCATTGAATATCTGAATCACTGAAAACAAGGTTTCACTGAAACATTCGATGAATGAAAGCATGATTGAATCTGAATCACTGAAAACAAGGATTCACTGAAACACTCGATGAATGAAAGAGTAATTGTTTCTCTGAATCACTGAAAACAAAGATTCACTTCGACACTGGATGATTGAATGATTCATTGAATATCTGAATCACTGAAAACAAGGATTCAGTGAAACACTCGATGAATGAAAGATTCATTGAAACACTCAATCACTGAAAACAAGGATTCAGTGAAACACTGGATGAATGAAAGTTTCTTTGGAACTCTGAATCACTGAAAACAAGGATTCACTGAAAGACGCGATGAATGAAAGAATCATTGAAACTCTGAATCACCGAAAACAACGATTCACTGAAACACTCGCTGAATGAAAGATTCATTGAACCTCTGAATCACTGAAAACAAGGATTCAGTGAAACACTCGCTGAATGAAAGATTCATTGAAACTCTGAATCACTGAAAACAAGAATTTGCATAAACAGTCGATGAGTGAATAATTCATTGAACATCTGAATCTCTGAAAACAAAGATTCACTGAAACACTCGATGAATGAAAGATTCATTGAAACCCTGAATCACTGAAAACAAGGAGTCACTGAAACACTCGATGAATGAAAGATTCACTTAATCTCAGAATCACTGAAAATAAGGATTCGCATAAACACTCGATGAGTGAATGATTCATTGAATATCTGAATCACTGAAAACAATGTTTCACTGAAACATTCGATGAATGAAAGCATGATTGAATCTGAATCACTGAAAACAAGGATTCACTGAAACAATCGATGAATGAAAGATTAATTCTTTCTCTGAATCACTGAAAACAAGGATTCACTTAAACACTGGATGATTGAATGATTCATTGAATATCTGAATCACTGAAAACAAGGATTCAGTGAAACACTCGATGAATGAAAGAATCATTGAAACACTCAATCACTGCAAACAAGGATTCACTGAAACACTGGATGAATGAAAGATTCCTTGGAACTCTGAATCACTGAAAACAACGATTCACTGAAACACTCATTGAATGAAAGATTCATTGAAACTCTGAATCACTGAAAACAAGGATTCAGTGAAACAGTCGATGAATGAAAGATTCATTGAATCACTGCATCACTGAAAATAAGCATTCACTTAATCACTCAATGAGTGAATGACTCATTGAATATCTGAATCACTGAAAACAAGGATTCACTTAAACACTCGATGAGTGAATGATTCATTGAATCACTGAATAACTGAAAACAAGGATTCGCTTAAACACTCAATGACTGAATGAATCATTGAATATCTGAATCACTGAAAACAAGGATTCACTGAAACACTCGATGAATGAATGATTCATTGAACTTGAATCACTGAAAACAAGGATTCACTGAAAGAATTGATGAATGAAAGATTAATTGTTTCTCTGAATCACTGATAAGAAAGATTCAATGAAACACTCGATGGATGAAAGATTCACTTCATCTCTGAATCACTGAAGCAAGTATTCACTGAAACACTCGATGGATGAAGGATGCATTGAATCTCTGCTTCACTGAAAAGAAGGATTCACTGAAACAATCGATGAGTGAACAATTCAATGAATAGCTGAATCACTGAAAACACGGATTCAATGAAACACTCGATGGATGAAAGATTCACTTCATCTCTGGATCTCAGAAAGCAAGCATTCACTGAAACAATTGGTGAGTGAATGATTCATTGAATCACGGAATCACTGAAAGCAAGGATTTACTGAAACACTCGATGAATGAAAGTTTTCACTAAATCTCTGAATCACTGAAAACAAGGATTCATGGAAAGATTTGATTGAATCTCTGAATCACTGAAAAGAAGAATTCACTGAAACTCACGATGAATGAAAGATTCATTGAATCTGTATAACACTGAAAACAAGGATTCACTGAAACACTCGATGAATGAATGATGCATTGTATCGCTGAATCACTGAAAACAAGGATTCAATGAAACATTGGAAGAATGAAAGATTCATTGAAACGCCGAATTACTGAAAACAAGGATTCGCTGAAACACTCGATGAATGAAAGATTCATTGAATCTCTGAATCACTGAAAACAACAATTCACTTAAACAGTCGATGAGTGAATGATTCATTGAACATCTGAATCTCTGAAAACAAAGATTCACTGAAACACTCGATGAATGAAAGATTCATTGAAACTCTGAATCACTGAAAACAAGGATTCACTGAAACACTCGAGGAATGAAAGATTCACTTAATCTCAGAATCACTGAAAACAAGGATTCGCTTAAACACTCGATGAGTGAATGATTCATTGAATATCTGAATCACTGAAAACAAGGTTTCACTGAAACATTCGATGAATGAAAGCATGATTGAATCTGAATCACTGAAAACAAGGATTCACTGAAACACTCGATGAATGAAAGATTAATTCTTTCTCTGAATCACTGAAAACAAAGATTCACTTCAACACTGGATGATTGAATGATTCATTGAATATCTGAATCACTGAAAACAAGGATTCAGTGAAACACTCGATGAATGAAAGATTCATTGAAACACTCAATCACTGAAAACAAGGATTCAGTGAAACACTGGATGAATGAAAGTTTCTTTGGAACTCTGAATCACTGAAAACAAGGATTCACTGAAAGACGCGATGAATGAAAGAATCACTGAAACTCTGAATCACTGAAAACAACGATTCACTGAAACACTCGCTGAATGAAAGATTCATTGAACCTCTGAATCACTGAAAACAAGGATTCAGTGAAAAGGTCGATGAATGAAAGATTCATTGAATCACTGCATCACTGAAAATTAGGATTCACTTAAACACTCGATGAACGAATGACTCCTTGAATATCTGAATCACTGAAAACAAGGATTCACTGAAACACTCGATGAGTGAATGATTCATTGAATATCTGAATCACTGAAAACAAGGATTCACTGAAACACTCGATGAATGAATGATTCATTGCACCTGAATCATTGAAAACAAGGATTCACTGAAAGAATCGATGAATGAAAGATTAATTGTTTCGCTGAATCACTGAAAACAAGGATTCACTGAAACACTCGATGAATGAATGATTCATTGAACTTGAATTACTGAAAACAGGGGTTCACTGAAAGAATCGATGAAAGAAAGATTAATTGTTTCTCTGAATCACTGATAAGAAGGATTCAATGAAACACTCGATGGATGAATGATTCACTTCATCTATAAATCACTGAAAGCAAGGACTCATTGAAAAACTCGAAGAATGGACAATTCATTGAATCTCTGCTTCACTGAAAACAAGAATTCACTGAAACAATCGATGAGTGAACAATTAATTGAATAGCTGTATCACTGAAAACAAGGATTCAATGAAACACTCGATGGATGAAAGATTCACTTCATCTCTGGATCACAGGAAGTAAGTATTCACTGAAACAATCGGTGAGTGAATGATTAATTGAATCACTGAATCACTGAAAACAAGGATTCACTGAAAGATTTGATTGAATCTCTGAATCACTGAAAACAAGGATTCACTGAAACACTCGATGAATGAATGATGCATTATATCGCTGAATCACTGAAAACAAGGATTCAATGAAACATTGGAAGAATGAAAGATTCATTGAAACTCCGAATAACTGAAAACAAGGATTCGCTGAAACACTCGACGAATGAAAGATTCATTGAATCTCTGAACCACTGAAAACAAGAATTCGCTTAAACAGCTGATGAGTGAATGATTCATTGAACATCTGAATCTCTGAAAACAAAGATTCACTGAAACACTCGATGAATGAAAGATTCACTTAATCTCAGAATCACTGAAAACAAGGATTCGCTTAAACACTCGATGAGTGTATGATTCATTGAATATCTGAATCACTGAAAACAAGGTTTCACTGTGATACGCTTATCAATTACTTCATAAAAGGTGATGAGTCGAAGAAGAGATGATGAGTCGAAAGAAGAGATGAATAAGGCTTTTATTAGCTAAGAAGAGACCATGCTTCTTCGTGAGTGACTGAACAAGTCTGAACGAAACCCACACAGTGGTGGGTGGAGTCAGCTGAGGCATGCCTCCATACACAGCGCCACCCAGAGGTGGCAATATACAATACAGTGGTTTACCACATTCACCCCTTGTTTAATGTGAAGTCCGGCGGGGTGAAGGGTACTACAAGTTAAGTCTATCAGGAGGCCTTGTCTGACGTCCTGATCGTCGTGGTGGCGGCGGTGGTGTTGCAGCATCCGACGTCGGGTCTGGTGTCTGGGTGGTTGGCGAAGATTCCTGGGGCTTTGGCATGCCGTCTGCAGGGGTTGGGTTGGGAGGGGTGGTGGGGGATAACAGTGGTAAGGGGGATAACGGTGGTAAGGGGGATAACGGTGGTAATTCAGGGGTAGCCGAGGGTGCGAGATCTCATATGGAGACCGTGTCCTCCCGCCCGTCTGGGTATGTCACCCAGGCATACTGGGGGTTGGCGTGTAGGAGGTGCACCCGCTCGACCAGGGGGTCCGTTTTATGCGTCCTCACGTGCCTCCGCAGTAGGACGGGCCCAGGAGAAGTCAACCATGCCGGTAGCGAGGTTCCCGATGTAGACTTCCGGGGGAAAACGAACATTTTCTCATGAGGGGTCGCATTAGTGGCAGTACAAAGCAGTGACCGAATGGAGTGAAGCGCTGCAGGGAGGACCTCCTGCCAGCGGGAGGTCGGAAGGCCCTTAGATTTTAGTGCTAAGAGGACTGCCTTCCAAACCGTCGCGTTCTCCCTTTCCACCTGGCCGTTCCCCCGGGGGTTGTAACTGGTGGTCCTGCTCGTGGCGATACCTCTTGTTAGCAGGTACTGCCGAAGTTCGTCGCTCATGAACGATGAGCCCCTGTCGCTATGTATATAGCTGGGGAACCCGAACAGAGCGAAGATGTCATTCAGACACTTGATGACCGTGGTACTGGTCATGTCTGGGCAAGGGATGGCAAAGGGGAAACGGGAGTACTCATCAACTATGTTGAGGAAGTACACATTGCGGTCAGCAGAGGGGAGGGGCCCTTTAAAATCGACGCTCAGGCGTTCGAAGGGGCGGGTGGCCTTGATCAGGCTTGCTCTGTCCGGCCTATAGAAGTGCGGTTTGCACTCGGCGCAGATTTGGCAGCTCTTGGTCATGGTCCTGACCTCCTCGATGGAGTAGGGCAGGTTACGGGATTTGATAAAATGGAAAAACCTGGTGACCCCCGGGTGGCAGAGGTCATTGTGGAGGGACTGCAGCCTATCACTCTGCGCGTTGGCGCATGTACCACGTGATAGGGCATCTGGGGGCTCATTGAGTTTCCCTGGCCGATACAAGATATCATAATTGTAGGTGGAGAGTTCGATTCTCCACCTCAAGATCTTGTCGTTCTTGATTTTACCCCTCTGCTTATTATTAAACATAAAAGCTACTGAACGCTGGTCAGTGAGCAGGGTAAATCGTTTCCCGGCCAGGTAATGCCTCCAGTGACGCACCGCTTCTACAATAGCCTGGGCCTCCTTTTCGACGGAGGAGTGTCTCGTCTCGGGGCCCTGGAGGGTCCTTGAGAAAAAGGCCACGGGTCTGCCCGCCTGGTTAAGGGTCGCGGCTAGGGCGAAGTCGGAGGCATCGCTCTCCACTTGGAAGGGGATGGACTCATCCACCGCGTGCATTGCGGCCTTCGCGATATCGTTCTTGATAAGAGTGAAGGCTGCACACGCCTCTGGTGTCAGGGGGAAGGAGGTGGCTTTGATGAGGGGCCTGGCTTTGTCTGCATAGAGGGGCACCCACTGGGCGTAGTAGGAGAAAAACCCCAGGCATCTCTTCAGTGCTTTTTGGCAGTGGGGAAGGGGTAGCTCCATTAGGGGGCGCATTCTGTCGGGGTCGGGCCCGATGACTCCGTTCTCCACCACGCAGCCGAGGATGGCCAGGCGCTTGGTGTGAAACATACATTTTTCCTTATTGTACGTTAGGTTCAGCCGTTGGGCCGTACGGAGGAAATTTGCTAGATTAACGTCGTGGTCCTGCTGGTCGTGGCCGCAGATGGTGACGTTATCCAAATAGGGGAAGGTTGCCCGCAGCGCGTTCTGGTCAACCATTCGGTCCATCTCCCTTTGGAAGACCGAAACCCCGTTGGTGACGCCGAAGGGGACCCTAAGGAAGTGGTAGAGGCGGCCGTTTGCCTCGAAGGCAGTATACTGGCGGTCCTCATGGCGGATGGGCAGCTGGTGGTACGCTGACTTAAGGTCGATGGTGGAGAATACTTTGTATTGCGCAATCTGATTGACCATATCAGATATGCGAGGGAGGGGGTACGCGTCCAGCTGGGTGTACCGGTTTATGGTTTGGCTGTAGTCGATTACCATGCGGCGTTTTGCAGTGGTTTTAACGACTACAACCTGGGCTCGCCAGGGGCTAGTGCTACCTTCGATAATGCCCTCCTTCAAGAGCCGCTCCACCTCGGAGCTGATAAAAGCTCTGTCCCCGGCACTGTACCGCCTGCTTTTGGTAGCGATGGGTTTACAGTCGCGGGTGAGGTTAGCGAACAGGGGAGGGGGGGGGACTTTTAATGTGGAAAGGCTGCAGGTGGTTTGCAGCGGGCGATTTAAAAGTTGTTGGTTGCAGACTGTGAGTGGGGGGAGGGGTCCACCGTATGCTAGTGTGACACTCTTAAGGTGGCACTGAAAATCCAACCCTAGCAGGACGGTAGCGCAAAGACGGGGCAGGACTAGCAGTTTAAATTTTTGATATTCAGTGCCCCCTACTGACAGGGTCACCACACAGTAGCCGCTGATGTCCATTGACTGGGACTTGGACGCCATAGAAATGCGATGGTGCGTTGGCAGAATCGTGAGGGAGTGGCTACGTACCGTGTCGGGGTGGACGAAACTCTCTGTGCTCCCGCTGTCGATCAGGCAACTGGTGGCGCGGCCGTTTACCGCGATATCCATCATGGAGCTGGATAGATGGTGAGGGAGGGCTTGATCCAGCGTCACGGAGGCCAGTATGTGGCTTAGTGAGTCACTATAGTCATCCGCCGAGACGGTGGTCGGTTCCGGTGACGAAATGGCGGTTGAGTGCGTTGGATACGATGGCGGCGGATGCCATGCGGCCGGGGGTACACAAAATGGCGGATAAGATGGCTGCTCCCACGGCCCGCACGCTGCGCTGCTGGCTGGCTTCCCCTTGCAGGCGTTAGCGTAATGGCCTTTCTTCCCGCAGCCCGAGCAGGTAGCTGTCTTAGCTGGGCAGTGCGCTCTGGGATGTTTTAACTGGCCACAGAAATAGCATTTTTGGGCCTGGTTACTGGGCATCGAAGCAGTTCTTACCGGAGGCTGCTGTCTCGGTTGGGTCGCTGCAGCGGTTGGTGCCGGGGGCGGCGGTCCCGTGTCCCACGGTTTCGATTGCCATGTCTCGGCGCCGTTACGGGGGTATGCCTCGAGGTTTCGGTGAGCCTCCTCTAACGAGAGCGCAAGGGCAATGGCCGTCTTCAGGTCGGGTTCCTTGCTTTCTAGCAGTCTCTGCCGGGTGTGGTCTGACTGGAGGCCCCTGATGAAGGCATCACAGGCGAGTCCCTGCGCGTGCTCCACAGCCGTTACCGCTTTACAATCGCAGTCTCTGCAGAGTGCCAGTAGCGCCCGTGCAAATGCCCCTACCGATTCTCCCGGTTGCTGCCTGCGGGATCCCAAGAGGTGTCGGGCGTAAATTGTGTTCACTGGGCGCGTATATTGCCCTTTTAGTAGCTCGAGGGCCGCCACGTACGTATTAGAGTCCCGGATTAGCATATATACTTGATGGCTCACCTGGGCGGTCAAAATTTTCAGTTTGTGATCCTCCTCTGTAACCTGTGAGATTGCGAGGAAGGATTCAAAGCAGCTCAGCCAGTGTTCAAACTTGGCTGATGCACCCACATCTTGAGGGTCGAGGTCCAGGCGTGGTGGTCTGAGGGCTCTCAGCAATGTCTGCTGTATCCGTTGCTGTTGTTGCTCCTCAGGTGTCGCCATTTAACTTTTAGCTAATAAAATTGATACGCTTATCAATTACTTCATAAAAGGTGATGAGTCGAAGAAGAGATGATGAGTCGAAAGAAGAGATGAATAAGGCTTTTATTAGCTAAGAAGAGACCATGCTTCTTCGTGAGTGACTGAACAAGTCTGAACGAAACCCACACAGTGGTGGGTGGAGTCAGCTGAGGCATGCCTCCATACACAGCGCCACCCAGAGGTGGCAATATACAATACAGTGGTTTACCACACACTGAAACATTCGATGAATGAAAGCATGATTGAATCTGAATCACTGAAAACAAGGATTCACTGAAACAATCGATGAATGAAAGATTAATTCTTTCTCTGAATCACTGAAAACAAGGATTCACTTAAACACTCGATGAATGAAAGATTCATTGAAACACTCGATCACTGCAAACAAGGATTCACTGAAACACTGGATGAATGAAAGATTCTTTGGAACTCTGAATCACTGAAAACAACGATTCACTGAAACACTCGCTGAATGAATGATTCATTGAACCTCTGAATCACTGAAAACAAGGATTCACTTAAACACTCGATGAGTGAATGATTCATTGAATCACTGAATAACTGAAAACATGTATTCGCTTAAACACTCGATGACTGAATGAATCATTGAATATCTGAATCACTGAAAACAAGGATTCACTGAAACACTCGATGAATGAATGATTCATTGCACCTGAACCACTGAAAACAAGGATTCACTGAAAGAATCGATGAATGAAAGATTAATTGTTTCGCTGAATCACTGAAAACAAGGATTCACTGAAAGAATCGATGAATGAAAGATTAATTGTTTCTCTGAATCACTGATAAGAAGGATTCAATGAAACACTCGATGGATGAAAGATTCACTTCATCTCTGAATCACTGAAGCAAGTATTCACTGAAACACTCGATGGATGAAGGATGCATTGAATCTCTGAATCACTCAAAACAAGGATTCAGTGAAAAACTTGATGAATTAAAGTTTCATTGAAAAACTCAATCACTGAAAACAAGGATTCACTGAAAAACTGGAAGAATGAAAGATTGATTGAATCTCTGAATCACTGAAAATAAGGTATCACTGAAACACTCGATGATTGAAAGATGCATTGAATCTCTGTATCACTCAAAACAATGATTCACTGAAACACTCGATGAATGAAAGTTTCATTGAATCTCTATCACACTGAAAAAAAGGATTCACTGAAACACTCGATGAATGAATGATTCATTGAATCTGAATCAGTGAAAAAAAGGATTCACTGAAAGAATCGATGAATGAAAGATTAATTGAATCTCTAAATCACTGAAAACAAGGATTCAGTGAAAAACTCGAAGAATGAACAACTCGCGGAATCTCTGAAAACAAAGATTCACTGAAACAATCGATGAGTGGACAATTCATTGAATCGCTGAATCACTGAAAACAAGGATTCAATGAAACACTCGATGGATGAAATATTCACTTCTTCCCTGAATCACTGAAAGCAAGTATTCACTGAAACAATCGGTAAGTGAATGATTCATTGAATCACTGAATCACTGAAAACAAGGATTCAATGAAACACTCGATGAATGAAAGTTTCACTAAATCTCTGAATCACGGAAAACAGGGATTCACTGAAAGATTTGATTGAATCTCTGAATCACTGACAATAAGGATTTACTGCAACACACGATGAATGAAAGATGCATTGAATCTCTGAATCATTGAAATCAAGAATTCACTGAAACACCCGATGAATGAAAGATTCATTGAAACACTCAATCACAGAAATCAAGGATTCACTGATAAATTGGAAGAATGAAAGATTGATTGAATATCTGAGTCACTGAAAACAAGGATTCAGTGAAACAATCGATGAATGAACGATTAATAGAAACTCTGAATCACTGAAAACGAGGATTCACTGAAACACTGGATGAATGAAAGATTAATTGAAACTCTGAATCACTGAAAACAAGGATTCACTGAAAGATTTGATTGAATCTCTGAATCACTGTAAAGAAGGATTCACTGAAACACTCGATGAATGAAAGATTCATTGAACCTGCATAACACTGAAAACAAGGATTCACTTAAACACTCAATGAGTGAATAATTTATTGAATATCTGAATCACTGAAAACAAGGATTCACTTAAACACTCGATGAGTGAATAATTTATTGAATATCTGAATCACTGAAAACAAGGATTCACTTAAACACTCGATGAGTGAATGATTCATTGAATCACTGAATAACTGAAAACAAGGATTCGCTTAAACACTCGATGACTGAATGAATCATTGAATATCTGAATCACTGAAAACAAGGATTCACTGAAACACTCGATGAATGAATGATTCATTGAACTTGAATCACTGAAAACAAGGATTCACTGAAAGAATCGATGAATGAAAGATTAATTGTTTCTCTGAATCACTGATAAGGAGGATTCAATGAAACACTCGATGGATGAAAGATTCACTTCATCTCTGGATCACAGGAAGCAAGTATTCACTGAAACAATCGGTGAGTGAATGATTAATTGAATCACTGAATCACTGAAAACAAGGATTCACTGAAAGATTTGATTGAATCTCTGAAAACAAGGATTCACTGAAACACTCGATGAATGAATGATGCATTATATCGCTGAATCACTGAAAACAAGGATTCAATGAAACATTGGAAGAATGAAAGATTCATTGAAACTCCGAATAACTGAAAACAAGGATTCGCTGAAACACTCGACGAATGAAAGATTCATTGAATCTCTGAACCACTGAAAACAAGAATTCGCTTAAACAGTCGATGAGTGAATGATTCATTGAACATCTGAATCTCTGAAAACAAAGATTCACTGAAACACTCGATGAATGAAAGATTCACTTAATCTCAGAATCACTGAAAACAAGGATTCGCTTAAACACTCGATGAGTGTATGATTCATTGAATATCTGAATCACTGAAAACAAGGTTTCACTGAAACATTCGATGAATGAAAGCATGATTGAATCTGAATCACTGAAAACAAGGATTCACTGAAACAATCGATGAATGAAAGATTAATTCTTTCTCTGAATCACTGAAAACAAGGATTCACTTAAACACTGGATGATTGAATGATTCACTGAATATCTGAATCACTGAAAACAAGGATTCAGTGAAACACTCGATGAATGAAAGATTCATTGAAACACTCGATCACTGCAAACAAGGATTCACTGAAACACTGGATGAATGAAAGATTCTTTGGAACTCTGAATCACTGAAAACAACGATTCACTGAAACACTCGCTGAATGAATGATTCATTGAACCTCTGAATCACTGAAAACAAGGATTCACTTAAACACTCGATGAGTGAATGATTCATTGAATCACTGAATAACTGAAAACATGTATTCGCTTAAACACTCGATGACTGAATGAATCATTGAATATCTGAATCACTGAAAACAAGGATTCACTGAAACACTCGATGAATGAATGATTCATTGCACCTGAACCACTGAAAACAAGGATTCACTGAAAGAATCGATGAATGAAAGATTAATTGTTTCGCTGAATCACTGAAAACAAGGATTCACTGAAAGAATCGATGAATGAAAGATTAATTGTTTCTCTGAATCACTGATAAGAAGGATTCAATGAAACACTCGATGGATGAAAGATTCACTTCATCTCTGAATCACTGAAGCAAGTATTCACTGAAACACTCGATGGATGAAGGATGCATTGAATCTCTGAATCACTCAAAACAAGGATTCAGTGAAAAACTTGATGAATTAAAGTTTCATTGAAAAACTCAATCACTGAAAACAAGGATTCACTGAAAAACTGGAAGAATGAAAGATTGATTGAATCTCTGAATCACTGAAAATAAGGTATCACTGAAACACTCGATGATTGAAAGATGCATTGAATCTCTGTATCACTCAAAACAATGATTCACTGAAACACTCGATGAATGAAAGTTTCATTGAATCTCTATCACACTGAAAAAAAGGATTCACTGAAACACTCGATGAATGAATGATTCATTGAATCTGAATCAGTGAAAAAAAGGATTCACTGAAAGAATCGATGAATGAAAGATTAATTGAATCTCTAAATCACTGAAAACAAGGATTCAGTGAAAAACTCGAAGAATGAACAACTCGCGGAATCTCTGAAAACAAAGATTCACTGAAACAATCGATGAGTGGACAATTCATTGAATCGCTGAATCACTGAAAACAAGGATTCAATGAAACACTCGATGGATGAAATATTCACTTCTTCCCTGAATCACTGAAAGCAAGTATTCACTGAAACAATCGGTAAGTGAATGATTCATTGAATCACTGAATCACTGAAAACAAGGATTCAATGAAACACTCGATGAATGAAAGTTTCACTAAATCTCTGAATCACGGAAAACAGGGATTCACTGAAAGATTTGATTGAATCTCTGAATCACTGACAATAAGGATTTACTGCAACACACGATGAATGAAAGATGCATTGAATCTCTGAATCATTGAAATCAAGAATTCACTGAAACACCCGATGAATGAAAGATTCATTGAAACACTCAATCACAGAAATCAAGGATTCACTGATAAATTGGAAGAATGAAAGATTGATTGAATATCTGAGTCACTGAAAACAAGGATTCAGTGAAACAATCGATGAATGAACGATTAATAGAAACTCTGAATCACTGAAAACGAGGATTCACTGAAACACTGGATGAATGAAAGATTAATTGAAACTCTGAATCACTGAAAACAAGGATTCACTGAAAGATTTGATTGAATCTCTGAATCACTGTAAAGAAGGATTCACTGAAACACTCGATGAATGAAAGATTCATTGAACCTGCATAACACTGAAAACAAGGATTCACTTAAACACTCAATGAGTGAATAATTTATTGAATATCTGAATCACTGAAAACAAGGATTCACTTAAACACTCGATGAGTGAATAATTTATTGAATATCTGAATCACTGAAAACAAGGATTCACTTAAACACTCGATGAGTGAATGATTCATTGAATCACTGAATAACTGAAAACAAGGATTCGCTTAAACACTCGATGACTGAATGAATCATTGAATATCTGAATCACTGAAAACAAGGATTCACTGAAACACTCGATGAATGAATGATTCATTGAACTTGAATCACTGAAAACAAGGATTCACTGAAAGAATCGATGAATGAAAGATTAATTGTTTCTCTGAATCACTGATAAGGAGGATTCAATGAAACACTCGATGGATGAAAGATTCACTTCATCTCTGGATCACAGGAAGCAAGTATTCACTGAAACAATCGGTGAGTGAATGATTAATTGAATCACTGAATCACTGAAAACAAGGATTCACTGAAAGATTTGATTGAATCTCTGAAAACAAGGATTCACTGAAACACTCGATGAATGAATGATGCATTATATCGCTGAATCACTGAAAACAAGGATTCAATGAAACATTGGAAGAATGAAAGATTCATTGAAACTCCGAATAACTGAAAACAAGGATTCGCTGAAACACTCGACGAATGAAAGATTCATTGAATCTCTGAACCACTGAAAACAAGAATTCGCTTAAACAGTCGATGAGTGAATGATTCATTGAACATCTGAATCTCTGAAAACAAAGATTCACTGAAACACTCGATGAATGAAAGATTCACTTAATCTCAGAATCACTGAAAACAAGGATTCGCTTAAACACTCGATGAGTGTATGATTCATTGAATATCTGAATCACTGAAAACAAGGTTTCACTGAAACATTCGATGAATGAAAGCATGATTGAATCTGAATCACTGAAAACAAGGATTCACTGAAACAATCGATGAATGAAAGATTAATTCTTTCTCTGAATCACTGAAAACAAGGATTCACTTAAACACTGGATGATTGAATGATTCACTGAATATCTGAATCACTGAAAACAAGGATTCAGTGAAACACTCGATGAATGAAAGATTCATTGAAACACTCGATCACTGCAAACAAGGATTCACTGAAACACTGGATGAATGAAAGATTCTTTGGAACTCTGAATCACTGAAAACAACGATTCACTGAAACACTCGCTGAATGAATGATTCATTGAACCTCTGAATCACTGAAAACAAGGATTCACTTAAACACTCGATGAATGAATGATTCATTGCACCTGAACCACTGAAAACAAGGATTCACTGAAAGAATCGATGAATGAAAGATTAATTGTTTCGCTGAATCACTGAAAACAAGGATTCACTGAAAGAATCGATGAATGAAAGATTAATTGTTTCTCTGAATCACTGATAAGAAGGATTCAATGAAACACTCGATGGATGAAAGATTCACTTCATCTCTGAATCACTGAAGCAAGTATTCACTGAAACACTCGATGGATGAAGGATGCATTGAATCTCTGAATCACTCAAAACAAGGATTCAGTGAAAAACTTGATGAATTAAAGTTTCATTGAAAAACTCAATCACTGAAAACAAGGATTCACTGAAAAACTGGAAGAATGAAAGATTGATTGAATCTCTGAATCACTGAAAATAAGGTATCACTGAAACACTCGATGATTGAAAGATGCATTGAATCTCTGTATCACTCAAAACAATGATTCACTGAAACACTCGATGAATGAAAGTTTCATTGAATCTCTATCACACTGAAAAAAAGGATTCACTGAAACACTCGATGAATGAATGATTCATTGAATCTGAATCAGTGAAAAAAAGGATTCACTGAAAGAATCGATGAATGAAAGATTAATTGAATCTCTAAATCACTGAAAACAAGGATTCAGTGAAAAACTCGAAGAATGAACAACTCGCGGAATCTCTGAAAACAAAGATTCACTGAAACAATCGATGAGTGGACAATTCATTGAATCGCTGAATCACTGAAAACAAGGATTCAATGAAACACTCGATGGATGAAATATTCACTTCTTCCCTCAATCACTGAAAGCAAGTATTCACTGAAAGAATCGGTAAGTGAATGATTCATTGAATCACTGAATCACTGAAAACAAGGATTCAATGAAACACTCGATGAATGAAAGTTTCACTAAATCTCTGAATCACGGAAAACAGGGATTCACTGAAAGATTTGATTGAATCTCTGAATCACTGACAATAAGGATTTACTGCAACACACGATGAATGAAAGATGCATTGAATCTCTGAATCATTGAAATCAAGAATTCACTGAAACACCCGATGAATGAAAGATTCATTGAAACACTCAATCACTGAAATTAAGGATTCACTGAAAAATTGGAAGAATGAAAGATTGATTGAATATCTGAGTCACTGAAAACAAGGATTCAGTGAAACAATCGATGAATGAACGATTAATAGAAACTCTGAATCACTGAAAACGAGGATTCACTGAAACACTGGATGAATGAAAGATTAATTGAAACTCTGAATCACTGAAAACAAGGATTCACTGAAAGATTTGATTGAATCTCTGAATCACTGAAAAGAAGGATTCACTGAAACACTCGATGAATGAAAGATTCATTGAACCTGCATAACACTGAAAACAAGGATTCACTTAAACACTCGATGAGTGAATAATTTATTGAATATCTGAATCACTGAAAACAAGGATTCACTTAAACACTCGATGAATGAAAGATTCATTGAACCTGCATAACACTGAAAACAAGGATTCACTTAAACACTCAATGAGTGAATAATTTATTGAATATCTGAATCACTGAAAACAAGGATTCACTTAAACACTCGATGAGTGAATGATTAATTGAATCACTGAATAACTGAAAACAAGGATTCGCTTAAACACTCGATGACTGAATGAATCATTGTATATCTGAATCACTGAAAACAAGGATTCACTGAAACACTCGATGAATGAATGATTCATTGAACTTGAATCACTGAAAACAAGGATTCACTGAAAGAATCGATGAATGAAAGATTAATTGTTTCTCTGAATCACTGATAAGGAGGATTCAATGAAACACTCGATGGATGAAAGATTCACTTCATCTCTGAATCACTGAAGCAAGTATTCACTGAAACACTCGATGGATGAAGGATGCATTGAATCTCTGCTTCACTGAAAACAAGGATTCACTGAAACAATCGATGAGTGAACAATTCAATGAATAGCTGAATCACTGAAAACACGGATTCAATGAAACACTCGATGGATGAAAGATTCACTTCATCTCTGGATCACAGGAAGCAAGTATTCACTGAAACAATCGGTGAGTGAATGATTAATTGAATCACTGAATCACTGAAAACAAGGATTCACTGAAAGATTTGATTGAATCTCTGAATCACTGAAAACAAGGATTCACTGAAACACTCGATGAATGAATGATGCATTATATCGCTGAATCACTGAAAACAAGGATTCAATGAAACATTGGAGGAATGAAAGATTCATTGAAACTCCGAATAACTGAAAACAAGGATTCGCTGAAACACTCGACGAATGAAAGATTCATTGAATCTCTGAACCACTGAAAACAAGAATTCGCTTAAACAGTCGATGAGTGAATGATTCATTGAACATCTGAATCTCTGAAAACAAAGATTCACTGAAACACTCGATGAATGAAAGATTCACTTAATCTCAGAATCACTGAAAACAAGGATTCGCTTAAACACTCGATGAGTGTATGATTCATTGAATATCTGAATCACTGAAAACAAGGTTTCACTGAAACATTCGATGCATGAAAGCATGATTGAATCTGAATCACTGAAAACAAGGATTCACTGAAACAATCGATGAATGAAAGATTAATTCTTTCTCTGAATCGCTGAAAACAAGGATTCACTTAAACACTGGATGATTGAATGATTCACTGAATATCTGAATCACTGAAAACAAGGATTCAGTGAAACACTCGATGAATGAAAGATTCATTGAAACACTCGATCACTGCAAACAAGGATTCACTGAAACACTGGATGAATGAAAGATTCTTTGGAACTCTGAATCACTGAAAACAACGATTCACTGAAACACTCGCTGAATGAACGATTCATTGAACCTCTGAATCACTGAAAACAAGGAATCAGTGAAACAGTCGATGAATGAAAGATTCATTGAATCACTGCATCACTGAAAATAAGGATTCACTTAAACACTCGATGAGTGAATGACTCATTGAATATCTGAATCACTGAAAACAAGGATTCACTTAAACACTCGATGAGTGAATGATTCATTGAATATCTGAATCACTGAAAACAAGGATTCACTTAAACACTCGATGAGTGAATGATTCATTGAATCACTGAATAACTGAAAACATGTATTCGCTTAAACACTCGATGACTGAATGAATCATTGAATATCTGAATCACTGAAAACAAGGATTCACTGAAACACTCGATGAATGAATGATTCATTGCACCTGAATCACTGAAAACAAGGATTCACTGAAAGAATCGATGAATGAAAGATTAATTGTTTCGCTGAATCACTGAAAACAAGGATTCACTGAAAGAATCGATGAATGAAAGATTAATTGTTTCTCTGAATCACTGATAAGAAGGATTCAATGAAACACTCGATGGATGAAAGATTCACTTCATCTCTGAATCACTGAAGCAAGTATTCACTGAAACACTCGATGGATGAAGGATGCATTGAATCTCTGAATCACTCAAAACAAGGATTCAGTGAAAAACTTGATGAATTAAAGTTTCATTGAAAAACTCAATCACTGAAAACAAGGATTCACTGAAAAACTGGAAGAATGAAAGATTGATTGAATCTCTGAATCACTGAAACTAAGGTATCACTGAAACACTCGATGATTGAAAGATGCATTGAATCTCTGTATCACTCAAAACAATGATTCACTGAAACACTCGATGAATGAAAGTTTCATTGAATCTCTATCACACTGAAAAAAAGGATTCACTGAAACACTCGATGAATGAATGATTCATTGAATCTGAATCAGTGAAAAAAAGGATTCACTGAAAGAATCGATGAATGAAAGATTAATTGAATCTCTAAATCACTGAAAACAAGGATTCAGTGAAAAACTCGAAGAATGAACAACTCGCGGAATCTCTGAAAACAAAGATTCACTGAAACAATCGATGAGTGGACAATTCATTGAATCGCTGAATCACTGAAAACAAGGATTCAATGAAACACTCGATGGATGAAATATTCACTTCTTCCTTGAATCACTGAAAGCAAGTATTCACTGAAACAATCGGTAAGTGAATGATTCATTGAATCACTGAATCACTGAAAACAAGGATTCAATGAAACACTCGATGAATGAAAGTTTCACTAAATCTCTGAATCACGGAAAACAGTGATTCACTGAAAGATTTGATTGAATCTCTGAATCACTGTCAATAAGGATTTACTGCAACACACGATGAATGAAAGATGCATTGAATCTCTGAATCATTGAAATCAAGAATTCACTGAAACACCCGATGAATGAAAGATTCATTGAAACACTCAATCACTGAAATCAAGGATTCACTGAAAAATTGGAAGAATGAAAGATTGATTGAATATCTGAGTCACTGAAAACAAGGATTCAGTGAAACAATCGATGAATGAACGATTAATAGAAACTCTGAATCACTGAAAACGAGGATTCACTGAAACACTGGATGAATGAAAGATTAATTGAAACTCTGAATCACTGAAAACAAGGATTCACTGAAAGATTTGATTGAATCTCTGAATCACTGAAAAGAAGGATTCACTGAAACACTCGATGAATGAAAGATTCATTGAACCTGCATAACACTGAAAACAAGGATTCACTTAAACACTCGATGAGTGAATAATTTATTGAATATCTGAATCACTGAAAACAAGGATTCACTTAAACACTCGATGAGTGAATGATTCATTGAATCACTGAATAACTGAAAACAAGGATTCGCTTAAACACTCGATGACTGAATGAATCATTGAATATCTGAATCACTGAAAACAAGGATTCACTGAAACACTCGATGAATGAATGATTCATTGAACTTGAATCACTGAAAACAAGGATTCACTGAAAGAATCGATGAATGAAAGATTAATTGTTTCTCTGAATCACTGATAAGGAGGATTCAATGAAACACTCGATGGATGAAAGATTCACTTCATCTCTGAATCACTGAAGCAAGTATTCACTGAAACACTCGATGGATGAAGGATGCATTGAATCTCTGCTTCACTGAAAACAAGGATTCACTGAAACAATCGATGAGTGAACAATTCAATGAATAGCTGAATCACTGAAAACACGGATTCAATTAAACACTCGATGGATGAAAGATTCACTTCATCTCTGGATCACAGAAAGCAAGCATTCACTGAAACAATTGGTGAGTGAATGATTCATTGAATCACGGAATCACTGAAAGCAAGGATTTACTGAAACACTCGATGAATGAAAGTTTTCACTAAATCTCTGAATCACTGAAAACAAGGATTCACGGAAAGATTTGATTGAATCTCTGAATCACTGAAAAGAAGAATTCACTGAAACACACGATGAATGAAAGATTCATTGAATCTCTATAACACTGAAAACAAGGATTCACTGAAACACTCGATGAATGAATGATGCATTGTATCGCTGAATCACTGAAAACAAGGATTCAATGAAACATTGGAAGAATGAAAGATTCATTGAAACTCCGAATTACTGAAAACAAGGATTCGCTGAAACACTCGATGAATGAAAGATTCATTGAATCTCTGAATCACTGAAAACAACAATTCGCTTAAACAGTCGATGAATGAATGATTCATTGAACATCTGAATCTCTGAAAACAAAGATTCACTGACACACTCGATGAATGAAAGATTCATTGAAACTCTGAATCACTGAAAACATGGATTCACTGAAACACTCGAGGAATGAAAGATTCACTTAATCTCAGAATCACTGAAGACAAGGATTCGCTTAAACACTCGATGAGTGAATGATTCATTGAATATCTGAATCACTGAAAACAAGGTTTCACTGAAACATTCGATGAATGAAAGCATGATTGAATCTGAATCACTGAAAACAAGGATTCACTGAAAGAATCGATGAATGAAAGATTAATTGTTTCTCTGAATCACTGAAAAGAAGGATTCACTGAAACAGTCGATGAATGAAAGATTCATTGAATCTCTGAATCACTGAAAACAAGGATTCAGTGACACACTCGATGAATGAAAGATTCATTGAAACACTCAATCACTGAAAACAATGATTCACTGAAAAACTGGAAGAATGAAAGAATGATTGAATCTCTGAATCACTGAAAACAAGGATTCACTTAAAAACTCGATGAATGAAAGATTCATTGAAACTCTGTATCAGTGAAAATAAGTATTCACTGAAACACTCAATGAATGAAAGATTCATTGAAACTGAATCACTGAAAATAAGGATTCACTGAAACACTCGCTGAATGAAAGAGTCATTGAATCTTGGAGTCACTGAAAAACAGGGCTCCACCGAAACACTCGATGAATGAAAGATTCATTGAATATCTGAATCACTGAAAATAAGGATTCACTTAAACACTCGATGAGTGAAAGATTCACTGAATATCTGAATCACTGAAAACAAGATTCACTGAAACACTCGATGAATGAATGATTCATTGAATCTGAATCACAGAAAACATGGATTCGCTGAAAGAATCGATGAATGAAAGAATAATTGTTTCTCTGAATCACGGAAAACAAGGATTCACTGAAACACTCGATGAATGAACGATTCATTGAATCTCTGCTTCACTGAAAACAAGGATTCACTGAAACAATCGATGAGTGAACAATTCATTGAATAGCTGAATCACTGAAAACAAGGATTCAATGAAACACTCGATGGATGAAAGATTCACTTCATCTCTGGATCACAGAAAGCAAGTATTCACTGAAACAATCGGTGAGTGTGTGGCGACACGCCACCACTGGACATAATCCGCTCACGGCGGCACGGACAGTTTAAGCACACGCCCCCAGCCGGGGGCCCTTTCCTCCAGCAACTTGTTTCCCGCAGGGACAGGCTGCCGGGAGCACTTCCTGTCTTGGAAGTATTTAGGTGGATGCGCGGGCTTTTCCAGTTCCTCTTTGTCATGAGGTAGAATAAAAGCAGTTGTGTTTTACTAGCTCTGGTCTCGACTCCCACGTTTGCCGCGGTATCTCAACACTGGTGACCCCGACGCTCAGGACGAATCCTAAGCTAGCATGGCGGATACAAACGCAGTCACGGTTAAAATACCGGACTTTTGGGAGAACCTGGCCGAAGCCTGGTTTGTTCAAGCTGAGTCCAGATTCCGGCTGAAACACATTACAGTCGACGCCACAAAGTACGACTACCTCGTCTCCGCGCTCACCTACGCCACAGTCCCCAAGGTTTGGGCAGCGCTGCAGAATCCACCACCGGACGGCAAGTACGAACATCTGAAGGCTGCGCTCCTTAAAAAATTTCAAACGTCCTCTTACCAGCGCCACTGCCAACTCCTTGACCTCCCCGGCCTTGGTGATGCTTCACCATCAGACCTGCTTTCCCACATGCTGTCCCTCTCGGACGACAAAAACCCCGGCGCCCTCTTTCGCACGCTTTTCATTCGGCAGCTCCCCGCCAGCATCCGCCCGCTCATTGTGGAGTCTGGCTCCACAGACCTGAATGACATAGCCGAAAGGGCCGACCGGCTGCTCTCTGCACAGTCCGCTCGCGATGTCGCGCCCGACCTCATGGCAACGACCACGCGGTCTTCCCGGCCCACTAGGCCCGACCGCCCTACCACTCCGGGTCACTGCTACTACCACATCCATTTTGGCACTAGGGCCCAACGCTGCACGCCACCGTGTACTTTCAAACCCCTCCCGCACCGTCCCCCGCGATGGCCGCAGGGCAAAAGGGGCCTCTACTGTATGTCACCGATGACAGAACCAACCGCCGATTTCTGTACAACACAGGGGCCCAGCACAGCATCACCCCCGCCTCCACCCTCGAAATCCAACGCGGCACACGGGGTATCACGCTGGCCGCAGCCAATGGCTCTGACATCCGCACATATGGCACCCGCATGGTCACGCTCGACCTCGCGGGCCGCCGCTACCGCTGGGAGTTCCTCACAGCCAAGGTCCTCTGCCCACTCCTCGGCGCAGACTCAACCCGGCCAAGCTGGAAATCGCGCAGGCCGAGTTCACCACCATGGAACAACTCGGCATCATCCGCCGCTCCAGCAGCCCTTGGGCCTTGCCCCTCCACATCGCCCCCAAGCCCGGCGGAGGCTGGCGCCCTTGCGGGGACTACCGCTGCCTTAACGATGCCACCACCCCCGACCGATACCCGATGCCACACATCCAGGACTTCTCGGCCCGACTGGCCGGACGAACCATCTTTTCCAAAGTCGACCTGGTGCGCGGTTACCACCAAGTCCCCGTACACCCCGCGGACATCCCCAAAACGGCCGTCATCACCCCATTCGGTCTGTTCGAGTTCCTGAGGATGCCCTTCGGCCTCAAGAATGCAGCCCAGGCTTTCCAGCGCCTGATGGACTCAGTCCTCCGGGACCTAAACTTCCTATTCATCTATCTAGACGACATTCTCGTGGCCAGCTCCTCCAAACAGGAACACCTCGAACACCTTCGCATCTTGTTCAGGCGCCTAGCCCAACACTGGCTCATCCTCAGCCCGGCGAAGTGCCAATTCGGCCTAACCGAAATCGATTTTCTCGGTCACCACATCACCCCTGCTGGGGCCGTCCCCCTGCCCAACAAGGTGCAGGCCGTCCAGCAATTTCCCCTCCCCACAACCATCAAGGGCCTCCAGGAGTTCCTCGGGATGGTGAACTTCTACAATAGGTTCATTCCCAGAGCGGCAGCCCTCATGAAGCCCCTATACGACTCCCTCCGAGGTAAATCCGGCAAGATGGACGTAGCCTGGACCACTGACACGTCAGCCGCCTTCGACGCCACCAAAAACGCGCTCGCCGACGCCACCCTGCTCGCGCACCCGAGGGCCGATGCCCGGGTCGCGCTCACCACTGACGCCTCCGACCACGCGGTCGGCGCCGTGTTCGAGCAGTGGGTCAAGGGCGCGTGGCAGCCACTTGCCTTCTACAGCCGCCAACTGCGCCCCCCGGAGGTCAAATACTCCACTTTCGACCGCGAGCTTCTCGCGCTCCACCTGTCGGTCCGCCATTTCAGGTTCCTCCTGGAAGGCCGCCCCTTCACCGCATACGTGGACCACAAGCCGCTCACATACGCGATGGCCAAGCACACCGAACCCTGGTCCGCTAGGCAGCAACGCCAGCTCGCGGCCGTGTCCAAGTTTACTACGGACATCCAGCACGTCTCCGGTAGAGACAACGTTGTCGCCGACTGCCTTTCCCGTCCCGCCATCTGCGCAAATCACCTCGCGGTCGACTACGCGCAACTAGCAGCGGCCCAGCTCACGGACCCAGACCTCCTCTCGGCGGCTACCAGCCTGCCAGGGCTACGCCTAGTCAAGGTCGCGCACGGGCCCGAAGCCACAGCAGTCACTTGCGACGTCTCACTCGGCCAACCCAGGCCGGTCGTCCCTGGAACCTTGCGCCGCCGCATCTTCGACGCGCTCCACGGGCTCTCCCACCCGGGTTCCCGCGCATCCGTCAAACTCCTCTCCCAGAGTTTCGTCTGGCACGGCCTCAGCCGAGATGTTCGGACTTGGGCCACCTCCTGCCTCGCCTGCCAACGGGCTAAGGTACAGCTGCACACAAAAGCACCCCTGGGAGACTTCGAGGTACCCAGCCGCCGCTTCGACCACGTACACGTCGACATCGTCGGTCCCCTGCCGCCATCGCAAGGCCAAACTTATCTCCTCAGGATGGTCGACCGCTACACACGCTGGCCTGAGGCAGTGCCGCTGACCTCCACCACCACAGCCGACATCGCCAGGGCGTTCGTTAACACCTGGGTTGCGAGGTTCGGCGTACCGGCCGACATAACCTCCGACAGAGGCGCCCAGTTCACCTCCGAACTCTGGATGGCCACAGCACGCAACCTCGGGGTGACGCTCCACCAAACCACGGCATACCACCCGCAGGCCAACAGGCTTTGTGAATGCTTCCACAGGTCACTCAAGGCCTCACTCCGCGCCGGCCTGCAGGACAGTACCTGGACTGACCGCCTACCGTGGGTGCTACTAGGCCTACGCACCGCGGTCAAGGAAGACCTCCAGTCCTCGGCAGCGGAGTTAGTCTACGGACAACCGCTGCGCGTCCCAGGTGAATTCCTTCCGGAGGCTACCATGCCTTGGTCGGCCGAACAGCAGCGGCTCAACTCTTTCTCTTCCGCTCAGCAGTTCGCCCCACTTCCGGTCAACCGACACGGCGAACTCGCACCTCACGTCCCGCCAAATTTACAGCAGGCGCGCTTCGTCTTCATGCGACACGACGCGCACCGCGGGCCCCTGCGACCCCCGTACGACGGACCATACGAGGTGCTACAAACCGGGGACAAGGTCTTCAAGCTGCGACTCGGCGACAGGGTCGACACAGTCTCCATCGACCAACTCAAACCAGCACACACAGAACCAGGGGAACAGGTCCCCGTGGCACGGCCTCCAACTAGAGGCCGTCCCGCCAGCAAGCCAGCACAGCCGGTGGCGAACCGCCCGGCTCCACCAACTAGACCTGCGACCACTCAGAGCCGCTGCGGCAGAACCATCAGACGACCGTCATGACTCGTCCACTCCTCCTAAGCGGATTCTGGGGGGAGCTCTGTGGTGACACGCCACCACTGGACATAATCCGCTCACGGCGGCATGGACAGTTTAAGCAGACACCCACAGCCGGGGGCCCTTTCCTCCAGCAACTTGTTTCCCGCAGGGACAGGCTGCCGGGAGCACTTCATGTCTGGGAAGTATTTAAGTGGATGCGCGTGCTTTTCCAGTTCCTCTTTGTCATGAGGTAGAATAAAAGCAGTTGTGTTTTACTAGCTCTGGTCTTGACTCCCACGTTTGCCGCGGTATCTCAACAAGTGAATGATTCATTGATTCATTGAATCACTGAAAGCAAGGATTTACTGAAACACTCGATGAATGAAAGATTCACTTCATCTCTGGGTCACAGAAAGCAACTATTCACTGAAACAATCGGCGAGTGAATGATTCATTGAATCACTGAATCACTGAAAACAAGGATTCACTGAAAGATTTGATTGAATCTCAGAATCACTGAAAAGAAGGATTCACTGAAACACTCGATGAATGAAAGATTCATTGAATCTGTATATCACTGAAAACAAGGATTCACTGAAACATTCGATGAATGAATGATGCATTGTATCGCTGAATCACTGAAAACAAGGATTCAATGAAACGTTGGAAGAATGAAAGATTCATTGAAACACCGAATTACTGAAAACAAGGATTCGCTGAAACACTCGATGAATGAAAGATTCATTGAAACTCTGAATCACTGAAACAAGAATTCGCTTAAACAGTCGATGAGTGAATGATTCATTGAACATCTGAAACTCTGAAAACAAAGATTCACTGAAACACTCGATGAATGAAAGATTCATTGAAACTCTGAATCACTGAAAACAAGGATTCACTGAAACATTCGATGAATGAAAGATGCACTTAATCTCAGAATCACTGAAAAAAAGGATTTGCTTAAACACTCGATGAGTGAATGATTCATTGAATATCTGAATCACTGAAAACAAGGTTTCACTGAAACATTCGATGAATGAAAGCATGATTGAATCTGAATCACTGAAAACAAGGATTCACTGAAACAATCGATGAATGAAAGATTAATTTTTTCTCTGAATCACTGAAAACCAGGATTCACTGAAACAGTCGATGAACGAATGATTCGTTGATTCTCTGAATCACTGAAAACAAAGATTCACTTAAACACTGGATGATTGAATGATTCATTGAATATCAGAATCACTGAAAAAAAGGATTCAGTGAAACACTCGATGAATGAAAGATTCTTTGAAACACTCAATCACTGAAAACAAGGATTCACTGAAACACTGAATGAATGAAAGAATCATTGAAACTCTGAATCACTGAAAACAACGATTCACTGAAACACTCGCTGAATGAAAGATTAATTGAACCTCTGAATCACTGAAAACAAGGATTCAGTGAAACAGTCGATGAATGAAAGATTCATTGAATCACTGCATCACTGAAAATAAGGATTCACTTAAACACTCGATGAGTGAATGACTCATTGAATATCTGAATCACTGAAAACAAGGATTCACTTAAACACTCGATGAGTGAATGATTCATTGAATATCTGAATCACTGAAAACAAGGATTCACTTAAACACTCGATGAATGAATGATTCATTGCACCTGAATCACTGAAAACAAGGATTCATTGAAAGAATCGATGAATGAAAGATTAATTGTTTCGCTGAATCACTGAAAACAAGGATTCACTGAAACATTCGATGAATGAATGATTCATTGAACTTGAATCACTGAAAACAAGGATTCACTGAAAGAATCGATGAATTAAAGATTAATTGTTTCTCTGAATCGCTGATAAGAAGGATTCAATGAAACACTCGATGGATGAAAGATTCATTTCATCTCTGAATCACTGAAGCAAGTATTTACTGAAACACTCGATGGATGAAGGATGCATTGAATCTCTGAATAACTCAAAACAAGGATTCAGTGAAACACTCGATGATTGAAAGATTCATTGAAACACTCAATCACTGAAAACAAGGATTCACTGAAAAACTGGAAGAATGAAAGATTGATTGAATCTCTGAATCACTGAAAACAAGGATTCACTTAAACTCTCGATGAGTGAATGATGCATTGAAACACTCAATCACTGAAAATAAGGAATCATTAAACACTCGATGAGTGAATGATTAATTGAATATCTGAATCATTGAAAACAAGGGCCTAGAAATTCAGCTGTTTGCGCCAGCCGTTAGCGCCAGATTTCCGGCGCTAGCCACTTAGCGCCCGGGCACCGCCGGATCTGCGCCTACGCTGAAATTCAGGTGGGATTTAGCGCCGGCGCAAAGTGTTAGCGCCCGCTCAGCTGCGCGCGCATCTTATGACGTCATTTCGTCGTGCAACGCCGTTTGTGCGCCCCAAACCGGAAATTCAGTGGCGCCCGGCCGATGTGGGCGTGGCGCTGCTAAGAACTGTGAAATGGAACTCAACAGAGGCCCTGTGGGATTCGGGGAGCACTAATTAAAGGGCACATCCACTCACCCATAAAAGCCAGCCATTTCGCTGCAATGACTTTACTGCTTTGGATTTCTGCACAGAGAGCAAGGCACAGAGATTACTGATTTCGGACACCATAGGAGAGGTATTTTTGGCTTCTAGCCAGTGCTTTGACATTTGCATCCTTGTGATTTTGCTGTTTGGAACTTTGTAATGGGGGCTGCATGGGGGGCCAACCCTCAGTTGCTACATTTTGTGCGAAGGGCTCGCAGACGCTTTGAGAGAGGGCCAGGCATGCCTAGACGCAGAGGGGCCATTAGGCGTCGCCAACGTAGGCCTTACCCAGTCAGGCAATACCGGGAGCAGGTCTCATATCTCACCATGACTGCGGCGCATTGTGTTAAGAGGCTGCGCTTCAGAAGGGAGGTGGTTGGAGAGATCTGCCAGCTGCTTCACGCAGATTTGCAGCCACAGCTCATGTCCAGGACGTCTCTCTCGGTGGAAGTGAAGGTCACGGTGGCTCTCAGCATTTATGCAAGCGGCTCCTTCCAAGCCGCTGCTGGGGACATTGCGAACATCTCCCAGTTCGCCGCGCATCGCTGCATCCGACAGGTCACCGAAGCACTTTTCGCGAGGAGGCACCAATTCATCTCCTTCCCCATGACCCAACACAAGCAGGAGCAGCGTGCAGTCAGATTTGCCAGGATCGCGGCCTTCCCCATGGTGCAGGGCGCCATTGACTGCACGCATGTGGCTATGCGGGCACCTATCCACAATGCCGAGCAATACCGCAACCGGAAGGGCTACCATTCCCTAAATGTGCAGCTGGTGTGTGAACACAGGCAGCGCATCCTAGCTGTCAATGCCCGCTTCCCAGGAAGCAGCCACGATGCCTTTATCCTGCGCCAGACTACTGTGGCTGACATGTTCCAGGCACAGCCTCCACCAAGGGGATGGCTTATCGGGGACAAGGGCTACCCTTTGTGCACATGGCTCATGACCCCGCTCCGCGCGCCCAGGACCCCAGCGGAGCTGGCATACAACGAAAGCCATCAAGCCACAAGGAACCTAATAGAGCAAACGATAGGCGTCCTCAAGCAACGGTTCCGTTGCCTGGATCGTTCGGGCGGGTCTCTTCAGTATTCGCCGGATAGAGTCTCCCAGTTCGTCGTGGTGTGCTGCATGCTCCACAACCTGGCTATCCGCAGGACTCAGGCACTGCCACCTGACATTGCCCCACCACCTCAGGAGGACGAGCAGGAAGACCCTGAGGAGGAGGAGCACCAGGCCAGGAGGGAGCGACAAGGTCCAAGGGCCGTCCGCCGGGGGCTTATTGCTCGACACTTCTAGGCCCCCTGTCAGGGAATGGCCTGGGCCACTGAACGCAGCTGAAGGCAGCCGCTCCGCAAGCCCTCAGCCGGTTAACCCAACAACCACTTGAAACATGACACCTGCACATGGTGAATAAATAAACATCTTTATTTCAAAAACTCAGGGCCCTTCCCACATGGAAGAGCAAAACAGAGAAGACCCCCAAAAAACAGTCACAAACTTCTGTCACTCCCAAAACCTGGGGAGGACTAACAAAACATCAACATCCAAATGGCCTTCCTCACTGGCCTAACAAAAACAAGCCCCCCCCACAACACAAACACCCCCATAAAACCAAACAACATAATGCCCCCCAGAACAGAAGCCCCCGCATCACCCAAACCCTCGCTCACCACACTCTATTCGGTGTGGCGAGAGGGCGAGTCCGTCGACAGCCGTCTTTTGCCCCGGCCCGTCCTGCTGCTGCGCCTCAAGCTGGGCCATGAGGCTGTGGCGAGGCTGGGGGAAGGATCTTCAGGGCGACAAGGCGTCTCGCCAGATGCCCTTGGGGGTCGGCCTACACGAGGGCGGGCCCGGGAGGGGCCGGCTGGTGGCTGCTGCAGCTGTGGGTGGCCCTCTTCACTGCCTGCAGCAGCTCCTTGCACCCTGGCTGGGGGAGTGGCAGGCTCGCCTGCACCAATGGGGACAAGGTGGGTGATGCCAGGCGCGTGCTGCCCGCCAGACACACGTGCACTCGGGCGGTCTGGCCGGGGAGCAAGCGCGCCAAACTGTTGGTCGCCAGACCGGTGTGCGGCAGCAGGGCGGCGGCTGGCCTGGTGACGCCTCCGCGCCAGTGCGAGGGTGGCAGAAGTCAGTGCCCCAACTGCGCCGGCGTGTGCCCGCATCTGCAGTGCCATTGTCTGCCCAGCACCTCTCAGCTGGCGACTGGCGTGCTGCGCTGCCTCGAATTGTTGCACCCCCCTCTCATGCGCTGCCACAAGGAGGTCCACCCCCCTGGCGTGCGCTGCTGCGATTTGCTCCAGCCCCCTGGCCTGGGATTGGCCGAAAGCCACCACACTTTGTGCGAGGCTTTCGATGGCGTGAGGCATCTGTGCCACCACCTCCATGAATTCGGCGTGCCGCCGCTCCGACGCCGCCGACATCTCGTCCAGGAGGCGCACCTCCTGGGCGACGTCCGAGTCCGGACTGGAGGGCGCCTCCCCCGTCTGGGCAGAAGGCTGGCGTGCCGCCGGAGCCTTGCCGCGTGCGGCCACGCCACTGGGAGCAGGTTCTGCCCTCCCCTCCACCGCCTCCCCCCTCTGGGCAGAAGGCTGGTGTGCCGCCGGAGCCTTGCCGCGTGCGTCCATGCCACTGGGACCAGGTTCGGGGCTCCCCTCCCCCGCCTCCCCCTGGCTCTCCGGCACGCCAGACGCCTCCCCTTCATTGCCATCTCCTGGAGTGGAGGAGGGTTCCCCCGAGGTGGCGCCATCCTGCTGCTCCTCGACGTCCTCCTCCTCCGAGGGCCTGGCTGTGTGGGCTTCAGGGAGCACCTCCTCCTCACCAGCTGAAAGCAGGAAGGCACAAGTGTAGCTTTAGAGTGAGGACAGGCCGACAGTGAGGGAGGCCGCACTGGTGCATTATGCGCATTTTTCGGCCAGTGGGGAAGGATGTAGATCTGATGCGCGAGGACAAGGAGAGAGGTGCACCCGGTCCTGTCCTTACCAGTGGGTTCCAGTATAGGGTCGGCGTCGCCGAGCGCCACAGGCCCAGTCACCGGGTGATGCAGGAGTCGGGCCACCCTCTCTTCCAGAACCGTTAGCTCCTGGTAATCGCGAGGGCCTCCACCAGTGACACGCAGGCTCCTGGCATTCCTCGCCAGCTTGGCCTGCAAGAGAAAGGAGGGCGTCCAAGTACAGTGTGGTGCCCCGTTGGTGTGTGTGAGTCCTCCCATGGTGGAATAGCTTGGACAGTGTGGTGCCCTGTTGCTGTGTGTGAGGCCTCCCATGGTGGAATAGCTTGGACAGTGTGGTGCCCTGTTGCTGTGTGTGAGGCCTCCCATGGTGGAATAGCTTGGACAGTGTGGTGCCCTGTTGCTTTGTGTGAGGCCTCCCATGGTGGAATAGCTTGGACAGTGTGACAAGTGCAGAAAGAGCTATTGATTAACATGCAAGTGCCATTGCAGCGGCAGCAGGGCTGGGCATTAGACCTTTGATGTCCCTTTGGCCCTAATGGGAGGTGCACATGCAAGGATGAGGGGGACACTGGAAAGGGTACTCACCTTGACCAGCCGACATAGGTCATTGTATTTCTTGCGGCACTTGTCCGCACTCCTGGGAACATCGGAGTTGGAGGAGACCCTCCGGGCAATTTTGGTCCAGGCCTCCCTGAACTTGCTCCTGGGAGCCTTCCTGCCACTAGCCGGGCACATGACCCGTCTTCTCTTGCGTACCCCATGAAGGAGCACACCCAGCGCATGGTCAGAGAACTGCTGGGCTCTTTCACGGGCCCTCTCCATTACCTCCAGGCGTTGATTTGGGACACAACCAGTGCTGAGGCCTAGTTGCAGGGCTACAGCATGCAGGGCGTGACTGCAGTCAAATTTGACCCTTCCCCCTTTAAGAGCTGGCTGGCGTCAGGGTGTCTGCTGACACTCAGCACATGATCGCACCTGTGCTGCGCCCGGAATTGGCGTTATCAGGCCGCATCGCCGGATTAGCGCCTGAACACAGGGTTCCAACGCCTATTGCAGCGCTCGGCCAAAAAGTTGGCCAAATCTACTGAATTTCGGCAAGGTCGCCTGCACTTTCCGACGGCCGCTAAATTTGCCGAGCGCCCGACTTTAGCGCCGCAAGAGTGTCCGAACTGAATTTCTAGGCCAAGGATTCACTTAAAAACTCGATGAATGAAAGATTCATTGAAACTCTGAATCAGTGAAAACAACTATTCACTGAAACACTCGATGAATGAAAGATTCATTGAAACTCTGAATCACTGAAAATAAGGATTCTCTGAAACACTCGGTGAATGAAAGAGTCATTGAATCTCGGAGTCACTGAAAAACAGGGCTTCACCGAAACACTCGATGAATGAAAGATTCATTGAATATCTGAATCACTGAAAATAAGGATTCGCTTAAACACTCGATGAGTGAAAGATTCATTGAGTATCTGAATCACTGAAAACAAGATTCACTGAAACACTCGATGAATGAATGATTCATTGAATCTGAATCACAGAAAACATGGATTCACTGAAAGAATCGATGAATTAAGGAATAATTGTTTCTCTGAATCACTGAAAACAAGGATTCACTGAAACAATCGATGAGTGAACAATTCATTGAATAGCTGAATCACTGAAAACAAGGATTCAATGAAACACTCGATGGATGAAAGATTCACTTCATCTCTGGATCACAGAAAGCAAGGATTTACTGAAACACTCGATGAATGAAGGTTTTCACTAAATCTCTGAATCACTGAAAACAAGGATTCACTGAAAGATTTGATTGAATCTCTGAATCACTGAAAAGAAGAATTCACTGAAACATACGATGAATGAAAGATTCATTGAATCTGCATAACACTGAAAACAAGGATTCACTGAAACACTCGATGAATGAATGATGCATTGTATCGCCGAATCACTGAAAACAAGGATTCAATGAAACATTGGAAGAATGAAAGATTCATTGAAACTCCGAATTACTGAAAACAAAGATTCGCTGAAACACTCGATGAATGAAAGATTCATTGAATCTCTGAATCACTGAAAACAAGGATTCGCTTAAACACTCAATGACTGAATGATTCATTGAATATCTGAATCACTGAAAACAAGGATTCACTGAAACACTCGATGAATGAAAGATTTAGGGTTAGGGTTAGGGTTGGGTTAATGTTAGTGTTAGGTTTAGCTTTAGGGTTAGGGTTAGGGATAGGGTTAGTGTTAGGGTTAGGGCAAGGTTTAGGGTTAGGGTTATAGTAAGTGTTAGGGTTAGGGTTAGGGTTAGGGCTAGTTTTAGGGTTAGGGTTAGTGTTAGGGTTAGGTTTAGGGCAATATTCAGGGTTAGGGTTAGGGTTAGGGTTAGGGTTATGGTTAGGGTGAGGGTAGGGTTAGGGTTAGGGTTAGGGTTAGTGTTAGGGCTAGGGTTTGGTTTAGTGTTAGGGTTAGGGTAAGGGTTAGCTTAGGGTTAGGGTTAGGGTTATGGTTAGGGTTAGTCTTAGGGTTACGGTTCAGGAGAGGGTTAGGTCTATGGTTAGGGATAGGTTTAGGGTTAGGGTTAGTGTTAGGGTTAGGTTTAGGGCTAGGTTTATGGTTAGGTTTAGTGTTAGGGTTAGGGCTAGGCTTAGGGCTAGGGTTAGGGCTAGGTATTTGTTTAGTGTTAGGGTTAGGGTTAGGGGAAAGGTTAGGATTAGTGTTAGTTTTAGGTTTAGGGTTAGGGTTAGGGTTTGGCTTAGAGTTAGGTTTAGGTTTAGGGTTAGGGCTCGGGTTAGGTCTAGGGTTAGGGCTAGGGTTAGTTTTAGTGTTAGGGTTAGATTTAGGGCTAGGGTTAGTGTTAGTGTTGCGGTTAGGGTTAGGTTTAGGGTTAAGTTTAGGGTTAGGGATAGGTGTAGTGTTAGGGGTGGGTTTAGGGTTAGGTTTAGGGTTAGGGTTAGGGTTAGGGTTAGGGTTAGGATTGGGGGCATGTTAGGGTTAGGGTTAGGGTTAGGGTTAGGGTTAGGTTTAAGGTTAGGTTTGGGGATAGGGTTCGTGTTAGGGTTAGGGGTAGGGTTAGGGTTGGGGCTAGAGTTACCG